>NC_091256.1:15215833-17817500 GCF_042477335.2 Ovis canadensis
AGTCCATAACAGCAGGGGCAAAGAAACAGCAGAGTCAACACATACAGACAACTCTCAAATAATTGTATGATAGAGGAAAGAGAACCGGACAATAATTCGGTATGCATAAGGGTTAAGAGAGAATTTTATTTTTAAGATGCACGTTTGTATGCTAGTGGGGACGGGCCCCATAGGGAAGAACTGATGTGGAGGAGAGAGCAAGGGAATTGCTGGAGTGATATTCTTAAGGAGGGGAAAGAGGATGGGATTCACTGCATAGGGAGAAAGGCAGGCCAGTTACCAGACAAGGGAGCATGGAAGCTGGGACAGGTGGCCTTACAGGCGAGGGCAGCGAAGGAACGCCTTTGCAGGGCCTTCAGAAAGAGTCAGCCACGATTCCCTTCCCCTTCTCATCGCTTAAGGAGCCTGTTGGGGAAGTCTGTTAAATCACAGGTTTATGGATTCTTAGCCCCACGTTTTGCCTGGGGCTGTGGTGAATACAGTTTCTCTTCATCCCTTTCAAAACCTGAAATCCATCCTGATGCATAATATCTTACCCAGAGTCTGTTGGTTGTTGCGAAATCAAACCCCAGGGCCTGTGAAGTTTAAGGTTTTTAAGTGAAATTTCATATGTTTAAAACAGTCTGTTCAAAGCTTCTTGCTCTCCCTGAGGATTTAAGGTTTCAGTTTGAGGATGCAGAGCCCCCAGCTTGTTAGATAATGCCTGTCAGGAGAAGAAGACAGTGGACTCCTGTAAATCAGTTACTGCCAAACTTTAGCAGCCTCACTCTCCCTTCCCTGACTGGAATTGCAGATCCTATGTCAACAAGCAAACTGGGCTTGAAAATCACAGAAAATATTTCCTAAACACCTCCTGTGTGCCAGGCACAGTGCTAAGTGCTTTACACATATTACTTCATTTAATCTTCACAACAGCCCATCATGGAAGCACGTAATTGCCCCAGTTTATGATGAAAAGATTAGGGAACTAGGAAAAAACTATGGTAAGCAATGGAGCTAGTACTCAAAACCAGATGTGCTTGATTCTAAAGTTCTGGGATGTTTTGTGTTTCTTTATAAATGTAATCAGAGAGACAAATTTGCATCATTTAAAGGTAAAAAGTCCAGAGAAGTGCATGATAAAAAACAAGCTTCCCACACCAGTCCTGATTTTCTCATTGCCCCCAAAAAGCTTCTGTTCCTAATCACTACAGTGGACCTTTTGAAGGTGCTCAAAAGAAGATGAGCTTAAATCGATAAGGAGAGTTCACTCCTGCTATGGATAGAAACTAAAGAAAGTAAGTACAGCTCTTAGAGGAGATGGCATGTATAGAAGTCGATGATGGTGGTTTAGTCGCTAAGTCATGTCCAACTCTTGTGACCCCATGGGCTGTAGCCCGCCAGGCTCCTCTGTCCATGGGATTCTCCAGGCAAGAATACTGGAGTGGGTTGCCGTTTCCTACTCCAGGGGATCTTCCTGATACAAAAAAAAAAAAAAATTTAAGAAAGAAGGAGCTGTTACCATCATTATCCATTTTAGATATTTCTTTTAAAAATAAAAATCCAGTCTTTTAAGTCTCATACTAGGTATAACCTTCCTAGTCTTCAAGGATTGCTAGCACTATTGTATTATATACAAAATTGTGTGTATCTCATGTGTGAATTTCTCTGGGTAAGAATCCTTAGTTTTTGTCAAATTCTTCAAGAAGCCTCTGTTCCTCAAGTATTTAAGAACTGTGGCTTTACCCACCAAAACTTAGCTGTTCCAACTGTAGCTTGGAAAAGAAAGAAGGATCTTGGTCTGTATTTTAATGGGAGTAGGAAATGGACCTGAATCCATAAGAAGTAGACCCCACTCCACAAAGACATGTCCTCTCCAACCCTTAGAGTCCCTTGGACTACAAGGAGATCCAAGCAATCAATCCTAAAAGAAATCAGCCCTGAATATTCATTGGAAGGACTGATGTTGAACCTGAAACTCCAATACTTTGGCCACCTGATGCGAAGAACTGACTCAATGGAAAAGACCCTGATGCTGGTAAAGATTGAAGGCAGGAGGAGAAAGGGACAACAGAGGATAAGATGGTTGGATGGCATCACTGACTTGATAGACATGAGTTTGAGTAGGCTCCAGGAGTTGGTGATGGACAGGGAAGCCTGGCGTGCTGCAGTCCATGGGGTCGCAAAGAGTTGGACACGAGTGAGCAACTGAACTGAACTCCAGACCTGGTCATCATAGCCACCTAGGAAATGAGCCACCGTTTTTTTTAGAAGACGGGAAAAGACTTCTCATCACTCACAGAACTTAAACTAGGACCCTCAGTCCTAGCGTTTATTTCACTTTAGCCACCAGACTTCTCAGAAACTACTATTTTTTTCTTTCAAAACATTGTCAGATCACACTAAAGAAGCAGGGCCTTCCCCCTTCTTGTCCCTCTGTGAGGCAAGGAACCAGTCAGCCTGTGATGAGCCACAATTCTAGTCTCAGGCACCTCAAGCCTCTTATCCCTGCTGAGGTTCCCATGCTAATTATGTCTCCTGTCTCTCAAGTTTTTATTTGTCCAAGAAGTAGACTTGGAACCTTCTGCCAGCCTTTTCTGAATCTCTGTTCTCTTTTAACTTAGGAGCCAGGGGAGGGTTACAAAATTAAATTTTTAAAAGTTTCTGTGATGCAGTCCAGACGCTGAGATCCATCAACTCACCCATCCCAGGCCTCCCTGCCTTTGACCAGGTCCTAGAGAGCGGTGGTCCTCTGCCACAGCCGTTGTTTGTCGCTATCCCCACCTCCAGGTCCTACAGTGATGCTCTCAGGGGGTGGGGCCATGTCTGAATCTTCAGTGAAGGAGGGAAGCATCAAGTTAGAGAGAGACCAGCTTGGTAGTTTGAGTCTGAATTCTGGATACACCAGAAACAAACTGCCCAATTCTGAAGAACAGCTACTCAGATGAACACAGCTGACTGCCAGGCCTCTGGTTCAACACCAGGACTTTGGTATCATCTCAAGATCAGCCAGAAGCTGGTGCTGATGCCCATGAGGAAGGCAGAGCCCCTGAGCAGAACTCACATGTTTGCAGACTCTTGGGGTTGGGGGTACATCCAGAGTAGCCCAGCCTTCAATGTCTGGGCACACAGAGACCAGTGGGGACTCATCACTGAAGGGCTTGGGTCCCTGGCCAGGGTTGGAGGTGTGGCTGGAGCAGCTGCTGGTTGAAAAGAGGGAGTTCCTAGAAGACAGTACCCGATAATGGTAATGCATCCAGGAGAAGCCTGCACAGAAGCTAAGCCACATGCAGACCTTTTCCTGAATAAATCCTGAATGTACAGTAGAGGAGGATATCCTGAGAATGAAAAACGATTGCATTCGCTGTTCCAGAAAGAAGTTCACGGGCTTGATGGAATACAGGGGCTAACTGGCTGGCTATTTGTTAAAATAAATCTAGAGCTTAGAATGGAGTATCCCGAATAATTTGATTGTTTTGCTGTTTAAGAAGGGACATGATGCACAGCGCCTGACCGTGTCTTCACCAGGGCAGCCCAAGGGGCTGCGTCTGCTCTGGCCAGCTTAGTGAGCTGGTCGGTGGGAGCACATCCAACTCCGAAGAGCAGTGTGTCCTCAAGGCAGGGTGGATTTGGTGGGTAAAGTCTCGCGTGGGAGTAGGAACTGGGGGACAAGTAGGATTTGAACTAGGAGCTAGAGAAAGAGGAAGGGTGAGACCTGAAGAGAGGGGCTTTCCTTGTCTCCTGAGTGCCTGTCCTGCTGGTCATTCCCTTCCCGCCCCACTAACTTTCTAGAAGGGCTCTGAGAGCCAGAAAAGCAGGTGGCTGTGTGTGGCACGTCTGTTCTTGCCCCCGGCAGCGCCTCCTGTGACTGTGTCCTGGGCATTCATGCGAGTGCGCTCCAGCTCTCGCCCTTCTCCTTCTCCTGCAGTTTATCTCAGTTCAGCGAGGAGAACATGATGGACCCCTACAACCTCGCCATCTGCTTCGGGCCCTCGCTGATGTCGGTGCCTGAGGGCCACGACCAGGTGTCCTGCCAAGCCCACGTGAATGAGCTGATCAAAACCATCATCATCCAGCACGAGAACGTCTTCCCCAACCCCCGGGAGCTGGAGGGCCCTGTCTACAGCAGAGGAGGGAGCACGGAGGATTACTGGTAGGGGGCTCGGGGCTGGAGGAGGGGCGGTGTCACCTGCACCCACTGGCCTGGGGACCAGATGGCCCAGCGAGGCCGACAGACGCACCCCGCTCCTCCCCGCCTCCCCCTCTGCGGTGCACCACGCCACCAGGACCCAGGGTGCTGTCGGCCAAGCCCCACTTGACCCAAACCGCGGAGCAAGTACCACTTTAGGCTGCCTCGCTTCTTCACGTGTTCTGCGTGGCGAGGGACCATTCTGAAAGATGTAATAACAATAGCAGGAGCATTAATAATCTCCAGGAAAGGAAATTTGATCCAGTTGTACACAGAACTGCCGCTCATCAAGCAGCAGTCTCAAGCTCCTGCTCTAGGCTGGCTGTTGTGGGAGGAACAGTCCTGCGTCCAGGGAATTCCTCTCTGATTGGGCAGAGTTCAGATAGGAGACCTACTTTGCTGACTGTGAGTTCATACAGTGGTAATTTAATAATGATCTCAGACATTTGTGACGAGAAAAGGGGTAAGGTCCCTTTGCGGCAGGTTAGGCCCGGTTTCCCCCTAAAGCAGATTTGTTGTGAGTTTGCCTGGAAACCGAGATATAAAAGGAATCCTTCGGGTGTATCTTTACTAGGCCCTTCCATTAGACAAATAACGAATCACCATTTCCATCTTACAGATTAAGGCACTGCACTATAGAGGCCACCCCAGCAGTGGGGGTCTTAGCCCTGACTGCTTCACTCAGTGCCAAGTGCCACCCACTGCCCCCCAGTGCCCCCCACGTGCCACTTACAGGGTCATTTTCCCACTAAACGCGAAGACAGCTGCCCAGTATCCCTCACCGCCTCCCCCTCCACCCCCTCGCATCTTCCCCTAAACAGTGTTTCAGCCTGGGCTGAAAGCATAGGCCAGCCCCAGTCGGATTCCATCTGAATTCAACATCTGGAACCAATTCAACCAGCCCCATTGCTGTGGACTGAGATCGGGGGGGACAGAGGAGGCGGCTTACTTCATTAGAGGCCAGTCAGTCCATGCTTCTCCCTGACGCTCACAGAAGGAGCCTCCAGCCCCAGGAGTGAGGAGAGTACTAGCCGTATGTCTGCGAACATAACACTGCCACTGTCCCGGAGCTCAGTCTTGACTGTCCTGCAGATCCTGGCCTCTGGAGCTGAGCTGGAGAAACCTGGGCTCGCCGGCTCTGAGAGGGAGCTTCTGGTCACTTGCAGATAGCTTTGCGGGGACCGGGGAGGCCGTTCAGGTCTCAGCCTTCTGACTGGTGGGCTTTGGGCAGCTGTCCTTGTGTATGTGACTTGGAGAGTTGGTTTCCCTAACCTGAGTGTTGAAACGCTGTGGAGTGGTGCTCCCGATTCTGGCCTCACCTCCCTGCTCGCATATCACACCACGGCAGGCTCTGGACTGCTTCCAGGGCACAGAGCCCCCCGCCCTCCATTGCTCCCCAGTCCCCCCCAGCCCGGCAGGGGTGGCACAGCGGGCATAGATAGGAGGGCGCCTGCCTCCCAGGTCTGCCCAAGGTCTTCTCCCAGGCCCTCTTGGCCATGCGGCCGGCATTTGTGGGCAGCCGCTGGGGAAACCGCAGCATTCATCAGGGGCTGTTATGCCCACAGACTGGGTGGCAGGCCAGACACACCCCAGGGTCAAGAGTGGATGACGCTGGGAAGGAGCCACTGTCTTCCTGGCCACTTTCCCCCAGACCTCTAAGTTCACTTGTGCGGCGACCCACTAAGGCAGCAGCTCGATCTTGAGGGTGCCCTGGATGGTGTGTGGGAAACAGACTGCTTCACCCACTCTCAGAGTTTCTGATTAACTCGTCTGGGTGGAGCTGGAGCCCTTGTGTTTCTGACCAGCCCACAAGAGGCAGGTGCTGTTGGTCTGTGGACCCCACTTGGAAAACCACTGCCCTGAGGTAAAGGCAAGCTGAGGCTTTATACGGTCCCTTCTAGCCCTAAACACTATGCTTCTCCTGCCCCACGCACACCCCAGCCTTGCCAGCAGCTGCAGTTTCAACAGCAGCCCAGCATGCCACACTGCAGGCAGTCCCGGAAAGCTAGGCCCCCATTTCAGGGCTGGTAAGCATGGTGCCGGGTGGCAGGAGGGCGCCCCCTTCCCTGGCTGCTCTGTCTCCCGGCCCAGCTCCAGGGTCCTTGGGTCCATCTCAGCTCACTTCATGGGCACGTCTCGCTCTTCAGATGCAGAGGCCGGAGCCTTCTGAGTGGCCAGGAAGCCAGCAGTCAGTGGCCCTGAGCATCCCAGGAATCCTGAGGGTTTCCAAAATGTCACCCAACTCCTCCGGAGGGTCTTTAGGCCCAGCAAACAGTGAGAAAGTATACCCACGTTTTCTGAGAAGCAGGAAGTTTTCCCACAGTGCTCTCTCTTCTGGAGAGCCAGGGATGTCCCGGCTGCTGCTCAGAAGCCCAGAGAGTTCTGCGGTCCTCCCACAGTGTTCTCTGGGGTCTGGAGAGTCCATAAACCGGCTCGCTTCACATGGGGTGGGGCCCCATCTCACGAAGAGGGAGGGGCTGTAACTTAGCCTGCACACATGCTCACGGAGGCTCAAAGGTAAAAACTGAAGCCAGGATGTGGGGTTGAGGGATGGTGGTGTCTCCATGGAACTGCCTGAGAAGACTCACTTTGTGCTGCCAGAGGAAGAAGATTTGAAACGAACAGGTTTTTCTCTGCTTCTCGGGAAGTGAGAGCGTCCTTGTGCCGCTCCCCCGTGTGCTCCTCAGTCCAGGTCAGGGGTAGAAAGAGCTTTCCTAATAACTTCCCTGCTCATTCTCGATTCTCCGCCCCAGATGACCTTAGGCTCCATGAATTCTGTCAGGAGCTTGACCCAGCTCACATGCCCGCCCTTTTGCAGAGTCTAGCCCACAGCCAGCTTTCTTCCCCTGCTTTTGTTTCCCACTCACTCCTATGACTCACCTCCTACTTTCTCACCAGTACTAAACCACAGAGCAGCCGGAGACATCAAGCAAAATGAGAAAGAAGGAAAGAAAGCATTGCCTATTAATCACCCCTTCTTATTTCACTGAATCCTCGCACAACTCTGTGGGAAATATAGAAGTACATAGACCATTATCCCCAATCTATGGATTAAGTAGCTGAGGCTTAAAGAAATTAAGTAATTGCCCAGGGTCACACAGCTACCGAGTATCAGCTGATTTTCGGGTGCAATTGTATCTGATGCTAAAGCCCAGTGTTTCCCTTCCACCTTGCTCCCTCCAGGAACTAATTCACCTAAAGAAATGATCCTTGAGGAGCTGAGTCATTTTATATTTTTGAAAAGATTTCTAAGTTGAAATGAGGTTCCCTTTGTGTCAAGATGTCTGTAAGTCCCATGTAGTCTCCAGTAGTTTTTGAAGCAGGAGCTAGCCTAGAGACGTCCCAGAGCCTTGTGTTTCATTATAAGCATCTGCCTGTAGTGTGTGATCAGAGTGTAGGGTAGATTCCATGCCCAAGGAAGCTGTGTGAAAGAGAAGATAAGAATTTTGGTCCCTCTTGCTTCTGTTGCAGTGACAGCCCTCATGGAGAGACTACCTCGGCTGAAGACTCAACCCAGGATGTGACCGCAGAGCACCACACCAGCGATGACGGTACGAGGCCCCGAGTGGGGTCACCCGGCTGCTGGGGCGTGAAGCAGAAAGGAGCGGCTACACATCCTGTCCTCCCACCCTGCAGTCTCCTGGGAACTGCCCCCAGCTCTCCTGGCTCCCACGCTCACTCCTTCCATTTCTTGGAGGGACAGCCCACCCCCTCAGATCGAGTAGTCTCTGTGTTAGAGCAGAGGTGCAGGGCTGGACCTCAGCCCTCTGCCCTGCTCTCCCCAGCTCCCTGCCCCTCGCCCACCTCCCAGCTCCTGTCTCATCTGGCCGTCTCACCCGCATACTGTCGGTCCCTTGTCACAGCCCAGACTCCTGCCAGGTAGCTGGAGACAAAAGTGAAGGAGCGCTCGTTTGAAAACCAGTGAGCCTGGGGAATAGTGAAGCTGGATGCCAAGAACCCAGCAGAAGCAGGCCAGAGGGGGGTGGGAATCAGGATGCAGAAACCACATGCTCTCACGCCTGCCGACTGGAAAAATTGACCCTTTCCAAAGCGCAGACATGCGCTGCGCGGCCTGGCGGGTGCGCGTCGAGAGCTGGAATGCACAGCTGTCGTCCGTGGGCCTTGGCGGTGCCCATGATTTATTAGGGTCTGTCCAGCCAGCACATTCCCTGTCTTGCCAACAGTTCTGCACCTCCATTTCTGGATCGCCTGGGCTCTGGAAGTCTCGGCAGCTGACAGGGCCTCAGAATTTTCTGGGCATGAGAACGAAATGGCACAGTCTTCAGTGTTCCCTGCTCCCTGCCTTGCCATGAATTCTGCAATCCTAGGCCAGTTTTTAAAGGAGAAAAAAAAAATTAGGATTGCTTATTTGGCTCTTAAGGTCAAATGGATCAGTATGATAACTTGCCACACAATGGGAGGAGCGTCAGTGAACTAGGGAAATTTGTATTTGATTAGAGCCTAGTGTTCCCTGGCACTGCTAAAGGCTTTATATGTCTTATCTCTTGCTCCCTAGTGAAATCGATAGAGCTGCTAGAGACAAACCCAAGGCTGTACAGAACTGAGCCTGGGATATTTCGACAGGCCTGCTGTAGCGAATTCTCCAGCAGCCCCGACTGTCTAGGTGTGGTCTTGTTTGAGAGCAATATTTCTTTCCACGACTCAGAATATCTGACTTTAACCCTAAGTTCCTGATTTCTGAGATCCCTCTTTTTGCTCTCCAGCCTCTACCTGCAGCCCAGAGCAGACCATGAAAATGATACTGTAATAACAGTGACTGATACAGGCAGCACTTTACTCTGGGCCCTCACTGTTCTGAGCACTTTTACAAATGGTTATTTATTGACTCTTACTGCCGACTTCATGAAAAAGGCACTATTCTTTTCCTCGTTTTATAGACGAGGAAGCTGAAGCTTATACAAAAGTAGAAGTACATTGCCTTTGTAAACCTCTGTTAAGTCTTCAAATCACTTCCATGTGCATTTTTCCATGTATTGGTCACAAAATATATTTCCACATTTTGCTCTTTGGAAAGCTGATTGGGTAAGTTATTTTCTCTTTATAGAGACTAAAAGTTCATGTTCTAGTAGGGGGAATGGATAACCTAAACAGATTATTTAAAATGCAATAATAAGTGTTCTAAATTAATGGAGTTATTGTACAGCCGAAAAGGAAATAAGGCTTACAACTACAATATGGCAGGTTCGATGATAGGGGTTGGCATAAAGCACTATGGAAACACAAAGGAAGTTACTCGAGGAAGCAAGTGATGTTTGAGTTGTGATTCAGTGTGTTTCATCAGGCAGGTGAGAGAGAAAGAGGGATTCCAGGTGGAGCGAACAGCAGGAGCAAGGGCAGGGAAGGGCATGTGAGTGCTTTCAGGGGTTTGCACCATCTGCTCAGGAATTGCTGGCTATTGTATATCATCCGTGACTTATTCTCACACCAGCTTATCTTCCCACCACTGTGAGTTCAGCTAACTGGGCTCTTCCACCCAGTTGCCGAGTGTGAGTCCCAGCAGCCTGTGTTTCCTTCTCTCCACCCCTCTCAGAGTGTGAGCCCATCGAGGCCATTGCCAAGTTTGACTACGTGGGCCGCACGGCCCGAGAGCTGTCCTTCAAGAAGGGGGCATCTTTGCTGCTTTACCAGCGGGCTTCTGATGACTGGTGGGAAGGCCGGCACAACGGCATCGACGGTCTCATCCCCCATCAGTACATCGTGGTCCAAGACACGTACGTAGGGTGCCCTGCACCCCTAGGGGCCCCTGGCCGCCCTGTGGGAGTGAGTCCTTACTTCTGAAGCCCAGGAGGATGAGGGAGGCCAGCCCCTAGGGGCCCCAGCGCAGTCTGCAAGTGCTGCTCTTCCTTGGGAAGGTGCCCAGAGCCAGAGGTGGAGAATTGTCTTCAGTCTCTCCACCCCACCCCTCCGCCAGCCACACCTCCACCTCCCCCAGCCCACGCTCATCCACAGTTATACCTGATGAGTGATGAGTAGGGCTAATTATCTGACCACTTACAGTTCCTTTCTGGAACGATCAGGTTGGGAAAACGTTTTGATTTCTCTTTCCTATTTTAAAAACAATCGTGTTCACCCCAACCTGTTGGGTCACTGATGGCACTTGTCCACTTGTAAATGAAAATGTTGAGCCTATTTTCTAGTAGAAATGTAGCCTAAGCAGCTTTGTAGAAATAACCCAGTTCATTTAATGAGGTTGACGTGGGGAAAGACGGGGGAGAGGATGGGGAGGAATGCCGGGGAGCCGAGGGCCGTGGGCCGATCGCAGACAGACTTCCTTGCGTGGGCTGTCTGTGGAGTCCCGCTCTCTGAAGCCGTGTCTCCCCATCAGGAAGGCTTTTCCCCGTGGCCCCCCAGACCTGCCCCCTGCCCAGCGCCCCGCCTCTGCCCCCAACTCCCCTTAGCTGCGATGCTGTCAGTGTTTTTAGTCCTCCCCTTAATATTATTTTTTAAAGGTTGATATCCTGAATGAGTCTGCGCCCTCCCAAGCCTCTCCCCGGCTCGCTCTGCGGGGAAGTCCTCTCCCTGTTGATAACATCGCACACCTGGTGGCCATCTGTGCGCAGACAGGACCCTCCCAAATTTAGCATTATGACTTCACCGCAGGACCGAGAGAAGATGAATTGTGGGGGAGAAGGGGCTTTCTTTGTCATCAGTAGCCAGAGGGGCCGGGAGAGCAGTGGCGAGAAGTGGGACCGGCTTGGACGCTCTAGGCGGGGCTGGACGCGCTACGACAGAGTGTGGCGGGGTCCTGCCTCAACGCCGGCACCTCCAGAGCCGCGGCAGAGCTGACTGTCCCTCCCCAGCGCTGCTCGGGACCTGAGCACACAAACCGCAACCTGCAGGAGGTGGCCCCAGCACCGCGGCCCCAGGAGAGCAGCGAGGGGTAGAAGGCAGATGCCGCGAATCCAGGTGTCCCCTAGCCAAGCTTTCCGGAGGAGCTGAGGACCCCACAGGACTCGGCAGGATTATTTATTTGTATTTAAGCGACCCTCCAGAGGCCCGTAGCTCCCCTTTGCCTCCGCTCCCCGAGCCCAGCCAGGCGTCGCTGCTGCCTCAGAGCCGTTGCGGGGTCGCGTGTGTGTTGGGGGGGCCATCTTGCCGATTTAACACTGCTTTTTGTGTTGTTGTTGTTTTCCCCTCCTCCCTGCCTGCCTGCCCCTCCTGCCCCAGCGAGGACGGTGTCGTGGAGAGGTCCAGCCCCAAGTCTGAGATTGAGGTCATTTCTGAGCCACCTGAAGAAAAGGTGACGGCCAGAGCGGGGGCCAGCTGTCCCAGTGGGGGTCATGTAGCCGATATTTATCTTGCAAACATCAACAAGTAAGCTCTGCTTTTCATCTTCTGCTCCCCTGAATGACTTGCGACACCCAGCCTCACCCTCTGGCCTAACCGCCCCCTCCATGCCTGTGCTGTGCGTAGGGCCCCCGCTGCCCACCTGACCGCTTGCATGTGCCCGCGGCTGCTGCACGGCAGACAGGGCCGAGGAGACGTCCGCAGACCCCGTCCGCAGGCCCAGCGTGCGGCCGTCACCCTGAGGACCGGGTGCACCCTACTGTCCCCGAAGCGGCTCAGACCTTCCTGGCCGTCTGACTGCTAAAACTCTGGCCAGAGCTGCAGTCACTTCACGCAGCTTAGTTTTGTGCTGTTTCTCAGAGGTGCCTTCTCGTTTTCAGTTTTGACTCAAATAATAGTCTGACGTCTTCCTTGGCCCTGTCTGTTCAAAAATCCAAAGTCTCATGTGTCTTCAGCCAGGTTCACGTTACCCCCAGTGGCTTATTTTACCGTGTGTCTGTTTCTCCCTCATCCTGCGTTCACTCCCCTGGAGGAAAGGAGACCACTCCCCACCGCCCTCGGAAAGCTCCGTCCTGGGATCTTCATTCACTGTCTAAGCCCAGCTCCCTTTCCTCATGCCCTTTCACACCAGAAGAAACAATTTGCCGTTTTCCCCTACCGCTTTAGCCAGTGTGCGATCCTGCCCTCCTAGCCTTGTGCAGATGCCCACTCCGTCCAGCAGGCTCGTAACTCTGGCCCCCGGCTTTCACTGTGGCTGTTAGCAACATCCTGGGGTTTTCACTCCACTCACGCCCGATCTGGCCATCTAGAGGGATTCCACGCCCGTGTGCTGCTGCCTCCCCTAGAGACATTCAGGTTATTGGAGAACTAATCTCATCTCAAGGGGCCAGACACCAAGTCCCAAAGCCTACAGACCTCTTTCCGCCAGACCCTGAAACCTGGCCCAGTGCCAGCAGGATGACAAGCCCCAGGGCGCTCCCGATGAATATGGATTGGAGATGATGTACAGCTTTTATTCCCCTCTGGCTTTGGAGGAATGAAATGATTTGCACATTGAAAACCTGTTAACCGTAGCCTCTGGATACTGAAACTGGAAGGAGAATAAAAGATGCTTGTTGTTTTTAAACTGCACCAGGTCGCCCAGATCTCTTGGCTTTATTCCAACCAGACGGTAGCAGGGGGAGTGTTTGGGGCACGTGGCTCTTTCACCCTCTTCTTAGTAAAGTAGCTGATTCAGCTCACTTAGCCAGTATAGTTCTAATTTAAATCAAACTGGTAAAAAAGACTGAGGATTTTATTCATTTCCCTCCAGCTTCATACCCTTTGGGAGGGCCAGCTAGTAAAATGGTAACTGTGGGCTGACTGCATTTTCTTCCTTATTTACAAGTCTGTGTTAATTATAAGCCTATAATCATAAGGCTGTAAGCTTATAATTAACCCAGAAACCCAGGCAAGATCGGTGGAGGGAGAGTTAGCTAATTAGTTGGGTACATATTTTTAAGCTGTCATATATTTGTTGCCATTTGTACAAAGGAATTGTAGAGCGTACTAGCCAGAATAGTCGACAGAATAGTCAACAGTCTGGTAGAGCTCCTGTGAACTCCTTGGTTGGGCTATCAGGATGGGCTCTTGGAGGACTCGGTCTGCCCAGACTACCCACTGGTCGGGGGTAAGCAGCGGTTCCCCGGCACACCTTGCCCTGCGGACTGATTCAGCTGTGCCTCCTGCCCCACTCAGCTCCCCCCCACTCAGCTCCCCCCCAAGCTCCTTCTCTCCTGACTGCCCTGGGTTCTCTCTCACCCCTGGGCCTTCACGTCTGCTGTCTCCTCACCTGGTCGATTCTTCTCCCTCTTCAGGACTCAGTCTGATGATTGAGCTCTTTGGGGAAGCCTTTCTGACACCCCTGAATTCCTCAGGGCTGAGTTAGGTACCCTTATTCTGTATTCCCAAAGCAATCTCAGGACTCAGATCCCTTGAAACCAGGAACGCTGTCTCCCTCCCTTTACATCCTGGGGGCCTGGCCCACACCAGCCGCTCCCTATGTCTGCCTCCTCAGCAGTTTTGGCCTTGTGAGTCAGCCCTCCTCAAGTGGGAAGAGGAAATCAGCAAAGAGTTATTCAGGTGTGGCCTTTCATTTCAACTCCACACATTTATCGAGTACCTGCTGCTGTGCCAAGTCATTCAGAGAGGAGTAAGATGTTCCCTGCCCTCGCTCAGATGGTAAAGCGTCTGCCTACAATGCGGGAGACCCAGGTTCGATCCCTGGGTTGGGAATATCCTCTGAAGAAGGAAATGGCAACCCACTCCCGTACTTTTGCCTGGAAAATCCCATGGACGGAGGAGTGTGGTAGGCTACAGTCCATGGGGTGGCAAAGAGTCAGACACGACTAAGTGACTTCACTTTCAAACTTTTTCTCTCTTTCTGCCCTCGGAGCTCTCCATCTCGCAAGGTGAACACCATACAGACAGGTAACTAAAAAGTGGTTCCATAGATGCCCTGAAGGAACAGAATTGAGGGGGATCAAGTCTGCCTATCAATGGGGGTGGGTGCCAGAGAAGACTTGGCAGAGGAAGAAAAGTCATTTCACCTGGACCTTATAAGACTCTGAGGACATCCTTTGTACACTCGAGTGGCTGACCCCCAAGGCTAAAGCTACTGAGGCAGGCAGCTTCATGAGTGGCTACAATGTGCCGGATCCCAGCCAGGCCCAGGGGTTTATGACAAGGAAGACCCCCCCCCCCCCCACTGGTGAACAGGACAGGACTGGCTAGAATCCTGGTCCTGCCCCAAGGACTAGCTCCTGATCTTCAGGGCCTGCCATGCTGGTCCTTCCCTTCTTCCATCCCCAACTCCCACCTCAGCCTCAGCGGCCCTCAGTAGATTCAAGATCAGAGCTGCCCAGTGGCCATCCCAAACCGAAAGTCGCATAGCCTCTTGCTTTAGCCTCTTTAAATCTGATTCCAAGAGATAATGAACTTACTCAGCAGTAGGCAACACCCGTATGAGTAGGATTCTACCAAACCATTTCATCTGAGAGTGTTAGTGGGCTGAAACAAATTGACTCAGAGCCTGGGTTCAGCCTAGTGCTGGGTGACTTAGGGTCATATAGATGTATTTCCCTCCTAGAAAATGCACAAATGTGGCCCGAGCTCTGTAGTATTGCCGCCTCTTGAAAAATACTCCATTCCATATCTACAGAGTAAGCAACAGCAGCCTCTTGCCAAAGCCCAAAATAATTATACAGTCTCCTCAGTGGACTAAGAAACATGCTAAAATTTGGGAAAGTCAACTTTACCATCAGTTTCCTATCTCCTTGGTAATGGTGAGACTTTTTTCCCTATCTGGGGCCTGGTTTCCACTCAGAGCAGTTAACAGAGGGTGCCTTTTCATAAGTCTGCCCCCCATTAGAAACTTTCACTTAATCAGACGTTTCTTCTGACAGCACCTTACATCTCAAGAACTCAAAGCCCATGAGCACCAAGTAAGTATCCGTTTCTCCTTTGCCCAGGCCAGGGGTGGCAGGGGGACGGACCCAGAGAAAGCCAGGGAAGGTGAAACGAGAGAGGCGCGCTTTGTGTCCTCTCCTCCCTGGAGTCTCTGGGTCCCACGCCTGCCTCTGTCTCGCTCATCCTAGCTTCCTCGGAGCCAGGGCTCCCTGATGACACTGCCCTCTCTATCTGTCATTGAAGGCAAAGGAAGCGGCCAGAATCTGGGAGCATCCGGAAAACATTTCGGAGCGATGGCCATGGGCTGAGCAGTTCCCTGACTGATTCCGCCTCCCCGGGGGTGGGGGCTAGCTGCCGCCCATCTTCCCAGCCCATCCTGAGCCAGAGCCTCCCCAAGGAAGGGCCGGATAAGTGTTCCATCAGTGGGCATGGAAGCCTCAACTCCATCAGCCGCCACTCGTCGCTAAAGAATCGGCTGGACAGTCCACAGATCCGGAAGACGGTGACAGCAGGAAGGTCAAAAAGCTTCAATAACCACCGGCCCATGGACCCTGAGGTCATTGCACAGGTAACTGGGGGCTCTTGGGCAAATGGGTATCATGCGTCTACTCTCCCCACTGCTGCTTAGTGTCGTCCACGCTCATGACGGCGAGACTTGAGACAGAAATGTGCCCTGCACATTATACTCTGAGTTCAGGCTCTGTGGGACACCCAGACCTGATAACAGGACTTTTCAAGAAATCCGTCGACCCCTCTCTCCCCAGAAAGAACTCAAAGACAGAATAAAAGAATGCGTGGTTCTTGCTCATACATGGGCTATTTGCAAGCTTGTTGTAATTTTTAAAGCTAGTAGTTACAGATGGAGAATTTCTGATGGAGCCCATTCAGCCCAAGTTTTGAGTCTTGAGACCCTGGTAGATTTTGGTGAAATTGCCCGAGTGGTGAGACTCAGAGGTGGTTCTGGCCACCTTTCCATATTAGTGTGCCATCCTCATCATCCCTGAGGCTAGTCCCTTGTTCCTAGTGATAGACCAATGACCAATCAACAATCTGCTCCTGGTTGTGAAGGACCCAGATTACTCTGCCACCGGGAACTTGGGTACCAGAAAGGTTTCCAGCCCAGGCTTCCGGAGACAGTGGAGATGAGCCCCCTGGTTACAGGGTCTTCCGTCCGTGTATGCATCACACTGACAAATCTCTGTTTTCCATGAAATTATTAGAGATCCAGCCCCACCTCTAAAAATCCGACTCTCGGGGCCACTCCAAGCAGTTCACTCAGACGCCTCTCCCAACTCTATAACTTTCATTAGACCAGGTAGGAACTAAGGGCTCACTGCTGGCCTTTTTTGTCTCAACCGAGTTGAGAGTCCCCTCACCCCAACTTCCAGGGGGCAATAGAGACCGGGCGTGGTCTCTATTGGCTTAATTGTGGTGCTCTGCTTAGGGAGGGTATGCCTAGCAAGCACAGTATTAAGCTACAGGTCTGAGATGTCTTGCTTGGCTAGCCTTGTTTCCGTGTCCCCCCTTAAGCTCTTGGCTGCACTCTGCCTTGCACTCCAGGAATCCTCCCAGCTCCCTCTTTGGCCAGGTGTTAGGAATGTCAGAATAGCTACATATCCGGGATAGCTACCTAGATAACTCTAGCTGCAGAACAGGACCAAGGAGGGAGACAGAGTTCTTTCTGAACAATTTTAAGGTTTGAGAGCATCGGAGGAATGAGTGAAATTGAACCACAGTCAACAGAAAGCATGGATCACCCTATAGGTCTTTGCTTAAAACTTTTGCATGTGACTTTAATCCCAAGGGAGGAGTCGTGTGGTTGTTTGGGGGTGCCAGACAGAGTGTGTGGAGAGGAGCGGAGAGAGCTGAGAGGTCTTCCTGGGAGGCAGCTGGCTGCATACAAAGGGTCTTTGGTTCTGCCTTGAGCCCCTGAGCTAGGGCTGCTGTTTCCTATCTGGAGTAGTGACCTGATGGAGATTGGCCTGTGCGGGCTCTGGCTCCCCCTCCTGGTCACTCCTTGGTCCCATGATGATGGGTGGAAGGAAATGGCTTCATCAAGATGGACACTCTCATGAGGTTGGGTGGGCCAGGGTGGGGGTGGGGGAGTGTCCTGATGAATCCTCGGGGCCAGGGCTCTTGAACCGTCCCTCAGCCCTTGAGGAGGAAGGACTAACCCTCATAACCTTTGGCCTTTAAAGTCCAAGATAACAAAGATCATACTTCATCTCTACCCCCTTTTTTTTAATCCTTATTATGTACAGTTTCAAGCACGAGTAGAATATGCGCCCCCTGGATAGTGAATCTCATGTACTCAGGACCAAACTCGTGGCCACTCCTAATTCATCCACCTTTCCTCTCCCTGCTGGATTACATGTCATCTCATCCAGGTGGCTCAATAGCACAGAATCTGCCTGCCAAGCAGGAGGCATGGGTTCCATCCTTGGGTCAGGAAGATCCCCTGGAGAAAGAAATGGGAGCCCACTCCAGTATTCTTGCCTGGGAAATTCCAGGGACAGAGGGGCCTGCTGGGCTCTGGTCCATGGGGTTGCAAAAGTTGCAAAAGAGTCAGATATGACTTAGCGAACAAACAAAAGCCAAAAAACATCCAGAGATACATCAGTGCATGTGTGTAAAACCTGAGGGCTGTATTTAAAAAGGATCTCAACCACTCTGTCTAGAGGGGAGAAAAACATGAGAATGAAGGTCCTTCCCTCCCATCTGAACACCCACATGGTAAGGGGTTTGGGCCGGATAAAATCATCCGGACAGCTCCTTGCAGGTGATTTCTCCACGATTCGGCCCCCGTTGTTGGAACAGGACCTTGGCGGGGGGCTTCTCTCCCCCTGAGCCTCACCCGCTCCCTTCCGTCCGCAGGATATTGAGGCGACCATGAACTCTGCGCTGAACGAGCTGCGGGAGCTGGAGCGGCAGAGCAGCGTCAAGCACACCCCCGACGTGGTTCTGGACACCTTGGAGCCCCTCAAGACCTCCCCCGTGGTGGCCCCCACTTCGGAGCCCTCCAGCCCCCTGCACACCCAGCTCCTCAAGGACCCCGAGCCCGCCTTCCAGCGCAGCGCCAGCACGGCGGGGGACATCGCCTGCGCCTTCCGGCCCGTCAAGTCTGTCAAGGTGGCGGCGCCCGTCAAGCCTCCGGCCACGCGGCCCAAGCCCGCCGTCTTCCCCAAAACGAACGCGCCCAGCCCCGGCGTCAACTCCTCCGCCTCCGCACAGTCCACTGACAAGTCTTGTACTGTCTGAGGGGCGTAATTTAATTATCCTAGACAAGGGGACTAGAGGGACTGACTGTTATTAAAAACCTTCCTATTTAACTAGCTTGGGGACTCCAGTTGAAACTTAGGTTCTAAGTTGTTCTTGCCTTCCCGTCGCCCAAAACCTTGAGAATGAAGCCCTCGTTATCGCCCTGCCCCCGGCCCCCTGCTGCCCCCAGTCGTGGTGACCCAGCCAGCTACAGTACTGCAGTCCTTAGGTTAGCCGGAGCTGGACCTGTCCGCCGGCAGTCACTGTGAAGTCCGGCGGGGCGCCGCGCGGGCCCCGGGCTCGCAGCTCAAGCCCCGCGGATGCGCGGGCCGCCTGACCAGACGCTGCCGCCCGCAGCGGCTCTCGGTGGCGTCTTGTATTGGGTACTGGTTATAGAGGGTCATGTACAGTCCATGCTCCGTTTTACACACACACGCACACACACACACTATAGAGGGTCATGTACAGTCCATGCTCCGTTTTACACACACACAGACAAGCACACACACACACGCACGCACACACACACAAGCAGATTTTTCTAGGCTCTGGCATGTGTAGCCTCCCCTGGTCCTAGATAAACCGCCTCTTTGTAAGTTTTTGTGGCAGTTCACACAGGAGCCACCAGGGGTCTCTGTTTCCGTTACAAATCTCATTCTGTTTGGGCCAGAGAACCTAGCCTTTGCAATCTCTCCACCATACGAAATTTAGCAGGATGGGACTCGATCCTGTAAACTGTCTGGGCTTGGCAGTTTCTCTCTGTCTTTTTTCTATTGGTGTGAATTGGTCATTGGTGTTTGCTTTTGCTCTCCTCCATTCTCTGGAACTACAACCCAATCTTATTATGGAACTTCTAAAGTTTTTCTGAATGTATAGACATTTCTTGGGGTCCTATCTTTGTCTCTGATGGACCATTTTCCATTTAAGACATTTTCCTGTATAAGACAGTTTTATAGTTGGTTCCTTTTAGGGTAAAGAGTCTTAAGACAGTTTTATTGTATTTGTGGCAGGTTTGGAAAAGGTAAGAAATGGGTCCTTCCTCCCACTTTTTTGGGTACTTAAGACATAAGATTTATTATCCTATTAAAAATTAAATTCAGCTTTGCTAATCCTAAAATCATTCCCAAATGAAAATTTATGCTAAGTTTACCGCCTAGTTGGGACCAATGGGGCTTAGGGAGCCTTAGTTAGATTAAAGAGACACAGAGCCCCTTAAAACTGATCTCTGTTTATCTGGACGAGGACACTAAGAGAACTCTGGCCCCATGGGCTTTAAAGTCTTTCCAAGGCCTGAATCTAAGAAAATCAAAAATTGGATGCTGACTCTTCTGGACTCCCTTTGGCCTTTATGGTTCTCCTCCAAAAAGCCAAAATCTCGTCTGCTATAATCACTCCCCACATCTGGTGCCCACAGTCCCAGCTCCCCCAGCTCTCCCAGCATCATGCTGTCCCAGGGAGACCAGAGCTAGGGATGGGCACACCCCAGGCTCACGGGTCTCAGACAACTACTTGAGTTAAAGCTGAAACCCATTCCTCTTCTTTGTTTTCTGGTGTTTAAAACTGCGCTTTTTGCCTTGTTTTTCACAGTTTGGGAAAGATAATGGGTTGCCATTCAGATAGGAAAATCTAAATTGTCTTAACTTTGGCCTAAAAGATCCTTTTCAAATTAACATTTGGAAGCTGGTAGTCATCTCTATGGAAAGCAGTAGGGTTTTCCTCCTTCAGCGTGAAGGAAGAGAGGAGCTCTATGGAAAGTTGCCAGTTAGAAAAGTAGCCTGCAGCATCAGGAAAATCATCCCACAGGCCAGGATGGAAAGATGGAGCGCTCTTTCAGTGAGTGTGTCGGCCTGTGAGAGGCAACCCACAGTCCTCTGGATCCTCAGCTTCTTTGCTCTGTGTGGTGGCCTGTCCTTGTCTGTCACCAGAACTTACGCAGGCCCTGAGCCAACAGAGGGCTTTCATAGCCAAGGATCTGTCTCCTTGCTGAAAATGAAACCCCGCCCTTCCCTTGACATTCCTTCTGATCCGACTGGCCAAAATTGGTGCCCATACCTGCCCTTTTGCTCTTTTCCTGGCACGCCCTTCTCTTAAGAAAGAAAAGGCAAAACTTCCTTAATGACAACACCTTGGACCTGTTCTGTTGCTCCTGCCTTAGGTCTCTTTCAGCCCTGCACCTGACGTGAGTCCACCATCCCCGCAGTCAGGGTCCATCTGCTGGTCTGCATCACGGACTGGACGGTGTGTGCGTGCTCGTCGGCTACCCCCTCTCTGGGCACTGAGTTGTCTTTCCCCCTCTGGTGCTCCTGACACTGGTGAGATGGTCCTGCCCCGAGGACTAGGAACCCCAGGAGGAGAGTCCTTCTCAGCAGAGCTCATTGCAGTCAACTGGAATCGAGGTTACACACTGTGATTTTTACACCGAAAAGCCAAGCAGAGCTGGCCACCCAGGGTCTCGGGAGACCAGTCTTCCTCAGATTAGCTTCCTAAACCAGCATGATGCTTCAAAGAGCCCCACTCTGCCCCTGGAGGCCTGGATCCTTTTCCTGGTGTGGACTCTGATGGGTCAGTCTTCGGGACACAGAGGTGGGGTGGAGCTACCAGCATCCCAGTTTGGAAAAGAGAGGAGTTTGCAGCCCGCAGCCTGTAAACTGGAAACACTGGTCTCAGCCAACCTCCTCAGGGCGCCCTGGTTTCTCCCCAAAGAGATGAGGAGAGATGACGCCAGCAACAGGATGAACAGACCACTGGAAGGGCTGGTGTATATGTACTTCATGTTCAGAAGAGAAGTTAGATCTTCCAGGGAATTGCAATGTTGTGACGTCTGACTTGTATGTCACGTTTGTGTAAAATGGTATATTCTTTAAAATAGTGTTGATAACTGGAATATTGTATGTATGCTTGGAGATGCTTTGTGTGAACCTAAGACTGTCACTCAACAGATGTTGGATTGGGGAAAATCCAAAGCACAACTTCGAAATAAAATACATTTTTAGGTTTCGATGCTGCAGTTTCTATCCCTTCTCCACTCCTTGACATCTCCAATCCAGGAGTCCCGCTGTCCGGGAGGGATTCTGATTCGTCTGTAGTTAACAGAGCCCTGCCTGGCAACAGGAGAGATGGGCTGACCTCAGGAGCCAACCATCTCCTCCCTTCCCCAGCAAGACATGGCAGAGGTGCATCTGGAGTGTGGATTTTCCCCCCAGCATTTTCATCTAGCCCATGCATGGAAGCTAAGAGACTGTGTAGCAAGTCTTCCAGCCTCTCCATTGGGCAGTCTGTTGCCATGAGAACCATTTCCTTCACAGAATCCACCTCCGCTGTTTTCAGTGAGGACTGTTCTCATTGCTTTCTCTAGTCAGATTTCCCCACTTGCAGGAGTGGAGCCTGCAAAGTTGCTTGGAAGCTTTACCAGCCACAACCGGGGTTGACTGAAGGTTTTACTTCTTCCATAATCAAAGCCCTGGGTCATTCTGCCCTTGGCAGCCCCCTGCCTCTGCAAGAAGGGCTGACGCACGTGTTTGTGCTGCTGGCGGTGGTTGGGAGGCAATGCTTTCTCTCCCTTAGATTTTGACTCTAGCAGATCATAAATCAAGGATGACGTTATTCAAAGGTAGTCATTTGAAATGCATCCTGGAGCCCCTTGGGCCCACACTTAGGTTTAGTAGCTCACTCTCATGCTAGAGGCCCCTTGGGGCGGGTCAGATCTCATAGCCAGTGTTGAAGGCTCACACCGGGTGTCCTATACCGGACACGTTACATCCCCTCTCAGGTTTGCCATTTCTGGTATATTTTTTGTTCAGCTTTCTCATACCCTTCTAACAAGTCATCTCTTCTCCCTCGTTTTATTGTAAAGCTCCAGCTTGACCCTCTCTTGCTGAGCCCTTGGTCTTGGTTAAGTCAGAGTTGAAGCTGTTCTGCCTCTGTGCTGTGGATGAGTTATCACTCTGACAGCAGGTTACGAGCTGTGAGATGGAGCTCGCACTTAAGCTGTGAGCAGAGGACCCAAAAGCCTTTTCAGGGAGTCCTGAGGCATAGGCTGGAGAAGGCACTGGCAACCCACTCCAGTGTTCTTGCCTGGAAAATCCCATGGACGGAGGAGCCTGGTGGGCTGCCGTCTGTGGGGTCGCACAGAGTCGGACACGACTGATGCGACTTAGCAGCAGCAGCAGCAAAGCATAGGTGGGTGATCCTTTTGGGGTCCCCTTATCTCCCCATATTCTGACAGGAGCATGATAGAAACTGGTGACGGTGAACACAGTCAAAAAACACTCATTTGATCTAAATAGAAACCAAAAAAACAAGACCAGGTGGGTCTAAATTGAGGAAATAGTCCTTATGATGATCTAACTTAAATGTGTATACCCACAGGCATATGAAGCTTCCTTTCACTCAGGAGTCAGAACCCCTGCATGTGACACGTGCCAAAGACTTCCACTAGTCAGTTAAGCCCCACTGTGCACCAGGCGCTGTGATACAGTGTTGAACAACAGAAATAGATAATAGAGCTTTCTGGTTTCAGGGAGGACAGAGAAATCAGCAAAATAAATGTTACTCTAAAAGTAAGATAGTGAGTGCCAGGGGAAAGAAGTAGAAAATTACTCAAGAATTCTGCTTGGCCTGGTCAAACTGAAATGACTCTTAGGCATCCAGGTGGAAATATCAAATAACTCTTGGATATGGAGATTTAGATACAGATCATCAGTTCAGTTCAGTTCAGTCGCTCAGTCGTGTCCAACTCCTTGCGACCCCATGAATCGCAGCACACCAGGCCTCCCTGCCCATCACCAGCTCCCAGAGTTCACTCAGATTCACATCCATTGAGTCAGTGATGCCATCCAGCCATCTCATCCTCTGTCGTCCCCTTCTCCTCCTGCCCCCAATCCCTCCCAGCATCAGAGTCTTTTCCAATGAGTCAACTCTTCGCATGAGGTGGCCAAAGTACTGGAGTTTCAGCTTTAGCATCATTCCTTCCAAAGAAATCCGAGGGCTAATCTCCTTCAGAATGGACTGGTTGGATCTCCTTGCAGTCCAAGGGACTCTCAAGAGTCTTCTCCAACACCACAGTTCAAAAGCATCAATTCTTCGGCGCTCAGCCTTCTTCACAGTCCAATTCCCACATCCATACACATACCTGAACACAAATGTAGAAGCTATTATGTTGTAGACATTCAAACTAGGAGATTCCCAGGAAGAACACACAAATGGAGGGAAAGAGAAGGTCCCAATAATTAGAGATCCAGCAGAGAAGGAGCCAGCAGAGAGGGCGGTGGGAGTGAGTGACAGAGGCAGGTGGCTGGGGAGTCGCAGAAATCCCAGAGGGAAGACGTGCTGCAGCAAGGATCGGCTGTAGATGAGGCCAGTGGAGAAAGGTCACGCTTGTCAACAGCATGCACCTTAGAGGGGAAACGAGCTGACCAGAGTGAGCTGGCAGCACACGAGAAGGGTTGGGAAGTGGGGGGTCAAGGTCCTGGCAGTTCATTCAAGGCTTTGCTTTGAATGCTTATCATGCAGTCATGTCTGCCTCTTTGCGACCCCATGGACAGGGGAGCCTGGCGGGCTACAGTCCCTGATTCTTGCCTGATTCTCCAGGCAAGAATCCAGGAGTGGCTTGCCATTTCCTTCTCTAGGTTGCTTTGAATGGCGGCGCATCAAAAGAGGTCAAAGGCCAGGTTTTTCTTTTTAAAATGGACAGTATGGGGGCAGGTTTGCTCAAGGGCAGGACTCAGTAGAATGAGAGTGAAATTACAGAGCACAGATGGAAGGGCCGCCCGGGGCCAGAGAAGAGGCGCTTCGCCAGTCTCAGGGGAGGGGAGGTGGGGAGTGGAGGTGGGCTGGGAAGAGCAGGGCGTTGCCTGTCCATCACTTCTTTATTTCCAGCAAAGTCAGAGGCAAAGCCTCTAGCTGAGCGGGTGGGAGAGGATGACGAAGAGGAGGTCTGGAGCGTTAGCAGGATGAGTGAAGCGCTCACTTTTCCACACCGAGGATGACCGCGCATGGTGGCCTGGTGAGCCCGCCACCAGCAGCCTGGCCCGGACGGCAAGTCTGTCCCTCCTTCCCCTCCCAGAGACCTGCTCACGCAGCCCTTCAGAAATGTCTGCTGAGGACTCGCTGCTGCCCCTTCCACAAACCCCCGCCCTTGCCAGCCTCTTCTCCGCTCTAAGGCGCGGGGCAGGTGAGGCAGCTGAGAGCTGCAGCCACGTCCGGCCAGAAAAGGCAGCCAGCATCTATTCAGACCCTCCCGGGTAGTGGGCCCTGCACCTCGTTTTGTTTCTGAATGGATGAGAACGATCAGAGGACTTGCTCAAGGCAAGTGAGGTCAGGACTCAAACTTCAGATGGCAAAGCCCTGCCCTTCCTGTGACCCCACGTGGCCTCCCTCTGGAGCAGCAGACCTGCGCTTTCTCCTGGAGAGCTGCCATCAGAGACCCCCAACACCCGACCCCGGGTCCTTTTGCTTCCTCTGAGTTGCCACTTCTACGACTCCTCAGAGCCACTCGGGAGAATGTGATGAGGCCTCTCACAGGCTCCCTCTTCCCCTCAGAAGCTCCCCAGTGTCCTCAGATTCAACAAGGGCCAGGTTGCCCAGCTGGGACCAGCGGCTCCAAACCACAGGCCAGATACTTGCTCATTCTGTCCACGGGGGGGTGTGGCCTCCCAGAGGATCCCGGAGGGGCTCAGAGTCCCTGCGTGGCAGCGCCGCCCACCGCACACGCCTGCGGCTCTGCATGCTTTCCCGAGGCCTGCACCGCCGAACCTCCAACCCCCTCCACTCTGCCCAGCCCTCCTCCCTCCAGAGTCTGGTTGAGTATCTTTTCTTCCCACAAACATATCTCGGTCATCAGCGGTCCCTCCTCCCCGCAGACCCCCTCTGCCAAGTTCACAAAGTCACTCCCTGCTAAAGCCTCTTTCTCAAGGCCTTCACCACGCTCCTGGCAGTGGGGTTGGGGGTGCCTAGGTCTCCCCTTCTGTCTTCAGCACACAGCGCCCACAGGGCCGGCTTCCTGGTAGATGCTAGGCACACACTCATTGCACCCAAGAGCAAGGGTGCTGGTGAGGACCAGACAGCCTCACTGGGGGCAAATGAGTCGAGCTTTAGCCATAAGCTGGCTAAACTGCAAATCTCAGTGACTTAAAACATCCCTTCCTTGTGGGCCAGCGGGGGGTGGGGGTGGGGGTCTCTGCTCCATAGTCACGCAGGGACCCAGACTGATCACCACATCTAACTGAGTCACACTGTCACAGGGGCTGGCAGTGGGGGGGTTGGGGCGGGCACGGGAGTGGGGGTGCTGTTCTACGTCAGCAATTAAATGGTTTGGTTAAGAACACACACATGGGGACTTCCCTGGCAGCGCAGTGTGTAAGAATCCACCTGCCAGTGCAGGAGATACAGGTTTGACCCCTGATCCAGGAAGATTCCGCGTGCTGCAAGAGCAGCTAAGCCTGTGCGCCACGACTGCTGAGCCTGAGCTCTAGAGGCTACGGGCTGCAACTGCTGAGGCCCGCGCACCTGAGCCTCTGTGCTCTGCCACAAGAGAAGCCACCTCACAGCAACCAGGAGTAGCCTCTGTTTGCTGCAACGAGAGAAAGTCCATGCAAAGCAACAAACACCCAGTGCAGGAAAAAAAAAAAGAAAAAGAAATGACAGCAAAAGAAGTTTTTAAAAGGAAACAATGAAGTAAATTAAAAAAAATAGAAATCACATGGCCCCGACAAATCAGAGGGTCTCAAGGAAGTACAAGTCTACCGTATAGCAGACGGGGAAAGCTGGGACTTCTGAGTGCAGAACACGAGGCCTCAGGGACGTTTCTCCTGGTCCTGCTGCACCAGCGGGCAGGGCAGCCCCTCTGGGTCCCACCAGCATCTCTGCCTGCGGGGGTGGGGGCAGGGCGCACCTCGGAGAGCACGGCTCCTGTTCTGGTGCCCTGGGCTGGGGGTGGGGCTGCTGGAGGAAACCACCAGGTGTGGCCACGGGAAAGTCCCTCCAGCTTTCTATTGAAACACGGAATTTCCTGGCTTTAACCACTTCTTATCCACTGCCATCTGGGAGCTGACCGGAGCTGGGCAGACCTCTCCAGCCTTCTCGGGAACTTGATCTGGAGTCCTGACTGGGCAATTGGCACCCCTGGGTTCCAGCCTCAGCTGGCCTCTGAAGATCGTGGGCAAATTCCTGAAGGTGTGTGAACCTCACTGACCTCAGTGCCTGTCTGTAAAGTACTGTGCAGTTTCCCAGGCGTTCCCAAGTAGGCTCTGCCATGTTGCTCTCAGCGGGGTAAATGTGACCGTCCTCGGGCCTTGGGTGAGAAGACCGTCTGGCAGGGGTCGTGTGCTGTGCTCGAGGTCGCGCTAGAGGGCATAACCTGGGCTCTGGCGCTTCCTCTAAGACCTCTGCAGGCTCCCTGGAAAGATGAGTCAGACCAAACTCCTAGAAGTGGCTGGCCAGAGGTCCTGGCCCTCCCTGGGGCTTCTGGGTGTGGGAAGTTGGCTTTCCCAGGCAGTTCTTCACTCGATTAACTGGCCCAACCTGCTCTGTAGACTGTGGGCTGAGTTCCAAAGTTCCCTGCTCAGGCAAACCACAGGGAGATACAAAAATAGCACCCCGCGGCCCACCGCAGCCGCCCAGCCTCAGTGCCGGGCCTCTTTCGTGGCTCAGACCCGAGTTCTGTCGCCTGCACTTGGGAACTCAGAGCATCCTCTTTCTCCTTCCTGCCAGGCTGGTGGCGGCCTCCAGCTGCCTCTGTCTCTTTAAGAGAGAGAGAAGGAAAGAAATCAGGAAGTGGGAGAGAGCGGAGCGCGGAGGGCTGAGTTCCTGGTGCGGCACACGGCCGCCCATCTTCAGGTCTCCGAGACCCATGGCCACCAGGATGCCACGGATGCGGCCCATGCAGGGCAGCAAGCCCTGAAAGTCTAGGGGTGCCTCCCAGTCCCACAGCCTGCCTGTCCCACAGCCGAGATGGGGTGAGTGTGCAGAGTCCACGCTGGGGGGAGGAGGGTTGAATGGGGGCATCTGGGAGCCAGGCAGCTGCAGGACAGCAATCAGCGAAGTGCCAGGGTGCTGGCCGGTGGGGTCGGCTCTGTGGGCTCCTGCCCCCCACCGCGTATCTCTCTGAGGCTGCTGCCCCCCGCCCCGAGGTGCCCTGTGCACCATCTCAGATGGGCACCCTTGCAAAGGATGGCTTGGAGGCCCTGAGAGGCAGGGAGGGTTTGTTACGGTGCAGAGGACTCCGATGCTCTCTTCCAAGCGTCCAATGCCAGCCTCCAGCGCTGCCTCTGTAATTTCCTTTTCTGCCTCGCTTCTGGGGCTGACTCTCACCTCTCCTAGGGTCCTGCTCACTGGCGCAAGCCCCTGAGGAGTGGGAGTGGTGAGGACAGTCTCCTGGAGCCTGGCAGGTCTAGGCTGGAAACCCCCGGCTCTGCGGGGGAGGGTGACAGGAAAGGGTTAAAGGGCTGGGGCCAGGAGGCCTTTGATGGAGGCTGAGAATGAACAGTGCCCAGGGGTACCTCTCATCCGCCCTCCTCTTTCCGGTGCAGCTCAGCTCCTGGACTGGCCACAGACAGAAAGCATAGCACACTCTTACTGGGGAGAGTCTCTGCCTGATCCGGGCTGCGCAGAGCGCAGGGTAAGTGCTTCAGGCCGCTGTAGCGCCTGGAGACGGAGGGGGAGGGGTGGGGCAGCTGGTTCGTGGCCCACCGCCCTCATCCGCCCCAGCACCTTCGGGGCACCAGCTGCTGCGCTGGGGGCCGCGGAGCACGCACACCTGACCAGATGTGTTGCTGTCGGGCGCTGGGCACAGCCCTGGCTGGACCAGGAGAGAGCCCAGGGCACGCCAGCCCTGCGGTACTCTGCTCTCTGCGCCAGCTGCCCGTCCCTCGCACCTGCAGCTGCGCGAGGCCCCCGAACCAGCCCTGGGGAGGACTCTGGAGGAGCTGAAGCCTCCCCTGGCTGGACATTCGGCCTTGATTTCAGGATATCCTACCTGGTTCCTCAGCCCCGGGCCCGCGGGCTGATTCCTCCACAGCCTCGCAGGGGAAAACCTCACCAGCTCATTTCTGCTGAGCTATTACCTTGTCTTCAGAGAGACTCATCCCCTCAGCAGCTTCTATAAAACTACAAACACCAATCTGCCTTCTGAAACTGGAATTGACCTCTGATCTCTCCAAGTGGCCTCTGGCTCAAGGAATTGACCTTCTTAAGAGTCCCATTTTAAAAAAAAAAAAAGCTTACAGAGAGAGGGCTCGAAGCTAAGGAGCTGTGGGATTCCAGGCATTGTGACCCTAGGGTTGACCACCTTTGAGAGGGTAGAACAGGAAGCAGCCTGGGCTAGTCCGGCCTCATCCGAGAGTATCTGGGGGTGGGGGCCCCTCTCATGAAGATTAGCCCTGGCCCCGCTCTTCAGAGCAGCCCCGAATGTAACTCCTGAGGCTGCTCTCTCTGCAGTCAGTTGCTTGAGAGGAACTGGCCTTTGGAGAGAAGGGTGTGGGGGCAAATACGGGGAACAGAGCCGTAGAGGGGTTTCAGATCCTCCCGAGGCCGCTGGAGCTTCTGGATGTGATGGTCTCCTGCCTCCCCCACCCCTACACACACACACACACACACACACACACATACACACGCGTGCATACATGCTCACTCACTCACACACACCTGTGCATACATGCTCACTCACACACACACCCACGCATACATGCTCACTCACACACACACACCCGCACATACATGCTCACTCACACACACACACACCCGTGCATACATGCTCACTCACTCACTCACACACACCTGTGCATACATGCTCACTCACACCCACACACACCCGCACATACATGCTCACTCACTCACACACACCCACGCATACATGCTCACACACAGAGGTGCACACATGCTCACACACACACCTGTGCATACATGCTCACTCACACACACCCACACATACATGCTCACTCATACACACACACACCCGTGCATACATGCTCACTCACTCACACACACACCTGTGCATACATGCTTACACACACACACACATACATGCTCACTCACATACACACACCCACACATACATGCTCACTCACATACACACACCCACACATACCTGCTCACTCACACACACACAGAGATGCACACGTGCTCACACACACCTGTGCACACGTGCTCACTCACACCCCCACCCACACACACACCCACACCCACACATACATGCTCACGCACGCACACACACCCATGTATACATGCTCACTCACACACACACCCCTGCACACACGCTCACTCATACACACCTCCCCAAGCAGCACTGACCTCGCCAGGCCGGCTTGCTGGCCGTGGCTGACAGCAGCAGGAAGTGGTGGCCCCCGGAGCGCTGGGGAAGGCCCCGGCTCATGTTGCAATCCTGGAGATTTGTGGTGATGTGGGTGACGCTGTCTGACCTGGAGCCGCTCCTTCAAGCACTTTCTGCTTCCTGGGACAATCCAGGCCTGGATGCCGAAACCCAGAACTCCCAGTGCTGAGGGGAGGCGGCAGAGAAACGGGCTTGTCCCTGCAGACTGGCCTGCCCGGGGTGGGAACGACAAGGACGTGCGGAGTCGGGAGGGGACAAAGCCCTGCGAGGGGACGGGGCCAGGCTGCGTGCTGAGGGCCTGCCGGTGGGGCTTCTTTAGGGGGAAGTTACTTAATCTTCCTGTGCTTTCCATTTCTGCCCCTGCCCCCTGGCCTGCAGAGTGACTGTGTGGAGCCCCTCAGCGGGGTGGTCTCCGGCACACTTACCGGCTGGGTCCCCAGTGTCCGCCCCGGCTCAGGTGCCGCCCTGGACACCAGTGTGCTCTTTAGGGCGGAAAGCGGCCGGCCGGCCGGAAGCGGGAGATGCAGAGCACCGTCAACTACCTGTGGCACACGGACGACCTGCTGGGGCAGGGGGCCACGGCCAGCGTGTACAAGGCCCGCAACAAGGTAGGCGCCCACCCGGCCACCCCGCCCCGTGCACCCGGGAGGTCTGTCCCCAGTGGGGTTGGAGTGTGTCTGGGCAGGCTCCTCTGATCTGCACTGTCTGAGGCAGGGAATGGGTACGGGGGTCTGAAAAGGGCTTCTGGGGTGATGCCCACTGGGCACGCTCTGGGGCTGGAGAGAGAGGGACAAAGATGCGAGACAACGTCCAGGGGAGCTGGCGGCAAATCTGGGAACAGCAGGGGGGCAGCGGGACCCGTTTGGATTTATCCTGCCTTTATCGCCTTGAGGGCTGTACTGGACACACGAGATGCACTGCACTGTCTTGGACTTAAGCGCTGAAGCCAGACAGGACGGTGCTGCTAACACCGGGGAGAGTTAGCTGCCACCGTAGTTACTGCCAGTAGCGACAATAGCAGTAACAACAAACCATCCCCCGCTGGGTATCAGGTGTGCCAGGGTCCTGTCATCGCCCAGTGCTGCGGCAGGCCCGGCCGTGGACCCCCCTGGGGAGGGGAAGGAGCTCAGGGTGGGAGCCCCCATCCCCAACCAAGCTACCCTGGCTCATCCCTGGGATTAGCTCTTTTGAGCCTGAATGGAAAATGGGAGGCAGGGTGTGCTTCCCAGGGCAGGGGTGCCACTTCTGTTGCCCCCATGACAGAAATCCGGGGAGCTGGTTGCTGTGAAGGTCTTCAACACGGCCAGCTACCTGCGGCCCCGCGAGGTGCAGGTGAGGGAGTTTGAGGTCCTGCGGAAGCTGAACCATCAGAACATTATCAAGCTCTTCGCGGTGGAGGAGACGGTGGGTCTGGTGCTCGGTCAGAGGCGCGCGGTCTTGTCTTTGACCCAGTCAGGTCACGGAATAATAGACTTGGCACATGCTCATCAGTGGGTCACCTGGAGAGGAAGAAAGGCTGCCAAGGGGCTGCGGGCACTGCATAGGAAAATCAGGCTGTGGAGTGGGGCCTAATCAAGGAAGGCTTCCTGGAAAAGGTGACCTTGGGCTCAGTTTGAGGTCAGAGGAGAGAAGGCCAGCTAGAAGTGGAAACCTATAAAATGGGGGCTCTGGGCCCGGGGCCGAGCCACCACAGCTTGGGAAAGGGGAGAAGTGCCCTCCCCAAGACCCCGTCCCTCTCCCACAGGGGGCCGGCCGGCAGAAGGTGCTGGTCATGGAGTACTGCTCGAGCGGGAGCCTGCTGAGCGTGCTGGAGAGCCCCGAGAACGCCTTCGGGCTGCCCGAGGACGAGTTCCTGGTGGTGCTGCGCTGCGTGGGTGAGCCCCTCCCCTCCCCAGTCCAGCCCCAGACTCCGCCCTCAGCGGCAGGCAGAGTCCCAGGGGTGTGGCGTTTCTGGAAGAAGCATCCAGACACAAGAGCACTGGCATCTAAGAGGCGCCCCGCGCACAGACCTGGGACAGACGCTAGTGAGCAGACAGAACCCAGGGTCTGCTTCCTGCAGACTGGCAGTTTACAACTCCAGTTCCAGAGTACAGTTAAAGGCGGGGGGGTACACCGTTGTCCATGACGGCACGATTCATAACGCTGCTGAGACTCATGATGCTGTTGCTGCTCAGCTGCCCAGTCATGTCTGACTGTCGGTGACCCCGCGGACTGGCTCCCTCTCCCTCACCATCTCCTCTTGGCTATTGTTCTTGCCTCTTGGCTATAACAGTAATAGCCAAAGGGCAAAAACAATCCACACGTCAGACAGATGAGCGGATAAACAAAGTGTGCAACACGCAAGGGTCGGATTAACTAGTGAGCCTTAAAAAAGAAGGAAATTCGCACACGTGGGTGAACCTGGAAGGCACTGTGCTGGGTGAAAAAAGCCAGCCACACCAGGACAACGACTCTATGATCCTTTTTATATGAGGAACCTGGAGAGATTCAGTCCATGGCAACACTAAGTAGAAAGTGATTGCCAGGGGCTGAGGGTGAGGGTGCGGAGAGTGAGTGCTTAATGGGTGGCATTCCTGTCTGGGGCACTGACAGAGGTCTGGAGACTCGCGGTGATGCTGCGCAGCCATGTCAATGTATTTAATGCCACTGATGCGTACACTTAAAAAATGGTTAAAATGTAAATTTTGTTAGGTATAGTTTACCACAATTTTAAAAAAAAGAAAGATGGGGAGTAACTGAGTGCCCTCCGCTGGGAAGCAGAGCCGCCATCCCCCTCAGGTTTCCAGGGAGCCACAGGCAACCCTGACACTCCACACCCTGCCCCGTGTCCACCTCTGTCCTCCTGCTGAGCCCGAGGCCCCTGGGGACCCCTGGGTGTCACCCTCTGTCCGTGGCTTCTCCCCCGGGATGGGCCCCACCGCTGGGCCGGCCCCGACTGGAGCCACTAGCAGCCCCGCGTCCGTGGCAGCGGCCGGCATGAACCACCTGCGGGAGAACGGCATCGTGCACCGCGACATCAAGCCCGGGAACATCATGCGCCTGCTGGGCGAGGAGGGCCAGAGCATCTACAAGCTGACCGACTTCGGGGCCGCCCGCGAGCTGGATGACGACGAGAAGTTCGTCTCAGTCTACGGCACCGAGGAGTATCTGGTGGGCGGCATGGGGGCCGGCCCGCGCCCTGGGACTCTTGGCGCCCCTCTGGGGGCCCCGTCCAACCCCCCTGGGTCCAGGAGGATCATCCCTCACCCCAACCCTAACCCCAGAATAATTCATTCTCTTCTCCACGGCCAAAAGGTCAGTGCTGAGGCCTGCCCAGACCCCCCCAAACCCCTGCCCAGATCCCTGAATAGACCCCCTGCCAGGCCCCCTGCAGAGACCCCTTACCCAGACCCCCTGCCAGGCCCCCTGCCCAGACCCCCCCCCAAAACCCCTGCCCAGATCCCTGAATAGACCCCCTGCCAGGCCCCCTGCCCAGACCCCCCCCCCAAAACCCCTGCCCAGACTCCCTGAATAGGCCCCCTGCCCAGATGCCCTGAATAGACCCCCTGCCAGGCCCCCTGCACAGACCCCCTGCCAGGCCCCCTGCACAGACCTCCTGCCCAGGCCCCTTACCTAGACCCCCTGCCCAGACCCCCCCCCCCAAAACCCCTGCCCAGATCCCTGAATAGACCTCCTGCCCAGGCCCCCTGCATAGACCCCCTGCCCAGGCCCCTTACCTAGACCCCCTGCCCAGACCCCCCCCCAAAACCCCTGCCCAGATCCCTGAATAGACCCCCTGCCAGGCCCCCTGCCCAGACCCCCCCCCAAAACCCCTGCCCAGACTCCCTGAATAGGCCCCCTGCCCAGATGCCCTGAATAGACCCCCTGCCAGGCCCCCTGCACAGACCTCCTGCCCAGGCCCCCTGCATAGACCCCCTGCCCAGGCCCCCTGCCAGACTCCCTGCATAGACCCCCTGCCAGGCCCCAGGCCAGGCCTCCCTTGTTCAATCAAGCCCTTGATCAGATCCTCGTGGAGGATGGTGCCCTGCTGCTCACCACTTTCCCCAGAGCAGAGGCTGATAAGCCTGTGGCACACTCACTTAGGAGATGACCCAGGAGATGTATTCTGATGGTTCTGTTTCCTCCTGGAGGTGGGAGAAGGCAGTCTGAATGGGGGGCGGGCGTGCGAGCGGGGGGCCAGGGTTGCTCAGGCCCTTGCCCCGTCCCCCTCCCTGACTGCTCTCTGGTTCCCTGGCGGCAGCACCCTGACATGTACGAGCGGGCGGTGCTTCGCAAGCCCCAGCAGAAAGCTTTTGGGGTGACCGTGGATCTTTGGAGCATCGGGGTGACCCTGTACCACGCAGCCACCGGCAGCTTGCCCTTCGTCCCATTTGGCGGGCCCCGGCGCAACAAGGAGATCATGTACGGCGGTCCATGGGGACCCTCGGCGACCCATGAGGCAGGGGGCGGGCCTGGACATCCCGCTGGTCCCTGCTGGGTTCCCCATTTGGCCTCTGGCGGTGGGCCCTGAGGGCCTGGAGTGCACATACAATCCCTTTAGATGCTTGGATGCTGGTCCATCAGTCAAGAAGCCAAGCCTTGTCCCTGGCTGATGGGAGACCACATCCCAGGCCTGTGCTTCCCTTGAGCCCCACCCCAACCCCGTTTGGGCTGACCACATCTCAGCCAAGGTTCCCAAAGCAATCTGCCCAAGGTCACAAAGCCTGCCAGGGCAAAGGACGGGGCGAGGGTGGGGGCAAGAATCCAGCCTCCTGAGCCCAGGTCCCTCAGGGTTTCTCGCTGTCTCATCCAGAGACTGTGGCTGCTCCCACTGAGGGCACCACCAGAGAAAATAGGTTTCAGGTGGATTTTCAGGAAGGTCAGTGCTCCTTCAGCTCAGGGGTCAAAGCCGGCGGAACCCATGTTAGGGAAAGGGGAAGGAGCCTGCCTTGGGTGGGGGCTGGCAGGGTAGCTGGACTTTAGAGGAGGGGAGGGTGGATTGTGGGGTGCAGGGGAGGTGACGGGCACGTTGGGGAGACGGGCGGGCACTGATGAGTGGCGAGGGGCAGACGAAACAGACAGAGGGGACAGCAAGCCTCCAGGCCGAGTCTGTCCTCTCTTGGAAGCGTCATGGGCAGGGCGGGGGGTCCTGGTAACCTGGTCCTGCCCACCCTGCCAGGTACCGCATCACCACGGAGAAGCCAGCCGGGGCCATTGCAGGCACCCAGAGGTGGGAGAATGGGCCCCTGGAGTGGAGCTACACCCTGCCCATCACCTGCCAGCTGTCCATGTGAGTGAGAGCCCGCAGGAGTGGGGATGCGGACCCCAGCCGGGCCCTGGGTCCTCCTCTGGGCGGAGGCCTGGCCCAGCGGGAGCCCCCACTGTGCCACAGGCTTGGGTTCCCCCCTCTCCCTTCCCAGCCCCAGTTTCTCCCCCTGGAGCTGGAAGACCCTTCTGGCTTTTCCTCCCCACCCCGCCCTGCCGCACCCCCTCGGTCCTGGCTCTCCAGGGCTTTCTCACCCGAAGCCCCCATTACCTCCTCCAGGAGGTTAAGTCTGGGCCCCCAGCCCCTGACTGTCTCCGTGTCCCGGGGGCAGGGGTCTGCAGAGCCAGCTGGTGCCCATCCTGGCCAACATCCTGGAGGCAGAGCAGGCCAAGTGCTGGGGCTTCGACCAGTTCTTCGCAGAGACCAGCGACATCCTGCAGCGAGGCGTGATCCACGTGTTCTCCCTGCCCCAGGCAGTCCTGCACCGCGTCTATGTCCACGCGCACAACACGTGAGCGGCGTGAGCGCGGGCCCTGCCTCTCCGTCCCACCCCCGCAGCCCCCGCCCCGGGCCCAGGGGCCTGTCCCACCGGGCTCTGCGGGGCGCTTAGATACAGCAGCTTCTGGGTCCAACCTCAGGTTGTAAAAGTACTAGTTCCGTCAAGTTAACCAGTGTTGCTTGCTGGGAACTTGAGAGATTCAGCAACCTTTACAAAGCTGACGTGCATTAGAAACCTCTTGAGGGGTGTGTGTGCGCTAGCACACGCCAGTGCACTCCCCAGTGGATTGCTGGTAGAACCGTTTATTTCTGGAGCTTTCCGGGGGACTAGGTGAGCCCTAGTCCTGGGTGACCCTAGGGGACGAGGCTCCCTAGGTGCCTCTAGGGGGCGTGGCAGGAGCGGGCGTGAAGGCAGAGGCCCGACACCGGACTTCGTCTCCATCCGCTGCAGGACACCACCTCTACCCTTTGTCTCTCAACCCTGCAGAGGAAAAAAAACCCAGTCCCTCCCTCTGAAAAGCGGAGCCCAAGTCTTAGCTGTGTGTGGGTCACCCTGACACTGATTCCTGCCTGTTGACACCCCCTCACCTCCTCCTCTCCTGCCTCTGTTCCTGGTTTTCTAGGATAGCCATCTTCCTGGAGGCCGTGTACGAGCAGACGGGTGTGGCTCCCCAGCACCAGGAGTACCTCTTTGAGGGTCACCTGTGTGTCCTTGAGCCCGGCTTCTCTGCTCAGCACATCGCCCACACCACAGCGAGCAGCCCCCTGACCCTGTTCAGCACAGCCAGCGAGCCCCCCAAGGGGCTGGCCTTCAGGGACCGTGAGTAGGGCCACCCAGGCTGGACCTTTTCTCCTCCTCACTTCCTCTTCCAAGGGCCAGAGGCTTATAATCCAGGATATTGGTTCATTTGCCTTGTGGGTATGTCTTTGGGTCCCCAGGGTGTGGAGGCATCTCTGGGTTCTAATACCATATGTGCCTCTGAAATGCCGTGGGACTCGGGCCGGTGTCTGGACCAACCTGCGTCACAGCATCCAGAGATCTGTGATAGAAACTCCAAGGGAAACAGGGAGGGCTGGATTTCACCTGCTGTCTGCAGTCCATGCCTGATGGGAAGAGGGAAGCCTCTGAGTTTGTGTTGGAGGAAAAGCAGGGGCCCAAGCTGCTGGAGAGAAGGACAGGCAGTCAGGGGCCCAGAGCTCTGTTCTGCAAGTTCTAGCAAAAAATCACTCCTCGTTTGAATGATCCCAATTTCATCCTCCTCCTCAGGGTCCCCAAGGCTGGGAGGGGAATTCACCTTAAAACCCCCGAGTGTGAAGAGTGTTAGTCACTCAATTGTGTCCCACTCTTTGGGACCCCTGTGGACTGTAGCCCGCCAGGCTCCTCTGTCCATGGAATTCTCCAGGCAAGAATGCTGGAATGCGTTGCCATTCCCTTCTCCAGGAGATCTTTCCCACCCAGGGAGTGAACCGGGGTCTCCTGCATTGCAGGTGGATTCTTTACCATCTGAGCCACCAGGAGCCCCAGTTCACTCAGTCCTGAGGGACTCTGCGACCCCGTGGACTGGGAGGAGTGGTTCGAGTCTCTTTTCTGCGGCCTTGGCTGTCGTTCTCCAAAGTGGGCACAAGGGGGCAGAGAGGGGCTGCAGTCGTGAAAAAGGCACCGTGAGTGTGCACGCCACTTAGTCACGCCCAACTCTGCAACCCCGTGGACTATACAGTCCTTGGATTCTCCAGGCCAGAATACTGGAGTGGGTCGCCCTTCCCTTCTCCAGAGGATCTTCCCAACCCAGAGATCGAACACAGGTCTGCGTTGTGGGCAGATTCTCTACCAGCTGAGCCGCCAGGGAGGCCATAAAGAAGCGCATTCAGGGCGTTTAAGGCGTGCTGCGATTCATGGGGTCGCAAAGAGTCGGACACGACTGAGCAACTGAACTGAACTGAAGGCTTAGGAGGTGGGACTCTAGGCAAGCTGGGAAGCTGGAGGCGGCCCATAGGCGGTGCGGGCCGAGCGTGAGCTGGGGCTGGGGAAGATGCGCTCAGACCTCGCCCAGGGCCAGACGGCCGTCCCTCTCTGACCCAGCCTTCATCCGCAGCCGCTCTGGACGTTCCCAAGTTTGTCCCCAAAGTGGATCTGCAGGCAGATTACAGCACAGCTAAGGTGAGGCAGTGGCGCCGGCTGGCAGGGAGGAGGGTTCGGCAGGGGTCGGGGTGCAGGACGTCACCCTGCCCCGCTGTGTGTTTCAGGGCATCTTGGGTGCCGGCTGCCAGGCCCTGCGGCTGGCGCAGACTCTGCTGGGAGGGCAGGAGCTGATGGTTCGGGGTCTGCACTGGTTCGTGTGAGTGCCCTGAGGGCCGGGTGGGCGGGCAGGAGAGGCAGCCCAGGCCCCCTTCAGCACCGCCCTGGGGCTGGGCCCTCGGTTCTGGGAAAGAGGCGGCTCTGATCGGGTTCCCTTCGACAGGGAGATGCTCCAGGCCACGTGCAGGCGAACGCTGGAGCTCTCGAGCATGGCTCTCCTCTTCCTCAGCAGCAGCCTCGGCCCTGAGAGGTGGGTGTCCCGCCTGGGGCAGGGCCGCAGCAGGCGCGGGCCCGGCCCCTCCTCTCTGTCTGTTCCTCCCCCGGGCTTTCCAACAGTGCCCTTTGCCTCCTCCTGTCCAGAGCTGCCAACCTCCCTGCCAGGCTGAGCAGAGAGGGCACGCCCCCCCCTCTGCCAGCTGGCTGCACTCACCTCCCCAACTTTCCAGTCCCTCCGGGCAGTGGGCCTGTGAGGACCCTGCCCCTCAGGCTCTGAGGCAGCCCCCTGCCTCCAAGAGAAGGGGCCTCTGTCCTCCCCGTCCACTCTCTGAAAAGTGAGACCCTCAACTGCCCTGGGCCCTGGGGCAGGGCTCTGGGAGAAGCGCCCACACCCACACAGGGCCCCTGGGCCAGCAGGACAGAGGTGCAGGGAGGCTCATCCCCAGCACCATCCTCCCGCCTCCCCTGGGCCTCTGCGTCCTCGCCTCCGAGGACTCCCTGCCCCAGTCCTGGGAGCTGCACACCCTCCACCCTCTGACTTGGGCCAGTTCAGGGTGATGGATTTGGAAAAGGGAGAGACTGGGGAGGAGGAAACCAAGCTGCAGGAAACGAGCCGCAGGAAGAGTCCATTGGCCAGCTCACTGCTGGGCAGGTGCCCACGCTGCGATACAGCTGGGAGAGGGAAACGAGCCGCAGGAAGGGTCCGGTGGCTAGTGCACTGCTGGGCAGGTGCCCACGCTGCGATGCAGCTGGGAGAGGGAAACGAGGCGCAGGAAGAGTCCGGTGGCCAGCTCACTGCTGGGCAGGTGCTTAGACACTGCAGGTGTGGTGGTGAGCAGACCTGCCCTGCCTTCAGGGAGCCCCCACCCATCCGTGCCTGATTCTCTCCAATCCTCCTTCCTCCGCACCCCCGCCCTCCCATTCCCATGCCAAAACACACAGGATTCTCCTTCCCTAATTATTATGGTATAAAAACAGCATATTCTGGTATTTTAATTGTGCTAAGTTAGAAAATACAGACCAGCAAAAATGAAATTAAAATGCTTTATCCTGCTACTGTAGAGACATGATATCTGCATATATCCTTCTCAGGGGTTTTCTGTTTCCTGTGTGTGTTAACCAACATGGCATTTCCCTGTGCCTGCTATTTTATAACCTGCTTTTCTCCGCTTATGACCCTCGAGGTCAGTACATTTCATCTGTAGGGCGTGTCCGTGTTCAGACTTCCCTAGTCAGCCCCCAAGTGTTCTTTTCTAGCTGGTTCCACCCCAAACCAGGATCCAATCCGAGGCCACGCTTGGTGTCTGGTGGTTGTTGTTGAGTCACTAAGATGTGTCTGACTCTTTGTGACCCCGTAGACTGCAGCCACCAGGCTTCTCTGTGCCTGGGATTTCCCAGGTGAGAATACCAGAGTGGGTTCCATGTCCTTCTCCAGGCGAACTTCCTGACCCAGGGATCGAACCTGCGTCTCTAGCCTGGCGGGTGGATTCTTTGCCGCTGAGCCCGTTCCTTACGTCTGTTTTCACCCTTCCCTTGAGGTTTAGTGGCATGGCCGAGGTGCCTGAGCTCCAGGATCTGAAGAGGACCGCAGAGCTGAGGTCCAGGCTGCGTAATGTGAGTGAGGCTGGGCTGATGGGCGGCCAGGAGCAGAGCTGAGAGCGGGGATCTGGCCAGGCTCCCATCCGAGCCTCACTGAGGACCCCGCGGGGTCTGCCTTCGTGTCCCCCAGTTGGCTGAGGTCCTCTCCAGATGCTCCCACAATATCACGGAAACTCAGAAGACCCTGAGCGACCTGCGCTCTGAGCTGGTGAAGAACCGGGATCAGGTACATGAGGACAGAAGGTCTGTGGGATTTTCTTCTTGGCGGGCTGGAGGTGGGGCAAGGGCGGAGGCCACAAAGGGCCGGGTGGCCCCGTTAGGAGTCAGCCTGCCTCCCCTCTTCTCTTGGCGAGGATGCTGGGGTCTGTGGGTTGAGGCGGGGAACCCAAGGCCTTCTCGTGGAACTGGCCAGAGGAGGCAAGGATCTGGGGTCCTGCCCCAGCTGAGAGTTAGTGAATTAGGAGTCTTAGAGATGCAATCGGAGAAGGCAATGGCAACCCACCCCAGTACTCTTGCGCTCCTTTTTTAGATGATGAGGCTTCCTCTGCCCCGAGACACAGCCAAGAAATGACAAAGGATAGGGCCCCAGGTCGGGTCTGCCTGCTTCCAGAGCCTGTGTGTTTGGCCTACACCAGGGATTTACCCCCCCTGAATCCCCAGTCTCCATTCAGACAAACAGGAAAATCCCCATCATCCCTTCCCCCAAGGCCTGTATGTGGAGCCCTGCCTGCCACCTGGGCTTTGACCAGGGCGTGGCCCGCTCCTCCAGTCTCGACAGTCACTGTCTGCACAGATCCACATGCCCAGGTGCCCATTTCTGAATTCAGAAAGCTCTAAACACCAAGGTGCTGATTCTTCACTGTCTTAGCTGCAGAACCTGCCCTAAACTGACATGAGGTTCTGCCTGGTCTTTCTTTATCCCACTTAAGTGACCCTTCTTATGGTCCTGAAGGTTGAGGGTGTGTGATGACAGGGTGCTGCCCTAGACCCCCCAGGGGGGTCCACGGTATAGTGTATGTGTGCTGACCCACCTTCCTCAAATCAGAGGGTGGTTCTGAATTTGAAACAATCTGGCTCCAGCCTTTTGGATAGACTGGACCTAGGATCTTGTCCACCCCAGATGCCAAGTTGGGGAGGGTCCTGGAGTCCACAGGATCCTGGGAACAAGCGTGGGCTCTCCAGAAATAGCAGAGACGGGGTCCTGGGGGGAGCTTCAGGGAGGAAGTGAAGCCAAACAGGCCGGGGGGGGGGGTGGGGAAGAACTGCCCTCACACACCCCAACGTCTCAAACAGGGTGTATCCTGAAAAAGAAAAAGAAGGAACAGTAATGACCTTAGAGCGCAGGCTGAGAGGGTAGAGAGGTCATCTCCTGAGCTCCCCGTCTACAGGCAGGACCAAGGACCTGGATTCATCCTCATTCCAAACCAGGGTTGTTGCTTCTTTATTTAAGTTCCTTCTCCATGCACAGAAAACACGACTTTAGCTCTTGCCAGGGGAGAGAAGTTCCTGCTGGGCTCCGGCACACAGATGCCACCATCTCTCCTGTTCCGGGGCCCAGGGCTCCTTCCCAGAACCTCTTCTAAAGCCCTGTTGGGCAGCAAAGGCCACCTTCCTGCCGCGCGTCCTGCCTGGCTTCTTCCGTGTGTGTGTGTGTGTGTGTGTGAGCGAGAGAGAGAGAGAGAGAGAGAGAAAGAGAATAAACACAGGAATGAGAAATGACTAGCTAAGCAGAAGATGCCTCAAACAAACAGAAGAGTCACCCCACTCCCAGACTGGCCCCCAGAACTGTGACCCCCCAAAACGAGGCTCCTTCTGCAGGGAGACAGCCCCGTTCTCCCACAGCCATCCCCTGCCTCCCTCACCCTTGACCCGTGTGGTTCGATTCTTCTGTCTCCTGCCCACAGCATCCAGCAGATTCAGTGCTGTTTGGACAAAATGTACCTCACCTACAAACAGTTCAAGAAATCCAGAATGAGGCCAGGTGAGCCACGGGGAGGGCAAACCCCCTCCTCTCCCCTCCCTCCTTCCCTCCGGTTAGCTGGCCGTTCCTAATACCGCAGCAGCATCGGGTGGTGCAGCTGGCCTGGGGTACAGGGGGTGGGGAGGGGTGGGGGGCTCCCTGCAGACCACTGGCCTGAGCCTTTCCTGCACCCGTTGCCACCTGGGGGCTCCACTGAGACCTGGGTGCTATAGGAGAGGCGGCCTGACCGAGACCCCTCATCTTTGCAGAGCACTTTACGGTTTAAGAAGTGCTTCCCTGTCTGTGTCTCTGGCTCACTAAGGTCATCAAGCTTTCCAGAAAGGGGAGGATGGGGAGAAATACCAGTTAGCGTCACTGGTGCAGGAAGGGGAGCCTGGGGAGGCCCCAGCTGACTCATGGGGTTAGGGAGGTAACACACTCCAGGAAGTGACCCTCTCGCCCACATGCCCCTAGCATCTCCTCATGTGCAGGGAATCAACATTTGAGGGCGTGGGCTTGACTGCAAAGCTCTCTTCCACCCCTAAGATTATCTAAAAAGTACTGTCCCATAGAAATATAATGCCAGGCTCATTTGTAATTTTAAGTTCGCTAGTAGCCAAAATGTAAAAAGTAGAAACAGGTGAAATTTACTTTAATAACGTATTTTATTTCACCCAATATATTCAAATTGTCATTTCAGCATGTAATCAATGGAAACAATTATTAAAGAGATATTTTACAGTCTTATTCTGTGCTAAGTCTTCGCAGTCCCACGTGTATGTTACGCATACTGGGCATCTCTATTCAGAAGCTAATTTCTTTAACATAATTACATGTACTTTTACCAAAACAATAAAGCTGTGTTTGATAGGGATAAAACGTGGCACACTGCTCTAGTTTTTACATTTAATTGAATTCGTTAAGTTAAAACAAAAATTCAGGTTCTCTGTCATATTAGCTGCACTGGCCACACTTCAAGTTCAAAGCAGCCACACGGCCGCCGTGTTGGACATGCAGTTTCTGAAAGATGACGGTCTCTCCTTGGGAGCCTCAGTTCTGCCTCTGGGTCTGACCTTGGAGGGAGCACAGCTCAGGAGATGAGAAAACCAAGACTGCCCTGTTCCCTGAGGCCAGGGGGCCGTGGGCTCAAGAAGCCTGGCCTGACACCCAGCTGACCACCTTTGCTGTGATGTTAGGAGCCCTCCGGAGGTTTCTCTGCCTCCAGCACTGGAATCCCGTCATCCTGTGACCGCTACACTCTGAGCACCTCCCGTGTGCTGGGCACTGTTCTATGGCCAGTGCGTATATTTTTTAAAACTATGTGATGCTCATACAAATCGTAAGACACTGTTAACCTCCCCATTTTATAGATAAGGAAACTGAGACACAGGAAAGGTAAGGAGCCCAAGCAACCTGGGTCCAGCTGCTTTGAGCCACCCCATTTTACAGCCTCAAAAAGAATTTCACTTGTATCAGTCTGTAAGAGTCCTTTATTCAAGCGTGTAGAGAACCAGGACAAGTGACGCTTCACTGCCAACACCTGGGGAAAGATGGCATTGTGGAAAATGCCCAGTCATTTTCAGGGCACTTTCTCACTTTCCCTTCACTCCCATCCTGTGGGTTACAAGTGACAGATAAGGCAAAAATCAATTGCCTACAGCGCCCTGCTATGGTAACAGGAGGGAGGCAGATCCGGGCCTTGTCCCAGATTGCCTGGACCTCACAGTCAGCTGAGCGCAGGGCCCAGGGCAAAGAGGCCGGGGAGGGAAGCGATTTGCTATCAGGGACTCCGAGTGGCAGGAACCGCCTTATCACGTTGTTTCTGCCGCTAACCAGAGGCCATTCCCCTGGAGTCCAGGAGAGGGCAGCACCTCCCCAGTGCAGAGAGCGTTAGGCTGCAGCCCAGGCAGTGAGCAGCTCAGCCCTGCGGGCAATGTGCTGGGCTGAGAAGGGAAGGTCAAAGGTGGTGGCCTGGCTTAGGTGACCCCCTGCTGCAGAGCCCAGCTGTCTGCAGCCTGAATATTCAGGGATGGAGTCCACCAGCTGTTAGCATCTGCCTTGCTGGGAGGAGGGCTGGATGAGGCGTCAGGGCTGACTACACGTCCTTCAAGGCCCGTCTCGTCCGCCGGTGCCCACTTGGAGCAGTCCCTGGGCGCCCGTCCCACCACCCCTGATGCGTGGGCTTGCCTGGCCCGCGTGGGCCTCTGCCTGCTCATAATGCAGGGTCTTGGGTGCTAGTCTCCCTCGGCCTGTCCTTCTGGCTCTGCGGGGCTGGGAGCATCGGGCAGGGCCCAGGCTGCTGCCTTCACCCTTGCAGCTTGCCCGGCCCTCGCGCCGTTCTGCTCTGCTGACTGATCGCATGCATGACCTCGGCCCTGTCTGTCTCCTTCAGGGCTGGGCTACAACGAGGAGCAGATTCACAAGCTGGACAAGTGAGTGGCCTGTGCCCCAGCAGGCGGGGGAGCTGGAGGGTGGGTGTCGCCAGGGGACAGTGAGTCTCTATGCCAGACAAGAGGCGGTAAAAGACCCCGGCCCCAGGCCCCAGCTGGGCAGGAGGAAAGCTGGGGGCCACTAACTCTGGGGCTGGGTGGGGGGCGCGTTTCTCAGCAGCAGTCTTGATGGGACTGAGTTGACAGCTGGCATGAACACGATTGTGTGAGGGCTTTCCTTCCCTGTTGCCCTCGCTGATTAATCACGGACCGCTTTCTGCTCTGGGCTTTTTCTGCTCTAGCCCAGGCTCTCCTTTGGATGTCCCTCTGCTTCTCTGTCTCCTGGACACTCTCTTCTTCCAGGAAGCCTCCCTGACTTCATACTTATTTGAGGACTCACTCTGCCAGTAACATGCCTGCACCCCTGACCACACACCCACACACACACACACACACACACACACACACGCGCGACCATCTCTCCTTCCCTCTGGGGCTGAGCTCAAGCATGTGTGTGTTTCCCGAGACCCCTGATCCTTCTCGCACATCCCTCTGCTGAGGTGTGCTGTGTGCTGGCCGCTCTTACCATCGCGGTGCATGTGAGCGAGCGCCGTCGCCTCCCTGGGGGAGGTGGCCCTGCTCTAGACCGAGGGGACGGACACTTGGGCGCTGGAGGCGCCAGGAGTCTAAGCTTGTGCCCGGTGGCTCTGGCTGCTCATCTCTGTGCCTCGGTTTCCGTCTTTTCAGGGTGAATTTTAGTCATTTAGCCAAAAGGCTCCTGCAGGTGTTCCAGGAGGAGTGTGTGCAGAGGTACCAGGCATCCCTGGTCACACACGGCAAGCGAATGAGGTAACACTGGCCCTCCCTTCTGAACTCGGTTCCCGGGGCCCTCCAGGCCTGGCCCTTCCTGGCCTCAGGCAGCCCTGGGCTTTGCAGAGCCCCAGCTGAGAGGGAGGTGTTACTAGAGGAACAAAAGCAACAACAAAGAAAGGTGGTTCTGTGGCCCTGGGTGGACCAGGCAGTCTGCTGGGCGATTTCTGTTAACTCATTTAATCTCACAAGGTCTGCCCTCCGCAGTGGATACTCTCACCCCATTTCACAGATGAGGAAACTGAGGCTCACAGAACAGCTGCTTCCTTAATACCACACCACTAGTAAATAGCAGACCCAGGACTAGCATATGGGTATGACCGAGTCTAAAATCTAGATTCTCTCCATCGTCCCAGGTGGTTGTGTTCAGAAGCCCTCTCTCTGGGGACTGAGATGAGGACACGTGGCCTGGAAGCAGGGGCAGGCGGGCCCCCATGTGGAGCCCCCTCCAGGCTGTCCCCTGTGGGAGTGCTTGGTTTCTGCCCCTCAGACAAGCCCCTCCCTGAGCCGAGAGGGCTGCTTCCCAGGAGCGGCGGGTTCTGAGGATGGAGAGGAGACTCACCTTAGAAGACAGCTTCCGCTACCCCCGTTGGAGGCCACCCCCCATTCTGACCTGACGGTCTGGAGATGGGCTTGGCCGGCAGCATTTGAATGCTGCTCAGTGATTCTGACACGTCACAGGGCTGAGAGTTGAGCAGTGGCTGAAGCCTCCAGGAGCTGGCATCCTTTTAATGTTGTGGGGCAGTGTCCTTGCTCACTCCCTCTGCTTAGAGAGAGAAGAGAATTCTTAAGAGTCTTTTTAAAATTAATTAACTTATTTTAATTGGAGGCTAATTACTTTACAATATTGTGGTGGTTTTGTCATACTTTGACGTGACTCAGCCACGGGTGTACACGTGTCCCCCATCCTGAACCCCCCTCCCATCTCCCTCCGCATCCCATCCCTCTGGGTCATCCCAGTGCCCCGGCCCTGAGCACCCTGTCTCATGCATCGACCTGGACTGGCGATCTGTCTCACATATGATAATATACATTGCTCTGGAAATGGGGGCATCAGCAGGCCCCAGTCTGAGCTCCCCAGAGCGGGCGTCTGGCCTCTCCGGAGCCTGACCCAGGCCCTCGCTTACTAAGCTCGCTGGCTTGTGCGCCCCGGCCCGGCAGGGGCGTGCAGCCCCCACGGTGCTGGCTCTGCCAGGACCCTCGTCAGCACCCTTGCCTGGGGCAGGTGTGGGCTGAGGGCTCCTGGAAGGGCAGGGGCAGGGCGGGCGGCCAGCGCCCCAGCCTCTGCGCGGGAAGCCTCTCCGCGTCTGTGCTGGCCGGCAGCAGGCCGGGCCCTGACACCTCTCTGCCCTCTCCAGGTTGCTGCATGAGACCAGGAGCCGCCTGCGCCTGGTGGGCTGCTCCGTGGCTGCCTGCAACACGGAAGCCCAGGGAGCCCAGGAGAGCCTCAGCAAGGTGGGCCACGTTGGGGCCTTAGCCATGCCAGTCAGACACGTGGGAGGCATCCGGGCCATTCCCCTGCCTCAGCAGAGCCATCCTTGACCACCTCCGAGCGCTCTGGTGTGGCGTGGAGGGTCTCTGACCTGCCAGAATAGAAGGCAGTGCCCAGCGTTCTCAGAACAAGCATGCTCACTAACAGGGCAGAGGCTCCCAAACCCTGGGACATCTTCTGGGCCCTGTTCAACCTGGGAGGCTCCCCGAGGGAGGTGACCTGAACACTCCTTGGTCTTCTGATCCGTTCTGCTCAAAAAGACCAACTCAGGCAACTCTGAGAGGCCATTTGCCTTGCCAGCAGGGACAGAGAGGGGCTGTTCTTCAAGGCGTAAAGCCCACACAGCTCCTCCTCTCCCCAGCACTGGGCACATTCTTTCAGAGACAGTGCTGGGCTGCCCCCACCCCTTCTCTGCATCTTCTGACTCGACTGTGTCCTGACAGGTACAGGTCAGACACAGAGGGGAGCCTGACAGTCTGTACCCCATGCTCCCAGGATAAGAAGGGGGTGCTTGTGGGAAATTCTTGACACTCCAGGGATAATTTTGTTACGCATTTCTTATGCCTCCCCACACCCCACTGCACCCGGCACCTGAGCTGACTTATCCCTTCTGACTGAAGTGTGGCTCTTTCAGATCCTTGACCGACTATCTCACCAGCTCCTGCAGGAGAGAGCACAGGGGGCTCAGGCCTCCCCACCCCCGACAGCTCCTTATCCCAGCTCTACGCTGAAGGACCTAGTTCTCCAGTAAGTGCCAGAGAGGGGGTGTGTGCGTGTGAGCATGTGTGTGTATGTTAGGGGCTTTGCCCCTTGCCGGGCCCGGGAGGCGGGAATGAGGCTCGGTGGGGCTGTGGGGGAAGAGGGGGCTCCCAGGAAAGGTCTAGGTAGAGGCCTGCCTTGGTCCTTAACCACCACTGCCTCTCTTGCTTGGCCTTGAACAGCATGCAAGAGCTCTGTGGGGAGATGAAGGTGCTGGCGTCTGACCTCCAGGACAACAACCGCATCATCGAAGGGTGAGGAGTCCCCGCTGTGCAGGGGGTAGGGAGGCTGGGTCCTCAAGCAGTTCTTGCCCCAGGGGCACAGGCCCCATGCCTGCCCAGGCAGGTGTGATGACAGGGGTCCACGGTCCAGGGCTTTGACCTTGCCCCCAGGTTAGTTGGTGTGTTGACCAGGTGGAGGCTTTCACTGTGGTCTGAAGGATGTGGGTGGGCCTCAGGGCGGTGAGGGATGAAGGCTGGGAGGTATGTGGATTTGTGGCCGTGTCCAGCTCTGCGTGAACGTGGCCTCTGCCTAACGCCCAGACCAGCTCCTTTAACCGTATGACCATCCTCAGAGTGGCAATGACCCAGGAAACGCAGAGCAGAGCTGGGAGAACTGGCCCGGCCTGTAGGCCCTGTGTTAGAGGCTCTGCATCATCGTCAGACGGGAGTCCACTCCTGGGCTGGGGGAAGGTGGAAGTCAGGGGATACTGGCAGATGCAGGGGGGCTCAGCCTTTGGGTTTTGTGTAAAATTCACAAAAGAAAGCTGGAGAATAACAGAGTGACCGGCTTCTCATATTAGCAAGTAAGCACCGTTGGAAGGGAAAAAAGCCCTGCCATCTAGGAGTCTCACTTTCGAAGGTGCGTTTGAACACCAAAGAGAAGGGAGGACACAATCTCAGAAGCAGGGGTGATCCCGTTTACACACATACACACTCACACGTGCCTGCACGCACCTCCCACGTCTTCCCCATCATCCTTACGCCTGTCACTTCCCCACCTGGGGACCAAAGAGTCTGCAGAGACTCCTACCGAATGTGGCCCGCCTGCTCCTCACCCACGGTGCAACCCCGGGAAGTTTCTTTGGCTCTGAGCTCGACCACGTGCACAGAGATTCCACCTCCTGGTGCTAATAATGAAGGGATTAAACAGGATGAGAGACGCACTCTGCTGGGAGGGAAGGGTACACAGAGCCAGGATTCACTAAACGGTAGGTGTTCCCTGAGGTCACCAGAAGGTAGGGAAGCTGGGAGCAGAGCTCACGGCTGCCCCTGGCGTTTCAGAGGGCCCTTGGGTTGAGGAGGCATCCCATGGCACATTCCAGCAAGAGGAGAACCCATCCTCCTAAATACCCACAGGGAGAAGATTTGACAGCTTCTTAGAAAGATTTTCTGAAACAGCCCTTAGGGGCAGGAAGTTCTAATTTTAGTGCCGACATAAATTTTTCTTGCTACGATATGTAGTCTATTTACAGAGAGCTCACATCTGTATTTTAGTGGATTTTTACTTCCTGATTCAGAGCTGTAACCAAAGAGCCTAAAGAAACCGTCTGAATTCCGTTTCCCCTCCTCATAACCCGTGGCCACATGGGAGTCCCCAGGGGAGCTTTTAAAAAGAACGGATGCCTGGGTCTTGGCCTCAGAGGCTCTGACTGCTGCTTGGAGTTGGGGATTTTCATAAGCTTTCCCGATGATTCTAAGGTGTAGCCAGGGATGAGAATAGAGTTCTTGTCAGGAAGACACAGGCACTCTGGGAGGAGAGCGGAGGGCCTGACCGGCCCGCTGCCCCGAAAGCTGATGGTGCGGGGCCCCGGGCAGGGTTCCGGCTTCTCCACCTGGGCAGGAGACACTAACCGCAGCCTTTCTTTACAGGCTAAGCAGGGTCCCACTGGCTCCTGACATCTGAGCTTGGGGATGTGCCTGCGGCATCCTAAAGCATTACAGTCGTTCAAGCACTGCCCGCAGCGGGGACCCAACAGGATGGTGCCGGGTCCACCTCACCAGCCTACCTCCCTCCTGGCTGACGGCCGGGAGTCGCCAGCATTATCTTCCGCTACCTTTCTGGGGGGCAGCGCAGCAGGCCCGGGAGCTCCGGCCGGATCCCGGGCTGGCCTGCGCCCCTGCACGAGCCGGGGGCCAGCCCCTCTGCCTTCCTCGCTGTGCAGCGAACCTGCCGGCCCGTGGGGGCCAAGGCTCCTGGATGCCCTCCCTCCCCCCCGGCCCCGGTGTGCAGGGCTTCACTCCTCAGGGAACAAGAGGGGGCCTCCTGGGGTCTCCCCAGGGGGCGGGGCAGACGACTCCATCCCCGTCTTCCTTCCTCTTCCGGAGTTGGAGTTTCGTGTTGAGCAAACAGACCTCTCCCGTCTCCCATGGCTGCTGAGGGTCACCCGTCGAGGTCTTAGGCGTGACCGCCCGATTTCCCGTTCCCTCCAGTTAGACTGAGCCTAAAGCTGAGGAACGGGTCTGGGGCACCACCAGATTTGGGGGGTCGCAGCCAGCGGCATCTACAGTAGCTGTGCCATTTAGCACAGGCCCGTGAGGCCGGCGCCCCGAGGAAGTCAAGGCCTGCAGCTTTCAGAAATGAAATAAACAGGACCCTTTTCTGGGTGGCTGTCACTGGGCTGTTTCGGGAGGCAAGGAGGGCTCTAGGCTGGGTGTGCTCGGGGATCAGGGAGGGCTCTAGGCTGCGTGTGCCCAGGGATCTGTGAGAAGGACTAGGAGACGGAGGCAGGACAGCTCACTGCCTTTCCCTGAACGGGAGCCTGGTTTCAGGGAGGCGCCCAGGGAGGCTGGCCTCCTGCTGGGGTCTCTCTTTCCCGCTCCCTGTCACTTGAGGAGCTGTGTAAGGGCCTCGAACTGGCAGGGAGGGTCTGTTAGGTTTTTTTAACCTCCAAACCTCCATCCAAGTGCCTGTTCCCTTCCACGCACCCCCTACCACTGTTCAGCTGGCCCTGAATATTGGTTGAGAGCAGTCCTGTGGGCCGTTTTGCACATCCCCTCTTTTTGCCCAGAAGCTGGATGGTGCCAGGGTGTGGCATTCAGACGTGTGCCTGTCTGGTCTTTCCCTTGCAGGGTACCTCCCTTTCCCTTCACCAGAGCCGACTGCCCAGCTGGCCTAGGGGTGGGGAAGGGTGTGCAATCAGGTGGCTCCAGCAGGGGCGGGAAAGAGTGAGGGGCCCTACTTGGCGCTTTGAAGCATGAAAACCCAGGAATCCTTCCTGCCTGTCTTTCGGGAGCTTCTGCATCCTCACGGCTGTCCGCCTGACAGCCCCCCCAGGGCGGCGCTGAAGAAGGCTGGGTCCTGGAGTCCGACGTTGTCTGGGCTGGTCCTCCATGGGAAGACCAGCGCTCTGTAAAGACCCGGGGGAGGGCTGCTGGGTGTGCTTGCCTCAGGCTTCCTGGGTGCCATCTGGGCCTCGGGCCCTGGGTCACTCAGGCCGGGCGGGCTCAGGTCCTGGGTTGCCAGGAGCCAGTCATTGCTCCGACGGCCCTGGGCACCAGGCCCCCCCCCCCCCCGGTCCGCCCCGCCCACGGGAAGTGCAGGCCAACACTCCTGGCTCCTCAGCGGCCCTGCCGGGTATGCCCCATGGCAGATTTTCCCTGGCAGCTGCGGCTGCTTCTAAGACCCTGTGTGCTGGGTGGAGCCAAGGGATCCTCGAAAGCCAAGTGCAGATTTGGGGGAATGATACTATCCAGGCTCTATGAGCTCATGAGCAAAGGCCAGCAGGGAACCCGCAAGAGCTTCAGTGTGATTCTGTGCTGCAGAGCCCCCGACATGGGGGCCCCCAGCCCAGCAGGGTTTCTGCTGCCCTCTCTGCAGGGAGCACGGAACTGGACCCAGGCCCATGACCTTGACCAGTTCCTCCAGAACCTGGTAAGACCCCCCGCACCATGTGTCTGATGACCTCTTCTCTCTGGTGATTCCTAACATGATACTTCAAATGCAGCGCCCATTCAACTGCTGAGACGTCAACTGGGCATCTGCTGGGTGCCAGGCCCTGGGAGGGGAGCCAGAGCTACGTGGCGACTCGGGTGCTGTGCCCGCCCTTGGGGAGCTCACCCCGATGAAGAAGGGCCCTGCAGCACCACAGGAGCGGGCAGAGACAGGAAGGCACAGCTCGAGGGGGAGCGGCCTGCGTCGCCACCGCCAGAGGGCAGGGGTCAGAGTGGGGTCTTGGCAGGTGATCAGGGTTGCCCGGCAGAGAAGGCATGGGAGGCATCCCTGGCAGGGGGACCAACACCCGCCTCGGCGGGGGAGGAACGGCAGGTATGTGTGTCGCTGCAGAGCAGGCTGAAGCAGGAAGTGGGCGTTGAGCACCGGGCGGGGAGCCAGACCCAGAAGCTGCCTCTCGGCCACTCGAAGGAATGCGGGCTTCACTTGGGGAGCTGCAGAAACAGGTTTTTTAGGTCAAGCCCAACTGGTGTTTTAAAGACACCTGTGCCTGTGTGGAGCGTGGACTGAAACTCCATGCCCATGATCCTCGTTTGTAAGATAGAGACAGTATCTTTCAAAGCTGTGGGTAGGGACAGATTCTGTGATTCCACAAGGAGTCTGAAACATTCCCTGGGGTCTCTGCACACCCTCCCAGCCCCGCCTCCCGTCGCTGAGGCCACCACACAGGCTGGGTGGGAAAACTGGAGCCCTTGTTACTTATCAGCCCATTGGTGCCTCAGGTCCGTCGCAAACCTTGGGGAAGAGGCCCCACGGCATTCGGATCAATGGTGAACATGCCATTAAAACAGGCCGCTCAGTTCAAGGGGCACCTGGAAGGAAGCAGCGGAGATGGGCTGGGGCCCTGGTGCCTCCTTCTGAGCCCTGGGGCCTCAGGGCGATAGTTTTTGCGACTCTCAGAATCCGTGTAGTTTCCTCTGTACAGACAGGCATTCTGGTTCAAAACCCAGGTTCTGGGACTCTCCCCACCTCCTGATTCCCATCTGTAAGGGGGTGGCCCTGGAGCCTGCCTTGTGGACGTTTCCCCCATGATTCTCCCACAAGCTCTAAAGTTCAAGGACACCGAGGCAGTTTGCAGCCTCCAGTAGAGGCTGTATGGACGCCCGGTATGGGCCTGTGGGCAGCGGTGGACACCGGAAACCAGGCGCCAGCCCACAACCTGCTCTCTGAGGCTGGGGAGGCCGGTCTCAGGGACAGCGGCATGGCCTCCCTCCTCCTGGGCTAGCACGCACTCTGTGAGGCCGCCTCCCTGCGGCAGGGACAGCCCCAGAGGATTCCCACGGCCCGTCATCCCGGGCTCACTCCCACACTGCTTCAGTGATTTTGCAAAGCATGGGATTTGGCTGCTTTTTGCTTCATCTCACACACACACATGCAAAAAAAAAGCCTCTGTAATCCAGCAACCCCAATGGGAGGTGGTCAGGAATGAGCCAGCGTGACCTGAAGTAGCTTCAGTGTATTCTTGGAAGCTCAGAATCACTGCGGGCACTTGACGCAGTCCCGTCCTTTCCCTGGAGCCTTCATGAGGACGAGAGAGAAGAGTGGGAGTAAGGAAGGAGGGAAGGATGGGGAGGAAGGAGAGGTAGAGGGGTGGAGAGGGAGAGGCAGAGGGGAGTGGGGCAGAGATGAGAGGAGCCGGGGAGGCCCAGAACATGCCTCCAGTGGGAAGCGGCCCAGGCCCTCTGCCCCTCCGCCTGCCCCTGCCCTGGCCACCGCTGCCGGCCACGGCGATGGCTTGGTCCTGGAACGTCCGTGGCTGTGTCTCGGCGCCCCGCTCTGGCTGAGGGCCACAGCTGCTGACAAACGGGCCTGGAATATCTGAGTTTTCCCAACACGAGAGAAGAAACTTCCACACGGAAACCAGCCTTATCGTGAGCCTGGCAGAGCGGCTGGGGACAGGAGAGTCCTGTAACTCAGGCACAGATGGAGGAGGCGCCCCCACACTGCTGGAAAGCCAGCCCCACCGCCTCGCATCTTACACAGTGGTGTGGCCCCAGGAGCCCTCGTGTTCCTGCTCACGCTGCCAGCCCGGTTTGCCCCTCTGGCCACCAGGCAGTGTGAAGGACCTAGAGGATCCCCCAGGAGCACTGGCGTTACACACAAAGCCCAAGCCCTTGAGAAGGGCGAGGTTCCCCCAAGCCCCCACCCCTGGCAAGTTATTAGCACAAGAAGGCAGAGAATCCACCCTGGTGACCAGCAACTTTCTCCTGGCTCCCACAGGTCCTGGGGGGCCTTCTAGTCTCCCTAGAGCAGACAGTTTCTTCATCTTTCCCTCCCTGGGTGCAGGGGCCATGGCTTGAAGGGATACTAAGAAATAAATTCTGTATTAGGTACAGGTTAGGAGCCTACAGCCGAGTTCATTTCGCTAAATGTTTAACGAGCACCTCCCATTTGCCCTGCACAGTGGCAGAAAGACTGACAAGTGAGGGAGGCAAGAATGTGCAAACCTAATTGTGAGTCATGTCAGGATGACGTGGATGCAGGAGAGACAATGAATTCTGGCTGGGGGACTCTGGGAAGACCCTAGGGAGGGCCTGCTATCCGGACTAGACTTTGAAAGTTGAACAAGATTGCAACAGAGAGAGGAAAACGGGGAAAGGTTTTCTTCAACAGCACCTACAAAGTGAGATCAGAGGTTTTAAACGCTGCCGTTTGTACCACACCAGCTGGGCAGTGCCAAGGCAAAATCAGAGATCTCAGTCCAACCTGTGACACCTTTGGGGGCCAGTCACACGCCTTCTCCGACCCTCAGTTCTCTCATCTGTAAAGTAGGCATGCCAGCCACTTCACAGAGTTGCTGTGAAGATGAGGTCATTCAAGCAAAGGGTGCTTGCCATATATCAGGTATTCAATGCATGTTTCTGGAGTAAATATGTATATAACACACTGCACTTTACAAAGGACCACCACAAACACTCTAATTCCCCAACAATGTGTTGTCATGGTGCCTGCTCACAGTCTAGCAGTGAAAGGTGCTCCCCACTCTCTGAGGAGGCTGAGCTCTGCGTGCAGAAGCTGCCGGGAGGGGAAGGAAGCCGTGAGGAAGAGGCATTCTCCAGCAGTTTCTCAAGGTAAGAGCGCTTTTCCTCAGACGTCTACTGAGCAGCTCACACAGTCCCAACTGCCCGCTGCCCATTTTCAGAGTGTGGTCTCTGAGTCATGTTCATCAAACTCACATAAGATACAAGCCAATGTCCAGACTTAGGGAACTGATCTCTGCAGGGAGGGGCTGGAATCCACATTTGGAAGAAACTCATGCTCATAAAGTCTGGGAAGGTTGGGGGGCCGCTATGCCTGCCTCTCCTTCAGCTTGGACCTTCCTTGCTCGGGTAGACAACGGGCTGGCTCCACTCGGGGCTGTGTTTAAACGTCTGCCCCTCAGAGAGGTGCTTCTTGCCTCCAGTCCAATCCAACAGCCCCTGCTGCTCTCTGTCCCTCACTGCGCTTTGCCACCAAGTGTGCATGACCTGAGGCTCTGTTACACTCAGGTTGACATGTCTAGTAGCTGACTCTCCACCTAAACTTCTATTAGCTTCAGGAACATGGCCATTTCACTGTCGCACCTTTGATGCCTAAAATAGCACCTGAGATGCAGTGGATGTTGGGTGATCCCTTGTTAAACGAGTAATTGCTCTGTGCTCTTAAGGACGGCAGGGAGGGGTCATTTGTGCTGTTGATCAAGTACTTCCAGCTCTTGCCATCCTGAGCACAAGAAAGGAACGCACTTCCTGCCCTCCTTGTGGAGGGTGGGCTTTAGAACTAATTCTAGCCGACGAGGAGCGAGCAGAAGCAGCTGGAGCTTTTGCGTGCTGCTATCGGAGCCTCGGGGATCTCTGCGTCCCTCTGGTTTTCTGCTGGGCAACATGCTACGTGGCGCCTCCAGCAGCCTGGATCCCTGACTCTGAGGAACAAAGTCTCCCCACCAACAGGCAAGGGGGCATGTGGTGTGAGTGAGAAAGCAGTCTCTGGGTGCAAGGCACTGGGATGTGGGGGTTGTTTACTGCAGCGTAGCCTGACCTGTCCTGACAGGTCCAGTGACCCCAAGCAGACAGTTGTACCGGCATAATCACTGGGAGGTCCCTAAGTCCCTTTGGGGGTTTCAGGCGACTTCAAATGCCTCCAAGCCAGACAAACCCAGAAACTTCCCCTTCAGAAAGTCAGGCCACATTCTCGCCTCCTCTTTTCCTTCCTACTTGGAAGCTCCCTGGTGGGTGGGGGCGTGGAGTGGGATGGGGTGGGGGTGTTAGGAGATAGCCTTGAAACAACTCACCCACTGGGGGAACCAAGAGACCACCTCTGAAGTGACCTCACACACTCAGACTCACTGTCAGCACCCTTCCCTTTGGTCAAAAGGAGAAACAGCACACCCACTCTTCTGGGAGTGAGTCACAAGCAGAAAAAAGCCAGCGGCTCCGAGCCAAGAGGATCTGCTAACGAGGGGAGAAAACTCCCAGTGGAGGCGTCTCAGCAGATGCTGTGGTCTCGCCCCTGTGGCCAGCATCCCGAGCAGTGCCGAAGTTCATCATCAGGCAGTACCCCAGGTCCTGACCCTGCCATGAGCCTGGAGTTTATTTAGTAGTTCCCTGATGAAGGAAAATGGGCTGTGTGTGTGAGATGGGAGAGGATGCTCTTCTGGGGAAGAAGGAGACTGGGCTGGGAAAGATGACATCAGAAGAGGCAAGTTCCCGGCAGAGAGCCTCCTGCTGGGGTTTGGGAGAGGCAGCAGCCTCGCTTGACCTCAGTCTCTAGCTCAGGGAGATGAACTGGGAGATAAACTTGATACATTTTTCAGGTTGGTCACATGGAATTATGTTATCTCCACTTTTTCTCCCTTCTGTCCCGGAAGCCACATGCAGGGCTCTGGCCCTGCTAGAGCGCTTTCTCCTTGCACTCCTCCAGATCAGAGCTGGGGCACGACAGCTAAACCGGAGCACTTTTCTGCCCAGCTCAGGAACCTGGGCAAAGGGGTTTATGCCTGATTATTCCAGACAGTCCTCAGCTTCCCAGGGCCAGAGGAGACACTCATCCCGTGAGCCTCTCCATCCCAGGAATCTGGGCTGGGCTGCCCAAACTCATGCTGAGGGGAGGGGGGTGGAGGACAGAAATGGCCATTGGTGGTAATTTCACAAACGGCATCTCAAAACTGGCTCCTTGGTGACGCACTCTGCCAGGTCGCTTCTCCTTGCCACATCAGACTATCACCAGAGCTCGAGCTTGGCCCACACCCTGGGCCTCTCCCAGCCCTCTGCTCTCCCAAGGTTGGAGGAAGAGATCTTCAAACAAGTCTCAAGCCTGTGGCCAGAGGTGGATAATACAGGCTGGATTCAAGCAAACATACACAACACAGGCTTCTGCAACGGCCTCTCGAGAACTGCTTGCAGGAGAAGTGGGAGAGATGAGGGAAAGAAGACCACAAAGGCAAATAGGTCTTTTCTGGGTCAACATCTGCAACGAAACATTGCAGAATTATCCCCCACTGTGTTTTTCTCAGCCGTGTCCCACTGAACTTCACCTGCTCTGCGGGGCAAAGAACAGAGAATCCTATTTTCTTCTTGCCACCTTCGATCTAAAGTAATAGGCCAGCAGCGTCAACACTGCCTGGGAACTTGTTTAAAATGCAAAATCTCAAACTGTTACATAAAGGATGGGCAAGCAACAAGGGAACTACGGTCAATGGCTACCACGCAGCACAGGGAACTACGGTCAGTGTCCTGTAATAAACCATAATGGGAAAGAAAAATATACAAAATCCCAAACCCCAGGCCCAGACAAACTGACTCAGAAACTCAGGGGGTGGAGCTTGGTAATCTGTAATTCCACAAGCCCTCCAGGTGACAGTGATGTATGGCAGCATTGGAAAACCACTGATGGAGAGAAAGCAAGGTTCAGACAGGGGAGAGGAGAGGGGCAGGAGGGGAGCAGAGTGGGGTGGCTGTGGCTCACAGGCCCCCATCTCCCACCTTCCGCTTCACAGCTCTGTGCTCTTGGCCACATTCTTGCCACGCACTCAGAAACGGCCTCATGAGGTGAGAACTTTTGGTTGAGACCTAGGGATCAAAGGATCCATGGTTGCCACCAGCATAAGGGAGAAGCCGTGGGCCAAAGCAAGCTGGGCATTCCCTGGCCTCTCGACTGTTGAAATTTTAGGAATCACCTAAAAACGAACCTCCAAGGGGAAATCCAAAAGCAAAAGTGAGGATTCCCCTAGAAGACACTAGGGGGAGACCCATCTCTGGCCTGGGAAGGGGAGGGAGCAACTCAGGTCTAGAAGAATTCAGACCATGTGTTTCTCAAGTTGATTCGCTGGTGACCTCTACTAAATCAACCAAATTGAACCGCACCTTTCGAGTGACCACTGAGTCAGAGTGATGGAACCAGAGAGGAGGAGCAAAGCGTTAAGTGTCTGCTCACTCCCAGTCCAGTTTCCCGCTAAGGAAGCTACAGAGGCTAGAGAGGACCCAGGGTCACACAGCAGGTCTGTGATGGGACACAGGTTCGGAGCCCCAGCAAGCCCGGTTCCCCACCCAGAAGAGATGGGCAGGGCCGCTTACCTACTTGGTGCGACACAGGGCTAAAAGACAATGCTAGCCTTTTGTTCAAAAACTGTTAAGGCTTTCAAGGCGAGGACAGCAGAGCATTAAAATCGAGAGGAGTGGGGAGGTTGTGAAGCCTGTCCTCGGACTGATAGAAAGGAATCTCTCTCTGAGTCCCACAGGCGGGCTGTCCACACCAGGTGCAAAGCAGGGCTTTTGCGGGCGGGGGTGGTGGTGGTATTTCCACAGTAATTACTAGAACATCTATGGGGAGAGGCAGATTTGACTTAGAAAGGAAAGCTCTCCCAACCCACGGGGGCCCGGAGTGTTGGCACGGACCTAGGATCACCAGAACTCCAGTCTTCCGGGAAAGGACTCTCCTACCGGCCAGGGCTGCTGCGAAAGGGGAAATCCAACCAGGGTGGACGCGGCGCGCGGACAGCCCGCTGCCATCAGCATCGGAAGCGTCCCCCGCCGTCACGGGACTCGGAGCCGCCGTGGGCCCGCGAGCCGCAGCCGGGCATCCCCTGCGTGCGCCGGGCTCGGGGCGCGCGGGGGCGGCGGACTGCGGCGAGCGCCGGAGGGGAAGGGCCGGGGGGCGCGTGAAAACCGGGAGGCCAGCGGGCCGACTCTGAGCCGGCGGACGTCTCGCTGGACCCCCATTCTCCGTTTCTAAGCCCTTCCCTCCGGCCCGCTCCCTCCTCGGGGCGGGTTGGACTGTGGATTGGGGGCGTGGGAACCTGGGGTTGGCGGGTGAAAATCTGGGGTTGGGGTGAAGGATGGGAGAGAGGAGAGGAGGGCTGAAGGCAGGAGGCTCCCACAGAAAGCCTCTTCCGAGTTGTCCTGTAAGAAGCTTTCCACGTGCAACCCTTCAGCTGCCCCGGCTACCTGAAGACTCCCCGGAATCCACACTCGCCCAGGCGTCCCCCACTGCCGCCCCTGTTCAGGGCGGTCGGTGGTTCCCGTGGGTCGTCCTTCCTGCCTCTCCGAGGTCTCCCCGCCCCCGCCCCGCCCCGCCGGCTGCGGCCCCTTTAAAGGCGCGCCGGTCTGGGGCCGCCCCGCTCTCGAGGCGGACTCGGGAGGAGCGCCAGCGCGGAGAGCCGCCCGGCATGGCCATGGCGTCCCCGGCCATCGGGCAGCGCCCGTACCGGCTGCTCTTGGAGCCAGAACCGCCGCGCTATCTGCAGAGCCTGAGCGGCCCCGAACTGCCGCCGCCGCCGCCGCCGCCGGGCCACTCCTCGCGCCGCTGCGCCCCCGCGCCCCTCTCCACTGCGCCAGGGGCGCACGAGAGACGCGGTGCCCGGAGGGCCGCCCGGGGGGACCCGGAGCCCCAGCCCCGGGCCTCGCGACCCGCTCGCCCTCTCCGGCCTGGTCTGCAGCAGAGACTGCGGCGGCGGCCTGGCGCGCCCCGGCCCCGCGACGTGCGCAGCATCTTCGAGCAGCCGCAGGACCCCCGCGTCCCGGCGGAGCGAGGCGAGGGCCACTGTTTCGTGGAACTGGCGCTGCGGGGCGGCCGCGGCTGGTGCGACCTGTGCGGGCGAGAGGTGTGGCGGCGCGCGCTGCGCTGCGCTAGTAAGTGTGAGGGTCCGGGCGGGGCGGGGCTGGGGGGCGCGGGAAGACCGCAGCCCGCCCGCGAGAGGCTGCGAGCGAGCGGGCTGGGGCGAGCCGAGAGGGGGCGCTGCCCGCTCCGGCTCCAGGGGAGACCGGGGGTTTCACCGAGGGAGGTAGCCCCTGGACACACTCTGCTCCTTAGTGCCCTTAGGTATGCTTATGCGATATTTAACAAACACCTCTTCCTCTGACAGGTGCGCGCCTTGCCCCTCTCCAGAAACAGCCAGTACACACACACACACACACACACACACGCACACACACACAGACACACACACAGACACACACACACAGACACACACACACAGAGGCTGGGGTTGATGCCTGATGCTACCAGATCATTCCCTTGTCTCCAGGGCCCTCTCTTGCTTTTTTGTAGCTTCTTGAGAGTGGGTTGTGAGGCTACTCTTGAGATGACCGTTTGGCCCCTGCTTATTAGGACAATGGCAGATAACTTTGTCTGCCTGCCTGTGGTACACCCTTCCTCCAGGGTGACCTGTGGGGACAGGGAAGAGACCTGGTTGGGCTTTGGATGGACAGAGGCCATGAGGCTTGAGAAGAGGGTGAAGTGACCCTGGATCCATGCCCTCTCCGGCCTTCCACCTCTGGCCGCTCGGACCTTTGCCCTCTGCTCTGATGTTTGGCTGGGCCCTGCTTCCTCCCCTTCCTCCTACTGGCTACTGCACCAGGCATCAGGCTCGAGAATTCCCCAACTACCTGCCCTGTCTCACTCTCCCCAGAGCTCTCAGGTCCCTCCAGCCTCCTCCTCTGAGCCAGAATCTTCTCAAAGCCTGACTATAAAACACTGGACATCCACCGTATAGATTTTCTGAGCACATTTGCGGTCTTCTTGGGGGTTTGTTATTTTTCTCTTCCAGCAGTTAGGTGTGTATATTTCTTCAGTGATGTTTCTTTTCTTCTTTTCCTATTAGATTTATCTAGAAAAATAGATTTTCCTGTTAGACTTATCTAGAAATATAGATTTTTTTCCTATTAGATTTCTCTAGAAAAATAGATTTCTTCTTTTCTTGTTCCCCACCCCATATTTGCTGTGGTCATATTTGACGATACCCACCCCCATGTGCGTATGTGTTTATATAGGTATTTTAAATATCTGAAGCACAAAGTGCAGACGATGGTACAGCGTCTAGAAAGCCTCTCTGGAAATGGCCTGGGGTTGCATCTTTCAGTCAAGCCTCTTCCCTCATGACAGCAGCCCCCATCTCCCATCCAGCTGTAGCACTGTGCAGCAGCAGCTATTACGCCCTCATCAGGAAAGCCTGGCCCGGCCTCTCTGCAGTCCCCAGCCGAGGCTGCTCAGTGTGCTCCCCACTGCAGCTGGCTTCAGGGAAGCAGAGCTCAGACTCGAAGCCAGGATCGAGCGGAAGAGGAGTGTGGGAGGTGGGGGTGGGTTCTGCTCCCGCCACCATCAGAACTCAGTTCAGGTGCTAATTAATAAGGAAAGGGGGATGGACACAGAAATGTGTGATGTGGGCGGAGGGCTGCTGTCACTCGGCAAATCGCCCTGACCTTCAGCAGAATCAAATGCAACTTTCCCACAGATGTGTTTGCAGCTTCTGCCCTCTCAAGGGCCCTGGGGTACTTGACTGCCTCCCGACAGTAACATAGAGAGGCAGTATCCTCTTTGTAATGGGTTTTAATGTGCTGGAATCCCAGGACAGCTGCTTCACTGGAATTCTAGTTTGTATTAGGACACTGAGGACTTCCAGTTAGTCCAGTGGTTAGGACTCGGTGCTTCCGCTGCGGGGTTCGATCCCTCATCGGGAAACAATATATTGCAAGCCGTGCAGCATGGCAAAAACCGAGAAAAGTTTAAAAGTAAGAGTGGAAAAGACACTGGAGGACTGTATCAATTGTTGAACATTTGGCATATAGTTTTACGACTTGTGGGGCTGTTATTGATAATGGTGTCTCTGTGTTTATTTGTGTATATGCGTGATACTCCATGGTTAAATGAATTTATGCAGGGCTTCCCTTGTGGCTCAGCTGGTAAAGAATCTGCCTGCAATGCAGGAGACCTGGGTTCGATCTCTGGGTTGGAAAGATCCCCTGGAGAAGGGAAAGGCTACCCATTCCAGTATCCTGGCCTGGAGAATTCCATGGGGTCTCAGAGTCGGACACAACTGAGTGACTCTCACTTTCATACTTTCACATTAGACAGTTTCTTGTGAAAGGAAGCCCCAGGTGAATAGTGATTTCTGCGTGACTTGGTACCCCTCAGCTAGGTGGGTTAGTACCAACCAGGGATGTCTGAACACCAGAAAGGGAGCAGAGTTGGAATCAAGGGGCTACAGAGAGGAGCCTCTGTTGGTCATTATTAATATTAGCAGTTGAGAAATGTTCTAATGGCTGGCAGGTAGAGACACAGCAGGTCAAACTCACCAATCATCTTTCTTTCAACTGAAGTTCTAATTCCATGGTGGGGTGCGTTTGTTTTGCCTTTGTTTTAAAAAGCAAGGGCCAGAAACATGACTTGTGAAGGGCAGTACTCTGCAGTGCCTAAGAGAGCAGCCTGGAACCAGAAGACCTAGGTTTGAATCCTCATTCTGCCGATTAGTCTCTGTGTGACCCTGAGTACCTCTGTGTTCCACTTCTGTGTTTTAAAAAATGGAGATGATAGCATTACCTTCTCAATTGTGTTCATGTGAGAATTAAATGAATTAACATATGGAAAGGGCTTAGAACAGTGCCTGGTAGAAGGCAATGTAAATGTTTAGGGCACTATAAATGTCATTATCATCCCCTCCCATCCAGCAGCTGTAACAATTTGCCTGGGCTCCCGACACTTCTTAGGATCACCTTTCCGAACAGTGGGAGCAGTTTTCCACCTCTGCTTGGTTGCTGAGCGGATGCGGGAAGAGGGTGTCCCGCGCAGCCCAGGCGGGCCGTGCCGCTCCTTCCTGCTGTGGGCATCCTCGCAGCGTGTTGGTGGCCTCAAGGTCATCGGGACCCTAGCATCTTGTATTTGTACCACTTGTCCCCAGCACAGAGCACAGTCTCGTGCCTGATAAAGGCAGTCTGTTTTTACTCTTAGATCTCCCAGCTCTTGGAAATACGCGTAAATGTCTTGTGTAAATGACATCTGTCTCAGCAGGAGGTTGACACTGGGTGGGAGCTATGTTGGCAAAATGGGCTTTTAATAAGGGAAGCTTTTAGAAAACTGTCTTCCCACTGTCTTTTCCGTGAAAATTCCTCTATCTCAAGCTTATCCCTACTTCAAGGACTATAACGGAGCTCTGGTTAATGCTGGATTTGCCAACAGGAGACGTTCAAAGTTGATATTCATTTCTAGGATTAAAGAACTCGTGTTTATTAGATAGAGAAGGAAATCTGGTGGGGACTGGGAGGCGGAGAGAGAGAGATTATATGAAGTCGTGTGTGGCGGGGGTGGGGGGGGTGGGGGGAGAGTGGCCGTGGTGAGAATCCGTTTCCAGCATCCCAAGAGGGAATGGCCAATAGCATACAACCCTTGGAACCCTCACGGCCTGCCCTTTGCCTTTATTCTCAGGGAATGTCCCTATAGGCTGTGGACCGTTTCTTCTACAGGAGGAACATGGAGTTAACCTTTCATCTTGTTTTGGTGGATGCATTAGCCATCTTGGAATAGGAAATGGTCTGGAAAATGGGAAAAGCTAAGTCCAACTCAACACTGAGAGAGGGATACTTGGACATCCCTTGCACATTACTAGTGGAGCGGGTCCTCCCCGGAGGGGTGTGTTCAGAGCTGTAAAGCATTATGTGGTTGGGGTTGTAGGGTGAAGGGGGGCCCTGGAGCTCACCATCCTGACCTCTGCCTCCTGTGGGAGACCTGTATTATGGTGGGAGTGTGAAGTGTTTGCTGTGGAGCCTGCTGGCATGGGAACAGGGACCTCCTGGGTGAGAGCCCCTTGTCGAGCCTTGCTAGCTCTGTCTCATCACAGCATCAGTCGTCGGGCTTAACCCACCTCTCTGCACAGAGTGGACCCTCCTATGTGGCAGCCACAGAGTCCCACAGACCCAGCCCCTCTCTTGGGTTCTTTGCAGAAGAGGTTACTGGGACACGGACACTGAGTCTCTCTGTAGCAGACCCAGGAACCTGGGGCACTTGGAAAGTGTTTCATTTGTCCAGGACACCTGGTCACACTGAAGTATGTAGCTTAAAGTATTTTCATTGATTCAGGCCCATGCTTGGCCTTGGAGGTTAGGAAAAGTAAGCCCTGAAATGGACATTTCATTGTTAGAAATAGTGGAATCCCCCACCTCCCTCCCCTCCTCTGCTTCTGGCTCTGATTGGGGTTTTTCCTTGGGGAGAGTCCTGGTGGAGGGCTGGGGGACATGGGAGGACAGAGGAAGGGCCTGGACGCCTTGAGAGAGGCCATCTGAGGCACCCAAGCTGCTGCTGTTTCTCTCTCCTCCCTGCTTCCTGTATTTTCACAAGATGAAAGTGAAAGGATTAAATGTGGGTTTAATTTTTCCCCCCTATCCACCAGAGCATAAAATTTCCTGATTATGGAGTAAGAGGGGCTTGAATCCCAGGTACAGTCAAAAATGATTAATGTCACTTGTCTGCCAGCCTAATCAGACTTGGTAATGAACGTGTGTGTTCTCCGGCTGATCCTGCAGAGTTATTGGGGGGAAGTGAATTGACATCTCCCCTCAGCTATGTGGGCTTGATCCGGGATCCTCTCTCCTCTCCGCAAGATTACCAGTGAATTCAGCCGGCGCCAAGCCTGGCAGATAGGCCTTGAGGGACAGGGGAAAGACAGCCCCCAGCCCTGCCTGGCTGCCGAGGGGATCCTCTAGCCCCAGGAAGCTGGCTGCAGCCCCTGGAGGGGACACAGGGGCTCAGAGAGTGGCTGAGACTCAGGGCGGGCCCGGCACGGCTCTAAGAATGATACGCGCCAGAGGAATTCTTCACGGGTCCACAGTGCCTTTTCTCTGAGGAGCCTTTGCCTGCTGCTTCCACATGCATCCCAGAGCAGATTCTCGAGGTCAGGACGCAGGGAGGCTTCTGCTGGGGTCTCGGACGGAGAGAAGGAGGCGCCCGTCCATCTGGCAGGGGCAGAGGAGCTTAGAGCCTCATGCGGAGCAAACCCGGCCTGCCCTGAAGGTGGCCTGCACCAGCTCAGGCTGTCACGCCGTTTCCTGCCTTTGGTCCACGCTCGGCATCTGGGGAACCTCTGGCCACTGCTCATGGGGGCATCCCAGCCCCTGCTTCCCCACAGCTCTCCCGCGGGGGCCTCCCGATCCCCACCCCTCAGCCCGCAGTCTCCCGGGGGAAGGACCTGCGTTCTGCTCTGGCCCTGCCTGCTGAGACGCTGTGGAGGCTGCTGAGGAAGCTGGCCTCATCAGAGGCCCTTCCTGGTTGCCGTCCTCCGATGACACGGGGAGTACCCTTGGGCAGGTGTTTGTGGGTGTGCAGAGCATGCAGAGGGGACACCTCTCCCCCTCGCCGGCTTCCATCAGTAGCCACCCTGTGGTCCTGCTGTGCCCACGGGGGAGGCTTCCTGCCTCTCAGAGGGCCTCGCGGCACCCCCCGCCCCCCCCCGCCCCCCCCCGGGGGCCTGGTCGCTCTCCTCGGCTGGGTCGGGAAGTGCTGCAGGCAGCTGACGCTGGTAAGGCCGGCCCTGACCCGGGAGATGGCTGTGCCTTTAGTCACTTTCGGTTTTTCTCCAAGAGTTTTGGCAGCTTCTCCATACGTGTTCCGGGCCGGATCTCAGGGCTGGGAGGGGTGCTGGGCTGGCTTTCGGGGGACGAGGTGATGGGGGCAGGCTCAGTCCCCTGCTGGAAGTGGAGTAAAATCGGCGCCGGGGAGGACTCACAGGAGTGCTCCCCCAAGGTCAGAGCCGTCTTGACCTGGACCCGGGAGGTGATCCTGGGTGTTCTTGAAGGGCCCCTGCACCCTGCCAATGTGGGCAGAGCCTGGTGGAGTCTGGGAGCCCTCTGCTCTGGGGTGTCGGCCGCCGTGGCCAGCAGGTTCATGCAGGGCCTGTTGGAACCTGCCTGTGGCTCCTGGTGCGGAGAGCATTCTTGAGAGATGTACCCACAGGGAAGCTCTGATGCTGGGCTCTCGTTTGCCTTGTTTGGAGAGGAAGAGGGGAGAGCGGCAGGTCTGTCCTGGCACAGCAGCCCCGTGCCCAACCTCCTGGCGGAGAGCGCTGTGTCCTATGACCCCTGACTGCTGTAGCGCCCCCTGATGTTCTTCAGGGTTTTCCAGCTCACCCCTGTTCCCCTGGCCTCATTGAGGGTGTCGGCAGGGTGCGGGGGGCACGAGCAGATGTTGCGTCGAGGGTTGGGAAGAGGTGGTGTTGAAAAGTTCCAGCAGTTCCTCTGTGTCACTGGGCGGGCGGGCAGCCAGGCAGGCAGCCGGGTATGTCTCTCGCCTGTGACCACAGCGAGGCTGGGTCGTGTTTGCTGTTCAGCGAAGGGCCTGCAGGCCACCTTCTGCTCCCCCTCCCTGTTTCTTGAACAAACATTTCCAGGGCGGAGCAGATCTTACTCAGACGTCTGCAGTGGCTGTTGGCTTAGGGCTGCTAAAACATGAAAACTTGGCTTCTGTGTACCTTGCATAAATCAAACCACAGGTCCGCAAAAGTCAGGTCTGAAAGAAGAGTGATGTTCTTTGCCCATTTTGTTTTTTTTGTTTTTTTAATCCTTTTATGTTTTGTTTCTCCTGGATGCCGGATCTGGGAGAGAATTGTCATATTTGCTGAAGATGCAAATTGGTATTCTGTGAGTCTACAAGGATGGAGATATTCACACGAAAGAAGAAAGTACTGGGGATGGCCAAGGAACTATGGGAGCAGAGATCACTCTTATCTCAGAGATGCCTTGGCCGGATCGAAAGTGTTTTCTTGCCTACTGGCTCTGCTGGGCCCAGCAGCGCCCTTGAGAGGCAGGCAGGGCTGGTGGATCGTGGTCATCTCACAGACCAGGAGACCCGGCATCCAGAGAGTCAAGGGCTTCCCTGGTGACCCAGAGGGTTAGCGCCAGAACCCAACACAGGCAGCATTTTGCCCCGTGAGCTAATGTCACTGAACGCGCCAGCTAGTGGACCTTCCTCATTCACCTGCCAACAAATGCTGAAATGTCCATAAAAAGAGATGCAGAAACAGAGAGGGGTGAGCCAAGGGGTGGGTAAGCCCTGTCCAAGCTAGAGGATCAGTCGGGTCCTGGACAGTGGAGAGCTGGCGGCCCTTCAGCCTGTTCTCAGGCTTTGGTTTCTAAATAGATTTTCAGCATGTGTAAATCACGAGCTCCTGAAGCAAAAGGTGACGTTTTTCTTCAATCTCACGATAAAAGGAAGAAGTGTGTGTGTCTCCACCCCCACCCCACTGGTGTTAGGTGTGTGTAGAAGGGTGGGCGTGGAAATGCAGGCTGAGGACTTTTCCTGGAACAGGAAAAGATCCTCCTTGCTGTGACCCAGGGTCAGAGTTCATGACACAGGACCAAAGAGAAATTAGGTTGTGTCTCAGAGGGGACAATGATGGGAAGAAGAGTTGGATGATTGGGACTGGAAAATAAACAGGTTTATATCGTGGGCCTCCTCCCTGTTCCGGGCAATGGTGTGACTGAGCTGGGGACAGCAAAAAGCCCCCCGCCCCCTACCCCAGCTCTGACAGTGTGTCTCCAGGTCAGGCTCATATTTGGGTGTCATCACTTACTTTCCTTGCTGACTTGGAGGAAGCTGTTTTTTCCATCTAAGTTAAATGGAAGCTGGAGGCTTTGTGGTTTCTGTTGAAACAATTATGTCCTTTCTGCAACTGAGGAAAGTATTAAAAACCCAAAGAAAACTCAGAGATGCCTTATTATTCAAATGGAACAAAAGACTCCAGCTGTAACTTGAGCGTTTTTAGAAAAAAGAGGTTGAGCATACAGTATGTAAATGTCTCTTCTAGTATTGAAAGTTTTTAAAAGCAGCCTGGAAGGACCTTTTTATAAATAGGGTATATCATGGTGAGAATTTATTGCAACCCAGCACGTATGGGAAGGATGGTGAAGGATGTTCCTTCAAATTATGTTGGCCTTGGCTGGACTCTTCAGCATGACCCTCTGACCAGAGGGTCAGTGCTTAGATGCTGGGGCAGCAAGAGGTCATTGTGTTCCTCCTAAAATATTCCTACAGTAGAAAATCTATCCAAGTTTTCAAAAGATCAGGAGTAAGGATTCTAGAACCTTCCAAAGCCCTGTCTGGCTTCTCAGCCAGTTCTTTTCTGCTGGCTTCCCCAATGACTTAACCTGTCCACAAACATCTCTGTGATGAGGAAGAGGGGAAGTGAGATCAGTGCCTCCTCAAGCCCAAGTGGGGCATTCAGGAGGGATTTTCCCCCATGACACATGACTCAGGATTTAAAATTCCCCCAGCATGTGCGTGTCCTCCTCTCTGAGCATGAGAATGGGAATGCCACCCTTGTCTGTCCTTAGCCAGGCGGGAAAGCCTGGGTCCTTGTGAAGATCTTATGTCCCTGTGGGGCCAGGAACCTGGGCTCCTGACCTCGCACGGTGAGCTGGTATCCTCTCAGGACCTGGACTCACTTGTGAGTCTCGTCTGTGCAGAGCCGCTGGGTAAACTTGTTGTCTAGTTGCTATTGTGTCTGACTCTTTTGCAACCCCATGGACTATATATAGCCCACCAGGGTCCTCTGTCCATGGAATTCTCCCAGCAGGAATACTGGAGTGGGCAGCTATTCCCTTCTCCGGGGGATCTTCCCAACCCAGGGATCGAGCCCAGGTCTCTTGCGCTGGCAGGTGGAGTCTTCACCACTGAGGCACCAGGGAAGCTGCTGGGTAAACTAGAGGGTCACCATTAGCAGTCCCCCACGAGGGAGCATTCGGGAGAAAGGACCAGTGTCCCAGCCCACGGAAGGGGGCCTTTGGGGACACCTCTGTATTAGATAGATGACTTATAAACTGTGTGCTTCATTGTTCCTAGACCAGGTGCTGAGGGCCTCAGCAGGAAGGGGTGGTCCAGCTGGGTCCTCCTGGCCAGAGCTCCTGTGAGGGGGCAGGTGGTCAGGGGGGCAGTTTGGAAGGCCAGGTGCAGTTTAGGTTTGTGCTACCATTTTCTCCTCTCGGCGGCCGGAGGACCTTGCCTCTGGGATACGATGTCACTCAGCGTCCTCTGTGGCCTAGGGAAGAACCACAGCATAAAGGGGCAGAACCAAGTTGGAGGCTGCACGAGGGCCCACGGGACTGTCAGCTGAACTCGTGAGCGTTCCCTTTCTGGACTCAGCCCGCAGAGGTGTAGACGCAGCTTCCCTGGTCCTCTGGGGTCGCTCTCCTCTGGTTGGAGGACGGCGCCCCGCTCCATGTGAAGTGGGGCCCTGCCAGCGGCCGGTGGGTGAGTTCTGGAGCCTCTGGGCAGCACGGAAGCAGGATCCCTCTCCCTGATCTTCCTAGAAGGTTCTGCCACCGCTAATCGCCCACCTTGCCCGGGTGACAGCCTGTCTGGGGACGTCCCCCCCCAGGACTCGGGTGCTTCTGCGAGTCATGTTGAGGGGACACCCTGTGAACCCCACGTTAGGGCAAGAGAACAACAGCGCTGCCTCTCCACGTGTGTGTGTGCCTACTCAGTTGCTCGGTCGTGCCCGAGTCTGCAGCCCGCCAGGCCCCTCTGTCCACGGGATTCTCCAGGCGAGGATACTGGAGTGCGTTGCCGCTTCCTCCTCCAGGGGGCCTTCCCCACCCAGGGGTCGAACCCGAGTCTCTTGCCTGCATTGGCAGACAGGTCCTTTACCGCTAGCGCCGCCTGGGAAGCCCTCTGCCTCTTCACGGGAGACTGTTCTCTTTCTCCCTCCGGCTTCTGCCGCCTCCTCTCTGCTGGGGTATTTGCTCTCAGATAAGCGGCCTGACCCTCTTGAGGCAACACCGCTTCCTAGGGGCCCTGGCAGCTGAGAGCTCTTCCCCCACATCAGGCTGGGCCTGGGAGGATGTGAATTAGCCCGTCGTCCCTTAGGAACCTGTGCAGCTGGTAAAGCATTATTAATCCGACATCCCCAAAGAGATCCATTAACGAGTTCCTGGGCTGGGCACCCACGTGAGGTAACTGATCACTCCTGTCGTCTGCTGAAACTTTGGAGACGTTGATTTCTCAGACTCCTAGGCGCTCCTGAGAAGCGAGGCCCAGGGCGGGCCCTTTCTGCAGCCCGTTTGGGGGCATGTTTATCTTATCAAGCTAAAAGCCCCAGGAATAGAAAGTTTTCCGCTGGGGGGAGGTGGAGGGGATGGGACCTGAGCTGGGAAGAAGGCATCCGTCCGGCTGGGCTGGTGCTGGCCCAGGGTCCCCAGTGCCCTGGCCTGCCTTCGGAGGAGCAGGGAGGCTGGGCTGATTGCAGCAGAGCCTGGTTCGCACAAGGCCTGGAGTCCTGGGCCAGCGGCTCTCTGCTTCGTCGCCCTGTGCCCTACGCCAGGCCTGGAGAGAAGCTAGTGATCCCCCAGCAGCCCAGCGGGATGACGGAGGGCCGGGTGGAGGAGGCGGCCTCTGCCTGCTTCGGAACCGTCACCTTGCGACTCCAGCGCCTCTTCCGCAGGCTCCCCAAGGGCCCCTGGGGGTCCCTAAAGCCCCAGACCCTCCCTGGGCTCCGCCCCAATGCCCGGCTGGCTCGAGGTAGGTCTGGGTCACCCCAGCTGGGGGTGTTCGGGGGTGGGAGGGCCAGGCTAGGGGAAGGCCATGAGGGAGCCCCTGGCCACCTGGTAGTTCGTGCTGAGCTCAGCACCCCTCCTTGCGCCTCCTGACTCCCCAGGACCAACACTCAGGTGCTGCCGACCTGCCAGGTTTAGGCGGGACTTCAGAAGCCCAGGTTTGCTGTGGGTTTCAGCAGCTTGTTCTTGACTGAGCATGAGGGCCAAGCAGTGACCCCAATCCAGCCCCTGAGTGGATGGAATACAGACGGGCATCTTGAGTGACCCCTCTTTCTCATTTCTGGGCATCCTGTGGCTCCCAGGGGCATCACACCTTGCCAAGCTGCTGGGTCGGCCTTCTCAGGCCCCTGGGGCAGTGAAATGACATAGCCAAGCCTTCTCACCTGCACGGTTAGTGGGGGTGCCTGTCGTGCCTATTGGGGGCTGGAGGCTGCCGGGCAGAACACTGCTGGACAGGAGCCCAGCCCTGCCATGACTAGGCTGCAGCCTCCTCCCGCAGCACGAACTGGGGTGAGCACAGTCCTCGCTGGGGAAGGGTAACGGGACGGAGTGGGTGAGTGGAAGATGAGGAGGAGAGACTAGCAATCCAAAGTTTCCCGGGATCGGAGGTCATCAACTCCTTTTTTTTCTTTTTTTTCAAACAAAGGCGGCAAGGGGAAGAACAAGCTGGTGGCCGGTCCAGGACTGGGACTGGGCTCCTGCCTTCCAGTCCAGCCTTCTCCCTGCTGAAGCAGACTAGTTAGCTCTGTCCTGCATTTCTGCACCAGTCTTCTGTTAAAGATCCAAGGGATTTGTGTTTATCTGGGTTTTTGTTTCTTTTAAATGTCATTTATTCCATCCTCTGTAGACCTCTATATGGTGAGGGTGGGAAAGCGGTGATTCTGTTTCACAGATGAGAGGAGTCACAGAAGTCAGTCCCCGGGCTGAGGGTCAGAGCCGTGCGGTCAGGCCAGAAACCCCTCCCTGACGGGCTCTGCTCATCTTCCTGGCCTCTAGCGGCCTCTCTTTGCTGGCTGGCTCTTTGGTACCATAAGCTTTCCCCTTTGTCTCCGTGCTGTTCTCTCATGCATTCAGGCCCAGGTAGGCATCTGGGTGGGTGATAACACTGAGCCTTAGGGACAGACCTAAACTGAAAGATCATCTCTGAGCCCAATTTGTGGAAGCGTTTAGAAGATCGTATGATCTTAACTCTGGAAAATCTGATTTTCCTGATTACAGTTTTACAGCTTAAAAAGTGAGAATTTTAATTCCCTAGATCTTAATCCCTATTTGGAGCCTAAATGATCGATCCTCATCAATAGCCTAACACACACTGTGACCCTCATAGAGAGGACAGCTGAAGACCGAGTTCCTCAATTTAAATGTTCAGTCGTGTCTTCCCATCCACCCTCTTCCCTCCACCCGCCCTTAAGAATTACTCAACAGAGCATTTCCTTGCTCCTTTGCTCTCCGGCCCGAAGAGTTATAGATTTAATGGAATCAATCAGGCCTGGAGTGGCAAGCGTTGAGGTCAGGGCAGACACAGCCCTGCAGCTACCGCTCGTTCGACTCATGTCCGCATTTGGTTAGATTGACTGGAAGAGGAGGGGCGAGCAGGATGCGCAGGGACGGCGGGGTGGTGGGCTGTGCACGGCAGACTGCAGCTCCGTGAGCAACCTGCAAAGTAGCATTTAAGGGAAGGGGCTTGGAGCCACGCCAGCTTTGTTTTAACCTCATTGAAGTGCAGCTGATTTATAATGTTGTGTTTAATTTCTGCTGTACAGCAAAGTGACTCAATTACACACACACACACACACACACACACACACACACACGTTATTTTCTGTGACAGTTTATCACAGGATAGTGAGTATAGTTCCCTGTGCTATACTATAGGACCCGTTAGTTATCCATCCAGTGCACAACAGTTTGTACCTGCTGACCCCAAGCTCTCATCCGTCCTTCCCACCCACAGCGTTCCTCCCCCTTGGGAACAAGTCTGTTTTCTATCTGTATGTCTGTTTCCTTTTCACAGGTATATTAGTTTGTGTCGTGTTTTAGATTCCACATGTAAATGATATCATATGGTATCTGTCTTTTTCTGACTTACTTTGATTAGTACAATAAGATAATCTCTAGATCTATTCGTGAGGCAGGCCCAGTTGAGTCTGGACCTTGGAGGCCGAGTGGGAGGGCCTTCCTTGTACAGATTAACCTCTCTGAGCCTCACTTTTCCCCAGCATTAAATGGCGCCAAGAATCCCCACCTCTGGCTGGTGTTACACTGGTTAAACATGACCTCAGCAGAGACCAGCTGACATGATGCTGGTCACACAGCAGACCCCTCACCGGCAGCTGCTCCCAGAAAGACTTTGAGCAGTGACTCACCCTGGGTCATTGGTACCAGCCTCCAGTGCACTGGCTGCCCCTTCCAGCCTACCTGGGCCAAGGTGGGCCGCTCACATCTCCATGAAAGAGATAGGGTTTGAAGATTTGCCCAGGCAGAAGTAGAGGAGGGCCATGAAACTCTTAAACACCTTTTCTGGAAAAATTCTGATCACTGAATTTATCATGCTACTTAATTAACAGACAGGGCTGGATTAGCCCACCAGGCATCCTTAGAAGCGGAGCAAGCGTGTTGCCGAGGAGCAAGTCATAGGTCATTATAAAAGCCTGCTCAGGGGTCAGCAGGACGCAGGCCCAGCTCTCTCCAGAAGTCTCCGGTGGTCCTGGCTACAGGGATGCGGCTATAAAGAAGGCGTTGTGTGTCTCTCCTGCAGAGAGGGCCTCAGACGTAATCTATTTACTTTTCCCTTCCTGCAAAAGTCTCCTTCACCCAGTTGGTCGCTGTTCGGTTGGTGACTGGCACTCTGAAATCAGATGACATCAGATCAGGTGTGGAAATGCCAGTTGCCTGCAGCAGGCTGGCTGTCCCATGAGGGCGAGCCTCTGCTCCTGGCCTCCTGTGACCTCCCAGCACTCGGATCAGGCATGCCTGTGTGCAGACACCTGCGCATGCTTTCACACCTGCGCACCTGTTGAAGCTTCACCCGCTGCCCTGCAGCCTGCCAAGGCCGAGGCATAGCTTCCTGTGAAGCTCTTTGGCTGTCCTTATCTCTGGGGTCTGTGGAACACTACCAAAAATATACTCAAGCTTAGCAAGAGATGAGGTGGCCTTTTGCCCCTTCTCAGAGGTGGTATCTGCTTTAAAAACAAAAGCAAAAAAACAAAAAATCCTCTCAAACTCCTCCTGTTACCTCTGGCCCTGGCTGCTGGGCCCACGCCCTCTGTCTCCCAGCTGCCCAGGCTCCTCCTCCTGTCCCAGGGATGCGGCGGGGGGCCCTGAGCCCTGGAGGGGGGACCCCACCTGCTTTGTCTCTCCTACACCCAGAGCGGAGTGACAGGTGCCTGGAGGAAGCAGAGGCCCCTTCTGAGCTGCCCGGAGCTGAGACCGCGTCGGCAGCTCCACACTGGCTTTAGTTCCCGTGGGCTTCTTGCCGTTTCTTAAATCACCTTAAACCCCACAGTGGTATTTTTATAAAAAAAGGTTATTGGAGTACAGTTGGCTTACAGTGTTGCGTTAGTTTCTGCTGTAAAGCGCAGTGAGTCAGTTATACGTGTTTCCACGCCACTCTTTTTTAAATTCTTTTCCCGTATAGGTCATTACAGAGTATTGAGAAGAGTTATCTGTGCTGATCAGTAGGTCCTTATTAATTATGTATTTTTTAAAACATTTTACTTATTTACTTATCTGGCTCCACTGAGTCTTAGTTGCAGCATGAGGGATCTAGCTCCTCCCCCAGGGATAGAACCCAGGGCGCTCTGCACTTGGAGTGTGGAACCTTAGCCGCTGGACCACCAGGGACGTCCCATTTCCCTCTCACATGTGATACTCTGTACATGTCAATCCCACTCTCCCGATTTATCCCTCTTGCCCCACCCCCGGCTCCCTCCTTGGTAAACATGTTTGTTTTCTACATCTGTGACTCTCTGTTTTGTAAATAGGTTCATTTGTCCCATTTTTTTAGATTCTACCTATAAGTGATATCGTATGAGATTTGTCTGTTTCTGTGTGACTTATTTCATTCAATATGACAATCTCTGGATCCATCCATGTTGCTATAAATTGCATTATTTTGTTCTTTCCTACTGCTGTCTACAGTGTTTCTTAAAAAAACTTTTAAAGTGCTTTGGAAATAAGATTTATCTTTCTTGTGATGACAATCAAAACAGGATTAACACCTGTATTAAAAATATATGTGTAGATATTCAAAGTTATATATATATGTACTCCTTTTATATCCTTATATGTATGTGTGTATATATACTTTTCCTTTTACACAAGTTTTTGGATAAAACCAGCTGTCCTTTGGAACAATACTTGACCTTGATAGGCCCCCAGTAAATACTTGCATGCACATGCAGAAAACTGACCGTGATTAGGTAGATGTAGGGAGACAGGAGACATGTTGTAAAAAGGGTTAACTCTGCCTCTCGGAGTGTGTGCGTCCTGATGGGTGCGTGTACTTTAATTGTCACGCATCAGAAATTGTTTCTAAAAAAAAAGGATATTGTGCTGTGTCTTTGCACTTCTGCATAGCCACACCCCAAATTCAACTTGGACATTTTTGGATGTGGTGTCAGACGGTCCAGATGACAAGCCTCCTACAGACTTGTGAGAAATGAGGTTCATTTGGCTTTCCCACCTCGTAGCATTTACTTGTACGTTTTACCAAAGTCTGTGGCCTCCTGCAATGATTGGTCAAGGGGGCATTTTCAGAGATGCTCTGTGGCGTTGCACTGAGGGCTGCAAACTCACCTGCCTCTGTCTTCTCCATCTGCATTTCCTGCTGATCATCCTTTTCGTGCGTAAGACCCCAGTACCACAGCATTAAAAGTCCAGTAAAACAGGGCACATCTCTTTAAAATGCTTGAAGCATCATTGGCAAACATAATGCATATAAAATATAATACCAAAAATTTCAGTCAACCGAAAGATTGATTAAATTAAAAATAGTTTTGCTGTTGCAAAAAGACTGAATCAGTTTAAAGGTGGAGTTAATTTTAGATAACTGTGTGATCATTATACTTACGACAGAATGTAAATATTGTAAACACTGGAAGTGTAAACAATGTGATACAGCGAAAATCAGGGGGTGGGGACAGAGTTGACAGGAGGGAGAGTTCTAGCATAGTCCTGGCAGGGAGTTAGTTAACGCAATCTAAACATGAAGCGTGAATTGTTAAAGTGGCTTCAACCTTGCTTATGATTCTAAACATATATACACTTCCACATGGGGCCTCCCAGGTGTCACCAGTGGTGAAGTAGCCGCCTGCCAGTGCAGGAGACGCAGGTTCAAGCCGCGGGTTGGGAAGCTCCCCTGTCTGTGTGCTCCTTGTTCTTGCCTGGAGGGTCCCACAGACAGCGGAGCCTGGAGGGCTGCAGTCCATGGGGTGGCAAAGAGACACGACTGAAGCGACGCAGTGTGAACACATACGTGCGCACATCCGCGGAAGGCTGTTTGGAGGGAACGCTTCAGGGTGCAGCACCCCCAAAGAGCTAAGTGACGTGGAACAGGCCACATGGGCAGGTGCCCTGGGCTCAGGCCCCGGCCCCTGCTTCACTGGCCCGGGGGGGGGGGTACTGCCTGACCCCCCTTGCTCCTGCACCTTCCATCTGAACTTGCCACGCACCCTCCTGCCTCCAGCCCCTCCACAGGCCCCTCCCAGAACACCCCCACCCGACACACTTGGCCTGGTCTGACCGCGGGGCTGGCCCTCTGTTGGTGCTTTCAGCCTAGGGACGTGTGCTTGTGTCGGAGACAGGTGAATAATGGGCCCGCCCAAGAGGCACACCCACCCACACCCACCCACGTGGGACGCGATCGTGCCTCTGCAGGCCGGCCTGGGTGCCAAGTTGGGGAAGAGGGTGCAGAGGACACGCTGGGCCTGCCTGGAACTGTGACCACCAAGAAGCCAGGCTCAGGGAATGAGCAACTGCCCCTTAGACCCAGGGACCAAGGCCCCGGGGAAGAATTGTACATATCTGCTTTGGCTCCCGAGCAACTGCTCAGCGGAACGTTTTGCCTTTCCCTTCAGTACAGAAGGGTGGCTTCAGAGTGCACACGTCACCCCTCCAGCCCTGCCGCACGTGCCCTCGATGCGCCACTTGGCAGAAGGGGGTGGCCCAGGGTCTTGAGGTGGCATCGTGTCCTCAACTCAGCCCAGGCTCCTTGCATCACCCCCGGTGCCTTCACTCCCTTGACCTGCTTCACCCGGGGCCCTGCTTTCCGTGAAGCCCGCTCATCCCGACTCCCCTTTTACGTGGGGACTCAGCATCCGATCCAGACTTGAGCGTGTTTAGGAGCATTCCCTCACGGCTCTTTGACAGCATCCCAGTGCAGCCAGCCGCCTGCGTCTCCTGTCCATGGGAGGGCTGGCATCTCTGACCCAGGACACAGGCCTCACTTCCAGGCCGAGCCTACCACGACACCGCCCTCCCTTTCCCAGGCTTGCATTCTGACACAGTCTGTCTGTGTGTGTGTGTGTGTGTGCATTCTGACACAGTCTCTGTGTGTGTGTGTGTGCGTGCGTGTGTGTGTAGCTGGGGCTGTGTGCTGTGAGAAGGCAGCTGTGTGTCTCCAGGCCCTCCAGGCTGGGGTCGGGGGTGCTGGGTGCCCTCAGCGGTGGCCTTTCCTCTGAAACAAGGAACTGCACTGTATGGCCTTGAGGGGGGCTGGGGTTCCGGTTTCTTCCTGGAAACGTGAAGATGCAGACCTCCTGAGCTAGAGGCCTGACCCCAGGAGTGTGGAGTTCCTATTCTCTTGCTGCCAGCCTCATGAGACGTTCAACCAGGAGTATGAAAACTGTAGAGACTGTGGTGAGTCTGCCAGTGGCCCCCGACCTCCAAGGCTGGCAGATCCATCCTCCTCTCTCCCTCCCCTCTGTCTGGCACTACCCATCCTCTCGTGACTCTGCCTCACTCCCTGGGCCACCAGAAGCGGTGCTGGAGGGAGGAGGGGCAGGTAGGAGGAACTTAAGGGACAGGAAAGTTGCATGATTTGTCTTAATACATTGGAAGACAACCCTGAACTGAGAGATTTGAGGGCTGGCAACCTGCCTGCCAGTGCAGGAGACATAGATGTGGGTTCGATCCCTGGGTCGGGAAGATCCCCTGGAAGAGGGCATGGCAACCCACTCCAGTTTGCTTGCCTGGGAAATCCCAGGGACAGAGGAGCCTGATGGACTACAGTCCACAGGATCACAGAGTCAGACCCGACTGAAGCAACTTAGCTCGCTGGTATGCACGCACATCCATCGTGCACTGAGTCAGCAGGAATCCTGCTTCCCAGGCTCAGGAGGCCCTCTGTTGCAAGTGACAGCTGCTGTCTGTTGGGCATCTGCTGTGTGCAGGCACTGTGGGGTGCGTTGAGTGAGTGAAGTCGCTCTGTCCTGTCCGACTCTTTGGCCACCCCATGGGCTGTAGCCTAACTAGGTTCTTCCATCCATGGGATTTTCCAGGCAAGAATACTGGAGTGGGTTGCCATTTCCTTCTCCAGGAGATCTTCCCGACCCAGGGATTGAACCCAGGTCTCCCGCATTGTAGGCAGACGCTTCACCGTCTGAGCCACCAGGGAAGATCCATGGGGTGCTTTATTTTTTTTTGGCAACAAAGCTGCTGGTAAGGAGGATATCATTACTTCCACTGTACAGATGAGGAAGCTGCGGCATCTCATAACCAATTAGAAGCAGAGCTTGCGCTCAGACCCTGATCTGTGTGGCTCTGGAGGCCAGATTTTGTGCACTTGAAAACTGATTGAGTGTTTTGCTTCTCTCACCCTTTCCCGAGGACCTCTGCCATGCACATTAAACAGTGTCCTTTAAGGAGCCACGTGGCTTGCCTGAGAACGTCTGACTTACAGCTGCCGAGCGGGTGCACTTCGGTGCTCCAGGCATGTGTCCATCGCCGGCCGCTCATCTGCCATCCTCATCTTTGCACGCGATACAGCAGTTGGCTCTGTCTGGGTGTCACAGGAAGCGGAGCCACAGAGCCTGGGACTCTGAGTGGGGAGGGCGGAGAGTCCACTGTTCGTGGGGCTTGACCTTGACCGAGGAGCTGGCCTCTGGTACTCCGCGAGGAGCTCAGTGCCAGGATTTCTGGCTGTTGCCCCAGTAGCTCCTAATCTCCCAGGGATGAAGGGACTGTGGATGCAGAAGCAGGCCAGAGCAGGTTCTCCCAGGCCAAGCGGCCTGGCTGGGCTGGGCCTCGAGCCATGAACGGGCACTTCCCAGGACAAGGCAGAGGCCTTGGAGAGGGGCGTTCTTGCTGTTACCTCCCGGGGCAGAGGAAGAAGCACCCGTCACCCACATCGCTGGGCCCCATGCTCTCTTCTGCCCTTGGGTCACCAAGGGGGGGTCACCTGACCCCCATCCCTGATGAAGCCCATCCCTGGCATCACGTAGTGTGGAGTAGGGAGGACCAAGAGCAAGTGGAGGGGACAGTTTACCAGAAAGTAGGGCTCCTGAAAAGCAGCAAGGTGTGATGGATTTCAACCCCAGTTCTGCCACTCACTAGCCACAAGGGTCTCGAGAAGTCTCTTAACCTCTCCAAGCCTCAGTTTTCTCATCTCTAAAACAGGAGTGTGTGTGTTAGTTGCTTAGTCGTGTCCAACTCTTGCAACCCCATAGACTGTAGCCCACCAGGCCCCTCTGTCCATGGGATTCTCCAGGCGAGAGCACTGGAGTGGTTGCCATTTCCTCCTCCAAAAGGAACTATAGAAAGAAAGAAAGTGAAGTGGCTCAGTTGTGTCCGGCTCTTTGTGACCTGTGACCAGTCTCCTCCAGCCATGGGGTTCTCCAGGCGAGAGCACTGGAGTGGTTGCCATTCCCTTCTCCACTAAAACAGTAGAACAGCAGGGCTGGAAACTCCCATCCATGTGGAAAGCCACATGCAGGTGTTTGCAGCAGCTTTACCCACGCCTGCAGCACCCGGAGGCGACCAAGATGTCCTTCATAGGGGAATGCCTGAAGAAACCGCGGTCCATCCGGACGGTGGGTTAACATTCAGAAGTTAAAAGAGATGGAATGACATGGAGGTACCTTAGGTGCGTATTGCTCAGTGAAAGAAGCCGGTCTGAAAAGCCTGTGGAGTGTGTGGGGCATTCTGGAAATGACAAGACGACGGAGGCAGTAAAAACAAATCAGTGTTTACCGAGGATTAGTGAGGAGGAAGGGGTGGGCAGGCAGAGCTCAGGGATACTTAGGGCGGTGAAACTGCGCCGTGAGACACTGCCGTGGTGGGTGCCTGTGTTCTCCATCTGTCCAAACCCGCGGGATGCGCAGCTCCAGGAGCGGACCCGGAGGTAAATGGCGAGAGTGGCCGCTCAGCAGGGCTCGTCAGCTGCAACCAGGGCGCCACTCGGACGAGGGGGGGGGTGTCAGCGAGGGGAGGCTATGCATGTCTGCGGCAGCGGGGACGCGGGAACTCGCTATATACTTGCGCTCACTTTTGCTGTGAACCTAAAACTGCTCTCAAGAATAAAGTCTGATGGGGTAGAAACATATCACGCGTGCTTAGTACTGATAATGTGGAAGTATGTGTATGAAGTGTCTGGCACACTGCAGGTGGTGAACAATCGCAGCTTCTCTCATCACGGTGTGGGTCCAGGAATTGTCTTTGTTCATTTTTTGGTGGTATTTTTTCCATTAGTAAAGAATATAGATTCAATTTTAAAAATTCAAAAGCAAAATTTAGGAACTATAAAGAGGAAAAACACTTGAAATCTCATTACTCAGAGCAAACATATCACCTTCCAGATTTCTCTCTGTGCGTACTGTGTATGGTTTTATATAACCGGGACCATAAAACAGAACCTTTTTTCTCTTTCAGTGATATACTTGTGGACCTCTTTCCAAACTGATCAGTATGAATCTGCATCATCTTATGTAACGGCTAAGTAGTATTTCATTTTAAAATGTAACTGTAACTGGCCCCCTGTAGATGGATATGGGGTATTTCTAGTATTTTGTTGCCATGAACAACTGTCTGATGAACCTTTTTGTGGAGACATATTTAGAGACAGATAAATACATATTCCTGCAGGAAACTGGTACCACCAAGAAGGCAAGAACCTTCTCATGTACCCACATCCTCTTTAATACTAAAAGTTATCAACCTTGGTTAGCAACTTTCTCTTCTGAAACTAAAGCAAGATTTTAGAAGTTCAAATGTTGGAGGGGCTGGGTAGGAATGCATGGCGGAGAGACAACCCAGGCAGGTAGGGGTGCCTCCCGAGGTGGGGAGGGCTGCCCATCTCCAGGCTCCGTGCGCAGCTGGCGCCTCACCTGTGCGGGGGGCTGAGGCTGGGGGCCTCCCCTGCTCAGCCTGGGGAGGGGGTGCAGTGGGCGTCTGAGGGACTTCCCAGGTGGCTTTGTGGTAAAGAACCTGCCTGCCAATGCCGGAGGTGGAGTTCAGTCCCTGGGTCAGGAAGATCCCCTGGAGGAAGGCATGGCAACCCACTCCGGTGTTCTTGCCTGGAGAATCCATGGACAGAGGAGCCTGGCGGGTCACGAAGAGTCACGTGAGGATGCGTCCAGGCCTTTGTGTCAGGATGCAGTGGGTCTGGGGGGAGGTCAGTGACATTGATGCCAGGAACACATACGGGCTTCCGGGATGCGGATGCTGGGGCCGTGACCGCTGAGGAGGCCGACTTGGGTTTTAGCCGCTTAATAAAAGTAGTTAATATTTATCGATCTCTTATCTGCGTCAGGTGTTATGATTTACATAATTACCTCATTTAGTGCTCTAGCAGCACTGTAAAGCAGGTACTTGCTCTAGGCCCACCCACTTTCCATTTCCCCATAGCACAGGACCAGTCCCAAGGAGAACGGGGAAGTGGTCAGTTTGTTCCGAGGCTGACCTTGTCCAGGAAGGCCTGGGGTACCCAGAGGACAGACACGGAGCTCCTGGACTCAGAGGCTGCTATGCTTCCCCGTGGGCCTCGGAAGTGGCTCTGATCACGGGGTGAGAAGCTGCTCTTCGCTGACCTGGGAGTGACTGCCAGGAGGCCTGTGGGCGCGCTGTAACCAGGCTCTGAGTCCTGGGAGCCTGCCCACCCTCACCCCACAGCCCGGCTCTGGCCAGGGCAGGGAGACTGAAGCAGACCAGCTCCTTGCTGTCTTGAGATCTTGCTTACAAGCCTGGGGTGAAAGGGCCTGATGGGTTCCTTATCAACAGAATGCATCTGGTTGAGAAAAATTAGCCTCTTTGTAGGCCTGTGTGCCTCTGTGTGTGTGCACATTTGGCAACTGGGGTCAGGCAAGAACTAACTTTGGCAGCCCTGGGGACTAAAGGGAGGTTTGTAGCTTTTGCATCTTGGAAAACAATCTCCAAAATGTTCCAGGCAGAGTTCACCTCCTCCGGGCTTAAGTGGAAGAAAGATGCATCTTGGGACTCGCTTGCCATGACCTCTGGACCTGACCCACTCGCTGGGGACAGTGCCTTTGGTGTGGCCTTCAGGGACCCAGAGGAGCGGGACCAGTGCAGGTGTGGAGGCCCCGCCCTTGGCTCAGCTCTCCACCTCCTCCTTCCTCTGCCAGGCTGCGCTGACCCCTGGGGTCTGTGAGGAACCCCCTGTGTTTGAGACTGAGGGCTCTGGGTTCTTAATTCTGCCCAGGTTTTGTGTTATGGGTTGAATTATATCCCCCACCCCTACAAACATGCTGAAATTCTCATCCCGGTGCGCCAGAATGTGAACTTGTTTGGAAACTAGGTAGTAGCAAGCGTGATTAGTCAGGAAGAGGTCTGCCTCAGAGGGTAAAGAATCTGCCTGTGGGAGACCTGGGTTCGATCCCTGGGTCAGGAAGACCTCCTGGAGGAGGGCATGGCAACCCACTCCAGTATTGTTGCCTGGAGAATCCCCAAGGACAGAGGAGCCCAGTGGGCTACAGTCCATGGGATTGCACAGAGTCGGACATGACTGAGCAACTAAGCAGAGCACAGGAAGAGGCCGTGCTCCGGTAGTAGAGTCCCCTAGCCCAATATGACTGATGTCTCATGCAGGTGACCAGGTGCAGACACAGCCCACGGGGACAGCAGGCCCTCGGGACCTGTCCTGTGCTATGGGGAAACGGAAGGAGGCTGGACTCAGAGGTGGAGGCAGAGACTGCAGTCCTGCAGCTAGAGGCCGAGGAACACCAGAGATCTTGCCAGCACACTCCCAGAAGCCGGCAAGAGGCAAGGAAGGGTCCTCCTACAGTCTCCAGGAGAAGCGTGACCCTCCTGACAACTTGATTTCAGACTGCTAGCCTCCAGAACCGAGAGAGAATAAATTTCAGTTCTAGGCCACCTGGTGGGTGGTGCTTTGTTAGGGCAGCAAGGAATCCAGCACGGCCTGGGTCTGAGGGTGCCCCAGGAGCCCTTCCCCATCCGGACACACGGGCCCCTCCTTGGAGAAGGGCCCGTCTGGGGGTGCGCCAACATCTCTCCTTCTGTCTCGGGGGAAATGTGGCCCATGAGGGCTGAAGCGGTGGGCCCCGGTGGAACACGGCCCTGCCTTTGCAGCCTTGTGACTGTCCGTGCTCAGAGCCCTGGGGGCCTGCCGGCTGCTGGCTGTGCTGGTGGGGTCGGCTTCTGGTGCGCAGAAAGGCCTGAGGACTCTGACTTCATCTCTGCTGGCCTAAAAGCCCTGGGCTTAGCGTTTCTGGGGGCCAGGAAATATCAAGACGTGCTTTGGTGGTTTTGCTCCGGTCTGTGATTCCGCGGTCTGATGGGACAGACTCATTGCTGCTCAAGTGTGTTTTTATAAAATCCTGAACCACTCCTCCTGGTCTCTTCTGTTCCCTGGCTCTGTGCAGCTCAGCATCAGACCCGTAAGAAAAAGTAAGTAAATCTCCGTGTGGTTTTGATGCTCTTTTCAGAGCGCGTGTGCGTGTGTGTCAGTGAGAGACAGACAGGCACCGAGAGACTGCGCTGCACAGGTGGACTCAGGGTGCCCGAGTTGGCAGGACACAGCTGAAAGAAGACACTGCAGGGCGGCGTCCTCTGTCCAGATGCTCTTGCCTTTGGGAGCCAGGGGCAGCCCTCCCTCGGGGCAGAGCTGGCGGGCTCCCACCGGCTGGCAGCCCCGGAGCATCCTTCACGCTCTGAGCCCACCGGGAGCTGCACAGATGTGTCCCAGAAGCGGGCCCAGAGCAAGGCTTCTCGGGGCTCCCTTATCGAAGCCCTGGCATTTTTGGGCACTGCAGGCAGCAGAGACTCAGCCTGCACACCCTCCCCGCTGCCTTCCACCCTGCCAGGGGTGAGGTAGTCCCCACACTGGGCAGGAATCCTCTGGGGGCCCAGGAATGCATGGGGGCGCTGGGAGGGGTATGGTGTGTGGCTCCGAGTGGGCCCCACACAGCCCCTGCACAGGCGAGACGCTTCCCTGGAGGAGGGCCAGGAAGGCCTGGGTGGGCTGTGAAGGAGGAGGCATCGTGGTGGGCCTGGCTGCGGGCACTGGGGAGGCGAGCAGCAGGGCTCCTGAGCGCCATCCCGGAGGGTGCTCGGGACTTCAGAGCATGGAGTCAGAAGGCGCCAGAGTTCTGGAATCCCCAGGTGCTATGCTGTGGCATCAACAGCAGAAACTGTCCAAGGAAGGTGGTCCCTGCCCTCATCTTTGGGGACGGAAGGGAAGGTGGTGGCTTAAAGAGTGGTGGTCTCACTCCGAACCCCGCCCTGCCCCCCGCCGAGAGCCTGGGGAGAAGAGGAGACCCACCTTCACCACCAGCCCCCGCAGAGTGCTTCACAGCTTTAAGATGACATCCAAGGACTCCCCTGGCGGCCCAGCAGTTCGGAATCCTCCTTGCAATGCAGAGGACGTGGGTTCAACCCCTGGCTGGGGGACGAGGATCCCGCATCCCTGGATGTGTGCCACAGCTACTGAAGCCGGCACACCGTACCTGGAGAGTCTGCATGCCTCAACAAAACATCCCACAGGACACGAGGAAGACCCTGAGCGCTGCACACTCCCGACACAACCACACAAGTCATTAATAAATTTTTTTTTTAAAGAAGGCAGTCCCAATGTGCCGAGGTTCTGGAGCTTATTGAAAGGAAGGAGGCCGAGCCCTCATCAATCAGAAGCTTTCCTCGTCCCCAGGTTACCCAGACAGGCCCAGGCTGCCATACCGCCCCCCCACCCCCACCACAGGCCCACATCACCATCGGGCAGCCTTCTCACGGACACTGTGGCCGCCTCCTCAGCCGGGCCTTCCAGCTGAGCTGCCGCACCTTCAGGACAGGTGACCCTGGCAGGCCCAGCAGGTTCTGTGAGAGCCAGCCTCAGATCGGGGCATTGCTCACCCTGGGGAACAGCCTCAGATCGGGGCGCTGCCTGTCTGGGGGAGCCAGCCTCAGATGGGGGCGCTGCCCGTCTTGGGGAGCCAGCCTCAGATAGGGGCGCTGCCCGTCTGGGGGAGCCAGCCTCAGATCGGGGCGCTGCCCGTCTGGGGAGCCAGCCTCAGATTGGGGCACTGCCTGTCTGGGGGAGCCAGCCTTAGATCGGGGCACTGCTTGTGGGCGTGTGCTCCCTTCCCTTGCTGCCGTCCTGTTTCGCTCCCATCCTCCATACACCCTCTCCCCTCACTGGTCCCAGCCTCACTGCCTCCTGCCCTCTTCAGCTTTACCTCCCTTCTGCCGGGGAGGTTCCAGAGAGGCAGCTGTGGCCCAGCCAGTGAGCTGTGTGTCCCTGGGCACCTGGCTTTACCTCTCTGAGCCTCAGCGTCCCTATCTTGAAGGTATTCCCGTATGCCCTTCTCAACTCTGGGCGTTGAGTCTTACTTCCATAGATGTGAACATTGTTTAGGAAATAAAGGTGAGGTTTCCCCCGAGGCACCTAGTTTGGGATGCTGTCTTTAGGCTGTGTCAGCCGGGTTAGAGAAGCTGACACATTTCTAGATAGGGTAGGGTCAGAGACAGGTGACGTTGATTATAACAATGGGATAACAGAAATTAGTAGAGTGCGCGCCAGCCTGAAGGGAGATGACCTAAGAGAAAGTCATCAAAGTCCCCCGGCCCCAGTTTCCATCTGTAAAGTGAAAGTGAAGTCGCTCAGTCGTGTCCGACTCTTTGTGACCCCATGGACTGTAGCCTACCAGGCTCCTCCCTCCATGGGATTCTCCAGGCAAGAGTACTGGAGTGGGTTGCCATTTCCTTCTCCAGGGGATCTTCCCGACCCAGGGATCGAACCCAGGTCTTCCACATTCCAGGCAGATGCTTTAACCTCTGAGCCAGCAAGCAGCAGTAATAAGGGTTGCAGGGCCACACGCAACAGCAGAGGTGGGAGCAGTCTGGGAGCTGTAAAGCACCCCCTCACCTCCACGCGCACGGTGGCAGGGGGAGCCAGCGACACTCCCCCCGGGGGTCTCCCCTCCGCTCGCCTCCGCTGCCCTCCTGAGCGCCCTTCCCTCTGGGAGCCGCATGCTGCCCCCAGGGCGTTTCTCTGGCCACTAATCCCCCTGCGGTTCTCTCCCTCCAGACTGTAAATTCACCTGCCACCCGGAGTGCCGCAGCTTGATCCAGCTGGACTGCACTCGGCAGGACGGCGCCTCCCGGGATAGGCCGTCTCCAGAGAGCACCCTCGCCGTGACCTTCAGCCAGGTAGGCAGCACGGACCGCGGAGCTTGACCTCTGAGGGGTCTGGGCTCCCCTCACCCCCACGGGCTCTGGTGAGTGGGAGGTGCGCGGGTGTTCCACGTTTGCCGGATGTTCCACGTTTGCCGGATGTTCCGTGTTTGCCGGATGTCGGGGTCCCGTTCCCGCAGGATATCGGGGGCCCGTTCTTGCCGGATGTCAGGGTCCCGTTCCCAGCGGATGTCGGGGGTCCCTTTCTCGCCAGATGAGGTCCACGGCACACACTCAGATTCTTCGCCCAGTTCTGATGGGGCAGGGGGCAGGTGGCTACACCGCCAAAGCAATCCTCCACTGCACTGCGTGTCCTATGACTCAGCTCCATTCTGGCACTTTCTGCGCACGCCACCCCCACCCCCACCCCCACCCCATGACCACTGCAGATACCGATCACAAGGCCGTGCTCTCACCCGTGCCCCTGACCCACTGGCTACAGATCCAGGTTCCACAGCCCCCTCCTGAAGCCCAGTTACTTTGCTACTGCAGCTCACAGAACTCAGAGGCATTTTTGGCCCACTAGATTACCAGTTTATTATAAAAGGATGTAAGGGGAACGTCCTGATGGAAGCCATGCGGACAGCAAGGTAGGCAGAAGGCACACGGAGCTTCCGTGCCCTCTCCCAGCCCTGCTCTCTCGGCACCTCCCTGTGTTCACCCACCCAGCTCTCCAGCCCCATCCTTTCGGGGTTTTACAGACAGGACTGATCAATTCCCTGGCCACTGGCAACCATCCTTCAGCCCCTCCCCAGTCCCCAGAAGCCTGGCAGCTGGGAGGGAAACTTCCTATCCTAACCCTTGGTAGGTTCTCCTGATCCTTAGGTGGGGTCCAAAGTCACTTCATCAACATAGGAAACATCTTTCTTGCTCTGTACTTGGGAAGTTCGAAGGGTTTTTGGAGCTCTGTGCCGGAAACGGAGAGAGACCAAGGATATGGTTCTTGTGATAAATCGCAGGTGGCACACCCCTTGCCAAGGGGCTGGGGGCATGGAACAGGGTGGAAGGAGCAGGGAAGCCTGCTGCTCTTGAGAAGTGCCCTGTAGTCCACCCAGGCACAGAGCCTGCCTTGTCCTAGGGCTCCAGCCACGGGGTGCGGTATGGGTGGGGGTGGGAGTCCCAGGGAAAGCTCCTGAGGGTCCTCTGAAGCCTCGTAGCCCTGGGGTAGTGGGGGTGCTGGCGCTGAGGTGCTGGCAGTGCGTTGTCAGGCCAGCTTCAGAGGGACTGCACAAGTGTTTCCCTGTGTCAGAGGACCAGGAAGATGATGCCCAAAGCAGTTCTTGATTCTGGGCTTTGCCGAGGCACTTGAACCAGGATGTATTCGACCTTTGATGTCAAGCCTTTGGGAGGGAGACAGGAGAGCCTTGCTTTTGAACACACATTGATTTATCTGCTGTGTGCCAAGCACTGGTAAGAGTGGGGATCCTCAGAGAACTTACATTCTGGCAGGAGAGGCAAAATACAACCAAATAGTATATGCTGTGATACGAGTTTCAATAAAAGTATGAGCCAAGTGTTCTGAGTAGACAGTGTACAGGGAAGTGCGGCTGTTTCTGTTGGGAGAAATCAGGGAATACTTCCCAGAGGAGGTGACATTTCCTCTAAGCCTTAGTGTATGAGTCGAAGGTTGTTGGTCAAGGAAGTAAGGAGTGTCCCAGGACGTCATCTGTTTATTTATTTAACAAATATGTTTTGAATGTAGACCATGTGCCAAGCCCAGGAATGCTGGGAACTTAGTGATACAGTCAAGTAGGAGCAGCCCTTTAAATAAACCCCTGGTTTCTGAGGGGAAGGCCCTTGGTGCTGTGAGAGACAGCACAGATGCTGAATGACTGGCTATTTCCTCAAGAGAATACGAGTGGGCCTGGGGAACTGGGGTCCAGTCCCAGGTCCCCAGACTCGCCACCCACACGTGCTTTTTCCAGCCATGATGGACCTGCTCAACCATGTTCAGTCACTGGGTCCACCCGTGGGTGCTGCCAGCCTCCCTGCTGCTATTCCCCAGGCCTTTCCTCCCACTGGGAAAGCAGGACAGGAAGCAGATATGATGTGTATTTTTATTAAAATGATATGAAATTGGTTCTGAAAGCTGTGTCTCTGGGACAAGCTTGCAGGCACTGAGTCACCTGGCCTCCCCTCTCTACAGCTCCCATGCCCCGTGGCCGGGGCTGAACTGAGACACCGGGAGCCTGAGCCGCAGGGCAGCCCGCCATCCGCCCTGTGGCGGTGGGCCGGTGGGAGGTGTCATCCCAGGCTCAGTCCCGGGCATCATGGACGGAGCTGTGGAGCTCTGTACTCAGCCCAAATCCCCCTAGAACAAGCTGCCAGCCCATGTGACGTGGTGTCTTGGAAATTCACAGGGCATGAGGAGGTTGTCCTGCACACTATCCACAATCAGTGGCAATATAGAAATAACGTAAACACGTCAAGAAAGATGAACACACGTACTATGCGGAGCTGTACAGTCAAGACCATCTCATGCTGTCTGTACCGCTACCATTCATTGGATATCACGGCAAAGGCCCCGAGGAGAACACCGTGTCTGTATTAACCTGGGATTATGGAGGACATTCTGAACAGTGAGAAAAGCTATGATTCATTGCCCAGTTTCTCTGCTGCTGCCTGTCTGAGGCTTCCTGGCATTGGAAGAAACCAGTACATTGATATGATGAATCAGTGTAGATCATCAAAACATTTTTTCAGCAGGAAAACTGCCTGTCACCTTTTACCAGTAAAGCTGGTGGTAAAGAACCCGCCTGCAACGTGGGAGACCTGGATTCGATCCCTGGGTTGGGACGATCTCCTGGAGAAAGGAAAGGCTACCTACTCCAGTATTCTGGCTTGGAGAGTTCCACGGACTGTATATTCCCTGGGGTCACAGATTCGGACATGACTGAGCGACTTTCTGGAGAAGGAAATGGCAACTCACTCCAGTACCTTTGCCTGGAAAATCCCATGGACTGGAGCGACTTTCACTTTTCAATTGCCATACAGGCATAGTGGGTGGTGCAGGCTGGCTGTATCACAGAAGATGATGTAAAGATATGCACTTTGCCTGAGAAATGCACTGTTGATAGGATCGCTGATGCAGGCCCTCAGCTCTCTGGATCACTAGATTACAGTGTGGTACATAGCTTATATGGGGCTTCCCAGGCGGTGCTAATGGTAGAGAACCTGCCTGCCAGTGCAGGAGACGAAAGAGATGTAGGTTTGATCCCTGGGTCAGGAAGATCCCCTGGAGGAGGGCATGGCCACCCATTCCATTATTCTTGCCTGGAGGATCCCATGGATAGAAGAGCTTGGCGGGCTGTGGTCCACAGGGTCACGCAGAGTTGGACACAACTGAAGCAACTTAGCACGCATGCGCATTGTTTAAATAACAAAGCATTTATTTATCTGGATGCACCAGAGTCCGGTGACAGCAGAATCGCAGTTCCTCCTCTTGGCCATGCTGTAATGAATCGGTGCCAGGGTGATTATTCTGAAACTCTCTAAGGTATTTGTTTCAATAGATGAGCATACTAATGAGAGCTTACAAATGTCCTTGAGATAGACCTGTCCCTGGTTAAAAATGTGTGAAGTACTGCTGATTGGAAGTTGCCCATAAGAAAGGCCCCCTGGTGGCTCAGTGGTAAAGAAGCCGCCTGCCAGTGTAGGAGACATGGGCTTGATCCTTGATCCAGGAAGATCCCACATGCAGCCGACTACGCCGGTGCGCCACAGCTATGGAATAGCCTGTGCTCTGGAGCTCGTGCTCCACACAAGGGGAGCCCCAGTCGCCGCCGCTCGGCGCACCAGAGAAAAGTTAGCGCAGCAGTGAAGACCCAGCGTGGCCACAAGTAAATACATAAAAATTATTTTTTTAAAAAAGGGACAAGTAATACGTTCGGATCAACTTCATTCATCGTGGAGGAATGTCCCATTCCTAAACAGATTCCTGTAACTCATGTACTTAGTATGAGAAGAAAACTTTTGTACATCCTCCACACGCTTCAGAATTGGAGCTGTCTATACCGGAGTCTGCGTGGAACCAGACCTCTCGGGAGGGCCGTGCCCCGTCCAGGGTGAGAAAAGGAAGGGAGACAAATCTGACCCCCAAGCCCTGGGGAATGATGCGGACTTTTGCGGAAGACTTTCTTTAGAAGGTGGAGGAGGGAAGTTACATAGCCCACCAGAGAGCAACGTCTCCTAAATATCTCATTTAGACTATTTCCCCCCACTTTCTTTTCCACTGGGAACTTCCATGTCTGTCTTTCCGTTCTCCTTGAGCCTGCCCAGCCCACTGCATCCTGGGTCCTACTCTGGGTCTCTGTTTCTCCCTCTGGAGCAACAGGTCTCAAATGGGGGTGGTTTTGCCCTCCCCTCTCCGCCGGGTCACGGGCAGTGACTGGAGACATTTTTAGCGGACACAGCTTGGAGGAGGCTACTAGCACCCAGTAGGCAGAGGCCTGGGATGCTGCTGAATGATTCCAGTTGTACAGGAAAGCGCCCCCTCCACTTCACCCCCCGCACAACAAAGAATCATCTAGACCCAGTTGTGAACAGTGCAGCGTGAGAAACCCAAACGAAGCCTCACTTAGCAGACACTCTCAAGTGCGGGGTGGGGAGGGGGAGGGGAGCAGGAAGCGCCAGAGCAGGGCCTGGAGTTTGCTGGATGCCTGTCTCATCCTCAGAATTTCAACAGTGAGCAGGTGTTTCCAAGTCTGAGTATTTGGGAGGAGAGTGACTCCCCTCCTTCTGTTGGGGAGACGTGTCAACCTTGGAATTTTCTGGCAAGCTCAATCAGGGCTGTGCCTAGAGCAGAACCACCACAAAAATACAGAAGGAGCCAAGAGCCCCTCGTGGGTGCCGAGCAGCCCCCATGGCAGCTAGCCTGGAGTGGGGTTTGCTCAGTGGGGTTTGCTCCAGGGCTGGCTGGGTTGGGCTGCAGTGTTTGCCTTGGACAGGCCTGGCTGCATGCTTCAGCACAGCTGGGGCAGCACCTAGCCTTCTATCAATAAAACCTGGGCCCTGCTCCAGCCTCACTCGCCTTTTCTAAAAAGCCTGTTTGTGCTGATTTCCGCCTTGGCTCGATCTTCTGTTGTGTTGCATACCAGGATGGAGTTTTGCGTTCACCTTGACCTCGCCACCTGGTCTGAGCTACCCAAATGTTCGAGTGCCATTTTCAGGGGGTGGGGTGGGGTGGGGATTTTCAGGGGGTGGGGAGGGCCCTGATCGGAGCTCTGCCAGTTTGGAGGCACATGACTGTTAGGAGGTCTTGGCTTGGTGGCATTTCTTTGCTCTGCTGTTGAAGGAAAAGAAAAATCATTGATCTTCCTCCATCCAGAAGGAACCACTGTTCGTTAACATTTTTACATTTTCTTCCTGTACGTTCATACATTTTTCAAAACACAGTTGAGATCATCCTGTCGATAAGAGTTTGGCCTCAACCTTTGAAAAGCAGTAATCCCAAGGTTCAGGCTGTCTTCTCTCTGCCATGAGAGGTGGGGAGGGGGGAAGACGGGGCGAGTGTTTAGGGGGCGGGAACGGGCTTAAAGCCCCAGCTGCACTCAGAAGCTCTGTGGGTTGTGCACGTCTCTCCCAGGTGGAGAAACAGAGGAGGCGCGGCTGCGAGCTGCCCATGCCTTAGTCAGTCTCTCCTTGGAGATCGCCAAGGTCTGGCATGACTGGCTTTTCTCTTGGGCACCCTTTGCTGACCAAGCAAATCCCTTCAAGTCCGCCCAGGTCTCCTCTTCAGTTTAAGGCTATTTCCTAGAGGACGTGGTTGCCGTCAGCTGAAGATCACGATACGTTGCCAGAACTGCTGCAGTTCCCTTATTTGGGGGCATGCCCCAAAGACTTTACCCTTCAGGTGGTGCGAAAGTTGCTCTTACCCTGTCACCCCTGTGATGAAAGAATCCCGGGGGCTCCCCAGTGCCCTCCGGACAAAGTGAGACCTCTGCTGGTCTGGCTTGGTCCTTTCTGTGCCTACCCGAGAGCGGAAGCCCTTGCCCACAGCTGTGGATTCTTACCAGAACCTGCTGCTGCCCAGAGGGACGTGGCAGCTCCGTGCCCGGCCTTTGGTGCCCCTTTCCTCGGCACGTGGAAGGCACGGGCGACAAGACAAACACAGCAGCACTCTCCCTCCCGCTCAGCTCTAAGGGATCTCCTATCCATAGGGCCCAGATTCCCCCCTCCTGGTGGCACCCCATAACCCAGCAGCAGGCTTCAGAAACGAGGCTCTTGGCCCCAGTCTGCAAGTCCAGCCCCGCCTGCTGCAGTTCCCAGACCTCCCCAGGCACTTTCCACACTGAGGACTCTGGCCATGTCAATAGTCCACCGGTGCTACTATTTACTTAATATTCCTCTTCAAATAGATTTCTTTTATTAAACTTAAACTTATGTTAGAGGACAAAGTTTCAGTCCTTGAATCACCATTGATGTACTTAGGATTTTTTTTCCTGATACTCATAATTAATATTTAATCTCTAAAATTAAAAAAGCAGTATGCCTAAGGACTGTCTCAGATTCCTTCCACATGTAATGATAGAGCCAGGCATTGCTTTAAAGTCCTTTCTGGTGCCCTCAGTGGGCAGCAGAGACTGCTCTCCCCAAATACCAGCGCACTGGGTCCAGCCACTGCCTCCTGGGCACCGTGATCAGTGGAGAGAACTGTAGGGGTACCAGGAAGGAAATTCCAGCCACTGGCACCAAGACCCATGTGGTTTTCCAAAGGAGGGATGGGTCTGCGTGTACTGACAAGGGATAGTGCCAACAGAGACAAGCCACTCAGTGGTACATACAAGACAATCCATTTGTACCTTGTACATGTGTGTGTGTGTGTAAATGTGTGTGAGAGTGAGGGCCTGCAGGGCACCCAGCCAACTGCTGGAAGATATTTCACCTTGGGAGGGGGTGGGGGGTGACTGGGGTAGAGTGAGAGAACCCTTGACTTTTGCTCTTTGCTTCGGGGCTATTTGAATAAGCCGATGCTATCCAGATGGTTCTCGTGTAATATTTCTAAAAGGTAATACCTATTTTCTTAAAAGAAAGACTCTTGGCCTGGATGACAGGAGAGCCTGGTTCTAATTCAGATTGTGCAGATGACATTGTGGACGTGTGACGGGCACAAGCCTCTTAGCTTCCCTGAGCCTCAGGTTTCTCCTCTGAGCAATGGTGGTTCTGTGGCTGCAGCGAGATGTAGGCGAAAGCATCTTGGTATCACCAGGTAACATTCCAAGGCCGTCTCTGGTGCCTTCAACAGCCTTAATGGATTTTTTTTTTTTTTAATCATGTTGCCTTGTGATGGAAGCCCCTGGCAGCTTCCTATTACCCTCAAAGTCAGTCTGAATCTGGATTAGCACACAAAACCCTTCACAATCTGGTTCTGCCTACTCTCCACAATACCAGAAAGATGCATTCTTCTCCTGGACATAAACCCAGGACACTATGGTTTTGTGGTTTGCTGGGCACTCTGCTACAAGACACGATTATCGCCTTCTTTGTAGCCTCTTATTGCTCTGCTCTGTTGATAAAAGGACTCAAGACCCTGTCCGCCTTCACCAAGGGACGGGGGCTGGCCGGCTGGCCTTTCAGCCCTCCCGGTCGGGCCACCTAGACTTTCTCCGCGTGTCCCCCGCCTTCTCCCCGCAGCCCCTCGCGGTCCTCCCCTCGCGGTCCTCCCCTCGCAGGGCGCCCACTGCAATCGCCTCCTGCGGCCCCCGCAGCCTCGGAGTGGTGACCCAGCTGGTCAGGAGAGCCGGGTTTCCTGCCTCCCGGCCCTGTCCTGTCTCTGCGGCCGCACCTCCGTTTCCCTGCCCTGCCCCTGCCGAGGGCTTGCTTCTCCGAACCCTTCAGGAGGATGCCCCAGCCCCCAGGCCCGCGCCACAGGCCGAACCCAGAGCCGCCACACGGGGGAGCCACTGAGCCGGAAGGGAAGACCCGCGGGGACCGGGTCTGCCTCTGCAGAGGCTGGGGCTCCCTGAGGAGCACTCCCGATAGATGCGTGTGCGCCTCTCCAGGGATTCTGGCCCTGGGTCTCCTCTGAAATGCTCTAAAGGCTTATCAGGCTGAATTGTGATACCAACGTTAGCTAACGTTTGTTGAGGCACACCATGTGCTCTGCTTCTTTTATCAATTATTGAGAGAGGGGTGTTGAACTCTCCAACTCTAATTGTAGATTTGCCCTTCTCCTTTCAATCCTATCTTGTACTTTGAAGCTCCATTATTCAGTGCGTAAACACTGAACATTATTACAGTCTCTGGATTAATCGACCCTTTTCATTATGAAATAAATTTCTTTATCTTTGGCAATATTCTTTGTTCTGAAATCGACTTTGTCTAACGTTGATGTAGCCACTGCGGCGTTCTTTTGATTACCGTTAGCATGTTATTTCTTTATCCATCCTTTTATTTTAGGCTATTTGTGCCTTTATATTTAAAGGTCATGTCTTACAGAAAGCAGGTAGTTGAATCTTGTTTTTTTTTTTTAATCCAATTGGATCATCTCTGCTCTTTGAGTTATTTAGTTCATTTGCATTTAATGTAGTTATTGATATAATTAGATTTGAAGTCTATCGTCTTGCTGTTTGTTTTCTATTAGGCTTATTCTTTGTTTCCTTTTCTTCCTTCTTTTGGATTAATCGAATACATTTTACAATTCTATTTTATCTCATTTGTTGCCAGCCCATCCACAGGTGCCAAAAGGAGGGGCCAGTCTCCAGCCACCCCCCACCACAGATTTCCCTCCACGCTCTAGAAACCAGAAGTGCTGGCCAAAGTTGTCAGTGATTCCGCTCCACTCAACAGCTGCCTCTAACAGGAGCCGCCCTAAGGCCTGTCTGACAGCCCAGGGGAGCTCAGTTCTGATCAGACAATGGGAATGGCTTCCCAGCCAGGAGGCTGTTGATACCCTGGTGCCAAGCAGAGCCAGAGTTCTAGCCCTTGCTTCTCTAGAAATGCTTAAGCACTGGAGATGTATCTCTGTGCCCCTCACAGCCCCACTCACTCCTCCCAGCCTAGAACCAGTAGGTGCCTGAGATGACCTCTGGCTGGGCCAGCTCGTCCTGAGGCCCTAAGGAGGCAACAAGCCTCTCTCTCTCTACATGCAGTAGTGCAAGGGTTGTTCACACATCTCACATCCGTGACCGCATTGCCCTGGCTCCTGAAGGACTGAAGCGATCACACGAGGGATGGGATTGTTGGTCAGAAGCATCTTTTATGATTCTCTAGTTCCCCTAAAGGAGGGCAGCTAGAAGGCCAACTCCCCAGGCCTGCCGCAGACCCAGCAACAGCCCTCCAGGGCCTCCGCGTCTTAGTCTGGGCTGATCTAACTGCCTTCGGTGTGTGTGTCAGGGCCTTAGCGAAGCTGGCAGCCTGACACCGCAGCAAGCGAAGCGTGGAGAGGGCTAGGAGCCCCGGAAAACTGCCTCTGCTGTGAGTCAGCCACGTACCTCTCACAACAGGAAGTCATCCGGGGGAAGCTGAGCTCTGTGGTGTGCTCACAGTCTAATGCTATCAGAAGCTGCTCTCGGGACACGGGGTGGCAGTAAGGTTCACCCCAGAGAGGGCATCTGAGAAAGGCTGCTTCCGAGAGGCGCTGGGAAGGTGGGGCAGGTGTGGTTGTGGGTGGGGAGTGTGCGTCAGGAAGCGGGTGGACGCAGGAGCGCTCTGAACGCAGAGGAGACTGAGAGCAAGGCCATGAGTGGGGTGGGCGGCTGCCGGGAGCGTGAGGCGAGCGTGTGTGCCTGCAAGGAGGGCTGCCTGAGTGTGGCTGGCAGTGGGCACGGCCTGTAGGCCGGGCACGTGCTGTGAAGGGCCTTGAAGGACCTGCTCTGGAGCTGAGGATATTGTTGTAGGCACTGGGGCATCACTGGAGGCAGGACAGCTGTGGTGAAAAATTGTCAGACACAGAGGCTCTGGGTTTGAAATCTGATCCCAGTATTTATTTGCTCTTCGGTTTGGGGCAAATCAGCCATCCTGAGTCTCATTTTACTCATCTGTAAAATACGTTCTTACAGGGTTGTGACAATATACAGCCTTGATGTACTCCTTTCCCAATTCTGAACCGGTCCATTGTTCCATGTCTGGGGGATTAAGTGCGAGAATGAAGTATGTGAGAGCTCAGTAGCTCCAATATGACATCTTTTTTTTTTTTTTTTTTTTAATTTATTTCGCTGCTCTGGGTCTCAGTTGTAGCATGTGGGATCTGGCTCCCTGACCAGGGATCGAACCTGGGCCCCCTGCACTTGGAGCTCAGAGTCTTAGCCACTGGACCACCAGGGAAGTCCCCAATATGACATCTTATTTCGTGTTGTTCAGACTGGCTGTTGGGAGAAAGCAAGGACTATGTGTTCTTCAGAACACCCAGTCTGGTGCCTGCCATGTAGAGAGTGCTCAGGAATTATTTGTTGAATAAATGAATAAGCTTGATACTAAGTCTTGATCCTCAGTACATATTCAATGATTATTAGTTGACATCTGAATGGGAAGATTTTATGATGAGATAACCCTGATCAAATCTCGGTCTAGACGGGTAACTTTGGCAACAAGACAGTGGGGAGTTTGGAGGAGTCAGGATGGGAACGAAGGACATTATTGGAAGGCTTTGCAATAATCTGTGTTGATGGAATCCATCAAGATAGGAAATTCTAAAGCAGGGGGAGCAGGGGGAGGCTGAGGCCCCGAATAATCACCTCCGTTTGGACCTGTTGAGAGTGAGGCCGTAGTGGGGAGGGCTGGGTACCTGGTGAAGCATCCATCTGGAGTACCTGGGGGAGAGGGCATCATGAGACAGGTCAAGCGTGGTTGATGCCATTAGCTTAGACGCAGCTCCCAGGGACAATGCGAGCACAGAGGGGGTGGAGGAAACAGTCAGTGAACTGTGGAAAACCCCAGTGAGCCAAAGGGAAGACAGGGTCATAGGCAGACTGAGAAAGCAGCTCCTGACTTATCTGTGACAGACGCCAGTGTCAGGCAGGATGACTGTGCGGAGAGCGGTCGGGGGATAGGTTCTGATGCTCTGCCTGTACACAGTCAAGGGCCTGGGTCTGGAGTCAGACCAGCTGGGCTGATTTGGCTCCACCGGAACTAGCATGTCTGACTGTGTGCAGGTTACTCGACCTGCCAGAACCTCCTCTTCCACTCTGTAAAGTAGAGATATTGAACTGTAGCCTCCTCCCCCGTTTGCTCTAGGGATTAAATGAAATGAAGCACATAAAGTTACTAGGAAGACAGCGTCCACACAAGGCGGCTAATGATCGCTCCAAATGGTTTCTGGGGTGGGTTGGCACCTCACCCGATTTTTGGCCTCTGAATATGTTTGTCGCTCATGAGGCCCCAAACCTGATCTCTGGACCCCTCCATGGATCCTGGATGAGGAGACCTGAGGTCCAAAGTTGCTGAAGCTCCCACAGCAAGCTAGAGCTGGAGCTGGGCCTGGAATACCAGCCCCCTGGCTTCCATTCTTGTACCATAGCTTTCCTGGAACACAGACCCACAGGGTGGATTTGGGATCTGGCCACGTGTCAGGATGGCATTTGAGAGAGGAAGAAAGTTTCCAATGATGTCTTTCATCATCTGACGCTCTGAGACAGGGAAGTCACCCATCCACCACTTCAGTGGGGCTTTCTGAATCCACCCCGCCCACCCCACCCCCCCAACAGCGACGCCATCATTGCTCTGGGGCTCTGGATGCTGCAGCTTCAGGGCCAGACTCCTCTTCCTGGGACCAGGGACAGGAACAGCCAGTTCCTACCCTTCGCACGTTCACTTCCAGAAGCATGAAGCGCTGTTGCCTAAGCTCTTCTTGCCGCCTTCTCCCCTCCCCCTGGCCACGTTATCACCACTGTTGATTATTCATGGGGAAGAGGTGTAGCCAGGGTCACTGGACACTGAAAGGAATCCGGTCTTCCTCCCTTTGGGATTATGGAGCTTCAGTCTGGATTTTTCCTCCTGGAGGCTGGCCAACTTGTTGTATCCCATGTGATCTTTGCTGGCTTCAGAAGAGTCCCAGGGTCCTCGCCAGCACCATCTCTGCTTTGCTTGGCTTCCTTCCAAGCCTGGACTCATTGACAGGTGGAGTAGGGTAGACATACAGACACTAACTAGGCTTTGAAAATATCTCATGAGCTATGATGGAACACATCGCTTCCCTCAGTTTCCTCATCTGTGAAATGGGAGTAAAACCTGCTATCAGGGTTGCAGAGCAACCCAAGTGATGAGGTGAAGGGACTTTGAAGAGCCCTTTTCAGATGTCACTTTTCATAATATTTGAACTGGCAGGGAGCAGCACCCTGAAAGAACACGGTGTCACTCAGGCCTTTTCCTAAGTGGATCTGGCATCTAGTGTGCTGCTCACAAGCAGAGACTCACGCTGACTCCTGGGGTACTTTGGCTTGTGGTTCAAAAAGCCCGTTGTCCGCTGTATTTTAAGATTGTACGTTTTGAATGTGTAGGGCTGCACTTGCTCTGCAGAGGTCAGTGTGTACTCCAAGGTCCAGGGTGGCCCGAGAATCTGGGGCCTGTTTTTCCCTTAAATATTGAATTCCCACTGAGCAAGGAAGTTCCTTGTATAAGGAAACGTGTGTTCTTTCAGTGGCCAGACAAAGCAGGCAGGCTCTTGCTGATGCCCAGGGGTCATGCAGAGCCCCCTCCCTGCAGGATTCATCATCCTGACATTGGCCTTTGAGGTGCTGGTGAGGGCAAAATCAGCTTCCTTTCCCTGGACCATAGTCTCTGGGGTAAACTCCCCTACTCCCAACAAAGTGAAAGTGAAAGTCGCTCAGTTGTGTGTGACTCTGTGACTGCATGGACTATACCGTCCGTGGAATTCTCCAGGCCAGAATACTGGAGTGGGTCCCCCTTCTCCAGGGGATCTTCCCAACCCAGGGATCAAACCCAGGTCTCCTGCATTGCAGGTGGATTCTTTACCAGCTGAGCCACCAGGGAAGTCCAAGAATACTGGAGTGGGTAGTATATCCCTTCTCCAGCGTATCTTCCCAACCCAAGAACTGAACTGGGGTCTCCTGCATTGCAGGCAGATTCTTTTACCAACTGAGTTATCAGGGAAGCCTTGCCCAACAAAACAGTCTTTGAAATACTCATTTGAAGAGCAGATTGTTCCAAAACCTACTTTCAACCCCACTAACGTGAGTTCTTCCCTGAAAACACCTGGAAGCTCACCCCAGCGCCCCTCCCCACCTGGTTACTTCCACTTGTTATCTCCCGGCTGGGGAGGCAGCTACTGGTAGTGACCATCCCTGGAGCTGGGCAGGTCAGCGGGCCGCGGTGCGGGCTCTCAGCTAGCTCATGTTCGTTCCTGCCAGGCATTCGCGGGCTTCTAGAAAAAAGACTGTGTGGGAGGATGGAGCCAAATTGGGCTGCAGTTGAAACCATCCTGAGCACTGACGGATTTGACTAAGACGGGGGAGGAAGAGGGCTCCTCGCAAAAGTAACCAGAGCTTAAAATGGAGCTGGCAGCTTGCAGTCTGGGGGCTGAGTCTAGCCCCTTACCCAGCTTGTGCCCCAAGACTGGATGCTTTTTGGAACTACAGGAGACACAGACTTGGAGAAAGTCCTGATAACCCCTCTCAGCCACTCTCTGGGCGTTTCCAGCGTCCCCAGGCCATCAGACTCCAGGAGCACGGTCCCCCTGGCATTGCTCGGCTCTGAAGGCTTGTTTTCTGTTCCCGAGATTCTGAGCCCCTCTCTGCTGAGAGACGGCAGCACGCTGACAGGCCCTAGGAGTGCAAGGACCCGGGTCTGAGTCCCAGCAAACTGGTCCTACCAATGTGACTCTGAGCTTCAGTTTCCTCATCCGTGAAAAGGGAATAATAATCTCTATCCCGAGGCTGTTGGGAAATGATAGACTGCATGTACATCACCAGGCACACGAGTAACTACTGTAGATGAAGGATTTGAAGGATTCGGCCCCAGTCGAGGAAGGCGCCCCTTCATCCAGTTCTAATGGAGATATGTAATTGAGCTGTCCTTGATGAGATGACATCTGGCAAAGACCCCTCTATGCCAGACCCGGCGCCCCTCCCCGCCCGGAATTAAACGCACTGATAACCTGGGTGGTGTCTGCAGGCGCCTTTAGAAACCGGAGGCTTCCTGGGGCAAGTTCCTGGGGTGGGTGGAAGGGCCTGCTTACTCTGCAGATTGCTGTAACTTTGCATCTGATTTGCATACGCTTGGGGCGGGGGGGCCCTGCAGTTTCTTCTGGCATTTCCGAGTTAAAATATTGCTGCTTCTCCAGGCAGACCAGATATTGATTTTCTTCTTCAGTCACTTCTCTAACCACTCCGAGGGGCCTGGCTCCTTCACCCAGGGAATGGGGAATGAGAGGGTGGGGGAGGCAGAGGATGGGGGGAAGGGAGGCGCGAAGGTGTGGGCCTTCGAGCTCCTGCCGTCCTGGGGGAGGAGAAGGAGCTGCCAGCAGGAGGATGGAGACAGCAGAGAGGGCATTTTCTCCCTTGGGTCCGTCCCAGTGCATTCCCGCCCGGCATCCCTGCTCTGACTCTGGGGATGCCCCGGGTCCACTTGCCGGTGGTCCAGCGGCAGGGTAGGGACGCGCAGGCCTGGGGCGGGAGGACCCGGAGGGGCGTGGCGACCGCCGGGGCCTGGAGGAACCTTGCGAGAGGAAGTGGCTTCTGAACCCCTCTGGCAGTGGAGGGGCAGGAGCGGCGCGGAGGCGGGGGCCGGGCCGAGAAGGGCTCGGCGCGGGGTGGAGCGGGGCGCCGGCGCGGAGGGCGCGAAGGGGCAGATGCCCAGTGAGGGGCAGAGCGAGGTGCGCCGCGCGGCGTCCGGGTCTGACCGCCTCCGGGGGACAGGTTACCCTGCCGCCTGAGCCCCTTGGGCTCCAGTGTGAAAGGCGAGGCGCCGGGTCCGCCCGGCCGAGTAACGGACTCGCTCCCCGGCGGGGCTGGAAGCTCGCGCCGCGGCCGCCTGGGGAAGGGTCCCCGCCTCGCTGCCCCGCACCCGAGCCCCCAGCAGATGCGCTCTCTGCCTCCGGCCGGGGCTCCGGGCTAGATGACGGTGGACAGCAGCATGAGCAGTGGGTACTGTAGCCTGGAGGAGGAACTGGAGGACTGCTTCTTCACCGCCAAGACCACCTTCTTCAGGAGTGTGCAGAGCAAACGTCCTTCGAAGGTAAATGTAATGATATAAGAGCCTTTCATGGCGGGGAAGCAAGCTCTGTGGTCTAGAAGGGAAACCTGGCTCCTGGCTGACAGGCTGTCAACGTCTTACCGGAGTGGGTGGGCAGTTGCCCTGCGGGCCCTCTTGAACTTGTTGACGGAGCAAACCCCGGGTTGGATCTGGAGCCCTTTGGGGACCACAGGCAAAACTGGTCTTTTTTTCTTTTTTAATGTTCTTTTCAGCATTTCCTGTCCCCGGACCTTTTCAAAATGGCTCTCTAGGATTTGGGGACAGCGCTCACCTGTGCCTGGGAGGGTGACCTTCCCCCAGATCGGAGCTCTGAAGCTCCAGGTGGCAAGTAGATGGCTCCCTGTCGCTCATTAAGGACAGCATTGCTAGGTTGAGACTTCCGTATTGCAGATGGCCAGAAACTGTCTTAAAACACAGCCCAGCAACTTTGCAGAAGTCCAGGGTGTTTCTAGCAGCAAACTAAAACTTCTCTCCTAGATCATCGTGCTGCTACCATGCTGACTTCCTGAGCTAGCTGGGGGTAACCTAAAGGGGTTTGTGTGTGTCCCCTAACGCGGCTGTGTATGCTAGACACCCAGCTCACCTGAGTCCCCTGGCCGCACTCTCCCAGTTGCCGCCATGTGTCTGCTACTTGGCAGTGGCGGCAGAGCTCTGTTTATTTATTTGTTTTGTTATTTAGATGAGAGGGCTCCAAGCCAGGGCCTTGCCTAAATGGGCCTGTTTGTAGACAGAGTGAGCGGTTACATTTTACAGGTGTATGCAGGCTCATAATTAATTCAGCAGTCCTACATGAGTCAAATTAGCTAAAAACTTCCCCAGGCCTGACTCTGGGGCCTCCGTAGTTAATAATTCATCTTGCCTGTAGGCCCCACATTTGCTGGGTTCTGCCCATCAAACAAATGCACTGTGAGAAGACACCCAAGAATCAGCAGAGGAGTTTTGATTTTAGTATTCAAAGAATCAACTAGAACAGGCCTGTGTCTGGGTACCCGTTTAAGAAACTGGGGCAGGGGGTAAAGAGGGCTCATGCGGAAACCATGGCTGCTAAGGGAGGGTGTCCAGCTCTCTCCTGGGATTCTTGCCTCAACGTGTATACCCCCTTCTACCCTCACCCCCACCCATATACATATTATTTAAGGGCACTCCAGCTGTGTAGGGTCTTTATTTAGGCCAGCGGATCTCAGCCTTAGCTGTACCCTGGAACTGCCTACTGAGCTTTAGAAAATATGGGTTCTTGGGCCCCACAGCACGGGGGTCTGATTTCGTTGGTCTGGGGTGAAGCCTGGGCATCAAGATTTTGAAAAGCTCGCCTGTTACTTCTGAGATGCAACTGAGGTTGAGAACCATTGCCCTAGAGAGTTTTGTTGCTGCCGGGTATGAAATGGTTCCTGTTTTTAGAACAAAGTTTAGCTGCTGCACTTGCTGCCAGCCAGGCTGTAAGCCCTTGGCCCTAGAGGGTGGGCTTTCTGTGCGATTGGGTAGAGGAAGGGGCACTGCAGAGCTGAGGCTCCTTTCACACGGCAAATAAAAAGGTATGTGTCTCTGGTGATTCTTGGGAGAAATAGAGATAGTTTACAGTAAAATATGCAGGGGCTTCCCTGGTGGCTCAGATGGTAAAGCATCTGCCTACAATGCCGGAGACCGAAGTTCGATCTCTGGGTTGGAAAGATCCTCTGGAGAAGGAAATGGCAACCCACTGCATTATTCTTGCCTGGAGAATACCTTGGACAGAAGAGCCTGGCGGGCTACAGTCCACAGGGCCACAAAGAGTCGGACGTGACTGAGCGACTAACACTTTCCCTTTTTTTTCATGCTGGCATGGGGAGGCAACTTGTTTTTTGGCCCAAATAGCCTTCTCTCTCATTCTCCCCCAAAACCCTTCCCAGGGATCACTCTTGAAAACACACCTTCACCCATGTCACCTCTCTCTTTGCAACCACAGTAACTCCAGCTTTGTCTGGTTCCTGAACCCATTGCGTGGCGTGAGGTCTCTGCACAGCCCCCTCCCTTGTTTTCCCAAGTCTGTAAGCCCTCGGAGGGCGGAAATCCCTTCTGAGAAATGGATTTTATTGAACCCCACACGGGGTGATAAGGATAATGCCTCAAAGAGAGAGAGGTGGACACAGCCCCTCTCATCCCTGGGCTCTGCCCAGCTACAGGGTGCGCGGAGTCTTGACTGAGATTCAGAACTGCTGTTGGAGACATCTTCCTCAGCACCAGCCTTGCCATCTGAACAGCCGTCTCCACGGAGGCAGGGGGCGCAGGGCCCCCTCTCGTGGGGGAGCAGGCCCTGGGTGGCCCCACCAGCTGTGCAGGGGTGCATGTGGCTGGTGCAGGAACTGGGACGCTTCATCCACAGATCTCAGTCTCCTATCTTATGTGCTTTTCCACCTTTAGAAACACTTCAGATCTCTCTTCCCCTGGGAGCCACTTTTAGAAACGGTTTCCAAGAGATCGGCCTTATCCTGGCCCCATTCTGACTCCTATCATTGCTTTTTTCCCTACCCAGTCTGAGCTCCCAGGAGAATTTCTCCTTCCTGTCTCCAAGGAAAGGCGTTTATGTGTTTCCCGGTCGCCGAGAGACTGAGGCCCCATTGGGGAAAGGCCCGAGCTGGCATCTATAAATAGCCTTGTCAGAGCAACCTGTATCTGCCAGTCCGTCGTGTGCCTGGCTGGAGCGGAGCCGTGGAGGGAAGCCTCCCACTGTCCTGGAGCCTTGGCTGGCCCAGCCTCCAGGGAGCTCCTGAGACCTCTGTCCAGCCCTTTCGGTGGGGGGGCAGGAGCATGGAGGAGAGAGGGGCCATGCGCAGCCAGGAGGCCCCAAAGGTGCAGTGGCAGAGGAAGTGGGGCCAGGCCCTGGGCCGGCTGGTTCCCTCCATTCAGAAGGCAGCAGCTCCAGGGGCCCCAGGCCTCCCCTGAGACAGCCACAGAGTCCCAGTCTTCAGCCTTTGTTTCAGGTGCCCTGCAGGGACTTCTTCCTTGACTACTGGGCCCGATTAGGTCACTTACCCTGGATCGTGTCTCCAAATGGGGCCCCCGGTGGCTTGGGGAACCCCGACCCGAGTACTCAGAAGTACAGACCAAGCAGCTCTCTGGAAGGCGTCCATACGGTCACCCGGTTCAAGACCTTGGTGTTGGGGTGGGGGTCATTCAAGGCCACACAGCAAGTTCCTGACGGACCCTCAGGGTTGGAACCTGTATCTCTCGTCTCCCAGCCCAGAGTTTCTCTGCTCCAGGCCCACAGAAGGCAGGGTTTGGTGATTTGTGGGCCTGGTGCCTGGGATCTCTGACCACCCCTGCCAGCTGCCCCTGTCTTCCTGTCTGGGATCTGACCCTAGCAGGGAGGCCGGCTCCCACTCCCCGCAGTACCCCAGATGCCTGCAGGGGGGCGGCAGTTTCAGGCTCTGACCTCTGAGCAGGGACACGGACACCCCAAGTTTTCTCTGCGTGTTCCACAGGCTCTAGGACCCCAGGCACCAACCAGACCTTTAGGGTGGAGGCTCCGGGGACACAGAAAGCCTCCTGTTCGCAGACTGTCTGAGCTGGAAGGACCCGAGTCTAGCATCTGTTTACAGATGGAAAGGCTGAAGCCAGGAGGCACGAGGCTGTCACCAGACCAGACGTCTGGCTGGGTGAGGTCTCTTGGACACCTTGTCAGGAGCTCTTCTGGGTCTTCATCACTCAGTGGGTGACAGGGACAGCCCTTGTCCTCTCAGGACCTTCTTCACAGTGGAAGAAGCCAAACAGCCTCAGGCTAGGAAAGGGGCACAGGGTCCTTCCACCCCTCCGTTCCTAAGGCACAGTGTGGCCCAGGAACGTTCATCCTACTCTTGGTATTAACAGGGGTCCCTGTCATCAGTCCCAGAACCTTGCAAGTTCTTCTTCACACCTGTGCTAGGTACTGCTTGCTGTATCTTTGACGTGCGTGTTTTCTTTGTGGATACAGAGGCAGAAGGTTGGGCTCTACCTATGGTTAAATATTATACTTAAGCACAGCTGGAATGCGTTCCCATTCCCCCCTCCCCACCCCGGGCCCTTCCTGGCCTACATTGACACCATTGATTTTTTTAAAATTTTAAGGAAGATGCAAAGAGGAAGGGGAGCAGTCACAGAGGTCACAGGATGAAGCCACTCCCAGCTCCATCCTTGCACTTGCCTCCTCTCCTCTTGCCTGGCTGCTTGGCCCCTGCGTGGACAAGGTTCCATGGTTCCAGGGACGTCATGCAAGCCTGACCAGTCAGGGAAATCCCCATCTCTGCCCGCAGCAGGAGTACCCAGGCCTCCGCCTCCGTAGCTCCCCCTGACCTTCTTGGCGTGAGAGATAAAGGACACTAAAAATAAGTTAGTTCCAAATTTGAGCAATAAAAATAAAAACCTTCAGCACCGTTGGACCATATCACTGCCGTTTTACGTGCTTTCTCGGATGCCTGCCCAGCCCACCACTCACCTCTCCATGTTGGCTGGGCCCGCGATAGCCTCGCTCTGGGGCTGGAGTCGGTGGTCCCCTCCTGGGGGCCGGCGGCCTGCTGCTGCCCTGGCCCTTCTCAGCGTCGCTTTTCTCCAGGAAGACGGTAAGCCGTGTAAGATCAGGACTCGCGCCCCGCAGGTGCTACGTAGCACCAGCCGCTGGTTACAGAAGCCGGGCTGGCTGAATGCTGGTCGAGGTTAATCGCTGCGCCATCTCTCCTGCACCCTGTGTGATCAGGATGGACTGACATGTGACAAACAGCCCCGTTATTTTCAGTCATCAGATACGACAGAAGTTTATTTCCCTCTTTAAGGAAAGTTACTTTGGCAGGTGGGGCTCAGGATAACACTCGGGAGATTCTGTGGGTCAGGCCCGGAAGTGGTGTGCGTATTCTACGCCCCTGCGCCATTGGCCAGAACCCAGTCACGTGGCCACTCCTAACCACAGGGAGGTTGAGAAATGAAATACAGCTGTGAGCCCAGGTGGACGAGGAAGCCGGTTGTGGTGAACACTTAGCCGTCTCTGCCACGCACAGCTTCTCCCACCTCTGCCCAACCACCTTGGGAAACTCTACTTTCTTGGTGAAGGGCCGCAACGCTTGTCTCTTTGACTTTGTACTTGTCTGTCGCCAAGGAGGTGCGGTTCCTGGGGTGGGCAGCCCTACCTGCCCCGGATACACTGGGAACTTTTGCAGGAAAGGTGCTTTTCCTTACTCAGCACTGCGCTGGTTCCTCTTAGCATCTGAAGCCTTCAGTGGTGCTCATGGGTTGACCCTGACCACTGACATCAGAAATCTCTCTTTGGATCACTTTTTTGATAATGGACAGTTGAGGGCCCCACTCTAGACATCTCGGCTCCTGCATCTTTGAAGGTAGGACCCTCAAATCTGCTTTTTCAAAATACTTCCCCCTTGGTGACGCCCATAGAAAGTCTGGGAACCACCTGTTTAGGAAATATTTGGTGACTGATGGCTTCAGTTGGAATGTAAGATGAGCATTTATGACAGATCCCTAGGCTGGAAGCCCAGGAGGTAAAAGGCTTTCCCTGGTCACTCAGTGAAGTAGAAACAGCCCCGAGGACCCAGAGCCCCGGGCCCCTGCTCAGTCTGCGTTACTCTCAGTACTGATGCTGGCAGGGATGTTAAGAGGATAATCCTTGGTGATCATGACTGGTTCATGATGGAACAGAAGCCTCACAGCTTCTCAGCTCAGCTCCAGCTCTCGGCTGAGCTTCCTCCAAGCCTCCAGACTCGGGTGCTTCATCTGGTCCTTTCAACGAGTGTCACATGAGCCTGTCCTTTTCTTTTTTAACCGAGAGTCCTTCCCCACTTCGCATGGGAGCAGAGCCTTGCCGGATTCTCACCGGACTGGCAGAGAGAGATCCTGACTGCTAAGTTCTCTAAACTGTAAGGACTTCCCTAGGGTGGGGTTGGGGAAAGGGCCTGAATGGTTGACACCAGCTCCTTCTCCAGGACCACCTGGGGCTCACCCCAGACATCCTCCCCTTTGTGTTCCGGATTCCTCCAGTCCCACTCAACCCTTTCTCTTCACGCCTTTAGACTTTATCCAGACTTGGCCCTCTTTTCCCTCTAAAGTTATAGCTCAGCACACATGTAACACCCATTCACCTACGTTGTTTTGGGAGAAAGGAAAACTTTGAACGGCTCTCAACCCTGAATCCCAGCTCTTAGTTCACAACCTCAGGCTGGACTCTGGATCCAGGTTCCAAGCCATGAGTGGCACAGGGAGGCACCATCAGGCTCACCTTGGTGCCTGCAGCCTGGTCCCAGCCCTCCGCTGATCCTGACTCGCCAGGTAACCCACACCTGTGTGCTTCTCAGCTCTGGGATCCTCCTGTGTGGGGGACCCAGACCTGTCTTCGTTCAGGACCTCATTTCCTCTTCTGAATGGCTCCGTCTTCCCATAAGATAGCACCCCAGTCCTGGCAAGGCATATGCTCTGGGGATAAGAGGACCAGATCAATTTGCCTGGAACCTGGGGCATTTAATTTCAGAACCAGGAGGAAGAAGGGAGCTGTAGAGGCAGAAACCTGCATGCTGGGCTCGCTGAGCCTGCACCTTCTGTCCGTGGTTCTGTCCTGGTTCCCATCTCTCCTCCTCCCCCACCCCTCCCCAGCTTTACGTGCAGCTCCCCAGCCTGCACCCCCCGCATCTCCTTCTCTTCTTAGCTGTAGAATGAACTTTTCTGTAGCCTGTCAGAGGTCTCTCACACCCCTCAGATGCTGACAATTTAATGTGTCCAGGAGCAGCTCGTAGCTTTGCCCATGACTGACTTCCCACCCTGTCTCCACCTCGTCCTCGTATTCCCCCACCTTCGGCACCGGAAGGGTCTCCCCTCTCATGCCTTCCATCCAGTCTGGCATTGTGGCTTCCGCTTCCACGGTGTGGCCTCTCCTTTCTGTCCCCCACCCTGCCCTACTTAGCTGGGGGCTTGTCAGCTCTTCCTGAGATGCTCCAGGAGGTCGCCCAGCCAGTTTCCCTTCTGTTTCTTCCCCTGCTGTGTACCCTGCATTCGATGGCATATCATTCTGGCATCCCAAAGCCTTCAGAGCCTCCCCTTTGCTTCTAGAGCAAAGTCCACACTGGTTCCCGCCTGTTAATGTTGCATCCAAAATGCCGCAATGCCTGGCCTCAATCAAAACGCAGTGTTTTCAATTTTCTTATAGCACGGGGCCGAGGGGTCGGGGGGATACAGAGACGGGTAAAATGTATAAAGACCTGTGGCCTCAGCCACACTGTGCAGCAGACCCTAGTTGCTCCCCTTCCCCACCCATGAAGTGTCTGGATGGGGCCCATGGGCAGAGGGTCACCTGGGGGAGGACACTGCGTCTGCCTTGTGGCCCCGCGGCTTTCATCAGGAGGTGGTGGCGGCTCCCAAGATGGGGGGCGGGGGGCTGGCCCCCAGAATCAGAGGGCCTGGGCTTAAGTAACCCAGGAGGGGGCTGGGGACGGGCTGGCAGCGACAGGACCGCAGCAGCCTGCGGAGGGTTGGAGGAGATCGGCTTAGCCTCTGCAAAGCAGCGACTCCTGGAGCTGGAGGAGACTGGGATGGGTCGTTACGGCCATTCCCTTGTTTCTGAGCAGGGCTGCACGTAGCTCCCACAGGCAGGGAGGAAACCTATGCTCATCACACTGGCATCCTCCAACCCACCGATCAGCCCTTCCTTGTCCATGGCGCTACTCAACGTGGCTCCAGCTGGCTGGACCCCTGCTGCCCGTGAGGCTACAATCCTAGGTTTAAAAAGAAGTAAAGCAGGGAGGGCGGCGGCACCGCGTTTCCACCTGACAGGCCACCCTGGCGGAGTTTCTGTTGCTGTCAGGCCAGAGGGCTGGCACGTTCAACGAGGTCCTATGCGAGAGGGGCTTAGCCAAGGGCGAGGCCCACACCCCACGCTCATCCAACTCCAGAGCACACGCTCTTCCCACCACACACGTGGTGTCTTGGGTGAGAGTCAAGTTTTGAAAGGCTCCAAACAACCTCAGGCATCCCAGCTCTCGTCTGCTCACCTGCCGCAGGAAGCTGTCTTTATCGCGTTCGTTCTTTGCCAGGCCGCTTTCTGCTGTACGGGTCTTGGGAAAGCTGGTCGCCATACGCTATCAGCGTCCCTTCACCAGCATCCAGTCCGCGAGTCCTGCCTTCTCCTCCTCACCTCCTGGCTCTCCCCGAGCGCGAGGGGTGGTGTTGGGCTGCCCACCACACTATGGGGCACGGGGGCTGCAGGGACCAGCCTTGGAGCGGAGGATACAAGGCTGGGCCCTGTGTTGGCCTGAACACGTGGAGAGGCCATGGGCGGGTACGACCTCCATAGTCACACGTGGCTGGGAAAGTGTGTTAGTGAGGAGGATGGGCGAGCTGAGCTGGTGGGTCCCGGTGTTCCTAGAACATTTCCAGCTGCAACTTGATGCTTCCTTCTGCTCCCCGAAAACCACCATATCATCCTCTCCTACCCCTCATTTTGATGGGCTGTAATTCTCTGGATGAGGAACCGTGTCTTGTTTAGCACTGGGTCCCCGGCACATGGCAGGCACTAAATGCAAGCCTGATGAAGGAGGAGGGGCCTTGGAGGTTCTTCCCCACAAAACTTCTTTCCCTAAGGGCTGGTGGGCACTCCCGGAGGGCACACACAGAGCGCTTCAGGCCGAGCGTGTGAAAGCGGATCTCAGGACTGTGAGAAAGGGAAATTTGCTGAGATTCGGGATGCGGAATCAATGGATTTTTCCAGTGACTCTGAAAAGAAAAATCTCACTGAGTGAGCAGAAAATGCAAGGACAACTTTCCAAACACAGAACGGCCCTTCCATCCCATCTGTGATTGCTCAGCTGTTTGCCCTGGAGGGTGAGGGCGGGCAGCGCTGGGTCACTAAGCAACTGGGCCCTGGTGCCTACCAGCAAGAGTTGGCCTGGCCCGTCCTCCGGTGGGGCCTCCGGGGATGAGGGCAGAGGGCCCATGCGTGGGGGTGGGAAAGCCTCAGGGATTTCTCCTGTCTGCCTTTCAGCCTTGGGAGTGGCAGGGTGAGGAGGGGGGAAACAGTACACGTCTCGTTTCCCTTTCCCAGTTTTATTCTAAGCGTGTAAAGACCCGGATTGGTGATCCCAGTCATTTGAGCATTCTCAGACAGCCCAGCTGGACTGGGCAGGGACCCCAGGCCCTCAAGTGGGCCCAGCAGTGGACCTGGGAACCCATGCCCCCAGCCTTCCCTCTGGGTGACCTCAGGAGGCCTGCTCCCTGCTCTCAGCCTCACTTTCCCCCTCTGTAAAATGGGGAGACTCGCCTAGAGAGGGGCTGCAAGAATGCATGGAGAACTCCTGGGTTTGGGATGATAAAGGCCATTTTGAGAAATGCAGATGGGGGTTGAAATGCAGATGTGAGGAGGTAGGGTTCTCGATGGGGGTGTGAGGAGTCATAAGGCTCTGTTCATGTAACAGGGAGACGGCAGGAGCCAGGGTCTGCTGGGAAATGGTTAGAATTTAAAATAATAATAATTACTGGGCCTTGATATGTGCCAGGCACTGTTCTAAGTGTGGAGACTCATTTAATCCTCACATTAACTGCGGTTGCCCCATGAACAGTGCCAGTTTGAACCGCATGGGTCCGCTTGTCTTCAGATGCGTTTCAGTAGTAAATACTATGGTCCTACGCAGTCTGTGGTTAGCTGAGTCCACTGATGCAGGGTACTGAGGGCCCACCATGTGCCATTAACCCCAGCATTGATTAAGGGTCAGAGTTGTGCATACGGTTTGCATATAGCAGTGAGGAAACTGAGGCACTGAGGGGGGTCGGGCTCCCCTAGCAACAAGGGGCAGATCCAGAACTTGGGCCCAAGTGACCTAATGCCAGGGCTCCCAGCCCCTAAGCTGTCCTGCCTCTCCTGTAGCTCTTTCCAGAATTACCCAAATAACTGAGGCCGGAAGAGGCCCACAGATGTAACCCCATGTCAGCAGCGTCCGTCTTGGAGACACTTTGCCCGGCCCTTTAGGAGAGAGGAGACCAGATGTCCCTGCCCCTGTGGCTCTAGGGCACAGTGAGAGCGTGCATGTGTGGAACACTCCGAGCCACTCAAGAACCAACCGAGACGCACGTCACGTCAGGCTGTCTCGCAGCCCCGTGCAGGTGGCTTAGCAGGGCAGGCGGCACAGGGGAGGGGGTGTGGGGGCCAGTGGTGAGGCTCGGGCTTCCCGCACAGCCCAGCCCGTAAAACTGAAGGCGCGCACAGGGCTTCTGGCTAGTGGGGAGCCGAGAAGGGCCCACTCCAGCGAAAGGGCAGCGAGCTGGTACCCCAGCCACCCTTGCTCTCCGAGCGGGCATGGGCATGTGGGGGCAGGGAGCTGAGTGTTGGCGCCCACGTGCCACTCGCCACCCTGGAATTCTGAGTCATTTATGGCGCTGGATGCCCTGTCCAGTGCATGGTGGGAGAAGGGGCGCCTTCTGCCCTGGTGCCCGTGTCCTGGGAAGGGACCTGTGATTAGAACACATGAGCTACGGAACTTCCCTCCAGTGGTTATGATTTCACCTTCCAATGCAGGGGAGGGAGGGCTTGATCCTCGATCAGAAAGCTAAGATCTCACATGCCTCGTGGCCAAAACACCGAGACACAAAACAAGCAATATATACAAATTCAATAAAGACTTTTAAAATGGTCCTCGTTAAAAAAAAAAAAAAATCTTAAGAAAGAACACATGAGCTGGACTCCTCGAGCCACCAGTCCCTCACGGCCCAGGGACTCTGCAAGGCTCTCAGAGCACACGGGGTCCTAGAAGCAGAGGAACCCTGTGTTCAAAGCATTCGTGTGCAGAGACGTTGCGAGGTGAGAGCAAGGAAAGGATTCTGCGATGGGGATGGGGAGCTTTGACGGCCAGCCAATCCCCAGCTCCCAGCTCAGTGACTTCAAGTTCAGTTCAGTTCAGTCGTTCAGTCGTGTCTGACTCTTTGTGACCCCATGAATCGCAGCACGCCAGGCCTCCCTGTCCATCACCATCTCCCGGAGTTCACTCAGACTCACGTCCATCGAGTCAGTGATGCCATCCAGCCATCACATCCTCGGTCATTCCGTTCTCCTCCTGCCCCCAATCCCTCCCAGCATTAAAGTCTTTTCCATTGAGTCAACTCTTCGCATGAGGTGGCCAAAGTGCTGGAGTTTCAGCTTCAGCATCATTCCTTCCAAAGAAATCCCAGGGCTGATCTCCTTCAGAATGGACTGGTTGGATCTCCTTGAAGTCCAAGGGACTCTCAAGAGTCTTCTCCAACACCACAGTTCAAAAGCATCAATTCTTCAGTGCTCAGCTTTCTTCACAGTCCAACTCTCACATCCATACATGACCACAGGAAAAACCATAGCCTTGACTAGACGGACCTTTGTTGGCAAAATAATGTCTGCTTTTCAACATGCTATCTAGGTTGGTCATAACTTTTCTTCCAAGGAGTAAGCGTCTTTTAATTTCATGGCTGCAGTCACCATCTGCAGTGATTTTTGGAGCCCCCCCAAAATAACTGTTTCCACTGTTTCCCCATCTATTTCCCATGAAGTGATGAGACCAGATGCCATGATCTTCGTTTTCTGAATGTTGAGCTTTAAGCCAACTTTTTCACTCTCCACTTTCACTTTCATCAAGAGGCTCTTTAGTTCCTCTTCACTTTCTGCCATAAGGGTGGTGTCTTCTGCATATCTGAGGTTATTGATATTTCTCCCGGCAGTCTTAATTCCAGCTTGTGCTTCTTCCAGCCCAGCGTTTCTCATGATGTACTCTGCATAGAAGTTAAATAAGCAGGGTGACAATATACAGCCTTGACGTACTCCTTTTCTTATTTGGAACCAGGCTGTTGTTCCATGTCTAGTTCTAACTGTTGCTTCCTGACCTGCATATAGGTTTCTCAAGAGGCAGGTCAGGTGGTCTGGTATTCCCATCTCTTTCAGAATTTTCCACAGTTTATTGTGATCCACACAGTCAAAGGCTTTGGCATTTCATGCAAATATGGGCTCGATAAAGGACAGAAATGGTGTGGACCTAACAGAAGCAGAAGATATTAAGAAGAGGTGGCAAGAATACACAAAAGAACTGTACAAAAACGGTCTTCACGACCAAGATAATCACGATGGTGTAATCACTCACCTGAGCCAGACATCCTGGAATGTGAAGTCAAGTGGGCCTTAGAAAGCATCACTACGAACAAAGCTTGTGGAGGTGATGGAATTCCAGTTGAGCTGTTTCAAATCCTGAAAGACGATGCTGTGAAACTGCTGCACTCAATATACCAGCAAATTTGGAAAACTCAGCAGTGGCCACAGGACTGGAAAAAGTCAGTTTTCACTCCAGTCCCAAAGAAAGGCAATGCCAAAGAATGCTCAAACTACCGCATAATTGCACTCATCTCACATGCTAGAAAAGCAATGCTCAAAATTCTCCAAGCCAGGCTTCAGCAGTACATGAACCGTGAACTTCCCGATGTTCAAGCTGGTTTTAGAAAAGGCAGAGGAACCAGAGATCAAATTGCCAGCATCGGCTGGATCATGGAAAAAGCAAGAGAATTCCAGAAAAACATCTATTTCTGCTTTATTGACTATGCCAAAGTGACTTCACGAGAAACCCACAACTCTGTGTCTTGCAGAAACTGTGTTGCCTCGAATCTTCCTTTTCCTGTTGCGGCCACCTCTCTGGGGGTGTATGAGCTAGCAAAGCCAGGGTCGCACCTTGCCGGAGGCCAGCCATGACGGGCTTGGGGCAGAGCATCTGAAGCAGATGGGAAGTGCCTGCGGCTGGAGTCACCCCACAACTCAGGTTTCCGCAGAGTGTGGGGGACAGGACCGTTCATCTCAAGGCCCCTTTCGGATCCCTGAGCCCAGGCTTCTGGGTTGCACTTGAGCTCCCCTCCGGAGGGTCAGCTACAAAGCTGTGTGGCCCCCTCCTGGCTGCAGCGACTCCTCTGAGCAGGTGGGGCCGTCCAGATCACCCCAAGGCTTCAGCCATCTCTCACTGCACCTGGCAGGAGAGTGGCCGGGCCTAAGAAAAGAGTCTGGTCCCAGAAGTTCAGGGACGAGGCCCCACTTGCTTAGAAGCAGGGTTGACTCCTCATTTTCCTGCAATAGAGAAAGTGAAAGACACTCCCAACTTTAAAGAGCCAGATAAATCCAGCTGGTTGCATGGCCTCCCGGTTCCCCTGCCCTTGAATCTTCTTTTTCTTAATTGTTTGCTAGGATTTTGTTAAGGATTTTTGCATCTGTGTTCATCGGTGATTTTGGCCTGTAGTTTTCTGTTTTTGTGGTGTGTTTATCTGGTTCTGGTATTATGGTGACGGTGGCATCTTAGAAGGAGTTTGGCAGTTTACCCTCCTCATGGCAAGTCACTCCAGTACTCTTGCCTAGAAAATCCCATGGACTGAGGAGCTTGGTAGGCTGCAGTCCATAGGGTCGCTACCAGTTGGACACGACTGATCGACTTCACTTTCACTTTTCACTTTCACGCATTGGAGAAGGAAACGGCAACCCACCCCAGTGTTCTTGCCCGGAGAATCCCAGGGATGGGGGAGCCTGGTGGGCTGCTGTCTATGGGGTGCACAGAGTCAGACACAACTGAAGCGACTTAGCAGCAGTAGCAGCAGCAATTTTCTGAAAGACTGAGTGGGATAGGTGTTAGCTCTTCTCTCAGTTTTTGGTAGAATTCACATGTGAAGCCATCTGGTCCTGGGCTTTTGTTTGTTGGAAGATTTTTTATTACAGTTTCTATTTCCGTGCTTGTGATGGGTCTGTTAAGATTTTCTGTTTCTTCCTGGTTCAGTTTTGGAAAGTCATACTTTTCCAAGAATTCGTCCATTTCTTCCAAGTGGTCCGTTTTATTGTCATAAAGTTGCTGATAGTAGTCTCTTATGCTCCTTTGTATTTCTGTGTTGTCTGTTGTGATTTCTCCATTTTCATTTCTAATTCTGTTGATTTGATTCTTCTCCCTCTGTTTCTTGATGAGTCAGGCTAATGGTTTTTCTATTTTATTTATCTTCTCAAAGAACCAGCTTTTAGTTTTCTTGATTTTTGCTATAGTCTCCTTTATTTCTTTTTCAATTACTTCTGCCCTTATTTTGATGATTTCTTTCCTTCTACTAACCCTGGGGTTCTTCATTTCTTCTTTTTCTAGTTGCTTTAGGTGTACTGTTAGGTTATTTATTTGACTTTTTTCTCTTGTTTCTTGAGGTAAGCTTGTAACGCTATCAACCTTCCCCTTAGCACTGCTTTTACTGAATCCCATTGGTTTTGGGTTGTGTTTTCATTTTCATTCATTTCTATGCATAGTTTGGTTTCTTTTTTTATTTCTTCTGTGACTTGTTAGTTATTCAGACACGTGTTCTTTAGCCTCCATATGTGTGTATCCTAAATAGTTTTTTTCCTGCAGTTGACATCTAATCTTACTGCATTGTGATCAGAAAAGATGCTTGAAATTTCCATTTTTTTGAATTTACCAAGGCTAGATTCATGGCCCAGGATGTGATCTGTCCTGGAGAATGTTCTGTGTGCACTTGAGAAAAAGGTGAAATTCATTGTTTTGGGGTGAAATGTCCTATAGATATCAATTAGGTCTAAGTGGTCCATTGTATCATTTAAAGTTTGTGTTTCCTTGCTAACTTTCTGTTTAGTTGATCTGTCCATAGGTGTGAGTGGGGTATTAAAATCTCCCACTGTTATTGTGTTACTGCTAATTTCCCCTTTCACACTTGTTAGCACTTGCCTTGCATATTGCGAATCTTCTTTTTTTAATTGTAATAATAATATATATCTATATAACACATGTATATTATCATTTTAACCATCTCTAAGCGTGTATTTCTGTGGCATTAAGTGCCTTCACATGTTTGCACCACCATCATCAGCGTCCTCTCTGGAACTTTTGCATCTTCTGAACCCCGTACCCATTAGACTCTAACTCCTCTTTGCTTCCTCCCCACAGTGCCTGGCAACCACTTTTCTGCTTTCTGTGTCTTTGATTACTCTAGGAACCTCACATAAGTGGAATCGTAAGGTGCTTGTCTTTTTGACTGGCTTCTTCCACTTCGCACAGTGTTGTCAAGGTTCATCCGTGTTGTAGCGTGTGTCAGAATTTCCTTCCTTTTTATGGATGAGTAATAGTCCCCTGTATGTGCGTATCATGTTTTTGTCGATCCAGCTGTCCATCAGTGGGTTGCTTCCACGTTGTGGCTATTGAGAGCCATGCTGCTATGAACAGGTGAAGGTGAAGTCGCTCAGTTGTGTCCGACTCTTTGCAACCCTGTGGACTGTAGCCTACCAGGCTCCTCCGTCCAGGGGATTCTCCAGGCAAGAATACTGGAGTGGGTTGCCATTTCCTTCTCCAGGGGATCTTCCCGACCCAGGGATCGAACCCAGGTCTCCCGCATTGTAGACAGATGCTTTAACCTCTGAGCCACCAGGGAAGCATGAGTGTGCAAATCTCTGTTCAGGCCCTGCTTTCACTTCTTTGGGTTTATATTCAGAAGTGGAATTGCTGGATAATGTGGTGATTTCATGTTTAATCTTTTGAAGACTACCATACCGTTTTCCATAGCAGCTACACCATTTTCCATTCCCACCAGCAATGTACGCAGGTTGTTATTTTCTGTGTGTTTGATAGTAGCCACCCTAATAGGTGTGAGATGGTATCTCATTGCGGTTTTGATTGGAAAAGACTTTGATTCTGGGAGGGATTAGGGGCAGGAGAAGGGGATGACAGAGGATGAGATGGCTGGATGGCATCACTAACTCAATGGACGTGAGTCTGAGTGAACTCTGGCAGTTGGTGATGGACAGGGAGGCCTGGCGTGCTGCGATTCATGGGGTTGCAAAGAGTCGGACATGACTGAGCGACTGAACTGAACTGAACTGAACTGAATGACTGGTAATGTCAAATATCTTTTCATCTGCTTATTGGTCATTTGTATATCTCCTTTTGAGAAGTATCTATTCAAGTCCTTTGTCCATTTTTAACGGGGCTGTTGTTTTTCTGTTGTGAATTATAGGGGCTCTTTATATATTCTGGATCTTGAGTCCCTTGTCAGACATATGATTTGCAATGGAAGCCTCTTTAAATTGACTCTAAAAGAGCCAAGTGCAGCCTTTGCAGGGACTGGAGTCTGGGCTGAGGTGTGGGGACCCGCTCACTCACCCTGCCCACCGTCTTCCTTGACTCACTGTGCAGTGCTCTGGTCCTGGATTCTCTGGGAACACAGAGATTGAAATGCTACAATTCCTGGCTTTGGGGTGCTCATGGTCTACTGGTGGAGATAGGGTTAGACAGCTCATGCTACTATACAGAAGACGAAGCCGGTGCTGGAATAATTGGGGCATAGCTACTGTTGTTGAAGAGTCCACTAATTCTAGATAGAAGTGGAGGATTAGGGAAAGTATCCCAAAAAGATATATCAGTTCCGGGGAGGGGGGACAAATTCTCTTAGATGAAGAGGAAAACGTCTCATCCTGAATGATCAAGCTAAGCTGTCAGGGAGACTGAGAGGAGACAGGGGTCTAGAAGGAAATCCAGTGAGGAATACTAACTGAAAAACAGACTTTCTCATGTCCTAGAAACTCTTGAGGGCACAAGAGAATGACCCAAGGGGAAATTCCTGTGGCCACTGAAGCAGAATGGGTGTCACCCCATTCTGCCTGGATTCACACTTTAGACCTCTGAGCTCCAAAGAGGGGCCTGCTTCATGAAGGCCCAGGAGAGGGGAGAACAGAAATGGAAGGAGTTTGCATCATCTACCCTCGGATGTAGAGTGCAGGCATCTCCTCTGATTTCAGGTTATTGTCCCAGGAGTAAACAGATGGTTAGGCGTGGAGCAGGATCCTCTAGGCCCCTTAAACCATTCTGGAACCTTTCATTTCCCTGGATTTGTTTTGGGGTTTTGTGTATATGTGCATGTGTGTGTCGTATTGCTTCTTGGTGTTTTATTCATTAAGCAAATATTTAATGGCCCCTCCTGTGTGCCAGGTGCTATTCTAGGAACTGTGTCTGTGAACAAGGCCGTCTCTGCCCACATGAAGCTTCCATTCTGTGTCCAAGCTGCAGGGACGTGTGTTGATCTTGAGAGGAAGCCAGCACCTGTGTCCAGGCCAGGCTGGGGGCAGGGCAGGGGCAGGGCCTGTCCGGAACCCCTCCAGGGTAGAGTACAAGGATGCAGCTCTGTGGAGGATGGAAAAACAGGCAGTGTCCTGGGCCCCACAGGAGACAGAGAAAGAGAGGGAGAGAGGCCCTCTAGGACTGAGAGGGGGTCCCAGGGGCTAGGGTTTGCCCAGGACTGTCCTGATTTTTGCACTGGAAGTCCCAGATCCTGAGAAAACTCAGTCCCAAGCAAACTTGGACAGCTGGTCACCCTACCTGGGACTCGCGCTGAAGGCACCCCCTGCTTATCCAGGGACCTGAAATATTTGAGGCGCCCACAAAAATATTTTCATTCCTTTAAAAATCAGGAGGAAATAAATGAACTTTTAAGTTGAAGGAATTACTTCATGACATTAATGTATTTGTCCTTATACCAATTGGAACATATAATTGCCAAAACCTTTTTATGGAGAAAGGGGCCTACTGCCCTGAAGAGGAAAGTAGATGCCCGAGAGTCATAATGTGGGCCAGACTGAAAGGCCTGTCGGGGTCCAGGGTCAGGGGAAGAGGACTCCACGTGGGATCAGTCCCCACAGCCAAACTTCCCTTGGCCCTCCAGAGGGATGACTGCTGATCCTGCTGGTGGGTACCGTGGCTGTGTGCTGGCTGCCATTCATTGAGCGCTTACTGTGTACTTACGTTGTGCTAAGCACTTCCAGATGTGCGATCTCAGTCCATCTCTGCGATAAATGTGTAAAGAAGACCTGCTTACCTGCATTTCTCAGGCAAAGCAACCTGAGTCTCAGTGAGACTGACTTGCCCACATTCACAGACGACCGAGGGTATGGCTGGCAAAAGCCAGCCTACGGCCAGATGTGCCAGCCGCACGGCTCAGTGGGTAGCAACATACCCCCCTCATTATTTTGAGGACTAAATGAGATTATGACCGTGAACCCTGAGAATGCCTCACTAAGATGATGAGGCAACTGCAGGCCTGAATTGAAATGCCTGAGCTCCCAGGCTCAGGGCTCCCCCAGCCTCCTGCATGGGGCTCCTGCTACCCCAGATGGGCTGCTCCTGCCTGTAGACTGAGAGGGCCACGTGAAAACATGAGGGACGCCGGGATGGCTCCGGGACACGCTGGCAGCCCAGAGTCCCCAGGCAGGACCCCCTACACTCGGAGCTGGGCTGGGCTGCCTGTGTTGCACCCAGGCTGGTCTCAGCTTGTGCCGTGCTTCTTCTGATGTCCACAGGACGTGTGTCTCTGTCTCCCCTCCTCCGATAACCCGTGGACTCCAAGGATGGGCACCCCATCAGTGTCGTGTCCCAAGGTGCCCTTCACAGCCCCCAGCCACGAGCAGTTCAATCAGTCACTGTTGACTGACTGTCCACTTGGACCATCTGCTCCACATTTTGTCTTGGGTGACTTCAGTCTCTTTCTAGTTTCCTTCTCTCTGTTTTGTTTTTCTTTCTCTTTTTTTATTGCTTCTCCTCTATATCCCCCCAAAGCAACTCAGATTCCACATGGTTCTGTTTGTTCTGCTTGTTAGGCTTCCCTAGTGGCTCAGAGGGTAAAGAGTCTGCCTGCAATGCAGGAGACCCGGGTTTGATTCCTGGGTTGGGAAGATCCCTTGGAGAAGGAAACGGCAACCCACTCCCGTATTCTTGCCTGGAGAATCCCATGGACAGCGGATCCTGGCAGGCTACAGTCATGGGGTCGCAGAGAGTCGGAGACTCCTGAGCGACTTCACTTTCACTTTCTGCTTGTTCAGACGGCTCCATGTCCCTGCTGCCTCAGGTGGTAGAGCATCTGCCTGCAATGTGGGAGATCCGGGTTTGCTCCCTGGGTTGGGAAGATCCTCCGGAGAAGGAACTGGCAACCCACTCCAGTATTCTTGCTTGGAGAATCCCATGGACAGAGGAGCCTAGAGGGCTACAGTCCACGGGGTCACAAAGAGTCAGACATGACTGAGCAACTGACGCATGCTTCCTTCCTATTCCTCTTTTGGGAATAACCTGTCAGAGACCATAGTTTAGGAGTTTCTGGTTCTTTTATTTCGGAACACTGGACAGCTCCATAGAGGGACTTATGAGAATCAACCCACTGCCATGGGTGGGGCTGGGAACCAGCTCACCAGGACCTGGGGGGAACCTGTGGTGAAGCCCCACCAGGCTTCCTCTTTCCCATTTGATTTAGGCTATCACAAAGGGGCCAGTGAGCCTTGAATGTGACCTGGGCATCAAGCAGGGTGTTCTGAACCCAGCCCAGCCGGCAGGTGCCCGCCCCTTTCCTTCAGAGGTTCCTTCTTAGGACGAGCTGAGTGGAGACTTCAGGGTTGGGGTCAGGCCGGCTGTGGGCAGCAGACTGGAGCGGAAGGCGTCTATAGGTGGTCATTCCCCTGCAGAGGCTGCCAGAGGCTCTCTTCCCAGACAGAGGCTAGAGATGGTTTCCACCCAAGGGGCACAAGAATTGCTGCCGACAGATTTGCTAAGAGCTAAGAAAGAGGAAATGTGGCAAAGGCTCCTGGTGACCGGCTTCCGGGAGAGTTTTTGTTTTGCTTTCTTGAACTATGTGACTTCAGAAGGTGTGGACCTGCTCGAACTCGGGCAGCGTGGGGTCTGGCAGACACACAGAGAAGCCAGTGGCCAGGAAGGAGCAAAGTCAAGTCATGGAGAAACGTCGGGCAGGTCCTGAGCACGGCCGTAGACCCATCATCACTGCCGCAGCTTGGACCATCCAGCCCCAGCGCTCCTCCAAGAGGCCGCCAGCCCACACCCCGCTCTCTGAAGCAGAAGAGGAAGCGGTGATGAAAGAAACCACCCTGTGCCACCTGCTGTGCAAAATCTTAGCGTTGCAGAGGGGCCTTCGAGCTTCTCTGGTCTGACTTCATTTCACAGGTGAGGAAACTGAGGCCCTGGGAGGGGAATTGACTCACCAGAGGTCACAGGTCACTTGCTGGTCTTGTGTTCATCCTCAGCAAGAAGCTGCCGAGAGCTGACAGCTTCACACGCAGCCCACACCTTCTTGGCACGTGCCCCTCGTGGCACAGGTCGGTGTGAGGTGCCCCTGGACGTGGCTGGTGCCCTTGCCGGGCTGAGTACCACCTTAGCTAGTCCACTCTTTGCCTGCCGCTCAATCAGCAGGTATTTATTTATCTGTCATGTCCTTGGAGGTCATCCTAGTTCTCCACTGAGCCCCTGCAGGGGCTGCAAAAGAAGACTAATCATCAGATGTCACATCTGACTCCCTCCAGGGAGTGTCTAACTGGAGAGCTGGAATTAACACATGTGGAACAATAATTAAACAATAGAAGGCAGTGCATAATTCGGTGCTGACGTAGCCATACAGGCTGTGAAGTCACCTCCACAGGTTCTTGGAGTGTTGGAGGTAACGTTAGCAGGCAGCTGCAGAGGTCCATGGCATATGGGGATTTGCAGGTTTGCTCCGACGGGAATCTGAGGCTCTGAGGTCGTGGGGCTGGTGTCTGGGAGTGTCTCTGAGCCAGTGGTGAGCGTGCCTGCACCTTTCCTCAGCCAGCTTGCTACCTCCTCATGAGGGAAGGATGGAGAGAGAGAACTCTGATAAAGTGAAAAGCCTTTGTCTACTTGTGGAGTGTCCACAAGTGAGAGTGAAGTTGCCAAAGGCCCCTCCACTGGTGGTGGGAGGAAACACACTGCAAACGCCTGCCTCTCAATACAACCATGCTCTCAGGAGAAGGTGGGGACCAGTTCACACCTGTATGTGCCTTTCTCCACTGGGGAATTCAAGTGTCAGGGATCTAAGAGATGAGGAGAGCAGAGAATGAGATAGCAGCAGGCCCGAGAAACGTCCTACACAGAGAAGATGGGACTAGGGGAGGTAGGGGTCGTGAATTCCAGGCAGAGACCACACAGACAGCAGAGTAGAACAGAGGTGGCGGACCACTGTCCATGGGCCGGAATCCACAAATAAAGTTTTATTGAAACTACACTCATTCTGTGATCACGGTCTGCTACCACAACAGAGCTAAGTAGCAACGGAGACTAGATAGAGTGCAGAGCCTGAAATGTTTGCTGCCTGGCCTTCACAGAAAATTTACTAAGCACTAGTGTAGAGAAAGGAATGAACAAACTCTTGGGCACAGGGGCCAGTCCAAAGGGAGTGCTCCAGGAAAGTGAGAAATGAGCTTGGCTCACGGAGGTGGGACTTTATATGCCTGGAGTAATAGAGCGCATGTCTTTGGATGGGTTCGCTCATTTCCAGGATGCCCCCTGTTTTGTTTGGCTTTACCTTTACTTCCGTATGAGACAATAAATGATTTACAGAAATGAGGAAGCGAAGGCTTAAAGACATGCTCAAACTCTCTCGAGATCACTTTGTTAGCAGTGGGAGTCAGAATCGGAACACAGGCTCGTGCTCATCCTGAAGGTGTTGCCTGAGCCTCTCACCTGTGCCAAGCTGGAACTCGGCTCTGGGGGTCCACGGTGGGGAAGACAGGTGCTTCTCTCACAGAACTCAGTCCAGACTGCAGTGCCAGCCTCACTGCACTGTAATTCCTAGCAGAAAGTGAGACTGCTTTCCCCCCACATAGGAATGGGGCCATTGCAGGTTCTTGAGCAAACATTTATTATCTGCTTCATGCCCAGGGCCACCTGGGCAGAGAGCAGAGACCTAAGTATGGTGTAAGTCGTTAGGGAGCTGCAACCTAGTTGGGGAGAAAAACCAAGCTGGGTGGTCTACTCGGAGGTTAGTATAAGTAGATGGGATTTAAGTGCAGGACAGTATAGTGTTAGCTTTGGATGTAGGTTAGCTTTAACCTTCCCGAGCCTGTTTCCTCATCTGTGAAATGAGCATAGTAAGTGTACATTTCTCATAAACTTGTGGCGAGAGTGAAATGAGCCAACAGTACAGGCTAAGTGAGAAGAACAGTGCCCGCTCAGAGCTGGCCAGGAAATAGCAGTAAAGCATCGTTGTTATCATTCAGGGCTGAGATGCTCAGCCTTGACATCTGAGGGACCTGACATCATGAGAGGCCTTGACAGCTGAGGGACTTTAGACAGACCGGAGTAAGACGGTGAACGCAGTGTGCAAGAAGAGGCGGATGAATTTAAAAACAGGGAAAGTGAAATTTCTGGCAAAAAAAAAATATGGTTTGTGATTTAGGTCCAGAAAAAAAAAAAAGGCCTGAATATTCTAATGGCTCTCGCAGGTTCTCCTCAGCGCCCTCCTCACTCTGGGGGGTCCCCCTCGTTGCTGGGGCTTTGTGGGCCTCCCTGTGTTCAGCTGCTGCTGCTGCTAAGTCACTTCAGTCATGTTCGACCCCGTGCGACCCCATAGACAGCAGCCCACCAGGCTCCTCTGTCCCTGGGATTCTCCAGGCAAGAACACTGGAGTGGGGTGCCATTTCCTCCTCCATTGCATCAGGGGAGACTAAAAGCCACCAGCTTCGCTCAGAGTCTTCTCAGCTCACTGGGTCACTTCCCAGTGACCCAAATTAAGACTTTATGTCATTGATCGAAATGCAAGATTCGCCAGTGTTTGGGTTTTTTCTTAAAGTAAAATTCAGCTTGGGGTAAATCTGCTCTGAGATGGGCCCCAGACCACCAGAGGATGGTCCTCTCTTCTTTTGGTGTAATGGGTACTTAAACTGAAAAGTCTGAGGATCACTGTTTCAGGACGTGTCTCTACTCTGAGGCCTAGCACCCAGCCTCTTCACCTGGCTGTACCCCAATAACACTGAGAGTTAAGAGAGGACGCCGCCCTTGCCATGGCTTAGGACATGGGAACACAAATCTGCTTTCACCAGTGCCCTGGATGTGCTGGGTGCATTAGGAACAGCTCAACCATCTGCCACCCACGCCAGGAGCTTCATCAGAGCATCCATGCAGGAGACACCGAGATGTGTCAGCCTCCTGGGAGAGACACCTCGCAGGAGAATGCCTGTATCTTTAAAACCATAGCAGAGTCAGTCTCCCATTCTGTCTCCATCTTGGGCCACTCCCAGAAACAAAACTGTCTGTCTGGCTTCTAGCTTCGTAGCCAAAGATGGAGGCAAATCTTTCACTTTGAGGATCTGAGAATTCGGCAGGTGAATAGAAAGTGGGGTCTTTGACTTACCTTCTGAAGACTACAGACACTGGATATTGCCTTCTTGGTAAACCTTGGGGGCAGTGGATATCTGTGGGTGCCAAAGTGTTAACCCTGCAGCTGGATGGCAACCCTGGAGGTCTGAAATTGCCTGGGAGTTCTTTCCCAACACTGCTGCACGTTAGCATCACCTGGGAGATTTTTAAAATCCGTCTGCTCAGGCTGCACCCCAGACCACTTAAATCAGAACCTCCAGGAGGGAGCCCAGGTGGTGGTGTGTTTCTGAGGCTCCCCCAGAGGAGTCCACGTGCAGCAAGTTTAAGAAGCACTGGTCTAGAATTTCTGCCCTCTCTGGAATGGGAAAGGGGAGCAGGCGGTGCTGGCGGTGCCTGGCTGGCTGATTGGCTGCTTCAGGAGCTGATTCATTCAGTCCACGGGTTAGATCTTGTCTGCCAGCCCTGGTGTGGGTAGCGGCCTGGGGTGCTGCCGTCTGAGGCTGGGAGATCGAGCGTGCCGGCCAGACAGGGCTCCTGGCACTCCCGGATGGGGCTGTCTTCTGCGTCAGCCCCGCGGAGGCTGCCCACAGCCGCTTGCGTCACTTCCCCAGGTTTGTGGTGGGAAGCGAGGGATAGATGGTCTGCTGATGGGAAAGAGAACAGGAAGGAAGATCTTTAGGTTAAGGCCGCTCTGACCCTTACTGTTCAAAAACAGTCTGGAACGCTGGCCTTTGAAAGCCATGATGCAGCTGCCCTTTCTAACAGGGAAATGGCTGTTGCTCATTTGGAAACCAAGAGAGATCTTCTAGGAGCTGCTAGACTTTTCTCTCCATCACTTAGCTCTTTTTTATAGAGGAGCCTGAGAAGGCTGTTAACCCCTAAGGAGCAGGAGCCTGCATGTTTCGTAGATGAGCGGAATGGAGCGTGTGTAATAATAACTGGATGCTGGCTTTTCTGACTGGAAGCTCCCAGAGGGCAGCAGGCTCACCCGGTCCTGTAGAGAGGTGCCCAGCAGGTTGGGGGCTGGGGTGAGGTCTCCAGGAACTAAGTGGGGAGGGACAAGGAATGAGATGCTTTACTGTGAGGGTCCCTGGGGAGCACGTCGACAGCGAGTGAAGACGGATGTGCGGCTCACACCAGCTGCTGCTCCTCTCCAGCAAAAGGGAGTCCCCCAGGAACTACTCCTCCTGAGTGGTCCTTGATGGACTCAGGGTCCTGTCCCAGGGATCCGAGTGGCCACACAGGAGAGGGGCGAGCCCTTTCCTGGAATCCTGTCGCCTCCTGCTGGGAGACAGAAGTCCCTTCTTGACATCTTCACGGGTGACACGGTGGCCCCAGGTCCTGAGGCTTCTGGGGACCCACCAATCAGACACATCTTAGCTGAACATTTCACAGGTCAGTGATGTATCGGTCTTGGTGAGGAGGCTGCTCATCCCCGCCTCGGAGCGTGCAGTTTCAGTGGTCACCGTGGGGGCGGCAGACGTGGGCTGTCCTGGGGTGACCACGTGGTGACCACGTGGTGAGCAGAGCACTCTCAGGCAGACTTGAGGGGCTGGGCGCCGGGCCCCACGCAGATGCTTACCAGCAGTGGGACCACACGCGTTTCTCAACCCGGCAGAGCTTCTGTCTGTAACCTGTAAAATAGGAACAGCACATTTAGTGTGTAAGAGATGGTGTGTGGAGGCACAGTGCTCTTCTGACCAGCCTCCTCGGAGAAGAGCAGAGAGGGGCAGACAGGCCCGCGGAACACGCTGTGATGGAAAAAGGGCGTCAGCGCATCTCCGCGCTGAGGGCCGGGTGTGGGAGGCACGCCAGCTCCCCTCCGCGGCCCGAGCTTGACGGCTCACCGGCCCTGTGGGGGAAAGTGTGAGCAGGAAGTGAAGGCATCCTGCCCAGTGTGACTTGTCTCCCACGGGCTGGCGAGAAGGGCAGCTCTGCCCCAGGAATCCGGCGTGTTCAGCTGGGTGATGCTGCGATGGCAGCGTGGCTGGGAAATTCCCCAGCCAAGGCAGACAGACGCCCACAGGTCGGTGCTGCGTGATGGCAGCCGGGAGAAAATGATCGCCCTCCGGGCCTCAGTTTCCTCATCTGCCAAAGGAGAATCCCGACCCGCCCTGGGGTCCACTGGATTTCTGAGACAGGCAAATTCTAGGCCGATTTCCACCGACCCGTTTATTCCCGCAAACTGTGGCTCCCGCATGCTCAGCCGCACAGGAACAGCATGAAGACAAAGCCAGGAGGGTGGGTGGCAGCGGACTCGAGAGAAGCTCGGGGAGCTGACAGGCGGACAGAGTTGCCGAGACCCCAGAATTCTCCCCTGGACCGTCTCCGCAGTGGGAAGGCCACTGGCCTCCACGTCCTCAGCTTCATTCTTCCCGGAGGGGGTCTTGGGCGGGGGTGCGGTCAGAAGAATCCACTGTGGTGTCGTGGGAAGAACGCAGCATAACAGACGGGTCCCTTTGAGCTCTGCAGACTGTAGGGCTGGACGCAGTCCTAACCTCCTCTGAGTCTCGGTTGTCTCAACTGTGAAATGTGGGTGATAAACTCAATCTTGCAGTTTGGTTCTGAGGATTAACTGAGACAGTGCATGCCAAGCACTTGGCATGGAGGAGGCTCTCAGTAAACCCAGGCCAACCCTGAGCCCCAGCAGAGAAGAGTCATCCCCTCGGTTATCAGAGAAAGCTGCAGCCCTCTGCTCCCACCAGTTGTGCATTTGTTTGATAAATACGCATATGTATGTGTGTGCATATGTGTGTGTGTGGATGTGTGTGTGTGTGTGTGTGTGTGTTGCTCAGTCGTGTCCGACTCTGAGACCCCATGGTCTGTAGCCCGCCAGGCTCTTCTGTCCATGGGATTTCCCAGGCAAGAATACTGGAGTGGATTGCCATTTCCTTCTCCAGGGGACCTTCCCAACTCAGGGATCAAACCCGGGTCTCCTGCACTGCAGGCGGATTCTTTGCTGAGCCACCAGGGAAGCCCTGGGACCTGGGGCCTGAGCTGATGTCCGTGTGCCTTTGGCCCGCTCAGCCTGGGAGAACTGCTGTCGTTCCCTTCAGCACAGGCTGGGATCGTGTGTGCACGCCTCTCTCCAGCTGTATTGTTACTTCCTTGAGGAGACGACTACGGCTTGCATGTCTTTGCATCTCCCATAGGATCTGAATGGATCTTTCAGTAGCAGCCCTCAATGAGCAAAACAGCTTGCCAACTCAGCAGATTCATACCTCCAGTGCCTGTGTGTTGGGCCCTTTAACGGTGGTCTTGCAACAAGCCTGAAGGATGGGGTATGGCCCCCATTTCACAGGCGAGGAGACTGGCACCAAGAAATGTTCTAGCCACTTCCTGGGGGGAGCTGGCCAGGCAGTTACCACAGCTGGCATTTGACCTTCGATTGTTCTCAGCCTGAGTCCATCCCATTCACTCCGTGGTTCTGGTGCTTACTTACTCTTGGTTGGAGAGGCCTTTAGGAGGAAGCGGTCACTCCCTTTCTCATCCTAAGAAGTGTGTGCAATGCACGTGTCCACCCTCACGTCTGTGTCTGTTCTAGAATGACTGTAAGCCCCCTGAGGAGCCTCAGCGCCCGCCCACTCTGCAGGAGATCAAGCAGAAGATTGAGAGCTACAACGCCCGGGAGAAGAACTGCCTGGGCATGAAGCTGGTGAGTGTCCATGCCCGCGCCCCATCCCTGCCCCCACCTAGCTCACAGCCCCTTCTGCTTTGGCTCCGTTCTTTCCCCTCGGAATCCTGGGGCTCCTCTCCCCAGGAGGGCGCTCCCCTTTCTTTGGGGCTCTGGAGGCCTCCAGGCTTACGTGAGGCCAAGAACCTGGGCTGTCCGTGCTCTGGGGAAACAGACTGGGCTATGGGATGAGACCTAGATCCCGTCTCTGGCTGTTTCTCTAAGTTGAAGCTTTGGGAAACCTTAACCTCTCTGAGCTTCAGTATAAAATAGAGACATTAGTGTCCAGGTGTCAAAGCACATGTAGGCATTAAATGATATGCAGGTGACTAGGGGCCCAGGAAGCCCTAGGCAAGGGGTGCAGGCAGCCCTCCTCCCCTTCTTGGTCCTCACATCCTGTGCCTGGGGCAGCCTGCCTGACTGCAGAGCTCAGAGAGGAGGGCACCAGCTTCGTGCTGGTTCAGAGAGGCCATCTTCAGGGGAGACGCTGGAGGCGCCCTGCCCCCTGCTGGTGTTTGCTGGCAACTGGCTCTTTGGGGCGTTAGCTGGATGGACACCAGAACAATCCAGTCGCAGAGGAACTGGGGTTTGTCTCGAGGGTTTTAGAGAGAGAGATGCAGGAGGAAATTCAGTGCCCTGGTTCTCCAAAGATCTTATCACAGAGCCTGCCTGCTCCTCCTTGGTTTGGAGGGGGGACGACTAGAGGGGCCACTCCAGACCCTGCGTCTTGGCCTGGGGACTCAGCAGAGGCAATCACCCCATCTGCCTGGTGGCAGGGGATTTGGGGCAAGCAGCGTGAGCCCCTGGGGAGGGGGAGCCGCAGCAGTAGCTAGGTCCTGCGGGCCTTCTCCTGCCGCTGCCCTGCCAGCATCCCTAGGTCAGCAGAGGCAGGAGGGAACTCAGGGAGGCAGGAGGTGCGCGTGTGGCTGGGATGGTGCTGCATCAGGAAGGGCCTCTGCAGCCCGGTGGGTCTGGAGCCCCCGGCGGGAGTGGCAGGTGGGAGATCCCGCGAGACAGGCCCGCCGTGACCACGCCCAACCTGCGCCCTGGCAGAGCGAGGACGGCAGCTACACGGGCTTCATCAAGGTGCACCTGAAGCTGCGGCGGCCGGTGACGGTGCCCGCCGGGATCCGGCCCCAGTCCATCTATGACGCCATCAAGGATGTGGATCCAGCGGCCGCCACGGACAAACGTACATCCTTCTACCTGCCCCTCGACGCCGTCAAGCAGCTGCACATCAGCAGCAGCACCACGGTCAGCGAGGTCATCCAGGGGCTGCTCAAGAAGTTCATGGTCGTGGACAATCCCCAGAAGTTCGCGCTCTTCAAGCGGATACACAAGGATGGGCAAGGTAGGAGCGAGCGAGCTCTCCCCCGGAAACTACCCTTCCGGACTCTGGCTGGGCGGGCCCGGTCACACTTGAGCTGGAGGGGTGGGCTTCTCGTGGCGCCGGAGCCCAGCCTCCCCTTGGCGTTGGGTCTGCAGACGGACCGCCCACCGTGCCCCTCCCTTCACACGTGGCTGCAGGAAACCCACCCCTGGGCGTTCACTTCCTAATCTGTGGGATGGGACCACTCCCTCGAACGTTTGGGGGGATGACGTGAATGGAAACACGCTTCCCACCCTAGCAGACTCTGAAGGTACCGGTTGTTACCCTTTATTCCTGCCAGGCGCCTTTCGTTAGGTTGAAAGAATGGCTAGAAACACCCCTGCATCCGAATCGGTCCGGCCATCCTGAGCCCCTGCTCTTCTACTCCAAAGCAGCCCAGCCCGCTCTCTTGGTTTACAGTGCTGTTTTTTTCTTTTTTTCGTTTTTTGAGTTTGTCTTACTGTCATTTTGAACCTAAATCAATTAAGAATTTTTCCTTCCTCTAGGAAGGAAAATAATTCTCTATTTGTAGACTGAGTAGTTTTTTAAAGTTTAATTAATTTTAATTGGAGGCTAATTACTTTACAATATCATAGTGATTTTGTCATACACTGACATGAATCGGCCATGAGTGTACATGTGTTCCCCATCCTGAACCCCCTCTGAGTAGTTTTTTAAAGTTTAATTAATTTTAATTGGAGGCTAATTACTTTACAATATCGTAGTGATTTTGTCATACACTGACATGAATCGGCCATGAGTGTACATGTGTTCCCCATCCTGAACCCCCTCCCACCTCCCTCCCCATCCCACCCCTCTGGGTCATCCCAGTGCACCAGCCCTGAGCACCCTGTCTCATGCATCGAACCTGGACTGGTGGTCTGTCTCACATGTGGTACTATACATGTTGCAGTGCTCTTCCAGAAACTCTCCATCGCTGACTGCCCCCTCTACCTGCGCTTACTCGCCGGGCCTGACACAGACATCCTCAGCTTCGTGCTAAAGGAGAACGAAACTGGAGAGGTGGAGGTAGGTCCTGGCACCTCCGCCTGTGCGCATTCCCAGCCCATGGGGCTTGCCTAGCCGGGCGGGCACGGTCCACACCCCCCAGCGCAGCAGGAGGCCGCCCTGCAGCTGCTGAGCTGGGGCGAGTGTGGCCCAAGATCAGCGCTGAAGTCAGGAGTGTAAGTGCTCTGGGGGAGCAGGTCAGGGCCTGTCTGGCAAGGCCTGTGGAAGGACAGGATTCCATGTGCCTACTTTGAACACTCAGGGTGGAGGGGTACTGAGAACCTCCCTGTGTTCCACCCAGCTTTTTGCTCCTGAGGATGTCCTGAGGCCCAGCAAGCTCCAACTCTGGGCTCCCCCAGGCACAGGTACTGTTGACTCAATTGTCTCTCCCTAGTTCTTGAAAGCAGACCTCGCTACCCCAAGGGAAGCGTCCAGCCTGCGGTATGAACTGGGGTGAAACCAAGCTGGTGCTCCCCGCGTCCTGGGGTTTTCAGAAGCAGTCTTGGGGGCCACTGTGGAAATTAGGGGGATCTAGGCCTGTCTTTTTCCAGCCTCCACCAGGAAGCTCTGCTCTCCCTCTGTTTGACAGAGTGGGAGGTTTTGTTGGGACAGCGTATTCCACGGAAACTGTTTGAGCGTTGCTGGCCCCGTGGGAACCTCACAGGCCTGGGGTTTAGAGGCCTGGCTTCTCGTTCAAGTTTTGTGGCTATACTGGAAGCTCTGTGACAGTGGTTCCCTCTGTGGACTTCAGCTTTCCCATTTCTCCAGTGTGGGGATTAAACCAGATAAACCTTGATGTTCCGTTGTGCTCAACAAGCCTAGGAGTCAAAGTCCCTGACCCCATGGGGGCCTCAGTTCCTGGGCCAGCCGGGAAAAGCCGGACTTGCCTTCTGTCCTGAGAAGCCAGGTCCCACTGGCCAGGCCCAGGCCCGCCAGGCCCTGCAGAGCTGTGCAAGTGACTCATCTCATTACCTGCGCTGCCAGCCTCGGGAGGTGGACACCCTAATTCCACGGCAGATGAGGAAACAGCTGAGAAGGGTGGAGTTCTGTGCTCAGGGTCACATGGCAGAGCCAGGCTGACGCCCAGTCTCCTGAGTCCAAGCTCAGCTCCCCTCCCGACGTCACTCTGGGGGCTGCATGCTGGGGACCCGTTGCTGGTCAGCCCCAAAGCAGACAGCTCCAGGTGGTCACCAGGGTCTCAGGCAGCTCCAGCATCACAGTTAGGATCTCAGCTGCTACCGAGAAATTTAAGATTATTGATTCTCCAATGAATAGGGCCTAAGCCAATAAAATACAGCATAAGCCAATCAAAACAGGGCTTATGGTCAACTAATTCTTGGCCAGAAGATGCCAGGATTTGAAATTCTGCTGCTGATATGGCATGGAGACCTCAGGCTGTGTTCATCACACCTGCCTATTCCGTAGCAAGTGGTGTGAAGGGGGAGCTGAGCTGGCAGGGCCCCTCCGTCACGCGATGTCTAACCTGGTTCCTGTTCTCTCTCTCCCCCAATCTCCCTCTCGCCGCCCAGTGGGACGCCTTCTCCATCCCTGAGCTCCAGAACTTCCTAACGATCCTGGAGAAGGAGGAGCAGGACAAGGTCCAACAAGTGCAGAAGAAGTACAGCAAGTTCAGGCAGAAACTGGAGGAGGCTTTAAGAAAATCCCAGGGCAAACCTGCCTAGCCAGTCCAGCCTCCCCTTCTCCCGAAAGCCCATGGATTTAATTTTTATTATTAATTATTATTTTGCAACAGACACTTTCTCAGGACACCTCTGGTGGGTGCATCTGTGCCTGCCCATCAGTTCCAGATGTGGCACGACGCCTCTGGCGGCCGCGTGTGCGTGCAGGCTCGGGGCCTGCCTGTCGCCATCCGTGCCTCTGCACACCGCCCCCGAGCAGCGCGCTCGTGTGCAAGATCGGCCACCTCGTCTCGCCATCTGCAAGCCTTCCGCAAACCAAACAGCTGCCTCTCCCCACACCAGCTGGCAAAGCAAAGGGTTTTAGAGATATGTGTTCTTTCTCTGGCCTTTAGACTTCAATTCATTTCTTATTTGCCATCCACAGTTCCTTTATTTATGAGTCCAGAACTGTAGTATATTCCTTTAGCAGGTCTGAGCTAAGCTCCTGAAACAGGACAGTGCTCATAGAAGAATTGTCCTGGGTCTTCCCTTGTGATCCAGTGGCTAAGACTCCAAGCTCCCAACGCTTGGGGCCCAGGTTCGATCCCCAGTCGGGGAACTAGATCCCACACGCCTCAACTGAAACATCTCGCGTGCTACAACTTAAGACCCTGTGCAGTCAAATAAATAAATATTTAAAAAAGAGAATTTTCCCCCACCGTCCTCAGGTGCCCGTTGCTCACGGGTAAGGGATGGTCATAAAGCTACTGGCCCCAGAGGCTTGGGTCAGAAGCACCAAAGCTGAGGTTGCCTGAGAGATTTCCAGAGAAGCTGCAGCTGGCCCTGGCCCTGATGGCCGGAGTCTGTACACGTGTAAACCCAAAGGCATTTATATCTGTGTGCGTGTGGGCTTCAGCCACACCTTCGTCAGCTCTTGTTTCTAAGTTGCAGTTTTGAATTTACTATTGCCATCATCCTCATTGTTTCCACTAAGGGGAAACCAGCTCCTTAACCATTTTTAAAGTCTCCTGATGAGTGCGGAAATCAGACGGTCAAAGCCAAAATGTGTTGCAGGTAAACGAGTCCAAGCTGTCTTCAGGCCTCCCCAGCTAGCGGCTGCCTCGGTTCCCCTCCGGCCTCCAGGACTGCCCCTCCCCTCCCTCTGGACTCTGGGATCTCCAAGTGCTGCCGGAGGAGCTGCCTTGGTTACGGAGGGGGGTGCCCTCCAACGCAGCCAACTTGGGACTCCTTCGTGGTCTGAAGCATTGTCGGCCGTGGGGCTGGCCTCCTGCTGACCTCAGTGCCTTTTTGTTTTTGGAGAGGGTCAGGAACCCGGGCCTTTGCTTGAGGCTCTGCTGCTGGCTTGCTCCTGCCAGGAAGCGGACCACGGTGGTGTGGGAGACAAGGACAGGGGAGCCTGCCCCCCAAGCATGGGATGAGGGTCACAAAGTTCCTGCCCGCCTAAGGTCCTGGGCCCTGACTTCCTAGAAGTGAGGTCAAACCGCCTGGACAGGGCGGATGAGATTCCCAACTCTACATCTCTACCGGCTCCTTGCTTAGGTTCAAACCTAAAACCAGCCAAACGATTCAAGCCAGGAGCCAGGACGGCAGAGACACTCCAGGGCAGAGGGAGAAGGGCTGTGACCTTTCAAAGTGGGGCCGGTTTTCCAATCCAGCCTCTAAGAGATCCATTTCTTCGCTGTTCTCTGCCTTCCCAAGTCCTTGGGTCGGTTCAAGCCTCACAAGTCCCCTCCCTGAGTCCACCTGGCCCCTGATCCTAGAAGGAATACAGAACCTTCATCGTGCAAACTTCTTGGTCTTCAGAGCTGCAAAAACAGGACAAGCTAAGCAGCTCAAACAGATGTTTTCCATCATAAAAACCCTAGTTATCTGCCATCTCCTGCTCAGCCTTATCACTTCCCTCCCTTAAAATCCCCTCTCCCTGCTGTGGGCGGGCGCAGCACCCTCTCCTCCACGCTGCATGTCTGTAACATGAACAGAAGGCACGCCGCTGCAACCGCTGTGAATGCTGCTGAGACCCCCCCTCGGATGGGGTGGCCATTTTATTTTTGAGAAGAAAAAGAAGTCGTGTACATATATACATAAAGGCATATAGCTATATATAAAGAGATGGGGTGTTTATGAAATAAGAAAACTGGGAAAACTCAGACTTTATCGAAAGCGCAGTTAGACCAAGGGACCCGGGCTGGGGTCTGCGCCTCCGAAGCAGTAGCGAGTGGGGAGTCCCCCTCCCCTCGCAGGGTCGGTGTGGAGCGCCTTCTGCCCTTGTGTTGCCCAGTGTGTGCTCTGGGGCTGTTTTCTTCTGAAATGTCTGTCTTATATGGGTTTTAAAAAAAGTAATAAAAGCTTGTTGCAAAAATGATTCAGACGGGAGATGCGTTCCTTGACCCTCCCCCTCTCAGGGAAATCTGGGAAACTGTGTGGAAATGGTGGAGCTGGGAGAGGGGTGGGGACAGAGGAACGCACACACTTCAAGGCCAAGTCAGATTTTCTTTTGCCAACAAACAGAGGGATGAAGGCTCTGAGAACACCTTGCAGAGGCACGGGCTGGAGGTGCTGCCATGGTGACGGGTTATGCTCCACCCCCACAGAGCAGGAAAGCAGGGGGACTCACTACAGAAGGAGCACTTTGAAAAGGGGGGGTGGGGGGCTCTCTGGAGCCAAGGATGGATGATTAAACACCAGAACAGGCTACTGAGTTAAGCAGTGATTCTTCTTTTTCTGGCATTGTTTCAAAATCAGATAGGAAGGAGTCTTTGAACGTTTGCGATCATCTCACCTAAAGGAAAGGGCTAGATGGCTAAGACAGTCCTTCCACCTTAGCTCTGATGTCCATCAAAGGAATATCTCAGTAATTGTGGCGCTAACCATATAAAAGTTATTAAAAAGGAATTCTCGCCTGCCTTCCGGTATTGATCACACACAGTGCAATCAACAAGGGCCCGCAGTTCATCCGGTCCACCCCTGCCCTCCTTCTAGGAGAGCACCCCTGTCCAAGAGACATTCTTAAAAGTGTCCAGGGATGGGGTACAGCTGTAACGTTTGCTCGCTCCAAGAGGTATATCTTTCAATAATTTTGCCACAACCCAGAAATGAACCAGTTTTTGCGTTTCACTGAAACTCATTTGGTTACGATGTGAGACTAAGTTCAAAGTTACACGTTTGACCTTGGTGTAGATAATTTGGCTTAGCACATAGAAAAAGGAATCCCTTGCACAGCCCAACACGCCCTTGCCTCCTCCCATGTACCTGTGGTATTCATGAGAAGAAAAGGGAAGATGAATCTATGCAAAATGTGTCACCATTACCGGGAAAACCATCCGAAGCGCGTCTTGACAGCACTGTGTCAGGGCAGAATTCTGGGTCAGACCTGAAGTGTGGATGTTCACTGTTAGACCTAGCCTCACCATGCACTGGCTTGTGTCTTTAGTAGGGGTGAACAAGGCAAGACAGAACCCTGAGCCTCCAGTCCCTCCAGGGTTGTGCTAAACAAATTATGTCTGTGAGAGAACTTTATAAAGCACTGTGTGTTTTCTTGGGAGAAGGAAATGGCCCACTCCAGTACTCCTGCCTGGAGAATCCTATGGGCAGAGAAGCCTGGCGGGCTTCAGTCCGTGGGGGTCGCAAGAGATGGACACAACTGAGCGACTCCACCGCCACACGCTCCCTCCGTGTCATTTGTATTCATGTGAGGACCGCATTTCACGACTACTCTAACTCCTGCCGATCAACCTCTGTCTGTCCAAGGGTTCTGTTGTGACAGAATCTTGTTTGGGGTCAATTTCTAGAAATCTCTCTCTCAGTTTTTCATATGCTTATGTTAACAGAGCAGATCAGTAAAATGACGCAGTTTACTTACAGTGAGTCAGCAATGAAAAGACCAATTATTCAGAGCCTCATAACAAAAGGCAAGGGACCTCACAGACATTTTTACATTCATGCCTTCTTATTCAAGCCCCAGGTGGGGAATTTGTGAATATTGTGGGTATTTTCGAGTCTTTATCTTGGTTAAAAAAAAAAAAAAAAACAAGATGAGCAAGAAAAAAAGTAAAGTGAAGTGTAATTTTATTTTTTTGATGGTAACCAGCAGATAACTCTGCAGTGATATGGCTCAGCCCTTCTCCTTCCTATTGCACAAGGAGGCCCCTGGTGACCATCAGACTGAGCAGGGACCACAGCAGGGGTCTGAACCTTTTCACATGATCCAGCTGGGAACTGGACAAAAGCATGGTAACCTCCTTTAGGGAAATGGTCACACAAAATCTTACGCACTATTTCAGAGAACTCCGCGGACCCTCTGAAGACCTTGTCCATGAGCCCCATGTGAAGACTTTGAGGCTAAAGCATTAGTTGATTAAGACTCTTCACTGTAGCAAGGCCATCTACCCTGTAGCCACATCACAACCCACAGCTATCAGCAGCAGTTGTCAATGCTGAGGGCAACTTACTGTTGTGTAGAAACCCATGTCCTAAAGTGCTTTCACTGTGTATGTCTGGTCTAGCCTAAACTTTGCTCAAGGAAGAGATAACTGTTCCTTCTTTTGAATGATGACAAATATGAACATACAAATAGCCCTTTAGATATCTGAAGCAATGATTTGGGGGCTGGGAGGTTAATTAGGTAGTAAGAATAGCAAGAGGTTACTGAATATTTGGCAGGCTCCCCGTCCCTGAGCTCTGGATGGGCTGTGGGGCCTTAAAGGCAGAGTACACACCAAATGACTGAAACCGCAGCCTCCAGCGGCCTCCAGTGCTCCTTTCAAACAGCTTCGAACCTGAAAACTCAGTAATACAGTTTAGCTAAGTGGAAGAAACAAAAGGGAATCCAATTCAGATTAGAATAAAAATTTATTTTGGTAAAGAATTATATATATATATCTATATATATTTTTTAATTTGCAAAAACAAAATACTCATATAAATTACCAGCCCAGAGCCTGGATTTCCACTGGATCAACCACATGAAATTAGAGTCTGTCATTTCTTCTTGCCAGGTTTAGGGGCTTTTTCCAGGCCTTGGATGTGTTTTCGAGGAAGCCGATACTCTTCTACAATCCAAAAGGCAGAAACTCCTCAGTGAGGTTTGCGCATGCTCTCTCCTGCCTGCCCCTTCCCCTCCATCTACAATGACCCTCCTTTGCCCCGATCTCCAAGTCCCCGGGTGGCACAAGCAGTAAGGAACCCGCCTGCCAGTGCAGGAGACGTAAGAGACACGGGTTCAGTCCCTGGGTTTGAAAGATCCCCTGGAGAAGGAAATGGCAACCCCCTCCAGTACTCCTGCCTGGAGAATTCCGTGGACAGAGGAGCCTGTGGGCTACAGTCTGTGGGGCAGCACAGAGTGGACTGAGACTGAAGCAACTCAGTACGCATGCCGGGGTCCCCAGCTGCAGAGCTGTCTCCCGGCCCTCCTGCCCCACTGTTCATGCCCGCCATCGAGCCTCAGTTCAAACCGTTTCCATCACGCAACCTGCCCTTCCACACCCGGCTCACAGTCAACCCCTGCGGGATGGGGCACGCATCCTCATGCCTCGAGGCTGAAGTCCTTCAGCGACTTTCCTGTTGGTAACGACTTTCCAGGTGTGCTGCAGGCATTTGTGACTCTCTCGTAAGCGAGAATGCGTGTGTCTGAGTTCAGCTATGTGTCTGTCTTTCTCCTCTGTATTTCACATGGGGCTCTTCACTTAAAGGGGTGCAACTCTGTAAGTTAACTGCTGGGTACTGCCTGAGACCATAAAGTAAGTGTGCTTATTGAGCATTTACTATGTGCCAGACCTTGGGAATGAAAAAGGAAAGGTCTCTGATTCAAGATGCTCATTTTAACAGGGAGTTCAGACAGCAGAATAAATTAGCCCAGGTGTAGACACTAATCAGAAATATAAACACAATTGGAAAGTGCTATGTTAGCAGGTTTTTAAATGTCAATTTAAGGAAACAAAAAATTTTAAAATGGGACATGTTCTAAGACAGGCTTCCTGTGGCCCCTGAGCTGGGCCGAAGCACCTTTAAGGCCGCGAGAGGCCATTCGAGGCTAGGGAACTACACAGAGGGAGGCAGGGGTGACTGTGGGGTGCACGCAGGGGCCACCAAGGAGACCAGCACGGCTGAGGCCTGGCCTGGGAGTCAGGGGCCTGCCAGAGAAGGTGGAGGGGAGACGGGGCGGGGCTGGGTGGGTCTTGCTCACTGAACTGAAAGAGTTTATTCTGCAAGTCAAGGTGGGAAGCCCAACCAGAGCACTGAACAGCCGAATCATCTCAGCACAAAGCACTGACCCTGTTTCCTCGTCTGCAAAACAGAAGCGGTTCTCCAGCATCAAGCCTGCAAAAAGCCCAGCAGAGTGCCCAGCAAAGGCTGAGGGCTCCACAGACGGCTTATAAAAGAGGGAAACCAGAAAGAAAACTTCTCTACTAGGATGGTGGGTGAAACACTGAATTTGGGGGCTAAGAGATAAAGGGCAAACATTAGTTCTACCTCTCGCTGGCTGCTAAAAGCTATGTACATGCTAAACCCACTAGAGTGACTTCAGTTGGTAGGAAGATCTTTGCCAAGTAAGACTAACGTCTCTGCTTCTTCAGGGGGGATGCTCACCGAGCAACAGCCGGCCAAGGTGGTGGATCTGATTGCCCTGGATCTGAACCTGCAGGCTGTCCTTGAGACCTGGGGCAGGGCTGACGGTGGTGCTAGCCTGGCATCGCTGCTGGAGGGTGGCAGCCACTGAGCGCGGGTCCAGGCCGTAGGCCTCCAAGTTCCGGACCACGGTCACCTGGGCGAGACAAAAGACTGGCGGTGGGTACAGACCACATGCCCCCTCCAGAAAACTTCCGGGGCCTCTGCAACCTCCTCACCCTATGTTCACCATCCCTACAGCCACATCCATTCATCCAAGTAATTAATTTTTATGCTTCTAAATTGAAGTTTTCTTTTTACCCCATCCAAGACAGGCATACCTCAGAGATTCTGAGGGTTAGATTCCAGACCCACCATGATAAAGTGAATATTACAGTCAAATGAGTCACATGGACTGTTTGGTTTCCCAGTGCACATGAAAGTTACATTCTCATACAAATCAAAACTACAATAATGTACCACCTCACACCAGTCAGAATGGCCATCATTAAATTCTCCAAATAATGAATGCTAGACAGAGGGTGGAGAAATGGGAATCCTCTTACATTCTCGGTGGGAATATAAATTCATACAGCCATCAAGGAGAACAGTATAAAAGTTTCTCAAAAAATTAAAAACCGAACTACCATGTAATCCAGTCATTCCACTCCTGGGCATGAAAGTGAAAGTGAAGTCGCTCAGTCATGTCCGACTCTTTGCGACCCCATGGACGGTAGCCCACCAGGCTCCTCTGTCCATGGGATTCTCCAGGCAAGAATACTGGAGTGGGTTGCCATTTCCTTCTCCGGGGGATCTTCCTAACCCAGGGATCGAACCCAGGTCTCCCAAATTGCAGGTAGATGCTTTAACCTCTGAGCCACTCCTGGGCATAGATCCAAGCAAAACTATAATTCAAAAAGACAAATATGTAGCCCTATACTCACAGCAGTATTATTTACAACAGCCAAACCACGGAAACAACCTACAACAGATGAACAGGTGAAGATGTGGCACATGGGATATCACTCAGCCATAAAAAAGAACACATCTCAGTGACCCAAGCCTATGCCCCGACCAGCAATGCTGAGGAAGCTGAAGCTGAACGGTTCTATAAAGACCGACAAGACCTTTCAGAACTAACACCAAAAAAAGATGTCCTTTTCACTACAGGCGACTAGAATGCAAAAGTAGGAAGTCAAGAAACACCTGGAGTTTAACAGGCAAATTTGGCCTTGCAGAAAGGAATGAGGCAGGGCAAAGGCTAATAGCGGTTTGCCAAGAGAATACACTGGTCATAGCAAACACCCTCTTCCAACAACACAAGAGAAGATTCTACACATGGACATCACCAGATGGTCAACACCAAAGTCAGACTGATTATATTCTTTGCAGCCAGATAGAGAAGCTCTATACAGTCAGCAAAAACAAGACCGGGAGCTGATTGTAATTCAGATCATGAACTCCTTATTGCCAAATTCAGACTTAAGGAGGTTCACGACATTGCACAGGAGACAGGGATCAAGACCATCCCCAAGAAAAAGAAATGCAAGAAAGCAAAATGGCTGTCTGAGGAGGCCTTACAAATAGCTGTGAAAAGAAGAGAAGCGAAAAGCAAAGGAGAAAAGGAAAGATATACCCATTTGAATGCAGAGTTCCAAAGAATAGCAAACAGAGATAAGAAAGCCTTCCTCAGTGATCAGTGCAAAGAAATAGAGGAAAACAATAGAATGGGAAAGACTAGAGATCTCTTCGAGAAAATTATCTCTTCAAGATACCAAGGGAACATTTCATGCAAAGATAGGCTCAATAAAGGACAGATTTGGTATGGACCTAACAGAAGCAGAAGATATTAAGAAGAGATGGCAAGAATACACAGAAGAACTGAACAAAAAAGAGCTTCATGACCAAGATAATCACGATGGTGAGATCACTTACCTAGAGCCAGACATCCTAGAATGTGAAGTCAAGTGAGCCTTAGGAAGCATCACTACGAACAAAGCTGGTGGAGGTGATGGAATTCCTGTTGAGCTATTTCAAATCCTGAAAGATGATACTGTGAAAGTGCTGCACTCAATATGCCAGCACATTTGGAAAACTCAGCAGTAGCCACAGGACTGGAAAAGGTCAGTTTTCATTCCAATCCCTAAGAAAGGGAATGCCAAAGAATGCTCAAACTACCACACAATTGCACTCATCTCACACGCTAGTAAAGTAAGTAATGCTTAAAATTCTCCAAGCCAGGCTTCAGCAATACGTGCACTGTGAACTTTCAGATGTTCAAGCTGGTTTTAGAAAAGGCAGAGGAACCAGAGATCAAATTGCCAACACCTACTGGATCATCGAAAAAGCAAGAGAGTTCCAGAAAAACAACTACTTCTACTTTATTGACTATGCCAAAGCCTTTGACTGTGTGGACCACAGCCAACTGTGGAAAATTCTGAAAGAGATGGGAATACCAGAACACCTGACCTCTTGAGAGGTCTGTATGCAGGTCAGGAAGCAACAGTTAGAACTGGACATGGAACAACAGACTGGTTCCAAATAGGAAAAGGAGTACGTCAAGGCTGTATATTGTCACCCTGCTTATTTAACGTCTATGCAGAGTAAACCATGAGAAACGCTGGGCTGGATGAAGCAGAAGCTGGAATCAAGATTGCTGGGAGAGATATCAATCACCTCAGATATGCAGATGACACCACCCTTATGGCAGAAAGTGAAGAAGAACTAAAGAGCCTCTTGATGAAAGTGAAAGAGGAAAGCGAAAAAGTTGGCTTAAAACTCAACATTCAGAAAACAAAGATCATGTCATCTGGTCCCATCACTTCATGGCAAATAGATGGGAAACAGTGGAAACAGAGTCAGAGTTTATTTTGGGGGGCTCCAAAATCACTGCAGCCATGAAATTAAAAGATGCTTACTCCTTGGAAGGAAAGTTATGATCAACTTAGCATATTTAAAAGAAAAGACATTACTTTGCCAACAAAGGTCCGTCTAGTCAAGGCTATGGTTTTTCCAGTAGTCATGTATGGATGTGAGAGTTGGACTGTGAAGAAGGCTGAATGCCAAAGAATTGATGCTTTTGAACTGTGGTGTTGGAGAAGACTCTTGAGCGTCCCTTGGACTGCAAGGAGATACAACCAGTCCATCCTGAAGGAGATCAGCTCTGGGATTTCTTTGGAAGGAATGATGCTAAAGCTGAAACTCCAGTACTTTGGCCACCTCATGCAAAGAGTTGACTTATTGGAAAAGACCCTGATGCTGGGAGGGATTGGGGGCAGGAGGAGAAGGGGACGACAGAGGATGAGATGGTTGGATGGCGTCATCGACTCAATGGACGTGAGTTTGAGTGAACTCCGGGAGCTGGTGATGGACAGGGAGGCCTGGTGGGCTGCGGTTCATGGGGTCGCAAAGGGTCAGACACGACTGCGCGACTGAACTGAAGACAACACAGAAACAGACTCCCCGACACAGAGAACAGACCTGTGGTTGCCTAAGGAGAAGAGGGTGGGTAAGGGAAGGACTGGGAGTCTGGGATTAGCAGATGCAAACTAGTGTATACAAGATGGACAAAGAACAAGTTCCTACTGTGTAATACAGAGAACTGTATTCAACATCCTAGGATAAGCCATAATGGAAAAGAATATGAAAAAAGACGATATGTATATATATAAGTGAATCACTTTGTATTCAGCAGAAATTAAAAGCGACATTGTAAATCAACTGTACTTCAACAAAATATCTTTAAAAAGTTATGCTTTCACTATACCATTAACTGTACAATAACATTATATGTTAAAAAACAAAGTATGTACATTAATTTAAAAATACTTTATTTGTAAAAAGTGCCACCCATCACCTGAGCCTTCAATGAGTTGCCATCTTTTTCACAACAGTAACATCAAAGACCACGGTCACAGATCACCGTAACAAATAATAACGGAAAAGTGTGAAACATTGCAGGAATTACCAAAACGCGATACAGGCACAAGAAGTGAGACTGCTGGCGAAATGGCACCAACAGGCGTGCCTGACACAAAAACTGCCACAGGCAACTTTCAATCTGAAAAATTTTCCAATTTGAAAAAAAAAACAAAACACTGTCTGCAAAGCATAATAAAAAGAAGCACAATAAAAGGAGGTGTGCCTGTATACATTATGTATTATATTTAGTGGGACAGACACCCGATCCCACATAGAACATAAGACTCTTGTTTGTTCAGTTGCCAAGTTGTGCCCAACTCTTTGCGACCACATGGGCGGGAGCCCACCAGGCTCCTCTGTCCATGGATTTCCCAGGCAAGAATACTAGAGTGGGTTGTCATTTCCTTCTCCTACATATGCTTTTTCTAAAGTTTTTTAAATTTTTTTAATGGAGAATTTAAAACATAAATAAAAGTAGAAGAGTACAATGAGCCCCATGTAGCCATCACCAAGTCCAAGAATTTTCAACTCATGACCAACCCTGATTCATCTATATCCCCACCCACCCGCATTCCTATGTTACTTTAAAGCAAATCCTTCTAGAAATCTCATCTACAAACATTTCAGTATGTATCTCTAAGAGATAAGGGCTCTTTTTAACATAAAAACAAAACCATCACTGTATATAATTATACATTCAAGAAATGGTGGCTATTGCTAATTATTAAACTTATTATCACTTGGTTCTCATTTATTGAGCGTTTATATGCCAAGTAGTATCATAAATATTTCACCTACATATATTCCTTCATTTGATCCTCACAGTGCCTTGTGGGGCAAGTATTATCCCCATTGTTCATATAAGGAAACTCGGGCAAAAATGACATTAAGTATCGTGCTCGAAGTCAAGCAGCAAGGCAAAGCCACACGGAACCCAGTCTGCAATCTCAAAGCATAGGCTCATATCCACACACTGGAGTCTGTCTTTTGGGACTTCTACCCAATAACCCTATTTCTGTCTTCTCAAGACAAAGTAAATGCACTCCTTTTCCCAAGGACAGCTTTTCAACATATTTGAGGACAGATGTAATTTGTTCTTAAGACTGTGTTGCCAAGCTAAACACGCTCAGTTCTTCAGCAATTCTTTACCAGTTATTTTCACTGAACAAGGCCCAAGAGGCAACAGAAAGAGAAGAGCTGAAGGCCCATACCAGAGTTCCAAGGAAAAAGTAAATACAAGATCTTGTTCACTTTTAGAACCAGGCTCTAGCAAGTTTCCTAGCACAGAATCCTAGAGGACGAGGAGGAAGCAGGTCAGCTTCACCTGTTTTACATAGAACTTAGCCCAGTCACACAAACATGGGTGTTTCCTAAACAATTTCTGAGGTGTATGAGGCCAATCGAAAAATTTCCAATCACATTAGAAAGACTGGAACTTAGCAGGACGATTACATCACCATCTTCAAATGTTGTTATCTCTTAAAAATTACCTTTTTGTTCGAAGCTCTCTGTGCTAGGGTGATGTCGATTGGGCAGATCCTGCCTTTCTTCACAATGGGCTCTTGTCCCGGAAAGGTCACTTGATAGGCAGGCTGCAATTTTTCCAAACATCTGAAATGGGAGTTGGAGGCTGATAAAGCCAGCAGAAGCCATTTCCTCATAGCTCACGCCCAGCAGGCGGCTAGATGGAAGCTGATCTTGTAAGCAGTGGCTCGCCTCTGGCTGCAGAGTGGAATCATGCAAATCAACTAGGGAGCTGCACCCCAGACCAACTGAGTTAGAAACTCTGATCGTGAAGATCCATTTTTTAAAACTGCGCTGCTGTAATCGCTTTGCACTGCCGTGTCGGTTTCTGCAGCACGGCAAAGTGAGTCAGCCGCGCGTATACAAACATCTCCACTGTTTTGCACCTCCTTCCCATCTAGTCCACCGCAGAGCACCAAGTGGAGTTCTCTGTGCTACAAGGAGGCTCTCAAGGAAGATACCTGTTTTTAAGCGCCCCAACATGCAGCCACCGCGGAGACCCACCGACTCAGGGAAGGGGACATCTGAGAGGAGCCCCTGGAAACTGTCCACAGGTCTGGCCTTCTGAAAACCTGCCCAGCGGCCCTGTGGCAGATTTCTGTCTCTAGACTCTACCTTACCCAGCCGGATAAAGCACAGCTTCGCATTTCTGACAGGTTCCAATCATGCACCTTTTCCAGGAGCCTTTACCAAAAGGAATCTCTACCTTTTGTCTAACCAGATTTTCTTTTGCTAGCACATATATTGGGAGAGACAAACTTTTTCTATAAAGAGCCAGACGGTAAATATTTTAGGCTTTAAGAGCCATATGGTCTCTGTTGAAATTACTCAACGTTGCCATTTAGCAAGAGCACAGAGTAGATATTATGTGAACAAATGGGTGTGGCTTTGCGCCAGTAAGACCTTATTCACGAAAACAGGTAGCAGGCCAGATCTGGCCCACAGGCAGTAGCTCGCTAACTCCTGATATAAATTATTATCGGTTTTGGTTCCATGGAAAAGAAAAGGTATAAGAATCCTTCCTTTGAAAAGACTTTAAGACAATCCCCATCCCCGACTCCCACTTTGTTTCTCTCTTTGACGTTCTCACTTTTAATCAACGTTCTTTTCCTCTCTCCTTCTCTTCTATATTGTGTTGGCCCAAACCGTCCCAAAGACCCTCCATCAGAATTGCCCATGCTGTGTTTGTGCAGATTGGCACAGTGTGAACTGTGGAACAGAAGTCAGAGCCGGCGCCCGATGCGAGAGACGTCAAGGGGAAGGGGTGGCAACGTTAGAGAGGGGCTGCCAATCCCCACTACCTGCTCAGGAGACTGTCCCACGGAAGCTTCGTGACTGTGTGCTGTTCATCCTTCTCTAAGACACAGTCACAGAGGATGGGATCCAATTTCACGAGACTAAAGGGAAACAAGAAGCAGTAAGTAGCCCCAGTCTCTTATGTGTTGTTCCCGGTCAATCAGGATTATTGGAACCAATTAGGGGTTCACAGTCCAGGATGCAACGTATTCTCTGGATGGGAGGTACACATATGCTTTCCTAGAACAAAGGAGAAGTAGGCAGTGGAGGGGAAAGTGGTATGGGGAAAAAAATGCGAACTCTGGGATCCCTGGCTCAATTATGTTATTAACTAACCGTGATGAAGCCAGTAGTTCTCAACTTTTGGATCACGAGGATGTTTTTTGTAATTAACAACAACAACAAAATTAACGGCACACTCATTTAGTGGTTTACCTTCTGCATCCACCTGCTAGGAAAACAGAGAATACCACAAGGCTAAGATGGCTTTGCTAAGATTTTCTGAAGTGTGCATTTTGTTCCTCACAATGGCGCCTGCATTTGACAAACGGTAGATGCTCACGTTCAGGTCACTCCTGTTGTTCAGTCACAGGCATGCCCAACCCTTTTGCAACCCTATGGACTGCGGGCGGCCAGGAGTCTCTGTCCGCGGGATTCCCCAGGCAAGAACGCTGGAGTGGGCTGCGACTGCCTCCTCCAGGGGATCTTCCCGACCCAGGGATTGAACCTGGGCGTCCTGCAACAGCAGGTGGATTCTTCATCACTGACTCACCAGGGAAACCCCAAGACGCATAAGAGATGATGCTTCTTCAGGCTGCAGTCAGGATGGACGGTATATACGGATCTGACTACCCTAGCCACAACTCTCACTGTCCATGGCCTATGGTTTAGAAACCACTGGCCTTGGTTATTGCTAGAAGGCTGAGCCCCTGCACCCCGCCCTCCCAGCCACCCCCCACGTCTGCTGAAGGTGAGTGTGGAAAGACACAGGGCAAGCCCTCCTCCTCATGCACTCACTTTTTGTTGTCCGCATCCACCAGGTCATTTTTCTTGGCGTAGTTGATGACGACTGTTCGGACCTCACTGCCCTCCAGGACACTCCCTTTCCTGGGTGAGAAGCGACCAGGAGGTTACTCACGCTGTGCTGGGGGACAAACCGTAAACAGCAAGACTCACTCCCTGCTCAGCAGGGCGCTGTCCTCAGCTTCTCGAGCTCTGCGTTCTTCCCTTCTCCTGCCTGAGGCCCGCAGGGCCGTGTGAAGACTCGTCACAGGTAGAAGAGGGAGAGACCTACTCTCTCGCTCACTGAGTCCGGAGACCCTGCCCAGGGGAAGGAGGCTTGAAGCTGGGTCTGGGGGGAGGGGGAGGAGAGGGCAGAGCAGGTTTTGCCAGTCACAGAAGAGCACTACTCAGGCTGAGAGGGTTATAGGCCAGAACACCAAGCAGGCAAGAGAAGGGCTGCTCTCTGAAAACTCACTTGTGGCCAGACTCCTGGAAGAGCAGGGTCATGCTGGCTGGGACACAGTAGAGGGGTTTTATATCTGGAGGGTGATAGGGCTGTCCCCTGCTACCCTCCTGGATTGTCTGGGAGGTCGGGGAGGGCTCGGGTATGACGAAAGATGTGATCCTGAAACCCAGCAGAAGGAAAGAAAACACACATTTTAAACTAGCGTCTCCGAGCTCCGCAGTCCTGGCCCAGGTGCCCCGGGGCCAGCTGAGCTGCGGTGAGCAGGCCCCCGGCACTCACCTCGGGTGCTTCCAGTCCACGGCCACAATGCTCTCCACCCCTTTGCTCAGCTCCTGCACCTGTATAATCTGCTCCTGCTGCATGTGCTGCAGGAACTTAGAGAGCTAAGGGAGAGAGCGCCAGCGGTAGGGGCCTCATCGACTCCGCACACGCGCTGAGCGCCTACGATGTGCAGGATGCCGATCCAGGCAGGGCCTGGGCGGAACGTGGGACAGTCCCTGTCCTCGTCCTGAGGGCTGGGAACTAACGGGTGAAGCCCTTTGGAACTCAGACTGGGTATAAAGGGCTGGGAGGGAGAGAGGGGAGCAGGTGCCCACCCAACTGCCTCAGCCCCAGGAGAGCTTTCTTACCCCACTCTACCTGGAATCAAAAAGCTTAACTCTAGCATCAGCCCTGCAGTCAGGCTTCCCCACGTCAACCAGCTCACGCCACGAGTGCCCTACACAGCTCCCTGTGCGGGCATGCAGAGAAGGGACCCACTTACCTTTTTGTAGCTTGACTTCTTTATGTCCAGTTGTCGTCCTTCGGGGCTGATGGCAGATGGAAAAGGCAAGTTAAGCTAACAAAGCAGCAGGGTGAGACCTGCCTGACGCTGAGAGGAGGCCGTTTCCTCAGCCTTCCTCCAGGATGCTCAGGAAGAGGCCGCTGTTCCAGAACTTTCTGCTTGGTGGCAGCATCAGAAAGAGGTAAAGACTTCAGACACTATAGACCCTTGCTGTGCAACACACCTTCCTGTGAAAAGGGAATGTTCTCTGCTATCAACGTGGTGGCCACAGGCCACATGTAGATATTAAGAACTTGAAACGTGACTAATGTGACTGAGGAAATACATTTTAAATCTCATTTAATTTTCATTTAAATAGCCACACATGGCTCATGGCTACTGTATTACATACAGTTTTATATTCCTCTCAAACTAGACGATCTTCTGTGTCCTCAGAAGTTTCACCTCCAGGTGAGTCTTTCTAACACCAAGCTCACTGTGGCAGCCAGGCTGGAGCAGAATTTGGCAAACTACACCCTGCAGGCCGAATCCGGCAACTACACCCTGCAGGCCGAATCCGGCAACACCCGTTCATCTACCACCTACGGCTGCGTCAAGGCCACAGTGGCAGACATGCACAACTGCAAGAGAGACTGTAGGGCCTAAAATAATTACTATCTGACTCTTTATTGAAAAAGCTTGGAGCCTCTACCCCACAGCTATTAGTTCTGGGGGAGAAGCCCCTAATGAAGGCTCCTTAGAAGGTACATTTTCTCTGAATATGTGATAAGCAATAGCAGTTTGGATTCACAGGGATCCTTTCTAGAACCCATCCCAGGTTAAGAACCTCTATCCTAGAGAATATTCCAGGATCCCTTTCCCCAGTTACATGCAACCCAACAAGGTCAGGACAAATTACCAAGTATCCTGCCACACATTCCAGACCTCACGCTTGTATAGAATGCCTTAAAGAAGCTCACATGAAGAGGAAGAGAATCACATTAAAATTATTAAAAAAAAAAAAAAAGAAAAAAGCAAAATTCTCAAAAAGAAAGAAATTCAGACTCAGGGTGAAAATCACTAAGCAAATCTCCTGACGTGGTAATATTCATTGGCTGCTTACGAAATGTCAGGCTATTTGATCTTGATGGCAGCCTTACAAGTGTTGGGAATGAGGGCACTAACAAGTCTGGTTACAGGTTCAAATCCCCCCTGCTCCAGCACCCTGGGGAGCTGGCTTGTGAGCCCAGCTTCACAGTCCAGAAGTAATCCACACGTAACAATACTCCCTCTGCTGGTGGCTTGCGTTTAGGGCTGGGGTGGGAGGTTCACACCGACTCTTCCTTCTCACACAAGCTCATCCAGCCCACCTTCAGAACAGCATGAGGGGATTGGACTTTCGGACAAACAGGCCGCCCCAGGACACCTCCTGGACGGGACATGCTGCCCGATTCGCAAGAGAGCCCAGCTTCACCAGACCAGAGGCGGGGCTCAGAGCACCTTGGGAATTTTAGCCTCATTTCCTCAGCATCCTTTCACTGGCTCACATTTAAGCTTTTAAAACTCAGTATCTGCTAGATCAACCCTTCACTTCCCGCTTTCCACATCATGCTCCTCAGACAACTCCCCTGTCGGCCTTGTCCCATCCGACCACGGAGGAGCAGGAGAGGGCCCCCCTGCCCCCTGCCCCCCAGGCCCTCCGTACCAGCAGGAGAACATGTGGCTGCCCAGGAGAGTGCTGGTGAGCAACGGGAGGTCAGCTCTTCTGACGCAGCACTTCAAAGCCTGCAAGAAGCATCTCTGCAGCAGCTCGTCCATTTGCTCTGCAAGGAGAAGAGGAGAACCTCATCCTTCTGGAGGGATGCAGAGGCCTGCACGGTGACACCCCGCCTCACCCCCGGGTTCTGAGGGAGCCCGCTGCCTGGTGCCAAAGCGCCTAGACTCTCCAGAACACGAGCCTCCACAGAGGGCTGACCCCAGAGGAGGCAGCAGGTCTCAGGGTCCCATCCAGCCAGAAGCAACACTTCTCTGACCGAGAAGTCAGAGCCAGAGAAACCCTGGCGAGCTGTGCAGCTGGGCCCACAGGGACCCGGGGAAACGTGACTCATGGGAAAGACTCCAAGGTGAGACCAAAGCGCTGGGCACCTCCCTGACCAAAGCCAAGGCCGTCTCCCTCCCCGCCAGAGGCCTGGTCAGAAGCAGCGCAGTGCACGTCAGCCTCCTACGCCAGGAGAGCAGACCTTCCACCCCCAGAGCTGTACCCTGAAGGGTCTTGCTGTCCGTGGGGTCCGCGTGCAGGCCCCCAGGGCCGGGGTCTTCCATGGCTTCTGACGGGGACTTCTCCTCACACCTCTGCTGGACCTCCTCCTCCTCCTCCAGGGTCAGCTGCCTCATGTCGCCCTGCAGGGCAGTGTCAGCTTTGACACATCCCTTCTCTTCACTGAGATCCAGGGGATCCAGAGCCAGTGGGGCAATGGACGGTGGACTGGATTTGTCTCCAGATCGCCTGCAAAAACCTCATGTCAGAAACACTGAGTGGCGGCCACCACACTCTCCAACCCGGTCAGGGGGCCAGCGGGGGTCCAGGGAAAATGAGAGTCACAGGCAGGGGTGTCTGGGAGCAGCCAGAGAGCCTGGGCATGCATCTCAACTCTGTTTTCAATTCTGGGCCCAGAGAAGTCCCATGCCTCAGTTTCCTCATCTCTGAAATGGGGAGAGGAATTCTTGCCTCCTTAATATTAACAGGAATTCAGGGACAGAGAAAAATTAAAGACAATATATTTATATAGAAGCCCCCCCCAAAGTATTTCCTTCATATGAATTAAAAATAAAACCACTTTGAATTAAATAACAAAATTAAGATTGCAAATGCATCTGTAGTACCAGTGGTGAAATACAAACCCAAGGCTGAGAGTAGTGAACAAAGTACAAATAACTGAATTGCTCAAGAGTGTAAAACAGCTGCTTCTGTGTTAAACCAGAACGCAATCTAAAACAGATAGATGACAAGGACCTGTTGGACAGCACAGTAACTTTATTCAATATCTTATAATAAACTTTAATGGAAAAGAATTTGAAAAAGAAGATACATGTACATATCTACATCTGGAATCGCTAGATATACTAGTGACCACAAAAATCACTTTGCTCTTACCTGAAACCAACACACTGGAAATCAACTATACCTCAATCAAAAAAAAAAAAAAGCAACCTAACCTGCAGGGTAGAGAAAGCAATGGTTCTATGCCATTAAGCCTTCTGAAGACACGATGGTAAAAGCAAAAAGCTTTACTTTAACTAAGATTATGCAAGTCAAACTAAGTTTACTAACAGCTGCAGCCAGGCTTTTCATGAGGCTAATAGTGAGGCCAGAGGGCATGTTCAGGCTATTCTGATCATGTAAATACTGAAAGTATTTTCAAAAAGTGGGAGGATGGGAGACGAGGCAGCTGCTAATAAAACAATTTAGACAAGACCTTAATTTCTCACACTGACAGAAAACAAGGAACTGGGAGCTCGTGAGTAAGCAGCCTGCAAACATCTGCTGAGACCCAGACGGATGAGGCTGTACCTCCAGCAAACCAGGGTCTGGCTGATACTCGTAAAACGAGTAACTCGAAGACCGACTAAAAATGCCACGGGCAAATCTATACCAACAGGCCACAACGCTTGGCCAAAGGACTTGCCATGCTGGTTTTGAGAAGAGCCCTATTTATTTACTATTTTGGTTGAAGGACAAGAAAATAAGCTCTGATACAGTTCCAGAGAGCAAGGGTCACAGTGAGAAAGGGCAACTTCCGTAATGAGGCGGAGATCCAAAATGTAAAACTTAAACAACATAACAGTAACCAGATTATCACCCGGGAGCCCGAGGAGGTACTCTGCTTTGATTTGGAGTCAGATGTGAGAACTTCTGAGCCCTCGTCATGGGGCCAGAAGATGCCTGAATGTACACGCAGAGGCGGCCAGGTGGACCAGTGCTATAAGACTAAAGACATCGCTGCGCTGAGAGAAGACAATCCCAAACGCCTTCTTCGAGGCCTAGGAGTCTACAATTTACCTAGAAAAGAATTACAGTTCTCTGTAATTTCCTCTCTAAAAAGGAAAAAAAAAAAAAAAGTCTTTTTTTTCACATTGAGCAGGGAAATTAATGTCTGCCCAGCAACTGAGGACACGACAGAGACCAAAAGCCTCACTTCTGAACCCAGGCCCTGGGTCCTCTGTATCCACCCAGCTTCCCCGTAAAACAGAAGAAAGGCTGAGCCCACCACAAGTGGTCCTGGTAGCTGTGCAGCACACAGAAGCCCCTTCCCTTCAGACCCGAGGCCAGCATCTCAGCTGTCGACATGGCGGCGACTCCCACGGCAACGGGGGCTCTGAGGAGGAGACAAGGGTCAGCAAACGCTTCCAGGAGGGCGCCCACCAGATTGGCTTTCCCACGTGATAAAAGCACCACAGTTGCAAACCGGAAGCACCCACTTATACCACAGAACGAAAACTCAGTGCAATCCCAATCCTCTTCAAATTACCTATAAATATGACTTTCAAAGAGTCGGACACAACCAAGCTACTAATACACACACACACACACACACGACTTTCAAAAATCCCTTGACCAAATATCCCTTCTGGGTAAGTAACTCATCTACTGATATTATCACTGTTTTATCCCTATTATGAATCAAACACAGACAGGACCCAGAAGGATATTTAAAAGTTCTCTTGCTTTAATTTCAAAAATATCAATTATTCATGCAGGTTCAATCTCTGGTCAGGGAAATAAGATCCTACATGCCATGCAGGAAGGCCAAAAAAAAAAAAAAGGGAGAGCCTTCCTATTTACAAGTTGAGAAGGGAGGTCTTTCCCACGCCATAAAGTAGGCTGATGAGTGCCACTGGGAAGAGAGAAGACAGATGTGTGGTACCAACTAGAGGTTCCTTCTGAGTTAGCTCTTATAACACGGCTTGCTCTGTGTAGCCTTCTAAGAACTGAACGTGTCCATAATATCCAAAAAAAGAAGACCACACATTTACAATAACTACAGAAAACTTCCAAAGCCCAAATGGCAAATCTCTGTCATCCCAGTGTAACTCAAGAATTGCTCATACACTGCCTGTAAGGATCGGTGTCTAGCTGTCGAACAGTAGGGGAATATACAAGCCGGGCAAGGTTGTCTGGACCCAAGGGAGAAGATTCAAGGGCTGAATTCCCAACACCTGAACTGCAAAAAAAATATCTGCTTATCTGGTGGCTCCACTTACTGTGCCCATGGGTCAGTTCCTGCCACAGAATCTTTGAATTTGGCTTCTTTCCCAGTTCCTATAAGAAGGGTCTTTGTCTTCCACCTTTGGAAGGGTCAATGGCTCAAGAACTTCAGTCTCAAATATGGCTTAAAGTTTTAATAAACTCCCTTCTACCTTCATCCTCTGCCATAAACCACCCAGGCTTCATTCCCACATTCATTCTAAATGTCAAACTAAGCAGGCCAAATACACATTTCCATCGTTTTCTCCTATCTGGGATAGACTACTGGGGGTGGGGCAGGGGAAACAATAATACCACCATTCTTTTCAACAGTCAAGTTTCGCTACATGTAAACAGGAAGGAAACCCTTCTAGGTGCTTGGTGCCAAAAGGTTCAAGGAAAATAGGAAACTATGAGCAGCAAAAATAAAATCTTTAAATACTGACACCCCCCCACCCTCAAGGCCTACAATCTTTCTCCCTCAAAAAAGCAATGAGTAAAATAATGAGATGTCACTTTTCATTCAGGGTGACACAAATGAATATAACCCATCATATCCGGTGTCAGGGAGCACGTACAGAAACAGGCTCCATGCACCCTGTAGGTGGAGTGAAAATAGACAGGGCAACAGGAGACGTACATGACCGTCAGCCACACAGCTCTGCCTCTTAGCGTCTGCTTTAGGAAAATCCTAGCCCTGGTGTCCGCAGAAGCGTTAGGAAGCTCTTGTTTGCGACAGAGTAGAGGCAACCACAGTGTCCGCCGGGAGACGACCTCCTCCATCACCCCACAGCGGGTAAAGTGGTTCAGCTTATCTGTGCTTGCTGACATGGACAATGTTCACATGATCTGAACTGAAGAAGTACTAGGGATAGAGCTTGTTTGTTTGTATTTTTAAACATACACAACCCACATCAGACATTTTATATGCACCTGTATATATGCAATGAAGAAGGCTGGCAAGGCCATGCATCAGAATGATAATAGCTACTTCTAGAGAAAAGAATTATGGGGTGAGTGGGTTTTGATTTTTCATAACTGTTCATATGATTATTTCCTAATTTATTTTAAATAAATTTTAATAGATTTTTAAATAAATTTTATTTATTTAGTGTACTGATGGCCAAACAACCCTATAAATAGGCTTTAAAAAAAAATTACTGAATTGTACAGTTGAAATAGGTGAATTTTACAGTATATAAACTCTATCTCCTCAATTAATCTATTAAAAATAATTAAAAGATGATGATGATGTGGATGTCACACTAAAATAGTCCTGAAGTCATGGAAGGCAGGAAAGCAAGAAAACACTACAGGAGACTAAGAAGACATGACAACTAAATGCAAGGTGGCACCCTAGACTGGATCCTTGAACAAAAAAAATTTTTAAATACATACACATAGTGGGAAAACCAGGAAAATATGAATAAACTCTGTAATAGTGTCAACAGGATTGAACCAATGTTATTTCCTTAGTTCTGATAACTGTACTGTGGTTATATAAGATGTTATCAAGACAAGAGGCTGGGTAAGAAGTATATCAGGACTCTGTACTATCTCTGCAACTTGTCTGTAAATCTAAAAAAAAATTTTTTTAAGGAGGAAAAAAAAAAAACAAATATACTTGGCCCAGATGTGTGCACACTCCACAGGCTCACTGCCATTTCCACTCTCGGGATTTTTCAGGGAGAATCTGTTTTCTCCTTTCATCCTTTATCCACATGCTGTGAAGCTGTCATTCCCACCCCTCCCAAGTTTTCCCTAAGTCTGCCCCCCAGAGGCACAGCTGACCAGCACAGTACCTGTTCCCCACCAACGCAACGGCACAGAGGTCACCCTTCTGTACCTGAGGCAGGCCAGCAGGGGGCACCACCAGTCCCGGCAGCATCAAATCTGCGGCAAACAAAAGCGTCACAGCTAATTCCACAGTTTACTTCATCGTTTCTTCATTCAGTCACCAAACGTTCATTAACTATCAACTACATTATTCATAATGAAAATAGAAACTGGCAGCTTGAGTACCAGACCACCCTTTGGGAAGCTAGTGGTCAAACTGAAGGACCAAGCTGAGGGTCTAGCTGCCGTGATCTATCCGAGTCTGGTTTCCCCAAGTCATCTTATTAACCTAAAGGATAGCCAACGGCGGCTCACAAGGGGCTTCATGCACTCATCTGATTCAAGCTTTACAACAGGACCTCTGAGGCCCAGGGAGTTTGTGGAAGCAGCCAAGTGAGAGGTGCAGCAGACATGGGCGGAAACCATTCTTCATATGAATGCACGAAACAGGTACATTTATTAAAGTCGTTAGTTTTTTTGAAGTAGGTTTTAGACCATATCCAGAATATAAGAAAAAACTCTTACCTGCTCCCCCAACCAATTTTTCGAGCACCAGAGGCCATGTTGTAAACGTTGGTAGAAGATCGGGATAAGACCACAAGGTATACACTGTCCAAAGAGAGGGTCAGAAAACACTTACTGCCAAGAGTCAATCCTCTGGGAATGGGCAAAGCCAAACACTAGGCCACGTTCATCAAAATACAGAAAAGACCCTCAACTCAAAGCTAGAGAGAGGGTTGTGGGGGATGTCCAAAGAAGCTGCATTCTTTTTTTAAATTAGGTTACCCCAAGTTTGTGGAGCAGTTTATATGTCACATGCTATTTATTTTAGAATCTTTGCTTCCTTTAGCCCTAGAGAGCCAATTATTTACATATTGAGTTCTCTGCATTAGTTTCTCTCAATCTGCGATCTTGAGAAGTTATCATTTTTACAGGTAGGAAGACACATGAAGTGAACTGCAGCTTTAAGAGATTAACTGCCAAAGTTGGATATTTACATGTAAGGCTAAAACTAGCGATTAGGTGAACATCTGCTTCTGCCTGCCCAGTATCCCTTTCCCCTACTCTGGGAATCAAGTGCCCCTTTTCCTGTGGGAAACATTCCATACAGCTTACATGAGGCTGACTCCCTTCTTAAAGAGGCTGCAGCCTTGAAGAAGGCAGAGACTTCAGAAACTGGATGTCACTTGAGCCTTGAAGGCACCTATTGCTTTACCCAGACCGCAAGAGCAGAAGAAAAGGGCCACAGTGGATTCTGATCCACTGTCCCACTATAGGGACAGAGACCCAACAGGGATCTCATTTATGACCTCAGAAGCAAATAATCCAAAACCAGAGTACCAGCCTACAAGACATTTTGAAATTTTTTCACATTTATTATTTTATTCCCTGTTTCCATAGTCATTAGCAGGGGCTTGTATGTGTACACACATACAAAATGGGCTTGTATGCGTACAACAGCAAAGCAGGGTAAGGCAGGGGTGGCCTGGGGTAGGAATCTGCACTGCATTGCTACAGCCAAGCTGGGAGGAAGAAAAGCCCCAAAGGACAAAGGAGATGTCACCAGGAAAGGAAAAGAGAAAAAGACACTGCCTCTGGGAGACCTGTGAGGAGAGCAAGCAACAAAATCCTGAGAGCCACAGAGAGCATAAGAAAGAATTCTGGTGAGATGTCTCAACAAAAGTGCATCACTAAGACAGCTGGGTATGGAGTTTAATTAATTCAGCTTCTTTCCCATCATAGTATCTCTTCAGTATCTTAAGAAAAGTACACTAGTGACAGTTTTAAGAAACATTTTTTACATGCCCTGCAACTTCAGGGGCTTCCCTGGTAGTGCAGCTGGCAAAGAATCCACCTGCAATGCAGGAGACCCTGGTTTCACTCATGGGTTGGAAAGATCACCTGGAGAAAGCATAGGCTACCCACTCCAGTATTCTGGGCTTCCTTGGTGGCTCAGTTGGTAAAAAAATCTGCCTGCAATGCAGGAAACCTGGGTTTGATCCCTGGGTTCAGAAGACCGCCTGGAGAAGGGAATGGCTACCCACTCCAGTATTCTGGCCTGGAGAATTCCATGGACTAAACAGTCCATAGGGTCACAAAGATCTGACATGACTAAGCGACTTTCATTTCACTGAAACTCAACCCTTTTCAAGACCTCTGCTCCATTCCTGGTCAACCCTCTAGAAACAAGTGTTTCTTCACCTTAGCATTTCCCTCGGCAACAACCCTTGCTTTGTGTTAGCCTTTTTCCCCCCTCCCTTCTATAGCAGTTTCTGGTTTTGCATGATCCAATTCTAGAGACACAAAACACAAAAAAATTCTTAGGGAGATTTTGCATTCATTTGTTTTAAGGAAGACAGGTTAATGGAAGAAACAAGGAGAAACAAATATTAGGCAGAGACCACAGTAAGGGCATCTCTATGCCACTGCCATACCTGTTGGATACAGATTTTTCTCCAGTTCAAACAGGATGGGGTTACCACCACTCACGTACACAGTCACTGCATCTCCTCTGTGAGCATACAGCTTTACAATGTTGAGCTCTTCCTTTCCCGGCACTAACTCAGAGACCTGATCGGTTCCAAGAGTGGGGAAAACAGCTGCCACATCAGCCCGAAGCTTTCTCCTGCAGAGGGCACACATACCTGGTATGAAGGCTGCCTGCATAGATTTTAATAAATATTGAGGACTCAGAAAGACTTACTATAAAAAATCATGAGGACCAAGGAAGTCTGGTTGATGATGCCCTATTCTCACACACTCTTCCAAAACATCCCATTATCTTTCTCATCCAGTGTCTTATCTACTTTCACATATTCCTGAGGCATGTCTTTGTACTTCACAAAGAAAGAAAGAAAAAACTGAGACCCGGTGAGCAGTCCAAGTTAGCCTGCCACTGGAAACTCAAGTCCTGCCTTCTTGACTCCACGCGTAACTCTTGGATCTGCCCCTTTCTCATATATGGATGGCAAATCTAACAGCTTATGATCAAACAGATACACCAGGGCATCAAGAATGACAACTAGAGAACATTGGTTCTAAAATCCCCAAGGTGATATCTGCGTTTGCAACACTGTCTGAACAGATACAGTTACCACCTATGGCTCATCTACTACCACCTCACCTTCCATGTGTCTCTCCCGCCAGATATGAGAAGTGACTAGACACTTCTCATACACCTGTAGTCCTCTGTACCCCGTCCACTCTCTCCCAAGGGACGCAAAGCTCCAAGTAGGGCAGGGATCCCGTATTCCTTCATTTCTGTAACATCCAGGACACTTTGAACAGACTACAGTCAATACGCGCTGACTGAATTACGTTTCTTTGAAACTCACTAGAATATCCAAAAAAAAAAAGACAGCCTGGGAGATAACTCGGGCCTCCGCTCCCATTTTCACCCTCAAAATATGTCTAACTCACCCTTGCCCCGCTCTGGAGTCCCTTCTCCGGCTGTGCCCCTCGGCCTCCACCCCAGGCCGGCTGACCGAGCACAGAAAGGCTGCGAGCCGGCCAAGCTCGAGAGACGCTGGGATGCCCTCGTGGGCAAGCACGGGACCCTCTTCCCCCTCACCTGTCCGACCCCTTGATGGCCGTGTTGGACTTGACCCGAAAGGCCTTGGCAAACATGTCCGCTGGAGTGGCCTGGGAAAGAGAGGGAGACCACAGACGCCGCGAGCTGTCAGGAAAGCGGATGCACGGCGGCTGCCAGGCCCGTGGCCCTGGGGGCAGCCATGCTGAGGCCCGGCTGGGAAAGCGGCCCGGCTGGAAACCGAGCCCGCTCAGCTTCGCGGCCGCCCCTAGCGGCAAGGCCGGGAACTGAAGCCCGAAGGCGGGACTGCGATTCCTGCTCAGAGCGGTGCGCCCCGCCCCTTCATCCTGGCCGCCTGGTTCTGCGCCTGCGCGAGCGGCAGGCGCGGCTCCCGCTGCAGTAACCCTTCCGGACCAAGAGATTCCGTTCATTTCCATCCATCAGCGCCGTGGTGTGTCGAGTAGGCCCTCTGCCAGCTCTCATCCCATTCAATTTAGTTAAGCTGCGCAAAGTTAATTGAACTTTTGGGTTTTATTAAAATCGCAGGCCTCTCGAATGCTTTTCTTAAGGGCTTTGGTTTACTAAGATCTTTGCATTTTATCGTACACTATGGGCCACAGCTGGAATTCTGAGATTTTTCTCCTCCCTGTTTTTTTTTTATTTTACATGACGTGATAATAACAAGGAATCCACTTTAGTCCCAGATTTGACCTCCTACTGAGAGGGGGAAACTATACAAATGATCTTCAAATCTGTTATTTAAAACAGCTTTGGACATCTTTCTGTACCTTTTACATTCAGGCTTTCCAGGTGGCTGCAGTGGTAAAGAATCCTGCTGCCAATGCAGAAGACGCAAGAGATGCGGCTTCCATCCCTGGGTGCGCAAGATTACCTGGAGTAGGAAATGTCAACCTGCTCCAGTGTTCTTGCCTAGAAAATTCAGTGGACAGAAGAGCCTGGTGGGCTACAGTCCACTGGGTCACAAAGAGTTGTAAGTGACTGAGTGACTAAGCATGCACGCATGTACGTTTTTGCATTTAGACATTATTTCGGGGTGGGGGGGTGTTTCCAAAGCAATTTTTAAAATGTAGAGTGCTCAGGAAAAAATAATTTTTCAGACCTAGTAAGATCAAATTCAGAGAAGGCAATGGCAACCCACTCCAGTACTCTTGTCTGGGAAATCCCATGGATGGAGGAGCCTGGTAGGCTACAGTCCATGGGGTCGTGAAGAGTCGGACACGACTGAGCAACTTCACTTTCACTTTTCACTTTCCTGCACTGGAGAAGGAAATGGCAACCCACTCCAGTGTTCTTCCCTGGAGAATCCCAGGGACGGGGGAGCCTGGTGGGCTGCCGTCTATGGGGTTGCACAGAGTCGGACACGACTGAAGCGGCTTAGTAGTAGTAGTAGTAGTAGTAGTAGTAGTAGTAGTAAGATCAAATTATGGTTTGGCTTCTCCCTAGCAGTTTGATCTTTCCCAGTGGTTTATCCTTTCTGAAACTCTTACAATCTCTAAGATGTGGAGGTAATATCCACCTCACTGGGCTTCTGTGAGAAACGATTGAGATAATGTATGTAATATGCTGCACAGTGTTTTGAAATTTTCCAATAAATTGTAGATATTATCCAAAACAAAGAAAAAAAATCAGTCTCAGACAGAAGTAAGAGTTTGGGTTTCCCTGAAAGGGATCACTGTGTACCCTGGAGACACAGATTTAAACACCTGGGGTCCTGGCCCCTACTCAGTTGAATTTTGCTTATGAAAATTTCAGAGCAGAGTGTCCATCCACCAAGAAAAAAAAATCCTAATTGCTTTCATTTGATGACACAGTTACGTAAAGAAGTCCACCTTGGCTATAAAGATTAGATCTTCAGCAGTCTCTGTCCACCACCATTTCTGCCTCTAATGTGGGGCCAGCCCCAACTCCAGCTCCTCCTACACTTCTGACCCATCACGCCTTTATTCTGAGCCACCCAGCCACAAAGTCAAAGTCAGAGGAGCCCAGAGGAGGGGAGGGCCGTAGATCCTTATTCCCTTGGGCTCCCACCCAGTCACACTCAGAGGCTGTGATGCCAGACTCTGTGCTGTTGACCAGGCCTATTGCAATATAGCCACCAAAGCAATGTCTGTCCAAGGAGCTGAGGAAGTTTATTCAAGGGAAGATTAGAAATTTCAAGCTGGGAAAACTATTGTACATAGCAGATGTCCTGGATAAGAAGGCATAGATTATCAACCTAAAAATTAATTTGTGGTTGACAAGTAGGAGCCAAGACCCAAGGGGACCTGCCTGGAAACTGAGCTGTGAGCGCCCTGACTTCCTGCTGTGAGTACAAGCCTTGCAGCACCACAGGTAAGACAGGGGACAAACCTTGGGACTGTTGAGCCCCTGGAGAGGGCCCTGGCCAACCATGCCCCCTGCTTAACATTCCAAATTTTACACTACAAAACAAACAGCAGTAACATGAAACCAGAGCTGCTCACAGATTGATGATGATACCAGTTCGTGTCCTGGGATTATAAGTGGGAACCCTGAACTGCAATCTTTGAAGCTTCACCCATAGAACGGGTGCTGCCTGGAACCTCTTTCCAACTGGGACTCCAGATGTGCTATGACCTGGGACTTCCCAGCGCTAAGTATGGATGTTTGTCAAAACCCAATTTGGTGATGTATCCTCTGCTTTATTTCTCTTTTTCTTTTACTGTTCAGTTCAGTTCAGTTTAGTCACTCAGTCATGTCCGACTCTTTGCGACCCCATGAATCACAGCACGCCAGGCCTCCCTGTCCATCACCAACTCCCGGTGTTCACTTACACTCACATCCATCGAGTCAGTGATGCCATCCAGCCATCTCATCCTCGGTCGTCCCCTTCTCCTCCTGCCCCCAATCCCTCCCAGCATCAAAGTCTTTTCCAATGAGTCAACTCTTTGCTTGAGGTGGCCAAAGGACTGGAGTTTCAGCTTTAGCATCATTCCTTCCAAAGAAATCCCAGGGCTGATCTCCTTCAGGATGGACTGGTTGGATCTCCTTGAAGTCCAAGGGACTCTCAAGAGTCTTCTCCAACACCACAGTTCCAAAGCATCAATTCTGTGGTCAGCTTTCTTTATAATCCAACTCTCACATCCATACATGACCACTGGAAAAACCATAGCCTTGACTAGACGGACCTTTGTTGACAAAGTAATGTCTTTGCTTTTTAATATGCTATCTAGGTTGGTCATAACTTTCCTTCCAAGGAGTAAGTGTCTTTTAATTTCATGGCTGCAATCACCATCTGCAGTGATTTTGGAGCCCAAAAAAATAAAGTCTGACACTGTTTCCACTGTTTCCCCATCTATTTGCCATGAGTGATGGGACTGGATGCCATGATCTTCGTTTTCTGAATGTTGAGCTTTAAGCCAACCTTTTCACTCTCCTCTTTCACTTTCATCAAGAGGCTTTTTAGTTCCTCTTCACTTTCTACCATAAGGGTGGTATCATCTGCATATCTGAGGTTATTGATATTTCTCCCGGCAATCTTGATTCCAGCTTGTGCTTCCTCCAGCCCAGCATTTCTCATGATGTACTCTGCATAGAAGTTAAATAAGCAGGGTGACAATATACAGCCTTGGCGTACTTCTTTTCCTATTTGGAACCAGTCTGTTGTTCCATGTCCACTTCTAACTGTTGCTTCCTGACCTGCATACGGGTTTCTCAAGAGGCAGGTCAGGTAGTCTGGTATTCCCATCTCTTTCAGAATTTTCCACAGTTTATTGTGATCCACACAGTCAAAGGCTTTGGCATAGTCAATAAAGCAGAAATAGATGTTTTTCTGGAATTCTCTTGCTTTTTCCATGATCCAGCGGATGTTGGCAATTTGATCTCTGGTTCCTCTGCCTTTTCTAAAACCAGCTTGAACATCTGGAAGTTCACGGTTCACGTATTGCTAAAGCCTGGCTTGGAGAATTTTGAGCATTACTTTACTAGCATGTGAGATGAGTGCAATTGTGCGGTAGTTTGAGCATTCTTTGGCATTGCCTTTCTTAGGGATTGGAATGAAAACTGACCTTTTCCAGTCCTGTGGCCGCTGCTGAGTTTTCCAAATTTGCTGGCATATTGAGTGCAGCACTTTCACAGCATCATCTTTCAGGATTTGAAATAGCTCAACTGGAGCTATTTCCATCACCTCCACTAGCTTTGTTCGTAGTGTTAGTACATTGAAAGTAAGCTAGATAGCTCTCTAATAAATATTAGTATTATTTATTTGTATAAAACGAGTGGCTTATTTTGTTAACGAATCCTTTGAACCTGAGATGAAAGTGAAAACTTTTAGCGAAACAGTATGATGCCTACCTGTCCTTTCTCTTTTCTTGGACTGCTCAAACTAAATATTCAACTGGGCATTTAAAAAAATCTCTTTTCCTCTTCATTGTCTCCCCCAGACTCACATACCCCAAAACTAGTGAATTTGAAGATCTCAGGTGAGGCCTGTAGGAAGCTTCAGACACTGGCAATTGGGCAAAAAAGATTTGTAGAGCTGCTCGCAAGCAAAACCTTTCACGTCTCATTATCTCCTTCTCTAGGATAGACCTGGAAGGGACTGATCGAAGGTTTCTGTGGGAGAAACCTGTTGTTGGAAACTCTCAGAACCTCCCAGACTGCGAAAACACCACAGATGACCCACATTCCCAGGAACTTTTGAGCTCAGAGCTGGATGTCTGCATTGAGGAGAAGGGAAAAGCCAAGTGCAGGGGGTGACAGAGGAGGAACGGAAGCCCTGCCGCCTGTAGGGGGCTTCCTGTTGTGGCTGTAAGAGGGAAGACCAGGCAGGGGAACAGGCAGTCTAGATGCAAAGCTCTGGGGCTGAGTCAAGATGCTTCTAAACTTCAAAGTCAGGATTTCGAAAAGTACCAGACCCTCAGAGAAATGTTCTGTTTTAACTGATGCCTAATGTATCAATACTTCTGGATCCTGTGATCAAACCTAGAGCTAGAACCTCCTAGATTGTACAACAGAGGCTGGAGATAAAAGAGGTACAGGGGACAAGCACTGGGCTTATTCTGCAGGATGTCACAGTACCTCTGGTTTTGTGCTATCTGTCCACAGCATAGCCAAGCCCAGACAGGCTGGATGTTATCATTTTGTTTCTGGAGGACTTGAAGGCAAGAGAATTTCTAGAACCTGGGATTGGGCAACACCCTGGAGTATGAGAAGGCTGGATGTTTAGGGGTGGATGTACAGAGCGGGGAAATTGGGGAAGAAAGGCAGGAACATCGGCTTCTGTCTGCTTCATTTGGGTGAACATCTCTGCTCGGCTTAGTGATGTCAGCCCAGCCTAGAAGTCAGGCCCAGCCTGCAGAGAGCCTGTAAATTAAGAGCGGAGACAGAGTTGACATGAAAGTATGCCCTGCATCTAGTCACACTGCCCACTGCCCTGCTCATCTACCTCCTTCCATTCCACTGTCCCTCAGGTGACACAGGATTAACGGCGGGGAGAAACACCTTGTGACAATCGAGGCAGAGATTGGAGGGATGCAGTCACCAGTCAAGGAGTGCCAAGGGCTGCCAACAGCAGCACTGGTGAGAGAGACATGGAACGTGGCCTTCAGAGTCTCCAGAAGGAGCCCACCCTGCTGACACTTTTGCTTTATATATATGTGTATATACATATATATATATATTTTTTTTTTTTTAAGATAAATTTCCTTATTTTTGCCTGGGTTGGGTCTTCACTGCTCTGAGGGCTTTTCTCTAGTTACAGCGAGCAGGCACTAGTCTGCAGTTGGGGTGTGTGGGCTTCTCATGGCAGTGGTTTGTCTTGTTGTGAGTGTGGGCTCCAGGACACATGCACTTCAGGAGTTGCCCTGAGTGGACTCATTAGCTGTGGTGCCCAGGCTCAATAGCTGTGGCCCATGGGTTCAGTGCCTCCGAGTATGGAATCTGGGATCTTCCCAGACCAGGGATCGAACCTGTGTCTCCTGCATTGGCAGGCGGATTGTTTACTACCACCAGAGGAGCCCTTAACATTTTTATTTATTTATTTGGCTGTATCAGGTCTTAGTTGAGGCCTGTGGGGCTAGTTCCCTGACCAGGGATTAAACCTGGGTCCCCTGCATTGGGAGCATGGAGTCTTAGCCACAGCGAAGTCCTGATACTTTAATTTTAGACTTCTGGCCTCCCGAACTGCTGAGAATAAATTTCTGTTGTTGTTAGCCATAGAATTTGTGATAATTTGTTACCACAAACAAATACAAGAGAAACTAATATAAGCCCTGTGAAACTAATACAAGAGAAATAAAAGCACATCCTCACAAAAAGATCTGTATGCAATGTTCATAGAAACTTTATTCATAATAGCTCCAAACTAGAAACAGCTCACATGTTCACTGACAGGTGACTGGATAAACGTGATAAATCCACTCAGTGGACTCATACTCCTTAAGAAAAAGAATAAGTGATGGAGATATACACCCATATGGACAAATCTCAGAAGCAACTTGTTGAGAGAAAGAAGCCAGACACTAAAGAAAACATACTGTAACTCCATTTCTATGAAACTCAAGAACAAGCACCCACTCCAGTATTCCTGCCTGGAAAATTCCGTGGACAGAGGAGTCTGGCGGGCTACAGTCCATGCAGTCACATAGTCGGACATAACTGAGCATGCATGCATAGGAACAAGCAACGCTAATCTGCGGCAGTTGTCTCTGAGGCGACATCATTAACTGGAAAGGGGCCCAAGGGAACTTTTTGAGGTTAAAGAAATAGTCTATATCTTGATTGGGGTATGTGTTTCACGGGGGTACAAATTCATCAAAACTCATCAAAATATACACTTAGGATCTGTGCTTTTTACTGGGTGTAAAATTTACCTTAAAAATGGTAACTAAAAAAATCCAAAAATGAAAAAAGTGAGGAATACGATTATATGGACTTGAATGTATGTGAGAGTTTGTATTTCCAGGAAAAAGGTAGAAGAGGGGAATTACTTAGGGTGATTTTTTCCAAGATCAGGTTTCAAGTCTAATCCAAAGTAGTTCAGATAAAGATTTTATCCCTACCTGTAGGGTTGCCAGACTTAGCAAACAAAAATAGGTGTCCAGTTAAATTTGAATTTCAGATGAAAAATGTATAATTTCTTGTATCATTGTATCCCAAATCTTGCATGAGACATATTTGTACCCTACCTATGATTCTGTCATATAGTGAGAATATGCTAGTAATCTGTGAGGTCCAGCCCAGGAAAGGCAGGTAAAGCCAGAGAAAAAAGGACTGTCCTAGGAAAGTGAGTGGAAACTGTTCAACTCCTATAGTAGGTATAAGTTCAATGAGTGACTGAATTTGTGAGAGCTAATTCTTGGTGACTAAAAAACAAAAAGGGGCTAGGGCATGCAGATTATGGTGTGTGGATGGATCTGAATCCTCTGTGCACCTAGCAATGGGCTTTGAATCTGATTTTGGTGCACATAATCTGGAGGACAGGAAGCAGAAACTATGGGTTTGGGATCACATTCACATTTATACTATTTCCTGCAAAGCTTAGGCAGTCTACAAAGAAAGCTATTTGTTTAAACAGAGAATGCATGAGAGAAGATGATGCTTGCCTTCTAATCATCAAATCCCAGGGAAAACAAAAATGTTCTCATCGCTTTTTTAGAGGTCAGCTTTAAAAAGCCATATTTCCTTTCCATTACTCTCTAGTTCCCAGGGCCATGGTACTTCTGGGAATGTTGGTGTGAGGACACATTGTTCTTCAGTGAGCCTTTTTTTCTTTCTTTCTATTTTTGGCCACACAGCATAGCTTGTGGGATATTAGTTCCCCAACCAGGGATCAAACTCAGGCCCCTGCAGCGAAAGCACCAAGCCCTAACCACTGGACCGCCAGGGAATTTCCTCAGTAAGCCTTTCTTAACCTTCATACTCAGTAGGGTGAAGGAGCACAAACCAGATTATAGATGGAGTTTTCTAAAGTTATCTTTTTCCTTATTGAGAACTGTGATTTCCCGATTCACTTGTTTTTTCTGCATCCAAGAAGGACAGCAGATGTAAAAGGCTCAGGGGAGGGAGCAAGCCCTGGGGCTCTCTCTGGATAGCGGAGAAACCCACCAGGAGCTCAGGAAGCCTGAAGAAAACAGGCTGCTTTCCAGGGCCCCCCGGAAGTATACTTTGTGATCTCTGTGGCTCCTTGAGGGGCCTTACTGCAGAAAGACTGTTTCTTCATGAACAAGACCAAGCTTTTGTCTTAAAAAGCAAGCAAACAAATAAAAGTGAAGACTTCCCTGCATCAGGTGACCAACAAGTACAATTTTGAAGGTAGGAGTGGATTTTAAGACAGAGATTTCCATTTATCAGGGAATGGTTTCTAAACTTCTGGCGACATTGTCATCTTTACTGAGAGCCTCCTATGTGCCTGGTATTGTACTTGATGTGGGGGATATGAAGATTATCAATAAAACAAAGTCCTGTCTCAGGGAGTGAGACAGACCTAAGCATGCATCGTTATAATCAAAGCCAGTGGAAGTACCTGGAATTCCTTCAAACCTAGATATATGCTTATTTGTTTAGAGGAGAGAGGGACTGAGCTGGCCAGGGAAAAAGGCAGAGAAGATCTCCAGCTTTGAGACCTCGAATCCCTGCAGACAACAGTACCCAGCGTCCTTAGAAGGCAATTTTGACATCATCAGTTTTTCTGAATGTTTCTTGGGAATCTTACACTTGTCTCCTAACTGTCCCCACAAGGCACTTATCCAAGTATTTCTTCCAGGCGCATATGGTTGTCTCCACTGGAGAAATCCAGATATAAACAGTATTCTCATTCATACATTTTCAGTTAATTTTAACTTTCCTAGTGGATTAACTCCCTGGGAAAATGTTTAACTACAACTTCCCTTAATCCAGCTTTTATTATGATACAAAGACATACATGAAATTAGAGGATTATGAACACTGAGACATATCGATAGGGCCCTTAGCGATTAAATTATCTCGCATGGGGAATACTTCACAAATCGTTTTACAGAGCATGGGAGGGGGGTGCATTTTTGATGGAGAGGGCAACCTGCCTGCCTCATTCAGGTGACGGCTGAGATGCATTGCAAAGCATGGCATCCAGACATTTGAGATCTGGGAAGGTGAAGATTTCCAATAGCCAGGTGACCCAGTGCGAATTTTCAGGATTTAAGTGACATCAGAAAATCTGATCTCCATGTCCAGCCACAGCAAATATCAGCAGGTTTTGCTGCCCAACATTCATTCATCCCTTTCCTGGCACCTGCTCTAGCAGTTTTTCTCTGGAGAATTGCTATCTCCCTAACTCCTTGTCCTATGTACTTCAGATGACACTGCTTTTGGCTCCAGGTGGCTCCAGCCTGACCAATTACAGCATTGCATTTTCCTAGTCAGAGATTTGGTTCAAGAATGGAGCCAGTCAAAGCCAATAATATAGTTAGACTTCGTGGAGACTACTGAGAGAGCCTTTCCGCTAAGTTGATCCTGGAAGTGCCAGTAGCAGCCTGAGAATGAAGCCAGTGTGGAGACAAGCAATGAGGAGGGCACAGGCACATGCCATGCCTGAATCTAGCCCTATTGCTTTTAAAAATTATTTTCAAATGTTTAGAAGACATTTTCTTTAAGCAGTTCTAGTTGGGTTTTTTGACATTTGCAATAGAAAAGGTCTTGACCTGTAAACTGGGTGACAGAGAGCAAGTTTCCTTGGCCCAGGTGCCATGAATGGAGCAGGTTTAGTGGGCTTCAGAGGTCCAAGTAACTCAGTAGGATTTGGTCTCCAAGGTCTACACTAGTGCATTCCAAAGTTTATTGATGAAAAACAGCTACCACAAACATATTAATGGAGCTCCTTACCAAGAAATTCTTGATCACTCTATCTAGAGAAATGGAGGACAGGCAGGAATTGGCATTTTTCAAAAGTACCCATAACATTTATCTGTTACTGCACCCCAAAATTTAGTAGCTTAAAATAACAATAACTGTGTTTGTTCACAGTCCTCGAGGGGCTGCTGACCTGGTTTTTCTGTTCGCTTTGCTTGGGATCCTGATGGGGGCTGCTATCATCTGGCAATTCATTTCCTCTCTTGCTAGCAGTTGATGTTGGTTGAGGGTTCTCCACTAATCTAGCTCAGATTTGTCCACATGGTGGCAGCATCTGAATGAGAGAGAGCAAGAAGGAAGGAAGAAAAGGAGAAAAAAAAAGAAAGCTGTGAGATCTCTGAGGCCTAAACTCATAACCACACAAGACCAACTTTGCTGCCTTCTATTGGTCACAGCGAGTCACATGACTAGCCAGAGTCAGGCGCTGGGAAACTACTCTTCACCACCTAATAGGAGCAGCTGCAAAGAATATGTGGCTGTGTTTAATTTACCACAGTACTCAAGCTTCTTAAGCTTTAATGTAACAAATTAACAAAAACTTAGTGGGTTAGAACAACACAGATGTAATAGCTCACAGTTCTGAAGGCCAGAAGTCCTAAAATCAAATTATTGGCAGAGCTGTGTTCTTTCTGAAGGCTTTATGGCAATCTGTTGCCTTGCTTTTTTCAGCATCTAGAGGCCAATTTTATTCCTTGATTTGTGTCCCCTTCCTTGAGCTTTAAGACCGAAAACAAGCATCGTATATCCCATCCCTCCCCCCAACTTCTGCTTCTGTTGTTACATCTTCTTTTTTGACCCTCCTGCCTCCCTCTTCCATATTATAAGATGCTTGTGATTATACTGGGCCCATCCTGATAATTTCGGATAATCTCCCTAATTTAAGATCCTTAATAACATTTCAAAGTCCTTTTTACCATATAAGGTGACCTACTGACAGGTTCTAGGGATCAGGACATGGACATATTTGGAAGACCGTATTCTGTCTACCACATTTGGGAATTTTATACCAAGGGAAACTGTCACACAATTCAAAGGATCCAGTGATCAAGTCTGGGTTACCTTGATAGGCTCTGAAAGCTCAGGCAGTCAAAGGACTGAGCTTTAGAATCAAGCAGACCAAGGTTTGGATTCTAGTTCACCGCTGGGAGAAAAGAAAAAGAAACATACTGTGATGGTTGTGATTAAGTTTTATTTGGAGCAAAATGAAAACTATATCCCAGGAGACAGCTTCTGTGATAACTCTGAAGTGGTAAGGGGGGAGATGAGTATATATATGATGATGGTAAAGAGAGATACATGTAATCAAGTATACATTTTGGCAGAAGTTTGCTGTTAGTCACAAGAAACATATGTTTCCATTAATGATTTTAGTGCTTTTGAGAAGATATGAGAAGATGCAAGAAACTGGGCTTGTAAAACCTTCTCCTGAAAATATCTAACTAAATGAATGCCTGTTCTGCCAGTTTTTCTGAGCACAGTGCCTCACCCCTGATTTCCACCCTGAACCCCTCTCAGGGTGAGCTGCAGGGCAGCAACTACAGTGGCTTCATTCTTGCGGTGCCAGATGGCAAGAGATAAGTTTTAGTTGGCAGTGTCCAATCATGGTCATAAATTTGACCATGGTTTGGGAGACATTTAGTGACTGTTTTGTCCCACAGTGTTAAGGAACGGTTATTCCTAGGTCAGGTGAGGCTCTCAACAGGCAACTCAGTGTGCTAGTACCAGGCCAGGCCCTACTAATAAAGCCAAATGTCTCTGAATCACAAGACAGTCTTACTAGTCTGTTGTGGTCCAGGACATGATGCCCCCTTGCTGCTTTTTCCCACAGCTAGAGTCACACTATATAATCATTGATCTGGTATAGAACTATCCATCTGGTCAACTGCTTCTAGTCCCCTAGTCATCATTTTATCACTCAGTCACACACATTTGGTAATGCAAAAACAACAGTTTTGTAAAATGCAAATGATAGTAGTATTAGTAAGGTTATAAGTAAGAATTTAAGCCAAGAACTTCTATTAGGTGCAGCCAGTATATTCCCAGGTCATCTGACTTAGTCTGTTCTGTGCCAATCCTTATTTTTAAGAGAAGTTATATACTGGCATTGCTCATAAGGCACCCAACCCGATTCCCTACTGCTGTTAGCTGATTATCCTGTGTATGATTTAATTGTTCTTGACATAAAGGAGCCTTTAAACTTAAATGTCCATAGCCTGGTGTTAACCACACAAATATATACTGTAATTGTGGAAGGGTTTCTAATAAAAACAGGAGGTTAGAGTTTTTGACTGAGATTTGACTCCATATTCTGATTGAGCTTGAGTAATCCTAAAAGAAAATTCATTTTTATAGTAGGAGTCAGAGCAGTTATTATTAATTGGCCAGGTGAGGGGGTCCCACTTAGTAATATCAATACTGGCCTAAAGAGAACTATAATTTCTTTCTTCTAGAATAAATTTTCCTAAGGGTCACCCAGTTGGAACTGGCCACCAAAGTAGGGTATAAGTAGTTGACCATAAACCAAACAATTTGGTTAAATTTAAACTCTGCATGAGACTGAAGTATGTTTGGTTCATAAACAAAGGTATGAGCAATTATCAGAGTAATTGGTATCCAGGCCTGGTCCAGAACCTTGGGTCAGCTGTCTGCTTCAGATGTCATCTTCTTCTCATTCTGGTCTGGTAGTTTCTCCTCCACTTGAGCCCTGTTTTAAGATGATTTTAAGGTCAGCAGTCCTTTCTATAGGCCAGTCCAGTGCAGGGGCCCTTTCTAAGTGGAAATATTAGTCCAAGAGGCAATTTCCTTAAGTTTCACTGTGTCTGAGCTAGGTAAGAGTACAGAGTACCTGATAAAGGTCTTTCCATCTAGGTTGGAGATAGTCCATTCAGTTCAGTTCAGTCACTCAGTCGTGTCCAACTCTTTGCGAGCCCATGAATCGCAGCACGCCAGGCCTCCCTGTTCATCACCAACTCCCAGAGTCCACCCAAACCCATGTCCATTGAGTCGGTGACGCCATCCAACCATCTCATCCTCTGTCATCCCCTTCTCCTCCTGCCCTCAATCTTTCCCAGCATCGGTCTTTTCAAATGAGTCAGCACTTCACATCAGGTGGCCAAAGTATTGGAATTTCAGCTTCAGCATCAGTCCTTCCAATGAATACCCAGGGCTGATCTCCTTTAGGATGGACTGGTTGGATCTCCTTGAAGTCCAAGGGACTCTCAGGAGTCTTCTCCAACACCACAGTTCAAAAGCATCAATTCTGTGGTCAGCTTTCTTTATAATCCAACTCTCACATCCATACATGACCACTGGAAAAACCATAGCCTTGACTAGACGGACCTTTGTTGACAAAGTAATGTCTTTGCTTTTTAATATGCTATCTAGGTTGGTCATAACTTTCCTTCCAAGGAGTAAGTGTCTTTTAATTTCATGGCTGCAATCACCATCTGCAGTGATTTTGGAGCCCCCAAAATAAAGTCTGACACTGTTTCCACTGTTTCCCCATCTATTTGCCATGAGTGATGAGACTGGATGCCATGATCTTCGTTTTCTGAATGTTGAGCTTTAAGCCAACCTTTTCACTCTCCTCTTTCACTTTCATCAAGAGGCTTTTTAGTTCCTCTTCACTTTCTACCATAAGGGTGGTATCATCTGCATATCTGAGGTTATTGATATTTCTCCCGGCAATCTTGATTCCAGCTTGTGCTTCCTCCAGCCCAGCATTTCTCATGATGTACTCTGCATAGAAGTTAAATAAGCAGAGTGACAATATACAGCCTTGGCGTACTTCTTTTCCTATTTGGAACCAATCTGTTGTTCCATGTCCAATTCTAACTGTTGCTTCCTGACCTGCATACAGGTTTCTCAAAAGGCAGGTCCAGCGATCTGGTATTCCCATCTCTTTCAGAATTTTCCACAGTTTATTGTGATCCACACAGTCAAAGGCTTTGGCATAGTCAATAAAGCAGAAATAGATGTTTTTCTGGCTCTCTCTTGCTTTTTAAGTGATGTCTTTTCCAGCATGCATAATCTCTGGCTGCAGGTCATACTGCATCTGATCTTCATCCAAAGATAGATTACTGAGATAAGCTTCAGAAACAAATTAGAAAGTCCTTTTTATTATTCAATTAAATTTTATAATAATACAAGAACTGACTTGGAACTGAGTCTTAGGCAGTAAATACAGACATAAATTAACAAAACCAGAATTTTTTTTTAATTTTTTTATTGAAGGATAATTGCTTTACAGAATTTTGTTTTCTGTCAAACCTCAACATGAATCAGACAGAAGTTACATATATCCCCTCCCTTTTGAACCTCCCTCCCATCTCCCTCCCCATCCCACACCTCTAGGTTGACACAAATACAGAGTTTCCTGAGTCATACAGCAAATTCCCGTTGGCTATCTGTTTTATATGTGGTAATGTAAGTTTCCATGTTTCTCTCACTGTACATCTCACCCTCTCCTCCCCTCTCCCCATGTCTATAAGTCTATTCTCTATGTCTGTTTCTCTATTGCTGCCCTGTAAATAAATTCTTCAGTACCATTTTTCTAGGTTCCGTGTATATGCATTAGAATACTATATTTATCTTTCTCTTTCTGACTCACTTCACTCTGTATAATAGGTTCTAGGTTCATCCACCTCACCCAAACTGACTCAAATGCATTCCTTTTTGTGGCTGAGTAATATTCTGTCGTGTATATGTACCACAACTTCTTTATCCATTCATCTGTCAATGGACATCTATGTGGCTTCCATGTTCTAGCTATTGTAAATAGCGCTGCAGTGAACAGTGAGATACATGTGTCTTTTTCAATTTTGGTTTCCTCAGGGTATATGCCTAGGACTGGGATTGCTGGGTCACATGGTGGTTTTATTCCTAGTTTTAAACGAATCTTCATACCATCTTCCATAGTGGCTGTATCAGTTTACATTCCCACCAACAATGCAAGAGGGTTCCCTCTTCTCCACATCCTCTCCAGCATTTATTGTCTGTAGACTTTTTGAAGTTGACCATTCTGACCCATGTGAGGTGATATCTCACTGTAATTTTGAGCATTTCTCTAATAATTAGTGACGTTGAGAATCTTTTCACGTGTTTGTTAGCCATCCTATGTCTTCTTTGGAGAAATGTCTGTTTAGGTCTTTTCCCTACTTTTTGATTGGGTTGTTTGTTTTTCTGGCTTTGAGCTGTATGAGCTGCTTGTATATTCTGGAAATTATTCCTTTGTCAGTTGTTTCATTTGCTATTATTTTTTCCCATTCCGAGGGTTGTGTTTTCACCTTGCTTATAGTTTCCTTTGCTGTGCAAAAGCTTTTGAGTTTAATCAGGTCCCACTTTACTTTTGTTTTTATTTCTGTTACTCTAGGAGGTGAGTCATAGAGGATCTTTCTTTATGTCATCGAGTGCTCTGCCTATGTTTTCCTCTAAGAGTTTTATAGTTTCTGGTCTTACATTTAGGTCTTTAATCTATTTTGAGTTTATCTTTGTGTATGGTGTTAGGAAATGTTCTAATTTCATTCTTTTACATGGAGCCGTCCAGTCTTCCCAGCACCATTTATTGAAGAGGCTGTCTTTGCCCCATTGTATATTCTTGCCTCCTTTGTCAAAAATAAAGTACCCATAGGTGCATGGGTTTATCTGTGGGCTTTCTATATTGTTCCATTGGTCTATACTTGTTTTTGTACCAGTGCTATACTGTCTTGATGACTGTAGCTTTGTAGTATAAGCTGAAGTTAGGAAGGTTGATTCCTCCAGCTCCATTCTTCTTTCTCAAGACTGCTTTGGCTATTCGAGGTCTTTTGTGTTTCCATATGAATTGTGACATTTTTTGTTCTAGCTCTGTGAAAAATGCCATTGGTAATTTGATAGGGATTGCACTGAATCTGTAGATTGCATTTGGTAGTATAGTCATTTTCACAATATTGATGCCTCCACCCAGGAACATGGAATATCTCTCCATCTGTTTATGTCATCTTTGATTTCTTTCACTAGTGTCTTATAATTTTCTGTGTACAGTTCTTTTGTCTCCTTAAGTAAATTTATTCCTAGGTATTTAATTCTTTTTGTTGCAATGGTGAATGGGATTAATTCCTTAATTTCTCTTTCTGATTTTTCATTGTTAGTACATAGAAATGCAAGTGATTTCTGTGTATTGATTTTGTGTCCTACAACTTTGCTAAATTCACTGATTAGCTCTAGTAATTTTCTGATACTATCTTTAGGGTTTTCTATGTACAGTATATCATCTGCAAACAGTGAGAGCTTTACTTCTTTCCTGATCTGGATTCCTTGTATTTCTTTTTCTTCTCTGATTGCTGTAGCTAGGACTTCCAGAACTGTGTTGAATGATAGTGGTGAAAATGGATACCCTTGTCTTGTTCCTGATCTTAGGGGGAATGCTTTCAGTTTTTCACCATTGAGAATAATGTGTACTATAGGCTTATCATATACAGCCTTTACTAGGTTGAGGTAGGTTCCTTCTATGCACAATTTTTGAAGAGTTTTAATTGTAAATGGGTGCTGAATTTTGTCAAAGGCTTTTTCTGCATCCATTGAGATTATCGTATGGTTTTTATGATTCAATTTGTTAATATGGTGTATCACATTAATTGATTTGCATATATTGAAGAATCCTTGCATCCCTGGAATAAACCCAACTTGATCATGCTGTGTGAGTTTTTTGATATGTTGTTGAATTCTGCTTGCTAAAATTTTGTTGAGAATTTTTGCATCTATGTTCATCAGTGATATTGGCCTGTAGTTTTCTTTTTTTGTATTGTCGTCTGTTAACAAAACCAGAATTTAATATCCACTAAAACTTAATCTTTTCTCTCTATAATTGCCCTCATTTTTACCAAATATAGCTAAATTAAGATTAATTTGTTTGTATATTAAATCTGCTTTTAATAAACTTGGCCTGATTACTTATGTAAGTGTAATTGATGTAATAGTCTCTTTTAAATTAATTGTTAGGAAATTTTCATAAAGAGTCTCAGACTAAACTGTTTTTTAATAAGAAAACATTTTTAATCTTATAGTACAGTTCTTTGAACAGTACAATAGCTGGCATACAGTGGCACATTCGCATCTTTGAATGTTTCCAACTTGAAGGATCATACACAAAGGACTTATTATTCAGGTAAGAGATGTATATTATAGGTAAGATGGGTGGGTGGTGGAACTCCATAGTCTCTGGCGACTTGGCCAATGACCTGTGATTTCCCATCGTCCAGTCTCACAGCCCTGACCGCTCGCCCCCTCCACCCCACTCCGGTCTTGGTCTCACCCCATAGGAGCCACCGTACAGGGCAAGAAACTCAGTTCATCTATCAACCAAGAAGATCTGAATCAGCCCATTTCTCAGATCCTCTTGACACAAAGGAATTCTTTGTTTGGTTAACTGTCTTGACATTTTCATTTTTGTTTCCTATCTTCCTCCACTCACTATGCTGACATTAATGCTGTATTTTGCCCAAAATGCTTTTTCCCATCTCAGCATCCAGTAAGTTCCTCTCACTCTCCAGAGCTCTGCAGGAATGTCAATTCCACAGCCAGACTCTCTGGCCACCCAGCTGAAGACAGTCCTTGTAGGAGTCACACTCAGAGAGCCCTGCACTTTTCCTGCAGGGATGGCTTATTTGTCTCCCTTGTTAGCTTGCAAGGTCCCTGAGGGTGGAGATACGCCTCTTCTCTTTGCTTCTGCTTACAAGGTCTGCTACAGAGTCTAGCATAGTGATTCACTAAGCAATGATCACTGAGTCAAATGTATGGATGAAGGATGGCTGGATGGATGAATGCAAAATGAATACTTAAAGGGGCCCAAAGACAATCTGACATCACAGAGAACATCCTGGCTCAGGTCTGCAGCATCCACTTCTCTTCTCTGTTCTTTCCGGAGGGCCCTGTGGCTGTGCCTTGTGCTCCTGCTGCTGCGGCTTCAGAGGCTTCTCCATCTCTCTGAGCTCCAGCCTCATCGCTGTCGCCCTGAAACTGAGGTCCACCCACTACAAGAACAGCCCTTGTCAGGAACAGGCAGGTCTGACAGCCTGTGGAGTGGCTTGTTGGGGAAAAGGCAAAATTTTTCAATGTGGTACATTGTCCTATAAATGTAGGAGATGCCCACTCCAGGAAGAGGTTGTGGAAAGGAGTCTGGAGTGGGTGGAAGCTATTCCCTAAACTTTGATTCCTTAATGATATGCATCAGAGTCAGCATCTCAGACTTGAGTGCTGGAGCAGTCCCCTAAAACAAGGAAACATCCTCCTATCAGGCAGTCTGACTTCACATCGCTGGGTCACTGCTGCAGCAGAAATGTTACAACACAGCCATCACTGACCGGCAACAAGACTGGGATGATGCTCTCAGGGTTAAAAACAAGAAACAGAAGCTTCAGGTACAAAGGGGAAGGAACATGTCCAGCCAGTTTTGACCATCCATATACACCTCCACCACCATCTTCACCATCATCACTCTGCTGATAGAAGAAACATCTTTTGTCCAGTATATGTCGTGGCTGGAGTGTGATAGGAAGGGCGGAAGCTGAAAGACGATTGGACTTTTCATTCTCAAACATTTCCGCCAGTTTCCTCAGGTGTTGAGCTCGGCCAAGGAGCTCTCTCCGGGAGGCCCGGGGCGCAGGAGGCCGGGACCAGGCGCCACGCATCTGCCGGGCGCTGCTGCCTAGCTGCGCAAGCCGGGAGCCACCTCAGAGGGCGGGCGGGAGCGGCGGACGGACGGACGGACGGACACAACCGGGAGCACTCCGCCCCGGGCCCGGCGCGCGGCTGCCCGGGATCCCTCCCAGGCTTAACTTTTTTAAAGGTCTCTCAGGGCAAGGAAAGCCATGCCAAAGGCTTGCCACAGATTTTGCTTTACAGATTTGGGTGAATTCCTCCCTTTTCAAGGTTCCCAAAATATCACCAGCCAGGAGGTTGCCTTCCTCATTCACCTGATAAGGCTATTGGGAACCTATGAGTTTCCAATTTATGGAGGGCTCACTCCAGTGTTCTTGTCTTGAGAATCCCAGGGACGGGGGGAGCCTGGTGGGCTCCCATCTATGGGGTCGCACAGAGTCGGACAAGACTGAAACGACTTAGCAGCAGCAGCAGCAGGTAAGGAGAAAAGATAAATGTTTCAATTCTGTTTACAAAGGTCTACCTTACCAAATTGCTGTAAGTCATAATTAACTAGAGGGGAAAGGTTTGCTTATAGTTAGAAAACACAGATCGAAGCAGTAATGCTTTAGATAGAAACCATAAAAATTATAACCATATTTACCGGTTCACTTAGTTCTATGTAAATAATCAACTTCTATTAATAGTTTTATGAAGCCATCAAGTTTTCGCCTAGAATTTTTAAAATTCTTACCTAGTTTGGCAGTGTGATATGAAAGTTATCAGGAACCTATACTTGTCAAAAACTCCTTGCTATGAATCTTTGTGAAGAGGAAGCATTTTTGCAAAGGCCTAAGTGTAAAACAATGACTGTCTATAAATGACAAAACACTTAAGAAGGCACAGTTAAAAACCTGATTACAATGCCAAAGACAAAGAAACTTCATCACTACTGTGACATTTTAACATTTTCAGATAATAACCAGAATTATGACTGATAAATTTTACCAGGACATACCAGATTTTTAAGAATTCCATGCAATTTCTAGAATATGTATATTAATAACATTTACCCATAATACAACCTAAGAAGATTTATTACTCATTTGACAATACATCCTATGTAATTTAACATACCAAATGAACCTGATTAGTTTAATATCGCTTTTGGGATGCTTCATGGGCTCTTCAAAACATCCCAAAGTTTAGCTAGAGGTCAAAGGAACTTCATTAGAATTTGATTTGGGCCATCTGTCAAAAAATTTTTTTAAAGTTTTAAAACACTTGGTCATATGAGATCACACGTCACTGTGAAATAATATTTATCCACTTAACCAGTGACAATAAATATTTCAAAGGCAATTACACAAAGTTATAACAGATTACCAATTAAAGGTAAAAGAAACTTTACAGTTTGTAGCCAAAAGGGGATCAACATTTTAAGAAAGCTTTGACGCCAACAAAGACAAAAACCAAATTCAGGTTTTGCACCAGCTTATTTATAAAATTTTGCAATAAGGAGTTCATGATCTGAGCCACAGTCAGCTCCCGGTGTTGTTTTTGCTGACCGTATAGAGTATCTCCATCTTTGTCTGCAAAGAAAATGATTAATCTGATTTTGGTATTGACCATCTGGTGATGTCCACATGTAGAGTCTTCTCTTGTGTTATTGGAAGAGGGCGCTTGCTATGACCAGTGTGTTCTCTTGGCAAAACTCTGTTAGCCTTTTCCCAGCTTCATTTTGTACTCCAAGGCCAAATTTGCCTGTTACTCTAGGTATCTCTTGACTTTCTACTTTTGCATTCCAGTCCTCTCTGATGAAAAGGACATCTTTTTTTGGTGTTAATTCTAGAAGGTCTTGTAGATCTTCATAAAACTGTTCAATCCCAGCTACTTCGGCATTAGTGGTTGGGGTATAGACTTGGATTACTATCATACTGAAAGGTTTGCTTTGGAAAGAACTGAGATCATTCTGTTGTTTTTGAGATTGCACCCAAGTACTGCATTTCAGACTCTTTTGTTGACTACAAGAGCCACTCCATTTCTTCTAAGGGATTCTTGCCCACAGTAGTAGATATAATGATCATCTTATTAAATTTGTCCTTTCAAGTCCATTTTAGTCCACTGATTCCTAAAATGTCAATGTTCATGGTTGTCATCTCCTGTTTGACCACTTCCAATTTACCTTGATTCATGGACTTAACATTCCAGATTCCTATGCAATACTGTTCTTTATAGCACTGGACTTTACTTTCACTGCCAGACACATCCACAACTGGGTGTTGTTTCTACATTGGCTCAGCCTCTTCATTCCTTCTGGAACTATTTCTCTGCTCTTCTCCAGTAACATATTGAGCACCTACCAACCTGGGGAGTTCATCTTTCAGTGTCATATCTTTTTGCCTTTTCATACTGTTCATGGTGTTCTCAAGGCAAGAATGCTGAAGTGGTTTGCCATTCCCTTCTTCAGTGGACCAGGTTTGTCAAAATTCATATTTAAACTGAAGCAGGGAAAACCACTAGGTCATTCAAGCAAGACCTAAATCAAATCCCCTACAATTATACAGTGGACATAACAAGTAGATTCAAGGGATTAGATCTGATAGACAGAGTGCCTGAAGAACTAGGGACAGAGTTTCATAACACTGAACAGGAGGTGGTGATCAAAACCAACCCCAAGGAAAATGAATGCAAAAAGGCAAAATGACTGTCTAAGGAGGCCTTACAAATAGCTTAGAAAAGAAGACAAACAAAAGGCAAAGAAGAAAATGAAAGATATACCCATCTGAATGCAGAGTTCCAAAGAATAGCAAGGAGAGATAAGAAAGCCTTCCTCAGTGATCAGTGCAAAGAAATAGAGGAAAACAATAGAATGGGAAAGACTAAAAATCTCTTCAATAAAATTAGGGATACCAAGGAAACATTTCATGCAAAGATGGGCTCAATAAAGGACAGAAATGGTATGGACCTAACAGAAGCAGATGGTGATTACAGCCATTAAATGAAAAGACGCTTACTCCTTGGAAGGAAAGTCATGACCAACCTAGATAGCATATTAAAAAGTAGAGCTAATACTTTGCCAACAAAGGTCTGTCTAGTCAAGGCTATGGTTTTTCCAGTGGTCATGTATGGATGTGAGAGCTGGATTGTGAAGAAAGCTGAGTGCCGAAGAATTGATGCTTTTGAACTGTGGTGTTGGAGAAGACTCTTGAGAGTCCCTTGGACTGCAAGGAGATCCAACCAGTCCATCCTAAAGGAGACCAGTCCTGGGTGTTCATTGGAAGGACTGATGCTGAGGCTGAAACTCCAATACTTTGGCCATCTCATGCGAAGACTTGAGTCATTGGAAAAGACCCTGATGCTGGGAGGGATTGGGGGCAGGAGGAGAAGGGGACGACAGAGGATGAGATGGCTGGATGGCATCACTGACTCGATGGACATGAGTCTGAGTGAACTCTGGGAGATGGTGATGGACAGGGAGGCCTGGCGTGCTGCGATTCATGGGGTCGCAAAGAGTTGGACACGACTGAGTGACTGAACTGAACTGAACAGAAGCAGAAGATATTAAGAAAAGGTGGCAAGAATACACAGAAGAATTGTACAAAAAAAGATCTTCATGACCCAGATAACCATGATGGCATGATTACTCACCTAGAGCCAGACATCCTGGAGTGGGAAGTCAAGTGGGCCTTAGGAAGCCTCACTGCGAACAAAGCTAGTGGAGATGAGGAATTCCAGCTGAGCTGCTTCAAATACTAAAAGATGATGCTGTTATAGTGCTGCACTCAGTATGCCAACAAGTTTGGAAAGCTCAGCAGTGGTCACAGGACTGGAAAAGGTCAGTTTTCATTCTAATCTCTAAGAAAGGCAATGCGAAAGAATGCTCAAACTACCACACAACAGCACTCATTTCACATGCTAGCAAAGTAATGCTCAAAATCCTTCAACTAGCTTCAACAGTATGTAAACTGAAAACTTCCAGATGTACAAGCTGGATTTAGAAAAGACAGAGAAACCAGAGATCAAATTGCAAACATCTGTTGGATCATAGAAAAAGCTATCTGCTTCACTGACTGTGCTAAAACCTTTGATTATGTGGATCAGAACAAACTGGAAAATTCTTAAAGAGATGGAAATACCAGACCAACTTACCTGCCTCCTGAGAAACCTGTACAATGCAGGTCAAGAAGCAACAGTTAGAACTGGACATGGAACAACAGACTGGTTCCAAATAGGAAAAGGAGTACGTCAAGGCTGTATATTGTCACTCTGCTTATTTAACTTATATGCAAAGGACATCATGAGAAATGCTGGGCTGGAGGAAGCACAAGTTGGAATCAAGATGGCTGGGAAAAATATCAATAACCTCAGATATGCAGATGACACCACCGTTATGGAAGAAAGCAAAGAGGAACTAAAGAGTCTCTTGATGAAGGTGAAAGAGGAGAGTGAAAAAGCTGGCTTAAAATTTAACATTCAGAAAACTAAGATCATAGCATCCGGTCCTATCACTTCATGGCAACTATACGGGGAAACAATGGAAACAGTGACAGACTTTATTTTCTTGGGCTCCAAAATCACTGCAGATGATGCCTTCAGGCATGAAATTAAAAGACACTTGCTCCTTAGAAGAAAACTTATGACAATCCTAGACAGTGTATTAAAAAGCAATGACATTACTTTGCTGACAAAGGTCTGTACAGTCAAAACTATGGTTTTTCCAGTGGTCATGTATGGATGTGAGAGTTGGACTATAAAGAAAGCTGAGCGCCAAATAATTGATGCTTTTGAACTGTGGTGTTGGAGAAGACTCTTGAGAGTCCCTTGTATTGTAAGATCAAACCAATAAATCCTAAAGGAAATCAATCCTCAATATTCATTGGAAGGACTGATTCTGAAGCTGAAGCTCCAATACTTTGGCCACCTGATGCAAAGAGCTAACTTATGAGGAAAAACTCTGATGCTGGGAAAGATTGAAGGCAGGAGGAGTAGAGGACAACAGAGGACGAGATGGTTGGATGGCATCACTGATTCAACGGACATGAGTTTGAGCAAACTCTGGGAGATGATGAAGGGAAACCTAGCATGCATAGGGTAGCAGAGTCACACACGACTGAGCAACTGAACAACAAAAATGTCTAAAATTTATTTACTCAGTTAAATTTATTCTAAACTTAGCCTGACCATACACAAAACACTTCTAAGTGTTTCTTTTTCCATAAACCTTCCATAACTTTCTGTATCCATATTAGTTTGTCCTCTGTTTTTATTTGTTTTAATTTGTGGCTGTGCTGAGTCTTCACTGCTGTGCAGAGACTTTCTCTATTTGCAGAGGGCAGGAGCTATTCTCTAGTTGTGGTGAGCAGGTTTCTCATGGCAGTGGCTTCCCATTGCAGTTTGGGAGCACAGGCTTCGTTAGTTGCAGCAGGTAGGCTCAGCTGTTATAGTTCATGGGCTCTAGCGCATTGGCTCAGTAGTTGCGGTGCACAGGCTCAGTTGCTCCACGGCATCTTCCCAGATCAGGGACCAAACCCAAGTCCCTGGTATTGCAAGGCAGATTCTTAACCACTCAACCACCAGGGAAGCCCTACCCCTTATTTTTTTTTCCCCTACCCAGAAACAAACAGCTCTAGGACAAAAATTATTTTCCCTGTGTTGTTAAGTCGACAAGTCGTGTCCTACTCTGCAACCCCATGAACTGCAGCACACCAGGCCTTCTTGTCTTTCACTGTCTCCCAGAGTTTGCTCAGACTCATGTCCATTGAGTTGGTGATGCCATCCAACCATCTCATCCTGTGTCACTCCCTTCTCCTGCCCTTAATCTTTCCCAGCATCAGGGTCTTTTCCAGTGAACTTCCTCTTCACATCAGGGGGCCAGAGTATTGGAGCTTCAGCTTCAGCATCAGGACTTCCAGTGAATATTCAGGTTTCTTTTCCCTTCAGTCAGTTCAGTTCAGTCATTCAGTCGTGTCCAACTCTTTGCAACCCCATGAATCACAGCACGCCAGGCCTCCCTGTCCATCACCAACTCTCGGAGTTCACTCAAACTCACGTCCATTGAGTCGGTGATGCCATCCAGCCATCTCATCCTCTGTTGTCCCCCTCTCCTCCTGCCCCCAATCCCTCCCAGCATCAGGGTCTTTTCCAATGACTCAACTCTTCACATGAGGTAGCCAAAGTATTGGAGTTTCAGCTTCAGCATCAGTCCTTCCAAAGAACACCCAGGACTGATCTCCTTTAGGATGGACTGGCTGGATCTCCTAGCAGTCCAAGGGACTCTCAAGAGTCTTCTCCAACACCACAGTTCAAAAGCATCAATTCTTCGGTGCTCAGCTTTCTTCACAGTCCAACTCTCACATCCATACATGACCACTGGAAAAACCATGGCCTTCACTAGACGGACCTTTGTTGACAAAGTAATATCTCTGCTTTTCAATATGCTATCTAGGTTGGTCATAACTTTCCTTCCAAGGAGTAAGTGTCTTTTCATTTCATGGCTGCAATCACCATCTGCAGTGATTTTGGAGCCCAAAAAAATAAAGTCTGATACTGTTTCCACTGTTTCCCCATCTATTTCCCAAGAAGTGATGGGACCAGATGCCATGATCTTAGTTTTCTGAATGTTGAGTTTTAAGCCAACTTTTTCACTCTCCTCTTTCACTTTCATCAAGAGGCTTTTTACTTCCTCTTCACTTTCTGCAATTAGGGTGGTGTCATCTGCATATCTGAGGTTATTGATATTTCTCCCGGCAATCTTGATTCCAGCTTGTGCTTCATCCAGCCCAGTGTTTCTCATGATGTACTCTGCATAGAAGTTAAATAAGCAGGGTGACAATATACAGCCTTGACGTACTCCTTTTCCTATTTGGAACCAGTCTGTTGTTCCATGTCCAGTTTTAACTGTTGCTTCCTGACCCGCATACCGGTTTCTCAAGAGGCAGGTCCGGCGATCTGGTATTCCCATCTCTTTCAGAATTTTCCACAGTTTATTGTGATACACACAGTCAAAGGCTTTGGCATAGTCAATAAAGCAGAAATAGATGTTTTCCTGGAACTCTCTTGCTTTTTCCATGATCCAGCGGATGTTAGCAATTTGATCTCTGGTTCCTCTACCTTTTCTAAAACCAGCTTGAACAGCTGGAAGTTGATGGTGCACGTATTGCTGAAGCCTGGCTTGGAGAATTTTGAGCATTACTTTACTAGCGTGTGAGATGAGTGCAATTCTGAAGTAGTTTGAGCATTCTTTGGCATTGCCTTTTTTGGGATTGGAATGAAAACTGACCTTTTCCAGTCCTGTGGCCGCTGCTGAGTTTTCCAAATTTGCTGGCATATTGAGTGCAGCACTTTCACAGCATCATCTTTCAGGATTTGAAATAGCTCAACTGGAATTCCATCACCTCCACTAGCTTTGTTCATAGTGATGATTTCTAAGGCCCACTTGACTTCACATTCCAGGATGTCTGGCTCTAGGTGAGTGATCACACCATCGTGATTATCTTGGTCATGAAGCTCTTTTTTGTACAGTTCTGTGTATTCTTGCCACCTCTTCTTAATATCTTCTGCTTCTGTTAGGTCCATACCATTTCTGTCCTTTTTTGAGCCCATCTCTGCATGAAATGTTCCCTTGGTATCTCTAATTTTCTTGAAGAGATCTCTAGTCTCTCCCATTCTGTTGTTTTCCTTTATTTCTTTCATTGATTGCTGACGAAAGCTTTCTTATCTCTCCTTGCTAGTCTTTGGAACTCTGCATTCAGATGCTTATATCTTTCCTTTTCTCCTTTGCTTTTCGCTTCTCTTCTTTTAACAGCTATTTGTAAGGCCTCCTCAGACAGCCATTTTGCTTTTTTGCATTTCCTTTCCCTTCAGTTCAGTTCAGTCGCTCAGTCATGTCCAACTCTTTGCGACCCCATGAATCACAGCACGCCAGGCCTCCCTGTCCATCACCATCTCCCGGAGTTCACTCAGATTCACATCCATCGAGTCAGTGATGCCATCCAGCCATCTCATCCTCTGTCGTCCCCTTCTCCTCCTGCCCCCAATCCCTCCCAGCATCAGAGTCTATTCCAATGAGTCAACTCTTCACATGAGGTGGCCAAAGTACTGGAGTTTCAGCTTTAGCGTCATTCCTTCCAAAGAAATAGGGCTGATCTCCTTCAGAATGGACTGGTTGGATCTCCTTGCAGTCCAAGGGACTCTCAAGAGTCTTCCTCACACCACAGTTCAAAAGCATCAATTCTTGCATGCTGAGCTTTCTTCACAGTCCAACTCTCACATCCATACATGACCACAGGAAAAACCATAGCCTTGACTAGAAGGACCTTTGTTGGCAAAGTAATGTCTTAACAAAATGCAATTCCATTCCTCATACCTTCATTTATTGAAAACACACTTCCTACTTTGCTACTATATACTGAAACATTTCATTAATTATTTCTAGTAGCTTAAATTATGTATTTAAATTAGAATCCACAACTGTTAAAACCTTACTTTCTAGTGAAGACTAAGAACTAGGCAATTATGAACTGTCATTTACATATTCATTCTGTGAATTGGCAAACATAAATACCAGCAATAATTTCTAAAGAACTGTGCTCTTTTTATAGAAAATATCTCAATGTGGCACCAAATATTTGGTTTAGTTTCTCCATAAAAGAAAGTCAATAATTATTAACTAATGTTTAAGTATCTTGTTTTATTCGTGAATGACTGAGGTATTCAATATACTTTCATCATTTAACTTATTTAGCACAACTTTCCCTTGTGGCTCAACTGGTAAAGAATCTGCCTGCAATCCAGAGGACCTGGGTTTGATCCCTGGGTTGGGAAGATCCCCTGGAGAAGGGCAAGGCTACCCACTCTAGTATTCTGGCCTGGAGAATTCCATGGACTGTATAGTCCTTGGGGTCACAAAGAGTCAGACACGACTGAGTGACTTTCACTTCACTTCACTTAAAACTTAAAGTTGCCAGGGTTCTTCCCTGGTGTAAGAATCCAACATGCAATGCAGGGGATCCAAGTTCAATCCCTGGAAAGGGAACTAAGATCCCACATGCCTCAGAGCAACTAAGCATACACACCACAACTAAAGAGCCCTTGTGCCACAACTACTGAAGCCATTTCTTCTGGAGCCCACATGTTGCAACTGCTGACCTCACATGCCACAACTAGAGAGTCTTGGCATGGTGCGATGAAAGATCCCATACAATGCAACGAGGGTCCTACATGCTGCAGTCGAGACCCAATGCACCTGAGGAAATAAATATTTCAAACTAAATGAATCTAGTCACAGACATAGAGAACAGACTTGTGGACATGAGCAGGGGCAGGAGGAGGAAGGAGAAGATGAGATGAGTGGAGAGAGGAGCATGCAAGCATATAAACTACCATGTGTAAAATAGACAGCCAATGGAACTTTGCTATATGACTCAGGGGACACAAACTGGGGCTTTGTAACAATCTAGCAGGGTGGGAAAGGGTGGGAGGTGGGAAGGAGTTTTAAGAGGGAGGGTACATTTGTATATATATGGTTAATATCATAAAGCAATTATCATTCAATTAAAAATAAGTAAATTAAAAAATAAATCTGGAGAGAGTATTTTAAAATAGATTCCTGAAACAATTTTTCTAAAGAGTTCACCAAAAACTTCTTCTCTCATTTACATTTAATTCATTTATAAAAAAATTTTATTATACCAAGTTATTTTTCTTTTTTTTTATTATACCAAGTTATTTTTCTTGCTAACAAATTTGCAACAGCTATAATAAAATCTCATTTGATTTTTATTAAGCCTAAGTACAATAAAGGTATACTTAATGTTGATGACTCTAAGACATGTACGTGTTAATTAAATCAACAAACCTTAATTCCAGGTATTAATTTATAACTGAATATTTTATAGTTCACACGAACCTGAAATTCATCCTGGCCTGTTTCATTTTATATTTCTGAGAATTTTTATAAGTGGTTAATTTGCAATTAAGCCAATTAAGTAGAGCTCATTTACAAATTAACTTTGATAATACCATCCAAATGTAAAGACATATGTGCACACATAGACAGATACAATCAGACATCTCATAGTTTCATTTTAAAACTTAGTCATGAATCAGGTATTACAATATAAAACTCACCAGTTTATAACAATTGGAATAGGTTAAATTTTAAAAGGTCTCCTCCTTCCTTACTTCCCCCTGTCTCAGGAATGATGATCTAGGTAACTGTTCCTGAGAACCCTGGTCTCAAGGCATATTGAGAAGAAAGCAAATGCTCCTAGAAGGACCTCTTCCTTCAAGAGTCAGAATTCTGAAGAGATGTTTTATCAACCCAGTCTTCTGTTACAACTGCATACACAATAAAGGAGCCCATATTGACTATTTTCAGGGCAAAGTTTTCCTTTAATCGCCAATTAAGTAAGTATTTGTTATAAGTTATGTATATACATAAACCTGGGGCTGGGGTCTTAGTCAGAGGCTGGCTTTCTGATACTCCTCGCTTCTCTGTTTGAGAGTCTCTATTTCCCATTTTAAAGCTGAATTTGTCAGGGCTAAGATTACTAATAAAATTGTGTGGTAGGCCAGCAAGGTACTTGTTAGCTAAGTCCTCTAGGCATCACCCTAGAGTTGTTTTAGCCCCCTTACATGGCTCAGTTTCTCCCTCAAATGGTCTAAGACCACTGTGAATGCTCAGATCACTGAATGACCAATTCTTATACATGAATTCTGGATGAGCAATCTTTTAACTTGTGTGTTTCCCTATGGGACCACTACACAGTATGAAATCCATAAATTTCTCAGTTGCTGAGAAAGCTTTAACTGACTGAGAGGGATCTTGTCCCTCTTCTTTGGAACAAAGCTCTCTTGTAATATCTTCATTTTTATCTTAAAATATTCTAAAGGCAGCCAAATTGAGGGAAAGAGTCAGATCAGTTAGTCTCTTACCTAACACTCAGCCCAGACCACTCAGTGAATTTAAATTGAGCAAACCCCAGTGTCTTTCAGCTTCTCCCCACTCAGTTTCAACTGGATGCGTATTTTCCCAGTGTCTTTCAACAGACTCCACCTCCCCCCACCAATATCGTTCATTTGAGGAGGGCGGGTACCTGTTATATGCCTCCAAATGAAACGCAAAACCATCAACCAATACAAGAGGGCCAAGAAACAGGACAGACTCACCCAAATTATCTGGGATTTCCAAGGAGGTGGATAGGTATAAGAGGCCTCTGCTGATACCAGTATGCCAGTTCCTTGCAGAGTTTAGGTAAAGGAGAGAAGTTCCCTTTAGGTCCCTTCATGGTTGTCAAAACTATGGACTGGGGAAAAAAAATGCACATGAAAGTTGTGAGTTCAATTTCGTTTGGGGTAGATGAGGACTTCAGCCCAGAAGACAGCCTCGCAGATAACTCGGAAGAACTGTTCTGAAGAGGTAAAGAGAAATGTCAGTATACATGTGATATTGGTCAAGCACATATTTTGGCAGAATGTTGTTGCTAGTCATGAGGAGTAGATGTTTCCATTAATGATTTTAGTGATTCTCCAGATATGAGAAGATGTAAGAAATCAGGCTCATAAAATCTTCTCCTGACAAAGTCTAACTATCTGAAGGCCTGTTGTGCTAGCTTTTCCTAGAGCACAGAATGCCTCATTCCTGATCTCTACCCTAAACTCCTTTCAGGATGTATTGAAGGTCAGCAACTGCAGTGGCTAGAGACTTCATTTTTGTAGTGCCAACGGGTGTGACAGTTTTCAGTTGACTCCACACACCCGCTGTGTGAACCTGCACAAGTCACTCATCTTTGAGAATGTCTTCTCAAGTGTTAAGTGGGGATAATACCTATCTCACAGGACTTGCATAAGATTTAAATGAGAAAATATCTATAAAGTACTTCAGATGGTACCTAGAAAATAATAGACTTAATTAATGGCAATTATATTAGAAAGAGTCCTAGTTAGGTTTTAAGAATTCGGAAATGTAGTTTCATATGTCCCCTCAGTCATGTAGGTGGAACTACATTGGGAAGAGTAAGTGAGAAGTGACAGATATTTGGGGAAAAGATAAATATTTCTGGGTTAGGGATTAAGAAAGACAAACTTCAGGATTTAGGAGATCTAGAACAAAGTGTCTACAGTATTGGAAGACACAAGTAGATTTTATTTGTTTTGTTGTTGTTTTCAAGATTCAGAAGGATTAATAGGGGGAACTTTCAAAGCTTGGGGAAGAGAGAGAGGAGGGAGGAAGCACGCAAGTGAAACCATGAAGGCCTCTATGGGTCTGCTGTGGGGCCCTCCCAGGTACAAATCCTTTCCATGTCACCAGTTTCTTGTCTGTAAGAAATAGGCATCATTCAGCCTCTTTGACCTTCCCTGAATTCCAATGGGCAGATTCAAACAGTTGGTAATCAGGGAAGAGATGGATTGAAGAAAGAAAGGAGGAGCAATCAAGAAACAGTAGTGCAGTATGGGGCAGTTACTCCTTGGAAGTAACACTTACTCTTTGGAAGGAAAGTTATGACCAGCCTAGATAGCATATTAAAAAGCAGAGACATTACTTTGCTGTCTAGTCAAGGCTATGGTTTTTTCAGTAGTCATGTATGGATATGAGAGTTGGACTATAAAGAAAGCTGAGTGCTGAAGAATCGATGCTTTTGAACCATGGTGTTGGAGAAGACTCTTGAGAGTCCCTTGGACTGCAAGGAGATCCAACCAGTCCATCCTAAAGGAAATCAGTCCTGAATAGTCATTGGAAGAACTGATGCTGAAGATGAAACTCCAAAATTTTGGCCACCTGATGCAAAGAGCTGACTCACTGGAAAAGACCCTGATGCTGGGAAAGATTGAAGGCATGAGGAGAAGGGGATGACAGAGGTTTGAGATGGTTGGATGGCATCACCGACCCAAGGGACATGAATTTGAGTAAACTCTGGGAGTTGGTGATGGACAGGGAGGCCTGGCGTGCTGCAGTCCATGGGGTAGCAAAGAGTCGGACACGACTGAGCAACTGAACTGAACTGAGATGAATTCAAACCTAAACCACCAACAGGCTTTTCATCACAAAATTTCAGGTGCATGTGCTTACAGGAATATTTTCTTAATCTATACATTTAAAACTGTTATAATCCCATTCTGAATGCTTTGATCTTTGAAGACTCAGGAATAGTTCCTTTTTTGTTTTGTTTATTTATTATAGGTTCCTTATTTTGCAAATACATTAAAACTGGCTTCAACAAGCAGGCAAGTGTCTTGTATGATATTTAGCCAATCCATAATAGGTAAATCTGGCTGTAGCTGCCCTGAGAGAGACAATGGAAATATTAACCACTCTTAGGTGGAGCTTAGGAGTGTAAGCAGATAGGGTAGGATGGTCCTTGAAGGAGAACCAGGCATGGCTTTCTTGACCAAAGCCATTTGGTGATCTAAGCCTGGCCACAATGTTTGCCCTTGAGCAGGTCTCAGTAATTAATGATCATAAGAGAAGAAAAGAATGAAGAAACATTGCCTGTTATTAGGCAAGAGAAATTGTAAAGACTCCCAGTTCTTCCAATGACAAAGATTAACCTGAAGTGCTCAACAACCAGATCTACTGGAACCTAAAGGATAATGATGTTGACCTTTTATAAACTGTGACTTCAATCAACTAAAGCTTGAACTCTGTCAACCACCCAAGCCCTTTCATGAATATACTTAAAACTTCCCCAATTTTGCAGTTCTGGGAGACACTGCTTTGAGGAAGATCCCCAGTGTTCTCCTTACTTGCTGCAAGTAATAAATCCTTCCTTCTGTCACGCGAGTGTATGTTCCTCAGTTCTTTGTCTTGTCACAACAAAAATTTGGAGTGACGGACATTAAAGTCCTTGGCACATCACAGCTCTCGGGTCTTGGACAAACCGTGTTATAGCTCTTAGGCAAATCAGTGTTACAGCTCTATTTTATTTAGAAGATAGCAGGAGAATACATCCTTGAAGCGTGAGGGCATGCCAACCCAAAGACTTGAAGAGAAGAGAGTGGAAGAGCACGTGGGGGAGAGAGAGACAGAGAGAGGAAGAGAGAGAGAGCGAGAGAGAGAAAGAGCGCATGCACGTGGGAGAGGAAGAGAGAGAGAGAAAGAGTGCACGCACGCGGGAAAGGGAGAGAAAGCGCTTTGGCTTCTCCTTTTATATGTTTTCTTCCACCTGGGCCTGCTCTATGCAAATTGGGCTTAGCCAGGAGTGCTGTTTGTTCTACCTGAAGTCTTCACTCTGGTCCTTGGACCTTCCTTTGACCTTCCTTGTTTTTTAGCCACCGCCATTTTGGACTCCGTTTCCCTATTCTTCCTACCTAATATTCCCCCCTCAAGAGATGGGAGGCCCAATTCTTTGGGAATAGGGGAGTTGAGGTCTTTCTGGCTACTTCCTGCTGAACTGGGGTGGCGAGGGGGTATTGGGCCTCCCCCTCTTGCTAGTCTCCAGCCTCAGAGTCCTTATAGCGGTGCCCATCACTACTCATGAGTCAAGCCATGGAAGAAGACAGAAGAGGACACTCAATACACCTGTGAGCCCCTGGGAGATCTCAGATACCTATTCAGGACTACCAATGAGTGCCATTCTAATGAACACCCCCAAAATCTAGTTTCTGGGGATAAGATTTCTCAGGATAGCTCTAAATAGCCAACACAGCTTGACAGAGATTGTACTCCGAAACAGACAAGAGATAGATCTTCTGATCCCTGAACAAGGAGGGACTTGAGCCATCCTGGCGATGTGAATTTAAAATTGGCTAATGCCCCTACTAGTCCTTGTTATGCTATGTTGATGATGCTTATGATTATTCCATGTACTGTCAATTGTCTAACCTGTTTTGCCCAGGTCAACCAGCTACAACATGCAGTGCCAGTTCAACAAAGATATAAAACTACAGCCGACCACGAAAAATATCACACCCTTAGATGGACACCGCTATAAGGACTCTGAGGCTTGAGACTAGCAAGAGGGGGAGGCCCAATACCCCTCGCCGCCCCAGTTCAGCAGGAAGTAGCCAGAAAGACCTCGACGCCTCTATTCCCAAAGAATTGGGCCTCCCATCTCTTGAGAGGGGAATGTTAGGTAGGTAGAATAGGGAAAAGGAGTCCAAAATGGTGGTGGCTAAAAGACAAAGAAGGGAAAAGCCCGTGAAAATAGAACAAAAGAAGGTCCGAGGACCAGAGTGAAGACTTCAGGTAGAACAAACAGCACTCCTGGCTAAGCCCAATTTGCATAGAGCAGGCCCAGGGGGAGGAAAAACATATAAAAGGAGGAGCCAAAGCCTTGCTCGCTCGCTCGCTCGCTCTCTCCTGTGTGTGTGCATTCTTTCTCTCTCTCTCTCTCTCTCTCTCTCTCTCTCTCTTCCTCTCTCTCCCACGCACTCCTCCACTCTCTTCTCTTCAAGTCTTTGGGTTGGCATGCCCTCACGCTTCAAGGATGTATTACTCTGCAATCTTCTAAATAAAATAGAGCTGTAACACTGAATATAACACAGTTTGTCCAAGACCCGAGAGCCGTGATGCACCGAGGGCTTTAATGTCCGTCGCTTCAAATCTTTGTTGTGACGAGACAAAGAACTGAGGCACATACACTCGTGTGACACTTCTCTCTGACTTGGTTGGGTCTTGTGGCTCAACACCCGCCAAGGGGTGAACTCAGTATGGAGGCTCCTGCTAGCTCCCTCACTGGGCTTTAATCCAGTTACACTGTTACGAAACAGGGCCTCTGAAGAAATTACTTGGGTCACTAAGGTCAGAGACTCATAAAGTTCCAGCACCCTCAAGGAATCCTTGCTCCCTTGACCTTAAGGTCAACAGACTAAAGATAAAGGAGTCCTCTGTGCTTCCCACCTCAGGGGCAGGAAGAAGAGTAGGAATGCTTCAAGGCTGAAGCAGATATGTCTTGAAACAGACTTGGAAAGTGAAAGTGAAGTTGCTCAGTCATGCCCGACTCTTTGCAACCCCATGGACTGTAGCCTACCAGGCTTCTCAGTCCATGGAATGTTCCAGGCAACAGTACTGGAGTGGGTTGCCATTTCCTTCTCCAGGGGATCGTCCCAACCCAGGGATTGAATCTGGGTCTCCCGCATTGCAGGCAGACAGACGCTTTACCGTCTAAGCCACCAGAGAAGTCTAAAGGTCAATGATTCAGAATGAGGTAAGCAAACTTGTTGAGGCAAGTCCCATTCAAATGTTCAAGGCACTAAAGTGGTCTGAGGTGTCCACAGAAGTACTAAGAACAATAATTAAACAGAATTTCGCAATCTTGTCCAAACCTTTTGCTGCCATGGGACTTTTCCTTCAAACAAGCTTCTGTCGGAGTTCAAATACAAACCCATGTGAAAGCAGGGCTGCTCTAGCTTCGGAAGGGTGGGGGAGGGGTTGGACGCGGTTAAAAAAACGTCTATTCATAAGATTAGAAAAATTTAAATCATCATGGTAGAAAACCTTTGAATTCATATTTATATCATAGTCTAAAGAAACACTGATCACAAAGTGAAGTTCCCCAAACCGACACTTCATTAGTTTTTAAAGTGAAGAGCTTTTGGATTTTAAGGGCATTTCTACTTAAAGGCTGGAGAAGGAAACCCACTCCAGTACTCTTGCCTAGAAAATCCCATGGACGAAAGAGCCTGGCGGGCTACAGTCCATGGGGTCGCAAAGAGCCGGACACGACAGAGCGACTTCACTTACTTAAAGGCATGGGAATAGGGAATATGATTTTTAGTCACACGGAAATGAGCCTTGGATGGAAATTTTCAGATTTATGGACTATGTTCTGCAGGACCGGGGCAATGAGTCCCGAGGCCCCACCAGGTGGCGCGCATATTCGGCATTTCCACAACGTTTAGTTCTCTAACTCAAGGGTCAGATGGCCTGCCTCGTGCTTTGTAGGTTTAGGAAATCCGACTGGATGTCACGCTGGAGAAAACAACACTTCTGTTCTTCTGTTGTAAACTTCTTCCCTTTCACTTTCATCCCAACTAGACAAATCCGCCTAACCTTGGTGTTGCCAAAGTGTTTTAACGTTTCAGAAAAGGAAGGGGGGAAAAATCCCAGCCATTCCAAGCAGAAAGACCAGAAGAGCCTTCAGGCGGCGGATGGCGCACCAGGAGAAAGCCTGGGAAGCTGGAGACGTTTTAGCTTAAGGCTTCGCCAACCACGTGATCGTCTCTGGCCTCAGTTTCTTCATCTTTAATATGGCTCTGAGCCATACCAGCCCGTGGCATCCGTGGCAGGGGAATCGGACCAACCTCAGCTTTAATTATATAATTCCTAGTTAAATCTATATAAAAGTGGGATGTCATCTGGTATGGTTAAATGAAAACGTTCGTCGCGCCGGTAGTGTCACAGACAAAATGGGTTTATTATTGCTTTTCTTCGTTAACTCATTACCCTCCGGAGGGATGCCCCCTCAGTCTGACACAGTACCCTTCCCCACCGCCCCCCCGAGGGATGCCCCGTCAGTCTGACACAGTACCCTTCCCCACCCCCCACCCCCATTCTTTTAAAATTGATATTCAAGGGAGGTTTTAGAACTCCAAGCTGAAACGTACTAAGGCATAGATGGCATTGACGGGCCAGCGGCACTTCGGAAAGCGAGGGCGGTTACTTCACAAACCCTCCGTCAGGGCCTTTCTCCCTCCACAGTCCCGGCCCCCAGCCCTCAGACTGCCGCCAGAGGACCTCCGCCGCCCTGAAAGCAGCCTCCCGCTCCCTACCTCCTGAGGTTTCTCCACAGGCGCTTCCTGGAGGCGCGCCCCGAGGCGGGGGACGCTCGGCCCCGCCCCCGTGCGTCACCGCGTACTTGCGCAGAGGCGTTTCCCGGGGCGTGCCGCGGTTGCTAGGCGACTGCGTCGCTCCCCCGCCCGCTTCCCTCCCTAGCTGCTCCTCTGGCTCTTCCCGACCCGGGCCAGTTCCGAGAGAACGCGCGCGGAGTGCCCGTGTCCAGACGAGAGTTCCCGGGGCAGCGTCGCGGCCCGGGAGGCAGCCGCCGCGGCGCAGGTGGACGCCGCCCGCCCGCCCGCCTCTCCAACCGCCGCCCCTCCCCACAGCGGGGTCCCGAGCTGCGGGATGGGAGGCACGGCTCGCGGGCCCGGGCGGAAGGATGAGGGGCCGCCGGGGGCCGCACTCCCGCCGCAGCAGCGGAGGTAACGGCGCCGCGGGCGTAACGGGCTGGGGCGTCCCGGTGAGCGGGGCGGGGACGGGCGGGCTGGAGGCTGAGCGAACCCCCAGCGGGAGGGTTAGGGAAGGGTCTCTGGCCCGCCGCCTTCTCCACACGCTGCCTTCCTCCCGAGCCCAGTGAGGGAGGAGGCCAGGGAAATAATTCCCACCCTGGGGTTCTCTCTGAATCCCTCGATCGGGGATGTATGGTCAAGAAGTCCTAGAAGCTGGGACTTTTGGTGGGGCTTCTTAGCAAACTGGGGGGGATAAACAGGGATAACCGAGGACTTTGCCGTGAGGGGTGTGGTCTGGCCTCGGCGTGCAGGTGAGGGGCTCTGCCCGGTAGGGCTTTTCTGTGGATCCTGTTTTGAGAGTTTCTCCACCTTGCATTGTATTTTACACCTTAATAGAAGGGACCCCCCCCCCCCCGCTCCCCACTTCATTTGCTTGGACACTTCCTTTGGCTCTTTATAGGAAATCTTGTAGGTCTTCCATCTGTCTTTCTCTGTAAATGTGGACGTCTGTCCCATTGTGTTTGTTTTATTCCTGCTGTTGGCAAAGAATCAGTCGCATCCAGAATTTTTGGTTCTTGTCAGCGAAGCAGTCCCCATTAAAGACATTATTCTATCAGAACGTGACTGCTTTTTAAAAAGAGAACATTCCAAAAATATTTGTAGTGGGTTGTTAGGGTTTGTTTTTTGAGCTTTTAAAAAACTTCTATTTCTGTAACACATTGATTAAGAAAACTCTAGAACTAATTCTGCGAAACAGTTTTTACAAGCCACTGAATTATTGCAGCGTGCTTTTAAAGATTAAAAACGTTCTTCCTGGCAGCTGGGTCATTATCATTGCATTCATAGTATATCATGTACAAATGATACAATGAAGTGCTGATGTGTGTTACTGGAAATCTGTGTTCTTGGTGGCAGATGAAGTACATTATTCAGGGCCATCTTGTGGATTAAAGAAATCTTCTCCATCTTTTGGGTTCCCTTCCAGAGGTGGAGACACAGTTTTAAAGTACAGAGAAATAATCTGTAATCACTTGGCATTTAGTTTCCACCATCCACTGGAAAATTAAGTGGATAAAGATGTGAAATGCTTGTAATTTAGAGAATTTCTTTAGTATTTGCTGTAGAAGTCACTGTATTTTTCTATAAATTAGATAGATGTTAAGTAGGCAAGTAAAGAGAAGGCAGCCCTAAGAAGGCCTTTTATTCCTTGCTTGTAAGACCCAGAAAGGTGTAGAATGGAACTATTCTTCCCTTTACGAATATGTTGAAAATGGCTCAGAGAGGGAGCTGGTGTAGCCAGTTTTAGAGCTGAAATTAAAATCCATGTCTTTGAAAATATAGTCCTCCGTCTTGTTTGTTCTAGTTAGCTTTTAGGCTTCAGTATTTAAACTAGTCTTCGTTTTCAAGTAGTAAGTTAAATGAGATCCTTTGATAGTCCCTATCCTTAACAACATTCAGAAAGTAAGAATTATTTTTAACTATTTCAGAATACAAACCTAGAAATACTTTTATTTTTTTAGCTACAAAAAGAGAAAAGTTGAATTTCCTCTCTTCCTTTGCTTCCTCTCTAGTTGGTGTTCAGTGCCAAAATTCGAAGTGAACATTTTTTTTCCCACCATAAACATTTTTGTGGGGATATACTTGCTTTACAATGTTGTGTTAGTTTCTGCTGTACAGCAGTGTGAATCAGCCACAGGTACACATACATCCCCTCCCGCCCTAACCGCGCCCGAGTCCCGCCCCTCTAGGTCATCACAGTGCCAGCTGAGCTCCCTGTGTATATGTACACTGCAGGTCCCCACTAGCTGTCTGTTGTACACACAGAAGTGTAGGTACAGAGTGGACATTTGCTTGTATCAATTATTCTTTGTAGAAGATAAGAAGTAGTTAAAACACAAGGTGTTTGGGAAATACAAATTTATTTACTTTAGTTACTGACAGATTTTATCTGTAATCTTTTCAACTAGATTGGGGGATGGTGTCTATGATACCTTCATGATGAATGATGAAACCAAATGCCCACCCTGTTCAAATGTACCCTGCAATCCTTCTGAACCGCCTCTACCCAGAAGACTAAATGTAAGTAAATGAAGTAATGCTTTGAGCTTTAATGGTCCTTCTGTAAAGGAGGAAGATCTACTTTGAATGATCAAGGTACAGTTATGTCTCACTGGTTAACCCAGGCTTTTTTTTTTTGGTTTCTTTTTGGTTTCTCTTAACTTTGAAATAACAGGTTCTGAGGTCCAAGTTTAGCTTTTCAGAATGATTTTGATTTGGAACCCATGTATTTATTCCTTCCAATCACTGGGATAAGTAGGAAAAAAAAATAGCATGCTACTTTTGTCTAGATAATGGTTATTTTTTTTAATAGATTGATAAATATATGGAGTGTATTATGATGGCTCATTTTAACAGAAACAAGGAACAGGAAATACCTCTGAACTTAGAGGTATGTTTTTTTCTGCAAGGTAGAAATGCAGTCCTAGCTTCTTAGTATGCTTAAGAGAACCATTTCATACATCATAAATAAAACTTGAACAGTACAGTTTGGTTTTAATTCATTTATTCATTTTGGAGCTTGCAGACATTTAGCTTTTGATACCATTTTATTAAGGTAATAATAAAAACTAATTCTTATTCCCTTGGCACACATAGAGTGGTAGGGAGAATGGGGTTTGGACAAGTTCCATGGCAGGGAGAAGCTATCCTGTGGTTTTAAAATTTGCTGCATGTCATCTAATGAACAAATTGAATAATTGAGCTGATTAATTTATCAATAATTCTCCTTCATATTTCTGTTTAAGACCTAAAATTATTTCTATATAAAGAACTGGTTGCATTTTTCATAGTCCTTCCCAGCTGTTTTGTCAGCTTTGCCACTAAAAATCAACTTTTTCACGGCTTTCAAGGCTAGTAATATTACAGAATATGGGCTAAATATATCTGGAAGGCCGGTAACTCTATTTTTAATCTCCTTTCTGGAGTGCAATAAGTTTCCTTTCCATTCTCTGCCGGCTTATTTTTATAATATATAAAAACTTCTGAAAACTCCAGAACCATGTATGTAGTCCTTGTGTTGGTGATCAGATTTCTCAGTTACTTGCTGACAATTAGCATATCTCTATAGGAAACTTTTGCAGTTGGTCATCATGTGACTTAAAATACATTTTAACTAATTTTTTAAATTAAGAGCTAAATCATTTATTAATTGATATAAATTATGTATAGTTTATAAATATTTTAAAAGTAAAATCGCATAATTATTTCTAATATACAGTATTTTGGAAAGAACGCTAGAGAATTTGGAGATGATAACTGAATATAGATAATAGGCCATTTTAACTTCAGCACTGGCTGTTATTTGGCCAGTGCTAATCACTGTGTGCGTGTCAGTTGCTTAGTCATGTCTGACTGTTTGTGACTCCATGGGGTGTAGCCCCCAGGCTCCTCCATCCATGGGATTTTCCAGGCAGGAACACTGGAGTGGATTGCTGTTTCCTTCTTCAGGGGATCTCCCTGACCCAGGGATCAAACCCAGGTCTCCTGCATTGCAGGCAGACTACCATCTGAACCACCAGGGAAGCTGTCTAGTAGGGCAATTAAATTGTGTTTCAGGATCAAAATGAATTTTTTTACTCTATGATACTCACAGTAATACAATTTCAGAAACACAAGGTTTTATGTTCTAACCCAATAGTGTCTTTGCAAACTTTGCTGAAACAGTACTGTTGAGGGCTTCCCTGGTGGACTAGCAGTTAAAAATCCGTGTGCCAGTGCAGGCGACAGGTTCAATCCCTGGCCAGGAAGACTGCCTGCTGTGGAGCAGCTAAGCCCGGGTACCACAGCCCCCGAGCCAGCACCCAGGAGCCTGTGCCCTGCAATGAGAGTGAGCCCACACATAGCAATGAAGACCCAGCTCAGCCAAAAATAAACAGATAAACTTAAAAAGAAATAAACCTTTGTTTTTTAAAGTGCTTTTCCTCTTAGTGACACTTGTAGCTCATTATGCCATGACTCCAAGACCCTACTGCTCGTTTCACAAAATTTTTTAGCATCGTTGTTTATCCGAGATGCCTTACGTTCTCATTGTAAATGATAAATGCTCCTAGGCTTTTAATAGGTTAGCTTTGTGTTGCAGAGATTTAGGGTCGAGAGTGAGAGGGTGGTGTTCTATAACTACTTTAACATGTGTGTGGAATTGTAGATTCTTCTAGAACAATGAAAGAAAGATTTTATTTATAGCACAGCAGATTTGATACATAATTGATTCAGGCCAGTATTTGAGTTATTTACGAGAAAGGAAAGAAAGCTAAGAAAAGAACCCCTCCCTGTGTGGAAAAATTCCTTCCTGGAATTCTTCAGATGCATTGGAGATTCAGAACTTGACAATCCATGGGGGCCTAGACCTGAAGTGTCGGGTTTTGTTCTGGGAGCCACGCTTGCACAAAGTGCAGCCTGTGTTGAGAACGTGGGATCACAAGCCGTGTGAGGTGGAGGTTGCGATGGGGGATGATGAGTTTACAGAAAAATGGTGGGGCAGAACGACCCTTTTAGGTATCTGAAGAGCTTTAGCATGGGAATCTGGACACTCCTGTGTGAGTCCGAGAGCAAAGCAATACTTAGATTGGAGAGAGAGAGATTTAGGCTCGTTTTAAGGAAAAACCACGAGTCAGCAAATCCAAATGAGTCCTTATTGTAATAGTTCTATGGCAGTTGATTTTCTGTTGTATATCTGTTCTTATTAAGCTGAGACCCTCTCTTGATCACAAACAGGAATGAAGACCTTGAGAGCCAGGATAGCCTTCCTTGTAGGCAGAGTTAGGTGAAGTAGCCAGGGATGGACCCTGGACCACAGATAGCTTTCCTACCAGCTTGTCGAGTTCCTAGAGAGTCATTCCTTTGGGTTAAGACATTAGTCTTCTATTAAAGTTCAAATAGCTCTGGAGAGCACATTAAATTGTATAGCAAATCGCAAGCAGGTTTTATGTGAGGGAGAAAGTGGGTGAAGTGTTCCCATGCATCCTAAGAGAAGCCCAATCAAGAAGCCCTTCTTGGAGCAGAAGGCATATTTAATGCCAGACATCTGGTGGAGGGGGAGTCTGCAGCCACAGAGGAAGGCACCACAGAGAGAAAAGATAAGCTAAATGGGGAAGGGAGGGTGTATCAGAGTTTAAACCTTACTGTGTTGAGAAGTTTCCCTAATGGTTATCAGTATTTTTAACCTGTTCTATCATTTGCGAATGTCTTTCACATATGTGATTAATTGATTCTCATAACATGCTGCAAGGAGGTATCATCCACACTTCACAGATGGAGAAATCAGGGCTAAGAAACTGGCCTAAAGGTTTTGCTTGTCCTGGGACCAACAGTTTCTGAGCAGTGCAGCCACCCCAGCCAAGGCCTCTGACTTCATATTTTTTAAGAATGTGTCCCCAAGACTTTAGAGTAAATAAATATTTAGATGCATTTAGGTTAGATAATAAAAATGTTAAGGAAAACTGGTTGAGATGCATGCAGATGTTCGGTTTTGTTGTGTATATCTAGCTAAAATCAAACAATTATAATTGTTTAGTTCAGCAAAGTATGTCTCCTAATAGATTGTAGAGCCTTGAGATAACCCGTTTTTTGGTGATCTCAATTGTTCACTACTACTTTTATAGTAGTAGTGAACATCGCTAAAAACAGGAGTAATTATTAGACTTAATTGATGATAAGAAAAATGTTGCATTATGTTTACATTTCAGCACTTTCTGACTAGCGATCATTCTCTATTTTGGTATCAGAGATCTCTCCTGGTCCGTATCTTGCCTCTTTATTTAGAAACCCAATGTCAAAGTATGGCTACAGTTGTACTGGCTGCTTTGCTTGTAAGATGGTGCAATGCCTCATTTTGTAACTATAGTACTCTATAAATGTTTAAATTGATTATAGGACCTAAAAGGAACAGGCTGGAACTAATATCCTGCTTTTGTAGCTAAATTAGGGTCTATCTAGATATGCTGACATTTAATTTTTTTCATCCCTTTCTTTGTTTGTATTTATATTTTTATTTATGTAGATAATTAGGAGTTGTTTATTTAGCTCTTGTTACAGTTCTGTTTTTTAAATGTTTGGCCACTTTGGATCATTACCTTATAATTTGTATCATATTTTAAGAGATCATCACTATAGCTCAGAGCTCCCCTGAAATGATCATAGAGGCTCTCAGACACATCAGGGGTACAGTTCTTCAGATCCATTAAAAAAAAATTGTTCTTGGAACTATCCTGGAATTTTTTTTTTTGAACAGCAGATTTAGCATTTTTTCCCCTTTATTTTCTTCTTAGCACCTTCTTACATTTTTCTCTTTTTTGTGGTGTTTGGTTTTTTTGCTCTTTTTCTCCCTTCTGTTTTCAAAGAATCTTATTTCAGAGATATGCAATAAGTAGAGTTTTCTTCTGTGGGTTACTGTTCCTTGCAGAAAAAGGTGATGTAAAATCAAGTCAAAAGAGTTGCGTGCCTCTGTCGCGTAGGCTATTGCTGAGGAAGAGCGGTGCATGTGTCTGTGAGCCTGGGAGAGAGAGAAGGAAAGGAGGCTGTCTTTATTTAGGAAAGGCCCCTTTCCACAGGGGCCTTGGATTCTCACTGTTCCTCGTCAGATACAGAAAGAATCGGCCTCAGTGGTCTCAAGAGTCTTCTCTGGATTAGAACTTTTGTGATTGGGTGAAGGGAGGTAGAAAGATGGAATGGTTTATTTGAGGCCCTGGGAGTAGATGATGAGGCCTTGGTTGATTGCAGGCCACGATCAGCACTCAGGCCCTACTGGAGAGTTAGAGCAGACACCAGGAGAAGCTGGCGCCAAGTTACAGTGACATTCTGACGGAGTCAGAAGCCCTGGCTTCACATCCTGCCTCCGTCCCTTTATCATTTACCGAACACTGTAAGATGCATTATTTTGCTCCTGATACGTGCCCTTAAAATTTGGGAAGATACTTGAAACAAGTGTGAACAGTGTAGGGCAGTATGTATATAATCAGGTGCCAGATTATACGGTAGATGGAAAAGCTACAGTTAAGACGTGAGTGGAGCCACAGTTAGTGTGGGCTTGGAGTAGCTTTGAGTAGGTGAGAGAGGGGACGAGAATTGGGCTTTGACAGAGTGTAGGATTCAAGTGGATGCATTGAAAAGATCCTCAGTAGGAAGACACACCTGTTAGAAGGAATCTAGCATGTTTACAGTATGGTAAGATGGCCATCTTGTCTGAAACAAAGCAATACATATGTAGGGAGTTGGGGTGCCCATAGACATGGAGTCTAAAGATTAGCATAGCATAAGTTTCTAGGGACGCCTGCTTTTCTCATCTTACTTTTGGGTCTTTTAACTACACACCTGGACATGTTTTGTTGTTTTGTTCAGTCCAGGGGATGATTCTTTCGTCCTTCCACTGTTTTTAGTGACTTTAACATAGATTCGTTTCTCTTTGCCATAGATCACCACTGAGCATTTAACAAGAGATCCTACTCAACGCTTCCTGAATGGAGGCGAGATGAAGGTAGAACAGCTATTTCAAGAATTTGGCATCAGAAGAGCCGACAACCTTCAGTCGGATGGTATCAACGATTCTGAAAAATGCTCTCCCACCACCTCTCAGGGTAAAAGCTCGGATAGTTTGAATACAGTGAAATCCAGCAGTTCATCCAAAGCATCCAAAGTGGTGCCTCTGACTCCAGAACAGGCCCTGAAGCAATATAAGCATCACCTCACTGCTTATGAGAAGCTGGAAATTGTCAATTATCCAGAAATTTACTTTGTGGGTCCAAATGCCAAAAAAAGACATGGAGTTATTGGTGGTCCTAATAACGGCGGGTATGACGATGCAGATGGGTCCTATATTCACGTGCCTCGAGACCATCTAGCTTATCGATATGAGGTGCTGAAAATTATTGGCAAGGGCAGTTTTGGGCAGGTAGCCCGGGTCTATGATCACAAACTTCGACAGTACGTGGCCCTGAAGATGGTGCGCAATGAAAAGCGCTTCCATCGCCAAGCGGCCGAGGAGATCCGGATTTTGGAGCATCTTAAAAAGCAGGATAAAACCGGTAGCATGAACGTTATTCACATGCTAGAAAGTTTCACATTCCGGAACCATGTTTGCATGGCCTTTGAATTGCTGAGCATAGACCTTTATGAGCTCATTAAAAAAAACAAGTTCCAGGGCTTTAGCATCCAGTTAGTTCGCAAGTTTGCTCAGTCCATCTTACAATCCCTGGATGCGCTCCACAAAAACAAGATCATTCACTGTGACCTAAAGCCAGAAAACATTCTCCTGAAACAGCACGGGCGCAGCGCAACCAAGGTCATTGACTTTGGCTCCAGCTGTTTCGAGTACCAGAAGCTGTACACTTACATCCAATCTCGGTTTTACAGAGCCCCGGAGATCATCCTGGGAAGCCGCTACAGCACACCCATTGACATATGGAGCTTTGGCTGCATCCTTGCAGAACTCTTAACAGGACAGCCGCTCTTCCCTGGAGAGGATGAAGGAGACCAGCTGGCCTGTATGATGGAACTTCTGGGGATGCCACCGGCAAAACTTCTGGAACAATCCAAACGTGCCAAGTACTTTATTAACTCCAAGGGCCTGCCTCGCTACTGTTCTGTGACCACGCAGGCCGATGGGAGGGCTGTGCTTGTGGGAGGTCGTTCCCGGAGGGGTAAGAAGCGGGGTCCCCCGGGCAGCAAAGATTGGGTGACAGCACTGAAAGGCTGTGAGGACTACTTATTTATAGAGTTTCTGAAACGATGTCTCCACTGGGACCCCTCTGCCCGCTTGACCCCGGCTCAAGCATTAAGACACCCTTGGATTAGCAAATCTGTTCCTAGACCTCTCACCATTGAAAAGGTGTCAGGCAAACGGGTAGTAAATCCTGCAAATGCTTTCCAGGGCCTGGGTTCCAAGTTGCCTCCAGTTGTAGGAATAGCCAATAAGCTCAAAGCTAATTTAATGTCAGAGACCAGTGGTGGTATGCCTCTGTGCAGTGTATTGCCAAAACTGATTAACTGATGGGCAGCAGTGTGCTCAGAGATGCGTATGGATGTATTTTTAATTACCTTGCAAACCTGAAAATGGAAAGGAAAAAAAGCCCATTCGTGGATGTGTTTTTTGTCAATGTAGATTTCTTTTTTGTAAAAAAAAAAGGCAAAGCATTTTTATATGACTGTTAAAAGAACTCTTCACAAGGGCTAAATTACCTAACCAGCTTGTATTGGCCATCCTGGAATATATATTAAAAGACTTTTTATAGGTCAGTGCATCTTTTGTTACTGGCAGGCGTGCATCAACTTCCATATCAAATTCGGTCGGTTTAAATCTCTTTCTCTCAAGGTAGAAGGTATGCTGAAAGTATATCCTGATCATTAACTTCTAGACTCCCTCAGCATCTGTTCAGAGGGTTAATCTGGGACATAGCCGTAGTCACAGGTGAGAGCCAAAGCTAGATCTCTGGCCCCAGCCTGCTCTCCTGTGGGGTCTTGCCAGGTGGAAGTGCTCACGGTAGAATATGGGGTTGGGGAAGCTTCGGGATGCAGGGGGTCTCCTGGAGAAGTCACGTCGTTGCTTGCAAGTGGCTCCTTTCAGTTCTGTGATGGGTGGTGGTTTTATTTTATATTGTCATTATTTTGCCACTGGTTAGTTTCCTGGGCCAGAGAAGGCAATGGCACCCCACTCCAATACTGTTGCCTGGAAAATCCCATGGGTTGAGGAGCCTGGTAGGCTGCAGTCCATGGGATAGGTAAGAGTCGGACACGACTGAGCAACTTCACTTTCACTTTCCACTTTCATGCATTGGAGAAGGAAATGGCAACCCACTCCAGTGTTCTTGCCTAGAGAATCCCAGGGACGGGGGAGCCTGGTGGGCTGCCGTCTCTGGGGTCGCACAGAGTCGGACACGACTGAAGTGACTTAGCAGTTAGCAACAGTTTCCTGGGCACTGAAAGCATTTTACAGATATCTTGTGCTTGTGCTGAGTCGCTCAGTCGTGTCCGACTCTTTCTGACCCCATGGACTGTAGCCCACCAGGCTCTTCTGTCCGTGGGATTCTCCAGGCAAGAACGCTGGAGTGGGTTGCCATGCCCTTCCTCAGGGGATCTTCCCAACCCAGGGATTGAACCCTGGTCTCCAAATGAGCCAGAACATTAGAGGCAACATCAGCGTGCAAATGGCAGCTGTGCATTTCCATGGATTCTTGCATCACTAAGTGACCACCGTCACGTAGAGCAGAGCACCGCTCCATTACTTCCATTCCTCTTTCCAGCTGTCTGCCACCTTAATGTGCCACAATTTTGCCACTTGCAGTTTCAACAGAAGACGATTCTGTGGATTCAGAGTGAGCTTCAGTTATAAGAAAATCCAAAAACTGTAATCCGTTTCATTATTTTCTTCACTTAAATATCCTATTTCTGTGCTAAGGTTTAAACAGCGAGGGCTAATAATAAAGCGAACTGGTAGCCAGATGCCTTCTTCAGAAGGGTGGGGAGGGGCAGCAGCTAACGCACTCGCTGTCTTGTTTTCCTCCCCTGCCCTGCCTCTGCTTCTGTCCTCCTCCAGAACGGGGTCCTCCTGAGCACTGTCCTGATGGGGTGCCCTGCAGAGTAGACCGTTGCTTTCTCTAACCCTGTTCACAGTTATCCAATTACAGTTTTAAGATGGAATTTAGTCTCTGCAGATTCCATAAGATCGGGAGGAGGGTGGTTTTGTTGGACAACCACAGAAAAAGAAGGAACATGCCATGGGCGCTTTGCTTCAGGAGCTTTTGTGCTAAGCAGAAGGTTTCCTGATGGCCGCAGCACAGGCTATGAGAGCAATGTCTGGAGCGTGGTCCCAGCCTCTCAGGTGCAAGGCCACCAGGGCAGGGCAGGGTTCAGACTGGGGCCTCAGCCTCTTAAAAAGGGGGTGTCCTGGTATTTCTGGGACCTGAGCAACTGTATATTTAAAACTTTAGTTATTTGCCCTACCCCTGGTTTGCAGAAGGCAATGGAATATGCAAGTCCTTTCAGCCCTTTAACTCCTGCAGAATGCTCTGACTTGCAGAGAAGTTGTGTAAAACTCCTGCATTATCTAGGCACAGCATATGTTGAAGTGGTTTTTCCAGTTGTTATCACCTGCTCTCTTCAGCAGACTGTTAAAAGGACTGCAACCTCAAACGCGTCTGCCATGGGCTAGATTTCAATGTTTGTGCTGTCGGTGAGCTCTCTCCTTGGTCACTCAGCGCGGTGTGTGACTTGGGAGGGAAGGGAGCCTGTGGTCCGATTCTGTGTATTGAAGGGACCATGAGGTTACGGAGCCCGGGCCAAGTGACAGGATATACACAACCCATGACGCTGTACAAATTCTAGAAAGCTCTGGGAAGGTGAATGGATGTGTTTATGCCTAAATTTGGCAGCCTAGCGGGTGACGCAGAGCAGAGTCATTCAAGTTGGCGTGCCTGACTGTTGTGGGCTACTTCAAGTTTGGGGAGACTGGGCTGCTCGAAAACACTGTGTTTGTGCCAGATGGATTTGGCGAGGTTTATGAGTACATCTCAAGTTTAGGGGATAACTGAAGTTTTTAGAAGCTGTCACACTGTGCCCCTTTTTTCCAGCCATTGTCAGATACTGCTTGGATCCCTGCCCAGCCATAGCACTGAGTGACTGAATTGGATCAGAGTTGATACAGCGATTCGGGCTATGTATTACAGTTATTGGATTGTTCTTTAGCCATATTCGTTATTTCAATTAAATAGGTCAAGTTGGTTGACTTATTGATTTTTAAATTGAAAAAATCAACTGAGTTTCCAAATTGTTACTGACGCAGTACAGAGCTGGGTAGAAATGTTTGTTTTATTTCATTCCTAAAATCATGGTTTTCTTTCAACGTGGAAAACTGACCTGTCCAGCTAATGCCTGCTCACCTTGTTAGACTCCATCCCACCTTCTGCTCTCACAGTGGTTGATCTGTGTGTCACGTGCTCACGATTTCTCCTTTGTTGGAGTGCAAGCTGCAAACGGGCACGCCCGTTCATTATGGAGCTCTGAGTTAACCGGGTGCGATGCTCCTGAGCCTGTACACATGCTGGGGGTCGTTTCCCTCCGTGTACCAGGAGTGTGCCCACCTCTTATCTTCTTTCAAATTGACCTACACAGTGAACCTCTGACCCCTTCTTTTTGAGAGAGGATAATTGGAGAAGGGTTATGTGAAGCCACCTTTTTCTGATCCAATATTTGACATTTGATGATAATGAAAAAGAAAATGCAACCATAACCTAACTATGACACAAAGATCCTGCTTCTGTCCCACAAGGGCTCCATGAAAGAAGAGAGAGTCTAGCCTGGATCTCCTTTCCTGGAGGAGATTATGGCCATACTAGCATGCTTTATCTCGAGTGTTTTTGAGTTTATTTTTTTTAATTAGGGGATAATTACTTTATGATGCTGTGATGGTTTTCGCCATACATCAGTTTTAATCAGCCACAGGTATACATGTGTCCCCCTCATCCTGAGCCCTTCCCCCCTCCCTCCCCACCCCATCCCTCTGGGTTGTCTCAGAGCACTGGCTTCGGGTGCCCTGCTTCGTGCACTGAACTCGCACTCGTCATCTGTTTGACGTACGGTAATGTACGTGTTTCAGTGCTTCTCCCTCAAATCACCCCCCGCTCGCCTTCTCCCACTGAGTCCAAAAGTCTGTTCTTTACATCTGTGTCTCCTTTGCAGCCCTGCATGGAGGATCGTCGGCGCCATCTTTCTGAATCCCACATCTATGCATTAATATACAGTGTCTCTCTCTTTCTGACTTACTTCACTCTGTATAATAGACTGCAGGTTCATCCACTTCATTAAAACTGACTCACATGCGTCCCTTTTTGTAGCTGAGTGATACTCCATTGGGTATATGTGCCACAGCTTCCTTATCCGTTCGTCCACCTTTGGACACCTAGGTTGCTTCCATATCCTGGCTACTGTAAGCAGTGCTGCAGTGAATACTGGGGCGCACGTGTCTTTCAGTCATTCCTAGGTGTTTTAAGGGGAGGTGGGACAGACAGGTTAGCTAACTAATGTCATTCTATTTTAGTTCTTCATGACATTAAATTTGTTAAGAATGGGGTTTATTACATGATCAAAAAACTGAACGAAAGATTAAACAAAAATTTAACTGTGAAACTGAATCGATAGCATGTTGAAACTTTCTGTTTTAATTCCTGACTAGGCGTGAGTAAAGTTAAATGCTAAATTTTAGGTAACAGGTGATACATGATTCTAAGCTTTCCTGACTATCAAGGCTACGCCTACTGCTTTAGTGAATCATGGAAAATTCTTTCTCATTTATTTTTAATCATTTCTCTTGCATCTGTTATTCAGCGTCACAAACACGGAAGTTGGCAGGGTGACAGTGATTGTTCCAGACTGCATCTGAATGCTTTTTTCTCCTTTGAGAATGAAGGATAAATACTTATCCTTTGAATTAGGTGGAACTGCCAGAACACGTTTTCCTCCGTTTTTCAGTCTCGCCGGAGGTGACCAGTCTATAGAACTCTATCGCTTACTACGCACGGAGCAACTGCAGTCCCCCACAGCATGAGCAACCTGGAGGCTTCCGGACACGGAGGGACGAGGCCAGGGATCGGCAAGTCAAGGCAGCACTGTCCTCTGCCAGGGATCAGCCGCTCAGTCTGCAGTATTTTTAGTCTCTTCAGTGGGTCCCACTTTCATCTCCAACCTATGCTTCCTAAAGCCCAAGATTTTGCAAGAATTCACTTCCAAACCTGACCTTCAGCCAGAATGTGATTAGGGGTAGTCCTTTCAAGTGAGTCAAATTATGCCTACTATTTCAGTGAGAGACGTTTTTAAGCAAACCCATCCATGTAAGGACTAAAAGCTCTGGTTGCTGAGAGCCATTTTCCCTGAGATAAGCCAGAGCTACAAATATATCGTCTAGACTTTGAAAGAAAGGATACGATTCTTAATATAGCTCACCAACCACTAAGTCAAGCCCAGGCTCTCATAATTTTTTCTATAACAGGAGAAGTCTGCCTGCCTGTTGACTCAGAAGATCCTCACCTCTTCTGCTACCACACAAAGCAATAAGAAAGGGCTCCCCTAAATCAGGCCAGATGGTGACCTGTGGCTATTTCAGCTCAGGATGTCAGTGTCTAAAGCATCAGGTTTGAATCATTTGGTATCATGGGATTTGATCACTGTTCGCTTGAATCTGCTGACTCGCTTCCTCTGGAAAGGGTAGTTTGGCATGGATGAGTCAGTGGTTTTTTGTTTTTTCCTTAGGGTGTTTGTTTAAAAAAAAAAAAATTGAGAATTTTTCAGCATCTCATGATGGTTTCAAAACCAAGGCTGACAACTTTCCCAGGAGGCCATGAGTGCTATACTCTGAGGTGTTCCTAGTATAATGGGTAAGTATCAGTCACTGAATTCTTAGGGCTGCAGGTACAGCCTCTCTTAACTTGGTGATAATGATGGAGAAAGAAAATGCTCGAAAAAGAAAATACTGAGATGAGAAAAGCAGTGGAGTGAAAAACAGCCTTGTAGAGTGGCAGCCTGTACCATTCTTTGAGTTCTCCAGAGTGTCCTCCATGGGCCCTGGCACTGTTGTAGAGACGGAGCTGGGGAGGCAGGTGTGGGCTCAGGGATGCCCGTCTTCAGGGAGCCCTAACTAGCAGCTCTCCGGTCAGGAGTTACCACATGTACCCTTCCGGGGCCCACGCTCGGCCTGAGGGCGAAGTCTGGCGAGCAGCTTAAGGAATGCAGCTTGTTTGGGAAATTTTGGTGTTTTTTGTCTACGGGTAATGTGGCACTCATGGAACAGAGCAAATGGAAAGGGAAAGAATGTTCTTAGGGGCCCTCAGGCACCTTAGCTGCCACCTGCTTCTGGCTGGCCCTGGGCCCCTCCTGCCCCGGCAACAGGAGCTAAGCAGACGCAGAACTACCTTTGGTCACTCTTGAATTTTCCCCCAGTTCTTGAGTTCCCCCTTCTTGCCTTGGCCTACAGCTAGAAAAGGACCTTCCCAAACTCACATGAAGCAGCTGCATGTTAGAAAAACTAACTTCATCTGGAGAAACTGCAGACCAGGAGGGAGTTAATACCACCCTTCCCCATAGCGGTTCAACTTTGACACAGTGTACCCCAAGCCAGGACGTGCCCATGGCTTTTTGGTTCCATTTAAGTCAAAAGCTATCTGAACTTGGAAAAGGCATGGAAGTGACTATAGGAGCTCAAGGTGTGCAGCCTGTTGCCTCTCCACGTCCAGGAAGGCGTTCGTTCCAGTCCAGAGGCAGAAACGGGAAGCGACTGCAGGGCCAAGGGCTGATCCTGCCCTTCCTAGAGCGTGCCTGGGCCCAGCGCACCCCGCTGTTTACAGAGGCTGCCCAGCCCCGCCTCGCTCCTGACGGCACCCAGTGGGAACCAGTGGAGAGAATTCTTCCTGCCCTGGGTGGAGCCCTGGCCAGAACCAAACTCACCTCTGCCCTTCTGAAGCCCTCTGTGCAGTCCTCGTTTGGTGCGTTTGTTCTTTCGACAGTGACTTCTTGAGCAACTGCTGTATGTGGGAAAAAAAAGAAAAACACTCTAGTGGCATTTGTCAGGAATGAAATGCATTGGCAGGACCACAGACCGTTTGTTCACAATTTTAAAAAGCCATGCAGTGGGGTTAGAAAGAACGTCAAGTTAGCTCCACTCTGTTCTGGCTTCAAATCTTCAAGTGAATGGGGCGGGAAGGGGAGAGAGTTTCAGAAGAGAATGCTCTGAGTCTATCGGGTGTTGGAGCCTTTTCTGAGCTGAAAGCGGAGCAGAAAATATGGTGGAGATGAAAGGTGTAGCGACAAGCTATCCAGTTGCCACGTGGCTCTCACTTTCCTCTGTTTCTGACTTGATGAGATGGGGTCGCCCTTGGGAATTCCCCAGCATGATTTCAGGTGGGGGTGTGACTCTTGCCATTCCCTCCTCAACCATCCAAAGCTACCCCAGGGGAGGAGGAAACGGCAGGCTCGTCTCTTCCCTCTCTCATCTTGATATCCCTCAGACAACAAACTGGCTTGTGAGTTGGCTTGCGTTGCCGTTTTCTCTGGTTGCTAAATCAACATTGTTTATTCCTGTCCCATCATCAAACCCTGTCTGAGCCTAAGACAGAAGTGAATGGTGGGATGGAGTCAGGGACTTCAACCCTGAGATCCTTTCCTGCAGTTTCCTATCGGCCGGTCCCACACGGTCCTGGTGCCCCTTTAGCAAACCCTCTTCACCCAGGAGTCCCTTTTCTCTCCTTGGAACCCAGAGTCGCTCTCTGCTTTAAAACCTCAGGCAGATTTCCAGGCAGAGTGGCTCCAGACCTCTCCGGGAGGCCGCAGATGCTTCCCCTCGACCTTGCTAAAATAAGGCGCCAGGGCTTCCGCGGTGCGTCTTCCTGCAACAGCTGTTTCCCAGCTGCTGTGTCAACCCTGCCGCCCCGTTACCTCAACCTGGCAGCTGCCTTTCAGAGAGAGAGTGATCCCTCTGCCCTTGATGGATTCCCAGTCTTAAGTTCTACTGTATCCGGAGGAGGGAGGTGCAGCTTTAGCCAGGAAAGCGTGGGTGGGGCTGAGAGCTCCTGACCACAGAGCCGCAGTCTGTAAAGTCCGAAGCCGGGCTAAACACCAGGGCTTCTGGAGCCCGGAGGCTCCGGGGGTGCCCTCTTTTGCTCCCAGGGGCTCCCCCGGCGGGCACCAGGCCCCACCTCCCACTTTCTCTGCCTGCCTCCCTTCTTTCAGTTAAGGAATGTGCCAGGCACTGTGCTGGATGGCTCACACAGGAATGAGACCTTAATCCTCACTCTCAAATTCTCTGGGAAGTTAAAACTCGGGTGAAGAACTGGCAGAGGGATGCATCGGATACCAGACACACGAAGTGCCTAGGAGTCCCTCCCAGCACCCCCTCCCAGGACGAAAGGGGAGGGGGAGAAGTCCGCGGAGGATTTTTGTGGTGACTCTCCGTCCATCACCAACTCTGACCATTCCGCCCCTGACCGCCCCTTGTCTATAGTGCCTCCTGCCTCAGCGACCACGGGTGACTGGAGCGCAGGCTCTTCCCGCCCACCTGAAAATCGGGGAGACTGAGCCCCAGACTAGAGAGAGCAAATCCATACCCTTGTCCCTTCGGTTAGTGGCAGAGCCAGGGTTTGGAGCCAGGCTCTGCACGGCTACTAGCAAACAACCGTGTCCATTCAACACCCACCTCCAGGCAGTGTTTACACTGCGGCTCCCAGCAACCCTCCTTCCCCTGGCCCCCATCCAGCCCCCCAAAGGTGCCAAAGTCGGGGTGGGGGGGTTATTTTTACCAGCAGGGTTGGGAAAGGGACAAAGGCTGAGGCCAGGGCAATTCAGTGGCGCCAGCTGAGGCTTAAATACGATGACAAAGACCCACCCTGCCAACTCTGCCTGAGGACAGCCCAGCAGGAAAGCAGCAGCCTGTGGGCCCAGCCTGAGGGCTGGCCTGGGTCTGTCTGCCTGGAGAAAAGCCAGTCACATGAGCTGAGGCTGGTTAAAAACAGCTCGGTCACCTGCCGGCTCCAGTGTCTCTGCTGGCTGGGGAGCTGTGTGGGCGAGGGTGCCAGCTCCTCTTCGTGGGGCCTGGAGGCCAGAGAGGGGCAGGGGAAGGGGCGACTCAGGCCACAGACAGAGCCAGCCAGTGGGACTCGACCCCAGGCAAATCCATCAGTCCCGTGTCCTGGCACTGGGACGGCGTGATAGGTCTGGTGAGGACTGAAGGGAGAAGAGCTTGACCCCAGATCCCTGATGAAGCCAAGGGCTAAACCGTTGTCTGCCCTCCCACAGTGTGTGTGCACCCCTGTCCCCCCGCTCCCCCCATCCCCACACCACGTATCTTTTCCTTCCCCTGGCCTTGGCCCGTGCGTGCGTTCCTCCCCCACCCCCACCCCCCAGCTCAGCGGCTCAGTCTCAGGATCTTCTCCCGCCTAGGAGGCCTTTCCATCTCCCCAGGCCTCAGTTTCCCCCTAGGCTACATGTTTCGGTTCCAGCTCTCAAGGCCCTCCAGGCAACTAGGGCAGCACACAAGGCTCCCAGGAGAAGAGTGTAACTCTTTTCACTGAACTAGGTGAAATGATTCCGCAAGCTCAGGACCTCTTTGTTCAGATCTGAGCTCCCTGAGAAGTTGGGGGAACCTTGAGCCAAGAGACTCCTTTGCTCAGATCCTGCTGAGGAGACAAACACCTTGGGTGGCATGGTTGGAAGCGTGCAGCCTCACTGCAGTGGGAGATGGGTAGCAGCCTGGGGGTCACAAGGAGACAGAACCTGCTCTCTGCAGTTGGGGAGGCCAAGGGAACAGCCTGAGCAGACTGATGGATGGCTCCGGGTGGGAAGGCAGCTCTCACTCAACAGCTCTGGAGGTTATTCCCGACTAGATGGTTGATTGTTCAACGGGGAGATGGGAACCCCTAACTCCACCCCAAAATGCTCCAAGTTAATGAATCTCACTGGTCCAGAAAAACACTGAACATTGAAGAAGGGAACATGATCATTTGAGATCTCAAGAACTTTTCTGGAACTCTAAACTCCATTGAGATTTCTGCTGAGGTTAGGGGTCGAATGCCCCCTTTCTCTGACTGGAGAATTTATGAAATCAGTGGGGAATTGGGACATACACAGAAACAGCTAAGTTCCTGTAATTACGACATTTGCTTCTGGGCCAGCTGCAGGCACCAGTGTAGAGTGGGCATCTGAAGAACACTGATAGGTACCCAGCTAGACATGAGGGCGATAAAGGTTCCCAGGGATGCTGGGTTCAATCCCCACTCAAAACAGAGGAGCTGGGGAGAGTCTGAGGAAGAGGCCACTTGCAAAATGTGGACATGTTTATATAAAACTATTGAGGGGCGCGAAGCACATGCCATAGCCTCACAGCCAGGAGAACCGTGGAGACCAGGACGAGGCTGCCGGAGACGCCCCACCGGAGGAGGCCCTCGGCGGAACAAGGCGGCCTGCTGACCTCTAAGCAGCCAAGAGCACGGACATGCTGCCCCCTCAACTCACTCCGGTGCCTCCACTGACCGAAACTCCCTGAAAGTCAGAGGTACAGCGCACAGCGGAGAAGGCTGAAGGGGGATCCAGGGGGAGGTTAGGAACGACAGTCTGCATGATGCTAAGCAGGCAACTTCATTAGCGTTAATCAACCGTTTTGGAGCATAAAACACACCAGCACTGTGCCATCCACCGAGGGGGAAACTGTGAGAATCTGGACGCCTGGGGAGGCCAGAGCAGAAGTGTTCAGAGAAGCCTTCCTGGAGGAGGTGGGAACGTGAGAAGGGACTCAGGGGACACGTAAGACAAGGCTGGGGGAGCTTTCATTCCCGTAGCAGAATGCCACTTTGCAATTGGATCCACCCCAAGGTCAATTTTCAGACCTTCCCTCCCTGAGATTTTACATCCTAGCCAGGGCCAAAGACACCCATCTGACTAGGCTGAGTCCACATATTACTCCCCTGGGAAGGATCAGTTTTCCACACTGCCTATTTTCTCCCTGGAGTCTCTGGTTTCTCCACCTCCAAGAGTGATGTCCTAATTCGTCAAGCAATTCATCAATAAAAATTCACTGGACTCTGTGGGGGGAGTATGGGTGAATAAAACACACCATCCTTGCCCTTAGGAGCTCATATTTTACATAGAACAGAAACACGTAAAAAATTATTAGAATATGTTTGATAGGAGGTGTAATGTAGATATGATCCAAGTTCTAGGGAAGTATAGCAGAGAGAGTGACTAATGCCTGGAGGTGTAAAAAAAAAAAAAAAGACTTCTTCGGAGAGGTCAAACTTACACTGTAAGTCCACTGAAAGTAAAAGTGAAGTCACTCCGTCGTGTTCGACTCTTTGCGACCCGTGGACCGTAGCCCACCAAGCTTCTCCGTCCATGGCATTCTCCAGGTAAGTCCATTAGTGAGTAGAATTTGCTAGGCTGAGAAGGGAATTCCTGGCGGAGGACTTGAAGTGTGTTGAGACACGAGATGAAATGACATGATGAAAAACTCAGGATGGCTCGAGTAGAGGATGGCAGGAAGAGAATCTGGTGAAAAAGGTTTGGGCTGGTTTAAAGGGACCTCCAGAGTACACTTAAGGATTTTGTCAGTTAAACAGGCAAATAAGGAACCAAAGGATGTTCTGATGCAGAGGAGTAAAATGAGCTTTCTTTTTGGAAAGAAAGCAATTTTCTAGAAGGAAACAGTATTTGTTCAAATGAAAGGAATGGAATGTGAGCTGGGGATTGGGCCCTCCTGTCCCCGCCCCCACCCCACATTCCACCCCTGCACCCTCCCCCACTCCTGCCATTTCTCTGCAGAGAATATAACCAGTTGTTTGGAAACTGTTGCTGCTCTGACTTTGCAACAAGTAAGCCAAATAAATGAGCTTGTTTAGTCTTCTAGGAGAATGTGGGGAGAGTCACCCCCAACCCCCCACCGCCCCCCCCACGCACCCCCCCACCCCCCCCACCCCCCTGCAGGGTATTTCCCCTTCTTTCAGACTTGACCGCAACTTCAGATCTTATGACCCAGGGAATGGGATGGAACCTGAACCAGAACTAGAACTAGGGCCTGCCAATCCTAGAATAACCAGCCAACCCCAGAGCGCTTCAGTCTCCCTGCAGTTCCGTCCAAACTTTGTGGCTATTCCTCCAGGTCTTAGCTGAAAAACACCAGAAATAGGCCAGCCCTTTTCAATTTAATTAGCCTTTCCTCTGAGGACACCAGATGGAATGAAGCAGAGACACAGGCAAGGAGGGGTGGGAGTCAATGCTAAATGGGGTTGTCTCATGACCCCTAACTTCCCCCCACAGAGGGTGCCTCTTAGAGCAAGGAGCCCAAGAGGCGGCCTTCAGGTTCTCAGGCCAGGGGTCCAGCTGATGCTCTCAGGCCTGGTCTGTGTGGTGGTCAGAGAGCGGAAGCAGATGTCTGCCCCGACCCCAGGCGGAAGGGGGAAGCCAGCTTCCTCCACGGGGCTCGAGCACAGCTGCCTCACCTGAGGGAATTTACTTGCCCCCACCTGGCTCCTGTCTCAGTGGCTGTGGGCAGCCAGCAGCCCACACTGGGAGCCTGTGACACAGCCAAGTAAGGTGCTGGAGTTTATTTCTGGAGCTGTTTAAGAGTGGGGGAAACAGCCAGCTGCCAGGGATCAGATGAGGCCTGCAGCGCCTTCCTTATCGGAGAGTGACATTTGCTCAGTAAATGCTGGCAGCAGGCAGGGGCAGAGGAGCGCTGAAAGGACCCTTAGAGCCTTAGAGGGTCTCTCCCGTGGCTTAGGTGCCGTGCACCTTCTCTGCAGGGCAAAGACCACCGATGTGGAGCGACTGCCCCCTCTGGTGGTGATTACAGGGATAAAGTTACCCTGGGGACGCTTCCCTACCCGGCACCTTAGTCCAGGGGCAGTCCTTCCTTCCAAGCTCTGAAAAAAGAAACCTGTAACTCCAGGCTAGAGTTCCTCTAGCCTCCTTCTCTTTCTCCTGATTGCAGTCATGGCTCCTAGCCGGGATCTTCTTTCAATTTTACAGATTGATACATTTAGTGGCAAAAGAAGCAAACACTGGAGCTATGCTGTGAACAGCAGCTTGGTTCCGAGAACACGGTCACTTTCTGTTTTTGCTCCATGGAGGAAAACAGACTTCTTGTTTGTATCTTTAGTCAAGCCTAGCTGTTTCCATACTTGCAATGTGGCAAAGAGGGAAGCACTGTGACCCCTCCCCCAAAAGGCCGTTGGCTCTCCCAGTGTTGCAGATGGGGGGTGAGCAGTCACCGTGTGTCCAGCGGAGGGGACCGCTTCCTGATCCAGGGACCACTGCTAGAGTGGTCTTCCCTGTTGGAAGCTGGCATCACTGTCCCTCCAGCCTGGACAGAGACCCCCACATGGCTCAGCCCCCTGGATCCTGGCCAGGAAGTCACTTTTCCAGCTGTCCGGGGCTGCCTGCCGAGGAAGGTCAGAGTGACCTGGTGATTGCGGCACTCAGGCTGGAAAGACAAAGTCCTGGGTCTGTTTTGCTGTTGCCATCGTCACTTAGTCTTTATGATTTACGTCTATTTTTAGGCACCTTCCTTACCGGACACTTTAAAAATGTCCGCTGTGACTCAGTCTATCAGATACTGGATGCTCTTGGCAGGAAACAAGCCAGAAGAACACGTTCCATGCTTCGATTATGGTCCTGAGCCTTTCCAAGTATAAATTAATGGAGCTTTCGGTACAGTTTGTCCCCACCCTCCCTACCCCTTTCCTTCCTTCCTTTCTTTCTGTACTGATAGCTTGAAAGTAAAATGCGCCGAGTGCATGAATATTATGAACAGTCAGTTCTTTGGATAGGTGTCCATTCAGAAGAAATGTTGCACGGTGTGTTTCAGGATTATTGTTTACTTTGCTAAGTGTACTTTTCATTGTGATAACATGTATATATCATGAAATTTACAATATTAACCATTTTTAAAGTGTGCAATGCTGTGGCACTAAAGGATATTTATGTTATGCAACTATCACCACTGTCCATCTCTAGAACTTTCTCATGATCCCAAAAAGAAACGGCACTGGACCTCTTTCTAACGCTGGACCCTGGGAGAGACTGCTGGAGTCTAGTGTGGCCACTGAACTCCTGGTGACTTGCCCTTCTACTGTTCTTCCTAGCCTGGGCAGAAAAGTAGTGTCCACTGTGTTCTAGCCCCTTCCGCAGTGGGAATTCATCAGATACTGCCAACAGCAGATAAAGACGCTATGCTGCCTGTTTTCTACAGTTGAACTCTGTGGCCAGAAGACACCCCTAGAGCTGCTTTGAATACCCCTTCCCAAAGCAGAAACACAGCTACACTGAAGCCTAGCTCTGCGAATGATTTATAAGGGGCACAAAATAAAAATTTGCTTAATGAATGAATGAGCCTGTACATACAGATCACCATCTCTGGAAAGGAGACTTCGTGGCTGTTCGTGATCACAGGAAGATGACAAAGCATGTGCTTTAGGGTCTTAAAGATCTGGATTCAAGTGCTGGCTCTTCCCTTAACTGAACTTGAGCCTCCCAATTTTTTTTTTTCCAGTTTCTACTTTATTGGAGCAAGTAGATTTGTTGTGATTTTTTGTTCATGTTTTGCGTTTTCTCTTTCCTCCTACCCACCCTCATACACGTTCACCCTCATAAGCCACTCCTCATCCTTTAAACTAAACTTTCATGCCTTTTATTATTTCCAAATCCAAGAACTTGGCTCTGCTCTCCTGGGGCAGAGGACACAGGGCTTACTATGGGCCCCAGGTTTTAATAGTAACCAGAGCCTATCAATCATTCATTGGAGGCAATGCAGTTATATGGTTCCTGCAGTGAATTTGCTGGGGAAGAAAGCAGAGAAATGGGGCAGGTGTCAGGGAGAAGCAGAACTGAGGGCCAGGGATACTTAAACATGTTACAAGATCAAAGGGAAGAGTCAGCTGAGGGGGAGTGGGACACATACTGTCAGTTACAAAAGCTGACCTCTCTTTCTTCCCTTGGGATGGGCTACTCCTGACAGGGGAGGAGTTGGAGGAATTCCATTTGCTCTTTCCAGCGATTGGTGGAGGATGAGCATGTGACCCACTTCTGGCCAATGACACACAAGGATGAATCTTCTGAGGTTACCTGGAAATCACTCAGTTCAGTCCAGTTGCTCAGTCGTGTCCCACTCTTTGCAACCCCATAGACTACAGCCCGCCAGGCCTCCCTGTCCATCACCAACTCCCGGAGTTCACTCAAACTCATGTCCATTGAGTCGGTGATGCCGTTCAACCATCTCATCCTCTGTCGTCCCCTTCTCCTCCTGCCCTCAATCTTTCCCAGCATCAGGGTCTCTTCAGCTCAGTCAGCTCTTTGCATCAGGTGGCCAAAGTATTGGAGTTTCAGCTTCAACATCAGTCCTTCCAATACATATTCAGGACTGATTTCCTTTAAGATGGACTGGTTGGATCTCCTTGCTGTCCAAATATGTTTGGGTAAATAAGATAGTCAACACAGCAAAAAAAGCCTTAAAAAATTTTTAATTTACCTGTATTCTTTGTTTCACTCCTGCCTCTTTCCTGGCTCTGTTGAACCGTATCCTCTGGAGACAAGAAGCTTGAAGCCACTGCAGCCTCCTTGGAAGAGGGAAGGGATGTGCTGAGCTGGAGGGTGACACCCAGTCCTCTGCGGATGGCAGTACAGCAGGGTGGTGGGACCTGGATCCTTGATGGTACTTGACGACTTTGTGAGCTGCCAAACAACCAGAGATCGCTCTGTTAGGGCTTAGTAAGAAACTATTATCTCCTCTATGAGTTAAGCCACTGCTAGTTATCTTTCCAGGGCTTCGCTGGTGGCTCAGCTGGTAAAGAATCCACCTGCCACGCAGGAGACCCCGGTTCGATTCCTGGGCCAGAAAGATCCCCTGGAGAAGGGATAGGCTACCCTCTCCAGTATTCTTGGGCTTCCCTGGTGGCTCAGATGGTAGAGAGAGTCCGCCTGCAATGTGAGAGACCTGGGTTTGATCCCTGGGTTGGGAAGATCCCCTAGAGAAGGGCATGGCAACCCACTCCAGTGTTCTTGCCTGGAGAATCCCCATGGACAGAGGAGCCTGGTGGGCTACAGTCCACGGGGTCGCAAAGAGTCGGACACGACTGCACCTCAAAGCCCAGTACAGTGCAGCACAGTTGCCTTTCCAGCTGAATGCAGCTTCACTGGTATGGGGAGGTGGTTACATTCTGGACCCAAGGTATTTTAGGTTGGTCTTAAAATGGGATCAGGGTACCAGTATGACTTTTAAAGATGTTGAAGTACAGCATCTCTGACTGGGACTTCTTCGCCTAAAGTAGCGATCAAGATCAGCGCTCTTTAAAACAATCCTGAGCTGCCAATTACTTTGTGATGGATAGTGAAGGTTATGGAAGTCAGATCTCTTTACCTTTCTGATTGAAGCCAGGCTAACCTACTTAAAATCTTTCAAGCTAGGCTTCAACAGTACATGAACTGAGATGTTCAAGCTGGATTTAGAAAAGGCAGAGGAATTAGGTCAAATTGCCAACATCCGTTGGATCATAGAAAAAACAAGGGAGTTCCAAAAAAATTCTACTTCTGCTTCATTGACTACAATAAAGCCTTTGACTGTGTGGATCACAACAAACTGTGGAAAGTTCTTAAAGAGGTGGGATTATTAGACCATCTTACCTGCCTCCTGAGAAACCTGTATGCAGGCCAGGAAGCAATAGTTAGAGCCGGACATGGAACAACTGACTGATGCGGAATTGAGAAACGAGTATGTCAAGGCTGTATATTGTCACCTTGCTTATTTAACTTCTATACAGAGTACATCATGCAAGATTCCAGGCTGGATGACTCACAAGCTGGAATCAAGATTGCGAGGAGAATATCAACGACCTCAGATATGCAGATGATACCACTCTAATGGCAGAAAGCAAAGAGGAACTAAAGAGCCTCTTGATGAAAGAAGAGAGTGAAAAGACTGGCTTAAAACTCAACATTCAAAAAACTAAGATCGTAGCATCCAGTCCCATCACTTCATGACAAACAGATGGGGAAAAAGTGGAAACAGTGAGAGATTTTATTACCCTAGGCTCCAAAATCACTGTGGATGGTGACTGCAGCCGCAAAATTAAAAGATGCTTGCTTCTGGAAAGAAAAGCTATGACAAACCTAGACAGTGTATTTAAAGCAGAAACATCACCCAGCCGATGAAGGTTCATATAGTCAAAGTTACGGTTTTTCCAGTAGTCATGTGTGGATAGGAGAAGGCAATGGCACCTCACTCCAGTACTCTCGCCTGGAAAATCCCCTGGGTGGAGGAGCCTGGTGGGCTGCAGTCCATGGGGTCGCTAAGAGTCGCACGCGACTGAGCGACTTCACTTTCCCTTTTCACTTTCATGCACTGGAGAAGGAAATGGCAACGCACTCCAGTGTTCTTGCCTGGAGAATCCCAGGGACAGGGGAGCCTAGTGGGTCTATGGGGTCGCACAGAGTTGGACACGACTGAAGCGACTTAGCAGCAGCAGCAGCAGCAGCATGTATGGATACTAGAGTTGGACCATAAAGATGGCTGAGCACTGAAGAACTGATGCTTTCGAATTGTGGTGCTGGAGAAGACTCTTGAGAGTCCCTGGGACTGCACAGCAATCAAACCAGTCAATCCTAAAGGAAATCTACCCCGCCTATTCACTGGAAGGACTAATGCTGAAGGTGAAGCTCTAATATTTTGGCCACCTGGTGTGAAGAGCCTGCTCATTGGAAAAGACCCTGGTTCTGGGCAAGAGGAGAAGGGGGTGACAGAGGATGAGATGGTTGGATGGCATCACCAACTCAATGGACATGAGTTTGAGCAAACTCCGGGAGATAGTGAAGGACAGGGAGGCCTGGCGTGCTACAGTTCATGGGGTCACAAAGAGTCAGACACAACTTTGTGACTGAACAGGAAACAGTGATTAGCCCTCTCCATCACTTCTCATCATTACTGGTCATTCTTGATCCTCTGGGAGGCAGATCTTCCTAACTTTTCTAGCTGGCCACCATTTGATCGTAATAGGAGACAGAACTCTGGAAGTCATGCTTTCCTCTGGAATTTAGACAGAAGACAGCTCTCTTGATTGAGAGTTCAAGAGGCTGGGCTATGGTTCAGAACATGGGCCGGAAGGAAACAAAAGTGAGAGTAAAGTCGCTCAGTCGTGTCTGACTCTCTGCAACCCCATGGACTGTAGCTTACCAGGCTCCTCCGTCCATGGGATTTTCCAGGCAATGGTACTGGAGTGGGCTGCCATTTCCTTCTCTGAAGGGAAAGAAGAGACATGCAAAGGAGGCTGAGGAGGCGGCCAGAAGGCACAGGCTACTGAGGGAGGCCCGGGTGACTGAGAACAGAGTACCCACCTGGAGAAGTGTGTGACTAGGGGGAGAGCACGTCCTCGAAAGTGACTAGTAAAAGCCTAAGAGTAAGCAGCAGAGTGAAGGATGGGTTGGAAACAACCGGGGCTGGAAGCAAGGCATCTAGGTAGCCAGTTACTGGGATATTCCAGGTGAGGGAAAACTAGGGCAGTGGCAGGGGAGATGGAAAAGAGGGCAGGATACAGGAGGCCCCACAGAGATAGAAGCAGCAAGGACTGCCAACCAACGGGGCGCGGGATGCAAGGAGAGGGGAGAATGGAAGGACAGATCTAATACAGCGTCGGAAGAGACCTTAAAAATCATCTAGATCCGTGGTCCCCAGCGCTTTTGGTGCCAGGGCCTGGTTTCACGGAAGACAGTTATTTTCCATGGTCCCAGGGAATGGGCAGGATGGTTTCAGGACAACTCTCTCGTAAGGCATGAGCAACTGAGATCCCTCCCCTGTGCAGTTCACAGGAGGGTTCCTGCTCCAGGAGGATCTAACCCCCTGCTGATCTTACAGGATGAGGAGCTCAGGGGGTGATGTGCGCAGGCACGGGGAGCGGGGAGCGGCTGTGAATACAGAGGTTAGCTCACTCACCTGCCACTCGCCTCTTGCTGTGCAGCCTGGTTCCTAGTAGGCCGCAAACTGGTGAGGGGCCCCTGAGCTGGGTCAAGTCTGGAAACCAAACTTGGGATATCTTCTTCAACAAAGCCGTAAGATGTACATGGGATGCAATGTGTTTTTCTCACTCTCTTACCCTGTTCAGGACTAGGGCACAAACCAGTCATATCACAGAAGACAGCACAATTGTTTTGTGCAAGGGTTTGGGGGCAGGTGGTGGATCTCTGCAGGGCCAGCTTCCGGGGTGTGTGACCTGTGTGTTCACACAGGGACCCGTGTTTTCGGAACTCCGTATTTGGCTTAATGCTCTGCAGTTGCTGTCTTGAAATTCTTCATGATTTCTGGATAATTTACTGAGGACAGCCAGGGTTAAAATGAGTGTGGGGGAGAAGCATGTGGATTATCAGAGTTGCAGCCTATCTCACGGGCTTGCTGTGAGTGTTAAAGAAGCAAACACATGTACAGAGCTCAGAACAGCGTCTGGCACATAGTGATCGTCGTGTGCGTGTTAAGTGTTAGTATCCTTCCCTCCCTGTGTGGATTCCTCACCTGACAGCCTCAGGTTGATTATTCACAGGGTCGCAGATAACTTCTCATATTCACATTGTTTGGCACTCACCATCCAGCCCCAGGCTTATGATTGTCTTTGGGGGGAAAAGAAACTCCACAATAATAAATGCCACAATAAATAAATGCATGATCTCACATCCTCTCATCCTTAGTGTAGCTAAATAGTGCTTCGGGGTGCATCTGTGTGGGATGTGTGTCTCTGTGTGTCTTTGTGTCTGAGCGGAAGCTTTTTTTTTTTTTAAATCTTAACTCAAAATTAGAGGCTCTCTCTGGTGGTTTAATTTTTTTCTTTACCTACCTTCTTTTTTGTTCATATGGAAAAGGCTCCTGAGCCACCTGCTTCCTCCCTCCCTCTGCGTGTCCTCAGATCCCCAAGGGGAGGGCGGGATGAAAAGAAGGACAAGTCACTACTCTCATCAGGGTAAAGGCTCCCTCCCCCGCTTCCTTCCACTCCCATCGGAGTCCCCAGAGCCTACCAAGTGCCCAACCTTTGTGCTCCTTTGGAGCACAGCTCCTTTGACTGGTGGTAAAAAATTAAAATACTGGCCTGGCACTTCTATTCCACGAACCTCCATAGTGATCAAAGTCTGGAAACTGTTCCCCCCTGCCCCGTCCTAATCTTGGATGGTCCAACCCATTCCCAGTAAGCGGAGCTCTCTCTTACTGTCCTGGGATTTCAGGTCTGCGGAGGACTGCATATTTTTTCCTTAGCAGAAATAGTTGTGGGTTTTCCTAACAACTTTGCAAGTTCCCCATAGAGTCGGAAATTCCCTTCTTGATTATGGCTTTTAGTGGATGGACAAGAAACCTGGTCCGGTCCTGTCTTTCCTGCTGTGTGACTCTAGGAAGTCAGCTGAAGGTCTCTGGGCCTTGGATCACAAGAATTTCCTAGACTGGAACAGACCTGGGGCTGAAAAGGGAAGGATTGATTTTTGGAGGACCCTGGGAGAAGGGATTTACAAACAACCCTGTGGTGAGAATAACCATTTAGGGAACTACCAATCCATTTGAGATTCCTCTTCTTGGAAAAAAAAAAAAAGAGTTTAATAATTTCTGTTGGTAATTCCTATCCCCTACACTCACCTCCATGCCTGCCTCCACCCCCAGCTGTTGACTGATAGAGCGGATAAGCTGTGCCCTCTCCCTCCCACTTATACACGCACTTCTGGGAGGCCCTAGATAAATAGGAGGCAATGACGAGCCTGAGGAACTATTATTATCATTATGATGATTATTATGTTTTCTGCATGGGAAACAGGAAGTGAAACTGACTAAAATGACCAGTGATACATGTCTAGCCCCGTCTTCTCAGCCAGACGTAAAGGCAAAGAAGCCAAAGAAAATGGGCTCTGCCGTAGCCTCCATCAGCCTCCAGTGCGTGTGTGTGTGTGTGTGTGCGTGTGTGCGTGTGCGTGTGTGTGTGTGTGCGTGTGTGCGTGTGTGTGTGTGTGTGTGTGTGTGTGTGTGTGAGACAAGGAGTGTCTTTCAATAACTGGTTTCCAGGACTTGCGATCTTTCAGCCTTATTCTAAAGCCCATTCTTCCCACTTCATGTGACATCCTCAGGGTCCTTTCTTACGACTTCCTTCCCCATTTCCTAGAGAGCTTCCCACAGCCGTCAGATGGTAAAGGACACGTCCAGTGATTAATTGGTCCCTCTGCACACACACCTTATCTGCTGAGGCCAGGTCTGAGCCTATGCCTTCCTCAGGAGCCCGTTTCGTCCCCAGAGCCGACATTCGCTGAGCCAGAGGTCTTTCCTCCCTCTCCCTTCAGGGGAGCTCTGCTTCCTCCTCTGGCCTGGCTGCCCTACACTCCATCCGCACAGCTGGTTATTCACATCCTTTGTCGTTCTCAGGAATCAGGAATCGACTGAGGACAAACAGTAGTCATAGAACAGGGCGCAGGGCGACATAATGGCCCCAGGCTGACATTTCCATTTTCAGTGCCAGGGCCCCTGGAAACTCTGAATAACAGCAGAAATGACCTGATTCTCAGACTGCCTTGTTAGCTCCACTTCCCAGGGGGAAAAGAGCTGGCAGCTGCGTGGGGAGCATATGAAGCAAGCTGGTGTTTCGGAAGTGCCCCCGCATCTGGATAGTGTTCCGAAAAACGCAGAGGGAACAGCAGAGAAAAGGCATCAGGACAGGGAGCAGAGAACTGAAGAGAGAGCAGAATGCTGCACTCTGCTTCTCCCAACACCTTTAACAGACTAAGATCTTGATCCAAATGAACGGATTATTGGCATTCAGTTCAGTTCAGTTCAGTCGCTCAGTCGTGTCCGACTCTTTGCGACCCCATGAATTGGAGCACGCCAGGCCTCCCTGTCCATCACCATCTCCCGGAGTTCACTCAGATTCACGTCCATCGAGTCCGTGATGCCATCCAGCCATCTCATCCTCGGTCTTCCCCTTCTCCTCCTGCCCTCAATCTCTCCCAGCATCAGAGTCTTTTCCAATGAGTCAACTCTTCTCATGAGGTGGCCAAAACACTGGAGTTTCTGCTTTAGCATCATTCCTTCCAAAGAAATCCCAGGGCTGATCTCCTTCAGAATGGACTGGTTGGATCTCCTTGTAGTCCAAGGGACTCTCAAGAGTCTCCTCCAACACCACAGTTCAAATGCATCAGTTCTTCAGCGCTCAGCCTTCTTCACAGTCCAACTCTCACATTCATACATGACCACAGGAAAAACCATAGCCTTGACTAGATGGACCTTAGTCAGCAAAGTAATGTCTCTGCTTTTGCATATGCTCTCTAGGTTGGTCATAGCTTTTCTTCCAAGGAGTAAGCGTCTTTTAATTTCATGGCTGCAGTCACCATCTGCAGTGATTTTGGAGCCCCCAAAAATAAAGTCTGACACTGTTTCTACTGTTTCCCCATCTATTTCCCATGAAGTGATGGGACCAGATGCCATGATCTTCATTTTCTGAATGTTGAGCTTTAAGCCAACTTTTTCGCTCTCCTCTTTCACTTTCATCAAGAGGCTTTTTAGCCCCTCTTCATTTTCTGCCATAAGGGTGGTGTCATCTGCATATCTGAGGTTATTGATATTTCTCCCGGCAATCTTGGTTCCAGCTTGTGTTTCTTCCAGCCCAGCGTTTCTCATGATATACTCTGCATAGAAGTTAAATAGGCAGGGTGACAATATACAGCCTTGACGTACTCCTTTTCCTATTTGGAACCAGTCTGTTGTTCCATGTCCAGTTCTAACTGTTGCTTCCTGACCTGACAGAATGTGGTCCCCTGGAGAAGAGAATGGCAAGCCACTTCAGTATTCTTGCCTTGAGAACCCCATGAACAGTAGGAAAAGGCAAAATGATAGGATACCAAAAGAGGAACTCCCCAGGTCATTAGGTGCCCAATATGCTACTGGAGATCAGGGGAGAAATAACTCCAGAAAGAATGAAGGGATGGAGCCAAAGCAAAAACAATACCCAGTTGTGGATGTGACTGGTGATAGAAGCAAGATCCGATGCTGTAAAGAGCAATATTGCATAGGAACCTGGAATGTCAGGTCCATGAATCAAGGAAAATTGGAAGAGGCCAAACAAGAGATGGCAAGGGTGAACGTCGACATTCTAGGAATCAGCGAACTAAGATGGACTGGAATGGGTGAATTTACTCAGATGACCATTGTTGGCATTACAGTGTGGGAAAAACATAACTGTCTCATCGTGACTTTTTCCAAGCCTAGAACAGGGTCCAGCGGCACCCACTCAGGTCTGGGGTGGGGGTGAGGTCAGAGGTGGGCACCTGATCAGAGGGGAAACTCTAGCAAAAAGTCTCACGGCCCAGGCTCGTCTGCCCTTGGGTGGCCCCTCTCCCTGCTCTCTGTCTTGGGTTGGGTCCCAGCTTCCTGCCTTCAGATCCCCACTCCAGTCCTTACGTTAAGTCACTTAAGTACACTGGGCCTCAGTTTCCTCACCCGGGCTCCTGAAAGGGTATTAGTAATACTTACCTTGTAGGGCTCTTGTGAGAACTCATTGAGTCAACATACAGTGGGCACTTAGAACCACGTCAGGAACACAGTAAGCGCTTGATCAATGGGCGTGATCCTTATGGCTTCTGTCTTTCTCTGAGTGGCAGGCGCCACCCTGCATTCCGTCTGCTCAGCATGAGTGAGTGTCGTGTTCCGGGGCTGGCACTGGGCACGCCACTAGGGGTGGATCTGAGCCTGCGGGACACGCGTCTCCCCAGAGGCTGCACTGCCACCCGGGTCTCTGTCCCTAACACAGAGCGGAGCATGAAACAGGGGGAGTCACCTTGCCTCCAGTTCCTCCTGGCTCCTCTCCCCGGGTCCCCGGCTGTGTGCCTTCGTTCGCTTCTTGCCCACTCTCTTTTCCCAGCTCTGCGGAAGACGGTCCCCCGTGTCCCGGCACAGGCCGCCCTGGAATCCTACCGGGCCCAAACCTGATGCGTCCCAGTAGGGATGCCCACTGGTCTCCCCACGCAGCACCTCTCCTTCCAGGCCCCAGGGTCCCCCCACACTCCCTGGGGGAGCTGGAGGAGGGCCCTGCAGCTCCATCGTCACACTTCTCGGTGTGAACAAGAACTGGATTCCCTGGGGAGTGACGCCGGCATAGCAGCTGTGATGACACCAGGGCTAGAAGAAACACCTCTGCTCAGCCCGGCCTGTCTGGGGCAGGCCCAGGGGATGGTTTCCCGATCGTAGCACGATCGGGCTACGTCTCAGTGACTGGGGCCTTGGCCCCAGATGGCTCTGCAGACAACAGGGGAGCAGCCAGGGGGCCAGCCTCAGAGGCCTCCCCTCTAGGACCAGAGCTCAGCCCATCTCTCCACTTCCCAGCCTGGCCTCAGCCTCCTCCCTGCTGTATATCCACTCCCACCCCAGGCCGTCCCCACTAGCTTCCTTTCCTTCCCTATGGAAGCTAGGAGAACCTCAGAGGGAAAAGGATGACCTGGTCCCAGGAAGCTCAGAGTGAAGGCCCTGTGCTGTCCAGGCCTTCGGACACAGGTGACACGGTGGGTCCAGGGCTTCCTGCTTGACAGCATGACTTTGGAGTTGAGGATCTGATGTCCTGGGATTCAGGCCAAAGCCAATCCATGCCAGCTCCTAAGTGAAAGGTTGGCCAGGCTCAAATACCGCTGGAAGGCTGCACTGGCGAACGGGGTGGAGAACTGGGTGGCTGAGGGCTTCGAGCGGGACGGAGCTGTTTATTACACAGTCTTCAGGGTCCCTGCACTGGGTACCATGAGGATGTGTTAAAGTTTCCAGAAGAGAGAGAGAGAATATTCTTTACTTTTGTAAATCTTCTACATGTTGAATATAGAGAAGAGCCCTTTGGTCCTCTCTTCAGGGCAGAAGGGATACTGATGCAGCTGCGTTGGGGAAGCCACATCTGGGCCCAACTTCAGGCTCAGAAGGGGCTGTCAGAAGTGGGTGGCTGCTTGGGGAGACTTTCTGAACGTCTGAACCACTTGGAATCTTGAACTATGAGGCGACATATTGCTAAGCGCAGTGGTCCATCCCAGCCTGGAAGGCCACTTTCCTATCCTACAGACTAACGGACGGTTGAGAGGAGAGGAGAGGATGACGGAGGGGAGCCACTCAGGTGCCTTTGCACTCAGCCAACATGGAGGGGCTGGCCAGAGCTAGCACCCCAGGGACGCATCCTGGTAGATGCCAGAAGCTGCCTCCAGTTTCCAGGCGGGGCTTCCCATGTGGCTCAGATGGTAAAGCATCAGCTTGCAATGCGGGAGACCCAGGGGTTCGACCCCTGGGTTGGGAAGATCCCCTGGAGGAGGAAATGGCAACCCACTCCAGTACTCTTGCCTAGAAAATCCCATGGACAGAGGAGCCTGGTGGGCTACACTCCATGAGGTCCCAAAGAGCTGGACACAACTGAGCGACTTTGCTTAGTACATTTGTTTCTTTAAAAACATTTCTCTTTTTTTCATCCCAGGCTCTTGTATTTTTATCCTTGTTGAAGCTTGTACGGCACTTTCACATAATAGCATTTATGGCGCCTGTCGTCCAAAGTCCAAAGCCTTAGTGGAGTGTTAGCCCTCAAGCCTGCCTGTCACCTCACACCTTGGCACCTCCCCTACATGCTGACCACCTGCTGCTTCAGAAGGGGCCGGGCAATTTCTTCTCTCCCTTTGCTCCATTGTTTGATGTCGCCCCTTTCTCCCCCTCTGCCTGGAGAATTCTTGCCTATCTTTATATTCCTAGGTCAAATGCCATTTCTTTGGTGAGAACTTTCAGATGATTCTCTCTTGTTAGTGAATCGAGAAGACTCATGCTTAAACCGTCCCAACGCCACAGCCATTAGGATGGCTATTACTAAAATGCAAACACAAAACACCAAGAAAATAACAAGTGTTAGCTAAGTAGAGAAATTGGAACTTGTATGCATTGCTGTTGGGAATGTAAAATGATGCAACTGCTATGGAAAATAGCATGACAGTGCTTGAAGAATTTCATGTAGAGTTACCACATGACCTGGCAATTCAACTTCTGGGTATATATACTTAAAAGAATTGTAAGCAGGGACTCAAACAGATAGTTGTACACCCATGTTCATAGCTAGCAAGGTAATGCTCAAAATCCTTCAAGCTAGGCTTCAACAGTATGTGAACTGAAAACTTCCAGAGGTACAAATTGGATTTAGAAAAGGCAGAGGAACCAGAGATCAAATTGTCAACATCCGTTGTGTGTGTGTGTGCTTAGTCGCTCAGTTGTGTCCGGCTCTTGCAACCCCACAGACTGTAGCCTGCCAGGCTCCTCCGTCCATGGAATTTTCCAGGCAAGAATACTGGAATGGGTTTCCATTTCCTTATCCATTGGATCATAGAAAAAGCAAGAGAATTTCAGAAAAAACATATACTTCTGCTTCATTGACTACACTAAAGACTTCAACTGTGTGGATTACAACAAGCTATGGAAAATTCTTAAAGAGATGGGAATACCAGACCACCTTACCTGCCTCCTAAGAAACCTATACGTAGGTCAAGAAGCAATAGTCAGAACCAGACATGAAGGAACAGACAGGTTCCAAATTGGGAAAGGAGTATGTCAAGGCTGTATATTGTCATCCTGCTTATTTAACTTCTATGCAGAGTACATCATGAGAAATGCCAGGCTGAATGAAGCACAAGCTAGAATCAAGGTTGCCCAGAGAAATATCAATAACCTCAGATATGCAGATGACACCACTCTTATGGCAGAGAGCAAAGAGGAACTAAAGAGCCTCTCGATGAAAGTGAAAGAGGAGAGTGAAAAAGTTGGCTTAAAGCTCAACATTCAGAAAACGAAGATCATGGCATCCAGTCCCATCACTTTATGGGAAATAGATGGGGAAACAATGGAAATAGTGACAGACTTTATTTTCTTAGGCTCCAAAATCACTGTGGACAGTGACTGCAGTCAAGAAATTAAAAGATGCTTGCTCCTTGGAAGAAAAACTATGACAAATCTAGACAGTGTATTAAAAAGCCAGTGACATTAGTTTACTGACAAAGGTCCATACAGTCAGAGCTATAGTTTTCCCAGTAGTCATGTATGGATGTGAGAGTTGGACTATAAAGAAGCCTGAGCACCAAGGAATTGATGCTTTCAAATTGTGGTGTTGGAGAAGACTTTTGAGAGTCCCTTGAACTGCAAGGAGATCCAATCAGTCTATCCTAAAGGAAATCAATCCTGAATATTCATTGGAAGGACTGATGCTGAAGCTGAAGCTCCAATACTTTGGCCACCTGGGGTGAAGAGCCAACTTACTGGAAAAGACACTGATGCTGGGCAAGATTGAAGGCAGGAGGAGAAGGGAATGACAGAGGATGAGATGGTTGGATGGCATCCTGGACTCAATGGACATGAGTTTGAGCAGGCTCCAGGAGATGGTGATGGACTGGGAGGCCAGGCAGTGCTGCGGTCCATGGGATTCCAAATAGTCGGACACACTGAGCAACTGAGCTGTGAAGATGATGTTCATAGCATCATTATTCACACTAGCCAAAGGGTGAAAGCAAACCAAATGTCTATGAAGAGGGATGAACGAATAAATAAATGCTGGCATATATATATACAGTCAAGTCATCTAGTCGCTCAGTTGTGTCTGACTCTTTGTGACCCCAGGATCCACAAAGTTCCTCTGTCCATGGGATTCTGCAGGCAAGAATACTGGAGTGGGTTGATAGTTCATTCTCCAGGGGATCTTCCCGACCTAGGAATCAAACCCGGGTCTCCCACATCGCAGGCAGATTCTTTACCATCTGAGCCACCAGGGAAGCCCAGTATATATGATGGCACAGCCCTGCAAAAAAAAAAAAAAAAAAAAGACATTCTGACACATGCTACAACATGAATTTAAATCCCTTGTGGTAACTAAAACAAGCCAGTCAAGAAGACAAATGCTATATGATTTCACAAATGTGAGTTTCCTAGAATAGTCAAATCCATAGAGACAGCAAGTAGGGTGGTGGTTGCCAGGGGCCGGGAGGAGGATGGGAGTGGGGCGTTATTATTTAATGGGAAAAACAACTTGGGAAGATGAAAATTTCTAGAGGTGGATGATGCTGATGGCTGCACGACATGAATGTACTTAAGGCCTCTGAACTAGTTAAGAGTTAAAATGACAGATTTTATGTTATGTCTGTATAACCATCATGTGTATATACATGTAACTTTTCAAGGCTCTCAAGTTCTGTCAGCGTCCCCTGGGCATTCCTCAGCCTAGGACAATACTTGGTCCTAAGTGATGCTCTCTCAGTGTTTGTGGCTATGAAAGGGGCTGCAAAACTGATGGCGGGGGCAGGTTCAAGTGTCAGGACGGCCCCCACGCCAACTTGTCTCTTCCAGCATGTCCAATTTTCCCTTGCACTTACCGCCCCAAAGAAGGGGTGGGGGCTCTGGACATCTATCCAGAGGTGTAGGGACACCCCTCACCGGCATCAACGAGTGAGCTTCCAGGAATGAGAGGGACTTGCCCACCATGTGTACTATATAGGTCATGTAAAAGAAAGAACTTCCTCTTGCGGTACAGAGAGGCACCGGAAGTTCTGAGCCTAAAGTTTCTCAGGTCAGACACCTACTTGTCTACACACAGGCGCAGACAATCTGAAAGCTGACGGATCAGCTCCTGTTCATCTCTACGATATTATAGTTTTTGTAACCAAAAGAGAAATGTAGGGGGAAAGGTTAGCTCCTTCCTCTGTCACTTAAGCAGCAAAAAACAAAACGAAAGGTGGGATATACCACATACATCATATATTTAGGTCCTTTCTCAAAAGCTTGTACATCCCAAGACCCCAAATTCATTGCTGTTTAAATGACTTTATGCGTTGCCTTTAACTCTTGGTCTTGGAGGGAGAGAGTCTTTGGCATCTGATGATTGCAGATGGTTTCCATCTTGTGAGCCATGAGCACAGCCTGGGAAGGTTTTCCCAGGGTGGTCTTGCAGGCGTCAGGTGGCTGGACCACCCACAGGAGCATTTAGTAACATGGCCCCTGACGTGTGGAAACAGCAAGGGCCTGAACTCCAGTTTTTATATCTAGTGTGATGACTTCAGTCTGGTATTTCACCTTTCTGAGCAACAATGTTCTCAGTGATTGAAATTGTGGAAATAATCCTAAATACAGCCTTGTTGAGAGGACTGAAGGAGATGATGGGTATTGAAGATACCTGCCGCATAATAACAGGTCCCATTTATAGAGGCCAATTAGTAAGTGTCAGTAACAGCTCAACATGTTGCCTGGGTATTTAATCTAGGGAATAGTCTCACCCATGTCATTATACAAAAAGAATGCAGAGCCACAGTTGCTAATAGTGGTAAGTGGTGGAGGTAGGATTTGAACCCAGACTTCATTCTACCATGCTCTGCCGCCTCAAAATTATGGTCTTGTGGGAAGCTGCTTGTTTTCATACCTTTTGAAGATCACTACCCAGCGCCGCCCCGCCCCCCCACATCTCTTCCTGCCTTTCCTGCTTGCCCACCTGCATTTACTCATCTTAAGTGAGGGATGGAGAAAAATCCCACGGGTCAGCAGGTCACTAGATGAAGACCAGTGACCCTTTGGGTTGACACACCCTGGTTGTGTTCCTGGATGACAAATCTCCTTTACCCTCTCCCTTCCCCATTTCACTCTCCAGGCTGAATGCTCACCTTAATTGCAACTGTCGTGCCAGACATGGCTAGACTGGAGGGGCACAGCTTTTAATATGGGACAACAGTCTTGGGCTGTCTTGACTATGGTGGAATAATTATCTCTTTCCTCTTCATTTCCTATACTAAGGCACAGAATTTACAATTAGGCATCCTGTAGTCTTAAGTATGGAGAAGGCAATGGCAACCCACTCCAGCACTCTTGCCTGGAAAATCCCATGGACGGAGGAGCCTGGTAGGCTGCAGTCCATGGGGTCGCGAAGTCGGATATGACTGAGCGACTTCACTTTCACTTTTCAGTTTCATGCATTGGAGAAGGAAACGGTAGCCCACTCCTGTGTTCTTGCCTGGAGCATCCCAGGGATGGGGGAGCCTGGTGGGCTGTCATCTCTGGGGTCGCACAGAGTCGGACACGACTGAAATGACTTAGCAGCAGTGGCGGCAGCAGTCTTCGATAGTCCCATTTGCAGTCCCCTTGGACCAGAGTTTGCCTGCTGATATGCAGAAGCCAAGTTTCTGTTCCCCCTTGGGTACTTCCTTCTTTCTCTTGCCATTCCCATTCTTCCCCTCAGCTCCTGTTGCTCCCTGCTGTGGTATGAAACACTCAAAGGATGGGATACAGACAAAGGCACTGGGGTCGGGGCAGGGGTGGTGTGGGCAGGGCATTTCTTCCCCTCTGAGATGTCCTCACACAGGGTAATGCCCACAACATTTGCTTTGGGTAAAATTTCTTTCTGTGGATCAGTCCCTAGCACTTTCAGAGAGTTCAGAAAATTTTGTGACTTATATATCTGTTTTTTTTTTTTGCTTTGGAGAATTTCTCAGTTTCTCAAAGAAAGACTAGACTACAACATGAAGACTGCTTATCTCTCCCTGGCCTCAAGTCATTTTCCTTTCCAAGAGGGAGTTTTCAGTGAAGAGACCTTTTCCTGTGAATCATGCTCCCTTCTGCAGTATTTTGTGTGTCCCAGCAGTAGACACAAAGATCTGTATCTGTGTGCATATATCTGTCCAACAGCTTGTGAATAATCCTATCTCATCAAGAGCATGTCCTCTGAAAATCTGTAGGAAGTTCACGTCCATAGATTTTCACCCCTGTCATCCATTCCTAATGCCAGCTCACAGTAAAATAGGAAATTTTTACTCTCTGATGGTGTGAAGGCACGGTAGGGGAAGCTGGAGAAGACAGACTGTCACAGAATCATGATTAATCCTATGATAATAACCCAGCCATGCAAATTAACACAGACCTATACTCTGTAACAGATTAGGCCAAGATTGAAGGAAATTGAGGTGTTCAGTTCAGTTCAGTTCAGTTCGGTTCAGTTGCTCAGTTGTGTCTGACTCTTTGCGACCCCATGAATCGGAGCACGCCAGGCCTCCCTGTTCATCAGTATCTCCCGGAGTTCACCCGGACTCACGTCCATCGAGTCTGTGATGACGTCCAGCCATCTCATCCTCTGTCGTCCCCTTCTCCTCCTGCCCCCAATCTCTCCCAGCATCAGAGTCTTTTTCAATGAGTCAACTCTTCTCATGAGGTGGCCAAAATACTGGAGTTTCAGCTTTAGCATCATTCTTCCAAAGAAATCCCACGGCTGATCTCCTTCAGAATGGACTGGTTGGATCTCCTTGCAGTTCAAGGGACCCTCAAGAGTCTTCTCCAACACCACAGTTCAAAAGCATCAATTCTTCGGCACTCAGCCTTCTTCACAGTCCAGCTCTCATATCCATATATGACCACAGGAAAAACCACAGCCTTAACTAGACGGACCTTAGTCGGCAAAGTAATGTCTCTGCTTTTGAATATACTATCTAGGTTGGTCATAACCTTTCTTCCAAGGAGTAAGCGTCTTTTAATTTCATGGCTGCAGTCACCATCTGCAGTGATTTTGGAGCCCCCAAAAATAAAGTCTGACACTGTTTCTACTGTTTCCCCATCTATTTCCCATGAAGTGATGGGACCAGATGCCATGATCTTCATTTTCTGAATGTTGAGCTTTAAGCCAACTTTTTCGCTCTCCTCTTTCACTTTCATCAAGAGGCTTTTTAGTTCCTCTTCACTTTCTGCCTTAAGGGTGGTGTCATCTGCATATCTGAGGTTATTGATACTTCTCCCGACAATCTTGATTCCAGCTTGTGTTTCTTCCAGCCCAGCGTTTCTCATGATGTACTCTGCATAGAAGTTAAATAAGCAGGGTGACAATATACAGCCTTGACGTACTCCTTTTCCTATTTGGAACCAGTCTGTTGCTCCATGTCCAGTTCTAACTGTTGTTTCCTGACCTGCATACAGATTTCTCAAGAGGCAGGTTAGGTGGTCTGGTATTCCCATCTCTTTCAGAATTTTCCACAGTTGATTGTGATCCACACAGTCAAAGGATTTTGCATAGTCAATAAAGCAGAAATAGATGTTTTTCTGGACCTCTCTTGCTTTTTCCATGATCCAGGGGATGTTGGCAATTTGATCTCTGTAATCTAAAATGGAAAGTATAGGTCATACCTCTTTAGGCCATTAGTGCCTGGAAATGGCAGATATCATGCTTCTGAGACCGAGAAGGATGTGTGGGTATATGTCTTCTCAGGATTTACAGTGGGGGTTGTGAAAATGGACTTTGGGTTAGAAAAACCCTTGGAAAATTATTCAATTTCTCAAGGACTCAATTTCCTCAATTTGAAACAGATACACGAGGACGACTGCACATACCTCATAGAGCCACGTAACAGTTAGAATGGGATTAGAATATTAATGAAAGAAGACCTTGGACGCCAGTTACTGTAATAAGAAGGACATTTATTTCTATCTCCTATGAAGGCTGGGTGGTTTGTTTAGGGCTGATACAATGGATCCAGACTCCATCTTCTAGCCAGGCTCCTTCTATCCTTTTGCTCTGTCATCCTCAACTGTAGCCTCCACTTCATGATGCAAGATGGCTGCTCAAACTCCAGCAATTGCTTTAGAAAATTATTTATTATTTATTTATTTTATTTTTGGCCGTGCTCGGTCTTCATCGCTGCAAGCAGACTCTGTCTAGCTGCGGTGCGTGGGATTTCGGTGGCTTCTCTTCTTGCAGAGCACTGGGCTCTAGGCACCCAGGCTCAGTAGTTACAGTGCAAGGGCTTAGTTGCTTCAAGTCATATTGGATCTTCCTGGACCGGGGATCGAACCTGTGTCCCCTGCACTGGCAGGTGAATTCTTAACCACTGGGCCTCTGAGGTAGCGCCGGCCGTTACATTTTTATTCCAGCCACCAGGAATGAGAAAAGAGCTAGAGGAGGAAAGAGGAGGAGAAGAAAAGAGGAGAAGGAGGAAAGGAGGCTGCTGCTTCCCTTAACAGCTTTCATTTACACATCATGAACACAACCAGCTATAATGGAGGCTAGGAAGCATAGTTTTTATTCCAGTCAGTCATGTACTTAGCTAATTATTCAAGATTCTTTACTATCAAAGAGGGGGAAATGGATACTGGCAGAAACAACCAGCAGTCTCTCCCACAGATCCTCATGAGATTTAAATGGAGGGTTGAACACAGTCTTGGATATACAGTAAGCACTCATTAATCACCATCACCATCACCATCTCATCATGAGGAGGTGGGGAATACTCTGGAACTATGACGAGATGTTTCCCTATTTTAACCTCATCTTTCTGATAAAGTCACCATATCCATCTCCCTTTTAAGACACAATGAGCTTCACCTTTTTTGAAGGTGAGACACCTCTATGTGTCCTTATGACAGAAAGAAAGTCAGTCCTGAATATTCATCGAAAGGACTGATGCTGAAACTGAAGCTCCAATACTCTGGCCACCTGATGCAAAGGGCTGACTCATTGGAAAAGACCTTGATGCTGGCAAAGATTGAAGGAGAGAGGAGAAGGGGATGGCAGAGGATGAGATGGTTGGATGGCATCACCTACTCAATGGACATGGGTTTGAACAAGATCCGGGAATTGGTGATGGACAGGGAGGCCTGAGTGCTGTAGTCCATGGGGTAGCAAAGAGTCGGACACGACTGAGCTGAACGGATGAAACAAAACTACATAAATGGAAAGCCAAAGAATGATGAACATTGGATTCAAGATAATGGTTATCTTGGCCAGAGAAAACAGAGTTGGGTTGGGGGTGAACAGAGCAACCACCTAGTTAGATGCATGCTTTTTGTCAAAGTCCTAGTTTTCACTTCGGGTAGTGGATTCACAGGGGCCGATTGCATTATTAAAAATAACTAGGGAATTCCCTGGTGATCTAGTGGTTAGGATTTGACACTTTCACCACCATGGCCTGGATTCGATTTCTGGTCAAGAAACTAAGGACCTGTAAGCCACAAAACGAGGCCCCCAAAACCCCCCAAAACCAAAAAGACAAAAAAAATAATTAAATAAAAGCAGAGATTCAAGGAGCAATGATTCAATGATGAGGATGTGCCATGAATCAAGTACTATAATTGACCCGATTCTTCGTACCTGAGGTCTACAGTATTGCATGCCATATGTGTTTGCATGTCAACAAAAGTAGTACTTTCTATTTGTATGGACTTAAATTTTGAAGTGCTTCTACATAGCCACAAAAATTGTTTAAGTAGTTCATTACAGATGGTTGAACTCTGGGTTTCTATGTCCTAGGAAAAACTATTTTATTCTTCCAGTAGTTCTAAAGGGAGGCAGGACAGATCTTATCATCACTGTTTGACAGATGAGAAAGACGGGACTGAGAGTCACCGGACCCGCATTAGATTACACAGCTGGTTAGGGCTGGACTGGGACTTAAGGCACTGCATCTCTTGCCCATCTAAGGTTCTTCTCTTAGCCCATCTCTCTCTCCAGTTACTATCATCCATTAGACATTTATTCTGTTTCCACTAGATGCCAGGCACATTGCACTCACGTGCTTGCGTTCATACATGTGTGTGTTTTCTGGGTGCTGTGTGTGCACTTTATGTAATCTCTATGCACGGAGTCCTTGTGCGCCCCTTAGGCCTAACTGGTCCTTGTAATTCCAGGAGGAAGCCCCAGCTGGGTTTCAGTTGTCTAGTTATTCCTAGGTCACTGGGCTGCAGCATCTCCCCAGAGTCCCAGCTAGACAGGAAGGCAAGCTCTGGTATCAGGGACAGATCCCCAGGTAGTGGGCACAGCGCAGAAGAGCAAGCCATCAGAGCTTCAGCCGTGATAAGATTCACTATTTCACGATCATTTCTAGTTTATGGGGAGTTTTCATGAACACTATCTCATTTAATTCTCACTCAACCTTGATATTTGAATGTATTATTTCTCTCTCTCTCTCTTTTTTTTCAGATACAAAGAGGAGAGACTTGAATTCAGGTCATTTGCCGCTAAATTCTGTTCTCTTTCCACTGCACCTGTGTCTCTGAAAGAGCAAAAAGAGCTTATGCTCTTTCTAACCTTGTGGAGAAAAGCAGGTAAAAACTCAGTGCCAGGTAGTAGGAAGGCCTGTGACTCTGCAGAGGGAGAAAGACCAACTCCCAGCCCTGCACAGCCCCAGCCCAGTTGAGATGAGACTAAAGAGCTGGTGTTTCTGCCTCCGCACCCCTGCATCCTTCTCTCCGTCCGTGGGCATCTTCCTTGTGTTCCCCAGGGAGGTAACAGCAGTACTGCAGAACAGGTGGGGTGTCTTCCAATCTCTGTGGCTGTCTTTGAGGAGTTAGAGGAACGGGGAACTGTCTAACCTGTCTGCCCTTCAGCACAAGAGGAAGTTCCCAGTCTCAGAGACAGAGGAGGGTCCCTCCCGGATTTGTCTTCCCCTCCCGGACTAGTGGTAGTGCCGCTCTCTTGATGCTGTCTGCTTGTATCTGTCTTCCTTCCCACAGATCAACACCATCCGCCACTGCAGGTGTGAGCATGGCATCTTGGCCAGAGTCAAGGTGTTCACTAAATTAACTGCTGAGAAAGAGTGAATACTGGTGTTAGGGGAACCGTATTTCTCCTTGGCCCTGGAGTGAGTCCTGGAAGGGACTGTGCTCCTTTCTCCACTACCCTTCACTCCTTCCCTGCTTGGACTCAGGCCCCAGGGCACCTGTCCTTAGAATGTTTCCTCCTCTGCTTCTTCCTGAGCAGGGTCTCCCTGGACAAGGGGACTCCAGAATGTTGGGGGAACACATGAGGAGCCACGTGTGGCCATAGGTCAAGTCATACTCTCTAATTCAGCCTTCTCAGTTATTAAGCTGAGGTTTTGTCTTCACCTGTGTGATTCCTTTATCTTATTTCTGAACTGTTTTACCAGTCAGAGTGGGGAGGAGGTCAGCAGGGATATATTTCATGATCATCCCCAAACCTCCATCCGAATATGTACAGAGACCCTCTGGCAGCATATATTTAGGACGTCTTCAACCTCTTCCCCTGATATGGGCTACATTTAGGTCCAGCTAGATCTTTGGTGGGCTTCCCTGGTGGCTCAGCTGGTAAAGAACCCGCCTGCAATGCAGGAGACCTGAGTTGGATCCCTGGGTTTGGAAGATCCCCTGGAGAAGGGAAAGGCTATCCACTCCAGTATTCTGGCCTGGAGAATTCCATGGACTGTCCCAAAGAGTTGGACACGACTGAGTGACTTCCACTTTCCTTGGTGTCTTCCTCAGAGACACGAGGCTGAACTGGACCAGAATTGGATTCTTCAAAAACACCCATTTCTTACGGCTCTAGGTTCAGGGGCTAACTTTTCCATGTTGGAGACGAGGTACACTTGTCTCTTTTTGGTACACTGTCTCAGGGGATTCTCTCCACACCCTGTTCTTGCCACTGGGAGCGGTGCACCGACTAGCCAGTCAAAGGAAAAGGCCGCCTGAATTCAGGCGGTCTGAACGCCGTCCTCTTCGCCTTGAAAAGACACCCCCAGCGGCCGCTGTCTTGAGGTAGACAGTTGGAGAAAGTGGATTTTCTATCTGATTATGCAGACACTTTCATGTACCTCCCCTTTCCCTTTGCGCAGCCCTCACTAACAGACAACTAGGATTTTGGATGAGATGGTTGGATGGCATCCCCGACTCAATGGACATGAGTTTGAGTGAACTCCGGGAGTTGGTGATGAACAGGGAGGCCTGGCGTGCTGCGTTCCACGGAGTCGCAAAGAGTAGGACACGACTGCGCGACTGAACTGAACTGAACTGAACTGAGGGTTTCTCGGTGCGGCGGTCCTCAGTAATGGGACAACTAAGACTTCTCGGTGCAGCGGGCCTCACGCGCGTCCCCAGCTCCGGCGGCCCTCGGCTCTCCGGACGCCGCGCGCCCTCCCCTTTAAGGCCAGCCCCGCCCACACGCCCACACCGCCCGGCCCCGCCCCCGCCATCCCCACCGCCTCCCGGCCCCGCCCCCTCGGACCTCCCCTTTAAGGCCCGGCCCCGGACGCAGACGCGGCTGTGACGCGGCCGCCGGCCCCCGGGCTGGGTACTCTGTCGCACGGCCACTTCCCCCCCGGCCGGGCCCCGCGCGCCGTTCCCCGCGTCCCGCCGAGCGCCCGGCCCCCGGGGGGAGGGCGGCAGACAGGCAGGCAGGCAGCAGGGCCGGCGGGCGCCAGCGGCGCGCATCGGGGACTCACGGAGCCGCGCGACCCGCCGAGCCTGGAGCCGGGCCGGGGCGGGGAAGCCGGCTCCCCCCCGGAGCAAACTTCGCGGCCGGGCGGGGGGCGGCGGGGCCCGCGTCCGGAGCCGGAGGCGGGGCCGGCCGCCGCGCCCGCGCCCGCGGGCACCATGCTGTCCGGCGCGGGCGCCGCGCCCCCGCCCGCCGCCGCCGCGGCCGCCGCGCCGTGCTGCCCGCCGCCCGCGCCGTGCCCCGGCCCGCCGCCCGCGCTGTGCCCCGGCCCGCCGCCGCCCCCCGCCCCGGCGCAGCCGCCGCCGCCGCCGCAGTTCCCCCAGTTCCACGTCAGGTCGAGCCTGCAGATCAAGAAGAACGCCATCATCGACGACTACAAGGTCACCACGCAGGTCCTGGGGCTGGGCATCAACGGCAAAGTCCTGCAGATCTTCAGCAAGAGGACGCAGGAGAAATTCGCCCTGAAAGTAGGTGGCGCGGGGCGGGCGGGGGTGCTCCCAGGGCCGGCGCCCGCGCTCTCCCGGGCGGCTCGTCGTGGCGGTGCCGGCGCGCTCCCGGGACCCGCGTCCGGGCGGCCGAGCAGTGGCCGCTGCCGGGCCGCCCTCCCCGCCCCGCGCGCCCCGCGTGTGCCCCGCGGCGGGGGCTGCGGGCGCTGCTGGAGGGTCGTGGCCGCGCGGGCCGGGTTTCCGGTCACCTGTGGGGACTCCCGGGGACTCTTGAGGACTCGGGCGTTTGGGGTCTGAGCGCCTTCCGGCCGAGTCGCCGCCTTGGCTTCGGGGACCACTTGGGCTCGTCTCCCTGTCTCAGGAAGCGGTTTTCGGGGGGTTGTGGTTCCCGGTCCTCTCCTCCCGCCTCTCCTTTGCGCGGGCACAAAAGGCCCATTACTCATTGAGCTGGTTGGTGGGTTGGTTTGGAGAAGTCGGATCTCAAGAGGTTTATTTAGCCTCGCTCCTTATTTGGGAGCCGGAATGTGTGATTTCACTTCCCTGGGCCTCGTGAGTGCGGCTGTGCCGCCTCGGGGCGCGCGCGGGCCGGGGAGGTGCAAGGCTGGAGATTCCAGGCGCGGCGGCAGGGATTGTTTTGATCCGGGAGCTGGCCGCCTCCTACCTTCGGTGCCCGCGAGGCTCCAGATGGGAGGCCAGCAGGCTCCAGCGCGGTGTCTGCTGTTTCCTTAGTTCCATTGATCATTGTAAACTGGGTCTGGAAAACCACGGCTTGGACCCGGGCTGATTCCACAAATCGGAGATGGCCGCTTGAGTCTTGGACTTGGGCGATTGGTGGACAGTAGGAGGGAGCGTTTTCCCGGAGCTGGGAAAAGCCAACCTCTTTTTATTATTTTTTTTAAGGAGCCTGGTGTGAGGAGAAAGGGGATTTCAGTGGGAATATCTACTTCGAAGTTAAAAATAATGAACTTGGAGGTCTGATGAGTCCCCAGTGCAGTGTGAGCAGGTGTCTAGGGTCACTAAAAAGGTTTTCCCCTAAGAGGGGTTTCAGATCAAACCACATCTCTAAAGGTGACACACAATGCCTGTTTCCCTTGAGGTGTCTTTAATGATTGGAGGAGGAGAAAAATACTTCCTGTGTTATATTTTCTCTTCCCCCTCAACCCCTGTGGCTAGCTGTATTTCAGCTATTGGTACACAACTCAGATATGTGTCATGGGTGGGACTGTTGGAATATATAATTAGATATAATAAAACCCTGGTACTTGGGGTTGTAGAAGGCAGACATGTTTGATTTACAGATTTTTAAGGCTTCTAAGATTGCTTTCTTGCTGCTTTCAATTCTTCCTTTCCGGGGAGAACTTCAGCTAGCCTCGGTACTGTCAGATTTCTTTGGTTTTACTACAAGCTATTGCTTTGGACTTTTGAAGAAAGAGTGCATCAGTATCCTGAACCCTTTAGTATTTGTGCCTTAGACTGTTCTTTCCATACTCAAAACTGGGGCAGGGAAGGAGAGTGGTTGGTTGACCGTGGCTCTGACCTTGGGGAGTGGATACTGTTGGACCACAGTTAACCTGCACCGTTGAAGAAGTGACAGATGTTCTTTCCAGGAGAGGTTTCTGCCCCCTCTGAGATGCCATCTGCCTTCACCCACCAGCAGTTTGGGGACACTGGCTGCTCATTTTCTTGGAGAGTTGGAATATGGCATAAAGACTCAGAACAAAAGCTCTCAACTTCTGCTCCTTACTCTATTTGATAGACACACAAAACTACCCCCTTTCGGGTGGCAATTCAGATTTCTATTGTAATTAATAGGAGAGAGATTTCGATTTTTTTCCCCTTTAAATAATTTTGAAAGGGAAGAGCCGGCAGTATTTTAAATAACACTCCTAGTTTGCCCTTCTCAGGTTAGAAGCAGGTGACGATTGAAGTCAGAGTGTGTTTTGACAGGCAGCCTGCTCCCAGATCTCACAAGCTGACTCAACTGTTAAATTGTAGATTTCCCACACATCTTTGTATAAAAACTTAATAATAGAGGAAGAAAGAAGGGATGAGGCATTCAGAGACTGACAGCAGTATCAACAGTGCTTCCACGTCCAAATGCTGGAAAGACATAATTACAGCTGTGGGGGAAGCCTGCTTCAAACAGTTCTGTTCCAGAGACACACCAAAGAGATTTCCAGATCTTGAATCTCGACTAACTTAACTGTAGGTGCTGAGTAGTGAAATGATTTTCAAAACCAGGAGTGTTTTGATTATGAAGCAAGGGAGGAAGATGTGGTGGGGATTGCCTCATCGGAAAGGTGCCTGAAGAGAAAGGGAGGAGGCCTTCTGCTCTGTGTAGAGCGTGAGGCCATTCCTGGGGTTTAGGGCAGAGAGCTGCAGGGTCTCTGACGGGGTTCTCTGCTATCTCACAGCCCTGAGACTTGATGAGAGGTGGCAGCTGCCGTGATGGCCTGCTCCTCTGTCTGTGGTCTGGTGACCTCTTAGTCCTATTAAATGTAATCAGTGCTTTTAAAAATAGCCTCAACCCACCCTGCTATTTCTCTCCATCCACCTGAGAGATGCGGCATCTAAATGCCTTTCGGTTGGTGGGATGACCTGGCCTCATGGTCTCTCCTGGGTACTTCTGCTAAGGTCTGAGTCATACTCATACTTCACTCAGAGTTGGAAGGACTGTGAGTAGAGGTCATCCCATCTGACTCTTTCATTTTGCAGATGAGAAAACCAAGGCCCAGAGCAAAGGCTTTCTTGAGGTGAGACAGCCATGCCCTTGGCAGAATCAGGATCAGAACCCGGGATGTCTGACCTCTTCCCACTTGATAACTGCTGTGACATCAGCGGGCTTGGTCCCAGGACTGGCTGCTGCTCCAGAGCCCCTCACGCCCCAGGAACTGCTCTCACTGCAGGCCCCTCCTTGACCGCTGGGTCCGGGTTGCCAGGTGGGAATTTGTCGCCTCCCAGCACTGACCCCAGAGTTGGAGGGGCAGCTTGTAAACCAACTCAGCAGCTCCGTAAGTGAGTTTTGATCTGGAGTAACAAACTTTTTCTTTAACCACCCCCTCCTCTTTTTAGGAAGTGTTTGCTATAAATCTAATTTACTATTATTATTTTTTTGTGCAAGAACATGAGAATTCTATTCACTGTGTCTTTAGTAGGGACACCTAGTCTCAACCCACTCGTGCCTTAATTGGTCCTGTTCCCTGCTGCTTCCTGCTTCATTGTGTCATGGTGACTCTTAGGTATTAGCTGAACAAATTTAATTAAAGCCAGCGCCCGTTGTCCCCCTCTGCTGTGTGACTCTGATTCGGTGAGGCATGTTATTGCTTTACAGAGTATAGAATGTTGTAACGTACCTCTGTTTGTCTTTCCATTGTGTGAATTAGAGGAAGCAAAGTCCTGTTCCTTCTCCTTCCCTTTCTCCTGTGCTTCCTCCCCAGGTGACTCGCGTCGGGGCCATGTGGGTTCCTTGGTGTCTGCTGATACCAAGGGCCCCTGATCAGAACCTCTCAGGGTTGGTCTGGACACTGTTAAAGAGAGAGCAGGGCTGCCTCATCTCCGCAGGGCAGGCAGCACCCTCTGCTGTGTGCCTGTCAGGGAGCAAGCAGGGTTAGTATAGCTGGGTGAGAGGCAGTGTTCCAGATGGGGCTTTGCTGGATGGAATCACAAGGTGAGGAAAGGTTCACTGACTGGCCAGCGTCTTTTATCTCCACTATCATTACAGGTAGTTAACAGTTCTCTGAGCATTCTACCATGTGCTTTGTATTGTATGGAGGATACAGACATTGCAAGTGGCCGTAAAAGTTTGGAGGTCCAGAAACTCTTTTGGAGAAGGGGGAATTACGAACTTAACAAATGCAGTCTAAGGCTGTACTGTCCACTGTGGTAGCCAATGCCCATGCAGCCCTGTTTACATTAAAACTAGTTAAAATTGACGAATTAAGTTAAGCTAAGTTAAATTTAAAAGCCAGCTGCCAGCCGCATGTCAGTGGCTAGATGTGGCTAATGGCTACTGCACTGAACAGTGGAGAGGAGCGGTTTCGAGCTGGTAGAAAATTCTACTGGGTTTTGCTGGTCTAGGGGTTAAGTTGTGTGGTTGGAAGTAGAGGAACATGGAAGAGGGCATCTGTGAGGACTGAAGGCGCCGAGGACAGTGTGGCTTGGTCCCTGGGGGATGCACACGTCTGCCTGCGGGAGGGGATGGTGGTCGTGGGGGAGTGGGGGAGGGGTCCTGCTGTGAGGAGCACGAGGGGCTGGGGGCTCAGCGAGGAGCCTAACGGATCTTTGTGTTAAAAGCGGATGTTAAAGTGTTTGGGGAGCATGAAGTAAACTAACAGGATGTTATAAAGAAAAGTTACAAATCTTTGAGGTTGGGGCCTGTGGTTTTTTGGGGGAAGGTCTGGCTTCTGGGTTCAGAGACCCTGCGCCTTACTTTGGGCCCTGCCTGTTGCAGCAGGGCTCTTGACGCCCACTGAGGCAGGGTCAGAGCTGGGCCAGCGCGTGATTCCTTTCCACTTAGGAGTTCTGGGCTCTGACAGAGCTTGAAAATAATCTCCAGCTAAGATGTGGGGTCAGTGGCTGACAGCACTGGGGAGAAGGGCAGCCTTAGGACCAAATATTGATGGGTGTCTGGGAATTGAGGGGCTCCCCCCGCCTTTTAAAAAAATCAATTTAATGTCTGGTGGACTAGAATACAACCAGATTCTTATTTTCAGTTTGTGTTCTGATTGTGGCTTTCGTTTACTTACTTTTACAGTCTTATGTATTTATTTTTGGCTGGTTCTTTGTTGCTGAGCAGTTGTGGCGGGTGGGGGGCTGCTCTCTAGTTGACGTGCATGGACTCTCATCGCAGCCTCTCTTGCTGTGGAGCACGGCTCTAGAGCACAGGCTCAGTCGCTGTGGCCCACCGGCTTAGTTGCTTCACGGTAAGCGGGATCTTCCCGGACCAGGGATCGAGCCTGTGTCTCCTGCATTAGCAGGTGGATTCTTTACCACTGACTCACCAGGGAAGCTCTTAGGGGCTCCTTTTTAGGGGATGAAGGTATTGGTATTCCTGATTAAGATGTTTTGGTTGCTTGAAATCTGAGCTGGGCCATCGTCAGTTGATGATTTTATTGGGAGAGGCCTGGAGGAGCACTGCACCCCTTGGATGTCCTGGGGCTGAGGGAGGTCCCCCTCCCTGCCCACAGAGCCTGGGGGTATTTGGTTTCTGTGCCTGGAGGAATCACGCGTCTGCTGTTCTTCCATGATTCCCAAGTGGCCCTCCTGTGCCCTGGTGCAGGACGCTCCTGGTGGTTTGGTGTCTGTGGCCCAGGATTCACATTTGACTGCCCGCCCCTCCTCTGCTCCAGGGTCCTGTGGAGTCTTGTCTTTCCCCTCTTCCTTGGGCCGCACCTTTCTCGTAGCTGCCGTGACCCGTGCAGAGCTGTTCTTCGTGTCTGAAGAGGCTTCAGCTACTCTTGGTCGTGATGAAAGGCTCAGGGATCCATCTTGAAGGGACCCACAATTCATAGCTTAGCGCTCACTTTCCTCACACTCCCTGCTCCTCTTTCTTGACCTTTTCCACCTCGCCGAGGAAGAGGCTGGGCCATTCCGGAAAGGTTCAGCCACACATCCGAGATGTCACCTGCTGTCAGCATCAGAGCCATGTCTTGGGACCCGGTTCCCTGGAACCTTCACTGGGTCTGGGTTCCTTTGGTGTTTTGGTTGCTGGAGGGAGTGTGGGGACTGTGGGCCTGGCAGTGCCAACCTCAGTGTCCACTAACCAGTCACTGGGCTCTTTCCTCATCAGTTGGCTTCGAAATGGGGACGCTGGTAAGGAGATAAGGTTGTGCCACTGAGCATCTTGATGTGTACCAGATATGAAACCAAATCCAGATTTTGTACCTTTTCTAGTCTTTCAGGAAATACTGATATTTTATGTTTTAAGATATGTATGGATGTAAATACCTAGGGATGACTGTATTACCGTGGGCTATGTGCTAGATTAGAAAGAAAAGAAAGAAAGATCCATCTAGTATTGGTGCCCTGCTAACAAGTTGTGTGATGTTGAATAGGTTAGTTAAGCTTCCCAGGCATCAGTGTACATGTCTAAGGGTCAGGCTACTGGTGGCTGCTGGGCACAGTAGTGTGGGGTAGGTGGGCCGTGCTGGAGGCAAGAGGCAGGAGAGCTGGCTGCCTTGCTCCACGTCTGACCATCAGCAGTACCATCCAGCATGGATACCCTTTTGACAGGCTCCTTGCAGGGTTCCAGGGCAGCTTCCGCCCCGTTAATTAATACCATTGCGGACCAGCTGTTCCTTCTCTCATGTGAAGACTTGGTCTGTGTTCCAGCAAGAGCCTCAGCGGAGAGGATGGGCTTTGTAACTCAGTGGGCTTTGAATCCTCTCCTTCCTTAGAAATCAGAAGAACCGGTGTTGTGTGGCTCAGGGTAGAGCCGGGAACTCTCCATCTGACCCTCCTTCCCATTCGAAGCTGTGGGGCCAGATGCGGCCGCTTAGGTCGGCTGTGCCCTGCAGTTGTCAGGCTTTGCCTTGGTGTATGTCTGCGTCCACCCAAGTGGTGCTGCCTTCTGATTCACCTGAAGTGATAGTATGGGTTTGGGGCTGTTCTGAGGTGAGAATTGGGAACTGATTCCCAGAGCTTATGGGAAGTTAGGGTACATACCAGGTATGCCTGGGTACCCTTTCTTACCCGTGGGACTGGGTGCCAGGGGATGTGACGGGACTGAGGAGGCAACAGGAGAGGGGGATTCCTGGCATCTTCTCTTCTTTTCCTCCAGCCCGTTTAGGGATACTGCAGTGGTTTCAGTCCTGAACTTGGGTTCTCGGTGCCAGGCCAGGAGATTTGGTTGAAGGAAAAGAAGACTCAGCGGAAAGGGGGCTATGGTTGTGCTCAGCCTCTGGCAGTGTAGAGTTCTCGAGGGTCTCTCTTCTCTGACCTGTAAGCACTTTTGTGTGCCATCTGGCAGGGAGGAGAGGCTGGGACGTGGCCCCAAGGTCACCCTTTATCGGAAGCAATGTTCCCTTCTAGGACCAGCCAAGCTGTGTGTGTGTTCCGCCTGGAACCTGAGCTGTCCAGAAGGGTCATATGAAAGGGCACCTTCCTCTTGAGGGATGTTTGCAGGTCCCTCTGTGGTCAGCGGCCTTCCAGCACTCTCCTGGGAGGTGAGGGGTGGTGACCAACCGCAGAACGAAGCCTTTCCTGTCTCAGAGAAGAGGACGGCAGCATCTCTGTGTGGCTTATCTCTGGGATGGTTCTTTCGAACATGAAACAAAAGCAAAATCTCTCTAGTCCCAGGTACGGGGACCTGGGAGGGGACCTCTTGATGTGCCCCCAGCAGCTCCTACACCCTCATGTTCCTGAGGGGCTCCTCCCCGCTTCCCCCAACATCCCCCCGCCCCCGCCCCACCGAGGCAGGTCATCGAGTTGACCGCCTTGCTCTCATTTTCCTTTGGATTCTTCATGTTGTCATGAGGCTCCCAGCCCTCACTGGACGTGTGTCACCTGGCGTCCTGTCCAGGGCCCAGAACTGTCACTTAGCCCCTCTTGTCTCAGCTGCTAAAAATAAACCTGCCCTGCTGCCGCCTCCATCTCGGGTCGGCCTGACAGCGGCCCAGGCCTTCCTGCCGCACCGCCGCGCTGGTCCTCACACTCACTGGCGCCCCCTCCCCGTTCGCCCCTTCTTCCAGCCCGAGCTTGGTGGGCGGCCGAGCCGGCTGTGCTGAGAGTGAGCTGTGGGTGCTGGCCTCCAGGTGTTGAGATGCATGTCCGGAGGCTCCGTGGGCTCCTGGAAGGGTCGGTCAGCCGGGGAGGGGCGTGAGGCACTCTGTGCTGGCCTCCAGCTCCGCCTTCCTCCAGGCCCTGCCTGCTGGGGGGCTTCCCTGGGTGGGTGGGGGGCGTGGAGCTGAGTGGGGAGCCCAGGGCAGCTGCCAGGCCCTCACCTCAGCTGCCCGGGGACTGAGTGGCTACCTGCCCCTGCGCAGGGCTCGGCAGCCTGGGGCTTCGGGTTACCGCATCCACAGTGTGACCTCATCCCCTTGGCTTCCAAGAACATCCTCTGTCATGAGTCAGGCACGGCCCCCCAGCCTCCCCCTGGGCCACCTGCAGGATGTCACTGGGAGCTGGGTCTCCTCTCCCTCCTGACTGGGGGGCAGGATCTTGGTGATCTGTGTCCCTTGAGGCCCACTGAGGTGGCGTCTTCTCCTGCTGCCCGTGGGTCCTTGTATTCCAGGTGGTCCTGGTACCCCTGGTACCATAGAACCACATGGGGACAGCTGGCATTCCTGGCTGCCGGATGGACACTGGGCAGAGTGCTCCCTTTATGATTTCGACATTCTCCTCTTGTTCCTAATCCTCGGAGGGTGTCGGTGCTGACCCCGTCAGACAGGGGGCTTCTGTGTCTGTTTTCTGGTGTCGGGGCTTATTTGGGAGAAGGGGTGCCTTGGGGGAGCCTCCGCCTGCAGCTGGAGTCCCATCCCGAGCCCAGCTCCGTGACCGCCTGCTCCCGGCTGTCCTCTGGGGCCTGGTTTGCTCCGCAGGGAGGGATTTCTCTGCCAAGGCCCATGGGCCTCTGGAGGGGAGGAGATGGGTGTAGATTGCTAATGGTTTATTTTTAGCTCTGACAGGAGTCCCTGTCCTTGGGGGAGTCGTGCCTTCTCTCTCCTCCCGCTGCGCCGCCCCCCGCATCCTGGGCCTCCGGGCCTGGCTTCTGTAATTCTTAGAGGAAGATGTGGAAGAATTTTAAAGGCAGGGTTCCAGGAGCCTTAGGTGAGGGCGGTCTTTCTGAATGAAGAATCTGTAGATTGCTTGTCCAGTCTGATTTCTGCAGAGTTCAAAGTGGTGGCGGTTGGGGGGCGGGACGGGGGGAGGAAGACCCGGAGCCCAGGAGCCCAGGGCGCTTAAAGCCATATGTGTGGAACTTGTGGAACTCGGAGCATCCGAGGAATGCAGGTGGACGGGGGAAGAGCTCGCGTGCCCTGGAGCTTGCTGCAGTCCGGCTGCAAGGTCATCTTGTACCTTTTCTGTGCTTGGCTTCATACAGGCACCCAAGTCTGAGGAAGGCTGGAGGCCACAGTGCTCAGTAGCGTCACCTCTCACGCTTACAGAAGCATCGTTTTGTTCTTCCCCTTGGCTGCCGCTCCCCAGCTCGGTATCCCTCCCGCTGGACCCCAGTGGGACCCTCAGGACTTTGCCGCCTCTGTGTCCCCCCCAGCCGTGGCCCTCAGTCACCGGTGCTCTCGGGGGAGCAGGGGCCGCGAGCGCCCCTTCACCTGTGCTCAGCTCTGCTGCTCTCAAGGGCACTTTTGGTTTCCTTGCTTTAGATATTTAAAAGGAAAATAAAACCGAGTTTGAGGTGTAGTTAGAGGGCTGGTGGTGGAATGAAGTCTTGTCCCCGGGTTCTTCAGCTAGCATGGGGATTAGTTTGTCTGAAGCACAGCTCTGGTCACGTCGCTTCCCAGCTTGAATGGTGGGTTCGATTTGACTGCAGAGCTCAGGAGGCTTCCACGTCCTTCTCAGATCTGACCTCAGTCTGTTTTTTTCTGAACGTATGCTGCACTTCAGCCTCAGTGACGTATGTCTTCTGTTTGCTCATGGGACCCTGCTTTCTAACCCTCGCTCCTCCACCCAGCGTCTGTCTCCCGTTGGTCCTGGGTCGTCCTGGCCCCCGCCTCGCCCCAGCTCTTGTCTGAGCCTGCCTCTTCCGCCCTGTGCCTGCCCTGCTCCTTCCTTCGTGACCCCTTTCAGGCCAGAAGTGGGTCTTCCCATCCCTCCCCATCACACTCGCCAAGACGCTCTTACCTTCTCTTCCTGGTTTTAAGTGTAATTCTCCAGTGTGCGAAGTGCAGACGTCGGATGGCAAATTCCGTGAAGACCTACATCGCCGTTATTTTCGTATCCTCTTATTTCTGTGTAGTGACTATATCCATCATTAAAAAAATTCTAGAGTATTTTGGCCTTGTGCATTACACCCAGCTGCCTCATGAAGATGTGATTACTGAGCAATAGTGGATGCTGTCTCCACAAGTGTAATGTGCTAGTGGTGATCCTCAAGGTTTCAGGGAGTGACTGGGTGAGGGACAGGGTTGGCCTGGATTCTGAGAATGAGTTGGGGCTGTAGTGAGGGTCTCCCTAAGGGTCTCTCCCTGCTCTCCCTCCTGTCTGCTAAAAGGCCATTCAGGACACTCTTCTGGGAGGTCTTCCCCTCACCCACTGGGGTCTGCTGACTCAAGCTGGCACCTGGCGTTTCTGCTAACAGAGTTCTCTTTCTCGTAAGGGCCCTGACCACAGTTTCCCACTGATGCCTCTCCTCCCTGTTTCAGAGCTCCTCTGTCTTGTGTTGTGCTGTGGAGATGATCCTCCTGCCCTTTGGAGAACTTTAACTGAGGGAGGGACAGGTGTGGAGCTTGCCAGCTCTCCCAGAGTTCTTGGCGTCTTCGAGTCAGCCCCAGACACGCAGAGACACCTGGATGCCGTCCGAGGTGGCCTTCCTGTCTCCTGGCCTCGTCCTGTGTGTTGCAAAAGGGCCAGCATTGAGCAGCATGATGCCGGGACTGGGGTTAGAGGTTTGAACCTCGGGGAACCCTTGAGTTCCAGGCAAGGGGGAGAGAACCCGCCTGGCCTCTGAAGCACCCACCCGGCTGTGTGGGTCTCAGCAAGTTCTTGAACCTGTCGGGGCCTCGCTCAGCTTTTTCATCATAAATCCAGGGCTCTCCTGTGCTGAAGGGCGCTCTTCATCACTGCTGCTGATGCCCCTCTGCTGGGAAAGAGGTGGTCAGCCTGGGCTCCAGGGCTCCAGGGATTGGGAGCCACCCTCTCTGCCCTCGCTTTCTGCAGGCCGGTGTTCTTTCATCCCTCCCTGGGCTGCCGTACTTTTACTCACTCAGCCTTTCAACTAATGTTTGTAAATGTGAATCCTCTCTGTGCCTGCCTCCTGTCTTCCCTGCTGAGCGGCCATTAGGAGGCCCAGATGGCAGGATTAGCCTGGGGGGCGACGACTCTGGGTCTTCCTCTTGGGTTTAGACTCCTTTAATACCTCTGCTATGTGAGAAGAGAGGGGTTTAGAACTAGGAGGGTTGATTCTTTTCTAGCAACTTAGACTGGACCCCTTCCTTTCTAAGTGGAATTTGCCCCAGGGTACCTTCTAGCTCTCTGAGATCCAAAGCAACTTACTACTCAAGAAAATTAGCACTGCCAAGGATGACTTTTGCCATCTCCCTAAGGAAGATCAGAACAGCAGAATGAGGGATACATACAGCAATATTCTATCCTCTGCCTCGTTCAGATCACTGTCCAAAGCTTAGCAACACTGTGAAGGGTTTCTGGGTTAATAGCAAGTCTTTACTGAGCAGATACTGTGTATCAAGCATTGTACTAGGTGTTTCACTTACATTCTTGTTAATCCTTAATATTGCAAAGTAAAAGTCCCTATTTTATGGAAGAGGAAATATGTTCGGAATCGTTCAGTCCCCAGCAGTTATTTATTGAGCACTTACTAAGTGCTAAGTGTTATTTCAGGCTCTAGGGATACCTCAGTGTACCAAGAAGATCAAAAAAAAAAAAGAAAGAAAAAAAGAGAAAATACTGCTTGTGTGGAGCTTGCATTCTAGCATGGGGAGACAGAGAAAATACAATCAGATAAATGATATAGCTTGTCAGAAGGCTGTAGGTACAAAGGAGGACACCCTGGAATGCTGGGAACGTGTGTGTGATGTTGAAGTTTCAAATAGGGGCTCAGAGAAGGCTTCACTGCAAAAGTGACATTTGAGTGAGCCCTAGAAATATTTGAGGGAGAGGCAGGCAGAAGGAATACAAGTATAGAGCCCTGAGGCTACTAATGCTGGGCGCCTCTGGCTTTCCTACCTGGCTCCATGGAGTTTCCAGTACTGCCTCTCCTATAGTTCTTCCCTGACTCTACTGTGATTCAGTACTTAGTTGATTCCGCTCTTTGTTTTTTCATCAAATATTTATGGAATGCTTATTGTGTGCAAATTGCTACAGTCGTCAGATGGGAGCCCTGCCTTTGGGAACTTAGAGTTTAGAGGAGGAGCGGACAGCTTTGTGTATAAAGGACTGCGAATAGCCTGACCCCGCAGTCGGTGCTGTGCCGGTTCACAGGTATCCCCTCTTGATGCTCTCCAACGGAAGCAGTGCCTCCGGGTGGCTTGATCCAGGTTTTACCCGTAAAGAGGTTCAGGTGGCCGACTCGGGGGAAAGTGGTAGAATCAGAGCCTCAGAGGATACAGAGACTCGGGTGGGCTCTTCCAGGACAGACGGGTCGGGGCTGTGGTCCCTTTTGCCTGGTGCGGGCTCGCACCTGTGACCCTCCCAGGGACCGCCGCACACAGACGGCTGGGCAGCAGGAGGGCTGGGCAGCAGGAGGGCGAGAGCCAGGCTGCGGGGCTCCCCAGGGCTCCCATCTTCCGCCGGCCCAGGTCTCCCAGGGCTGTTTCTATAACCGGAGGCGCTCGGGATTGCGCTGACCCGCCATCCATGGAGCGGGGAGGATGGGGTGATGAGAATGGGCTGCAGTCGAGGCCGTGGGTCCTCCTCTGGGCCTTCACGGGGCTCCTCCCTTCCCTGCGGAGTCGCATCCTTCCTGTGGGGGCCTCCAGGTGAACCCGGGCGCCGGGAGGCTCTCTGAGCCCTCAGTCTGGCCGCCTGGCCTCCTGCCTCTCGGGCGCTGGGTGAGCGGAAGGCCGGGCCCAGGATGGAACCGGCCGTTAGTGCGGATGGGAAAGTGAAGCAATGGCTTCGGTCGCTTCTCCCTGAGCATGTGCTGTGACAAAGGAAGTTGCAACATTTTCCCCCCTTTCTTTCGTTCTTTTTATAGAGCAAGAAGGGGAAAAAACCCCAGTCTTCCAGTAAACTTCAGAAAAGGATCCAGCCTTTGCTGGATGGTTCTCCCCTCCCCCACAGTGCTTTTGTAGCATGTGGCCTTTCTCCCATCCTGCTTCCTCAGCCATCCCTGCCACGCCCCTCTTCTCTGAGGGCCTGTGTCCCTGAAGCAGGATGAGAATCTCTCCCAAGAGGAGGCAGTAAGGGGGTCTGCGGGAGCCTTGAGGGAGCGTCCTGTCCATTGTCCTCCCCACATACTGAGAATTATTTAAATACGATGGGTGACTGCAGATACCCACCTGGCCTCTTTCTGCAGCTTTGGTCTGTGTTCACTTGGTGCCCCAGAAGGTTGAGGTGGTACCTGTTTCTTGGCTCAGATAACCACCCCCTTTGATAGAGTGTATGTCCAGTTAGATGGTGGGGAAAGAGGCCCAAACGTGGGAGCGAGAATCAAGTTGAAAGGCTACACATGTGAAGCTGGAGTCCTTGGTCAGGTTGAATCTGGCCTTTGTGCTGCACCTGGATGGGGCTTTCCAGGTGGCTCAGTTGTAAAGAATCCTCCTGCCAATGCCGAAGTTGCAGGTTCTACCTCTGGGTCGGGAAGATCCCCTGGAGAAGGTAATGGCAACCCATTCCAGTGTTCTTACCTGGGAAATCCTATGGACAGAGGAGCCTGGCAGACTACAAACCATGGGGTCACAAGGAGTTGGACTCAATTTAGTGATTAAACAGCAGCAGCAGCAGCTGCACTTGGGCAGGAATCCAGTTATCTTTTTTAGTGTGCAGATGATACATTTTCCTGATGAAGACTATTGAGGTTTGGAAAAGTAGTGCAGCTTTTTTTTGGTGAGGTTTATTCTCCCTTGGATATCTGTGGGGCTTCCTTGATCGCTCCGATGGGAAAGAATCTGCCTGCAATGCAGGAGACCCCAGTTCAGTTCCTGGGTCAGGAAGATCTGCTGGAGAACCGATAGCCTTCCCACTGCAGTATTCTTGGGCTTTCCTTGTGGCTCAGCTGGTAAAGAATCCGCCTGCAAAGTGGGAGACCTGGGTTCGATCTCTGGGTTGGGAAGATCCACTGGAGAAGGGAAAGGCTACCCACTCCAGTATTCTGACCTGGAGAATTCCAGGGTCAGAATTTCCAGTCCATGGGTTCGCAAAGAGTTGGACGTGACTGAGCATGTATTGGGTATAGATACCCAATATCTATACTCCAGATATACTATCCTGTATCCCTGTAGTGTACTCCAGATATACCACAGGATATCTATACTCCAGAACAGCCCAAAAGTTCCAGTACAAATCAGCTTTGAGACTCCAGCTTCGGACAGCTGAGGGCTGTTCCAGGTCATCCTTGAGACTGAGGTCCTCTTGCTCTGGGGGAGCTGGGGCCTTGCACCGGGCGATAGGCTCCCATGTCTTGGATGGGGTGATGGCTGCTAGTGTTAATTGCTCTCTCGGGCAGAGAAGGGCACAGCCCTGCAGGGTGAGGATTGCTGCTAAGGCTTTTTGTTCTTTGTCCCTGTTGTCTGCGGTGCAGCTGACACAGAGCTCCTCCTTTCCTGCCATTTTCTCTGAATTGTATCTCCCCGTCACAGGCCGGTCTCTTCAGGCTGGAGCTGACCTCCAAGAGGTGGTGGTGGAAGGAGCAGTCAGAATTTGCTGATCTGTGTGGGTCTCAGAGTGAATGCATAAGCCCTTTTCCACAGCTAGTTGTACTGCTGGTCCAGTAGCCACCAGCCACATGTGACGATTTAAATTTAAACACTTGAATAAAGTTAAAAATTAGTTTCTCCATACAGTAGCAGCAGCCACATGGCAGCTGCTCAAGAGTCACATGGAACTAGTGGCTGCCGTGTTGGGCAGTGCAGATAGAGAACGTTCCATCGTTTCAGAATGCTCTCACACAGCGCCAGACTCTGAGGCCATTGTTCTGCACCCTGGCGGATTTAGCAGAGCTGGGAGGGAATTTGTGGAAGAACACGAGGAGAGGTTTTGCGGTCCTGGGGCGAGAGTACAGAGAAGGTGATCTTTAGAAAGGCAACTTTTGTTTGTCTTGTTTAGGACTGGCTCCCCACAAACGGTCGTCCAGCTCAGTGGCTCCCAACCAAGTCGATTGTCAAAATCACCTTGTGGGTAGCATTTGAAAATACAGATTCCTGGGCCCCACTATGTATTTTACTGAGTCCAAGATTGTGGGGTGGTGTTCAGGAAGGTGTGTTTTTGTCTATGATCAATATCTCTGTTTGGCATCCTATGGAACCTCTTCTTAAATTCCTCCAGTGATGGGGAGCTTACCTCTTTTGAAGAAAACCTTACTCTTAAAAACTTTTTCTGGTTTTATGTTTTTTTAAAGTTTTATGTTAATCAAGTCAAAGTTTGGGTCCCTGAAGGTGCATTATTCCTTGGTGCTATTGGCATTTTCCAGAGCCTCACGGAACGCATCAGCCCATCCCCACCCGGCCTTCTGCAGACACCTATGCGCGGCTGTGTCTGCCACCCCCTTGCCACAGCGGGGTTTCAGAGTACCCAACCTGCGAGGGCCCCCGAGAGATGCAGGCCGCGACATCATTCCCGGGAACCTGCCGATCGTCAGGCCTCGCTGAGAGATCGTGGAGAGGTGCACGTCTTGGGGGACCCTGACGGTGGAGGGTCCCAAGGGCCATCAAGCCGGTCATCCCCCAGTGTCCATCCTGCTCCATGTTTCTCTGCATGGTTCACACCTGCTTTTTGAGGCCACTGATCTGGTTTTCTTCAGAGCCATTCAGGGACAGCCATCTAGCCAGATATGACCACAGTTACGTCTGTTTAGAGACCTCCCGTGGCCTCTCCTTGCCTGCAGCGTGACACTTAAACTCCTAAATATGGTGTTCAGGCAAGCTGGCTTTGCCCTTTCTTTCTTCCCCTACTCCTACCCCCAACACACCTTTGTGAACACGCGCGCACACTCACGCAAGCACACACACGCACACTCTTTCCCTTCCTGGGGAGGACTCCATCCCGCCCTGTAGTGTGTTTCTTCTGCTTCTTGATCTTCTGTGTCTTTCTCATGTTCATCCTTTTACCCCTGGTAGAAGTTTGTTTCTACTTGGAAGCTTAGATTTCACTGCCCCCCTCCCCCGCCCCTCTTACCCAGTTCCAGGAAGAATAACTTTCTGCCCTATATTAGTGGTAGTTCACACTAGCTACTGCTCTGAATTTAAATGATAGCCCTCCCATGTCCTAGCCTCTGAGTGCCTTAGGGACAAGATACAAGAAGGCAATGGGCACCCCACTCCAGTACTCTTGCCTGGAAAATCCCATGGACAGAGGAGCCTGGTGGGCTGCAGTCCATGGGGTTGCTAGGAGTCGGACACGACTGAGAGACTTCACTTTCACTTTTCACCTTCATGCCAGAAGGAAATGGCAGCCCACTCCAGTATTCTTGCCTGGAGAATTCCAGGGATGGGGGAGCCTAGTGGGCTGCTGTCTATGGGGTCGCACAGAGTCGGACACAACTGAAGCAGCTTAGCAGCAGCAGCAGCCCCAGGGTAAGCACAGTGCTAGGCACTTAGCTGAGCTGCATCAGACCCAGGGAATGGCTGAGCCTCTTGCCTGTTTGTCTTCATTTGGATTCTAACGAGATGGCCATGAGGGAGTTGGGCCCCTTTCCTAATGCCAGCTCTTTACCCCTGGTGTCCTCCGACCACGTCAGCTTCGGTGAAGAAATGACTGCTCAGCAGCTGATAATTAACAGGCTGAGCAGAGCCTTGGCTGCCTTAGAGGCAAAACTGGTATTTAAACAATAAAGTTGCTAAAGTCAAGAATTAAAGTGTCAGCTTCAGAAGAGCTACATCCAAACACAAGCCCGCCCAGTTAGAAAAGATGAGTGGAGTAATGAAACCAAGGAATTCTCTGTAGCCTTGAGGAGTCCAGGGACAGGAAGCCCTGTGGGGAGGTTGAGGGGCTGGCAGGAGCTGGGGAAGGCGCTTTCCGTCTCTTTCTCGAGGAGCAGGGGTCTGGGGTCTGGGGTTGCTTGGGAAGCCTGGGGGTGCTTCTCTGGAGAGGGCTGTCGGTGTTCCCTTCACTCCCGCTGTCTAGAGGTTGAACTAGTTTTGCTGGGTGGGCAAGAAGAGAAATTTGGGGAAATAGGGTAGAAATAAGCTATGAACTTTTTTTTAAGGTGATAAAACATGCACTTTTGTATTTGGTTATGAATGGAGACTGTTCAGCGTTAGCTCGTGGAATCTCACCTTATTTTCTTCTGATGTTTCCAGGGTTGGGAGGGGAGAGCTGACATAGGGCCCTCCCCCCTTCTTAGGTCAGAACCAGAGTCCTTGGAATTCCCCGACCTCTTGGTGGTGCCCGGAGAAGAACCACAATCTCCATCTCCACCAAAGGTGTTCTCAGAAATGTGCACGCTGGGAATAGTCTGTGGCTTCAGAACAAGGGCAGAGGCTGTAAGAGGCAGAGGTTTCCTGGGTGCAGGGCAGGAGGGGGGGGGTTGCCGCGGATCTGAGGGCACCGCCTGGGGCTCAGCTGCGGAGGTCAGTGGGAGGCGCCCCTCCAGGATGCACTTTACTGTGAATGAAGCAGGAAGCCCGCACCAGGGTACCAGAGGGGCTCCTGAAGGGGCTTTTCTACAAAGTTACCCCAACACACACGAAGGAAGGGTCTGTCTGACAAACAAGTGTTTTTTTTAGTAGGGGCACTACTTCCAGATCCAAGAGACAACCGGAAATACATAGTTTGAATATAAAAATACTGGACTTTCTGGGAGATGTTGACGGTTCATGTCATTTCTGAGTGTCTGTCACGCCCATGATGGGAGGAAGGGTGGGTAAGCACCCTTTCTGGTCCAGCTTGGTTAGCCCGCTGTTCCTTTCAGGCTTCTCTATTGGACTTGGCGGTGTCAGTGGCTGAGGTTGCCCCGACCACGTGCGGTACTTACAGTGGTGGCATCTCACTGGCCACAGGCGTGCACGTTCAGGGCAGTCACCCAGTTACTTTTAGGGGCAAATGCAGAACAGCTGAGGAAGTCTAGGGAGAGGTTTGGTCAGGGAGTGAAACCAGCCGGTTCATCCGCATTTGAACCCTGGTCCTTGGTGGCATAAGCGCAGGTGATTCAGAGCCAGGTTTGGCTTGAGCGTATGCAGGGGTTCCGTGTTTGGATGAAGTTCTAGTGGTCTTTGTGGAAACGTCATCACTGGTTGGACCGAACTGTGGAGATACCACAGCACGCTCGTGAATCTGTTCATCTGTTCACTGGAAGCTTATTGAGAAGGAAGCACGTAAGCAAAATATCTCTCATGCATTTCAAGTAGTAGAAGAGCTACGTGAGGGGATGAGCATGGAACAGAGTCGCCCATTTCTCCAAACACCAGACAGTCTTGGATTGTGTTGGTGGAACATCAGTCCTGAGACACCCTGGGATCAAACGAATCTGGGAAACATTCTTCAGCACACATTAACATTCTAAAGGTGCCGATAAGTCCTTTAGTAGAAAAATCTGTCCGGCTTTGTATAAGCTGGTGCTTCTGACATAGGTCGGGCCCCTTTTTCTTGATACCTGTCACTTATTAACATCCTGCAGTATACTATTTGAGAAATGGTGGTGAAGTCTCCCTGCTCTGGGAGAACTGTCCAGTGATTCAGAGAAAAATTCACCTGACTGTATGTTAACACAGGTTTGAGAGGCTTAAAAAATTGTGTGTGTGTACGCTGGGGGTGTGGCAGAAAAGGGCCCCCTGGCAGGTGGCTTCCATTGACGTAGGCCTGTCTGCATTCCTGCTGGCTTTGTGCTTTTGGAGAAGGCTTTTGTCCTGTCTTGAACACACTGAATAGCAGTTACATCTGTCATGCCTGGGAAGCGGCAGTGTGCAGCGTAGAGGGGGATGGTGGGGGGAGCAAGCAGTGGGCGGTCACCCCCGCTTGAGCCCCAGGCTACTGAGACCTCCTCGCCCTTGGAGAAAGGGCCTGGTGATTCAGGGGCGGCTGCTTGCCAGGTCTGGAAGTGCAGGGGCGCAAGAGTTAGCTCCCTTGCCTCCGCGTGGCCTCCTGGTCTGATCCCCGTCTCTGCACCTTGAGGTGGCCATGGGACAGGCAGATAGACTGTGTCTTTTCTCCCCTCCCCGCTGGCCAGGGCGGAAAGGCACTGGGGAACCGAGATGAAGGCTTTTTGGCTTCAATTTAAGTAAGGATTCAGGATTGGGAAGTGGACTTAGTAAAGTCTGTGGAATTTTAAAATTCAGGCTAGAGTTGTTTTCAGATCATCGGTGACCGGAGGTGGATATGAAGGTTGGTCCCCTTGTCGGCGGCTCCTGAGGAAGGGTTCGGTGGCTCCCCTGAGCTCTTCACTCGCAGAAGAGCCTCACTTCACGCCCGAACCCGCTGCGCGCCTCTGCACCCTCCGGGCAGCTTGCTAGGGGGTCATGGTTGGTTACAAGGAAGTTAGCAGCTGAGGGACAGGGGAGTGTTGGTGGGAGTCGCTAACGCTCCTGGAGATTGTGCACTGCCAGTGTAGGTAGAGCTCTGTGCCGTGAGGGCAGGCCCCGGACTTCCTCCCTGTGTGTGTGTGTGTTTGTAGTTTTGTGTCTCGTCTCCTCTTTTGACCTCCAGAGGGAAGGGACGAAGTGTGTCCTCAGGAACGAGGGTGCCTGTCTCCCTGGCGTCTTCCCTGGCATCTCCCTGCCTTCCCACCCCCGGCAGCCTCCGGCATCGCTCAGGTGGGGAGGGGCCGCCCGGCCCGGGCTGTGTGAGCTGAGGAGGGGAAGGGCAGCTGCCCCGCCAGCCCCGGGAAGCCTGAGTATGAGCTCTGCCGCCAGCCGGGGCTGTGTTTGCAGACTCCCAGGCTCCAGTGTCCCAGAGGGACCAGTGACTCTGGGCCCCTAGGACTGGTGGCCTCCAGGGAGGGAACCCTTGCCAGAGAGCTCTGAGCTTACTCGAGGTGGGCCTCTGTAATGGCAGCAGAGAGCTGGGCTGGGCGGCGGCGGGGAGAAGGGGCGGCTCCTCCCTCCGCCCCCTCCTCAGCTGGAATGCATCTCCGCCACTGCTGGGAATGCTCTCAGGCCACTTGTAGGCAAATCGGTCATTATGGAAATTCTGTCTGACCCCGGGGTGGAGCTTTCCTTATTTAGAAGAACTTTCATCTGTGTTCTTTCCAGGTCCTGACACTGAGGGACAGAGCTGTTGCCCTGTTGACCCCTCAAGGCTAGAAGGCAGGGCGTGGTCTGAGCCCCACCCTGTGGTCTCTCTCTCTGGTTCCCCTTCCCCTGCCCTATGGTTGCCTGCCCCCGCCGTCCCCTGCCCCCGCTGTCGCCTGTCCCATCGTCCCCTGCCCTGCCGTCCACTCTCCCACCGTCCCCTGCCCTGTCGTCCTCTCTCCCGCCGTCCCCTGCCCTGTCGTCCTCTCTCCCGCCGTCCCCTGCCCCCGCTGTCGCCTGTCCCATCATCCCCTGCCCCACCGTCCCCTGTCCAGTCTTGTCCTGTCCAGTCTTGCCCTGATTCTGGCCCGGCAGAGTAGGCAGGGGTTGGGGACGAGTGGCCCCGCGCCCCTGTGTCATCTTTCCCACAGGCCTTGTTGGGTCTTCCTCTCCTGCACTGGTCATGGGGTGTGATTCTTCCGAGACTGGGGTGTGTCTTTCAGCTCAGTCATCTTTGGGTGCTTATCAGTTGGTTCTTCAGAGAAGGCAGTGGCACCCCACTCCAGTACTCTTGCCTGGAAAATCCCATGGATGGAGGAGCCTGGTAGGCTGCAGTCCATGGGGTCTGCAAAGAGTCAGACAAGACTGAGCGACTTCACTTTGACTTTTCACTTTCATGCATTGGAGAAGGAAATGGCAACCCACTCCAGTGTTCTTGCCTGGCGAATCCCAGGGACGGGGGAGCCTGGTGGGCTCTCGTCTATGGGGTCGCAGAGTTGGACACGACTGAAGCGACTTAGCAGCAGCAGCAGCAGCAGCAAACACGCTTTCGGGTTGTATTTCCTAACCTAGAAGAGAGAGTCATGTTAAAGAATTTAGCATCAGAAGAAACCTTGACCTCAGGTAGTCTAGGCCTATCCTAGAGAGGAGGAGGCTGAGCACAGGTGACTTGAGTTCAGGTTCTTAGCGAGGTGACCGCAGAGCTGGGCCGAGGACCAAGCCGCTCAGCTTTCCAGTCTCCTTTTTCTAGGCCAGCTCCAGGACGTGTGTCCTCGGGGTGGAGAGCCAACAGTAGGTAAAACGTACCACAGAAAAAGGTTTACATGGTCTGTGCTGTTGCAGGCAGGGAAATAGGGATAGTCAAGTAGATAATTTTCAGATTATTGAAATTCGACTTCTCAAAGTATCTGTGATTTTTTTTTTTTCGGTCCAGCAAATCTATCTTCTTAATTCTCTTGAATTTCCATAATATTCTGTGTCCCAGAAACCTGCTGTGTGCTGTGGGGCAGGGTTCAGTGTTGGCTGTGGGTCCTCTACCAAGTGGATCGCTCGCATGCAGACAGAGCTAGTTAGTTGCGCCAGTCCTTCTTCTGCGGACATGCTGATTTGATAGCCAGCTCCTTGCTGTAGGAAACTGGCTGGAGCTCACTGCAGCTGCAGTTGTGTCTCTGCATTCCTCGGCTCCTGTCTGGAAACACGGTTTGCACAGATGTGGTGAATAGTTGGCTGTAGAACTGCTTCCTTCACTGTCCAGGGGAAAGGACCACAGCCAGAGAGGGGCGGGGCTAGGGCCAGAGAGTGATGGAGCCGGTCCCATGGGAACAAGAACTTAGCCAGGGCGCTTCCGTACGCTCCATCCTGGCTAAGATTTCCTACCCCCAGGTTGGCCGGGCCTCTGCAGCTCTGCCCTTGAGAGGCCCCTGTGTTGACTGAGGCAGCCCCTGTCCTTCCCCTTGCTGCTGTCCTGCCATGACCTCCTGGCCACTCTTCTGTCCCCTGTGCCCCTTACTGGCTGTTACTTCCTACGTTCCCCTCTCTCCATTAGGAAACACTAATAGGCAGCGAGCTTGAGAGAACAGTACGGTGAGCACCCATAGACCCAACGGCCTAGATTCTACCCCTAACATCCGACTCCACTCGCTTTCTTGTGTCTCTTCTTTGTCTCTCCATCTCTCTACTCATTTATCAGCCTGTCTTATTTTGAGAATGCATTTTATAGGAAGTGGCAGACATTAGTACCCTTTGCCCTTAAACATTTTAGCATATGTAAGCACTGGAGTTCAGTATTTGTTCGTGCATTTAATTAATTATTTTGTGGTAAAATTTATATAGGAGTGAAATGCTCAGGTTTTAAGTGTATCATTTGGTGACTTTCATCCGTGCAATCCAAACCTCTGTCAAGATAGAGAACAAAAATTTTTATTACCTAAAAGTTCCCTCATGGTCCTTCCCAGGCCATCACAATTCTGGTGTGTTTTTTGCACTAGGGGTTTGTTTTGCCTGTTCCAGAATGTCATGTAAAAGGAAATCAATCACCATGACTTCTCTTCTGTAAAGTTCATGCACCTGGTTACCTGTATTGGTAGCTCATCCCTTTTTATACGGCGCAGTTTTCCATTGTATGGATGGGATACAGTTTGCTTATCCGTTCTCCTTTGGAGCATTTCCAATTTTTGGCTATGATGGGTAAAGCTCCTGTGAATATTCTTGCACAAGTCTTTTTGTGGACATGTTTTCATTTTTCTTGGGTCAGTACACAGGAGTAGGATTGCTGGGTCAAAGGAGGCAGCTACTTCTTGTTCTTGAAATAACGTGCTGTGTTCTGTTGATGTGAGTATTAGAAACACCTTATTGCTCATCTGGATGGTTCTTTCACTCAGTGCAGGATTCCTCCAAGAGCCTCTGCCTGAGTGTTTCCAGGGGCAGGGAGGTTAGTACCTTCCAAGCCCCTACTGTTGGAGGACAGCTCCTTGTAATTTCTGCCGTGGGGAGTCACATAGCCCTCTTCTCTGTGACAACCCTACGGAATTTTGGGAGTGTTATCACATCCAGTCTCTCAACTGCTCAGAATAATTGTCCCAGTTTACGGATCCATTTATCCCGGGAGTTTCTTCGCGGACCTTTTATGCCCTGGTCATTATTTTTTGAAAGTTTATTAGTTTTCTTTTGCTTAGACGTGACAGTGGATTTGTGTCATGTGAGAAGTGCCGAGTGTGGCTGGGTCTGGACGCCGGTCTTGATCTAGGATCTTGATCTGCCAGGGAGCTGCAGGTGATGCTCACTTCTTGGCAGCTGCATCGTGACCATATCATGGCATTGGATCAGATATTTGTAAAACAGAATACCACGAATCTAAGGTGATATTAAGGTACTCCTGCAGCCCGAAGTCAGTTAGAACCTCTGATACTAACCGCATCTTGTGTTCCTTCTGCTTGCCATCTTCTCAGTGTATCTTTGCCACCACTTTATGAGAAAGGTACTATTAAAACGAACTTAATAAAAACTGTTTGGTTTAAAACAGTGTTTGTCAGCTTGAGTACTATTGACGTTTTGGATCAGATAAGTCTGTTGTGGAAATTGTCCAGTGCTTCTTAGGAATTAGCATCCTGGTCCCTACCTACCAGATCCCAGATGCAGCCCTCTCTGTGCCGCTCCAAGTTGCAACAATCAGAAATGTCTCCAGACATTTTCAGATGTCTCATGGGGAAAATCACGTCAGGCTGAGAACCATTCCCACGGTGTAGAACTTAGTAACTGAAAAAAGTTTAAATGATGGAGCTCTTCCTGAGGGGACCACTGTTACTATTTACATGTGTACGTCCCTCTGATGTTCGTTCACTGTGCGGGCAGTCCTTGCTTTTCACAGTTACAGCGTACATGAGTTCCATTTACTGTAGCTTAGTTAAATAGCACCAGTCCCAAAACGGCATAGTTCAAGTTCGAGTTGTTATGCTGTGTGAACTACGAGTAGTTGTACAGAGTACAGACTTTGCAGCTAGCTCTTCAGTTCACACATCCCTATGTGCCTAACAGATGTGTGTTAGGCTCCGTGGCCAGTCACGGCCCTTCTGCGTGTCTGTTGGTGGAGGTCACTCCCGTCTGCCGTTGAGTTCACACGGGCAAGTGTGCAGCTGTTGTGTTGCTTCCTTGTCTCCTAGCAATAAACTCATGTGATGTTTTACAAAAATGGACAATCAAAAGAGGAAATTGCCCAACATTGATGAAATTTCAGCAAAGAAATGAAAAATGGTAATGCTGAAAGTGAAATTCCATAACTGAACCTAAGTGGAATTACAGCTGACTGCAGAAATGTCGACACTGCCGCTGTTTGAGACTCTGCGTAGAATTAAGTGAAGGCAAATCCCCTGACCCGGCAGTTGTGACGCAGAGGACAAAGAAGAGCCAGAGGAAGTGACGCTGGGGAACAGTTTCACATGGAAGGGACTCTCGAAGGTGTTTTGCAACATTAAAAACCCAAAGGATAAAATGTTGGAAACTGATTCAGATTTACAGAGAGTGTGGCAGTTTATAAAGGCGTGGAAAAGATGTTTGCTCTGTCTTGTGTGTGAAACCTTGAGAAGGCAAGCCCTGTTCAGCCTTCTCTGCATGAGTTTTTACAAAGAAACAAAACACTCATTCTCAGTGTCTCTAATTTTTAGTTAGTGTGCTAAATCAATATTAGTTTTATACTATTTCTTACTTCTTTATTCATTTATAACTGACAGTAAAAGAGTTTTTAATGTTTTGATAAAAATTTGTAAAGACCATGGAACAATCCGTTTTCCCCGTTGATGATTAAGATTAGTTTGTATGGTCATTTGCATGGCTCCGTGTTGCTTCCCAGGCGGCCCCAGTGGTAAAGAATCTGCCTGCCAGTTCAGGAGACACAAGAGATGCAGGTGCAATCCCTGCGTCCGTAAGACCCCCTGGAGGAGGGCATGTCAACCCACTCTCGTATTCTTGCCTGGAAAATCCCATAGACAGATGAGCCTGGGAGGCTACAGTCTATGGGGTTGCAGAGTCGGACATGACTGAATGTACACACACACACACACACACACACACCCCCACACTACTAAGCAAGGCTATATTTACAAGAAAGTGGGTAAACACACACGTATGTACACATATCTGCCTTTTCTTTTTTAAAACATTTTGCAAAACTGGGACCAGACTGTATGTATCAGTCTGCAGCTTGCCTTTTTCATGGAAGAATATCTTTTTAGGAGAAATTGTGATCTCAGTTTATCTAGATCTACCTCTTGTCTTATAATTGCACGGTATTTAATGTGCCATTATGGGTATACCGTGATTTATTTGACCAGTTTCTAGTAGTGGGCATTTAGTTTACATCATTTTTTTAACCCACTTGAAATACACTAATACACTTGACTCTTGAACAGCGTGAGGGTTAGGGGCATTGACCCACATGCAGTCAAACACCCACGTATAAGTTTGCAGTCGGTCCTCTGCACCTGCAGCTCCGTATCCTTGGAATCAGCCCACGGGGGATGCTGTTGTCCTATAGTCTGTATTTATTAATAAAACCCCGCATGTAAGTGTGCAGTTTAAACCCTTGTTGTTTGAGGATCAACTGTGATGCTAAAGTGAATATCTCTGACAGATACTACCATTAGCCCCATTTAATGGATGGAAACGTTGGAGATTAGAAAGTAAGGGAATTCCCTGGCAGTCCAGCGGTTAGGACTCTGCACTTCCACTACTGGGGACCTAGGTTCTATCCTTGGTCAGGGAGCTCATTTAAAAAAAAAAAAAAAAGGAAGTGAGATAACTGCCTAAGGTCAGGCAGCTATTAATACTAAGCTTAGAGCTGGCTTGAATTTAGGGCAGTCTAATTGTAAGGCCCTTGCTGCTTTATAGTTTCTCTTAGAAGTAACTTTTAACAACAGTAACAGCAGCAGCATCAAGAAACGATAGTAGAGTTTATTGAATTGCCCTATGAAGTAGGTACTGTTATTATCCCTGCAATGCAATGAAAGAAACTTCCAGAATCTCATGGCTAGTTAGTTAGTGGAAGAACTGAGACTCGTACAGGCAGCCCGCCTTCAGAGCCTTCATTCTCACTCATCGAGTTGCGTGGATCTGACTTCAGAAAGGTCTCTCTCATCACATGCTATTATTTTAGTAGATGTTTTTTGAGCCCCAACATATGATATTTTTAGGGAGTTACTTTGGCCCGTATTTTCACTTACTGTGATCTTTAAAGAAGTCTGTTCACTGCACGCGCCCACTGTGCGAGTCACCTGCAAGTCCGATGCACTCCTGCCTACTACATCTTCAGCCAGTGTATTTATTGGTAGAATTGTAGGCAGAGCCGGTGATGGCATTCCGTGGCTTGTCACTGGAGGTGTTCTCTGGCTTTAGTCAACAAGCAAATATTTACTGAGTACGTCCATGAATCCATGTATTAGGCCCAGGATTAGGAATCAAAAAGTGAATACGACACGGTCCTAGTCTCCCAAAGGCATGTGGCCTGTATAGCAGAGGGAGGACCAGTCTTGTAAATGGCACCAGTGTGTGTGTGTGGAAGTAGGAACTTGGCAAGAGTCTTGTGGGAGCAGAGAGGAAAGAGGGGCTGACTGCCTGCAAGTCGCTAGGGAGGCTTCACAGAGGAGGTGGCATTGCCCTGGTGCTGGAAGGATGCGAAGACTGGCGTCCTGACAAGGCGTGGCGTGTTGGAGGACAGAGGGGTTCAGTGTAGCTTAAATAGGATGAGGGCAGAGGTATTACGGGCAGGAGCTAGGAACGACCAAGCTAAGGAATTGGGATTCCGCCCTCTTAGCCAATGGTGATGTTTAAGGAAGAAAATGTGTCTTCTCAGAATTGCCTTTTCGAGGTTGATGTGGGATGTGCTGGAGAGCAGACCAAGTCTAGGCGCTGGTTAGAGAGCACGGAAGGCCCAAGGGGGCCACGCCAGTGGCAGCCAGCCTGGGGAAGAGAAGACTGACTGGGGAGATCTCTGCATAGACAGAGTGGGGTGGCTCTGCTGGGGGCGGGTGGAGAGAGGCTGCAGATGACTGCTTCGAGATTTATATCCGGGAGTCCGGCTGCGTGTGACGTCGCTGTCATTTACCGAGACCGGGCAGTAAGTCAGAGTGAGTGCCGAGTTCAGTTTGGTGCAAGTTCAGCCTGTCCCCAGTGGCTCAGCAGTGGAGAATCTGCCTGCTAATGCAGGAAGGACGGGTTCGATCCCTGGTTGGCAAGATCCCCTGGAGAAGGAAATGGTTACCCACTCCAGTATGCTTGCCTGGGAAATCCCATGGACAGTGGAGCCTGGCGGGTGACAGTCCGTGAGGTCACTGAGTTGGACACGACTCAGCGACTAAACGACACTCAGCCTGTCCTGGATCCGTGAGATACCACTTTAGTGTCGGCCGTTGATGGCTATTATGAACAAAGTACTTCGTCACCTCTCTGCCTCTTTCTTTACCATCCCAGAGGCTGGCAGGGGACCTTGTCTACGTCCTTTGTAGCAGTCAAGGACCCGTGCGTTAGTGTCTGCTGTTTGTCTGGCCTGTAACTTAGTAAGCCTGCTGGAAAAGGTGGCACGACTCGCGCGCCTTGGCTTCTCAGGGAGCTAGCCCAGGCTCTGCCGGTCTAGTCCACGACCTGCTCCAGAGGTGTGCGAGAGACAGATGTGAGGTCACGTGGTCCTTCTTCTTAGCAGTTCTGTGTGCGCATTGTTTCTTTTTCCTTGGCTGTTTCCTTCACTAGGCTGAACTCCTTGACACCTGCGCGCTCCCCCCGACCCCGCACCTCCCTCCCCCCTGCACCTCCCTCCCCACCCCCACCCCCCACCCCCCCCCCCGCCCCCCCCCCCCCCGCCCCGGTGCCTGGGGCAGGGCGGGCACTGGGGGAGTGCTCGCTGCCAGAAAGCCGGGCACTGCCCACTCTGCCCACGGCTCCTCGGTGCTGACCAGTGGTGGTTTGGGCGTCACACCTGCTGCAGATGTGCAACCCCACAGACGGCGGCCCACCACGCTCCGCCGACCAGGCTTCTGGTCGTGGGGTGTGATTCTTCTGAGACTGGGGTGTGTCTTTTAGCTCAGTCATCTTTGGGTGCTTATCAGTTGGTTCTTCAGAGAAAGCAATGGCACCCCACTCCAGTACTCTTGCCTGGAAAATCCCATGGACGGAGGAGCCTGGTGGGCTGCAGTCCATGGGGTTGCTAAGAGTCAGACATGACTGAGTAACTTCACTTTCACTTTTCACTTTCACTTTTCACTTTCACGCATTGGAGAAGGAAATGGCAACCCACTCCAGTGTTCTTGCCTGGAGAATCCCAGGGACGGGGGAGCCTGGTGGGTTGCCATCTATGGGGTCGCACAGAGTCAGACACGACTGAGGCGACTTAGCAGCAGCAGCAGTCAGTTCTTGGGTGAGCTTGGATTTGAGGTCTGCCTTAAGTATGGTCCAGTTTGAAGAGCTTTCTCCTTGATAGAAATGATAGCACAGTCGCTATCACTTCAGTAGATGAGAGCCTCTGTCCCTCCCCCCGAGGGGCGCACTTCCTCCCTGGGTCTTCTTCCAGCTTCATGTGTAGGTTTAAGACTTATTTCAAGTAGTTCTTGCATTTCCATCAGCTCTGCTTATCTGTTCTTTGAGCTCATCCCACTCTCGCTGGGACTGTCCAGGGTTCGGGCAGTTGCTCGTGTCTTTGGACACCTCCTCAGCACCCTGTGCTGTGACCTTGCCCTTGGCAGCTGGGGATTATCGTGCTTTAGATGCTCAGAACCCGCTTGTTGGAGACCAGGCCTCGTCTTTCCAGCCGCATCCCCTTTTGGGACCTCTCTTTATACTGTCTCTTTGTCTCAGATTTTTCAGGAAGTCTAGGCGAAACAGTTGTTTCTGTCTCCAGGCTTTTTCTTCCCTCCTTGGAACTCCAGATTGACGAGGTTATCCCCCAAGGTGGTATTCTTGTTGTTGTTATTGTTTTTGCTAATCGAGGTTTCTTTCTTTCTTTCTTTCTTTTTTTAAAATGTAATTTGCTAGCCTTTGCTTTCTGGTTAGAATCGAGTTCTAGGTAACACTTCCCTTCTTGCATTTTCAGCTGTTTGAGAGGTGAGCTCCTTAATGAGGCAAGATAGGGATGTGTCAGGGACCCTGCTCTTAGCAGAAAAGGACTTCGTCTCTCTCTGTGCTGTCCAGGTGCTCAAGGCGGGTGGTTGGAGCTCTGTCTTGCATCTGGTCCGTTTTCGTCAGTTGTGTAGGAAAGAGCAGTTCCCGTCTCTTACCGCATGGCCCCCCACGTGTTCCCACAGCACCCACTCCTTGTTCTTTCTCGTCCTGCCTTCACCCGGCTGTCTTACAAGACCCTGCTCTTCTACTTTCTCTCTCAGTTCCCTCCACGTCCCCGCAGATCCGTTGGTTAGGGCACGCATTCCTTGAATCTCATTCCGCTGAACTGGCACGATGAAGATGGGCGGCATTTATTGCTTCCAACTGAAGGTTTATATCTGCTTTGTTAGCTGCATAGGATTAGATGGATGGGGGCCACGTGTGGGCCAGAAGCGTTGTTCATGACCTCCTCTCGCCTTATTTTCTCTCGATGGTTTGCCCATCTCTGGGTTTCGTAAAATCATACCTACATACTACAAAGAACAGGGCGTTTCTATCCCCGCCACTCGGACTTTAGCTTCCAGCACACGCGGCTCGTCCCGCGTGCTTCCTCCCTGCCTGCGTCTGCCTGTGTCCGGGGAAATATGCCGTGTCTCGGGCAGTGAGACACAGCCTCTGGCGCCATCCGGATCTGCAGCCCCCGTTTGGTCTGTGAGTGTTGCAGCTCCATGGCGTCGAGTTCTGAGCGGGGCCTGGTGGACACAGAGATGGCCAGGGCTGACCCCAGGCGGGCCGGGAAGGGAGGCCTTTGGGGACAGGCGCTCGTGTCCACAGCCCGGGGTTTGTTTGTCAAAGCCTCGAGTGTCGTGAAAATAGGGACCTGGAGGTTGGGGTCTGAATGGGGTTGGATCCTGGCTGTGTGACCTGGGGCAAGTTGCCACACCTGCAAATGAAACCAGCAATGGAGGCTTTCCAGAGGCCTGTAGGAGGCTTAAATATAGCGTATTTTCTATATATAAAGTACACCTGATGCCTGGTCGGTGCGGCACACATGAAGATTCTTCTTTCTCTTTCTGTCTGCTGGAAGAAACAGAAATCTCTGTGTCCTGTGGCTTTTGGGTTCCTTCCTAAGGCTCCTTCGTGGTGACACCCACGCTGAGTGCAGGGCTTTTTCCCCAGATAAGTCAGAAGTGCCCAGCAGTGGTGGTTTGGGGCCGCAGCCTGCTCTCTGTCATAGTCGGGTTATCGTTGTTGTCTAGTCGCTAAGTCATGGTCGACTCTTTTGCGACCCCGCGGACTGTAGCCCGCCAAGCTCCTCTGTCCATGGGTTCACCCAGGCAAGAATACTGGAGTGGTTTGCCATTTCCTCTTCCAGGCGATTTTCCAAATCCAGGGGTTGAACCCACGTCTGCTGCATTGGCAAGCGAATTCTTTACCGCTGAGCCCCTAGGGGAGCCATACTCGGGTCATATACTCTCCAGGAAGATGGCAGGTCTTCTCATCATTTGGGCTCCCCTCGTACTCTGAGTACCAGCAGCCGCTCCCCCCGCCCCGTCCCCTGTGGCCCACGAGGGGTCCCCATCTCCGCTCCTCCTGCTCTAACAAGAAGGTGGGCTTGCTTCTGGGGGGACTCAGGCTGGTGGTCAAATGGAGGACCAAAGCATACTGCACCTGCTGAGAATTACTAGACTTAATTTTTAAGAAGAAATACATGCAGATGATAGAGACCCAAACAGTATACAAAAATGTAAAATGAAAAAGGGGAAAGATGAGAAAATATAGATGTTTTTGGGGGAGGTAATTTAGCCTCCAGAAAGATGCTAAACATCCACGAGTCTGTATGTTGTCTCGCTCTGCCTTAATCAAGACAAAACAACCACCCAATTGGTGCATTTTACATTCTATTTAGTACTTTTTTTATTTTTGGAAATTTTAAAAAGGCAGAAAAGAAAATGTTACCTATAGTACTACCATTTATGTTTAGTGGCTTGCAGGATCTTAGTTCCCTGACCAGGGATGGATCCTGTGCCCTCCACTAATGAACCTTTTGGTGTGTTTGCTTCTTGTTTTTGTGAACATACTTTAAAAGTTACCTAAGTAATGTGAATTCAGCTCCATTAAAAAAAAAATTAGAACATAAAAAAGCCAAAGGATGCTCCTGTTCTTTTCTGCGTCCCCGTTTATTAACACCCAGTCCCCTCTCAGTGGGGAATGCAGCCCTTCCTCTCCCTCGAAGCAGGCTGTGCCCTCCTCTGTTCTGCGTGGCACCTATCTGATCAGTTCCTTAGTGGTAGACGTTTAGGTTATGACCAATTTTTTTGCCATTAAGATACTTTAGGAACATACTTGTAGAATGATTTCCTAGCTAAGTAGTTACTGGGCCTAAGGTTTGAACATTAGGGTTTTGATAGACATAGCCAAAAATATACTGGTTTATATCCCTGTTGTGTGTATGAGAGGGTGCCTCTTCCTCAAGTCTCTTTGCATAAGCTTAGGAGTTTGTTTCTTTGGTTGGATGGCTTGCAGGGTCTTAGTTCCCTGACCAGCAATGGATCCTACGTTCTCTGCAGTGGGAGCTCAGAGTCCTAACCACTGGATTGCCAGAGAATTCCTTCTTTTGGTTTCTTTTTTTTTTGGTCAAACATTAAAAAAAGAAAATTTGCCATTCTGGTGAAATTGTTGTCATGTTTTATAAACACTTCTCTTTGAGTGAGTGGCGGCAGCCTTCTTGCGTTTGATTTTCTCTCTTTGAGCTGTCTGTTCTTGTCTTTGGCCAGTTTTACGTTGGATTGTTAATCTTTTACAGTTGATTCGCCAGAGTTAAGTTAACCTTTGGCTAGCACGTGTTGCAAATATTTTAAAAAATGTGTCGTTTATAAGCATAACTTGTAAGCCTCTTGCCTTTTGGTTGGAGGCTGGTCCTTCCTGTCTGCCCAGGAGAGTGAGAGCGAGGCTGAGGCGGGAACCGCAGGGAAGGTCACGCCCTCCTGGGCAGAGTGGCTCAGGGCTGTAAAGGCTTTGAGTACTGGGTTCCCTGCTGTAAGTTTTAGCTTTGGGTTGGGATTTTCTCTTGTCACATTAATGAAAATCAGTAAACAATATGGAAAATCACTTTTACCTCCCAACCAAATGTTTGGGAATGTGTGTGCCAACATGTGGGACCCTGATGATGTTCTTCTGTGTGCCTTTTATTTCAGAGACTTTCTCACCTTCAAAGACTGAAAAAAAACGTGCTGTTAGATTTCTGTTTCTATCACTTCCTAGGCGAGGTCCATCAGTTGCTCCTCTCTGAGCTGGGCAGAGGTTCTAGAAGAGGATCCTACTCTTTCTGCCCCTGAAGATGTAGAGGAAAACCATTGTTTCACCCAAGACTTGCCCGTGTCTCCTGTCTTATGTCCTGAGCTGAGCTGGATGAAGAGAGACAAGAGACACCCCTGCAGCCTTTCATCTCTCTGAAATCTGGGGGAAAAAAGAGATTCTTGCTCAGCAGCACTGCTGCTTCTGTGACAGCACATAACTTATGTCCTTTATAGCATAAATCATGATGTGTAGTTTAAAAATAAACATAAAATGTGTTCATCACGTGCTTCCTGCACCAAAGTGTAAGCTCCGTGGGGCAGGCTTGCATTGCCGTGTTCTCCGTTGTGTTCCAGCAGCTTCCACGCCAGCACGTGATGCCACGCCAGCACGTGACGCCACGCCAGCACGTGACGCGTGCCCGGCGATGACCGTCGGGGCAGATGAGGTCAGGGGCTGCGAGGGCCGCGTGTCTCCCCCCCCCTTGATGGCTGCAGACCCAGGGAGGGGGGCTTGGGGGGGACCCTGCTCTTCAGGGAGGTCGCTCATGGTACCGGGGCAGTGTGCGACCTCCTGACTCTGCACATCTCCTTGTTGGCTGTCCAGGGCTGCAGGGGCCCCGTTTCCCAGGTTTCAGGCTGAATGAGAGAAGAGGTCCCGTGATCTTTCTGCCAGACACGGATGCCCCGCTGCCAGCCGGGGCGCTGGGGAGGCGAGGATCGGGGCCGGGTGAGCTGGAGCAGGCAGAGCGTGGTTGTGTGGCTTGCACTACAGGTCTGTTCGTCCCTTCTCCGTGGGGGCCTGTGTGGCAGCAGGCGCCCGCTGGGCACGGGCCACTGCCCCGCTCAGGACTCCAGAGTGCAGCCCCTGGCAGAGCCGCCTGGGCGCCCACAGCTGCTGTTCCCTGGCCACCGGGCCCGGGGCTTTGAGGGATAGCCCCCGAGTCAGATGCAGAGAGCTGAGCTTCTCTGGCTCTTCAAAAAGTATACATGCTAATTATGAGTCACTTAGAGAATAAAGATGCAGTAAAGAAAATCAAGGCGCCTATCATCGTATCTTTCAGATATATCGTTGTTAACGTTTTACCGAGTGTGACTGCTGTTCCATATATATGTGTATATATACACACATATACAGGCAGATTTAGACATCTGTGTACGTATACATACAAATATAAATATACGCATGTATACATACACAAATACATGTGTCCATATGCAAATATACATATAGGACTGTGCTTACTTAAATATACAGATAGGACTACACCTAAAAGCCTTTTTTAGAAGATCATTTTAAGGCTTTTAGTTGGAGGAGCATTGCTCCACAGTGTGGTGTTGATTTCTGTGTATAGCACGGTGAATCAGCTGTGAGCACACAGATGGCCCCCTCCCTCTGAGCTCCACACCCCCAGCTCACCAGGGAGCCCCAGGCTGAGGCCCTGTGCTGCCTGGCAGCGCCCCGCCAGCACTGCCTCACCCGTGGCCGTGAGCCTGCTTGAGTGCCCACAAGTCTCCTCTCTTCCCGCTGCAGCCCAGGCCCGCTGCTGTCTGTGACTCCATTCCTGTCCTTCAGTTAGGATCATCGGTACCGTCTCTCTAGATTTCATATATGCGTTAATATACAGTGTTGTTTTTCTCTTTCTGACTTAACTTCACTCTATACAGCTTTTTCACTTACAATCAGACAGACTTAAGGAAACTTCAGATGAAGATTTGTGCTTCGAAAGGAAAAGTGCTACTGTTGATAGTGTCGAGGTGACTGAAACCCTTAGAAATCCATTTCCCCTTAAGTTTTCTTCTGAAACATTATTTTAATGATTGAAGATCGTATAGATAAACTCCTGAAGAAGCAACTCTGTTGCCTGTTGCTGGGCTTTCAGTTTGTTACTCATTTCTAGTTAAAGTAAGCCAGGCTTAGAATATATATAGTGCTAAAGCTCCTATGATTAGTGCCAAAGGGTAGAATTCTGGGATTTCAGGGTCAAAGAGCTGCCCTGCACTTTCAGGATTGTGCACGTTTTCAGCCGCTGCTGGTGGCCGTTGGAATCATGGATACCCTCGGGCAGATATTCTGCCCTTTGCCCTTCCTCGGGGTGGTGGGAAAGGGGCTCTGGCGCAGTGGGAGTGGGGTTCAGACCCCAGCGCTGGTGGGAGCAGCCAGCTCAGGGGCCTCGAGCTGGAGCTCAGTGGCTCTGCTCCTGTGTTCTCCCTCTCAGAGGGCAGCATGCGTCCTCGTGGGCTGGGTGTGCGGGCTCCTGCTAGTGCCCCTTGCCCGGCTCCTCTGGGCCCTCCGAGGCTGCTGCTTGCTGGGACTGGGCCCACAGCAGCAGCCCTCCTCCCCAAGTCCTCCTGCTTTCTTCTGGCCTGCTCAGCGCCCAGGTCACCTCCTTCCATGTGGGTGAGCCTGCCCATGGCAGAGGTGCCGCCCTTCTGTTGGGAGGGCAGAGGTCCTACTCACCAGGGTGCCCCACATGTGGGCACTGCATTCTGTGCCTGAGCCAGGCTTTCGCATCCCTCACTCTGGGCACTCAGTCAGTCGTGGGGAGGATGGACAGCTTCCTTGTCTCTGGACACGTGCACCCTACCCTCAGCTGTCTGGGTGGTGTGAAGGGGGAGGGAGACCCGGGGCCAACATGCCAAAGCCCACTTCTCCCCGGTGTCCTGGGTGCCCCTGTCCCAGCACCTGGAGCCACCAACAGCTCCGTGAATGAGACGCGTGTGAGCGAGGTGCCCGCTGCCCGACCCAGTGGGGCTCGTGCGGGGGTTTGGAGCAGAGCAGTAACAGCAGCACCGATGTGCGCGCGCTGGTTCACTTGGGCAGGTGGGCGCTGTCGCCATCCTGTTCAGGAGGTGAGCCGAGGCAGTGAATTAGATCGCAGAGACATCACTTGGCCACAAAGGTCCGTCTGGTCAAGGCTGTGGTTTTTCCAGTGGTCGTGTATGGATGTGAGAGTTGGACTATAAAGAAAGCTGAGCACTGAAGAATTGATGTTTTTGAATTGTGGTGTTGGAGAAGACTCTTGAGAGTCCCTTGGACTGCAAGGAAATCCAACCAGTCCCTCCTAAAGGGAATCAGTCCTGGGTGTTCCTTGGAAGGACTAATGTTAAAGCTGAAACTCCAATACTTTGGCCACCTGACGTGAAGAGCTGACTTATTGGAAAAGACCCTGATGCTGGGAAAGATGGGGGGCAGGAGGAGAAGGGGACGACAAACGATGAGACGGCTGGATGGCATCATCAACTCAGTGGACGTGAGTTTGGGTGAACTCCGGGAGTTGATGATGGACAGGGAGGCCTGGCGTGCTGCGGTTCATGGGGTCGCAAAGAGTCAGACACGACTGAACGACTGAACTAGTAGATCAGGAAACTGAGGCACAAAGGGATTCCCCAACTTTGCATGCTTGGCAAGTGCTGGAGCCTGTGAGGGATGGTCCCCGGGGACCTGGGGCTTGTTCTTCCTGTCTTCCGCAGATTGGCCTCGCTGGGGAGCAGCGCCCAGACCCCGGCCTCTGTTTGTTTCCACTTCTCTGGCTCACCTAGGTGTAGAATGCTGACCCCCACCCCACCCCCCCACCACCACCCCGGGTCATCATGTGGTCCCATGATGGAAGTTTCATTTGGTGAGGGATATGAGGCAGACGGTCCTTTTTGCCTCCAGATTCCAGCGAAGACGGAGGCATGGAACAGTGCTTTGTTTTGGATTTAAAATTTTTTGGAATTGGAGTATAGTTGATTTACATTGTTGTGTGAGTTTCAGGTGTCCAGCGCGGGGATTCAGCTGTGTGTATGTATATTCACTGCTTTCCAGATTCTTTTCTCACATAGTTTATCACAGAATACTGAGTAGAGCTCCCCGTGCTATGCAGTAGGTCCTTGTTGACCGTCTGCTTTCTATATAGCAGTGTATATCTGTTAATCCCAAATTCCTAAGTCATCCGTCCCCTTCCCCTTTCCCCATTGGTAACCATAAATTTGTTTTCTGTCTGTGAGTCTTTTTCTCTTTTGTAAATAAGTTCATTTGTATCATTTTTTTTAAGATTCTATATATAAATGATACCATGTGATATTTCTCTCTGCTTCGCTTAGTGTGATAATCTCTCTGTCCATCCGTGTTGCTACAGATGGCATTACCAGTGTATTTATGCACCACATCTTCCCTGTCTTGGCTGTTGTAAATAGTGCTGCTGTTGGGATGCACGTATCTCTTTGAATTGGAGTTTTACCCTAGAGGTTCCTCCCCAGGCAGCGGGCACTAGTCTGGTCCTGCCTCCTGGCACACCTGTAGGCAGGTGGCCTTACCTGTTGCATTGCAGTTTAGCACGTGTGACAGTTAACCTTCTCCACTGGGGAAGGGAATTTCAGAGGCAAACCCTGGGGGGCCCTGGCAAGTCACAGTATCCATTGCAGGCTTAGCACGGGCTTAAAATATTTTATAATCCCCTCAGGCATTCCTTGTCTCCGGGCCTCTGGCTTTTTGGTGGGAAGACCCTTTCTTCCCTCAGCTGTGGGCCCTCAGGACTGCGGTCTTGGGCCTTTTGGCCTCTCCTGTCCTTGTCCAGGCTGAAGAGGTGGAAGCCTTTCCATGTGACTCTCTTGGCTCCTGGTCAAGCCTATTGCGTTCCTCTGCTGGTGGCCCCTGGCGGCGCACCAGAATCCTGCTTCCTCTCCCTGCCGCTCCTCGGGCCAGAGCTCAGCACCCCCCCTGTTGGTCTCTGCTCAGCCCAGTCCTCCAGATTAGCACGTTCCTGCCAGCCTCTGGGCACGTCGGTGCCCCACAGCTGTCCACACAGCCTCTTTGGCTCTTCACGGCTCTGCCCCATGACATCAGCCAGCCTGGAAGCCTCACCGGGTCGAAGGTCTTGCTTTCACTGTGGGCCAATTTTTATATCCATTCAAGGATGTCAGACACAACCCTGCCTGTCAGTTACTGGTGTTCGTGGGGATTCTTACTCTGCTTCTCTTAGAATTTTCAAATTCTAAGGGGCTGCAGTACTTTCAAGTACTCCTCTGTCCTATTTTCTTGTTTTGACAAGCTGAGTAGTGCAGAACTGGGATGCAGATTGTGTGCGACTCGCAAAGCCAGGTTTGTTGTGCTATGTCACTCCACCTCCTCTGCCAGCTACGGAGTGAACCGTGTGCAAATCTGAAGGCGGAATGTGAACCCAGGCTTCCTGGCTGCACGTTCTCTTTTGCCTGATGCCCCACACGTTGCTGTGTCTGAGGTAAAGAGAGCAGGCAGATCCTGCAATGTGTACTCTGAGTTTAGGAGGGGCTGGGGGGCGTGCACGTGGGTTTGGGCCTTGGTGTGTGCTCACTTAGAGAAGAAAATGGCAACCCACTCCAGTGTTCTTGCCTAGAGAGTCCCTGTGGACGGAGGAGCCTGGTGGGCTGCTGTCTCTGGGGTCGCACAGAGTCGGACATGACTGAAGCGACTTAGCAGCAGCAGCAGTAGCAGCGTGCTCACTTAGCACAGCTGTGGAAAGTTTGAGCAGAGCTGGTTTCTAGGCGGTGGTCATGGGGCTGCAGACACAAACCCAGCCTATGGTCTTGCTGGTGACTTGTAACATCAGGGTTTGTCGGTTATATCAGGGTGTTCCAGCCTCATTCAGAGGTGACTGAGAGGGCCCCTGTGCTGTGGCAGCTACACTGATGGCTTGCAGAGGTGAGCGCCTTTCTGATAACAAAGTGTGCTCAGAGGTTCTTTCATTAGAAGCTTGCAGTGGCTCTGTGAGGGAGGGAGGCAGATATTGTAACCCCCGACTCGCAGATGTGGAGCAGGCTCAAAAGGTGACGGTCTCTCCAAGGATGTGCAACCAGAAGTGGACAGATTTCAGACCCAGGCCCAAGTGCCTCCTAACTGCAGATCCTTGACCTCCTGTTGCCTCTGAGTGACTGTGACAGCTTGGGCTTCAGCACTGTGTGCCTGTAGAGGGCGACAGAGGTCTTTCTTTTGGGGCTGCGGGGAGAACTCTTTCTCGTGAACTCTGAATTTAGCAGTCTCACAGCAGCTTCTCACTGGGTTATAAGCATTTTCTGTGTGGCAGCCTTCGCTCACACCCCTTCCCCCAGTTTGAGTTTTTTCAGGTCGTTCAGTTGCTCAGTCGTGTCTGACTCTTTGCGACCTCATGGACTGCAGCCCATCAGGCTTCCCTGTCCTTCACCATCTCCTGGAATTTGCTCAAACTCATGTCCAATGATGCCGTCCAACTGTCTCTTTCAGACTGGGACTCTCTGGTTTTCACATCTAGCGCAACGTGTGGTCCATAGTAGGAGCTCTGTAAATGCTTGTTGAATTGAAATACTTTCAAATGAGATTGGCCAGAGTCTCTTCCTCCTTTTCATAGGGTGTGGGAAGGGAAAATAACCTTTTTGAATGAATGAAGTTGAAGGGAGCAAACTCAGGATCTGTGCAGTGTCCCTAGACTGCCACCAGGTGGCAGTGTGACCTCATGGTGACTGCTCCCTAGGAGACTGAATTATCTGGACACCTGTTGGGGGTTGTGTCTCTGAAACCAGTTTGCATTTGGTGATCTGAGACTAACAAGTCTTGGCTTCCACCCCTCCTCTAAAAGTTGCATGGTATCGTGGAAAAGGTTTAGGCTTCGGAATCCACATGGCCTGGATTCCAGCCCTGGCTTCCCCCAGGAAATGAGCCTGGGACACGTTGCTTCTGTGAGCCTCAGTTTCCTCAGCCTGTAAAACGGGCAGCAGTTGTACAGTTAGGCAAAGCCCAGCGTGTCATAGACCACAGCATAACTGAATGTTAGCTTTATTGTTGGGAGCACCTGTTTGCCTTTCCCCTTCCTGTGTAATCAGGCTCCTCTCTGGCCATCTGATCTTCTTCACCAAGACTCGTGCGCTTCCCAGCAGGTGTCTTAGTGCTCCGCTGTGCCACCCCCACCTCAGGGTAGCCCCTGGTACCAGAGTGACTGTCCTGGCACCAGGTGCCATGCGCAGGAGACATGCCGCTTTCTCTGCCCCTTTCCAGAGGCCTCTGCAGACTTGCTGCAGAGTGCTACCTGACCAGTGTTGGGTCTTAGTAAACGGCTTGGGATTAATGAAACCGGCTTAGACTAGTCAAATCTCGGCCTTGGACGCAGGTAAGGGAGCCAGGCTCCTTTAATACCTTGGCCACCTGGTCCCTGAAAGAAGAGGGGTTGGGAACAAGGCTCATGTTAAGTGACTTGCTCCAGGTTGGGGATCTATTAAGAACCAGGAGTTAGATCACACTGGCTGGCTCCTGAGGCTGTTTGCTGTTGAAAGGATATGGCTGTGGATTTGGTGTGCTGGGTTCAGGGATCTTAGAGCTTCCTTTCCCGACAGATCTGGAGGCTCCCCTCTCTAGGCCCCTTTCTGCGGTTATCTGGATTTTCGTCAGTCTTTCTTCCCACCCAGGCATCCTGTACTCTCCGCCTCCCAGTGCTCAGCCCTGCCTGCCTTTTGGAGTAGACTTCATGCCTTTAGCTGGGGAGAGGACCAACCGTCTTTCCCTACGTGGTCAAGGGTGGTCTCCAGTCAGCTGTGGAGACCTCACAAGGGGTCACCCTGAAGTTTCTTTTAGAGCAGAAAAGAGAGCTGCAGGGCCCCAAGTCAGGCTTGGGAGGGGGTGCAGGGCTGTGACAAGAGGGCTGGTGCTGGGCTGGGTAGGGGGTGGATGGGCTGGGGCAGAGGACTTGATGGACCGGGGCAGGGGCCGTTGATGGACCGGGGCAGGGGACTTGATGGGCCGGGGCGGGGGTTGGGCGGACCGGGGTTGGCGGGTGGATGGCAGGGTGGGGCGTCGATGGGCTGGGGCAGGGGACTTGATGGGCCCGGGGGCGGGGGGCGGGCGGGGTGCAGATGTGGGGGCAGGGTTCGGTGGCGTGCCGGTGGGGGCTGGCGGGCACATGGGCCGGGTCAGGGGAGGTGCAGGCTGGGCAGCCCCCGCGCTCCCTCAGGAGGTCTGGCTTGCAGATGCTGCAGGACTGCCCCAAGGCCCGCCGCGAGGTGGAGCTGCACTGGCGCGCCTCGCAGTGCCCGCACATCGTGCGCATCGTGGACGTCTACGAGAACCTGTACGCGGGGCGGAAGTGCCTGCTGATCGTCATGGAGTGGTGAGCAGCCCGACCCTGCTCCCCGCCCGGTCCCCTTTCCTTCCCAGGACTGCAGGCTGGGGGCGCTGAAACTCAGCATGCAAGCACCTCGTTCTTCTTGGAGGGTAGTGGCTTGCGCGCTAGTGCGATGTCACGGCCTCAGTCTAACTGTGGCTTTGTTTCAGTTTGGATGGCGGAGAACTGTTCAGTCGAATCCAGGACCGAGGAGACCAAGCCTTCACGGAAAGAGGTAGAAAGGGTCTGTCGCGGGCCCAGCTGGGCGGCGGGGCAGCGGGGCTCCAGGGGCCTGCTCCCAGGGAGGTGCTCAGGCCCGCTGCCCACCTGCTGCTGGGGCTCTGCCCGCTCCTGCACCTCGCCTTCTGGGGTGGGTGGGGGCGTCAGGGGCCTTAGGCTTCCCGGGAGGGCTCTTGCCTCAGCTTTTCAAACCTAAGGACGCATCTTGTGACTTGGCTTCTGGCTCCCTGCTCCCGTCTCCTCCGCAGAGGCTTCAGAGATCATGAAGAGCATCGGCGAGGCCATCCAGTATCTGCACTCAATCAACATCGCCCATCGGGATGTCAAGGTACCAGCTGTTTTTACTGCCCACCCAGCCCCCAACCCAGGGGGCCCGGAGGCCGTAGGGGTCAGGGCCACGGTCGCCCTCGGAAGGGTCCCCAGGCTTGTCCTGCGTCCCTGCAGCCTGGCTCCTGCCGCAGAGTGGGCAGAGCGCCTCTCTGCCCCGCAGGCCCTGTCCTCTGGGCAAATCCCCCTCCCGGCCGGGAAGCCTTCTGAGGCCGTGCTCCTCAGTTACCCCCCACAGCCCACCTTTGGTCTGTGTCCCTGTGGCGCTCACTCTGTCTCTGCGGCAGTGTCTTACTCCCACGCCTGCTGAGATATCTGGGGAGGCAGGGGCTGAGGGTCCCGATGGTGTGCGGATCATAGGGGCCGGACAGACGGTTGCTGAATGAGGGCGGGAAGGAAGGGAGGAATCATTCCCCTGCGGGTTTCTGATGGCCAATCACAGGTTCAGCAGAGATGCTCCTTGTCTCTCTCTCTCTCTCTAGCCCGAGAATCTCTTATACACCTCCAAAAGGCCCAATGCCATTCTCAAACTCACTGATTTTGGCTTTGCCAAGGAAACCACCAGTCACAACTCTCTGACCACTCCTTGTTACACACCATACTACGTGGGTAAGTCTGGAGAAACCCTGGGAGCCCGTCTTTGCCCGGAGCTTCTCCCACAGCCTCCTCTTGCTGGTCTCAGGGCCCCAGGGCCCAGAAGAATTGTGTCTGCTGGCCCTTTGTAGCCCGGTTCTGATGTGACCTGACCTGAAGTAGGCTTAGCAGGTCTCGCTGGGCCTGAAGTGGTATGGGAAGTTATGTGTGTGGGGTTATGGGTGGAAGTTTGTGCCAATGTGCGCTTTCACTGAGAAGAGCTCTTGTTCCCGTCAGACCCCCAGGGGGGTCAGGGATGTGCCTCTGGTCTGGGGCCCCCAGCCGACTGCACAGGGGAAACTCTCAAAATGGGTTTGTCAAACTAAAAGGCAGTCTAAAACGCTCTTGCAGTTCAAGACTTGCTTTATCTTGAGATTCTGGCCCTCGGGCTCCCCCCTGAGGAGGGTCTTCGGGTCTCCTTTACCCAGCCCTGGGCCTGGGTTACGACTGCCCCCTTCTAGGCCTAGCTGCAGTCCCGTCGTGATGGGCTTAAGGGTCGGGTGGGCACATCACCCACAGAGGGCCGGGGTGGATCCTGGTGTTCCGAGGCCCAGGCCCACTGCCTTCGTCTTTGTTTGCAGCTCCAGAGGTGCTGGGCCCAGAGAAGTACGACAAGTCCTGCGACATGTGGTCCTTGGGCGTCATCATGTACATCCTGTGAGTGTGGGGCGGGGCTTGGGGGCGTGGGCTGGGCAGGCGTGGACCGAAGCCTCTGCCTCTGGGGTGAGAGGAAGAGGCCATGCTTAGTGTCCCCTTCTGGATGGGGTGCCCTGGGGGTCCTGCGTGTCCCTTCTCAGTGCTGAGTGGACTCTGACAGCTCATTGCTACGAATTGGCTAATGGGCAGGAAGATGTGTGGTTTAGATACTCGGTATGTTGGATTCCTGGGCCCTGTCCCTGACTTTGTACCTGAATCAGTGAGTCTCAGTTTCTCTGTGAACTTTGCAAGAAGTCCTGGTGTGGGACCTAAATAACATCAGCTCTGTTCTTCTCTTCCTGCTTCCTGTCGGCTCAGGCTGTGTGGGTACCCCCCCTTCTATTCCAACCACGGCCTTGCCATCTCTCCGGGCATGAAGAGTCGCATCCGAATGGGCCAGTATGAATTCCCCAACCCAGAATGGTCAGAAGTATCAGAGGAAGGTAAAGAGCGCACGCGTGCGTGCGTGTGTGCGTGTGTGTGTGTTCCTGTGTGTGTGTTCCTGTGCGCGCGCGCGCGTGTGTGTGTGTGTGTGTGTGTTCCTCAGGGCCAAGCATCTTGAGTGGTCTATGTCCATGCCCCCTGTAAGTCTGGCTTCTCCCTGAAAACTGGGAAGGAGCAGGAGGGGCGGGTAGCCCCTGAGCTGTCTCTGGGCCCTGTGAGCACCCTGCTTTCCCCCCGCAGTGAAGATGCTCATCCGGAACCTGCTGAAGACTGAGCCCACCCAGCGGATGGCCATCACCGAGTTCATGAACCACCCCTGGATCATGGTGAGCCCGGCGGGCTGGAGGCGCCTGGGTCCACTGGGCCGGTCCCTGGGGGCCCCGCCCCGCTCCAGGTCTTTACCTGGACCCTTTTCTCTGCCCCCAGCAATCGACAAAGGTCCCTCAAACCCCACTGCACACCAGCCGGGTCCTGAAGGAGGACAAGGAGAGGTGGGAGGACGTCAAGGTGAGGGGGCGCCTGGCCGGGGGGCTCAGTGGTGCTCAGGGAGGCGGCTGGTTCTGCATCCTCTCACCCCGTGTCATCTGGTACCACAGCGACTCTGAGCCGCTTCCCTAACCTGGCTGTGGGCAGAGGCTTCTGTGTCAGTCTAAAGTTGGCTGTGGCCGTTTCCTGCCAGCCTACACTCTGCCTCTGAAAGGTCCTCTGCAGTCTCCTTACTTTGCAGAGGAGGAAACTGAGGCCTGGGCGGGGCCCGGGATTGGGGGGCGTGCCCTGTTCACAGTCGCCCAGCTAATGACTGGCTGGAGCAGACGTGAGACCAGGTCTCCTGGCTCCTAGTCGGTCCTTTTTGCTCCCCCAGGCTCGCTGGGGGGCTCTGGGCCCTAGGGGGGCTCTGCTGAGCCGGCCCTGGGCTCTCCGGCCGGCTTGCCCTCTGTCTCCGCTCCCGCACGTCACCCCATCCTCGCCTTGCTCCGTCTGTGGTCTCTGATGTCTCTCCCGGTCGCCACCCCCAGGAGGAGATGACCAGTGCCTTGGCCACGATGCGGGTCGACTACGAGCAGATCAAGATAAAAAAGATTGAAGATGCGTCCAACCCTCTCCTTCTGAAGAGGCGGAAGAAAGCGCGGGCCCTGGAAGCCGCAGCCCTCGCTCACTGAGCTGGGCCTGCCGCTCCGCTGGAGGACAAGCAATAACTATCGACCCGGCTGGATTTTTTAAACAGAGACCCAGAGCCGCCTCCTCCCGCTTCCCCTCCTCCTCGGCCGCGAGGGGCCAGGACCTCTTCAGAGGCTGCGTTCTGCCTTCGGTTCCGGCCACCTGCCTGAGAGGGGGCGCCCGGGAGGCTGGGGCCCCGGGGAGAGGGAGCACCGTGCCCTCGACCCTATGCTCATTTGGCAATTTTATCAGTAATTTGACTTAGAATTTTTACGAACCTTCTTTTATTGTTCTTGCCCTCACTCCCGCCCGTGTACCCCAAGCCCCGTCCTGTCTGGAGACTGCAAGGGTTTGCGGTGTGTCCTAGGGTGTCTGTGGAACCCTCTTGAGGGGCGTCCTGCGTTACGCCGCTGGCCCCCTGACCTCCCCGCTACAGCCCCAGGTTCCCACTGGCTGAGGCCTGCCAGGAGCTGCAGACCGTGGGGCCTGAGGCCCGGAGGCTCTGCTGAGCCCTCGGATGTCCCCGGTGTGCCAGACGGATAGTGAGTGTGAGTGTGTGTGCGTGTGCGTGTGCGGGGCCCCTGCCGCACTCGGAACCGTCTCCCCTGCCCAGGCCCACCCTGCCCGTGCTGGGCCTGCCCAAGTGCCTGGGAGCCTGTCTGGCCCTGAGCCAGGCCGCCGGCCCCGCCTGTGTGGGCCGCTCCCCGCGCAGTCAAGGGCGCGTGGAGCACTGGCGCAGCGCCAGGAAGACTGGAGCCCCACTTGGAACCCTCCGCCAAGGCGCCGAGCTGTCAAGTCAGGCCTCTGCGCCCCCTTCCTGCCGTTCTTAACCTGCTGGTGTTCTCTCATGTCTGCAGCCGTTTTGCAGCAGGCCCGCCCTCAGCCCACGTGGGTGAGCCTGGCTTTTGAGTGCCTCCTGGGCTCCGGGTTGTCGGTCCACAGTCCCTTGGGGGCGAGCATGGCACCCCCCGTGGCCTCTGCAAGTGTCCATGGCGCCGCCCAGCGGGCGGGTGGGGGAGGCTTTGCACCAAAGATGTCCCGACTCTGCCCCTCTCCCACCAACTGCTCCCTCACCAGCTGCTCCCTCGCCCCCCGCCCCAAACAACTCAGCGATGTGTCCAGGCCAGTGTGGGGTGGGGAGGCCCCGTGTTAACCTGAGCACTGTGGGGAGGGCCCCTGCACCGCGGTCCCTGGGGCAAGGGGCGGTGGTGCTTCAGCTCTCATCTCCCTCGGGCAGGGCTGGGGGTGCCCGGGGCCTTCTCGGGGTGCGAGGGCAAGGCACCGATTGCCCGCAGCGCCTCCCCGCTTCTGACGGCGCCCAGCTCTCAGACTGTTGTGAACTCTTGTCGTTTTGTATGAGCAAAATTGTCTTTACTAAACAGATTTAATAGTTGAAAGGCTTTCTCTCTTCCTTCCTGAGGTTCAGCCGCTTGACGCCCTCCACCTCTCGTCTTCCCATGCGTGGTGAGGGGAGGGCAGAGTCGGGGTATCCTGGGGGAGAGAGGCGAGCCCCCGGCCCAAGGGAGCCAGCGCCCGCCCTATCAGGGGCCTGGGTGATGTCTCTGGCCTGGGCACGGGCCCTGCAGCGGGGGAGCCCGCGCGCTTTGCCAGTTACTGAATCAGGAGCCCAGCTGCTTCCCAGCCCGGTCTTAGACTTGTTTAGCCATGGCCAGATGCTGACATTCTCAGCCGGGGGTTGGGGTTGGGGTCAGGGTCAGGGTCAGGGTCAGGGTTGGGGCTGGCATGGAGACTCCTGGGGGAGTGTCGAGGAGCAGGTGTACCTGCGAGCTCCAGTAGGGGGTGCCAGAGGCCAGACAGAAGGCAGAAACCAAACCATCAGCTGAAAGCGGCCTCAGCGCCCCCGCGAGCGTTCAGTCTGCAGATGTGAAGGCCGAGGCCCGGATATTTGAGATCGCACGGTGAATTGACTTGTGGCAGCGCCTAAGGAAGCAATTGGTTTATTGACCTCACTGCTCTCCCGGCCAGTCAGATGGAAAAGGAGCTGTTGATGAGTTTACCTGCGTTTTCTCACATGATCCTCAGAGCTGTCAGGGAGACAGGCAGGCCAAGATCATTATCCCCATTTTATGAGTGAGAAAAGCGAGGAGAGTGAAGGGATGCCCTGGGGGTCCTCCTGCTAGTGGGTTTGGACTAGAACTCAGGGGGCAAGGCCTAGGGTGTTCTTGTCCCAAGACCTCCTCCTGCCTGGAGGAGAGAGGCCTGCTCACCCTGTCATCAGTGGGGTCCCGTCTCCCCTGCCCAGCCTCGTGGCAGAGACAAGGCCCCCACAACCTACCCCTCACAAATCCTGAGTGTGGTTGGCTCCTGCCTTGAAGCTCAACCCATGTCTCTAGAAACCACTGCTCAAATGAGCCAGCGGGAAGTTTTCCTGTCAGAGAAGTCCAGTCATGTCTGCGCTTAACGTGGGTATCAGAGGTGATAAGAACCCGGAGAAAGAGGGAGTAAGGGGTGCAGGGGTGGGAACTGGGGTGCAGGGGGCCGTTTCCCAGTGCTCTGCTCTCTTTGGAGGCCGTGTTAGTTTCCTGTTGCTGCTCTAATACGTTCTGTGGCTTAAAATAGCACATGTTTAATTGTTAGACTTCTGAAGTCAGGAGTCCGATGGTCCCCCAGTCTGAGATCGACACAGGGCTGGTCAGGTTGCGCTTCTCCCTGAAGCCTTTGCAGCTTCCAGAGATGCCTCTGTTTCTTGGCTTGAGGCCCCCTTCCTCCGTCTTCAAGGCTGACAACGTCACATCGCTCTGATCTCACCAGGAAGGAGCCCCCGCTTTGAAGGACCTGTGTGGTCAGAGGGGGCCTACCCAGACACTGCAGTGGCCCTTCGCCTCAGTCCTACTGGCAGAGCTCCTTTGCCATGAAGCGGTGTGTTCCCAGGCCCCGGGGTTGGCTGTGAGCATCATGGGACCGCTGCCCCGTCCCCGAGGCCCATGTCATTCCACCCGCCCCACACGTTAGCCCTGCGTTCTGCTTCCTCCTCCACCCGGGCTGGCCCGTTTCACAGACTGGACCTGGCATTCGGGAAGGGTGGCTAGGGTGAAGGGCAGGAGGGGCCTGGCTTGATGAGAACGGTCTTACCACGGGTGTCTACCCTCTGCAAGCTCCTGATGGGCCACGCTGGCGTCAGCCCGGAATTCTCTGCCTCTGGGAAGCCCTTTACCTCCGTCTGCTAAACTCCCAGGTGCGGTGGCGGGGAAACTTTTGTACCTAAAGGCACATGCTGGCTGGCAGGGTTGGAGGAGGAAGCAACATAGGATGTGATCCTCAAACACCCTCGAGTGGTGTGAGAGGTAGGGAAGGCCTGTGGACACTCGTGGCCACCAGGAAGGCCTGGTGCTGCACTGGGCGATCCCCCGGGTCCCTTCACCGTCATAAAAAAGGCTTCCGGGAGAGTCGGTCTAGCCTGCAGCTGACCTCAGAGAAGTAAAATGAAGAAGAAAACTCAGCCTCAAAGAAGTGAAATGACTCTCCCAAGGCCTCATGACTAAGCAGAGGTCGATCTGACTTGGATCTCCTGCTTCCAAGTTTAGAGCTTCGTAAAAAAAACCCACCAAAGATAAGGAAGGGAAAAGGGGTCAGACAGGGAGACAGCAGGCTTCCTCTCCACCGGGCATGTTCCCATTTCTGTGGAATGACGGTGGCTCTTCTCGGCCTTGGGGGTGTTGAGTGCCGTGAGATGGTGGACTTGGACGTCTCATCGGGCTGAGTGACTTTCCTCATGTCTGTGTCCCGCCCTCTGGTGGGCTGCCCTCCCGGATTTGAAGCTGGGAGTGTCATCTAGGCTGAAACCACATTCCTGTTCCACTTGAGGCCGCTGGGTTGGTAAACAATAACAGAAAATGTGGGGTTTTCCTCTGAGGGGGTTGGAGACAGGAAACGCGGAGGTCTGTGAGTGACGGGTGGGTAGAGCTGGTGGGCAGAGCAGGTCCTGGGCTGCTCAAGGTGTGAAGGAAACAGCTATTCAAGGGACGAGGGTGGAGCTGGTGAGGCCGGGGAAGGTAGCTATCTCCCCAGCCAGCTGAATGTTCGCAAACCTGCCGGGCCTTCTCCAGGCGGTGGAAGGTGGTTTAGGGGGGCGGCCTCTGTAACCCTCAGACTTCCCTTAATGGCTCAGTGGTCAAGAATCCGCCTGTAATGCTGGAGACACAGGTTCGATCCCTAAATCAAGAAGATACCTTGGAGGAAGAAATGGAAACCCACACCTGTATTCTTGCCTGGAAAATCCCATAGACCGAGGAGCCTGGCAGACGACAGCCCCTAGGGTCGCAAAGAGTCTGACATGACTGAGCGTGTGGATACAGCCCCTCCCAGGCTCTGTCTCTTGAAGCCCACATGCAGCGCCCACCCCGCAAGAGGGAGACTGGCCGAGTTGGGGAGTAGTCGTTCTTTGGAAGGGACCCCAGGCTCTGGTGGGGCCTTTTCAGTGAATTTGTCTTCCTTTCCCTGCACTCAGTCAGACCCAGCATACTAAGTCACCAAATGAATGCCCAGGCATTTCTACCTGTACTATGCTTTAGTGCAAAAACCAAGTGTAAGACCGAGTGTCTGCCCGATTGCTAGTCCTTGAGATACAAAATCTGCGTGCGACCCTCAGAGACCTTGTCTTTCCCTTCTTTGCATCTGGAGTCCCGGATACATAAACGTTGTGGTCTGGATTGATTCGGTCAAGACTGCCCCAGTGAGGGGGTGCAGTCCCAGCCCAGGTGGTCTTTGTGGGCCCCAGAGGTTTTGAGACTGGCAGGATGAGTGAGGTCAGAAGATTCTGGACCGTCATCCTCTGCTGGGTGAAGCCCTCCGTGGGTGCCTCTTTGGGGGCGGACAGTGTTGGTCCTCCCTGACCCAGACGTGAGCGTGCAATGTGGCCAAGCCTGGGCTTCAGGAGGGGGGGCACTGACCAGGTGCAGGGGTGGCCCTTCCCCGGACGGGCCGCCCTTCAGAGGGTCAGAGCCTTTCTGAGGAGACCCCTTCCAGGAGCAGCAAGGCCACGCTCTGATGCAGCTCCAGCTCTCCTGGGGCTCGGCCTGGAGGAGGGGGCCGTGAAACCAAGCCGGGCAGGGAGGGTCGCCGCTCTCGGGCCAGTGGCCCTGGCCGTGGTGAGGAGGGGAGCGCCGCGCCTGCAGAGACTCCTAGCTGACAGCCGGCGCGGTGGAGGTGTTCCCTACAGGTCTCTGCTCTGGTTTCTGCAGCGCCCGAGCCCGCTCTTCCTCTCCTGAGTCCGGGCCCGAGCCCGCTCTTCCTCTCCTGAGTCTGAGTCCGGGCCCAAGCCCGCTCTTCCTCTCCCGAGTCCGGGTCCGCTCTTCCTCTCCCGAGTCCGGGTCCGCTCTTCCTCTCCTGAGTCCGGGCCCGAGCCCGCTCTTCCTCTCCTGAGTCTGAGTCCGGGCCCAAGCCCGCTCTTCCTCTCCTGAGTCTGAGTCCGGGCCCAAGCCCGCTCTTCCTCTCCCGAGTCCGGGTCCGCTCTTCCTCTCCCGAGTCCGGGTCCGCTCTTCCTCTCCTGAGTCCGGTTCCGAGCCCGCTCTTCCTCTCCTGAGTCCGGGTCCGAGCCTGCTCTTCCTGTCCCTGAGTCTGGGATCACCCCTCTGGCCTTTGACCTGCTCAGCACTGCAGCTGGACCGCTGGCCATCGGAAACCTGACTTAGCCCCGGCAGTGGGGCGTCCTCCGTGTTTTCTGTCTGTTTTCTCAGTCCCTTCAACCTGGATTCCCCTGCTTCACCATGTTTGTTTCCCCCAAACCCAAATTTGGGAACATAGCCTGACAGGGATTTCCCCACGTATTTTTTTAGAAACTGCGATGCAGTTGATATACAGTATTGTACGCTTCAGGTGTACAGCGCAGCGAGGTACGGTTCTTGTTAAACGCTGTGCTCCATCTGAGTTACGTACTGTTGGCTCTGTTCCCTGTGCTATACAACGTGTCGCTGACGTATCATATACTTAGCAGTTTGCGTCTCTTAGTTTGTGTCATCTTGCCCCCAGCCCCTTCCCTCTCTTCACCCCCGTCGTTTATTGTTTGGCTGAACTGCGCCTCAACCCCGTGGGTTGTAGCCCACCAGGCTCCTCTGTCCATGGGATTCTCCAGGCAGGAATACTGGAGTAGGTGCCCATTTCTTTCTCCAGGGAATCTTCCTGACCCAGGGGTCGAACCCACATCTCTTCCCCTGCACTGGCATTTGGGTCTTCACCCACTAGTGCCACCTGGGAAGCCCCTCTGAGTATCCCTGAAAATCTAGAGTTCTTTGCAGGTCTTTCTCATCCCTGTTTACCATGCTCCCTACACCATGGGCTTCAGACATGTTAAACCTGGAGCCCTTAGGAGCTTCCTTGTAACAAATACACAGTTTAATGTACCTAAGCTTCCATACTTCTTATTTTGCACACACCAGCATCTCAGGCCTGGGTCTGCGTTATGTCCCTCCACCCCTTGGAGGGAATAATGATTGCGCTGAAGGGAAGTCAGAGCTGGTAATCAGAAAATCTTGTCTGTCCAGCTTGCAGGATCTCAGGTGGGACTCTGGGGGGAGTGACTGCCCCTGAGAGCAGGGAACCTTCATGTGATAAGTCATTTTTAGGGAGTAGGCTGCCATGCAAATGCATTCATTTGCGTAACTTTCTTGCTCTAAGGGGCAGTAAAGTTTCCTACCCTATCCGGCACCCCTGCCAGGATTTGCAAGTGAAATACTGGGACTGGCTTTCCCCCCTCCCTTCATGAGTCCTTTCTTCCCCCCGCCCCGCCCACCCTCTGCCCCGAGTTTAGTTTCTGTCCCCCAGGTCCTGTGTGACCAAATACTGGTCTTGACCTCTCTGATCCTAGGGGAGGAGTGTTCCTGGGCCCTGTGATGCAAAGTACTGGAAAGGTCATGCAAATGAGCCTTCAGACGGGATGGCTCTGGCCCAAGCCCAGGCCAAGTTGCTGGCTCAGGCCACTGGTGTCTGGGACCATGTGAAATGTGATCCTGGTCCTTCCTCAGTTTCGGCAGCTGCTAGTCTCTTGTTCCTCAAATAGAGCCTCCCGAGGCCTTACGGTTCAGAAAGAGCTGAGTTCTCCCAGCCTTTAGCCTCTGATTTGGAGGCCTGTGGTTCTGAATTCGCCAGGCAGAGGTTTACTTTTCAAAGAAATCACAATCTCATCTGATTCTGAGACCAGACCTTGGTTAGTTGTGACTGGAGCCTGTACTGCAGGAGGTCTGGTTTCTGTAGTGAGACCCAGAGCGGCCGAGGGTTTTCTGGCACTCAGCTGTCTCTTTTTCTGATCAGAAACCTCTTTTACGGAAACGGTCCTCATAGTGAGATTCTAACACAACCTCTCACTCCACCCACCCAGCCACAGCCGACAGGACGAGGGCAGGCCATTTTCTGACTCTGCAAGGAAGACGAGAAATCCAGTTTCTTTCTCCTATTCCAGATTCTGAGGATGGCAGCTCACCCAGAGAAAGTGTGTGGTCCTTGCTGGCTGGATGAGTGCATCTGAAGAACAATTTAACCTAAGCAAGTCCAGTCATTCAAATAAATTATGTGTGCTAAGTCGCTTTAGTCGTGTCCAACTCTTTGCAACCGTATGGACTGTAACCTGCCAGGCTCCTCTGTCCATGGGATTCTCCAGGCAAGAATACTGGAGTGGGTTGTCATTTCCTCCTCCAGGGGACCTTCCTGACCCAGCAAGATCGAACCGGCATCTCTTGCAGCTCCTGCATTGGCAGGAGGGTTCTTTATCACCAGTCCTGGGAAGCCCAAAGAAATTATACATACACGTAATTGCATACACATACAGAGTGAAATGTGAAAGTTTTCTCTTTATAGTCTCACCCAGCTATGCCAACTCCCTCTTCAGAAATAACTACTTTTTCTACTTTTTTTTTTTTTTGCTGCACCACATGACTTGTAAAGTTTCCCTGACCAGGGATAGAACCACAGTAGAATCACGGAGTCTTAACTATAGGACTACCAGGGAAGTCCTCAAGTAAGTACTTTCAATGGCTTGATTTTATTTTGATTTGTCTATTTGTCTACATATATGCTTAGAAACACAGGTGAGAAACTTCTATGAAGCCTATAGCAATTGAAAATGGGATCACTAGGCATATTGTTCAGCAATTTGCCTTAAAAAAAAAAAATTGCAATGAGGAAATTCCCTGGTGGTCCAGTGGTGAGGATTTAGCACTTTCACTGCGGGGCCTGAGTTTGATCCTTGGTCAGGGAACTAAGATCCCACAAGCCACATGGTGCAGCAAAAAAAAAAAAAAAAAAAAAAAAAATTGTGGTGCAATACACTACACATAACATAAAATGTGCTGCCCCCACCATCTTTAGGTGTAGAGTTCAATAGTGTTAAGTATATTCACATTGTTGTGCAACCATCTCCAGAACTTTTTCATACCCGTTAATCATGCAACTTGCTGTTTAAATTTAGCATCTCTTAGTTGGTGCCTGTGACAGAACTCAGAACAATCATATTCATTTTTAACAGCTGAGATTATTCCGTAGTGTGGATGGACCGTAATTTATCTATCTGCTATTGACGGATGTCTTATTAAAAAAAAAACTTTATTAATGATGCAAGCATCTTGTACAATATCTTTATGCATGTGGTAAGGAGTTCTATAGGCTAGATTCCTAGAAACGGAATAGTTACATCAGCGGGTATTCACATTTTAGGTTTTGGTGGCACTGCCAAAAAGACAGTATCAATTTATGAATGAATGCACTTAGCATATTGCTTTCTGAATAAGAAGTCCATGAAAGAATTAGCTGTCAGCAGTGGAGCAATCTGGGGATAGAGTAGGTCAGCTGATAAGAGGGCGTTTGAAGCACTTCTCCAAAAAACAGATGCATACTACCTTGCACTGTGGGCGACTGGAAAAATCAAATCTGGAAGGGGCAAGGGGATTCCTAAAACCTTGTCCCGCATCAGCAGCTCTGCTCACTCAATTACAGTTATTTGCATAGGTTTTGGATGTGTAGGCAGAATAGCTCAAAGACAATTCTGAGGTTCAGCCTTAGTTCAACCTTCTACTGGTATTCGGACAGGTTACCTGACCCACTCCTGAGACTAAGCAAGTGTCCCTGATAGGAACACCAAGTATATGATAGTGCGCAAAGTGACTTTGATATAAGAAAGACTGGCGGTGCTGCAAGAGCCCCAGCGGGGGTTGGGTACCGTGTGGGGTTACCGAGGAGGGAGGGTCCCTCCGATTAGGGAAATTAGGGGAAGAAAGGCCCCTGACGGGGGAGATGGCTCTAACTCAGGATCCCCGGTATTATGGAGGACTCAGGAGATAGGAAAGGATTTTTTCCTTACTATTCAGGAGCTCAGCCTCATTTCCCCTGAAAACCCTTTTTGGGACGCAGTTCGTATGCTCAGCCCTTGGCTGATTACCGAGTCTGAGATCTGGCTTGTGACGTGGTGGTCAATAGCTCAGAGGCACACTGCACAGAAGTCTCTGTAGTTGTGCTCAATTTGATTTCCAGCTATGGACAGGTGACTTGACCTCTCTGGACCTCAGTTTACCAGCCAGTACAATGGGGATAATAATTGTGGTGCCTCACAACTATTAATTAGATATCTATATTTATAATAATTATTAATTGTGAGAATGTGCCTCACAGGCCTCTGGTTCCAGCATGATCATCCAAGGGCCCCAGCTGCTTGCTCTGAAGCCCCTGTTGCCTCTGCCCGGAGGCCATCCTTCCCCAGCCAGTGACTGGGCCCAGCAGGGATGCCAAGGCACCTGGGTTTCTTGGGGAGCCAGAACTCCAGCGGCTTTGACTGGAGGCTTCCTGGCAACTCTGTGGAATCTCTAGCACACCTGTGCCCAACCTCTTCTCCCTCACCCCTCGATGGTGTCAGGAGGGGTCTGAAGGCTCTCTCTGCCCGGACTGGGTCCCACCCTATTTTCTCTTGCAAAGGCATTTCCACTCAGTAAACCGCTTGCATGTTTAAGCCCTTTTTGTCATCTGACTCTCAGAGGACTCAGACTAACACAATAATACCACTGACCTCATTCGGTTGTTGTGAGAAATGAAAACTATAAAAATCATGTAAAATCTCAAGCATAACGCCTGGCACACAGCACTTGTTCCCGTGCGTCGTACGAGGTCATCTTATTGTATCAGTGCGAGAAGGTTGACTTAACTAAAAAGGAGAGTTTGGGGTTAGGGATCTGGAAACGTGCCTTCCCTCCCCTTCCCTGCTCTGTTTCCTCCCGCTTTCTCTCCCTGCTGACCCCCGCCCTTTCATAGTGGTGGCAGCTGTCTCTGAGGTGTCCTGGGCTGGCCCCTGTTGCCCTCTGCCTGGGAAAAGATGATGAACGCTGTGTGGCTTTGGTTGAGCAAGGCTGCTACAGGGTCTGCAGCGGGGATGTTCAGACCCACAGACTCTGCGACTCTCCAGCCCGGCAGAGAGGACCCCTGCCCACACGGGGATGTGACTTGCAGGGGGGCAGCCTGAGTAGCTGGCTGGGCGGGGGGTTTCGGGGGGAGGGTGTTGGCAGCCAGACAGAGCTGGGGGCCAAGGGAGACTGATGGGAAGATGGTGTACCTTTGAGTGAAACGGGGCCCATGAGAGGTGAGGGTGAGTCATGAGGTTTCTCTCAAAACCCCATGCCCGTGGTATCTAGCATGAGCTGAAAGTGGAGCCCGCCAGCCCCAGCCTCAGCCCCAGTTCTAAGAACGCGTCTCCTTCCCTCCCCTCCCACAGCTGACAAAATTAATCAGGCCCCTGACTTTGGGGGTGAGAACCCCTGGGTTATATCCCAGCAGAGGAGGCCACCGAGACTGGGGCTGATGGAAAGGAAATGTGAGAGAAGCCGAGTCTAGGTTGGGTTTCAGAACCTGGTTCTTTGTGCTCACACCAGCAAATACAGTGTGGCTTGAGGGATTGAGCAGCAGAGGGGTTGTGGTGTGGTGTGGACCACAACCGGGACTCCCACAGCCCCGGGTCACGTTCCGGCTCTCCCGCTTACCAGCTCAAAGCTTTCAACCTCTGTGAGAGCCTCCCTTTCCCATCAGTGAAACAGTGATGGAAAAGCCATCTTTGTCATGCTGTTTTGTGAGAATTAAATAGCTCACTGCTGTAAACGCTTGGCCCAGTTCCTGGCACACTGTGAATGAAAGAACACACCCAGCCCGGCTCAGAGATCCCATCCCCCTTTGTGATTTGTCTCTGCTCACGTAGATGTTGACCTCCAGCAGCCCTGTGAGATAGTGGTATTATCATCCCCATTTCATGGATTTGTAAGTGGAGGCTCAACTTGATTGAGTACCTAGAAAACAATGCTTAGTTGTTCAGGACCCTGACGTGATCGGCAGGGGTTTACTGCTTTCTTGGAATGTCTCTGAAAGGCCAAGAGCAGGCAGTGACATCAGCTGAGGCTCAGAGAGGCTCATGTTGCTCATCCTGGACAAGCCGCAGCTCTCATGGACCCGAGGACTGGAAGGTGCCGCACCTCCTCTCCCTGCACGCCCCCAGGCTCCCCCTCCTCCTACGGGCCCCCAGGGAGGAACGCTCCTCCTTCAGATGTCTGCCGAGCGTTTCCCTTACGTTCTGTTCCTGTGACATTTTTTCAATGACGTCTACCCTGATCGCTCTTCTTCAAACTGCCGCTTCCTCCCCGTCCCCCACCCCCTCTCTGGGCGCTAGGTTCCTTTCCGTGACTTGATTTTTAAAAATCGTTATTATTGAAGTATGATGTCCACGCAAAACAATCACCCTTCTTAGACACCCCCCTTCTCCGTAGATCTGATCACCTTCTTACAAGCTGCATCACTTATTTATAATGACTGGGACGTGAGCTCCTAGAGGGCAGGCGTTTGGGTCGGCTTTATTCACTCCCCCACTCCTGGCCCTGTTCAGTGATTGTTGGCGGGAACCTGGGAAGTCCTAGTATCGAGCACAAGGCGGAGAGGCCCTGCCTCCCTGACAGTTTCGAGGAGGCGGCTTATGACTCAGTGCCAAAGGGTGTGGCAGAGACTGCAGCACGTGCGGCAGTGGGAGCGGTCCCCAGGGGCCGGGGAGCAGGCCTCCCAGCGGAGGGGGCGGTGGGCACCTGACCCTGCCCACCCTCCTGTCGGCCGAGCCAGCGCCTCCGGCCCCCGGAGGGCAGCCTACTCCCCGCCAGACCCCCGTCCCCAACGCTGACACTTCACCTGTTTCCTCCTGTTTTGCCCTCAGTGGGTCCTGCGGCAGCAACCGCACTAACCATGCCCCCCAAGCACACTCCTCAGCCTGACCTCCCCGCAGGCCTACCAGGGGCTGCCACAAAGCAGCCACAAACCTGTGCAGCCTACGAGGGGCACGTGGAAAAAATATGCCCCTGGAGTGGAGTGAAGTCCTGGAGACACCGTCCCTGGTTCCTGTCAGGAAGCTGATGTAAATACTGGGTGAGCCGATGGATGCTGCTGAGGCTTAAAAGATGTCCTGAGAATTCCATTTTTTTTTAAGGCTCTCTTTTAATACTTGATCTATGTCTTGGAATTGCCCGTTTTTGGAAGTGAAAGTGTTAGTCACTCATTGCATCTGACTCTTTGAGACCCCATGGACTGTAGCCTGCCAGGCCCTTCTGTCTATGGGATTCTCCAGGCAAGAACACTGGAGTGGGTTGTCATTCCCTTCTCCAAGGGCTCCTCCTGACCCAGGGATTGAACCCGGGTCTCCTGAATTGCAGGCAGATTCTTTACCATCTGAACCACCAGGGGAGCCCTGAAAATTCTTTTTAATAACCTAGCATCTGTCTAGATTTCAGCAGCTACATTATTTAGACAAGTTTTTGGTCATTTCATTCTATTATTTATTTGTATTTAGTATGTTGAATCAGAGATCAAATTGCCAACATCCATTGGATCATAGAACAAGCGGAGAGTTCCAGAAAAACATCTACTTCTGCTTTATTGACTACAGTAAAGCCTTTGACTGTGTGGATCACAACAAACTGTGGAAAATTCTTCAAGAGATGGGAGTACCAGACCACCTTACCTGCCTTTTGAGAAATCTGTATGCAGGTCAAGAAGCAATAGTTAGAACTGGACATGGAACAACAGACTGGTTTCAAGTTGGGAAAGGAGTACATCAAGGCTGTATATTGTCACCCTGCTTATTGAACTTCTGTGCAGAGTACATCATGTGAAATGTCAGGCTGGATGAAGCAGAAACTGAAATCAAGATTGCTGGGAGAAATATCAACAACCTCAGATAAGCAGATGACACCACCCTTATGGCAGAAAGTGAAGAGGAACTAAAGAGCCTCTTGATGAAAGTGAAAGAGGAGAGTGAAAAAGCTGGCTTGAAACTCAACATTCAGAAAACTAAGATCATGGCATCCGGTCCCATCACTTCATGGCAAATAGATGGGGAAACAATGGAAATAGTGACAGACTCTATTTTCTTGGGCTCCAGAATCACTGCAGATGGTGACTGCAGCCATGAAGCTAAAAGACAGTTGTTCCTTGGAAGAAAACCCATGATCAACCTGCTGCTGCTGAGTCGCTTCAGTCGTGTCCGACTCTGTGTGACCCCAGAGACGGCAGCCCACCAGGCTCCCCGTCCCTGGGATTCTCCAGGCAAGAACACTGGAGTGCGTTGCCATTTCCTTCTCCAATGCATGAAAGTGAAAAGGGAAAGTGAAGTCGCTCAGTCGTGTCCCACTCTTTGCAACCCCATGGACTGCAGCCTACCAGGCTCCTCCATCCATGGGATTTTCCAGGCAAGAGTGCTGGAGTGGGGTGCCATCGCCTTTTCCTATGACCAACCTTGACAGCATATTAAAAAGCAAAGACATTACTTTGCCAATAAAGATCTGTATAGCCAAAGCTATGGTTTTCTCAGTAGTTATGTATGGATTGAGAGTCGGACCATAACAAAGGCTGAACACTGAAAAATTGATGCTTTTGAACTGAGTTGTTGGAGAAAACTCTTGAGAGTCCCTTGGACGGCAAGGAGATCCAACCAGTCCATCCTAAAGGAGATCAGTCCTGAGTGTCCATTGGAAGGACTGATGTTGAAGCTGAAGCTCCAATACTTTGGCCACCTGATGCGAAGAGCTGACTCATTGGAAAAAACCCTGATGCTGGGAAAGATTGAAGACAGGAGAAGGGGACAACGAAGGATGAGATGGTTGGATGGCATCACCGACTCAATGGGCATGAGTTTGAGTAAACTCTGGGAGCTGGTGATGGACAGGGAGGCCTGGCGTACTGCAGTCCATGGGGTCACAAATAGTCAGACACGACTGAGCAGCTGAACAACAACAACTTAGTATTCTATTTCTGTGTCACTTTTTTCCAAATAGAAGGTTCACTATGGTATAATAGAGCTGAATAAAAATAAATAAAAATCAAGGAAAAAAGAAAAGTACATCCCCAGAAGCTCTGGGCTGCAGCAGGACTGGCTCACGCTGAAGCCCAGACATTTAAAGCCTTGCTATTGTCTATAAGAGGGTGGAGCGGCGCAATTCTTATGGGATCCCGTTGTTCTTGTTTAGTCACTAAGTTGTGTCTGACTCTTCTGCGACCCCATGGACTGTAACCCGCCAGGCCCCTCTGTCCCTGGGATTCTCCACGCAAGAATACTAGAGTGGGTTGCCATGCCTTCCCCCAAGGGATTTTCCCAACCCGGGGATCAAACCTGAGTCTCTTACATCTCATGCATTGGCAGGCAGGTTCTTTACCACTAGTGCCACCTGGGAAGCCCAATTTTATTAATATACAGCTATCAAAATGTGAAAATGACAATGGTGTTACATAATAAATGTGCTTCTTTACGAATGCATTAATTAACAAGATCTAGTGGTGGGCCAACAAATTGTTGACATTTCTAAGTAGTGATGAGTGTTGAGATATCTAAAACAGCCATAATGGGATACAGAATATCTGTGATTTCTATCAGCAACAAGGTCATAGGCACTGTTAATGCTACTGTGGTCTGTATTTGTTTCCTATCCTCTTAATAAAAACAAGAGGTTACATTTTGACTAGAGGTTAGTATAAAGATGAGATGCGGCTTTTTCCCATTCTCCTTCTGGGAGAGGTCCCGAGAGATTAAGCCTGTTCCTGCTGGTATTCATGGGTCATCCAGCTCAGTGTCCACACATGGAAGACTTGAAGTTTATTTTGTGAATTAAAAGGAAAAGAATTGAGTACATCCTTTTTCTCCTAGGTTAGGGCTCAGTTGTGTCTGACTCTTTGCGACCCCATGGACTGTAGCCTGCCAGGCTCCTCTGTCCATGGGCCCATGGATTCTCCAGGCAAGAATACTGGAGTGGGTTGCCATTTCCTTCTCCAGGGACTCATCCACATCCAGGGATCGAACTCACTTCTTTAACCTGGAAAGCAAAAGCAAAAAAAAAAAAAAAAAAAAAAAAAAGCCAGCTGCTTCCCTCTCTGGTACATCAGAGACCAGGTTGGGTGATGGACATTAAGAATGTCCTCAAATCAGAGAATCTCAGGGCTGGAGGCCTGTGGAGGGATATTGCTGCTTCCCAACCTTTCTAAAATCATGTAACATCAAATAATATTGTTCACACTTCACGTTATAAACCTGTTACTTAAAAAGTGTCGCTGCCCTAAGTCACTGAATAGCTGCACACAGAGCCAAAGCAAAGGGAAGCCATTCCTTTAGGGATATGGTCTCAAAGAGGTAACATTTTATCTGTTTCACCAACCAGTAGCAATATTTCTGCCAGTTCTTATAACACATCTGCCTTTGTTTTCATAGGATCTGGGCTGGAGTTCCGTGAACTCTATAGCTGGTCACCAGCATGCCAGTTTACCCCCAGAGCCCAGAAAGGAGTTTCTGTAGCCGTGTCAGAACCCATGTCCCCTTCCTCTTGGTTCGTCCCCGGTGACCCTGAAAAGGGGCAAGAGCTGGCTGATTTACAATTGTCCTGTGAGACCTTTACCGTGAAGCTAATGGAGCTTCAGTTCAGAGCCCTGACGTGCACAGGCCCTTTTCTAGTTTGGGGCCTGTTGCCTTTACTTTTTCTTAAAGACCGCCTCTACATTACTCAGGCTTTGGGCCCTACAAAGCCTAGATTGCTTGCTGCTTGCAATCCACCGTGGCAGGGAAGGCTGGCCCCGAGCCATGGGTTCCTACCCCTTCCACAGCTGCCCAGCTCGCGACTGCGTTTTCCTCAGCGACTGAGTTCTAATCGGTGCAATGGGGGCGGAAAGGAAATGCCCGAATTCCCTGCTTTCCCTGTGAAAACCTCCCATCGGTCTTCCATTTCCCTTTCTACCTTCGCTTCTGGCCTCTGTGTCGACACTCAAAGCAACAGTGAAAGCTGTGTGTTGCTGAAGCAAAGTGAATGAAGAGTCTGACTTCATTTCTGATGTTTGATTGGGACGTCCTTCGAGCCTACCCCTCCCCTCGCCTCTTCCATCTCCAGGAAACTTGCCCTGGCCTTTGGCACTAGCGGGAGGGGCAAACCATGCGGGTCAGCCCGAGCCTCAGAGCCGTTAGCAAGTCCCCTCACCTAAATATCATGAGGCCCCAGCTCCCTGCTCTCTCCCAAACCACTCCTGGACCTGTTCCCCAGGAATGAAGAAGTCTGCGAAGCTGCCCTATTCTCCACAGAGAGCCTCGTTATGTGAGCAATAAACCTTCCATATCCTCTTGAGCTGTGTGTGTGTGTGTGATTATCAGTGTGAACCACATTTGAGAGTATTTGGGGTCCACCCCGTCTCTGTGGGGTGACTCTGACACAGAACCTCCATCACCACGGATGACGTGTGGAACAGGATTCTTGTCTGTATCTCTTGCTCTGACCCCTCCACACACATCCTTTCCGGGAGTGACAAATACATTTCTATCGCGTTAGGTTACTGAGATTGCAGGGTTTACCTGTCACAGCAAGCTAGTATTACCGTAACTACCATAGGCAATGACAAAGGAGACTCTAGTTCTAGTCACTTCTGTCCAATTAATCCTCACATCGTAAGAAGCTTCTTGGAAGCTGGCGGGGGGGGGGGGGGGGTTGAGGGGTGGGGAATCACTGGATGTCTCCCTTTCTGGCTTGAGAGAAGGTGCTGACTCCTTATCTAGTAAAGAGGCTGTGGATAGTAAAGCCATTTGATGCACGATGTAGGAATAAAGATGCTGTGATTTGGGAATGAATCATTTACTCATATTAATATGACTTGACTCATTCATGGAGAAGGCAATGGCACCCCACTCCAGTACTCTTGCCTGGAAAATACCAGCAGCACTCATTCATAGTATTTTCCCATGGAAATAAGAGGGGAGGGAGAAGGTTATCATGTGTGATAAAGCAATAGGAGAAGGGAAGGAAAGAACGAACCCAGAGCAGCAAAATCAGCCATCTAATAAGCAGTCCTCTCAGGCAGTCTCCACAGCCCAAGAAAGCTGCAGGTCAGGAACTTCCCTCCCCTCCCTCCTCCAACTCAAGATTTCACCCAAAAGGATGATTTCTCGAAGAAAAGATGGACTTATGTTCATCCCCTCTCCTCCTGGACACATTTCAGCTCCCGTGACGTGTGTTTCTCTTGGCCTGTGTTTCTCTTTCCTCTCTGTCTCCCACACCCAGTTTCTATGTGGAAGCACTGTTCCCACTGCCTGCCTCCACCCTCAGAGGGGAGAGGAGCCCCGGATTATGAAACAGTGGTGTGCAAGCAAGCAGAGGAGAAAGCAGCTGTCACTGGGGTTCAGTCAGTTTCACCGAAGTTTCACCTGAAAGGTTGTGATGGCTTTGTGTCCTGATGGGGCTCTGGGAGACAACTGAGACCGGAAGAGTCTCAGTTGCAGAAGAGTCTGCAGATGTGAGTGCAGAGTCAGATTTCAGAGGCGCCAAAAAGCCATGCCTGGAAGACAAAGTATCTCCGACATGCAGGCTGGGGCAAGCCTGTGGGTCAGAGAAATTCAGGCTCACTCACCAAAACGAGCAGACGCTTTTGCACGGCGGCCGTCTAGTGTGGACAGGGCAGATCCGAGGTCTCTCTGCTCTAAACAAGCTGCTTGTTTCACATGCCCACTGGACCAGTCGATGTGGACTTCCAGGGTGCAGGCTCGACCTCGTGGATTTCATCAAGGCCTCTGAGAAAGTCTGACATGAACAGTTTCTGGATGAGCTCTAGCTTTCTCTTATTTCTAGCTGGCAGAAGGACCTTGACTGGCATCTGACATGCTGTGGCCTTGATACGCCATGCCTACTTTTGGGCAAAGATAGAGCAGCCACATTTATCAAAAGCTAGGTCAATTGTCCCAAATATTTAAGAGTTAAGGAGACACGGATGAGCACATACCACGGATTTAATGTAAAAATCTTCTGTGGACAGCACAGAATGAAGTTGAAGTGACTTGGTCATAGTTCAAATTTAAAAGATGGGCTTTTAACTGACTCTAGGGTATTAATTCCTAGGGCTTCTGTAAAAAGTGGCCACAATCTGGGTGTCTTAAAACAACGGAAATGTATCCTCTCACAATTCTGGGCCTAGAAGTCCAAAATTAAGGAGTCATCAGGACTATACTCATTGCGAAGGCTCCAGGAAAGACTCTTCCTTGCCTCATCTGGCTCCTGGTGATTGCCAGCAATCCTAGTGTTCGTTGGTTTGTGGCAACATATCTCCAACTCTGCCTCTGTCTTCACAGGACCCTCTCTCCTGTTTTTATGTCTCTGGATCCCGATTATTTCCCTTTTGTTGTAAGGACCAGTCACTGGATTAGGGCCGGCACAGCTCCCGTATAACTTCATCTTAATGACATCTACGAAGACCCTATTTTCAAACAAGATCACAATCCAGGTACTGGGAGTTTAGGACTTGAGCAGATCTCTCTTTTTAAAATGGAAATAACTTGAACACAGTCTGAGGGGAGACACTGTTCAACCCATAACACCTCGTACGGCCGACAGTGTGGCGCAGCTGCCACTGAACGATCCCACGATGGTGATGAGGCCACATCGTGACAGATGATCCTGGGGAAGGAGGGTGGTGCTCCTAACCTGCTGGCGGGTGCATCCTGAGGCTTCTTGGCGGGATTTGGCTCCTTCTGATCCCCTTGACTTCCATGCCGCACTCTCCATTTCTCTCTCTCTCTCAATTGTTTATTTTTAATTGGAGGATAATTGCTTTACTGTATCGTGTTGTGTGGAAAATTCTGAAAGAGATGGGAATACCAGACCACCTGACCTGCCTCTTAAGAAACCCGTATGCAGGTCAGGAAGCAACAGTTACAGCTGGACACGGAACAAAAGACTGGTTCCAAATCAGGAAAGGAGTACATCAAGGCTGTATATTGTCACCCTGCTTATTTAACTTATATGCAGAGTACATCATGAAAAATGCTGGGCTGGATGAAGCACAAGCTGGAATCAAGATTGCCAGGAGAAATATCAATAACCTCAGATATGCAGATGACACCACCCTACGGCAGAACGTGAAGAGGAACTAAAGAGCCTCTTGATGAAAGTGAAAGAGGAGAGTGGAAAAAGCTGGCTTAAAGCTCAACATTCAGAAAACTAAGATCATGGCATCCTGTCCCATCACTTCATGGGAAATAGATGGGGAAACAGTGGAAACAGTGGCTGACTTTAATTTTGGGGAGCTCCAAAATCACTGCAGATGGTGACTGCAGCCATGAAATTAAAAGACGCTTACTCCTTGGAAGGAAAGTTATAACCAACCTAGGCAGCATATTAAAAAAAAAGAGACATTACTTTGCCAACAAAGGTCTGTCCAGTCAAGGCTATAGTTTTTCCAGTAGTCATGTATGGATGTGAGAGCTGGATTATAAAGAAAGCTGAGTGCCAAAGAATTGATGCTTTTGAACTGTGGTGTTGGAGAAGACTTTTGAGAGTCCCTTGGACTGCAAGGAGATCCAACCAGTCCGTCTTAAAGGAGGTCAGTCCTGGGTGTTCATTGGAAGGACTGATGTTGATGCTGAAACTCCAATACTTTGGCCACCTGATTCGAAGAACAGACTCATTTGAAAAGACCCTGATGCTGGGAAAGATTGAGGGCAGAGGAGAAGGGGATGACAGAGGATGAGATGGCTGGATGGCATCACCGACTCGATGGACATGGGTTTGGGTGGACTCCGGGAGTTGGTGATGGATGGGGAGGCCTGGCGTGCTGCGGCTCATGGGGTCGCAGTCGGACACACTGAGCGACTGAACTGAACTGACCTGACTGTGTTGGTTTGTACCACGTGTCAGTGTGAATCAGCCACGGGGACATGCATGTTCCCTCCCTCCTGAGCCTCCTTCCCGCCTCCCACCCCATCCCACCCCTCTAGGTTGTCGCAGAGCATTGGCCTTGAGCTCCCTGGGTCACACGGCAAATTCCCGCTGGCTGTCTAATAATTTTACGTGTGGTAATGTGCATGCTTCTGTTCCTCCTTGGTCTCCGCTTCTGATGCTTCTTCCTCAGCCCACCCATTAAACGAATCTTAGATTCTCATGCTATGTACTTTTTATGAGTGAGCCGACCTCCCGCAGCTTCCGTGTTGATATCCCAGTGACTCCAAAATCTGTGCCAGTGTCTCCTGAAATCAGATTAGACATTGTAAAGTACCTCAACTGAATATATCCTAACCTGGGCTTTGCAGCTTCTTCTTTTTCAAAACCTGGGCCTCCTCCGGGGTTTCCAGTCTCAGTCTGTGGCATCGCCATTGGTCTCCAGTGAGACCCTTGATCTCCCCCGGTTCTTCTTTGCCCACATCCAGCCAGACATCAAGTCTAATTGATGCTGCATCTGAACTATTGTGCGAGTATGTCTCTGTAATTTCCTTTTTATTTCACTGCTATTACCTTGGTTCAAGTCACTGATTTTTCTTTTTTTTTTTTTTGTCTTCGGTAACTGTAACAGGTTTTGAATTGGTCTCCCAGACTCTGATCTTATTCTCAGCTAATTTGCTTTCCACACAGCAGCCAGAATGCAAACACAATCATGTTATTTCCCTGCTTAAAACCCTTCAATAGATTCCCAACTTCTTTAGAATATGAGTCAACCTCCCTAACATGGTCTCATGGAAGCAGCGCGGCCTGATCGCTGCTTGCGTCTCCAGACTCTCTTCTCTGTCGCCGCCTCTCTCTCCCCCTCCTTTGCCTCACCCTCCACATCTTTGTACCTGCTTTCCGTGAGCATCGCATGCTCTTCCTTTCTCTCTTTGCCTAATTAACTGATACTCACATTTCAGGTCTCAGTTTAAATGTCCTTCTTGTACGGAGGCCTTTCCTGAGCCACAGCTTGGGCCCATCAATGACTGATCTACCGCATTGCACAACTCCCAAGGGTGAAATGTGTGTTGTGTTGTGTGTGAATGCTGCCCGGACATTGTGCAATGCAGTGACCAGGCGCGCAGACGTGGTTCCTCCCACCTCCGATCCTCTGCTGTAGTCCTGGCACATGGGAGGAGCTCAGTCAACACTTGTGAAATGAGTAAATGAGGCGTGAGAGGAATGACTCTCTTTATGAGTGCATACAAGAAAAATAAAAAAAGTGTGGGATTGGAAAAGATCCTGGAAACCATACCTTTTACGGAAAATTTTAAGAACCTACGGGTAGTTAGCCTGAACAGGTTGATTAGAATAGATAGAACAGCTGCCTTCCATATTTGAAGGGCTAATCCATGTGGAGATGAAATACGTTTATTCTATTTTATCCCAGAAAATATAAATGAAACAATTGAAGGCAAGTTACAGGGAAGCAAATTTGGTCCTGATAATAAATTCAAATAGCTTTCCAAAACCGAAGGCTCTTCGGAAACGGGACAAGTGGCACACTGAGTCGTAAGCTCTGCCTTATCGCAAACATTGCCGTGTGAGCCTGAGGTCCGTCTGCTAGGAACATTGTGGCTGGCAGCTGGGCAGCTGAACAAGAGAGCCTCTGAAGGTGGAGTGCATACGTCAATATGCAAATCAGGGGCTATTTCCTCTACCTTCGGAAAAGGAATTGAGATTAGGCAATTTATACAAGTCAACAGTAGGTGCAGAGAAGGGATTTGAACTCAAAATGTTCTTGATTTAATGACTATAGAGAAAGCTTTCTTTTTCATTAAGCTCAATCAAGCATTTATTTAATGCTTTCTCCGAGCTTGACACTGTTGGGGATATAGGACTGCCAAAATCCTGCACTCAAAGGCTCACTGTTGGACACAGTGGGGAAGGAGAGGGCGGGATGAGCTGAGAGCAGCCTTGACATAAACACGTTACTGTGGGAAGATAGCTGGTGGGGAGGTGCTATGAAGCTGGTGCTCAGCTCATTGTTCTGTGATGACCTGGAAGGGTGGGTGGGGGTGCTCGGGAGGGAGGCTCAGGGGGGAGGGAATATACGTATGCACAGAGCTGATTCGTGTTGTTGTACAGCAGAAACTGACACATCATTGTAAAGAAGTTATGCTTAAATTAAAAAACTGAAAAAACCCATTGAGACAGTTTCACAGTCAGGTTTGAGAAACAATGTCAAGCTTAGGAAATAATTAGAAGACAAAGCCTTTCAGATTATCATCGATTATCTAAACGTGTGACACAGACGTATGGTCAATTAGAGGAGATAAGAATACTGTCTTCCATTGTGGGAAAAGAAGAATCATCTGAAAAGGCCCTGAGAAGAAGGGAAAGAGCTGTAAAGCGGTTCCACCTCAGAAGAAATGGGGTGAGATGGTAGAGCTCTGTGAGAAATGCAGATGCGGGCAAGATCGTGCAGATGCGGGCAAGATTGTGTGTGCAGCTGGGGCTCCTCACACGCTTCATTGCTGGCACCAGGGTGTGGACTTGGCTCTGCAGAGCTCTGGTTTCTTTAGATGGAGGCGATCAGAAAGTGGGACGTGGGCTGGCCTGAGACTTGACTGAAAGTGAGGATTCCTGTCTTGCGGTGAAAGGGAATGAGCTCCTTCCCTGTCCTGAACTCCCTCAAATGATGGGGGTTCAGTGGATGAGTCAGAGGTGACTCAGCCACTCAGAAAGAGGAAGGGATACGGGGAGCCTCGAGATGGAGGAGGCTGGACTGCTTATAGCCCGAGAGGTCACGCATATTTTTCATGCAGATTTTGGCTGTAACCGCAAACTCAAATAATAGTGACTTAGTCAAAAGGAAAATTGTTATCTCACAGATTGAAAATTCTCAAGTGGTTGTCAGAATTTGATTGGTTAATTGATTGATTGGTTAATCCATCGGTTTTACAAAGTCACCAAGGTCCTAATTCTTTCCATTATTCTGTGTGCTATTTTCTGCTTTTTGATTTATCTTCTCAGGCTGAGTTCCCTCTTGGTCTCAGGAAAGGCTTAGAAATGCGGACAACAACCAGAGGGATAAAAAGGCCTAGTTGTTTTGCTCTGGAGAGTAAACTCATTATTCAGTAGTCCTTCAGCCAACCTCTCATTATACTTCTTTGACGTGGTTCTATCACAAACCTTTGTCTAAATCAGTCATTGGACAGGGGGAATAAAATTACGATGGGAGTGGCCCAGCTCCCCTGAATTACAGGGATGCCTGACAGCGGAGCAAAATCAGGCTTGTTTCTCATGGGAGACGAGGAAAATGGCAGCCACTGGCAGCTGCCACATTTTCTTTCTAGTTACGATGCTGAGTTGTTTAGGTTTAGTGGAGAGATGACCTGGCTTGCCTGAGCTGCGGTCCTTGTCAGGACCTGTGGTTGACATATTGCTGTGGTCCTGTGATTCTCACTGGAGCAATGAGTTGTGGGTTCAACCCCCATGGTTTTTAAGGCAACTCACAGTCCTTACTGTGGGCCTGGTATTGTGCTAGGCCAGTAGCACCGTATTTCATGGAGTACATACGTCAATATCCAAAAAAGGGGCTATTTCCTCTACTTTCAGATAAGGAATTGAGATTAGCCAATTTATACAAGTCAACAGTAGGTGCAGAGTAGGGATTTGAAATCTAATATATGTATTTCTTTTTTTTTTAAGTGAAGTGTAGTTGGTTTACAGTTTTGTATTATTTCCATGTGTGCAGCAGAGAGATTCAATTATACATATATACTGAGCAATTCAGTTGCTCAGTCGTGTCCGATTCTGTGACCCCATGGCCCCATGCAGCATGCCAGGCCACTCTGTCCATCACTAACTCCCGGAGTTTACTCAAGTCCACAGAATCTGCGATGCCATCCAACCATCTCATCCTCTGTCAGCCCCTTCTCCTCCCGTCTTCAATCTTTCCCAGCATCAGGGTCTTTTCCAATGAGTCAGTTCTTCGAATCAGGTGGCCAAAGTATTGGATTTTCAGCTTCAGCATCAGTCCTTCCAATGAACACCCAGGACTGATCTCTGTTAGAATGGACTGGTTGGATCTCTTTGCAGTCCAAGGGACTCTCAAGAGTCTTCTCCAACACCACAGTTCAAAAGCATCAATTCTTCGGCACTCAGCTTTCTTCACAGTCCAACTCTCACGACTACTGGAAAAACCATAGCTTTGACTAGATGGACCTCTTTTGGCAAAGCAATGTCTCTGCTTGGAGAAGGCAATGGCACCCCACTCCAGCACTCTTGCCGGGAAAATTCCATGAACGGAGGAGCCTGGTGGGCCTCAGTCCATGGGGTTGCGAACAGTCGGACACGAATGAGTGACTTCACTTTCACTTTTCACTTTCATGCATTGGAGAAGGAAATGGCAACCCACTCCAGCGTTCTTGCCTGGAGAATTCCAGGGACAGGGGATCCTCATGGGCTGCCGTCTATGGGGTCGCACAGAGTCGGACACGACTGAAGCGACTTAGCAGTAGCAGCAGCAGCAGTAATGTCTCTGCTTCTTAATATGCTGTCTAGGTTGGTCATAACTTTTCTTCCAAGGAGCCAGCATCTTTTAATTTCATGGCTGCAATCACCATCTGCAATGATTTTGGAGCCCCCCCCCAAAATACATATATATAAATAAAATTTTGTTATTTTTGGCTGTGCCATGTGTCTTGTGGGGTCTTCGTTCTCTGACCAGGGATTGGATTGGCCCCCAGCAGTGAAAGCTCGAAGTGCTCACCACTGAGCCACCAGGGAATTCCCAGTAAGCCTTTGTTAATTATCTGTTTTGTGTATAGTATGTATCTGTTAATCCCAAATTCCTAATTTAGCCCTCTCCCTCCCCTTTCAATCCTAAGTGTATTTTCTATGTTTGTGAGTCTGTTTCTGTTTTGTAAATAAACTCTTTGTGTTTATATTTTAGATTCCACATAGAGGTGAGGTCATGTGATATTTGTCTTTATCTGACTTCGCTTGGTGTGCTAATCTTTATGTCCATCCACGTTGCTATAAGTGGCATTATTTCATTCTTTTTTATGATTAAGTAGTATTTCACTGTATGTTTATATATACATAGCATCTTCTTTATTCACTCATCTGCTGATGGACATCTAGGTTGTTTCCATGCTTTGGCAATTGTAAACAATGCAGCTGTTAACGTTGGAGTGCATGTATCTTGTATTTCTACCATTTGTATCTCACTGTCTCTTTCTTCTAATTCAGGCTTTGCATGGGTCTGGGAATAAGCTTTGGTGTGTGATTTCGAACCTTGCTTTGACTAAGAAGAGCTTCCCTGGTGGCTCAGATGGCAAAGAATCTGCCTGTAAGGCAGGAGCCCCTGGTTCTACCCCTGGGTCAGGAAGGGCCCCTGAAGAAGGGAATGGCTACCCACTCCAGTACTCTTGCCTGGAGAATTCCATGGACAGAGGAGCCTGGTGAGCTACAGTCCACGGGGCCGCGAAGAGTCAGACATAATTGAGCCACTAACACACTTTTTGGCTAAGAGCCAGACTGAAGAAAAAATTCCAATCCATTATGGATCAATATTTTAATAAACACAATAACAAAAATTACTAGGAAAATGAAATAGAAATGATAAAGGTATATAAAATGCAAACCCCATTCCAGTGATTCAATCTAATAAACAAAGTGAAAGTGAAGTTGCTCAGTCGTGTCCGACTCTTTGCGACCCATGGACTGTAGCCCCCCAAGCTCCTCCGTCCATGGGATTCTCCAGGCAAGAATACTGGAGTGGGTTGCCATGCCTCCTCCAAACAAACAAAATACCCTGTCAAGTTGCTATGCAGTTTTTTAAGCACTTGCTCTTTGTTCCTTGTCCTTGCCAGAGTCTGGTCGCTGCCGGCAGACCAGCACTGGTCTTCAGCCACAGTGAGCAGCACTGATTTAGGCAGTTTTCTGCCTCCATCCTCTTTCCCTAGACTGCAACTCAGGATGTTTGGTGCTAATGCCTCCGTTGAGATGAGGATGGGAGAATTGCTGTTATGTTGGGCCAGACATCAGGGGAAGAGGTTAGGTTTTGCACTGTTGTCTTCTTGGGGCCTTTTCATCAATAGACAAATTATACTTGGGAAAACACTTTTTTTTTAAAAAAGTAAATTGTTTTTGGAGCACCGTTGCTTCACAATGTTATGTGAGTTTCTACTGTAGTCAAGTGAATCAGTTATACGCATACATATATCCCCCCCTTTAGGATTTCCTTCCTATTTAGGTCACCGCAGAGCACTGGTGACTTTCTGTCCTCTCATTATGTAGGAAACATTGATACAAAAATGACCATATGTGAGCTGAAACAGACTTGTGTTGGGGGAGTGACAAACAGCGTGCACACCAGAGGGAAAGATCTGGGTTTGGAGGTTCCCAGTTGGACATGTCACTAGATGATGATTCATCTTGGTCAAAAAAAAAAACACAAAAAAAACTTGATTTGAATGACTCCAGGGTTGATGTTTGAACACTGTTATTTTTCTGACGTAAAAATGACTTCCGTCTGGTGAGATATGTTTGTAAATATGTTAGTCCTTTTATTTATTAGGAAAGTCCAAGAAATCTATATTTAGGGAACCCTCTAAGAAATCTAGGTCTAGTGTCCTCTCAGTTCAGTTCAGTTCAGTTGCTCAGTCGTGTCCGACTCTTTGCGACCCCATGAATCGCAGCATGCCAGGCCTCCCTGTCCATCACTAACTCCTGAAGTTCACTCAGACTCGCATCCATCGAGTCAGTGATGCCATCCAGCCATCTCATCCTCAGTCGTCCCCTTCTCCTCCTGCCCCCAATCCCTCCCAAGGTAAGGAGCAGTGGCTGTGCTTTGCTGGAGCAGCTGTGAAGAGATATCCCACGTCCAAGGTAAAAGAAACCCAAGTAAGACGGTAGGTGTTGTAAGAGGGCAGACATACTGAAACCATAATCACAGAAAACTAGTCAATCTAATCACACTAGGACCACAGCCTTGTCTAACTCAATGAAACTAAGCCATGCCCTGTGGGGCCACCCAAGACGGGCAGGCATGGTGGAGAGGTCTGACACAGTGTGGTCCACTGGAGAAGGGAATGGCAAACCACTTCAGTGTCCTCTAAGATTTAGAAAATCTAAAGTGGCCATATGTGCAGAGTATGAAACCGGCAGCGGTACATATGTGGAAATAAGGATCCGCCAGCTGCAGGGGCCCTCCAGCCTTCTGCCTCCTGCTCTCACCCACAGATGATGTGGAAGCCTCTCTGCACTCCTCCTTGGACTGAATTCTGCTGGCCTCCCTTCTGCTGCCTTGAGCCTGGATCACTTCGGTGCCCTTGCAGATGACTTACCCAAAAGGTGGCTTTCCAACTCCACGACCTGCATACTTCCAATGACCTTTTCCTCTGCCTTTCCTCAGTCCTCCGCTGTAAGATCTGTAGCCTGGGCTGTGTCATGAAAGCCACCCAACCTCCCAAATCTCCTCGCCTAGTCTCTCCGCTCTGTCCACTGCCTCTTCTTGGCGTTTCAGATGCTACCACCACAACTATTCCCTGATCTCCGAACCCTCCGGATCCTCGCCTGGCTCATCTGCGTGATCTCTTTTCAGCAATTCTCTCCTGTCTTCCCTTTATTAGTCAACTCTGAATCCTGGATCCAACTGTCCAGTCCGGCTCTTAGGTGTACGCTCGGGGTTCTCTGTTCCTTGTCCTTCTGGGATACTCATGGAGCAAAACGATTCCACCTTCTCTAAGCTTACCCTAGGCTGCCAAGACAATGCTGAGAAAGGTGATACAACCTGGCAGAACACTTCAGTTTTTGCTTTTTTAAAACCTCAACCGGGCTCTGCACTGCCTGGAACTCCACCATGTTTCTTGCGAGTTGTTTGCTTCCCACATTTTTGGCAACATCATCTCAAATCTTTATTTCTCCCCTAAACCTTCTTCTGTTCTCTGGTCCTTATTGACTCTTCAGAGAGAATAGAAACCATCTGATGGAAACAACCTCAACTTCCTGCCAACGAATCTTCAGCCCAGATGCTTCTGTGCCCACTGTCCCTGCTTCCTTCCTGTTCTTCGGTGGACGGGCTCCTCCTCATTTCAAAGGCACCCCCCCCCCCCCCCCCCCACCGCCCGGCCTTGCTTTTCCCTTCATCCCACCCGCTCCTGCTTTCTGAAGACTGTGTTCAGGGGCTCTCCCATCTCACTCCTCTCTCTTCAACTGCTTTTCCTCCCCAATTGGCCCAGCGTCTTAGCAGAGCTGTCCACACTTGAGCTCACTCCCACCACCCCCCACCATTCGTACAACCCCATCTATCTGGCCTCTCACTACTCCCCTGCAGTCTTGGAGATGACGTCACCAGGGCCCCCACTTGCTGCATCCAGCAGAGGCTGTTTTGTCTTGGTCTTACTTGGCTTCCCAGTAGCATTTTCCTCCTTGCCCCTTGGCACAGTTTTCCCCTTGTCCTCAGGGATGCCACTCTGCTCGTATTTCTTTTTACCGCTCAGGTCATTCTTTCAAGTTGCTTTTCAGCCTCTCCTGCTCTGAATTATAAATGTCTGGCTTCTCTGGGCTTTGGTTCTGGACTCTCTCGTCACTCTGCACACTTCCCCTTGGTGATTCGCTCCAGGCCATCATTTCACGTTCTGTCTCTACAGCAGTGACAGCCGGCCTGCGGCAATTTATCTCCAGACTCCACGTCTCTGTCCAGCTGACCACTCTGGACATACTCACTCAAAACCTCAGAGGCAACTCTGATTTGATGGGTCAATGTAGAGGGTGTCAACTCAAAAAAAAAAAAAAAAAAAGCACAATGTGAGAGTTGCAAGTTGAGTTTTATTTGGGGCAAAATCAGGACCATAGCCGGGAGACAACACTTTAGATGGCTCTGAGAAACTGCTCCAAAGAGGTGGGGCAGGCTGGAGGGGGGAAGGTCAGTATTTGTGTCATTTTGGTGAAGGGGGCATACATGCAATCAAGCACTTATCTTACCAAAAGTTTTCTGCTAGTCACTAGGAGCAGATGTCATCATGAAGAAATGTAGCGCTTTTCTAGATTTGAGGAGATGCAAAAATTGGGCTCATAAAATCAGCTCCTAAAAATATCCAACTATCTGAAGACCTGTTCTGCCAGTTTTTCCAGAGCGCAGAGTGCCTCATTTCCGATTTCCGCCCTGACCTCCCAACACAACACACACTGCTGTATTGACGTTCAGCAGTTACCTCAGCACATGATTTAATCCTTGGAAGGGTAAATGGCAAGCACCCTTGGCAAGTGCCAATTTGAAGTTGACAAGGGTATCACCTTCCCTGCAAACCGGCTTCTTCTCTACCCAGTTGCTCATGACAGAAATCTGAGGTTTGTTTGGGTCATCATCTGCCGTTACCACTCTCATCTGAGTAGTTGCTGAATATCTGATCACTCGCACTTCTCTCAATTCCTGTTTCTTACCACCTTAGTCCAGACTGCAACTTCCTCTTGTCTGGATTGCTAGCAAATGGCCCCTACGTGGTCTCGTTCAGAAGATACGCATTTTCCTCTCTACCTAATAGCCTTCAATAGCTTCCCTTTGCTCTTAGGTTAAAGTCTGAAAATTTTACTCCTGCCCATTGCTTCAAGCTCATCTTAAATCTCTCTCCCTCAAGCATGATGTCCCTCACGTATCAGGCTTCATTTTTTACTTCCTTAAACAGTTTAAGCTCTGTCCTACTTCCAAGCCTCAGATTATGAGAGGGTATGGAGAAGGCAGAGGGTCCTGAGAGGGTCCTGGTTCAGCTATCCGTAAAATCACCCTTGCTTCAGAGACACCTGCTTCCTATTCTTCTCAGTTCTAAGGGGCCTTTCAGTTCAGTTCAGTTCAGTTCAGTCGCTCAGTCGTGTCCAACTCTTTGCGACCCCATGAATCGCAGCACACCAGGCCTCCCTGTCCATCACCAACTCCCGGAGTTCACCCAGACTCACGTCCATCCAGTCAGTGATGCCATCCAGCCATCTCATCCTCTGTCGTCCCCTTCTCCTGCCCCCAATCCCTCCCAGCATCAGGGTCTTTTCCAATGAGTCAACTCTTCACATGAGGTGGCCAAAGTACTGGAGTTTCAGCTTTAGCATCATTCCTTCCAAAGAACGCCCAGGGCTGATCTCCTTCAGAATGGACTGGTTGGATCTCCTTGGAGTCCAAGGGATTCTCAAGAGTCTTCTCCAGCACCACAGTTCAAAAGCATCAATTCTTCAGCCTTTACTTAAAAAAAAAAAATTTACATTTGTTTGTTTTTTAATTGCAGGATAATTACTTTACAGAATTGAGTTGGCTTCTGCCAAACCTCAGCATGAATCAGCCACAGGCATACACCTGTCCCCTCCCTCCTGAACCTCCCTCCTGCCTCCCACCCCCTCCCACCCTGCAAGGGGTCTTTAATGCACGGTTCTCCCTGCTAATGATCTCATCGCCTCCCTTTTTGTGGGCCAGCTCCCACTCATTCTCCACGTCCATCCAGGTGACTGTCACCTTCCCACGGAAGCCTCCCTCTAATCTGAGTCTAGGTGAGTTGCTCTCTTAAAAGTTCCTATTTCTCATTTAGTTGACATCACAATTATAATAAAATTGTGTTGTTAACTTTGTAATGTCTATTTCCACCCCTAGCTATGAAATCCATGAAGGTGGATTCCATGTCTGTCTCACTGCATTTTTCTTCAGCCCTCAACACAGTACTTACAGCAGAACAGGTTCTGAGTGAATAAATATACCTGTCATAACAATTCTGATTTGAGGCAAAGCCCAGAGAGGAGCCCAGTCTACCTGTTTTTATTTGAACCCCATCCTTGTCACATATGTATGTGGAAATTATTCTTTTTTTTGAAAATTTATTTATATTCATTGCAGGCTACTTACTTTACAATACTGTAGTGGTTTTGCCATACATTGACATGAATCTGCCATGGGTGTACATGTGTTCCCTGCATGTGGAAATTATTCTATATGGTGACTTGATTAGTTATTTATGCTGCATTCTAAGTTCAGTCACTAATTAACCCTGGTGGAGAGATTTGATAGGATCCGGTTGGGGAAATGATATCCTCCCCACGCCCCCCATAATCCAGGAAGATGTCTTCAGATAGACATGCCATTCCAGGCTGTATATGGGACAAACTCTAGGCTCTGTTATACAATGGCTTTTTGATCTTGGGAAAAAATTTTTTTTTCTTAAATAGTGGTAAAAGAAAAAGCAGGGCAGTAGGCTGACTCATTTTTCAGGTTGTTCGCAGGGAAGTGACAATGATGGATAATGAGCATGTATGAACGAAGCTCAGTGTTGTCATCAAGCGAAACTTCCTACATAGTTAATCTAATCTATATTTAATGTAATGTGCAACTACTGCTGCTCTGAATGAAATCGGGTGTTTATGTTAAGCAGTTCACTGCCACTGCTGCTGCTGCTAAGTCGCGACTCTGTGAGACTGCATAGACAGCAGCCCACCAGGCTCCGCCATCCCTGGGATTCTCCAGGCAAGAACACTGGAGTGGGTTGCCATTTCCTTCTCCAGTGCATGAAAGGGAAAAGGGAAAAGGAAGCCGCTCAGTCGTGTCTGACTCTTAGCAACCCCATGGACTGCAGCCCACCAGGCTCCTAGGTCCTATGCAATTCTAATGATTGGAATTCATATGTATATTTTTTAACTTTATCAAGCCGAGTGTTTCTGAGCCCAACTTCAAGCACTGAAAAAACTATCATCTCCCTTTTTTCTTCTTCAATGGTTCATTTTGCTCTCCTCTTGGAAGTGGTGAGTAGGGAGGAAGAAGGCGTCATGATGGAAGGCACAGGCCTAGTGAACGGCTCCCAGGGGTGCCCGACTCTTGGCCACGGTGTTAGCATAGCGCTGAGCTTACCATCTCCCACGTGAGCGCTTCCCCAGATGTCTAAAGAGCACGCTGTGCTGCTCAGTCGTGTCTGACTCTTTGTGACCGGGTGGACTGCAGCCGGCCGGGCTCCTCTGTCCGTGGGATTTTCCAGGCAAGAGTACTGGCACGGGGTGCCGTCTTCTACTCCAGGGAATCTTCCTGACCCAGGGATTGAGCCTGCATCTCCTGCATTGGCAGGTGAATTCTTTACCTCCCTGGAAGCCTGGAGCTGCTTTAATTAGTTACTCCGCACTTTGCATGTATCCACGCCTTTTTCACTTACGACAACAGTGCCTTGAAGGAATGATTGCTCTCTCTGTATTATAGAGAATACTGAAGTAAGTCATGTGGCTTGCAGCCAAGACTGAGCAGGTTCCAGAGCCTGCCCATGTCATCCAGGTGCTGTGGAATGAGAAGCAGTCTGTGTTATTCCCATATCTTCTCTAGCCAGAGTGCCGAGCTCTGGAAGCTCAGGGCTCTGCGGGTGCTCAGCCCTGCTTGGAGAAGGGAGCTATTGACTGCACACGGATCACTGGGAAGCTGTTTGGAAAATCCCCCGTGCAGACCCTGTAGACAAAAGAGCATGTCCTGGAGGAGAGTTTAAGTGGAAGAGGGTCTGGCTGGCTGAAAATCTGACGCTGGGATTAGGAGCTCAGGGGTTGAAGGGAACTTACAGGTTTTAAACCTTTTGGACTGCTGGACCCAATTTTCCTCAGACAGTCTGTTTTAAACTATTGTGACTGGTTAAATGTGTTTTTAAGGAAATAATTCCATTTTCTGACGGTTTATCAAAGGAGTGATACATAACTACCAAGAAGAGCTTTCAATCAGCAAGAGGTAACCTGTTTTTCCATACAAAGTGGCTATTACTTTAGTTAAGCATGTACCACGGCTTTTTTGGAGTCTGGACAGACTTACGGAAGGTAGGGGTGACAGATGTACAATTCCCACTAGACTTTTTCAAATTTTGGAAGTTATTCAAAGGCAATCCTCTTCCAGCCCATGAATGCCTTCAAGAACCCACATGAACGGCCCCAGTCCGAAACCGTTGGTCCAGACCTAGTTCCTTACTTTATTATTGAGGAAAATGAGGCCCAGACAAGGTAGTAAAGTCATCAAGTGAGTTAGTGCTTAAAAGGAGTATTAACTAATGGGACACATACCACCTGGGACCCACCGGCCACTCCGAGACGCAGAGTTGACTGGTTCATTCTGCAGCCGGTTCTGTAGTTTATGTGAGTTCAAAGATCTTTCTGCCATTTAAAATTTGGAGTGTACGTTCTTATGATCCAGCTCCTGTTTCCTTGTGGTATTACATCTGCTTTTCCCTAACTTGCCCCAGGCCTAGAGCTGGTTCCCATGTGCAACAGTCAAGTCCACTTGCGGAGTGTTTTGAGGGGAAACAGGCCATCGAATGGGCGGCTCTGCCATCTGGCTGCTCCTCCGCTTTCTGTTCGTCTGTGACCTCATCCCTTCCTTCCAGATTGTGCCTCGCCCCCAGGGTGGAAGGACATGCTCGCTTTCTCTCTGATTGTGCCTTTGTTCAGATGGGTAACCACACTGTCCTCACAGATTTGGGGAGCTGAGCTCATGGGGCCCACCCTCCTCCCCTTGGCAGCTGGAACCACAGACAAGCAGAGTCTCCCTCTCCACTGACAGCCAACCTCTGCCGTGAGGGGACCAGGGGACATGGAGGAGGTGAGGAGGTTTGTTCTTCTTAGAGAATAAAGATAGGGAGCAAAGACCCCATCCAAGCCCCATCTCTGCATCTCATGTCCATTCAAAACACATGGACATCTTCATACCTGACCCTCCGCTTGACTCTGACTTTACACCTGGTGCGTTAGTCAGCTCAAGCTGCCGTGACAAAGGGCTAGAGACTGACTGTCTTCAACAAAAGACATGATTTTTCTCAGTTCTGAAGGCTGAAAGTCCAAGATTAAGGTGCTGGCAAAGAAGGTTGCATCCCAAAGCCTCTTCTCACACGATTTCCTTTCTTTGTGCTTGGGAGGAGGGAGAAGACTCAGAGACCACACATACATGAGCTGTCTGCCATCTTTCCTTATTAGGACACTAATCTCATCACAAGGTCCCCATCCTTATGACCTCATCTAACTCTAATTCCCTTCCAAAGGACCCATCTCCACATGCCATCACACTGGGGGTTAGGGCTTTAACACATACATTTTGAGGCAACACATTCAGGTCACAACACCTGGAAAACAAGTTTTGCTCATTTTCCAGATGAGATGCTGAGGCTCAGAGAAGTAATTATATTAGACTGAACCTATAAGAGAGGACCAAAGACGGTAGGATCCTTCATGATGACCTATCCACGCACTCTGATATCTATCCAAATCTCCTCCTTCCCCTTAACAATCTAGAAGCCTGATGGACGGTTCAAAGCGATTTCTTCTAAATTCTTAGAAGGGTGTAGTAGTTTTAAAACGTGTCCACAGATTCTCCGATGCTCTGTCCTTCCAAAGGTGGAATCTAATTCCTCTCCCCTGGAATATCCTTAACGATGTGCTTCTAACAAATGGAATGTGGCAGAAGTGATGGTATGTGATTTCTGAGGTTAAGTCAAAATGGTACCGTGACCTGCCCTGTCCTCCCTGCCGTCCCCGCCTTGGATCATTGGCTCAGGGAGACAGCTGCCATGTCTCGAAGATGCTCAGGAAGCTGAGTGCAGCGGCTCATGTGGTAGGAAGCCAAGGCCACCTGCCAGTGGCGAGTGATGCACTGAGGCCACTTGCCAGCAGCCCTGTGAGTGTGCTGTTGGGCACGTGATTGTCCAGCCCCAGGCAAGACTTCCAGTGACTGCTTCCCCAACTGTCCTTTTGACTACAGCCTCCTTTGAGACCCTTGCTGTGCCAAGATTCCTGACCTATAGAAACTGTCAAGTCACAGACCTTTGTTGTTCTGAGCTGCTATACATGTGGGGGCAGGAGGCGCAATGACAGGTAATTGGTACAAAGGGAAATGTGTTTCGTGTCGGTGTTCTCATTGGTCCATTCCCCACATCACTCCTGTGGCCCAGCCCGATCAACATTTTTTGAGCATCAGTTTCTTCTTATAGAAAACAGCAACAAAATATCATCAAGTGTAACTGGTGCACATTGTGCACGCCTAGAACAGACTGGCTCAAAAGAAGTGCTCAAGAAGTCATAGTTTCTCTCAGCATCTTATCAGCAGTGTGGCTTCTCTAGGTGAGTTTCTTTCTGTTGATTTCAGATGCCCACTTCCCTCACGTGAGGTGTCAATCTCAAACCGAAGCTAGAGTGCATTACCTGTCAGTGAGCCCAGCCCCCTGAACTTTCCCAGCGGAGGGGCTCAAGGCTTCTTCTCCCTTTCAATATAGAGTGCTTTCCTCCCTCTCCCATTGTCTTCTGCTAGCCTCCATCCTTTTTTGTTTTTTAACTTTTTCTTTTATAGCGGAGTACAGCTGATTAGAGCTTCCCAGATGGCACTAGTCGTAAAGAACCTGCCTGCCAGTGCAGGAGACCTAACAGAGGCAGGTTTGATCCCGGGGTGGGGAAGATCCCCTGGAGGAGGGCAGGGCAGCCCACTCCAGTAGTCTTGCCTGGAGAACCCCATGGACAGAGGAGCCTGGCGGGCTACAGTCCATAGGGTCGCACAGAGTCGGACACGACTGAAGTGATTTAGAATGGACGCATAGCTGAGGAACAATGTTGTGATGGTTTCAGGTGACTGAAGTGACTCAGCCATACATACACATGGATCCATTCTCCCCCAAACTCCCCTCCCATCCAGGCTGGCACTTAACATTGAGCAGAGTTCCCTGCGCTGTGCAGGAGGTCCTTGCTGCTTAGCAGTGTGTGCACATCCATGCCAAACTCCCTAACTATCCCTTCCTCCCATTCTTCCCCACTGGTAACCATAAGCTCACTCTCTCAGTCTGAGACTATTTCTGTTTTGTAAACATGCTCATTTATATCATTTCTTTTTAGATTCAGCATATAAGAATTGTCATGGATATTTCCCTTTCCCTGCCTGACTTGCTTCTCTCAGCGTGACAATCTCTAGGTCCACGCATGTTGCTGCAAACAACATTATTTTATCCTCTTTAATGCTAGCCTCCGTTCTCAACCCTAACCTTTCATCTCAGAATTTCAGCTTTGATGCTTCCCACTTCCTTCCTATGGTTACTTTAACCGGAGTGAGTCAGGTTTTACTGAAAAACTGACCACAGCCGCTCGTCTCCCACCCTCCCCCAGACCAGGGCTGCCTGAGCAGAGAGTGAGGGGGGTTGGGGTTCCTCAGCCCTTCTTTCCCCTCTCTGCCTCGAGTCATGGGGCTTTGAGCAGGGCTTCCCCAGCCACCATGCCCCTCCCAGCAGACCGCAGTCTGAAGCCGATCTCAGGTTTGTCTGGCAGCTCAAGGAGAGAGCAGAAATGCAGCAGCTTGAATCCTTGGGCCGCCTTGCTTATATTCCACCCTACTGGGTCCAGCCTGTTGCCTCTGAGCTCAGCTCAAGGAGAATTTGGTAGAAGATTTAAGGTGTGAATACTAATGACAGCCAACTGTGCACACTAGGACCATCTCCTAGGGTCCAGAGACGTGTAACCTTTTATCTCAATCCTCGAAATAACCCGGGCAAATTAATATTCACCCCTGGAACTTTGGAGCTTGAAGAAGCAGACAAGAATAACAAAAAACAAGACGAACAAAACCCCACCAAAACCCCTAAACCAAAACACTGGAAAACTTCCTCTGCCTAGCTTTTCAATTTTGGTATGTACAGAACCTCATCCTTAGCCTTGAAAATTAGCATGATCACGAAAGATGATTCTTTAAAGGACTGAGTCTGTGGGAAGATGATGGTGGCCTTCGCTCTTGGCATTTGAAGGGGTGGCTGCTTTTCCCAGATCAGGTTTGGAGGCTTCCCTTTTCCGGGAGGTGGTATCCAGCTTTCTTTCCCTGGAATGCAGAATACATTCATCCACTCTCCTCTATCTTGGAAACTTTGAGGGAACATTTTTAGCCAGACAGAAGTCAACTGACACCATAACGTGGTTTTAATGACTCATTTATTTATTCAAAATTAAAATCTGCTATGAAGACAGACAAACAATGTAACATTCCCAGAGGAATTGAGTTGCTTCTAGTTCAAACTGAGTTCTATTAGAACCAATTTTAGGTTGTTATAAATAACAAGCTGACCACAGCTTTCAAGAATGAAGTGGTTGGGGAATGAGGTCAGGGAAATCCCTCAGAGCCACTGGAATATTAATCGTCAAAGCGGCTCCCTGGTTTCTCTTCCTAAGAGCATGAGTCTCAATAATACTCGGGGAGCCCAAGGACCCGGGTGGGTCCAGGGACAAGAGAAATTAGAGGGCAGTCAGGGAAAACAGCCCAACAGCTGGCAAGCATGGTTAGGCTTGGAATGGAAACTGCAGCTAGCTCCACAAGGAACATTTCTTTATATAACTTACAATTTCTTTTTAAACACTAAAATACCATAGGGTATCACCCTATGGAAACAGCTTAAACACAGGTGAAATTAATAAATATTGAAAAAAAAAGTATAATATTCGGCTTCTTCCCAAATAGCTCACAGAGAAGCTCAGTAAATAAATAGATGTGGGAGCTGAGGTATCAGAGGTAATAAATACTCTAGGGGAGAGGCACAGTAGAGGTCTCCAGGGAGCTGGCTCTGCTCTCCCAGAACCCTGGGTCGGATTTCAGAGGTTTATGTTGGGGAGTCTAGTCGAGTCACCATCCTGGAGGTCTCCTTCCCTAGAATGCTTCAGTTTTACATCTTCGTTGTCATGTAGGATTCTATGTAGTTGATGAAGATGTCAAACTCACTCATGGCTTTGTAGACACCCCTCTCTTGGAGCTGTGTGGGGAGAGAAGACGTGTTCAGTGAAAACTCCCTCTGAGCAAGTGAGTGGGTCCTTGCTGGGATGGTCATGACCCTGGGCCCAGAGGCTGCACTAGCTTGCTTGCATTGGGAGATGAAGGACAGACTCTGGGCATCTGGAGAGATGCCCAACTGTCAGCAAAGGCTATGCATTGGCCTGGACCTTGCCCAGTGGGCAGCAAGAAGAACGTTCACTTTGCAAAGAGCAGTTTTTCGAACGGTGCTTTTCCAGCAATTTTAAAGGTCATGTGCTCACACGACGCTTATTCAGTATCTGATGAAAACACATTAGCGGAACCACTTTGAAAGAAAGACAATGAGAGAGAGAGAGAGAGAGAGAGAGAGAGAGAGAAAGGTAGCCTTGTTCCTGTTTATGTTCCCCTACCCGTGGAGAGAGCAGGCCCAGCCCCGCTGCTCTGACCTACTGCAGGGGGGTTCATGGCCCCTGATGCTGGAACCTGCCCAGGGTCTGTCCCTTGCCCACAAGGAGGACATAGGCCCCATGGCTTCTGGAAAATGGGGTAGAAGAGCTCATGGACAGTTGGAAGTGAGAAAGGCCACTTCGTTTGAGAGCTGAGATTCTCAGGCACCTTGTATGTGACTGGCGGGTGAAAGAGAGGGGTCAAGTCAGGTAAGGAGAGCTCTGCTTCCTGCTCTGGGCTCAGGGGCGCTTGGGCTGCGCCCCTGGGTGTGTTTCTAAGTGCACGTTCACGTGTCAGCTTCCTGCACGTGCGGCTTCAGGCTGGATCCCAACAAGCTACTTTCTGTTTCCTCAGTCACTCTCCCCAGCACCCCACTCACTGTGTTCACAGCTGGTGGGCCGGCCCAACCGGCAGGCCTGCAAAGGCAGGGAGCAGTCATTTAGAAAGCCCCAAAGACACTTCACAGAAAACAAATATAACTGAGGTGGCAGCCCCTCACTGGATGAAGAGGTCACCCCACTTGCCGGGTTCCTACACTCCCTCCGAGCAAAGTTCAGGGCCTGCTGAGCACCTGCCCACCTCCGCCCCTTCGGGAGTGGATGGAGGTCACGGTCCTCAGGCCCTTCCCGCCAGCAGCCCAGGCTTACCATATTGAAGACTCTCTTCACCTGCTCCACCGCCTTGCTCTTGTTTTCGCAGGGCAGAAAGCGATGCTGTGGAAAAGGAGAAACTATGAGCAACACTGACGCCTGGTCCCGGATGCACCGTGCTTCAGAGACAGCCTGGGAGCAGGAGGAGGCCAGCTCATCTTGAAGGCCCACCCTGCAGCTCAGGGAGGACTGAGCCTTCCCCGCCAGGCAGAGAAGAAACACAGCAAGGCAGGGGCCAGGCGGCATGTGTGTCTCTAGGAGCTCCTCCCCACTGTTAACAAGGCTGCATCAACACCTCCGTCTTGGAGTTTCCTTCCGGGAGCATCCCAGTGCCAACCAGACTGCTGAGCCAGCCCTTCTTCCATCCTGTCCCGCTTCTGGCCTGTCCCCCTCCTTGGTCCTAGCCACGAGGACCATTTCTAAGTGCCCTGTGGAGCAGAGACACAGGGTCAGCCCTGCCAGCCAACACCCTTGCCTAGCGCTGTCCTGCAAATAGAGCCCAACTGATTTCTCAACATCGGCGAGGGAACAGAGGAAACCGGTGGGGAGGGTATCATTGCAGTTGGAGGGATCAGTAATCCTGGGGGATTATTCGCAGACACTAGCCTGGGACCAAGGAGACCCCTGGCCCTTCTAAAATGCCGGGACAATCCTGGCAGTCAGCCGGGCCCCACCTGAAGCTCTGCTTTCAAAAGATCGAGAAGAAGAGGAAGGGGCTTTCCCTCTCCTGGGCCCTCCACCTCTGCCTGCTCCTGTGGGGCCCAGGGCCTCGGTTCCCAGGGACAAGGGAGCCCTGGTTGAAGCTCTGGGCCCCTTTCACGTCGAGACTGGGGACTGGCTAATAACCCACGAATGACTCACAAATAACAGGAAAGCTATTGCAAATCTTCACATGTAAGCATTCAGCAGCCACCCCCACCCGCGGCTTTGAGAGAGCCGAGCTAGGCCTGGGGCTCCGGAGGGGCAGGGCACCCGCCGGCCGGTGTCCCGGGGTCTCCGGGCGAGAGCAGGGCTCGAAGAGGAGGTCTCAGGACGAGCCCAGAGGAGCCAGAGCCAGCCTGCTACTCACACAGCGCCGCAGCCGCAGCCGGAGGGTCTTCAGCTTCTCCCCCAGCGAGTTCACGTGCTCCTTGATGTCAGGCCCATGGTTCTCAGCCTGTGGCATCACCTCCTCCAGGTAAAACTGGATCATTTCCGACAAGGCTTGGCAACCCAGGTAACCCTGAGGGCGGAAGCCAAGGCGGGTGGTGACCCGGGAGGAAGGGCTACACTGCCTGAGAGGATGGCTGTGTTCCCCAGGGACCTCGTTCAGTGGCCACCTCCCCCTGGAACGAAGCCCTTGGCAACACCCAACCCTCTGCCTCCCCCTGGCTATGTGCTGAGTTAAGATCTTCCCACTTCTCCTTTTTTTAAAGTGAAGGAAGCAGACCCAGCTCCCTGCAGGCGAAGAAGCCGAGCCTCCCTTAGGCACACCGCTCGCTCCCTGCCCCCGCCAAACGCGCTCACCCCAGACCTCACCTTAAAGTCATCCAGCAGAGACTGGGTCAACAGCATGCTGTTCAGTTGGTCCTTCATTTGCTGCAAGAACACAAGGAGAGTGAACCCAAGGTTCGGAGCAATGCTGAGAATGACTGTCTTTCTGATATCCTTTTATTGAGAGACGTTTTGATTTTTAATCAACACAGCCCTGTCTCCAAAAGGGAAAGGAGGGCTTTGAAACAGGACATTCAACAGCACTGAAAGCCCTTAGTTAAACCAGGTTGTCCTCCGGGAATCAAGTTCTTTTAAAAACCTGGTTGATTTTGAAGGCAAGGCAGAAACCTGCCTGGGTCCCAGGCTTCTTTCTGTAGAGCTGCGTCACATGTGCAGGGACCCTCATTGCCAACCCCTCAGCACCCTCAGCTTTGCTGTCTCCTCCCTGCCAACATCCAGCTGCAGCGCTGACCGTTCTCTGGGAGTGGCAAGCATCTTCTCCTGCAGGTCTCCCCCTATATGTGCTACCCCCAACCAGCTGTCTTTCAGGTTCTAGAAGCCCTCCAAGCTGAGGCAACTTTTGTATCCTTGCCATGGGGTTTTGGGAACATCTTCACCTCCAATCAGATCTCTCCCAGCCAATGAGGTATTGAGCTCCAGAGGAATCCTTTACAGATTTCCTAGCATCGGCTAGATAGTGCCTTTACATTTTTAAAGACAACTTTTCTTGCACAACCTGCTGCATCACCAGAGCTCAGATTAACTCACTGAACCCACAGTTTGACCCGGGACTCTTAAGAATTTCAGCTTCGAGAGGTGGAGGTGAGTGAAAAGGAGGCTCTCGTGAGTGCCTGCAGAATGGCTCTTCCTGCAGTCCTAAGGGAGAAAGGAAGGACAGGAGGGCTTTGTACTCACAAAGAAAGGCTTCACTTTGCCGAAGGCAGCTCGGAGCTCCCGCAGCATGTGGGGCAGGCTGGCTGGGAAGTGGGTACAGCTGCTGTCAGACAGGGTGCTGGCATCTCGGCTGGCTGCCACCCCAGCCAGGAAGACCAGGCAACAGAGCACGGCTGAGCTGCTGGGCATGGCGGAGCTCTGTCTTCTTCGTTGAGTCGGACTTGTGGTTTGGTTTTGCAAGAGCAAGCCCCTGTTGTGTAGACCTTCACCTAATGTGCCCCCTTTTATATTGTGTGAGGCCTCCCATTCACAAAAAGCCACAGTGTCACAGATTTCCTGGCAAAGGTTTCTTTGCCCCTCCCTTCCCTAGACCTCTCCAGCTTTGCATCTGGTGAACCTCTTACTCAAAAGTTTTTAAATATTGCATCGTAAGCAAAAGAGATGGGTGAAAAATGAACTTCTGTATATGGCTATTTTTAGGAGAAGCTACTTCTTTCTCCCTTTTAAAATAATGTTCAACTTCTCTTAATTAAAAAAAAAAAAGTTGATTTCCTGGGGTGAACAGCTGTTCTCTGCGCAGGGACCCACAGTTGTGGGTTCCATTCACGTGTCTCTAGATCACAGTGACGAGGGCAAATTGGCCATTCCAGAACACAATGTGGTTAAGAAATAATATCAACTCTTCAACCTGGGTTGATATTCAGGGCTTCTTCTTGCTGGGTTGGGAAGTTACCTCAACTCTCCAGGCCTCAGTTTCCCCAAATGAAAACAAAGATGTGAGCTAAATGTCCTCAAAGCTGCCTTCTGGTTCTTTTATGTTCCAGGACTGCTCCTCAAAGTGGCCAGCTTCCCAGAGGACAGTCAAGGGCATGGGGTGTGTTCCAGATTCCTTCCCTGGCCCTGGGTTCATTTAGACTCTCAGATCTATGCTTCTAACCCCCTCTGCTGCCCCATCCTCAGGGGGAGTTAGGAAGAGTAGTCCATGCTCACTGGAAGCTGTGCCTCCAGTCACCGTGACCCTCGCTGCCACTGCGCAGTGAACTAGCCGAGACACAGAGGTGTCAGGTACCCTGCGCATGGGCGGCGAGGGAGGGAGCCAGAATCTGCACTTAGGTCTGCCTGACATTCAGGCCAACTATTCCCTGTTCTACACTGGCCCCAGCGTGCAGAATGGAAACTTTGGATTAAAGAGGCATTAGGTTTCTTCTGGGTTGTGAACTGCTTAGGCTGGAGACTCACACTTGGAAAATGGGGAGAAAGAAGCAGAAGTAACAAGGAAAATAAGTTGAGGTTCTATGGAGGCTGGATATGAGGTCTCTTTCTCTCCTCTTCCCTATCCCTTCTCCTTTCAAAGAAGCCTTAGTTGTCTTTCTTTGGATTTGCAGTGTGCGCGCGCGCGCGCCCGTGCGTGCAGGGGTGGAGTAAGCCGGACGTAGTAAGGAATGTTGCTCTACCCCTAGAAGGAAAGGGTGGAGACGGTGCCTTCACTCCTCCTTCCGCAGGGGCTTCTCCCCGCCTCTCCCGCGAGGAACTCGGATCCAGGGGCCAGGAGGCCTGGGCTCCGCCACGCGTTAAACCCGGGCAAGTCACTTGACCCTCCTCTGCCTGTTTTCTGTCCATCCCGAGGGCGCAGCAGTACCTGCCTCCTGCCTGCTGGGGGCCTTTGGGCTTCACATGCGCAGGGGATCAGGGAGGTAACTCGTGGATCCAGACGTAGGTGTCTCCAGCGTTTCTGTTATTTCCTTGCCTTCCTGCATCAGCATTGGTGGCCCTGGGTTCTGAGCCTTCCCCATTAAAGAAGCTCACTGCACCAGACAAGGAGGGCGAATGTACCGGGGCTGTTGTGAGTGGGCTGGGGCAGGAAGGAGGGAGAGGGTCCAGGCCCACGCTCGTAGGGCAGGAGCAGCGGGCTGTAGCCTCGCTTCCCACCCTTTGGGGAATGTCAAAACAGAAATCTAAGACTCATGAAGGGAGAGAGAAGTTTTAGAAATAGGCATGAAACTATATTCCATATCCAGTGATAAACCATAATGGAAAAAAAAATGAATAAGAATAAGAATATATATATATATATATATATACACATATGTATGTATAACTGATTTGTAGTATAGCATATATTAACACATTATACATTGACTAATGCTTTAATAAAATTTAAAAAATTATATAGGTGTAGAACTGACTCAGGAATTGCTGCTCCTGCCATATTTACACTGGGCTTAGCTAAGAGTTCTGACTTTGGCCACTAGGAAAAAGAGCGAAGGGGTCAGGGGCTGGGTTTTGCACCCCTTCTGCCCTGCCCCTCACCTCTTGGCTCCTGGGTTATCTGGGTTGTATCTGCTTTAGCCCGCAGGGCTAACCTCTCTCGGAGATGGGTGTTGTGGGTGCAGACTCAGCCTGGCAGATCCCTCAGGCCAGAGGCCCTACTTTTGGACCCAGGTGGCACAGACCCCCTCTTACCCAGTTTGCCACCATGCCCTGTGCCCCTCTATGCTGCTCAATTGACAATAACTGCTGCTATCATCCGTGTACCCCACTGCCTCTGCTAGTCAGTGTGAGCTCTCTGAGACCCAGCGCTGTTTCATTATCCTATATACCTGGTGCCGAGTACAGGGTCTGGCCTGTGGAATGTGCTAGGCACATAGCTTCCTTTTTCCTGTGTCACAGGAGAGTATCCTGTGAGCCCAGAACGGGGCTGGAGGAGCGTGGACCTGGGCAGGTCTAGACACAGGCAAGCACTCAGAGAAACAGGAACAGCAACTTAGAAAGGCAGGCTGAGTCTCTTCCACTTTCTTCTTATAATTTCAAATATTAAAGGCACACTCACACAGACATGGACACGCACACGTGCATGCAACGGCAGGTGAAAGGAGGAGGAAAGAGCCATTTCTATCTCCCTTTCTTCTATAATCCATTAGGTAGGGTGAGGGTAAGCTTCTGCCTTCTTTGTTTTGGAATGTGTTGCCAATTACTTCCGGAGAAGGCAATGGCACCCCACTGTAGTACTCCTGCCTGGAAAATCCCATGGACGGAGGGGCCTGGTGGGCCGCAGTCCATGGGGTCGCTGAGGGTCGAACATGACTGAGCGACTTCACTTTCACTTTTCCCTTTCATGCATTGGAGAAGGAAATGGCAACCCACTCCAGTGTTCTTGCCTAGAGAATCCCAGGGATGGGGGAGCCTGGTGGGCTGCCGTCTATGGGGTCGCACAGAGTTGGATACGACTGAAGCGACTTAGCAGCAGCAGCAGCAGCAGCAGCCAATTACTTCAAGTCATTTGTTGAATTGTTGATCTTCCTCCACTGATTTGAAACCGTTGTCCTCTCTCCTCTCAAAATTTTCACAATCTGAATGGTCAGAGACCATTTAGGCAATCTCCTTGATGCAATTACTTAATTAACAATGGAGACAACAATATCTTCCCTATCCATATATCTCATAGAACCGACGTGTCAAGATGATATATGAGAAGAGGTATGCACATTTTGGGAAAAGTTAAGATCCTCTGCCTATATATTGACCAAACAGTAAGAACAACAAAGTTGACACCCGTGTCTCAAGACCGTGAAGGTATCATTCATCTGAAAAGGCATTACAATCCGCTGGGAAAAGTCCCTAACTCACAGGGTCACATAGATGAGACATAAATAAATGTCAGCGGTCTGCACGTTCGATTTGGGCTGGCCTTTCCAGCCCAGAGGAGAGCCCGAGCAGGGGAGGAAACGAGTGAGCAGATCCCTGTGGATGGACGGTGCCTCAGTCTGGACACATTCAGCCTGTGGCTCACAAGACAACACAGGCGCCGCTTGTTAGACTGCGGGCTCCTTGAGAGCAAATGAGCCCAGTTACCCCTCAAGTCTACACTCACGGCAGATGTCTGACGTGTGGTCATTAGATAGAATTTAAGCGAATCTTTTCCCGTGCAGACTAACTGGGAAATCAGAGGAACGTGTGGGAGGGGAAATGCCTCTTTCTTCTCCCCCTGCTCCCAAATATTCCCTAAAGTCAGTATTCAGCTACAATGGGAAGACAGCCTGACTCACCAGGGCTTTAAAAGGAAAGGGATATTATTTTTTGGTCTCCATTGACAAGAAGTTCAGAGGCAGGTTGTCCAAAGTTAGCACAGCACCCAGATGTCACCAGAACCAGCCTTTTCTGCCATCTTGCTTTCCGACATGTTATTTTAAGATGCCAGGGACGAGGGACAAGGGTAGAGACCACAGGCCCTAATAATTTTTCCGGGATGTTCCATTCATGCGTTTCACCACTTTAGCTACAGAGGACTCTAGGCAGACAAAGTGTGGATAGATTTTGGAGGGTGCAGTCTAGAGTGTACAAGGGCTTGGAAAGAATCACCTCGTGGCCACCCTCATGCTCAGCAAAAGGACCACCTTCTTGGTAGAATTGCCCTGTGCCTTGCCACAATTCTGTCCCAAGAGTGGAAAAGAGATGGGGAGCCGCGTGGGCCTGCCTTGTGGAATCTCGGCTTGCTGGACTCAGGGTTCAGCCAATGTGTTGTCAACAGGGTCACCACGACAGTAGCAGGCAGGTCAGTGATGAAAGCAGGGAAGGTAGGAGGGTGCCCACCCGGAACCAGGGGGCTGACGACCTCCACCAAGAACCCCTCAGGGCTTGGCCCCTGCTTGCTCATTTGCAGCTATTACTTCAAGGCTGATAACGGAGTTTCATTTCTTCTTCTTCAGGACATCTAGAACGTACCACAGTTTCCCCAGCGTGAAATTTCTAGTATTCCCTTGAATAACCCCCCTCGGCTCCCTGAACCGTTGGTTCCTCAGGGGCTGTGCGGCAACAGGCCCAGTCCAGAGCACAGACTATGGCTTCACACCCTCCACGTGCAGCGGTGGGGGGGGGCAGGGAGGGGTGCCCCAAGGGGACAGGGTTCTGCCTGTGACTTTGACCTTGTGGTTGAGGTGCTTCAGAATAAAGACCTGGTGGGTCAGAGCTTTAAAAGGAGCCCCAGTTGGGGCTGGCCCCTCGGCTGAATCTAGCAAGGGTTATGCAAACCGGAGTGGGCGCCCTTCCGAGGACCTAGGCCGGCAGACACTGCAAACCACAGCGGAAGGGCTGATCTTTGGACAGCCAACGTGGAATTCCCCTTTGTGCAACGGTGGCGCCAGATCAAGCAACTTGGATTTTCCTTAGGGGACGGACACTGTGTTCTGTAATTTCTCACGTGAGAAATTTGGCTACAGGGGCCAGGACACAAGGTGTCGGAGACCCTGCCACCCAGAGAATGCAGCTGTCTCCGCTCGGTCTGCATGACCACCTGGAAGAACGAGTGGGTTCCTGAGCCTGGGGCACAGATGGATCCCTTCAGCTCCAAGGCTGTCCCTCTGGTGGGATTCAGTTTACTCAAATTCCCCTGAATGGCTGACACTTCAAATGTATTGTGTCTGAGCAAGTCACGTGACTTGTGTGGTCACTCAGGGGCACATGCTTTGCTCTGCTGTCACTGTCTTGAAATTCTTAACAACCGTAGAACATTTTCCTTTTACACAGGGACCCAGGATGATGGGGCCCATTTTTATCAGAGACGAAATACATAGCTTCCTCTCAGCTTCATCCAGTGACATGGTGCCCTCACTCAGGAAGGGGACCACCATCTAACCTAACATACATGCCAGACGCCTAGAAATAACTTGTTGGTTCCCCTCTCTCTCTTAATAACCTATGTCCAGTCTATTACAAGGTCCTTGCAGAATTTTCTTCACAAACATCCTTTTTTTTTTTTCTTAAGCTTAAGCTGCCCTGGTTCTTCCTTGCAGTGTGCAGGCTTAGTTGCCCTGTGGCATGTGGGATCTCAGTTTCCCAACCAGGGATCAAACCCACACCCCCTGCGTTGGATTCTTAACCACTGGACCCCCAGAAAAGTCCCCACAAACATCTTTCTAATATTCTAACTTCTATTTGCATCAGCAGCAGCAGCAACTGTCTGGTTCAAGCTAACATCTTCTCTCTCCCGGGCTCCAAACAAGTGCCTGCTTGATATTCTACTATCCGTTTTGCAAACTGTTCTCCTCTTTGTAGCCCAAGGGATTATTTTCAAAACACCACTCTGATCATGACTCTCCCCTTCAGTGATGTGCCACTTTCCTTTCCTGGGTAAAATAAGGACCCGTGTTCTTAATGCTGTTTACAGCCCCCTGTATCCTCTGACCCTGAGTGTTCCTTCTGCCTCACCTTCCAGCGCTGTCCACTTCTCTGTGCATCCCAGCCTTACCGGCTTTCCTCTTTTATTTTTTCTCAAATGATCTGCGCTCTCTATCCTACTACAGGGCCTTTGTGCACGTAGTCTCCTCTTTCTGGATGGAAAGAGATTAGAGAGAGGGGATTCTGCTCTCTTTATCCTCCAGTTCTCAGCTTACAGCTTACTTTGTCAAATGAGTTTTTCCTTATTCCCCTGTCAAGGTTGAGCCACCTGGGTGTATCTCCTCAGGACACCCTGCTCCTTTTCTCTGTAGTACGGATGTCAGCGTGCAATTACTCACATGGCTATGCGGTCACCTGCTTGATTTCTATCTCCTCCATTAGACCGCCCTCTGCAGGGGCAGGGTGCATGTCTATTTTCGATTATCGCTGTTTGCCTGGTACTCAGCACAATTTCGGGCACATCCAAGGCTCTCACTAAATATTGTCGATGACGGAGCAAGACGGAGCGTGTGCCTCCTGAACTCCTTGTGGCTATAAGTGGCTACATTTGTCTACTATCTCACATAAAATAGAGGGTGAAAGTAGCCTAACAGGCTGCAGTCCATGGGGTCACGAAAGAGTCGGACAGGGCTTAGTGACTAAACAACAGAACAAAATCCGCATCCTTCATTTTACAGGTGGGCAAACTGAGGCCTCGAAAAGAAAGTGACTTTATGCTAAGTCACTTCAGTTGTGTCCGACTCTTCATGACCCCATGGACTGTAGCCCACCAGGCTCCTCTGTCCATGGGATTCTCCAGGCAAGAATACTGGAGTGGGTTGCCATGCCCTCCTCCAGGGGATCTTCCCAACGCAGGGATCAAACTTGGATCTCTTATGTCTTCTGCACTGACAGGTGGATTCTTCACTGCTAGTGCCACCTGGGAAGCAGGCACCAGAGATAGTTAATAACAAAGGTGAAATCAGAACTCGATTCCTTTTGCATTCTTCTTCTCAAATCAGTACTTAATTCCTTGACTGACATGAGTGTTAAATCACTGAGTTCTCATGCTCAGCACCAATGGCCAGGGGGAGTTGTCTAAGATATGAGCAGCAGTGATGAGCAGAAGCGGAAAGTCTGTGAAAATGAGCTTTTCCTCCATAAAACAGTGATAACTCTATTATGCACTTGCAGGGTGCATAGCCCTTATGCTTAGGAGCTGGAGATGGGGGTAAGAGTTACTTAGATATTTTTCTTTTAGGGAAATATATCAGGCCCTCGAGTATTTGCAAACAGAAAGGAGTTTCTTCTGTAGATTTTCTCTAAGATGTGACTGCAGTGACATAACGGCATAGTTTGGCTCACCCTCCTGCCTGGCACCCTTGAAGCACAGTCTCCTTCATGGACCTTATTTAACAGAGCTGAGGGCCTGCCTTCAGCTTTCCTGCTCTGACCTTCATCTGTACGATGGACCCCGACTCTAAATCCTCAACCCCACTGCACATGTGCTTAGGTGCACAGCCGCACTAACATGGGACAAGCCACCTGCTCCCTCAGTCCTGGACCTGCATCACTTCTACTGTGTGTCATTTACACGCCAGCCCGAGGTCGTCCATTCTCCAGGGCAGGGAGTGGGAGCGGGTCACTGTGTTCAGTGTGATCCTGGATTCCCTTAGTCAACTCTTCTCAAACTATTTGGATTCAGGACTGCTTTACCTTCTTAAAAAGTATTGAAGACCTCAAAGAGCTTTTACTTTGTTAGATTATGTCTGTCTATATTGATCATGTTAGAAAATAAAACTAAGAAATTTTTAAAGAAATCCATGTATGGCGTTCTAAAGAAAAACAATTAAAAACCCACTACATGTTAAAATAAATAGCATATTTTTAATGAAAAATAACTGTATTTTCTAAGTCGGAACACATTTAGTGAGAGGAGTGTACTGTTCTGACACAGTGTCACAAATGTCTTTGCATTCCTGGTTTAATAGAAGAACTTACGCTCTGACATCTGCTCCCACAGCCAACCCACTGTGATAGGTTTTTTAGGTGGAGGCATATGGAGAAAATCCAGCCTCACAAAACTATACAGTTAGCAGACGAAAGTCCTCCTACAACGTGTCCTTGGACCAGCCTTTGAGAGATGCTGGCTTAAGGAGCTGAACCTTAATTAAGACATTTAACAAAAATGTCCGTGAGGATGAACGGGAGGAGGGTGATCAAAGTCTGGCCTCCAAGGAAGGAGTAGAGGACTTACGTGGAGGCCCCTGACCTGCAGCAAGAAGGGAGACGCCTAGTGCTTCACTGCTGTCTCCTTCATGAAGAGTTTCCCAGGAGTCTGTGCAGTTCTTCAGCGTGACATCACCTCTGAGCATCACGTGTGTCCTGGAAGCGGCAGTGTCTCACACGCGCACCTGTGGTTTCAAGTCAGAACCCCTAGGAGTCTGGGGGCTGCTTCGCCGTGCCCTACTTGTTACTGTGAATCCCCTTCACCAAGGGGCTGGGGCCCCGGGATCAGGCTGCGAGGGCTGGGGGCAGTCAGGGGCGCTGGGCAGTGGGAGGGACCCTATTGCAGACTTATTTTTGACTCTACTTTCCATTTGCACTTTTAATTCTTCTCTCTCTCTCTCGCTCTCTCTCCTTCAGTTCTGAGGGCCAGTTAAAAACCCTGCTTTCTCTTTGGCTGCTGCTGCTGCTGCTGCTGCTAAGTCGCTTCAGTTGTGTCCGACTCTGTGCGACTCCATAGATGGCAGCCCACCAGGCTCCCCCATCCCTGGGATTCTCTAGGCAAGAATACTGGAGTGGGTTGCCATTTCCTTCTCTTTGGCTAGATTTGGGCTTTCTCAGTTTTCAGAAAAGCTTGGAAAATAAAAGCCAATATTTCCCATTCTAACAGGCCAGGATTCATTTGATCAAATCAGTACAATTTGCTTTCTATTCTCTTCAGACCAACTGCACAGTTGAGTGGCAGACAAAGGCAGAGGGCTTTGACTGATCTGGTTAATTCAGAAATCGCTTTGAAAGGCAGGCACCCTTTGAGGAACTGGGTCAGACGTGGTGTGCTCAAATTAAAACTTGGTCCCTGCTTGCTGTCTGACTATGGGACACTCTATAGGCTGAGTGGAAAGAGGTTTTTTTTTTTTTTTTTTTAACAGAGGTGGACTAAAAAGTCCTAAGATGCTTTAACCTTCAAGTGTATTTCATAGTAACATATTCACTAAACCATAAAAGATATTTGAGGAAGTCCAACAAGGTTCTGATACTTTTATGGTTACACACATCAATGCTTAAGAACATCATTCTTTCAAAAAAATCGAACAGCATCTCTTTGTGTCTGGATTTTGGGTAATTCTGGACTGTTCCTTGTCATATGCTTCAAGCAGAAGTTTGGATGTAAAGTAGTTGACGGACTGGTTTCATGGAAGCATGGCTAAGAATCTTGCAGTCAAGCTTCCTGGTGTGGCACAGCTCCTATGCCTCTGACAGCAAGGCCGGCTCTTTGACAGCAAAGCACCCAGCTTGCCCACTTGCCACCACACCCCCTCGCTGGGTCCAAGTGTTCAGTTACTGGAAACCACTTGATGTGCCCTGCCTTTGGGCTGGTCTTTGCAGGAGGCACTGGTGGTTAAATGTGTAGGCCCTCCAGTCTGACTGAATTTGCAACCCAGCTCTGCCCTTTAGCACTGGTGTGACCCTGGGCAAGTCACCGAACTTCCCTGGACTACAGGGTCTCCAGCTGGTTGATGCTTTTCTGCGGGCCAGTGACCCTGCGAGAGCTGGAGGTATCTCTTCATGGACTGAAAGTCTCAGGTTCTTCACCCCAACATTCTGAGGCTGTTACAGGGGGCAGAGATGTCAACCTCATGGTCGAAAGAGCTCTGGCTCGTGTCCAGAGGATGGCTTCCAGCCTTGGCTTCCACTGTGAATCCTGGACCTAGCCTTTCCATCTGTCGACTTTGCTTTCCATATTGGTGTGTGGGAGGTTTGACAGAGTGGTTTCCCTAGGGTACTTTTCAGGCATGTTGTGATGCTCCTATGCCCCTCCCCTGCCTCAGCTACCCTCCCTGGTAGGAGTTAGCTGGCATGGGTGACAATGATGCACGCTTTCCCACCCACTCACCGGATCCGCTAGGTCAGCTCGAGAAGGGGCCCCTCCGGCCCTTTCCGGAGATGCTGCCCAGCTCTGGAAGTGCCATTCTGTAAGAGAAACAAAAACCTTTCCCTTGGGCAGCTTTTGCGTGTGTTCACCTGTGTTTCCTTCTCGCAATCCTGGCCCCCAGCTTTCTTAAGTTGCAGTTTCATTGTGAGTCAGAGATGCTGAGAGCAGTGGAAATGAGAGAGGCCTCCGCTGGTCGGGGAGGACATGATGCTGCCTTTTCCTCAAGAGCGAGGCCTGGGGCGGCTGGTGGGGGCGTGGGAGGGAAGTGAACACCTTCCGGAAGTGGATTTCTCACAATGACTGTCCCTGGGAGGAAAGAATATTACTGGAAAGCCCTAGAGATCGCTTCGGCTCTCTCCGAAGGGCCTTTACGTTTTCAGCTTATCTGCCCCGCGAGGTAAAATGTCTGTCCTTCTGAGGCTGGCCAGGAACAGGCCGTGGCCAAGGAAGCGGTGTCCTTGATGTGGCTGGCTCAGGACCGGAGTCTCGGAGGATGGGCTTTCTCGGTGGCAGGGGTCCCATGGCAGGCTGTGGTGGATGCCCGTGGCAGCCGGGCTGGGTGCTGCCTCAGGCTGCGGTTTCCCAGCGCTGCAGGCTTTGAAGCCGAGAGGAGGTCTCTCAGACCCTTGGTCACAGCTAACGGGGAAAAGGAAAGGAGGCGAGGCGGAAGGACCAGAGCCGGAAGGACCAGAGCCGGAAGGACCAGAGCCGGAAGGACCAGAGCCGGAAGGACCAGAGCCGGAAGCAGACTACCCGACCGCCGTGGAAACCTCTGCGGAGGAATACTCACCTCATACAGGCTCCAACGCGGCGACTCACGGAGCCAATGAAGCCAGCTCCGCGGAGCAGAGAAGCAAAGATCCATTGGTCAGAAACACACGGATAGGGCCAAGGGACAGCAGGCCACCCCCAACTTAGGAATGCCCATTTCTACAAACTCAGATGGCGTCCATACATTCGTTCTTGCCTTTCTGAAGTCAGGAGCGCCTTACTGCAGGATTCTGCTTCTGAGACCTCTTTAATGAAGTGACCAGTTCCTCTGAGGGTCTCTGGGGCAGATTCAGGGCCGGGAAGCGGCCATGGGCAAGGGGCCGAGCGGTTAAGGGTGCTGACCCCGGGGCTGGGCTCTGTGTGCGTCTGGGTCGTGAGCTGTGATGGGTTGACCAAGACCGAAGGTACCTGGGAGCTCTGGGTCAAGCAGGGCAGAAGGCAGGGGTTTCGACCGAGCAGTTTCAAGTGAGGGTGGCCTCCGAGGGGAGGGTAACAGGAACCTCCCAGAACGGGGTCTCAGGGAGAGGGAGCAGAGTGTCAGAGGTGAGACCCAAGACAGCCGAGGCTGTTTCAAATGTTGCCTGTGCGTGCATGCTCAGTCGCTCAGTCAGTCTCTGTGACCCTTCGGAGTGTAGCCCACCAGGCTTCTCTGTCTATGGGATTTTTCAGGCAAGAATATAGGAGTGGGTTGCCATACCCTCCTCCAGGGGGTCTTCTTCACCTAGGGATCAGATTTGTCTCCTGTGTCTTCTGCATTGCAGGTGGATTCTTCACCTGGGGAACTGTGGGGAAAGCCCCCAAATATTGCCCGAGGCTGATCATATATCCAATAGGAGAAAGACTCTTTCTTGTCAGTCTTGTAGACCCTAGCTCCCAAGAACCTGAGCTGAGGTCGGTGTGATTTATAGTATAATACAGCTACATACTAGGCTAAGAACAAATCAGCATTTGAAAAATGAGTTTCTGTGATGACATTGTTCCAAAAAAGTGACTTACAAACAACTATGTCTAGGCCAAAAGCTGACCTACACTGAAAAGCACAAACACGTACCTAATCAAAGGGGCTGCCAGGCGTGCTGTGTTGGGGAGGGATGGCGATGGGGACTTGGGGCTGGGCTTATGGAGGGCAAGGGACAATTGGATATCCTCAGTGGGAAGTCATAGGCAACCTGGCCTGGCATCTCTGCCACTGGAATCCAGAGCCCCGCCTACACGTCTCCCAAGGAAGCCGTATCATATCTGTGAGATGGAAGAAATAGTAATACGCATCTCCTGTTGATGAGAAGAAAGTGGCATCAAAGCTTGTCACAATGCCTGGCCCGTAGTGCATGCTCAAGGGCCATTACCTGGCGGGCAGTCCAAGGCTTCTGTATAGCCCTGCTATACCTCCCGCCCCACGACTACCAGGACAGCTATGACTGGTGATACTCCCACAATTTCGCTTTCCCTTCTGGGCCTCTTGAAATGACTCTGAACGTCCAGACAGTGGTGCTAGTGGAGCAGGGCAGGCGGGGGGAGGGGTGGGGAGTGCCAGGACTAGGGAGGGCCTTTGGTGGAGGGAGACACCCTGGGGAGTAGCGTGTGAGAGCTTCTGGTCACTATGACCACAGCTGGGGCTTCTGTTTCATTTCAGATAAAAGCAGAGGGTTTAGAGTAAACTGGAGGTGAGGAGGAGGAGCTGGTGGCATGTGAGAGGCCACAGGGAACCCGGGTTTGCTCCTGCACTGGCTGCCGTGGTGGGAAAGCTGGGGTTGAGGCTGCTGGGGCCACTGCAGCTGAGACCTAGGGCTGCAGAAATGGTGAGGCTGCTGCCCGTCACATGGACCTCATGGCAGTGCGCTGAGCTACAGGCCACATGTGGGTTCAGCTACAGGTGGTAGTTACTGCTATCACCATGCTAAGGACAAGCAACTTAACCCTTTATGTTGATTGTTCCCGATCAACCCCAGGCTGCCAAGAGAACAGATGGAGTTCTTGATGTCATTTTTGATTTTTCCAGAAAAATTTTTACAGGCTCATCTTAATGTATCAGTATCATCACCAAACTCCCATTTGCAGGAAGCATCAGTGGCTGCCCAGGTCCTTCAGAACAGACCCCAGCCACCCAAGCTTGGCATTCACACTTCCAAATGCCTTTGCAGCCTTCTTTCCCACAGATTTTCTGCACGTGGTCTCTGGGCAAAACAAAGAAACCTGTTGTCAGAAGATGCCCTGTTTGATCTCAGCATCTGGCTTCCACTCGTGGCTTTACTGGTCTGCAAAGACTGCACCCCTCCCCACTTTCATCCAACTGAATCTTCCAGAGCCATCTCTTCCATGAGCCTTTCTTTACCAATCCAATCCCACGGAACTCCCTTCCTCTCTCTCTCTTTCTTTTAAATCCTCTACAGCTTTTGCTGTTGTTGTTTAGTTGCTAAGTTGTGTCCAACTCTTTGAGACCCCATGGACTGGAGCCCGCCAGTCTCCTCTGTCCATGGGATTCTCCAGGCAAGAATACTGGAGTGGGTATCGGGGTGGGTTGTTGCCATTTCCTTCTCCAGGGGGTCTTCCCGACCCAGGGATTGAACCCGCTTCTCCTGCTCTGGCACGTGGATTCTTAACCCCTGAGCCACCAGGGAAGCCACTGCTTATGACCATAGATGGCCACTCTTGGTACCACCACCTCGAGTTGTGAATACACACACCACCTTTCCGTGTGTATGTATGTTTGTGTTTTGTCCTTGGGTCTGGGACCCATGTTGACACATGCCAGGGATAGGGAGGAGAAAATCCAGCTTGAACAATCTAGCAAAATACTTTGCTCATTTTGGCTAGCAGACGAGTTTAAGATTCTCAAATGGCGAAGATTTGGGCCCAGGAGAAGGCGACCCGTTTGAGTTTTAGCCTTTCTTCTGTGTGGCTGTGGAGATGTCTTCCAACTTCATGGAGCCTCAATTTCTGTCTCTGTGAAATGGGGAGACTCCTCCCTTGCAGAAGATCAAAGATGCCTGACCATAGGTTGAAATACTTTAAGGCCACAAAATAGCCAAGGATATGGAAGAGTTAGCCCCTTTGTGGTCTTCTCCTTGACCCAAGGAGGGAGGCCCTGCTGGCTTTTCCCAGAACCAACAGCAGGAGTTGGACCTGGATGTGTCTCCTCCCTCACTAGGTCCCAAACCTCCAAGTCCCACAGCCCTTTCCTGGGTTTTAGCCTTCCCAGTGCCCTGTGTGGCAGTCTGTCAGACCTCCCTTTCCTTTCTAGGCCACATTACAGCCATGGGGATTTGAGTTTTTCAGAGAGCTTCCTTCTAAAATCCCCCTCTACCCAGGGTTCCCAGGGATGCCAAGGACCTTCCTTCTTGTGACAAGGCTGGGGAAACACACTGGTCTGCAGACTTCTTATTCATCTTCTTGATCTGAGATGGCAAGTTTGAGCAATCCAATCTAGTGTGAGTGTGAGTGTGTGCTTGTGAGCATGCACGGGCGTGTGACTCTGCAGCTCTTCTGTGACTAACGGATGCCAGCTGTGTGCTGCCATATCGTGTGTGCCTACCATGTGCCGTGGCCTTGACATAGCCTGACCCGAGGGAAAGAGCTCTTGGAGCCCTGCTGATGCCCACAGTTGGCTATGGCCTGCCCGCATTGGTTTCCTTTTATTATTCCTCAATTCCTTATTTTGTGCCAGGAATTTCATCAAAATTATTTCATTTTAAATTTCACAACCACCTCAAAAGTTTAATCAAATTCTCAATCCTATTTTATTTATTTATTTATTTAAAATTATTTGTTTGTTTGGCTACGCTGGGTCTTAACTGTGGCACCGTGGATCTCCCATCTTTGTCGCGGCATTGGGAATCTTTACTTGTGGCACATGGCCCTGCAACTGGCCACCGATTGAACCCGGGCCCCCTGTGTTGGGAGAGCAGAGTCTTAGCCCCTGGACCACCAGGCGAGTCCCGTCAACCTGATTTTAAAGAAGAATAAAATGAGCCTCACCCTGGGTCAGAGAGTTCACAGTGATGGAGGCAGAATTGTGAACCCAAACTTGACCCTGAAACTTAGACCTTAATAAAAACTATACCATATAGAGTCTTACAAGAGCAAGAATTTTCTCAAAGTAGCCATACCTGCTTCCTGAGCTTCCCTCTTGGGAAACTATTAAACTATTCCTCTACATTCCTTCTAAACTGCATTCACTCCCACTCTACCCACCCTCCCAACCCAGTGCTTCAGAAAGCATCGCCCATGCAGTCAACAGCTTCTCTAAGCATCTTCCAGGAAGCCTCTCCCAAAGAGGCTTACCTCTTACCTCTACCAGTAAGCGGCAGAGATAAGAACTGGTCCAGTTCAAATCCAAAGGGCTACTGTCCATGTAGATGATTTTCCCAGCCTAACCTTTAAACATTCTTACACTGAAGAAGAATTAGGAGTCATCCAGTCTGGATCCTTGCCTTCAAGACATGACCGAACACCAAACTCCTTCGCTCTAGTCTTTGTCCAGTTTTTTCCTACAGTCTTTCAGAAAAGATTTCACAGTGTCTGTGATCTTGTTGGTCGGAAAATTTTCTTCAGTCCAACAAACCTACTCTTCTGCTTTCTATCATCCTGTTGCTAGCTTCATGGAGCACCAAGCGGGGCAGATAACCAAAACCTTCTTCCATTGCTGTTTGCCTTGGTAAGTGGGAATTTTACAGTCTGCGTGCATCTAGAGTGTGTGTGCCGTGCTTAGCTGCTCAGTCGTGTCCCAAGTGCCCTTACAGGTATGGTATCACTTGGTCCTCCCAGCCACCCTAGGAGGGAGGCCAGGTTAGGGTTCTTGCTGCATGAAGAAACTATGGCTTAGAGAGGTTAGATAACTTGCTTGAAGTCAGATAGCCAGGATGTGTAGAGTTGAGACTTGACTCTAAGTGCTTAGCACTATTAGAACTGGCAGGGATTTTGGAGTTTATTTTCCAGTTGACTTCTGTATTAATCCTTTCCTTTTACAGATGAGGAAACTGAAACTCAGAAACTTTAAAGAATCTGCCTGAGTGGCAGAGTGAGAATCAGAAGTTTGTTCTAGTCAGTTCATTTCTTTACCCCATCACCATACTGAGATAAACAAAGTAGCTTTAATAATTAAAAAAAATTTTAAAAACACCATTGCACCTCAAATTAATATGAAGTTATATGTCAATTATAGCTCAATTTGAAAAAATGCTGGGAAAAGAATCTGAAAGAGAATGAATATATGTAAATGTATAATTAAATCACTTTGCTATACTCCAATAAAATTAAGAAAAGAAAAAAGTAAAAATGTGACAGGGGTTTGGTCTTCCCCTCCCATCATCCTTTCAGTACCCCAGAAGAAAAGCAGGACCCCTGATCATCACAGGTGCTGGTCAGCCCCTTTCTCTGGTTGTGGCTTCCAAAGGCATGGAACAGCAGCCCCCTCCACTGCAGTGAGAGGAAAGTACGTGCCACCTTTCAAGTAGAAAAAGAGTAAGAAAAAACCCCAGGCTCGGCAACCATAGAAGATAAACAGCATTGAATCTCAACGTGGTTCATCGGCAGAATTTTCCCCAGAGCCAACGACCTGTGGCAGAGTGATATTTTCCACGTTGGCCACTGTGATTTGGTTGCGGTGCACTTGCTCTCTTTCCTTTCGATGGAGTCAGGCTCTGACGCAGGTTCAGGGCCCTGGCAGGTGTCTGGGGTTTACATGGCCATCTCTGGCCTCTGACACCTCACCCTCGCCCCGCCTCCTCTCGCTCCCTCACACAGACCTGCTGGGGCAGAAGCAGCTCGAGGTGCTGGAAGGGCGTGAGGGTTTGGCCATCTCTAGAACCCCTTAGAATATGCCTGCAGCCTGAAGGCAGACAGGGGCGGGATGGAAGAACAGAGGCTGGAGTCCACAGGAGTTTCTCTTAGAATACAGTACAGAAAGTTGAGGGGATTTGATTGATGACATTTGATATCTTTACTCACTCCTTCTTGCTAAGTTCTTCTGTCTCATGTGGTGCTTGTGTGTGAGACATTTATGGACCAGAGGGCTTTTCCAGGGCTGGTCAGATTTACCAGGTACTGTAAATCATTGTCTGTGCTGGCCACCAGATGAACTATCATCATGCCCAGCAATAGTCAGGTTCCAACTGGAGGGCTGGGGTGACCTCTTCCACTTGCTCCTTGGGAAGAAGACTGTTTCCAAGGGTGTGATGGCTCAGGATAGAGAGATCAGTGAACTTTCGTTCACGATTAAGGCATGGCTGGCTGCGGGCTGTATCCAGGGGGACCTCAGGCCCTGGCTTTAGTTCTCTTCATGCTGTGCTGGGCACCAGCTCTTCCTGGGTCCTGTGCCCAGCCCTCCAGGGCCCTCTCCTTGGTGTGTTTTCCTTCACCAACACCTTCACAGGTACCAGGTGTGCCCTTTCCTCCTCCTACAAAACCCCCATTTTCTTTAAGGTTATTAATCAACTGAACACTAAAAAATAGGTTGTGACTGCAATTTCTCACCCTCCCATGAAAACTTACGCAGTTTTCACTGGTAGGGTATCTAAATAAACAGGAACATTCTTAGCTCTATGTGTGTGTGTGTGTGTGTGTGTGTGTGTGTGTGTGTGTGAGTATTTGAGGGCAGGGTCGGGGGAGGCCCAGGGCCTTCCCAGGCTGGTTGGATTTATCATCTCAGTCACCCTCCTCAGTATGCAAGATGAGTAGTGCCAGTCATAGGCAGTTACCCACTTCCCTGGAATTGCCCTGTCCTGGTGACATCTGTGGCTTTTAATGGCCAAGTTTGTTCTATGCTTTTGAGGAAGCCTGGGAAAGAAAAAAAGTCCACCCTGGAAACAATATACAAGCAAACCACCCATCCACCCGCTTCCTGAGTGAACGTGGCTGAGTACTCCTGAGCCAGAGGCAGGGCTGAATTCCTTGGCTTCTCTTCTTGACCAGTCCCACCCTGGGTGTGGCCTTAGCCCCTTCCCCATCACTTTAAAGGCTATATCTACTTTGCCGACTAAGGTCCATCTAGTCAAGGCTATGGTTTTTCCAGTGGTCATGTATGGATGTGAGAGTCGGACTGTGAAGAAAGCTGAGTGCTGAAGAATTGATGCTTTTGAACTGTGGTGTTGGAGAAGATTCTTGAGAGTCCCTTGGACTGCAAGGAGATCCAACCAGTCCATTCTGAAGGAGATCAGCCCTGGGATGATGGTAAAGGTGAAACTCCAGTACTTTGGCCACCTCATGTGAAGAGTTGACTCATTGGAAAAGACACTGTGCTGGGAGGGATTGAGCGCAGGAGGAGAAGGGGACAACAGAGGATGAGATGGCTGGATGGCATCACTGACTCGATGGACGTGAGTTTGAATGAACTCTGGGAGTTGGTGATGGACAGGGAGGCCTGGCATGCTGCGATTCATGGGGTCGCAAAGTTGGACACGACTGAGCGACTGAACTGAACTGAACTAGTTAACAGTGATGGCTGCTCTCAGACCCGGCTGGCCTAGGAAATGTTCAGCAATAAACACGGTTGTCCTGGCCGCCCCTTCAAAGCAGCACATTAATGTTACTTCTCCTGTCCCGTTTGCCATCACTCGGTCAGGAACCGTGTGCATCCTAACGACAGCAGGGTGAAGGGCTCTCAGGACCGATTACAGAACAGACGAGAAGGCTTCGTGCTGAGAGTGGGTTTGTGGGACACTCAAGCTGGCTACTGAAAATCGCTTGGGAGGTCCCGGAGTTGGCACCTGACTGGGCCTTCCGCGCATGACTTTTCTGGTTCCTGACACTTCAGTCTCTCCATCTCAGGTGGAGTTTGTTGTCCGAGGTGTTCATGGGATGGTGACTGTATTAAAAAGAATGTGAGGCAGCACGTGAGCTGAGTCCCAGGAGGGGAAAGCCATGAATCAGGAGTCATGTAGCAAGACAGGGTTTTCCTGCAGGCTGCCTTTGGTCAGCACGGGTCCACGGTTCCTTTGAGGGATTCCCCGACGACACGACGCAGCGGCCACGCTCTGGTAGAACACCTCCAATTCCCCCATCTGGCCTGACTCATTCCAGCCCCCAGATTGCTCAGTGGCGCTCAGACCTCCAAAAGGTGCTGCTCGGAGACTCAAACAGGGCCCCAGCAGGCACCCCCTCATCCACCGTGAGACTGAGTCGGAGGCTGAGCAAAATGGCTCATCCTCTCAATTCTGGGAAAGAACGATTGGGTGTCCCGTTGACTCTCCAGTTCACACCGGGAACCTCAAAAATGGGAAAAAGCACAAGGGCTGGAAAAATATTATAATAATTATCAATGCTTTCTGAATCTCTGACACTGCTCGATTAGTCATAGCCGCAGTGGCTGAGATGATAGCACCTCGTTGACCTCCTTAACAGTTAGTTGGTGATGATTAATTAACCTCATCCAACCTCTGGGCAAGGGAGAAGGGCATCTGGTGACTAGATGCAGACGCTGAGCCCCAGGCAAAGGAGAGTGGGACCAGCTTGAAACCTAGCGTGGCAAATGTCCTTGAGAGAAGGCTCGTTCTAGTGCTCCTGAGTCATGTGGGTGAGTCCCAAGGTCAGAGATCGTCACTCAAGGTCCCGAAGACCTCCGGGGGGCTTCCGGGCGGTGTCTCCTCCTGATGTTAGGATGCAGATGGACAGTGTTTTCGTGCACCTTGGGTGCCATGGTGTAGCCAAACTTTTCTTATCACTGTTACCCTCAAGCTCCTCCCCAGTTTGGCCACTGACAGAGATGCCTCATTCATCACCAGGTCATATCCAAATTCATATAAACACCTCATTTTCCCTCCCTGCAACATGGAAATAAAGTTACCCACCACTCTTGTTGGGAGAAAATGAAATAACAAGTAGAAAGCGCTTGGCACCTTGAGTGATACAGAGTGGGCACTCAGCAAATGGTGGTTTCTTTCATCTCAGTTTCTCCCTGTCCTGTCCCTTGCTCCCCCAGCCCCTCTTCCTGCCTTCCTGCCTCCAGACGTTCACTGATCACCAGCTGCTGGGCCACTGCCTCAGTTCTCGGTGACGTGCCCATCTCTGAGCCGCTTACATTTCAGTTTGGCCCTCGATTATTAAATAATAACTTCTTGGGTCCTTCCTACTTGGGGCGTGACCCCCCATGTAGGCTGTAACTTCTTAAATTAGGAACTGGGCTCATTGCCTCTTTTGATGCATGTACCCAACAGGTCACTAAGAAAGCAGTAGGTATTTTAGAAGAGACCTAAGGGGGTAGGGATGGGTGTGTGGCAATGGAAAGTTACCTAAAATGATGGGGAAACCAGCTGGGGCACTTCTGTTTGGGGATTTCCCCGGACCACACTTCATGACCTGTCCCTAGCCCCTTGGGCTTTATTGAGCTGTAATCCTATCACACTCCCTACTCTCTACACCTATTTTGCCCGTGGTGCCTGTTTGAACTGACAAAGATGTAGCGGAATGGAGAATGTTGGGATATCAGGGCAAAGGCCAGTGAGTGCATCTTTCAGGGCAGGATTCCCAGGGGGTGGGGGGTGGGGATGGTGGGGCAAAACCTTGTGCTCTGCTGGTTTTGAGCACATTGAGTGCTGGTTTCACTCAATGCCTCCCAAGCTCTACCCCATCTCTGTGCCTACTGAAGCTAGGCTGGCTGTCCTGTTCTGGACCATGCTGGTCTCTTGGGAGGGTCTCTTCTCTCTGTGCAAACAGCTCAGACACAGGGGCCAGTCTAGATCCAGGCCTTGGGGCCCATTGAAGAATTTGAAAATTAGAGCAACATCTGGCCTCCAGGGCTGTTCAGTGGGCAGAGGTCTGTGGGGAGGGGTCTGTTGTTAGAGGGGATGAATGAGTCATCTTAAAGCCGTTGTGCATTTTTTGACCCAGCCCCGTGTCCCTGATACATGTGCTTCTTTGCATCCAGATGTGTTTATTTTGTCACTTATGCACATTGCCCTCTGCTCTGGGGCTGCTTGACAGAGAAGATGCTGGAAGGTCCTGGAAGATGCTCCATTGGGGTGGGTTTTGAGTGTGTTCAGCTGTAGCTGATATGCTCAGATTACGCTCAGATGAGATGCCCCAAGAACCTGGCCTAGCCCCACCTATTTTCCATCTGTTTTCTATTCTACTCAACCCAGCCCATGCACGGACTCTTCCTTAAACGTTAGGATTATAACATGTAGAATGTTGGAGCTTGAAGGGAATGTAGAGACAAGCTAGTTTATCTTCTTCCTCATTCTGTGGGTGGGGAGACAGACCCAGGACTTGAGCATCACTTGCTGGGAACCCATATGGCGCCCACACATGGAGAGCGCTGAGTTTGCCTCCCCTGGGATGAGCGCCCACCCTCGGGTGATGGCCCACAATTCATTCTCATTTTATCGGTTGTTCTTGAAACAATGCCTCTTACTCCTTATTCCTTTTACTACCAGTCTTAAAACTCACCTTCTCCAAGAAGCCTTCTCTGGTTGATTCAGTTCATTCTCCATCCTTTATCAGGTGGGTGGCCTGCCTTATATCAATTTTCGCTTAGTGTTGCTTTTTCCTCCAGGAGCTGCTATAGGGTTATTTCAGTGTGTTCCTTATTATCTTCTTTAGTCTGGCAACTCTTAGAGGGTAGAGTCCATTGGCTTGCTTCCCCCACCATTCTAGGGGCCCTTGAAAGGCACCATTTTCTTCCTGAGGATCGCTACCCTTTGCCCAGAGCAGGGCTACAAACCCGGGATGCTCAGAGTCCAGGAGTTGGCTGGCATTGCCTGATGACCCGGATCACAAAGACTTTCTGTGCTGAGGGTAAGGCTGGGGTAAGACTTCTAGGAAAACAAATCTCTGACTCCTACACTGGGGTCAGGCTCGAAGCAGCAGGGTCCACCCCCTGCAGGCTTTGTTGCTGGGCAGGATGTGAACATCCTTGATTTTTACTTAATGGTCAAAGTTAAGTAACTTGTCTGGGGTCACACTGTGACACATTATTGCCAAACCTGTTCCTTTTGCCAAGTCAGTCCTTCTTTGTACTTTCCTGCCCAACCCATGTAGAATTCTAAAATTCTCAGGCCAGAAGGGAGTCTATGGTGGGGTCTTAGAGGGATGGGGATCTTGTCCTAAGCAGAACACATGGAAGTCGGGTGCACCAAGCGATTCCACTTTTACCTGTGGTCACCCATCTCAGCATTGCATGCTTCAGAAAGCTCAGCTGTTCTTGCAAATGACATTTCTGCTAGTATAATTTGATCTTGAGTTCCTTATTGTGTTTTTCCTGCCAAATATGGGAATGGGCTGGTGTCTGCTCATGTACCTAAAAGTATTCATTGAAAAGTTGCCTTCCAACTTGAAGCACCTAAGTACCCTGATTTTATTTTCCTTGCTCAAGGCCCAACAAGCCTGCCCCTTCCGGACTCACTGCACTCACTCACAAACCCTGCCACAAATGATGGCAGATGACCATGTCAGGCCACATGCCCTCACGGATCGGCCTCCCTGGGACATGATGGGGGCCCTCGAGAGGATGTAATGGTTTGTAGGAAGTGCAACATTCTGGGGTACTGCCTCTCACTCTTTCTCCAAGTGACTTGGAGATGAAGCAATTTCTGGAGAAGTTTAAGAAACTTGAATGTCCTTAAGCCCAACCTCTGACTTTAGTGATAAGAGCACTCATCTCAGAGCAAGCCAGTGGCAGGGCTAGGGATTGGCCAAGGCCACACACTTGGCTACTCAGAGAACCCAGAACCTGCCATGCGTGGTTGTGTTGAGTTGGAGCTGAAGGAGGAAGCGGAACACAGCTGCTGTGGGCTTTGGGGACAGGCGACTCCCCCTGGATCACCTACTGCCTACCCCCGCCTCTCCATCTGGGTCCTTGGCAGAGTCCAAGCTTCCGTGGGGACAGTCCTAGCTGCTTCCCGATCCAGAGAATCGTACTGAGGGGCCATGTGGTTTTGGTTCCACCTGTAGACATGCTTTTGCTGTTTCTGAATCTTTGACCCTGCCTTTAGCAGGACTGGGCCTTACCTTGATTGGCTGTGAAATGGTGAGACCTCTCTGAAGTTGCTGTCTATTGCTCCAAGGCAGGACCCCTGTCAAATGCTTTAAAGCCCACAGAGACAGGAGTGAGGGGAGGGGCTTCTCTGACAAAGAGGCACGATCCTCAGGAAAGTTGGGGGCCAGAGCATTCAAGCCCAGCAGCTGTGTCTGCTGTGCCGACTCCCATAGCGCATGGGCGTCAGCCTGACAAGCATTTACTGGGTTGGACATTTTTTTCAATTTATTTGCACAATAACTCTAAGAGATGGGGTCTATTTTTATCTCACTTTTACAGAGAGGAAACTGGAAATTAGAGAGAAAGCTGAAATAACTTGGCCCTAGCTCACTCAGCTAAGAAGTGGCTGTGATTCAAGCGCAGGCAGCCTGACCCTCAGCTCTCACTCTCACTATGTTGCGTCCCTAGGCCACGGCTCAAGGTGTCCTGCAGGATGGAGGGGGAGTTCCACTTGCCCCCTGGAACCACCACATAAAGGGGTTGTGTGTCCTAGGAGTTGAGGAAGGGGAGTGATTTATGCGAGGTAGAAGCAAAGGGATCAAGCTGAAGTGGTTTGGCAATGGCTGGGTTAGAGAAGAGCCAAGGAGGGCGGGGATAGCTCCTTTCCCTTCCTCTCCAGCGGCCTTGCTGATGCTCTTCACCTGGCCCGGTGTCTCCCCCGGGCTCACCTCTCTGGCCTGCAGGGGTCTTGTCCCAGGCATCACCTTCATAATGTAAGTGCTACCTTCGTGGAACCACAGTCCTCTGGGGACTTCAGTTAGTATGGAGGTGACAAGGAAGGAAAAAAGGAAAGAAGTTTAAGTTTGAGCTTCTGCCTTTTCTGAAGCCTTCAGGGTCTCCCACTTGTACTAGCCCTTTTCAAAGCCCTGGACCCTTGTTTATATTAGTAATTATATATATATATATATATATATATATATATATATATATATATATATTCTTTTTTTCCTTAAAGAGAGCACTCGCTTCAACTGTATATGCCTCAGGGCCCTATCAAACCTGACTGTGCCCCTCTGTCACCCGCTCAGCCAAATGTCAGAGTCCCACAACCTCCCTGAGAAACACCGCAGACCCCTCTTTTCCTCGTGGAGCCCTCCCACACAGTATGAACCTTGATTGAAGGTGTGATTCGCCTCTGAGTAGCTGGGTTAAGTTTTTGTAAAGAGGTTGCTGTGTGAACACTTTTGCAGACCTCAAAGCCACCAGAGGCTGGGAGCTGAGTCTACTTTCTTTGTGATGATGACTCTCTATGATTTTTCTCCATAGATAGACGTTTGAGTGTTCTCATAGGATTCCAAGAAGACACAGAGGGAGCATTTATGTACGAGTCTATATGTCCTCACCATGGACACCTGTGGATGTGTGTAAGCTTGCATGTGTGCAAAAACTTCCGCACTCTGTTCCATGGGGTGCGTCACTTCTGTTATAGAGATCTTGGATGTAGAGTCAATGTCAGGGACATGGGATACCCAGTTTATTCTAGAGATTTGAAAGACTGGGCGTCCAGATACCTGTACATCGCCGGGAAGGGCTTTGCCTGGGCCACGCCAGTCTCTGGCTGCTGGGCTGCTGGGTAGGTTTAGAACTGGGGGGACCCCTGGACGGGAGATGCTGAGGGAGGTGAGGGAATGTGGAGTGAAGTGTAGGTCAGTAAGCTCTCCACTCACCCCCCTTCTCCAGTAGCCCCACCCCGGCAGAGGCCCATTTCTGCACACCTACAAAGACATCTCTAAAACGTGTTGGCCGCGGTGGCACAGTCTGGTTGGCTGAAACAAAAAAGAGGGGTGTTTACCGTAGGGCGCCTGGGGTGTCTCAGAATACCCAAGGGCAGGAGCGGCCGCTGGTCCCCAAGGGCGGAAACCAGGAGCTGAAGCCGCCAGAAAGCAGGCCTCTGCCTTTCGCTCGGCGAGGTCACCCGGCCACCCCTTTCTGCTTTCCTTGCTGCCCAGGCATGTTGCTCTCTCCCCAGACCAGCTGTCTCTGCGCCTCTGAGCAAAGGCTACAGCGACACAGCTCTGCAGACGACTTGTCTTCAGCCCTTTAGTATCTGTCTGGTCAGTGCTCTGAAGGCTCCATCCTGGCTTTGGGAGATACTGCAAGTGGCCACCCTCCGATCAGCTACATCCAGGGGACCCAGGTCATGTGGCTTCCAGGGCCACAACACACTGGGAAGACATTATAAATTGTTCCCCAAGTCAAACAGCTCGGCCTCCATGAAGACCCCTGCCCAGCTGACGGAAGAAGCTCCTCTCCTGAGTTCCCATGGCACTTTACTTGCCCCCTTCTATAGCACATTTGTTTCCTACCTTGTGTGAGTATTGCTTTTACAAACGTCTTATCCCCCCATCCCATGTATCGCTAAGCTTCTCTCTTATCTTTATATACCTCACAGCTTGTGCAGAAAACCTGGGCAGGTACTGAAATAAAGAAAGTTTTTAAGAGGCTGAAGTAACTTGGCCAAGTCATTTATTTCGCTGCACTGTGTTAAGTTGATTCAATTCAATTCATTCAATCAATTAACTCATACAACCAAATTTTATTGAGCGAAAAAGACAAAGAGAGTTCTCACCCCACTGAGCTTCCAAGTGAGTGGAGATCATCAGCAAACTAGACCATGCACAGTGCCCAGGCAGAGATGTGTCACTCTCTGGCACTGCCTTGAGGAGCCCACGTTCCTCGGGGGTCTCAGACGAATCGTCGGATACATTCCTGGGTGACAGGACAGTGCTGTCAAAGGATGAAGGAGAAGTGCTGTCAGACTTCACAGAGAGAGTGATTTACCACCCGGGGTAGAAGGAGGGAACTGAGGGAGGTTTCACTGAGAAGCGGGCCACGTGACTGAACGTGCAGAGTGAGTAGGAGTATGCCAGGGAGAGGGGTGTGTGTGTGTGTGTGTGTGTGTGTGTGTGTGTGTGTGTGTGTGTGTTGAGGGGATTGGGGGCAGGGAAAAAGAAGGGAGAGTGACAGTGATAAAACCCTTCCAGACAGGCTGATGCAAAACAGATTTTAAGCATTATGGAATGGATGGGGATGCTGTTGCAGAGACAGCTGCAGTTTGAAAAGGCGCGTGCGTCCTCTGCTCTCTGCAGCGCTGGTCACGACAGCGAAGACATGGGGGTGGCTGCGATGCCCACGGACAGGTGAGGGGCAAAGAAGATGTGGCCTGTGTGTATGCGTATAATGGGCATTGCTCAGCCCAGACAGGGTGAAATAATGCCATTTGCAGCAACATGCATGGACCCAGAGACTATCACACTAAGTGAAGGAAGCCAGGCAGAAACAAACATCATGTGATATCATTTATATGCGGAGTCCAAAAAAATGGCAGAAATAAGCTTCTTTACAAAACAAAAATAGACCCACAGACATAGAAAACAAACTTACGATTACGAAAGGGGAATGGGGGGAGAGGGATAAATTAGGATTTGGGATTAACAGATACGTACTGGTGCTTAGCACCCAGTCTCTCAGTCCTGTCTGGCTCTTGTGACCCCACGGGCTACAGCCTGCCAGGCTCCTCTGTCCATGGGGTTCTCCAGGCAAGAGTACTGGAGGGGGCTGCCAAGCCTTTCTCCAGGGGATCTTCCAGACCCAGGAGTCGAACCCATGTCTCCAGCATCTCCTGCTTTGAAGGCAGATTCTTTACTATCTAAGCCACCAGAAAAGCCCATGAATACTGGAATGGGCAGCCTATCCCTTCTCCAGGGGATCTTCCCAACACAGGAATCGAACTGGGGTCTCATGCATTGCAGGCAGATTCTTTACCAGGGAAGCCCTCATCTACACACTACGATATATAAAATAGATAACCAACAAGGACCTACTGTATAGCACCGGGAACTATACTCAATATTATGTAATGACCTGTAAGGGCAAAGAATCTGAAAATGAATATGTGTCTGGATCACTTTGCTGTACACCTGAAACGAACACAACATTGTAAATAAACTATACTTCAATTAAAAAACAAAAGAAGGAGCTGCTGCTTCTGGAATATGGTGAGATGTTCAGTGTTTATGGAGCACAAGGAATACGGGGAAGAGAACGAGGAAGTTAGCCAGAGACCTTGCCTAGCCTTGTATGCCGAACCAAGGAGGTGACAGGTATGTATCAACGGCCAGCTGCCCTGGCAACTGGAGGGCAAGGATGTTGGCTGATTCTGGCATGGGACCTGGCAGAGCCTGGAGACCAGCAATAACTCTAGGCCAGGAGCATATTCTAGAAGGCCCCAGGATGAAGCATTACACTGGCCTCGGGGTTGCTGACCTCTGGCTCAGACAAAGAAGGCTGGATGATGAGAAGTTTTCACTCCCAAATTGCAACCTTCCTCAGAAAGCACTAAATTTTCCCACTTTTATTCCCTGACGAATGTAGTGAGATTTTCTAAATCTTGCAATTGAATTTCAAGAGATCAAAAGAAAAGCTGTTCATTTGTAGTTTTTCTTTTTTTTAAAGCCAGCAGAACTGGGGGCTGCCATACTCACATGTCTTATAACCCTATAGTCCATGATCCCTCAGTTCAGTCCAGTCACTAAGTCCTGTCTGACTCTTTGCAACCCCAAGGACTGCAGCACGCCAGGCCTCCCTGTCCATCACCAGCTCCCACAGCTTACTTAAATTCATGTTCATTGAGTCGGTGATGCCATCCAACCATCTCATCCTCTGTTGTCCCCTTCTCCTCCTGCCTTCAATCTTTCCCAGCATCAGGGTCTTTTCCAATGAGTTACCTCTTCGCATCAGGTGGCCAAAATATCCGAAAAGACAAAAAGTTCTCTGGAAACTGCTCCTGTCCTGGGATGCTGTTCCTCACGGGACCTCAGGGGTGTTCTCCCTTATCCCAAGATACCTGGGCAGAGGTGGAGCGTGGCCAACTTCTCGAGACTGTTCCATGGTCAAAGTCACTCCCTGGGCCCCTTCCACCTTTTCAGCTCTGCCTCCATCCCCTCCCAACTCCAAGTTAACCTCCAGCCGTGTTGGCTCTCTTGCTAATTCCGATGTTCGGGTCTCCAGGACACTTGTCGACAACTTTCCCCCTCGTCTCTGTCTGTCAAATATCCTGTTCCTGTCAAATATTCCTGTTCCAGGTCAAGCCCAAAGGTCCTTGTCAGTGTGGAGACTTCCCCAGCCCATTTGACCCAAGAGCTCCCCCTTCTGTATTCTCTCAGCAGTTTAGACTTACCTCTTACGACATTTATTACAGCCTTTTGTCCTTATGTTAAGTCAGCTGAATTTGTTGACTAAATCTCAATCATCTCTGTATCCCTAGGCCCTAGTAACTGTACCTGACAACCAATAGGCTCTCAATAAATACTGTTTTTTTAAAAAAATAATTAATTTTAACTGGAGGATAATTACTTTACAATATTGTGATGGTTTTTGCAATACATCAACAGGAATCGGCCATGGGTAAATATGTGTCCCCCCACCTCCTGAACCTCCTCCCACATCCCTCCCCACTCTATTCCTCTGGGTTGTCCCAGAGCCCCGGTTTTGGGTGCCTTGCTTCAAGCCTCGAACTTGCACTGGTCATCTCTCTTACATATGTTTCAGTGCTATTAGTTCAAGTCTTCCCACCCTCGCCTTCTCCCGCTGAGCGCAAAGGTCTGTTCCTTCCGTCTGTGTCTCCTTTGCCGCCCTGCTGGTAGGATCGTCGGTACCATCTTCCCAAGTTCCATACAGACGCGTTAATATACGGTATTCGTCTTTCTCTTTGCGACTTCCTGTGTTTGCTGGTGAGGGGTGGTTTATCTCTGCATCTCATCTATCAGGGTTGGGTAGTATAACGATGACTTTGGGAAGAATTCCAACAGCAGAACGTGAGGAAAGGGCATTACAGGTGGAAGAAGCAGTATGAGCAAACTCTCCAAGGAGGGAAACAGGCACACACGGGAGCCTGGAGGGAAGGAGAGGAGAGGAGAATGGCAAGGGCCAAGCTCCATACGCCTTGCTGAACCAGGGCGTTGTTATCTTGTCCGAGGGGGCTGCGATTCCCAGAGGAGGAGACCGAGCCATTGAAAGGTCAGTCAGCTCACGGGCTGGGGATGGAGATGGGATTGGATCAAACCTGCTCGGCTCTGAAGCCCATGACTGATCAGAGCCTTTGGGAAGAGTAAGCCACTCAGGTTGGCTAGAGCCTGGAGTTAGTGAGGAGGAGCAAGAGGAGGGAAGCGTGGAAGGACCATCTTACAGAGCTACATTACTAATGGTATCTCGTGTTGTTGGGCTGCCTATCGTGTGCCACAACCTATGTCAGGCACTTTAAACATGTTATTGCAGGAAAACGATAGCGGTGCTATTACGTGATCAAGCCCACCTTACAGGTAAGGGAACTAAATCTCAGAGCGGTTCAGTAATTTGCCCAAGGTCACACAGCCAATACATGATGGACCAGTGACTAAACTCGGACCTTTCGATTCCACAACCCACTTCACTGCGAAAGAATTTAGCGAGTGAATCATCACTTAATACTTCAATTCTGAATGATATAATGGGGTATGGATTTTTTCTTTTTTTAACTTTACATAAGCAAGTTCCAAGCCTAGGCTTTTCTTCCAACACCATCCTTTCCTTCCTGTGTGTTTCTGCTCACTAAGCCTATTTTCTTGCCCTGTGCCCTCTGCCCAGATGGATAGAGCTGGACTCCAGGCAAAGTGAACTGCTCCCTTTAAAAAAAAAAAGACCAATTTTCTGGCAGATTAGAACTTTTCTTGAGAACGGGAATGGGCAGGAAGGTGAGAAAAATGTAAAGGAAAAATAGGGGACCTTGGCCCAGATCTCAAGAAGAGATGGAGAAATGGCTTTGGGAGGGCGGGGGAAATTGTCACTGTTTTCATATACATTTCCTTTTTAGGCATTTAGTTCTGAATGGGTGAAGTTCAAAATCAGCTTCAGTCAGAATTACCTGCTCCTGCTTGTTCAGAAGGCAGGTTTTCTGCCCCTACCTCAGATATTCAGATTTTTAAATTTTGGGTGAAGCCCAAGAGTCTATCTTTCTAAACAAGCACCTCAAAGATTTTATAAATAGAGAACACAGCCTTCAGTGACATGGTTACACCCATGGGCTTTAGCCATTAGTGTGGAGAAAACTTGAGGTGCCAGGAACTTGGGGCTGGATGGCTTCCAGATTCCTTCCCCAGTCACAGGCATTGACCTGTAGGCTTGTGTAGGAGTCCAAGTCTTTCGGAATTAGTGATGTGGTTACAGTAGCAACGTGACTCTGTGGATGGAGGAAGGTGCGTCGGATGTGAGAGTCTCCCTCCATGAGCCCATGTGCGTCATCTCAGTCACAGCTTTACTCTCAAAAACAAGTCATTTTTGCTCCTGTCAGCATCTTGGCCTGCAGTGGAGGGCAAGCTGAGATGCAGGGGCCCAGACACACGCTTCAGGTGATGCTTCGGGGCTTGGCTGCGGCTGGGGGGAACAGGAAAGTATTAGTCGCCTGGCTCTAGGTGATTAAAAAGTATGACTTCAAAAAACACTGCCAGAGGAGATAAGAGCTATCTGCTTACATGAATTTTAGGGACTGTAGTATTTTGGGTTTTACTTTTTATTACCAGAGATTATAGAGGTCAGAGCTCTCCAAGGAAGTCAGTTTCAACCTGGATGCACTTCCAAACAGTCTGAAGCTTTAAAACATGGAGCCGTCCAGACCTCACCCCAGATCTACTAAATTCAGGGTTTCAGGGCCGGTACTTAGGAATCTGAGTGAAGCTCCCTGGATTCTGGAGCAGCTGCTGGACTGTCACTGCTCCAGGGACTGGAAGACACTCCAGAAAGGTGAAAGAGAAAATCAGTCCAGCTTGAATATTGCAATATCAAGTCATCTGTACTTTCCTTGCCCCATCTTTGTCTTTTCCTTTCCATCCCCACCATTACATGGCAGGAAGCTCAGAAAAGCCTCATCTCTCATTTCTCCTATAAGGCAACACAGGGATTTATCTAGCTGTGTACAATCCAGAAGGGGTTGATGCATTCGGATATTGTACATATATTAATTTTCATTACGTTTAAACATGGCTTGCTTGCTAATAACACTGGCCTGCTGACTTTGTGGAGGACTTTGTAGGATGTGGGCTCCCAGGCCCTGGAAGTCACAGAACCACGTTGGTCGACTTCTGTTTGAGCCATGGGTTAGAGAGCCTGTGCTGGAAGAGCTGGACAAATGAACCCTGAAGTCCTTCCTAACACAGGCATCCCACAGCTTCAGTGTCAACCATTTCGAGTGTTCTTTTCTTGACTTTTGTGTTTTCTACACCTCCATAGATTTTTTACCCAGATATAAGCCCCAGGTTGGGTTCATCGTAATCAAATGGGTAGTGAGAAACCGAGAATGACTAGCGATGGAAGGAATTAGAGAATATGAAGTCTCCCGAGGGTGCATCACTTGAATCACACGCTGCATCTTTCGTCTCAATGACAAGCTCTTACCGATGTCATCATCTTTCCAGGGACAACTCAGCCAGGAAGAGCTTTGGTGTACCTTGAGAAAGTCACAGCATAGAGAGGCATACGCACCTGTGTTCGTTGTGATACTATTTACGCAAGTAACCTAAATGCCCACTGACAGAGGAATGGATAAAGATGCAGAGCATATACAGAGTGGAATATAGCTTAGCCACGAGAAGGAATGGAATCGGGCTGTAGAGATGTGGATGGACCTCAGAGTCTGTCATACAGAGTGAAGTAAGACAAAGAGGAAAACAAATACATATTAATGCATGTATGTGCATATATTTTTCTAGATCTGGAATCTAGAAAAATGGTACAGCTAAACCTACTTTCAGGGTAGGACTAAAGATGCAGACATAGAGAACGGACGTGTCGTCACAGGGAGGAGGGAAGGGGAGGGTAGGATGAATTAGGACGGACACATATACACCACCGTGTATAAAATCAATATCAAGTGGGAAGCTGCTGTATAGCACAGAGAGCTCAGCTCGGGGCTCTGGGACGACCTAAGGGGTGGGATTAGTGGGGGTGGGATTAGGGGTTGGGTGGGAGGGAGGTCCAGGAGGGAGGGGATGTATGTATCCATATAGCTGTCGTTCAACAGAAACTAACACAACACTGTGAAGCAATTATACTCTGGTTTTTTTTTTTTTAATGGTGTTCCCAATTAGAGATGCTTGATGCAATGACTCAGGAATCAAATAAGAGAGCAAACTGCCAAAGAAACCCCCTCAACCAGGCTCCTTGTTTGCTTTCTGAATCTTCACTGGGGGGTGGAGGAGATATGCTGGGATTTTTTCCACCTAAGATTTTCTGTTTGGGCCCTGAAATTCCATTATATCATAGGAAAAGTAACCGTGCCCTTGAAGGACTGAATAGGGACTGACTGCTGTGGGTGGGGTGATCTGAGTCCCAGGGGAAGCTCTTGGGAAGAAGACTCCACCGGCCTCTTTCCTTTCCAACTCATACCCCTTCCTCAGAGCTGCACTCAATCCTGAGCTTGTCTGTGAACATTGTTCGGATCATTCAAGCCCCAACTGATGTCCCTGCCCACACCTGGTTCTGATTCTAGAGTACACTTGTATTCTTACAATTATTAATCATTTATGCTTTTCTAATAGTTCTCAATTAGCTATTTTGGATTTTTATGTATCTTTTCATGCTCATTTACTTTCTCAAGGATACTGTGAACAAGTTAATGCATGTACATAATTTATTTCCATTGAAATAAACTGTTGAATTGTTGAGTGTCAGTTTATGGTAGCCATTGTTCAAGGTCCTGGGCAATATACATATATATTTTTCAGATAGATATATGTATATACATATATATACATATATATACAGATATATTTTTTCAGATAATAGGTGCTATAAAGACAAAGAGTCTAAGGGAAGTTAAATAATATGATAAGAAATAATTGATCAGGAAAATGAATGATAATTTCACTACTTTTTGTTTACTTATCAAAAGTATCATATGCTAGATGCTTTAAAAAATTTACGTCTCTGTGACTAGATTAAACCATTACAAAAAGGAAATAATCCAAGCGGAAAAAATACTATTAGGCTGAAAACCATGGTTATTGAATTAAACTGCAAAATGGAAGCCACAAGTTACAAATGGACACTGCAGGAAACTAAGTTAGTGAGTAAAAGATCAACTCAAGATAAATTTCCTAGAACACAGAAGAAAAAGATAAAGAAATGAAAATGAAAGAATAGAATAATTGCGAAAGACAGATATCAAAGAGCCAACCCACAAGTAACAGGAGTTACTAAAATAATTTACAGAATAATTTGTAGCAGAAGCCATATGTAGAACATTATTAACCTTCAGTAACATTTTGTTTTTGAAACTGAGCCTGCTTACGGTATTAATTAAGAATCTTTGCTTTGTGTTAGGGTCCCAGCTCAAACTGGCTTAAATGAAAGAAGGGGTTTTATTGGCTCATATAGTGAAGCCCACAGGTTCACCAGGAATGTGTCTCTCCAGCTCTGGTTTTCCTCTAGGTTAGCTTCATTCTTGGGTACTTTGTTCCCATGGGGTGGCTCCCTTTTGCTCCTATATTTTTCTAGGTTTCCAAGCCCAATGGGAAGAAAAAGGTGTGTATTTCTAATACTTGTGACATTAACCTTGGGTTAATCCTCCCTGATTCTGGTCTGGCTTGAGTCTTGTACTCACTCTTGAATCGATGCAGGTGTCTGAGAAGGGCTGTTGCGTTGGTTTCATTGGCAGCACACTCTCCTCCCTAGAATGAGGGGATGTTCAGATCTGTCTAGTGCCCGCAAGGACTGCAAATGAGGGAGAGACAGGTTCCCACAGGATAATGTGCTTGTGGATTCCAGAAGAGAGGGGAACACATGCTGGGCAAGCTAAATAACATCATCGGGGGGTAGATTAATAAACGAATCTAAAAGATTACCAAAATCCTATAAATAAGTATGCCTCAGATTTCTCCTTCTAACTCCTCACTCTAAACCCGATCTATGTGCTGCGTGTGCCAAGTCACTTCAGTCGTGTCTGACTCTCTGCGAGGCTCCTCTGTCCATGGGATTCTCCAGGCAAGAATACTGGAGTGGGCTGCCATGCCCTCCTCCAGGGGATCTTCCCGACCCAGGGATCGAACTCAAGCCTCTTACGTCTCCTGCGTTGGCAGGTGGGTTCTCTACCACTAGCTCCCCACCCTGGGAAGCCCCTGAATGCTATGACCCAGGGGATTTCCTTCCTTGAATTGTGGAGGAAAGGTTGTGCGACTCAAGAATTCTTGGGCAAACTGATGCTCATAGTATATGTACTCTTAAAATAAAGTTCCTAGGACACTCCTTGGAGAAGGCAATGGCACCCCGCTCCAGTACTCTTGCCTGGAAAATCCCATGGATGGAGGAGCCTGGAAGGCTGCAGTCTATGGGGTTGCGACTGAGTGATTCCACTTTCACTTTTCACTTTCTTGCATTGGAGAAGGAAATGGCAACCCACTCCAGTGTTCTTGCCTGGAGAATCCCAGGGACGGGGGAGCCTGGTGGGCTGCCATCTATGGGGTCGCACAGAGTCGGACATGACTGAAGCGACTTAGTGGCAGGACACTCCTTGAACAAACTGGTAAAAATGTGTTCCAGAACAATAAGGATAAATTAAGAGTAAGTACATATCATCACCAAGTCCTGTAGTTCCACTTCTGAAATGGGTTCCCTTTCCACCATCACCTGTCACTATCATTTCTCAGCAGGACCATCGCCAGTCTGTGAACTTGCCTTTGTCTTTCACTCTCAACCCTTCCAAGCCATTCCCTATATATTACCCAATGGTCTGCTAGTAAATTAGATCACATGTCCTTGCTTAGAATAATTTATGGCTTTGTGTGGTGTGTAGAATACATTTAGGCTTCTCACCATGGCTTTTGAGAACTAGCCTGTGCAGATTCAGCCTCCACGTATCATCCCCAACCCACTGCAGACACATAACCACCTGGCTGTCCTTTCTGCTAACGTGCCAAACTGCTTCCTCTGCAGGGCCTTCACACAGGCTGTTTCTTCTACTGACCTTTCCTTCTCTCCATTCTCCTTGGTTGGCTCTTCTTTCGTGGTGTTTTAACTTACTTACACCACTTCCTGAGACGTTTTCTGATCTCATAATCTAAAAATAGGCTTCCTTCTATTTTTTGTTGGCATCCTTATCTCAAACCACTAAACACAGTCTGCAATCATACATTGACTTGTGTTTACTCGAGTTATACCTATCTTTTCTGGGAGCCTGAATCCATGAAGGCAGGGACCTATTTTGTTTGCCACAGAATTCACAGGTTTTAGTACTTTGTGGGATACAGGAGTGGTGCAAAATATGCATGTATTTTAGGAGGCAGGAGAGAAGAACCATCGAAATGAGGCAGCTACCTGGAAATAATGATATACTAAAAAGATGTTGAAGTAGTCAATTTAATTGTAATTTATAATGTGATGGCAAAGCAAACATTTTTCCTATTAAGGAGATGATGTTAAACAAATGGAGCTGGGGGCAGATTTTAAAGCTCTGAATTAAATGAACAAATTCAGTATATAATGCCCTCTGTTCCTGATTTCAGGCCAGAAAAGTGGATACAGACTAATGTGGTGCTGCGCACACAGTATTTGTGACCTTGAGGGAAGGATAGGATTCAGTAAATCAGGGAGAGGTGAGAAGGCCCTTCCTTGTGAATGTGTGAGTGTGTGTGAGTGTGCGCATGTGTGTGCTTAGTGAAAGACTAAGCAAGCAGAGCTTTGCACTTGAGATGAGCAAGCGTGGGGGGAGCGGGCAAGGAGCCCAGCGAGGCTTCCATCGCCAGAGCACTCAGCGCGGGTTAAAACTCAGGAAATAAAAAGCTGCAGCGACGAGGGCAAAAGCGGCTTCCCTGGTGGGGCTCGGTGGTCTGGCCTAGTGCCGGCAGCAGCCGGGGCCTCTGGCCCCTGGACACGGAGGACGCCTTGTAGGACAGGATCGAAGGCTGGGCCGAGGCGGCTGGGAGGCTGCAGACGCGGGAGGGGCTGCTGCCCAAGGCAAGGCTGAGGGCCGGGACAGCGCGGGTGAGGAGCCGTGAGGAGCCCGGAAGACAGGAGGGGAGGCAGAAGGCTCTGGAAGCAAACTCGCACAGGTCCTCGCGAACCCAGAAGTCAGTCTTCTGGAGGGAGCGAGCAAAGCTGCTCTCTCGTCCCAGACAGCAGCCTTTCTGTGTGTCGGCGTGTGTCCCTTGAGGCGAGCCCGTGGGTGCTGCCGTCTGCAGCCCCGGGCACCTGAAGGAACAGCGGAGAGAGGGCCTGGAGCACCCTCGGGGCTGGCCCACCTGCCTCTGCCCTTTCCTATCTCCGTCACTTCAGCTAGTTCACATCTTAGGACGGCTCTCCTGGCAACGAAGGCGGGATAACGTTCCCCACAGTCTCCCGTGTGATCCCCACCGTAGTAGGCTTTGTCAGCTGTGGTGTCAGTTACGCTCGGTCCTGGCTGGGGGGATGGCAGGTGGGCATCAGTCTCTGGAGATGCCGTCTGTGGGCCTGGGCTCCGCGGCTTTTTTTCCTGCCCGGTCCTCGCTTCAGTCCAGCCTCGAAGGAAGACTGTGCTAAGCTAAGCTAAGCAGGGCATTTCTCTGTCCAGTCTTCAGCTCTGGCAGGGAATTCTAAAGATGATTTCATTTGTCACCCTGCCTCTGAGAAAGTCTGCAGCGCCCCCATGCCAACTTCTGGGCATCTATCTAGTTTTAGGAGACTCACCAGAAAAGGCGAACCTGGGACCTCTTCACCAGTTCCAGCAGCCTGGGAAGATGGGGTTGTAAAAACATTTGCCACCAGATGGCAGCATAGCAGGCGCTGCACAGGACGTCAGACCCACACAGACCAGAGACAGCCAGTAGCTGTGGCAGGGGGCTGGCGGTGGTGAAAAGGCTGCCTTTCCACTAAAGTGACTTATAAGATGCGTTTCTTCAATTCTAATGAGATTGACGGGAATTTCCTCAGATTAATCAGTGAATGGTGAATTGTAGCTCTGCAATCGCCATATATGGACTCAACCATCTCATCTGTGCTTTTGGAAACCTTACTGCTATTTTATCTGAGAGCAATATCCTTCAAGGGGATGCCCATTCCTCTCAAGACCCATCTCAACCACACTTTACGGCCCCTGGACTCAGAATTAGAGTCAGATCACAGCTTTGCCTAGACGAGATGAGTACAAAACCTGACTCAGGAAGAAATGGTTGATATACCGCAGGAAGTGGCAAGATTTAATGTATATTGGAAGAAACCTGGAAAATATATGTAGGAGTATATCCTAAGGATGCTAGACTAAGGATGATAGAATACAGCACTTTACCAGATCAAATTTATTGGGTACGTTTGTTAAATATTCTGGATTTAATGTATTAGCACTTGCAACTGGAAATACCACTAAAATTTTCTTGGTTGGCTGACTGAACCTTTTAGACTCAATAGTGGCATATCCTTAATAAGGCTGGAATGCTAGGATTTCCCTGATAAGATGCAGAGAAAAACATTCAAGGCTTAGAGAGACAGGAATGATGAAGTGACTTTATCATACGCTATCCACACACCTGCCCCCCACCTCTATCAACCTGAGGGCCCAGAGGACAGTTCATTAAGACACTGAAAAATACATTGCTGATGGTAACACTTGCATCTCTGAAAAACTCCACAGTGGCTGCTTTTTCTAAGCCAGATGTAGAGATGAAAGATGCCTCCACTGACTCAGACTCCATTTTGACTGGGAGGGATGGAGCTTCCTTGTAGCAGAGTCCAAATAACAGAATTTAACCACCAGAGACAAGAGCATACTTATTCTGACAAGCAGCAGGGGCATAGTGGCAATCACGAATTTGAAACCTAGGGATTTTTAGTGGGACTAGTTGATGACACATCTGGGAATGAAAAAGGCGACAGCCTACTAAAATGTTGTTTGATCTATACCAAAAGCCTGTTTGTGTGCGTGCTTAGTCGCTCAGTCGTGTCCGACTCTCTGTGACCCCATGGACTGCAGCCCACCAGCCTCCTCTGTCCATGGGATTCTCCAGGCAAGAATACTGGAGTGGGTTGCCATGCCCACCTCCAAGGGATCTTCCTCACCCAGGGAGAGAACCCAGGTCTCCCACATTGCAGGCAGATTCTTTACTCTCTGAGCCCCCAGGGAAGCCCCCCAAAGGCCTAGTGACCAAAAACCTGACTTGACTGGCCTCTCATTCAGTTTACAGACCTCAGGCAGTTCCAGACTCAGAGTCCCTTGATTGAAGGGGCACAAAATGACCCCCTCCTGTGTCTTTCAGTTAGGACTCCCCCCACCCTACCCCCCACCCAGCTACTCTAGTGCTGACTTAATGGATCTGAGTACCAAGTGAGCACAGTGGCAGGGATGGGGACTTCTATGTGGGCTCAACAACATAGACTCACCCTGATCAGGGCTTCTGTCACTGCTGCTGAGTGCCTAACTTGCCAATTAAACTAAGCCCCTGACGTGGCTCCATTTTCCAAGGGGCAGCCCCTAGGGGCAAGTTGACTGCATTCCACCCCTTCTGTCATGGAAAGGAGAAAAAATTTCCTCCCTGGAGGAGACATGTATTCTAAGTACATATTTGCTTTCCTGCCCAAAAACCTTCTGCCAGCACCATCTGTGATTACAAAATATGGTGTACTATACACAACGTTACTTCTGATCAAGAGAGTCATTTCAAAAGAATTGCAGCAATGGGTTCATGCTCTGGGGATTATACCACATACATACATACCTCATCCCCCAGAAGCAGCTGGCCCAATAGAAGATCAATAACCTACTGCAGTTACGATACCAGTTGAGAAATTACACTCTGAAAGGACAGAGGTTCTTCCTCAAACAATGGAGATGACATTTTGAATCCGAGACAGATAAATAGTCCTGTGTTTCCCACAGCCGAACTACATGGGAGTTAGAGGTGGAAGCATAATGGCTCCTCACACTTTTAAATCTCATAGTCTGCCCACAGATTTTTATTTTTTTAACTTCCGGTCCCTGTGACTTTGAGCTCTTCTGGTTTGGAGTCTTGATTCCCAAGAAACAAATGCTTCTACCAGGGCGTGCCCCATTATTGCACTGATTTGGAAGATGAGATGGCCACCTGGTCATTCTGGGTTCCTCATGCTACCCAACCAACAGGCAAAGGAAAGAGTTACCCTGCTGGCTGGAGTGATTGGCGTTGACTACCAAAGGAAAACTGGGTTACTGCCACTCAGCGGGATCAGGGAAGACTGTATCTGAAATGCAGGGTGCCTTTTTGTATTTTCACTTCCAATAGTAAAAGTTGATAGAAGATGAGCATTTTCCTGCTCCACTGTGAAAGCCGTAACCAGTGATGATTCAGACCTTTTAAGCAGGATAGATTACTCCATCATATTAAGAAAAGCCTCAACCATCTTAGCTACTGGATGAAGACAAAGGAAGTATGAAATGCAATATGAAAGAAGGAAGTTATAAATATCAATATGGCCTGATGACCAGTTATGGACCTGCTTATTATTTGAATGCGTGTATATATAATTGTGTACACTAGCCATTTTATTCTTCTCTGTCTTTCTTATTTTTTTATTTTCACATGTTTTGTTGGAAGCTTACAATTTGGCTTTTAAGAAGCATGTATTCAGATGAGATTGTGACTGAATCTGAGAAATAATGAATGTTGCTCAGAGATGGGTGTAATGACAGTCGGGACTTAAAAAAATCTAAATTTGGGGAGAAGACAACACCGTCTTGGTTTATATGAAGAAAAGTTACATTTTGAGGAGTAAACAAAAAGGTTTTTTGTGGTTATATCAAAGTTCAAATTTTTGTAGTGCTGTGGATGCTGAATAGTCGAAGATATGGCCTGTATCAGTTATCAGGCCATTGTATCTCAACCCCAAACTTTTTTTTCTGAATGGGAAAACAACTTTATTTTGTTCAGGAGACTGGGCAAGTGTCCAGTCTCAGAGTGTCCAACATTGCTTCTTGGTGCCTTGGCCTTGGTAACCTTGAGCATCTAGGATCCTGGAACTAAGACTCTGAAAATCACAATTTGCTTTTCCAGTTGGATCACCTGATAAGGACACTCGATGGAGACTGCAAAGCTGAAAGAGGAACAAATGGATTTTTCCTGGCTGTGTGATTCTTGAGGATTTCCTGTCTGATTGTATTTCTTATGACTATTACCCCAGCAAACTTCTTCACCGTAACAAGCATTTTCTTCTTGTGGCAGTAGCTGAATGAATCCAGTTGGTGGTTTTTCTAACATCTGCAGAATCAGCCTTCTTTGCTCTTCCCTGGGTATACCAGCAATAGCTAGTGCGTGCCCCATCCACAGAGATCTGGGTCCCAGTCCCCTGTGTCCCTTTTCTGAACTCAGACATTTAGCACTGGCTGAGCAATGCTTCCTACTAAGAGGTCTGAGTTTCAGTTCCTCAGGACCTCTCTACTAAGTTTTAATAATTCCAACCTTTTCCCTTTGCATCCTTATATCTTAACAGTTGCAACTTCTATGATTTCACAGTTCCCTTTGAACCCTTTTACTTTGATGGTTAGTTTTATATGTCAACTTGGCTATCGTGCCCAGTTATTTAATGAAACACAAATCTAGGCACTGTTGTTGAGGATATATTGTAGATTTGGTGAACATCTGTAATCAGTTGACTTTATCTTTATTGTTGACTTTATTTTATTTTGGCTGCGCTGGGTCTTTGCTGCTGCATGGGCTTTCTCTAGTCGTGGGGGGCTGCTCTCTAGTTGTGGGGCCTGGGCTTCTCATTTGCGTTGTAAATTTATTTACATTGTAAATCAACTATACTTCAATAAAATAAATAAATAAAACTAATAAAACTTTGTTTATACATTAAGAGATTTTAGTTCCGTTTCTCTGGAGATCCCTAATAGTTATCTACTTAAGATCTTTATATGCACTAACATGTATTAAACTCTCTCTATTCAAATAATGGGGGCTTCCCTGGTGGCTCAGTGATTAGTCATGGGGTTGCAAAAGAGTCAGGCGCGACTTAGCGACTAGAAAACAACAACAACATTCAAATAACTGGTGTGGTTTTGATTTCCTAACTGAACCTTAACTGATTCAGTGCTGAAGAATTGGTGGAAGTTTTAAAGAAAGACTCCCATACTAAATGGGAATTGAAGCAGCTGAAGTTGGTAGAGAATGCATCCAGCGAGTAGAATGCTGCTTAGGCAGAGGAGACAGAGGTCAGGTGTGTCTGGTTAGAAGTGTTCTTCTAACCTAGTGTGTTAGGTTAGAAGACTAGCAAGAGACAGTGATTACCACTTCAAGCAGTTAAGCAGTATTTTGCAGAGTGTAATGGAGGGAATCTGAGTTTCAGAAGAAATCAGTTAAAAAGCTCTAATTAGAATACACTTGGAACATAAACAGATGCTTGAAGAACAGGTGCTTTATACAAATAGCTATGAATTCTCTAGAATGACAGGATTATCCTAGTGCATAAGAAAAACAGAACAGGACACTTTGGATCATATAAAAGGCTAGAGTTGGATCAGAGTGGATCCTCAGTGGATCAGAGCAGAGGTTGCTTATCTGAGATATTGATTTAGGGTTTAGTTCTTTAAATGTTTTGTTTATATATCCCTATGCATCCAATCATCGAAAGATATAGAAGCTTAAAATAACAACCACCAGCAGTTTAGCTGCTGAAACACTAACAGGTTGACGTTTCCACGTAATGTTAGCTGAAACAGCTAGCTTTGGGCAGGTCCGTCTTTAGATGTGTCCATTCATATGGCTGGAGCTGTCTCTCCGGGAGTCTAGTTTCTAGACTTGTCTAGGCTTTCTAGTCTAGCCTCTCAAGATGCTGGGCTATGAGCCACCTCTCCATGTGGGCTTGTCTCCAGCAATTTGGGGTCACCTATGGCATAGTAGTTGGGAGTCAAAGAACAAGCATCCTCAGAGAGAAAGTAAAAAGTGATAGAGTCTCAAAGTCTGGGCTCAGAAAATGGCACAGTGTTGCTTCTACTGAATTCCATTAGTCAAGTAGTTACAAAATCCAGGTTCCAGGACAGGAGATGTCTCACTTCTTAGTGGAAAGAAGGTCAAGGAAATTTGGGAGTGATGTCTTTAAACTACTGCAGAGGAAATATAAAAAGGAGTAATCAAAATTTTACTTTCAAGAATGGCTAGCTGACCAAATTACCTGGTCAAATATATGTGGTTTTCTTTCCATGGGATGAGTTCTTAGTCATATAAGTCCTTTTGAAATACTGAGTTAAGTTACCCTTTTCTTTGTGGTTATACATGTGGCTTTCTGAATTAGGTCAATTCTACATGATTAGCAACATGATTTGGGGATTAGAATGAGCAAAATGGAAGCAAAACAATTCTATGTAATGCATAGTCTTAACAAGAAAATGACTTTAAGGCAAATCATAAACATGTCTTGGAAGCAGTCAGATGGAAAGGGTGTATTATGCATTGAGGGAAAAGATGAAATTGATACTAGATTTCTCCTTGGAAACAATGCAAGTGAAAAGACAGTGGCGCATTATCTTTAAAGGACTGAAAAAAGAACCTGTCAATCTACAATTATATAACTAGCGAAAATAGCTTTTTAAAAATGAAAATAAAATAGAGACTTTTTAGACGCACAGAAGTTGAAAGAACTCATTGCCAGGAGGCCGTGTTAAAGAAACGCCTTTAGGCAGAAAAAAAATGATACTGAGTGGGAATCTGAATGCACACAAAGGTTTAAAGAACACTGAAAATGGTGCCACATGAATGAATGTATTAATTTTTTTCTTTTAAAACCCTCTTTAGACAATAATTGTTTACATAATAGAAATGATGTATTTTTGAGTTGATAAAATAAGCATGGGTAAAATATGACAAAAATAGCATAAAGTCTGGGAGTGGAGAAACGGAAGTACACTATTGTAAGGTTTTATATTTAACATGCAGGAGATTTCCCTGGTGGCTCAGACAGTAAAGTGTCTGCCTACAATGCGGGAGACCTGGGTTCAATCCCTGGGTCAGGAAGATCTCCAAGAGAAGGAAATGGCAACCCACTTCAGTGTTCATGCCTGGGAAATCCCATAGGCAAAGGAGCCTGCCATAATATGATTTGGAAGTAGACTGTGATAAGTGAAAGATGTCTATTAAACCTTCAGGCAACCACTAAAACAACAAAACAAGGAGTTATATGTAATAAATCAGCATGCTAAATCCCTTCAGTCATGCCCAGCCCTTTGTGACTCTATGGACTGCAACCTGCCAGGCTCCTCTGTCCATGGGACTCTACTAGAGAGGGTTGCCATTTCCTTCTCAGGGGATCTTCCCAACGCAGGGACTAAACCCACATCTCTTACAGCTCTTGCATTGGCAAATGGGTTCTTTACCACTAATGCCACCTGGAAAGGCCCAAAAACCAGCAAAGGAGATAAAATGGAATTCTTCTCCTCCTCATCATTATTGCTATCATCACCATTTTATGAATTCAAAAGAAGTCAGAAAAAGAAGGGGTTAAAGGTATTAAAGAACAAATGATACAAATACAAAACAAACAGTCAGAAAGTCATTAAGATCTTTTTTGTATAGTTCTTCAGTGTATTGTTGCCACCTCTTCTTAATATCTTTTGCTTCTGTTAGGTCCATACCATTTCTGTCCTTTATTGAGCCCATCTTTGCATGAATGTTCCCTTGGTATCTCTAATTTTCTTGAAGAGATCTCTAGACTTTCCCATTCTGTTGTTTTCCTCTATTTCTTTGCCTTGATCGCCGAGGAAGGCTTTCTCATCTCTCCTTGCTATTCTTTGGAACTCTGCGTTCAGATGTGTATATCCTTTCTTTTCTCCTTTGCCTTTTGCTTCTGTTCTTTTCACAGCTATTTGTAAGGCCTCCTCAGGCAACCATTTTGCCTTTTTGCATTTATTTTCCTTGGAGATGGTCTTGATCCCTGCCTCCTGCACAATGTCACAAAGCTCCTTCCACAGTTCTTTAGGCACTCTGTCTATCAAATCTAATCCCTTGAATCTCTTTGTCACTTTGTCACAAAGTGATAATCATATAATCGTAAGGGATTTGATTTAGGTCTTACCTGAATGGTTTAGTGGTTTCCCCTACTTTCATCAATTTAAGACTGAATTTTGCAATAAGGAGTTCATGATCTGAGCCACAGTCAGCTCCTGGTCTTGTTTTTGCTGACTGTATAGAGCCTCTCCATCTTTGGCTACAAAGAATATAATCAATCTGATTTCAGTATTGACCATCTGGTGATGTCGATGTATAGAGTCATCTCTTGTGTTGTTGGAAGAGGGTGTTTCTATGACCAGTGCATTCTCTTGGCAAAACTCTGTTAGCCTTTGCCCTGCTTCATTTTGTACTCCAAGGCCAAACTTGCCTGTTACTCCAGATATCTCCTGACTTCCTACTTGGACATCTTGTTTGGGTGTTAGTTCTAGAAGGTCTTGTAGGTCTACATAGAACCGTTCAACTTCAGCTTCTTCAGCATTAGTGGTTGGGGCATAGACCTGGATTACTGTGATATTGAATGATTTGCCTTGGAAATGAACAGAGATAATTCTGTCACCATACCATGATGGTGTGATCACTCACCTAGAGCCAGACATCCTGGAATGTGAAGTCAAGTGGGCCTTAGGAAGCATCACTATGAACAAAGCTAGTGGAGGTGATGAAATTGAAGTTGAGCTATTTCAAATCCTAAAAGATGACGCTGTGAAAGTGCTGCAGTCAGTATGCCAGCAATGTGGAAAACTCAGCAGTGGCCACAGGACAGGAAAAGGTCAGTTTTCATTCTAATCCCAAAGAAAGGCAATGCCCAAAAATGTTTCAACTACCACACAATTGCACTCATCTCACATGCTAGCAAAGTAATGCTCAAAATTCTCCAAACCAGGCTTCAACAGTACGTGAACTGAGAACTTCCAGATGTTCAAGCTGGATTTAGTAAAGGCAGAGGAAACAGAGATCAAATTGCCAACATCTGTTGGATCATAGAAAAACAAAAGAGTTCCAGAAAAACATCTACTTCTGCTTCATCGACTACACCAAAGCCTTTGTGTGGATCACAACAAACTGTGGAAAATTCTTAAAGAGATGTGAATACCAGACCACCTGACCTGCCTCCTGAGAAATCTGTATGCAGGTCAATAGCAACAGTTAGAACTGGACATGGAACAACAGATTGATTCCAAATTGGGAAAGGAGTATGTCAAGGCTGTATATTGTCACCCTGCTTATTTAACTTACATGCAGAGTACATCATGTGAAATGCTGGGTTTGATGAAGCCCAAGCTGGTATCAAGATTGCCTAGAGAAATATCAATAAACTCATATGCACAGATGGCACCACCCTTATGGCAGAAAGCGAAGAAGAACTAAAGATCCTCTTGATAAAAGTGAAAAAAGAGAGTGAAAAGGCTGGTTTAAAACTCAATATTCAAAAAATGAAGATGCCATCTAGTCCCATCACTTCACGGCAAATAGATGGGGAAACAATGGAAACAGTGACAGACTATTTTCTTGGGCTTCGAAATCACTGCAGATGGTGACTGCAGTCATGAAATTAAAAGATGCGTGCTCCTTGGAAGAAAAACTATGACCATCCTAGACAGCATATTAAAAAGCAGAGACATTATTTTGTTGAAAAGATCTGTCTCGTCAAAGCTATGGTTTTTCCAGTAGTCATGTATGGATGTGAGAGTTGGACTACAAAGAAAGCTGAGCACTGAGGAATTGATGCTTCTGAACTGTGGTGTTGGAGAAGACTCTTGAGAGTCCCTTGAACTGCAAGGAGATCAAACCAGTCAATCCTAAAGGAAATCAATCCTGAATATTCATTGGAAGGACTGATGCTGAAGCTGAAGCTGAAGCTCCAATGCTCTGACCACCTGATGTGAAGAACTGACTCACTGAAAAAGACCCTGATGCTGGGAAAGATTGAAGGCAGAAGGGGACGACAAGGATGAGATAGTTGGATGGCATCACTGACTCAATGGACATGAGTTTGAGCAATCTCCAGGAGTTGGTGATGGACAGGGAGGCCTGGCATTCTGCAGTCCATGGGGTTGCAAAGAGTTGGACATGACTGAGCGGCTGAACTGAACTGAGCTGAAAGGTAGACTTAAACCTAACCACATCAATAATCACATTAAATGCCTAAATGCCTTAATTTAAAAGCACAGCTCATCAGATTGGTTTTACAAATAAGGCTGAATTATATGCTGCTGTCTACAAGAAACATATTTTAAAGATTAAAATAAGTTAAAAGTAAAAGAATACAGAAAATGCCAAAAAATATACCATACTATATACTAGTCGAAAGTAAACTGGAGATTACACACACAGACACAGACATACAGACCCACATTTTGTTTACAACAGAATTAAATTAGAAATCAATAGGAGAAAAATATTTTGAAAATCCCTCAATATTTGAAAAATAAATAGCACAATTCTGAATTTGTGGACTACTACTAAAGCAATACTTAGGGGGATATTTATAGCACCATGTGAGTGAGTGAAAGTTGCTCAGTCGTGTCTGACTTTTTGCGACCCCCATGGACTGTATAGTCCAAGGAATTCTCCAGGTCAGAATACTGGAGTGGGTAGCCTTTGTCTTCTCCAGGAGATTTTCCCAACCCAGGAATCGAACCCAGGTCTCCCACATTGCAGGTGGATTCTTTACCAGCTGAGCCACAAGGGAAGCCCACCGAATTCTTGTATTAAAAGAATTTCCTCAATCTGCTAAAAGGCACTTTTGGAAAACCTATAGCTAAAATCATACTTAGTAGAGAAAGACTGAATACCCTCTTTCTAATACCAGAAACAATGGAATAATATTAACTCTCATCACCTGTATTTAATACTGTATTTGAGATCCAAGCTCTACTACAATGAGGCAAAATAAATACACACATAAACAAACAAACAAACACATGAGAGAAAGATTGGGAAGGAAGATAAAAAGCTGCCTTGTTCATGGGTTGGAAAACTCATGTTGTTAATTTATCAATTCTCCCCAAATTAATCTATACATTCAATAAATAGCCAAAATTTCCAACAGAAAACTCCAAAATTCACATAGAAATTCAGAGGACTGAGAATATCCAAAACAATTTTGAGAAAGAATACATTTACAGGGCTAACACTTTCTGATTTCAAGATGTGTTACAAGTAGTTATCAAGGCAGTGTGTGAAACAGAATAGTATCTCCAGAAATACACCTGTGCACATCTGAATAACTGGTTTTTTAAAAATTGTTTTTAATAGGAGGATAATTCTTTACAGTGTTGTGCTGTTTTCTGCTGTAAAACTGAATCAGCCATAAGTATACACATATCCCTTCCCTCTCGAGCTCCCTCCCACCCCATCCCACCCTCTACTACTACTGCTAAGTTGCTTCAGTCGTGTCCGACTCTGTGCGACCCCATAGACGGCAGCCCACCAGGCTCCCCCATCCCTGGGATTCTCCAGGCAAGAACACTGGAGTGGGTTGCCATTTCCTTCTCCAATGCATGAAAATGAAAAGTGAAACGGAAGTCGCTCAGTCGTGTCCGACCCTCAGCGACCCCATGGACTGCAGCCCAGCAGGCTCCTCCGTCCATGGGACTTTCCAGGCAGGAGTGCTGGAGTGGGGTGCCGTCGCCTTCTCCAATCCCACCCTCTAGGTCATCGCAAAGCACAGAGCTGAGCTCTCGGTGCTACACTGCCTTCTCCCGCTAGCTATCTATTTCACACGTGGCGTCAAGGCCTCTCGCTCGGTTCACCCCTCCCACCCTCTCCCTCCCCCTGCTGTATCCACAGGCCTGTTCGCTATGTGCGCATCACTATTCCTACCCTGCAGATAGGTTCATCAGTACCACTGTTTTAGATTCCACATATATGCTTTAATATACAATGCTTTTTTCCCCTTTCTGTCTTACATCACTCTGTATAACAGGGTCGAGGTTCATCCACCTCACCTCACTACAACTAACTCAAATGTATTCCTTTTTATGGCTGAGTACTATTCCATTGTACATATGTAGCATGATTTCTATATCCTTTCATTTGCTGATAGACATCTAGGTTGTTTCTGTATCCTGCCTACTGTAAATAGTGCTGCGATGAACATTGGGGTGCAAGTATCTTTTTGAATTATGGTTTTCTCAAGGTATGTGCTGAGTAGTGGCATTGCTGGGTCATATTGTAGTTCTATTCCTAGTTTTTTTAAAGGAATCTATATACTGCTCTTCATAGTGAGTATCACATTGCATTCCTACCAACAGTTCAAGAGGGTTCCCCTTTTCTCCACATCCTCTCTAGCATTTATTGTTTGTAGATTTTTAATTTTAATGATAACCATTCCGAACAGTGTGAGGTGATAGCTCATTGTAGTTTTAATTTGCATTTCTCTAATAGTGAGCAATGTTGAACATCTTTTCATCTATTTGTTGTCTGTTTGTATGTCTTCTTGAAGAAATGTCTGTCTAGGTCTTCCACCCAGTTTTTGATTGGGCTGTTTGTTTTTCTGATATTGAGCTGCATGAGCTTCTTGTGTGTTTTGGAGATTAATCCTTCGTTAGTTGCTTCAATCCCATTCTGAGGGTTGTCTTTTTGTCTTGCTTATAGCTTCATTTGCTATGCAAAAGTTTGGATAACTGATTTTTGACGAAGACGTAAAGGCATTCAGTAAGAAATGATAGTCTTTTTGTAAATGGTGCTGTAACGATTGGATATCCATATTTTTAAAAAATAGACTTTGATCCTTACCACACACTGTGTGTAAAAAGGGATCATAGATTTAAGTGTGCGACTTAAAACTATAAAACTTCTAGAAGAAAACATGAGAGAAAAATCTTGTGACCTCAGCTTAGGCAAAGATTCCAAAGATTCACACCAAATGCCCAATCCATAAAAGAGTAACTTGATAACTGGACTTGTTTATCTGAAACAGATAAACCAGTAGATGTTTCTCAAGCAAAGAAGGGTTTATTTGGGATCAGCGGAGAATGGCAATTCGAGGTCTGCCACCATGGTAGGAAAAGGAAGTTGGGAGGGATATAACACATGGAGTCCATGGCTTTTCACTGGCTAACTCCTTGCTGGGAAAGAAGAATGTTTCTTCTTTCTGTTGGGCTCTGTTACCATCACAGGGAGTGGGAGCTCCCCTTTCTGGACTCACAACTCTATTTAATAGAGGTTTCTGCTTATTAATTTCTAACCAAAATGTCACCAAAATAAAAATTTTTGCTCTTTAGAAAGTACTGTTAAAATAAAGACAAGTCACAGAATGGGGGGAAATAGTTTCAAAGCATGTATGTGATAAAACATGTGTCTTCAGAAAACATAAAGTATTCTTAAAACTTCGTAATAAGAAAGTTCGATTTTAAAAATGGGCAGTTAAGGTCAGAAACGATAAAGCTCTTAGAGGAAAACACAGTCCATTCTTTGACATACATCACAGCAAGGTCTTCTTCCACCCACCTCCTACAGTGGAAAAAACAAAAAAATAAACAAATGGGACTTAGTTCAACTTAAAACTTTTGCACAGCAGAAAAAAACAATAAAGAAGATTAAAAGACAACCCTCAGGATGGGAGAAAATAATGGCAAAGGAAACAATAAAGGATTAATCGCCAAAATATACAAGCAGCTGACGCAGTTCAATATCAGAAAAACAAACAACCCAATCAAAACATGGGTGGAAGAGCTAAACAGATAGTTCTCCAAAGAATACGTGAAGATGGCCAGCAAACGCATGAAAAGATGCTCAACGTTGCTCATTATTAGAGAAATGCAAAAAACTATGTTGAGGTATCACCTCACACTAGTCAGGGTCAGAAGGTCCATTATTAAAAAATCTACCAACAATAAATGCTGGAAAGAATGTGGAGAAAAGGGAACTCCCTTGCACGGCTGATAGGAGTGTAGATTGATGCAGCCACTGTGGAGAACAGTACGGAGATTGGAGATTCCTTAGAAAACTAGTAATAGAACTACCATATGACCCAGCAATCCCACTACTGGGCATATACCCTGAGGAAACCATAATTGAAAAGATGCATGTACCCCAGTGTTCGCTGCAGTACTCTTTACAATAGCTAGGACATGGAAGCAACCTAGATGTCCACGACAGATGAATGGGTACAGAAATTGTGGTTAATATGTACATTATGCCACTCACCTATAAAAAGGAATGCATTTGAATCAGTCCTAATGAGGAGGATGAACCTACTGTCTATTGTACAAAGTCAGAAAGAGGAAGATAAATATTGTGTATTAACGCATACGTGTAGAATCTAGAAAGATGGTACTGATAAAGCTTTTTGCAGGGCAGCAGTGGAGACGTAGACACAGAGAACAGACTTGGGGGCACGGTGGAGGAAGTGAAAGGTGGGAGAGAGACTGCTCTCTGCTGACTACCATATGCAGAACAGATAACCAGCATGGGTTTGCTGTGCGGCAGAGGGAGCTCACCCCAGCGCTCTCTGACAACCTGGAGGGGTGGGGTGGGTGGGAGACAGGAGGGAGGCTCAAGAGGGAGGGGGCATACGTATACTGTGGCTGATTCATGTTGATGTATGGCAGAAACCAGCACAATAGCGTAAAACAGTTATCTTCCAATGAAAAATTTAAAAAAACTAAACTTAAAAAATGGGCAAAATATTTGAACAGACACTTCACCACAAATATGATATTGGATGGCAAATAGACAGTGGGAAGAGGCTCAACATCATGAGTCATTAGAAAAAGCAATGGTTACCGGCGGGGAGTGGGGTGGGGTATAGGGAGGGGGTGGGGCAGTACAGAGGTAGGCAGGGGAGTAAGAGGTACAAACTCTTAGGTATGAGATAAGCTACAAGGAATACTCTGTAATGGCCTATGTGGTAAAAGAATCTGACAAAGAAAAGAGTGGACACAGGTATATGTATAACTGATTCACTTTGCTGTACACTTGAAACTAACACATTAGAAATCAACTATATACTCCAATACAAATTAAAAAAAAATAAAGGAAGCTGAAGGATATATTGTACAACATGGAGAAAGTAGCCAATATTTCATTATAATAACTTTTTTGTTTTTGTTAGTGTTTTATGCAAATGGAATATAACCTTTAAAACTCATGAATCACCATGTTGTACACTTGTAACTTATATAATATTACACATCAACTATATTAAAAAAAATCAACCTGACAGGACTTTCTTCGTGGTTCAGTGATTGAGAGTCCACCGGCCAGTGCAGGGGACACGGGTTAGATCCCTAGTCCAGCAAGATTCCAGTGTTGTGGGGCAGCTAGGCGCGTGTGCTACGCCTACTGAGGCTGCACTCTAGAGCCCTCGAGCCTCAGCTCCTGAAGCCCGTGTGCCCTACAGTCTGTGCTCCACTTCGAGAAGCCGTGCTGAGGAGCCCACACACTGTAACCAAAGAGTAGCCTGCAGGCAGCAACGAGACCCAGGGCAGCCAAACACTGAAACAAAGAAACAAACCAAAAAAACTCCCTGACATCTCCAACCACACACGCTCACACAAACCCCAAGATGATACTACCACACTGGAATTTATTAGAATGGCTAAAATGTAAATAGACTGGCCACCAAGTTTTGGCGAGGATTCCCATTGCTGGAAACATTAAACAGCGCAACCAATTTGGAAAACGGTTTTGCAGTTTCTTAAATAACTAAACAGACACCTACTGCATTATCCAATCATTTCACTACAAGGTATTGGCCCAAGAGAAAAGAAACCATCAGTTCAGTTCAGTTCAGTCACTCAGTTGTGTCCGACTCTTTGTGACCCCATGAATCGCAGCATACCAGGCCTCCCTGTCCATCACCAACTCCCGGAGTTCACTCAGATTCACGTCCATCGAGTCCGTGATGCCATCCAGCCATCTCATCCTCTGTCGTCCCCTTCTCCTCCTGCCCCCAATCCCTCCCAGCATCAGAGTCTTTTCCAAAGAGTCAACTCTTTGCATGAGGTGGCCAAAGTACTAGAGTTTCAGCTTTAGCATCATTCCTTCCAAAGAACACCCAGGACTGATCTCCTTCAGAATGGACTGGTTGGATCTCCTTGCAGTCCAAGGGACTCTCAAGAGTCTTCTCCAACACTACAGTTCAAAAGCATCAATTCTTCAGCGCTCAGCCTTCTTCACAGTCCAACTCTCACATCCATACATGACCACAGGAAAAACCATAGCCTTGACTAGATGGACCTTAGTCAGCAAAGTAATGTCTCTGCTTTTGAATATGCTATCTAGGTTGGTCATAACTTTTCTTCCAAGGAGTAAGCGTCTCTTAACTTCATGGCTGCAGTCACCATCTGCAGTGATTTTGGAGCCCCCAAAAATAAAGTTTGACACTGTTTCCACTGTTTCCCCATCTATTTCCCATGAAGTGATGGGACTGGATGCCATGATCTTCGCTTTCTGAATGTTGAGCTTTAAGCCAACTTTTTCACTCTCCTCTTTCACTTTCATCAAGAGGCTTTCTAGTTCCTCTTCACTTTCTGCCATAAGGGTGGTGTCATCTGCATATCTGAGGTTATTGATACTTCTCCTGACAATCTTGATTCCAGCTTGTGTTTCCTCCAGTCCAGTGTTTCTCATGATGTACTCTGCATAGAAGTTAAATAAGCAGGGTGACAATTTACAGCCTTGACATACTCCTTTTCCTATTTGGATCCAGTCTGTTGTTCCATGTCCAGTTCTAACTGTTGCTTCCTGACCTGCATACAGATTTCTCAGGAGGCAGGTCAGGTGGTCTGGTATTCCCATCTCTCTCAGAATTTTCCACATTTATTGTGATCCACACAGTCAAAGGCTTTGGCATAGTCAATAAAGCAGAAATAGATGTTTTTCTGGAACTCTCTTGCTTTTTCCATGATCCAGCGGATGTTGGCAATTTGATCTCTGGTTCCTCTGCCTTTTCTAAAACCACCTTGAACATCAGGAAGTTCACGGTTCACGTATTGCTGAAGCCTGGCTTGGAGAATTTTGAGCATTACTTTACTAGCGTGTGAGATGAGTGCAATTGTGCGGTAGTTTGAGCATTCTTTGGCATTGCCTTTTCTTTGGGATATTCCATTGCCTTTCTTTTGGGATATAAAGAAACCATGTGTCTACATAAAGACTTCTAGAGAAATATCAGCTTTATTTCCAATAGCTTGAAACTTCAAACAGCCCGATGTCCATTAGAAGGTGAATGGATAAAGAAACTGTGGCATCCATGGATACTTAAACTCTGGCAGTTGGTGATGGACAGGGAGGCTTGGTGTGCTGTGGTCCATGGGGCCACAAAGAGTTGGACATGACTGAGCGACTGAACTGAACTGAACTAAACTGAATGGATACTGCTCACTAGTAAAGAGAAATGAACTACTCATACATGTAACATCATGGATGAATCTCAGGGATGAATTATAGTAAGTTTAAGGCATCAGCCAAAAAAGACAGTATCTTATATGATTCTGTTTATATAATATACTAGAAAATCCAAACTAACCTCTGTTGTCAGAAAGCAGACCAGTGGTTATCTTGGAGGAAGTAGGAGCGGGGCCACAAGTGAGAGGGGCAGGAGAGAAAGATTGCAGTGGAGCAGGACAAGTCTTTTTAGGGAGCTGGATTAGTTCATAGTCTTGATTGAAGGGATAGTTTATGAAGGTAGATGTGTCAAAGTTTATAAAATTGTACACATTAGTTATAATAAAAAAAGGTCAACTGGTGTAGAAGTTCACAAAGAAGATGCGTGAAGGTTTTCCCTTCTCTCCAGATTCTACTTAGGTTTAGAGTTTAGCACATCTTAACATCATTGAGACCTGGGCTGTCCAATTTGTAACCCCTAGTCACAAGTGGCCATTTACATTTAATTACAATAAAAAAATTCAGTTCCTCAGTGGCAACAGCCATATTCAAGGGCTCAGTAGCCATACGTGGCTAGTGGCTACCTTAGTGGTCAGTGCAGATTATAGAACATTTGTGTCATCAGAGGAAGTTCTCTTTCCCAGACTCTGTAGGGATTAGGGGGTTATCATAGCTTTATGAAACATCTTAGTAAACAACTTAGATCTCTGCTGGCCATTTGTTGAGCAATCACTTTGTGCCAGACACTGCTCTTTAAATGAATTATCTTTAATTCTTACAAGGAAAGACTAAGGCTCAGAGAGGTTTAAGTAGTTTTCAAGACACTAAATTTTCTAGCTAAAGTGTAGATTCTCATTTATCTCAGCCCAAAGCCTAAATTCAGTCCAAAGCCTGAACTCTGAGGTGATTCTCATATATCCTGCGGCTAGGTCACACCTTTTACATTCTATGCTTGTGAAAACTTTCCTTTTAGATTCAAACATGCAGTCTTATATTATCCCTCCAGTTGTCAAAATATTTTAGGATTCTCATTCCGTCATTTCATATGTGCACGAACCTTCCAAGCTTCGTGTCTTCAGTGACTTTGATAAGCCTTGTCTCCTAACTTTTATTCAACCAAGTGATTGATAAAAATCATTGACAGGACAAGGGGAAGGGTGGAAGTCTATGGCTAGCTATTAGAACACCCCTTTTAGGTTGACATAGCTTTATTAGTCTGTACCCTCTGAGCTACTAGCATCCTACCTCATTCCTGTCCGTGTATACAGTTTCTGGGGATGTGCTCTGCATTTGGAGCCTAGAGGCCCCTTAGTACCATCTAGAATTATATACTAATATTTACTGGCTGATGTAATTAGCTTTCAGATGTTAGCAAACAATGCATGCTTCTAACCAAACATGGGGCCTGGGAGGATCAAGATACTTCTCTGACATAAACTCATTAAGTGTAAATTCTGAGGATCTAGTGATCTTGCCTCATGCCTTCCTATGACCCTTCTTCCCACTCTGCTTTCAAAGTCTGTCTGTGTTGGCCAACATGTGTTTCTCAGGACTTGCCATCTTCAGCCATCTGCAGGCCTCCACCTAGCATGTCTTTCTTTGTCCTTTCTTGACTAACTCCTATGTGTCCTTGAAGGCTCAGCTAAGTGTGCACCTCCACCTTCTCTGATATCCTTTACCCCACACACTTTGATTTGCAGTAAGTATCTCTCCACTGCGTCCCCACTACATGTGGGTCCCTTTCAGAACACTTACCTTCTGTGATCATTGTCCTTTTGTCTCTCTGTCCCACTAGACCCTTAGCTCTTTATGGGAAATAACTGTTGTGTTTTTGTATGGCCAGTGTGTAGTGGTAAAATAAATTGTCATGTATTGAGGCGTGGGGAAGTCATTCTGACTTGTACAGGAGTTAACTTAACTGGAATAGCTGGTTTTTTGGCCTATCACACATAGCTTGTACATCTGCTTAAATTGTTGAAGGGCACACTGACCAAAGTTAAGAATGTCCACATTAAAAATAAAGATTAAACGCGTCCTTTCCTGGGACACAAATGCTGGTACTCTTTTGACAATAAGACTCCCTTCCCAGGTGTCAAGGCCATACTGACTTGCTGTGTATGTGCTGATTTTTTTTTTTTTGAACCTTGAAGGAGTGTATTGCTGACTTGCTTGATATTCTTTGTTCTGACAAGACATAAAACTGCTAAAAACCAGACTTCTCCAGAGCAGTTCCTCAGAGTTATTTGAGAGGCTATCTTCCAGACCACAGTCCTCAGTTTGGCTCAAATAAAACTCTTTTCTATTCCTATTATAGGTTATTTACTGATAATTTCATGGACAGTGGGATATAGTAGATATAACCCAGCTCAGCATGTTGAACTGATGAATGACATGATGCTAAAGCAGATTTTGTGAGTTAAAACGATGCTGTCAGAATACCAGACTAGTAACGGGACCCAACACCTGTAAGAGGGTCTCAGCAAAGCAGGTTCTCTTGGATCCAAGGTTAAATGAGCTCAAGTGCATAAAGCCTTTTGGAACAGTGCCTCGCACAGAAGTGTTTGCAGCTGAGACTACCGCTGCTAGTGCAACCACCGGGACCTGTGCAGCTTTCAGAGGTAGAGTCGTCCCTGTCAGAAGTCCCTTTTGTTCTCATATCCGGCTTTTCCGAGAACAGGCCCTTGGACGTCACCACTGGCCCCCTCCCTGCTCCTCCTCCGCCCTCAGGCTCTGGGAGTTCCCTGAGGTTAGAATTCCGGAAAGAGGAATCCTCAGGAAGAGGAAGTGTGTTCAGGGCTAACCGAGTATGGGGTGTGTCTTCCTTTGGCATAATCTTAGTCCCTGCTTCAGCGCCATCACTTCTTCCCGTTGGCTTCCATGGCAGCAGGTGAATACAGGTGTTGCCACTTGCCAGGCATTTCTGAACCGCCTCAGGCCTGGAGAGCTACAGGGAGGCAGAAAGGAGTCAGGGACAGGCTCCTCTAGCGTCTGCCACCCTGGGATCTGCACCCAGCTCCCTTTTGCCCTCGGAGCCTGGGGTCCTTTGGGGGAAAGCTGGTGGGAAAGTGCGCTGAGTGGAATGGACGCTAACTGCCCTCAGGGAGAGGGCTTGGTCTGCACCTTAATTTGGGGGGAGCTGCCTAGGCTCTTCAGGTTGCCTCAGGCCTTGCTCTTGCCCTGACTTTCTGGGTAGCAGGCAGCTGAAAAGTCCCAGATTTTTCCTCATCATGTCCCAGCTCCACCTTGCCTGGAATGTGGGGAAACTTGAGCATGGCAATTCATTCTGAATTGTGATTAATAGTTGGTGTTGGGAAAGCTGGGTTCTGGGCCAAGCTTGAACATTTTGAGGGAAAGGAAGGATGAAAGTTTCCGAGATTGCTGAGAAGAGGAGAAGGGGCAGGGTGCGGAGGAAGAGTTTGGAATGGGGCCCTGAGGAGCGTCCATGGGGAACACTAAGATAGGCCAAGAGCACGACATGTGAGGATGCAGACGCGAGGGCCTTGAGGGCTGCAGCTCCAGGTGAAGGTGGGGCAGGACTCCTGGGGGGCGACACTGCAGTCTCGCGCGTGATCGGGAAGAAAGAATCCATTTCCTCCATCATTTTTTTTTCCAGTGCACCTCCACCATATTTCCAGTTAAATCTCACTTCTGTCAGGACCCCTTCCTTGGCCTGTGGACCTAGTTAGGCTCCTGTACAGCTTCATCTGTGAGGGCTTCCCGTGTGGTTCAGACGGTAAAGCATCTGTCTGCAGTGCAGGAGACCCGACCCAGGTTCGACCTCTGGGTCGGGAAGATCCCCTGGAGAAGGAAATGGCAGCCCACTCCAGTATTCTTGCCTGGAAAATCCCATGGACCGAGGAACCTGGTGGGCTACAGTCCATGGGGTCCCAAAGAGTCGGACACGACTGAGCGACTTCACTTTCTTTCACTTTCACAGCTTCTGTCAGGGCAGCACAGTTATGACCCTTCCCCCACCCCAGAGTCAGTCTAGACCCCATGTTCTCCCTTACTAGCTCTATGGTCTTGTTCAAACAGTCCAGCTCTTTTAAACCTAAATTGTCTGTCTGCAATGTGGCTGAATATAGGCCCTCCTCCCAGATGGCGCCAGTTGTAAAGGACCCATGTCAACACAGGAGACATTCTTGCCTGGAGAATCCCCATGGACAGAGGAGCCTGCTGGGTGACAGTTCACAGGATTGCAGAGTCGGACACGACTGCAGCTCCTTAGCACACACAGAGTTGTAAGATGAAACAATACATTGGAAGGTTTTAGCACAGAGACCAGCTCTAGAATGCTCAGGATGATGTAGAGACCATGGCTGGTTGAAGACCTGTCTCCCTGATTGCTCCGAGGCTTGTAGGGGCAGGACTGTTTGTGTTCTCCACCGCTGCATCATCAGAACTGAGTGCGGTGTCTGGTAAGTTGTAAGGGCCCAGTGAGTGTTTGGTGAATGAATATATCAGTGACTAAGATAGACTCGAGTTAGGGCCCTTGTGAGGGTTAGGACCTAGAGTTACAGTCGCTGTGTGCACCCCCTAAACATTTTTCTCTGATGATCCCAGGTTAGAAAATGTTCAGTCGCTCAGTCGTGTCTGACTCTGCAACCCCATGAGCTGCAGCTCGCCAGGCCTCCCTGTCCATCACCAACTCCGGGAGTTTACTCAAATTCATGTCCATTGAGTCAGTGACGCCATCCAACCATCTCATCCTCTGTTGTCCCCTTCTCCTCCTGCCTTCAGTCTTTCCCTGTACTAGGGTCTTTTCAAATGAGTCAGTTCTTTGCATTGGGTGGTCAAAGTACTGGAGTTTCATCTTCAGCATCAGTCCTTTAAATGAATATTCAGGACTGATTTCCTTTAGGATGGACTGGTTGGATCTCCTTGCAGTCCAAGGGATGCTCAAGAGTCTTCTCCAACACCACAGTTCAAAAGCATCAATTCTTCTGTGCTCAGCTTTCTTTATAGTCCAACTCTCACATGCATACATGACTACTGGAAAAACCATAGCTTTGACTAGATGGACCTTTTTGGCAAAATAATGCCTTTGCTTTTTAATAAACTGTCTAGGATGGTCATAACTTTTCTTTCAAAGACACCAAGGTTATTCTTGGATGGAATGACAATGAGTGACTATTTTTCTTTTCTTCTTTCTTTGGTTCCTATAATTTTTCTGTACCAAAACAAAGATGACTTTTCCAATGGGTAAAAAAGAGAAAATCCTTCTAAGCAAAAACTCTGCACTGTTTGGAATGGAGAAGTGAAGCAGATAAGAATGAGAAAGTGGTGCAGAGGATGGCTGTGTTTCTGCTCTCCTTCCCATCAGCTTTCTCAGCCTCCAAGGCCCATGAGGGGGTGGGCCTCACAGCTTGATTCCTGCCCAGGGTATTCTCAAAGCACAAAGCCAAGGAGACATGGTTCCTGCTTTTCTTATCCTGAGAAGGATGTGATTGAAACAACTTTGAGCTCTAAGAGGACCTTCATGGATTCAGAGGGAAAGAACATTCTCAGCCCTGAATCTTGTGGTGCCAAGAAATGATCAGGAGTATGTGTAGTAGGGGGTGGACAGCCTTCCCCAAGGTTCACCCTGAACCCACCTCTTGATATCAGTGGAGTATTTATCTCCAGAGGCCTGGAGTCCCCAGGCTGGAGGAAGGGCTGGCAGCTGCTCCATGGGGGGAAAGGAGGAGAGTGCTCTTGAAGAAAGAGACCTAGGCTAAGAGCCAAGGTGATTCGGTTGCAGTTCTAGCTCTACCTGGTTGCTCCACTAGTCAATGAGCCTCAGTTTCCCCACCTGGAAAAAATATAAGGACATCTCTTTACTTATGTGGAATTTTGAGTATAAAGTGCTACCATATATGGAAATGCTTTGGAGTGCATGGAATGATGGACTGATTCTATTAACATTTGTGAAAGTGAAAGTCACTCAGTCGTGTCTGACCCTTTGTGACCCCATGGAATTCTCCAGGCCAGAATACTGGAGTGGGTAGCCTTTTCCTTCTCCAGGGGATCTTCCCAACCCAGGGATTGAACCCAGGTCTCCAGCGTTGTAGGCAAATTCTTTACCAGCTGAGTCACAAGAGAAGCCCAAGAATACTGGAGTCGGTAGCCTATCCCTTCTCCAGTGGATCTTCCTGACCCAGGAATCGAACCGGGGTCTCCCTGTATTGCAGAAGGATTCTTTACCAAGTGAGCTATAAGGGAAGACCAACTTTTGTGAATGGGAGAATTATTGGTGGAGAAAAGGAAAGCAGAGTGAGTTATGCTCCTGTTGCTTGCATTTTCAGATTAAAAAAAAAGCAATTTGTTGAATTTCCTCCTTTAGCTAGGATCTATCCTACATATCATCTCGTCAATTCCTCATTTGCCCCATGAGAAAACTGAGGCTAGTAGAATACAGCCTTATGGGACTTGTCCAAGGTCACACAGCTGTTAAGTGGCAGACTGGAGCTCAGATCTAGTTCTTTCTCAGTCCAACTCGTGGTGACCAATTTATCTTGGTTTGCCCCAGACTTTTCTGTCTTTAAGACTGAAAGTTATGCGTCCTAGGAAATTCCTTCTTCTCAGGAAAACTGGGATGGTTGGTCACTCTAAGTCCAGGGATCATTCCATAACTCAGCATCATTGGCTTTGCCACACACAGTGGGGGCTGTAGATCTAAGAAGCGCCCGGAATTATTCACTCTTGCTTCTTCCTAAGGGAAGAAATGACCCAAGCCCCAGCCCTGTGAAAACCCTTCTGCAAGCAAGACTACCATGAACAACCCAACAGAAAGAAGGATGGACAGCTCTCTTCTAGCATCAGACCAATTGCCCTTTCTGTGGCTTCCATCACCGAGCAGGTCGTAACTTGCTCTTGGGTAAACAGGGAGAAAAGGCACCTCTTCCTTTCCAGATGAACACCCTGCCCTTTGTAATTATCATCCTTTACACATGCATACAGCATATGATTTGGATGTAGGCGGCTAGAGCAGAAATTATCACCCCCATTTCTCAAGATGGGGAAACAGGCGCAGAGAGGTTGGCCTGTCCAGAGTGACACAGCCAAGTGTCGAAACTAGATCCAAATCCAAGTCTTTTAAGGGTTTAAATTTAGAGTTTGCGGACTCCTGAAGGCCTGTAGATCGATATCAGAGGAAGCGTTTATATGTACATGTGCTCTTTGCTGGGGAGTGGGGCATCTCACATAGTTCAACAATTTCTCAAAGGAATGAATTAGACTTCTTAGATCTACAGTTGGTGCATGATTAACTTTTTTCTGTGTTTCAATATTGATTTTATTACAAGAAAAGCTTTAGGGATGACAAGCTATTCTGGTACTTAAAATGTGCTTAAGTGTTTTAAGGGCACCAGGCGAAACTAATTGATTTTACAGAACTTTGACACAGCTAGTCAAATTGATTTTTTTTTCTTTTCCTATCTGTTAATTTTTCAATGTCTTTAAAATGTCATGTTCAGAATTTTTTCTTCTGTTGCCACATTTTACTTAATTTCACAACATAGATGCACACATCAAAAGAGAAAAAGGCCTGTACAATTCAACTCTTCAGCTCTCCAATACTGCCTTCAGTCCTTCCTGGGGGCTCGCTGTTTTGCACACTGAGAGAGAGGCATTCAAATGCTTTAGACCCGGCTTCTCTGATTTTCCTGTGGAAGTGCTTCACTTAAGGGGCATAGAAAAATAGTGTTTCTGTGGTATGAATCCAGGGCCCCTTCTCACCAGGCTCCCAGCCTAGCAGGCAAACTCTTTATGTTGAACTTAGCAAAACCCTGTGCAGGTGGGTGTGTGGAAACATCAAAGAACCATGCAATTGTCCCTGTTTTGGGGAGGTCCCATTCCCTGTCCTTGGGCTTCCAGGTGGTGCTAATGGTAAATAACCCACCTGCCAGTGAGGAGACAAGAGATCTGAGTTCAATTCCTGGTTTGGGAAGATCCCCTGGAGGAGGGCATGGCACCCTACTGCAGTATTCTTGCCTGGAGGATCCCATGGACAGAGGAGCCTGGTGGGCTACAGTCCATACAGTCTCACTGAGTTGGACATAACTGAAGGGACTTAATGTGCATACATACACTCCTTGTCATTAATCCATGCACTTAAGAAATTTCTATGGAGTATCTGCTATGTGCTACATTTTGGAGGTAAACCAGAGAACCGTACAGAGAAGATCCCTGCAGTCATGGAGTCTATATCCAAGGAAGAACTTGACCTCAGTTTCTCAAACTAAAAGGGGCCATCTAGTCACTTGCTGAAATGCTCTCTCTGATGGGGAGGAGACACAGCCTCAGTCCATCTCAAGCTTCAGGTCTGTTGGGAGAGAGATTTTAGAACAGTTCAACCAACCTAACCTCCTAGTGACCAGATCTCAAAATAAGTCCCCAGGTGCCAAGGAGAGACTAAGGGGAAAGAGCGCAAGGAGGGTGATGGGAGAAATTCCTGGAGGAACTGCATCTTGCTTGAAGTTTGGGCCGTAAGCTGAAAATCACAGCTCACGTCTAAGAAAATCACAGCTCCCACTCAGCATGCTGACTGAATCACTCTGTATCTGAATTTTGGTGGAGGTTTAGGCCACCTGGGGGAGAAAGTCCTCTAGGAAAGGAAGTGTAAGCAATGTCTCTGGTTCTCTGAGTGAACAGAATCCTAAAAGCTAGGACAATACCACAGCAGAGGTATGCAGGTTGGGGCTTCCTCCAGGAAACAACAAGAAAGCAAGATGTAGTCCTTGTGCTCTGCTTGCTCTCACCCTGCAAACATTTCGCATCCCCCAGCCCGCTCTCTGCTGTCCCCTCATTGTACAGATACAGCAAGCCCACAGCCTTCAGCCCGATTCCCTCCTCCGCCCAGGTCTCCTGAGGTGAAGCTCTCCCCAGGAACTCCCTGGCTCCCAGTGCCCAGGGGAGCTCTTCTCAACGGCCACTGGTCATTTTACCAAGAAGGAAAAACCCCATCTGATTTCCATAGAATCACAGTTTCTGCTGGCTTGCCTGGATTTGTTGGTTGGGAAGGGCACTCTTAAGCTAGATGCAATATAATTTGTTGCTTTGCTTTTCCTCAGCTTCAAGAGAAGTGTCTTTATTTCTGTGGGAGGAAGGTCTGAAATCAGAAGAGGTGACTAAGGGCATATGAATGAAAAGCACTGGGTTGAGAGTTTGAGGGTGTGGGTTTGGGTCCCGGCTCCACTGCTATTCAGCCTTGGGCAAGTCACGTCCTCTCTCAGAGCTCACTGTGTCCTCCTCTGGGAGGGAGACGGCTGGACCATCTGCTCCTTCCTGTCTGGTAGTGAGGTGGCTGAGGATGGAGGTGCTGGAGTCGGGCAGCCCAAATGGCATCCAGCTCTGCTGTTTACTCCCTGGGTGCCCCGGGGCATGCTCTTGACAGCGCTGTCTTAGCTTTCTTCTCTAAAACAATAGACGCAAAAATATTATCTGCCTTGTGGAGTAGATGTGAAAATTAAAAGAGTTAATGCATATAGGCACCTACTACAGTGGGGGGCTGCTCATGACTTGTTTTTTTAGCTATCACTGTCAGCCTTGGTGGACTGTGGTGTTGGAACTGACTCTTGAGAGTCCCTTGGACAGCAAGGAGATACAACCAGTCCTTCCTAAAGGAAACCGGTCCTGAATATTCATTGGAAGGACTGATGCTGAAGTTGAAGTTCCAATACTTTGGCCACCTGATGTGAAGAACTGACTCACTGGAAAAGGTCCTGATGCTGGGAAAGGTTGAAGGGAGGAGGAGAAGGAGACGACAGAGGATGAGAGGCTTGCATGACATTATCGACTTGATGGACGTGAGTTTGAGTAAACTCTGGGAGTTGGTGATGGTTAGGGAGGCCTGGTTGCTGCAGTCTATGGGGTCAAGAAGAGTTAGACACGACTGAGCGACTGAACTGAGCTGAGCTGTCAGCCTTGCTCCTTCCCCTGTGAATTTTGAGTTTGTGACAATGAGAAACGTCAGATAAAGGAATGATAAGGGCACATGCAATGTTTGGCCCTGATAACATTCTTCTGATTCTCCCTGGAGCAGGTTGTCACAAGGGCAAGAGAGCAGGACTTTGCCTTTTCCCAGTGGCTTTGGCTGCCCTGGGTGGACCTGGCTTTGAGTGACTTGTTGCCATGGAAGAGGAGCTCTGGTGATGGTGAAGGGGAATGAGTATGTCTGTGTGAGGTGTTGTAAAGAAGCTAAATCTTTATCTTCAGTTATAGTAAGCCAGTAGTGCATGTGTGCTCAGTCATATTAGACTCTTTGTGACCCTATAATAGCCCACCTGGCTCCTCTCTCCATGGAATTTTCTAGGCAAGAATACTGGAGCAGGTTGTCATTTCCTACTCCAGGGGATCTTCCAGACCAAGGATCAAACCCACACCTCCTGGTCCTCCCACATTAGCAGGCAAATTCTTTACCACTGCGCCACCCGGGAAGCCAATAACTCATTTCTAAAATGAAGAGTTCAGAAACAGAATAAATGTGTGTTCTCTAGAATTATGCAGCTAAATAGCAAAAGGGGACACTGCACGTTGATAGCCGTGGCCTACCGGTCCTAGGAATCAGGGCGGGGGGACTGGGGCAATGGCCTGCAGGTTTGCGGCATATATATGCCATCTTAAATTTCATACGTGGAAATCTTCAATGAAAAATAAATTAGAAAATACAGTAAAATGCAATATATCATCCTAGGGTCTGTGGTCAGGAGAAATGACTGTTTAGCTAAGGAAGTGTATGTGTTCACATGTAATGTTCTTGTAAAATTCACAAAGGGAAGATAAGTTTATCTTAATCAGTTAAGGTCAGTGTTCTTTTCTACTCTGGCCTCCCTTCAGGTGACACTGAAGAGATCAAAATAACTTGGGGATCTGAGTAAGGAGCTGTTGACTTGGGGGTGTATTTGGCCCTTTGTGGTTCAGTCGCTAAGTTGTGTCTGACTTTTCACGACCCCATGGACTGCAGCATGCCAGGCTTCCCTGTCTATCACCATCTTCCAGAGTTTGCTCAAACTCATGTCCATCGAGTCGGTGATGCCATCTAACCATCTCATCCTCTGTCATCCCCTTCTCCTCCTGCCTTCCATCTTTCCCAGCATCAGGGTCTTTTCAAATGAGTCAGTTCTTCACATCAGGTGGCCAAAGTATTGGAGCTTCAACTTCAGCATCAGTCCTTCAAGTGAATATTCAGGACTGATTTCCTTTAGGATAGACTGGTTGTATCTCCTTGCAGTCCAAGGGACTCTCAAGAGTCTTCTCCAGTACCACAGTTTGAAAGCATCAATTCTTTGGCACTCAGCCTTCTTTATGGTCCAACTCTCACATCCAAATTTGACCCTTAGAGAGATGTATTTAGATGGCTTGGAATCATATATGTGTGTGGTTAAGACACTGCTACCCATCCTGGTGTAAGAATGGCATCAAGGAATAGTCCTTCCAGCCACTGTACTGACTCTTTTTATTGAAAGTGTAGGGATTTTGGAAGAGAAGCAAAGTTTGAGATGTTTGGAGCCAGAAAAAAATGTGTTGAAAATTCTTCCAGCCATCAAACACCTAAAATTGTAAGCTAAAGATTTAGTTTTCATTAAAATCTAGTAAAAGTGAAAACATTTACTCAATAATGCAATATATATAATTATAAGTGAATCACGTACTTTTTTCTTTTCTAATGGGAATCTTGTGAAGCAGAATTTATGGGAATTTCTGTGAAATTTGTAGGGCACAAACCTATACCATCTTTCATGCCTGCCAGCTATCAGTGACCAAAACTGAATTTTGAACAACCATACCAAAGGAAAGACTGACTTTTAAAAATCATCTTTACAGAAAATAAGTTAAAAATTATTGTCATAGAAGAAGCAAAGAAACAGGCATCAGGTAGTTCATTTCTATAAGTCTTTGAGCTATCTTTCTCAGTTGTGTGGGGTTTGTGGAATTTGTCAGCTTTTTGAGATTTGTAATTTGTCACAATTCACTTCTCATTCTTAATAAACATTCACTTCTGTCCCTAATTTTGAACTTCTATTTTAAAATCCCTTTTCTTAAAGAGCATCCCATGAGCCGCAGGCCTCATGTATCTGGTCCTGGCGTGGGTTGAAGTCTGTGGAAGGTTCAGTGGAAAGTGGCCAGATTTAACAAATGAAAATACAGGATGTTCGGTTACCTTTGAATTTCAGGTGGATAAACACTGAGATGCGTTTATCTGAGATTCAAAGTTAACTGGATGTCTTTGTATCCAATCAGTGGGAATGTGAAAGAAACAGAAGTCAACCAAGGTGGTGGTGGGAAGGTGGAGAGAAGAGAGGAGAGGGAAAGGAAGAGGGGAGAGGCTTCACAAGAAAGTCATCTGGACTGAGTCTTAAAGCTGAGTAGGCATTTGCAAGGCAGAAGAGCACAGGGTGTGCTTTCTAGGTGAGGCGTGGAGGCTCATCACGAGGGGTGTGGCTGAAGATGTGGTCAGGGTCAGGCTGTGATGGGGCTGGCGTGTCATGGGGAGCAGTCTCCTTCACCCTGAAGGCCCCGGGACCACGTGGGGAGGTTTTGGTAGGGGAACACCAAGACTGGGTTTGTGTTTTATACAGTCGGGGACCTGGGGGAGGATGGGTGGTTGGGGCTGAGACCAGATCAGCGACCCAGGACAGAAATCGGGAGGTAGCGCTTGGACTCTTTCCGTGACCCATCCTGCTCCCTCCGCCAGTCTCCACGGGGGCTGTTTCAGGGCAGCTGAACCATAGAACCCACTGACGTCAAACAGCATCTGAGGTCCTGGACCAGCAGGTGGCGGCTGAGAACCTTGGGAGTGAAAATGGAGCAGGAAAGGCCAGGTTGGTGGGGGACAGGTTCCCAAGGTGGGTCTGTGCTTCCCTTCCCATCAGCAAGGGGTGATCAGTTTGCATTTAAGTCATCAACTTTCTAGGTGAAGGCAGTCAGAACTGCTTGGCTTGGGAGACTGACGTCACCTCCCCTGCTACACAGGCTTGAGGCTCCCCACTGTTCGGTTGCGGTCCACCTGGTCCTGGGATGGGAAGGCAGCTTGGGCTTCGAAAAGGCTAGAAGCCAGGACAAGGAGGTTTGAGAACTGTGTGCCGTGTCTTTGCTGGGTGAACGAAGGGCTGGCTCACATCTCCGCTTGTTCATGGCTTTAAAGGGAACGTGGAACTGGGTGCTCTTTGATGTCTTTTCTGACTCTCATTTCTGAATCCCAGGCAGAGGAGAAATGGTTCAGGCTTAAGGTCCCCCAGGAGAGGGGCTGAAAAGGTAGAGCAGGAAGACCCTGCATTCACCTCCTCCAGCGACACACCGAAAGTACAGCTATTTACAGAGCCACTCAACGAGAACAACAGGACCGGAAAACTTATCTCTTTTTATTTTTATTTTTATTGCTGTATTTTAAAAGTTATATACAATTAAAAACAAATTATTACAATCCAGATATATTTACCGAGACATTTAAAATTTACATTCCTGAGTATATATCTCTATGCTATATTGTAGGTCTTTGTTAGTTATCTGCTTTATCATATACAGTAATGTATATATGTTAATCCCAACCCCCTACTTTATTCCTCTCTCCTTCTCTCTGATAAGTATGTTTGTTTTCTATATTATTCTCAATATTTTGTAATAACCTATAAAGGAAAAGAATCTGAAAAAAATATATATATGTATAACTGAGCCACTGTGCTATACAGCTGAAACTAACACACACTATAAATCAGCTATACTTCGATTTAAAATATAATAAGTAAAAAGACAGAAAAGTGAGTAATCATTTATATTCTTTCTAAATCTGTATTTACTTCCCAAATGAACTGTCCCTTCATCAGTATCAGTATTTCTTTTTTGCAAATTCTTCCTCTGTCATACTTTCTGGTGTGATACAGTCCTCACAACTATAGGGTTTTCCTCATATATCACTGAAGTTAGGCATATAAACCTAAGTCATTTCCTCCAAGTCACCCAGTAGGGCTGCACCTTGCTCAACCCCAGGGCACCTCATTCCCATAAAAGGCACTGGGCTTGGTGCCCCCTGGTGTTGCACAATGCCTGGTTCCCTTCTTGTCTGAGCTCCAAGACTTGGCTCTTCGGAGAGGCAAACTACCCTCTTCTGGAGAAGAAATTGCCTTGGCAGCATCTTGAGTGGCTCATGGAGTTGGAGTGGAAGGATAGGGGATTGGAAAGTGTGAGAGAGCTGTGTCCAGCACACATCAAACTCAGAGCATCTCCATCTCAGTCTCCGGTTTCCCTTCATTGTGTCTGTGTCCCCATTAAACAAATGGGCAATGGAGCGCTGGTATCCCAGTGGTGGGTCAGCTGGCTCTAGAAGACTCAATTCTAGGCTAGATAGAACCCACATCTATGGATCAAATCCACAGTTTCATTGCAATCCTGGGAGGAATGCCATTCCACCTCAATCGGTATTCTTGTCTTTTTATATCATGTGTTAGTAGTGAGGCTTAGGATGGAGAAAAGTAATTTCTTATTGTCCCTCTTTTCTCCTAGTTTAGGAACTGAAAGGGGGTGCTGTAAAATTAATAACAAAGCTTATCATTTTCTAATAGCTTATATTTTTCAGGCCTTGTGCTAAAGCTTACACTTGATCATGTAATCTACACACCATGCCTGCATGGTGAATGTTCATCAGGCATAATTAGCACCATTTTGCAGATGAATAAACAGAGGCACAGAGATTAACTGGCTTGCTTTTGGTCTGACAGCCAAAGCAAGCGGAAGCAGTCAGCCTGAGTCGGCTGACTCCAGAGTTGCAGTCCCAGTTACTATGATACAGTGTGTACTGGAGTGGAGCTATGAACACAGCACATATTTTCCCTTTCTCTACACGCTTCCTGATGTGACATCTTTGTCCTGAAATCAAAGTTGGATGAGAACACACAGTCTGAGCACAAGGTGGTGAATACAGGCTAAGAGTCAGCGGTGTTGCAATCCACTCACCATCTGTGAGCTATGAGCCGGCAGCTTAGGCAGTGCTGTGAAAAGCAGCATCCACTCCCTTGCCCGTCTCCCTCCCTGGAGAAGCAGGAGTGAGGAGGGGGAGATCTCTGGACTCAAGACTACCTCTTCCTCTCCTCCCCAGAAGGAGCACAGAGACACTGAGTCCTAAAAAGGTATCTTCTCCTTTTCCAGGTGCCTGGTACACAGCATCAGAATAAATAATATTTATGGAATACTCACCAGGGTCAAGTCCATTAGATCATCCAGAGCCTCATAGTTTATTTTTACCTATTTTAGGAAACTTCAGGGAAGTGCTGAGCATCTTGTCCAGTATCTCACAGAGAAGAGAGAGAGCCAGGGTTAAATCTAGAGCAACGCTGTGACTGCTACAATCGACTGCTTCCCTCAACGTGTACTATTTCATTAAGTCCAAGATGCGGGACCGCAAGACGTCCAACCCCTGTGGTCCACTTCCCGGCATCTCTGCCCATACAGTGTCCTCAGTGTTCTCTGCCCCTCTTCCTTCCCCGCTGGGTGCTGCCCACCACTCTGTCTCCCCAGGCTGGCTACGGGGCAGATTCCATTCCAGCCTGTTGTCCAAAGGGCCCATGGGGTTTCTTATAATCACACCCCATCCCAAGCTGTTTCGTTTTGGTAAAGGCAAACTGTTTAGGGAGTTCTTGTTTGGAGAGGAAACTTTTTACGCCCTATCTTTTTTTTTTTTATCATCATCGCCCCAAACCCTGATTCTGAAGAACTGGTAGTGTAGAGATTGTATACATATAAAAAAGCAATTTAGACAGAGAGTCTTCTGGCCCAAGATCAAGGATTCCACTCTCTGTTCCTGACCTGCTCCTGGCTGCTAAGCTCCTCTGCCTCCCAGTCTCATGTTCCCCCTCTGCATTGATTAAGAATGAAAGGGCGAAGGGACAAGATGCTGAAGAGAGAGGAGATGCCCAAAGAAGCCCTTGCATTTCCGTGAGAGGAAGAAAAAACCCTCCTGACGAAGTTAAACAAAATAATGCACGTAGAGCCTTTAGCTAGCACCTGGCACACGTTAGGTGCTGAATAGCTCGGGCACATGCAGCAGACAGGAGCCGGGCACCTGCAGGATCTCAGGGCTGGCTGTGGCGGGGCGTGGCTGTCAGAAGATTGCTTTCCTGACGTTGCCTGCAGGGTACAATTGGTGACATGCCACAGCTCTCAGGAAAGTGATCTAACTTGGATTTTTCTGTATGGACACTGAATTGCAAGAACATCTCATTTGCATAAGTTAGGGAGCTCATTTTTCCTAGAAGCTGCCTGTCAAGACTGAGAAGAAAGACGCATTTCTTAATAATGATTAATCAGCTGTATCTGAAAAGAAAAAGAAAACAATTCAGGAAATAAGATGCTAAGGAAAGGTGGGGAAAAACGATCTCCCCCCAGATGGACCCACCCAGTTAAACCCTGACAGCATTTCCTTGTGTTCACCTGCATAAAAGTGACCAGCCCTTTCCAAGAGGCAAGGAGCGCAGAGAGAAGGCATAGGGCCGGCCCTGGAGCACCCTGTGAGAGGTGAGGCTGGCGGCGTCCATCCTGAGGCTTTGCTCATCACCTTCCCAGCCCTCTTCCATTACAGCTGCAGAGAGGTGACCTGTGGTCCAGGTGCTGGGCATTTTGTAGAATGGGGAGGGGTGTTCGGTTGAACTTTCTAGTCCTTTCTTCTCAATAAGTAGAGAGGCAGAGTGGGAAAGGGGGAAGGAAGAAAGGGAAAAGGAAGGGATCTATTTTGTTTTCAGAAACTTGATGATCGTATTAAAGTTTTATTGAAGTGTATTGATTTACAATGTTGTGTTAACTTAAGAGTGATTCAGTTATGTATACATAGCTATATCCATACTTTTTCATATTCTTTTCCATGATGGTTTATACAGGATATTGACTATAGTTCCCTCTGTTACACAGAAGGACCCTGTTGCTTATCTGTTGTATGCACAGTAATTTGTGTCTGCTAATCCCAAACTCTCAGTCCTTCCCTCCCTGACTCCCCTCCCCCTTGTCAACCCCAAGTCTGTTTTCCATATAGGAGAGTCCGGTTTGTTCCATATATATGTCCATTTGTTTCATGTTTTAGATTCTACATATAAGTACATCTTTTGTCTCTCTCTTTCTGACTTACCTCGCATAGTACAATAATCTCTAGGTCCATCCATGATGCTGCAAATGGCATTATTTCATTCATTTTTGTGGCCGAGTGATGTTCCATTGTACACGTCCATTCGTTTTGTCAATGGACATTTACGTTGTTTCCATGTCTTGGCTATTGTGAATAGTGCTGTTATGAATAAAGGGCTGCACATATATTTTTGAATTATATTTTTGTTTGATATACGCCTAGGAGTAGGATTGCTGGATCATGTGGTAACTCCTTGTTTAGTTTATTGAGGAACCTCCACGCTGTTTTCCACAGCTGCTGCACCGATTTACATTCCCATCAGCAGTGTAGGGGGCTCCCCTGGTGGCTCAGATGGTAAAGAACCTGCCTGCAATGTGGGAGCTATGGGTTCGATCTCTGGGTTAGGAAGATCCCCTGGAGAAGGTAATAGCAACCCACTCCAGTATTTTTGCCTGGAGAATTCCATGGACAGAGGAGCCTAGCGAGCTGCAGTCCATAGGATCACAAAGAGTCGGATACGACAAACACACACACTCACAGAGCAGTGCAGGAGGGTTCAAATCGAAAAGAGTCTAGCCTTTACTATAAACTTCTTTTAATTCTAAAAACTTCTGGGAACTTTATAGTATATATATTTTTAATCATTTGCAGTTATTAAGTATATCTTTATTTATTTATTTTTAAGTATATCTTTAAATATAAGGAGTATCACAGGCTCGGTGGGACCTGGCAGAAGTTTGTTCCTGTCTGTCTGCTGCGAGGGGATCTGCTGGGTCTCCCGCTGAGATCCAGGGGGCGGTGCACAGGTGAGGGGAGCGGCCGCCTGCCCTCCCATCCTGGTTCCGCCGCCGCTCAGGGGCCAGGTACCTTGGGCAGGTTTCTCCACCTCGCTAAGAGTCAGTTCCGTCTCAGGTAAAAAGGGGATGGAAAGAGAACCACCCTTAGAGGCTGGCTGGGAGCATGAGATAACCATGGAAAATACTTGGCATGGAGCCAGAGGCATGAGGCAGGCATGATCAATGTTAGCTACTACTGTTGCCTGAATCAGGTGAAAAGGCTGGGATCCCCTGAGGGACATCTTTCTCTTCCGAGGCTCCCATTAGGGGTAAGCAGGCAACACCCCACTGCTTCTGAGAGTGGTCAGCAGAAAAACTGTGACCCCTTTAGTCACTTGTCTCCCCAGAAGCACTCCAGCTGTCTTTTGAGGGGAGAGAGGATTCTATTGCCTGCCCTGTCAATGGGGTCTGTTTCCTTGTTCTGCTAGAAACAGGTTGCAAGAAGAGAAATCAAGCTCTTTACCACAATGCCTGCTCTCCAGTGAGGTCTCAGCGTACACCTGTCCCTTGCTGGGAATGCTGCTGAGTTAAGGAGAAGTGAGGGAACACGGTTTCTTAAGCAGGAGTCACTGCTTCTCAGCTTCTGGAGAAGAGCCTGGGACTCTGGGGGATGACCCGGGGTCGGGGGAGGGGGGGTACGGCTCACGCTCCCCACAGGCGTGGTTAGAAGTGGGGGAGTCCACAGCCCCCAGCTGGCTTCCTATGCTCGCGGCCCCCCTCTCGTCCACTGTGGCGCCCACACACCTTACACAGCACACACGTGCTGGAACCGAGCGCTCAGTCTGTACCATGGACGACGCTGGGCAGAGGCCAGTCCATGCGCAAGTGTTGCCCTCTGACTTATTTTTAATGCTTGGCTCTGTTTGTGAAATGTGTGCTGGTGCTGGGAAAAGTCAGAGGAGGAGAACTCAGCAGGCTGTACAATCATGCTTGGGGCACTTTTCTCAAGATATATTACATGGCACCACTGAAAGGGGTTCACTGAAAAGAGACAGAAGGACAGAGGCAGGAGGGGGTGTGAGAACTGGGCAGGGGGCGAGGGCAGCAGGGATCTGGGTCTGGCCCTGGTTAGAGGTTAGCGAGGGGTGAGTAAATCCCTGGCACCTCCTGGCTCGATGGGTGATGGAGGGGAAGCCGCCACCTTGCCATCTGTGGGTCTCCCTCGACACTGCAGCTAACGGATTATTAGAGGCCCCGTACCTCCCTTTCCCATCTTCTTCAGCTGGTGACATCTTCCTAGTAAAGTAAAGTAAAGTCGCTCAGTCGTGTCCGACTCTTTGCGACCCCATGGACTGTAGCCTACCAGGCTCCTCCTTCCATGGGATTCTCCAGGCAAGAGTCCTGGAGTGGGTTGCCATATAGTTGGCATCAAAGGAGTGCTTTTAAGCAGACACAGTGGGTATGTAACTTAGTTACCAAGTGGGGATATAATAAAAAGATGTCTCCTATTTTTAGGGGTAAACATAAAAAAGTGAAATGTGTTTTATGGTTTTTTCAGATCTATTGCCTAATTTCTAGGGCATATTACCAACCCTGTTTTATTTAATTTGTTAAAAAAACAACAAAAAACCGCTTCTCACCCCTGTTGAAAAACGAGCTGTGTTGAGTCATGTGAATGATTTACTCACAAATTCACTCCTTGAAAGTTGGGAGAACACTGTGGATCAGGCTTTCCCGGGCGGGGGCGGGGGAGCGGGTGCAGTGGGGGGTACAAGGAAGGGCCAACTCAACTGATTCATAGAAGCCAGAGGAGACATGCCCTAAGGTCCGCAGGCTGAGGTCCTGAGTCCTCCTTTCTGGGCTGCCCTCTGACCGGCCTTGCGAGGTCCGAAGGGAGACTCAGTCAGGGTCTCTTGGCCGGAAAGCTCACTTCACCCCTCCCCGCAGGACATGAAGGCACTGTGCGTTTCCCTCTGCCTCCTGGGTGCCGGGCTCTTCCTGTGTTCAGCGCACGCCCGAGGCCTCAGGAGATGCCTGATTTCCATGAACTTGCACCGTATGGAGGAGAGCTTCCGAGGAATCAAAACAGCCATTGTGAGTGTGGGTTTGGGGTGAAGGCGTGGGAGCGTGCCTCACTTTACCTTAGTGTGACAGCCAGCTCCTGCTCATCACCTCGGTGTCTTTGGAGGATGTGAAGTCCTCACTGCTTGTGCCCATCGTGTTTTCCTCCGTAGCAAGCTAAGGACACCTTCCAAAACGTCACCATCCTGTCCCCATCGGAGACCCTGCATGGCATTAAGGTACCAGCCTCTGTCTGCTCACTCATCTTCTGGCGTTTTGTGGGGAAGTGGCCCAGGGCTGAGGGGGAATCTGTGCCTGTGCACGCCTCTTCCCTGACCTCCCTGGACTCTGAGGCTCCGCCGACTCCTCACGTGTCAGGTAATGTGCGAGGGTGTGCTCCTTTCTTGGGGAACTTGAACCCCAGGGAGGGTGTTCACCCCAACAGTGATTAAGGTGTCACATGCTCAGATGGGGCAGGATTTCTATGGCTTAGAGTGACTTTTGTGGTTTTGTGGGGAAGCTGAGACAATGAGCAGTGTCTCAAAAGCTGAAGAGGCTTGGGGTTAGTGGCTAAAAGAAAGGAAGGGTTTGGGGAGAATAGGTGTGTAAGATCAATGGAAATACATATCAGGGAACAGAGGGGCAGCTGGGGTGAATTCCCTGGTGGTCCCGTAATCAGGACTCTGTACTCTCACTGCCGAGGGTGTGGGTTCAATCCCTGGTCAGGGAACTACGATCTCTCAAGCCATGAGGCGAGACAGAAAAAAAAAAAAAGAGGCAAACTTGAAAGCCAGGCTGAGCCTCAGCTTTATTTATTTTTGGTCGTACTGAGTGGCTTGTGGGATCTTGGTTACCCAGCGGGGGACCCTGTGTCGCCAGCAGAGGAAGCGTGGGATCCTAGCCACTGGACAGCCAGAGAGCTCTGAGCAGGGACCTATAATACAGGCCACATAGAGTTCCTGCGGGTGTTGGAACCAGAGTGGGTGACCACAGAGTCTTTTAGAAAGACAGTCTGGTGATGGTCTTCACAATAGACAGCTTGAGGCCAGAAGGCAGGGAGAGAATGTCTAATTGCCAGACTAGAGGTGCTGAGAGTCCGTGTGTTGGAAAACAGCTGATGTATGAGGTGATGGTTCACTTCACAGAAGGGGCCAATGAGAAGTACCTTTAAAAGCGAGCTCCTCCTGTCCTTGATAGCATTCTAGAGAGACCCAGTTCTTTCAGTTATCTATGTGACAGAGTACAAGGCACAAGATCATTCTTCTAGGCATTCTATTAGGCCTGATTTATTTATGGTAAACACGAGGAGACACTTCCTAAATTCTGTTCTGGTCAATGGTATAGGAGACTTACAGGATGTTACAGCTGGAAGGGACCCAAAGGTCATCTGCTCTGAAACCATCATTTTCAAATGACCAAAGGACGTCTTGGGAGAAAGAATGTCTAGTTAGTAGTGGTTGTCAGAAATAGACTCTCAAGTCTCATGCCCCTGTTTCTTCGTCCTCTCAAGGTCTAGAAATAGTTGATGTGGCCTAAGGCAAGTGGTCGATAAGTATACAGTTCATCGTCATATTTATTCTCTTCCCTTCTCCCTCTTTGATGAGACAAAGGTTACAACTTTTTACTCCTTTGGTGAAGGGAATTAGAAGGAGCAGAGGAAGAGGAGAGGTTTTGTGTAGCAAGTTCAGTTTCCATCCAGGAAAAGCTACCTGTCGGGCCAAGGAGGCTTTGCTGCCTTAATGCTAATGAAGATATAGATGTACATTGCTGTAGACTCTTCTTTTCTCAGGCTGACCTACAGCTCTCCTACACTGGCTCTTAGGGTGGAGTGCAAACTGCAAGAAGGAAACTCTGGCTGGCCAGTTGCCCTGAGCCATGCCCAAGGAAGTCAGGAGCTTTTCTGAGGAGGACCTGCCCAGATGCATGCATTTCTGCCACTGTCAGTTTCCATTTTTGCACATCTCCACTCCAACCAAGTGATCCCTGAAGTTTAAAAAGAACACACTGGAGGAGAGATGAGCAGTCATCACACTGAAAGGAATACGTGCCTAGCACAAGCCTGACATGCAGCAGTCACTGAGTGGCTGTTAGTGGCTAGAGGATGTTCCAGAGACTCAGACTTCAGTACAGTGTAAGGAAGTGCTTTTCAGGAAAGCTGTTCAGACATCGCTCCTTTTGAAAGGGAGGTGTCTGATCCCTGGAAACAGTTAAGCTGAAGTTAGTGATGATATGTCAGGGGATGCTGTAGAGAGCATTCTAGCCTATAGCTGGGCGCCATCCCCTGTGAATATATCTCCTGGCCACATGAAAAGAGGGTAAGAACTGCAATCTCTTCTTGGTGACTCTGTCATAAGCAGCTTTGGTGTCATTAAGAGGACACTTTGAGACCAATAAAAATGTAAAAAAAAAAAAGGCTTTTAGTTATTTCACTCCTTTTTGCCCCAACCCAAGCAGGCTGCTTTTGTCTCTAGGATAATAAGAGAAGAGGTCCTTTGGGGCTATTCTTAATTTGTGTCTGTAGCCCTTAGATGTGTGCTGCGTGACCAAGAACCTCCTGGCATTTTATGTGGACAGGGTGTTCAAGGACCATCAGGAGCTGAACCCCCAAATCATGAGAAAAATCAGCAGCCTTGCCAACTCTTTCCTCTACATGCAGAAGACTCTACAACAATGTGTGAGTCACCAGCATCTACTTCCTGCCTGCCCCATGGAGCCCAGGACACGCTGGCCCTTTGTGGCCTTCTGAAATGGTTCTGGGCCCAAGGGAAATCCCCTGCCTTGTCATCCACGGGGACAGAAGTGTCAGGAACCACTTCTAGTGGGTCCTCCTTGCCCAGGGCTTCCTCCTCGCCCAGGGCTTCCTCCTCCTCAGACCCGGTTTCCTTATGGATAATCTTCCTGGGATGACCAACTTACCTCAAAGTGATCTCTTAAGTGATCCCGGGACTGGCCTGTGAGAGGGGTGTGTTGAGGATTCTGGGCTTATCATAGGCACATCCCTAGTTTCTTTGTTCCGAGCCCTTGGGGTTTCCATACTAGTCAACCTCTGGGTGGTTCCCTGGTAAATAGCCTATCCTATATAAGCATCACCTATACACTCATTGTGATTTGTTAAAAACAAACCTCAGAAATGAAACTGAGCCCCCAAGAGCCAATAAAAACTTAGACCAGGAGAAAACCCGGGGGTTCTGGCCCCATCTCTGCCAATGATTTCCCAGTGACTTTGTGACAAGCTACTTCACCTCTCTGTGCCTTGGATCCTGAAGTTGTTAGAAGAGGTCATGACCCCTGTCCCACTTACGTGAAGATGTGTTTAACCAGTTATTTGATTAACTAGCCCAACAAATATTGAGTGCCTGCCTAGAGTGGTATTGCATTCACAGGGTGGTGACAAGACAGATTTGGCCCCTGCTCTCCAGGCCTTTCCAGCCCTGGTGACATGCAAGGTGATTCTACAAACAGCCCCTACAGCCCCCTGCTGCCCCAGCCTGGGTTGACTCACCCGACTCTCACCTTGGGAGGAAGGAGAACTATCACTCCTCACATAGGAGGTGGTGTTAAGAGTGAGCCAGGGTGGAAAAGTCTTCTGATGGATGCTATCTCCATTTTATTGCAACAGAAGCTGTGTCACTGCAGACAGGAAGCAACCAATGCAACCAGAATCATCCATGACAACTATGATCAGGTAAGGGAGGGGGAGAGGACAGGGAAGGGAGAGATGGGGTGCAGCAGCCTGAGTGGGCAGCCTCCTCCCTGCTCAAATTCATCCATTTACTCAACAGTATTGATGGCCGGTCTGCCCAGTTCTGTGTCTGCAGAGTGTGTTGGTCTTACCTCACTTGTTAATTTCCTGGTCTCTCTCTCCCCATTATGCCTCCACTGTTTCCTTTTCACATATCAGAACTATGTTCAGATCTGAGGGAAAGCACACACTGTTTAAGATAGGGCTGAGGCAGAGGGAGGCTTCCCAGGTGGCGCTAGTGGTAAAGAACCTGCCCGCCAATGCAGGTTAGACGTAAGAGACACGGGTTCGATCCCCAGGTCAGGCATGGCAACCCACTCCAGTATTCTTGCCTGGAGCATCCCAAGGACAGAGGAGCCTGGCGGGCTGCAGTCTATGGGGTCACACGGAGTTGGACACGACTGAGTGACTTAGTATGCACGCACAGCGCAGAGGGAGCAAAGAGCCCCAGTGAACTGTAAGCTGTTATGCATGAAGCGTGCTACCTGGTAGCGTGTTTCTGTGTCGCTGTGTCTAGGCACTGTGATCAGCGTCCTGTGTGGTGATGAACAGCGCTTCTCATGTAGGTGCGGATGTTGTACGCACACCTCACGTGGAGGTGGAGCGCGCCTCTTGTGTAGGAGCGGATGTCCTACGCATACCTCATGTAGAGGTGGAGTTAGAAGCACGGTCTCTTACCTGCATCATTTAGAGATTCTGTTGAAATGCAGATTCTGGCTGGTAGACCTGGAATGAGGTCTGAGATTCTGCGGTTCACCCACACTCCCAGATTAAGTCAATGCTTTGAATAACAAGGAGCTGCAAGGTCTGTTCAGAGCTCTTCTTCTTTGTGGAGAGGCTCCACAGAGTAACATCACAATGGCAGAAATTCATATTGTTCTTCCTATGAGCCAGGTATTAAGTGCACTAAAGCCATTAGCAGCACACTTATTCCTTACAACGCTACAGCCATTGTCTATATTTGATACATTAGAAAACCAAGACACAAACAGGTTAGGTAACTTAACTAAGTTTACACCACAACTAAGTGATGGAGGTAGGGCTCGATCCCATGCCATCTGGCTCCACAGGACATACTTTTGTATCTTACCATCTCTTCCACTCTGCTGAGGAAGAGCTAGGGTAAGTCAGGAGACTTGGGTTCCAGTCTAACTCCGCTGCCAGTTGGCTGTGTGACTTTGGGTAGGACACCTTCTTAGGGGCGGCAGCGTCCAACGGAGACATGCTGTTCCCCCTTCTCATTGCTGGGCCCCTCGGGCACTGTGGATTTCAGGGAGAGTGGCAGTAGTAGGCCAAGCTGATGTCAACAGGAAAGCAAGCAGAGCTTCCAGCAAAGCAAGTTTGTTTGTTTGTTTTTCTGTGACATATAGGATGAAGAAAAACAGAGGGCAAAGAATGAAGAACTTCTTATTTTGTTTATAAGTTACTGACATGATTTAACTGTTTGTTTATAGAAAACAATTTAGGTCATGTGTTAGGAAAATAATTTAGGGTCTGTGTGCCCTGCAGAGAGAATGGTTGCATAAAAAGCAAACCTCATGGGGACCTGAACATGGGGCGAGTGACTGAAAACTATGGTACAGCTCAGAAAGGCAGGCTATGATGATGATTTGCATGGTTTCAGCTGGAGGTCCGGGCTGCTGCCGTCAAGTCTCTGGGAGAGCTGGACGTCTTTCTAGCCTGGATTGACAAGCATCATCAAGGAACTTCAGCTGCCTCAAGACAAGGAACCTAATTTGGGAGGATGAACAGCCCCTGAGAGGTTTCTGGTGGGGGACAGCCAACTTGGAAGGTGAGGGAGACGGGGGGGAGGCCCTGTTTTATGCAAATGAGGGTCTTTTTGAGGACGTCTTCCTGCTTGTTTGGAATTCTCTTCTTTGGGCTGAGGTGTTGTAAAGGGAAATTCTGGGTTTCAGCATACCTCACCTTGTGGCTAAAATCTCACTGGCTGGGCCCAGCTTGTCTGATCTCACCTGAAGGTATCCAAGCAGTCTACTGGTTTTATTTTTATAACAAAGTATGTCTGTTGAGAGGTCCTGTGGGGCCATCCTGGAGGGAGAGGGTGGGCTTCCCTAATTTATTGTGAAGTTTCTTATCCCATGTCTGTGATGTGAGCTAAGCAATATCCTGTGGTGCATATTGTACTGACTGGTTTTTTTCTGAATAAATTCTCTTCTTTACCAATCAGTGGAAGTGTCTTCTGTTTTAGGAAGGCCAGTCAAGGACCATGAATGGAGACTATGAGAAATGAAAGGCGCCTTGGGGAATTCCCTGGTGGTCTAGTGGTGAGGACTCTGAATTCTCACTGCTAAGGGCCCGGGTTCAGCCCTTGACTGGGGAACAAAATAATCCCACAAGTCATGCAGTACTGCCAAAAACAAATAAATTAAAAATAAAGAAATGAAACGGGCCTTGAAGAACAAAAATAGATGGGAAAACAGGCCTAGAAAGGGATAAAAATTTACTCGAAGTGAGTTAGTACAGAGAAGGGTTTCAGACTGGACTCCACCCAGCACCTGTGCTCCACATAATGATCAAGAGGGTGAGCACAGGACTTCTAATCATGACTCCTCGCCGTCACTCCATTTCTGATCTCTCTTTCTCTGTGTTTCTACCTTTTCTCTCTGTCTCTCTGTTATTGAATTGGGTCCCACTGTTCACAGCTTTCAAAATCAGTACTCACAAATGTTGATGTAAAGGAAAGTTGCCTTTTATTCAGAATGCCAGCAATCTGGGGACCCCCCAAAACCACCTCTGAAGATTCTGCTCAGACGTAAAAGCTTTTAAAGGGAAACAGGGAAGTAACCTCAGTTAATCATTGAGATGGGCTGGGGGTGTGGGTGGGGGGGTCAGAGTCGCCACCATCCCCCACTGTGTGCAGGCTTGTTAACTCTGTCTGACCTTTCTTATTTCTTTAGATGTTATCTTGCTCACACAGTTTGTTCAAAAGATCAGTGAAAGGGAAGCTGGGGAGGAGATCTGGTGATGTGTTAATTACTTACTCTTCACTTCTATTTCTTTGATCTATGTAAAGAAACAACAAGTTAGACAAAGTAGTGTGTGATCAAAAGATGTGGAAGGTGTGCCAGGGCCAGAGGTGAGCAGAGCTGGTGCCTCCTGCAGAGAGCTCTTTCCTGCCCAAAGCTGCCCACATGTCTGTCTTGTCTCTCTGTCATTTCTTTCTTATTGCTCCCAACCTAGATATATCTTTTCAGGCCCTAAATTCATCCCCCACAGGTATGCATGTGGAGTTGGAGAGAAGGTATTTCTAACAAAGGGATGGTTGTCATGGTGACAAAGCTAAATGACTGAAGCCCAAGGCAAGAGGAATTCTGGGTAGAGGGGTTCTCGCCAAAATGGGCACCAACTTCTAGTGGGCAGGCTTCAGATGGCTAATGACAATAAGAATCGATACTTACTGAGCAGCTGCCATGTGCTGGATGCTGAAATAAGTGCTTTACGTGTACGATCCTGGGTCCTGTATCTATACTCTGACTGGCTGGCTGAAGCAACCTTTCTTTATTCCTACCTGGGAAAGAGATTTCATAGAACAGGCTTTAGTGTCTGAAGTCAGCCAGTCCTGACTCCAATCCTATGTGACTCTGAGCAAGTTACTTAGTGGCTGTAAGTCTCAATGTCCTCCTGGGTAAAACAGAGATAATAACACTGGTCTCCAGGTGTTGCTGTGAGTTATGAGTGAGATGAGGGCCCCGCAGCCCTCAGAGTGGGAAGCCGCACGTGTAGTGTAAAGACTGCCGAGCCAGGAATCACAGTCTGGCTCCAAGTCTGCCGTGATCCACCCAGGACAGGTCACCACGTCGCCTTAACCCTCAGTTGTCTGCAGTGTGGACACTGACCCCCGTGCTATCACGTGAAAGCCAGAGCATTATGATGGCTGGAGAGGCCCTCATATCTGCACTCGCATGAGGTTCCCGGCTGTTTCCTCGCACTATGTCCCCTATTCTTGCCCAGGCTCAGTACCACTCGACCACGCTCACCTGCTTTGTGTCTCTAAAACACATCAGGCTTGTCCTCATGTTAGGGCCTTTGTGCTTTGCGTGCACACATACACCTAAACTGAGATAGGATTAAAAGAAACCTCCAATGTTATGCTCGAGTGGGATTAACAGGCTATTAAGAGGAAGCAGTTTTACAGAGGACTCAACCTTCTCAAGGTGGCTTGGCTGGATGTTCATCCTGAGCTGACTGGATGATGGCAAGACCAGCTTCATGAGAGCATATCTCATCTTCTGTGACTGCCCCGGGTGTGTTTCCCACAGACACCTGCATGGCTTGCACCTCCACCTTCTCCAGACCTTTACTCAAAGGATGTCCTATTTAAGCATAAACTCCCCCATTTCCACCTTCAGCACATCTTATACCCTTTCTTTGCTTCCCCAGCATTCTACTTTATTATGTCTGTTTCTCTACTCAAATGTAAGCTCCATGAGGATAGGTTTGTTCATTGTCTGGCACTTAGTGTTAAATTCATATTTCATGAATATGTGATCTAGATGAATTAAAAACAAAAATAATGGAAAACACTTATTTAGTGCTTTTGTAAGCCAAGCAGTCATCTAAGTAATACACATAATGTAATATATTATGAATATATATTTCATTTTAATTTTCTAGACAGTCCTATAGAAATGAGAGTGAAATAAAAGGAAAAAAGCCCCCCTCTTTGAATGTTAACCATACAGATGGTTAACCCTTGGGGAAGAAGCTGGACATAGAGGTCAAGAAACACCTGATGTCACACAGATCATAAGCAGCAGAGCCAGGCTTCCAGTCCCCACAGCCTGCTTCCAGGGTGAGCTCTACTGTCAACATCAATGTCCAGGTGTTGAGCACGTATTATGCACCAGTGAAAATAATTCTGCTTTCTCCTCTACACCTCATGATAACCCTCTATGGGAAAGATTATTAACAACCCAATTACACAGATGATGAGGCCTGAAGCTTAGCGAGGCTCAACAACACACTAAGGGTCACACAGTTAGTTACGGGACTGGGGTTTGTTAAGTTAAGTAAACAAGGAGACCCTTGGAGTGAGGTGGCTGTGATGCCCTAGGTGGGGTCTGTGTAAGCAAACCAGAATCTAAGCCTGCAAATGCCTCAAGGTTATGAAATAAAAAAGCTGAGGACAGTCACTGAGAGCCAACTAGACGTTAAGCCACAGCCAATCAAACAGCTTCTTTCTTCACTTTCACACCTCCTCTACATAGGTCCTTCCCAGCTGGCTCCTGACTACTGAGAGCTCCTAACCACTTCCGGTTTGGTGCTGCTGATTCCAAGAGATTTTTGTTCAAATAAAAGGGTAAAATTCTTTTAATATGCATCAGTTTATCTTTTAATAATACCCAACGCAGGTGTTCTACTCCACCTTACACGCATGGTGGACAATGGAAGAGGAGCTTTACTGGCATAAGGCGCTGTACCTGTAGGAAAGAAACATTGTTTTATCAGTGGGTGCAAAAGTAGAGGAGGAGCAGATGGAATCAGAGAGGGAGAGAGGAAAAACTATTAAAGCAGATGGTGACTGCAGCCATGAAATTAAAAGACGCTTACTCCTTGGAAGGAAAGTTATGACCAACCTAGATAGCATATTCAAAAGCAGAGACATTACTTTGCCGACCAAGGTCCGGCTAGTCAAGGCTATGGTTTTTCCTGTGGTCATGTATGGATGTGAGAGTTGGACTGTGAAGAAGGCTGAGCGCTGAAGAATTGATGCTTTTGAACTGTGGTGTTGGAGAAGACTCTTGAGAGTCCCTTGGACTGCAAGGAGATCCAACCAGTCCATTCTGAAGGAGATCAGCCCTGGAATTTCTTTGGAAGGATTGATGCTAAAGCTGAAACTCCAGTACTTTGGCCACCTCATGTGAAGAGTTGACTCATTGGAAAAGACTCTGATGCTGGGAGGGATTGTGGGAAGGAGGAGAAGGGGACGACCGAGGATGAGATGGCTGGATGGCATCACGGACTCGATGGACGTGAGTCTGAGTGCACTCCGGGAGTTGGTGATGGACAGGGAGGCCTGGCGTGCTGTGATTCATGGGGTCGCAAAGAGTCAGACAGGACTGAGCGACTGAACTGAACTGAACTGAACCCCCCTATATATCCCACCTGCTTACTTCACTTTGACTCTTTCACTTGCCTATCTGTCGTTGCTCTCCTTCCAGGCTTGAAGAACGTGTCCTGGCTCTTGTGTAGACCACAGGGGGCATGGCACAGAGTTGTGCTTCTGTTCCTTGGTGTTATTATTTATTAAGCACACAGCTGGTGCTTAATAAATGCCTGCTAAGGAACCAAGTATACAATTTTCTCCCAAACCATGGCCTCTGAGTCCTTGATTAGCTCCTAGGAGGCACCCTGGAGAAATCTGGGGCTCACCTTCCACAGGTCAGGTGCAAGGGGAGGGAACACATAGCCTGCGGCAGGACCCTGTGGGTACTTTCTGTATGTGGCTTCACTTCCTTGTGTCTCAGATGGTAAAGACTCTGCCTGCAATGAGGGATACCTGGGTTCGATCCCTGGGTGGGGAAGAGAGACTGGAGAAGGGAATGGCAACCCACTCCAGTTTTCTTGCCTGGAGAATTCCATGGACAGAGGAGGCTGGCAGGCTACAGTCCATGGGGTCACAAAGAGTCAGACATGACTGAGTGACTAACACACTAAAGCTCAGAGGAATGGAGGAGGTTGTAGGTCTCATTCCCACGTGACCAGCAGAGGCATCTGAGACTCAGGGAGGTGGGAGGACTTGCTTGAGGTCACATCTGAGGGATGGCAGGTCCAGAAAGTGAACCCAGGTCTGATCTTCCTGGATCTGGTGCTCTCTCCCTTTGCTGCTGGGGAGGTTCATTTTGTTTGGACCAAGCTATCTAACCCAGAGCCCAAGTTGCTACACTGGCTGCCAGATCTTTAAACCCAGCTGTGTAAAAAGGAGCCTGGACTTGCCAGCAGCAAGCTTGTGAAGTTACACACACATTTATGGACCAACACGGAGCGAAGAAGCAGAGGCTGACTTCTGAAGGTGTTACACGATGTTCCTGGCACTGCTGAGTCTGGTCTCCTCCTGGAGGACACTCTAGCCTCCTTTCAACTTCCAGCGTGGGTTGCTGACAGCCACACATGCTCAGGGCAGCTGTCTTTTGGAACAATGAATTTGCTAGGAAGTTCAGCTGGTAAAGAACCCACCTGCAACACAGGGGACCCTGTTTCCATTTCTGGGTCAGCTCCGATCTGCTGGAGAAGGGATGGGCTACCCACTTCAGCATTCTTGGGCTTCCCTGGTGGCTCAGCTGGTAAAGAATCTCCCTGCAATGTGGGAGACCTGGGTTCAATCCCTAGATTGGGAAGAGCCCCTGGAGAAGGGAATGGCTATCTACTCCACTATTCTTGTCTGGAGAGTTTCATGGACAGAGAAGTCTGGTGGGCTACAGTCCATGGGGTAGCAAAGAGTCAGACACAACTGAATGACTTTCACACTTTTTTGTCCAAATGGATAAGAGGATTGGCTTTCATGTGAAATCCTGGTCCTGCTGCGTGATCTTGAACAGTTCACTTCACCTGTGCCCCCCTTTCCTCATGTGTGTGGATTGTAATAAGGATCCAAGATGCCATTTATAGTAGCTGTGAAGTTGGTGCTCACTAAAATGACGGTTGTTTCTATTCAGGCATTTTAGCTTTTTTAATCTTATTTCCCATGAAACACCATTGTCTTGGGAAATCTTTCTTCTTACATGTCATTTTTTTTTTTTCAAACTAGCAAGTATGACAAGGCAAAAGGCACTGGCCCAGGCCAGCTGTGCTGTCTTCTGGGTCTGTATTTCCAGGAAGCTCTCAGCTGAGCCCCTCATACAGGTGCTTGAAGATTTATCTGGCCAGCCAAGCTGGGTAGCCCTCCGGATTCTCCTGCTATTCAGACTGCCCCCTGCAGCCTCTCCTGCCCATGCCCTTTCTCTGATACAGACTCATCCCAGTGTGAAACTCTTGCCTTGACTCTCCTGAAGCTTGTTTACGCCTAACACAATCCTGGGTACATCCAACTCACTTGACGTCCTCTGCAGCTGTGAACAAATGCCCCTGCTCAGTGGCAGAAGCCAACTGATCATTCCTGGAGGTAGACTCAGGGGTCAGCATGTCATGTTTGGCCAAGGAGTTTCAGTTCAGTTTGGTTCAGTCATTCAGTCGTGTCTGACTCTTTGTGACCCCACGGACTGCAGCATGCCAGGCCTCCCTGTCCATCACCAACTCCCGGGGTTTACTCAAACTCACTTCCATTAAGTTGGTGATGCCATCCAACCATCTCATCCTCTGTCATCCCTTTCTCCTCTCACCTTCAATCTTTCCCAGCATCAGGGTCTTTTCAAATGAGTCAGTTCTTCACATCAGGTGGCCAAAGCACTGGAGTTTCAGCTTCAGTATCAGTCCTTCCAATGAATATTCAGGACTGATTTCCTTTAGGATGGACTGGGTGGATATCCTTACTATCTAAGGGACTCTCAAGGAGTTTGGGGGAGGATATATTCTTAAAAGTGCTTCCCAGGTAGCACTGGTGATAAAGAACCTGCCTGCCAATGCAGGAGACTTAAGAGACATGGGTTTAGTCCCTGGGAAGGGAAGATCCCCTAGAGGAGGTCATGGAAACCAACTCCAGTATTCTCGCCTGGAGAATACCATGGACAGAGGAGCCTGGCGGGTTATAGTCCATAGAGTTGCAGCGAATCATACACAGCTAAAGAGACTTGGCATGCATGCATATTCTTAAAAAGTTATTATGAGCTCTAGAGCTAGTCTGTACATTTGCAGCTCTGTTATGGAAACCTAGCCCAGTCTCAGGTCTCTGCGATGGAACCACTGTCAGTCAGGACTGAATATTGTGAAAGAGACCTCTTCTGCGTGGCCTTAAGGCTTGGTTCAGGCACTGGGACCAGGAGAGGTTTCAAAATCCAGCTTTCATACCCAGAGATAAGTTTATCTCAGCATGGCTTTGGTCTGGACGTCTGGTCACTTTCCTAGATACTCAAAGAAGACTCTGTGCCTCAGTTTCTTTATTTGGAAAATAAAGAGAATACTCATCCCTGCATTAAGGGTTGCCTAAAGATCAACTTCTCTGATAGCTCAGTTGGTAAAGAATCCACCTACAATGCAGGAAACCCCAGTTTGATCTGCGGGTTGGGAAGATCACCTGGAGAAGGGATAGGCTACCCACTTCAGTATTCTTGGGCTTCCCTTGTGGCTCAGCTGGTAAAGTATCTGCCTGCCATGTAGGAGACCTGGGTTCGATCCCTGGGTTAGGAAGGTCCCGTGCAGAAGGGAAAGGCTACCCACTCCAGTAGTCTGGCCTGGAGAATTCCATGGACTGTATAGTCTGTGGGGTTGTAAAGAGTCAGACATGACTGAACAACTTTCACTTCACTTGACTTCAAAGATCAAGTGAGTTAATATTTTATGAAACGTGTAGTGCCTGGCACACGGTGAGTGCCATAAACAAACAACAGAAGAGCCTGCAGCCACATCCTGTCGCTTTCCTACTCTAGCCCAGCCTAGACTTAACTTCCCGAGAACCACAGTCCCACCAGGACAGAAATAGTCTTCCTCCTGCTCCTTCTTCACTCCCACCTCTCAACCACATTTGCGTTCTTGGGACCTAGAGTGATTTTCCAGTTCTTGACATGACAGAAATATCTTGGCACCCATCCCTCTCTAGATTAAGCTCCTCATGTATAGCTATTGTGTGAATGCTGCACTCAGTAAATATTTAGTTTTTGAATGAGCGAATTCAAAGGCATGCAGCAAAGGCAACTCCAGATGTCTAGGCAGCTCCTTCTTGGATTCTTGGAGGAAGCCTATGGCTTTGCCGTTTGGCTTTTAGAACATCTCTGGCTTTCTCTTATCTTCCAGTCAATGTCCCCGTCTCTAGCCCCTAGCAAGAAGAACTCTCTCTGGCCTCCCTGGCTTGGGTTTCAATTTTGCCCAATTGTTGTTTTACTCTCTTTATATCCTGAAGCCTGAAGTTTGGTGGCTTCCACTGCACTCCTGGGCCCTTAGGATATCATGCCAACTTGAACCCCAGCTTTCTAGGGAGCAATGTAATCCAGTAGCCCTGTGAGTGGGGAGAAAGAACCTTCTCTCCCTCACCTCCTCAATGCCTCTAAAACACCCCCCCCTCCACGTAACCCAAGAAGAACAGCTAAAGTCTTGATGAGATACCCCTGAGACAGGGTGCAGATGACATCCCTCAGTGGTCACCGTGGAGTAGTGGGATTACGTCCAGATGGCTAGAAGTGAAGTCTTTTGTGAGAGTTGCTGGCATCAGAGAGCTCACTCTCTTTGCAGGGAAACAGTGCATGAAAAAGTGCTTTGAATTTAGTTAAGGAAGGACATCAATAAGCAATTTTGTTGAGTTCCTGGGATGTGTGTGATGATATCTAGATCCTGAGCAGCTTACCAAAAGAAAATAGTCACTTATTCTTTAGAAATGAAAAGTCTGAATCCAATATCCTCAGAATGTTGTTCACAGTTCATTGCATTTTGACTCTTTTCAATCTTTTTCAAAACCTACTGCCTTGCCCTACCCAACACCCACAGAAGTGCCATCCTCCAGGTACCACAGTGCTCTCTGGTCTCAGGGATTTTGTTGCAGCTTTTCCTGCTGTAAGGAGCAAGGGTCCTTCTGCTTCTGCCTCTGTCTCTCCACCCTCAAAGCTCATAAAATTATTAGTTCTTCAAATCGTCACTCAAACTGGACTTTCTCCAAGTAACCTTCCCTGATACACTTCTTAGCCCTTAGAAGTCATCCTGACACTCCCTTCTCCCTATGCCTGTGATGAACACAGACTTGGAATTGTTCCAGGAACGTCCTGATAACAAACATTCCCATCATCCTTATAACAGCCTCATTCTTCTCAAACTGCCTGTCACAATTGGGAAAGTATGGTTGTTATACCCACAGGTCTTTGCGTCTGCCATTAGAACAAAGACTCTTAACCTTTCGTGTGCCATGGGCCCCTTTGGCACATCAGTAAAGCCTATGGTTTTTAATAATGTTTCTAAATGCATAAAATATATAAAATTGAAAAGGAAAACAATCTTATTAATATACAGCTATCAAAATATGGAAATGACAATTAGTATTATATAATAAATGTGTTTCTCTATAATGCATTAACAAGATCTAGCAGTGGGCCTACAAATTATTGACATTTCTAAGCAGTGATGAGTGTTGAGATATCTAAAACAACCATAATGGGACACAGAATATCTGTGATTTCTATCAGCAACAAGGTTACAGGCACTGCTAATACCACTGTGGTCTATATTTGTTTCCTATCCTCTGAAATTTAAAAAAAAAAAAGTTAAATTTTGACTAGAGGTTAGTGAAAAGATAAGATGTGGCTTTTTCCCACTCTCCTTCTGCCAGATTAGGAACTTCTATATTAAAGCATCTCTTCCCCTCACCATGCCCTGAGGTCCCAGGAGAGGTCCCAAGAAATTAAGCCTGTTCCTGCTGGTATTCATGGGTCATCCAGCTCAGTGTCCACACAAGGAGAACTGCAGTTTGTTTTGGGAATTAAAAGGAAAAGAACTGAGGACATCCTTATCTCCTAGGTGAAAGAAAGTGAAAGTGAAGTCTCTCAGTCGTGTCCGACTCTTTTGCGACCCCATGAACTGTAGCCTCCTCCGTCCATGGGATTCTCCTGATGAGGAAACTTAATTCAAGCTCCTGTCTGGATTTCTGTTCCCAGACTGGGTGTCTAGGAGAGGGTTTTCGCAGTGGCTCCCACTTTATAGACAGGAGGGGGAGGGGTTAGCCAACTTTGGGGGACTCAGATACGTCAGAGGAAATGTCAGGAGAAAGGCTGGCAGCAAGTCGGGCTGGTTGGACAGACACGATGGAAAAAAGTAGGAAAGGGAAATGACGTCACTCACCCTGTCGGCTTTGAGGACCCGGAACTGACAATGCAGCTTCGCAGGGAGTTCCAGCAACTCCGCCCACCCCCACCCAGCAGGGAGGCAGCCGAGGCCGCAGGCGCAGGCGGGGCCAAGCTTCTCTGCCGCAGGCCCGAGAATGAGAAAGGCGTCCACCTGCCCACCCAGGGAGCTGAGTCTTCCTTCAGCAGAACCCTAACTGCTACGTGTTTCCCTGACAAGTGATACATCGGGCAGGAAGCCCAGATGCCAGCAAGTGTGATGTCATCACACACAGGGAAAACCCTGAACTGTCAACTCAGGACTTGCCGTGGGAGAAAAGGAGTCGCTGGGTTTCCTTTTATGGTTTTTTAGAAAATTGTTTCCTGCCCAAAAATGGCTTGGTTAAGAAGCCGGGTTTATTTCAAAAGAAAGCATTCTTTGTGTCCCTCCTCTGCCCCGGGCACCGATCTTGCGCTAAACCGCAGTTCTGAGACTCCTGAAAGTTAGCTTGGTGTGCTCAAGAAATGTACCCCCGTTTCTCTGCCAAGTCACACCATCCCCATCCATTCCAGCTGAGCCCTGACAGTGCGCTCTGCATGGCGGGGCCCTTGAAAATCTCCTGGTTAGTGCAGAGCTGTTACCGTGTCTCTCACTCTAAGACTCTTCATGGCTCCCTCTTGCCTCAGGGCAAAAACAAAGAATTATAGAATCAAAAGGCCCAGCTGAAAGAGACTTAAGAAATCATTACTGCACAACTCACAGATGAGGAAACACGTTCAGAGAAGGGAAGTGATTTCCCCAAGACCACACAGTGGGATGAGGCTGAGGCTAGAGCTACAACTTTGGCTTCTAGACTTCCAGTTCAAATTGAAATCCTTGGCAGGATATTTGTGCTCCGTAATGATGCGGCCTGGTAGCTGCAGTCCATGGGATCGCTAGGAGTCGGACAGGACTCCGAGACTTCACTTTCACTTTTCACTTTCATGCACTGGAGAAAGAAATGGCAACCCACTCCAATACTCTTGCCTGGAGAGGCCCAGGGACAGAGGGGCCTGGTGGGCTGCCGCCTATGGGATCGCACAGAGTTGGACATGACTGAAGCGACTTAGCAGCAGCAGCAGCAATGATGCGGCCGTATTTCCAACTTAGGTCTGCCACTGCTGGTTCACCTGCCTGTCCTCAAACACCTTGTCAGCTCTGCCGTCCCAGTCATCTCTGTGCTGGATGCCCTATTCCTCCTCCTCGTCCATTTAAAGGGTCAGCTCAAACCTTCCACTGTGTGAGCCTCTCTCCTCTGTTTTCCTCAGCTCCTACCCTCTACTCACTGAGTTCAGTTCAGTTCAGTCTCTCAGTCGTGTCCGACTCTGGGCCAGGCCTCCCTGTCTGTCACCAACTCCCAGAGTTTACTGAAACTCATGTCCATTGAATTGCTGATGCCATCCAACCATCTCATCCTCTGTTGTCCCCTTCTCCTCCTGCCTGAAATCTTTCCCAGCAGAAAGTGTTGATTTTCTCTGTGTTCTGTAAGCAGGTGCCATGTCCCCCCAGAGGGGCTATAAAGCAGCCAAGGGCGTGAGACCTCCTGAGGCATCACCAATATTCATAGCATTCAGCAGTGTCTTGCAGATTGAAGTCATTTAGTTAGTACATGTTTATGGAAACAATAATTTAAAATCTATTCTATTATATACAAACAGTAATCAAAATCTACTCTTGTTTTTTTATGATTTGCATAACTATGCATATATTTTAAAACTTCCTGGCAAATCAATGAGCCAGACAGGCAAGATAGGTTTTATTCTCCATTTTATTGATGAATCAATAAAATTTCAGGTGAATTAATTTACATTTCAGGTGAATGCCTGAAATGTAAGGACTGGTCATGGGTCATCCAAGGTCACCCTGACAGTTGTTGGTGAGAAAGTAAGTGTTAGAAGTCTCCTGGTTCTCAATCCCATTTAGGCCAATCAACACCCTCTACATTCTTTCCATAGAAAACTTATTTCTTCTGCCAGAATTGTGATAGGAAAGCTTCTCTCATTTTCAAGGGATGCTACCTACTGTTCACAATGGGTTAAAAGTGTTATTTATTGGAAAGAATACTTGATTGATTCCAATGCTTAAATCTTTTACCAGCTAAGTGACCTTGGGCAAGTTACTTAATCACTCTGAACCATAGTTTCTCCATTTGTGGAATGAAGGAATTGGACTAGATGCACTTGAAATCGCTTTTAGCTCTAATACTCTAGGAGTGATATTGTGGCAGGGGTCCCCCTGGGCTCCCCCCAAATTAAATGATGAAATGCTTGCATTACAGGCAGGATTATATCAGCAGGCAGGGGTCAGCTTGCAAAGGGAAGAGACAATAAAACCCTACTTCACTTTTGTCCAACTTTGTAGTAATTTTTGTTACAACTTGAGTAGGTCATGTTACAGAAGGTGTGGGAATAATTTGCAATTATTTCCAGCAATTATTTGCAATACTGAATCAACATATTCTTAGAATGGTATGATTAAAAATAAATGCTACAAGAAAAGCTGAGTTTCATTATATTGGGAAGTTTGAAAACCTTCTGATTTCAGGACTTGAGAGTGAGTTGCAACAGTTCCTTGCTTGCTTCACAAACTCAGTAATGACACCCATCCTGTTTATTGCCTATGAAATGGGTCCTTAAGCAGCTGGCATTGCCTATGATAGAATGGAATTATCCTAGTGATTCAGGAATCCTGGGAGGGATGATGGGGAGTGCTGCTGCTGCTGCTGCTGCTAAGTTGCTTCAGTCGTGTCTGACTCTGTGCGACCCCAGAGGCGGCAGCCCATCAAGCTCCACTGTCCCTGAGATTATCCAGGCAAGAACACTGGAGTGGGCTGCCATTTCCTTCTCCAATGCATGAAAGTGAAAAGTGAAAGTGAAGTCGCTCAGTTGTGTCAGACTCTTAGTGACCCCACGGACTGCTGCCTACCAGGCTCCTCTGTCCATGGGATTTTCCAGGCAAGAGTACTAGAGTGAGAAAAATTGTTTTTATGGATTGTTCTCAGACAGATAAGATGGGTGGTCTGTTCTTCCAACTGGACATCGTGTCAGGTCTCTTCCTTGTACACGGGGCCAGAAGTAGGACTGGGGATCCTGCCCCCTGACACGTTCCCACCACTTTTCTGGAGCCCCTTGTCCCTAAGAACACACAATTTAATGCAAAGAGTAATAAATTCCAACTAGGTCAATGTCTCCATCCTGTCACCAGCTGTCTCCTTCATCTCCATGTTGACTCCCTGGGCCTTAGTATCCTCACATCAGTAATAACAGTAGAAAAAGATGCTTTTTGAGTAAGTCCTGCCATTTACTGGCTGGGGGAACTTGGGAAAACCACTTAACTTCTAAGCTTAAGTTTCTTCCTCAGAAAGTTGAGTTATAAGACCTACCTCAAAGAGATAATAATTTATTCAACCCACATTTATTAAATGCTTACTATGAACTGGGACCTATTCTAGGCATTTGTAATACAGCAGTCGACAAGGCAGACAAAATTCTTACCCTCAAAAAGCTTATATTTCTTTTAATGGAATTTTATGAGAATTACATGAGACTCAGTTTACATGTATTAGTTTATACATACTACATATTATATACTATGATTATAATGTCTACAGTACTTAATATGTCAGTCCAGGTACTAGGCTTAGGATACTTTATATATATTATCATTATAATAATAATTATTTGATCGAATCATTTGACAAGGCCCATATCAGACCAGTCTTTTTTTATTTTTAATTTTTTTTTATTGCCATATAGTTGGTTCACAATGTTGTGTTGGTTTCTGGTATACAGCAAAGCGATTCAGTATATTCCCTCTTCCCCCCTTGACAAGCAAGTCTGTTCTCTCTGTGAGTCTGTTTTAGTTTCATAGATAAGTTCATTTGTAATATCAGACCATCTTGACCTACACAGATGGAAATTGCCTATGATTCAGCCTAGCCCAATTTTTACTATCCTTGACTCCCCCGTGCCCTAAACTATACATTTAATCAGCCTCCAAATTTAAAAAAAAAAGTATTCAAATTCCCTCAAGTCCATCCACATCTCTCTGTGCTGCTGCTACTGGTTGAAGCCACACTAAAATCTCTCTGGGAGCACTTCAATGGCTGCATTCCTTGCCTCCAGTTCCTCCCTGAAGGCGATTTTCCAGTGTCTCTCTAATTGAATTGCTCCTTGCTGAAAGCCCTCGTAACACCTTGCTTTTGGATAAAGTCCCAACTCCTTCACATAACTAATTTTGCTTCGACCCTCCAACTAGCTCATTTTTCATTCTTGTGTCCTCATCCTCCTCTCTCAGTCTAATTTTAGGCTCTTTGGTAATTACTGATTAATTTGTAAGTCTCCATTTTCAGGTTCAGCTAAGCCTGAGATCCTGTGGTTTTAGGCTACAGAATAAAGAAGGAAAAACTTGAAATCAATGTGTTAATTCAATAGTCACCAAGTTCCTTGGGCTATACAATAGGCACCTTTGCTGAGCGCTTTCCAGGAACCACTGGGTATTGGGACCATGAAGTTGAACAAGGTGCTCTCAAGCTAGTGGGAGATACAAATATATAACCAAAAAAGTGAATTCACTGTGCTAACTACAAAAGAGCTATACAAAACAAAGGTAAGCTCCGCAGGTGGGAAGAAGGGATACATTTTGCCTTGGTAAGTGGTGGTGTAGACTGAGAAAAAGGTTAGGGTGAGGCAGAGGAAGTTTTTTTTTAATAGCAGGTAAATTGAATTGGTGTTTGTGCAGAGTGCAGAATGGGATCTATTCATTAGATTTTTAAAAGAATAACATATTCTGATATAGGAAAAGGACAGACTTCATTATTAAAGTCAGTTGAGATTGCACGTGAATAACTAAGTTGACTTAATCATTACAGGTAACTTAGAACAAAACAGTTGGGTTCTTCATGGTTAATGAAAAGGAATTGACTGATGGGAGGACAGCTTATATTTACTGAATGTCTTGTTAGACCATGTTTCTCAATTTTACTTCAATCACAGTTATGGATGAGAAATTGTTTACTTAGCAACAAGGATGGAAAAACAGGCATAAACTCAAGAGATATTTAGATATTCACACATGTTTTCAACATTTATCAAGCCTTATAATGAAAAGTTATAGTCTCCATTTTCAAAGAACTTTAGGAAGACATTAAAAGGAGTGTTCTGATCAAAGATAGATGAGCCAAGCATCATAGTGACATTGAATGTCAGAATTGGAAAAGGTCTTATACATTATCTATTCTATTGCTCCCATTTTACAAACTGAAATCCAGAAAGACAAAACAACATGCCAGTCTTCCTGTTAACTATGGAATCTCTGGACTCAAATACAGTATTTCAGAGTCTTAGATATTGAATAGGAAAAAAAGTTACAAAGGAATACATTATACTTTCTACCATTTTGAGAGTTTTCAAAGCATTGTTGGAGGGTTAATCTCAGGTGCCTTAATTTAATTTTGCCTAGAGGTGTGGTCCTGCCTGATGGATTAGTCCTTGTCACAGAGGGCAACATTAGATTCTCACATGCCAAAGAAAAATCTGCTATTGGAAATCAGAGAAGAGAGAGATGGCTTTGGGCCAAAGTAGTTTAGGAATAAAGCATTGGGGGCCACTCTTCAGTGATGAATGGAGGGAAAATAGGGTAGCCATTTTTGAAGAGAAGTGGTGGGAAAAGCAAGGGCAACAGAAAATAGGGGAGTGAGTCTACGGTGTTTGGGTTAGGGAGCAACCTGGTTAGGGCGCCTGGGTGTAGAGGAGGGGAAAGCACCTCTTGGAATTCTCTTTCAGTTCTGTAATTCAGGTATCTTTTCTGTCCTGATTACCATTTTACCTTCCTTTTGGGAGGCAACCAGAAAGAGGTTTCCTTTAACTAATAACTATAACAAGTAATCCCCAAGAAGTGCTTCTTCTTGGAGGAAGGTGTTGAGGTAATCCAGCCTGCAATTAAACTGCCTCAGGCTGGGAGGAAGTACAGTGTCACCAGAGAAATTCCAAGGGAGTTTTAGCCCTCACCTGCTGGAGCTGACTTCCTTCATGTGACTTACAGATACAGAATCGGAAGCCTCTTAGTTTGAGACAGACTCCTAGGAGATTGCAGACAGCAGCCCTTCCTGAACTCCGGTAAGAGAGCGCCCTCTCTCTACACAATTCACATGGTTCCGGAGGTAAGTCCAGTTCTCCCAATCATCTACCCAGGTGTGTCCAGGGCCATGTCTAAAGGAGTCCTTTTCATTAGGACAAAATATCCTGGAGGATAAAGAGTTGTCACGTTTATCTTCGTACTCCAGTATCTAGTATGACATTCAAGATAGTGGGTACTTAATACATGCTGATCAAATTGTTGAATTGAATATATATTTACCACACACCTACTATGTTCAAGGCAACTAACATCATTCTCTATTTGAATGATTTGGTTCAAATCTTTTTGAAAAGAATTGATCACTCACTAGGTGCTATGTCCACAAATCATGCATCATTTGTTTAAATGTCTAAACAAATTTCTGAGGTAAATTGAATTATCACTATTTGGGGGGCTAAGAAAAGAAAACTCAAAGAGGTGAGTTAACTAGTCCAAGGTCACATAGATGGAGAGGGAGTAACTCCCAGATTTGCCTGTGACATTTCCAGTGAAAGCCCGATGTCCTGGACGCCCCTCAGTCTTGGGAAAACTGGGATAACCTACATTGATGGAGATTTGTAGAGCACACATTTGGACTGTTTCTAACCCAGAGTTCTCGTTGATACTTTGGGGTTTAGTTTATCCCCTTTTCCTGTATGTGGCAGTATCCCAAGTGAATGTGACGTAAATTATACCAAGCCTATTGCTTGGCAAATAGGAGAATATCAGTAAGCAGTAATGATTATTAGTGCTGTGCCAAGCCACACTGGAGCCTAATGTAAAGGGGAAAGATGTACATCCCTAAACATATACTTTTATTATTTTGTGTATGTTATTTTTTCAAGATATTAAGGTAGTGGAAAATTATTGAAAATTTGAAAAGTAATTGTATTACAACTCACATTATTTTTAAGCTTAAATATGTTATTTATGTCCCAAACACAATTTATTATAATTTTACTTTTCTGATTTTAAGGGAAGAAACTCATCACTGATATTTTCATCATATATTTCTGGGAAAAATTAATCACCATTGATACACAGAAACATATTTACAGATATAGATACATAGATAGATATAGATGGATGATAAACATATATAAATGGCTCGATAGATCATATATAGATAGATATGAGTGCTTCCCTGTTTAGCTCAGCTGGTAAAGAATTCATCTGCAATGCAGGAGACCCCAGTTCAGTTCCTGGGTCGGGAAGATCCCCTGGAGATGGGGTAGGCTATACCTCCTCCAGTATTCTTGAGCTTCACTGGTGGCTCCGTCAGTAAAGAATCTGCCTGTGACGCAGGAGGCCTTGGTTTGATCCCTGGGTTGGAAAGATGCCCTGGAGGAGGGCATGGCAACCCACTCCAGTATTCTTGCCTGGAGAATCCCCATGGACAGAGGAGCCTAGTGAGCTACAGTCCATCGGGTTGCAAAGAGTCAGACGTGCCTGAGACGAAGCACGGCACAGACAGGTATTAGTACTCATTTCCCCTGTTGTCCTGGATTCCAACATGGCTCGGCATGGCACTGTCAGATTCTGTCTTTATTTAAATTGTCGATCTTTGTTCACCATGGATTTTTTTTCATTAATTTTGCTACTGCATTAAAACATTCTGTATCTTGATCAAAGAGACTTTTGCCCCCTCAAGTTTTGTGCCTGAGATGAGTGCTTCACTCTCCTCTTCCTAATCTCAGCCCATTATTATTTTATCTTAACACTCAGCAAGTAAATGCCCAGAGCAAGCTTCACCCCAAGAAGAAATGAGTTCCTTGCCGCCTTTTCCCTCTTTCTCTTGGGAACGCTTTCTTGATCTTGAACCTGAGTTACAAGGTTAGGAAAGCTTATACTCTTGGATTAGCCCCAGGTGTGCCTGACTACAGTCTTCCTACAGAGGGCACAGTGGAGTCCAGCCACCCTGGGAGGGTGGAGATGTGTTAGGTGGAATTAGGCTGATTGCCCATCAGAACTTGTCTTTCCCTGGTGGGATTATTATGAAATCATTGACTTTCTACCTGGCTTCTAGGCTGAAATAAATCTACCATCCCGAAACAATCAACTTGATCTCAGATAAATGTCCAGTAGAGCTAAATTTCTCTGCCCTGAGGACGGCCATAACACTCCAGACAATTTCCCTCAAATGCTTTTGGTGGCTCAGCAACAGCTTCTATGTGGTTGTTTTCCCCCAGTTCCTCTGTAGATCTAAGGGGAGGAGAAGGGTGAGTTACACTGGCATTCTGGAAATGAAGACTATATACGTCAATTCGCCAAAACAAGTTTTGACATTATCCCTGAGATGTCATCCTATGTCTACTCACTGAAAGTGCCTGCTGCCCCAGGCTTTACCTGCTGGGCGATGACGATGGGGCTGGGAGGGGAACAAAATAAAGGAACCAGGACCTGTAGCACCAACCCATAAGCAGGCTCTGAACAGGCACCTGAAGGCGTCTCTTCTGGGAGGCTCACAGTCTTAGTAAGTTGAATGAATGGGCCAGACCATCTGAAGTCAGATGAAGCTATTAAGTTTCTCAAGGGGCATGGGGGATAGGAGAGAGAAGTCCTTAGTGGTGGCATTGGCTTATTAAGGGATGGGATGGGGAAATCGGTAAGTCACGCTCTTCCCTTTGAATTCTTAGCTCCTGTGGTCTCCAGATTCTGGCACAAGATGAGAGGTTCTGGTCTTCCCCTCTGCCTTCTTTCTGTGTTTTATCTCTTCTGGACACCTTCTGCTGGGCTGAAAACACTGCATTTGGGAAGCTGTGTGATCACCACTAATCTTCAGGGAATTCGAAGTGGATTTTCAGAGATTCGGGACAGTGTGGTATGTGAGGGAGGCACCCTACCCTTCATCTTGCGACTGCCTCCCCACTTTTCTACTTGTTTTTATCTGTCCTCCAGCAGGGTGGTTACGAAAAGAAGCAGGTTGGGGGCTCCTTACCAGGAGGATATGTTCCCAGGAAATATCTACAGTTCATAATGTAAAAGTGTTTTTGGAGAGGGACTCTGCCCACTGGGCCATGGCATGGAGTGGATGGGAGATCTTGATGTCTAGGATCCTGGCGGGAGTCACTGACTTGTACTTTCTTACCTTGCCCTTTTCTGTTTAGCAAGCAAAAGATGAAATCATTGACATCAGAATCTTGAGGAAGACTCAGTTTTTGCAAGGCACAAAGGTATGTGTTTGGTCCATATGAATTCTGGGAGGAAGTATGAGTTGGGGACATCTTCATTGACCTTGTCCCTGGACACCCTGCCCTTACCAACACACCAGTCTTCTTTGTAGCCTGCAGATCAGTGCTGCCTCCTCCATCATATACTGAGACTTTACCTGGACAGGGTATTCAAAAACTATCAACCCCCTGACCACCATATCTTTCGGAAGGTCAGCCGTCTTGCCAACTCTCTTCTCACCATCAAGAAGGACCTCCGGCTCTGTGTGAGTATGGGTCTTGGGTAAAAGGATCCACCTCAGCACATAACTTAGCAATCAGGCTCATCTTAGACCCATTTAATGGATGGAAAAACTGAGTTCGAGAGTTCTAAAATAATCTGTGTTGAGCTATGTGACTAGGTAATAAGAACTCAGTTATATTGACTTTTGGATACATGTTCTATGCAAAATGTCTAAAGAACTATAAAGTGCTGGCTCTTTGATGTCACTGATAATCATCACTATATGTGAATGAAATTATGGTTCTTCTGTGAGTTATCCTATGATGTTTCAGGGCATCCTGAGTCCAGGCAGCTAATTAGCAGACCACCAGATTCAATCTCAAGATAGGACCTCAGAATCCAATTTGCTCTTCCCATGATGCTCTCTGGGAGGGAACTAGATTAGAACAGGGGTGCAGGCTGGAAGGGATATGGCGCTCACAAACTCCTTCAACGCTGCCTGTTTCTGAATAGAAACAATGAGCTCTATATTTGAGCCTAAAATGCTGGCTTCCTTTTCTAGCTGATGTACACTTTAGTGATCCCAAATAAAGAGATATGAAAAGATTTCTACAGGTGGAAAGAGCAGAACTCCTACCTACTTCATGTGAATGGCAGAAAATTGCAATCTTTAATAACATCTCTCATTCTTTGGTATTCTTTTCAGCATGCCCATATGTCATGCCCTTGTGGGGAAGAAGCAAAGGAGAAATACAGCCAGATTCTGAGTCATTTCGAAGAGGTATATGCAATTTTGGCCTTGGTTGGGATGAGTGTGTTTTTAGAACTGAGATCATAGATGGGTGGGATGGATATTCATACTCAAAGAAATCCTATAGCCCTCAGGTTAGTGGCCCTCTGAGCGCATGTAGACTATCCATCTGCAGGCTTTAGAAGGGTGCTGTTTCTGGAAGACACTCTGGGAATCCAGAAGGAATAGCTGTGATTCCATCAAGTCACCCGAGACACCTGGACCTTCCAGTTGCACAGATAAGAGGCATTAGTTTTCCACATTCACACACATACGTGTGCACGCTAAGTCGCTTCAGTCGTGTCTGACTCATTGCAACCCTGTGGACTGCAGCTCACCAGGCTCCTCTGTCCATGGGATTCTCCAGGCAAGAATACCTGAGTGGGTTGCCAAGCCCTCCTCCAGGGGGTCTTCCTGACCCAGGGATGGAACCCTCATCTCCTGTGTCTCCTGCATTGCAGGCAGAATCTTTACTGCCGGGCCACCGGGGAAGCCTTCACACACATATACATACCTTCAAAACCAGGCATTCGCCATTTCACACATGCCTTTGCCATGCTCTTTCTCACCTCAAAGCCTTCGCACCTCTGTCAGGAAGACTGGAGTTTGCTTGCTGCACGCTCTGCTCATCCTTTAAGACGCAGCCTAGGCATCACTTCCGGGAAGGCACTGGCTACTTCTCTGAGACTTAAGTACCTCTCTGTTGTCCTGAGGGGACCCCGGCAGTTATTCACCACACGGCATTTTAATTGCCTGCTTCTGCTTGTCTCCTTTACATGACTGTAAATTCCCTGTGGGTAGTGATGGTGTCATTTATCCCTGAATCCCTAGCCAGTCCAGTGCTTAGCACAGTAAATATTTGTTCAGTGGGAGGATGCACAGTAGGCAATCCCTAAACACACAAACACACACACACACACACAAACACACACACACACACAGAAACACATATCTTTCTTTTAAAAGCAGCTTTACTCTCTGTGTTTCAAGAAGCTTGGGTTGTAGTCCCAATTCTGCTACTCTTCTGGGCCTTAGTTTTCCTATGTAAGACTAGTGTGACTGCTGCTGCTGCTGCTAAGTCGCTTCAGTCGTGTCCGACTTTTAGCGACCCCCATAGACAGGCTCTGCGGTCCATGGCATTTTCCAGGCAAGGGTACTGGAATGGGTTGCCATTGCCTTCTCTGCGAGTGTGACTAGACTCCCTGATTTTCCCTCTTGTGAGATCTTGAGGTTCCATAATGTCTTTCAAACTCTTCATTTTGAAAATATGCTCCATTTATAATCCCTGACAGACCTACCAGTGAAAGGAGAGGATTAAACTTGGAGCCCACGTTGTCTCTTTATGAGTTGCTCACCTCTTTACTTTGTGTCTTCCAGCTTCCGCCTCAGGCAGCAGTGGTGAAGGCTTTGGGGGAGCTAGACATTCTCTTGCGATGGATGGAAGAGGTGGACTAGGATGAAAGTGATGCTGCTGAGAGTATTCTGGGCTCAGCCCTCAGGACTCATGGAAGTATGACCCCGAACCGCTGTCTGTTTGTTGTGTAATTTAGTGCTGGTCACCATGTCCATTATTTATTTATTATTTGTTTCCTTATTGTGGCTATTAGTGTTTCTACTCTTAATTAAAGAAACACAATGCCAGAGAATGTTCAAACTACTGCACAATTGCATTCATCTCACAGGTTAGCAAAGTAATGCTCAAAATTCTCCAAGCCAGTCTTCAACAGTACATGAACCAAGAACTTCCAGATGTTCAAGCTGGATTTAGGAAAGGCAGAGGAACCATATATCAAATTGTCAACATCCTCTGGATCATCGAAAAAGCAAGAGAGTTTCAGAGAAACATCTACTACTGCTTTATTGACTACGCTAAAGCCTTTGACCCTGTGGATCACAACAAACTGTGGAAAATTCTTAAAGAGATGGGAATACCAGACCACCTGACCTGCCTCCTGAGAAATCTGTATGCAGGCCAAGAAGCAACAGTTAGAACTGGACATGGAACAACAGACTGGTTCCAAATAGGAAAGAAGTATGTCAAGGTTGTATATTGTCATCCTGTTTATTTAACTTATTTGCAGAGTTTATCATGTGAAATGTCAGGCTGGCTGAACCACAAGCTGGAATCAAGATTGTTGGGAGAAATACCAATAACCTCAGATATGCAGATGACACCACTCTTATGGCAGAAAGTGAAGAAGAACTAAAGGGCCTCTTGATGAAAGTGAAAGGAGTGAAAACATTGGCTTAAAATTCAACATTCAGAAAACTAAGATCACGGCATCCAGTGCCATCACTTCATGGCAAATAGATGGGAAACAATGGAAACAGCAAGAGACTTTAGTTCTGGGGCTCCAAAACCACTGCAATGGCACCCTGCTCCAGTACCCTTGCCTGGAAAATCCCAAGGACGGAGAAGCCTGGTGGGCTGCTGTCCATGGGGTCGCTAAGAGTGGGACACGACTGAGCGACTTCCCTCTCACTTTTCACTTTCATGCATTGGAGAAGGAAATGGCAACCCACTCCAGTGTTCTTGCCTGGAGAATCCCAGGGATGGCAGAGCCTGGTGGGCTGCCATCTATGGGGTTGCACAGAGTCAGACATGACTGAAGCGACTTAGCAAAATCACTGCAGATGGTGACTGCAGCCTTGAAATTAAAAGACACTTACTCCTTGGAAGAAAAGCTATGACCAACCTAGACAGCATATTAAAAAGCAGAGACATTACTTTGCCAACAAAGGTCTACATAGTCAAAGCTATGGCTTTTCCAGTAGTCATGTATGGATGTGAGAGTTGGACTATTAAGAAAGCTGAGCACTGAAGAATTGATGCTTTTGAACCGTGGTGTTGGAGAAGACTTTTGAGAGTCCTTTGGACTGCAAGGAGATGCAATCAGTCTATTCCAAAGGGATAGATAAGGAATATATAGTAATAAATCAGTTCTGAATACTCACTGGAAGGACTGATCCTGAAGCTGAAACTCCAGTACTTTGGCCACCTGATGGGAAGAACTGACTCATTGGAAAAGACCCTGATGCTGGGAAAGATTGAAGGCAGGAAGGAGAAGGGGATGGCAGAGAATGAGATGGCTGGATGGCATCACTGGCTTGATGGACATGAGTTTGAGCAAGCTCAGGGAGTCGATGATGGACAGGGAAGCCTGGCGTGCTGCAGTCCATGGGCTCGCAGAGAGTCGGACGGGACTGTTTAGTCAGAGTGACTAAACAGAACTGAACTCTTAATCTGGATCATGGTTTTATAAGATTTTAGTAAGATCTTTTCTACTGTTGGTTGTATTTATTAATGTATTTATTTATTTTTTCTATTTAACTTATTTATTTTTATATTTAAAAATGAGACTTTTAAAAAACAATTCAGAGATTATATTTATAAGCTGACTAGAGCAGGTTTTTCATAGAGTGAACAAACTCTCTAAATTCTAGAGGAGTGGCTAGAATTTTATTAAATTAAGGACATGTTTACTGACCACCAGTGTTCTGTGACATATTTAAAACTGAACTAATGGCTACTAAGTGTGGGTTGTGGAAGAAGGAATTTTGATGTAAAGTTACAGGCTTGTGTTAAAATTACTGACCACTCCATTCAACTCCTAGACCCCAGACTTGTGTCTTCCAGCTATGGAAACCTATGTGGCCAGGATATTTTTTACAAATAAAGTTTTCTTTGTATAATATCTGCTTGGAGCTTGAGAATGCTTCAGGAGTGGAAACAATGGTTTCCACTGGAATTGAGCTTGAGTGGGATGGGTTTCTAAAGGGATGAGCTTGAGTCTCATATGACCTAGGGACCTCTTACTCCTTTGGGGCAGGAAGTTGCCTGTGGGAACCTAGGGCTTCTCTCCACTGCCAAATGCACCCCCAATTCTGTCTCCTAATTCACCCACAGCTCTGATTCCTCCACACGAAGGGGCTGTGTGGGGATGAGGGGCATCAGCCCTCCCTGCTTCTTCCTCCCTAGCACTGAGCAGTCTTCTCTGTGCCCCTGCTTTCTCCTTCATTTCAGGCTCTCATACTTTTGTGTCAGAGGTCTTAATTGCAACACAAATTACAATAGGCAGGAGGTTCTATTATAAGGGTTAAGAACACATAGGTGCAAAGTGTCCTGCCTAGGGAGCTGCGTGTGCCCTCTTTGAAGGCCCTTCCATTTTGGATTCTGGCCAGCCCCACAGTCTAGGTTGTTCTTGGATCAAGTCTTTGTGTTTGGAACCAACTACTAAGTTTGTGTTCTCGGTCCAGGCCCCTTTCATGCTGAGCTTCCCTGGGCTCGAAGGAGCCAAAACTCTGGCCTGGGCTGCTTGCCTCCTCCCTCTCCAGCTCATTCTGAGCTGCATCTCAGCTTAGCAGTTTACCTTGCCCAGCTTCAGAAATAGCAGACTAATGCTTCTGTAGTGAGCTTTCTTTGCTGTCTCTGCTCCCAGCCCTTATCCCAGGCCCTGATGAAACTTAAAGAACTTTATTTTTTCTCATTATTAAGTGACAACTACCCAGTGGAGAAAATTAGGAAAATACAAAGACGTATAGAAAAGAAAATTAAAATCACTCATAATCTTATCACCCACAGATAATAAGTCTGAAATATTTAGGTATGTTTTTTCTACATCTTTTTTTATCGGATTCAAATCATGATTCACCTTTCAGTATCTGAGTGGTTTGGGCTGTAAAACTTAACCTTCTCGGAATTTAATTTCTTCTTCTGGAAAGCAAGTTGATAACATCAATGTTTCAGGGTGATGGAAGAAATGGTTCTTTACATTCCTTTAAAACAGGGCATTTTCTGCTTTTATTTTCCTCATTATGATCACCCTTCTCCTATCAGAATTTCTTGTTGCCCCTTCCCTGGTTTCCCTGACCAGTCTGACAAACAACTCAGCTTCGGCTCTCAAGGAATAGTTGAGAAGGAGACTTCACTGAGCTCAGTGTAAAATGAGAACCAATATCTCCAAGAGAGGGCTTCCCTCGTAGCTCAGATGGCAGAGTCTGCCTGCAGTGTTGGAGACCCAGGTTCAATTCCTGGGTCAGGAAGATCCCTTGGAGAAGGAAATTGCAAACCACTCCAGTATTCCTGCCTGGAGAATCCCATGGATGGAGGAGCCTGGTGGGCTCCAAACAGTTGGACATAACTGAGTGACTAACACTACGACCTCCAAGAGATACTTGATGGCAAAGAGGAGGCTAGTTTTACCTGCCAAGTTTGAGTCTTTCGGATGGGCATGTCTCAGGTTGACCTACAGAGCTGAGGATGAAGCTCCTCCATTTGTTTCCTGAGAAGCATTTCTGATTCTTCTGGAAGTCTCGGCCATGGGAAGCCTTGGTCTTTTGGAATTCCATGTTACCATGTGACCACTCCTTACCTGTCTATTCCTCTCCCCTGCAGGACCCATTTCCTCCTCTAAGTTATTTTTCTGGTCTCCGCTTGACCTATCACAGTGCCAACAATGGGGAATACAGCAGTGGAGAGTCAAATCAGTTTGGGGACATGAAGGTGGGCTTTTAAGGGACAGACTCTAAAGAATAGTTTGCAATTGTCGCTTTCAATTCATTAAATTAAAATTAAACAATTAAAATCATTGCTGTCATGTATTAAGTACTTATGTGCCAGTCACTGTACTGGAAACTTCACATACATTATCTTATTTAATCCTTAAAACACTGTCTTATTTAATCCTTAAACCTGTGAGATAGGTTATTATTACCAGTTTGCAAGTGAAAATGTGTTCAAAGGTGATAAGTAATTTGTGTAAGGGCAGAACAAAGAGTTGAACACAGACACCCTGATACCACAGCCCTATATGGCTTCCCACTCTATATACCACTTCTTTCCCAACAGTGGCATCTTGTGTTCAGAAGCTCAGTCGTGAAGAATAATAAGTTTGGGCTTCATAGAGATATGAGTGAAAATACTGACTCAGAAATTCACTGTCTTGGACAAGTGACATAGCTACCCTTAGTATTAGCCTTAGTTTCTTTATCTGAAAAGTAGGATTATACCACTTATCAGGCTGGGTTGATGTGAAGAATAAACAAGATTGTCATATCTAACTTGTACAAGCACATCTTAAGTATCAGGTACTGTTCTAAGTGTGTTACAGGTGTCCATCCATTTAATTCGCACAAGAGCATGATGAGATAGGTGCTGCTGTTATTCCCATTTTATGGATGAGGAAACTAAAGGTAAAATCTCTCGTTCAAGTTCACAGCAAATATTTCTGAAGGCAAACTATGAAGAGAGTCAGCAGCCTAGAGAACCATGCATTTAACCACTTCGCTTTGCTAGCTGATTGGAATGCCCAGTACATAGAGAGCTCTTGATCAGTAGAGGTTCTGGCTGTAGCTGTGGTTCTGCCTGGAGAGGAAAGTGACGAGCCTTCCTTCCAAGCTATTAACTTCCTGGTGCCACTTACCTCTATAATATCTTTTAGGAACTTCATTTTTCTAGGCATCTGAACATTGTCTCCTCAATAAGCAGAATAAGTTCCTTTGGAAATCATAGGATTGACCTGTCAGCTCTGATTACTTTAAGCTCTTAGACCTTGGATTAAGAGTCTTAGAACCACTCTACTTCTCTGGGCCTCAGTTTCTTCTGAGAGAGTGCATATAAAGATGGACAATGGCTAGACTAGGTATAAAAGTAGACCTCTGATCCACAGTCTGCAACACCCAGCCCAGGAAACCAACCCATTATCTGCAGTAAGCAGCCTACAGAGCTGGTCTGCTATCTGTAAGTTAGATTGATGTGAACTCAGACCACAATCTCTAGCAACCAGCCCATGAAGGCAAACTATAACTCTTGTAGCCATTGGATTCAAACAGGACTTGATTAAAAACTGGCAACTTCCTCAATTTTTGTCCCTGTTTCTAACCTAGCATGAACCAGAAAAAGCCAAATAATGTGTCCTTAACCAATCACATAGGATGTTCTGCTTCTAGTTAGCCTACTGATGGCCCCTCATGTCAACAACCTTTAGTCAAGGCACACCTGACAAGTTTCTTGTTTTCTCCTGTAACGATTTCCCACTTCTGCAGGCTTCTGTTGTTCAGTTGCTCAGTTGTGTCCAACTCTTAGAGTCTCTGCTGAAACATGTCATGGTGGCTGACTCTCTTTCTAGAATAAGCTCTGAATAAATAGCTTTGCTTGTTCTCTTTTGGTTGGTCTTCATTTATTCCACACTGCAAAATTAAATGAAAGAGTTGGGACAGATGATTCTGAATTCTAGAAACTGGATGTGCTAAATCTGGCTCAGAAGATCAGATCTAGCTGCTGCTGCCTTCATGATTGGAAGGGGTTTGTATGGCTCCTGTGTCACCAGCTTTGGATTCAGAATTTGAGGTAAACCTATCGATTGGAAATATCCAGGTGATGTCAGTGAAACTGGACAAGGCTTCCCTCTGATGGAGGGGTTGGCTCAGAAGGCAGAGTGTCTTCTAAAGCTAGGAATGAGATCCAGCTGCAGGGTAACTCAAAGAATAAAAAAGTCTGCTGAACGTTTCATTTCTACCATGCCCTGGGATTGCCCCAACTTCTTATTTTCAAGGACTCAGGTCTTCTCCAACATGGTCCAGTGTAACTTTGTCTGACTGTTTCTCTTCCATACAGATGGAGAATGAATGGACCATTCCCCTGCAGGACTGTTAAGTTCCTGCAGGACAGGACTATGTTAAAAAAGCCTACCTTATCTCAGCACAGTACAAAATTACATTATTGATGAGGACTAAATTAAAAAGCAGGCGAATGGAATGTGTCTTTAAAAGTTAAAAAAAAAAAAAAAGAGAGAAACTGCTTTTTCTATGTTTGTGGCCCTCAGTCAATTTTTTCATGAATTAACAGCTTTGGCTTTTGCTAGAAAATAGATAAGCCACACTGCAGATTGGGCCTTGCCAACAGGAGGCAGCAGAACAACAACTGGTAAAAGAATGAACTAATAGAGCCACTCCTATTCACTGGAAGATTGAGAGAGCAGGCGACACTCTGGTTCAGCCCAGCTGTCAGGAGCACTATGAGTCAGTTGCTTAACAGGAAGACGGCAGGACTCAGAGGCCTGGAGGCAGAAAGCTGTGGATTACAACCAGAGTGCTAATACCTTTCAGAGTACATTCTTTGAACATTAGAGGTGGGAGAGGACTTACAGATCACTTTATAGGGTAGCCGGGGTTCAGAGAGGAAAGTGACTTGCCTAAGGTTACACAGAGAGTTATGGCAGAGTTGACATTAAAGCTCAGGTCCCTGTACTTCCAGGACCACTACATCTCAATTCAGTTAAAGAAGAAATAAAAATAACCCAGATTGGAAATGAAGTCAGCCTTTATGCATAGATGACAGGCCCATCTAGGGAGAAATATCCAATGGACTTACAACAAGCTAGTAGAATAAGAAAGTTTTGTTTGATAGCAGGAAACAAGGTAAGATCAGTTGTATTTCCATATACCAGCAACAATCAATTGGAACTTGAATTAAAAAAAATACTATTTACAATAGCATCAAAAAGTAGGAAATCCTTGAGGATAACTCAAGAACAAAAGATGTAGAAGGGGACCAAACTTCCCCTGCTTGCAGAGAGCTGTGGTACAGACAGGGGCTGAGAGGAGAGTGGCTGCCAACAGAGGGCGCAGGGCGGACGCACGGCCCACGCAGCTGTGGTGAAGATCCGCTTCCAACCCGTGGTGGCCCTCATCAAGGCCGGCAAGACTGACAAGGCTTCGGCCTTGGTCTCCGCCCCGGTGTCCGCCCCGGGCGCTGAGATCCTCCTGACCCTGGCTGAGAAGCCCTTGGGAGGAGGGGCCCCTCACCATCCCTACAAGACGTGGGGGCTCTGTCCATGGGCATGGACCTGCCGCTCATGGGCCTGGTGTTCGCTTCCGTCCACATCTACAGATCCTTCTTTCTCATTCAGCTGGCCCGAGGCAATTTCTTCTCTTGTGGGGGTCTTCTAGGAGGCCTCCCTGTCCTCACAGGTCCGCACTCGCATGGAGCTGGAGGAGGACGGAAGATCTAACTGGAGGAGAGGAACCGCGGGGGCATCAACGTGCTTGTGCCCTGGTTTGGGGACATCCTCCACGATTCCAGCAAGGGCTCACTGTCTATCATGACTTTCTCCCTAGACAGGAGCCACTTCATTGTTCAACACCAGCAACCTGCTGCCCCCTCGCAACTTCTGGGAGTTCCTGGTGAGGAAGTGCAGAGGGGCACCTACCTCCCACAGACACACATCACCCCGGAGGAGATGGTGGTCACGGAGCACGTCAGCGACAAGAGGCCTCCGCCTCCTTCGCCTCCCACCTGTTTGCAGCGGGAAAGACACCTACCGGCAGTGGTGCTGGGTCACCCGGAAGCGGAAGTACAAACGGGGGCCAACAACAGCAACGGCCACCCGCCATTTTGAGAGCTCCTGGGTGCGGAGACGCCAGGGTGAGGGTGGTGTGAAACCCGCCCCGGCCTCCAGGCTGGCCTCCAGGCTCGCCCCCAGGCTCGCCCCGACCCTCTCTCATTTTCTCTGGAGGCCGCTCCCTGGCTCGCCTTCCCCTCACTTAGCTCGTGCTTTGGACACCTTTCCCTAGATGGGACGTGTGTCCCTGTTTCTCTCCAGCCCTGCTTACCTCCCAGTGCCGCAGCTGTGATGTCTCAAGGCCACCATCTCTGCCGACCTCTCAGGCCTGGGGGGGTGGGTGGGGCGCCCCAAGATGGTTCTGTGACCCTCATGAGGTCAGGTGACCGGGGTCCTGACTGGCAGCCAAAGGAGAAGGATTGGCCGGAAGGACCAGGCCTGGCCGGGTGTTGGGGTAGGGAGGGGCTGTGGGTTCAGGGATGTCTGCACAGCTGGGAGAGTCCTGAAAGGCTCCTTGCCGAACACTTCCTCGTCAGTGCTGACTCCCAGGCCTGAGCTGAGGATGGAGGGAGGGAATGTGACCAGAAATGGCGCCCCCCACCCTCTCATCCAGAGCCCAGGGACGGTGGTTGTCCTGGGGATCTCTCCAGGACTCATGACAGTGCCTTCAGCCACCAGAGGGAGCCTGAGTTTGGGGGGTGGGATGAGTCTGTCAAGCACAATCAATTTCCCAGTGGAACCAAAGAAGGAAGGAGTCGGGGCAGGAAGGGCAGGAGCTCAAGGAAGATCCCCGAAGCCACAGTCACAGAGGAACAGCTTGGGGTGGAGCAGTTCTCTTTTCATCCTGTCTACTGGCAGCTGGGCTAGATGAGCAGTGAGAAGGGAGCGGGGTGTAGGTCCTGCTGAGGGGCTGGGGCTCCCTGCCTTCCAGCTCAGGGCTGTTTTGGAAGATCCCTGGGGGAAGGAGAGGAAGAGCTATCTGGTACTTGTGCACCCAGCCTCCTCTTTGTTCTAAAATTCTGTCCCCCTCTGCTTTGAGCAATGCAGCGTTATTTACCTTTTCCCTCTCACTTTTGCATATTTTTACTGGTCATTTCACATATTAACCATTCTCAGTCCTGAGCCCTGAAGAGGAGGGCTCCCATTTCTCCTGTCAAGACTTCAGTGCTCTCTGGAGATGAAACTGTTAAATGTTTTGTATATTTTCTCAATCAGGTCTCTTTTCATAAGTGTTTGTAGAACAATGAAAACCTTTGACTTCTGGGGAAAAAAAAGAAGATGTAAAAGAGCTCTATGCTGAAAACTGTAAATCATTGCTGGCGAAATGAAAGATTATCTAAATAATGGAGGAATTTCCCTGATGGTCCACATACCCAGTGCAGGATGCCTAGGATGGATCACTGGATCCCACATGCTGCAAGGAAGATCGAAGATTCCCTGTGCCACAACTAAGAGACCTGGCACAAGCAAATAAAGAAATATTTAAATATTTAAAAATAAATAATGGAGAGATATACCATATGCTTACGTCTTGATAATTATTAAGATGCTAATTCTCCCCAAATTGATCTATATATTCAATGCAATCAGTATCAAAATTTCAGTAGCCTTTTTTTAAAGGTAGAAACTGACAAGTTCACTTTAAAATTCATATTAAAATGCAACAAACAAAATAACTGAAAAAGAACAAAATTGGAGGATTAATATTATATTTTAAGACATATAAAGCTATGGCAATCAAGAGAATGTGGTTCTGGTGTAAAAATAGATTATGAATAGAGTGTAGAATGGAAAGTCCAGAAAAAGACCTACACGTCTGATTTTCAACAATAGTGCAGAGGCAATTTAGTGGAGATAGAATGATCTTTCAAGAAATAGTGTTAAAATAATTGGATATTGTATAGAAAAAAATCAACTTGGACCTATACTTTACATATATACAAGTTAACTCAAAATGGATCATCAATCTAAATGTACAATCTACAATTATAAAACTTCTCAGAGAAAACCTGAGGGAAAAACCTTCATAACTTTGAGTTAGCCAAAGATTTCCTAGATACAAAACCAAAAGCAGAATCTATAAAAAGCCAAATGGCAGGTTAGACTTCATTAAACACGTCTGCCCTTTAGTATATTCAAAAGCAGAGACTTTACTTTGCCGACTAAGGTCCGTCTAGTCAAGGCTATGGTTTTTCCTGTGGTCATGTATGGATGTGAGATTTGGACTGTGAAGAAGGCTGAGCACTGAAGAATTGATGCTGTTGAACTGTGGTGTTGGAGAAGACTCTTGAGGGTCCCTTGGACTGCAAGGAGATCCAACCAGTCCACTCTGAAGGAGATCAACCCTGGGATTTCTTTGGAAGGAATGATGCTAAAGCTGAAGCTCCAGTACTTTGGCCACCTCATGCGAAGAGTTGACTCTTTGGAAAAGACTCTGATGCTGGGAGAGATTGGGGGCAGGAGGAGAAGGGGATGACAGAGGATGAGATGGCTGCATGGCATCACGGACTCGATGGACGTGAGTCTGGGTGAACTCTGGGAGATGGTGATGGACAGGGAAGCCTGGCGTGCTGCGATTCATGGGGTCGTGAAGAGTCGGACACGACTGAGTGACTTACCTGAACTGAACTGAAGAAAATGAAAAGACAGCCCATAGTCTGGGAGTAAATATTTGCAAATCCCTGTATATAACAATGTGTGACCAAAAAATATAGAGAATACTCAAAACTCAATTATAGGAAGCAACCCAATTAAAAACTGAGCACAAAATTTGAACAGACATGAAAGAAGATAAATATATGTAAAAAAGAAGCACATGAAAAGATGCTTACCATTGTCTTTCATTAAGTAAATACAAATTAAAACCACAGTGAGATACCACATCATACTTATTAGAACGGCTAAAAAAACAATTGACCATATCAGGTGCTAGGGGAAGGTGTGGAGAAACTCAAACTCATATGGTCTGTTGGGAATGTAAAATGATACAACCACTTTGAAAATAGTGTGGCAATTTCTCAAAAAACTGAAGAAACAGCTGCCATATGACCCAGTTATTCCATTCCTAGGTATTTATCCAAGAGAAAAGAAAACGTATGTTCATGAAAAGACTTGCACATAAACATTTTATGAAAGGTTTATTTTTATTAGCCCCAAATTTGAAACACTAAATGTCTACCAACAAGTGAATGGTTAAACTATGATGAATATGTTCATTATCTTGGTGATGATTTCCAGTTGTATACATATACCAAAACTTATCAAACTGTACATTTTAAATATGTACAGTTTATTGCATGCCAATTGTGTATCAGTAAAATTCTTCAAAAACAGTTCAATTTGAGGTAATTTCTCTTTCTAGGCCTTCTGGAGATTGCTGTTGCTGTTTAGTCACTAAGTCCCCAATGGACTGTATGTAGCCCACCAGGCTCCTCTGTCCGTGGACTTTCCCAGGCAAGAATACTGGGGTGGGTTGCCATTTCCTTCTCCAGATCGGCCCAGATCAGGGATTGAACGTTGGCAGGAAGATTCATTATCACTGAAGTACCAGGGAAGCTTTTGTGCAGGTTAGAGGCATTTAAAGAGAGTGAGATTGTGAGGACAAGTCATTGCCAGCAATATAAGACTTAATGACAAGGAAAGATCTCCATGTAGAAAGATGAGGGAAGGCTTTCTGAAGGAGGGATCCTTGAGTTAGACTGTGAAGGATTAGCGGGGATGTCAACAAGTAGCCTAAAAAGACAAAGGACCTTGAAGTCCTGGTACCCCAGGGAAGTGGTTCCACCTGTGCTAATATCAATGTTCTGTCACACGTGTAGCATATAGCAGTTCAAAACACTCATTTAATGTACGTTATTTACTTATTTATGTCCCACTTTCTATCAAAGTGATCGAGAGTGACTTATGAGAATACATGTAATGCAACAAGATTTAAGGAAGCTAGACAAAACAGAACACAGATAATACCATGATGCTGAGCTAAGATTATTCTGCAAGGGACATGTCATGAGGTTCTGAGTCATAACTCGCTAGAAGGATCAAAATTCAGCTCTGAGCTTTACCGAGGCTGGAACAAAGCGGGGAACATGATTACTACAAAATTCACTAAGCACTTTGCCTGGGTTATCTTTTTCGATCTTCACAGACATGCCTAGTAGGTGTGTCTCTCCTGCCAGTGGCAGAAGACGGTGGTTTTTCTGAAGCTGTTGAGGAGCTGGTGACTATGTGGAAGAATCTTCCTCTTTGTCTGTTCTGCCTGAAGGAGAAAATTGCTACTGGCTTTTAGACGTGTGGCTTCCCTTGTAGCTCAGTTGGTAAAGAATCTGCCTGCAATGCAGGAGACCTGGGTTTGATCCCTGGGTTGGGAAGATCCCCTGGAGAAGGAAATGACAACTCACTCCAGTATCCTTGCCTGGAAAATCTCATGAACAGAGGAGCCTGATGGGCTGCAGTCCATGGGGTTGCAAAGAGTTGGGCATGACTGAATGACTAACACAATGAGAAGAATTCAAGAAAAGTTGCAAAAATCAGGAAACTTAAAAAAAACCCACCACCACCCCCTCTCCCCCAAACTGAAGGTTTTGAAGAGATAACAAGACAGGCAAAATTCCAGGGCCAAGATTTGGGAGAGGGAAATCCAATGAAATGAGCTCAGCACTGGGGACTGCTTTTCCCTGATGGTGGTAGTGGTTCAGTCACTCAGGCATGTCCGACTCTTGTGACCCCATGGACTGTAGCCCACCAGGCTCCTCTGTCCATGGGATTCTCTGGGCAGCAATACTGGAGTGGGTTGCCATTTCCTTCTCCAAGGGATCTTCCTGACCCTGGAATAGAACCTGGGTCTCCTGCACTGCAGGCAGCTTCTTTATCGACTGAGCTATGTGGGAAGCCCTTTCCTTGGTGAAGGTCATCTCACTTTAGAAAAGTTGATGAGGTACAGATGAACCCATTTGAAAGCGGAAATAGAGACATAGAGAACAAATGTATGGACCCCAAGTGGGGAAATGGGTGAGATAAACTGGGAGACTGGGATCGACATATATACACTGCTATGTATAGAACAGGTAACTAAAGAGAACCTACTGTATAGCACAGAGCTCTGCTCAATGCTCTGTGGTGACAAAGAGGGAATCTATGTATATGTATGGCTGATTCACTTTGCTGTGCAGCAGAAACTAACACAACATTGTAAAGCCACTAAACTCCAATTATAAAAAAATGTTGATGGAAGTTTGGGAGACAGATGTGCTCAACTTGCCACAAATTTACAGGATGGGGGGAACTCCAGGACATGCTCCTAGTCTGCTGATGAAGGAGGCCCCCAGAACCTCCTGGCCAAGCTTCCAGCTGAGACCCCCCCAAGTGCTACCCTCTAGGGGTCATGGTAACCCATGGTAATCCCTTAACAGGGGCAGAAAATCAACTTTGAATCACTTCATTCTATGATTGGATTAAATTAATGTGGAATTGCCAATCCCCTTCCAGAAGCAAATATAAATACTTCTCAGAGGATGCTAATATCCTAAACTTCAAATTATCTTTATAACATTTCAAATATAATGTCTGGAAACACTCAGAATAGGTAAAACCGCAGGGACAGAAAACACAGCTGTTTCTAGGGACTAAGGGGGAGTGGAGTAAAGTGTGATGTCAATGGATATGAGGCTTCTTTTTGGGGTAATGAAAAAGTTTAGAAATTAGATAATGGTGCCAGTTGCACAATTCTGTGAATATACCAAACCCCACTGAATTGTACAGTTTAAAAAGGTGAATTACATTTCAATAAAGCTATTAGTTTGAAAATGAAGATGAAATAAAAACATTTCAAATCAACAAATTTTGGCCAAAAGTAGAAATAGCTATAATATAATGATTTTAGTACAAAAGGATAGGGCTGGTTAGGAAATTATTTGGTTCTCATTACTTTCATTACACCATCAATCAAAAAAGAGCCCACTCAATGAATTCTGGTCCCGAAGCTTTCATATCATATTCTCATATGATTTCTCTTGGGGCTGGACTATTTTTTTTTTAAGGTTTCTAATTTTTTTCCTTTTTATTGAAGTATAATTGAGATACACTATCAGACACAGTGATTCGGATCTCATACACATCACAAAATGATCGCCACGGTAAGCCTGGTCACGTTCCGTCGCCATATGAAGTTATTACAATATTGTTGATTATAGTGCCTCTTCTGTACATTACATCCCCATGACTTAGTAATATTTTATAACTGGAAGTTTGTACCTCATAATCCCCTTCATCTAGTCCTTCCATCCTTCTACTATCATTTCAAAACAACTTCACAGATTCCCTTAACAGACTGATAAAAGCGGGGGACTGGCCGTAGTATATTGTGGTATACTGTTTCCATATCGGGTACTCTTATGAGCACTTGAAAGATTTTCCTAAACAGAAGTTACTATAGTTACAGAGTAAAAATTGTTTGTAGCCATATCAGGCTCTTTTCAATAATGAAAAAGCATTGTGTGTCATGGTAATATATAAAAATAATGTTAGTAATATTTTAATAATAGTTAACTCTTTCTCTTGTTTCCTGATGGGGCAGGCTGACTTCTATGTGCTTTGCATGTATTTTTCTCATTTAATCCTCACAAATACCTATGAGATGACTTGTGTTGCTATTCTTACTCTACTGATGAGGGAACTGAAGTGTATAAGAATTAAGTAACTCACCCATGATCGCACAGCTACTAAGTCTCAGAGCCAAGGGTCCAGAGGAAATGTGACTTCACGATTGCATGCTTTCCAGCACACAGCACTGCCTCTAGTACACCTGGCTTGAAGTCAGAGACCTGGGGGTCCAGTCTAGGTAGTTCCACTTTCTAGCTCTATGAGCTTAAGCAAATCATTGTTTAGTGTAGTTTTCCTCTTTGCCTTGGTTTCCTAGTTGTTAAAATGGAGATAATGATGTATGTTTTATTTCACAGGGCTTTTGTGAATATCAAATTGTGGAAGTATTTAGTAAAGTACTATGCCATATGCTGGCTTATTGGACTAGCGCTGAGACCTAACCATTAGCAGCCCCTCTCCCACCCCTAAGAAATGATGAGTTCCAGGCCCATGATACTGAAGCTGCTCAAATCAACCACTCTTGAGGTATGTGGGCATCCTAGAGCCAAGAAAGTCTCTGGGCATAAATTGGAAAAGTTGCTCTACTGAACTCGGTAATACTTTGGACTCAGACGCCTTATTAGGGGTGAATGTGACCTTGCAACGTTTTTTGACTGGAGGGAATTGGCCCTGAAAACCTGGTGAGGAAAATCCCATTCTCACTGTCCCTGGGGCAGCACTTGGAGCTGGCTGTCATTGGCTCAGCCAGCCCTGATGACAGGGATGGCTCATGGACAAAGCTATGAGATACATCCCTTTAGAACTTCTCAAAACACACTAGAGACTGGAGCTCTGCAAGAGCCAGCTAGCTTTGTATCAGCACTTGGGACCACACACTTTGAGATTTTTACTTCCTAATTTTTCTTCCCAGGTTAATGAAATGTGGACATTCAGACTCTAATATTCCAGGTTATTTTTATTCTCATTTTATTGTGGGAAGGCAGAATTCACTCAATCAGAATTAAGTGATTAGACCTATTAGTTCTACTTTCTTGTGGAGCTATCTCTGGTCTGGGAAGACAGGTGGTGACTTTTCAAGGCAGGGATTAGTCTACAGAGGGAGCTAGTTAATTGGTCCTTCATTTCATGAGAAATGGATTTTCTGAGAGGACACTGTTTGGAAGTTAAAGTCAGAGTCTGAATAGAGAGAGCCCCACTCACTGTTGCTGGAAGCAGCTTCTACTCTTCACCACTTTGGATGATTCCCTGGATTTGACCCTTTACATCTGGGCAAAGGAGATAAGGAACCAAAAACCAATTTATTTCGGTTTAAGAGCCCAAGTCATTTTGCATTTCCAGCACCTTATGTAAGGCTTTTCAGGGACACGATCTCTACTTTCTCACATTCTGGGACAAGTTTAGACCTGCTGGGCCTTAGCCTGCCTTTCTTTGCCAGTTTTAAAATCTAGGTAGTAAGTGAGTATGTGTGATGTGTGTGTGTGTGTGTGTCTGTTAGCTTGTTCAAAGCTTTTTACTGGCAGCTCTGAATAGCAGAGTCCCTCTATCACCCCTGCCCAGGGCACAGGGCGCTCTCTGTCAGACAGGCTCTCAGACTTCCGTCCCTGCTCCATTCCAGAGCTGTGGCCCCTTATGTGACTCCTGAATGACTGGGCCGCCAATTCCTGGATCCCAAAGTGGTCAGCCTCATGCTGTAACATGACCTCATCCCACTGAATGCATAGTTTATATTGTGTGCAAGGAGAAAGCAGTACTTTCCAACAAAGAAGAATTTTGAGACTCTCTGTGACTTATAATGAGGTGTCTAAATAGCATGTAGAATAGCAGTTTTGCCTATAGCAGAGTCTACATTCATTTTCTGAGGGCAGAAAGGGACTTGAAATGTGTTTAAATCCCTCTCCCCTCTAACATTCCTTTTATATTAGGTGAGGCTACATTATGCTGTAGCAGCAGACAGTACCTTAGTCTTTCAGTGGCTTGTTATGACAAAACTTATTTCTCAGTTATAATACATGTGTGATACATATTCGCGTGGCCAACTACTCACCATGGCTATTCAGGAACCCAGGTGGAGGAAACACTTCCATCCCACAACGCTGCCGTCCTGACAGAAGCGAGGTAGGAGCATGCATGGAGAGCTGTGCCCTGTGTTTTAAATGCTTCCACCTGAAAAGACACTTGATTCTTTCACTTATATTTCACCAGTCAAAATAGTCCAATGGCCATGCCAAGCTTCCATGGGGCGGGGAAGGGCAGTTTTCCTGTCTTCTAAGAAGAGGGGAACTATAGCTGCAATGTCTCCCATACTTCCCAGTGGGCTTCCCACCTAGAATCAGTTCAGTTCAGTTCAGTCGCTCAGTCGTGTCCGACTCTTTGCGACCCCATGGACTGCAGCACGCCAGGCCTCCCTGTCCATCTCCAACTCCTGGAGTTTACTCAAACTCATCTCCATTGAGTCGGTGATGCCATCCAACCATCTCATCCTCTGTCGTCCCCTTCTCCTCCTGGCTTCAATCTTTCCCAGCATCAGGGTCTTTTCCAAGGAGTCAGTTCTTTGCATCAGGTGGCCAAAGAATTGGAGTTTCAGCTTCAGCATCAGTCCTTCCAATGAATATTCAGGACTGATTTCCTTTAGGATGGACTGGTTGGATCTCCTTGCAGTCCAAGGAGTCTTCTCAAGAGTCTTCTCCAACACCACAGTTCAAAAGCATCAATTCTTCAGCGCTCAGCTTTCTCTCACATCCATACATGATTACTCAAAAAACCATAGCTTTGACTAGACAGACCTTTGGGCAAAGTTATGTCTCTGCTTTTTAATATGCTCTCTAGGTTGGTTACAACTTTTCTTCCAAGGAGTAAACGTCTTTTACTCCTTTTACCTTTTTCCAATTCTCTACTCTTGTGATGAGATTAACCCACCAAAATGCAGACTCCATATCATTCTGAATGCTTTTCCTATCAAGCATCTTACTCACTACATGCTTATTTTTTTCAGTAACCTACTCTGCTGTGCTGGGCAGCATGAGGAAGAGAACACATCAGTTCCTCTGCCCTCCCAAGGCCCTAGATTGAGGAAGTTGGGGGTGGGTATACAGAGAGGGAGAGGGAGAGGAAACAGGAGGGCAGGGGAACAAGGGATGGGGACAAGGGAAGGCAAAGGAAGAGAGTCAGTGCCACAAAAGAAATTCAAATCCCTGTGGTGTTCAAGGGAGGCAAAAATTCCTTGCAGCTTTTAGAATAGCTTCAAGAAGGAGACCTTGAAAGAAAATTTTAATGCAAATCTCTCTCTCTCAAATGGTAGGTGTTTGTTGAGTTCTTTTTACACCAATTATACAAAATCCTTTAAAGATGAAAATTAAACTCTATCCAGCCTGCAATTGTACTGCTTCAAAATAAATATGTTTAGCAGGATATGTGTGTGTGTGTGTGCATGCACACACATTTTATAATATGTACATGCACATATGTGAACACATGTATACATATATATGCAACTTGTCTTTGACAGTCAACGACGTATCACTGCATCTTTTTATGTCGAAGCAATAGATTGTTGGTTAGTGTTTGGCACATGATAAGGACATCCCAGATTCCATGAACAGTGGGGCAGAGGCAGAAAATGGAGGTGAGTAGCCCAGTGTGGCTGGAGCATGGTGAGCAGAGGTGTGGGAAGAGATAAAGTTGGAAAGGTGAGTAGCCTGATGTCAGAGAATGGGCACTTCCATGCCAGGAATTTCAGTGATTTTCTATGGGCAATGGTGAAACTAGTGATTGATTTAAATTTTAAATAAGTAAAAAAAAACAAAACAAAACAAAACAAACTTACACTTGACTTGAATTAGACTTGTATAACCTTGGAAAACACAGATAAGCTCTAGAAAAGGAAAATACCCATTATCTCACTACTCAAATATAATCCTGTTAACATTTTGGTATTTATAGTTCTAGATCATTTTCAACATGTACCTATGCTCATTTTATTTTTTTTACAAAAATGGGACCATACTGCATATTTCATCTGTAACTTGGTTTTTAAGTCTAAACTGTTATAAAAGAGTTTTTTTTTTTTTTTTTTTAACGGATGTAAAGACAAATTACATTTGGTGGTTGAATGGCATTCTATTACGTGGATTCATGCATAGAATAGCATCAGTTGAGGAGTATAAAAATCAATTTAGTTTATCCTCCCCCTTAAATGTATTCCATTATCTGGTTTTGAAATTAAGAATTGAGTCAAGAAGAAACTAAAATGTTGAAGGCTCTGTACTAGATACTGATGGATACAGAAATGGAAAAAAAGAGCAACAGGCTGGGAGAAATCAAAGATAATTTTCAAGGTTAAGGAGTAGTATGATCAGAGTTGTGCATTTAGAAGGATCTTATGAAGCAGTGGGCATTCTGTTTAAAGAGCGATGAGACTGAGAGAGAGTCTGTAAGACAGATGAAATAGGAACCATTTCCCCCTTTGGCAGGATGGGACAGGTGGCACAGAGCAAGCATATTTAAGGCAGCAGTTTGGAAGCTCGAGGATGGGACTGAGTTTCTTATTCACAGACCCAGGACTCTCTCCTGTGCTGGCCTAAGCACAGATTCTGTTTCCCTGGGATTCTATAAGCAGGTAAGTGGTTATAATATCATTTCACGAGTTCTTACTCTCATACTAGGGGCACATGCAAAGCTGGCCCAGATATTTAATCAGGCCATGGGACGCAAAGCGGTGTCTCATAGTCCAGTGATTGTCGCCCGAACAAATTGGTGAACATTTGGCAAAGACTTTATGTATTGGGCTTCCCTTGTGGCTCAGCTGGTAAAGAATCCACCTGCAATGTGGGAGACCTGGGTTCAGTCCCTGGGTTGGGAAGATCCCCTGGAGAAGGGAACGACTACCCACTCCAGTATTCTGGCCTGGAGAATTCCTTGGACGGTTGCAGAGTCAGACACGACTGAGTGACTTTGACTTTCACTTTATGTCTACACAGTCTGGGAGGCTACTGTGTCCTGTAAGCAGTTAGATTGGGGATCAGTCATATGAAGTGCACTTATTCAACAAACGCTTACTGAGCACCCGCCATGTGCCAGGCTCTGAGGGCCCTTCTGAGATGAAAGAAAGTCAGTGCTGGTGCCTAGAGAGTTCACAGCCTGGTGGACAAGACCACCAGGGCACAAGGAAGGATTACATAGGTGCATCAAAGATGAGCACAGGTGAGGAGTGATTGCTGCTGCCTAGGACTCTAAAAAGTTCCTTGTAAGTCTAGAGAATGAATTTGAATAGGAGGAAGATAGGGGGGCTATTTCAGGAATATTGATGCTGATAAACTGCTGAGTATGAAAGATATCTCATTTCAACCAAAGTCTTTCCCCTCTCTTCCTCCTTCTCCTCCTTTCTCTTTCTTTCTTTCTCTTTCCTTCTTTCCTTCCCCCTCCCCTCAGTCCCTCCCTCCTTACTTGCCTTCCTTCCTTACCCTACAAAATAAATATCTGTTCAAAAAAGCAACTTTGGATATACGAGAGACACGGTGACACAGGGGAAATGGACCACAATTCTTAACCTGAATCTACTCAGGAGACTCTGTAACTATCATTTTCTCCCACCCTGTTTACTGCCATATGTTTATTTAAAACATTCATGTCCTTGAGACTCAAAGTTGGTGCTCTGCAGGCTGTGAGAAGGTACAGGAACCTGACTTCTGGGATGCAGTTGCAGTTTTCAGAGTTGGATGTCTCTTATGGTTCTCTTTCTTGTGATTGGCTAAAGCCTTTGCTTAGAAAACTGAGACCCAAGTCCTTCACCCAACTGCCCCCTTCCTGTCTATAGCTCTTGGGGCTCAGTAGCACCTTAGGTTCCCTTACATATCCTGCAACTATATTTAAACTGCTCTTTCCCACGGATTTCCATTAATCATCAAGCAAAACAGCAATCAAGGATCCTTGTTCTTCCAGCAACTTCTAGAACCTTCTTCTCTTTGGTTCCCTATAGCAGTTATATGGCCATAGAATTAGTGGAGGTCACAGAGGTCTCCAGAAGATGTCCTCCTTTATTTTTGCTGGCAAATTCCTACTCAGGCTTCAAGCCTCAGATCAAATGGCACCTCCACTAGGAAGCTTCTCAACCCTTCCAGCAACATCCAAGATACATCTTATTAAGACCTCATCTTGATGTTTTCATTGGCTCCATCCTTCTGTTCCCGGTGTCAACACATTCCCATGACTTGGTGTTGCAATTTATCTGTTTGCAAGTGTATTCCCTCTATTGACTCATTAGAACTGAGAACAATAACTGAGCATTAATTATTTTTTAAAGCAGCTTTAATGAGATATAATTCACACACCACAGAGTTCACTGCTTAAAGTGTACACTTCAATGGGTTTTAGTATACTCACAGAGTGCATCACTATAATTTTAGAATATTTTCTTTACTCCCCATAGAAACTTTGTATTCATCTTCAGTCACTGCCAATTGCTTCCATCCACCAAATTCCCAACTCTAAGCCCTAGGCATCCAGTACTCTATTTTCTGTCTCTATAACGTGTCTTTTCTGGACATTTATGTAAATGTTATCATAGTCATTCATTTCTGTATAGCCTTTTCTGACGCTCAGTAGATGCTTAGGAGGAGCTTATTCAGTAAGTGTGTGAATACATGCAAGACTGAGAAGCTGATGAAGGGTGGAACAGACGAAAGAATACTGACTGAGAGCCAGGAGACCTGCACTCTGGTTATGATTCGGTCATTTATTTATGCGACGTAGGGAAAATCATTTGATCTTTCTGAATCTCAGTTTTCTAATCTGTAGAGGAGAGTTAACAACATCTGTCCTCCTTCTAACATTTTTGTTATAGTGAATAGCAAATGAGAGATTTCACTTAGTATTTTGTACATCTGAGCATGCTGTAGAGGAGAGTTAACAACATTTGTCCTCCTTCTAACATTTTTGTTATAGTGAGTAGCAAATGAGAGATTTCACTTAGTATTTTGTACATCTGAGCATGCTGTAGAGCTGTAAGACTGATTTGTGTCTGTTCTCACGCCTATGCTTTGAAATGCCTGTAATAATAAATTATTAATTATATCAGTGATAGAGGACAAGATAGAATGGCAAACTGCCAGTCTAGGGGGGCCAGCCGGTGGACACCGACCTCTCATCTCCACTCCTAGAATGAGAGCAGCTGAAGCAGGGCGAACTGACAAAAGCCCAGAAATCTCGCATCTGTCAGTGCACGTGTTCCCAGCCAAACAGCGAGATACCAATCTATTCTAGAGTGAAGATTAAATCAGTTCACTGGAAGAAAAATGGTGATGTAATTTTCCCTTATCTCTGGTGCTCAGGAAACCCTACTTCATATTCTCATCACTTCTTTCCTGCAGGGCATTTCTGTCAGTCACAAAGGGGGAATATTCAGGTTTAGAGTGAGATCTTTACTGCCTCACCTGGGGACCCTTCTCCACCTGGTTCAGCTCTTTCCTCTCTCTATAGTAAAGTAAATAAAGTAAATATCGCTCAGTCGTGTCCAACTCTTTGCGACCCCATGGACTATAGCCTACCAGGTTCCTCTGTCCATGGGATTTTCCAGGCGAGAATACTGGAGTGGGTTGCCATTTCCCGATCGAACCCAGGTCTCCCGCTTTGTAGGCAGATGTGATTTACCGTCTGAGCGAGAATCTGTAGGGGCTGCGGGGTGGGAGTAGAGTTAAGTGGAGAATTCCGACTGCAGACATGCTATGACATACCCGACAAGCAGACATGCGTGTGTGACGGGAGTGGCCTGAGGGCCACAGAATAAACACCTTCAGTCTAATAAAGGGTATCTAGTGGGGAGAGTGGCCTTGTAAATCAAAGTTTATCCACAGAGGACGTTTTCTCCCACCCAGTATTATCATGAAGGAAATTTTCCAAGTTCCCAGAGAGTAAGGAGATGAGAGATATTAGGAGAGCTTCTGTCTTCGTCTCGCCTAGCATGGGATAAAAACACACAGCTCTGCACTAAGAGACCAGCCCCACTTTCTCCAGTTTCTCCAAGTCTGAGACTTGGAGCTTCCCTGGGAGCGGGGGGTTGGGGGGCGGGGGGGGAGGCGGGATGGCGGTGAGCCAGTGCGCCAGGCCTCGCCCTCTGCCCTCGGGCCATCTGCCGAGTTGCCTTCTTATTTTCCTTCCCCTCTCCTGACCATCTCAACAGTCCAATGCTTCTCTCACCACAGCCCTTCTCCCCCGAAGGGTACGCTTCTGACCCTTCTCTAGGTCTATGGCAGCTCTTTCCCCTGCAGACACTGCTCTCCCTTAGTCCAGGATTTCTGGGCCTCAGCACTGTGGGCACTTAGAGGGGCTGTAACCTGGTTCTTTGTGGGGAGGGGCTGCCCCATACACTGTAGGATGTCTGGCAGCATCCCTTGGCCCATGCCACCACCCGTCAGCGGCATCCCACTTCCCAACCCCATTCCCCGTTACGACAACCTACAATGTCTCGAGACATTGTTAACTATCCCCCTGGGTCAAAATTGCCCCGTGGAGAACAACTGCTCTAATTGCTTCTGCTTCACTTGCAGCTCCTGTTTGTTAAGCATTTACCATGTGGAAGATACCAGATACTTCTGTGTTTTATGTAAACACTTGTCAAATTTTAATGTACTTAAGAATCGTCTTGGGAGTTTTTAAAGCGCACTTTGTGGTTCAGTAGTTTTGGGGGAAGGGTCCGAGATCTTGCATTTCTAAGGAACTCCTAGATATTGCTGTTCTGCTGGAGCACAGACCACACTTTGGGCAGCAAGGCTTTGTGTCACTGTTATTGGGGCCTGTGGGGATTCGGTTTTACAGGTGAGGAAGCTGAAACTCAGAGGGCTCCTGGGCTCATCATGGTTTGGACCCAGGTCTGCCTGCAGACATGGCGTGAACTCATAACCAGCGATCTCAGTTGACCTGGAGCCAAGGTCCTTGAGTTCTCTCCATGCCCTCCCTTCCCAGGGAATCATGCCCTCCCAGGGATAAGCTCAGCCAAGTCAGAGACTCAGGCACGTGTTTGCCTGGAATCCCTGTGCTACGTTACTCCTTCCTTAGACAGAAAGAGCTGCTCATGACCCCAGGTGGCTATTCGGGAGCCTGCCTCGCTGTCTCCATGACCTCATGCCTCTGTCCTGGCCTGCCCTGCTAACACCTCATCCCTCCTGCTCTCCTGTGTATCCGTAGACAGTTGTCTAGGATTGCAGATGCCCTGGGGCTCACTTTTCCTCTCAGCTTCCAGCTTTAGCTGTCTAGACTCTCCAGTCCTGTTTGCTCTCCCCCTCATCTATTGTCCCGATATTCTTAGTTTGTCTTCTCTGTCTCATCAAAGCCTCTTGGCATCTTCTTCTCATGGTAGTTAGAGATTACTAGTAGTGACATAGATCCTGAAAGGAAAAGGGGGTTGTGATGTGGGCCCCTGCCTAGGCCTAGAGGACAAGACTCTAGCCTTCTGGGAGCAAAGGCCTCAAGCACGGTCCTTAATACAGCAGTGGCAGCTGGCCAGCCTGCTGGCTGGGGATTGCAGCACGTATTTGACTTGTTAAAGAAAACAAACAGCACTGTGTCTGTGATAGAGAGATGAGAGATTAAGGGTCCGCCAGCTGGAGAGACTGGAAAGGGCTGTTCAGTGGTAAAGAATCCACCTGCCAAGCAGAAGACATGGGTTTGATCCCTGGGTGGGGAAGATCCCTTGGAGAAGGAAATGGCTACCCACTCCAGTATTCTTGCCTGGAGAATCCCATGGAGAAAGGAGCCTGGAGGGCTGCAGTCCATGGGGCTGCAAAGAATTGGACACAATTTAGTGATTAAACAGCAGCAGCAGCAGCAGCTCCTCCTAGTGTCCCCTGTTCTTTTTCTCCAAGGAAAACTGGAGAAAGTCATCCTGCCCCTCACATCACATTTCTATTCCCATGACTTTGACTGGATCCAGGTTTAAAGAAACTCTTAGAATGTTCACACAAGAAGGTAATTAAGAACAGGGCTCAGCAAGCCCTCTCTGCAAAGGGTCAGATATTAGTAGTAAATATTTGTGACTTTGTGGGCCACATGGCCTCAGTCACAGCTACTTATCCCCGTAACACAGAAGCAGCAAACCACATGTGAACAAATGGGCGTGACTGCGTCCCAGTAAAGATTTATTTGTGGACATTAAAATTTAAATTCACTCACATTCATGTGTCCCAAAATGCTGTTCTTTGAATTTTTTTCAATCATTAAAAAATAAAAGAACTATCTTCAGTCACCAGACTGAGCCATTCTCAGCTTATTCTCTGCCAGTAGTTGGCCAGTTCCTCATTCAGAGTCCAGTGTTTCCCAGAGTCATGGTCTAATACTTGTGGGAAAGATTGGGTTAAGGAGTGTTAAGCCCACACCAGGCTTCCGGCTCCTACAGGGCACTATAGGTTTCTAAGAGGGATCAAGCATGTGCCAGCCTTCTCTAATTTACTGATGGTGAAATCCTTAGTGCACAGAGAGTCTTGCAGATAAGCATCCCTCAGGACCAGATTCTGGGGAACATGCATTGGAAACACTGCTCCAGTCTGCCCCTTACCTACACCCTACACCTGAAGGCTGAGCGTACTGCTAGGAGCACAGACGGCCAGGTCTCTTGATGGCACTGATGCTCCCGTGGTGATGGGATAGAGCTTTTGTTTGTTTGCTTGCTTGTTTTTACTTTATGGATGTAGAAACTGAGGTTCGAGGTAGCTAGATGACCTGCCCCCGTCATGCTGCCAATGGCAGAGCTGGAACTCAGACCCAGCGCTCACTGCACCCAGGGGCTGCTTCCCCCACGGCCCCACCATCTAGAGTGAAGGTTGACTAGCAGTAGCGTCATTATCTGGGAAAGCATGACCAGTTTCCCTTTCTCCACCTCCCTCTGCCTCCCCCGCCCCTCCCCCACGGCCCCCGTGTATATGAAGCTCCACAAAGCCTGGCTTGCCCGCACACCTTTACTTTGGAAACAACTTCCGCAGCTGGAACAAGAGCCTTCCATCCACCGTTACACCCCTGCTTGGTGCATGGTGTGTGTGTGTGGACGCCTGCCCAACCTTCTTCCTCTACGACAGGAACCAGCCACCACCAACCAGCAAGCCCTCAAGCATCACTTCCAGGGCCCGAGGTGAGTGATGGGAGATTCCTGAGTACTTGGCTTTGAAGCTTTAGACTGACTGCTGCCCGACTGAGCATAGGGGCTGGGGGACATAGAGGCCAACTTTGTCAGCGTTTATGTAAAGGGTGAGATACGCCATGAGGAGGAGCTGCTCTCTTGGGTTTAACATCAGAAAAGTTTAGGCTGGAGGAGAGGAAGGCTAGGAGGATTATGAAGCCCACAGGTGAATTTGCAAGAGACTGAAGAGCCTGTGGCTTTGGAAAGAAGGGACCAGGAAGACTCTGAGGGAGAGGCTGGAGCTCAGAGCTGCATGACAGGACAACGTGTGCTGGCCCCAGGCCCGCTCCTCTGGCTCGCAAGTTGGCAGGCACTGGGGAGACAGACCTTTTCGGGGCTTCCTGCCCAGCTGAGGGGTGGAAGACTGAGCGTCCTCAGGTGTGAGATCAGGGCCTGGAGTAAGAAAGGGAGGGACCGAGCTCTGAGGAAAGAAGAAAGGAAGAGAAGCAAAGGGCCAAGGAGTCATGGAGAAGCAATCTTTGCATACAGTTATGACAGACAGACAAGGGGGTTCCCTGCCTCTAGCTTGCAGGCTCTTCACACAGTCATGCAGTGGGAGGCTTTAGAGGTGATTCATGTGGAAACCTGATTCCTCCTCTTGCTCAGTCACCTGAAAAGTTACTTCCTAGTGTCAAGAGTGAGTCGGTCAGCTGAGGTGGCAGAGTGAGTGTGCCTACCAGCTCACCCATCCCTGTGGGCCAGGATTAAACCTGCAGCTCCTCTGGTCAGTGATGAGAGCCAGAGGCGGCCTTCTCCGGGGGGAGGGAAGAAAGACCTTCCCACATGTGTCCGGTGACTTGAGGGCAGAACTCAGACAGGCGAACGTGTTCTGCCGAGTTTGGGATCCTTGTACGTACGTGTTCTTTGGCACATTATAGCTCCCCGTTTCTTCACTTTTCTTGGTCAAATTCTGACTGGTGGGATGTTGGCTAGAGAGGACTGTAATGGAGCAGAGAAGGTGGGGCAGGGCTTGAGTGAGTGTGTGTGTGTGTGTGTGTGTGTGACACAGAGGGGCGTGGTGAGGAAGGAGGTAGCAGGGATAGCCAGACCAGTGGGTGTAAGACTGAGGGGCAGAAAGGCCCTTGGGGCCGAAAGACTGTTGCCCCAGCCAGGGCACCCCGGCAAGGCCACACGTTTGAACGGTTCTAACACCACGAGTGCACCCTGGTTTCAGGTTTCTGCGTGTCCCTGAGGCTGGCTGCGGCAGAGCCAAGGAGCCTCACTCCAGGGGACCACGTCTGGGGCCGAGGGCCTCGCTCACAGGGGTGCCTCTTTACCTCAGCAGGATGCTCCCTCACAGGGGCGCCTCCTTACCTCAGCAGGATGCTCCCTCACAGGGGTGCCCCCTTCCCCCAGCAGGATGCTCCGTCACAGGGGTGCCCCCTTCCCCCAGCAGGATGCTCCGTCACAGGGGTGCCCCCTCCCCCCAGCAGGATGCTCTGTCACAGGGGTGCCCCCTTCCTCCACCAGGATGCTCCGTCACAGTCACAGGGGTGCTCCCTTCCCCCAGCAGGATGCTCCGTCACAGGGGTGCTCCCTTCCCCCAGCAGGGTGCTCTGTCACAGGGGTGCTCCCCTTCCCCCAGCAGGATGCTCCCTCACAGGGGTGCTCCCTTCCCCCAGCAGGATCCTCCTGGACCTTCTTGCTACAGATGGGCTCTGCCATGTACGTGGCTGCTCTTCCCTGCCTGAGTCTGATGCTGCTTCTCTGGAGCCCGGGGCTGTGGGTCTGGGGCCAAGAGTTCCAGTTTGGGCCCTGCCAGGTAGACGGCATAGTTCTCCAGAAACTGTGGCAGGCCTTCTGGGCCATGAAGGACATCGTGGTGAGTGAAGTGTTGTTCTGGACCCAGCCGTGGAGGGAGGTGATTCTGGGCAGAGGAAAATATTTGACGATTATGGAGCCCTTTGCAGCTTGCTAATCTTGTTCCTACCTAGGAGCTTAGTGAAGTCAGAGATATCGTGGGTCCACATTTCCTTCTGCACTTGAGAAAACTGAGGCTCAGAAAGATGTGGCCAGTCCATAGGAAAAGAAACACAGCCCACGAGGAATAAAGAAGGAAGCCTGATTCATTTGAGCTTCATCTCTGTCCCAGGGTTACATAAGCCTTCACCCATGGGAAGTCATGGGGAATCCTTTGAGACTCACCAGAGTTTTCACCTGCTGCTTTGCTAGCTCCTCCTAGTTTGTTCCCACCTGCTGAGGCCTTGATTCAAGATTGAAAGAATGTTTAATTCTGAGTTGGGAAAGAACGGTTAATGCATCCTGTGACACGTACTCCTTAAAGGACAATCCAGATGCAAGCAGAATGAAGGAGCTTGACAAGGCCGTCTGGGGAGAGAGGAGAGTGCTGGACTGGGACAGGACACCTCTGTGTGATCTTGACCTTGAAAGCAATCCATACAGCAGCCTCCCCCGACTCCTACCCTATCAGTTTCCTTATTTGCACAATGAGGAGGTAGGACAAAGGAGCTTTAAAGCTCCTTCTCTCAAGGATTCTTTGGCTGGAAACCCAAGAAGTGGCGGGCTGCAGGGGAAGCCTCGAGGTACAGCCTCCCCGACTCTCCATGGAAGATGGAGGTAACATTTTGCTCCTAGCGGTTCTTAAACAAAATGGGCATATTTCTTCATGCTTCAAGTGACCAAAGGAATCAAACAAGTCCTTCATCAAAGCTCTTAAGAACATCTAGGATTCCATCTGCCCCTGGGAGGCCAGGATTCATGATTTTCTGGAGCTGGAGCCTTGTACCTCCCCCCCAGGGACCAGCTCAGCATGGCCCTCCCTGGGTCCCCCTGTGGCCTCTGAGGTTGCACAGATTAGATAGACTGAAGGGTCTGGGCAAGCAGCATGTATTTGCAAGGTTGGCTTCTATGCTGACCTCCAACTTGGAGACATCTGTCCTTTCTGTTCCCCAAGCAAGCTCAGGATAACATCACGAGTGTCCGGCTGCTGCGGAAAGAGGTTCTGCAGAACGTCTCGGTAATCAGAGGCGGGGGAAGGGTGCTGTCTCCTCTGGGTGGCTGGTCTCCTGCGGGTGAGGCTGTGGGGTGCTCCAGGGGAGGCTTATAGAAGACTTCACTTCTGTCCTGGGCTGAGCCTGCACAGGTCAGGGCTGAGTGGTGAGCCAGAGGAGGAACATCCAGGGTATGCGAATATAGGCCCTGAGGAGAGGGCAGGGATTGAGGCTTGTAAACATCTGTTTCCATTTAGCCAGTCTCCATCAATCTGGATTTCTCTTCTGCTCTCATTGGCCCAGAGCCTTCTGCTTGGGCCTCTTCCATGCCCCCACTTTCTTCTCACCCGTCTAGGAAGTGAGCACAAACCACCAAGCTCTGACCCCTGAGGGATGCCGAGCTCCCCTCTGTGGCGCCTCGGGGGCCCAGGGTGCAATTCCTACATTCACAGACACTAGTTGTCTCTCTCTTCATTTCTCCTTCTAAACCTTTTCCCTGCCAAAGCTCAGCTAACCAAGAGGTGGTGCTTTTCAAGGCCCATCACTGCCCAGAGCTATTAGAGAGGCCATGGGCTGGAGAAGAAAGAAATCTAACCACATGGGAGGCGGAAGTCTTGGGCGCCAGGCTTGGGCCTGCCACTGACTGGCTGTGGGACCCCGGATGAGCCCTTCCTTTCTAGGCCTCTGGGTCCTCTGGTCAAACAAAGATGTCCGAAGGGCCTTTAAAATCCAGCGCTTCAGAGCCCCATCTCCTGGAGGAGCCCTGCCTCCACTGTGCTTATCCTGCCTTGTGCGCCACGTATGTGGTTCATTGGGGTCAGAGTGGGCAGAGGCCTGGGCTTGGCAGTGACCCTGCCACCCACCAGGAGACTGAGAGCTGCCACCTCCTCCACGCCCTGCTGAGGTTCTACGTGAACACCGTCTTCAAAAACTACCATGACAAGGCTGTTGAATTCGGGATCCTGAAGTCATTCTCTACTCTGGCCAACAACTTCTTTGTCATCGTGTCAAAACTGCAAGCCAGTGTGAGTAGAACAAAGCTGGGACGGAGGTCCACAGGAGATGCTGTGTTTTCAGAAGACTCCTCTTCCCTTATCTGGCCCTGGCTTTCATTCCGTGATGCGGAGCGGCAGGTGTCATGGAACAAGGCACAGGCTCTGGACATGGGCAGTGCTGGGTTAAGGCCAGGTCTGTGTCTAACAGACTGGGTGTCCATTTGCAAAGTGGTCAATCTCTCTCTCTCTCTTTTTTTTTTTTTCAAATAATCAATCATATTTATTTGAAATGCCTTTGAGAGAGAAATTGGGAGACCAAAACAAAACAAAACAAAAATAAAACCCCAAAAGTGGTCAATCGCTTTGGGCTTTGGTTTTCTTATCTACAAAGTGCTGATAATCACCCCTACCTGGCAAGACTACTGTGAGTATGAAAGGAGGCAGTCTCTGCTGCACAGTGGGAGGTCAGCATTGGCTGCCTTGGGGATGTGAGATTTGGAGCTGCCCTCTTAGGCCTTAGGAGTCCCTCTGGCATTACTAGGAAAGAGTGGGAGAAAGCACCTCTGCTCCTACCTGACACTTGGCACAATTTTCTTTTTCTGTTATCCAGCAGGAAAAGATGTTTTCTACCTGTGAGAGTGCACGCAGGCGATTTTTGCTGTTCTACCGAGCATTTAAACAGGTAATCAAGGCCGGGAACTGAGAGTTGCCCGTCTGAACTGTTGCACGAGGGTGCCTGATGGAGAATTCAATGTAGGGGATTCCATCCAGCTTGCCCCTAAGCCACGTGACTTAGCAGGAGCACAGCCATACTAGAGCTGCATTAGTTACCATATACTTTAACACTGCAAATGACATGGCCAATTTTTCTGCCAGTTTTCAAGTTAAAAAGCTATTCTATTTCCCTACAAGATGATTTCACTACCAAGGACATTCCAAAATGAGAGCTTTATGGGGATCTGAGGTGGGCAATTGGTGAGTCAAAAGTGAGGGAGAAAGAAGGGAGAATCCCCAACCCAACACACATCTGCAGTATTTTCCAAGATGGTCAAAGGGTCGAGTTTGTGAAAAAGAATTATGGGAATTATGTTGTCTCTTCCTAAATTAAGAAAACAAAGAAAATTTCAGTTTCATCCCCAGCTCCCTCCCCAAGACAATCCAATTTTGATCATTTTTTGAGGAACAGATATACCAGTTTATAAACAACTGGTGAAGAGCAATAACATACTAGGAAAGGGACCACCCAGGTCTCAGTTTCCTCATCTGCACAGTGGTCTCAGGTGGATGGAATCCACCCTGCACAGGGATTCTGATGCTTATGGTCAGGGACTCACGATGCTTTTCCCTTGCCCCTTATCTGCAGCCACTCACCAACCCATCTGTCCTTGCCTCCCAAGCAGACAGCACACATAGAGAAGTGATGGGTGGGGACTTTGTCAGAGGCCATGCTAAAGGGGTCACAGCCCGCGATTACAGTCATACCCGGTTCAGGGGTCAGAAGGAAGCCTGCTCCTGTGGCTACCATGGCAGGGCTTCAACTTTCCTTTCCCTTTAGTTGGACAGAGAAGCAGCTGTGACCAAAGCCTTTGGAGAAATGGACATTCTCTTGAGATGGATGGAGAAATTCAACCAGCTCTGATGGCCTAGACCAGGATACCCTCCTTCTTCTCTGCATCATGTCAGACGAGGGTCCCTTCCCGTGATGTCCTCTGGGCACTTCACACCCTTGACCATGGGTCCTGTTCTTGGCCCAAGCTTACGAGTTCATTCTTTAAGTGATCGCAACAACAGTCATGGAAGGTTCCCTTGGATGCTGTGAGTAATCTACAAAGCAGATTCCTGTATTTATTATAACTCTATTTAATTCCCATCAGTGTTTTAACTGATGCCATATATTTATTTGTCAGACTGAAACCTCTATGAGAGCACCAAGGACGGTGCCCCCGTTTCTCTGTTTTCCCCCACAATCCTCGCGACTCTGTGGGGTTAGTGGATGGGAATGTTCAGGAAATGCTTAATAAATTGGATTTTTTAAAACCTGTCTTTGAATTGCTGAGGAACAATGAGGGATGCTGGGATATGGAATTGAGCCTAAGGGCATGGAAATCACGTGGTCACGACATCTGCAGGAATAGAGCACTGGGTGAGGTGAGAGCGCTGGTTGGACATGTAAATGAGGAAAGACAGAGCAGAAACGGTGCCCAGCACAAAGCAGATGCCCCCTTAGCGCTGCCTCTCGGTCCGCCCTTCCCGCCTGCTGCCGCCAGCCCCACCCCTCGGGTGCGCTTTCGGATCCCGCTCATCTCCCTTTGTCGCCCGCCTGGGGGGCCGGAGTCAAGCTGACATTGCAGCTGCTGTCCTCATGCCTGGACGCAGTCCCACCTGCGAGGGCACTCCCTGCTCATAAGGCAGGCACCTCGGTAGCCTCTGCTTTCTAGCACTGGGCCAGTGCGCTGTGAGGCTGAGTTGTGTGTCTGGGAAAGGCCTTCTTCTTAAAAGCAAGACTGGGCATTCTCTCGTCTCCAGCTCTTGCTGAACTTTGTCATTGATTTCAATCCAAAGATACAATGCCTGCCTAACTCTGCCCTCCTTCAGAACACTTAGGAGGTCGAATACATGTAGGATGTGGGCTATCTCTTCTTCCATGATGTCAGTGCTCTTGCAGAACAATGGGCCCTCCAGGAATCCCAGATCACTGTCCTTTCCCACCTGGCCATAAGCCACTCGGACTGGAACAGACTGTATTTCTGAAAGCAGACAGTTGTAATGGCTTTGGATAGGTCAAATAGACCACGGCTAAGATAGTACTAGGCTATAGAAGAAGGATAAATAGATAACAAAAGCTAGTCTATTTCTCAAAGAGAGAAAATGCTGGAGTCGGGGTACTTACGTGGATCAAGGGAGGAAGACCTAAAGAGGTTATCCACGTGAGTCACTAACAAGGATGGTTCTGAAAATTTACAACCCTTCATCACATCCAAATAAACTGCCATCACCATAGGACTCCAGACACACAGAAGATAACTAGTAAGTGCTAGCCCTAAGACTGGGGCAAAGAGGTTGCCAGGGGTATTTCATACCAAGGTCCCTTCCTAGCTCAGGGCTGAAGCGTGTCTTCACAGGGCAGTCCAGGTACCTTCTGCTGGTGGGGAACTCAAGCTTTCAAAGCAACAGCTATGCCTCCACTCCAGCCCAAGGCCATGTGGTCTAGAGCCAGGGGAGTAAGGACCCTGTGATCAAAAAGACTCTGCAAGACCACAGCCTGTCACATGGTTTGGAGAGGAGGCAGGTGGCAACAGGGCAAATGCTCTGCATTCCCAGAGGCCACGTGAAAACCACCGGGGGCTCAAAAGTGTGTAAGGAGAGCTGGAGGAGGGGAGACCGATCAGTGCTCGGGGCAAACAGGCAGGGACGAGACTTGAGGTGGGGAGGTAACGAGGCTTCTGAAACAGATGGAGTGGGTGTTGGGAACCAGCAGACAGACAAGACTCATTGACACCAAGGTCTGGGCCCAGGGGCACAGCTGGAGAGGTGAGTCAGGCAGGCAACATTGACGTAGTCATTGGAATCAGTGTCCTCCACCTGGGCAGCAGTTGGGTGGCAGAAGCTTACATATTCACAGTCGATCTTCAGAGATGGGACAGGGAGCCAGGGAATTTCAGGTACCTAGAAACAACCAAAGAAGCATCCCTGGGTTTGGGTAGGGTGACTATAGTATCCACAGTGGGCAATGGTGGGGTGGGGGTTGCTGTCCTCCAGAAGGCAAAACGCAGAGGTGGTTGAGCTCCATCAGGTGGCTCAGCCCTGGGGATTTTCAGGGTGGTGCCTCATGCTCTACATAACTAGAAAACACTTTGATCTAATACGGCAGGAAGTGTTTTAAATGGGGCTCAGACAAAAATCATGTGACTAAGCATGGGTCTGGAGGAGAACCATCCACCAGAGGAGTTTCCCCTCTGGATTAGATGATGTGATTTGTGGGATAAATATGCATCTTCTCAGGGAATTATTCAGAAGGAGGATGAATCATCCTCTGCACCTCCATAGGCCTTTCATTTCCTGGAGAGGCTGTGACGTGATGGGACAGTACATTCCAGGAAGGAGTGGGCGGTTGAAGGGGAGGAAGGTAGCAGGCTGTGTAGAGCTCCACTTCCCCGGAAAGAAACTTCAGGATCATCTGCCTTTGGGATGGATCAGTTCTCGGAGGGCAGGGCTATGCCATGACCCCAGCATGGCATAACTATTGTGACATCCACCCAGGAAGGCTGCAGCAGGGAGAGTCACATATTTTTGACACAACTACTGAGAACTAGAAATTCAGCCCCCTGAACAGAGCAGGCACTGAGTAAGCGCTCACTGAAAGGACCTGTTCCTTTCTGTACTTCACCAGAGAGGAATTGGGCAGCAGCTTTTGCTTCAAAAATGCATCTCCCACTGCCTGTTGTGGTTCGCCATTTGCGACTGATCTGGCTTAGCCATTTTAAAAAAGTCGCTCCCTGTGAAGGCTTAAAATACTCAAGTCATTTATCATAGGCACTTTGTTGTGAATTTGTTTCATCAAGATTTTTTTATCCCTGATAGCAGGAGTGTGACTTTCAAGCAGGGAGGAAGGGTAAAATTTAAGCAAGGTACAGGCACCTAGAGAGCATATTCAAAAGCAGAGACATTACTTTGCCAACAAAGGTCCGTCTAGTCAAGACTATGGTTTTTCCAGTGGTCATGTATGGATGTGAAAGTTGGACTGTGAAGAAAGCTGAGCGCTGAAGAATTGATGCTTTTGAACTGTGGTGTTGGAGAAGACTCCTGAGAGTCCCTTGGACTGCAAGGAGATCCAACCAGTCCATTCTGAAGATCAGCCCTGGGATTTCTTTGGAAGGACTGATGCTAAAGCTGAAACTCCAGTACTTTGGCCACCTCATGCGAAGAGTTGACTCATTGGAAAAGACTCTGATGCTGGGAGGGATTGGGGGCAGGAGGAGAAGGGGGCGACAGAGGATGAGATGGCTGGATGGCATCACTGACTCAATGGATGTGAGTTTGAGTGAACTCCGGGAGTTGGTGATGGACAGGGAGGCCTGGTGTGCTGCGATTCATGGGGTCGCAAGAGTCAGGCACGACTGAGTGACTGAACTGAACTGAACTGACAGGCCCACATGAGGCCATGTGTGGTCACAGAACAGTTTCAGAGAAAAGGGCTCAAATGGATATGAGTTTGAGCAAACTCCGGGAGATAGTGAAGGACAGGGAAGACTGACATGCTGCAGTCCATAGGGTCACAAAGAGTCAGATATGACTTAGCGACTGAACAACAAAGGGTAGAGTTGATGGGCACTGCTGGGCCTACCTACGCTACTGAGAACTCCTCCAGCAGGGCTCAGCAAGGGCAAGCTCCAGAAGCTGGGCCTGATGGGGACAGAGCTGTTGCCTGTTCCCAGGCATCACTCTCCCTCTTTTAAGCAAGGCGCACAGGGATAGTTTTCAGCGTTCCTTGAACACAGGTGTGACCATGTGATTAAACTGTGCCCAGTGTGAAACTTCAGGCTCCTGGTCTTAAAAAAGCAACATTCTCTTTCTCCCTCTCATGTGCTGGGATGCATACATGGTGCTAGTGATTGAGCATCAACACGGATGAGGCAAGACTCCAGGGGATGGTGGAGCAACAGTCAGAAGGCCTCTGAGGCCCCGGATGACCCCATGGCTCAGGCCACCTCCTCCTGGCTCCCTGTCTTCACTTTTGAGGAAAACAGGCTTCCATCTTGTGAGCCCTGGGGTTTAGCGTTTGCTGCAGCAGCTTAGCCTACACCCTAATTAAATCAGGGACATTTGCCACACTTAGTTTTCCTGGTTCTGGAAGCAATAATGTTTCTGCTACTGTGGATGCTTTAGAGAATAAAATGTTCTCTTCTTAATTGGGGAAGACAACGAAGGATGAATAGTTTAACATTTTTTCATACACCCGCCAGTGGCCATCAATAGAAAGACGAGAGAGAGAGAGAGAGAGAGAGAGAGAGAGAGAGAGAGAGAGAGAGAGAGAGAGAGAAAATGACTTCCCTACTCCACATCTAGATTTCAAGAGGAGTCTTTCTCACTCAAAGTGTTGAATCTTATCTGTACAGTCTATGGAATTCTCTAGGCCAGAATACTGGAGTGGGTAGCCTTTCCCTTCTCCAGGGGATCTTCCCAGCTGAGGGACTGAACCCAGGTCTTCCACATTGAAGGCAGATTCTTTACCAGCTGAGCCACCAGGGAAGTCCATCTGTGTCTCTGCTGCAGCTGCTAAGTCACTTCATTCATGTCCGACTCTATGCGACCCCATAGACGGCAGCCCACCAGGCTCCCCCGTCCCTGGGATTCTCTAGGCAAGAACACTGGAGTGGGTTGCCATTTCCATCTCCAATGCGTGAAAGTGAAAAGCAAAAGTGAAGTCGCTCAGTCATGTCCAACCCTCAGCGACCCCATGGACTGCAGCCTACCAGGCTCCTCCGTCCATGGGATTTTCCAGGCAAGAGTACTGGAGTGAGGTGCCATTGTCTTCTCCCTGCTGCTGCTGCTAAGTCGCTTCAGTCGTGTCCGACTCTGTGTGACCCCATAGACGGCAGCCCACCAGGCTCCCCCGTCCCTGGGATTCTCCAGGCAGGAGTACTGGAGTTGGGTGCCATTTCCTTCTCCCTCAGTTCAGTTCAGTTCAGTCGCTCAGTCGTGTCTGACTTTTTGCGACCCCATGAATCGCAGCACGCCAGGCCTCCCTGTCCATCACCAACTCCCTGCTGCTGCTGCTGCTAAGTCGCTTCAGTCGTGTCCGACTCTGTGCGACCCCAGAGACGGCAACCCACCAGGATCCCCCATCCCTGGGATTCCCCAGGCAAGAATACTGGAGTGGGCTGCCATTTCCTTCTCCAATGCATGAAAGTGAAAAGTGAAAGTGAGGTCACTCAGTCGTGTCACCAACTCCCTAGGCCAGGCTTAACTGCCTCCAGTAAACAACCTCCTCTCAGAGGGCTTACTAGAAAGTACTTCCTCAGATGAAACGGGTAACTTCTACCCTCTTAAGACCTACTGGAAACTGAATCTCTTACACAGGAAAGCCCTTCTCGTATTTGTACAGTCGACATCTAGCATCCTCTACTTAAGCTCTCATTTATCCCGTGAGAAATGCTTGGCCAGAAGCCAGGTAACTAAGTCTACCACAATTGTTGGGTAGCCGTCTACGGGCACCGTCCAAGGAGGAAATGGATACTCACTTCCCGAAGCAGGGACCCGCAGAGGCTGGGAAAGCCCGCGCCCTCCCACGAAGCCGAAGCTCCGCATACTGCGCGCGGGGCCACGCCCAGGTCTGGGGCCGCTCTTTCGAGCCGCAGCTGCCAATCAGAGGCGGGGCGGGGCTTACCCGCGGCGGGCGGGGCTTACCTGCGGCGGGGCGGAGGCTGCGGGAGCTCCGGGGCCTGGGGGCGGTGCCGACCCTCCACCTGAAGGAGACGGGGAGGGCGGCATGAGGGCGGGGCCCAGGGCCCAGCCCCGCCCCCCAGCTCTGCGGGAAGCCCCCGGGCGGTGGGCCCTGCCCGGCGGTCCGCCGCAGTCGTGGAGGCGCGGGTCTCCCGGCTCGCGCTCTGCGCCTCGCGGTTTCTGCGGCTCCAGCTCGCGCGCCGGCCCCGGCCCGGCCCCCTCCTCCCCCACCCCACCCCGCTCCAACTGCCCCCCACCCCACCCCGCTCCCACCCCCCCCCGCTGCCACCCCCCACCCCACCCCGCTGCCACCCCCCACCCCACCCCGCTGCCACCCCCACCCCACCCCGCTGCCACCCCCACCCCACCCCGCTGCCGCGCATAATGAAGTTTATGCTCCATTCACAAAATCTAGCTCTTCTATCAATGACTAGGAAACCGAGAAGGTCTTTTTGACATAAAGCATAAAGCAAAGGACAAATTCACTCAAATAAGCAATTCACTGCCTTTCTTTGAACCTCCATTTCTTTATCTAGAAAATGAAGCCGCAGTTTCTTTGGCTCCAGCTCGCGCGCCAGTCCCGCCCCCGCCTCCGCCTCGTCCCCCAGGACCCCCACCCCTCCAGTCCCGCCCCCCACCCCGCCTCGTCCCCCACAGCCCTCCCGACTCCTCCAGCTCCACCCCGCCCCAACCCCCCTCGCCCGCCCCCCCCTAGACCCGCCTCGCGCCCGCACAAGCCCACCTTCTCCCCCCCTGCCTGCCCGCACGCCCAGCCCTGCCCTCCTCCCTCCTGCCCGCAGGCTCACCAGCCGCGTCCACGCCGCGGGGCCGCCGCGGGCAGGCGCTGTAGATATTGCTCGGCGTGCGTGGCCGCCGGGACACGCGCGGCCGCTGAGACCGGGCCCGCTGGGAGGCGTCCACCGTGGGCATCCTCACGGCCAGTCGGCGGACCCGCCTGGAGAGAGCTTATCAACCAAGCCGCAGGGACAGAAAAAGGAAGGAGGGTGTCAGAGGCCCGCACTCGCCCAGTCTTACAGAAGACTGAAGACGGCCCCCTCCCCGCTGTTTGGGAGCGTCGGACCTGAGGGTGCTCCGCTCGCTCGGAAGTGGCTCGGAACCCTCCACTTCAAGTTCGGGCCGCGCTCCTCACCGTCCCCATGTCCAGACAGCCGAACCCCATCCCAAGTTCCCCCAAACTCAGTCTGCTCATCCAAAGGTCCTGAGTGTCCCTGGGGGATCAGAGGGAGTTGGGTGCTCTGGGCGCGCTGTCACTGGGCCCGACCCACTCACCTTTCCGTCTTCGAACGATCCTTTTCGCCAGCAGCCCCAGAAGCGCCAACAGTATGAGACCCAGGATGGTGGGGATCAGGACGAAGACACCTTGGTCTTCCATCCCAGACGCAGCACCCGGGTCCTGGTTGGAGCCTCTGAGCAGGGGAGGAGCGGGAAGAGGAAGGAGAGGTCAGGAACGGAGGGGGACTTAAGGCAGCACCCCAAGGGCCAGCTTTTGAAGGCGGTTCACAGGTTTGTCCCTTGGATAACAGAATTCTCACCCCACCCCCCCCCCTCCCCCAACCCCACCCCTGTCACAAAAGGGCCTGTCTATGGAGTCAGGAAACCTGGATTAAATTTCAAGTTTAGCTTTTTCCTGGCTGTGTGATCTTGAATCAGTTTCCTAACTTCTCTGAGCCTCATTTCCCATTAAATGGTTACAGTAAAACCTGTTTCACGGAACAGTTTAAAGATGAAATAAAAGAGGGGCTATAAAGACCTTAATATAGCTGACCCAAGCAGCAATCAACAAAGGTCAGTTCCACTTTCAGCTCTCTCCACCTCAGTTTCTTCACAAGATGACTGCAGATTTTAGATGAGTTAGTTTCTGATAACTATGGAAGAGAAGATGGTGCTCCCTTTGCCTAGAAGGTCTTCCCTCCATTTTCTCTACATGTTGAAATCTTACTTTCCTTATCCATTACATAAGTCCTCATTTTCTTCGCCAGTCGTGGTGAACTAGAATCAACTTTTTCTCTGTCAGCACTTCCTCAGTTCACACCAGTTACAACACTTTTCACAGTCAAGACTAGTATTAGTAAAATAACACCTAGATATCACACATTTTTAAACTTTTCTACATCTTCAGGACATAGCACAATGCCTGGCATGTAGTGGGGATTTAAAAACATGTTGGTTGAGTTAATTGAATTCTTCTCCACTAGTAGGCTGTTATGGTTTAATAGACTAGGAATCAGAAGTCCTGGTTCTGTTTGTAACCACTTTGCTCTCGTGGGCTCAATTTCCTAATTGTAAGACCCAAATGGTGTCAGAAATGCCTTTCTTTGCTCACGTTTGCCTTTGCTTGTGTGTGTGCCTAACTGCTCAGTTGAGTCTGACTCTTTGCAGCCCTACGGACTGTAGCCTACCAGGCACCTCTGTCCATGGGATTTTCCAGGCAAGAATACTGGAGTAGGTTCCCGTTTTCTCCTCCAGGGGATCTTCCTGACTCAGGAATAGAACCTGCATCTCCTGTCTCCTACATTGGCTGGCCAGTTCTTTACCACTGAACCACCTGGGAAGCCCCTTCTATTTGCTTTGGCAAAAAAATAATTCGCAGGTATTACTGGTTTCCTTTGGAATCTGTTCTAATGCTGCCTCCTAGTGGTCAATAGCAGCACTTTGCTGGGCTGCACCCCATCCATTAGTTGAGAGCTGGCCAACAGAAACGTAGTCAGAGCCGGATACGTAACTTAAAATTTCCTAGTAGCCACGTTGAAAAAGTAAAAGGAAACATGCAAAAGTAATTTTTAAATTATTTATGGTTTAGTAGCTAATTTTATATTCATTTAGTTCTTCCCTGTCAAAACAGGAGCAGTCTCTCAGAGCCATCTATGATAGCATGATTCTATGCTAGTTTAAAACTCAATCCAATTGTTGGGTTGTGGACAATTACCAGTGCCTATTACTTCTGGGTTACCTTGGTGGATTTCTGTTCTTTAGGGCTCTTATTGGATACCCCTTAGGAAATTTGTTTTAGATGAGTGTTCAGTCCTGTTCTGTCTATTCATAATAATTCTACATGGGATCCTCTCACCTGGCCAATTAAAAATACCTGCTCTGAGGCTGGCCATAGATTTAAGTTTTCTCTTAGGGTCATTTAAACTCAATCGGAGTGATGAGCTAAGTCTCAATAAAAAAATAACTTCTCATCTATTAAAAGAAAAACTCCTACAATTATGGGGAGGATCTACATGGCTAACACCAGGCTAACTTACACGCAGAGTACATCATGAGAAACGCTGGACTGGAAGAAGCACAAGCTGGAATCAAGATTGCCGGGAGAAATATCAATAACCTCAGATATGCAGATGACACCACCCTTATGGCAGAAAGTGAAGAGGAGCTAAAAAGCCTCTTGATGAAAGTGAAAGAGGAGAGTGAAAAAGTTGGCTTAAAGCTCAACATTCAGAAAGCGAAGATCATGGCATCCGGTCCCATCACTTCATGGGAAATAGATGGGGAAACAGTGGAAACAGTGTCAGACTTTATTTTGGGGGGGCTCCAAAATCACTGCAGATGGTGACTGCAGCCATGAAATTAAGAGACGCTTACGCCTTGGAAGAAAAGTTATGACCAACCTAGATAGCATATTCAAAAGCAGAGACATTACTTTGCCGACTAAAGTCCGTCTAGTCAAGGCTATGGTTTTCCTAGTGGTCATGTATGGATGTGAGAGTCGGACTGTGAAGAAGGCTGAGTGCCGAAGAATTGATGCTTTAGAACTGTGGTGTTGGAGAAGGCTCTTGAGAGTCCCTTGGACTGCAAGGAGATCCAACCAGTCCATTCTGAAGGAGATCAACCCTGGGATTTCTTTGGAAGGAATGATGCTAAAGCTGAAACTCCAGTCCTTTGGCCACCTCATGCGAAGAGTTGTCTCATTGGAAAAGACTCTGATGCTGGGAGGGATTGGGGGCAGGAGGAGAAGGGGACTACCGAGGATGAGATGGCTGGATGGCATCACTGACTCGATGGACGTGAGTTTGAGTGAACTCCGGGAGTTGGTGATGGACAGGGAGGCCTGGCGTGCTGCGATTCATGGGGTCGCAAAGAGTCGGACATGACTGAGTGACTGAACTGAACTGACTGATGGTCATTTAAGTTTAAAGTCTCCTCTATGTTGGGAATGGTTAAATCATACCAAAAATGATCACCTGGTAATTATGAGACAAGGCTGGGTGCTTTATGAACTATGCCTGTTATAACCTTTAGAGAAAGTGATTGGTATGGAACTCAGTAGATTTGTGGCACTAATTTATGGCCTTGACATCTACAGGGATGATACGAAGGTGTAGCCTGGTATTCCCATGAATTTAAGGTCATACATGTTAACAAATTACAAGTAACCCCAACCAGTCTACCATTGGTATGATCCCAATGGGTCAAAGATCTGTATTCTATTAGTATGACCATTTAGCAGTGTGTGTGTGTGTGTGTGTGTGTGTGTGTGTGCCTTCAATGGGGTTGGAGGATGTAATTGACCATATCTAAGTCTTGACAACTTTTATAAGCTTTAAATGATAGTAACCGGGCTACTAGCCTGTTGAATTCTGAGATCTCTATGATGAGAAAGGCAGTGCCACACAACTGCAAGACCCTTGACACCTTACAGCATCTCAGGGAGATATCTGTGCTCTAATTCAAACTGAATGCTGTATTTTTGAACCTGATAAATCCTTTAATGTAACACATTTGAACCACATGAAAAATCAGATTTCTGCTCTCAGTGACCCATTCCTTAGTCTTGACAATCTTAAAAAAAAAAAAAGAAACTGGTGTGGGAGGCTCATGGATAAAATATTTACTTTTAATTCCACTATGTTATTAACTATACCATTTGTATTTTGCTTGTTTCACAAGATTATTATTTGTTGTATTACCAAGTATATGACTGAGCCTTCAACGGAAATGGTGACTAGACTTGAAGCAGTGGATCAAATGTATAGTTTGATATATGATTAATGATTGTAATAATATAACTCTGGAAGGCAATGGCACCCCACTCCAGTACTCTTGCCTGGAAAATCCCATGGACGGAGGAGCCTGGTGGGCTGCGGTCCATGGGGTCGCTGAGGGTCGGACATGACTGAGCAACTTCACTTTCACTTTTCACTTTCATGTATTGGAGAAGGAAATGGCAACCCACTCCAGTATTCTTGCCTGGAGAATCCCAGGGACGGGGGAGCCTGGTGGGCTTCCGTCTATGGGGTTACACAGAGTCGGACACGACTGAAGTGACTTAGCAGCAGCAGCAGCGTCAAAACAGATTTGCATAAGTGTTGAATGACTGAAAGATCTTTGTCTCGTCTCTACAAGATCTCCTCCTGGAGCACTCATGTATGTACTTGTTAATAGGACTGATGAGTTAATGTTATAGCTATAACATTAGTATAGCTATAATAAATATATCTATGCTATATTTCACAGTGACTTCTAGAGACAAAGCCAAGAAGTGTCTCTGTTGGTAGACATTTTAGGGAGATTTCGGTGGATCTCCTAACTCTAGTCTCCTTTGACCAGCTTTAGCCCATCCTGGATGGTGAAGGCATCTTACCTCTGTCTGTGAAGCCTGGTTTGCTGGTTATAGCTGGCCGTCTGGAGCCTGAGAAGCCCCTTCTGAGCTGAGGTTTTTGAGGTTGTGATGGATGGCAGGAAGATGGTGGGCTCAGCAGTTGCTACCGAAGATGCCCTGGAAACTCGGGGGCGGTGGGTGACTGAGGGGTTGGGGGAAGCCTGGTGTGCTTGAGGAGACTCGGTCCTTTGAGCTGGTGTGGTTACTGCAGGACAGAGCAGGACAAAGTGACCTTCCATATCCACACTCTAGTCTCCTGTAGCCTTGGGTCAACCATTTCTTTCCTGAATACATTTCTTCCTTTTAGGTAGACTGCCTGTGTTCTTGCAATCCACATTGCCTGAAATGCCTTCTGAACAGGCCGTCTACACCTAGTCCCTTCTGTCTATATTTGCTTCAAACTCCATTTCCTACAGGAAGTCTTCCCTGACTTCCCAGGCAGAAGAGCTTTCCCTCCTCTTAACCATGGAGAAAACCTCGACTGTAGTTCAGTTCCCGCCCTGACTTGTATTATATCTATGTGTTTGTCTATTCTCCCCCATTCCACACCTGTCAGTCACAACCTTGGGTATATAATGAGCTCAGTGGCATTATCCCCCTCTCAAGGGCCAGCAGAGTCCTCTAGTGTAACCATATTCAATTAATGTGTCTGCCTCTCAGGGAACATGCGAGGATATGATGGAAACATTGTATGTCAAAATGCATTCAAGACAGAAAAGTGATAGAAGTGTTAAAGTATCATTAGTATAATTATTATTAATCTTATTGTCGCAAAATAGAGCTGTTAAATTACTGTATGCCATCAAATGGAAGATAACCACATGGGGAGCAGAAGACAAGAGGACTTCTGGCTGGGAACTGTCTGCCCAGTCTTGGTTTCCTAGTCATTCATAGAAGGGCTAGATTTTGTGAATGGAGCATAAACTTCATTGTGCGCGGCCCCACCTGGTGGTGATGTGTAAGTACTGCAACTAGTGCCAAGTGGCTGAGGGATGGGCTTGAAAGCCTTGGAATGCACATCTCAAGGAGGTTCCCTCTTCCAAGACAGGGAAATACACACGTGAGACTCAGCTCTGCTCTCCCAACCACTGCATGAACTGAACACATATCCCCTCATCCGCTTTCACAACAACATAGAATTTCCCCCACTTCCCCGGCCCTAGCTTCGGGGAACTGACCTTTGGACATGAATTCTAAAGAACTGGCATGTGGAGGCATCTGGAACCAAGGAGGCATGTGCATTTGTAGAAATCTATTAAACCATGCGGGAGGCTCAGGCATCGGCTCTTCTTCCCAGGATGGCTCGTAAACTACCAAAGGCAAGAGAAGTCCATTGGTGGTTCTCCAGCAACAGCCTGAGGCCCGGGGAGGGACTGCTGGTGTGAGTCGAGGCTGACTCAGCCAGGGTAGATGGCAATAAAGGGATGAGGACATGGTGCCCATGAGAGGAGCAGAAAAGTAACTGGGCTGGGGTCTTCCCTGGGGAAAAAATCCTCTTTCTCCCTAACGCAGTGGGCATTCTCTGCAAGATCAGAGTCCATTGGGAATGAGGACTGTGTATGTCTGAGGAAGTCAGTGGAGAAAGAAGGGAGAAAGGAGGGGATCTGGAGCAATAAGGAAAGGATCGTATAAAGCAACAAATTTGGCCATCAACTGTGGCTTGAAAAATGATTGTCTTTCCTTTATATTTATCCCTGATATTTCTGACGGGGCAGTTATGGGGCTGCTTATCTCCTTTTGCTTCCAGTTTCCTCCAGTCTCAGAGCCTCTCCTCAATTTCAAGCCCACCCCCCACTTGGCTTGTGACCCGGGAAAGGTGGGCACGGTACCACCCGGGGGCGCACCGATCCTGTCCTTTCTCATGGCTTGGATAGAAAATTTGGTGGATCATGAAGTTCAATGACTCTATGAGGTTACAGCGCCATGGATCCCAGTTTCCACTGGACTAGCTGGTATGGCAGCAGTGTTAGGGTGTGGGGGCCGCTGCGGCCCCATGCTTGTCCCCGCCTTCCCAAGGGGCAACGGTTCCTGGGGGTCCTGAGCCTCCATCGAGTGGGGCACCTACCGCTGTGAACAGTCAGGGTAATCTGCTGGGTCTTGCCTCGGTCTGTGTTCAGGCCCACCCCACAGGCATAGACCCCACTGTCATTCTTGGTCAGCGCTGTCATCTCCACCAGGAACAGATTCCTGTCCGGATACTGCTCCAGCGTGACTCGGTGCTTGAATTCCTCCCTGACAAATTTGCTGCTGGACACCACGGTGGTGCATCTTCCAGACTCGTCAATGGTCCGGCACAGATATATCCTCACGTACGTTTCAGGAAGTGGGCACTCAATGGTAATGGATCCTCCCAGCATTCCCTCCATCTTTACTTCTGGAAGGACCTTTGGGGCTCCGACTACTGCAGGGAGAGAGAGTTAGTGAGAGGAAGCCCCATCACCAGCCATGTCCCCAACACAGCCCTGTTTCCAACCTGGGCCCCAGTGCAGCCTCATACTCATCCCTGCATCCAGCTCCATCCCCATGAGCAGCCCTGTACCTCCCTCATGTCTAGCTCTAGCTGCACCCACAGCCTCTTTCCATCCTCAACCCTGTTAAGCTCCTTGGTCCAGCTCTATGTCCGTCCCAAGGCTCAGTCTCTCCCTAGCCCAAGCCTTCATGTAGCCCTCCGCCTTATCATCACACCTGAACCTCTATGGACCCAGACACCAACCTCCTGAGAATCTAGTCAAAACATCCACCCCACTCCAGGGGGGATGCCACGGTGAACCGCCCCCCACAACCAGCATGTGGCCCCTTAGTGATTTCAGTGTGCTGCCGGGAGGCGTGGTGAAATTTACGGCAACAGGTTTTCCTGTCTAGTTTTGTTTCACTTGGATCCATCCCACCAAAATAACTCTTTCACCTCCAGTTTTTTTTTTAATTCAATCATTAACAGGTATCTATTGAATCACGTTCATGTGACAAGCTAGCTGCCATTCCTCCCTCATAGAATGAGTCACTTATTTAGTGATACAAATCAATGGCCACTACAGCAAAGTGTAATAAATCCCATGGTGTGGATACACAGGGCTCCTTGGAAGCAGCAAGTGGAGTGCCTGATCCACGCTGCCACAGAGGGGAATTTGAGAAAGGCTTTCTGGGAGAAGGGCTATGTAAGCTGTGGCCTCAAGGATTGGGTATGGAGGGCTAAGAAAATGACGGTCATCCTCACCGAAGGAGGGAATACAGAGGGAAACAGGAGTGTGTTTGAGTGTGTGCACATCTTGTTTGTGCCTTGGGGCTGGTGTGGAGCAGGGAGGAGTGAAAGGTGTAGCTCCTGAGTCGCTGGCATCAATAAGCTTATGCAAGGTGGAGAGAAGGCGGGGCTAAGCTGGAGAAGAGGGTATGATTTTCAACTAAGTGGGTCCAACAAGGGTCCGTATGTTTCTGGGAAGATGATGCAGAGGATGGAGTATGTGTGTTGGGGTGAGGCCGGGGGGACTGGGGTGGAGGAGAAACCTTTCTAGACAGTGAGAATTGGCCCCATAAAGCCTAAGAGAGGAGAGGGGACACAGCATGTTCATGAGGAGGGGAAGGGTGTTCACAAGCTTCCCAAAATTCATCTGCAGAGCACACATTTAGAATCGCTCCGAGGAGTCAGGGGAAGAAGTGGGGCTGCAGGCTTTTAGATGCACTGAGGAGGACATTCTGGGGGGAGGGAAGGATGGGGATATCCGGAGAGAGGAGGAAACAACCGTGAGAGCATGGGACAGGGTGGAGGAGGCTAGAGAAGGGCTAGCAGGGGAGTGTTCGCAGGAGTTCGTTAGTATCTGGATGTGCAGCTGGTTAGCACAGCAGGGAGAAGCAGAGGGCACTGCCAGACATGTGTAAGCGGATGTGAAAGCCCTCATGCGAATCACCCACCTCTGCTTTAAACACCATGGAAACTGAGATGAGGGAGGCAGCCCCGTGACTGGAACATGCCAACAGAAGGGCGACCCGTTCAAAAGGCAAAGACCCAACCAAGGGGCTGGCGGAATGCCCCGTAGGTCCAGAGGGACCACACACACCTGTTTGCAAAGCCTGGCACCTGAGAGTGAGCATGCAAATGTTTTCAGATCAGCTCAGCCAGAAAAGAGCATGCGAGCTGCTTTCTCAGGGGTGAGGCGCTGTACAATGGGCAGAGGCAAGATAGAGCAGAGAGGGGTCACGACGCATGCAGACACCTCCAGTGGCCTCTCTCTATTCAGTGGGGTACTGCTGGTCACCCTCTGGCTTGCGCAGATCCTGTGTTACAGACTGTACATTTGTACTGCCCAAAACTCGTGTGTTGAAGCTCCTGTATTATAGAGTGGGGCCTTTGGAGGTAGGTAGGGTTAGATGAGGTTATGAGGCTGCAGCCCTCAAAATGAGATCAGTGTCTGTATTCTCTCTATTTACACAGGAGACCGCATGAACACAGATGGAGATAGTAGCCTTCTGCAAACCAGGAAGAGGGCCCTTGCAGAAACCAACACCCTGATCTAGGGCTTCTAGTTTCCTGAACTGTGAGAAATAAATATCTATTATGGAAGCCACACGATCTATGACACTTTGTAACAGCCACCAGCACTGACTGGGACATCCTTAGTGTGCAAACTTTGGATGGATGAAGCACAAGGAAAGCTGCTGGGTACGCTGAGCTCTGGTCCCAGGGAAGCATTAATGGGCAAGGTGAAAATGACCAGATTCTACTCTCCTTGGAGTTCATAATAGCTTCTAACCACAAGCAAACTTCCAAAATAGGAAAAAAAAGATAGATACAACCTCCAAGTTTAGAACTTAGGCACAGTGTATATAAGACTCCTGTGGGGGAACTTGCTAGGATGCAGATGACCTGGTCCTGCCCTTCAGCAAGGTGATTGTATCTGCTTTGAACGGGTGAGTATATCTGCTGATGAATCTGCATTTTTAGGTAAGCAACCCAGGTGCCCTTGAAGTTTTGCAATTTTAAGCCTTATGGTTACATTTCCAAATGATTCCAGGGAAGAAAGGGGGGAGTAGAAGTAGATACAAAGGAACCATCCTGTTTAATACTGATGTTTTAGAGAAGCTGTGATGTGTCCTTCATCTCTGAATTGGTGATTTGATTTTCAGTGGTGATGGTAGGGGAGAGGGATTTATGTGGTATAAAAAGTCACCCTCAACATGTAATTGGATATAAATATACATTTGAAATGGGCTTCCCGGGTAGCTCAGCTGGCAAAGAATCCAACTGCAATGCAGGAGACGCTGGTTCAATTCCTGGGTTGGGAAGATCCCCTGGAGAAGCGATAGGCTACCCACTCCAGTATTCTTGGGCTTCCCTGGAGGCTCAGCTGGTAATGAATCCACCTGCAATGGGGAAGACCTGAGTTCCATCCCTGGTTTGGGAAAATCCCCTGGAGGAGGGCATGGCAACCCACTCAACCCACTCCAGTATTCTTGCCTGGAGAATCCCCACGGACAGAGGAGCCTGGCAGGCTACAGTCCATGGGGTCGCAAAGAGTCAGACATGTCTGAGCGATTAAGTACAGCACAGCATATGTTTGGAACATGGAAAAAAATCTTGTTTTTTAATACAAAATAAGGTTTAGGCCCCAAAGCCTTGGCTGTGGCTGTGCTCTGGGAATAGCCTGGATTCTGCAGGGTGGTGATTTTCTAGGCAGGAGAAGTGATGAGGACCCTATCGACTCCAGTCACAGCAGGATCTCTGGAAGAAGGAAGCTGACCTGAGAGCTTTATGTTTATCAGATGGAGCAGGGCTCTTAAAAAAATAAAAAAGATGAGAAACATCCCAAGTGGCTTCCCACTTCTGCACACTCTGACTTGTGTGTGTCCAGGCCTGCTGTCTGCCTTGGTCCTGTTGCTGTGAATGGAGTATCTGTCTTCTCTCAAAAGCCAGTCCTTTGCCCTGGATCCTGAGTCCATCCCATCACCTCCTACAGAACCTCTCTCCTGCAATCACCCCCTCTCTCTGCCTGCCTCGGTGGTTCCTCTCTTCCAGCATTAACACGGCTCACACACATGCCCTGATGATGCCCGCAGTGGAAGACCCCTTGTAGACATCCCCCTCCCCGCCAGCTGCAACCACCCGTCTCCCGTTCTCCTTCTCAAAACCACTGGATCCAATCCCACGTCTCCTAATTCCTTTTCCACCTACGTCTGTCAGAATTTTGTCTCCAATATTCCATTGATACTGCTCCAATCAAGGTCACCAAAACTTTCCTTATTGCCACATCGGTCACTTGTTTGCCTTCTGGTTTTTTTTTCTCATCCTCTTGGCAGGGTTTGGTGGGATAGAGCCTTCCTGCCTGGAAATGCTTTCTTAGCTTCCCTGACGTCACTCTCTCAATGGCTGTTCTTTGCCATCTCCTTACTTCTCCTTATCTGTTCACTTCCTTCTCCTCCTCACTTACTTCTTTGCCTCCTTCCTTATGTACGGCTCCTTCTCTACCAGTTTTGGGCCACCCCAGGGCCTGGCACTGGGCTTGTTCTCCTCTCTGTCCCCCTGGGTCTCCCTGCAAGAGCCCATGGGCTCCCATGCCTTTTAGTGCCAACTCTGTCTAGATCTCATCACTGCGTGGATCTCCAGCCTTGTCTGTACCTCTGAGCTCCAGACTTGCCTTTTGGATCCCTCCACTTGGACTTCACTCAAACGTCTAAGATATATTTCACACTTACAATGGTAAAAGGGGGAAAAAAAACCCACCCTCTTGATTCCTCCTCCAAAACCTGTTCCTGTACAAGCTCTTCCTATCTCCGAAAAAATCGTCAACATCCATCCAAGTGCTGAAGCCCCAGAGTCATTCTCATATTAAAGAATTAAGGTAAGTTTTAGGTGTGTGTTTGTGTACTATGTCACAGCATCAAGTGTGTGCATTCTTACTATTACAGGTCAAGGTAAAAACAGCTTGAAAGCCTACATCCTATCCTACTGTGTTGCTTTACTGTGGACCTCCACCTGGGGCCCCAAGTGATGTGGCCTGTAGTTTGTGCCTCATGTGATGGGTTCTGGGACTAGGGCCACCCCTAAATTTGCAGGACCTGGGGCAGGAATACAAATAAGGCCTAAATATCATAGTCTGAATAGTTTAAAGTTAATCACCAAGCTAGTAAACTGTTGTTGTTGTTAAGTTGTTCAATCGTGTCTGACTGTTTGCAACCCCATGGACTGTTGCCCGCCAGGCTCCTCTGTCCCTGGGACTCTCCAACATCTTGACAAATTTATGCCCTCCTTGGATGTCCATTCTCACACATGCTGTGCAGGGGAAAATGGCCTCAAGTTTTCTGCCTCCAGCTTCTGGCCCCTCTCCCTTCAGTTCTCATCCCTAGCTCCTGCCCACTCCACAACAGTCCTAGAATATACTTGGTGAATGACCCAGCTTGCATGTATAAACCCCATCTCCTTCCCAAACATCCACCTGTAGCCATTTTACAGGCCAAGACATAAGTCTAGGATAGAAGACCCAGGGTAGTGTTGCAGAGTCGTCAACGGTGGATTAAGAGTCATTTGGACAGGGAATTTGAGGTCTAGCAGAGGCGGTGTGGATGTGGGCTTGGGGTAAGCATGTCCTTTCGGGTCTTGAACTCCTCACCCCATGGGGACTGGCACCAGTGGAGAAGGACAAAGCCCAGAGTAAGGGCCCTTCTGGCTAGAAGAGTCATATTTCTCTGGATAGACTGCTGCACTGCAATTCGGGTGCCCTTCACTTCCAGACATCTCCCACATCCACCCAAACCCTCTTCCCTCTCAGGCCTAAGTTTGGTTAACCATCCACTGTGCTCACCCATGTCCTACTACCTGTCACAGAGTCTATTTCATTAAAACTTCATTCCTTTGGGCTTTCAGAGACTTCCAACATTTGACTCAAACATTTGCCTTTCTTCAAAACTCCAGCCATCACAAAGAAAGCAAGTATGAATAGACAACTACTCTGACCCCCAAGAAAATTACCACCCATCAATCAAATATTGAGGTTCCAAAGGAGGGGCTCTGGAAAGTGTAGAGAAGGAGGTGGAGGTTGAGATGGGCTCGAAGGGCTGCATCAGTGGTGGAGGTGAGGGGAAGGGTGTTCCTGGCAGAAGGAACAGCAGGAGCAAGGCCGTGGTGGCAGGGAAGTCCAGCACACGTTCAGGGAAGTCCAGGACACGTGTGCTGGCTGGAGGTTAGGAAAGTCCTGGGGAGAATGATAAGCTCAGCGTGTAAAAGCGGAGGCCAAGGAAGGAGTTGGTATTTCAGGAGTTTGGTTCAGTTGGTAGTAGGAGGCATGGAAGGTTTTTGGGAAGGATGATGTTGAGCTCAGAGGCAAGAAGAAGTGAGGTGGATGTGGAGCCACAGGCTGTCAGCTTGCGGAAAATAGGGAGGTAGTTAAAAGCTGCTCCTGTGTTCCTTTTCACTCCTCTGTTCTGTCTCTAGCAGAGGCTGCCATTTCTTCCTATCCTGGTAAGTGTGAACCTAGAAACTACATGAATTGGCCATCAGTTGGGTCAAAGTCTGGTTGGGGGTTAATGGGGAGAGGCGCGTAAAAAGCTATTTTGGCATTTTGCAGCTGATATCACAGATAGTGAAGACAGAGGAGCTGATTTAGGTGATGACCAGTGAGAAATACGAGGTTTGGTGTCAGGCCGGTTGTATTTTTGATCTTGATGAGGTGTGCAAGTGGGGGTGCCCGAGAGATGGCTGTAAATCAAGGTATGAAACTCTGGAAATGAATTGAAAGTGTTTGTTAGCCACTCAGTCGTGTCCGACTCTTTGTGACCCCATGGACTGCAGCCCATCAGGCTTCTCTGTCCACGGGATTCTCCAGGTGAGAACACTGGAGTGAGCTGCCATTTCCTTCTCCAGGGGATCTTCCTGACCCAGGGATGGAACTTGGATCTCCCGTATTGCAGGCAGATTCTTTACCGTTTGGGCTACCCGGGGAAGCAGACCTACCAAATGGGCCAGGGAGTCTTTGATGGGAACTTTGAAAATTCAGGAGAGAAGAGAACCAAAGAAAGAAAGGAGAGGTGAGAAGAGAGAATGCTGGAGGCTTTTAACGGCCAGATTAACAGGCTGACACCTGGGAGAGGGGACACCTTCCGCCTTGAGAGTCAACACCTTAGCGGGCAAGGAGGCAAGCTGCAAAATGCCAAAATAGCTTTTTACCCACCTCTCCCCATTAACCCACCCTTATCCTGCCCCAGGTACTGGTTTACAACTAAATTCATCTAGACGCTTCCGAGCCAGAGATACCCAGCTACTCCCCTACACATGACCAATTCAGTCCTCGAACGGCGTCCAAGGTGTTTCTCCAGAGCACTTACCTGGAAGGAAGTAAAGCGCCCAAAGCCACAGGTCCATGGCTCCTTCCAGAGCAAGGTCCCATCCAAGGGCCCCCGAAGAGGGGGACAGAAGCCCGCTGCTCACCCAGGTGCCGCCCTGTGCCGTCTGATGCTCAAAAGAGATTTCTGGGCCCCCACGAGGAGTGGGGCTTGGAAATGAGGAAATGACAACCTATCTTGTTTGCTTACCAGTTTTAGACGGAAAAAGAAGATACCAGCAAACCGCAGAGGAAGTCAGGAACTGAGAAAACATGCTATGTTGGGTGAGAATGGGTCCCCAGGGTTCAAAGTGCCTCGAGGCAGCTTCTATTAATAAAGACTGCTAGAAACAAACAGGTCTCATATTTCTATGCCTTGGAGGGTCCTCCTATGCTTTGTGGGGTTTATGTGAGCCAGAGTTATTTGCTTTATGCCTGTCTTCAGCATGAAAGAGACTTCTTGCCAATTTTCTCCCTCTGAGGACAGCTGTAGGGACAGAAGCCTGGGTCTGAAGTCAGAAGGTGCTGGTTGTAGCCCTTGAACACATTTGATAAATGCTTTGGGAGACCTGTCCCCCCGATGGCTCAGACGGTAAAGCGTCTCCCTGCAGTGCAGGAGACCTGGGTTTGATCCCTGGGTTGGGAAGATCCCCTGGAGAAGGAAATGGCAACCCACTCCAGTATTCTTGCCTGGAAAATTCCATGGACTGAGGAGCTTGGTAGGCTATAGTCCATGGGGTCACAGAGAGTCGGACATGACTGAGTGACTTCACTTCACTTTAGGAGACCTGGTGGCTCAGAAGGTAAAGCCTGCAATGTGGGAGACCTGGGTTCGATCCCTGGGTCGGGAAGATCCCCTGGAGAAGGAAATGACAACCCACTCCAGTACTCTTGCCTGGAAAAATCCATGGATGGAGGAGCCTGGTAGGCTACAGTCCACAGGGTCACAAAGAGTCAGACAAGAATGAGCAACTTCGCTTTCTTACACTTTTCTTTCTTTCTTTTGGGAGACCTACTATAGAGGAATATTAAATGTGGATTTTGAGCAACTCACTGCCTTCCTTTGAGCCTCCATTTCTTTATCTAGAAAGTGAAGGTGGGGCTGGATGACCCCTGGCTTGCTCTCCTGCAGACAGGTCACGCAGCGAGCCCGCCTAGTGTCAGAGCTGCCTGGCAGAGCAGTCCCTCAGGACCCGGATGCACCGAGGTTGCGCCCAGGGGTCCAGGTGCTCAGGCTGTCAGCTGCGAGGCATTCTGGGAGGAACTTCGGGCTCCAGTCAGAAGCCTGGGCTGTCAGAAGCTCCAGTCAGAAGGTCCTGGCTTGGGGCTTCCTAGCCTGGGCCCCGGTCCTGTTGTGGATGAAGTGGGGGTGGTGCCCAGCTTCCCCTCTTCCCCGGAGTCCCTGAGGCCCTGCAGAAGCCATGGCCGTGCGGGTGTCTTTAGAGCCCCTCATGCGAGACCTGGAAGGGCTCTGGTCAGAGGGTTCCTTGGCTTCATCCCTGGAGGCTGTCCGTAGCTCAGTTCCCAGGGTCCCCACCTCCAGGTGTGGCGACCTCCTGGGCCCCCAGGGGACTCAGATTGTCCCCAAGCCTTTCTGGGAGGTTCCTCCAGACCCCCCCGGCCCCCACACCTCAGGTCTGTCACAGGCTCATCAGAACACAAACAACAGCGTCCGCAGTGGAAGTGGAGTGTGAGACTCGCAACAGGTGCAAAGGAAGTGTGGGCGGCAGGGTTCTGTGCCCCTGCATCCCCGGGCAGCTGCTCGTGTGATTTCCTCCAACCACCCTTGACCAAACTGTGGAGGGCAGCCGCGAGGCTCGGGTTAGAGCGGGAGATTGTCCAGGCCGTCCTGTCAGCCTCCCTCCTTGGAGGCCTCCTCCCAACCACGTGGCTGCTGCACAGCTCGGCTCGGCCCTGTGCTGGGCTCGAGGCCTGGGACAGCTTGGAGGGAGAGAATAAGTGAATGAATGAAGTGCGTGTGGGAGACTGTGGGCGTGGCCCTGAGGCGGGTGACGCATGCGCATGAGCGGTGTGAGACGGGGATATGTGCCTGGGTGGCAGCAAAGAGTGATACGGGAGTGTTTACGTGTGATGCTAGTGTGTGCATGTGTGTGTGTGATGTGTGGTTGTGAATGTGTGGTGTGTAGTTGTGAGTGTGTGTTGTGTTGTATGTGGTATGTGATTATGTGTGGTGTGTGGTTGTGAATGTGTGAGTGGGTGGTATGTGGTTGTGTGGGATATGCAATTATGTGTGGTGTATGGTTGTGTGAGTGTGTGGCATGTAGTTGTGTGTGGTTGTATGTGGTATGTAGTTGTGTGTGGTATGTGATTATGTTTGGTGTATGGTTGTGAGTGTGACTGTGTAGTATATGGTTGTGTGTGGTATGTGTGTATGTATGTGTGGTTGTGAGTGTGAAAGTGAGTAGTGTGTGGTTGTAAGTTTGTGGTTGTGAATGTGTGTGTGTGGTTGTGTGTGGTATGTGATTGTGTGTGATGTGTGGTTGTGAGTGAGTGGCTCTGAGTGTTTGCATGTGTGGTATGTGGTTGTGTGTGGTTTGTGATTGTTTGTGGTGTGTGGTTGTGGCTGTGTGTGAGTGTGTGGTTGTGTGTATGTGTGGTTGTGAGTGTGAAAGTGAGCAGTGTGGGGTTGTGAATGTGTGAGTGTGTGGTTGTGTGTGGTATGTGATTGTGTATGGTATATGGTTGTGAGTATGTGACTGTGAATGTGTGAGTGTGTGGTTGTGTATGGTATGTGGTTGTGTGTGGTGTATGGTTGTGAGTGTGACTGTGTAGTATATAGTTGTGTGTGGTATGTGTGTATGCATCTGTGGTTGTGAGTGTATGGTTGTGAGTGTGAGTGTGTAGTATATGGCTTTGTGTGGTGTGTGTATGTGTGTGGTTGTGAGTGTGAAAGTGAGTAGCATGTGGTCGTGAGTTTGTGGTTGTGAATGTGTGTGGTTGTGTGTGGTTTGTGATTGTGTGTGGTGTGTGGTTGTGGCTGTAAGTGTGTGGTTGTGTGTGGTATGTGATTGTGTGTGGTGTGTGGTTGTGAGTGCATGGTTGTGAGTGTGAGTGTGCAGTATATGGCTGTGTGTGGTGTGTGTGTGTGGTTGTGAGTGTGAAAGTGAGTAGCATGTGGTTGTGAGTGTGTGGTCGTGAGTGTGTGAGTGTGTGGTTGTGTGTGGTGTGTGTGTGTGGTTGTGAGTATGAAAGTGAGTAGTGTGTGGTGAGTGTGTGGTCGTGAGTGTGAGTGTATGGCTCACAGTATATGGCTGTGTGTGGTGTGTGTGTGAGTGTGTGGTTGTGTGTGGTGTGTGTGTGTGTGGTTGTGTGTGGTATGTGATTGTGTGTGGTGTGTGGTTGTGTGTGGTGTGTGGTTGTGAACGTATGGTTGTGAGTGAGTGTGCAGTATATGGCTGTGTGTGGTGTGAGTGTGTGTGTGTGGTTGTGAGTGTGAAAGTGAGTAGTGTATGGTTGTGAGTGTGTGGTTGTGAGTGGTTTGTGATTATGTGTGGTATGTGGTTGTGAGTGTGTGGTCGTGAGTGTGAGTGTGTAGTATATGGCTGTGTGGTGTGTGTGTGTGTGTGTATGTGTGGTTGTGAGTGTGAAAGTGAGTAGCGTGTGGTTGTGAGTGTGTGAGTGCATGGGTGACTGGCTGTGAGTGTGAGTGTGTAGTATATGGCTGTGTGTGTGATTGTGAGTGTGAAAGTGAGTAGCGTGTGGTTGTGAGTGTGGTCGTGTGTGAGTGCATGGTTGTGTGGTGTGTGTGTGTGTGTGGTTGTGAGTGTGAAAGTGAGTAGTGTGTGGTTGTGAGTGGTTTGTGATTGTGTGTGGTGTGTGGTTGTGAGTGTGTGGTCGTGAGTGTGAGTGTGCAGTATATGGCTGTGTGTGGTGTGTGTATGTGTGGTTGTGAGTGTGAAAGTGAGTAGTGTGTGGTTGTGAGTGTGTGGTCATGAGTGTGTGAGTGCATGCGTGCCTGGCTGTGAGTGTGAGTGTGTAGTATATGGCTGTGTGTGTGTGTGGTTGTGAGTGTGAAAGTGAGTAGCTTGTGGTTGTGAGTGTGTGGTCGTGTGTGGGTGCCTGGCTGTGAGTGTGAGTGTGTAGTATATGGCTGTGTGTGGTGTGTGTGTGTGTGGTTGTGTGTGGTTTGTGATTGTGTGTGGTGTGTGATTGTGGCTGTGAGTGTGAGTGTGGTTGTGTGTGGTATGTGATTGTGTGTGGTGTGTGGTTGTGAGTGTATGGTTGTGAGTGTGTGAGTGCGTGGTTGTGTGTGGTGTGTGTGTGTGGTTGTGAGTGTGAAAGTGAGTAGTGTATGGCTGTGAGTGTGTGGTTGTGAGTGGTTTGTGATTGTGTGTGGTGTGTGGTTGTGAGTGTGTGGTCGTGAGTGTGAGTGTGCAGTATATGGCTGTGTGTGGTGTGTGTGTGTGTATATGTGGTTGTGAGTGTGAAAGTGAGTAGTGTGTGGTTGTGAGTGTGTGGTCATGAGTGTGAGTGTGTAGTATATGGCTGTGTGTGGGGTGTGTGTGTGTATGTGTGGTTGTGAGTGTGAAAGTGAGTAGCATGTGGTTGTGAGTGTGTGGTCGTGTGTGAGTGTGAGTGTGCCCTGCGTGTGAGTGTGGGTGTCCATGAAGATGACAGGTCAGCTGGCCTGTGGCTGGGCCTGCCAGGCAGCGTGGGGATGTGAGATAAGAGTGTCACCTCATGTGTGGCCCAAACAACGTTACACTGGGTTGTTAAGAGCAAGTCTTAGGGATCTGAGGACAGCTAGGGAGGAGGTGAGTGTTTGGAACCTGAGAGATCAAAGCTCGCAGACCTGGCCGTCCAGTCTGCGCCCTGAGATGCTGCCCCAGGGTCTTGGGGGCTGGGGCCTGGGGAAGGCTGATCCCTGGCTGAACCGCCAAGTGGGAGAAGGTACCCGTCATCCCCCCTCTCCCTCTTTCTTTGCCCGCCTACACGTTACCTCTTCTTTCGGATCGATGGGGCTGCCTCTCCCCGGAGAACCCCTGGGGAGCTACAGTGCCCTGGGAGGCGGGGAGCTCTGTGGCTTCATGTCCTCTGGGGCCAAGGCTTGGCCAGAAGGGATGAAGCAGATGGAAAAAATTCGGTCTGGTGACTGGCAGGTGGAGAGAATATGTCATATGAGCTGGGTCAGGAACTGTGCTGGGTCCTTGGGTAAATTCATTTGCTCTCCATGATAGCTGAGGTTTTATTATCCCCCCCTCTGTTACAAAGAGGGTGGGAAGAGCATTTCTCATAAGCTCTCTGTGAGGGCTGCAGGAGGCAGGCACCTCCTGGGGCTGGAATATAGTAGGAGCAGTGAGGGGACTAGTCCTTGTCATCCAAGGGGAGGCTCTCCTGATAGGCGCTGCTTGCTTATGGCATCACCCAGCTTTGAAACTGATACAATGAACTGACTCATTTGAAAAGACCCTGAAGCTGGGAAAGGTTGAAGGTGGGAGGAGAAGGGGACGCCAGAGGATGAGATGGTGATGAGATGGCATCACCAACTCAATGGACATGAGTTTGAGTGGACTCTGGGAGTTGGTGATGGACAGGGAGGCCTGGCATGCTGCAGTCCATGGGGTCTTGAAGAGTCGGACACGACTGAGCAACTGAACTGAACTGAACTGAACTGAGCTTTGACCTTCCACAGGCCAGACTCATAAGAGCCATATCCTGACATTCCCAGACCTAGAGCCCAAATCCTCAGGTGTCCCTTGCCATGACCCAGTACTGCTTTCCCCCAAGACAGACCCGAGAATCCTCTGCTCTCTGGACTCACTAGGCAGCCCGCCAAGGTAGAGGCACCTTGGGCGTCCTGCGGTTACCTCTTTCTAAGTTGGACCGCAGGCTTGCCTGCTCCACAGCAATGGGCTTTTGGGAAGGTTAACTTTACAGTAAACGGACCCATGACATTCTACTACAAGAAATGGTAGAGTTTTGGTAAACTCTCTTTCCTGAATATGGTCATTTTCCCATTGGTGCTCTCAGGTTAGAACCCACATATGTGGATAGTTTGGATGAATTTTAATGTGCTGTGGCTGCTAAGTCGCTTCAGTCTTATCTGACTCTGTGTGACCCCATGGACTGTAGCCTACCGGGGCTCCTCCATCCATGGGATTTTCTGGGCAAAGGTACTGGAGTCAGCAAAAAAGATTTTAGGGTATTTAGCTTCACACATGGGAGAAGGCAATGGCAACCCTCTCTAGTAATCTTGCTTGGAAAATCCCATGGACAGAGGAGCCTGGTAGGCTGCAGTCCATGGGGCCACGAAGAGTCGGACACGACTGAGTGACTTCACTTTCATGCATTGGAGAAGAAAATGGCAACCCACTCCAGTGTTCTTGCCTGGAGAATCCCAGGGATGGTGGAGCCTGGTGTGCTGCCGTCTATGGGGTCGCACAGAGTCGGACACGACTGAAGTGACTTAGCCGCAGCAGCAGCAGCAGCTTCACACATTTAAACAAAGACTTTTGGCTCTAGTAAGGGTGGATTCATGGGGTCGCAGAGAGTTGGACAAGACTGAGCGACTGAACTGAACTGAAGGGTGGATTGCTGCCTGTTTCTTTATCTGCCTTAGGAGAGGGTTATAAGCTTAGAGAACTCCTTAAACTTTACAGCCTATCTTCCTTCCCTTCTGGCTTCAGCTTCCTGGCTAGATGGGGGTCGTTGGTCTCAGTCTTACGTCTTCTCTCTCAGTATGCCAGTGTACTTAGATATGTAGTCTTTCTGAGATGATTCATTATTTTACTGTACAGGCTCCATAGCAGAATTATTTCACAGAAGTGTGGGGACAGGGGAACTCTACCTGTTTCTCTGCCTTGGGGACCAGCTTCACAGACTGCATCATGCAGGTCCTCTCTGCTGTCTTAGGAGAGATGCCCTGTTCTGAGTTTTGGGAAAGACTTGGACAAATTTTATCTACCTATCTATCTATTAAATTATATAGCCACTATCTATAGCTAAGTTGTAAAGCTATATATATATGTATATGTATATATATAGTGCTAATATTAATAAATACTAGCTATACACACACACACACATATACATACATACATACATATATATATATATATATAGTTTTGGGCTTCCCTGGTAGCTCAGCTGGTAAAGAATGAAACGGCAATGCAGGAGACCCCGGTTCTATTCCTGGGTTAGGAAGATCCCCTGGAGAAGGGATAGGCTACCCACGCCAGTCTTTTCTGGCCTCCCTGGTGGCTTAGTAGGTAAAGAATCTGCCTGCAATGAGGGAAACCTGGGTTCGATCCCTGGGTTGAGAAGATTCCCTGGAGGAGGGCATGGCAACACACTCCAGTCCTCTCGCCTGGAGAATCCCTGTGGACGGAGGAGCCTGGTGGGCTGCAGTCCATGGGGTCGCTAAGAGTCAGACACGACTGAGCGACTTCACTTTCACTTTTCACTTTCATGCATTGGAGAAGGAAATGGCAACCCACTCCAGTGTTCTTGCCTGGAGAGTCCCAGGGACGGGGGAGCCTGGTGGGCTGCCGTCTATGGGGTGCACAGAGTCGGACACGACTGAAGCAACTTAGCAACAGCAGCAACCACTATTAGGACTTTGTAATGCATAATCATTATTATATAATTGAGTTTTTAAAAGAAAAAATTCAAGATGATTCAAGAACCTGAGGAAGATTCTCTTGCCATCAGAAATACTGAAGTAGTTCTCTGAGTGGTTGCTGGACACTGTGGTTTTATGGTTTATCATCATCAGTCCCACAGTTGATTGTTTTTCCCCTGTATTGGGCTGTCTAGTGTGCCTCCAAAATTCATGTCCATCTGGAAACTCAGAATATGACCTTAAATATTTAAAAACAGGAATTTTACAGATGTAATTCACTAGAATGAGGTCAAGCCAGATTCCAGTGGGCTCTCAGTCCAATAACTGATGTCCTTGTAAGAAGGTATGTGAAGGCAGAGGAACACACAGGGAGAAGGCCAGGTGATGATGGAGGGAGAGAGTGGAGAGATGCCGCTACAAGCCAAGGATTGCTGGCAACCACCAGAAACCAGGAGAGAGACATGAGCAGATTCTCCTTCAGAGCCCTCAGAAGGAACTAACCCCACTGACACCTAGATGTCAGACTTCTAGACTCCTGAACGGTGAAGAAATAAATTACAGTTGTTTTTAGCCACCCAGTTCATGGCACTTCCTAGAGTAGCCCTAGGAAATTAATATCCCATCCAACCTCCCCTGCAATCTGGTGATTTTTGGTAACTTATTAGCGGTCCCGTTGAGGCCATAGACCAGCTTCCGTCTTCATAGAAGGAGCAGGTGGGTTGGGGGCAGGACACAGTACTAAAGTTGTTGTTGCCTATTGGCAGTGCCAGTTTAGAACAAGAGAAGATTGCAGCTTTAGGGACGTTTCTTGGCTTTTGATTTTAGGGACCGGGATAGGCTGCCTGAGCTCAGCACTGGTGTGCAGGTTATCACATTAACACAGAAGTTGTATCTTAGTTCTCTGCCCCAGACATGACTCTCTGGTGGGTCAGAGATCAGCTTCCTGAGGGTAAAACAGGATAGCTGTGTGATAGCTTATGACACATCGTGCAGTTTTAATCCTCCCGAAATGCTGAGATCTGACTGGGGAAGCACATAGCATGGAAAACGTTATGTTCAGGACCAGGTTCTGCCCCACATCAGGTGGGGTAGAAGGTCAGGAGGAACTCTCTCCCACAGAAAACTTTCCACACACAGACACCCTAAGAAAGAGTCTAGTGGTGATGTGAGTGCTTGCAGGATACGACAAGGTTTAGCACCAAAACCTTGGAATGTCCTTAGGCAACAAGGGGATCCTTTATCTAATCTTTGCCCCCCAAGAGACTTTGGGTCAACTGTTCTAAAGCCCAACACATATCATCTGGCTGGCCTCTAGGTGATGGTCTGTGGAGGGAGTTTATTCATTTGGTTACCTGAGTTTTGATTAACAGCCTCTTGATCTTAGCGGAAAACCCAGGGAGGTATGAGATTTAAGGTCAAGTGTTCCACGGATGCCACACCAAGATATTTTTTAATGTCTAAGAGGACTGCTGGTAACACCAGCTTTCAGTCTTAATTATCTTCTATAACACAGAGCTTTGGGGTCTTGACCACTGGTATAGACCCCAAACTATCCTTTTGTTGAAGATAACCTTGGTCCCGCTTGCAGGCCACTTGCTAGCCTCTCTCAGCCCAGCGCTGGAGGTAGGGGAAAGCTGGTTTAGACTTGCGTCCTGGGGCACCTAAAAGAGCAAACTTCTCTGAAAGGGTTGCCTGGGGAACAGACGGTATGGGGACAAATGCAGTCTGAGCCTCCTTGAAGGAAATCATGGTCTTTAATTATTAATTAATTTACATTTTTGATTTGTTAGCAAGTGCCAGCTCATAGACGCTAGTTGAAGTGCAGAGCTTAGAAGGGAAAAAAAAAAAAAACTTAAACCTTAGTTCTTTGGCGATCAGCCCATCCCTGGCACCATCAAATTCCCCCTTTTTTCTCCCTTTCCACTCAGAACTCTTCAAATTCGGGGATTTTGAGTGTTTGACCATTCACTTATCCTATTAGGTCTCTGTGAGTGACAGACAGGGAAGGGTATCTTCCCTGAAGTGGGGCCTGTGAAAGGCCAGTCTTGTTTGCATTTTTCTTCTCCTTCCTATGGCATTCTGTCTCATCTGGAGAGCAGAGGCCCTCCTTAGAGACAGCTGGTGTCAAATCTAGCTTTGACATTAGTACATCTCACTTGCTGCCTGTGAGCAACCCTCTTCACCTCTTAGGACCTCAGCTTTCTCACCTGTAAAATGGTAAGAATGTGTTGATGGTGGCTTGTGTGGTTGCCCGTGTTGCATAATCCCTAAGGCCTCAGGGCTGCAGGCCTTTTATGATTTCTCCCAGTGGAGGCAGAGGTGAGGAAACCTGATGAGATGTCAGTGAGTGTGCCCATGAAGAGAAGCTGTGGCCTCCAGGGGCCCCGTGATGTTTCCAGAAGGCTGCTGGCTGGGATTGCGGCCTGTCTCTCCCAGTGCCTAGCAGAGCACCTGGAATCTAGTGAGTAACGAAATGCACATTTTTAATGAGGGAAAGAAGAAGAGAAGATGGAGTGGGGATGGAGAGGTGCAGAGATGGGGTGGAAGGGAGAGTTCCACTGACGTCCCCAAATGAGGGGACAGGGGAGTGCTGAACGGCCCCCCTTCTGCGGTTGTCTCCCCACCCATCCGGTCCCTTTTCTTTCTGAGAGGCCCCTCTGCGATCTTAATTCTCCTCCACACCTTTAGTTTTCTCGTTCGAATAAGCTGCAGGTGGGAACTCCTTGTATCACCTCACCCCCAATAGGAACAAGTAAGCCAGGCTTGGATGCCACCAAGAAGGGGCCAGCACACCCTCTGAGGACAGGTAGGAGATGCCTAGGCGGGGTGTGGGTGCAGGCAGCGGAGCCCCCCGAGCTGAGGGCCCTGAGGATCAGCGTGATTCGGAGCGTGATTGCCACGTGCGGAGGGAAGGGGCGCCCAGGGCTCCATCTAGGCTTCTGTTGGGCCGTCCTGGGTTGTGGTGGAGGCCAGGTTTTTGGCCTGGAGGAGGAAGGTGGTGAAGGCCTCGTCAGCTTCCTCCTTGGACGACTGGGGGGGTGACAGGAGAGGAGTCAGTGTTGGAGGCCGCGGCTCTGGGACAGTGGGGGTTGAGGGGAGGGGACGTGCTAAGGGTCCTATATTCACGATCTTGTCATAAGCAGCTCAAGCCTGTGTCCACCCACCTGCTTCATCCCAGCCGCCATGCTCACCTAGAGGGACTGATCATGAGAAACGGAAAGCTGCAGCTTCTAAAAATACCGCCCTCGGTCTCACTACCTCCTTCCAACACGTGGAGCAGAACCATCTCTGTGGCCCCGAGCCCGTCCCCGGAAGCCCTGCCCACAGCCGTGGCCAAGGTGACCCAGGCTGGCATTAGCCACAGAGGTTCACAGCTTCTTCCTCTACCAGCTCAGAGGCACACCACCAGCCTGGAGGGGACCGCTGTCTCCCGGACTGACATGTTCCCCTCACTGTTCCAGATGCTGGGGTCTTTACTATGGCCAGGGGGTGTGGATGTGATAATAAGCATCAGTGATAGTAAGCATTAGTGCCTCGGGATCAGGGAAACACAAGGAGAGGGTAACCTGCGACCTGAGGGTAGGTAGGATTTCAACTGACATGGATCTTAGTTGGGGTGGGAAGGGGCCCCCTGTGAGCAAAAGTCTTCCAGGCCCAGCAAAAACGCCAGTCCCCAAAAATCCTCCAGCGAGGGTGCTGAGCTAAGTCTGTGAGTCCCACGGCCCGGGAAGAGCGCCTCCCTGATCCCCAGGGAGTGCCATTTGGCCTGCCCCTCCATGGGCAGAATCTTTAATGCAGTCACTGTCCTCACCAACCCCCCCAGTCCCCTCCCCACGCCCCTGCACCACCTCCCTCCCTCCTCCTGTTGATAGCTCATCAGTGCAGCTCACCTCCTGCCTGGATTTCAGCCACATCAACCCTGGAGCCAGGCAGATGCACCCCTTCCCTGTCCTGGCACCAGCCCCCATTGGAGACGACTTCTCCCGGTGTCTAACTGCAGGCCTTACTGCCTTTCCTTATCACCCTCACGCGATGCCCTCTTCTCCCTCCTTGCCCTCACCCTCTTTGCCTTCTTGGGTTCTTTGCTCTCCACGGTGTCCTCGGTAGCAGTGGCAAACTCTGTGTGAAGAGCAGGAGAGGGGGGGATCAGCCCTCCCTGGCCCCCCATTCCCACTCCAGAGGCAGAGCTGGGGCTCATGCTTGTCCCCCGGGGCCTGGGCAGTCCTCCAGGGAGGGGCGTACCGTCCTTCCCTCCGAGAGACGTCTCTTGGGCCTCTGGAGAGGCTCCCATGTTGTCGCGTCCTTCAAAATCTCTGGAGTTCTCAAAGTCCGACATGCTGATATCTGTCCGGTAGCTCCTGATTGAAATCCGGTCTGTTGGGGAGAGAGGGGGGTTGGTGCAGGGCTGGGGGCGGAAGGTCCCCGAGGGATCCCTGCAGGAGGGCTGGAGCGGGACAGGGTCTCTGACGGCTGTCTCTGATGAGGACCCAGAATGAAAATGACCCAAGCCTCCCTGCCAGGCCCTGTCCACAGACAACCTAGACCCAGCAGCCCCTGGCCTCTGCTCATCACTCTGGGACCTTCCAGGGCACAGGATCTTGTTTTGCCCTCTCACCAGCCCTTTTAGGTGATTATCCTCATCTCTGTCTTGAGCCGTATGGACACCAGAGGTATGAAGGGGACGCCCAGCGCCACCCAGCTGACTGGTCCTCACACGCAGCCTGGAAGCCCAGGTTTCCGGGACCCTGCCCTCCTCTTCCCGGAGCCCCTCCCTGTGAGCTTAGACCCGCTAGCGACTGAAGATGCACTTCCAGAGACGGCATTTGGACGGCAGCACCGAATGGAAGTTTCGGGCATGTGTGCATTGATCATTCCCTGCCTCACTTTGCCCGGACCCTTCCTCCGAGCGGATGAGAGGGGATGGACCCTGGCAGTCCCCTCAGGGCTGCGGGGCCAGGACTGAGGGCTGGAGGCTGCAGGCGGCAGGCAGGCAGCGCCCTGGGACTCACCGACATTCTTCCTGTGCCGAGCTCGGAGCACCCCGATCGCCACGACCCCTGCGGCCAGGATCAGGGCCAGGGGCACCAGGGTGGAGACCAGCACTTTGGAGCTCCCGCTGTGTCCTGCAGGTCTGGGGGAAGGGTTAACTTAGTCCCTGAAGGGGACACTGCGGGTCCCAGGAGGGGCTGGCAGGTTGGCTCCAGCCAACCAGATTTATCCACTCCCTCCTCCGGATACAGTACCCCAAGCTCCGTCCTTCTAAGAAGCCCTCCCAGACAGGACAAAAGTGAGTACTGGGTCTTCCCTGCATCCCAGGACTGGGAGATGGAGCTGAATGGAGGACCGCTCCCTGGCCTCAGGAGAAGGGCAGAGACCACAGGCCAAGGCGGCATGGGTGCACCCACTGTCAAGAGGCAGACAGGCTCACTTCCTGGGACCTGGTGACCCAGCCCCAGGTCCTTGGCCTCTTGAATGTTCTCCAGGTGGGGGTCCCCAGACCCCTCCTCACCGGCCGGGATCTGCGGGTGCTCCGGGCCCACCAGCAGCGTCCTTCACGGCGATTTCCTCTACAAAAAGCCTGGGGTCCAGAAGGGCTTTGTTCTGGATCTCCCCAGCCCTTGACTCTATTGCCGCCCCCGCAGGGGCAGCGTTCACTTGCTTGGCGTCTTGGGACCCTGGGGAGAGCAGAGAGGGGCTTGAATTTAGGGAGTCTGCGGAGCGGGGCTTCATTAGGAATCCTAGGGTTGTGGGGAGATCTCATGCCTTTTCGGACAGGGTCTCAGAGAACAGTAGAAGCAGGGGAGCTACGCTCTTCTCCAGCCTGTCACAGACAACCTCTGTCCTATTCATACCGACTTTGCTTCCATTGTAAGGCTGTGGGCTTAGATCCAGCTGTGCACAAGGGCTGACTGGGAGAGTCTTCACAGGGTTGGCCCAGGGCCTCTTGACTACAGTGAAATGGCAACCTACTCCAGGGTTCTTGCCTGGAAAATCCCATGGACGGAGGAGCCTGGTGGGCTACAGTCCGTGGGGTTGCCAAGAGTCGGGGGCAGCTTGGCGAGGGGTCCCTCAGTGAGCCGGACAGCTGGAAGCTGCCATAACCTCATTTCTAGAGGCGCTAAACATACCCCTTGGGCTTCCCTGGTGGCTCAATGGTAAAGAATCTGCCTGCCACCTGTTCAATCCCTGATCTCTGGTGCCTGCTTCCCAGGTGGCGCTAAAAGTAAAGAACCCGCCTGCCAGTGCAGAAGACATAAGAGATCCAAGTTCGATCCCTGCGTTGGGAAGATCCCCTGGAGGAGGGCATGACAACCCACTCTGTATTCTTTCCTGGAGAATCCCGTGGACAGAGGAGCCTGGCGGGCAACCGTCCATGGGGTCACAGAGTTGAACACGACTTAACCACTCAGCATGCCTCCACACAAAAATACCCCCTCATTAGGGATAAGACATTTCATGGGATATTTTTAGAAGTGGTTTGAAATGCAGCCTTACTGGAAGAGATTGCCTGAATTTTCCTTACCAGACCTTGTGCATGAAGGTTATCTGGCTCTCTGGAGCCGATTTTGGCAGAGTATGGTTAACAGTGACTTGGACATGTCTACATGTAGAAGACCTCTCCGTATAGAATGGGCTTCATGGTGGCCTGAAAGGGTGACTATGGGATTTGTCCTGAGACTGAGGTTAATTGACAAATGACTATTTTTGATGAGTTTGTATGTTTGTTTGGGATGCCCTTTTTGGAAGGACAAATGAGACCAGAAAGGGGCATAAGGCCTCCCCTGGCCCCTGCCTCTCACAGTCAAACCTGGGGCCACGCTTGATGGAGATGTTCTTAGGCAGTTTTCTCTGGAGTCCCCTGGGGCATGTGGGCCTGGCCCTTGGAGACTCACCCTTCGCCCTGCTCTCCACCGCCACGTAGACAGCCGCTGTCTCCCCATATCGGGGGCCCTCCTTCACTCCACACCAGTACCAGCCTTCGTCCTCCTTGGTGACCGTGTCCAGGTTCAGGGAGACGATCTGGCTGTTCTGGTCGCAGCTCACGAAGGCCTGGCTGGGGCCGTCGTTCTGGGTGGGCAGGGGGCTGCAGCCTTCGTTGCTCCACTTACACCAGTACTTTTCAAAGGAGTAGAACTTGCAGGGGAAGTGGCAGGAGAGCTTGAAGGCCTCTCCCAGCCAAGCCGTGACGTTCTTGGGTGCCTTGAGGCTTGGTTCTCCTGGAGCAGGGAGGGAGAAACAGGTGCAGAGGTTGGCCCTGGTGATGCTGCAGGCATGTGACTGGGGGCCGGGGCGGGGGTGCTCTGTCCACAGTCTGGTTCCTTTTTGGACTGCATGCTAAATAAATACACTGTACTGAACAAAAAGCACTTACAATTATGTGACCATGTAATAGATCATTGGTGACCACCATGAGTCATTCCAGTCTATCACAGACCACGGGCCTTGCCAAGGGCTTCTATGTGTTTCCTTGCCGTTATCTGTTCTCTTGGACTCAGTACTATGGTGCTGGAGAAGACTCTTGAGAGTCCTTTAGACAGCAAGATGAAACCAGTCAATCCTAAAGGAAGTCAACTCTGAATACTCATTGGAAGGACTGATGCTAAAGCTGAAGCTCCAGTACTTTGGCCACCTGATGCAAAGAGCTGACTCATTGGAAAAGACCCTGATGTTGGGAAAGATTGAGGGCAGGAGGAGAAGGGGACGACACAGGATGAGATGGTTGGTTGGCATCATTGTCTCAATGGACATGAGTTTGAGCAAGCTCCTGGAGTTGCTGATGGACAGGGAAGCCTGGTGTGCAGTAGTCCATGGGGTCACAATGAACTGGACGTGACTTAGCAACTGAACAACAGCAATGACTCAGTACAAAGAACTGAACTCTGCTTCAGCTGATGCCATACAGACTGTCAAAGAAGCTGATGCTCTTGATCACAGGAGTTGCTATGTGTGGTGGTTTGAAGAGCGTGGGGGCAGGAAAGGGTGTTTGTTGCTGGTATGAACAGGTGGGGGAAGGGTGCTGGTTATGGGATGAACGGGTGGGCTCTCTCCAGCAGCTTGGAGGCAGGGGAGGCGGGAGGCAGAGTGGCTGGGGGTGATGCTGTGGTTGACTGGAGGGGTCCCGGAGCTGCCTCCCTTCCCTCTTGCCCAAGTTCAACTCTTACCTTCGACAACCTTGAGCTGCACTGTGGACGTCCAGCTCGTGTCGCCGTCGGTCACGCACCAGTAGAAGCCGGCGTCCTGGTCCGTAAGCTGGTTGAGGATGACGGTGTAGGTGCCGTTGCCCGGCTCGGCGAGCAGCGCCAGCCTGCCCTTGTACTGCTCCTTCACCAGCCCCTTGCTCTGCACCAGCCGTGGGCAGCGGCCGTTTTGAGTCTCTTCCCAGCGACACCAGTACTTCGCGCTGTTGGCATCCTTCGGGTTGTAGGGGCAAGATACGGTCACAGAGCCTCCCTTCACACCTTTCACCACGGAGGGGCTTGCGGGGATTGCCGTCTCTGGAAGCACAGACAAAGATGGGATGGGAGAACTCAGCATGGGCTGGGCAGCCTCCTCCCGGTGGGCTCAGCCAGGGTGGAGAGTGAGGTGTAGAGCAATCCCCTTACCAACCTCAGAAAGTGAAAGAGCCTTTCCGAATGTCACGGAGCCTGGTGCAGGAGCCTTCTCCCCATCTCCAGGGACCTCCCCCACTACTCCTTCCTAACCTTATTCTGAGCAGAGAACAGAAGCCATTTAAAGAGTGACCATCAGCCTTTCGCCTTGGGCTTCTTATAAAATCTCCCTCTGGGTAGTTTTTATCTTTTTATTATTAGCTCGTCCCACAAGATGGCCAGGTGGGTTTTTTTCTCCAAATTAAGAAAATATATTTAGAACAGTTTGATTTAAAATATATACTATGTAGCACAGATAAATTTAATTATTGAGGGCCACAAAGGCCACGTCCAAGAGAAGCAGGGTCTATCTTCAAGAAACTAAGGCTGAGGCTCTGGGAGAGTCCCAGGTGACCGAAGAAGATGAGGGAGGTGGTGAGGACTGAGCTGGAAGGAGAAAGAAGGACAGGGAATGGGAGCCCCTTACGGGAAAGCCTCAAGCGTAGTGACCACGAACTTCAAGTACTGGTTCAGTTTCTCAAGATAGTAACTCACTACAGAGTGCTCGCAGGGTGGGAAGGGGCAGGGATTCAACCAGATCACGCTGAATAACAAGTAGCCCTGAGATGTTGGAGGGGAGATTTTAGAAGCCGGGGCGTTGACTTGGGAAAGCTATGAGACCAACACAAGCCAAGGCTTCTTCCACCGGAATGCGATGGATGAGCTGCCATCCTGCTCCGGGGTCAGGGAGACTCCACGTAGAGTGCCTCCCACGGCTCTCTGAAACCCAGACAGTCGGGATCTTCACTCCCCTCATTCCTAAGGATCAGGGGCGGCCATCAAAGGCCTTTGGTAACAGAGAGGAAGATTTAAGAGATTGCACAAGGCAGAGGCCATCGTGCACAGCCTTGGGACTCTCGTGCTGCCCCCAGAGCATCTGGTCCAGGGCGCGTCAGTGAGCAGATACGGTCAACGGACAGAAGCTGTCAGATAGACCCAGAGGGGCCGAGCGGGGCTCTCACCTGCAGACTGCCCATCTCTCCCCTTTCTGCCTCTCAGGTCTCACCTTCATTGACGAAGAGTTCCCAGGCCTGCACAGGCCAGCCTTCCTTGGGCTGACCCTCAGGCTGGGCCCCGCACACGTAGCGCCCCGCGTCCTCTTTCCTCAGGCTGGCAATGTGCACACTGAAGACGCCGTTGTCCTTGGGCAGGAACAGGATCCTGCCCTGGAAGTCCTGAGCCTTCTTCCCCAAGGTGTTGATGACCACATTGCAAGCTTCCCCATTCTTCTGCTGGCACAGAAATTTGGCTGTATCTGCCACCTCGGGGCCCAGGGAACAGTCAAAGGTCACCGAGCTCCTCAAGTCTCTGTAAACCAGCTCAGGCTCGGGCTCCAGCACCTGGAGGTAAACGTTGCTCTTATCGGCTTTAGCATCGTCCCCAGCCTGGCAGACGTACATCCCAGAATCGCTGAGTGGGACTCGGTTGATGACAACGCTGAACATTAATGTGTTGGTACCCGCGATATTGAGACGTATTCTGCCGGTATAGCTGCTGCTCACATACCCGGTGGAGTCGATGATTAGGAAACAGTCCTGGCCTGTCTTCTTGCACAAGGACTTTCTCTTCTGAGAATTCGCACTCGTGAAGGGGCAGTTGATGGTCACGGTCCTGCCCACGTCTACAGGGTAGATGTGGGCATCACTTGCCTGTGCAGGATCTGCAGGGTGAAGGGTGGGGAACAAGTTGTGGTTTTCTTTCTTGCATCATAGGATGCTGAGCTGCCTTCCACACGGTTCACTTCCTTAATGTTTCTGATGAGGGCTGGGTACGCTTATCACCCGGAGGGCCCTCTTTCCCGGAGAGACAGCATCAGAATCTGTCTTCCAAAGCCCAGCTTTTCTGCTGCCCCCTCCAGGAAGCCTTCCCAAGCTGGCACTCATCTTTCCCTGCTCTGTTCCCTCTCGATACTTGGGCCCGTGTCATTTGTTACACCCAATCTTATGGTCTTTGGACAAGAACTGATCATTTAATTTACGCAGAGACTTCCGAGGGACTACTGGAGATCAGGTAAGAGATACATGTAAAAAGAAGTCTGCTGGCCGAGGTCTTGATGTGAAGGGTGCTCTAACAGCAGAGCTTAAGGATGCCTACGAATCTCCCCCTGCTCCTGGACCTCTGGTCCCACCTGCAACAAATATGAGGAGAGAACTTGTTCTCCTCACGCTCTTCTAAGCTAGAGCTTCAGTAAAACCAGAACTGTGTCAGGCCCTTAAGACCTAGAGAGGCCCATCCGCCCTCCCCATATCCAAGTAGGTCCCATCTGTCTCATTCCCACCTTCTACTGTGCAAATGGAAGGCTCTGGATGGACACACAGCCTTCCCCATGCCAGGACACCCTGCCCTTTCAGGAAATCCTTCTTCCCTCTCGCTCTCCCCAGAAATCTAAGGAGCCTGAGCCCTTACCTTGGCTGACCTCCAGGCTCACATCGAAGTTAAGGCCACGGCTGCTAATGCCCAGGCCACACTTGTAGCGCCCTGAGTCGTTCCGGGTGAGATGGCTGATGTCCACCACGAACGTGCCACTCTCCGGGAAGTTGGTGAGGTTGGCTCTGCCCACATAGTCATCGGAGACGTAGCCCTCTGAGGAGATGAGGGTCGTGCAGCGGCCCTTGGCTCCCTGCCGGCACCAGTACTTGCGTGTGTGCCGGTTGACGGAGGTGGCCGGGTAGTAGCACGTGATGGACACTGAGCGGCCTTCCACACTGGTCACCTCTTCGGGACCGAAGATGGGACTCTTCATGGAGACCGCTGTGGGGGCAGAGACAGGGGCTTTCTGAGGCTGCCGGAGGGAAAGCCTCCTGAGGGGGTCTAGACAGTCCATGCTGAGGTCATGAACTTTTCCTCCTGAGACATGTGTCTTCTGTAGGTTAGTTACCAGGTGCTGCAGCTAGGCAATTGCTACATTGCACAATTATTAAGCAATTCTAAGATTTTAATCATAATTCATTAATGATAAGCACATTAAGAAAACAAATGGCAAACTTAGTGATCTCCTTGCTTGTATACATATATTTATAATATTTCTTGCATATATACATATTTATATATATTTAAATAGGTATAATATATTTACATATTATATATATAATATATAATTATATATATTTATATAGTATATATTTATGTACATTTATATATATACTATCGGAGAAGGCAATGGCACCCCACTCCAGTACTCTTGCCTGGAAAATCCCATGGACAGAGGAGCCTGGTGGGCTGCAGTCCATGGGATCGCTAAGAGTCGGACACGACTGAGCGACTTCACTTTCACTTTTCACTTTTATGCATTGGAGACGGAAATGGCAACCCACTCCAGTGTTCTTGCCTGGAGAATCCCAGGGACGGGGGAGCCTGGTGGGCTGCTGTCTATGGAGTTGTACAGGGTCGGACACGACTGAAGCGACTTAGCAGCAGCATACATATACTATATATATGTGTATTATATATACATATGTTTAAAACCATCCTTGTGGAGTGCTGCATTGTCTCATTTGTATCTGCTATTTCCCTATATTTCTAAACTATTTTGTAGATTCTTTTCTTCTTTTTTTTTTCCAGGTAAAAATGTCAACAGGCACAAATATAAGTCATTTCTCCCAAACCCCAAAGCAACTCAAGAGTGAGGCTGGGTTTAAAGTCAAGGTCTCGTTTTCCTTGTTCCCAGTGAAGACCCTTGGCCACACGTGAGAGCGTGCCATTTCTAGCCCTGACGCGCCGGCGCTGGCTCACCCATCCTCCTTGCAGCATCTGCGGTCGCTCCCCGAGGGGGTGCCAGCCTTGCCTGGACATTATCCCTGGGCCCCAGGGGACTAGGATGGAGCGGGCCGGGGCCTGGCTGACGCACCTGGGAAGACGGCCAGCAGGCAGGCGAGGAACAGGCGCGACATCGCTGGGGGCTCCCGTGGGTCTCTGCCGCCAGCCACCGTCCTGCGAGGTTGCTGAAAGACAGCGGCAGGAGGGGATGAAACGCCTTTGTCGTCCAAGACTAGCTGAGCTTCTGGCCCCTGTAATACCTGTTCGATTCTGCGTCTCCAGTAACGGACATAAAACCTGGCAAAGAGTGAATGGCCCCACCTTTCCCATCACAGCTCAAAGTCCCGTCGTCCCACAGTGCCTTTTGTTCTTCAGCAGGGATAGGTAGACTTTCGTCTTCTCAGCTAAGTTGCTAGTTCCTTTGGGATAGGGACACACACGCGTCATTTCCTCTGTTTCCCCACCCGCATGGGGTTGGGGGTAGGCACCGTTCTGGGCAAGACCTTAAGATCGCAGAAACAGCTCCCCAGATCATTGGTTATTACCAAGAAGTGTCTCCACCTCTCTGCTCCAGCTGCCCTCCCTGCATCCCTGGGAGGTGGAGGGGGCTGGCACAATTTATGGCCTGTCACGCGAGTAAATAGAGGTGCACAGAGGCAGCGCGGTCACAGCCACTGCCAACGGTCCGCGCAGCTCGTTTCATGACGTACCCGTGAAACAACGCTCCTCCAGTATCTCATTTAAGCTTGCTATCACTCCTAGGAGGCGGGCACCCTTATCTACACTTGACGTAGGAGGAAATGAAAGCTTAAAGGTTAAGGGCTTTCCTCAAGGCCACACAGGGATTAAATGTGGGGATCGGTAGGGTGGGGGTGGAGGTGGTGGGGAAGACTGAACCCTGCTTTATCTGACCCCCAGAGTCCAGGCTCTGAGTCTGTCTCACTGCCCGTATTCCATCTCAAACTGAGTGAGGTGCTTATCCTTCGTGCTTATTCTTGTTATCTGTGGAGCGCTCTTTGCTTTTCAAACATTGTCATTTACACCACTTCACTGGAGCTCTAGAAGTTCCCTTTAAATGAGACAGGACAGATACAATTACAACCACTTCCTGGATAAGAAAAATCAAGATCGTGAGATGCTGAGTGACATGCCCAGGATTTCCCAGAGCCTCCGTTATGGGATCAGGGTTAAACATGTAGGCGTGACCACCTCCTGCTTGGTGAGGCTAACGGACAAAGATGAAAAATTCGAGGTGAGGCCACTCAGGGGGTGTCGCACGTGTGGACCTTGTCACTTCTGGGGACACAGCCCAGGGCTGGAGAAGGTTGAGAGCCCCAGGGCCCGGCCTGACCCCTGCTGTCCTCTGGACCCTGACCGCAGCCTAGAGGAGGATGGAGGTGAAGAGGGAGTCCCCACTCTCCCATGGGCCTTGCCAGGCTTTCAGTTTTGGAGCAGACTTGACGTTGAGAGGGGGAAAGGAGAAAGGTGTGTTAACACGTTCTGGGCAGTGATGAGCACCTATAAAGATAAGGAGGCTCGAGGCAGCAGGGAGCACGGGCACCCATCTCCCAGGCCCCCCTTCCTGCCTTGGCCTTGCTCCTGCTCCCAGAGACACCCTTCGCTAGCTTGAGCCAAAGGCAATAAAGCTGTTTATCTGGGTTCCTTCTTTTCTGTGAGGGAATTTCCCAGCAAAGCACCTCTTTATTTCCTCGTGGAGATAAAGGTATTCTGTTTATCCAGTTCTTCGGAAGAGTTGGGGGAGCGGGTTTGGGGAGGTAGGGACAAATATGGGTGTCGGGTGGCAGCTTGAGCCTCTCTTGATTCCGGTTAATTGCCCTGGACTTTTCATACCAGGCCAATGATTAACCTCTGGCGTGCAGCCTTTGCCAAATGCCAGCGTCAGCTCCAGCTCAGATGTGCTCAGGACGAAGCTGGCTGCAGGACTACCCGGGTGGACGTGGGACTGACTCCCAGGTGGGAGCAGGGGTCAGAGGGCTGGGAAGTCTCTCTCCTCTCCTTGGGATGGGCTCACTGCAGAGTCCCACCACCTGCCATTTGCACTGGGCTGGGGTGCAGTGGCCGGTGGGAGGACACCGTGCCATCTGCTTTAAGGAGCCCCAACTAATAGGGGATCTCTGGTTCTCACCTCTGTTCTCCCCTGACATCAGCAAACTTCCTGATATTTCTCTGGACTGCAGTGGGTCTTCCCATAGGCTGAGTTGGAGGAGACAGTTCCTAGTCTGGACTGGTAACAGCCACTTGCCCTGGCTTGCTGCAGGCAGGGGCCACATTTTCCAAAGCAGTGGTCCTGACTTCCTCCCCAGGCGCCTCTCATTTGTGACATGCTTGGCTAGCAGTGAAGGTCCATGTAGGGGAGGATGCTCACATGTGCCCAGTTACCCTTTGCATAACCTTCCACCAGGGATGAGATCACCAGGCATGCAGAGCTAGAGGGCAAGTTTTGTGGAAGCTGACCTTGGTAGGAAGCGCATAGTCCAGTCCCCGCTTAGACTGGCCTCTCCCCACACCCCCACGTCCTCAGGAGCAGGAAGTCTCTGCTCAAAACTTCACTTAAAGCGCAGTTTCTCTGCTCTCAGCTGAAAGACCCTGGGCTTTGCAAATCATTAGAAATCCCTTCCTCTCAAAGTCTTAAAACCATATTTGTTCCCAAACCTGGGAGATTTGGGTGTCAGGGAGGCCCCAGTTCCATGGGGCTTGGAGCTGGATTCGAAGGATTTGCTTTAGGAAGGAAAGAGAGAGCATATTATTTACTGGGCACAGAATGCTCTGCTACCTTCTTTGCTTTGTGACCTTTATCCACCATCACAGCAACCCGAGGGATAGAGAATACCTTCCTGGGCAGAGAGGAAATCTAAGGGTTGGAGAGATTCTGGCCCCAAGACTTATAACAGAATGGGATCAAATTGGTACCCTATTATCACTCCTTGGATGCTCAGAGGGACCTATTCTCCCAGATATACGTAGGCTAGTATATCATGCGTGAAGGCACCTTTCCTGGCTCTTAAAATAGGAGTTGTATTTTCAGTAGTCAGGCTGGGATATTCTAGATCATTCTCATTTTACCAAGGTACTGCCCCTCATATATTCACAATATATGTCTGCACAATTGCAGGTTGGGGCTAGGTATAGGCCCTGCTGAAGAACAGAGTCTACCGTCTTATAAGATTACTCTGGCTAGCTTGCCTTCAGTCGGAGTGGCTGATCTTTAGCTCTCGTGGTTGAGAGTCACATGCTTGTTCGTCTCATTCCAGGCTTCCTTCTCTATCAGAGGGAGAGGGTCTTCTGGACCAGGGCCTGGCTTGGCCTTCAGTAGCTCTGGGCTTGTCACTGGCTTGGCTCACAGCAGAGGGACAGTTAAGGCTCTCACGGTCCTCAGGGCTTTGGAGGGAAGAGAGAGCAGGCACCATGGGGGGCTTGAATCCACGTTGGCAGTTTCTGACTTCCTGTGAGTGTGAACTTGGGGCAGCAGGGAGCTTGGGGCTCAGAGAAGCAGGGCGCAGCTAGCCTGGCTGGGGCAGGGGCTCTCCTTGGCCTGGACTGATGGCCAGGAGAGGCGCTGCTCAAGTCCGTGTGGACCTATCACTCTCTTCTCCTGTGGATGCAGAGGCCGAGCGCACACGAGGGTGAGCCTGGAAACTACGGCGCTGCTAGGGGTGGGAGCGCAGTCCATGGAGTTTGGAGGGCCTCAGGCTTGTAATGACAGGCAGGGTTGTAAGGGAGGTTATATAGTTTACGTAAGCCTTGGAATATGTGAGGATCCTCAAGCACAGGCAATGTTGGAGAAAAGGCACTGAAGCTCCAGAGAGCAGGGAGATGGAGAGAGAAGCCACAGGTTCCAAAGAAGGTATGAGCTAGGAAGATTCAAGACTTTCTGGCCCCATCCCTGTCAAAAGTAGGCATGTAAAACTTCAGCAGAAATTCAATGCATGGAATCCAGGCTTCACGAAGCTCTGGGAATAAGGCTTGTAGATTTTCAGATGGCCTTTCAACAGAGACTGGGAAGCCCTGTTGCTGACTCTATCCCGTCCTAGCTCGGTCTGTGGGTGTTTATCTCACCCACTCTACCAGATGGCAAGCTCCTGGAAGGCAGGGCCGACTGAGATCCATCTCCCCATCTCCAGGAGGCCTTGCTCTCCGGGGAGTGCCTGGCTGTTCTGAACAAGACCAGCTGTTCAGAAAAGACCGATCAGATTGGGAATGGTTATGGCCTCATTCCCTCTCTGAGAAGGACAAAGTCAGGGCTGATTTCTCTCACTTTGCCCAATGCCTTCTTTGTTCTGGGTGCTCACGGGACAGTAGCTCGAGGGAGAGTGGAAGAGACTCAGAGGTCCTGAGTTCTGCTCTGTCATAGGCTACCAGAAGAGCTCTCCCACTTGGGCAAAATGTGCTGGCTCAACTCTCCCATCTGTAAAATGGGTATTGTCGCCCCTGACTCGTCTAGTTGAGGGGCTACCCTGGGATGGGGGACGATGGTTAATACATATAGAGGCACTCCCTATAGTGTAAAGTGCTCTTCCACTGTAAGAGGCTGCAATTACTTGTTAGCACAGGAGGCTGAGGGGCTTATGAGCTTGACTCTCACGAGTGCTGTGCACTTAGAGAGTAGCGCAGCATAGGGACTCCTCAGGTCGGCTGTTGGCTCTCTCACTTGAGGATTGCGTGATTTGGGGCAGACTATTTAAATCCAATGAGCCCCACTGTTCATCTGTAAACTGGAGACAATTGCATCTAGTCTAGTGAGTCACCATAAGGATTAAATGAGGCGACATATGTAAAGTCTTAAGTAGGGTATCTGGCTTAAAAATAACAGTTCTTTCCCCACATCCTCTTTAAAATCAACACAGTCTTCTCTTTTTCCTGTCTCAGAGTGAGAGAACAGACATCTGTTTGCTGAGCATCCTTCGAAGACTGGGGGTGAACTGTTCAGATTGGACTATCACGCCGGAAAGAGCAGATGTGTGCCAGGGACTAGGTTACAAGTGAGGGATCCTGACTTTAGCTGGCACAATGGAGTCACTTTCAGGCGCTTTACATGTGTTAACTCATTTAGTCCTCACAGTTACCCTGGGAGGTAGGGTACAATGGGTAAACTCATTTCACAAATGAGACAGTGGCGATCCAGAGAAGTAAGACGCTTGCCCAAAGTCACACAGCAGGTAAGTGACTGGGATGGGGCTCAGATTCAGGCACTCTCGATCAAGCATACAAGGTTTTGGTTACTGTGCTATCCAGCAGAGGGTCTTAAAGTGGAGAGGAAGCAGTCAGAAGGGGCAGGAGCAGGAAATCCAGTCTTAGAGGAGAACTTAGTCCAGTTCTCTCCTCTCTGCTTTTCGCAGGAAAGGTGGTTCCTGGGAAAAGACTGTGTTTGAACTCAGGGGGTAGGTGCCAACAGAATTTCTTCCTGAAAATTAATAATGGCTGCTATTTATTCAGCACTTACCATATGTACGGCAGGTTACATTTGTTTCCTATAACCGGACACAAGGCCTCCAAAACTTCTTTCCAGTCCATCACACTGTGTCAATGCCAGGGTCTTTGGGACCCCAGCCCCCGCTCACCCAGAGAGGGGGCAAGACGTAGGTGCGGGGGTCTCTGCTGAGCACACGAGTGTGCTACTTTTTAAAAAGTTGTGTATCATGTTTTTTTAGGTGATGTCAAAATATCCCCATGACCATACCAAAATGACTGTATCCAAATGTTGTCATTTATACCTGCTGGGTGGCCTTATGCCACTCACATTAATTCACAGCCTCAGTTTCCTCAACTGTGACACAGGTTTATGACTCCTACCCCGCCTCGCACTGGGTTTGTTTCAGGTGGGAAGAAGATGAAGCTGAGAAAGCCAAGGAAAAGCGTGTTTTCTACCTGGAAGCTGCTGCTATTACGCTGTTTGTAAAATAAAGCCATAGAGTCCAGAGGCTCTAAGAGACAGGCAGAGACAACAGAGCCAGCTGCTCTCCTGGCTCCTGGTTCGTTGCCTTGTCGGCCACATCACCACACCCAAGGGCAGGGCGAGGGATGATGGATGGAGAGTTTCAAAACCGGCTCTGAGCATAGACAGCCACCTTCTGCACTAACCCACGAATTGACACACCCCAACTCCAGATGTTCAGGGGCTTGTAATTCCCCTAGTGAAGGGGAGAGTGCCAGCGAAGGCTGGGGTGCGAAACAGCGCCGGCCGCGTAGGTGACCTGGGGCAGTGGCATGCAGTGGGGCTGGTGAGCGATGCAGCTGGCAGAGCAGCTGCGCTTGTGCTGAGGGTCCCCTGGCTGGCCTGGGGCACTGTCAGGATAAGAGAGCTGGTGTCTGAGGTCTCCTGGCTGCAGAGGCAACAGGAGCCTGAGGAGTGAAGAATGCTGCCCGCGCCTGGCAGGGGGCTCTGCCTGCACCTGGCAGGGGGCTCTGCCCGCCTAACTCCCTTTCCTGGGAAGGACTTCATCTTTCCCAGCTTCGCAGGTACAGGATGAAACGGTGATGCACACTATTCCTTGGGGTGGCAGGGATCTGTGAGAGCAAAGTGGGGTGGAAGTTGGAAAGGATCTCAGGGTGTCTTCGAAACCCAGAAAAATGGACTGCGTGTGCCTCCACCAGGAAGCTGAAAGGAGAAATCTTCAAGGACGAGAAGGGTACCCGCCTTGTACCAGGACCTGCATAGGCATTATCCTATCTGGGTTGGTCTGGTGCTCAATAGTCCTGGAATAACTGAACTGAATTGGAAAACACCAAAACAACTGTTATTTCGCTCTAGAGTTTTCAAAGCGATTTCACACATCTTTTTTCATTTGAATCTCACATCAACCATTAATGATCGGCCTCATTTTTATGCCCATTTTGCACATTAGGAAACAGAGGCTGAGAGAGCAATTAATTAGGTGACTTGCCTAAGGTCACAGTTAAATTATGGAGGAATTAGGAGGGAACTCAGAGACCAAGTTTTGAGCAGAGTGCCATGTGCCAAGACCAGACATCCCTTCTTCCCACCTGCTGAGCGTTCACCCCTGGGCCTCACTTTGTCTCTCTGGGATGCACCTGGGCTTGTGCCCATCAGCTCCCCCACGACACGCTTGGGCACGCGGGCGGTGGCCACGTTCCCCTCATCCCCTTCTTTGGGGACTGGGGTTGTGCGTGCAGAGGGCCCTTCCCAGATGGCATCCTTTCGGGGACCCCAGAGCAGCCCCACTTACTTTGGGCTCCTTCCTCCTATCCCGTCAGCTTCGGGAGCACCGCTTGCTGACCAGCCCGCAGCCCTGGCTTTTCTGGAAGCCTCCGACGGGACGCTGGATGCTGCTGCCAAAACCGAAACTGTGTCGTGCTCGACCCGCACCTGGGCTCTTAAAGGGACACTCTCCCATGGGCATGGCGGCTGGCCAGCGGCACGTGACTCCCACAGAGCCCTTGCTTTCCTTTCCTTTCCGCCTTCCTGCCTGGCTCCACTTGCTTCCCCTTGACCTTGGGGAGACTCTGTTACTTGGGAGTCCCCCATCACTGCACCTGCAGGATGGGAGACAGGGTATCAAGCATGGAGAGCCTGTTCTGTTTGCTTTCCAGCTGCAAGATCTTAGCCAAGTCCCCTTCATGATTTCTTTTTTAGCTGTAAAATAGACAGAGTGATATCAAACCTACAGGCTGAGGCTAGCACCAGATATTAGTGCAGAGTTGATACGCATTTGAAGGGGTACAGGTGGCAGGAATAGCCTCACATCTCCACGCACCTGGGGACCCGTCCCTCACTCCCTGGATTAAGTCCACTCTTTCTGCGTCTCCTGCAGAGCCCCTTTCATCAGTCCCAGAGCCCCCAGGACCCGGGGGACCATGTTTTTCCCCTCTCACATGCTAGAGGAGCTGGAGGCTCTGGCTACCCTGGGGTCCCGGGAATGACAGAGCTCAGGGTCTTGTTGGGACCCGGGCTTGGCGCCTCACTCGGCAAAGTGAGCTCTGACCGTCTGAACGGCGGTAGAAGCCTCCCTCCCTGACTCGGTTAGTCTTTGGTGGTTTCCCTGACCTGACCTGGTTAGGACTCCCAGGAGTTCCCCAAACGATCTTCGTCCGAGTCATACAAGTGGAGCCCCCTCCCCAACACCCGTGTCTCCCCCCACCCCTCACACACCCACCCCTTGCAGGAATCCCACCCAGTCCTACCTGTGCAGGGCCGGCCCAGGCTCTGTCTATAGCGTCCTGCAGGCCGGACCCCAGAAGGGGAAGAAGGAAAGGAGAAATAGAGTCCCGGAAAAAACACAAGGCAGGCAGAACCTGGGTCTTATTTTAGCTACCCACTCAGTCACAGTGGGCTCAGCCTGAGGTCATGGGTTTGGATGGTGGGAAAATAAACCTTGTTTTCTATTATGCAGCTTTTTTTTTCAGACCTTAAAGCCATAATCTGACTGATGTTGGAAAAAAGTTACCTAGTCACTTATAGGTAAATTTGGTCCGATTCAGTGATATCTCGTTCACTTTCTTCCTGATTTAAAACTCAGCCTCATTCTGGGTTGGCTTTCCTTTCTGTCCCCCTGTCTCTGCTCTGGTGTTTCTGTGAACCCTGGGGGAGCCAGTCTTGGTGAGGGGGCGGCTTGCACGAGTGTGACTGTCAAGACGGAGGGAAGGAGCCCCCTGCGTTGGCTCTGAGTGGGCCTCACGCCCTAGAAGGGAATAGCCCCGTCCGCTGCGGTGTGACCCCTCCTGCCGGCTGGTGGCCTTTACGCCGGCCCATCTTGAAAGGTCTGTTGCCAACCCTGGGTCTCCTTGTCTCTGCGTCTGGGCTTCTGCAGGTAGGACCTCCAGTGTGTGCAGGGCAAGCGTGGCTCACTCATATTTTCCTGGTACTTTCAGATCCCGTGCTGCAGAGCCTCATTTTCCCCAACACCCTTGTAGCTTTCTGCGCTCACCTGCCCCACGTAACTGGGGCTTCAGTGGACATTGGTAAGATGCCAACCCCAGGGCTCCATACAGGACAAGCAAGGCGCAGGCCCCGTTGTCTGGCATCCCCAAACCCTTGGGGGTCTCTCCATCAGTGTCAGTCTCCTCTCCAGCGGCAGCCCTGGACTAAGCCCCGCGGTGATGGGGGGATGACAGGCACAGAGACGCAGGGGTAGCTGAGCCATCTTTCTTCCCCGCTCAGCCGTCCCCTTCCCTAGCCCCAGGGTCAATATGAAGTGGGAGAGTGTGAGGGGAGGTGGAGAAGGTTTGGGGACACTGAGGGGAAAGTTCTAGTTCTGCCAGGTTACACGGCTCCTTTCAAAGGTTTTTCCTTCTTATTTCTCTCTTCTCTGGAATTCGATCGTCAGGCTATTTGTGGGTTTTGTTCTCTTATTCTCATTTACCCGCTTTCCCCAAAGCAGGGCTACCTTGTCTCTAGTTGTCTGGAGTCTGGCTTAAGGGGGACCCGCTGAGCCCTAGGACACAACCTTGATGAGTTGCGGGCCTGTGGGGAGGGAGGGAAGCACGTCCAGGAAACAGCTGCTTCTCAGGCTACCTGGGGGGCCCAGGGCTCCTCTCCCAGCCCTGCAGTCTGTGATGACGGGACATTTCCCGGATCACGTCCTGGTGTGTTCCCAGGAGTCCGCCAGACCATCTCAGCTGACAGTGCCCATGCCCCCACACGTACCCCAAGTCCACGTCGCCTACTGACCCAGCTTAGGGAAAGAAGCAAATGAGAAGCAGAACCAGGGAAGAGTTATGAAGTCAGAACCCTGCGTCCTATTTTGGGCTCAGCCACGTGCTAGCGGTGTGACTGCAGTCCCCCAGCTTCCCGTCTTTCGCTGCGGTTTCCCCACCGGGACCCCAGTGGCCCCGAGACATAGGCTGGGCCTCCCAGTCCTGGGGGAGGAGAGTGGCCCCCCGACTCGAGAGTGATGACGGTAAAAGCAGGAGTTACACCTCCAAGATGGACAGCGCTTGATCTGCTTAAGAGCTCCCCCTCCCTCTTAAAATAATAATCAGAGAGGAAAATAATAATGAGAAAGTCTCATTTGCCTTTCATGACTCTGGGACTCGGCACGAATCAGTTGGGGAGCCCTGGCCTGGGGTCAGCGAGCCTGTACCCGGCTCTAACTTACTGAGCGACCTTTGCCAAACCACTTCCCCCTTCAGGGCTGCAGGTGTTTCATCTGTTAAACCGGGGCACTGGACCAACTGACCTCCAAGGCTTTCCCGGCTCTAGGACTCTGTGTTTTGATTGAGCATCGCATTAGCTTCAATGCGATGCAACGAATGACCACAACCAGGGTGTCCTAAAACAGCTGAAAAGTGTTCTTTCTCGGAAGGCAAACGTCGGAGATCAGGGTGTGGGCTCAGGGCTCCCTCGGAGGCTCAGGGGAAGAACCAGGCCCTTGTTTCTTCCAGCTCCTGGTGGCTGCTGGCATTCCTTGGCCCTCTTTGCCTTGTAGCCACACCACTCTGATCTGTGTCCTTGGCTCCCATTGTCTTCTGTGTGTCTCACATGTTTCTCTGCCTCTCTTATAAGGACACTTGTGATAGCCTTTGGGGTCTGTCTAGATAATCCAGGATGATCTCATCTCAAGATCCTGAACTGAATTACATCTGCAAAGACCCTTTTCTCAAAGAAGGTAACACTTATAGATTCTAGAGATCAGAGGTGGACCTGTCTTTGGAAGGCCATTGTTCAGCCTACCACAAACTTCTGCTGTGTCCGTGACCAGCTGTTCCATCAGTCTACCGCAAAACTATGCCCCACAGCAAGTTCGAGGTCCAGGGAAATTTGAGACATGCAGGGGTGTGCATCCCTGTTCCCCAAGGGCTTCTTGTCTAACTGAAGAGTCATCAGCCCCACACGCCAGCCAGGCAGCCTTGGGAAATCTCCCACACTCCAGACCTGGAACTCTCCGGGTTCACATCCAAGTCCTGTCACCCCTAGCAGGGGGCTCCTTGACAAGTTATTTAGTGTCTCTGGGCCTTGGTTTTCTCATTTATAAAATGGGGCTAATTATCCTTACCCCATTACTATGGTGTGGAGATTAAGTATAATATGGACAGTGGCTGGCATCTAGAAGGGGTTGATGGTTCAGCACGGGGACAGCATAGGCTGTAGGAATGGGCTGATTTCCCCCTGACCCGTGAGGAACCAAGGGCAGGGAAGTGGGAAGACTTGGCCAGGTTTGCGCAACGAGCTGATGGCATGGATGGGTCGAGAACCGAGGTCTCCCAACGTTGAGCACTTTCCTCCACTTCCCAAAGCCTTTACTCCCCCGGATGAATCTTTTGAAGTCTGTTTTCCCAGGCAGCCAAGGGCTCCCATTTGCACTGAATTGATCCCGCCAAGACTGGAGAAGGCCAGGTCCACAGGCCCCCAGGCACTACCAGTGTGAAGCTCCCAGACCCTGGGCTGACCCAGCCACCAACAGAGAAGGGGAGGCCTACGCTATCTGGTCCTTCCCCAGATCTCCACTGCCCTTTCAGCATCGCTCACTGGGGACAGTCCTCACGAATGCGGCTTTGCGGGACAAGTGGGATAAGAGCGGAGAGAGGAAGTGCCTACCACTGCAGTTTGCTGCCAGCTCTCTGCTCCCATGTGCAGCTCTTTAGCTGATCAATGTTTAACTCTTGTCTGCAGTCAATGTTTAATCCCAGGCCAGCCAGCCCTGAAATCGAGCATTTCTTGGTAAGCATTTATAGAGCATTTTAGTAACAATCGCTGGAAAAGAGAATTTTGACAGTGACTGCAAAAGCTAAATACCAAGCCCCTCTCCCCCCAAACCCTGTTTTTTAAGGAAGTGGACCATTTGGGGTTATTTATGCCCAGGTTGCCTGCCTTGCCATCAGCAAATAATGATCGAGTATTTCCTGGCCCAGCTGTCATCCACAGGCAGGAGCACAGCGTTGGCTCTTGCTGTTTTAATTTCACCTTTGGGGCTTGAGAGAGGGCCTGGGACGTGGATGACTGCACTTTTGCTCAGCTTGGCAGTGTGGTCCCTGTGTGGTCACTGCCTGGAGCCCCAGACTGGAACAGTCCAGTTGGCCTGGCTTAGCTCGGGTCAGATTTTGGAAGAGTCTCTGAGCCCAGACTTATGTTCAGAGGTTTTCTGGTGAACCTCCTCGTCAGGAAGTAAGTAGGAGGAAGCTTCCTTATAAATGTTTGCCTGGCTGGTGGGTGATTTCATAGGGGCTCCACAGGGCCCTTCTTAGGGGGCTCGGAGCAGAGTGTCTATGACCTGGCAGCTTCGTGTCCATGCCAAGAACAGCCACAATGAGGGAAAAGTCACAGTGCCATGCTGGGTGGCAGGTGTGAGGGGAGTGTGAGGGGAGGAGGGGTGCTACCAAATTCAAGGTTCAGGTCACTGGATGTGTCGCAGAGAGCCACTGGCTGGCCACGTGTGTGCACCGGGGCCTCAGATCTTTTCTTCCATCTCCATGAACTCAGTGAGTCACCTTCTCCCTGACAACCTGCCTCCCTGTCACTGCCCAGATGTCCAGCCCCTCACTGTTTTCCTAGCTCCATTGATTCCTAATTAGAAAGTGAAAATGACATTTCTTCTAGGCCTTCTGGAGTGGGGCGGGAGCGGGGGTTGTCTGTACTCGGTCGTTGTGACTGGTGGGGATGTGATGGCAGAGACGGCGGTGGGCACGCCTGAGCCCGAGGAGGAGGCTAGACGTGTCGAAACTGAACGTGAAAGATCCTGGAAGTGGAAAATCGGCTTCGGTCACCAGGCTCCCTCAGTTTCCCCTAGGCCAGTTCCGGGACCCCGGAGAGCTTTTATTCTCTGATTCTGTGAGGCAGGAACAAATGAGCAAGTCTTTTCTGAAGTTACCAAACCACTCTCTTGCCCTCTACTGCCTGCATCCCCTGGCCAGGGAGGGGCAGAAGAAGGAAGATTTTCAGAGCATACATCCAAAGTCAATAGGTGGAGTGTCAGGTGGCAGGGCCCAGCCCCTCTCATAAGCCACCGGGGTCCTCCTGAAAACTTGCTGTTTCCTTGTTCCTGGTCTGAGTTTGGCCTTTAGCCCAAGCTTTGCCTGGCGGCAGCCATTAAAAACACATCCTCTGAGATCCCCTGCAGCCTGTGCCCATCCGAGCCTCAACATTCCCATCTGTACAATGGTATACAATCTGCTTCTTTCCAGTGACGTATACTGTAGTTGGTTTTCAGCTGTCTGTGCTACCCGGGTCGGGGAGAGTTGTATTTCCTAACCAGTCTGTCCTTCCCATGCCAGGATTAAAAGAAGCAAACTCCCCAGGGCCCCCTTCCTGAGCTCTTGTCTGAAGTACAACATCGTCAAATTATGGGACAACTTGGAAAATGCTTTCAGTCACGTCATCATGGCTCTCTTCCTTCTAAGATACTCAGGGTTGGGGAACCAGGAATCTGTAACGTTAGGAAAAGAAGTGGCCCTTGTTAACTGAACCTTTATGCTCAGAGCAAAACTGGTAGGTCTATATCAAGGCAACAAACAGGCAAAGGATGGGACTTGGTCAGAGACTGGAAGAGGCAGAAAAGAAAACCCGACATGCTAATCAGGGAATGTTTCAGCCAAACAGGACCAGGAGGCAAACAGCGGCCCCCTGACTCAGCGCTTCAGTACTCGTGATGTCTACGGGCCACTAGGAGTGTGGCATCGGGTCCATTCCAGCAGCTGGCACCTCTCTGCTGCCCATCTAGGTTTCAGCTGCCCCCTTGGATGGTGGGCCGTGGGGTGATGGCTCAGCCCCTTGATGACAGTGAGGGGAGCTGTTTGGTCTGGTAGGCCCAGTGCCTGTAAGTCACGCTGTGTCACTTCAAGAAAAATGGAGGGCTTGGTGGCCCTGGACTTGGCAAGCAGCACCACCCACAGAGAGTACTTCCTTTAGTACGGGCTCTCCATTCTCCATTAGACGTTTGTCAAGCTCTTAGCCCTGGATTATCCGCACCAATGGAAAATAATCACATAATACATGTCTAAAATAATACTTGACTGAAGCGAGGTGTAAGTCCTTTCGTGGAAATACCTCCCTCTCTGTATCTGACGGGAGCTGATTCTGTACTTCCCAGACCCCACTGGCTCCTGGAGGAGAGGAAGAAACCCCCCAAACCCTTGTGGAGAGTATGAGAAGTCGGCTGCCAAGTCAAGCACTTGTCCTGAGTTACCTGTGACAGATGGACACCCCTGCAAGCGTTAGGATCTGAGCTCGATTTTTGCATATGCCAGTAAGGACCTCAGGACTGGTCAGTGAAGTTTTCGCTCTTAGTTCCAGCTCTCTGAACTTTTCCACTTCACTTAGCCAGGACAGGAATAGGTCAGCTCAGTGACTGAAGAGAACAAATTACTGGAAATGATTATGAGACTTTTTACACACAGGCCTAAAAGAGGAAAACAAAGACTTCTCTAGAATCTTAAACAGGGAAGCGTGTGACCAAAATAAGCAGGCTGTAAGTCCAAGCATGGCGGTGCAGTGCCATGACCAAGGATTTCGTTTGTGGCTGCCTTGTGTTCAGTGGCTCCCGGCCTCTTTCTGTCTCCTCAGTCTTCTCATCTGTAAAATGGGGATTATCTTGCCTACTTTATAGAAATGTTGCATCAGGTGAATGTAGAATGTGAAAACATCCAGGAGTGTGCCTGCTTGGTAGAGATACTCAGTGAACAGCAGCAGCATTGTTATGCAGCAAGGTGAGACTGGGAGGGTTGCTCCCTAATCCAGAGAACATGCTTGATCTTAGGAAAGGGAGTGCTTCCCTGTATCTTGGATATTTCCCATGGACACTTGGCTGATTCCAGCTTCAGAGACGGAAGTCCCCCTGCTCCTCATCCCAGAGATGTGGGTATCAAGCTAGCTGGGGATAAGAGATTAAAACCGGAGTGTTGACAGTTTCCAGCAGTGGCCATGGCCTTCTTAGCCACCTTTGCCTCTGGCCCTTTAAATTCAGGCCCCTGCCCCTCTCCAGGTATCCGTTAGCCCATAAAGGAGTGCGTTAAGCCCATAAAGGAGTGCTTGAAGCCTTAGGGGTTCCCCCGCTTCCTTCCTGGCCAAGATTTCACTCAGATCTTATCTCTGTTCAGCTCCAAAGACTTTGCTCTTGGCTCTGCTCCATCCCTTTGAGCTTGTACTTGCTCTCCCCACTGGTGGACCTCAGCTTTCCCTGGAACACTCTGGTTTGGCAGCCTCTCCTACTTCTGGAAGCTGCTCCTGACCCCTGTCCAACCCCTTGGACAACACCCTGGCCGGCAGGTGCCCTCCCTACCCCCAGGCAGGTGGTCAGGCAGAATGCCCAACCACTGCATCCCAGACAGGGGCTTACAGGGGCTCAGAAGGAGGAAGGTGCCAGCCAAGGGTGGCCAAGGGAATCTGTTGAGGAGGTTGGAGTCAGATCCTTCATATCAGAGTGGGAAGTGGAGAGCCTCAGTTGGTTTTACGGTTTAATGCAGGGATTGGCATTAAGGCTGTAAATTAATTACCGCTCTTGAGCCAGATCCAGCCTGTGGCCTGCTTCTGTAAATAGTTTTGTCGGAACACAGCCAAAAGTTATTCACTTCAGGATGGTTTTTGGCCACTTCTGGGCTGCCAGGGCAGAGTGGAGCAGTTGCAACAGAGGTTTTACAGCCTGCAAAGTCTGAAGTATTTGTTCTCTGGCCCTTTATAGAAAAGGTTTGTGACCCCTGATTCAGTGCATCAGGCTTCCCCAAACAAGGAGTGATTTGAGGAGCCCAGTCCTGTGAGGTCACTTCAAGCTAAACACGATAGTCCAAAACCTGGGGTAACACGTACAATGTCCCCTGACCCTCCCACCAGGGCTATTCACAATGCACCTTGGTGTATTAAGTGTGAAGTCACTCAGTCGTGTTCGACTCTTTGCGACCCCGTGGACTGTAGCCCACCAGGCTCCTCTGTCCATGGGATTCTCTAGGCAAGAATACTGGAGTGGGTTGCCATTTCCTTCTCCAGGGGATCTTCCCGACCCAGGGATCGAACCCAGGTCTCCTGCATTACAGGCAGACGCTTTAACCTCTGAAAGTCTTCCAAAACTCCTGCATAAAACCCGCTTTTGGTTTAAGCCATGTTTCCCAAATTTCTTTGATCTACCAAACCTTTTCCTCAGAATAGCTTGTAACAGTCCTCAGAAGCTAGTGTTTTGTGGATGCCTCTGGAAAACACTGCGGAGTGGTCCTATACAGTCTGGACTTGCTCCCATTCCTGCATGCAGTGAGCTGAGGGACTGTGGCTGAACTCTATACCCCTAAGGGCCTGTTTTCACATCGGCTGGATGGGATGATGGTGACTCTTCTGTCTCTCTTTCAGGTGTTTGAGGCAGGCCCCTGCGATCATGTGCATGAAAATGGTCTAGAGCCAGGGGTGTGGTGTCTTTGATTCTCGATGATGAGTTTTGCTCTGATCTGGTGTTTAGCAAAGGTGAAGTGAGGAAAGCACTAGGTCAAGGTCACGAGTTCCCTTTTCTAGTCCTCATTCTGCTATTCCTAACTGGGTTAACTGAGAGCCTTTCAGCAAGCTGTTTTGCTGCCACAGGGTCTCAGGTATCTCACCCTGGGCAGTGGGTTTTAGACTGGTTGATCTCTGAGGATCTATTAGTGCTGAAGTTCTATAATCCATTTGGTTAGGTGCAGGCAACTTCACTGCTTATCCAAAACAGTGAGCCTTTCTCTCCCAAACCATGAAGAGCGTATCATATTTATGCTCTCTGGACAGCGTCTGGGTTCAGCCCCAGCTTTGCAGAGGCAGCAAGGTAGGATTTGTGGTACTGCTGGCTGCTTAGGAGGCAGGGCTGAGCCTTCTGGGACTATCTCCCTGACAATTCCTGACTTGATGTTGGAGCCTTTCTGTCCCTTCTCTTCCATTGCTTGAGGGCTGCTCTGTCCAAACGTGAAGCTCAGACAGCTTGCTGACAGATCTGGCAATGTGACAGAGCAGAGGTGACACTTGACGAGACGTGACACCTGGGACCAGAGCAAACCCCCAATAAGCATGTGATGAAATGGTCGCAAAGCAGAATCCACATAAAATTCCTCTTGGCCATCTCCCTTCTTATCCACCCCTCTTACCATAACCGCTTTCCAGCTTTATCAACAGTCCTTGGCATCAGGAATTATAAGCAGTTGAATAAGAGGAGCTTTATGAAGAAGATGAGAATCTACTGAAAAATACCCTTCTCCTTCATGAACTTAGGAAAATCCCAGAAAATCTTGACTGGGTCAAAAGGTCTACAGCATACTGAGTATGGGGCCAAATGGGGAGGGATGAACGGGGAACAAGTGTTCTTCCTCTTGGTCCCCATGTAGGGACCTGTGGGGTCATCTATGGGCCGCCCCCGCCCCCCCCGCCCCCCCCCCCCCCCCCCCCCCGCACATTGAAAGCGCTTCAGAGCATCTTCATGGGCAGGGTCACCAGAGGCCACAGAGACCACGCCCCTCCAGTCAGCCATTCAGTATAGTTATTTATTGGGGGCTCTGCTGAGCTGAAGTTCTTCAGGGATGTAGTAAGAAGGGCAACACGCAATCACTGCCCCTAGAGCTTAGAACCTACTGGGAATGAGTCAAACCTGTGCAGTAGGCTGGGTGCTGACAGACATCAGAAAAGGGGGCACCTGTGAGGGCTAGGAGTGACGGTTGAAATTTTGTTAACATTGCACTCTGATTGGAAGCCTCTCATATTTTCAGACCTCCAGGAATGGAAATTTCATGCCTTATCCTGGTCCACTGACCTCCACCAGTAGTGAACTGATTCTGTCTTGCAGCCTTCTTTGAGTCACGGTGTCACTTATGGCTGTGGAAAATGCTCGACCTTCCTTGGCCCAGCCTTTGTCTCCCTAGACGGAGTCCCATTCCCCCAGCTCCCTCTGCCCCAGCTCGTTCACGTGGAGGAAGGAAGAGAAGAAGCTGGGCTACGGTATTCAGTCCTGGTTCCGCTTCCACAGTGACCGAGTGGCTTATCCTTCCATTCCTTGGGGTCCCGGGTCTCTTGCTGGGAGACTCAGGCTGGTGTGGAGAGGAGGAGGGTCAACCTGGAGCCTCTTCCTTCCCACCTGGGGTGGCTGGCCTGGCTGGAGGCCCAGCTCCGGGGACTGTGTCATCTGAATCAAGGTGACCCCTGATGACCTTCCTGTCTTCTGAGCTGCACAGACACAGAGCACACTGTGAGGGTCCTGGGCGCTGAGCCTGATTCCCCAAGAACCACCCTCACCCGCTGCAAGCGTCAAGGACTTCTTGACACAGACGGTTTCTAATCAGACCCTTAGATCCGCAGAGACTGGGCCAGGCCTTCAGGGCCCTGGGTCTGGGAAGCTTAGCCCCTTTTGCTTGCTCCCAGAGTATCTCACCCTTTCTTTGCCACATCTAACCACCGTGGAGCAGTCGCTTTAGATGTGTTTAAACCTGGGCCTGGTGCTGTAAGAGGTCTGCAGAGGGTGCAGGCATAGTTTGGCTGTACCTCTGGGCCCTGTACTCCTGTCTGCTGCCAGCATTGTTCACGTGGTTCCTAGGCCTACACTGAGCAACAGTCTCACCATTCTCTGAAGAACGTCTCCCTAGGCTCTCGGACATCACCAGGACGTAAATAAACAGATGACTTTCCCATTTGACAGAGAAAGGAACCAAGGCCAAGCTTGGCTAGCATGGCCCAGACTAGCATTTAGCATTTCTGCATCCAGCAGTCCCGGACGTGCCCCAGTCCTGAGGGTGTCAGAGGGGAACGAGCCCTCCCCTCTGCGGGCCTGGGGCGAATTAGACCCCACTCACAGCTCTTTTTCCTCTGGAGCTTCCTTTTCCACAGAACAAGGGTCACCAGCATAAGCGGGCACAGCACCGACGAGACTGGAGTCAGGATCCCGCAGAAGTTCTCTTCCAGAGAAGCGCTGCAGAGGAAGCAGCAGGAGTGGGCGTCAGAAGAGCACAAGAGAGGGGGGCCTGGAGAGCCCTGCACCCCTCATTTTAGAGGCGACCTGGAGGCCTGGGCCGGCCGGCTGCCCTCGTCCCACCGCTGGCCGGTTAGTTGCTGACCTGGGACGCGGTCCCCTGCCTCCCGGTTTCCAAGTCCTCCGTCCTGTCCCTCCCCGACCACCTGTGTGGAGTCCCTGCCAATGGGCCGCAGGGGCCAAGAGAACTGAGTCAGGGTCAGGGAATCCATGCTAGGCATTTGGCTCTGCCGCAAAGTGTCTCTTTGTGGCTTCGGTGAGTCACCCGCCACCCCATCTTGCCACCTGCTGGAGCTTTGTTTCCTCATCTTTAAGGAAGCAAAAGTCCCAACAGTCCCACCTAAATATTCTGAATATTCTGTTGCTTAGATGTTTGCTCAGTCACGTGAAAATACTCAGATGGCGTTCTCCCAGTGAGGACCTTGGAAGGAGGGAGCATTCTGACCCCCCGTGACCTTTGCCCTTCACTGTCCTGAGGCTACAGAGGGGGAGCAGAGGCATGAGCAGACCCAAGGGCGCATGAAGCTGAGCTCACTGAGGGAGCAGGCAGATGTGCAGCCCCAGGGGAGGGGGCCTGGGGGTTACCTCTTTACGGAAGACTCCCTGGCTGGGGGCCCGAGGGGCCCCACTGCCAGGGCCTGGCTCGGCATCACGTGTGAACCACCGTCTCTGGCAGGGGTGCCCAGGTCGCCGTCACCGCTTCCCTCCGCAGATGCCATCTCTATGCGGGTTGGCTCTGAGGTCCACACAGCTGCAGCCGGGATGGTCCCTTCAACGGAGCCCAGGCTCTGTGGCTCAGAAGCCGATGTCTCCTCTTGGAGGGGTTCCCACATCCATCTTTCTGAGGCCAGGGTTGATGGCCTAACGCTCCCTGCCGCTGTCTCAGTGGTGCCCGGGGTTGTGCTGATGCTCTCTGTCTCCTCGCTTGGCCTGTCAGCCCCAGGAGTAGTTTCCCTCTCTCTTTTGCTGGCCGTGGCCCTGGTTGCTTCTGAATTGCTGGTGCTCCACACCAGACCCCGTTCTGTAGCGCTGGTCATGCCTCTGACTGTTGAAGCCGGACTCTGCACAGTGGGCACAGTTGCCCAGACGGAGCCCTCTGCCTGGCTGCCTGTCCCTGGAGCCAGTACTGCAGCTGCTCCTGGGGTTTGCCCTCCCGTGGCTGAAGCCGTGGTTTTCCTGGCTCCTGGAGTCAGGGCAGCCGTATCCCATCCTGTCCTCTGTCTTCCTGTCGTCTGGGTGTTTCCTCGTGTGCATCTTTTGGCTGTTGGGGGTGATGCTATTTCAAAGGATCCTGTGATGAGCTCACCATAGGCCAGAGTGGCTGTGGGGATGGTTCTGGAAAGACCTGTGTGAACAGCAGAAGGAGGCCTAATGAGAGGGCCGCCCGGGCAGCCTGCAGGCTTTAGCAAAGGACATCAGGCTTGAGGTGTCTGCCGCTAGAATGTCCCCTCACTAAGCAGTGCCGTCTTTGGCCAGTATATTGGATAAAACAGAGAAAGCCAGTCTGTTGCGAATATTGACACTTTATGTCCCTGTCTCGTTTTCTGCCCACGTGTTCTCTATCCGACTGCCCCAGGACCCCGTTCTGTCCTCCATGTACTGCTCTGCAAATGAGAAAAAAGGAAAAACTCCAGTCACAGCAGAGTGGCCAGTGTCTGCAGATGGTTAGAGAGCAGCCTCTAATCGAACAGTGCTCTCTCTGGACTCCTGCCTGCCTGCACCTCCTCTCACAGCCTGGACGCCCTTCCCTGGACTCCGGACAGCTCTCCGGAACTGACTGCACAGGACCCCGGCCTGGCCGCCGCCGGACGCCTGCTGAGAGGCTCCGCCTTAGGAAGGGTTCCGTCCTGCCCATCTGACCTGCTCCGCACGTCTGAACAAAGAGACGAGACCATAAGAAGCCACATTATCTAACCCACTGGCTTCACGGAACCCTCTTCAAATACACATGCCACAACGTTCAGGGGGAATAGGGTGGGATCGCTTAGGGGGAGACCCTAGTATTGGGCCGTTGGCGCAGCTGGGCCATTTTCCCTGGTATCTACCTTCCCTCCGTCTGAAATGCAAGCCCGCACCTTCGGCCCTAGCATGACCCCAGCTTTCATCACTGTCCTTGTGTTTAACGCCCTCCTGGGCCTCTGGGCTTCCTGTGGTCTCTCCCCCTTCCTAGAATTCACCACACCTGACCCGCCAGCCGCCGGCCCTGACCTGGAGAGACCGTCAGGTTCATGCTGAAGAAAAGCGCGTTGTTTGAGCTCCCGAGGCCGCAGCGGTAGCGCCCCTCATCCTCCGGGGTCAGCTGGGACAGCCTCACCACGAACAAGCCTCTTTTCGGGAAGTCTGCGAGGGCCACGCGGCCGCGGTAGCGCAGGTGCGTGTAGTGGTTGGTGGACACGATGGTGCGGCAGACCCCCGTTGAGGGCCTAAGGCGGCACCAGTACTTCCTCTGGTGGCTATTGATGGCCGAGCGGGGGTACCGGCACCGGATGGTCACAGCTCCCCCAGACTCCCCGGACACCAGCCGTGGGCCCGTCAGTGCACTGGCGGCTGCAGGCAGAGGGAGAAAGTGTGCTAAGTGTGTCGCCGTTTGAGGAGCTCTGAGCTCCAGACTGTGCTAGAATTAGGGAACAGGTCAGAAAGTGCCCCTGTGAGAGTAGAGCTTTCGTTGTTGTAGGTGTTTATTTGCTAAAGTCATGTCTGCCTCTTCTGTGATCCCCCATGGACTGTGGCCCTGCCAGGCTCCACTGTCCATGGGGTTTCCCAAGCAAGAATACTGGAGTGGGCTGCCATTTCCTCTTCCGGGGGATCTTCCCGACCCAGGGATCGAACCTGTGCCTACTGCGTTAACAGGAGGGTTCTTCACCACTGAGCCACTGGGGAAGCTAAAAAGAACCAACATAGAAATGTCAGTGCTTAGCACCAGATCAGGAGTGGCCCCAAGGGGTGGAATGGAGCTGTGTGGAAGTCCCCATCTGAGAGATGAGAATGCAAGAATGATCTTACCACTGTTCAGCTAACCACCATAGAATTTACCATGTGCCAGCTGATCTTCTGAGAGTCTGCCCAGAGCCTGGGTTCTAGCCACTGGGTTCCAGTGCAGATGTTTTTTAAAAATGTAAAAGAGAGATACTAGAACAACGAGGTCCCACTGTATAGCAGAGGGAACTATATCCAGTATTCTTTGATAAACCACAATGGAAAAGGAGATGAAAAAGAATATACATATACGTATAACTGACTCACTTTGCGGTATAGCGGAAATTAATACAACATTGTGAATCAGGTATACTTCAATACATTTTTTTTAAAAGAGAGATGTTAAATAGTAAAAACGGAAGCGTTTGCTTGCTGCTGAAAGGAGAGAGTGCCGGAAGCACAGGAATCCTGCCCTGCTTGGCGGTACCTCCTCAGACCAGCGCTTGCAACACTACTCACTTTTCTCTAGAAGTGGAAACCACCAAGGGCTGCCGTCAAAGCCGAGCAGAACTGTGACTACGTCTGCTTTGGCAGTGCCTGTGATCACAGCTGAAGCTCAGTCTACGGCCCTTTCACTGACAGCCTCTTCACACTGGCTCTGGGATGTCTCTGCCCCTTGACAAAATCTCAGACATAATTTCAAGTACAGTAGCTTTTGTAATCTCATTTGGATAAGAAAACACACAGCCCAGTGCTTCTTGCAATTCCAATCTCTTATCCAGTTGAAGCCTTTATCCTTTCTTCCAGCTATGCTTGGAGGCCTGATGTTTGGGAGGGGGACAGCTCAGGGTCTTTGCTTTGCTGGACCCCTTTCTCTACTCAGAACTGCTGTTGGGGCCCCTCTGGGGCTGGGCTTGGAGGGGAGAGGGGAGGGGAGGAGGAGTCCTGACCTGCAGGTGGCATCCTCCGGGCAAGGTCGCATCCTTCCCCGTTGCCTCCCAGATTCCCTGTCAGGGCCTCTCTGCAATTAGTTCCCTCCTGGTAGGAACTGCCTCTGCTCCTGCTGGCCTTTTAATGGCCCCTTGACATCAAGCCTGTGACCTGGGGCCGCATACCCCTCCGGTTGAAGTCACAGTCCCCTGTGGGTGGCCCTCTTGCTGGAGGCCCTGGGGCAGCTCCTTCTCTGGGATCCACATTTGGTCCCTGCTGGAACCGAGCTGTTGGGAGACTGCTGGGACTACAGCAAGCTTGTTGAGTGGCTTCCTAGAGGTCCCTTCTCTTACTCCTCTAAAAGTGGGGAAGAGGTGAGCCCTCTGTCCCTCATGGACAGATGGTGCAGGGCGCATCACACTGCCTCTTTCCAGAAAGCTCTTACTGTGAGCTCTTCTTTTTGACCCCTGATGATTCTGCGGGTGACGACATGGGGGGCTATTTCTGGAACGACCAGCTTTGCCATCTCTCTCCACAGTCCTGTCCAGGTGCTTCAACATCTTGCTTTAGAATATGGGTGCCTGGCATCTACAATTTTTCTATGTCTTTGAAAGTGAAAGTGAAAGTCGCTCACTCGTGTCTGACTCTTTGTGACCCCACAGTCTATGCAGTCCATGGAATTCTCCAGCCCAGAATTCTGAAGTGGGTAGCCTTTCCCTTCTCCAGAGGATCTTCCCAACCCAGGGATCAAACCCAGGTCTCCCGCACTATGGGCAGATTCTTTACCAGCTGAGCCACAAGGAAGCCAAGAATATTAGAGTGGGTAGTCTATCCCCTCTCCAGTGGATCTTCCTGACCCAGGAATTGAACCGGGGTCTCCCGCACTGCAGGTGGATTCTTTACCAACTGAGCTATCAGGGAAGCTCCATGTGTTTAACACCTCTGAACCCAAGAAAGTTTAATCCTGTTGCCAGGACTGGCTGCATAATTTGCAAGGCCCAGTGCAAAATAAAAATGGAGGACCTCTCGTTCCAAAGTTACTAAGAGTTCACTAAGGCAATAGTGGAGCATTAAACCAGGCACCTTATAAATGGGGCCCTGTGACTGCACAGGGCACATGCCCATAAAGCTGGCCTGCCTCTTGCATATGTCTTAAGCTCTTATTATAGGAAGAGTCAAGACCATAAATGTTAGAGATAGATCAATACTCACTGTGGGTTTAATTAAATGACACACTGCAACTATGGCACTGTTGATAAAGTTACATAGCAACTTATCATAGAAAGCAAGAATCTTTGTAATTACAAACAAGGACTATCTCAGGACAACAATGATGACGCTCTGATTTCTGGAATCTGTGTGTGATCTACATGTGTGTGTGTGGGGGGCAGAACAAGAGGATTGATGAGCCCCATTGATCAGCAGGATGGGGTGTTCTGACTTTGCAGTTGAGAGCTGATTAGGAATCCTTAATCAACTTTTGCAAGGCACATTTTTTTTATCTTATCAATATCAAATTTCATGCATCCTTAAGAACTTGTTCAGTGGATAACTGGTAGCTCTTGCGTGTGTGCGTGCCAAGTTGCTTCAGCCGTGTCTGACTCTTTGCAACCCCGTGGACTGTAGCCCGAGAGGTTCCTCTGTTCATGGGATTCTCCAGGCAAGAATAGTGAAGTGGGTTGCTGTGCTCTCCTCCAGGGGATCTTTCCGACCCAGGGGTCGAGCCTGCGTCTCTTATGTCTCCTGCATTGGCGGGCAGGTTCGTTACCCCTAGAGCCACTCAGGAAGCCTGACTCTTATGTAAGCGCTTAATTATGTATGATAAAGGCTTTGGGAATTTTGGACTAGTTGACTGTGAGAAGTAAAGGAAGGGCTGGCGTTTTAGGGTCAGTGTGATGGCTCCCAGGGGCCCCTTTGGTGGAGGTGGTGCCCCTGCTCTCATTCACCCACCATCTCCCAGTAGTGTCCGCTGTGTGGCTTCAGGCAGGGACGGGCAAGTGAGGCCTGCAGCTGGAGACTTGGTGTGAGGAGGTGCAAGGGGCACGTGGCAGGAGCAGGGAGAGCCGGCTTGGGCCTGGGGTGGATCACTTCTGCCCCAGCAACAGGATGAGAAAGGCCCCACCTTTGACCAGTGGTGGGGCCCAGTGGGGAGAGAACCAGCCTGCAGCCATCTGAGATGGGGTCTTCTGTGTGCAGGGACCACAGCGGGGAGATGGCCCCTGGAGGGGTCCGCAAGGACATTCACAAGAAGAAGCACCAGCTCTGAAGCCTGCCAGGCCAGAGAGCTCCAGGCCACTCCATCAGGTATGAGCAGCCTGCCTCCTGCTTCCCCTCCCACTCGCCACTCTGACTCTGTTGGGGTCGCAGGTGCCAGCTGCCTCCGAGGCGGGGAGAAAGACCAGGGGAGAGGGGAAGGCAGCCTCACACCCCTCCCTGCCTTTCTGACTGCAGGCCTGGGGTGGCCAGGGTGGGGGGCATATCTCTGAATGAAGATGAAATGGTTGACCAAAATATTTAGCTGGTTACTTAAAATGATCCAATTAGAACTTTCGAGACTTGAAAAATCATGGGCCTGCCTGAGTTTTCATCTGGGGGCCAGGAAGCTTGCTCCTACTGAAAAATTTTAAAGGGGGCAGTGAGAGATGAAAATAAAGAGGTGGTGTGATTATATCTCAGAGGTTTCTTGCTCCAACATTAGCTACCTTTGATTCATTAAAATCTGATTTGTTTATAAGCCAAACAAAATTGTTTTTGGTGTTATTATTTGTTGTTCAGTCAATAGATCACATCTGACTCTTTGTGACCCCATGGACTGCAGCACACCAGGCTTCCCTGTCCATCACCAGCTCCTGGAGTTTACTCAAACTCATGTCCATTGAGTTGGTGATGCCATCCAACCATTTCATCCTCTGTCATCCCCTTCTCCTCCTGCCTTCAATCTTTCCTAGCATCAGGGTGTTATCATAGCATTTATTTGTTAATTTACTCTTTCAACATTTTTTATTAAGCAGCTACTTGGATACTCTGGGCACAAACTTATTGCCTTCCTTAGTGGCTCCCCATTACCATCAGAAAAAAACCAGACACCACAGCATGGAGACAGGACTGTGCTGCCCTGTCTGAGCCTGATCACCGCACCAGCCTGCAACTTGACTTTCGTCCATCTGTCCCTAGTGCCTGACACAGGGTAGGCCCTCCCTAAGTGTGCATTGACTAAAGAACAAAATGCATCCATGTGGTTTTCATTTACCCATCTGGTTTCTTTGTAGACTCTGCGCTCTCTAAGGCAAGGTCTTCGTCTTTGCATGACTGGTACTGTGGCCTGGCACTTGAGTTATTTTAGAATGAGTGCTAATAGAGCAGCGCTATCCTGGAACCCATATCTCGGAAATGCAGCTGACTTTCAGTCGTCAACTTGAATTGAAGAGGGCAGAGACAGATCAAAACACTGAGTATCCCAGCGATCATCAGGTCAGACATACACCTTTTTGTGTGAGCTCTTGCCTCCCACACTCTCCCTGGGCCCAGATCCAATCACTCCCTCTCTCCAAAGCCATGGAGAATGCCTGTCCTTTGGAGGGGTTGCTGAAGGCCACTGAGGTGCCCGCCAGGCTGCAGCCTGGAAGGCTCAGGTGTGGGTGTGCACGCTCTGAATCTGGCTGTTTGGGACTCACCCGGCAGCAGGCACATCAGGAGGAAGATGAGCATTCTCCATCCTGCCCTCTGGCTGGTGACCTGCAAGAAAAAACCACTGTCAATGAGGAGGCCTGAGAGCAGGCGAGTGAGACACCGGTCCAGTAGCCCTGGGACCTGGTTGGTCGCCTTCTCACTCTGGGATCGGGGTGAGCTCAGCAATGGGGCCGGATCAGCTCCATTTTGAGAGAAGCCTGGCTCCATCCTCATGGCCCCAGACACGCACATTTGGCCTGGCTTGCTGCCACCAAGCCTGGAAAAACTCCCTCCGTGGCATGCCAGCCCCAGCACCCGCTTGCCAGCCTGGGGCTCTAGATCTTGGGGAGCACTGTGTAGTGGAAACTCTCCAAGCCAGAAGTTTAAGCCTTAGTTGGAACTGTGGGACCCTGGAAAGGTTACTCAGTGTTGGAGATCAGCTTCCTCTCCCGGGGAATAAGACTCAGTACAGGGTGCTGTGCCACTTAAATGAGTGAGTTAGAAGCGTCCACAGGGGGCCTGGTGCCGAGTCTCCCACTTCCCCTTCTGTTTCACAGAAGGATTGCGTCCTTCGAGGAAAAATCTCACTGGTGTGAGCCTCCAGGCAACAGCAGGAGTTAAAAATCAACTCTCAGGCCAAGTCATTCCTGCCTGAGGGTCCTGTTCGGTCTCTCCTCCACAAGCTCTCGAAATCCCTCCCTGGCCCCTGGCCCTTGCTGATCTCCCCCTGCTCTGGTCTCTCCCACAAGCCGGGGAGGTCCTGGAAGGTAGGACTTTGAACCTCCAGGCTCTGAATTGGGATCTAGCCTGGTGCAGTTGCCCAAGGCACGTAACTGAGCATAACCAAACACGTTATGAACAAGAACCTCTCACTGTTCTGACAAACACCATACTGACCATTATCAATAGCCCTTTGTTGCTTGCTGATTGAAAAAAGGCTAGGATTGTGTTAATACATTATGCTTACTTTGTAGTCCCCAGAGGGTTTTCATGGATGCTTTTTGGGTGGTTAAAAAAATCTCTTCTTTGAATATATCTACTGCCTGCAGCTCCTGGGACCTGTGGATACTTTTTCTAAAGAAATCAAACTGAAGTTAGCCATTGTTTCCTCCTTCCCACTCTAATACCTGTCCTGCTCATGTTGAGAACGGCTTCATACAGTCATAATCTGGTCCCCTCACCCCACTCCCTGTCCAAATGGACAAAACCGCATGTGGCCAGTGGCCAGGCTGGGCTTGGGCTAAATGAGGAGAAAAGGGAACAAGGTGGGAGTGGTGGGGGTGTGCAGAGGAAACAGGAGAAGGGGGAAGGAAGGGTGAGGCAGGAGGTGAGGGAAAGGAGAGAGAGGAGAGAAGGAGTCCGTGGTCGGCTCTGTGATGCAGCTTGCAGCCTCAGCATGGCTCTGCCTGGCCATGCCCACTCAAGCCTCTGCCAGCTGTACCCAGGTGGAGCCCTCAGGGTGGTCAGATTCGGCAAGGTTCACAGGTTCCCTCTGCCTCCTGTCTCAGGCACCGTCATGGCAGCCTCAAGCCCTCCCTGCCCTCTAAGCTGCTGGCTTCCTGCTCTCATCTGGAGGCTCTCCCAGGTGTGTCTGCACCTAATCTGTTGTTTGATTAATATCCACCAGGTCCAGGCTACTTCTGGGGCTGCTGTCCAGGTTCCTGCAGGCGGGTTTTTCTCAAGTGCCAAGTGCTGACACAGCACACGCTGGGGCCAAAGTCTGCACAGCCCTGCCCAACTTCTCTGAAGCCCCAGTGGGTGCAGCTATCTCTTGGCTGCAGGAGCAAAACTGCCTCTGCAGGGCAATGAGGAAGCATGGGGTGTGAGATAAAATGCCTCCAAGGAGTTATCAGCCTTGATTGGATGTTGCGAGGATAACATTCAACGGAAAGTCTCCAAGTCAACAAACCTCTTTCTAAGAGACAGGGAGCCCCAACTCAGTAGCTTGAGGCCAAATAACTCTAGGATCGTGCATCGCATTTTAGAGGACAAGGCACATTGGGGAATTCTCTTGTCCCTCAGTCCCACTGGGAAGGGCTCTATCCCAGCTTCAGCCCAGGCTGGTGTGTAACTCCTCAAGTCCTTGCTTGAGGCAGGAAGGAGGCAGGTGTAGAGAAAGAGCACAGAACCAGGATTCAGGAGGTTCCGTGTTGCCCATGGCAATGACCTTGAGCAAAGCATCTCCACAGCCTCGCAAAAGCTTTGACTGAAGGAGCTCCATGCTTCCTTCTCCTTCTTAATGTTAACATGTGTGTGTGCTAAGTTGCTTTAGTTGTGTCTGACTCTTTGCAACCCTAAGGACTGTAACCCTGCAGGCTCCTCTGTCCATGGGGTTCTCCAGATAAGAATACTGGAGTGGGTTGCCATGCTCTCCTCCACGGGATCTTCCTGACACCAGGGATTGAATCTGTGTCTCTCATGTCTCCTGCATCAGCAGGCTGGGTTCTTCGCCACTAGTAGCACCTGGGAAGCCCTTCTTAACGTTAGTTGGTTCTAAGTCACTCAGGGGACTGTAAGGAGTCCTACACTCTGGAGGGAGGGAGAGTGGGAGTGAGAGAAGAGTAAGACCAAAGGAGGGAGATGCTGGCCTGACCTCCAGGATCCTTCCCTGGCCCCTGGGAGCAGGGCCTGGTTGTTCTGGGACAGTTGCTGCTGCCCTTCATCACCCACATCAGGAGACAAGCCCCCAACCCCTTGGGGAAAGCCTCGTCTCACCTTTGGATCTCCAGGCTTAGCTGGGGATTCTAGATCCATCTCAATCCAGAAATAAAATCCACTTGGACTTTTCCTTTTCTATTTTTGACGTGCTGATGATTGGAAACCTTCTAGTTTCTTTTCTTTAAACCTTGAGGCTGAGTTGGCTGTCCGATGCACTGGAAGGCAGCTGGAGTTAGCGCTGGAAACTGGAGGCGTGAGGCATAGGGCTGCCGCTCCCCACTCTACACTCCCATCAGGTCGCTTCGCACTGGGCCTTAGTTCTTATTTCTTATAATAGGGAGCCAGTCCAGGCCCCCTGTCATTCCCACCACCCCTTATTCCTGCAGAGCTTTTCCAGGGGTGACGACAGTAGCTTTAAGGGAGACTCACAGACACATATCCTTCTACCACTTATGTCCCCTCCAGTCCAGGGCCCAGAGTTTTTAGAATGCCCCAGGTCAGCCAGTTCATTCAGAACTCTCCTGGATAAGTGATGCAACAGCTTGGGCAGAAGAGAAAATTCAGGAAAGGAATTCCCCTGCTGTCTGGCTGGCAGCTGGTGCCTACTAGCTGACCTGTCCCCTTCGACTTCCATGGGGGGGCAGTTTGAGGCCCTGACTCCAGTTCAGCTGGACGCTTGGCAGCTACCACTCATGCTCTGGACAAAACACAATACAGTGAATGAGAGGATCTCCATGGAGAGGGAACACTGGCAAGTGTAGCTTATCCAGGTGGATGACGTCCTTCAAAATTACCCCAATGTTTCCCTGTGGAAAAGATTTCATGGAAATATCTTGCAGAAGATGTAATTTGTCTTCCTCTTTTGGCTTTAAACAGACATTAAAACGGCAGGCATAGGCCAAGCACTCAACAACGAAGGGGCTTCAGGGGATACAAGTGCTACAGCTGAAGACTCTCACCAGGACCGCTGCTAGATTAGATAGTACTCTTGAGGCAACTAGAAATGACACTTCTTCCTTAAAATAAATAGATGTAGTTGGCGTATTGTTACATATTGGAAACCACTGGGAAAGCATGTATTGCCTATGCTTTCCCCCTTCCAGGTTTGCAGACAGAACCGAGTCACTGAAAGCAATAGGAGAGGAAAAGAAATACCTCCAGGGGATGCCTAGAGTATGGTTGGGACAAGACCATCTCATGCAGTGATGCATGCCAGTGTCCTTGTGTTACAGAACCCAGGTCTGGCTGCGTGCTGCTCAGAAGCCATTAAAGAGGCCAGGTTGGTGCAAAGGAAAGTTTGCTTTATTTTGGATGCAGGCAATTGTTGCGGAAGCTGGACACCTGTCCAAAGGTCTATCATCGGCACTGACAGCCAGGGGTAAGAGCTTTTATAGACAGAGGGAGGGGGCTATTTGCAGAAACAGCACGGTCAGCTCTGATAGTCATCTTGAAATTGGTCATCAGTGATCTGGCCAGTGTCATCTTGATTAAGTACAGTTAATCTTCTGTTCCAGGATCTGTTTTTTTCCACTTCTTGAGGCCTGTTCTCAGAATCGTGGCAGCTTATGTCATGTCTACAGTCTGGCCACCATGTACTTAACTTCTCCACCTGGTGGGGGTTTCATTATCTCTAAGAGCTCATGGGATACAGCTCAGAATACTACCTGTAGCCCTTGACAAGGAACTAAGGGTACTTGACTGTTCTTAATGAGCACATTATTATTATTATTTGGTTTCCTTTGACTGTTTCCCCTTGTTTCTACATTTCTTACTTCTCTGATTAAACTTATGCTTTGGCTAAAGTTTTTCCGCAGACAAAAGGCAGGCTGAGGACCTGGGGGGCCAGGACCATTAGGGCCCTGCTGCTGCTGCTGCTGCTAAATCACTTTGGTCATGTCTGACTCTTGGCGACCCCATGGGCTGCAGCCCACTGGGCTCCTCCTGCATGGGATTTTCCAGGCGAGAGTACCGCAGTGGGGTGCCGTTGCCTTCTCTGCCATAGGCCCCTGCTCTGTCTCATTTGTGCACAGCTGTGTGTGCTGCTGTCCCAGGACCTGGTCATGGCCTTCAGATCTTCGCGAACACCTAGAGCGTCCCTTGTAAGTAGGAACACATCTACCATGTGGGTGGCCTCCCCTCAGCTGTGGCACCCTGTCACAGTGTACAGGCTGAAGATCTGTGCATGGCAGTCCTGCCTTCAGAAACTCATCCTCAGAGGTGAATGACCCCTATGCAGGTGCAGAGAGGATTGATGCTTGGCTAGAGTCTCCCCTTCCAGCTCCTCAGAAAGCAGCATAGCCTTGTGGTTGATCACACAGACTTTGGAATTAGGCTCCCCTAAACTGATATCCCAGTTGTATTTTTCACTGGGAAAGTGATGTGGGTCAGATTACTTATCTTTTAGAAACTTCGTTTTCCTAATCAGTAAAGCAGGAGAATAGTAGCACCTACCTCATAAAGTTATTATGTGAATTAAGTGTGATAAACTATGGAACTTGAAGTGCCTAACAGGCAGTAAAGTCTCAGTAAATATTAGCTGATAGTGTTAATAGCTTAACACACAGCAACAGGGAGCAAGTGTCTTACAATGATCAAACTGTCCCCCCACGTCCTTTTTGAATGTTTTCACCTATTCTGAGGTCTGCTGCTCTTTATCCTTTTTTTTTTTTTCCTTTTGCCATTTGAAAGATTAAAGGAAAGTCAGTTTTACTCAGGATACGTAAATGGAATGACCTTGTATTTAAAAATAAATACCTGTCAAATTTTCATTATTTTATAACCTATGTGGTCATTAAAAAAGATAATAATGTCTTCTTTTGGAGTACCTTAAAGGCATTTTTATTATAAATACATGAATTACAAAGCCAGTTAGTTTGGAAAGCAAGGGCTAGTTTTCAGAGCATTAGTCCAAAGCCAAAGTGGTCCCCTCTCTGAAACTTTGTGGAGGTAAAAACTGTGCTGGCTACTTCTCTTGGGAGCATAACTGAATTCCCTTGCCCAGCACAAAGGCACAGGTGTTCTGTTTACATGGATTTATGACACTGTGACCTTCTGATTACAGGGCCCAGATGCCAGAAAAAGGCGAAATAATACTTAGACCAAATGTCAGATCTGGGAAGAGCTTTATTCACTTCCTGACCTCCCCATCTCCAACCCCCAATTCCAGTTGTAGCAAAGGCTCTTATTTGCTCAATAGACACACTAGAGTGAAAATCAGCATACAGAATACTAACCAATGCAAAAAAATCATTTGTTCTGAAAGAATCTATATTAATCTCTCTCCTCTCCAAAACATGTTTTCTAATGAATAATTAAGAACAGTGTATAGAGATGTTTTACGCTTCCATGTTGCTAGTGGTCAAGATTTACATTCCTCCTTGCATATCATTAAGAAGAGGTAGCAAGAATACACAGAAGAATCGTACAAAAAATCTTCACAACCAAGATAATCATGATGGTATGATCACTTACCTAGTGCCAGACATCCTGGAATGTGAAGTCAAGTGGGCCTTAGAAAGCATCACTACGAACAAAGCTAGTGGAGGTGATGGAATTCCAGTTGAGCTGTTTCAAATCCTGAAAGGTGATGCTGTGAAAGTGCTACACTCAATATGCCAGCAAATTTGGGAAACTGAGCAGTGGCCACAGGACTGGAAAAGGTCAGTTTTCTTTCCAATCCCAAAGAAAGGCAATGCCAAAGAATGTTCAAACTACTGCACAATTGCACTCATCTCACATGCTTGTAAAGTAATGCTCAAAATTCTGCAAGCCAGGCTTCAGCAGTACATGAACCGTGAACTTTCAGATGTTCAAGCTGGTTTTAGAAAAGGCAGAGGAACCAGAGATCAAATTGCCAACATCTGCTGGATCATTGAAAAAGCAAGAGAGTTCCAGAAAATCATCTATTTCTGCTTTATTGACTATGTCAAAGCCTTTGAAAGCGTGGATCACAATAAACTGCGGAAAATTCTGAAAGAGATGGGAATACCAGACCACCTGACCTGCCTCTTGAGAAACCTTTATGCAGGTCAGGAAGACAGTTAGAACTGGACATGGAACAACAAACTGGTTCCAAATAGGAAAAGGAGTACATCAAGGCTGTATATTGTCACCCTACTTATTTAACTTCTATGCAGAGTACATCATGAGAAACGCTGGGCTGGAAGAAACACAAGCTGGAATCAAGATTGCCGGGAGAAATACCAATAACCTCAGATATGCAGATGACACCACCCTTATGGCAGAAAGTGAAGAGGAGCTAAAGAGCCTCTTGATGAGAGTGAAAGAGGAGAGTGAAAAAGTTGCCTTAAAGCTCAACATTCAGAAAATGAAGATCATGGCATCTGGTCCCATCACTTCATGGGAAATAGATGGGGAAACAGTGGAAACAGTGTCAGACTTTATTTTTGGGGGCTCCAAATCACTGCAGATGGTGATTGAAGCCATGAAATTAAAAGACACTTACTCCTTGGAAGGAAATTAAAAGACACTTACTCCTTGGAAGGAAAGTTATGACCAACCTAGATAGCATATTCAAAAGCAGACATTACTTTGCCAACAAAGGTCCGTCTAGTCAAGGCTATGGTTTTTCCAGTGGTCATGGATGGATGTGAGAGTTGGACTGTGAAGAAAGCTGAGTGCCGAAGAACTGATGCTTTTGAACATCAAAAGCATGTTGATGTTGAACACACAAAAGCATGTGTTGGAGAAGACTCTTGAGTTCCTGGGACTGCAAGGAGATCCAACCAGTCCATTCTAAAGGAGATCAGCTCTGGGTGTTCTTTGGAAGGAATGATGCTAAAGCTGAAACTCCAGTACTTTGGCCACCTCATGTGAAGAGTTGACTCATTGGAAAAGATTCTGATGCTGGGAGGGATTGGGGGCAGGAGGAGAAGGGGACAACAGAGGATGAGATGGCTGGATGGCAACACCAACTCGATGGACATGAGTTTGAGTGAACTCCGGGAGTTGGTGATGGACAGGGAGGCCTGGCATGTTGCAATTCATGGGGTCGCAAAGAGTCAGACACGACTGAGCGAATGAACTGAACTGAACTGAGCTTGCACATCATTTTACATTTTTCTGCTTACTCTACCCACACAGCTTTTTTTCTCTCCTTGTTATTTGCAGGAGAGACTCTTCCCTTCTGTCCCTCCCTCACCAAAGCTCTGATCAGAATACTGAAGGCTGCAGAAAGTATTATTTAAAATGCTTGGAGGGACTTCCCTGGCAATCCAGTGGTTAAGACTCTTTCTGCCAATGCGGGGGACATGGGTTCCACCCCTGATCTGGAAACCAAGATCCCCACATGGCTCGGGGCAACTAAGCCCACTTGCTACAATTACTTAGCCCACTCGGCCTTGGGCCCGTGATCCATGACAAGAGCAGTCACTGGAATAAGAAAGACTGTAACTAGAGAGAACCTCCTGCTCCCCGCAACTAGAGAAAGCCTGCACACAGCAATGAAGATGCAGAGCAGTCAGAAAAAATAAAGTCATTTGGATTACTACAAGTCTTTTATGACTTCCTTAGAAATTCACAGGGGAAAGTGAACTATGAGACTTGTCACTCGTCCAGATGATAACAGAAGAAAGTGTTTGTATAGAACAAATGATCAGCTATAATGCCATTAACAAGCTTTTACAACTCCAATCATCATTGGGCTGATAGCAAAGATTACAATCCAGCAACATTCACACCCTCCAAACACAGAAGACATTCTAAAGCAGCCAGGAGTGTGTTGAGGTGGTTTAACTTCCTCCTGGGAAAAGCACAGAGTAAAGAACCCCAGGAGACCATGCCATAGCTCATAGCCGTGTACTCATAGCCTAAGGTCTTAGCTGATACTCATCTCGGGGTGCTGGTGGAGACTACTGTGGGAAAACATGCGCCACAGCTCTTAGCGTGAGCTTTCTGGAGTGACTTGAGTCTGGGGATTAAAACAAATGTATTTCTTACTGGTTGGGATTACTGGGTTAAGATCCTATTTGGAATAGACATTATCCTGTGATGACTAACCACTGGCCCTTGCAGGATGGAAGGGGCCCCAAATAACTACTTTGTCACGGAAGAGCAGCTGGTCTCCCCGAGGAATGGTGCTGGACGGGGGACTTGGGTCAGCTCTATTGCTCGCAGGCTGTATGGTCATTAGCAACAGTGCTAAACTCAGCCTGGTTAGCGAGAGTCCAGGCTGCTCGCGGGAGCCCATGGTCCTTCCCTCTGACCCTGGCCACTTCTCTTTTGTGTCCGTTGTGCCAGCACCATGGTGGCCGATGCCTGAAACTGGCTGATGTCAGGTGGCCAGATCATCCTGTCCGCTTTCTAATTTAGTGCTTCTTCCATGATGGATACTTTCTAGTGGGCATTAGCCTACGATACGAAGAGCTTCATGCTCCACACCACGCTCCCATTCACCCACATTCTCTAACCAATCTTTCTCTACCCAGACCTCTGAATATACTCTAACATCAGGACATTTTTCCTTTAACACAAATTAGATGACCAGGTCCACTGCCTAAAGCTCTGCTTATTGGAAGGATTCCCTTGCTTTCACTGCTTCTCAAGGCTACTCCTTGTAGCCCAACTAACTACTGTTTACTTTCAACTTGAGCCTACATATGGAACAAACGTGAAAGGGAAAGTCGCTCAGTCGTGTCCGACTCTTTGTGACCCCCTGGACTATACAGTCCATGGGATTCTCCAGGCCAGAATACTAGAGTGGGTAGCCTTTCCCCTCCCCAGGGGATCTTCCCAACCCAGGGATCCAACCCAGGTCTCCTGCATGCAGGTGGATTCTTTACCAGCTGAGCCACAACTCAACTATAGACGAAGCCTGGGTTTTGTTCCTCTGCCATGTGGTTTAAGACGTGCTCCTGTGTGGCCCCTTTTGAATGGAGTGGTGGGGGGCGGGGCGCTGCTGCAGCTGTGGTCATGGAGATGAGGGGCAGCCTACTGGCTCATGCAGCCTGCCTGTGCCCTCAATCCCAGCACACCCCATTTCTGCTGAGTCGCTTCTGGCCGACTTGACCTTAAGACCTCGTAGGTATAGTAGCCCTCAGTTCATGATGGGCAGTTCCAGATGCATATTCATCTTCAAAGGACACATGATTCTTCCTTGCAGATGGTATGGCCTTTCCAAAGAACCACAGGGGACTGTGCAATCATAAGCTCCACATAGTATCCTTTGCCAACACCTGTACTTCTCAGATTAAGTGGCAGGACTGCTTCCATCTCAGCCTGGACCTGCTGCTGAGCCTTTTCCCGACCTGGGCCCCACTCAAAGGGAAGAGCACTTCGTGCCACTTGCTGCCTGGCCTGGAGCAGGTTTCCCATGCGCTGCCTCCAGAGCCAGTGACTTGTCAAATATGCTGCTTCCTTCATTGGGGTGGAAGAGACATGATGTCCTGTCTTTCACTTGAGATGAGAGTCCCTGGCAGGTCCCTGATCACTGAACCCCTAAAAAGGTTGCTGATGTGACTGCCCCCCCGAATTTCCGTGAGGTTTTCCTCTGAGTCTTGTATATCTTACTGGGGCCTCCAACATGCTAACCGCTTCTTGCTCACATGGCCTCATTAGCATAATACCATCAATAAATAATGGACCCATATAACATTCTCCAGGGTGTCCAGATGGTCAGATCGTTTTGGACTGCATTGTGACATCGGGCAGGGGAGTTAACATAGCCTTGGGACCAAATTGTAAGTAAATGTTGTTATTCACCCAGACAAATGCAAAAAGTCTCTAACCCTCTCCTCTGAAGGGAAAAGCAAAGAATGCATTCACCAAACCAAAGCTTCATTTAATGTGCCTGAGGCCATATCAAATCTGCTATAGTAGATAAACAGATATGGTAGCTAGAATTGGGGTTAATAATCGGTTGAGTTTGCAGTGGTTTATTGTCATCCTCTAGAGTCCACTAGGTTTCTGTAGGGGCCAACTGTTGAGTTGAATAGAGACATTATGGGAATTGCCACTCTGCATCCTTAGATCCTTAAGTGAAGTGAAGTGAAGTCGCTCAGTTGTGTCCGACTTTTGCGACCCCATAGACTGCAGCCTGCCAGGCTCCTCTGTCCATGGGATTTTCTAGGCAAGAGTACTGGAGTGGATTGCCATTTCCTTCTCCAGGGGATCTTCCCAACCCAGGCCTCAAACCCGGGTTTCCTGCATTGTAGACAGAGGCTTTACCGTCTGAACCACCAAGGAAGTCCTTAGATCCTTAAAGGTGATGCAAATATTAAAAGTTCCTACCTATCATGAGATACTGTTTTGTATTTACGATCTTGGCTAGAGATGGGGCACTTTCACAAGCTTCCACCCGGCTTTCCTCACTGTGATAGCTCTTACCCAAAAGCCTAAGACCCAGTGACTCAACTAACAAGCAGGTCAGCCCCAGTTACACTTTCAGGGGCTGGAGAAATTACCACTGGGTATATCTGTAGACTCAGTGGGCACACTGTAACCAGACCTTGGCAGGGACTTTAGTCGTTACCTGGCCCCCATATGCCCCACTGGTTAGAATAGGGGGTCAGGGTGATGCACTGGTTCTCTGGGTATCATGTCAGCCCAGACTCTGTGTCCAATAGTCCTCAGAACAACTGGGGGTCCTCTTCTCCCAGTTACCCAACCGAACAACTGTGGGTCCCTTTGGGAAGGACTTATGGGATCTCAACTCTGTATGTTAGGTGTGGTGTTATAGGCTTTTCTTTTCTTTTCGGGACCTGGCTGAATCTGAGTCTGACGTATTATTGGGGTGGCTGCCCTTAGACTGTCATCCATCACTGACTTCTTTTAATGGTAGAATCTAAGAAACGATCTTGTTGGTTTTCATTTTGCCTGTGTGTGTGTCCTCAGTCCCTCAGTCATGTTCAACTTTGCAGCCCTATAGACTGTAGCCTGCCAGGCTCTTCTGTCCATGGGATTTTTCCTGCAAGAATACTGGAGTGTGTTGCCATTTCCTTCTCCAGGGAATCTTCTTGACCCAGGGATCAAACTCACATCTCCTGTGTCGGCAGGAGGATTTTTTTTTTTTTTTTTTACCACTGTGCTACCAGGGAAGCCCCATTTATTTTGCCTGTAAGAACACCAGATTCTTTTAATCATCTCTATAACTCTCTGGAGTTAGGGACTGTGTCTGCACTCCAATCCTGTTACTCATCGAATAATTGCGTCCACTTGGCCTCTTTGGTTCTGGGCCTCTTATCACCACTGGTATCACTGAGCCAAATTCTCCACCTACCTCTCCTACCAGCAGCCTGGCTTATGGAGAGCCCCCATCTATCTTTTTTAGTAATATTGGCTCATTTCTTGTAGTTTTTGTAAATATATATTCCCCAGGCCTTCTCATGGAACAAAATCATCTGGTAGGTGTTCCAAATGTATGGAACGTCCATTCTAGCACGATCCCTTCCTGAATCCTTTTATTTCTTCCTCCACTGCCCGCTGGAGGGGCACTGCCATTTCATTTGCCTCTAGCTTGTGCCACCACTTTCTCCATGCTTCTAGGAGTCACGGGAACAGCGAAGACTTCCTGAAGTCCCTGCCAGAGTGTTAAATCTTATATCCTTGGAAAGCTCTTCCCAGCACTATCTTCTATTTCAGCCTCCTTGGTCCAGACCTTCTGAGTCTAGTCCGACATGATTGCCTCTGATTTTGGCTGAGTCACGCTGACTAGGCCTTGCAGCTCATTTTCTTCCATTATCAGGACCAGCACCTCCCAACTGGGTGATGCTGGGACTTACCTCTACTTCATAAGCTTAGTTACCAGGAAGGTAGATGGTGGGGAGAGGTCTCTGTAGGGTCTTCAAGCAAGATGGGGTGGTGGGGTTCGGGGGTTAGAGAGAGTAGGTGATAGTTCTTCATAAAACTAGAGAGGTGGGCCAATTATGCAGGCTCTGAGAGTTCAGAAGAATCTGGGACTTAAAATTTTGGAAGCGTCATGCACCAGATGTCCCATCCCAAGCTCCAGAACCCCATCTCCCCACCAGATGTCTCCCTTCTCTAGACTTCACTGTAGAGAACAGAAAGGGCAGGTTCAGCTTTCCTTTACAGAGAGAATGCTGTGTTACTTGCCCAACTTGCCCTGAAATTTGACAGCAGCTGATAACAGGAGGGTCTCGAGGGCCGTTTCCCCACCAAATGTTGAAACCAGCAGATGGATGCGTATCCAGATTTGCTACGACAGGGCAAGCTCCATAACGACTGGTAATTGACATTTCATTCAGTTCTAAGTGCTAAATAAAGCCTATTTGTTCACATTCTCATCTGGTAAGCTCCACAGTGACAAAATGTCTGAATTTGAGAAGGGAGATTATCTTCAGAGATCATTGCCCTTAATCCTCCATCTTCTAAAAATCTTTTAATTTTTTTAATGGCTTCTACAAAGATGCCTAAGGAAATGTTGAAGCCTCAGTCTTCATTTCAGAAGCTAATACCTGGGATCCTCAAAGTTCCTGAAGTTTTCTCCTTCCTAACTGTTCAATTTTTGAGGCTGAAATTTATCTTGAAGGAGAGAAGGGGCTGGAATCCTGCGGCCCTATCTACTTCAGCCTGGAAGAATTGCTGTCTAAAAGCAAGACTAGTTGCTAGAATTTTGTTGAGGACTTTTGCATCGATGTTCATCAGTGATATTGGCCTGTAGTTTTCTTTTTTTGTGGCATCTTTGTGTGGTTTTGGTATTAGGGTGATGGTGGCCTCATGGAATGAATTTGGCAGTTTACCTTCCTCTGCAATTTTCTGGAAGAGTTTGAGTATGGTAGGTGTTAGCCGTTCTCTACATTTTTGGTAGAATTCACCTGTGAAGCCATCTGGTCCTGGGCTTTTTTTGTTTGTTGGAAGATTTTTTATTACAATTTTGATTTCCGTGCTTGTGATGCATCTGTTAAGATTTTCTCTTTCTTCCTGGTTCAGTTTGGGAAGGTCATACTTTTCTCGGAATTCGTCCATTTCTTCCACGTTGTCCATTTTATTGGCATATGGTTGCTGATAGTAGTCTCTTATGCTCCTTTGTATTTCTGTGTTGTCTGCTGTGATCTCTCCATTTTCATTTCTAATTTTGTTGATTTGATTCTTCTCCCTTTTTTCCTTGATGAGTCAGGCTAATGGTTTGTCTATCTAACTTATCTTCTCAAAGAACCAGCTTTTAGTTTTGTTGATTTTTGCTATAGTCTCCTTTATTTCTTTTTCATTTATTTCTGCCCTAATTTTTATGATTTCTTTCCTTCTACTAACCCTGGGGTTCTTCATTTCTTCTTTTTCTAGTTGCTTTAGGTGTAAAGTTAGGTTATTCATTTGATTTTTCTCTTGTTTCTTGAGGTAAGCTTGTATTGCTATGAACCTTCCCCTTAGCACTGCTACTACTGAATCCCAGTAATTTGCCCCTCCCACTCTCCCACCCCTATATTGCCTCCCCCTACCAGTAACCCCTCACCTGTTCTCTGTATCTATGAGTCTGCCTCTTTTTTATTATGTTCACTAGTTTGTTGTACTTTCCGGATTCCACATGTAAGTGATATCATATGGTATTGTATTGCTCTTTCTGGTTTACTTCACTTAGTATGCTCCTCTAAGTTCATTCATATTGTTGCAAATGGCATTTCATTCTTTTTTATGGCTAAGTAGTACAAGCTGGTTTTAGAAAAGACAGAGGAACCAGAGATCAAATTGCCAACATCTGCTGGATCATTGAAAAAGCAAGAGAGTTCCAGAAAATCATCTATTTCTGCTTTATTGACTATGCCAAAGCCTTTGACTGTGTGGATCACAATAAACTGTGGAAAATTCTGAAAGAGATGGGAATACCAGACCACCTGACCTGCCTCTTGAGAAACCTGTATGCAGGTCAGGAAACAACAGTTAGAACTGGACATGGAACAACAGACTGGTTCCAAATAGGAAAAGGAGTACGTCAAGGCTGTATATTGTCACCCTACTTATTTAACTTCTATGCAGAGTACATCATGAGAAACGCTGGGCTGGATGAAGCACAAGCTGGAATCAAGATTGCTGGGAGAAATCTCAATAACCTCAGATATGCAGATGACACCACCCTTATGGCAGAAAGTGAAGAGGAACTAAAAATCCTCTTGTTGAGAGTGAAAGAGGAGAGTGAAAAAGTTGCCTTAAAGCTCAACATTCAGAAAACGAAGATCATGGCATCTGGTCCCATCACTTCATGGGAAATAGATGGGAAACAGTGGAAAGAGTATCAGACTTTATTTTTTGGGCTCCAAAAAATCACTGCAGATGGTGACTGCAGCCATGAAATTAAAAGACGCTTACTCCTTGGAAGAAAACTTATGACCAACCTAGATAGCATATTGAAAAGCAGAGACATTACTTTGCTGACTAAGGTCCATCTAGTCAAGGCTATGGTTTTTCCAGTGGTCATGTATGGATGTGAGAGTTGGACTGTGAAGAAGGCTGAGTGCCGAAGAATTGATGCTTTAGAGCTGTGGTGTTGGAGAAGACTCTTGAGAGTCCCTTGGACTGCAAGGAGATCCAACCAGTCCATTCTGAAGGAGATCAGCCCTGGGATTTCTTTGGAAGGAATGATGTTAAAGCTGAAACTCCAGTACTTTGGCCACCTCATGCGAAGAGTTGACTCATTGGAAAAGACTCTGATGCTGGGAGGGATTGGGGGCAGGAGGAGAGGGGACGACAGAGGATGAGATGGCTGGATGGCATCACGGACTCGATGGATGTGAGTCTGAGTTAACTCCGGGAGTTGGTGATGTACAGGGAGGCCTGGCGTGAAGCGATTCATGGAGTCGCAAAGAGTCAGAAACGACTGAGCGACTGAAGTGAACTGAACTGAACTGAGTATTGTATAGTATATATACCATACCTTTATCCATTTATCTGTTCACAGACACTTAGGTTGTTTCCACATCTTGACAATTGTAAATAGTGTTGCTATGAACATCGGGGTGCATGTATTTTTTTGAATTAGCGTTTTTTCAGATATATACCCAAAAGTGGAATTGTTGGTCGCATTTATTTTTAGTTTTTTGAGAGATCTCCATGCTGTTTTCCATAGTGGCTACACCAGTTTACATTCCATCAACTATGTATAAGGGTTTCCTTTTCTCCACATCCTTGCCAAATATTTGTTGTGTTCTTTTTGATGATAGCTATGCTGACAGGTATGAGGTTGACTCATTGATTTGACTTGCATTTCCCTGATGATTATGACGTTGAGCACATTTTCATATGCCTGTTGGCCATCTACATTTCCTTTATGAAAAAGCATCTATTCAGTTTCAAAGACCTATTTTAAAATGAGGCATTCCACCTCAGTTTGATTACTCCCAGTGACAGGAAACTCATAGAAAGCCATCACATTCTCAAATGTCTCTAATTTTTAGGAAATTCTAATTGAGAAAACTCTAACTGCTTTTAATTCCTTCCTATTGATAATGCTTATACCTTCTGGAAAGAGGAATATAAAATTAAATCTACTCCCACTTCCCTTAATAGCCTTTGAACTCATCCACTAGGGTCTTCTCTGCTCACCTGAACGGTCCCCATTCCTTTGAACTAAAATCATAGGATATTATCAGTGTAAAAATGCATCCTTCATTAAATGTTTATTTTCTGCTTTTCCTCATGCCTACCACAGTCTCATTTAAGTGCTGCAGTGACCCTTAAGGCAGTAATACTATCCCCACTACACAGACAAGAGTTTTTAGACTCTTGTCTAAAAACAAGAATTTTCAGATGTATACCCATAGTGGAATTTCAGCATTCTCCCTCCCAACCCCACTATCAAAACTGCTCCTTTCTAGATACACTTTTTTCAGTATGTCTTGAACGCAGTTGGAAATTGGCCCTGCAGGTAATGGTCTTTCAAGCCGGGTGGAGGAGAGGACAAAATGTACTGGGGGGAAGTCCCTGGCAGGCCAGTGGTTAGAACACAGTGCTTTCACTTCAGGGGTCTGGGTTCTATCGTTGGTCAGGGAACTAAGATCCCACAAGCTGTGTGGGGTGGCCTAAAAGCAAACTAAAGTAATACATAGAAATGTATTTTAGAAAATGTATTGGAGAGTAAACATTTGGGAAAATGAAAGCCTATTAGGAAATTCTGATAAAACCAAAGGTGATGAGTTTGGGATGGCAGTGAGGAGTCACATGGGGTTGCGCTGATGTTACACGATTGTAACACCTGTAGTTATATACTAGCAGCGCGTAGGCTGGCTGGCCCCTCTGATGAATGAGAAGTCCATCTTCTTGCTTAAAGTGATGTGCTCCAGGGTCAAGTCTGGTCCCTGACTGTTCGCAACTGGACTGTGAGAATCTGAACTGGAGATTTGGATGATGCTTGTCATGAAGAACCTTCTAGTGTCAAGGAAAGGAATGTAATAGCCTGAGAGAGAGGGAGCTGGGGAAGGAAGAAAAAATTTAAGTGAGGACTTGTTTTGGAGATGGGAGGCCCGGTCCTTTTCCTAGGCCGAGGAGACACCCCCAGGGACCTGTGCTGGCAGGTTGAGGATAAGGTTAAAGTGAGTACCACCCTGGTGCCCTGCCAGTAAAACAGATGATGAGCCTGGAGCAGCTCCCTTGCTTTGCATGTTTATTTATTTACTCTTTCCCAGAGCCTTAAGAATAGAGCCTATTTTACAGGTGTGGAAACAGAGGCACAGAGATTATGTAATTTGCCCAAAGTCACGTAGCTTGTAAGTGGCATAGAACAGAGTGAGTTGTCAGTGTTGCCATCCATGTGGGCCTGGCAGATCCGTCAAGCCCAGTGCCGGTTCTGGAGGTTTCAGAATCACTGGCTAAGCTTCTCTTTATACCGTTTTGCCTGAGGCTGATAAAGAGGTCCAGATGAAGGTGATCAGGAAGGGTACTTATCGCTAAGCTGATGTAATAGACAAATTTCAAAACCCAAGTGGCTTAATGCAATGAATCTCACTTCTCAGTCAAGTGATACCCACTGTGGGTTAGCAAGGGCTTTCCGGCAAGGAGAACCACCTGTCAGGACCCAAGCTCCCTCCATCTTTGGCATCACCCTCTCAGCACTAGGCCTCCAAGCTTGCTGATTCCGGGGAGAAAGGGACGGAGGAGACACACTGGACTTAAATTTCTTCACACAAAAGTGTCACACCAAACATGCAGGGCCTGCACCGGTCACATGGCCCTGTCTAACGGCAAAGGAGTACGGGAAAGTGCAAAGTCATGGACCATTGAGAGCATGCTGTCCCTCCCTAAAGTGGGACTGACCCTGTGCCCAGCAGGAGGCAAGGCAGAAGTGAGTGAGGGTGAGCAGGGCTCATTCATCCCTGAAAGAGGATAGTACCCACCGGGCTCAGGGAGAACACAGCCTCTCTTTGCCTCGGATCAGACTGTTTTCAGCTTTCAATCTCTGCCCCGTCCCAGAATTTAAGGGCCTCCTATGACATGTTCAAGTGGCAGCAGAGAGGAAGCAGAAAGTGTGGGAAGGGAGTCACTCCACAGACCAGTAAGAAGTTGCTTTCAATCTGGGAATGGGGAGGGAAAAATCATTTTATTGTTTGGATATGTGGGAAGGTATCCCACATCTCTTAAAGAGATGGGAATACCAGACCACCTGACCTGCCTCCTGAGAAATCTGTATGCAGGTCAAGAAGTAACAGTTAGAACCGGAGATGGAACAACAGACTGGTTCCAAATAGGGAAAGGAGTACTTCAAGGCTGTATATTGCCACCCTGCTTGTTTAACTTCTATGCAGAGTACATCATGAGAAAGGCTGAGCTGGATGAAGCGCAAGCTGGAATCAAGATTGCCGGGAGAAATATCAAAATCCTCAGATATGCAGATGACACCACCCTTATGGCAGAAAGTGAAGAGGAACTAAAGAGCCTCTTGATGAAAGTGAAAGGGGAGAGTGAAAAAGCTGGCTTAAAACTCAACATTCAGAAAACGAAGATCATGGCATCCAGTCCCATCACTTCATTGCAAATAGATGGGGAAACAATGGAAACAGTGACAGACTTTATTTTCTTGGGCTCCAAAATCACTTCAGATGGTGACTGAAGCCATGAAACTAAAAGACACTTGCTCCTTGGAAGAAAAGCTATGACCAACCTAGACAGCATATTAAAAAGCAGAGACATTACTTTGCCAACAAAGTCCATCTACTCAAAGCTATGGTTTTTCCAGTAGTCATGTATGGATGTGAGAGTTGGACTATAAAGAAGGCTGAGTGCTGAAGAATTGATGCTTTTGAACTGTGGTGTTGAAGAAGACTCTTGAGAGTCCCTTGGACTGCAAGGTGATCCAACCAATCCATCCTAAAGGAAATAAGTCCTGAAAATCCATTGGAAGGACTGATGGTGAAGCTAAAACTCCAATACTTTGGCCACCTGATGTGAAGAAATGATTCATTGGAAAAGACCCTGAAGCTGGGAGGGATTGGGGGCAGGAGGAGAAGGGGCCGACAGAGGATGAGATGGTTGGATGGTATCACCAACTCAATGGACATGAGTTTGAGCAAGCTCTGGGAGTTGGTGATGGACAGAAAAGTGTGTTGTGCTGCAGTCCATGGGGTCACAAAGAGTCGGACACAAATGAATGACTTAACTGAACTCTGGGAAGGTAGGGGCAAGGGAGGGCTATAGGAACTCAACGCCCCTGGATGTTTGGCCTGGAAATTTCATCTCCAAGTAATTTGTTGTCCAGAGCCTTGCTAGATAGTGGCTTCCAGATCCCTGCCTCCTGGTGCTCATGATTTTTCCTCAAATGTGAGTGTAGTCTGTGACTTACCTAAACCAAGAGCATAGGTAGTGAGAGGTCACTTTTATGATTAAGATGCATATGATTGTAAGGAGACTTTTTTCTTTGTGGGCTTTGCTGAGGCAGTTGCCCTATTGTGAGCTGCTGTGAGGAAAGGGCATTGGGGCAAGGAAATGAGGGTAGTCTTGGCTCAAATGGTAAAGAATCTGCCTGCAAAATGCAGAAGATCCAGGTCTGATCCCTGGATCAGGAAGATCCCCTGGAGAAGGGAATGGCTACCCAGTCCAGTATTCTTGCCTGGAGAATTCCATGGACAGAGGAGACTGGAAAGCTATAGTCCATGGGGTCGCAGAGAGCCGGACCCGAGTAAGCGGCTAACACTTTCACTTGGCCTGAACCAACAAGAAACGGAGGCTCTCAGTCCAGCACCCTCAAGGACCTGAATTATACCAATAATCAGGCAAGTGGAAGTGGATTCTTCCTCAACTGAGCTCTCAGATGAGAAAGCAGCCTTGGCTGATGTCTTGATTGCAGTCTTGCAGAGATCTCAGCTAACCCCTGCTGGGGCTCTTGACTCAAGGAAACCATGAGAAAATAAATGTGAGCTGTTTTATCCGCTAACTGTACGGTAGTATGGTTATGCAGCAACCGATGCTAATCATTGGGATCAGTGAGTGAAAAAAAATTTTCTAGGGCTGTTGTAAGATATCACAAGCTGAGTGGCTGGAGAAACAAAAATGTTTTCTCTCATAGTTACAGAGGTTAGAAGTGCAAAATCAAGGTGTTGGCGGGGCCATGACCTCTCTGAAGCCCCCAGGAAGTGATTTATCCTTCCCTGTTCCACCCCAGGTGTCCCGTGACCCGCGTCAGCATCACTCCAGTCCGTTCCTCTTCTTTTCTTATATGGACACCAGTCATATTGGATTAAGGGTCCGCTCTACTCTGTACAGCCTCATTTTAGCTCATTGCTTCTTTATTGACCTTAATTTCAAGAGGTCCTGGGGGTTAGAACTTCAGCCTATCCTTTCAGAGGAAAGAATTCAGCCTGAAAACAGGAAGAATAAAAAGAGAACTAACAATGAAAGGATTGTTGGGAAAACCAAACAGGCACGTTGAACACATCTAAGCAGTGTGCACCTTCAGAGCAAGGACTAGTGTCTTTGTAGGTCAGGATCTCAGAAGCTGCGGGTGGAGAGGACCCTTCCCTGGTATTACCCAGGAAACGCTTGAACAAAGGGCCAAGAGAATCCCTATCCCGGGGACAGCCTCTCTCATCGCTCTCAGGTCTGGAGGGTGGACAAGATGAACCTCTTACAAGTCCCTGAATTCTAAGTTTCCCTCATTTCGTTGGTCTGGTGCTGTATTTCCACCCTTCTCCTGGGTTAAGGAAGGGGCTGCTTTCTGTCACAGACACTGGGATTGCCCACCAGCTGCAGTGCTTTTTCAGCGATGAACAGATGTTGCCACCTTGTGGTCGCAAGGCTTCACGGCGAGGGTGACCACGTCCTTTATTACTAAGATCCTGAGCCTGTATGCCCTCTCTGTGACCCCATGGACTGCAGCCCGCCAGGGTCCTCTATCCATGGTATTTTTCAGGCAAGAATACTGCGGTGGGTTGCCATTGCCTCCTCCAAGGGATCTTTCCTCCCAAAGCATCGAACCCATGTCTCCCGCATCTCCTGCACTGCAGGTGGATTCTTGACCGCTGAGCCATGGGGGAGGTCCCGTTACTCAGATGAGGACACTTTTTAAAGCGGAAGGGGGCTTTTAATCTTAGTGCAGGAACAGCAGGTGTAAATTGGAACTGTGCCAGGCAAACTGGGACAGGGAATGTGAGGGAAAAAGAGGACGATCTGGGGTTCTTCAGAGGCAGCGTTTCAAATTGTGCTACTCCCCTCTGTCTACTCCCAGCAAGAAGCTTCCTACAACTACCCATGCTGGCCATCCTCCACTTCAATCAAGGTTAGTAATACATGAAAGGGTCTTGAGACCCTCTGACACAAAGTATAAGGAAATCCCAACTACACCTATTAAAAGAGGGGCAGGGAGGAGGGGAAGATAGATGTCTTTCTACATTGCCTATGGATCTAAAATGCCCCAAGCACATTTAAGGTTTAGTTCTGACTTTAAAGATACATTTTAGGGATTTCCCTGGCGGTCCAGTGGCTAAGATGCCAAGCTCCAGGTTCAATCCCTGGTCAGGGAACTAGATCTCACATGCCGCAGCTGAGAGTTTGTATTGCTGCAGCCAAGACCGGGCATAGGTTATATGGGCATCTTGACAATGTTAATTCTTCCAATCTTTTCATTTATCTGTGTCTTCTGCAACTTCTTTCTTCAGTGTTTTATAGTCATTCACTTCTTTGGTTAAATTTATTCCTAGGTATTTTATTCTTTTGTTGTAGTTGTAAATGAGATTTCTTTCTCAATTGTTCTTTCTGTAAGCTCATCCTTAACATATAGAAATGCAACAGATTTTTGTATCCTACAAATTTATTTGTTATTATTTCTAACAACTTCTGAGTGTCTTTAGGGTTTTCTTTTTTAATATAAATGTATTTATTTCAATTGGAGGCTAATTACTTTACAATATTGTATTGGTTTTGCCATACATTGACATGAAGCCGCCACGGGTGTACATGTGTTCCCCATCCTGAACCCCCCTCCCACCTTCCTCCCCGTACCATCCCTCTGGGTCATCCCAGTGCACCAGCCCTGAGCATCCTGTATCATGCATCAAACCTGGACTGGTGATTCATTTCATATATGATATTATATATGCTTCAGTGCCATTCTCCCAAATCATCCTACCCTCGCCCTCTCCCACAGAGTCCAAAAGTCCATTCTACACATCTGTGTCTCTTTTGCTGTCTCGCATACAGGGTTATCATTACCATCTTTCTAAATTCCATATATATGTGTTAGTATACTGTATTGGTGTTTTTCTTTCTGACTTACTTCACTCTGTATAATCGGCTCCAGTTTCATCCACCTCATTAGAACTGATTCAAATGTATTCTTTTTAATGGCTGAGTAATGCTCCATTGTGTATATGTACCACACCTTTCTTATCTATTCGTCTGCTGATGGACATCTAGGTTGCTTCCATGTCCTGGTCATAAATAGTGACGATTTTACTTCTTCCTTTCCAATTTAGATGTCTTTTATTTCCTTTTTTTACCCAATTGATCTGGCTAGAACTTTCAATAATATGTTGAATAAGAAAGCTGCAAAGAACTAAAACAAGTGAATAACCCCTCCAGTTGCATGTATGACTTCATTATAACTGCATGAACATTACCTAAATATACATACAAGCACTGTAATGGAGCAGGGAAAATATAAAGCTAATTGATGTGTTGCTGAAGGGTGGCTATAGGTGATATGTTTTCTTTAACAGATATCCTTCATATTTGCAAATACCAATCAATACAAATACCAGCTCTTTGCAAATACCAGTCATGTTGTTCATGAAAGAATTAATCAATTTTGCCTCCAATAATACAAAGCCTTCTTGGTTTCTACCTCCCACTTTGCCTCCCATCCATGTCTGATATGATTTCTTCACTCTGGTAAAACCAGAGTCTATACCCACAACCTGCTCATACCAGCTTCCACATCTTTGCTTAGCCCAGTGGTTCTCAAACTCTAGCCATTTAGAATCCCTTGATTGTCTATAGCTGATTCAGTACATCTGGGTGAGGTCTGAGGATCTTCATTTCTTAGAAGTTCCAGGTGATGTTGATGTTGCTGGTCTAGGGACCACACTTTGAGAACCACTGGCTCAGCCATACCTTCCACTTGCAACGTCTCTTCCTTTTTCCTCCCTCCTTCCATCCCTTTCCTCTCTCTTTTCTTTTTCTTCCTTTCTTTCTCTCTCTCTTTCCTTCTTTCCTTTCTTCCTTCTAAAACACTTATTGAGAGTACGGCACCACCCAACCATTGTATAATCCAGTCAAACCAGATATCAAAATATATCAAAATGGTTTCCATACTATTTTAAAATGTATTTATTGCATACCTTTGTAATTATTTCATACATTTCATTTTCTCTCCTTAACCAGCCCTTTGAAACTCAAACACAATATACTCTTTCTCCTCTTTCATGGGCATGGAACCGATGTGTGCTGATGGGGCGCCTGGAGGGCCAAGCATGCCATCTATTAATAGAGCCCTGACTATGGACACCTGTCTGATCCAGCGGCTTTCCCCACCCCACTCACCGTGATGTGGAATTTGTCTTGCCCTGTCGCTGTTGGGTGTTTTCCATTTCCCGCTCCCCTTTTACAGTGAAAGTGCCTCCCAGGACTACTCCCAACAGACTCTGCTTATATCAAAACCAGTTCCTGAAGACAATTCTGCAGTGGATACAAGGGAAAGCTATTTAGTGTTTTAAAAGTGGATTTTATTATAAAATTTATAAATACAATTTCATAGTTTTATATTAAAAATATAGAAAAGCCAAAGAAGAAAATTAGAATTTACCCATTCCCTCACTGCATAAAGATATCCTATTTTAAAATCTGAATGTTCTTCTCTCATATGTATTTTCCCACAAAATTATCCTGCAAATAGTTTTTTCATTTGTCAATATACCCAGACTTATTTACTGATGTCATTTCACCTTCTATAACATCACTTCAGAGGATTGCAAAGAATTACATCACCTGTGGAGATTATAAAGTACTTAACCAGTCCTTTATTGGTTAATGATCAATCATTTTGTTAATATAAATGTTGATTCAGTGAATATCTTTATTCATTCATCTTTGCACACCTGCCAACAATTTCAGCCAATTTTAAAGACTTTGATGAATACTGAAAAACTGCCACCCAAAATATTCGAATTCCTCTCAACAGTGTACAAGGGTTTCCCTGGTGGCTCAAATGGTAAAGAATCTGCTTGCAGTGCAGGAGATCTAGGTTTGATCCCCGGGTCAGGAAGACCCCTGGAGAAGGGACTGGCTACCCACTCCAGTAATTCTTGCCTGGAGGATTCCATGGACAGAGGAGCCTGGTGGGCTACAATCCATGGGATTGCCAAGTGTTGGACACGACTGAGGGACTAACTCTTTGACTTTTTTGAGCAGTGTATAAAAGGTCTGTTCAGGTCCTTGCAGGGTGTTATCAGACTTTAAGATCTTCCTCTCATCAGTGAAAGTGGTATCTTGTTTTAATTTGAATATATTTCATCACATGGAAAATGAATTTTAAATGAATATTAATTATTCATATTTATTTTGTGAATTGCCTTTTTGTGTCTTCTGCTTCCTTTTCTCTTTTTTGTTTTTATAACAGCAGATGAAGTTAGATAGTTCAACTGAATCACCAAGGCATGAAATAAATGACCCCAGAGTGAGATGAGAGGCAGATCCGCAGAAAAAATATTCCACCAAGAGAACCAGTGAGGCGAATCCCTGTACCGAGGATGTGAGGGGTTTGGGAATAGAGACCGGGGGCTGGTGAGGCAGCTGTTTCTACAGGGACCTGTGCTGAGACTGAGCCTCCTCCCTCCACAAGGGACCGTGGGTGGCTGGGTGGCTCTGCTCCCCTGCTCAAGCTTTAGCTGACCACTTAGAGCACAGGGCCTCCTGCAGTTTGGGCAAAGATTGACTCCTGCGCATGGAATCCAGGGCAGAGGGTAGGCCGGTTGACTAGCAACTTTAGGAGTGGAGCAAGCTAAAGAGAGTCACTCAGCTTCTATCCAGGCAAAGAATGAGTTCCCTGTGGACCAGAGGTAGAGGTGGCCCATTCAGGAGGGAGAATGGACTATGTCCATTTGCAATCCCACCCACAGAAGGCAGAGTAATGGTTCCCCCCAAGATGTCCACATTCTAATCCCCGGAACCTGTGACTATGCTACCTTACCTGGCAAAACAGACTTTGCAAGGGGATTAAATTAAGGATCTTGACCTGAAAAAATTATCCTGGATTATCTGGTGGTCCCAAGTGTAATTACAAGGGTCCTTATAAAGGGGAAGAGAGAAGCAGGAGGGTTAGAACCAAAGAAAATTTTTCTTTATGTGTGTGTATATATATTTTATAGAGCTTCCCGGGTGGTGCTAGTGGTAAAGAAGTCATATGCCTACATATGTCTTTTATGTCGGAGACATAAGAGACTGCAGGTTTGATTCCTGGGTTGGGAAGATCCCCTGCAGGAGGGCATGGCAACCCACTCCAGTATTCTTGCCTGGAAAATCCCCATGGACAGAGGAGCCTGGTGGGCTACAATCCATAGAGTTGCAAAGAATTGGACATGTAAAGCAACTTAGCATGCACGTGTATACATTTTATAAGGATATTTAATTTTCAAAATTCCCTTTTTAAAATATATGACATTTTCTTGGCTCACGGTTACAGTATCTCTTTGTTTCCAAAGATACTGATTCTTTTTTTTTTTTTTTAAGAATTGTTTGTAGAGTTTTTTTTTTTCTATCTTATCTCTGCACCGTATGTTTCCCCTCAAATTCTTTCTTCATGTTTGTTTATTTTGGTCTCTGGGCTGATTGAAGAGGCTCCCCTCCGGTCTAGAGGCCCGTGTACGTGTGTTCATCCTTAAGACTGAAGCACCCAAACAGCTATCTGACTGCATATTTTGGGGGCCTGTCGGTAGTCTTGACAAGCTTCACTGCAGATGATTTGTTTTATTTTTTCAGGCAGTGACCCATGCATTTCATTGGCAGAACCCCCCCAGTTCAGTTGCAACAGCCATTTTCTCTTGGGCTGGTTGGTTTCCCCAGAGAATCTTCCAGTCTTGTGCAGGGTGGGGTGGATAGAGGAGCAGAGGTGGAGAGAGGGTATAAGCCTCTGCTGGCATTTTTTCAATCAAATAGAGGAAGGCTGAGGTTTCAGCTATTCAGGGTAGACAGTGAATTAATCTCTCAGTTCTCAGCTGTGCCTGGAGTTTCTGTGTTTAGTAATCTGGTATAATTGCTTTACTTTCAGCCGAAATCCTCCACATCCACCCCTTCTGAGTTCCACGTTCCTCTATTTCCTGATGTTTCTGCGGCTTCAGCACAAAAGGCTGCTTCTCTCTGGCTTTCCAGTCTCAGGCTTGGGATCACATTCTCCCTGCCCCACCTGGTCAGGAACCCTCTCCTAACTTGCTTTTCATTGTTCACTGTCATCTCCTTTTCTCTTTTTTGTCTTTGTGAATTTTTACTTTTTAAAATTCTTTACATGTTAATGGGATTTTGGAACAGAGATAAAATATTGTTTCTACTCCACCAAGTTCAAGTAGCACTTGGAATTTTTCTAGCTAAGGTCAGTTTGATTATTGGCCTGCTCTCACTAGTGATTGAAACCTCTTGGTCACTCTCTAGGCCGGTGGCAGCCTTAGCTGTAGGGCTTGCTCCCAGGCTCCGGGAAATGAGGTTTTTCTATTGCATTAGGGGAGGGTGCTCCCAGGTTATCAGATTCTGGAGAAAAGGTTCTTGGCCATAACACTGCATAGTTTTAGGTGGTTTTGTAATTTGGTGAATAGAATAATTCATTTCCAATTATTTATTTAATCTCAGTAAGACCAGCACTTATTTTGTAAGTCTTTCAGAAGAATTAGTAGTATACTTGGGGTGTTTTGGGGGCTTCCCTGGTGGCTTAGTTAGTAGAGAATCTGCCTGCAATGCAGGAGACCTGGATTCAGTTGCTGGATTGGGAAGATCCCCTGGAGAAGGGGATGGCTATCCACTCCAGTATTCTGGCCTGGAGAATTTCATGGACAGAGGAGCCTGGCAGGCTACAGACCATGGGGCTGCAAAGAGTCAGACACAACTGAGTGATACCCTGCCTTCTGCCCCATTAGCAGAAAGTAGACTGTGGTCAAATCACAGGAGATAGAGGGTGAGATGGAGAGGTATCCCTGGCTCTCTCTCTCTGGGGTGTTTTGAAAGAAGACTGGAGAAACATTATTTAATAAATCACTTGCATTTAAAAAACACATGGATGAGAAGTTAAATTCCATTTTGTATTAGAAAAGCCTACAGTCTATGTGTCCTGGTTACTTTTACAGAGAACATTTTACTTCTGACACTTCTGGTCACTAAACATATGTAGGATTCCCCCACACCAAGTGATGTAGGACACCCAACCTGAATTCAATTTAACTGAATTCTGATACTATTTACCTGGAGATACTATCAGAGCCTGTAGGTAAGGGCTCAGTCCCACAAGTCTGTGCCACCCCTCACCCTCCAGATGCCAATTGCTTAGCCCATTTGTTTCCTGTACTTCTGGTCAGTCAGCTATGAATTGGAGGTTCCCACAACTCTTTCCCTGTGTTTGATTAACTTGATAGAATGGCTTACATGACTCAGGAAAACAGTGTATTTACTGTTTACCAGTTTGTTATAAAAGAATATAATGAAAGATACAGATGAACAGCCAGATGGAAGAGACGCACGGGGCAAGTATGTGGGGAGGGGCTTCCACACCCTCTCTGAAAATGATACCTTCCCAGCGCCTCTAAGAGTTTACCAACCCGGAAGCTCTCCCAACTCTGCAGTTTGAGGATTTTTATGGAGGGTTTCCTCACTTGGGCTTGATCATTTATATATTCCATTTCTAGCCCAAGTTCATGTCCACTGAATTGGTGATGCCATCCAACCATCTCATCCTCTGTCACCCTCTTCTCCTGCCTTCAGTCTTTCCTAGCATCAGGGTCTAGCCCCTCACCCCTCTCTGGAGATTGGATGATGGGGCTGAAAATCCCAAGCTTCACATCATGGTGTGGCCTTTCTGGAGATCAGCAGTATCCAGGAGCCACCCAGGAGCCGACTGAGAGTCCCCTGTTAGAACAAAAGATGCCTCCAGTGCTCTTATCACTCAGGAATTTACAAGGAGTTGACAATTCTGTGTCAGGAATGGGGACAAAGACCAAATATGTATTTATGGTAAGTCACATTTCCTCCTCCAAACATTCAGTTTATCTCATCTGCAAATAAGTGAATAACAAGTATATTGGTTTGCTAGGCTGCTATAACAAAGTGCCATAAACTGGGTTTATGAATAATGGACACTTCACGTTTTATGGTTCTGGAGGCTGGAACTCCAAAATCAAGGTGCTGATGTGGTCTTGTTTCCTTTGAAGACAAGGGAAGTGTCTGTCCCAGGCCTTTCTCCTAGCTTCTGGTAGTTTCTTGGTTTCGGGCAGCAGAACTCCAATCTGTAGTGTTCACCCCCTAGGCAAATATGTCCCCTCAGGTGGAGTTTTGTTTTTCATTTTATGTTGCAGAAAAACCCGAATAAACATTTTGACCAACCCAATATAAGGATCAACCCAATACGTCAGATTAGGAATCCACTCTATTCCAGTATGACCTCTTTCTTAACTGGACCTTTTTCACCAAACCAGGTTTGTTTTGCCCAATGTGTTATTGTTGTTTCAGGGGTCTCCCTGTCCTTCACTATCTCCCTGAGTTTGCCCAAGTTCATGTCCACTGAATTGGTGATGCCCTGCAGCCATCTCATCCTCTGCCAGCCTCTTCTCCTTCTGCCTTCAGTCTTTCCCAGCATCAGGGGCTTTTCCAATGAATCCACTCTTTGCATCAGGTGGCCAAAATATTGGCATTTCAGTTTCAGCATCTGTCCTTCCAAAGAGTATTCAGGATTGATTTCCTTTAGGATTGACTGGTTGGATCTCCTTGCAGTCCAAGGGACTCTCAGCAGTCTTCTCCAGCACCACAGTTCAAAAGCATGAATTCTTCAGGGCTCAGCCTTCTTTATGGTTTAATTCCCACATCAGTACGTGACTACTGGAAAGACCATACATAGCTCTTACTATAAGGATCTTTGTTGGCAAAGTGATGTCTTTGCTTTTTAACACAGTATCTATGTTTATCATAGCTTTCCTTCCAAGAAGCAACTGTCTTCTAATTTCATGGCTGCAGTTACCATCTGCAGTGATTTTACAGCCCAAAAAGAGGAATCTGTCACTGCTTCCACATTTTCCCCTTTTATTTGCCATGAAGTGATGGGACCAGATGCCATGATCTTAGTTTTTTCAGTATTGAGCTTTAAGCCAGCTTTTTCACTCTCTTCTTTCACCATCATCAAGAGACTGTTTAATTCCTCTTTGCTTTCTTGTGTTAGAGAGGTATCATCTGCATCATCTGAGACACCAAGGATTGCAGCAAAGAGAGGGTTTATTTGCAAGACAGCCAAGGGAGGAGCATGGACAACAAATCTCAAATGCAGCTTCTTCTAGGCGAGGGGCTTGATATGTTTATGGGATAAAAAAAAAAAAACCAGGGTGATTTTAGGTGTGGGAAAAATTGATTGGAGTTAGGGAAAAGGTTCAGTTCAGTTCAGTCGCTCAGTCATGTCCAACTTTTTGCCACCCCATGGACTGCAGCACACCAGGCCTCCTGGTCCATCACCAACTCCTGGAGTTTACTCAAATTCACGTCCACTGAGTCGGTGATGCCATCAAACCATCTCATCCTCTGTCGTCCCCTTCTCCTCCTGCCTTCAATCTTTTCCAGCATCAGAGTCTTTTCAAACGAGTCAGCTCTTCGCATCAGGTGGCCAAAATATTGGAGTTTCAACTTCAGCATCAGTCCTTCCAATGAACACCACGGACTGATTTCCTTTAGGATGGACTGGTTGGATCTCCTTGCAGCCCAAGGGACTCTCAAGAGTCTTCTCCAACACCAAGTTCAAAAGCATCAATTCTTCATTGCTCAGCTTTCTTTATAGTCCAACTCTCACATCCATACATGACTACTGGAAAAACCATAGAGTGACTAGACGGACCTTTGTTGGCAAAGGTGGGAAAAGGTTAAGTAATCACTATTCTGTACAGGCGTATCTGAATTACATGCTACTTCATGGGATGTGTGCAAAAAAAAAATGGAGGTGCTTAGCATGATATAAGAGTAGAGTTCTGGCCTTCTGACATCAAAAGTTCATTCATCAGACACCTAGGCAGGCCCAATTTTAGGGTTGGTGGTCCCAACCAGTCTTAGCAGGCTCAAGCTGAAACTAGACACTGCTGACTCAAAGTTCCTGGAAAGAAAATGGGGCAAACATGTTATTTAGCCTATGTGAAGCTTAGAGGGTATGCAACCTGCAACGAAATAACTAAGGCAAGTTTGTTCAGTGAAGGGAAGCTGTAAGAGGAGGGGTTTTTAACAAGCTGTAAGAAGACAAACTCAAGAATTTCCATTAGTCACCAGTTTCTGTTAACCATGTGGGGCATGGCTTCAACCTCATCTGCAATGACCCTATTTCCAAAATAAGGTTACATTCTGAGACATCAGGGGTTAGGACTTCAATATGAATTTGAGTTGTTGTTGTTCAGTTGCTAAGTTGAATCCGACCCTGCAGCCCCATGGACTGCAGCATGCCAGGCTCCTCTGCCCTCCACCATCTCCTGGAGTTAGCTCAGATTCATTGTCACTGATGCTGTCTAACCATCTCATCCTCTGTTGCCCCTTTTGCCTTCAATCTTTCCCAACATCTGAGTCTTTTCCATGAGTTGGCTCTTCACATCTGGTGGCCACAGTATTGGAACTTCAGCAATATTCCTTCCAATGAATATTCAGGATTGATTTCTTTTAGGATTAATTGGTTTGATCTGCTTGCAGTTCAAGGGACTTTCCAGCCCCACATTTCAAAAGCATCAGTTCTTTGGCACTCAGACTTACGGTCCAACTCTCACATCCGTACATGACTCCTGGAAAAACCCAGAGCTTTGACTGCATGGATTCTTGTCAGCAAAGTGATATCTCTGATTTTTAATACTCTGTCATAGCTGTCCTTCCAAGGAGCAAGCATCTTTTAATTTCATGGCTGCAGTCACCATTCACAGTGATTTTGGAGCCCAGAAAATAAAATCTGTCACTACTTCTACTTTTTCCCCTTCAATTTGCCATGAAGTGATGGGACCATATGTCATGATCTTAGTGTTTTGAATGTTGAGTTTTAAACCAGTTTCTTCACTCTCTTCTTTCACCTTCATCAAGAGGCTCTTTAGTTCCTCTTCACTTTCTGCTGTTAGAGTGGTATCATCTGCATATCTGAGGTTGTTGATATTCTTCTGGGATCTTGATTCCAGCTTGTAATTCATCCAGCCCAGTATTTTGCTTGATGTACTCTGCATATAATTTAAATAAGCAGAGGGACAGCCTTGTCGTACTCTTTTCTTAATTTTGAACCAGTCCATTGTTCCATGTCTGGTTCTAATGATTGCTTCTTATCCTTCATACAGGTTTCTCACGAGATAGGTATGGTGGTCTGGTACTTCCATCTCTTTAAGAATTTTTCACAATTTGTTGTGATCCACACAGTCAAAGGTTTTAACATAAATAATGAAAGAGAAGTAGATGTTTTCCTGGAACCCTTGATTTCTCCATGATACAATAAATGTTGGCCATTTGATCTCTGATTCCTCTGCCTCTTTGAAATCCAGCTTGTACATCTGGAAGTTCTCAGTTCATGCACTGCTGAAGCCTAGCTTGAAGGACTTTGAGCATAACATTGTTAGCATGTGAAATGAGCATGATTGTACAGTAGCTTGAACATTCTTTGGCGTTGTCCTCCTTTGTGATTGGAGTGAAAACTGACCTGTGGCCAGTCCTGTGGCCTGTTTCCAGTCCTGTGGCCACTGATGAGTTTTCCAAATTTGCTGGCATATGCAGCATTTTAACAGCATCATCTTTAATTTTAGATAGCTCAGCTGGAATTCTGTTGCCTCCACTCGCTTTGTTTGTAGTTATGTTTCCTAAGACCCACTTGACTTCACATTCCAGGACGTCTGGCTCTAGGTGAGTGATCACACCATCATGGTTATCTGGGTTGTGAAGATCTTTTTTGTGCAGTTCTTCTGTGTATTCTTGCCACCTCTTCTTAATATCTTTTGCTTCTGTTAGGTCCATACAGTTTCTGTCCTTTTTCATGCTCGTCCTTGCATGAGATGTTCCCTTGATATTTCCAGTTTTCTTGAAGAGATCTTTGAAGAGACTAGAGTCTTTCCCATTCTGCTGTTTTCCTCTATTTCTTTGCATTGTTCATTAAGAAGGCCTTGAATTGGGGCAGGGGAACAATTCAACCTATAGCAATTAACAACAAGTAAATTTGTAAAAGGAACACTGGGCTAGTGTAAGCCCAGTGGAATGCTGAAGCCAGTGGAAAAGCATGTGCTCGGGAGACTAGTGCCTGGGTTGGAATCCGGGACTCATGAATTATTATGTGACTTGAAGCAAGTTGCTTAACATCTTTGAGCCTGTTTTCTCACCTATACAATACGAAAAATGGTATTCATTTTAAAAGCTTGCTGTTTCTGGGTCCTAAGTTTCCCTCTGTCTTAGACAACTCTCATATTTGCTAAACCTTGTTGGTAATCATTTACCTACAAAAGAGCCTTGATAAGCAAATTTTTTCAGTCTTTGTGGTTAATATAAAAATATTACTATGAATAAAACAATTAACTAAGGTCGTCCTCACGGACATACATTAAATACTATACTTAAAAACTAAAGAAAACACATTCTTTAAAAAATATATGCAAAAATTTCTTGAATTGACTGCCATTGTAAATTATAAACTTTCAACACATTTCAAGTTAGTATCAAACAGATCTTTTTATCTGAACATAAAAACATTCTTATCTTGTAAAAGCCATATGTTTGGAAATTCAAAACAGGTATTTAAATATCTGATGGATAAAATAAAAATGATAATGTGAATTAGAAAAAATTTAAATCTAAACAATAAAAATACTAACTTTCAAAATTAAAGTAGAAATTTGAAGGAAATCTATAGCCTTAAATTTCCTGCTTTAGAAGAGTTCAGTTTAGTTCAGTTCAGTCGCTCAGTTGTGTCCGACTCTTTGCAACCCCATGAATTGCAGCACGCCCGGCCTCCCTGTCTATCACCATCTCCCGGAGTTCACTCAGATTCATGTCCATCGAGTCAGTGATGCCATCCAGCCATCTCATCCTCGGTCGTCCCCTTCTCCTCCTGCCCCCAGTCCCTCCCAGCATCAAAGTCTTTTCCAATGAGTCAACTCTTCGCATGAGGTGGCCAAAGTACTGGAGTTTCAGCTTCAGCATCATTCCTTCCAAAGAAATCCTAGGATTGATCTCCTTCAGAATGGACTGGCTGGATCTCCTTTCAGTCCAAGGAACTCTCAAGAGTCTTCTCAAACACCACAGTTCAAAAGCATCAATTCTTCAGCGCTCAGCCTTCTTCACAGTCCAACTCTCACATCCATACATGACCACAGGAAAAACCATAGCTTTGACTAGACGGACCTTAGTTGGCAAAGTAGTATCTCTGCTTTTGAATATACTATCTAGGCTGGTCATAACTTTTCTTCCAAGAAGTAAGCGTCTTTTAATTTCATGGCTGCAAGGTGAAGGTTAAGTAATTTTTACTAGATTAACTATCCAACTAAAGATATTAGGAAAATAACCACAAGAAGAAGAAAATCAAGTTAAAATCGAGAGAAAAATGTAAGACAAGAGCAACACTTGAAATAGAAACACAGAGAGAGCCAACAGAACCAAAATAACTATAAGTCTCTGGAAGACTGTCAAGTAAGGAAAGCAAAGGCTCTCACAAATTGTATCAGGAATGAAAAAGGAGGTTATTATAAGATCAAAGATAGTAGTGAGTGTTATAAATTACTCTACACCAATAAACTTGTTTTCTTAGGTGAAATGGACAAACTCCTAGAAAAATAAAACTGGTAACTATTTGCCTTTACATAGAAAAGAAAACTAGAGTGGTTTTATAACTGTTAACAAAATTGAATCTTAAAGAAAAAAATAAGGCCCAAACAGTTATAAAGGTGAGTTCTATTAATATTATGTATTCAAGAGATAAAGGCAGATAATCCAAACTTATTCAAACTTTTATAGTAGGAGAGGCAATACTCTCAACTTCATTTTATAAGAGTAAGTGGAACCTGATCCTCAAGCAGTACAAAGACAGTGTGGAAAAGAAAATAACAGATCAGACCCGTTTACTTAAGTGGATGAAAAACAAAAAGCAAAAATGCTCAAGTGAAATATTCCGAACATAATCCAGTCATTAAAAAATAATAGATGAGGGGATTCCTGGTGGTCCAGTGGTAAAGAGTCTGCTGGCAAATGCAGGGGACAGGTTCGATCACTGGTTCAGGAAGATCCCACATGCCATGGGGTGACTAAGCCCATGCCTCACAACTACTGAGGCCACGTGCTGCGACTACTGAAGCCCTTGCACTCTAGAGCCCGCACTCTGCAACACAGGAAGTCATCACAATAGGAAGCCCGCACGCTGCAATTAGAGAAAGCCTGTGCACAGCAATGAAGGCCTACCACAGCCTAAAATAGAACAAATAAATAACAATTTAAAAAATGATATGTAAACCTATTCCACAAAGTTGTATAGGAAAATGCTGCTGCTGTTGCTCAGTCGCTAGGTCCTTTTCAACCCTTTGTAACCCCAGAGGAGCCCATCAGGCTCCTCTGTCCATGACATTTTCCAGGCAAGAATCCTGGAGTGGGTATCTTCATATAATTTATCCCATTAGAGATTTAAAGTGATTCACCTCAATGGGTCTAGAAAGATTATTAGATGATGATCAACATTTATACACTTGAAAATTAAAACCAATCTTTTAATAAAAGGTTATTTAGAAACAGAAGGTTATTTTCCTAGAAATAGAAAGAAAATTATTTTTAAAAACTACAGTTTTAACATTGTAAATGAAGTGTTAAAAGTATTGCTTTTAAATTCAGAAACAAATAAAGATGGAAGTGAAGACTTTAGCCAGATCAGAAAGGCAAGAAAAAGAAGAGAAAAGATATAAGAATGAAGAAGGATGAAATAAAAGTCTCATTTTGGCCAATAATACGAATATCTGCATAGAAAATTCCAAACAATCTACAGATTCATTATTAAAATTATTGACTATTTAGCAAAGTTGCTAAGGATAAAATCAATACCCCCAAACTACTTCATTTTTATATCAACAATAAACAAAAATATAATTTCAAATTTTCAATTATAAGAGCAGTAAAGAAGGAAAAATATCTAGAAATGACTCTAAAAATATGTAAATCCTTCATATAAAAAATAATATGATTTTTTGAAAGTATAGAAGGCTTAAATAAGTAGAAAGATAATATATTTGTGCAGAAGGAAGATCAGTTTTGTAAATATATTTTCTCCATCTTGATCTATAGAATTAAAGAAATTCCAATCAAAGCCTTAATGTGATTTTCCTTGGAATATGATGAGCTTATTCTAAAGTCTGTTTGGAAGAACAAAGGACCCAGAATATCCAAAGACCTTCTGAGGAAGCACAAGATTGGTAGTGGGGACGGGCTAGCATGTTCTCTGATGTCACAATTTTTATGAAGCGAGAGTAATTAAAACAGTGTCATGTTAGAAGAGAATAAGCAAATGAATTAATGGAACAGAATAAATAAGAAAACCCAGAAACAGTCAAACACATGAAAACTTGATATGTGAGAAGGATTTTATTGCTGATTATTGAGCCATGATTAAGAAAAAAAATCAAGTCCTTAACTGCACCATTTGTTGTTGAGTCACCAAGTGTTGTGTCTGACTCTTTGGAGACCCCATGGACTGTAGCCCACCAGACTCCCCTATCCATGGGATTTCCCAGGCAACAATACTGGAATGGGTTGTCATTTCCTTCTCCAAGGGATCTTCCCAACTCAGGGATCCAACTTGCATCTCCTCATTCGCAGGCAGATTCTTCACCACTTAGCCACCAGGGAAGCCCATATGCAAAAATAAATTCCAGATGAATTAAAAACAAATATAAAAAACAAAAAAATTTAAATTTAGAAGCATTATAGAAGATTTTCATGTCTTCAAGGAAAAGAAGTTTTTTTTTTTTTGTAACAAAACAGAAATAAGAAACTGAGAATACATTAATATATTGTATATATTTGAATACATTGACTACTTTGGTAATGTTTATCAAAAAATAATTTATACTCTTTATCAAAGTCCACTGTAATGAGAGAAGAAAAGCAACAAACTGAAGGAATATATTTGCAACACCCATAAGTGACAAAGGAATTTCTATCCACAACAAAGGAAAAACACTCACAAATCATAAGAAAAGTAAAAACAAACCAAGAGAAAGATTGACAAAAGACATCTCAACTTTTCCTGGAGACGAAACCTAAAATGGACATATGAAGAGATGCTCAGGATGGTGAGCAAACAGGAAATGGCCAATTAAAAACCCACAATGAGAGGACATTGCATACTTATCAGACTACCCAAGATTTAAAAAATCTGATAACGCCAAGATATGATGTAGAGAATGGGAGCTCTTAAACACTGAGGATGAAAGTGCTTATGAGAACGATACCTTGGAAAACAATTCAGAATTATGTAATAAATTTTCAAATGTGCCTACCTTATGACCCAGCAATTCCACTTCTGGTTATAACACTCTGAAGAAACTCTTGGCATATGTCCACCAGATGACCTGTGAGAAAGTGTTCACAAGATCTTTGCATATAACCGCAAAAAACTGGAAACAACCCAAATGACCATCAACTGTAGAATGCATAAATTGTACTATGTACATAAAATGGGTGAAATACCATCTTAATGATCATACATTGCTGATGAGAATGTAAAATGGTGCAGGAACTTTGGGGAAAAACTGTGGCAGTTCTTAAAAAATTTAAACATAAAGTTATCATATGACCCAGTAATTCCACTCCTAGGTATTCTCCAAGAGAATCAAAACATACACTCCATACAATAAAATGTAAAACAAAAAAACTATACAAGAATGGCCATAGCAGCATTATTAATAATAGTTAAATGGTAGAAACAACCCAAATTGTTGATCAAATGAAGAATGGATAAACAAAATTGTATTATAGCTACACAATGGAGCATTACTCAGCCATAAAAGGAATGAAGTGTTGATAACAGATTTGCTCCTTGGAAGAAAAGCTATGACAAATCTAGACAGTATATTAAAAAGCAGAGATTTTACTTTGCCAACAAAAGTCCGTATAGTCAAAGCTGTGGTTTTTCCAGTAGTTATGCATGGATGTGAGAGTTGGACCATAAAGAAGGCTGACCGCTGAAGAATTACTGATGCTTTTGAACTGTGGTGTTGGAGAAGACTTTTGAGAGTCCCTTCTACAGCAAGGATATCAAACCAGTCAATCCTAAAGGAAACCAGTCCTGAATATTCATTGGAAGGACTGATGCTGAAGCTGAAACTCCAATACTTTGGCCACCTGATGCAAAGAACTGACTCATTTGAAAAGACCCCGACGCTGGGAAAGATTGAGGGCAAGAGGAGAAGGGGACGACAGAGGATGAGATGGTTGGATGGCATCACAGACTCAATGAACTTGAGTTTGAGCAAGTTCAGAGAGATGGTGAAGGACAGGAAAGCCTGACGTGCTGCAGTCCATGGGGTCACAAGCAACTCAACAACAACAACAATAACAACTGATAACATGCTGTGATAAGGATGAACCTTGAAGACATTATGCTAAGTGAAAGAAGCCAGTCACAAAATGTTATATATCATATGATTTCATTAATATAGAATATCCAGAATTGGCAAGTCTTATAAATAATAGAAGGGCTTCCCAGGTGACACTAGTGATAAAAAACCCTTCTGCTGATTTAGGAGACATGAAATGTGGAATCAATCCTTGGGTCAGGAAGATCCCCGAAGGATGGCATGGCAACCTACCCCAGTATTCTTGTCTGGAGAATCCCATGGACAGAGAAGCCTGACAGGCTACAGTCCATATGGTTGCAAAGAGTCAGACATGGCTGAAGCAACTTAGCATGCACATACACGTAGATATAAAAAGAAAATAGATTAGTGGTTTCCAGGAGCTGAGAGGAGAGGGAATAGAGAGTGATCTCTGTTGAAGGTAGGGTTTATTTTGGGGTGACAGATGTGTTCTTAAGTTAAATGACTGTGCTGCTGCTGCTGCTGCTGCTAAGTCGCTTCAGTCGTGTCCGACTCTGTGCAACCCCAGAGACAGCAGCCCACCAAGCTCCCCCATCCCTGGGATTCTCCAGGCAAGAACAGGGGAGTGGGTTGCCATTCCCTTCTCCAATGCATGAGAGGAAAAGTTAAAGTGAAGTCACTCAGTCATGTCTGACTCCTAGTGACCGCATGGACTGTAGCCTACCAGGCTCCTCCATCCATGGGATTTTCCAGGCAAGAGTACTGGAGTGGGGTGCCATCGCCTTCTCCGAAATGACTGTGATGATTGTACAACTTTGTGACTAAACTAAAAACCACTGGATTGTACACTTCAAAAGGGTAAATTTTATATTATTTGAATTATATCTTAATAAAATTTTTACTTAAAAGAAAATATAATGTTGAGTGGAAAATGTGTCACAGAAGAAAACAGAGGGCTTCCCAAGTGGTGCAGTGGTGGAGAGTCTGCCTGCCAATGCAAGAGATGCAGGAGGCTTGCTTTTGATCCCTGGGTTAGGAAGATTCCCTGGAGGAGGAAATGATAACTCATTCCAGTATTCTTGCTTGGAAAATTTCATGGACAGAGGAGCCTGGTGGGTTACAATCCACAGGGTCGCAAAAAGTGAGACACGACTGAAGACAGCACAGCACAAGATATAGACAATGGGATTTCATTTGTATAAAAGTAAAATAAGGAAATGGAGAAGGAAATGGCAACCCACTCCAGTATTCTTGCCTGGAGAATCCCATGGACATAGGAACCTGGTGGGCTACAGTCCACGGGGTCACAAAATAAGGAAAAGTAAACAATGAATTGCATAGGGATAGATACATATGTGAATAAGTATAAAGAAAGGCAAGAGCATGATCACCACAAAGTTTGCGTTAGAGGGAGCAGGGAAATGGTTAAGGAGAGCCACAGTGATATCCAAGAAACAGGGAACATCCGTTTTCTGAAGTTGGTGGTAGGTATGTTGGTGTTCAAGGTATTATTTTAACTGTAATATTAACCTTCAGCATGAGTTTCAATTCTCTTTCACATATACTTTGGCTACCTGTTGAGAAGAGCTGACTCACTGGAAAAAAACCCCCTGAGGCTGGAAAAGATTGAAGGCAAAAAGTTAAGGGGGCAGAAGAGGATGAGATGGCTAGATAGCATCACCAACTCAAAGGACATGAACTTGAGCAAACTCCAGGAGATAGTGGACAGAGGAGCCTGGTATGCTATTGTACATGGGGTTGCAGAGTCAGACACAACTTAGTGACTGAACAGCTATATATGTATATACATATACATATGTATATATGTAGTAAGTTTATACCTATGTATCTATCTGGATAGATACATACTCACTAATTTGTATATTTCCTAATTAGAACCACCCCCCCCCACCCCAATCTCTTTCTCTCTCTCTTATGATGGAGGCTCTTCTAAGATATATAATTGACCTTTTTGTCTGTTCTTCCTTTAAAACATCAGATTGGGACTTCTGTGTTCATTTACGTGCTTTGCTTCAGGCTGGTAGGGTGGGGAGACAGCAGTTATGCTGGGGGCCATCTAAATGGCATTTTGGGAGAATCTTTTCTCTGAGACTATTCTGTTTCTCATGGGAAACATCCTTCATTGTTTTTTGTTTCGTGATTTTATTTCTGGCTTTTGGTTGTTGCTCTGTTTTCCTTGAAGGTTGGTTCAAGGCTCCTGTGTATTTCGAGCAAAGGCTTTGGGTAGCATTCAATTGTTCCATGCATAGGATTTCAGCAGACACCCCGGTTCAAACCCATGTTTCACTCTTGGCTTCAGTCCACTTGGCATTTCTTAGGGCCAAGTTCACCGGCTTCTGCTCAACATGGCAGCACCCTGTTACCCAGTCCAAGCTTGCTCTGCTCACTGCACAATAGGCCAAAAAATCTAAGAGATAATGTGTTGAGGCAAGGGATATGACTTTATTCAGAGAGCTGGCTGACTGAAAAGATGGCAGACTAACATCTCAAAATAACCATCTTGTCAGAGCCTGGATACTAGATTCTTTTATGAATCAGAGATGGGGGGAGGTGAGGAAACAAAGTAAAAGATTATTTATTTCTTGGAAATATTGCTTAGAATGGCAAGCCTCAGGCAGGGGGATGTGCTAGTTTCACTTCCCTACAGTTATTTCACAGGTGGTGTGAAATGGACTATCTCCTGTCGTATCAATAAACAAAGATGTTACAGCTATCTGTGATTCTGGCCCTGGCCCCCAAAATTGAATTTCTGAGCCATGCCAATAAGCAGCAGATGAGGGGTGCAATTTCCCACACAAAGAACTCAAAAATATCACAGTCCTTCACAGGCAGGCAGAGTCAGGCTATCTCCCTGTGAGCCAAACAAAGGCAGCCTAGCCCAAGGGTCAGGTGGGGGGTGGGGAGTGGGCAGGGCTCCCTGAGGCAAGTCATTATGTATACCTATAATAAAAAAAAGTGGCAAAGTAAGGGTTGAAGTTGCAGAAACAGATTCAGTATGGAGTCAAAATTGACCCTTCCCAGTTACACCCTTACTCTCTGATCTTCCCCAGGCACTCCAAGGGCTTCCTAGGTGGTGCTAGTGGTAAAGAACCTGCTTGCTAAAGCAGGAGATGTAAGAGCCACAAGTGTGATCCCTGGGTTGGGAAGATACCCTGGAGAAGGGAATGGCAACCCACTCCAGTATTCTTGCCTGGAGAATCCCATGGACAGAGGAGCCTGGTGGGCTACAGTCCATGGGATCACAATGAGTCAGACATGACTGAATCAACTTAGCATGCAGCACGCCGGCACTCTCTCCTCTGCGTTCTGGCTTCCTGTTCTTAGCATCAACAGTGGTTACTCCTCCACCTACTCCATGTCTCCTGAGTATTTGTTGATTTCTTCCACATGCTAATCATCTCATGGACTTCCCTGGTGGCTCAGACAGTAAAGTGTCTGCCTACAATGCGGAAGACCTGGGTTCAATCCCTGGATGGGGAAGATCTCCTGGAGAAGGAAATGGCAACCCACTCCAGTACTCTTGCCTGGAAAATCCCATGGATGGAGGAGCCTGGTAGGCTACACTTCATGGGTTCGCAAAGAGTCAGATATGGCTGAGCAACTTCACTTTCTTCTTTCCATATGCTAATAATCTATTAGTCTTTTCATTGCTCTCAGTTATACATTTTAATTATTATTTAGTAAGTTCTTTGAAGGGTGAAGAGAAAACATGTATAGTAGATCTGCCATCTTTAATCAGAAGTTAGGTTACTTTTAAAATAAAAATAATAATAAGAAGAAAAAGAACTAATGCTTGTTGAACACTAATTCAGGGCCAGACACTGGTCTAAGAACTTCACATGTCAGTTCAGTTCAGTTCAGTCCAGTCGCTAAGTCGTGTCCGACTCTTTGCGACCCCATGAATCGCAGCACGCCAGGCCTCCCTGTCCATCACCAACTCCTGGAGTTCACTCAGACTCATGTCCATCGAGTCAGTGATGCCATCCAGCCATCTCATCCCCTTTTCCTCCTGCCCCCAATCCCTCCCAGCATCAGGGACTTTTCCAATGAGTCAACCCTTCACATGAGGTGGCCAAAGTACTGGAGTTTCAGCTGTAGCATCATTCCTTCCAAAGAACACCCAGGGCTGATCTCCTTTAGAATGGACTGGTTGGATCTCCTTGCAGTCCAAGGGACTCTCAAGAGTCTTCTCCAACACCACAGTTCAAAAGCATCAATTCTTTGGCATTTGGCTTTCTTCACAGTCCAACTCTCACATCCATACATGACCACGGGAAAAACCACAGCTATGAGGCAACTGCTCTGATTTTGTTCCTACTCTACAGAAGAGGAAATTGAGAGACAGAGTTATCTTTGGCAAGATAGCTTGCTAAAGATCTCAGAGACAAGCAAGTAGTAGAACTGGGATATGGATACAAGCAGTCTGATTCCAGTAGCCATGTCCCCAACCATCATGTGACATATATGGATGGATGGATAGATAGCTCGATAGATAGATAGGCATCCAACCCAAAGGTCACATCATCAAAATCATCTCATTATGAAAAATAAATAAGCAGCTCTACCCTTAATCAGGTTGGGAGGACAGACACAGGTAAAACCAGCTGCAATATAGAAAGAAAGTATTGTTTCTCCCTGTCATGCAGCAGGTGTAAAATGTCATAAAAGACTCTCCTCCTTGAGTGACCAGCTCTTTCTTCCAGATGATTCTCGCAACTCAACATTGCTCTATCCATCTGTTATAGGGAATACTCAATTGCTGAACACTCCTCGGCTCATGACAACATTCAATCCCTAATTTCCATGTATCCTAATCTTGCATCAGAAACAACAATCAAGTCAGAACTGTGAGACTCTCTTCAAAATTCTTCATCAGGAACCAAATCCTTGTAAACCATGCTTCCTGTCTTCCCTGTTATTGAGGTTCATTCTCTTAATACAGCTTCTTTGGAATGCCCTCCCTCACTGCACTGAGTCAGGTTTGTGTCTGGGGGTCTTGGCTGATTAGGATTCTCTGTAGGTGGGGTGTGTTCATTCCTTTGGCTTAAACTCATGAGCTTATTCACAATGTCAGAGCCCTGAGAGGGGTCAGATTTGGAAACCTCATGAAAACCTTGAGAAAGAAGGGCATCCTTGAGGGGCAGCAAGGTTGGGACTTGGAAGGCATGTGTTCAGTTCAGTTCAGTTCAGTTTAGTTGCTAAGTCGTGTTCTACTCTTTGCAACCCCATGAATTGCAGCATGCCAGGCCTCCCTCTCCATCACCAACTCCCGGAGTTCACTCAGACTCACGTCCATCGAGTCCGTGATGCCATCCAGCCATCTCATCCTCTGTTGTCCCCTTCTCCTCCTGCCCCCAATCCCTCCCAGCATCAGAGTCTTTTCCAATGAGTCAACTCTTCACATGAGGTGGCCAAAGTACTGGAGTTTCAGCTGTAGCATCATTCCTTCCAAAGAAATCCCAGGGCTGATCTCCTTCAGAATGGACTGGTTGGATCTCCTTGCAGTCCAAGGGACTCTCAAGAGTCTTCTCCAACACCACAGTTCAAAAGCATCAATTCTTCAGCGCTCAGCCTTCTTCACAGTCCAACTCTCACATCCATACATGACCACAGGAAAAACCTTTAGTCGGCAAAGCAATGTCTCTGCTTTTGAATATGCTATCTAGATTGGTCATAACTTTTCTTCCAAGGAGTAAGCGTCTTTTAATTTCATGGCTGCAGTCACCATCTGCAGTGATTTTGGAGCCCTAAAAAATAAAGTCTGACACTGTTTCTACTGTTTCCCCATCTATTTGCCATGAAGTGATGGGACCAGATGCCATGATTTTCATTTTCTGTTTAGAAACTTTATATTTTGTCCTCTGGTTGGCCTTAGTACTCTTTTTTTTTTTTTGCCTTGTCTCTAGCACTTGAATCCTTCCAGGAATCATCTCAATTTTAGGCATCAGTTTCAATCTTGCCTGGGGCAGTTGCAGCTGCCATGCCTGAACTGATAATTATCTGTGCCTCATTCCTTATGAAGCACCTGCATTAGTCAGATGGAGCTTCAGGATAAGAGTCTCAGTGGAGAGAGCAGTGCCCTGGCTGCCGTGTGCAGGGCTGTGTCGAAACTTCTCTAACCTAGTGCAGCACAACCACGAGGGACTGAACTTCTGTCCCAGCCTTGACTCTGTTGAGGGGAGGGCCAGGAGGGCAAATTGGGTGTGGGAAGCCTCAGCCTTGTTGCTAGAGTACTACTTCCAGAGCTCAAGTTCAAGGATCCTTAGTGTTTGGACAGCGTTCCCGTGGACATCTGTTGTTGTTGTTCAGTTGCTCAGTCATGCCCAACTCTTTGCGACCCCGTGAACTGCAGCACACCAGGCTTCCCCGTCCTTCATCATTTTCCAGAATTTGCTCACTCATGTCCATTGAGTTGGTGATGCCACCCAGTCATCTCATCCTCTGTCATTCCCTTCTCCTCTTGCCCTAAATCTTTCCCAGCATCAGGATATTTTCCAATGAATCAACTCTTTGTATCAGGTGGCCAAAGTATTGGAGTTTCAGCTTCAACATCAGTCCTTCCAATGAACACCCAGGACTGATTTCCTTTAGGATGGACTGGTTGGATCTCCTTGCAGTCCAAGGGACTCTCAAGAGTCTTCTCCAACTCCATAGTTCAAGAGCATCAATTCTTCAGTGCTCAGCTTTCTTTATGGTCCAACTCTCACATACATACATGACTACTGGAAAAACCATAGCTTTGATTAGACAGATCTTTGTTGGCAAAGTAATGTCTCTGCTTTTTAATATGCAGTCTAGGTTGGTCATAGCTTTACTTCCAAGGAGCAAGTGTCTTTAATTTCATGGCTGCAGTCACCATCTGCAGTGATTTTGGAGCCCAAGAAAATAGAGTTTGTCACTGTTTCCATTGTTTCCCCATCTATTTGTGATGAAGCGATGGGACCAATGCCATGATCCTAATTTTTTGAATGTGGAGTTTTAAGCCAGCTTTTTTACTCTCCCTTTCCCATGGACATACAGTTATTATAATTGCCTTTGTTGTTCATGGATATCATTATTAACACCTTTTACATTGGTACTGCATTTTTAACTTTTCTAAATATCTTCACATAGGTCTTGTTTCTCTCCTGTTTGATATACATAACACTAGCAATTGTTCCCTTATTTTATAGTTGAAAAAGTCAAAGCCAAGAGAAGTTGTGTTACCTGCGTACGTATATTGTTGACAGAGCAGAGTCCTAAAACTGAAGTCCCCTAACCCCAATCAATGTTCACTTCAATTGCTCACAACAGAGGAGACTAACACTGAATCGTGAGTGTTGGGGGCTCCACCTGAGCCTGGGCTGTCTGAGCTGTGGATACACCCAAAGATTAGGCCATCAGGTCTTAGTGGGAAGAACTCCCAGGACCAGGAACAGGCTCTTATTTCCACATCTCCATCCTGGAGCCTACCTATTTATCCCACCTTCAGAAGCCACCCAACTCCAAACAAGAGAATGCAGCAATGCCTGGGCACAGGGGATGTAAGTGGAGGTTGGGCCACTGCCAGCTGTCTGGGTAGGAAGGGGCGGATCCTGGCCTCCTGTAGGTGATTGTGGGCACAAGAATGTGGAGAGGCCACTTTGAATCAGGCCAGGTAGGTCTCTGCCTTGTAGCTAGCTCTGAACCAACAGGTTCAAACTAGTCTGTGGCTTAGCCCACGCTTAAATGGGGTGGTGTTTGCAGTTCTTTTTTTTCCATCCCCACCCAAAATCAGGCTGTCTCACTGAGAGGGAAGAGCATGGACAAGAGATAGAGGTGGGGCAAATGTGCTTCAGGAAGGAGAGGGTTCTCGGGCCTGGAAGCTTCTGCTGCTCTCTGAGCACCAACCATTGCAGCCAGCTTCCAGGTCCACAGACACTTGCATCTTTACTGGGAGTGTTCCAGGCACCAGTGCTTTTTAAACTCAGTTTCACTTTCCTGAATCCACCCTCATCCTTTCGTCTATTCTTCACATGTATCCGGAGTGATCTTCCAAAAACACAGACCTGGTCATGTCACCCTTGTGGTCCAGGACTCCCAGTGGTCCCATGGGGCATGACATGCAAGTCTCTCAGCATGGTCAGCCAGACTCTGCACGCTCTATAGCAGCCTGCCTTTAGCTTCAGTGTGCTCCACTGTCTTCACCAAGCTATGCTTAATTTCCTGGAAAAGATTATATGCTTTCCTGCCTCAGGACCTTTGCACTTGCTCTTGCCACTGTCTGGAATATCCATCTTCCCCACCTCTAAATCTTTTCTCCTCTCTCTTCCCACTTACATGATTCTAATCTTCCAGATGTGCACTCAGTATCTTCTTCAGAGAAGTCTGACCCAATACTGCAGCCATGCTAGGTCCCATTGAAAGTGTTATTAGCTCAGTCATGTATGACTCTTTGTGACCCCACTGACTGTAGCCTGTCAGACTCCTCTGTTCATAGTATTCTCCAGACAAGAATACTAGAGTCAGTTGCCATTTCCTTCTCCAGGGGATCTTCCTGACTCACTGATTGAACCCAGGTCTCTTGCATTGCAGGCAGTTTCTTTAGCATCTGAGCTACCAGGGAAGCCCCTAGGTCCCATTACATGTTCTCATTATTTGATACCTGTCATTATTTGCTTCATGTCTATTTCATCCTTTCCTGGGAGGAGTGCTCCATGAGGAGAGGGAATCTGCTTGTTTTACTCAGTACTGCATGAAGGAGTTAATTGTGTCCAATTAATTGAGGACCTAATAGGTTCAGAAAAGATGTACTGAGCATGTACTACTTGCCAGGCATGATGCAACTTCAGATGCAATCTTTTAATTTCATCTCCATGAACTTCATGCTAGAATTTGGGGTTCCAGAGCTGAGGTTACTACATTGAGATGATGAGTATCAGACAAGCTCAATATGTCAAAAAGCACAGGTCTGACGCATAGCAGGTGTGCAGTGAATATTTATTCGATGGCAAAGCACATTTGAAAAAAGCAACGCTCTACCAAAGAAGTCAAATTATTCATTTTACAGCTGAGAAAAAAGAGACAGCAAGGAAATACTGTGCCTGGGATTTGGACTTGGCCTGGAGATGTGGATTCATTTGGTGTACCCACTTAACTCTACTGGCTTGGTGGGAACTCACAGTGGTAAAGACCTTGGACTGCCCTGGAGGGATAGTAAAATTGATAAGGAAAGATATCGGCAGGGGAAACAACCTGAAGACTGATGTAACGCTGTGATTGGTGCTGAAGCAACAGATACAGACAGGAAATGGAGCTGGAAATTAGAGAAGGGAGAGATTCACATAGCAGGGAGGGATGCCTCCAGAGCTAGAGAGGCAGGGAGGGGCATTCCAGGGTATTGAACTAGCAGAAGCAAAGGAAAAGAGGAACAAGTCAGCGAGAGTGGGGACTGTGCAGCCAGACTGAGTGTGTTCCTGAGCAGTGGGAGATGAAGCATGCGAGAAGAGTGGAGTGGTTGGCTGGTGGCCCAGGGTCCTGCATGGTACGTGGAGAGGCGACAACTTGGCAGTGGGAAGTCAGTTGAGACTTGTGATTCAGGGAATAGCCTGATGTGAGTGCAGTTTCAGAAATATCAGTGATATTTCAGTGATGTCACTCAGTGGGAGTGACATGTAAGATGAACCGTAGCAAAGAAGAAAAAGCAAGAGGGAGGAGGAAGGACGGGCAGATGGTGTGAAGAGGAAGAGCTAACCCTTGCTGAGCACCTAGTAGGCCCTTCAAAACAGCTATCTCATGTAATCTTGTCAACAACATTGAATGGATTGTATTATCATCCATATTTTACAGGTAAAGATGCTGGAGTTGAAAGAGGTGAAGTGATTTTCCCAGGATTACTGAGCCAGATAGGAACATCACAAAGTGCCTCTGACAGCGAGTCCAGTTAGAAGGTCATCACGATGCCGAAAACTCGACCTCTCTGCCCTGGTGCCTAATTGAATTTTGGAGACAGAGTTTTGGGTGAAGTAGAAAAGAATGGCTTCATTGCTTTGCCAGGCTAAGGGGGACATAGTGGGCTCCTGCCATCAAAAAAGGTGTGCTCCAACCTGGGGGTGGATTTGGTGAGTTTAACAGCAGTGGTTCTGGGGCAGGACTGATGATAAGGATCCGGGTGTGTGCAGGGCTTGCATTCTTTTAATCGGTCTCAAGTTGTCTCTTGAGGAACTTTTGTGGTTCTGAAGGCTATAGAACTATGACCTTCTCTCTGAAATGAAGAATGCTTCATCAAATAGTTCATCTTCCTTCTGTTGGGGGTTTAATTCTACACGAGAGATGTGTATCCCTTGAGGCAGAAAGAGGCTTTGCCCCAAGGCTGTGCTATTGTTTCTTGACCTGTTCTCCCTTGTCTTGCCTCTTCTCCCTTTCCTGATTAGCACCTGTTGAATCTGCCCGGTGGAACTCAGGGAAGGTCCTGGAGCCTATTCCTTACATATAAGAAATGGACACAAAAAAGTTTCTGTGCCTGGGAGCCCCACAGGGTCTTGTTTGGTTTCAGTAGGGTGGTGGCTTTGGGAATTTTCCTGAGCAAAAATGAGTGTGCTTATCTCTGGGACCTAGCTCTAAAAGGACTGTGGCAGGCATACTCTTAACAAGTCTAGCAGAGAGGTCAGGAGCAACACAAGGTCAGCATGGGGAGAAGCGTCCCATGTGGCTGAATCCAAACGGCAGCTGAACCCAAAGCAAAGTCTCAGGAGATGCAGTAAGAGCCAAGGAGTCAGCCTGGCCTGGGAGTCAGGACACCTGGGCATCTCTTTGGGATGGTGGACTAGTCACTTAATCTGTTTCAGCTTTAGCTTCCTCATCTGTAAAGTAAAATAAAAAAAAAAACCTCAACTTCCTCATTTTCCATGTTTTTAGATACAAATGAAATTGTCACTACGGGCATTTTTGTATTACTGAGAAATGCTGGGCTGGTGAGAAAGACAGTTGTTGTTGTCAGAGGTCAGGAAGTGATGGGCAGGTTAACCCAAGGCCTAAAGGGGGCATTTCCTCACCCAGGACTCTTGTTGAACTGTTGCCCTGAATTGGGTGTCTGTCATTAACTGTTTCTCCTCGACCAATCAATTCGTTGCCTACTTATTAAGCATCACTTTATTTAAACCTCTGTCCTGGAGTCTTGTTCCAATCCTTCTTTTACTTTTCCTCTTCACTGTGCATCAAAAGAGGGAGTCAGATTAATCCATTGTGCTGTTAGTAAACTGAATTAAAAGAATCAGACACGGCTGAGCAACACTGAACTGAACTGAAATCTTGAGACAGATTAAGAGGTTCCTTTCACATTTTCCCCAGTTCCTCTCCCTTCTCCGATGAATTCACCTTCTGTGACACATTTGTGTTATAAATGACAGGACTAGCCTATCTGATTGCATTGTAGAAAGAAGAAAAAAGATACTCAACAATTTTCATTGTTGGTTAACTTGAAAACATGATGCATTTTATTATGTGTGGATGAGGGAACCTAGGCACTGGCCAACACAATGCCTTGCAAATTTACATTTCACAGAAGGATGCATTGGTGCAGGCGGGGCCAGCCTCTCCCATCTTGCATCTGGGATGGCATGGCTATGCACAGGCCCCAACTCCATCTGTCTATTGCCCATCAAATTCCATCCTCCTCTGGGCACCTTACCTTGCCCCTCGTCATACACACAGCCTTACAAGATGGGAGCAGTCCGCAGTTTGCCTTCTTCAGATCCTTCTGGAAGCAAGGAGACAAAGCGGCACCCACCGGCTTCTGACTCAGAAGGGGAGACCGTCCAAACGTTCGCAGCCCCTCCTCATCCCCTCCACAGTTCACCTCACTTGCTCTCTTGCTCGCCTTCCTTTTCAGTCTGGAGAGAGAATGACAAGAATGCTTCCTCCTAGCTCAACAGGTTCTTCTCCTTTCTTCCCCCCTCCCCAGAGCCCCGGTCTTACAGCCCCTGTTTCAAGGCCCAGCCCCAGGTGTCAGGTCCTTCCGTTTGTGGGGAGGCGGGGCACAGGCAGGGCTGAAGCCAAAGGGAAGGGGTTGGTGCTGATACTAAAGGGATGGAGGCGGGTCACATGTATTTACTCATATACTACTTTACTTTTAGAGGGCTGAGAGTTCCACAGTTGCCCTCTTGTGTCCTTGTCCCCAGCGTTATTCCCCTCAACCCCTCTTGCACATATGTTGACTGGGAGAGAAAAAAAAAGGCACAACCTAAAAGTCGAGAGCTATGGTTTACTCAAGGACCTTATTGAGGATGATAGCCTGGGAATCAGCCTCTCAGATGGCTCTAAGGAATTGTTACAAAGAGTTAAAAGAAGGGTCAGGATACATAGGAGTTTTTCAATAAAGCATACAAAAAGAAGAAAATAAAAAGAAACAAAAAACATGTAGGTGAACATAAAACATCACTGCTGATCACAAAAAACCAGACATCTCAACTTAATGATTTTAGTGCTTTTCTACAATGCAAAAGTCTGGGCTCATTGAAACTATTCCTTTGATGTTCATCTTAACTATCCAGGGCCAGCATTCCATTTTACCTCTATTCTAAATTTCCCTCTGGTTGCGTTTTGCAGTGGCTACAGTGAGGATGGCTTGATGGTAGGCAATATCCTTTGTTTATTGAAACAGCAGAAAATATGATTTTGTCCAAACACCCATGATTTTTAACCCTGTTTTTCTGCACCCAATTCCAATGTGTGTGTGACTGAGGGGTATGGATAACCCTGTGGGGCCCTCACAGGTACAAACCCTTTCTATGTCCCTGTTTCATTGTCTGTAAGAAATAGGGTTCATTCAGCCTCCTTGACCTCCCTGAGTTTCAAAGGGCAGAATCAAATAGTTGCTTACCAGGGAAGTAAGTTTTGTTCAGTTCAGTTGCTCAGTCATGTCCGACTCTTTGTGACCCCATGGACTGCAGCACTCCAGGTCTCCCTGTCCATAACCAACTCCTGGAGTTTACTCAAACTCATGTCCATTGAGTCAGTGATGCCATCCGACCATCTCATCCTCTGTCGTCCTCTTCTCCTCCCACCTTCAATCTTTCCAGCAACAGGGTCTTTTCCAATGAGTCAGTTCTTTGCATCAGGTGGCCAAAGTATTGGAGTTTCAGCTTCAGCATCATTCCTTCCAAAGAGTATTCAGGACTGATTTCCTTTAGGATGGACTGGTTGGATCTCCTTGCAGTTCAAGGGACTCTTAGGAATCTTCTTCAACACCACAGTTCAAAAGCATCAATTCTTCAGTGCTCAGCTTTCTTTATAGTCCACTCTCACATCCATACTTGAATACTGGAAAACCAATAGCTTTGATTAGACAGACCTTTGTTGGCAAAGTAATGTCTCTGCTTTTTAATAAGCTGTCTAGGTTGGTCATAACTTTTCTTCCAAAGAGCAAGCATTTTTTAATTTCATGGCTGCAGTCACCATTTGTGGTAATTTTGGAGCCCCCCAAAATAAAGTCTGTCATTATTTCTACTGTTTCCCCATCTATTTGCTATGAAGTGATGGGACCAGATGCCATGATCTTAGTTTTCTGAATGTTGTGCTTTAAGCCAGCTTTTTCACTATCCTCTTTCACTTTCATCAAGAGGCTCTTTATTTCTTCTTCACTTTCTGCCATAAAGGTGGTGTCATCTGCATATCTGAGGTTATTGATATTTCTCCCGGCAATTTTGATTCCAGCTTGTGCTTCATCCAGCCCAGTGTTTCACATGATGTACTCTGCATAGAAGTTAAATAAGCAGGGTGACAATATACAGCCTTGACATACACCTTTCCCTATTTGGAACCAGTCTGTTGTTCCATGTCCAGTTCTAACTGTTGCTTCCTGACCTGCATACAGATTTCTCAGGAGGTAGGGCAGGTGGTCTGGTATTCCCATCTCTTTACGGGAATTTTCCACAGTTTATTATAATCCACATAGTCAAAGGCTTTGGCATAGTCAATAAAGCAGAAATAGATGTTTTTCTGGAATTCTCTTGCTTTTTCAATGATCCAGCGGATGTTGGCAATTTGATCTCTGGTTCCTCTGCCTTTTCTAAAACCAGCTTGAACATCAGGAATTTCACGGTTCACATATTGCTGAAGCCTGGCTTGGAGAATTTTGAGCATTACTTTACTAGTGTGTGAGATGAGTGCAATTGTGCGGTAGTTTGAGTGTTCTTTGGCATTGCCTTTCTTTGGGATTGGAATGAAAACTGACCTTTTCCAGTCCTGTGGCCACAGCTGGGTTTTCCAAATTTGCTGGCATATTGAGTGCAGCACTTTCACAGCATCATCTTTCAGGATTTGAAACAGCTCAACTGGAATTCCATCACCTCCACTAGGTTTGTGTGTAGTGATGCTTTCTAAGGCCCAATTGATTTCATATTCCAGGATGTCTGGCTCTAGGTGAGTGATCACACCATTGTGATTATCTGGGTCACGAAGATCTTTTTTGTGTAGTTCTTCTGTGTATTCTTGCCACCTCTTCTTAATATCTTCTGCTTTTGTTATGTCCATACCATTTCTGTACTTTATTGTGCCCATCTTTGCATGAAAAGTTCCCTTGGTATCTCTAATTTTCTTGAAGAGATCTCTAGTTTTTCCCATTCTACTGTTTTCCTCCATTTCTTTCCATTGATCACTGAGGAAGGCTTTCTTATCTCTCCTTGCTATTCTTTGGAACTCTGCATTCAAATGGGTATATCTTTCCTTTTCTCCTTTGCCTTTCACTTCTCTTCTGTTCATAGCTGTTTGTAAGGCCTCCTCAGACAACCATTTTGCCTTTCTTTTTCTTGAGGAAGGTCTTGATCAATGTTTTCTGTAAAATGTCATGAACCTCCATCCATAGTTCTTCAGGTACTCTGTCTATCAGATCTAATCCCTTGAATCTATTTGTCACTTCCACTATATAGTCATAAGGGATTTGATTTAGGTCATACCTGAATGGTCTAGTGCTTTTCCCTACTTTCTTCCATTTAAGTCTGAATTTGGCAAAAAGGAGCTCATGTTCTGAACCACAGTCAGCTCCCAGTCTTGTTTTGTTTTGACTGTATAGAGCTTCTCCATCTGCGGCTGCAAAGAATATAATCAGTATGATTTTGGTATTGACTGTCTGGTGATGTCCATGTGTAGAGTCTTCTCTTGTGTTGTTGCAAGAGGGAAGGAAGGGATTGCAAAAAAAAAAAAGGAGGAGCTATGAAGAAGCAGCGGTGCAGCAATGGGGCACGTTCCTGGTTCTGCCTCAAGGAACATACATAACACTATCTTTGAGTTCTTCTGTAGGTACTAAGGCTCCCATTCAGGTGGAGGGTGGTCAGGCTGAGCACAAAATTCCTGGAATGCCACTCTGTTACCTCACCTCCAGCTAATCTTAAAATAGTCTTCACACAGTGGAAGATAATGAAGACTCTGACACCCTCCCCAGATGATTCTCCTCTTAAAAACATTCATGGTTGAGCAGAATCTTCAGAGCTGGTTTTTGGACATAAGTCCACCTTCTCCCCAGTTGCCAGCCTCTTGCCATGCCTACCAGCAAACTTTTCATTTCTACCAGCACTTTTTTTCTCAAAAGTATGTACTTTTGAGTAGTGAGCAGTCAAACCTGAGTTCAGTAACTTGGGGGCAGGAGTCCATACACCACCAAGCAATCTTGGACATCAACTGAGTTACCTGCAATCGCTTCAACTTTGAAACTGTCTACCTGAAGCTGAAACTCATATTTCAGCCACCTGAAGCAAAGAGCTGACTCATTGGAAAAGACCCTGATGATGGGAAAGGTTGAAGGCAAATGTAGAAGGGGGCGGCAGAGGATGAGATGGTTAGATAGCATCACTGACTCAATGAACATGAATTGGAGCAAACTCCAGGAGATAGTGAAGTATAGAGAAGCCTGGTGTGCTACAGTTCACGAAGTTGCAAAGAATCAGACACAACTTAGCATCTGAACAACAACAACAATCTGGAGATAGCATCAGATTTCAGAAGGCTCAGTCCTACAAGACTGCCATGCCACTTCAGATGCCAGTCACAAGTCCAGGTTTTTCTTACCCTTGGCTATAAAATCGGAGCTTCCAATGACCCCTCCCTTGAGGTTCCAGCAACCACTTTCTTGGGTTCTGATTAATTTACTAGACCAGCTCACAGAACTCAGAGAAACAGTTTACTTACTAGATTCCTGGTTATTATAAAAGGATATAATGCAGGAACAGCCAGATGGAAGAGATGCACACGGTAACGTGTGAGGAAAGGGCACAAGCTTCCATATCCCCTCTAGGCCAACACTTTTCACTAATTTCCATGAGTTCACCAGTGTGGAAGCTCTCCAAATCCCATCCTTTTGGGGGCATTTATGGAGATTTCATTGCATAGCCCTGCTTGATCAATTCATTTGCCATTGGTGTTTAAACTCAATCTCCATTTCCTCTTCCCTCTCCAGTGGCTGGGAGTGGGAAGGCGGTGGGTGAGACTGAAAGTTCTGAAAGGTTGCTGCGAACCATGTTTTACACAGGGCTTCATGACCTCTGGAGGAGAGGATTTCCATCCGGGGTCAGAGACAAGGCTTGACTATTTGAAGCTTTTTGCGTAGCAAAGTTTTATTAAAGTATAACAGAGATAGGGAAAGCTGCTGACATAGACATCAGAAGGGGACAGAAAGAGTGCCTGCTTGCTAGTTTTTAGTAAGGTGTTTTATGTTTGTTCAGTTCAGTCGCTCAGTCGTGTCTGACTCTTTCCGACCCCATGAATCGCAGCATGTTAGGCCTCCCTGTCCATCACCAACTCCCAGAGTTCACTCAGACTCACGTCCATTGAGTCAGTGATGCCATCCAGCCATCTCATCCTCTGTTGTCCCCTTCTCCTCCTGCCCCCAATCCCTCCCAGCATCAGAGTCTTTTCCAATGAGTCAACTCTTCGCATGAGGTGGCCAAAGTACTGAAGTTTCAGCTTTAGCATCATTCCTTCCAAAGAAATCCCAGGGTTGATCTCCTTCAGAATGGACTGGTTGGATCTCCTTGCAGTCCAAGGGACTCTCAAGAGTCTTCTCCAACACCACAGTTCAAAAGCATCAATTCTTTGGGGCTCAGCCTTCTTAGTGAGCTGCTAATCAGATAAGAGAGATACCTCTAAGGGAGGTATCTCTGAGGGAGTTTCACCAGGCCCTTCTCCCACAATTTGCATTTTTGAGATAGGATGGCACAAGGTCTGTCATCCCCCTTCCCCACCCCCACTCCCACCGCCACCCCACCCCCTCCCTGGCCATAAAATACTTGACATGAATACTGGTTTGTTGAGCCATTATCAGTCCAAGGGCTGAGAAAAGGAAAAAAGGTTAGTCTTAGGCAGAAGCGGTTTTATCAACAGAGAAGGGGAAAAAAATGAAAAGCCCACCATTTGCAGTTTATTTCCTCCTACTGCTTGGGGGTCTCTGGCCTTCCTACCTGTTACTCTCAGTTCCAACCCTCTAATCACAAGTTTGGATACGCAAGCAATCTAGCCTGCCAGACTCCTCTGTCCATGGGATTCTCTAGGCAAGAATACTGGAGTGGGTTACCATTTCCTCCTCCGGGGGATCTTCCCCACCCAGGAATTGAACCTGAGTCTCCTGTGTCTCCAGCACTGGCAGGTGGACTCTTAACCGCTGGACCACCGAGGAAGTCCCTCCTCTTCACTTCTCTTGATGAAATCCCAATGGCCCAAACAGTAGGTGCTAATCTGGAAGCACAGTTTCTCCTACTTTTGAAAACTATTCGTGATCAACTATTCCTGAAACTATCTGATCTTCAGCTGACCCCTCCTGCTGAAACCCTATAAAACATTCCACTTTCCTTCCCTAAGGTAAAAGGGTGTAAATGGTCTTCTTCCACAATGCACTTCTTATGATAAATGGACACAGTTCAGAAAAAGGTCTTTTATTTATCCCGAGAAAAACTTCCCAAGGGGATGAGGAAGTTATGAGAGGAAGGGAGGATGATTCTGAAACTTGTGGAAGGATTAGGAAGCGTGTCAGGGAGGGTGATTCTAGAATAGAGGGGCAGGTCTAGTAGGCCCCACCCCCAGGGGCTGGCCCAGGAGCCCCGTCTCTGCTTCCCTCATTACCATATCCTCCCCTACCAGCCCCTTGGGTGGTTGGCTGCTCACCTCCCCCAACACATTGGGCCTCACTTCATTCAGGACCTTTCCCTGTAGATCCGCACAACTGCTTAGCATTCTTTGCTACAGTTTGCCTTGGAAAGCTGCTATGACTGAGGTTGACCAAGGAACTGGCACTTCACAGTAGGAGAGAGGCCTCTGGAAATGCAAGCTCAGGGTCTCTAACCTGAGGGTAGCTCCTAAACTGGGGACTGTGCTTCGGGACCCCTGTATGGTTGCACGTCCTGTTCTCTCTCCACTTGGTTCCTTGGCCCCAGCCCCATCTCTGTCAGAGCAGTTACAAAATGCCTAGGTGTGAGAAGGACCTTATCAAGGGCATCAGTGGAAAGTTGATAGCCAGGCCAGGGTTCACACTGCACCCCATGCTACAGTCGCCCCCATCTTCAAGGACAAGGGGCCCCTCACTAACCAGTGCTTCCCACTCCTGCTTTCCCTGCATGGAATCCAAGTTTATTTGCAGAGAGGAAAAAGTCTGTCACAAGGCCAGGGTTCCATCAAAGGGCCTTTTGTCTCCTGAGCTAAACATTAGCTCATGGTTACCTTCCTGCCTGGACCCTTCCAGAGGTGGGAGGCCTTCCAGAGCCTCTGGTTTCAGTCTGTGGCTGTGAATGTGGTGAAACAGGAGGAGGAGAGCGTCCCGGCTCCAGGCCAGAGAAAACCCCGGGTCAGGTTGACGGGACGCACTTGCGCAGGACTTCCTGTCTGGGCGTGGCTGGGGTTCAGGCGGCTAACTGGGCTCACAGTTTCTCTTCAGGACAAGGAGTTCTTACACCTTTTCCTTCCTCCCTTCTAAATTCAAACCTGTTAAAGACTTCTTTTCCCCTTGCTTTTCACATTACTTTCTTCATCCTTCAAAAATGGAGCTCAGTATCCTCTGCTTTCCGTCAGCTTCCTCTGATCAGCCCCACCAGCCCTCTGTTGCTTGCCTTCAGCAGTGACACGCTTGTCTGTGCTATGCCCCTCTGCCTTCCTCTTTCTGGGTACTGTTCATCTGTGTGCTCTGTCTCTGTTAACCAAAAACCGGGTTCCCTTCTTGGTGGATGTTGAGCCAGTGTTAAGTATTAGTCGCTCAGTCATGTCCGACTCTTTGTGACCCCGTGGACTGTAGCCTGCCAGGCTCCTCTGTCCGTGGGATTTCTCAGACAAGAATACTGAGGGGGTTGCCATTTCATTTTCCAGGGGAATCTTCCTGACCCGGGATTTGAACCTGGTTCTCCTGCATTGCAGGCAGACTCTTTACCTGTGTGAGCCACCAGGGAAGCCCTTTGAGCCAGTAGACACACCCAAACCAAAAATTGTGGGAAAGAAGGATTTCCTACTTGCAGCAAATAAGGAGAACGCTGGGGATCTTTCCTGAAGGAGTATTCCCCCCTCCCTTCCCCCCCCCCCCCCCCCCCAAACAGCAAAACTGAGGAAGTTTTAAGCTAAGGGTATATATTACCTACTCATGACGGGGCTTGAGCAGAGGAGAATTCAGCATAAAATTGGGGCCAAGGTTGACAGAGTCCAAGTCTGGTTGATTGAGGTCGAGGGTAAACACCATCTTTCCGTTCTCCACCTGGGAGGGGGCCTTAGTGCATGAAGAACTCAAAGATATATTATTATGTATATCCCTTGATGAGTCAGGACCCTGACCCAAGGTTGCACTCTTGTTTCTTGATTGCTCCCTTTTTGTTTCTGCATTCTCTCCTTTAAGATTGTTAATTATTGAGACAGCTCAATGCCAAGCACTATGGCCAGACTTAGATGACAAAATGGCTTAGGTCAAAATGGATTCTCATACGCGTATGAAAGCCAAACCTGGTTCTCTTTCTCCAGGGACCCTCTCTAACCTATCTGCTTACATTTCCTACATTGGAAGGCTTTCTGAGGGCAGAATCCATGGCTCGTTTGTCCCCAATGTGAAGCCTGAATTACAACACGTCATGTTCTTTAAATGTTTGTTAAATACCGATTCTAGCCAAAACTCTTCCAAGGACAAGTGTTAGAAAAGTTTGTATGGGAACAGACTCTCTCTCTCCTCTGTGTCTTTCTTGGGACTGGACTTAAGCTGGATGTTATTTCAAGCAGATCAATCCCCCACGCTTCAACAAGTTCCTGCCTTGACTAGAGTAACTGGTACAAAATAAGCTTAGTTAGATTGCTCCAAGCCTTGAAGGCTGTCACAGCAGGGGCGAGGGTTATTTAATTAATCACCTCCTCTCCATCCTGACACTCCCAGCTCCCAAGACTGAGGAGTGAAAACTTCAAAGGGAACAACTTACTCCCAGCCTGTGTTCTGCTCTACAGACCCCAGACCAGCATAATCCTGCCTTCACCAAGGAAGGATCTCAGCCCAGCCCACATGGAGGCTCCTTCACCAGAATTCCTCCACGCCCCACGCTCTCTACTAGACGCAGAGCTCTGCCAGATGCTCAGCATCTCACAGGCCGCTTCTCTGTCTCCTGGCCTAATTGAAGTGTGCCTCCTCGCCCTCCCCTCCCAGTTCCCTTATATCTAGGGGCTGTGATAACACTGGGAGGCAGTGTCAGTCTTCTGCTTACCCCAGACGATCTTCAGAACATGCTTTTTCTGCCTTCCTGACCATAATACTAACCCTTCATGCTTCCAGAGTAAACTTAAAGCCCCTTTTTAGTAGCCTCCAGGTACCTACAGCTTCTTCAGGTACCATCAGGATATTGGAGTGGTTCTCACAGGTTCTGAGGATGAGCAAGTGTGGCTGCAAGAGCTGTGGAAAGTGAAAGTGAAGTCGCTCAGTCGTGTCCGACTCTTTGCGACCCCATGGACTGTAGCCTCCCAGGCTCCTCTGTACATGGGATTTTCCAGGCAATAGTACTGGAGTGGATCGCCATTTCCTTCTCCAGTGGATCTTCCCGACCCAGGGACTGAACCCAGGGTCTCCCACATTGGAGGCAGATGCTTTACCATTTGAGCCACCAGGGAAGTGCAGGAAGTACAAGAGCTGTGGATTTACCTTAATTGTGTGGAAAATTGGGGTAATTGTGTTTTCAATACAGTTGATTTCTGGTGGGGATGTTTGTATGTGGTAGGTGTATAACTGTGAGTGAGGGGGCCTCAGTCGAAGGACCAGGTTTGGAGGTACCCCTGTGCCTCCTCGAGCCTGAGTTGATCCAACGCCGCCTTCCTTTCTCTGCATATTCACTCTTCCCTGGGTCGTTTACCCGATTTGGGCCTCTAGTATCACCACACTTTCTTTTCTGTTATTGTTTCAAATGAGCTTTGGTGATGGACAGGGAGGCCTGGCGTGCTGCAATTCATGGGGTCGCAAAGAGTCGGACACGACTGAGCGACTGAACTGAACTATCATCCTTGCCTCTATCACTGCTTTGTAAATACCTCCCCGTCTTTTACTAAGCTTCTTACCCTGCCCCTACTTCCTTTGCTTTCAACAGTTGAGGCTGCTTCTGAATTAAAAGGGAAAATGCAATTTATTGAGGGAACTCCCTCCACTTCTCCTTCTCAACCCACAGTTTTTGTTTGTTTCTCATCTCTTCATCTTTTCCTTCTTCTCTCTTGATCTGGAGAAGGTGCTGACCCTCTTTCCCAAGAATTCCTTCTTGTTTACCAGATTCTATCCCCTTTCCCCTTTAAAAACCTTGCTCTATAATGAAGACCTTTCCTATATAGTTAATTTTTTCCTCTGCTGACTCTTTCCTCCTAGCATAGAATCATGCTCAAATCTATTTAATCTTAAAGCAAACAATTATAAAGTCCTCCTCAACCCTGATGACTTTCTGTCATTTACCTTTTACATTTTCCTTTTACAGCTAAGTTTAAATCTATACTGTCTTCACTTCCACTTACCTGCTGCTGCTGCTGCTGCTAAGTCGCTTCAGTCATGTCTGACTCTGTGTAACCCCATAGACGGCAGCCCACCAGGCTCCGCTGTCCCTGGGATTCTCCAGGCAAGAATACTGGAGTGGGTTGCCATTTCCTTCTCCAATGCATGAAAGAGAAAAGTGAAAATGAAGTTGCTCAGTCATGTCCAACTCTTAGCGAGCCCTACCAGGCTCCTCTGCCCATGGATTTTCCAGGCAAGAGTACTGGAGTGGGGTGCCATTGCCACTTACCTGACAACCCTCTAAAGTCAGCTTCCACACTCAACTCTCCACTGAAATTGCCTTTGCTGAAACTGTTGGTAGCTTAATTTCCAAATCCAGTGAAAGTGTTTTGTCATCGTGGTATTTGATGTATCAGGGGTGTTTGAAACTGTTGACAGTGTCTCCTTTTAGAAGCTCTTTTTTTCTGCTTTCAGAATCTCTCTCTCTTTCCCTTTCAGCCTTTCTCCTTTTCTGTTTCTTTACTCTGTTTCAGAGAAATTCTTTCATATATTCATTAAATAAATATTTGTTGAGTGCTTACTCAAGAATTCTTCTACAATATAGGAACGTCCTTGCTTCCACAGAGTTTCTATTTTTGTTGAGGGAAAGAGAAAGTAAATAAAATAAGCAAACAAACAAGAAACAATGTTAATGTTAAACAATATTAAACAAATAATAAACAATGTTAGACTGTACTATGCAGAGAAATAAGTGCGATATTAGTAAAGACTGAGCATCATCTTTAGATTGAACATTCAGTAAAGGCCTCTCATCATGAGAAACGCTGGACTGGAAGAAACACAAGCTGGAATCAAGATTGCCAGGAGAAATATCAATAACCTCAGATATGCAGATGACACATACCCTTATGGCAGAAAGTGAAGAGGAACTAAAAAGCCTCTTGATGAAAGTGAAAGTGGAGAGTGAAAAAGTTGGCTTAAAGCTCAACATTCAGAAAACTAAGATCATGGCATCCAGTCCCATCACTTCATGGGAAATAGATGGGGAAACAGTGGAAACAGTGTCAGACTTTATTTTTTTGGGCTCCAAAATCACTGCAGATGATGATTGCAGCCATGAAATTAAAAGACGCTTACTCCTTGGAAGGAAAGTTATGACCAACCTAGATAGCATATTCAAAAGCAGAGACATTCCTTTGCCGACTAAGGTCCGTCTAGTCAAGGCTCTGGTTTTTCCTGTGGTCATATATGGATGTGAGAGTTGGATTGTGAAGAAAGCTGAGTGCCGAAGAATTGATGCTTTTAAACTGTGGTGTTGGAGAAGACTCTTGAGAGTCCCTTGGACTGCAAGGAGATCCAACCAGTCCATTCTGAAGGAGATCAGCCCTGGGGTTTCTTTGGAAGGAATGATGCTACAGCTGAAACTCCAGTACTTTGGCCACCTCATGCAAAGAGTTGACTTATTGGAAAAGACTCTGATGCTGGGAGGGATTGGGGGCAGGAGGAGAAGGGGACGACAGAGGATGAGATGACTGGATGGCATCACGGACTCGATGGATGTGAGTCTGAGTGAACTCCAGGAGATGGTGATGGACAGGGAGGCCTGGCGTGCTGCGATTCATGGGGTCGCAAAGAGTTGGACACGACTGAGCGACTGAACTGAACTGAACTGAAAGGCCTCTCTGAAGATTTCAAATTTTATCTGAGACTCGAAGGCTGAGAAAGCTAAGTAAAGATGAGGGGAAGAGAATTCTAGCAGAAGAAATAGCCAAGGCAGAATCCCAGAGCTGAGATAAAATTGACACATTTAAAGGATTTCTCCTTTCAATATGTAGATATATCTGAGCAGAATAACACCAGGGGCTCAAGAGGATGAGCGGGGCCAAGGCGACTGAGGGGGAGCAGACAGAAGCCAGAAGACGAGAAATGAAAGTCTTTCACAAAGAAGGAATCTTCAGGAAACCCCTGTGGTCCAGAGGTTAGGACTCCACACTTCTCCTGCAGGGGGCATGAGTTTGATTCCTGGTAGAGAACCAAGATATTATGGGCAGTGTGGCACAGACAAAAAAAATAAAAGGAAGTTGTCAGTGTTAGTTGTGTCAAATATTACTGAAAGGTAAAATAAAATGAGAGCAAAGAGGACCCGTGGATCTGCCAAATGGTATAATGGTAACCTTGACAAGTGCAGTCTTGGGAACATAGGGGAGAAAAATGCTTGTTTGAAAAGGGTGGAAGAGGGGTATGAGGTGAGAAAGGATGGGCTATCATTGTTTCAAAGAGCATTTCTAGGAGAAAGAGAGATGGACAGAGCTCTAGACATGTGCTCTACAAATAGCCACAGGTGGCTGTTTAAACATTGTAATTAAAATGAAGTAAAATAAAAAGTTCAGTTCTTCACTCACACTAACCACAGTTGAAGTGCTATATAGCCACATGTGTTTTGTGGTTACTGTCGACCAAAACAGATATTTTTATCATTGCAGGAATTTCTACTGGGCAATCTTGCAGTAGAGGATGTGGGGTTAAGAAAGGTTTTTAAATTTTATTGTTGCTGTTGTTTGTAGTTGTCTGCGTTGTAGTTAATTTTTTAATGTAATGAATACTAGACACAACAGCAAATCACATAGAGATTGGAAGTGCATCTTTCTTCCTGAACCTCTCTTTCCTTATCTCTCTTCAGCTGCTGGTGTGGCCTGGAGACCCGTCCATGACTCCCACTTTTCCGATTCTACACATTCTCCCCTGACTACCTTGTCCATGCTGATGATCACCCTCATTAGTATGTTTCCTTTCTGAGTAGCAGATCCATGGTCCACCTACCTGAAGACCGTGTCAACTCAGAATTCCCACAGCAATTTCAAACTCAGTCTTGTCCAAAATCATACCTCCAGCTTCTCCTGGTCCTGTTTCTACAGCACCTTCTTGAAACCCACCTGCTTGCCCATTCCAGCAATGTGAGAGTCATCTTGAACTCTTTTTTTCTTCCTCATTCTTTATAACTGGTCAGTCACTAAATGGCTAGTTTGATTTGGGAACATTCGCAGAATTGATTCTCTCCTCTCCATCTTCACTGACTTATATAAACTCTTGCTTTGGGGACCATGTGGACTGGCCAGGAGGATACTCATACCCACCACCCCCTTCTCCCAAGTGAGTGAAGTCGTTCAGTCGTGTCCGACTCTCAGCAACCCCATGGACTGTAGCCCCCCCAGGCTCCTCTGTCCATGGGATTTTCCAGGCAAGAATACTGGAGTGGGGTGCCATTGCCTTCTCCAGGGGATCGTCCTGACCCAGGGATCAAACTTGGGTCTCCCGCGTTGCAGACAGACTCTTAACTATTTGAGCCACCAGGGAATCCCTCCTCCCAGGCTAGCCTCTCGTAGAGAGGATGAGGAAGGGATACATTCAGCTAGAGGAGGTTTGTCTCATGGACCTAAAATGGAGACTGTTGGAGAGTGTCCGGGGAAGACTTTGCTTTCCTGATTAAAAGGGACGGGTATAGCTGCTGCTGCTCTTTCTTTCCCTTCTTCCACCTCTGACTGCTGACACCATGACTGCTACTGTTTTGCAATCACTGAGGGAAAGGCAAAGAGAATCTTAGTGCCCCCAGCCCTGACCAGTGCCAGTAACTACCCCCTAGGTGTCTCAGTATGGAAAAAAATAAACCTTGAGTTAAGCCAGAGTGGATTCTTTTACGTGTGGCCCTAAGCATCCTTGACTGATAGTCCGCTACCTGGTTCCCCTGTTTAAGTCTCTCTGCAGTGTTCCATTCTTCACAACCTGGACTAGAATAACCTTTATAAAATGCAAATTTGATGCTGCTGTACTTCCCTAATTAAATCCTCTGCTGGCTCTCCTCTGTAGAGGATAAAGTTCAGACTCCTTTGCATGGCATGCAGAGCTTCCACAATCTCCGGCTGCCTGTTCTTCCAGCCTCATCCCTTGGCACTGTACAGCACAGACTTTTCGCCAAGTAAACCACAGTCTTTCATGTATTCCTGGCAGGTGCTGCTGCTTCTGCCTGGAATACCTTCTTTTCTTCAAGTCTTTCACCCTCCTCTCTCAGAGCTCTATCTTTTATATCCTCATCCTTAAGGTTCCATTTCCTTAGTATTTTTTTTTATCACAGTCACATTTTTATTGTCTTTTCTTCTCACCAGACTATGAACATCTCTATGATTTTTCTTACTCATCTTTGTCTTCCCAATATTGGGTAGAGGACTTGGATTCAGGGAATTGTTTGTAAAATGAATCAGTGCACTAAACCAGGGGCCTTGAGTCTCTCTGTCATTCTATTTCTCATAATCGCATGGGTTCTCTGAAATTCATCTTCATATGTAAAACAAGGGTAAATGATCTTACCTTGGTCTAGATCATAGGGCCATTTGGAGCGTAAATGAAATTATATGTTTTTGTCAGCTCTGTAATTTTAAAAGCAGCACTGACTTCAGTGACAGGCAGACACAGATTAAAATCCATGGGTCTACTAATTTACAAATTTGAGCAAGTTAGGCAAACTCTCTGAGCCTCAGTTTATTAAATTGGTAGAAGCTTGTGTATAAATCTGTGGGGTTGTGATGAGGGCTAAATGAGACACTGGGAGTGAGAATTTCTGGCTTATAATGGGGGCTCAGTAAATATTAGCTGAAGTGGAGGTAAGGAGGAGAGGTCTTCACCCTTGGTGAGATCCCAGTTGGCATGCCCAGCTTCTGAAACTAAGCAGGGCCCTGTGGGGGCCCTTGGGCATTAAAGCCTTTCTGTGTCCCCTTGTCTGAGTTCCAAAGAACTGGTTCAATCAGTTGCTAATCAGGGAAGGGAGAGGATGCAGAGATGAGCAGGGAGCAGTCAAGAAAAAACATGTAACCTTGGGGCAGGGTTCCGGTTCTACCTCAAGGGATATACCAAACATCTTTGGGCTCCTCTGTGGAACTAAAATCTCCACCAAATGAAAGATGGTAACTACTTGATGATACACTTCTTTCCATAGAAGGCCACAGTTTGCCTGTCACCTGACACCAGGTCATCTCTGGATTGAAGGAATGTGAGCTCTTAATAATAGTAATTATCACGGTGGTGTTTCCCAAACTGTCATTTTTCCCTTTCCGTCATTCTTGCCAGGAATTCTATGGTAACAAAGAACTATTTTTTAACTCCACTTCATTATTTATTCAATCATTTATCTGTATCAGTATGGAATCAGGTATATATGGAATCACGACTATCTTTTATTTTGTTGCTCAACTTACTCCACGCTTGGCTATTGAGAGACTCTTAACATTGGCTCTTTTGTCCTTCAGACATTTATTAAAAATAAATAAGAAAATGAGGAAGACTACAATGAGCCCAGTGATTCTGGACTGGAATTGGAGGTATCAGTATGAGCTCATGATTTTTAACATATATACAGATAGATGAATGCAGGCGAAGATATAGATGTGTGTATGTTCTTACATTTTCTAGCTCTTTTCCCTGAAAGGATCTAGAAGTAATGGGCACAACTAGAACCCAGATCTTAGTTTCTAAATATCACTTTGCAAAAAGGTGATCCATTGATACTTGATGAGGAATTCCAGGGTGAAGACAAGGAAAGAACCAATTGGCCTAAAACATCTTGTGGTGGTAAAATGTAAGGAAGTACTAAGAAAATGGTGGGGGCATGTCAACAGGACAGAAGAGTTGATGTGAATTTTAGAATTCCAAACAGTAAATGTAGAAGAAGGAATGGTAGAAATAGAAAAATGACAATTTGGCAAACAGCACAGTAGTAATTGTAATAATTGTTGCAGGCAAGTATCAGCAATGGATGCTAAAATTAGTGGAAGAAAGTATGTTAAGAAATAAGATATCTTATTTGCATAATCTCAGAGTACTTTTTCCCTGTGTTTCTTTTTCTCTGACAGGGAGAAATATCACTCTTTTATACATAATATAGGTACTTGCTGCACTCAATATGCCAGCAAATTTGGAAAAGTCAGCAGTGGCCACAGAACTGGAAAGGTCAGTTTTCATTCCAATCCCAAAGAAAGGCAATGCCAAAGAATGCTCAAACTACCACACAATTGCACTCATCTCACATGCTAGCAAGGTAATGCTCAAAATTCTCCAAGCTAGACTTGAGCAATACGTGAACCATGAACTGCCAGATGTTCAAGCTGGTTTTAGAAAAGGCAGAGGAACCAGAGATCAAATTGCCAACATCCGCTGGATCATGGAAAAAGCAAGAGAGTTCCAGAAAAACATCTATTTCTGCTTTATTGACTATGTCATAGCCTTTGACTGTGTGGATCACAATAAACTGTGGAAAATTCTGAAAGAGATGGGAATACCAGACCACCTGACTTACCTCTTGAGAAACCTGTATGCAGGTCAGGAAGCAACAGTTAGAACTGGACATGGAACAACAGACTGGTTCCAAATAAGGAAAGGAGTACGTCAAGGCTGTATATTGTCGCCCTGCTTATTTAACTTATACGCAGAGTACACCATGAGAAACGCTGGGCTGGAAGAAGCACAAGCTGGAATCAAAATTGCTGGGAGAAATCTCAATAACCTCAGATATGCAGATGACACCACCCTTATGGCAGAAAGTGAAGAGGAACTAAAAAACCTCTTGATGAAAGTGAAAGAGGAGAGTGCAAAAGCTGGCTTAAAGCTCAACATTCAGAAAACAAAGCTCATGGCATCTGGTCCCATCACTTTATGGAAAATAGATGGGAAACAGTGGAAACAGTGTCAGACTTTATTTTTGGGGGCTCCAAAATCACTGCAGATGGTGATTACAGTCATGAAATTAAAAGATGCTTACTCCTTGGAAGGAAAGTTATGACCAACCTAGATAGCATATTCAAAAGCAGAGATATTACTTTGCCAACAAAGGTCTGTCTAAGTCAAGGTTATGGTTTTTCCAGTAGTCATGTATGGATGTGAGAGTTGGACTGTGAAGAAGGCTGAGCACTGAAGAATTGATGCTTTTGAACTGTGGTGTTGGAGAAGACTCTTAAGAGTCCCTTGGACTGCAAGGAGATCCAACCAGTCCATTCTAAAGGAGATCAGCCCTGGGTGTTCTTTGGAAGGACTGATGCTAAAACTGAAACTCCAATACTTTGGTCACCTCATGCAAAGAGTTGATTCATTGGAAAAGACTCTGATGTTAGGAGGGATTGGGGGCAGGAGGAGAAGGGGCCAACAGAGGATGAGATGGCTGGATGGCATCACTGACTCCATGGACATGAGTTTGAGTGAACTCCAGGTGTTTGTGATGGACAGAGAGGCCTGGAGTGCTGTGATTCATGGGGTCGCAAAGAGTCAGACACGACTGAGTGACTGAACTGAACTGATTGTTCAATCTAGTATTACACATAAATTCAGAATGCTTATCCATAAACATGAAAAACACATTCATCAAGTAGAATTTGTCACTAGCCTTTGACAACATATGGTAAAAAATACTTTTAAAAAATCAGTCTTACTTAGATTAGTTCTTTTCTTCCTCATTCCTTTGAGTGTGGTTATGTTACTCATTTTTAATAAAGCTAGGTTTATTTTTCACTGTTTGTATTCCCATTTGGATCCTTCTACACTCCTCTTCCAAACACACACACACACATTCTGCTTGTTACTACTTTATTATTTACATAGGAATTTTCTGCATATGTGAAACATTACCGTGGCTCTAAAATAAAATCTGAACTATACAGAAAAGGCAAACTCAGCTAAGTTCCCCGCCAACCTCAGCCGTACTCCCGATCCTGTTCCCATTTCCGTGCTTTTACAACAGCTTTCCCACTCAACTTCTGTAGGTATTAATCACACTAGTTTTTGGTTTACCCTTCCTGTATTTCTTTTCACACAAATGGCAGACACACATGCATTTTCTTCAGGTTTCTTTTCTCTTACATGAAAGGCCGTATCCTACAGATAGAAAGACCATTGTGGGTGCTGGGTGGAGAGGGACTGGAGACAGGCTCGGGTGGATGTGAGGAGAATACTTGGGAGGCTGCTGCTGGGGACCAGGAGAGAGGCAGGGACACAGGTGCAGCTCCAGTGGTAGCAGAAAAGCAGAAAAGAGGGCAGGTCTGAGTGATGTTTTTGGAGGTGATGGTGTCATAATTTGGTGACTGATTACTGGGAATGATGTCATGGATGATGCTTTGGTTACTGGGTGACTGACTGGATGGATGCTAGTGTGGTTCGCGGAGACAGAGAACATTTACAGGGTCAGCTTTGGCGAGAGGTCTCCCATGTAGGTCTGTGTTTGGACATGTTAAGTTTGAAATGGAGCAGCTGAGGCATCAAGTACAGAGGGGAGGTCTGAAGAGTAATTTCGCAAGCTGTGAATTCTTCCCTGATCTTCTGGACACTCAGGGCAGGAGGTGAGTACAGTAGCGTAGGGAGCAGGATCCAGTATCTAATTCCAGTGGGACACCAGTGGGGTGTCTTACAGTTTAACCCAATCCTGACACTATCCACCCTGAGACAGCATCAGGTTCCACAGTTTGAGGGCTCAGTTCCACAAGAGTTAGCCCTTCACGTCTGATGCCAATCCCAAGCCCAGCATTTCACCTGTGCTTCTGACTGCCTGGCTATAAATCAGAGGTTCCGGTGACTTCTTCCTTAGGTTCCATTCATTTGCTACCATGACTCACCGAACTCAGGAAACCAGCTTACTCACTGGATTACTGGTGTACTACAAAGGAGAATAAGGGATACTGATCAACAAACAGATGAAGTGCTGCGTAGGGTGAGGTCTTGTACAAAGGAACTTCTGTCCTCATGGAGTTTGGGGCCTGGCACAGTGGCACTTGGAAGTGTTCTGCTTCACCAACCTGGGAGCTCTCTTAGACTCATCCTTTTGGGTGTTTATGGAGGCTTCATTGCTCAGACATGTCTGGTAAATCACTGGCTAGATGTGGGGCTAAAAGTTGGTTCCTCAGGTGACCAAGCCCTATTCGTAGGTTCTATAGGGACTTTGCAAAAGTCACCTCATTAATATGACAAAAGACACCCTTATTGCTCTCACCAAAGGAAATGTTTTAGAAGTTTTGTGACAGAAAAGGGGATGAAGACCAAATGAAAGTGAAAGTCACTCAGTCGTGTTTGACTCTTTATGAGCCCATGGACTGTGTAGCCTGCCAGGCTCCTCTGTCCAGGGGATTCTCCAGGCAAGAATACTGGAGTGGGTAGCTGTTCCCTTCTCTGGGTGTGTGTAGGGGTGGGGCGCGGGGATCGAACCGGGGTCTCCTGCATTGCAGGCGGATTCTTTACCAGCTGAGCTACCAGGGAAGCTCAAAGACCAAATACACATTTTCAATTAAAAATCTCAGTAGAAACCCCAGTTCTCAGCAGAACAAAAACACAAACAAAACCTTGGTAGTCATCCCAACTTCTTGCAAGAGGCTGGCTCCTCAGAGCAGAGTGCCTGCCAGAGGATGTGTTCCAGCGGGTGAGGTCAGAGGCACGGGGCAGTCCCTGCCTCTCAAGGTGGAGGTGGGATGGCAGAAGATTAGGGGCTAGAATTGTGCCTGATTTCCAAGTCTCAAAGAAAAAGTCAACTGCTATACCAGTAGACAAAGGATGTTGCAGTCATCAAGCGATTACCTTACAGCCACCCCTGCGGGTGAGCCTCGAGGAGACTCAGGGTGGAAACAGAGGCCCATCATCCAGCGGTCAGGCACTTCAGCCCCTCCCTCCAGTGATGGACCCTGAGGCGACCCAGGGTGAGAAAGCACAGGATGCTGGTCCCAGAGAACTGAGGTGCATGGTGAAGGGGTTATTTCAATGAGCCCAGATTCTTGCATCTTCCCATACACAGAAAAGTGCTACCTCTTGAACTTGAGATACCTAGTTTTCTTTAACTAACGGTAATCTTTTGATGTTCCAGCTAACTGGTCTTTGTTGCAAAAACTATGTATCCTGCTTGCTCTCTTTCTTTTCAAAGCAGTCTCTCTGCACCCTGAGCTTAAGTCTTCAATTTCATCCACCAAATAAAATGCAATTGTCAGCTTGTGGGTTGTGCAACTTTTTCAGTCAATAGAAGTCACCCTAAAATGTTAATGATACCATATTTGAGTTAACTTCAACTGGACTATATCCCCACAGCTCACAAGACCTATCTGGGGCCTTGGCTCACACTGAAGAGCCCCTACCTGAAAACCAGTGGTGTCAGGGGAAGAGGAGACCAAACTTCTCCCCTTATCCACAGAGAGGGAGCTATCCGAAGGAGGCCCTGCTGAACCCCTTGGGAAGAATGTAGTGGGGTCAGTGTGAGCTGGAAGCATAGATGCTGCAAGACTCTTGTGTTGTAGCCTCCCTCCTACCTTTTGGGGTGAAGGTAAGGAGGTAGTGAACACTGCAGTTTCCAGAGCTCAATAAGAAATTTGTTGAGAAGTCTCTTGGGGCAGATGCTCAGACCATGAGTACAGATGGAGGCAAAGGTTTCCTGAGTGCATTGTAACATAGCAGGAGGGACAGAGAAGGGGAAAAGGGAGCCGCTGGGGTGGTGATAGGCGGTGTGCCTCACTTTAGGTCCCTTGGCATCTCGCACTCAATCTTTAGCTAGAAACTCAGGAAACAACAAAAAGCATAACCTTGGTTCTCCTTGGGAATCAGTAAGAGGCCTGGGCTTTGGGGACAGTGAGGGTGCTCCGGGGTGGGCGGAGTGTGGGGTGGGAAGGCAGGCAGGCGCGGGGAGGCCCAGAAGCAGCATCACAGAAGTAGAGGGAACATGGGGGAATCGGAAGTGGGAGACCTGCTGCAGGAGCTTCCGGAAACTGGACAAGGGCTTTTGACTGTTTGGGGTTGAGGAATTTAGGTGCAGGCTAGGATTAATCCAGTCCTCAAGGGGAAACCCTTTAGCATCTGAATTACATGTGTATATGATAATAACATTAGTAGATTCTATTTACTTTGTGCTAAGTATTTTTTAAATGTATTCTCTCATTTACTTCTATGCTCATAACAACAGCAACAAGATTTGTTATTGCTTCTATGGGATTCAATCCATTAAAACATCATTCTTTGTACTCCATTTTAAACTAGGTGACTTTTGAGCTTTAAAAAAAATCCATTTCCGATTATTTTGAAATCTGGATACATGGTAAGTGGTGAATAAAGACAATGCTCCAGATAGGCAATAAGCAAGACGGAATGATGGCTGGGATTTAGAACATCATCTGTTTTTACTCACTTGCATGCTAAGTCAGTGATGGTGATGGTGGTGATGACTCCTGAAATTCATAGGCCCTCATATCAGAAGGGATTTGGAGAGGTCTTCCAGTATATCTTCTTCAGCTAACGAAAGCCTGATTCATTCCTGAAAGATGTCTACCTTATTTTACAAAATGCCCCAAGAATCTTGAAACCTCAGTCTCTTCCTAATTTTCAAACATTGGTTAATTTTTGGCCATGCTGGGTCTTTGTTGCTGTGCCTGGGCTTTCTCTAGTTGCAGCAAGGCAGGGCTACTCTGTGATGGGGAGTGCGGGCTTCCCATTGTGGTGACTTGTTGCAAAGCACAGGCTCTAGGCACTTGGGCTCCCGTAGTTGTAGCAGGCAGGCTCAGTAACTGTGGCTCTAGAGCCCAAGGGCTTCCAGAGCGCAGGCTCAGTAATTGTGGTCCACGGACTTAGGTGTCCCTTGGCATGCGAAATCTTCCCGGACCAGGGATTAACCCTGTATCCCACGCATATGCAGGCAGATTCTGAACCACTGGATCACCAGGGAAGACCTTTTCCTGGATTTTAGCCAGAGTTCCCTTCTTTTATGTGTTCTTTTCCTCCATTAAAAAATCCAACAAATAACTAGAGAATAGCACGAGGCTTCCTTCGTAGCTCAGTTGGTAAAGAGTGTGCCTGCAATCAACCAGGGGTTCAATTCCTGGGTTGGGAAGATCCCCTGGGTTGAGAAGGAAATGGCAACCCACTCCAGTACTCTTGCCTGGAGAATCCCATAGACAGAGGAGCCTGGCGGGCTTTAGTCTATGGGGTCACAAGAGTCAGACATAACTGATTGACTAAGCATACCGCACACACACATAGAGCAGCATTTGTATTTTTCCCCTGAACCACAGCAAAAGGAAGTTAAAGAAAGCATAAAGAAGTAAACTATATGGTCATGAACAACAAGAGATTGATGATAAATGGGAAGCTGGGTTTGGGGATAGAGAAGCTGGAAATAACTAGTTCAGCTTTCACCAAGACAGAAACGCCGATTCACTCTTGATTCTTTGTTTTCAAATTCTGGGAACCATGGTGTGAGTAAAGAGTCACTTGGAGTGTCTGCCAAAACCTACCTGTTTCTTTGGACTTTTATTTGCAGCAAGATCTCTCTGATTTCTTCAGAGCTGGGCTGTGTGAGATCTTGGCTTCCAGCCCTGTATACATTTGCTCCCTTTGAGAAGGGATATTACTATCACGTATTGGATATCTACACTGTGTCCAGCACTGAGCTTTGATATTTCATATAGTTTGTTCATCTCAGCCATCTGGAGAGGATTATTACTCCTGCCTTGCAGATGAGAGCTCTGATGTTCAAAAATTAAAGTGTCACCCCCATGGTACCCTGACTGGTAAGTGATGGAGGTGGATGGAGCCCTGCTGTATATGCTCCAGAATCACTCGCATGGAGATCATGGGGCCACGGTGTCTACCTGCCTCCCTAGATTCTAATTGAGGTGGTCATGCTTTCTCCTGAGCATCTCCCTAGTCTCCTCCTCTAGTTTATGAACCTACAGCTTTGCCTTCTGCCAAGGATGAAGGGGTTCATCTCACGTATTTACACATATTTGAATCTTTACTGTCAGCTCTAACTCATAACATCAAGTTGGGCCTGTTCCGCAGTCTTTCCCTTGCCCTTCTTCCATGGAATGAACACTGACTTTTGCATACCCATTCACCCCCAGGGTGGCATCTGCCAGACCACACATTCCACTCTGGAGGGGGCCATCTGAGAGCTGCCTGGGCCCATCCCTTGGCCTGTGTGTAGGACACTGTGTGTGCCTGAAGAATGCCCGGGCGGCACACGAGCCGTGATGCAGAGGGGTAGCTGCCAATACACCTGAGGGCACAGAACCCACTCTGCTGGGCTGAGGAGGGCCCACCCCACTGTGCTGGGCTGAGGAGGGCCCACCCCACTGTGCTGGGCTGAGGAGGGCCCACCCCACTGTGCTGGGCTGAGGAGGGCCCACCCCACTGTGCTGGGCTGAGGAGGGCCCACCCCACTGTGCTGGGCTGAGGAGGGCCCACCCCACTGTGCTGGGCTGAGGAGGGGCCACCCCACTGTGCTGGGCTGAGGAGGGGCCAGCTCCTCTGTCTGGCAGATGATCTGTTTTTGGTAAGACTGCACCAGGCAGGGTATAGCAGAGAAATAAGGCCATGTGGAAACAGAGTTGTCACTGTGGCTTTTAAAATCAAATGAATAGCCCTTACAAACTTCTGCCCAAAATCCTTCAAAAAGGGATAAGAATAACCCTGACCCCACTTCCAGCTCTTCCTCAATCAGTTCAAGCTGAATGAAGAGCAATCCTATTTGGAACAAGAAGATGGACACAATTCAGGATGGTGGATGTCCTCTCTGAGTCCCCTCAACTTTCTTCAAAATGAGAACAACTGGCTTTGGATTTATTATCCAATTATTTATTGGATATTATTTATCATCCAATCATTATGCAATCCTTGAATCCCAAAGACCATCCTTAGAGCAAAACATTCTCTCTGAAGGCCGAGGACATGGGAAAGCATGGTTCTCCACAGGGAGGGGAGTAGGAGAATCTCAAACTGGGAGATTTGGGGAACTGGGCAGGATGAGAATACAGAACAGGAGAGTAGGCTGTGTAACTCTGCTGTGTCTGGGAGTGAAGCTGCCCTCCCCAGGAAGTGGGATTTAACAGGAGGTGCCCCTGACCAACCTATGTTAGTCAACCTTGTGTTGGTGCCAGGGCCCCAGGTTCCTACCAAGTCATACTTTAGAGCTAGGCCCAAGCTTCCCTGTTTATCACAGAAATTAATAAAAAATAAAGTGAGCTTTCATCAGGTTGCATCTTAAGAAGCAGTTCAACCCAATGCATTGTGGTGGACCATGCAGGAAAGGCCTTCTCTCTTGAAGGCTGGGGTGGGGAGGTTCTGAGATAATACGTGACTGAGCTCGTCATGGGAGACCCCGTTGGCTGTGACAGGCCTGGTTCTCACCCAGGGCCAGGAGCAAGGTGGTAGGCTTTTGGGTGTGTGTCTGTGTGTGTGGAGTGTACACAGAAACTGTCACAGCCACACCTCACATGCACCCACACCCGACATGCCAGAGCAGGGCGCAGTCCTTTGTTGTCCTTACCTTAACTCTCTCAGCATTTTCAGAAACACTGAGCCTTGATGTGTTGGGTCCTTAAGGACATGGTCCAGAAATGCTCAGCAGACCTACAGCGTACATTTTCAACCCGCTTCCCTTTATCCGCCCCCCATATTTGGGCATCATGAACTCCAACCAGGTCATGTCTCTGAACAGTATTTATTTCCTAAGGGGAAGCAGGGGCTATGTCCAGCTATGTCCGATCTTCAAGCTTGTATTCGTAAGCCCGCACCGCCTACCCACAGTACCCTCTGGCGTATTTGCAAGTTGCACGACTTGGTCAGGGAATTTGGGATTAATATGAGTCATTAGACGGCTACTTTCCCAAATTAAAGAAGAAGCCACAATACTAAATATGATCCTAAACATTTAATCTCTGCTGTTTCAGAATACACTTTAGAGCTTAAGGACCTTTCAGGTTAGACTTCTGCTGGTGACTGCCAGTCCTGAGGGTGCTGTGTGGATGGACAAGGGGAGGGGAGAGGTCTGCAGTGTGGGCGGAAATGGGAACAGCAGCTCTGATCTCAGCTCTGTCACTAATGGCACAGTGACCATGATGAGTCACTTCCCTTCCCTAAAAGGATTGGATTAGAGTGTCTCTATGGTCCTCCCAGCTCTGACAGTCTATAAATAAATAATTAGCAGAGAATGTAATGTGCTGATTTTCCATAGGAATTGAGGAAATCAAAAAATAACTTGCAATCATGTAGACAAAGGCTTTCAAGAGTTTCTCGGTATTTACAATGTCTCTAGGCTTGAGTTCCTAACTCACTGTTGACCCAGCCCTGGCTTCAGTCCTGTGCAGATGGGAGATCCAGAGCAGGAAGAACAGGGATCTCGGAGTCAGGGCCTGTCGTAGTTTATTACTGAGTTTAACAAGCCCAAGGACAAGACCCTTCCCAGGGGAAGTGTGATGTGCAGACATTCATCCCGCCTCCACAGACCAACAAGAGTGTCAGGATGTGTCTGATCCTTGGGACTAAGGACAGTGAGAGAGGGCCACAAACAGACTCCTTGGCTGTGGGCCCCTGTCCAGAAGGCCTGAAGCGAGAGGGGACTCCAGCAAGGGCTGAGCCAGTCTCCATCCACTGCAGGGATTCTGGGGGCACCACATTTCACGTGACCCTGCATTTGCCTAATGTCACAGGTACATCTACTGTCTCATTTGACTATTTTTCTCAGGCTCAGCCATGCCTCTCCACTCAGTTCTAGGCTGAACTCTACCCGACATAAGAAAATTTTCAACCAGAGCAGAATTCTGAGCAATGACTCCTTGTGTCATATAAATAGCATCAGTGATATATACAGCCTATAATATGCGCGTGCGCACACACACACACACACACACACACAGCCATTTGCACAGGCGCTGCAATGCAGGAGACCCAGGTTCAATCCCTGGGTCAGGAAGATCCCCTGGAGAAGGCAATGGTAACCCACTCCAGTACTCTTGCCTGGAGAATCCCATGGACGGAGGAGCCTGTAGTCTCCTCCGGGGTGCAGTCCACGGGGTTGCAAAGAGTCGGACATGACTGAGCGGCTTCACTTTCATTGGCACAGCTGCTCTGAATATAAATGTGTGGTCCAGTCTCTCCCCCAGCGAGAGGAGACCACTGGAGAGGAGCTGACCCCGTGCAGCTCCTGAGTCACGCTCTGGGTCCCAGCCTGAGCAGTGGGGTGCGGGGAGGGGCTGTGCGGGTGGGGCTGGTGGCCAGCGGCCTACTCCTTCAGCAGGCCCAGCTTCTTCAGCGCCTCCCTTCTGTGTTCATCTGACACTCCCTTTGGGGAGATCCTGACACTGACACAGGGGGGCCGGGGCAGCTTGTCTCGGCTCTGCCCCTGGTAAGACAGGCGCTTGGGGGCCCCCTCCTGCTCCAGGTCAGCCAGCTTGCCCACCTGGATACCCTCAAAGTCCTTCCCAGTGCCCAAGGAGGCCGGGCGTGGCCGGGAATTACGCAAGATGCTGGGCAAGATCCGGTCCAGGTAGGAGCCTTTTTCCAGAGAGGTGCTGGTTTGGGGGCTGGGAGCCTTCTCGGCTGAGAGGTAGCTGCTCAGCCCAATGCCTGACCGCTCCAGGGTGTTGGACTTGAAGCTCATCTGTCTGAGGCCAGGGACGCCACTCTCCTGGAGGGTCAGCCCGGAGTCTGGCTTTTGCTGAGTCAGGGGACTGTGTGCCCGTGGGCCCTTTGGGACAGGAATTGGCATGGATTTGGCAGCTGGAGCTGTCCCTGGAGTGGGTTCCTGGGTGGGAACCAGAACCTTGCCTGGAGAAGGCGGTTGGGCCAGAGCTGGTGCTTTCCCGGGAGAAGGGCCCTGCTTGGGTGCAGGGGCCGGGGCCCTTCCGGGGACCTGAGCTGGGGCCGGGGACTCGGCCTGAGTGCCAGTCTCCTTGAGCCTGATGGAGGGCCTGCTTAAGCGGAGGCTGGGCTCCTCCTGGTCCTGCGGCAGCCCCAGCTTCTCCAGCGCTTCCCTGCGTGCCTTCCTCTGCTCCTGCAGCGAGGACGAGGCGGGGCTGGGGTCCCCGGGTGCAGCCTCCAAGTGGCAGGACAGCCGGTTCCGGGGGTCACTGTGGAAACTGCCTCGGCTGCTCTTCAGGACAATGTTTGGTGGCAGTTTCCGGGGCTTAGGGGCCGTGAGGGGGGCCGGCTGGGCACTTGGATGGCCCCCTGACAGGATGGCCGCATCTCCAGTGCCTGCATCCTGAGAGGACACCAGGGGAAGAGGCCGAGGTGGCGCAGGTTCCCCGGTTGAACCTTTCTCACTGGCTTTTTGGGACATGGCCTCTGGAGCGGGCTTCCTGTTTCTCTGGGAGCTAAGTGATGGGTGGACCTGGGGCCTGGGGCTCAGCTCCCCTGGTCCTCTGGGCAGGCTGCCTTGCCCACACTGCTCGGGCTGGATGTCCTGGAAAGCCTCCGGTGGGGGGATGAGCGCTCCGTCCAGCTCAAGGGCAGCGTCTGGGGGCGCGGCCAGTGCCTGGCTGGGCTCACGGCTCTGGCTGACCCGCTCTGTCTCAGGTGCCGAGAGAAGTCCCTCGGATCCCCCTGGATTATGGCTGTTAGTCGGGGTGGTGCTTTTTCTGAGGTTCTGGTTTCTGCCGATGTGGATATTTCTGGGGAGGCTATAGGAGCCAGACCTGAGGCTCAGGCTTTGGGGCCCGGGTGGATGAGCTGAGCTGAACGGAGTCACTCTTTTTGGCTCTGGTCCTTGGCCAGTTGTCTCCTTGGGATGTCCTGTAAGAGTCAGGGGAACAGGTGAAGAAGAGTAGGCAGTGAGAACCCTGCTGTCAAGGGGAAAGGAAACACTTCCCACACTCTGATCTCCAGGTTGCAATGGACGGGTTTTGTCTGCTTGTTGTTGTTTCTTTGTTCTTGAAGGACAATGCTTTTGTCTGGATATCATTTAGACAACAGATCAATCCTAGCAGATTTCCTTCAACCAGGGATTAGCATTTCCTGGTGGCTGGGCAAAGGGCAGCCCAGACAGCTCTGTGTCCCTGACTCAGGCTCTTCCTAACCTCTGCAGATACAGGATGGTTGGGATTCAGGACAGTCCCTCCCGCTGTCCTGGGGCTCCCAGGTAACTGGGTCCAGTGGAAGCACTGAGCTTGAACAGCATCAACAGGTGATTTGCTCTCGCCCCACCAGGCATCTGCCTTCTTCCACCTCCACTTCCTGTAAACACCTGGATGACTCTGTAATGGCCACAGCTGTCCCTGCGCCACAGGGTGATACGGGCTCCTCCCTTCCAGTGAGTAAGCATAAGCACCAGGCCCACTGGGCCAGGAAATCAGCCTGCTGTATCACCAGAGACAGTGGGTCTAACATATTGTCAATAAATATTTCCCAAGTGCATGAGGTGATGGCAGTCCTAATACCAATGGGACTGTCTTCCTGGGATCTATGGCCACACTTACATGCCATCTTTGTCTCCATCTACTGAGCCACAACGTCATTCCACACTCTCTTACAAGGCCCTCAAGGTGCCACCCACTGAAATTAAGGGAGCCCCTCCCTCTGCTTATCTCCTGCAGCCTCATCCTCTGGGTCACCCAGATTAGCTCCCCAGACTGACTCAGGTTTTCCAGAGCCACCCACCCACCCCTCACTGCTTCTCTCTCCCACCTCGGTGGTCATATGGCTTTAGAATGTCTCCATAAGAGTGGGAGCCGGTCAAATCCCCTTCCCTCCCAGACTTTGATACTTCGTGCAAAGACACAAGAAGCTGTCTTGGACAATCCCTCCTTCCCTCCAAGGACAAGGCTTTATTCTAGCCCCAAGTAGAGAGGAGAGTGCTTATTCCTTCTTCTGCCCATGACTCAGAGCAGAGGGCAGACAAGAGGGAAAGCGGCCAGGAAGATGTAGTATTTTTTTGTTTTTTTAGACAGTCTGTCTTACCCTGGGGGGCAGGCTGCGTCGTGGGCAGTGCTCGGGGACCTCGGGGAGTTGTGGCTTGCTCAGACTCGTCAGTGGACAGCCCGCTGTCAGCCTCAGTGTCCAGGGAGCCAATGGTTTCCTCCAGGAAAAGCAGACACTCCTTCTCTTCAGCGGACAGGAAATCGTAGCTGCTGTCACTCTGGAGTGAGGAGAGGGCGGGGGAGCTGTGACAGGCAGCTCTCCAGAAACTGGTGGGGCCCAAGAGCCACCCTGCCTTGGGGAAGGAATGCTGAAGAGCCGGACGCCTGCCCACCATGCCACTCTGCAGACCTGCTGGAGCTGCTTCCTGAAGCCGCAAGCACCGGGAGGGCAGAGCCTGTTGGGCTGCGGTCCCCTTGGCACCCAGCTCCGACAGCTGGGCAGGCAGACTGCAAAGGGCTTTTCATTTGCTAAGTCCTGGGTGGAATGCTTCCAGGCACAGATTAGAAGGTCCTGGGTTCTAATTTTACTTCCTCTGTGTGACCTATGTCAAGTACTTCAACTTTGTGTGTAACATAATGATTTGATCTTAAACCTGAAGCAATACCTAAAATGGCATTACTTTGAACTTTTCAAAGCACTTCTGCATCCTTGATCTGGCATGTCAAGGACAGCATGAGGACAAATAGGAAAGAGAGTCAACTACTCGCTGACAGGCCAATAGGAACAGTGGCACGACGAGTCACAGATAAATTCACTAAATAATTTATACTTGACTTTGAAATGCATTCCATGCAGAATTGTTTTTCCCCTTGTGTATTTACTTTCCTGACGGCATTTGGCTCTGGCTAACGTTGAAACAAAGTGTGCATTTCTTAAGCAAATATTAACTTAAGGGAGGAAGGTGGACAGACTGGTATGGGGAGAGGGGAGAGCAACTTAGTATTAAATATTATGCAGAAATTGAGATACATGTTTTTATTATGAAAAAGCACACAGGCATGTTTGGGAGAACAGGTTATGGCCATTTCAGATGCTTACTGCCGTGTTCTGCAAGGCCAGGAAGATCCATGGAATAGTCGTTCTCCAACGTTGAAGGTTGAAGGGAGGACAAAAATGGGAATACAGGAGATTTGGCCTGAGTCCCTTCTTAGCGTCTCTACCCCTCTTCCTAATGTTTTAGTCCCTGCAGAGATATATATTCTTCAGACTCATTCAGATGGCCAGGAAAGATTTTGAGAAAACCCTGAAGATATCTCAGGTGGAGGGGAAATGGTTGTTGGAATGACCTTTCCAGTCCCTCAGGCTCCATAAGGAGTCATCTGTCAGTTGATTGAGGGAGACCTACATGTCAAGGGAAGTCCGAGATATAGCCCTTAGAAGCCTGGATGCCGGCTCTGGAGGTTCTGTGAACAAAATCTTCTTTACTGCCCTCTTCTTCCTAAAATAGTCTTGCCAAGACTCCATCTCTGATTTTCTCCTTTGTGGATGATTCATTTTGACAGCCTTTAACTCCTGCCACATTCTGTGTCCAGCGCTATGTAACTATTCATGTTGGTCTCTGCCTAACAGACAGGAAGCTATCTCTGTCGCCCCATCATCTAGGGTCAAAAAGAAATTCTATACAGATTGTCTGCACTTTCAGCTTTTGTACATTAGGTGCTTTTTCTACTCCATTTTTGCATATCAAAACTCACCAACTATATTAAACATCTTCAACGTTCAGTAGAGGTCATTATGATCTTTTAACTTTGAAATATCTCTACATACAGGATATAGAGCAATAAAGTATACATTATCAAGGGTTATCATGTATATGATGAGTACCCATAACAAAAGAATGCTTACATTTAGACATAGGGCAGACTTATTTTTTGACACCAATCTTATAGTAATTGAGATTTAAATCCATGCCCAGAAAAACTACAATTTAATACATGTCACAAATAAACACAATGATTTTGGAAGATTCTCAATCTCTACTGACAGGCTATTTCTTTTCTAGATAGAGGCAGGTACTAAATGCTTCAGATGTGTTTCATTTATTCCTCTCAAGAACCCTATGAATTTGGTATTAACATTATCCTCATCCTAAAACTGAAACTTGGAGAAATAAAGAATTTGCCCAAGATCATGGAGCTTCTAAGTAGAGAACCCAGACCTGCCTGGCTCCAGAACCCAGGCTCTTCACTGCTCTGTGCTCTTTGATCTTTGTGGAAGACTGAAGTGAGGCTGCTCATTGCAGAGGACTTGAGGAATCCACAGGGATCTACATTCTGTTTCCACTGTGGCTGAGATCACTGACCCATTCTCTCATCTCAGTTATACCTCCCAACCTAATGAGAACTGGGAAAAAGTCTCATTTGTCTTATTACTCTCTGGGGTTGTCCCACCCTATTCTCTATAGAAGCGGGGGTGACTCAGAGGCAAAATACTGCCTGGCGTGCTTCACACTCCCTGACGAGGACGATGAAAGACAAGGAGCAGCAAGCAAGGACGGTGGTGGGCAGGGCAGGGCAGGGCAGGGCAGGGCAGGGTGCAGAGAGCAGGCCAGGCGGCAGACAGAGAGAGTACGTACAGATCCAGAGCGGGTGGAGGTGGTGCTCATCATACTGTCGCAGCTGCCGACGCGGGTCGTGGGTTCCAGGCCAGGCCCTGCTGGCCACAGCTCCCTCTCGGGCATCGCCTGAAGCAAGATGCAGGGGTGGTGAAAGGGGCTCCCAGAGGGGAAGTGAAGGGAAGTGAAGAATGTCCCAGGCTGGGCCTGAAAAGAGAAGAATCAAAGCCATGTGTGAGCCGAGCCAGGCTCCAGCGAGGCTCTGCCCAGGCCCTGAAGCAGCGTGGTGCCCGGGACGCCAAGCAAGCAGAGAGCTGGAAGGGGCCATGCTCAGCCATGCCCAGACCCTGACCCCCAGCCTGCACCAGGGACACACAAGCTGGACACACACATGCAGGAGGACGGACTTAGGTGGTGGAGAAGCAGTTCAGCAGAAGGGAGACTCCATCATTTCTCTCAGTCACTTTTTTTCTCTGAACCAGGGAACTTAACCTAGATTTTCATTACTAGCATTGGTATTACAGGGGTTAAACCTTGGGTTCTAGAGAGTAGCTGGATCTGGGTTCCAATTCCAGTTTCAACATTTACAGTGATGTGATTTGAGGCAAATTACTCTGAGTCTGTTTTTCCTCATTAAATAGGGTTAATAATAAGATTAAATGAGAACAGTTAGCATAGTTTAGTTGGTAGTAAATTAGCAAATGCTTAAGGAATAAATAGTAACTACTACTGTTTTTGTAATACGAAAAAGACAAGATCCATCTTGGATCAAAGTAGACTGAAGCAAGGAAAACAAAAGTTTTTTTTTTTTTTTAAGGAACAGGGCATAATAGTACCTACCTCAAAGGGTTGTCATGAATTTATAATGAGATACTCCATTTAAAACACTTTGTGCAGTGTGCAGCCCTGTAATTGTCAGCTGCTACCATAGCCATGTCATCAACACCATCGTGATGACTCCCAGCATAGCCACCATCATTGCCCAAGTCTGGGAGGTGTGTGCACAGCACCCCAGGGGTTGACACAGACCTAGTTCCTCTCTCACGCATCACCCCCCCTGAGGCTGCACTTATTCCCAATGAGATTCCCTAACCTGTCTCAAATGAACAAGAGCAAAGTCCTAGGTAGCTTCCTTCCAACTCCAGCTCATAGGGAAAGAACGGCTTCAATTTCATTGCGCCAACAGAAATAGCAAAGGAAGGTTAGTGCCATCTATCTTCAGGAAGTCCTGGGGGTTTTCATATGCTCGTTTGTGGGGAAAACGCCACCATAGTTGGAAAGGCCAAAGGTGACTCTCTCATGTTAAAATGAAATTCTAGAAGAATTAAGATTAAAAGACAGTTCCAAGATCAAGAACGGACATGGGGGAAGAGTTTAGAATTAGAATATAGTTTGTTGGATTCTGAATCCATGTTTTCCTCACAATGCTGTGTCTTATTTTCTACCATCTTTCCTATGCTCCCAGTACGAGGAAAAATGTCCTGGAAAACTGAATTTGATTTGACATCTTGAGATTTGGGGTTCAGATTCTAGGGCAGGTTGTCTTTTCAGCCTGTACCAACAATTGCTTCCAATGCCAAAGTCAGGTTTCGGCTGTGCTGGGGGAGTCAGCTTGCCAACCACCTCGAGCTGACAAGCGCAGGGCCTCCCAGAGCTCCTCTCCTGCTGGGGAGGAGGCCTTCAAGTGCCACAGGCAGGGAGGGGCAGAACAATGGAGGAGGAAGAGGGACGATCCCTATGAGCAAGATATGTGTAGTTCATGAGGGCCCAGAGCCTCTTAGGAGAGACAGAGGGGACCAGAGGGGACAGAGATGAAGTGCAGTGATGAACCAACATGGGTGAAGATAACTCCTGGGTTTCCTTCACGAGCTCCTTCACGAGTTTCCCATTATCCAAAACCCCAATGAAACAAATGTGAGAAGTCACGCGAGATGACGTTCAGTCACCTCAGCTAGCCTCTCCATTAATGACTGACTAGGTCACTGACTTCCAAAAGTACTAACTCATTTCTAACATTCTGTAGGGTTGAGACCAACAAAGAGAATCCATCTCTCATCTCTCATCCATTAGCCAAGGCACACAGAAGGCACTCAAAAAATGCTAGATGAAGAAACTTGTCGCTCATTCTGGAGTCTACTGAGTTGCACTGTTGGAAGGTCTCTTTTTTGGCTTCTACACTATTACTGCAAGCTCTTCTTCAAATATTTTATCTCCCAGAAAATATATGGCTTAATGGAATTTTGGGAAACACTTTCAGTCACAGTAACATTTATTAGCCCTCAGGAGGCCCAGGGCATGCAAAACTTTATCAAGACAAAGATAATGTTTCCAGGAAGTCAGTGTAGATCCAAGGGTCTGTTTTATTGGCTCTAACTTTCCTATCGGTAACACTGGGGCAGTAACTGTTAAAAGTGACTCACTGTAATTAATGGAATATTCTCTGTGAACAGATGAGCAGATGCTGCCTTTTCCTTTCAGAGAAAAATGACTGCCTTGTTCTTCCAAGCATGCATCGGACTTTACAGGGGTTTGCTAACATCTCCTTCCTCCCAGGGTGGCCTATCACACTCTCACTTTGGAACCAAGGATGGCTTGAAGCAGCTGGAAGAGATAGAAACAATATGAACAGCATTGCTTCAAAAAACACAGCAGGGTATAGTTGATAAAGTGCTTTCAGATATGCTAATTGAATTTTTTTAAAAAACTGCTAGCTTAGGCAGGATGTGACATTTTCTCCATTTGACAGCTAAGAAAGCTGGGGTTCTGTCTAACCCATTCCTATGGGAAGTATGAAACAATCTATATAACTGCATGTATGGGACAGCCTGCGGCTCCCAGCCCTTCTAGAGGGTATCACAAAGGCTTTCCGCACGCAAGAGGGCCATGTACCTAAAGAAGGACCATTGGCCACCCTTGATTAAACACTGAAAACCCCAGGAACATCCTCTTTTGAGTCAGCTTTATGCATCCAGGCCAGCTTTTTGTCCCAACAACAGATATTTCCAGAGTAAAGAAATGACATTAAATGCCGCTGACGCTCAAGTAAGCACAACAGAATCACCACAGAGATTAACTTGAACCTGAAACCAAAGCTGATTGAGCCCCAGTGTGCTTGCACCCCCTCTCCACACCTAGTGTTCTGATCCCCAAAGTCTGAACTGTGAAGACGCCTTCTCTTCTTCCTACTCCCTCTTCTTCCCTCACCAGGCTGACCTGACCTGGATGCTGCATTTCCTTTCACCAGCTTTACAACCTTGAAACTTGGGGGCTGTTTCAGGTCAGCCATTGAAATCTGAGGTATTTCTACTTGATAAGTGGAGCAACAGGTGCAACACTCAAGGTGAGAGTTTGGTATCTTTGAACACTTGACCTCTTTGGGCAGCTTGAGGGGAGAAAGGAATGGATTAAGAGATGTACACAGCCTGTATCAGGGTCACCCGTGCAAAGGCATATTAAATATTAACTACTCCCTGAAGCCAGCCAAGCTTTGGAGGAGAGTAAAAAAAAGGCATGTGGTATTCTGGCATCTGGACGGGGTGGGGTGGGAAGAGGGTTTCAGCCTCGCTCCTATTTGGTTTCTCTGTACCTCCTGAACAATCTGAAGGCCCCCTTGCCACCTTCCTCCCATGAAACCACCCGCAAATCCTCTAAGAACTCATCTCTCTCCCCAGTGGTCAAAGAGATTTCCTATCTCCGGGTCTCCAGGTCTCCAGGTCTCCTGCTGACCCTGGGCTGGAGAACATCCTAAGGAGGCCAAGCAGACTAAAAGGTGCGCTGTATGCGTATCCCTCTCCACAAGCACATGGGCAGGTTTCCATGTAAGTTTAGGCAATTATACAATTGCCTGTTTCACCAGTGGATTTGAGAGAGAGTGGGGTGGAAACATCCCCTGTGCAGAAGAGCTTTGCTTGACATTGCAGCTCATCTTTATTGCTGACAAGGTCACCATCTATGGCAGCCTTTAGTCAGTGAGCTTGGCGGGCTGGTTCTGGGCTGTGGGCTGAGCTAGAACCTAAGGGTTCAGGTGCCAGGAAGAAACCCAATATATTCATTCAGGGCTTGCGTGCCAGGCTCTGGGATCCTGACACTAGAGCTTCCCACTTCCCTTTTTCTGGAAGCAGGAGGAAAAGGCATGAAGTTAAGGAAGAGAGTGTTAACCCCCACAAGCTAGATGACGGAGAGCTGACTTGTTACTCTGACTTGACTTCTACACCCAGCGTCCCTGTGTGGGGAGATCTGCCACACATACTGCCAACCAGGACACCTGAAGGAACGCAAAGCAAAACCACGGCGCTGGTCTGGCTCTCCTCTCTGGACCCTGCCACACTGCTTTGGCCTGAACCCCTCCCGGAATTCCTACTAGACTTGACATGCTATGGTGAAGTATTAATGTGGGTGGGGCCCTGGCACAGTTGAGTAGCTTCCAGTTTGCCAGTCCTTGTGTCTATTAACAGGCAAAGTAAGAAATTTAATGAGGTTGAACTCAAATAGGCTTGACTTTGCAACCAGATTATCCGTGGGTTTCCAAAGATGAGCTGGTAACTTGACTTGGAGTTTTTTCAATGTAACCAAACCTCACATCGCCTTACAAACAACCTAGCATGGCTCACACCTTCCACACCCTTCCACAAGGAGCTCATTATCACACACACACACTGCACCTTTTATTTAAATAAAGATAGACATTGAGTTGATAAAGCTCTGGGAAAATTTCTTGTTAGAAATGCAATGGAAAACCAAAGCACTTTTCCTCCCCTGGGCGATTTTCCATTTCTACTCCGTCTACTCCAACTATTCTCTTCCAAAATCACAACTCAATTTCAACTGCGCAGAGATGGAGATTTCTAAAGCAAACCTGTATTCTTTTCTTGTCTGCACAATATGCTTTATCCAACCTAAACAGGCAGATGAAAAAAAAAGAAAAAAAAAACCCAAAAAACAACAAATGCGTCTCAGCCCCGGTCTCCGGAAAAGCACTCCCGTCTCCAGCTATCAACCTACTCTGGTGCACTACTGGACTCAGAGAGTTGAGGAAGAGAGAGGTAAGTCCCCCAGCTGCGTTATAAAGGGCTCAACTCTGCAGTTCTGACCTCCCACGAAGACCCCGACTCTTGCTGCAGAGTAAGCAATAGTTGGTTAGTAATTAACTCACCTTCAATGGGTGACTGAAGAGAGGAAAAGAAGAGAATACCCTTGTATTACAAAGGGCAGAGACGGAGACAGAGACAGCGTGCCCAGTCGCCTACTGCTTTCTTCTTGTGACCTCTTCCTGACTCACCTGGACAGGTAAAGGCTTCACCCGCGCGGCCTCACCCCACCCTGCCCGGCGCCCAGCCAATCCCAGGCCTCCCTCCCCTCGTCGGCTTCCAGCTGTTTCCCCGGGGAGGGCGCGGGCGGGGTCGGCTCACTTGGCCAATCGCCTCTGGCCCTCCTTCCCTCGCTGAGAGCCAATAGAGAGCCTTTACCCACAGCCGAGGGCCGGGAGGAGGAGCCGCTAGTTTGGGCTGCGGCTTGGACAAGAGTTGGCCTGTTATCCCCTTTAAAAATCTTGATACAGAGACACGCAGTCCACGGGGCAGTGTGCTTTTCCGTGCGCCTGTTTGAATCTTGAGTTTCTATCTCTAACTGCCTTCTTCCTCTCAAAGTATTCCCCTGAATTCTTCAAGGTAAAAATCCTTTGTGACCAGTTTTGCTAGTCGCTTTTCCAGTCTTTCAGAGTCACTGCCGTCCTTAAGTGTTTTCCCAGCAGCTCATAATCCTAGCAGCTCCACTCAGGACCACGGATGAAGGCGTCTAAGGACAGGGACGCTGGCGCTGAGACACCGTGACAAAGACCTTCTGGGGGAAATAAAACTGTATTCTCTCCTCAAGAGATCCCTATTCTGATGAAAAAACGGACCCGACAGCCTTGAAGGAGAGAACATGTACGCCGTCGTTTGGGTCTCTGGTCTTTTAGCTGTGCGTGGAAGGTAGCAATGAATATGAAGAAATAAAAATGAAGAAGCTACCAATCAGCTCTGCAACTCCTATCTCCTTCCAATGGCAGATTCCTGGCACCTGTAGTTAAAAGATCCGGAAGAAAGCAGGCCGAAGATAGTAGGAGAAAAAATCCAAAGCTTTCAGGAAGGAATCTTCCTCTAGGAATGGCAATCACTTTCACCAGATATACCTTTTGCTTGGAAACTGGATTTTCCTGGATATATTTTATACTCGATACCAAAGGGCAGGAAGAAAAATTAAAATCAATGCACATAGTAATTGCCAGCATTTTGTTAAAGCTCTTGCTAGGCACTGGGAATTGTGCTGTGCTAATCATTTTCATATATAATTTCATTTATTCTTTATTTGAAAAGTAGTCGCTATTAATATACAAATTTTTACAAAGAGGAGAAATGACTTGCTCAAGATCATGTAGCTCGGACGTGGCAGAGCACGGATTTCAACTCAGGCAGTATGATGTCAAGTTTGCCTTGTATTAATATGATGCCAATCATTCTCTATTTTGGAGAAAAATCCCAAGTAGGAAACGTCAAGTACACAGATAATGTGCAGGTCTAATTCTAATAACTAGATTCACCCTTCTTGACTCATTTCTGTCTTGTAGCTGTTTCTGTCCTTTAGAATGACACACGACTTTCATCTTTTCCCTGTGTGATCTCTGCAGTTGTGATCATTGCAGAAGGGCAGTGATCATGGGGCTAAAGTACAGAAAAAGCAGGGCAGGACTAGTGAGGAGAAAGGAGGTTTGAGGAAGCCTGGAATAACTCAGCACCTATCAGTGCATGTGGATAACAGAGCTGCCTGAGCATTTAGTCAGCTGACTGATGATCTCTCTTCCTGATGTGTCATTCAAATATGTATGATGTCATAATACTAACAAAACAGGAAGGGCATCTCCAAATCAGTTCAATGCAACTAGAGTTACACCCAAGGATTCAGTCACTGAAGCAGATCCAGCTTCATAGGTGTGCGATTTGAATATTTGCTAAAAAAAATGCATTGACTTGTGAGCATTAACCTCAAAGATGAGAGGAGGCATAGTCTTGTTTGTGAACAGTTTTTCAGTTTATAGTAAAATTAGAATAATTAGGAAGAGCCCCTATCTTTTCCCAGGTAGAGGTAGGGACATAGACAAATGATCTTACTATTGCTCTCTTCCCTTTTTTAAAAACATTTCTTTTTTAAAATTATGAAATATTTCAGATACTTTGGCATAACAAACAGCACTGTACCTAATAGAACATTAACATTACAGTAGAGGTTGCTTACAAACTTTGCTCCTCCATTCCTTCCTGCCTCCTCAAAACAGACATACAGTCCAGCTGAAATAAATTGCTATTCTGAATGTGGTGTTTTTCATTCTCCATATCTTTAAATGTTTTCCTTGGAATCTTGTTTTGTTTTTATTTGCTTTTATTACTTTGGTGCAGGAGAAATATCAGGTCTCTGAGTTTCCAAGAGAATTGGGAAGGAGGTCTGGACTATGGGAAAGAGGATTTCCAAGGTTAAAAGCACCTGAGAGACTAAGGCTCCGTGGTTGATGTAGGTCATCACTTGAGAGGAGCGTATGTTGTTTCTTTGTATGTGAATTCCTGTTTGATGACCTAACTGTGGAATCTAATTACAGTCCAGCTCCTCTGACTCATCTGTCTCCTTACTTCTCCATCCTTGCATGCTGCTGCGGTACAGTCATCTTCTCCACTGTCAGAAACTAGTTTATTTCCTTTTTCAGTACAGCTTCCTCGTAGAGGAAACTCACTCTTTCCTCTTTGGGCTCATTGTAAAGTTGGACTCTCTGTAAAACACAGTGGACCTCCATCTGACCATTCATGATACTTACTCATTCACATTACAGTCACATCAGTGACTAGCAGTGCCTTTCTTCTCCTTTTCCTCTCCAAAGGGGGGGAAAAAAAAAAATGAAGTCACTTTGAACATGTATTATCACCAGCCCTAGGAAACACTGGGTGCCCACTATGTTCATAGTGTAGGGCACGGTACTCCATGTTAGGTCTCTGAAAGTACTTCTATCAGGGAGAGAGAAGGTTTTATTCATCAAGTAGTAGCTAGAACTTGCTTTCAAGAGAAAATGGTTGGGAAAGGATTCAGATGAGGATGACTATAATTTGGCTATGAGCCAAGGAATTGATAGGGAATTCCATGTGGAATTAAGCGATCAAGTAGATCACCAAGTTCTCACCAAACTGATATTAGTGTTAAGCCTGAAATAATTAGATGGGAGCCAAAAGGCATAATTAAGCGGATTTGGATGAAGTTTTGAAATGACTTAGTTGTTAAGTAATTGCTCATAGTAACTTTTTTCCCCGCTTGGCCCACCTACCATGAGAACTTAGAGGATTCAGTAGTCCTTTTCTTCCCAGGACTAATAAAAGTTTGGGGGCTGAGATCATCTAGTAGCATCAGTGAGTTTTGTAAGGAATGCCAAATCTTAACATGTTCGGAATGGAACCTGTCTTAGCCCTGGCCTCTCTGCTCTATCCCCATGCCAGCTAATTGCCTCACCCGGACTCAGTACTTCAAACCGTCCCCTCATATCTCCTGTGAGATCACTCTCATAACTGCCTGCGACTCTTCTCCACTCTGATCAGGACTTCACTATTTGTAGGATCACAGACCACTAAAGATGGAAGAAACTATAGAAGTTCCTTGTTTCCTGTCTCTCATTTTATAAAGGCACATTTGAATTGCCATTTCTCTGATTAAAATACTTTGGGGGTATTTTCATAGCATTCAGAATCAAATTCAAGGTCCCTGTGTGGCATAAAAAGACCTTCATAAACTGGGCCTACATGTTTTTCCCACCACATATTTGTCCATTTTCTTTATCACAGTCACATCTAATTTTTCTGAAACTGTCATCCTTTCATGCTACTGGTCTGCACCCTTTGCTTGGACCCATTCCCTATTGGGAATATTGGCAATATTGGACCCTATTCTCCTGGTTTACTCTCAGCCTTCCTTCAAGGTTCAGCCCAAGCACCACCTTTTGAAATAAAATGTTGGAATGTTGGGTGCTGCTTCATTGTAATCTGTTAACAAAATGAACATTATTTCTTGATTTAACCCACTAGGATGTAATTGTCCTCTTTCTCTCCATGAAAAATTTGAATTGATGATATTTTACACTGCAATAATTTAAAACATATCTGGTAATGGGCTGACTGATTTCCATTCTCTTTCTGAAAATGCTTCTAACATTCTTTATGTTCTTTATTATTATAGATACCTATACTGAAAAATTGTTTAATGAATAAGAAATATCAGGTTTAGCAGTATTTATAAAGAACTGCGGTTATTGCCATATTTAACCCTGGAAAATGCTAGGGAGCATAAATGGATAATATTTGGATCTCCCAGCAAGCTCTTAATAGCTCTATACAAAATCATTTGTTGACATTGTCAATTTAAGAATTTGTTTTCTTTCTCAGACTTATTATTTCTTGGAATACTTTTCACAGAATCTGTATTAAGTATATTATAACTATAATTTAGTGATTTTTTTCCTTGTTAGTGGTATGGGATACATAATTATGGTGACAGTCATAAGCCAGACATGGATTAGACTGTAACCATTTCCCTCTGATCTGCCAGTGTCTAGGTACTCAGAGACGTAGACTTTAACTTTCTACTCCATGTGTCAGAATTTTCTGCTCTTGCTTTTAAAAAATTTTTAATCGTTGGATTCCTTCAAGTCACTAACATCTCTTCACAAGAAGGTTGGCATTGCAGATCAATCAACATGGCAGAGTAGGAGGATGGGGAACTCCCCACCCCTTGTGAACACATCGAAAATAAATGTACATGTGGAGCACTTCTTTCTGAAAACTAACTGGAAGTTGGTTTCTTTGACGCTGTAAGAAACACACACACATAATCAGATAGGAAGGAAAGAAAAGTGATCATGTCTGAACCTGTAACAGGGGGAAAGGGAGATTATGCAGGCAGAGACCCACCCTGGGGAGTAAGCGGTTTGGGCCACAGATTGGGCACCCCAGTCCTGAGGTCCTACCCAGGGGAGATGAGACCCCTTGGCTGGTCATAGGAATAATGGGACTAACAGGAGTTCTGAGGAAACCCTGAACTCTGTTCTTGAGGAGTGCATGCATGCTGGCTTATCCTCAAGGCACAGTTAATAGGATGGAATGAAGACTGTCCTAGTGTCTGCTGGGTTTCCCCTGACCACTTCAGCACGTGCCCCAGCTTGAGCCAAGTGAATGGTTCAGTCCTGTTTACTCCAAGCTGGAGCTCGGCACAATCACAGAAAGAAAAATAAGAAAAGCACAAACACATGGATACTAAATAACTTGCTACTTAAAAACCAGTGGACCAGTTAATTTATCAAAGAGGAATCAGAATCATTTAAGATAAATGAAAATGGAAGCAAAGCTTTCCAAAGTCCATGAGATGCAGCAAAAGCATTCTAAAAGGGAGGTTTATAGTGATACAGGCCTTTCTCAAGAAACAAGAGAAAAGCTCAAAAAAACCTACCATCTAAAGGAATTAGAAAAAGAAGAAAAAGCCCAGAGTCAAGAGAAGAAAAGAAATAATACAGATAGAGAAGAGATAAATAAAATAGAGATCCCAAAACAATAGAAAAGATCAGTGAAATTGAGCTATATTTTTTAAAGATATAATTGATAAACCTCTAGCCAGACTCATCAAGAAGAAAAGAGAGAAGACTCAAAATCAGAAATGTTGGAAGAGAATGATATGAATTGTTATATACCAATGAACTGGACAACCTAGAAGAAATGGACAAATGTCTAGAAACATATAACCTGCCAAGACTGAATCAAGAAGAAAGACAATTTGAACAGACTGATTACTAGTAGTAAAATTGAATTTGTAACCGAAAAAACTCCCAGCAAACAAAAGTCTAGGACTGAATGGCTTCACAGGGGGAATTCTACCAAACACATAAAAAAGAGTTAATACCTATCCTTCTCAAACTATTTGTAAAAAAAAATTGAGGAAAATAGATCACTCTCAAATTCATTCCATGAGACCACCAGAATCTGGTTTCTGATACCAAAAGCAGACAAAGACAGTATGAAAAAGAAAATTACAGGCCAATATCTCTGATGAATATAGATGCTGAAATAATCATCAAAATATTAGAAAACCAAATCCAACAATATATGACAGGATTGTACATCCTGATCAACTGGGATTTATTCCAGAGTTACAAGAATGGACAATATTCACAAATCAATCAATCTAATTCATGATATTAACAAAAGGAAGAATAAAAATCACATGACCATCTCAGTAAATGCAGATAAAGCATTTGACAAAAGTCAACATCCATAAATGATAAAAATGCTCATCAAAGTTGGTCTAGAGGGAATATAGCTCAACATCTAACACCATATTCAATGGTGAAAAGTTGACAGATTTTCTTCTAAATTCAGGAACAAAAAAAAGATGCCCATTCTCACTACTTTTATTGGAAGTCCTAGCCACAGAAATCAGATAAGAAAAAGAAATAAAAGGAATCCAAACTGGGAGGGAAGAAACAACACTGTCACTATTTGCTGGTGGCATGATACTATATGTTTGAACAGTTCTGTGAAGACCTACAAGACCTCCTAGAACTAACACCCAAAAAAGATGTCTTTTCATTATAGGGGATTGGAACGCAAAAGTAGGAGGTCAAGAGATATCTGGAGTAACAGGCAAGTGTGGCCTTGGAATACAAAATGAAGCAGGGCAAAGGCTAACAGAGTTTTGCCCAGAGAATGCACTGGTCATAGCAAACACCCTTTTTCAACAACACAAGAGATGACTCTACACATGGACATCACCAAATGATCAATACCGAAATCAGATTGATTATATTCTTTGCAGCCAAAGATTGAGAAGCACTATACAGTCAGCGAAAACAAGACTGGGAGCTGACTGTGGCTCAGATCATGAACTCCTTATTGCCAAATTCAGACTTAAATTGAAGAAAGTAGGGAAAATCACTAGATCATTTAGGTATGACCTAAATCAAATCCCTTATGATTATACAGTGGAAGTGAGAAATAGATTCAAGGAATTAGATCTGACAGACAGAATGCCTGAAGAACTACGGACGGAGGTTCATAACATTGTACAGGTCACAGTGATCAAAACCATCCCCAAGAAGAAGAAACTCAAAAAGGCAAAATGGCTGTCTGAGGAGGTCTTACAAATAGCTGAGAAAAGAAGAGAAGCAAAAAGCAAAGGAGAAAAGGAAAGACATGCCCATCTGAATGCAGAATTCCAAAGAATAGCAAGGAGAGATAAGAAAGACTTTCTCAATGGTTAATGAAAAGAAATAGAGGAAAACAATAGAATGCGAAAGACTAGAGATCTCTTCAAGAAAATTCGAGATACCAAGGGAAATTTCATGCAAAGATGGGCACAATAAAGGACAGAAATGGTATGGACCTAACAGAGGCAGAAGAAACTAAGAAGAGGTGGCAAGAATACACAGAAGAACTGTATAAAAATGATCTTCATGACCCAGATAACCATGATGATGTGATCACTCACCTAGAGCCAGGCATCCTGGAGTGCAAAGTCAAGTGGGCTTTAGGAAGAATCATTATGAACAAAGCTAGTGGAGGTGATGGAATTCCAGTTGAGCTATTTCAACTCTTGAAAGATGATGCTGTGAAAGTGCTTCACTCAATACGCCAGCAAATTGGAAAACTCAGCAGTAGCCACAGGTTTGGAAAAGGTCAGCTTTCATTCCAGTTCCAGAGAAAGGCAATGCCAAAGAATGCTCAAACTACTGCACAATTGCACTCATCTCACATGCTAGCAAAGTAATGCTCAAAATTCTCCCAGCGAGGCTTCAACAGTATGTGAACCAAGAACTTCCAGATATTCAAACTGGATTTAGAAAAGGCAGAGGAACCAGAGATCAAATTGCCAACATTCATTGGATCATAGAAGAGAAAGAGAATTCCAGAAGACCTCAGACTTTTGCTTCATTGATTATGCTAAAGCCTTTGAATATGTGGATTACAAAAAACTGTGGAAAATTCTTAAACAGATGGAAATACCAGACCACCTTACCTGCCTCCTGAGAAATCTGTAGGCAGGTTAAGAAGCAACAGTTAGAGCCAGACATGGAACAACAGACTGGTTCCAAATTGGGAAAGCAGTATGTAAAGGCTGTATATTGTCACCTTGGTTGTTTAACTTATATGCACAGTAGATCATGCAAAATGCTGAGCTGGATGAAGCACAAGCTGGAATCAAGATTGCAGGGAGAAATATCAATAACCTCAGATATGTAGATGATACCACCCTTATGGCAGAAAGCAAAAAGGAACTAAAGAGCCTCTTGAAGAAAGTGAAAGAGGAGAGTGAAAAAGTTGGCTTAAAACTCAACATTTGGAAAACTAAGATCATGGCATCCGGTCTCATCACTTCATGGAAAATAGATGGGGAAACAGTGGAAGCAGTATCAGACTTTATTTTTGGGGGCTCCAAAATCACTGCAGATGGTGACTGCAGCCATGAAATTAAAAGACTCTTGCTCCTTGGAAGAAAAGCTATGACAAACCTAGACGGCATATTAAAAAGCAGAGACACTACTTAGCCAACAAAATTCCACCTAGTTAAAGCTATGGTTTTTTCAGTAGTCATGTATGGATGTGAGAGTTGGACCATAATGACTGAGAGCTGAAGAACTGATGCTTTTGAACTGTGGTATTGGAGAAGACTCTTGAGAGTCCCTTGGACACCAAGAAGAGCAAACCAGTCCATCCTAAAGGAAATCAGTCCTGAAAATTCATTGGAAGGAGTGATGCTGAAGTTGAAGCTCCAATACTTTGGCCATCTGATACGAAGAAGTGACTCCTTGGAAAAGATCCTGCTGCTGGCAAAGATTGAAGGTGGAAGGAGAAGGGGACGGCAGAGGATGAGATGGTTGGATGGCCTCACTGAGTCAGTGAACATGAGTTTGAGCAATCTCCAGAAGTTGATGATGGACAGGGAAGTCTAGTGTGCTGCAGTCTATGGGGTCACAAAGAGTCAGACATGACTGAGTGATTGAACTGAACTGATACTATACGTAGAAAACCTTAAAGAATTCATACACAAAAAAACTATTAGAATTAACAAATGAATTCAGTAAAGTTTCACGATACAAAATTAATATACAGAAATCTGTTGCACTTCTACACCCTAACAGTGGACTATCAGAAAGAGATAGGAAGCTATCTAGGAAGCTTGAGTTGCCGTTTTCCCAAGGCCACCCTTTCTTCTTTCCTCACACTTTCTATTCTTTTCTGATTCTTATATTTTCAGATAACTTTGCCACAAAATTAGAAAAATTTGGTAAGAAAACAGCAGCCAATGGGCAGGAACTCCATATTTCTATCACCAAATTTGTGAACTTACCTTTCTTTGCAACAGTTTTCTTCTTTTTTGTTACAACCAAAGAAGTGTTATTCCTATAGAATCCCATCATGTACTCTGGATCTCATCTTATCAACTCTATCCCTATGATTCTGTCTTATACATCATCATTTTGACCTTCCTACTATGGTTTTAGAAAAGGCAGAGGAACCAGAGATCAAATTGCAAACATCCACTGGATCATGGAAAAAGCAAGAGAGTTCCCGAAAAACATCTATTTCTGCTTTATTGACTATGCCAAAGCCTTTGACTGTGTGGATCACAATAAACTGTGGAAAATTCTGAAAGAGATGGGAATACCAGGCCACCTGACCTGCCTCTTGAGAAACCTATATGCAGGTCAGGAAGCAACAGTTAGAACTGGACATGGAACAACAAACTGGTTCCAAATAGGAAAAGGAGTACGTCAAGGCTGTATATTGTCACTCTGCTTATTTAACTTCTATGCAGAGTACATCATGAGAAACGCTGGACTGGAAGAAGCACAAACTGGAATCAAGATTGCTGGGAGAAATCTCAATAACCTCAGATATGCAAATGACACCACCCTTATGGCAGAAAGTGAAGAGGAGCTGAAAAGCCTCTTGATGAAAGTGAAAGAGGAGTGAAAAAGTTGGCTTAAAGCTCAACATTCAGAAAACGAAGATCATGGCATCTGGTCCCATCACTTCATGGGAAATAGATGGGGAAACAGTGGAAACAGTGTCAGACTTTATTTTTGGGGGCTCCACAATCACTGCAGATGGTGATTGCAGCCATGAAATTAAAAGACGCTTACTCCTTGGAAGGAAAGTTATGACCAATCTAGATAGCATATTCAAAAGCAGAGACATTACTTTGCTGACTAAGGTCCATCTAGTCAAGGCTCTGGTTTTTCCTGTGGTTGTGTATGGATGTGAGAGTTGGACTGTGAAGAAGGCTGAGCGCTGAAGAACTGATGCTTTTGAACTGTGGTGTTGGAGAAAACTCTTGAGAGTCTCTTGGACTGCAAGGAGATCCAACCAGTCCATTCTGAAGGAGATCAGCCCTGGGATTTCTTTGGAAGGAATGATGCTACAGCTGAAACTCCAGTACTTTGGCCACCTCATGCGAAGAGTTGACTCTTTGGAAAAGACTCTGATGCTGGGAGGGATTGGGGGCAGGAGGAGAAGGGGACGACAGAGGATGAGATGGCTGGATGGCATCACGGACTCGATGGACGTGAGTCTGAGTGAACTCCGGGAGATGGTGATGAACAGGGACGCCTGGCGTGCTGCGATTCATGGGGTCGCAAAGAGTTGGACACGACTGAACGACTGAACTGACTGACTGACTAATACAATTCCTGTGAGCATTCAAGTATATAAACCATAGTATAGTATCTCTGAAGCCCAACTGCCTAATTTTTTCCCCTTCTTTTGCATTAAATAAATGCTATGGAGAGTTAACGCCTTGAAATATACCATGTTTACTCTTCTTTTTCTATACATCTTTTTTGTCTGTCCACTCCACCCATTATGTAAATCTCCTCTCAAAACATTCAGGTATAGTAAGTAGTATTCTATGCATTTCATCCTTAAGAAATGTTTCCCAGGGCATTCTGACCTACTTTCATTTGGATAGCCTGTTGCATGCCTGTCACTTTAATATCTGCCTTTATCATCCTACTGGGAAAAATCCTTTCACTTCTTTCTTTTGTTATATTACCTAGATCTCATATATTCCTCTTTCTTGAGTTAACTCTCTACTTTCGGCAAAATACTTTCTCCAGTAGCTTCCTGAGAAAGAGTGCATAGGCTCCTATATATCTGAAAAAAGATCTCTGTTCTGTCTACACATTTGGTTGCTAATTTGGCTGGGTATAAATTTTAGGCTAGCTTTAATTTTAGGCTAGGCTATAAATGTCTGCTAGCTTTCAGTGTTGCTGTTGAAAAGTCCAAAGGATTTGTTTCTAAATTTAGGGCTTTCTCTTTGTTTCCAGAATTCTCAAGTTTTCATGATGATGTGGTTTGGAATGCATCTATATTGTATGTTGGGTACTCAATCAATCCTTCCAATCTAAAATCTCTTGACCTGCAGTCCTGGGATATTTTGTTGAATTATTTTTCTGATGAATTCCTTCCATCCATTTTCTATGTTCTTTCTTTTAGGAACTTCTACTGTTTGGATGTTGTATCTCCTAGACCTCTATCTCTCTCTTTGCTACTGAGAGCTTTCTTAAAATTTACCTATGGCTTTCTGTTGTATTTTTATTTTCTAAGAACTACTGTTTGTTTTTGAATTTTGGTCATATTTTTCTATATTTTCATTGATGCAAAATCTTCTCTTACTACTTTAAGAATTGATATATAAATATAATGTTAGTATTTTTCTGTCTCCACAGACTCTGGTTTCTCCAAGGTACTTTTTTCTCATTTGTTTTCACTTTTGTGTTTCTTTTTAAAGAATATCTTCAGTTGTCTCATGATTCTTGACTATCCAAGAAATAGATTCTTATCAAATTTAAGAATCTGGCAAAAACTGACTAAATTTTGTGGTGCAGATGGAGCTGGTTTACTTTGAAGGTTACTATACAATGACCATGTAGGACCATCTAATTGGAAAATCTTTGATGTCAATATCACTAGTCTTTTTTGTTGGTGTGGCTCCTCAGAGAAGAGTTTTCCAAAATCATGCCTAAAGGGCATAATTCTAGCAGCTAGCATTCTTGGAGCCTAGTGACAGAAGAAGGTTGTTGGTCTCAACATTTAGATATAACAACACTGCATCATCTTCGTCATTTTAGTACAGAGACCCTGAGGACTTCCCTGGTGGCTCAGACTGTAAAGAGTCTGCCTGCAGTGCAGGAGACCCAGGTTCCATCCCTGGGTTGGGAAGATCCCCTGGAGGAGGGCATGGCAACCCATTCAAGTATTCTTGCCTGGAGAATCCCATGGACAGAGGAGCCTAGCAGGCTACAGTCCATGGGGTTGCAAGGAGTCAGACACGACTGAGCAACTTCACATCACCCCAGCATCGGAGGGGACATAGCAAGCTCTTAGTTGCTCAGAGTGAAAGAGACCTGAAAGATCTATTTTTAAACCAGATTCTCCATTTTCATGGTTTTTACCTACACTTCTGTGTCTAGCAGTATTAGTACCACCAGTTTTTGAACTGGTGGTTGGGGAGGGAGCTCCATGGGAAAAATAGAATTGCTGGCTTAACATGCAAGTTTTTCAAATCTGCTATGTCAGTTTTGTTCAAAGAATGTTCAAACTACTGGGAAATTGCACTCATTTCCCATGCTAGTAAGGAAATACGCTCAAAATCCTTCAAGCTACGCTTTAGCAGTACTTGAGCAGAGAACTTCCACATGTACAAGCTGAGTTTAGGAAAGGCAGAGGAACCAGAGATCAAATTGCCAACATTTGTTGGATCATAGAGAAAGCAAAAGAATTCCAGAAAAACATCTACTTCTGCTTCATTGACTATACAGAAGCCTTTGACTATGTGGATCACAGTAAGCTGTGAAAAATTCTTAAGGAGATGGGAATACCAGACCATCTTACCTGTCTCCTGAGAAACTTGTACACGGATGGGTCAAGAAGCTACAGTTAGAACCAGCCATGGAACAACTGACTAGTTCAATGTTGGGAAAAGATCACAACAAGGCTGTATATTGTCACCCTGTTTATTTAACTTATGTGCAGAGTACATCATGAGGAACACCAGGCTGTATGAGTCACATGCTGGAATCAAGATTTCTGGGAGAAACATCAACAACCTCAGGTGTGCATATGATACCACTCTAACGGCAGAAAGCAAAGAGGAACTAAAGAGCCTCTTGATGAGAGTGAAAAGTGTAAAAGTTGGTTTAAAACTCAACATTCAAAAACTAAGATCATGGCATCTGGTCCCATCACTTCATGACAAATAGAAGGGGAAAAAGTAGAAGCAGTGACAGATTTTTCTCTTCTTGGGCACCAAAATCACTGCAGATGGTGACTTCAGCCATGAAATTAGAAGACATTTGCTTCTTGGATGGAAAGCTATGACAAACCTTGACAGCATATGAAAAAGCAAGGACATCACTTTGCTGACAAAGGTCCATCTAGCCAAAGCTATGGTCTTTCCAGTAGTCATATACAGAGGTAATGTTGGACCATAAAGAAGGCTGAGTGCTGAAGAAATTGATGCTTTTGAACTGTGGTGCTGGAGAAGATTCTTGAGAGTCCCTTGGTCAGCAAGGAAATCAAGCCAGTTCATCCTAAAGGAAATCAACCCTAAACACTCATTGGAAGGACTGATGCTGAATCTGAAGCTCCAATACTTTGGCCACTTGATGCAAATGGCTGACTTACTGGATAAGACCCAGATGCTGGGAAAGACTGAAGGCAAAAGGAGAAGGGGGCAGCAGAGGATGAGATGGTTAGATAGCATCACTGACTCAGTGGATGTGAACTTGGGCAAACTTCGGGCTAGTGAGGGACAGGCCTGGTGTGCTGCATCCATGGGGTCATGGACAGTTGGACACAACTTCATGACTCAACAGCAACAGGTCAGTTATCACTTATCCAACCTCTGGCTAGCTTCCACAATTTTGTTGCTAATATCTACCATTTCTCTGTCTTTGAGAATTTATGCCTTTTGAAACCCCATAATTATCATTTAATGCAGTTTTGAGAGAACAGACAATCAATAAATATGTTAAACCTGCTCTCTTTAAGCAGACATCCTGTTTACTCTAAGCCACATCCATCTGCCTTCTTTCTCTATTCCTCTGAAATAGCTCTTGTGAAGTTCATCAATGAGTCATAGATTGCCAAATTTTGCAGACTCTTTATTTGATTTCTTCCATTCTTGTATCTTCTAACTATAGGTTAAGAAGTCCAAAATTTATATTTTGATCTTTGGACATATTTTTTGAACTTCAGTCCTATAGTTGCCTATATGACATCTCCTTTCAGAGGATGCACAAACATCTTAAACCTAACATGTCCAAAGTCTTATTTTTTCTATTCCTCCAAATATTCTTCCCTTCCATCTTCCATGGGTCAATAAATGTCACTTTCATCTACCAGATACTTGAGTAAAAGCCTTGAGAAACATTCTAGATGCTTCCCTACTATTCCTCATGTCACCAAGTCTTGGAGAGATCCTATCTCTAAAATAAATCTTAAAACAAGCCTCTCCTATTGACATTTACCTGATTCAAGCTATCATCCATTTATTAGCTTTTGATTCTTGAAGAAGTTTTCAAGCCTCTCTGATCCTCAGTAACCATACCTGCAAAACACAGAATAATAACATCTATCTCATAGAGCTATTGTACATGAGATAATACATGAAAATGCTCTGTACATTGTCAGTACTCAACAAATGCTATTATAATTATTACCACTATCATCATCACTTATGTAGGTTATGGCAGTTCAGTTCAGTTCAGTCGCTCAGTCGTGTCCGGCTCCCTGCGACCCCATGAATGCCAGCACGCCAGGCCTCCCTGTCCATCACCAACTCCCGGAGTTCACTCAGACTCACGCCCATCGAGCCAGTGATGTCATCCAGCCATCTCATCCTCTGTCATCCCCTTCTCCTCCTGCCCCCAATCCCTCCCAGCATCAGTCTTTTCCAAAGAGTCAACTCTTCGCATGAGGTGGCCAAAGTACTGGAGTTTCAGCTTTAGCATCATTCCTTCCAAAGAAATCCCAGGGCTGATCTTCTTCAGAATGGACTGGTTGGATCTCCTTGCAGTCCAAGGGACTCTCAAGAGTCTTCTCCAACACCACAGTTTGAAAGCATCAATTCTTCAGCGCTCAGCCTTCTTCACAGTCCAACTCTCACATCCATACATGACTATTGGAAAAACTGTAGCCTTGACTAGACGGACCTTAGTCGGCAAAGGAATGTCTCTGCTTTTGAATATGCTATCTAGGTTGGTCATAACTTTTCTTCCAAGGAGTGTAGCTTCCTCTTAACTGGTCTTCCACTTACAATGTTGCCCCCTTAATCCATTTCCTACAGAACAATTACAATAACTTGGATAAACATAAATGTGATCCCTTTCCTAAAGTGCTTTAATGTGCTCCCAATGCTCTTAGCATATTCCTAAATAACACATTAACATCATTCATTGATATGTTCATTCATTCAAATAAATATTGAATGTCTAATATAAATCCAGCAACTTATTAGGTGTTGAGAATACAATGGTAATATGAAAGAACTGATCTCTGCCCTCGTGGACAAGCTATTTGGGGACACAAATATAAAATAAGCAAATAAAATGTAAATATGAATTAGAGTATTGCTTAAGATAGCTTATAGATACTGCAATCTCAATGCTTGCTGCTAAAACTTGATCTCAAATTCCTCTTTCCCTCTTTACAACACTATGGCCAGACTGGTCTGGAAAATTTTTCATTTTCTCCAGTAAATAGTGTTTGCAAATGTTAAAACCCCTACTTGGAACAATGTTCTTACCCATCAACTGACTTAAACTCCTGTTCATGCTTTTGGTTTTAGCTTAAATGTCACTTCCTCAGAAAGACTTTCCCAGATTAATCACTTTTGAATTAGGTTCTCCTACTTCATTATTCTTATTTCATTTCTTTTTAACACCAAAAACGCTTTGTATTGGAGTATAGCCAATTAACAATGTTGTGATAGTTTCAGATGAATAGTGAAGGGACATAGTCATACATATACATGTTTATGTTCTCTCCCAAACCCCACTGCCGTCCAGGCTGGCACATAACATTGAGCAGAGTTCCATGTGCTATACAATCGGTTTTTGTTAGTTATCTATTTTAAATATAGCAGTGTGTGCATGACCTTCCCAGTCTTCAACTATCTCTTCCCCCTGGCAACCATGAGTTTGTTTTCTAAGTCTGTGAGTCTCCATCTGTTTTGTAAGTAAGTTCATTTGTATAATTTCTTTTTAGATTCCACATATAAGGAATGTCATATGATATTTCTCTTTCTCTGTCTGGCTTACTTCACTCAGTATGACGCTCTCTAGGTCCATCCATGTTGTTGGAAAATGACCTCATTTCATTCTTTTTAATGGCTGAGTAATATTCCATTGTGTGTGTGTATGTGTGTGTGTGTGTGTGTGTGTGTGTAAATACATATACTACATCTTCTCCATTCATTCCTCTGTCAAGGGAGATTTGGGCTGTTTCCATGTCTTGGCCATTGTAAACAGTGCTGCAATGAACATTGGGGAGCATGTATCTTTTGGGGCCATATTTTTCTCTGAATATATGCCCAGCAGTGGGATTGCAGGGTCACTGGTAGCTCTATTTTTAGTCTTTTAGGGAGCATCCATATTGTTCTCCATAGTGGCTGTACCAATTTACATTCCCACCAACAGTGCAGAAGGGTTCCCATTTCTCCACACCCTCTTGAGCATTTGTTGTTTGTGGATTTTTTGACGATAGCCATTCTGATTGGTGTGAGGTGATATCTCATTACGGCTTTGATTTGCATCTCTCTAATAACTAGCGATTTTGAACATCTTTCCACGTGCCTATTGGCCATCTGTATGTCCTTTTGATGAAATGTCTATTCCAGTCTTCTGCCCATTTCTTGAGTGGACTGTTTGTTTTGATGCTATTAAGTGTCATAAACTGTAAATTTTGGAGAATAATCCTTTATCAGTCACATCATTTGCAAATATTTTCTCCCATTCTGTGGGTTTTGTTGTTTATGCAAAAACTTTTGAGTTTAAGTAGGTCCCATTTGTTTATTTTTGCTTTTATTTTCATTATTCTGGAGATGGATTAAAAAAAACAGATTTTGCTGTGATTTATGTCAGAGATTGTTTTGCATATGTTTTCCTCTCAGAGAAAATTTTATAATGTCTGGTCTAATATTTAGGTCTTTAATCCATTTTGAGCTTATTTTGTATATGGAGTTAAGGAATGATATAATTTCATTCTTTTACATGTGGCTGTCCAGTTTTCCCAGCACAATTTTTTGAAGAGACTGTCTTTCCAACATTGTGTAGTCTTGCCTCCTTTGTCATAGATTAAGTGACTATAGGTGCATGGACTTATTTCTGGGATTTCTATCCTATTCCATTATCTATATTTCTATTTTTGTGCCAGTACCATACTGTTTTGATGATTGTAGCTTTGTAGTATAGTCTGAAGACAGGGCACCTGATTCCTCCAGTATGAGTTTTCTTTTTCAAAATTGCTTTGGGTATTCAGAGCCTTTTGTGTTTCCATACAAATTTTAAGGTTTTTTTTTTTTTTGTTGTTGTTGTTGTTCTGGTTCCATGAAAAATGTCATTGGTAATTTGACAGGGATTGTGTTAAATATGTAGGTTGCCTTGGGTATTATAGTCACTTTGACAATATTGATTCTTTCAATCCATGAACACGGTATATCTTTCCATTTGTTTATGTCTTATTTGATTTCTTTCAAAAGCATCTTATAGTTTTCAGAGTACAGGTCTATTGTCTCCTTAGATAGGTTTATTCCTAGGCATTTTATTCTTTGTGATGCAATGGTTAATGGAATTGCTTATTGAATTTCTCTTTCTGATATTTCATTGTTAGTGTGTAGAAATGCAACAGACTACTGTGTATTAATTTTTCAACTGTTCAGTTCAGTTGCTCAGTCGTGCCTGACTATTTGCCACCCCATGAACCGTGCTACACCAGGCCTCCCTGTCCATCACCAACTCCTGGAGTCCACCCAAACCCATGTCCATTGTGTCGGTGATGCCATCTAACCATCTCATCCTCTGTTGTCCCCTTCTCCTGCCCTCAATCTTTCCCAGCATCAGGGTCTTTTCAAATGAGTCAGCTCTTCGCATCAGGTTGCCAAAGTATTGGAGTTTCAGCTTCAACATCAGCCCCTTCAACAAACACCCAGGACTGATCTCCTTTAGGATGGACTGGTTGGATCTCCTTGCAGTCCAAAGGACTCTCAAGAGTCTTCTCCAACACCACAGTTCAAAAGCATCAATTCTTCGGCACTCAGCTTTCTTTATAGCCCAACTCTCACATCCGTACATGACCATTGGAAAAACCATAGCCTTGACTAGACGGACCTTTGTTGGCAAAGTAATGTCTCTGCTTTTTAATATGCTGTCTAGGTTGCTCATAACTTTCTTTTCAAGGAGCAAGCGTCTTTTAATTTCATGGCTGCAATCACCATCTGCAGTGATTTGGGAGCCCAGAAAAATAAAGTCTGACACTGTTTCCCCATCTATTTGCCATGAAATGATGGGACTGGATGCCATGATCTTCATTTTCTGAATGTTATTTTAAGCCAACTTTTTCACTCTCTTCTTTCATTTTAATCAAGAGGCTCTTTAGTTCTTCTTCACTTTCTGTCATAAAGGTGGTGTCATCTGTATATCTGAGGTTATTGATATTTCTCCCAGCAATCTTGATTCCAGCTTGTGCTTCCTCCAGCCCAGCATTTCTCATGATGTAGTCTGCATAGAAGTTAAATAAGAAGGGTGACAATATACAGCCTTGATGTACTCCTTTTCCTATTTGGAACCAGTCTGTTGTTCCATGTTCAGTTCAGTTAGATGCTTCCTGACCTGTATACAGATTTCTCAACAGGCAGGTCAGGTGGTCTGGTATTCCCATCTCTTTCAGAATTTTCCACAGTTTATTGTGATACACACAGTCAAATGCTTTGGCATAGTCAATAAAGCAGAAATAGGTTTTTTTTCTGGAACTCTCTTGCTTTTTCAATGATCCAGCAGATGTTGGCAATTTGATCTCTGGTTGTAACTGAAACTTTACCAAATTTATTGATGGGTTCTCGTAGTTCTCTGATAGCATCTTTAGAGTTGTCTATGTATAGTATCATGTCATCTGCAAACAATGACAGTTTAGCTTCTTTTCCAGTTTGGATTCCCTTTGCTTCTTTTTCTTTTCTGATTGCTGTACTAGGACTTCCAAAACTATGTTGAATAAAAGCGGTGAGAGTGGATGCCCTTGTCTTATTGCTGATCCTTGAGGGAATGCTTTCAGCTTTTCGCCACTGAGTATGATGCTAGCTGTAGGTATGTCATATATAGACTGTATTATATTGAGGTATATTCCCTCTATGCCCACTTTCTGGAGAATTTTTATTATAAATGGGTGCTGAATTTTGTCAAAAGCCTTTCCTGCATCTACTGAGATAATCATATGGTTTTTATTCTTCAATTTGTTGATATGGTGTATCACTTTGACTGATTTGTGAATATTGAAAAATACCCCATATTCTCTTCATAGCACCTGGATTTCTATTCCTTTATAACATTGTTTCTCTACCCCCACCTCATGTATTACCATCATCTAGTGCATTTCCTAGAACAAGATTACCATTAAAAAATGCTTATTGAGTGAATGACTATCTTTGTAACCCTGATAGGAGTGAAAGTCACTCAGTCGTGTCTGACTCTTGTGACCCCATGGACTGTAGCTTACCAGGCTCCTCTATTCATGGAACTTTCCAGGCAAGAATACTGGAAGGGGTTGCCATTAGGTAGTCAATATCATATTGTACAAGATGTAGAACTAGAGAAAATTGCTTAACAATTTACTTTAGCTGTGTCTTGCCAAATTTAAGATCATTTTCTCAGTCTTCACTGTCTAAGAGTAAAAAAAAATTGGCATTAAAGGAATGTTTAGGGGCTTCCCTGGTGGCTCAGACAGTAAAGAATCTGCCTGCAGTGCAGGAGATCTGGTTTCCATTCCTGAGTCAGGAAGACCCCTTGGAGAAGGGAATGGCGACCCACTCCAGTATGCTTGTCTGGAGAATCCCACGGACAGAGAAGCCTATCCCCCTCCTCCATTGTTGATGTTAAAATTGTTATCAAATCATTTGCCTCATACCTGGTATTTTCATTTCCAACAGTATATCTTTTTATAAAAACAAATTTTATGGTATTTGGTTTTTGATTATCATAAAAAGATGTTGCTGAGGACCTCCATTTCCAGTGATGTTGGACTAGGTAGTTCACACAAAGTCTTCTTGCTGAAGCAGTGTGAGCCAAAGATATGGTGAAGAATTTGAAGAACTGCCAGGCCTGTATCAGGATGAGGATAGAAGTCAGGTGTGATGCAATCAACATTTGGGATCAGTTTTCTTCTGGAGACATTCCTCTATTCAAAAATGGGTGGCTGAGATGCTGAGGGATGCTATATGTAAGGCCTCCCCAGACAGACATTTTGCTTTTTTGCGTTTCTTTCCATGGGGATGGTCTTGATCCCTTCTTCTGTATACAATGTCACAAATCTCCATCCATAGTTCACCAGGCACTCTATCAGATCTAGTCCCTTAAATCTATTTCTCACTTCCACTGTATACTCATAAGGGATTTAATTTAGGTCATACCTGAATGGTCTAGTGGTTTTCCCTACTTCTTTAAGTCCGAATTTGGCAATAAGGAGTTCATGATCTGAGCCATAGTCAGCTCCCGGTCTTGTTTTTGCTGACTGTTTTGCTTCTCCATCTTAGGCTGCAAAGAATACAATCAATCGGACTTTGGTGTTGACCATCTGGTGATGTCCATGTGTAGAGTCTTCTCGTGTTGTTGAGAAATGCTGGGCTGGCTGGAAGAAGCACAAGGTGGAATCAAGATTGCAGGAGAAATATCAATAACCTCAGATATGCAGATGACACCACCCTTATGGAAGAAAGTGAAGAGGAACTAAAAAGCCTCTTGATGAGAGTGAAAGTGGAGAGTGAAAAAGTTGGCTTAAAGCTCAACATTCAGAAAACAAAGATCATGGCATCTGGTCCCATCACTTCATGGGAAATAGATGGGGAAACAGTGGAAACAGTATCAGACTTTATTTTTCGGGGTTCCAAAATCACTGCAGATGATGATTGCAGCCATGAAATTTAAAGACGCTTACTCCTTGGAAGGAAAGTTATGACCAACCTAGATAGCATATTCAAAAGCAGAGACATTACTTTGCCAACAAAGGTCTGTCTAGTCAAGGCTATGGTTTTTCCAGTGGTCATGTATGGATGTGAGAGTTGGACTGTAAAGAAAGCTGAGCTCCGAAGAATTGATGCTTTTGAACCGTGGTGCTGGAGAAGAGTCCCTTGAACTGCAATGAGATCCAACCAGTCTGTCCTAAAGGAGATCAGTCCTGGGTGTTCATTGAAAGGAGTGATACTAAAGCTGAAACTCCAATACTTTGGCCACCTCACGCAAAGAGTTGACTCATTGGAAAAGACTGATATTGGGAGGGATCGGGGGCAGGAGAAGGGGACGACAGAGGATGAGATGGCTGGATGGCATCACTGACTCAATAGAGTTTGAGTGAACTCTGGGAGTTGGTGATGGACAGGGAGGCCTGGCGTGCTGCGATTCATGGGGTCGCAGAGTTGGACACAACTAAGTGACTGAACTGAACTGAATGCTGACATTATCAAAGAATTGAATAAGTTCTCCCCAAGAGATGCTGCAGTTTCCACATGGATTGAAGTTCACATAGACCTCAGTCTGTTATAAATGAAAAGGAACATTCAGCCTTTCCCCAGACATTAAATTACAGCTTTCTGGAGCTGATTTATTAAGACTCCACCTACAGAATGAGATTTGGCAGATATTGGTACAGAAGTCAAAGCAGTGATGATAAATATGTAACTTGAGTGTAGCAGCTGTTCAGCAGCCCTCTTTCCTCCCCAAAATATGCTCAGACAACAATACTTTCACTTCATTTATTTCTTCAAAATAAGTCATTTCATACAGAATTTGGGTATTTAACATCATACACCTCACAAATAATATCAATGCATCTTAATGACAATGGTAAAACCACATAAATTATATAAAACAAAATTAGGCATCTCTCAGGTAGTAGCAGTAGTACATTAACTTGAAAAAATGCTGGCAAATCAACAAAATGTTTTTAAACCAAGGAAGCACTGTCCATCTTCATTAAGAAAAAATATTTTATGCCAAGAGAAACAGAACTTTGTTCTATTTGTCCTTCTCTATTACTTTTAAGTCATATTTTAAAGCTCTAAATTTGACAGTTTTGTAGGTTTCTCATTGTTTCAGGAATTTCAACCTCTATTGCATTAATACAGGAAATATATGACTACTGCCATTCTCTATTCCTTTTGACAAATTATATTTATTCTTTAAACTTAATACTCTTTTAAAGGGAAAACAATATTTTTTGCTAAGGAAATTATATTTCCTGTAAACAGTTTATGTGATAAATGGCACCAAGCTGAACTGAAAAACAAACAAGAATCAGGTGCCCTGGTCCTTTAAGTAACTTATGGGAGACAACTACCTACCTATCCTATACCAGTCAGGCTCATGTAATCTGAGAGGAAATTGTAAACCTTTTCTAGGTTAACCTGTTTGCCTACAATGTAACTAAATCATATTTTCACTATCCCCAAACTCTTTAGATGTAGGTGTGCATTTTAAAAAACAAGTATAAAAAGGCATCATAGCAAAATGTTTATAGTCATGTTTTAATACTTTACTGACAAGCCTTTCTGTTATGGCCTTGCTATAGTCTATGCCAAGAAACGTGAATGGGTTAAGATGACACAAAGGCATTGCCTGAAACATTTTCTGAAAAGCATAATTCAAGAATAGGAATGCATTCATTTGAGAAGCTCTTCTGTTTATGTGGCACTTTATCTTCCTGCCCCTTTCTTCCTTTATTCTAAAGCAGCATGGGAGGGTTATTAATCTCCTCTAAATTCTAGCAACCAAGACTTAAATCAGCACTCCACAATTCAATATCAATGTGATTTTTTTCAAAATCAAATATTCAAAGCACTGTAAACAAAACGCAAGCTAAGTTTTGGAGATGGAAAATTAAAGAAACTTTCCCCCACAATCAGCATAGTTTTATAATCTTTATAAGTTGGATGAAATGTGCTAAATGCTAAATATCATAACTCCTAGTAAGAAAACATCCTTAGTTAATAAACTAGCTTATTCAAATCAAGTGTTTCACTTGAGACTTAGTGATGTTGCTTATATATGACTTTTAAGGCCTCTGACTCAAAAATCAGCTCAGAATCAAAAGCTTGCTTAGAAACAAATGAAGGGTTTTAAGAATCTAACATTTTCAAAGTTGCAGTAGTCATCTTTGAGCTACAAGGACAAATTTGAATACTGCATTGTACAATGAATAAAGAACAATCACATTATAGAAATAAGTAACATTTTGAATGCTAGGGCACAGAGCATGCTCCTAATAGTTACTGAAATGGAGTTTTATTGTTAGAGAATTACCAGAATGTTGTACCACTGGATACACTATTCACTGATGGTAACTTTTAACTTTTAAGAAGAGCTGATTGTTGGCAGCTCAAGAACTATATTTTAATGTCTGACAAGATCGTCAGAGAGGGCTAACATGTAAACTTTTATTTCATATTTTTAAAGTGCTGCAAATAATAACAGATTTGTGTTCTCAATACATGAAAAAACATGAAAATCCTAATATATGAAAGTTTAGGAAGGCCACCTGACACATAAAGAGGAAAAAAAAAAATCACTCTGCTGTTAATCTTGTATATTCCCCATTATTTTTTTTCAAAAAAGACATAGAAAACTATGTTCAGCTAGAGGGGAACTTACAACATTCCTGTTTTAATGCCTATACAAGACAGAAAGAGTAAGCTGAACATGCAAATTAGGCATGGGCATTTACGGGAATGTATAAATATGTTCATTCATTCCTGATTAAGATTTCACTGGGACTTGAACTTCATGGAATAATCAAGTGGTGTGTCAATATTAGTTTTTGCCAACAGGGTCAAGATGATCAGCCCCCAAACTTGCGTGTCTCACTTGACTGTGCCCAAGATCCACTCATGAGAAACAAATCAACCACGAACTACTAACAGTAATTGTACCACACTGATATCGTCACATGGCTACCACATCACAAAATTCCCGAGACATTAATTTTAATTTCTGAAATCACTCTATCCAGAAGTGCATTCATAGCCCTACATCTAATCTTTAAATCCAAAGAAGAGTAAGGGAAAGGAGTTAAGGAAAGGAGGAGTAGGGGATAGGAAAGCACAATCTTGATTCATTTTGCTACTAATATAAACTAACCTCATTTTAATAAAAAAAAAAAATTCTTGCATGGCAGTCAAAACCTGAATGAATAGGAAGAAAGGTTTTGCTCTGCTCAAGTGCAAATGTAAGAAAGAGTTTCTTTTCATCTTGGTCCAATGTTTTAAATTTCTCAAGACTAGAATTTTCTTACATTAACTAACTTCAAGTATATAGTGTTAGGCGCTCAGTCATGTCTGACTCTGAGACCCCATGGGAGTCTGCCAGGCTCCTCTGTCCATGGGATTCTCCAGGCAAGAATACTGAAACGGGTTGCCATTCCCTTCTCCATTCAAGAGTATAAGTGCAATTAAAAAAATCTTCTGTGAGGCTTACAAGCTTGAGTCTGAGTAAGTACAAGTTTAGGTTTTTAACCCTCCACAATTACAGTGCTTCATCTTGAATATACCATGATCAGAACATTACTTTAAAAAGTCCAATTGCTGAATTTCAGCAGCTGATTAATTTTAAAAAGTTGTTACTGAGAGTGACCTATCAGTGTCCAACTGAGAAATGCACAACCTAGTTAACAGGTATAATAGAATAAGATCCCCTAAATAAATAGTTGACACTTGTCATAAAAGCATAAGCTTAAATATGCAAACAAAAACACTTAAAATAAGCTTAATTTTATAAAATATCCAGTTCTATATCCCTCCACTTGTTAAAATTAAAATCAAATGTAGTTAAAGTATACTCAATTTTAAAGCAACAAAATTTATGTTCAGAAACATCAATATATGCCTGGTATATAATAAATTACTCAATAAATACTTGTGGATGAATAAACTTCTCTAAAATTCCAGTAAGCAAGTATCAAGTTTGGCCCTTGAAATACTTAGGAAAGGAAGGCAAGGTTTATAAATAATAATGCATAAAGCTCAACTGGATTGGTGTTACCCAGTGGTATACTCTTAATTTACAGCTTTAAATTTGTCTGGGGGAATTAAGAGATACAAAGTCCTTTTAGACCAGATGACATACAGGTACAAAGAGATTTTCAGTCATATTCATTTGTACACATACTGACTGACAAATATCGAATTTCACAAGCTCACAAGTGCTCTTATAAGGCTCAATAAAACAGAAAATTAAACACTTTTGAGTTAAACTGACGATAATAACTTATAATGCCTAAAAGTCCTATTCACACAAAAGGTACTCAAGAAATGTCATCTAATGATTTAAAGCATATTTTGTGAACTGTTCCTTAAAGATACTTTTCTCCTAATTGTTTACATACTCCTTAATTTTATACGATCACTTCTACCAAGTGAAAGTGCTAAGAGTAAATCTCAATTCAGAAACATCTGCCAAGAAGACATGCTAAAAGAAATATAAGTGCTTTAAGGTATACCATTGGGTTTTGTTTTTGTTTTTTTTTTGGTCACTCCATGAAGCTTGTGGGACTTAGTTCCCCAACAAGGGATTGAACCTGCGCCCTTGGCAATGAAAGGGTAGAGTTCTAACCTCTGGACTGCCAGGGAATTCCCATACCATTGGTTTTCTAAATAAGATAATAAAAAACGAGACTAAGATAACAAAAATTCACAACAGTAAGCCTCTTTACATTATATAAGATAATGCATAACAAATTAAAATTTAGTATCCCTGATCTTCAGAAGAATTAAGAGGTAGAACACTTTTATCTGGAAGATCTCATAGTGAAGCTAAGTTTTAGAGGGTATGCCTCGTGGATTAGCCCACCAAGCAAATGGCTACACATCTAATACTAGTAAGAAGCAGAATTCTTAGAAGGCTGAATAAGGCAAAGATTTAAAAACTGTCATATTTTGCAAGTGAAACAAATTAATCCAATGTTATTATCCCAATTAATTTAAAACTCTTCAAAAGTCAAGGTAAGAGATGGTGGATAAACAAAGTATTAATTTTCAGAAACATGAAATCATTTAAGAGTGGTTTGACAAGGCTAGTGGTTTGACAAAACAAATAGTTTAGGTAAGCAAAAGATCTCTCAAAAACCAAATGAAAGCATGGTGTTATAATTTTAGATGAAAAGTTATTTTAGGAGTCGGAGGAAGTGCTCTTAACAAAAAGCTGAGGAAATTAAATCCCTCCAAACAAATCTTCAGTTAAAAAGGCAAAAACTGAGCACTCAAGTTTCAAGGAACTTCAATTAAAAAAAAAAAAATCCTGCTTAATTTTAACATTTTATCCAACATGACAGATGAATAAATGAGTTGCATTAAAACATGAGGCCCATGGTCTTTTAAAGCTTCAGCAAGCTGCTCAGGCACCACTTCCCTCGTACATTCTCTTTTATATACTAGAAATTCTTCACTGGGCACCATAAGTTATTGTTTTTAGGTAATATTCTCAAGGAGTAGACTCATCTCTGTAAAAATTGCATGTTATCAGCTTACAACAACTGGTGAAATACACATTTATAAAGTCTGCCAAATTGCAATATGAAATCAGTTTCAACAATTATGAGTATCTTCATTTGAGGAATCAATTCATAACATAGAAACTATTAACCCACTCAGAGTTTTTAAAAAGACCCAATTACTGGAGACACTGTGGTTTATGTCCAGTGGTCTCACCTGAAGCCTTCCACAATACCCCAAAAAGGAAGTTGTTTTCTTCTACAAGTTAATGCTGCTGGGTGCTAGTTTATAATACTAACACTCAATCTTCAGGTCAGTGTCAGTAGGTAGCAAGGACCACCTATTCTGTCACCCAAGCAGAAAGATGGCTGTATCACCGCCGTAGACACACATCTGTAAACTTGCACACTAATTTTAATCTTAACAAGGAATTCAGTGTCTTAGTGGTTTAAGGTTAAAAGGATGGTTCAAGCATTGTGTTCTTTTGTTCTTGAGAGTAACAAATAGCTTATTGGAAAACCCAGAGCCTTCTGGATCTGTGAGGTAGTAGGCTTCAATCCTCATCATGCATGGATCACACTTCCCCGAAGTTGGTATGGCCTGTCTCCTTGGCATGGTCCCTTGCTTCTGCTTGTCCAGTTAATCCCTTCTGACATACCATGCATCTCAGGGTGAAGCGGTTTACATCTGTAAACTGTCTCTTCTTTCTAGCTTCATCTGCTAACTCCAGTGCTTGCACAAGAACAATATCATCATAAGAGGAGAAAATAGTCAGAGGAGGGGTGTCTGGGTCAGGGAAGACACACTGAAGCGGATCATAGTGGATGCCATCATAAATGAGAAGTACCCTTTTGGTATATCCTGCATCTTCCCCAAAACGATCAATTCGAACGGTCTGTGTATCCACTACACATATTTCACATTGGTAAAATTTAGACAAAATGGATATTTCAATAGCTCCGCCCCAAGTATCATCCCTTTTGATCCAGTCACAGTACTCTTCATTTGTTTTTCCCAGTATTGCCTCACTATAAAAGTCTGGATCACTTGCTACAATTTGTGCTATTAAGCGTCTCATCTCAGGGGCACAAGCTGGATTCAAGACTCCTCCTTCAACAACATAGTACACACTGGTAAAGAGACAGGAGTTGTCTGCTGGGACTGCCATCCTGGTAAGCACAGGCAAAGTTTCCCTGACGTAACTAGGAGCACCATATTTTGTAAATGCAGGTGACGTTTTGGGCTTACTTTGGTCTTCTTCAACGATCAGCATGTCACCTGTCAAAAAGAAAACAAATTCACAACTGCAAAGAAAGTACAGATGAAACCGGGTGTTCACTAACCAAGTCTGTAAATTACAAACAGGAGGAGTTAAAGTATAAACTGGGGTTACTAGGGAGAATACAGCTTTGCAAACATGTGACCAGTAATAATTCTTGTTCCCTGAATCTTCATAGAGATGAAAAGGGACCAAAGAGAAAGACATTGTATCTCATTTAGTAAAGGGGCCCGAGTTACACTTTTGTACTTACCTAAAAAGATACATTTCAAGAACAAAATTTTCTTATCCTTTCTCTCGGCAGTTTAAAGTGAAGTGGCTCAGTCGTATCCGACTCTTTGCGACCTTGTGGACTGTAACCCACCAGGCTCCTCCGTCCATGGGATTCTCCAGGCAAGAATACTGGAGTGGGTTGCCATTTCCTTCTACAGGGGATCTTCCCGACCCAGGGATCGAACCCACGTCTCCCGCATTGCAGGCCAATGCTTTAACCTCTGAGCCACCAGGGAATCTGCAGTTTTAAAGCACTTCCAAAAGGTGTTTACGAAGAAATCGGCCACTAGGGGGTGCTCTCGATCTGAAATACATCTATCCCGTTCAAGTGTTTACAGGATCCTTGAGACTAGAGGAAAGCTTTTGATTACCAATATTGCTGTTCAAGTTTTAATACCGGACAGAAATAACTGCTTTCGTCTAGAACTTGAAAGTGCCTTCGGTGGATGTGTCAAAGCAAACTCTAAAATGAGTACAACTGTCAAAGTACAAATGAAGGCGATTGTAAAAATGAACCAGGAAAGCAAAAAAAAGTATCCTACATCCTTCAGACATACTGTCTTCTTTCAGTGATACAGGGAAAAAGAGCAACCAGGACAGAGAAAACATCGCATTTTAAAAATACTTCTGTGGACACAGAGGGAAACAAAATGAATGAGATGTTTTCAAGACAGACCAGAAAGCAGCCAGGAAAGAGGACTCCACAGCTTCTGAGCTTCTCACAGAGATCAGGCCCTCCCTGTCTCTTTCAAACTATATGTGAAGTCAAGGAATTGCTGGACACTAGCTCTGGCCTCCGTCAGAATTCTCCGTTCTTTAATTTTTCCTATTCTCGTCCTCCAAGCCGACCCATAGAGACCTGGCCCTGATCTGTTCTCCTTTCTGCCCCTCTACGTCCTCCCAGGACCTTGCCTGACCCAGCCTCGATTCCCGTACCTGACTGGATAGGCAAATCCCCCAGAATGGTATCCCCGTTGCTGAGATCCAGGCACTCGGGCGGGTATCCGACGAGGATTCGCTGACAGCCTGGGGAGATCCCGGTGATGGCGGCAATCTGGCCCTGGAGTTCCCGCACCCGGGTCCGGCTGGACAACCCCTGCAAAACATGGGTGCCCTCTTTGGCCTTGCAGCGGAGCCGCCACATCGCGTTGGTGCGGGCGCCCACAGGGCAGACACCGGCGGGGCCAGCTTTGGTCCCGGCAGCAAGCTGGCAGACGCCGCCGGGGCAACCAGCCGCCGGGTGGACTCCAAAATGGCCACCCTTTGCCGGTCCAAACATCGCGAGAAGTCGCTGGTTGTACGGTTCTCGCGATACTCTTCGGCTTCTAGCACGCTCTTAAAGAGACAACTAACTCCTGCCACTTCCGCGTCAGGAGGCAGAGAATGAAGGTTTATCCGTATTCCCAAAGTACGACTGGTCTTGTTACCTGTAGAGCTAGTGAGGTACCCTCCGCGTCGGAAGCATATATGCTCAAGGGAAGAGGGCGGGGTAAGGAGTTCCTGAATCGAAGCCATTGGAATGTAACCTTGCACTTAGTTCAGAAATTATTAAATTGGGGCTTCCAGACTACGCCGGGAGAAACAAGAATCATAGTTCGGAATGCAGACGAATGCCAAGAATGGCCTGTGAGTCAAATAACCAGTTAAAGACAAATAAGTACTCGTGACTATAGACTCGGCTGCAGCAAACATTGACTCATTGAGGTTAAGGGGCCGAACCTTTCCACCTCCAAGAGACTGTAACTTGAAAACGTCCATTGGCCACATCAGAAAGCGCAGTATGAGGTCAGCATCTGGGCAGAGGGCAATTGCTACCTTCAGGAGGTGGTGGCGGTATAAGGAGGAGGAATGAAGGCCAACGTGTGTCATTCAGATTCCAGTTCAGGCTCTAGACATACACATACCAAAAGGACTCCATTCCTGCCTTCAAAATAGCAAAGTACTCACGTAATCAGGAGAGGGTGGGGTGTAAAGGACACATAACCACGGAATTTCATAGCAACGTGATAATGCTAGATTATGTGACCTTTTCCAAACCTATATCTCGCGAACAAAGGACGGTGCCTCGCAAGTAAGTGCTCAGTAAATACTTGCTGAACGGATAAAACGGAGCTGTATAGGCACAGAGAGGGCAGCTGGGAGTTGTAAAAATTTCAGAGGAGATACTATTTGAGCTGTTTTGAAGGATGAATTTAATCCCCAGGTGAAAGAGGAATAAAAACATCTCTGAATTTACCTTCCAAGAAATATGTACGCATTGTTCTTTTTCCATCCTGGACCTACAGCAGCAAAGCCTACATTGCGTAGAGGGGACTTATAACCACAGTCAAGCATCGAATGGGCCCCGGGGGGCAACTGTGCACTGAAATGTGCAAACTCACTAACACTATGAACGTTTCTGCCTCTGAATAAGTTATATGGAAACAGCACATCTTTTCAAACCTTTCAGGACCCAATTTTCCCTTGGAGCAGTTTTCCTCTTTGTTTCTTCAAGATGGTCATAACAACCGGTACAGCGTGGGTGGTAAACGGGAGAATAAATACGGTGGTAAGTCCGCTGGAGTACGACCACGGCTTCCGGAAGTCCCTGGTTCCGCGAAAAGAGTAGTTGATTTTCTTAGTTTACAGTGTTTGACCGAAGGGACTATGCAAACATCCTAAAATGGGATCCGCTTAAGTCCTTTGGTGGTTTACTTTAGCACATGTTAGTCGCTCAAGTTGTGTCCCGCTCTCTGTAACTTGAAGCAAAGTACCTTCTAAAGTGTGTGCTCCAGTGGTTGGCTTTAACGAGATCCTGCCGGGATTCAGTGAGGAGAGCGTTAATCTTCAGAACATTTTTTTTGCAGTTACCAAAAAGCCACACCCCCTCAAGACGTCCACTTGTTCACTCTCGCGATAGTACAAAAAAAAAAGTCCGGCTTTTTATTAACCCCGCCCCCAGCCGTGCTAGTTGCCAAGCAACGGTGTAGCCAACCACCACGACGCTGGGAGACTCGCGAGCTCGCGCTAGTTCACCTTCACAGGTCCCTCCTCCTACCCGAGCGAGCGTCCGCGAGCCCCGCCCCCCGGAGACCGCGGGCGCTCGATTGGCCGAGGAACCTCTCCAGGTGAGGGCTGAGGCCGGGGTGGGCGGGGCCTTGCAGGGCACGTGATCCGCCGGCAGCTGGTGCTCCAGACCCCGGCCCTAGAGTCGGCTCCCGCCGGTTAGCCTCTACGGGTAGGTACCGGGGCCGCAGGCGGGAGGGGTCTTAGGGTAGACGGCGGCTGTGCAGCACCTTGAAGGGGCTTGGCAGGCGACAGGAGGCAGGCTGCCTGGACCTTGATGAGGTGCGGGAAGATGAAGCCACGCTGTTTGGGGCAAGTCCGGTTCCCCCGCCCCCACCCCAGGCATTACCTGGAGTGTGTACGTTTAGGGACCCAGAGCCGCAGCTGATGGGTGAGTTCAGAGGATGTGCGTGGTCAGTGGAAGAACTGCAAGGTCCCTGAAGCACTGGGGGTCTTTCTCACGAGTCCCTTGTCTGGGATTGCGGAGTGAACTCGGGGCTCTCCCACTCCAGTTAAGACTCAGGACTTACCCCTTATGCTGCAAGTGACCTTGGGAAAGTTATTTACCGCCTCTAGTTGCAGAGTGATTCTACCATCGACTGCTTCCCAGGAGATGTATGGGGAGGGAGTGCGGACCAGGGGTTGAGAGTAACACCACAAGGGAAAGTGGTGGCGTCTGGGGGCTGTCCCCGGGTCCAGCTGCGGTTTTTCTTCTGGGGGACATGTTTGTGATGTTCCCACTTCTCATTCCCCCCGCCCCAGAACTGAATCCTACCATTGGACTACGATTGCTTTATGATAATGAACTTGATCTAGTCACAACCCACCCCAGCTCCACCTGATGCCACTACTCTCCCCAGATTCTTAACCTGGAATCTGAGGTTAGGAGGGAACTTGGATAAGCCATTTAATTGATTAACCTCAGTTTTTTTTTAATCTGAAATGGGGAGAAGTAGCAATGGTAGCAAAATCTGTTTATACAGGATTATTGGAAGGATTGAAGGAGATAATTTATGTGAATGTAAACTCCTAAGTCAGCGTTATAAATGCAAGGTTCTGGTGCAACTCTTCATAGATAAGGAAACAGAGGGCTGGAGATATTCATGAATCCTAGGGCATGTAATTATTAACTGGGAGGAGAGCTGGATTTGACACTTGGCCCAGGGTTCTGTCGCTTGTACCTCAGTGGTCCTGTTTTGGGGGTTCTAAGGGCTCTTTTGTTCCTTCTCTTCTTTACATTCCTTTTGTCCCTTCCAGACAGCTGAAGAGTTGCCATGTCTGGGAATCCTGCCTCTTCCTCAGAACAGAACAACAATAGCTATGAAACCAAAGCAAGTCTCCGAATGTCAGAGAAGAAATGTTGTGAGTGTTGGGGAAGAGGAGGGAATGCTCTGTCCCAGGATTTTATTTTAGGAATATTGTTGTAATTCTAGACTTTGCTGCTGAGTGGGAGTGGGAAATAATTCTTTGACATAGGAATTTAAAACAAAGTCTACCAGGGGAATTTCCTTTCTGAAACAAGTAGACTCTGAAATGTCTGTCCTTGGGGCTAGACTGCTGGTGTAGCCCAGCATTTTCTTCCTGCTTTCTTTAACTGAATCTTTATCTCCTCTATCCTGGGAGTATTTTCCCAGTCAATTGATGCAGAAAGTTAGAGTAAGTATTATACATGCAGTGAGTAAGGCAGAGTGGCAGGGTGCAGGAATTCCTTGGGGCTGATACTGTTAAGACTTTCCCTTAACCTCTTGGGCTAAGTTTTGTGAGAGTGCTGCTCACAGCAGAAATTGAAGGTTGGAACCAGTTGCTCATTTCTACAGGCCTAAGGGAAATTAACCATGACATTTCACTTCTTGCCATATCTGGGGCACTTTGCTGTCTTACAGGTTTAGTCTTTATATTTTGTGAACTATTTTCCTCTGGGGATGGGTTTCACAGGAGCATTTCCATGCCCATCTTTTAGACAGAGGGTTTGCAGAGAGATGAAGTGGTATTTCCTGTCCCCATGATCTGCATGCCTAAGCATCCTTCAGACTGCAAGACTGTATCGCCCAGGTCAAAAGGTCCTGGGCATTTGGTCCACAGATGTTTTGGGGAAACTCAAGGAAAGCTCACTCTGTCCCTGCTTCCAAGTTCCCTTGGAACCCTACCAGTGGTTATATTTATCAGCAGGTGGAAATAGTCAACCAGCATGAGACTTGGGATCATCTCATGTTCCAGACTTTCCCCAGAGTATCAACCTTGATGTCATGCCTGTGTCAGTCTCCTGATTAATGAAGATCATCTTTTTTCACCTACCTATCACTGATGAAGCTTGCTGGGGTTTGGCTGCAGCAAAGGCGGCTTGTTTGGGTGTGATCCTGGGGTTGGTGCATACAGAAGACCTGTATGATTAGCATCTTCTTTCTCTGCCAGGGGAGGAAGCCTAAGGGCAAGCACCCTGTGGAAGATAGCTACTATAGCACGATGTTTGGGTGTAGCCTCTGGAGTCAGACTGCGTATGTCCAAATCTTCTTGTTACTACTTCCTAGCTAGGTGCTTTTAACCAAGTTGCTTGTCTGCCCCATGCCTCAGTTTACTTTTTGATATAATGGGGATACTAATAGTATCTCTCTGAGTGATATGAGAATTGAATGCGTATATATAGGAGAGCGCTTAGAAGAATGTTGGGCCTGTGGCTAAACTGTGTTATTTTTCACTGGTGACAATTTGCATGTTGTGTGTGTTCCTGAAGCATTATATATAGATTGAATTATGTGGTAAATGCTGTGCTGGAATCTCACTATTTAAAAGAGCCCTGTAAAGAATCATATTTTCAATAAAAAGTGTTTTCTCCTCTTGTTTGACAATATGGTAGCCCAGATTTGGGGGTATGGAATGCATATCTTAAAGAGAGGTGCCTTCATGTTACTAGGACGCTTGAGTCCAAAAAGAGCAGAGAACAGTTGGTGGTAGTTGGGGGTGGGGAATTGATAACCGTGGGAGTCATGGCCCCTGCCCAGTGCCCAGCGTCAGCCCTTCTGGCTCTGCTTTTTTCTCCAAAGGACTCTCCTACCTGCCTTCCTAACTTTTTTGCAGCTTTTTTGTCTTGAGGTCTTTTGATTAGTCAAGGAAACAATAATCCCAGGTCTCTTTCCGTTCTGTAGACTCTAATTCTTGATCTCCTCTTTCCAAATTCTACCCTCATCTTCCCCATCAGAGGCATCTGGGTTCTCCTGAAGCTACTGTCATTCATTTACCCCACTTTGTTCTCCTTTCACATTTGGACTGTGAGATTTTGAAAGCCACAGTTCGAGGAGAAATACAGTTATGAGAGTATGTGTTTATTTCCCTTTTCTCTGTTACTTGCCTGTTTCTTGCAACAGGTTTCCCAGTCTGCTTAGTGTTCATACCCAGCAGCTGCTTTATTAATAGCTCACCCATTATCCCATTACTGCTAATTACACCTGTTTGTTGGCTGACTTCGGCTCTGGGAAGTGCCTGAACTGGAAGGCTGTAGAATGTCTTTAGAGAGCCAAAGCCTCCAAAAGAGCATTACTGAAATTTCAGCTGCTCCCGGGATTGGGGAGAAGGGGGGTGGTGCTGGCTGAGGTGCCCTTAAGGTGCTGAGACAGCTGGTTTCAGGGCTCAGTGAAAGCAGGAATTAGGGGTAGCTGGGGAGGTCCACCTGGTTTTCTTTCTTTGTTTCTTTTGTTCTTTGATATTTTGAATAGGTCTGGAACAGACAGGTTCTCATGAATCTTTATGAGACAGATTCATATGAGTCTTCCCCTAATTACAACACAGAAAGAAAGTGAAAAGCAAGAAATTTCTCATGATTTTGCCTGTGCCTGTTAAGTTTGATTCTTTCTAAAATCTTATTCTGGTGTTAGTGAAAATAGGTTCACACTGTACATTTTTTGTTCTGCTGCCATCTCTCCCCTGCTCCTTTTAAAATCTATATTCTGGACATTTTGTGTGTGTTGATAAGTTCAAATTTACTTCACTCTTCAGTCAGCCTTGTATGGATATTGCCTCTCCCTGATGGACGTTTACATTGTTTCCAGTTTTCCTCCATCACCAACAACAATGTAATAAGCATCCTTGCATATATACCTTTCCATTTTTGTGCCAGCAGCTTTCCTGTAGAAATACTCTGAGGAAAGACAGACACTTTGAAACACTCATTAGCATTCCTCAAAAGTTCTGTATTGTTAGCAGTTTTTAATATTCCAAAGTACTTGATAGAAATTGGGCATTAAGCTATAGTTGCACTGGTTAACTAAAACATTAACTTTCTCAGTGTTTGGCTGCAGAACTTGGATATATTAGGCTTATCAGTAAAACGGCCAGACCTAATTGGCAGTTTTATGACTTCTGATGAATACAGAGAAGGTATTACTAATGAATCACATAGGGCAGTATATTTCAAAACATTGGGGCTATTGAGAACAAAAAGTGGAAGATGACCTTGATCATGAGAAAGCCAGGAACTGTGGGCTTTCTAGACTACCCTTCAGGTTTAGATTATAGCTCAGAGTTGTGCCGGCCACTTGGTTCCCTTCGTCAAGTGCTGACAAGAGCTGGTGACTAAGACTAATTGGACGGTCATGAAACTGGGAGTCTGGTCAGGGCCCTGACCTTGACTTTCTATTGCAGGACTGTGGGCCAAGCTCTTCCCTTTTCTGGGCCTCAGGTTTTCTGTCTACAGGAGGGAAGTTTTCACATGCTCATTTCCTCTAAGTGTGTTTGTGAAGGAAAATAAGTCTAAGATTGAGAAAGTGAGTTCAACCTTGCATAAAGAAGGCAGAAGAGAATTTCAGCTTTGAAACAGCTTTCCAAACTTTGTCAACAGATAGGTTATAATATGGGCTTCCCTGGTAGCTCATCTGGTAAAGAATCTACCTGTAATGCAGGCGACCCTAGTTTGATTCCTGGGTCGGAAGTTCCCCTGGAGAAGGGATAGGCTACCCACTCCAATATTCGTGGGCTTCCCTGGTGGCTCAGATGGTAAAGAATCTGCCTACAATGCAGGAGACCTGGGTTTGATCCCTGGGTTGGGAAGATCCCTTGGGGGGGAGGATATGGCAACTGACTGCAGTATTTTTGCCTGGAGAGTCGCCATGGACAGAGGGGCCTGGTGAGCTACAGTCCATGGGGTCGAAAAGAGTCGGACATGACTCAGCAACTAAGTACAGCACAGCACGTGTTATAATCATATTGTGTCTGAAATTAATCAGCGTGAAGTGTGATAGTTTTGTTTTGTGACAGGCAAGACAGAGTGTTCCTACTATTGCTGATGCGGTACTTTGAGATAGAAAGTATGGTTTTGTTTTGTCCTGCGGTAAATGAGCAGCCGTGTGGCAGCAGGTGTGTGTGGGTGTGTCGCAGGCAGAGGGGGAGCTGTGCTGGGGGCCGCCAAGGGGAGTCCTTAATGGCCCGTGCTTCCTTTTGTTCTTAGCACTCTCTGTCCTGTTTGGTAAACATGGAGCAGCTGGTTCCCTGGCTGGCTTCAGAGCATCTCCCAGGGATCATCAGTTCATTTTCAGCTTCAGGGAGGGTAAGAGGACATTTGGGGGAGGTGCGTAATGGGCTGGAAGGTGTGGGCCGAGCAGCACTGGAGGTGCAGGTAATGAGCCAAGCCACGGGGATTGGAAAGGGAGCTGGAGAAGGTTAAGACTCCTGAAACCTGAGGCAACCAAGCTGCCTGTTGGGGGTCAAGAGGTCAGGGATTAACATCAGTGAGGCTGCAGCACGCATTTGCTTGCCCTTGTGCTCCCTGTTGGGACAGAGACGAAAATCATTTCTGCTGCTCATCCCCTACCTTGGAGGGGCTCCTGCTCAGGCCCGGGAGTTTTCCATGTCCCCAGTGGGTGAAGGGCTAAAAGCCAACTCCTCTGACCCCAAATCTGGGCACCCACCCCTCGCTCACTGCCAGGGCCCTGTTTGGCTACGGCCTACTTCTTGCCAAACACTCCTAGGAAACTCTCTTCCTTCCAAGGTCTGTTCTGTACCCACGCCCCTCTGCCCGCTTCTCCACTGAGACCTTTTTACCTTACCTTCTCTAAAAGTGAAAGATGACATTCCCATCCAGTTACCACCAGTTTGCTGAATTGTTTCTTAGCCTTCCAGGGTCGCCTTGTCCCGGGGAAGAGAAGCAGCAGCTACCTGCTGGATGCCTTCTGGAAGATGAAGGTGCACGTGACTCTGTTCCATGCGGTCTGTGCACAGGGCCTCCCTCGTGGGAGACGCAGAGCCCGAGTCCCTCCCGATGACCTGCGTTTGGGTCTTGGCCCCAGGGCTGTGACTAACAGCGTGCAGGGCCCTCTCCACCACTCCTTCCTGGCGGGGTGGGCAGGGAGGGGCTGTGAGTAAGCTGATCCTCATCAGAGGCTCTTTTTATGGAGAAAAGCGGATCCCAGTGACTCAGTGTGTGTTCTCAGGCGGGTCACCTGGCCTCTGAGCATCTGGTTTGCCCCTGCCTGCCCAGGGAGAGCTGTCTGTGTAAATGAGCGTTCTTGAAATCCGTTTTCTAAGGAAGGGCAGACCAGTGGCTGTTCTGCTTCTAAACTGTCTTGCTACTCTCTGGGCCCTTGAGGCAGGCTGGCCGTGATGCCCTTGTGGGCCAGCTTTACATGACGTTCCTGAGGTCTGGTCAGATCCCGTGTCATGGAGGCTTTGTGCTGTGTGTGCTGAGTCGCTTCAGTCGTGTCTCTTTGTGACCCTGTGGACCATAGCCTGCCAGAATCCTCTGTCTCTGGGATTCTCCAGGCAGGAATACTGGAGTGGGTTGCCACTGCCTTCTCCAAAGGATCTTCCTGACCCAGGGGTCGAATCTGGGTCTCCTGTGTCTGCTGGCAGGTTCTTTACCATCTGAGCCACCCAGATAGGCTTTGACACTGTCTAAATCATTTAGAAGTTCTGGCTTAAACTCGTGGCCTGAGCACAAAGGTCCAAACAGGTGGAGGGCAGGATTTTTTTTGATCCTCAAGATAACTCTTGCCTGTGGCTCTGAAGGGGTGGATGGGATCCTCAGGAGAGACAGTTTGTTGGATGTGTTACTGGAGCCAGCTCAGGGCTGCACTGGTAGAATCTCCAGGCCCAAGGCCTTCCTCCATGGCGCCGTCACCCCGTGTTACTAAATATTCTCAATGCTGAGGAAGATGCTATGGCTACTGTCTTTCTATTCCTGGCCACTTTTTTTTTTTTTTTCTCTTTCACCTTGTGTACCTCTGTGAAGACCTTGGGCAAGGCACATCTTAGTTTGGGTACTTTGTCTTTTAGGAGGTTTACCTCGGTTTGCCTTTCCAGTCCTCTTGGACCCTGGCCTCACTGAGGTGTATGAGAATCAAACCAGGTTCTGATCATGAAGGCTTAAGCTCCTGCACACTCTTTACTTGGCCTCTCATTATTTATTTCTGTTCCATTCCATTTCCCTTTAGCATGGGCATCTTACATGACAAACTCTCCAACCCTCATCGTTATGATTGGCTTACCAGCCCGTGGCAAAACCTATGTGTCCAAGAAACTTACACGCTACCTCAACTGGATTGGGGTGCCCACCAAAGGTAGGTGCAGCTGTGCATTCTGTGGGAGAGGAGATGATCAGTTCTGGGCCTCCCAGGCCTCTGGGGGACTTTCTGTCCCTGGCATCAAGGTTACAGGGTGCTCTTGGCAGAAGTTATGGTTTTTCCTGGTTTACCGGCTTTATTCTCTGGCCATACACTTGTTCCTCCTGGCTTTGGCTGGATTGGCTTAATTTGGGGGAAATAGCTTTGATAGGAGTATTAGAATTAAATGAGTATAGGGCTTTACATTTCCAGAGCCCTTACATCTGTGTTATTTAGCAGTATCCCTGTGGAATAGCCGAAGTGGCTGAGAAAATGGAAAGTTACATAATTTAAGACTTGTCCAGAGTCTGTTAAGTCAGAGCTTGAACTTGATCTGATTCTTACTCTCGTATTGTTGCCAGCATACCATGGTGCTTTTTTCAGTCCCCTTGGCCACTCTGACATTAGACTGAGAAGTTCGCTTTGGGACATTGTATTGTTTCACTGCTAAAGGGTGTGGGTGTCTTCTGCAGTGTTTAATCTTGGGGTGTATCGGCGGCAAGCAGTCAAGTCCTATAAGTCCTATGACTTCTTCCGGCATGACAACGAGGAGGCCATGAAGATTCGCAAGTGAGTCTTCTAGGCCTGACCGCCAGGCCAGCCCTTCCTTGGCCATCGTGAGACTGGATGTCATGGGGCTTGGTTTCCTTTTTAGTAAACACCTGGTGGGAATTTTAAGTGGAAATTACCCACTGGGTGGATCACTGTGGACTTGGGTGGGTAGAAGAACAGGACTCAGAAAGTTGTGAGTGTTGCTGTAGGCTAAGCCTCCAGAGAGTGAGGTATGTACGTGGGGCCGGGGAACATGAAAGATCCAGGAAGGTGGAAGAATAATGGGGAAGTTGAAAGGTCCAGTTGGGGAAAACTTTTGATCCGTGGGGAAGCTGAACAGAAGGGACTTGACCTCTGCGGCACCCCAGAGGTTCGCATCTCTGACTGTGCCTGAGCTTGCCCTTGCCTCAGTCCCCTGGCTGATTTCCTCTGCTGTCCTGGCAGACAGTGTGCCCTGGTGGCGCTGGAAGACGTGAAGGCGTATCTCACAGAGGAGAGCGGGCAGATCGCGGTAAGCCTTACCTGCCTCTTCCCCGTTTCCACCCCTGTAGCAGCCTAGCTGCACTGCTCCGCCCTGGGTCCACCTCGGTGGGATTGTGTTTCTCGGTCCCCATTCCTCTGCCTCGTGGGCTCTCTTCCCAGGTGTTTGATGCTACCAATACCACTCGAGAGAGGAGGGACTTGATTTTGAGCTTTGCCGAGGAGAATTCCTTCAAGGTAGACCTCACTTTCAATTTTCGCTTTCATGCGTCGGAAAAGGAAATGGCAACCCACTCCAGTGTTCTTGCCTGGAGAATCCCAGGGAAGAGGGAGCCTGGTGGGCTGCCGTCTATGGGGTCGCACAGAGTCAGACATGACTGAAGCGACTTCGCAGCAGCAGCAGCAGGGTCTGCCTCCAAGCTGGAGGAAGAGGAGGGTCGGTGAAGGTGGGGAGTTAGGAGCCATGGGTGGACCTGCTTGACTCTGGTGGGGAAGGACAGGGCTGGACACCTGATTCTCTCGTCTTGGTGCCTTACCCTCAAAACTTGAATGTTTTCTTTCAGTTCCTTTCTCAGTTCCTTAGCATGTATGTATGAGGCCGTGGGCATATGGTAAGAGCTATTTTTAAAAGAAGAGCCCTTGAAGGCCACTTTCATGACAGAAAGTCTCCAGGGGATATGGTGGCTGGGGTGGGGCAAGTGTGAACGTGTGCTCTTAATTGACAGGCTGGCCATTTTTGACTCATTGATCGCTGCCTTCTCCCCCTGGGCAGGTGTTCTTTGTAGAGTCCGTGTGCGATGATCCTGACGTCATTGCTGCCAACATCCTGGTAGGTGAGCCCCCTGCACACGTCTCTATGCCTTTCGTGTGTGTGTTGGTGGGGGTGGGTGGAGAGTCAGCTTGGTAATGAAAGCGAGAGAGAGACATGTTCAGCAGCACAGGATGAGCTCTTAGATCTGCCAGGACCCCATTTTATACTTCTCGACGCTTTCCTTGGGAGGAGAAGCAGGCTTTGAGGAATAAAGTAAGAATTAGCTGTTGAATATAGAGGCTCAGCTTAAACTGTAGGAGTCCTGGCTCTGTATTCTGGGTATTAGCTACGTGCTGAAACCTAGGTATGTTCTTAGAATGGATCAGACTCTTCATTATCTGTCTGGGCCAGCTTCCATGAAGGCTGTCGGCCCACCAGTGGTCTAAGGTTCGGGTCAGCGTTCTGGGCTCCTCGCTGGGTGTGGTCACAGCTCATACCTGTGCCCATCTGATGGCTGTACCGTGCTGTGCTGATGGACGTCCATGCGTTGTGTCCCGGTGGTACTCTCCAGCAGTGTGGGGCCTTGCCGAGGAGGTGTCTGGTCCAAGTCAGCCAGGCGTCAGATCATGCACTTTATTCTAAGTGCCCGTGGGGAGAAATTGAATCCCATTCTGTTTCCCCAGGAAGGTCCATGAAGGGATCGGGGCCTGCGAGCTGCTTCAGCTGTGTGACTGCCTCTGTCCTGCAGCCAAGGGCAGGCGCGTGACTCCCCAGTTGTCTCTCCCTTCTTGGTTGCCAGGGTCACAGGACGGGGGGTGGGCGCTGCTCAATGAATGGGATCGCCAGCGCTCCCGTGAAAGGCCTCTTCTCTGGCCTTGCTTTGCTTTATGTAGCAGTGGCTGTTTGCAGAAGTGCTGTTGAGAGCAGACCTGTGACCGGGCCCTGCTCTTCCTGTGATTCCAGGAGGTAAAGGTGTCGAGCCCTGACTACCCTGAAAGGAACAGGGAGAATGTGATGGATGACTTCCTAAAGAGGATTGAGTGCTACAAAGTCACCTATCAACCCCTTGACCCAGACAGCCATGACAAGTAAGGTTTGAGGCCAAGGTCTGAGGGCCGAGGCAGGGGCTGCATGTGAGAAAGGAGCCTTTCTCACCCTGTCTGTAGTCTTCCTCTGACCATCCAGACCTGTGTTTACATCATTCCAGGGAGAAAAGAAATGGCTCTGTGGCCTCTGAATGGATTGAATCTTACCCTTGAACACCGGGGTGTTTTTTTCATCATAAGTTCTTCAGTTGTGTGCTCTAGACTATGATTTCTCAACCTCAGTGTGATGGACATTTTGAACTGGATAATCTGTGCCGTGGGGAGCTGTCTCAGGCACTTTAGGAGCTTTCGCAGCACCCCTGCCCTCTGCCACTAGATACCCATAGCTGTCCCAAGCTGTGGCAATCAAAAAGGTTTCCAGATTTAACCAAATGTCCCCTGGGGAGCTAACTCACCCCTGGTTGAGAACCACTGCTCTAGATCAGTAGTTTTGAATTGGGGTGTTGTAGGGCACCCCTTTAAGGTGTGTGATCAGTTTTTGATCAGTTTTTAAAGTTTGTTGTGTATGTGTGTGTGTATATATGTATATATATGTATATGTGCACATATATTACATATGTAAATAACATGTCAATTTATTTTGCATAAAACATAATCTATTATACACGTGTAGGAGGCTTCCCTGGTGGCTCAGTGGTAAAGAATCTTCCAATGCAAGAGAGCTGGGTTCATTCCCTGGGTAGGGAAGATCCCCTGGAGGAGGGCATGGCAACCACTTCAGTTTTCTTGCCTGGAGAATCCCATGGACAGAGGAGCCTGGCGGGCTACAGTCCATGGGGCCACAAAGAGTTGGACACGGCTGACGACTAAGCACACCACCCGCCCCCCCCCGCCCCCCCCGCCACCACACACGGACACATATGCATGTTGTTGTTGTTTAGTTGCTCAGTTATTTCCGACCCTTTGTGACCCCATGGACTGTAGCCCGACAGGCTCCTCTGTCCATGGGGATTCTCCAGGCAAGAATACTGAAGTGGGTTTCCATGCCCTCTTCCAGGGGATTGTCCCAACCCAGGGATAGAACACAGGTCTCCTGCATTGCAGGCAGATACTTAACCATCTGAGCCACCAGGGAAATCCAAGAACACTGGAGTAGGTAGCCTATCCCTTCTCCAGGGCGTCTTCCCAACCCAGAAATCAAACTGGGGTCGCCTGCATCATAGGTGGATTCTTTACCGGCTGAGCCACCAGGGAAGGCCATACATGTGTATGCGTATATATACATATATATATACGTATACACACACACACACGCGCACACACACACACACAGAGACACACACACGGCTTTTATATATTACTTCGTATGGCAGTACCTATCGGCAGTGTGGCCTGGAATGCAGGTTAAGTTGATGTGTGAGAGCAGTAAGAGTTGTAGCAAAATGCCGAGTCCATGTCGAAGAATGATATGTGCGCAGGGAGACCCATGAGAAGGTGGTCTTCATGAAAGCATGTAGTCAGAGCAGCTCTGCTGAGATAAGAATACGGCTCTGCAGCCAAGCGAATGGTGAGTGTGCATAGCCCACTGTCAAACTGCTTCCACGGTCTGCTTCATGCTTTTAGTCTTTCAGTTCCTTCGAGTGTGTTGCCCACAATGTTAGTGTTGGGAAATGTTACTTAATACAGAAATTGAAAACTGCTGCTCTAGATATGGCGTAATAGTATATTCTTTAGTTAGCGCAGAGTCCTACATTGAAAAATATTCAAGAAGAATATGTGTGTGTGTGTGTGTTTATAGATGTTACCTCTGGTGGTAGGGCTATGGGTGATTTTTATTTGCATCTTTCTTTAAAAAATTTTTTTTTGGAATAAGCAGTTACTATTTCGTAAGTAGTTTTGCTTATTTTCGGCTGTGCTGGGTCTTCGCTGCTGTGCAGGCTCTTTTCTGGTTGTGGCGAGTGGGGGCTGCTCTCCAGTTTGGGTGTGTGGGCTTCTCACTGTGGTGGCTTCTCTTGTTGCCGAGCACGGGCTCTGGGGTACGCAGGCTTCAGTGGTTGTGGTGTGAGGGCTCAGCAGTTGTGGGCTTTAAACCATAGGCTCAGTGGTTGTGGCACACGGGTTCCGTTGCTGTGTAGCTTGTGAGATCTTCCCAGACCAGGGATCAAACCTGTGTCTCCTGCACTGGCAGGTGGGTTCTTTACCACTGAGCCACAAGGGAAGCCCAACACTTGTTATTTTTATAGTGAGAAAAATTCCATGATGGCCCAGAGCAGGCTCTGTGAGTGCCTTTGAGAGAAGCTTGACCGATACGTAGACGGAGGGAATGCGCAGAGACGTCTGTCTGTGGTTCTGCTCCCTCCTGCCTGCCCCTCCCCTCGGGAGCTGCTGTACTCTGTTTTGACCACCTGAGTTGGATGCTGTGCTTCTCAGCAAACTTCAGGGTTACCAAAATCACCAGGTCATCTAGTCTAGCCCCTGAGGGGAAGCCTGAGTTCTGCTCAGCATACTTAGCCACGGTGCCTAGCACAGGGCGGGCACTAAGGATGTGGTGCTGCCTGATGAGACGTTCAGGGCATTTTGCCGCACCTTGGTTCTGAGGAGTGAGTGACCCATCTCTTTCCACTTGGCTCCTTCCACGTGGGTGGGGGTATCGTGGGAGAGTCGGAAGAGCCTCTAGGAGTCTCAAGTCACTCTGGAGATCCTTTCCCCTTCTGTTATGCTCAGATTTTCATACCCAGGGGATTTTTTTTTTTCCCCTGCTTTGTCCCAGGGATCTTTCTTTCATCAAGGTGATAAACGTGGGCCAGCGATTTCTTGTGAACAAAGTCCAGGACTACATCCAGAGCAAGATCGTCTACTACCTCATGAATATCCACGTCCACCCTCGCACCATCTACCTTTGCCGGCATGGAGAGAGCGAGTTCAACCTCTTGGGGAAGATTGGGGGTGACTCAGGCCTCTCAGTGCGAGGAAAACAGGTGAGTAGTTAGCCAGCAGGCTGGATTTCCCCAGCTTAGGGTGAGAAGTACGTGGTGGAGGTCATCTCTTCGATCCCCTTAACTTCTTACTGAATCCTATTAGGCTTAAATTGCGATTTCAGCGAAGAGATGTTTTCTTGTTCATGGATTCTAGCTCTGCACTAGCGGAGAAGGCAGCGTCTATGGGGTCGCACAGAGTCGGACACGACTGAAACGACTTAGCAGCAGCAGCAGCAGCTCTGCGCTGGACGGTGCATAACTTGGAACCATTTCTACTGTGATCATTCAGCTATCAGACATTTATTGGGCTCACCTTGTGTGCCCAGCACAGTACAGGCTGCTCTGGTTGAAGTTCATTTCCTCCTGGGCTTATTATAACTATGTAGCACCTTTCAGAGTTTGATTGGGGTCATGCACATTGTCCTTTTTAGGCTGAAATGGCAGTCCTGTGTGTGTGTGTGTGTGTGTGTGTGTGTGTGTGTTCTTTTCGACTTCACCATGCCTGGTGTGCAGAATCTTAGTTCCTCAGCCAGAGATCAAACCGGTGCCCCCTGCAGTGGAAGCGTGGAGTCCTTACCACTGACCACCAGGGAAGTCCGCTTCTGTGTTTTTTCTTACTTGTTTTGTTTCATGGCCCAGTTTGCCCAGGCTCTAAGGAAGTTTCTGGAGGAACAGGAGATAGCAGACCTCAAAGTGTGGACAAGCCAGTTGAAGAGAACTATCCAGACCGCGGAATCTCTGGGGGTGACCTACGAGCAGTGGAAGATTCTGAATGAGATTGATGCTGTGAGTAGGAAGGATCTGATGGCTAAAGTGCCAGTTAAGGTCTCCTGTTAAGGCTGGAACGCTCAGAAGTCACCATGTGGGCTGTGCTATCTAGAAAACTAGGGTTGCCAAGTAGAGACGTTGAGGAAGCTGAATGTGGGGCCGGTCTGAGGAGGAAGTGAGAACAGCTGTGTCCCCAGCTGGGGCTTCCCGCTGCCTGATGTGCCTGCGCCAACACAGGAACCAGTTTTTGACATGGCCCCTGGCACCTGGGGAGAGTGAAGCTCCAGTTGGTTCCTTTATATATTTTCTTCCGAGGAAAAGGAAATAGCTGACAACTCACATCTTGTCTGATTTCTGCTTAGGTCACTCGGTCAGCTCTTCTAGAAAAGTCCTTTCCAAATTTGTTTTTGCATTTCTCTGTCCTTGAGGTCAGAAGTGGACACTTCCTTTTCTTTCTTTCCTCTGTATATTTTTATGCCTCCTGTAAGAATTCCCCAGGGCCTCCTTCCCTGTTTCCCCTCCTTTTTCCTGCTGACTTTTCGTGACCTCTCAGCTCCCCAGCCACAGGAGAAAGCAGCAGCTTGAGCTTGAGCCCTAATTCTGTGAATCAGTCAGTTCCAGTGTGTGAAGGGAGCCGGCCCAGTGCCTGGCGCTGATGACTGATATTCCTCAGGGTCACCTCTTCATCTGGGGGCTGTGTGGTTCCTGCAGGGCGTGTGCGAGGAGATGACTTATGCGGAGATTCAGGAGCAGTACCCGGACGAGTTTGCGCTTCGAGATGAAGAGAAATATCTGTACCGCTATCCTGGAGGGGAGGTGAGATTCCTTCCCGTTGGGCGACTGTCCCATCCTTTGCTTGGGGTTTAGCTTTAATTTGGGGGGAAGGATTGAATGTGAGTTTGGGGACCTTCCAGGGGTACTTAAGGTATCACTCAGTTTTTCTTCCTACTTTTGGGTCCTGCTGTGTTTAATTCAGCTCGGGCAGTCAATTTGTTAAGATCTCCAGGTAAGGGATGACAAGATAGCCTCTGTTGTTGAGTATATTTTAGAATCAGCAGAGTATTTTTTAACTTTATTTATTTATTTTTTAAATACTTCTTTATTATTTATTTGACTGGTTTGGTCTCCGTTGCAGCACGTGGGATCTCACATTGCGGCAAGCGTTGGGTGCACAGGCTTCTCTCTAGTTGTGGCCATGAGCTTAAGCTTCTCGTGGCATGTGTGATCTTATTTCACTTCAATGACCAGCGATCAAACCTGCATCGCCTACACTGGAAGGCTAATTCTTAACCACTGGACCACCCGCGAAGTCCCCATAACTTCTTTTTTTTTTTATTCTATCCCCACCCAAGCAGGTATAGGCACCAAGTCAATATCTGGGGTATGAGGATTTTCCTGTCGTCTGCAGTGTTTACGATGGCTTGCTGGTCTAAGTGGCTTTATAGTCTAGGGATTTGTGAGGCAAAGGGAAACAAAATAAAGCTACAGTGTCTAGGAGATCCCTAGGAGCCTCTGTTGCCTTACACTCTGCCTACTCTGTAGGGAGAAAAAAAAAATACAAAACACAGGTTGCATTCAGATTTTCTTTTCTTGATGTGCAGTTTTCTTGGTCTGCATATAGCTCTTGAAGGGTCTGAAGATTCTCAGGCGATACCGGGGATGGGGGTGGTTAGCAGGTGACACGAAGCTGCTGAACCTCCAGGAGGAAAGCCATCTGGGGAGAAAGAAGCAGCCTCTGAACTCTGGACACGGCCACTGACTTGGCTGCCAGCTCGCGCCTGGCCTCCGACCAGCCCGCTCCGTTTCCCCCACAGTCGTACCAGGACCTGGTGCAGCGGTTGGAGCCAGTCATCATGGAGCTGGAGCGCCAGGGCAATGTCCTCGTCATCTCCCACCAGGCTGTCATGCGCTGCCTCCTGGCCTACTTCTTGGACAAGGGCGCAGGTGCCATGGGGGGGTGGGGAGGAGGCTGGACTTGGGGTGGCACCGGGTTGCCTGGCAACCAGACCTCCCCTTCTTCCACTCAGACTGGAGTGCATTCTTCAGTCAGCAGTGCGGGGCTCCCAGCAGCCTTGGGGCCAACTCCTCTGCTGGTGCAAAAGCCCCCAGTGGAGAGCGGCTGCTGCTGGGGCTCTTGGTCCTGCTTGGCTGGAGGGGCAGTGTTGAGCTCACACGCCTGGCAGCAGTAGAAAAGTGGTTGAACATTCCCGGCATGTTACTTTAGCTCTAGGGAGGGTGGTGTCTTAGAAGCATCTTCATCCTTGGAATTTGGGGTAGACAGGTTTCTGGGGTAGCAGTAAGGAAGTGCTCCTGTATCTTTGATACGTCCCTTCCTTCCCTTCCTGATCTTCCTGCACTGCTGAGAAGCCTGCTGACTGACCTCTGGTGTACCCACCTGAAGCCCAGTCTTCCCTTCTTGGTTCCCCTGGCCACAGCACTTAACTTCTGTTTTGCTTGCAAGGAAGGATCTGAAGTGGGCTTATTTCCTTTCTGAGCCACGCAGTAGTCTGGGTGGCTTTCTTGGAGGCTGTGTTGATAATTGTCTGGGGTTTAGAGGAGGAGTTGTCCAACTCCAGATCAGGATAAAGAAAACTCATGAGCCCCTTGGATGCTCTCTTCCACTAACTTGACCTTGTTTCGTAATACTGAGATTTCCTCCACCTGGACTTTCTGCTTTCAGATGAGCTACCATACCTGAGGTGCCCTCTCCATACCATCTTCAAACTTACTCCCGTGGCCTACGGTAACGATGAGCCTGGGAACTGGGCAGGAGGTGGGGGTTGGGGAAGGTCAGGATTTTTAAAGTTTGCCTAGCAGTTCACTCTCATCACTCCTGTATGCCGGAGGCTCCCTCATTGCCTCCCATGTTTGAACAGATGTCTGTATGTATTTGGGAATATCTATGTTCTTTTATTACCAAACTGAAACGAAGGGCTTTTTCTTGAAGCTTTTTTTTTTTTCCTGAAGTCCTCTCTGTTTTCTCAGGGTGCAAAGTGGAAACAATTAAACTCAACGTGGAGGCTGTGAACACTCACCGTGACAAGCCAACTGTAAGTATTTTTCCATGGATGACATGCAGGTTCCCCGCCACCTTGAGTCTTGAACCTTTGACATCGAGAGACTGGGGTTTCTTTTATGTCCAGAAGGAAAAACAGATCCAGAACTCATGTCCTACGTAGTGTGCTTACTTCCAAGAGGAAGAGATGTTGGAATTACTATTTTTGAAAATTAGTATCTCTTTCATGAGTCTTAACCTTGACAATTCGCTCTTGGAAAGTCAATGAAAAACGGAAAGTGTTTGGCAGAAGTGAAATGCAAATCCCCCACCCCCCCCCCCCACCCCCCGGAAAGCGCTCCTTTTGGAAAGTTGGTTCCTGGAAGGTGGGGTCAGGAAGTGTAGGTTAGTTCCTAGGTCTGCCCTGGTAATCTGAGTGATCTTAAATAAGCCCCTTCCTTTCTTTGAGCCTCTCTCTAGCTTCGAAGTGTGATGCTCAAGGAACTTCTCCCCCCTACAACCTTTAGCTTCCCGGGGCTGGGGGACTAGGTCATGGCCCAGGTCTTACGAGAGAGCCTGTCTGCAGAGAAGCAGGAGAGGAGGAGGCTGTTGTGGTTACAAGCGTTGTTTAACCTTGATGAGTAAGCTTTTGGCTTGGCTTTCATTTGTGTGGTGTCCCTCGTTTCCAATCAGAACAACTTTCCCAAGAGCCAAACCCCTGTAAGGATGAGAAGGAACAGCTTTACGCCTCTGTCCAGTTCGAATACAATCAGGCGTCCAAGAAATTACAGTGTTGGGAGCCGGCCCCTCCAGCCCCTCAGCCCACTCCGTGCCCTGGACACTCAAGAAGGGGCCGACCAGCCGAAGACCCAAGTCAGCATTCCGGTGGCGTAACCGTGTGTCTCCCTCCCATCCTGGCCCCCTGCCCTTGTCACTAATCACTGAGGAATCATATCACCTCCAGCCCCCACACCCCCTCCCGGCCCCACACCGTGAATCTCAGCAAAGAATGTGAGGTCACGTGTTTCCAGACCAACCTTAGCTAGTCTGTGGTGTGAGTCTTCCTGCCCAGGGGCAAGCTTGCGAGCTGGGTGTTTCTGGACAGGTTGGGGCGGTTTGGAGGAGGAGGAGAAGGGCTCCCCTCTCCTGGGGTGACTGGCGCAGCTGGGGCTGAGGCTGAGCATGCCATATTCCTGTCCATCCACAGTGTCTATAAACTCAGTCTTGTCCTTGTGTTGGTAAAGTGGGGACAGGGTGGAGGGGGACCCAGAAGCCCCTCTCCCCTCCGCCTTTGTCTCTCCGAGGTGTGTTCCCCTCACCGTCCGTGCCTGCCTGCCCTCTTCCCCCTTCTCACGTCCCCTTTGGGTTGTCTGGTGTGACACGTGGCCTTGTTGTGTGTCTGTTGAGGACGGGAGGGGTGGTGGGTGCGAGGGGGGAGTCTGGCCTCTCTTGCTGTTCTCTGCAGTGGGCCTTGGTGGATCTGGCCTGGGGGAGCCTTTCTTTCCCTTCTCCCTTCCTCTGAAGTCAGGTCCTGCAGGGGTCAGCCCAGGCTACAGAACATCCACAGATGCTCTGAAGCCTGTAGGGAGACATAGGATGAGAATTCTTGTCCCCTTTCATGAGAAGCAATCCCGAAGTCTCCAGTGCCCTGAGGGAAGCTGGTTCTCGGTCTGTGGGAAATACCTTGGTTTGTCCTTTTCAGACGTAGGTGTCTAGGCTGCAGCGGGGTGAGGTTTAGGAGAGTAGACTGGTCTCTAGCTCTTGCAGGGCCCTTGGATGGCAGGTATCCCTTTTCTCTAGTGGCTCCCAGCTTCTTTGCCAACCACAGGAACTTTCCTGCCAAAGCCAGTGACCTCTGTCTGGGACTGTTCAGAAGGACAGAGTTAGATTCAGGAGTCATTGCTGAGGTTTGAATTGCTCAAGGGAAAGGCAGAGAAGGGTTCACTAGAGTTGCTTGCTGTTTTTTAGTAATATTCAACACTATTCCTTTAACTTAAAAAGGAATATTCAATATTGAATATCAGTTTTTAAGTTAAAAAAAAATTTTATATGAACAAATTTCCCCCAAATGTTGGGAAAACCTAGTGTTAAATTTAATCTCTCTCACTAAAGGTACTGTTTTATTTCATCTTGATGTCCAGAGGAGTCTTGGAATCCAGTGGGATCTAGCTCTTACTATTTACCTGTATCATTTTATTTTCTCTGCAGGGTTAAACTGGAAATGCTTAGAGTAGTGATTCTTAGCTCTTTGGCCTGCAATGACATACCCCCCACCAATTTTGTATACAAAATATGTGAATACATGTATGTGTATTTATCTGAAAGGCAAGTCTAGGTTTCTCATGAGATTTTTAAAAGAGAGAGAGGACTCCCCACCTCAAAGTTATCAATCTGTCTCTTAGAGGTGACCAGTGACAGCTATTTGCCAGGGATGTTCTTATTTGGTAATAGGAGACCTTTGATAGCATCACTGACTTCAATGGACGTGAATTTGAGCAAACTCCAGGACACAGGGGAGGACAGGGAAGCCTGGTGTGCTGCAGTCCCTGGGGTTGTAGTCGGACATGACTGAGCGTCTGACCAGCAGGAGACCTTTTGTTGTGCTTCTCATCTAGGAGTATTCATAAGAATCCTCTATAGAGCCTGTGAAACATACTCATGCCTGGATCCACTCTGGGCTTAATTCTGACTCTGTCTCAAGGATTAGGGTCTTTAAATAGCTTCTCTGATGATTCTGAATCACACTCCATTTTATGATGTTGGTTGGAGAAACACTGGGGCAATGGTTCCTTGGACAAAGCGTCACCCGAGGAATTCTGAATTTCTCATAGTTCTGAAAGAACAGTTCCTTGGAGTTAGCTGTGTGAGCTGATCACAGTATTAAATGAAGTCACCCCTTCATTGTTACTTCAGGCAGCAGCCTGTCGAGCTTTTACCCTTCACGTCGCAGGGCGATGGGGAACAGATCCCTACATCCTATGGATGACCTGGGATAGCAGCTGAGAGTTTCAAGCACACTGGGGAGAAGCACTGAGATGAAGCTTGTGGGATGGTAAGGGTTATCATCACAGGCAGCTGGCTTGTGACCTTGAGTCCTTTTTTCCTACGTCCTAAGTTGGTTAGACATCACAGCCAGTTTTCAGAGGCCACTTGCCTAGATTCTGCTCGAAATTGCCTTCCAGACATAAGCTAACCTGCTCTTCCTGTTGAGGCATTATGTGATGTGTTCTTGGTGTCCATGTTTGTGGAGTTTTGGGCTGGGTGGCTGGTGGTGGAGGAAGGAGATGCAGAAACAGGAGAAAAAGTCCTTGCCCTGAAGAAGGTTATTTTAGAGAATGGGCATGTGATTTATTAGTGAGCAGATGTGGAAGAGCCACACACCGAGTCTATGAATGTGGGTGTCGAAGTGGAGTAGAGAGTTCCTTCTGCCTTTTCTGTTGTCCTGTGCTTATGAGACAAAGGGTCGGGAGCTGGGACTGTCCCCCAGGATGATGTGGTCTGGGAGATGCGTGTGGCACTTTTGCAAGGCTGCCTTGTCTAGCTTTGCTTGGCTGGTGGCATCTTCAGCCCAAATGGGCATTCGGTCTTTTCTGATGCTGTGAGGTGAGAGTGATTCAGAGCTACTGCATGAGAAAGAGCATTTTGATCCCCAGCTGGCTTTGGGCTGTTTGTACTCTGAGTGAGAAGAGAATTTCCTAACAAACCAGCATCGTGTTACCCTGTTACAAACCCCTGCGTTAGATGCGGGGCACTGGGGCGTTCACTGGGCCCTCGGCCTGCTGATTATCTCGCCACTCTCCCCATGTGCCGGTTTGCTTCCCTAAGAAGAGAAGCGAGAGGTGGGCTCAGCCTCATAATGGACACCGGAAATTAGAACTTGACAACGGCAAGGATGTCAGCACCCTTCGGTTTTTAGAGCAAGATCCCTCCAGAGAAGCTTCAGCAGGAAGAAGTCAGGAGAGCGTAGAATGGAATAGAGCTTTTACTCCACGTATTAAGAGAAATTCTGTTCCCTGTCTTTTCTTTCCTGTCTTCCTCTCCCGTTCTGACCTGAGTGTGTGCTGTGCTGTGCTTAGTCGCTCAGTCGTGTCCAACTCTTTGCGACCCCATGGACTGTAGCCCTCCAGGATCCTCTGTCCATGGGGATTCTCCAGGCAAGAATACTGGAGTGGGTTGCCATGCCTTCCTGCAGGGGATCTTTCCATCCCAGGGATCGAACTGAGCCACTAGGGAAGCCCGCATGCCTGTGTAATGGTAATACATACACGTTACTATGATTATGTCTCTATCACAAATCCTAATAAGAAAGGACAAACTCCAGAGCACCTTTTGCTGTGCTTCCCTGGTGGCTCAGATGGTAAAGAATCTGGCTGCAATGTGGGAGACCTGGGTTCAGTCCCTGGGTTGGGAAGATCCCCTGGAGAAGGGAAAGGCTCCCCATTCCAGTATTCTGGCCTGGAGAATTCCGTGGACTGTGTAAGTCCATGGGGTCGCAGAGAGTCAGACACAACTGAGTGGCTTTCACTTCAGTTATGTTATGGGAGAAATAGGTGAAGGCTTTAACATTCAGTCTATTGTTAGAAAATGGGGAAAGGAAAAATCACTGTCTAGTCAATTATCTTTTTTCTGCTTTAAAACTGAATGAGGAGTTCTGTGACAGATTTGAAGAGGAATCTAAAGCAGATTAGACAGCTTTTTTTCCCCTGTATCATAATCCTTAAATGGAATTTAGCTCTTACTTATTATGTGTCTTGTCTTTGCTTTGGTTTGGTAAGGAGGTGGTTTTGCATTCAGTCACAAAGTACAATAAGAAAACCCTTTAAAAGATGCACTGTGCTAGGTGTCTGCTTTTTGTCTCTGGTGTTTGGTTCTGTGTGTTTTTTTGTCCTCCCTCCCCAGTCGGGAAGACCCCCTGGAGAAGGCAATGGCAACCCACTCTGGTACTCTTGCCTGGGAAATCCCAAGAATGGAGGAGCCTGGTGGGCTACGGTCCCTGGGGTCACAGAGTCGGACACGACTGAGCGACTTCACTTTCACTTTCCGCCAACCCTCAAGAAGTTTGGGTTAGGAGAACAAGATATTTGTATCCTACCTAAACTAAACGGTTGAGTGTTTCCTGTGAGGTTCTGGGTGTTCCTCTTTACAACCCGCATTTGCCCTTCAAAAGCACTGGCAGTTTGAAGAAACAGGATATAGCTTTTTGGAAATAAATCCACCTTACGGTGTCTCTATGAGTAGGCGTTCTGCATAGCAGAGAAACTCCCTGATGCTTGGCGTAGCCCAGGGACAGGGGAACATGTGTCTAATAACTGAGGGAACTTTGTCTGGGCTGTGTAGTCTTGTGCACATTCCATTGTCTTTGCTAAGCCCAGAGGCCATGTTGTGTTTGTTTCCCAAAAATTTCATAACTTTACACAGGTTTTCAGTATACATTTTAAAATATTTTAATTTGAATTAGATATTTTAATTTTCTTGGAATTAAGTATTTTAATTTTATTTACAATTGAATCAGATTGCAGCATTGGCAGGGTTGAGCTCAAATATCAGAAGTATGTCCAGGGGTTTAATTTAGACTCATGTTCAGAACAGTGTATCTAGAAGTATTTACATGCTGACTGCCTGACAGACTGTGGAGGGTCCCTATGCTGACTAACCGACAGCCTCTGCTAAGATCTGTAAACTGACAGTCTGAATGTTTTCTAATTGTACAGGTTCACACTGTATGCTTGTTACTGTAATTCTCTGTCTATTGCACATGTCCTGCAAAGAAAGGAAGTTTCTTCAGGGGGGAAGTTCTGTACACTGTGATTTTCAGTAGGCATTTTCTTTTAGAGTAGCAGCCAATCTCTAGTCATTTTGTAGAAAGTGAATGTTGAACATCACTTGTAAGGCATTTTGTAAACTCAGCTAAGGAGATGCAAGCCCAGAGCCTGATATCACTGCCTTTGCTTGAAGTCATCCTATCCGTTCCCCCATTTCTAAGCAGGATCTCACTTTCTGAACTTTCTGTGTCCTCAGCCTCCTTTGCGATGGGCTGTAGCATTCCACTGGATAATGCTTCTGTTTTTAGTCTGCCATCCACTTGGCTCTAAATCATAGTCTAATTAATAACAATATAAAGGAAACTTTTGTAAAAGTATTTTTTTCAGTAAGCCTTTCACTGGGGATCCATGACTCACTGATCTTTGTACCTGAATTGTGTGTGTATATATGTATGTTTTTCTTGTGCAACAAGAAGTAACAAGATCAATTCATTCTGATATGGTGGTAGTTTTCCTGTGGCAAAAGCAAAGGATTGGTCACCAGCTGTGCCCTCGGAGGCGCTGGTAATGAGCTGAGCACCCCTGGGTTATGATGCTCACTGGGTTATGGGCCGGGAATGGACTGAATTGGGAACCTCACCCAGTAGAGCTGCCCTCCAGGTTTCCCAGGCACAGCTCTGTTGAAAGAAGGAATGTAAATCCTTAGCAGCATTCTAATTTAATCTGGTGACATTGATGTCAAAATATGGCACTCAGATCCTTATAAGGTGTATAAATGTATTTGAAATGTGTTTTTTGTGTGTGAGTGAGTGTGTAGAATGGGTAAATAAAATTGTTGAGTAACTTGAATCTCTCAGAAGCCTTCTGGGTTTTTTGTTTTATATTTTGGGTTGTGTTCTACACCCACTCCCTGACCCCCAAAACTGCCTCAAACTGCTTGATGATTGAGCCTCAGACAAGCAAAAGCCAGTCCACAGAGTGACTGGAGTGGTGGACTGGAGTGGTGGAGGCATGGCTCTCTTGCACCACCTTCTGGGGAATATAAGAAGGACGTTATAGAAGGCACCTGAACTTTGTGTTTTGGCACCTCTACAAGAATTAAGGAAAAATTACCTTTGATTTTTTTCAAATCATAAAAGGACTCTGTGCTGTAACTCACACTAGCAACATGGAACTCATTGTTGGGGGAAAAAAAAAACAAACTTTGGAGATCACTTAGAATTTAGTGGACTGTTCCTTCTAAAATATGAGCTTTCTGTTTAAAAGAGATTAAAAATTCTTTAAAAGAGATTACAGCCAGCAGAATAAAATGACATTTAACTGCTTCTGGGATAGGAAAAACAGATGGGAATGTGCCACTGGTCTCATGCTTTATTCCTTGTTATGTTAACAAGGAAAGAGCTCGTTTGACATGTAGGCTCTTGGATCCCACCTGAGGCCTGTTGAATCAGAATCTTCCTGGATGGCCAGGCAATTCAGGTGCACATGGAACACTTGGGAAACACTGTTCTAGGGGGAGGAATTTCTCACAAGGTCGAATATTGGATCTCAGTTTATGGGAGAAACTTGGTTTCTGCTCTGCTGACAGATTTCAGGATGGACTGGGGGACCTACAGCAGTAGGGACCCTCCTCAGAAGCCAAGGAGTCCTTGCCCGCCGCAGTATCGCTTCTTCGGCCTGGGCTTTTGGCCGATGTAGCTCTGGGTACTTTAACCAGGGGGCCCTGATCGCCTTCACCTGCTGCCTTGGGTCTGGAAGGAGTGCCTGGTCCGACGTGGCCCCAAGGGTCAGCAGCCCTGGACGAGTCCGTTGCGAGTCTGTCTGATTCCCAAGAGGAGAGAGATGTGTGCAGGCGCGTCAGCGTGTCCAGCGTGTGTGTGGGCGTGGGGGGTGTGAGCGCCGGGGGCACTGGCAGGGCAAGGGACGGGTTCTGCTCGACTTCCTGCGTTAGCACCTGGGTGGTGGTGTAACAGCTGTGTCTCTCTTCCTCTCCGGCTCCTAGGCAGAGACCTCGCGGGCTGCGCACAGGCTCCCGTCTCCGGCGCCCCCCACCTCGCCCTCCTGATGGCGTGAAGGCTGAGGCCAGAACGCTCCCGGAGACTGGGGTCTGCTGAAGACCTGGGCGTGTCAGCTCCACTGGGGCTGGAGCAGGAAGTCCCTTGGGGCCCAGACATTCGGGGCCACCCGAGTGAGCCTGGAAAAGCTGCCCCCCATTTCTTCCCCTCATGCCTAATGGAAACGACAGTCACCGTGAAAAGCTCGGCTTCCCTGTGCCCTGCAAACGTTTCACAGGCCGAGCTATTGCGTTCTGATCACCTCTCTGCTGGGTTTGGCCCACGTTGGCCAATCCTGTTCTCTTTCAGCAGTTTAACATCTGACCAATGACTGTCCTCCGGGCTGGATATTCTTTGCCTAATGTACAGATGCAGCGCTTCAGATTTAGCTGTTGCCACATGAGAGGGCTGAACTCTTCCCGCAAACCTTTTCTGTGCTCTAAGAGCTGGGCTCTGCATCCACTCCAGGTGCACAGGCTAGAGTGTAATAGGTCGCTTATTCCGTCACATTGGAAGCAAGAGGCAAATTCACTAGGTGGATGGAGGGTGTCTGAGAAATTTAGTCCCTGGAAGGTCTCTTCTGCCGTGATGGAAGAGCAGCATCAGTAGCCACCTTTCCATTTAGAGAAGTTGTTCTCGTTCCAGGCCCCTTGAGGGCAGGATCTGACTGCAAGACTCCCTGAAATGGGTGCCCTTCTTCTGAGTTCTGAGCAGCTATGCTCTCTGCTGATACTGACTCTGTGTATCTCTCAGAGTGTAAGAGGGCTGAAGTCATCTCTGGTGGTTGGGAATGAGGGATGGAGAGAAAAGTAGGGTGCCATTTGGATCACCTGAAGAAGTAAATGAAGTTTCTTGGGAATCACCTCTCCCAGGGAGTTCTTTTGGTGTCAAGACAGGTGCAGGGAGACCTGCCCTTTTGTGAGGTCTGCTGCCGTGATATAGTATCTGAGAAAGCTGTGGCTGTGACTTCAAGAGCATCTGGTCTTCTAGTCCCTTCCTCTTGGCTAGTTGTCATGTCTCCTGCTCCCTCATGTAGAACCTTGGTTGCCCGCTCCCCCACCTCAGCGCATTAATCATGTGGTTTCCCTTGAAGATTAAGTAATTATTCCCTAGGTCAGTGATTGTCAGATGTACAAATATGTCTCTGTAGATGAGATTTTAATATGCTACTGCTCCTGAAAGAGGATATGGAAGCTCCCAAGGATACTATATCATACAAGCAAAAAAAAAAATTTTTTTTTTGTTAAGAATAGTAGGTTTCTAGCTTTTAAAACTTTTTTCCCCTTTTCATTCAGATGGCCCACTTGCTGGGCAAGAGGGTGAGTAGCAAGAAAAGTAATGCAATGCAGCTTTTCCCAAATGATTCTTTAATATTATGGATGATACAGGGCTCTGTTATCTAAAGTGTGATGCGCTGGGCTGCTGGCAGTTCAGCAACCAGCAACTAGGACCTTATTTAAATGCACAAGGCTGCCTTCAGAAAGGTCTCCTGACTGCTCTGTAGCAGGTAATTTTTATCTGTCTGCTCATAGCATGTTGTACTGTAATGATTTTGTTCTGTGATGCAGGTTTCTTTCTGCATCTAAATATATTGTCTTTTGATGACCTGATAATGTTGTTTAGTTATTTATTCATCCACATAAGGTGTTTTAAATCCCTATATTAATGTCTGCTTGTATGTACGGTTATTTGTATTGTTTTTTTTTTTTTTGGTAGAAATTTAGGTAGTTTGAGTATTTAAGTTTAATGTCCATAGTATTACCTTAAATTAAAATTTCAGAATGTAGTATCTGTCTTCTGGAAAAGGATAATAAATATGTTAAGGCACAGTGGGTTTCTTTTGAATACTTTTTTTTCATTGATTTTTATTATAAGTATAAACCAAGAGATGCATTTCTCTGGAGAAAAGTTTATCTCCTGGATAAATAAAATCATGCTAAAATTTTTGAGTAATATGTATTGCTTTTATAATAAGAAATACAATAAAAGTTATTTTTTATTAAAAAATACAGCTAAGTTTTAAAATCACACACAAAGCAGTATAATATATGGCACATAATACATTCACAAAATAGTAACATCATGCAAAATGTATTCGAAGCTAGCTTCTTTAAAACTGTTCTCAAATTATTAGATTGTGTATATATTTCCAGTTGGTTTTAACTGGCAACTCATTTATCAAGTTCCATTAGCATTTCAAAATGATAATGAGATCACTGCCATGCATTATCAACATTCTAGAGCTTTATTTATTAACTGTATTTAATGATCACCTTTGAATTGCCATGCTATGTCTAAAAAGAAAGTCTCTGTCCTCTTTCTAGAGTTTATTATTAGAAAGGAAACAGTTAACAGCAGGTCTGTACCCCATACTTTCTTGCTGGGAATGCCTTCCCCCTTGTAAATGACCTTAACCAAGGCCATTTTTACATAATAGTTGTATTTTGATAGCAAATATTAATGATAAAGGAACTTGGAACACACTCTAGGGCCATTAGCAATTATATAAATGGAAACGTTCATAATAACAGTAAAGCAATTATAAATTCTATAAACCCAAGAGCTCTGATAGCATTAAAATTATGAATTCTCCTAGTTTGAAATTGAGAGGAAGTGCTAACTATATAGAGTTTAGCAGTATATCTGGAGGAGAAACAGTGACATGAGTGTCAAGGGTGTAATTTCCTTGGAAAACTCTCCAAGCCCTTCTGTGCTAGTGTTAGTCACTCAGTTTTAGCATGTCCGACTCTGTGCGACCCCATGGGCTGTAGCCCACCAGGCTCTTCTGTCTATGGGATTGCCCAAGCAAGGATGCTGGAGTGGGTTGCCGTTTCCTCCAGCGGATCTTCCAGACCCAGGGGTCGAACCCACATCTCCTGTGTTGCAGGTGGATTTTTTGTCTGAGCCAGGGAAGCTCTGTTGTAAGTGTCTTTTACTCGGCAGTCAAGCCATTGTAGAGGGCTGGCAGTGTCCGTGATCCTTCTTGTTTTACAAACAGGTGAATGAACACCCTTACTGAGTGGCTCACCACCTCAATACTGGTTGAGTTTTTGTCAAATTTCAAGATTTGTGATGGTGAGGGCTCAATAAACACAGAACATATAAATGGAATAATGGAACTTTTAAAAATAGGTGGAAGCTTCAAAGACTATCAGGATAAGAAAATGACTGATTGTAGAGTACTCCAAGTGTTGGGTAATTAATGGTCATCGTTCGCTTTATTTCTGTAGCTGTAACTACTACATGTTTTGAATCTCTCCAGGTCTTCACTGGGGACTCGCCATGAGGAAGGGCAGCGTTTGGTTCACTAGCTTGTCCTTGTTGGTGACGACCCTACTGGCACTTCTGGCAGTCTGGCAATAGCCTGTTTCCATGCCATACGATCTCAAAGTATTCTGCACCAACAACCTACAGTCATTGTCTAGATCATTTGAGGTTCGCACACATAAGTTGTGCATACAGTTTAGGGGTGGTCATGACCTCCCGAAACCTATTCTTGGACCTCAGAGTAGGAAACTAGGAGGTAGATGATAATCTCCACGCTTACTCATACCCCATTTTCCTTTCTTTGACATAAAAAAAGAGACATCTATTTGATATTAACTCATTTAAGTAGAGAATGGGAATATATGAAATTCTGAAATGCTTACTTTTTTTTCCTTTAACTGGCCTTTGTGAAATTTGAGTAGATTGTGATAAGATAACATTGCTCTTCATGGAAAGTAATATTTTCTTTTTCCTAAAAACTTCGAGAAACAAAGTCTTCTTTTATTTGCATCAAGCCAATTGCATTATGGGCAGGATAACTCCCTTCAGAGCTCTCTTCTGAATTACCAAAGACACTTACGTACCATTTTTGGTTGTGTATGTGATACCTCACATTTGAAAACTAGGTTATATTCTATAGGTGAGTTTCTGCTTGCAATTAAGTGAAATAATTTCAGAGGCATAGGTACCTTTGGGAAGAGCATTCCAGATCTAATGGGGCCTTGCCTCAAAAATGGTGAAAGTAATGCCCTTCACCAAGTACCTAACCTGCTTTCAGGGAATAGCTTGTTTATCCATTTGGGTTCTCTTCATTAGTAATCCACTTACCTTATTGTTTTTCTTTTTCCTTAATATATGTATTTTTATTGAAGCATAGTTGACTTTTAATGTTTCAGGTACACAGCAAGGTGATTTAGTTGTATGTGTATGTACACATATATTATTTTTCAGATTATTTTCCATGATAGGCTATTACAAAATATTGACTGTAGTTCCCTGTGCTATACAGTAAATCTTTGTTGCTTGTTGTGTATCTATTTTTTTTTAAATTAGAAATTTGGCATTCTATTCATCCTAAATCAAACAAGTAGAATCAAAAAATTATAAATTTTTTAGCTAGGCAAAAATTCAGAAGTTTTCTAAAGTATATATATATATTATACATACTATTTATATATATGTGTGTACAATTTTTTTCTATTATGCTTGATAAAGGCTTGAGAAAGAACATCAAAAACAAAAAAAGATGGAGAAATTGGAAAACAAACTAAATGAAATGGGAACAGTGAATATGAAATAGAAAAAGTGAAACAAACTAGGTAAAAGATCATCATATAGTCCAGTTTTTAAACATGGTTGCTCATTAGAAACACATCTGAAGCTTTGGATAAAAAAAGCAATACCTGGGCATTTGTATTTTTCAAAAAATTCCAACATAATTCTGATATGCATCTGGATTTTAAAAAGTGATTGTAGGTTTTTCTATTAAATGGTTCTTTGATGATAGAATTTTATTATTTTCTGTTGCAATCATGATACAATGGTATTGAGTGAATAATAGTTATATAATCACAATAGTAAAAGATTTTTATCAGTTTTCGCAATCAACAGCCAGACCAAGAAAAAAAACATAATTATAATCACAAGTCACAATGGAAACATGATTAACAATGTAAAATAATTACATACAATTTGGGGAGGTAAGTAGATTGATGTGGTAAGTGGAAGTGTGTGCATGCACGTTTTCATCCACCCAGTCATTCTATGTCCTTTGGTTGGTACATTTAATCCATATACATTTAAGGTAATTATTGTTACATATAATCCTATTAGCATTTTCTTAGTTGTTTTGGGTTTATTTTGTGCCGGTCTTTTCCTTCTTTTGTGCTTTCTGCCTAGAGAAGTTTCTTTAGCATTTGTTGTAAAGCTGGTTTGATGGTGCTGAAATCTCTCTAACTTTTGCTTGTCTGGAAAGCTTTTGATTTCTCCATCAAATCTGAATATGAGCCTTGATGGGTAGAGTATTCTTGGCTATAGTTTCTTCTCTTTCATCATTTTTAAATATATTGTGCCTTTCCCTTCTGGCTCGTAGAGTTTCTGTTGAGAAATCAGCTGATAGCGAGTTCCCTTATATGTTTGTCATTTTTCCCTTGATGCTTTTTTAATTTTTAATTTTTATTTTTTTAAATTTTTATTTTTACTTTATTTTACCTTACAATACTGTATTGGTTTTGCCATACATTAACATGAATCCACCACGGGTGTATACGAGCTCCCAATCCTGAATCCCCCTCCCACCTCCCACCCCATATCGTCTCTCTGGGTCATCCCCATGCACCAGCCCCAAGCATCCTGTATCCTGTATCGAACATAGACTGGCGCTTCGTTTCTTACATGATAGTATACATGTTTCAATGCCATTCTCCCAAATCATCCCACCCTCTCCCTCTCCCTCACAGTCCAAAAGTCCATTCTATACATCTGTGTCTCTTTTGCTGTCTTGCATACAGGGTCATCATTACCATATTTCTAAATTCCATATATATGTGTCAGTATACTGTATTGGTGTTTTTCTTTCTGGCTTACTTCACTCTGTATAATTGGCTCCAGTTTCATCCATCTCATTAGAACTGATTCAAATGTATTCTTTTTAATGGCTGAGTAATACTCCATTGTGTATATGTACCACAGCTTTCTTATCCATTCATCTGCTGATGGACATCTAGGTTGTTTCCATGTCCTGGCTATTATAAACAGTGCTGCAATGAACATTGGGGTACATGTGTCTCTTTCAATTCTAGTTTCCTTGGTGTATATGCCCAGCATTGGGATTGCTGGGTCATAAGGTAGTTCTATTTGCAATTTTTTAAGGAATCTCCACACTGTTCTCCATAGTGGCTATTCTAGTTTGCATTCCCACCAACAGTCTAAGAGGGTTCCCTTTTCTTCACACCCTCTCCAGCATTTATTGCTTGTAGTCTTTTGTATCGCTGCCATTCTGACTGGTGTGAAATGGTACCTCATTGTGGTCTTGATTTGCTTTTCTCTGATAATGAGTGATGTTGAGCATCTTTTCATGTGTTTGTTAGTCATCCATATGTCTTCTTTGGAGAAATGCCTATTTAGTTCTTTGGCCCATTTTTTGATTGGTTTGTATATTTTTCTGGAATTGAGCTGCAGGAATTGCTTGCATATTTTTGAGATTAGTTATTTGTCAGTTGCTTCATTTGCTATTGTTTTCTCCCATTCAGAAGACTGTCTTTTCACCTTACTTATAGTTTCCTTTGTTGTGCAGAAGCTTTTAATTTTAATTAGATCCCATTTGTTTATTTTTGCTTTTATTTCCAGTGTTCTGGGAGGTGGATCATAGAGGATCCTGCTGTGATTTATGTCTGAGAGTGTTTTGCCTATGTTCTCCTCTAGGAGTTTTATAGTTTCTGGTCTTACGTTTAGATCTTTAATCCATTTTGAGTTTATTTTTGTGTGTGGTGTTAGAAAGTGATCTAGTTTCATTCTTTTACAAGTGGTTGACCAGTTTTCCCAGCACCACTTGTTAAAGAGATTGTCTTTACTCCATTGTATATTCTTGCCTCCTTTGTCAAAGATAAGGCATCCGTAGGTGTGTGGATTTATCTCTGGGCTTTCTATTTTGTTCCATTGATCTATATTTCTGTCTTTGTGCCAATACCATACTGTCTTAATGACTGTGGCTTCGTAGTAGAGCCTGAAGTCAGGCAGGTTGATTCCTCCAGCTCCATTCTTCTTTCTCAAGATTGCTTTGGCTATTCGAGGTTTTTTGTATTTCCATACAAATCTTGAAATTATTTGTTCTAGTTCTATGAAAAATACCGTTGGTAGCTTGATAGGGATTGCATTGAATCTGTAGATTGCTTTGGGTAGTATAATCATGTTCACTATATTGATTCTTTTGATCCATGAACCTGGTATATTTCTCCATCTATTAGTGTCCTCTTTGATTTCTTTCATCAGTGTTTTATAGTTTTTGATATATAGGCCTTTAGTTTCTTTAGGTAGATATATTCCTAAGTATTTTATTCTTTTCGTTGCAATGGTGAATGGAATTGTTTCCTTAATTTCTTTTTCTACTTTCTTATTATTAGTGTATAGGAATGCAAGGGATTTCTGAGTGTTGATTTTATATCCTGCAACTTTACTATATTCATTGATTAGCTCTAGTAATTTTCTGGTGGAGTCTTTAGGATTTTCTATGTAGAGGATCATGTCATCTGCAAACAGTGAGAGTTTTACTTCTTTTCCAATTTGGATTCCTTTAATTTCTTTTTCTGCTCTGATTGCTGTGGCCAAAACTTCCACAACTATGTTGAATAGTAGTGGTGAAAGTGGGCATCTTTGTCTTGTTCCTGACTTTAGGGGAAATGCTTTCAATTTTTCACCATTGAGGATAATGTTTGCTGTGGGTTTGTCATACATAGCTTTTATTATGTTGAGGTATGTTCCTTCTATTCCTGCTTTCTGGAGAGTTTTTATCATAAATGGATGTTGAATTTTGTCAAAGGCCTTCTCTGCATCTATTGAGATAATCATATGGCTTTTATTTTTCAGCTTGTTAATGTGGTGAATTACATTGATTGATTTGCGGATATTGAAGAATCCTTGCATCCCTGGGATAAAGCCCATTTGGTTATGGTGTATGATCATTTTAATGTGTTGCTGGATTCTGCTTGCTAGAATTTTGTTAAGGATTTTGCATCTATGTTCATCAGTGATATTGGCCTGTGGTTTTCTTTTTTTGTGTGGCATCTTTGTCAGGTTTTGGTATTAGGGTGATGGTGGCCTCATAGAATGAGTTTGGAAGTTTACCTTCCTCTGCAATTTTCTGAAAGAGTTTGAGTAGGATAGGTGTTAGCTCTTCTCTAAATTTTTGGTAGAATTCAGCTGTGAAGCCGTCTGGACCTGGACTTTTGTTTGCTGGAAGATTTCTGATTACAGTTTCAATTTCCGTGCTTGTGATGGGTCTATTAAGATTTTCTATTTCTTCTTGGTTCAGTTTTGGAAAATTGTACTTTTCTAAGAATTTGTCCATTTCTTCCACGTTGTCCATTTTATTGGCATATAATTGCTGATAGTAGTCTCTCATGATCCTTTGCATTTCTGTGTTGTCTGTTGTGATCTCTCCATTTTCATTTCTAATTTTATTGATTTGATTTTTCTCCCTTTGTTTCTTGATAAGTCTGGCTAATGGCTTGTCAATTTTATTTATCCTTTCAAAGAACCAGCTTTTGGCTTTGTTGATTTTTGCTATGGTCTCTTTTGTTTCTTTTGCATTTATTTCTGCCCTAATTTTTAAGATTTCTTCCCTTCTACTAACTCTGGGTTCTCCATTTCTTCCTTTTCTTGTTGCTTGAGGTGTAGAGTTAGGTTATTTACTTGACTTTTTTCTTGTTTCTTGAGGTATGCCTGTATTGCTATGAACTTTCCTCTTAGCACTGCATTTATAGTGTCCCACAGGTTTTGGGTTGTTGTGTTTTCATTTTCATTCTTTTCTATGTATATTTTGATTTCTTATTTTATTTCTTCTGTGATTTGTTGGTTATTCAGAGAGTGCTGTTAGCCTCCATATGTTGGAATTTGTAATAATTTTTCTCCTGTAATTGAGATCTAATCTTAATGTATTATGGTCAGAAAAGATGCTTGGAATGATTTCGATTTTTTTGAATTTATCAAGGTTACATTTATGGCCCAGGATGTGATCTATCCTGGAAAAGGTTCTGTGAGCACTTGAGAAAAAGGTGAAATTCATTGTTTTGGGATGAAATGTCCTATAGATATCAATTAGGTCTAACTGGTCTATTGTGTCATTTAAAGTTTGGCTTTCTTTGTTAATTTTCTGTTTGGTTGATCTGTCCATAGATGTGAGTGGGGTATTAAAGTCTCCCACTATTATTGTGTTATTGTTAATTTCCCTTTTCATACTTGTTAGCATTTGTCTTACATATTGTGGTGCTCCTATGTTGGGTGCATATATATTTATAATTGTTATATCTTCTTCTTGGATTGATCCTTTGATCATTACGTAGTGGCCTTCTTTGTCTCTTTTCACAGCCTTTGTTTTAAAGTTTATTTTATCGGATATGAGTATTGCTACTTCTGCTTTCTTTTGGTCTCTATTTGCGTGGAATATCTTTTTCCATCCCTTCACTTTCAGTCTGTATGTGTCCCTTGTTTTGAGGTGAGTCTCTTGTAGGCAGCGTATATAGGGATCTTGTTTCTGTATCCATTCACCCAGTCTTTGCCTTTTGGTTGGGGCATTCAACCCATTTATGTTTAAGGTAATTATTGATAAGTATGATCCCATTGCCATTTCCTTTATTGTTTTGGGTTCGGGTTTATACACCCTTTTTGTGTTTCCTGCCTAAAGAATATCCTTTAGCATTTGTTGGAGAGCTGGTTTGGTGGTGCTGAATTCTCTCAGCTTTTGCTTGTCTGTAAAGCTTTTGATTTCTCCTTCATATTTGAATGAGATCCTTGCTGGGTACAGTAATCTGGGCTGTAGGTTATTTTCTTTCATCACTTTAAGTATGTCTTGCCATTCCCTCCTGGCCTGAAGAGTTTCTATTGAAAGATCTGCAGTTATCCTTATGGGAATCCCCTTGTGTGTTATTTGTTGTTTTTCCCTTGTTGCTTTTAATATTTGTTCTTTGTGTTTGGTGTTTGTTAATTTGATTAATATATGTCTTGGGGTGTTTTGCCTTGAGTTTATTCTGTTTGGAACTCTCTGGGTTTCTTGGACTTGGGTGATTATTTCCTTCCCCATTTTAGGGAAGTTTTCAACTATTATCTCCTCAAGTATTTTCTCATGGTCTTTCTTTTTGTCTTCTTCTTTTGGGACTCCTATAATTCGAATGTTGGAGCATTTCATATTGTCCTGGAGGTCTCTGAGGTTGTCCTCATTTCTTTTAATTCGTTTTTCTTGTTTCCTCTCTGATTCATTTATTTCTACCATTCTATCTTCTATTTCACTAATCCTATCTTCTGCCTCCATTATTCTACTATTTGTTGCCTCCAGAGTGTTTCTGATCTCATTTATTGCATTATTCATTATATATTGACTCTTTTATTTCTTCTAGGTCCTTGTTAAACCTTTCTTGCATCTTCTCAATCCTTGTCTCCAGGCTATTTATCTGTGATTCCATTTTGATTTCAAGATTTTGGATCATTTTCGCTATCAATATTCCGAATTCGTTCTCAGGCATATTCCCTATCTCTTCCTCTTTTGTTTGGTTTGGTGGACATTTCTCCTGTTCCTTTACCTGCTGGGTATTCCTCTGTCTCTTCATCTTGGTTATATTGCTGCATTTGGGGTGGCCTTTCTATATTCTGGGAATTTGTGGAGTTCTCTTTTTTATGGAGTTTCCTCACTGTGGGTGGGGTTGTATCAGTGGCTTGTCAAGGTTTCTTGGTTAGGGAGGCTTGTGTTGGAGTTCTGGTGGGTGGAGCTGGATTTCTTCTCTCTGGAGTGCTATGAAGTGTCCAGTAATGGGTTATGAGACGTCAATGGTTTTGGAGTAGTTTTGAGCTGCCTGTATATTGAAGCTCTGGGGTGTGTTCCTGTGTTGCTGGAGAATTTGCGTGGTATGTCTTGCTCTGGAACTTGTTGGCCCTTGGGTGGTGCTTGGTTTCAGTGTAGGTATGGAGGCGTTTGATGAGCTCCTATTGAATAATGTTCCCTGGAGTCAGGATTTCTCTGATGTTCTCAGGCTTTGGACTTAAGCCTCCTGTTTCTCGTTTTCAGTTTTATTTTTACAATAGCCTCAAGACTTCTCCATCTATACAGCACCGATGATAAAACATCTAGGTTAAAGATGAAAGGTTTCTCCACATTGAGGGTCACGCATAGAAGTTCATTGAGTTACATGGAGAAGAGAAGAGGGAGGGGGTAGTTAGAGGTGACTGGAATGAGATGAGGTAGGATCAAAAGAGGAGAGAGCAAGCTAGCCAGTAATCACTTCCTTATGTGCACTCCACAGTCTGGACCGCTCAGAGGTGTTCATGGAGTTATACAGGGAAGAGGAGAGGAAGGAAGTAGACAGAGGTGGCCAGGAGGATAAAAAAGGGAAATGAAAAGGAGAGAGACAGATCCGCCCAGTAACCAGTTCCCTGAGTGTTCTCCACTGTCTGGAACACACAGAGATTCACAGAGTTGGGTAGAGAAGAGAAGGGGGAGGGAGGAGACAGAGGCCACCTGGTGGAGAAAAAGGAGAGTCCAAAGGAGGAGAGAGTGGTCAAGCCAGTAATCTCGCTCTCAGGTAAAATTGGGTACTGAAGATTGGGTTTTTAAATGTACAAAATTGACAACAAATACAAAAAGCATAGGTTAAAAATCTGGAGTAGAGATTGGATTTTCAAAAATACAATATTAAAGAAAAGAAGAAGAAAAAAAGAAAAAAACAAACAAACAAAAACAAAGCCAGAAGAATTATTAAAAAACAAAATCAACCATAAAAAGTCTATATATAGCGTTTGCTTTAAAAATAGGGTCTTTTTTTTTTTGAAAAGTAACAATAGGTTATAAAAATAATAATTAGAGAAATAGAGGACTTAAAAATTTAAGAAAGTTAAAAAGAAGAAGAAAAAGAAAAGAAGAAAAAACAATCATGAAACCACATCAACTCAAAAAAAAAAATGACCGTAAAAGTAGTAAAGGTATATCTGGCCCTTTCTCTGGTGTTGTGGGCTGTGTGGGGTCACTTCTAAGGCGGTTCCCTCTGTTTAACTTCCTCTGTTTGCTGGTCTCTTCAGTGTCTGATTTCCGTCTTGACACAGGGAGGGCGGTGGTGGACACTGTTTTTTTTTTTAGGCTTACTGTTCAGTTGCGCTGTGGGGAGGGAGGGATGCTGCAAACAAATATTACTGGCGTGTGCTTGCAGTATCTTATCCATGCTGGGCTTGCCCCTGCTCGCGGTGCACACCACTCAGGCTCTACATTGCTCCACCAGGGAACTGTCTGAGGCTGGCCCTAGGCTTCATGCACCTCTCAGGTCTAAGCCGCTCAGGCTTGGTGCTCAGGAAGCCCTCAGAGGAGCAGATTTGGTTGGGCCTGCATTTTGTGCCCTTCCCAGGTCCGAGTAGCTCAGGAGTTTGCCGAGCGCAATCGCTGTGACTTATGGCCTTTCCCTGCTGCTCAGTTTTCTGGGAGTACTGCTGGCGTTCCTTCTCAGGTGGATGATGACTGTCCAGAACCCCCAGAAGTCTTAGTTAGCAAAGAAGCCTGCTTGCATTTTGGTAGGTAATGTCTCTCTTGGGCTGCGATTGCCCCCTTCCAGCCCTTAAGGCTCTGGCTGCCTGTCACTGGAAGGGGATGGTCTGCAGCCGGCTATTTCTGATCCGTCCTTTGTTCTGTGTGCGGTCCTGGCGGTGTCTATGTTCAAGTGTTTCACTTGGTAGCTATCCCAGTCTGGTTTGCTAGCCCAAGTTAGTTCGCTCTGGCCATGCGCGGGGTGTTCTGGCCCGATTCTCAATAAAGCACTGCAGCCCGCATCTCCCTTGCCCGATTCTTAAAAAGCACTGCCGCCTGTGCCTCCCACTCCTCCCTTCCCAGCCCCCACTTGCTAGTGGTGGATGCAGGCGTCTGTGCTGCTTTTTCACTGGGGGAGTTACTGTTGGACTCGTAATCTGTTGGTTTTAATTATTTATTTATTTTTCCTTCCTGTTATGTTGCCCTCTGTGCTTCCAAGGCTCGCCACAGACTCGGCTGTGAGAATGTTTCCTTGTGTTTGGAAACCTCTCTTTTTAAGAGTCTCTTCCCGGGACGGGACTCCCTTCCCGGGATGGGACTCCCTTCCCGCGATGGAGCTCCCTCCCTAAGTCCTTTGTCTCTTTTTTCATCTTTTATATTTTTTCCTACCTGTTTTTGAAGCCAATGATCTGCTTTGCTGGGTGACTGATGTCCTCTGCCAGCATTCAGAAGTTGTTTTGTGCAATTTACTCAGTGTTAAAATGTTATTTTGATGAATTTGTGAGGGAGAAAGTGGTCTCCCCATCGTATTCCTCCGCCATCTTAGGACCGCCCCCCCTCCCTTGATGCTTTTAATATTTTATCTTTGTCTTTAATTTTTGTCAGTTTGGTTACTATGTGTTTTGGTATGTTCCTCCTTGGGTTTATCCAGCCTGGGACTCTCTGTGCTTCCTGAACTTGTTGATTATTTCCTTTCCCATGTTAGGAACATTTTCAGCTATATCTCTTGAAATATGTTTTCAAGTCCTCTCTTCTCCTTTGGGACCCTTATAATGCAAATATTGGTGTGTTTAATGTTGTCCCAGAGGTCTCCTAGGTTGTTTTCATTATTTTCCATTCTTTTTTCCATATTTGGTTCTGCAGCTGTGATTTCCACCATTCTGTCCTCCAGGTCACTTATCTGTTCTTTTGCCTCAGTTATTCTGCTGTTGATTCCTTTCAGTATATTATTCATCTCTGTTCTTTAGTTCTTCTAGGTCTTTGGTAAACACTTCTTTCATCTTTTCCATTCTGTTTCTGAGCTCCTGGATCATCCTCACTATCATAATTCTGAATTTTTTTCTAGAAGGTTGCAATCTCTAGTTCATTTAGTTGTTTTTCTGGGGTTTTATCTTGTACCATCATCTGGGGCATAACTCTGCTTTTTCATCCTGATTAATTTTCTGTAATGTGGTTTTTGTTCCAGCCATTGTGGGATTGTGGTTCTTCTTCCTTTTGTCTGCTTTCTGGTGGATGAGGCTAAAAGGCTTGTGTACCTTCCTGATGGGAGAGTCTGGGTGAGAAAAACTGGGTCTTGTTTTGGTAAGCATGGCCTTGCTCAGTAAAGCTTTAATCCAATTACCTGCTAATGGGTGGGGTTGTGCTCCCTCCCTGTTAATTGTTTGGCCTGAGGGGACCCAGCCCTGGGGTCTACTGGGCTAATGGTGACTCCAAGAGGAATTACACCAAGGGGCATCTTCCAGTACTGCTGCCGCCAGTGACCATGACCCTGAGGTGAGACCCCGCTGACCTTCACCTCCACAGGAGATCCTCCAACACTATCAGGTAGATCTCGTTCAATCTCCTGGGGGTGGGGGTGGGGGGATCACTGCTCCTGTCCCCTGGGTCTTGGTGTGTGCAGGATTTTGTTTGTGCCCTCCAAGAGTTAAGTCTCTGTTTCTCCCAGTCCTGTGGAAACCCTATAATCAAATCCTGCTGGCCTTCAAGGTCAGATTTCCTGGGGATTCACAGCCCCTTTGTCGGATCCCCAGGCTGGAAGGCCTGATGTGGGGCTCAGAACCTTCACAACAGTGGGACAACTTCTTTGGTCTAATTGTTCTCCAGTTTGTGGGTTGCCTACCAGTGGGTATGGGATTTGATTTTATCAAGATTGCACCCTCCTAATGTCTTGTTGCTGTTCCTTCTTTGTCTTTGATGTGGGGTGTTTTTGTTTGGTGGGTTCTACCATCCTCCTGTCAACAGTTGTTGAACAGCTAGTTGCAACTTTAGTTCTCTCACAGGAGAAGATGAGCACACATCCTTCTACTCCACCATCTTGAACTGGAAGGCACTTACCTTATTGTTTACAATCAGTTTTCACTTCCTAGGTTTTTTCTTTCATGCATTGCCTTTTTAGAATTTATGCATGGGATGGAAAACAGTCCCTGGGCACAATTTGGTGGTGGTGATTTAGTCACTATAGTTGTGTCCAACTCTGGCAAACCGTTGGAGCCTGCCAGCCTTCTCTGTCCGTGAGGTTTCCCAGGCAAGAATAGTAGGGTGGGTTGCCATTCCCTTCTGCAGAGGATCTTCCCAACCTAGTGACAGAACCCACATCTCCTGCATTGCAGGCAGATTATTTACCAACTCAGCCACCAGGGAAGCCCTGGCACAATTTAGTAAAGTTTATTATAATGCTTTTTTCCCCCCCAAGTTTAAATTCTAGGTCATTTCACTCAAACACCAGTTGACCCTTATTTTCTTGTATTCATCAGTATTTCATATTAGAGTTGGTTTTAACTGAAGGTATCACCAAATCCAAAATAATAGCACCTTACATATGCAGAAGGTTACTCTCACCTCCAGTGTCCTGGATTCTATCTCATAGTTCAGTTCAGTTCAGTCACTCAGTCATGTCCGACTCTTTGCGACTCCATGAATCACAGCACGCCAGGCCTCCCTGTCCATCACCAACTCCCGGAGTTCACTCAGAGTCACGCCCATTGAGTCAGTGATGCCATCCAGCCATCTCATCCTCTGTCGTCCCCTTCTCCTCCTGCCCCCAATCCCTCCCAGCATCAGAGTCTTTTCCAATGAGTCAACTCTTCACATGAGGTGGCCAAAGTACTGGAGTTTCAGCTTTAGCATCATTCCTTCCAAAGAAATCCCAGGGTTGATCTCCTTCAGAATGGACTGGTTGGATCTCCTTGCAGTCCAAGGGACTCTCAAGAGTCTTCTCCAACATCACAGTTCAAAAGCATCAATTCTTCAGCGCTCAGCCTTCTTCACAGTCCAACTTTCACATCCATAGCTCAGGGTTATATGTGATTGCAAGTAGAGTGAGTTGTATTTTTTTTTTTTTTAATTTCATGTGACCTCATGCCAGCTATAACTGGGGTCTAATTACTAAAGAAGAAAGATGGAATAGATTTTAGAAATGAATAGCAATCTGCTTTGGGCTTCCCTGGTGGCTCAGTCAGTAAAGAATCTGCCTGCAATGAGGGAGACCTGGATTAGATCTCTGGGTTGTGAAGATCCCCTGGAGGAGGGCATGACGACACACTCCAGTATTTTTGCCTGGAGAATCCCCAAGGACAGAGGAGCCTGCAGTCCATGGGGGTGCAAAGTGTTGGACACAACTGAGCTACTAAGCACAGCAATCTGCTTCAGTAGATAACAGGGACTTTGTGGCACGTCTGAAGGGACAAAACAAGGTGAACAGTAGTCTTTGAAGAGTTATACTGCCATCACTAAAGACACATTATTTGTCATTCATCAAGTTTGATCTTGCCATAGTGCATATTCGTCATGACTCACAAGCAAAGCTTATTCAACAGTGTTTCATGAACTGTTTGACTTTTTAAAATTTATGTATTTTATTCTCATATCATCTGCATAAAGGATGCTTTACTGACCCAGGTTTTTCTTGGAGAGGCATTCAAGAAATATCAGCTTAATGAACAAAAAATAATTTGAAGCAATTCAGATATTTTTTGAATTGTCTCAACAAAGACCAAAGAGAATCCATTCATAACATAGTGTGGAAAAAACATGTTTTTCCAGTTCTCTTAAAATCTGTCTCTCACTCACACACACCCATTGGATGTGTTCCTCTTGTTTAGCTTCCCATAACTCTTCCCACAGCCTAGGCATTGAGGACTTTTGTTTTTCTATACCTCGACCCACCTCCTAATCTCTTCCATTAATTATTGGCCACCATCCCTTTGTAAATTAATCAAACCAGTAGGAGTACAACTTCTGCACCTGATTTATTACTCCAGTTCTCCAGAAAACAATCTGGATTAGATCAAATTGTGCAACAGTATAGAAGAGTCTGTTAAGGCTCATTTATTAGTTTATTCAACCTTGGACTTTCATCATAAAACGTGTAATCTTTTATATGGAATTACAATATTCAATATGCTTTGATTAAATTTTTTTTTGTAACTTATTGACCATAAAACCTGACCTGAACTTTGTGAGGATATTTATAGTCTCTTCCTATCCTACTTAGTGTAAATATTTTTACATATCATGGAGAAATATTAGGAAGACAATATTATAAGCAATATAGTACGTTTCTAAAGTCTTAATCATTCTGAATCTGAAATAAGCCATTGAGATGAAGATTTATTTGCAATTATTTCCTTAATAATACTCTATTTTATACCTATGCTTTTGCAGCAGAAGTTCTACACTTCTAAAACTCTTTCAAAAAATTGCAGAGGAAGGAACACTTCCAGATTCATTCTACGAGGCCATCATCACCCTGATACCAAAACCAAAGACAACAAACAAAAAGAAAACTACAGGTCAATATCACTAATGAACATAGATGCAAAAATCCTCAACAAAATTTTCGCAAATGGAATTCAGCAACACATCAAAAAAGCTCATACACCATGATCAAGTTGGGTTTATTCCAGGGATGCAAGAATTCTTCAATATATGAAAATCAATCAATGTGATATACCATATTAACAAACTGAAAGATAAAAACCATATGATCATCTCAATAGTGCAGAAAAAGGTTTTGACAAAATTCAGCACCCATTTATGATTAAAACTCCTCAAAAAATGGGCATAGAGGGAATCTACCTCAACATAGTAAAGGCCATATATGATAAGCCTATTGACTATGCCAAAGCCTTTGACTGTGTGGATCACAATAAACTGTGGAAAATTCAGAAAGAGATGGGAATACCAGACCACCTAACCTGCCTCTTGAGAAATCTGTATGCAGGTCAGGAAGCAGCAGTTAGAACTGGACATGGAACAACAGACTGGTTCCAAATAGGAAAAGGAGTACGTCAAGGCTGTATATTGTCACCCTGCTTATTTAACTTATATGCAGAGTACATCATGAGAAATGCTGGACTGGAAGAAACACAAGCTGGAATCAAGATTGCCAGGAGAAATATCAATAACCTCAGATATGCAGATGACACCACCCTTATGGCAGAAAGTGAAGAGGAACTAAAAAGCCTCTTGATGAAAGTAAAAGAGGAGAGTGAAAAAGTTGACTTAAAGCTCAACAATCAGAAAATGAAGATCATGGCATGCAGTCCCATAACTTCATGGGAAATAGAAGGGAAAACAGTGAAAACAGTGTCAGACTTTATTTTTTTTTGGCTCCAAAATCACTGCAGATGGTGACTGCAGCCATGAAATTAAAAGACGCTTACTCCTTGGAAGAAAAGCTATGATCAACCTAGATAGCATATTCAAAAGCAGAGACATTACTTTGCCAACTAAGGTCCATCTAGTCAAGGCTCTGGTTTTTCCAGTGGTCATGTATGGATGTGAGAGTTGGACTGTGAAGAAGGCTGAGCACTGAAGAATTGATGCTTTTGCACTGTGGTGTTGGAGAAGACTCTTGAGAGTCCCTTGGACTGCAAGGAGATCCAACCAGTCCATTCTGAAGGAGGTCAGTCCTGGGATTTCTTTGGAAGGAATGATGCTACAGCTGAAACTCCAGTACTTTGGCCACCTCATGTGAAGAGTCAACTCACTGGAGAAGACTCTGATGCTGGGAGGGATTGGGGGCAGGAGGAGAAGGGGACAACCGAGGTTGAGATGGCTGGATGGCATCACTGACTCTATGGACGCGACTCAGTGAACTCCGGGAGATGGTGATGGACAGGGAGGCCTGGCGTTCTGAGATTCATGGGGTCGCAAGAGCCAGACACGACTGAGCAACTGAACTGAACTGAACAGCAAACATTATTCTCAATGGTGAAAAACTGAAAGCATTCCCCTCTAAGATTAGGAACAAGACAAGGGTGTCCACTTTCATGACACCCTTGAATTATATTATTGAATTATATTGTTCAACATAATTCTGGAAGTCCTATCTGCAGCAATCAGAGAAGAAAAAGAAATAAAAGGAATCCAGATCAAAAAAGAAGTGAAACTCTCACTGTTTGCAGATGACATGGTACTGTACATAGAAAACACTAAAGATAGTATCAGAAAATTACTAGAGCTAATCAGTGAATTTAGTAAAGTTTCAGGATACAAAGTCAATACACAGAAGTCACTTACATTTCTATATACTACCAATGAAAAAATCAGAAAGAGTAATTAAGGAATTAATCCCATTCACCACTGCAACAAAAAGAATTAAATATCTAGGAATAAACTTACCTAAGGAGATGAAAGAACTGTACACAGAAAATTATAAGACACTATTAAAGGAAATCAAATATGACATAAACAGATGGAGGGATATTCCATGTTCCTGGGTAGGAAGAATCAATATGGTGAAGATGACTATACTACCAAATGCAATTTACAGATTCAATGTAATCCCTATCAAATTACCAATGACATTTTTCACAGAACTAGAACAAAAAATTTCACAGTTAATATGGAAACACAAAAGACCCCAAATAGCCAAAGCGGTCTTGAGAAAGAAGAACAGAGCTGGAGGAATCAAGCTTCCCGACTTCAGGTTATACTACAAAGCTACAGTCATCAAGACAGTATTGTACTGGCACAAAAACAGAAGCAAAGATCAATGGAACAAGACAGAAAGCCCAGAAATAAACTCATGCAGCTATGAGTACCTTATTTTTGACAAAGGAGGAAAGAATATACAATGGGGCCAAGACAGCCTCTTCAATAAATGGTGCTGGGAAAACTGGGCAACATGTAAAAGAATGAAATTAGAACACTTCCTAACACCATAAACAAAGATAAACTCAAAATGGATTAAAGACCTAAATGTAAGATCAGAAACTATAAAATTCTTAGAGGAAAACATAGGCAGAGCACTCGATGACATAAATCAAAGCAAGATCCTCTATGACCCACCTCTTAGAGTAACAGAAATAAAAACAAAAATAAACAAGTGGGACCTGATTAAAGTTAAAAGCTTTTGCACAGCAAAGAAAACTATAAGCAAGGTGAAATGCTTATGAATGCTCAGAATGGGAGAAAATAATAGCAAATGAAACAACTGCAAAGGATTAATTTCCAAAATATACAAGCAGCTCATACAACTCAATACCAGAAAAACAAACAACCCAATCAAAAAGTGGGGAAAAGACCTAAACAGACATTTCTCCAAAGAAGACATACAGATGGCTAATAAACACATGAAAAGATGCTCAAGATTGCTCATTATTAGAGAAATGCAAATCAAAACTACAATGAGATATCATCTCACGCAGGTGAGAATGGCTGTTATCAAAGTCTACAAACCGTAAATGCTGGAGAGGGTGTGGAGAAAAGGGAACACTCTTGCACTGTTGGTGGGGATGTAAATTGATACAGTCACTATGGAAGATGGTATGGAGATTCCTTAAGAAACTAGGAATAAAACCACCTTCAGTTCAGTTCAGTCACTCAGTTGTGCTCGACTCTTTGCGACTCCATGAATCGCAGCACGCCAGGCCTCCCTGTCCATCACCATCTCCCGGAGTTCACTCAGATTCACACCCATCGAGTCAGTGATGCCATCCAGCCATCTCATCCTCTGTCGTCCCCTTCTCCTCCTGCCCCCAATCCTTCCCAGCATCAGAGTCTTTTCCAATGAGTCAACTCTTCGCATGAGGTGGCCAAAGTACTGGAGTTTCAGCTTTAGCATCATTCCTTCCAAAGAAATCCCAGGGTTGATCTCCTTCAGAATGGACTGGTTGGATCTCCTTGCAGTCCAAGGGACTCTCAAGAGTCTTCTCCAACACCACAGTTTGAAAGCATCAATTCTTCAGCGCTCAGCCTTCTTCACAGTCCAACTCTCACATCCATACATGACCACAGGAAAAACCAGGGCCTTGACTAGACGGACTTCAGTTGGCAAAGTAATGTCTCGGCTTTTGAATATACTATCTAGGTTGGTCATAAATTTTCTTCCAAGGAGTAAGAATCTTTTAATTTCATGGCTGCATTCACCATTGCAGTGATTTTGGAGACCCCCAAAATAAAGTTTGACACTGTTTTCACTGTTTCCCCTTCTATTTCCTATGAAGTGATGGGACTGCATGCCATGATCTTCGTTTTCTGAATGTTGAGCTTTAGGCCAACTCTTTCACTCTCCACTTTCACTTTCATCAAGAGGCTTTTTAGTTCCTCTTCACTTTCTGCCATAAGGGTGGTGTCATCTGCATATCTGAGGTTATTGATATTTCTCCCGGCAATCTTGATTCCAGCTTGTGTTTCTTCCAGTCCAGCATTTCTCATGATGTACTCTGCATATAAGTTAAATAAGCAGGGTGACAATATACAGCCTTGACGTACTCCTTTTCCTATTTGGAACCAGTCTGTTGTTCCATGTCCAGTTCTAACTGCTGCTTCCTGACCTGCATACTGATTTCTCAAGAGGCAGGTTAAGTGGTCTGGTATTCCCATCTCTTTCTGAATTTTCCACAGTTTATTGTGATCCACACAGTCAAAGGCTTTGGCATAGTCAATAAAGCAGAAATAGATGTTTTTCTGGAACTCTCTTGCTTTTTCCATGATCCATTGGATGTTAACAATTTGATCTCTGATTTCTCTGCCTTTTCTAAAACCAGCTTGAACATCAGGAATTTCATGGTTCACATATTGCTGAAGCCTGGTTTGGAGAATTTTGAGCATTACTTTACTAGCATGTGAGATGAGTGCAATTGTGCAGTAGTTTGAGCCTTATGACCCAGCAATCCTACTCCTAGGCATATACCCTGAAGAAACCAAAATTGAAAGAGACATTGTATCCCATTGTTCATTTCAGCACTATTTACAATAGCTAGAACATGGAAGCAACCTAGATGAATTGACAGATGAATGGATAAAGAAGTTGTAGTACATATACACAATGGAATATTACTCAACCATAGAAAGAAACACATTTGAGTCAGTTCTAATGAGGTGGATGAACCTAGAACCTATTATACAGAGTGAAGTCTGTAAGAAAGAGAATGATAAATTCCGTATTCTAACATATATATATGGAATCTAGAAAAATGGTACTGAAGAATTTATTTACAGGGCAGCAATGGAGAAACAGACATAAAAAGTAGACTTATGGACATGGGGAGAGGGGAGGAGAGGGTGAGATTTATGGAAAGAGTAACATGGAAACTTACATTATCATATGTAAATAGATAGCCAATGGGAATTTGCTGTATGGCTCGGGAAACACAAACAGGGGCTCTGTATCAATCTAGAAGGGTGGGATGGGGAGGGAGATGGGAGGGAGTTTCAGAAGGGAGGAGATGTATGTGTACCTATGGCTGATTCATGTTGAGGCTTGACAGAAAACAACAAAATTCTATAAAGTAATTATCCTTCAATAAAAAGTAAATTAACTTAAAAAATTACTGAAAACTTGGAACTAGAGAAAAAGAAATCAATGGAGACATTTTCTAATGGCTTACTGAGTATTCTGTAGCAGACACTCTCTAGGAATTATTGATTCCATAGTGTGTGTTATTTTGATTGTTTTTTTTTTTTTTATTTTTAGATTTGGCTTTTTTACAACTCTCTATAAGAGTAGAGTTAATTTGTAGAAAATGGATGGGAGTGAAAATGATTCCTTTCAGAGAACTATACAAGTGATTCCTGATCACAGAAAACAAATGAATTTTGTCCAGTAGAGATTTAGCTAATTTCCATCAGTTAGAGGAGCTGATTTCAAATATTATAAGTTGCTGCTCAGCATATTAACCAGTTTTGCCTCTAGTAGAAAAGTCATTTTAGAATGCCTTTGACTGACTGACTATATATTTCATATCTCTGTTCCTCAAATTCTTTAAATTAGTTATAGTATCTTAATAATGCCCTCATTAAATAATGAATCAAGTAAAATCTTTGACACATGTTCATTTTTATAATCATATGAATGACTTGTATTAATTTTTTGAAAATTATACTTTAAAAGATGCTTGCACTATAAGATCTCACATATTAGTTGACCAAAGATATGGAAACACCATAAAAACAGTATATAATCAATGATAAGCTATCAGTATGGATTCAAGGAGCTGTGGTAGAGTTTCTGGGTGACTATTCTTTTTATTTACCCTGCGTTGCTTTTACTTCATTTAGCAGCTGATTCTACTTTGCATTAAGCAATGCAGAGGAAGGGATTGCAAACACAGATGAGGCCACACTCCTGTTCTAGAGTTGTTAACAGTTGTTAAAGAGAGAAACACAGGTCCCAAATGGCGTCATCTCTGCTAATGTCCTGATGCCAAACCTAGATTTAATACTTGACCTAATTGCAATTTTTACCTTTCCCAGGAATATAATCGTAATCAGACCACTTTGGAATTTTCTGGTCAGCCCAACTGAGATAAACTGCATGATTAGATTCTCATCATTTCCCCAAAAGAAGGTGACCAACCCTGAAACAATTATTCCTTTTCTTTTGTTAATAACTTCCTTGCCCCACTCTTCTTTAATAAACCCTGCATTTTGTACAACTCCTCAGAGGGCTCTTCTGTTTACTAGATGGAGTGATTCATGAATTGCTGGATAAAACAACTAGATTTTGAAATTTACTCAGGTGAATTTTGTTTTTTAACAGTCCAGTGTGGGAGAAAAACATTAATAAATCATTAACAAGGTATGATAAAGTGTGGGGATGAGAATTGCATTTGAGATTTTACTGTGTCTTTATGCTTTATATTTATTATGATGTTTTATATTATTTTATTTAAACCTAAAATTTTGAGTAATTTTATCCCAGTTTTGTAGTTGGTGCACAGACAACCAGTTAATGGTTGTAATCATCATGAACAAGAAACTGGGAAACCAAAAGCAAATTTACATGCTTTCATTCCTAAGACCAAAGCGTTCCCGTCATCTCTCAGTTCATTTGGTTGACTCTGGACTCGGGTCAAATCCTGCTCTGAAGAGCATGGAATGGGAAATCTGGTGCGGAGCTGGCCAACGAGGACTATGTTGTCGCTGCAGGACTCTGGAGTCCTCAAGTTTGGAATCCACCAGGACCTGCTCCTTTCTGGGAGGCAACACGGTCTGGAGGCTGTCAGAGACAGGCAAGGTTAGTTGACTTCCTTGAGCTTTTGGGCTTCAGTGTTGCTTGCAGCCTTAGGATACCTGATATTTGAAGAGGGAAGGTGGGCGGTAGCACCTAGAGTTAGGTTGTACTTGGGAAATCACCAGGAATGCACTTCTCCCCTCACTTTCCCCCACTATGCTGGAGAGAGCTGCACAAGGTGATTGCAAACACTCGCGAATATTGACAGAAGCGAAGGTCACAGTAAGATTGTTTAGCCTGAATCTGTTGAGGAATGATTGGCTTGCAGTTCAAAGGGACCGGTCAACTGGATTTGCATAAACAACACAGGCCATTTCTGAAACTGAGTTTTAAAACTAGCAATTCTTTTTATCACCCCCTTGTGTCTTTGCAAAAATCTCTCCTTGTACCAACTTCCTTACAGCAATTCTTATTTCCTATCATAGAATTTTTTTTTTTTTTTCCTTCCAGGGAAGAAAAAATCAGTACAACCCGTCTCTAGGAAGGAGTGACTGGTCTGATCTTCAGTGGTGTGAGAAGACCTATTTTGATCCAAACCAGGGTCTTAGGCTGGGTTATTTCCAACCCAGGTCAAACAGTTGATCGTAAGATGTTTTTTTGGCTTATGTGCTATCTTGTGGATGTGTGGCTGATTTCTGCCTCAGATGGTATGTATGCTTTTCTTAAGTTCAGGCTGTAAGGCATTTTATATCAGCATGTGGATTATGAGGCATTCTGTCTAAGATTTTAATGAAATTGAAATTTATAAAACATATTTCCTTTATTGAATAATCTCAAGTTACTTGGTGTTATGCTTTGTACTCAACAGTAAATATTTAATGACTCTAAGAAGTGAGTCATTTTTTTGCTACTTTCCCTTTTTGTTCTGGAAATGAAAAATGTACCAATTTCAAATCTTGAGAGGTCTTATTTATGATAAACTCTGGTACCACTATTTGGAAAGGGGATTGTAATTTTAGGAGTGGATAACTAATGGCTGAATTTGAGTCAAACTCTTGTTTTTCTTTTGAAAACAAAACTTTGGGAATCCTTGGGGAGGAAAGGATGTGGATGTTCATGGACATGGGCGAATACAAGGAGTCAGAATACAAGGAGTCAAGCAAAAAGACACTATGAGGGGGACTCCTGTAAGTGCTTCCTCAAGTCACGTGACATGTCAAGAGAGTCTTTTTTTTTTTTTTCTCCTTCCAACAAAGAGCTATCCAAAACTTCCCCCAGTGAATGATAGCATATTCATTGCAAACGAGAGAAAAGGACAAATTCTGGGGACTTAACTTATGTAACGATTTTTTGATGCCTCTAAGGGATGGAATGCCCTCACTCCTGAGTGCTGCTGTAAGTTTGATCTTTCTGCTTCTTTATTCATCTTGTCATCCCACTGTATTCTTTCACATCATACCTCCAGTAGGCCATGGTAAGACTTTATAAGAAAAAAAATTCTCAACTTTTAGGAATCCATTTTTAAAGTACTCTAGTGGCAGTCTTTCCTTTGAAGGTATGTAGTCAGCTCTTGTGTGTGTGTGTGCTCAGTCATGTCCAACTCTTTGTAACCCCGTGGACTGTACCCTGCCAGACTCCTCTGTTCGTGGGATTTCCCAGGCAAGAATACTGGAGTGGGTTGCCATTTCCTTCTACAGGAGACCTTCCAGAACCAGAGGTCGAACCAGAGTTTCCCTCATTGGCAGGTGGATTCTTTAATACTGTGACACCTGAGAAGCCCATTCAGCTCTTGAAAGTGAAGTAAAAGTGTTAGTCGCTCAGTCTTACCCTACTCTTTGTGATCTCATGGACTGTAGCCTGCCAGATTCCTTTGTCCATGGAATTCCCCAGGCAAGAATACTGGAGTGGGTTGCCATTCCCTTCTCCAGAGGATCTTCCTGACCCAGGGATCAAACCTGGGTCTCCCGCATTGCAGGCAGATTCTTTACTGTACAAACCATCAGCTTGTAGTCAGAATTAACTTAGCTGAATTAGTAGACCCAGTCACCCCTACAAGATGGAAAGGATTTCTATGTATTAAAACTACTTTTTGTGGGGAACTTTAATTTATTTAATATCACACTGCTTTAAAACTTTAATGTTATGAAAAAATTTAAACATATACAAAAGACAGAAGTATAAAATGAACTCATTTGTGGAACTTTTGAGGTCATCCAGTGTCTAAGCTCCATGCTGCCAATGCAAGGGGCCTGGGTTCGATCGCTGGTGAGGTAGCTAGACCCCCTCAGCCTCCAACTAAGACCCGGTGCAGCCAAATAAATAAATTAATTAAATATTAGAAAAGTGAACTCATATGTATTATCAACACATGACTTTTTCATCTATAATTCTGCTTTGCATTATTATTTTGTAGTAAATATATCATACCATTTTATCCATCATTTAATTTTTGAATTGGAAAAAAATCATGTTCTCAGTGTACAAATATGATACCTGAAATCTAAGTGATTTGCTTAGGTTCATAAAACTCACTTGTGATGTCTGTAAAGATGGGTAATAACTAGTCCACATGCTCTTTATTAATACTGTTTTTAGGAATGGCTAGATTAGTTTTGCTTTATTATACCTAGAGTGAAAATTTCTCCTTTATACGTAAAGCACACCTGTATATTTATCCTTTATTCATATTACCAAATTCATATCCCTCTGTATTATTCTATTTTTCCACCGGGGAAGAACAACAACAACAACAACAACAACAAAAAGTAAAAAAAATGATGACTAATGTGTGTATCTGACAGGATGAAAGGGAAGGAAACACTTGCTTTAAACGTGGGCTCAAGAATTTTGAACGATGCTTAACACAAGAGAATGATGAACGTGCTATTGGTAATTTCCAGTTACATGCTTAATTTCAGTAAGTTCTAATGTCAGTTGTCACTCTTGTGCACAATCAAGATGTTTCCTCAGTTAGGGCAACCCAATCTTTTCTCATCCTGCACTGATATGGTTTGGTTCCTGGTACCAGTCCATAATGGGCTTCCCCGGTGGCACTAGTGATGAAGGAGGCACCTGCCAATGCAGGAGAAATAAGAGATGTGTGTTTGATACTTGGGCAGGGAAGATGCCCTGGAGAAGGAAATGGCAACACACTCCATTATTCTTGCCTGGAGAATCCCATGGACAGAGGAGCCTGGTGGGCTACAGTCCATGGGGTTGCAAAGAGTCAGATATGACTGAAGCGATTTAGCAGCAGCAGTAGCAGCAACCAGTCCATAATAAAAGGTGCAGTTTTGAGAATTCCTTGGTGGTCCAGTGCCGGGGTCCAGCCCGGGTGGATCCAGGGTAATTCGAAGGGTGAACGGAGTTGGCGAGGAGAGATTTATTTAATTAGAAATATAAGATTAGATTAGGAAAAAATAATGTATTAGGAAAATTAGTGGAGAAAAGAGGCTGATTAACTTGGTTTATGTGGAAAACCAGTAAAGTCCCAGACAAGGAACTTGCACCATCTACGTTGGGCCACAGGCACCTGCTTGAATAGCGAAGGGTGCCCTGCCTTGGGCTCCCTCTCACATGGGTCTCAGAAGCCTGGGCAAGTAAGTAGACTCGGTGAGCCTCCGTGTTCCAAGGGATCAGCCTGAAAAGGAGAGGGAGGGAGAGGGAGCAAGAGAAAGAGTCGACATGGGGGAGGCCAGGCTTGTGCAAAAACCCCTTTCCAACTTTATTTTTAAAAGGTGTTTATATACCCTAAATTTTACATAATGGAAGATACAGAGTCATGCAGGGGCAGCAGTCTTGACTCTTTTTGTATATCTTTTTGTATACAAAAGGTCTCAGGTGATTTACATTTTATCTTCTGGCCAAGAGGCTTGTTAACACATTTTGGCTCTCTTCCTTAAAGAATGTTAATCTCGTTTCCCCTGAAGTGTTTTTCTTTAATCTGCATCTCCTTAAAGCACTAGTTTACATCCCTATAGAACAAAGGCGCAGTAGGTTATAACAAAGAATGTACTTAACTCAAAGATCTCTGTTGCTACTTGTTTTTTTTCTATATACCAACTATATCAACAAATAAAAGATATGAAAATTTGGCAGCAAGTATTGGCTCAAAAATGAAATGCTTAATCAGTCTTATTCTAATGATCTTGACTCCTCGGAAGCCCCTGCATTCCTAGGATGTTTTAAGCTTCCTGTGCCTCTCAGTCGGGAGGCTGCAAACAATCACATGTGCAGCTGTAAGAGTCCTGCAGGCAGGCTAAAAAGCCATCAGAGGGGTTTTTGGATTGAAACGCTCATATTATGTCTAGGAGACTTATTATCTAAAAGTTCTAAATTAACCTTTCCCAGAAAAAGGTAGTGGGGGGATAGCCCCTGTTAATGTTAGAAGAGTGGATGAAAAGCATAATGTAGTACTGCAGGCAGACTCTGGTTTTGGGGGTGGATGCTCAGGAAATTTCAGGGGTTCCCCCTGAAGACTGATCACGCCTTTGCTTTTTGTCAGGCTTCCTTCCTCATGACCTTTGCCATGGGCGGGGTTCCTCATGCTGGCTCCCAGCAGTCCAGTGGTTAGGACTCTGCACTCTCACTTCTCAGGGCCCAGGTTCAATCCCTGGCTGGGGAACTAAGATCCCACAAACTGTGCAGTGTAGCAAATAAATAAATAAACAAAAGATGCAGTTTTACTTCTTGTTTTCACTCTTGATGAAGCCTGAGGAAGTCTACCCTTTGCTGTGGTGGGTTTCAGCTTCACCCTTTCTGCTCTCTGCCTGTTTTCTTGTTCAGTGGGCCACTGTCCTGACCCCTTGCTGGTAACTGATGAATTCAGTTCCTTGGTGCCTGTGAACGTGAATGACACTTTCATGTTTAAATGCAATGAGCATTGCATCCTCAAGGGCAGCAATTGGAGCCAGTGCCGAGAAAACCACACTTGGGTGACTCACTCTCCTGTCTGCAAAAGCAGTAAGTATAAGAGAAAAGAGTGAAAATCCCAAAGACATTGATCAGCAGTGAAAATCTAAACATTTGCCACAAATCCACAACACTGTCCTCTTTCTTATATCTGGGGGGAAGGTTTTAGGATCTAGCAGGCAGTCAAGAAAGAGCCAAGCCTCAACTCAAGCAATGGATTCTAATGAAATGATTAGCATCTAACAATAATCCCCCTGAAGTAGAATTTCTAGTAGGTCTAAAACAGGGTAGTTTGGGATATCTGACTATGTTTTTGTAAAATTTCAAGATTAAGCAATAACTTTTCTTGAAAGATACACAAAACAGGGGGGAAAAACCGTAATTCATTGCAAAATTACATAAAATAAAAATTGAGCATATTTTCTTTGTCAGTACAAGTCATAGCTCTTAGAGGTAATTGATTGGATGTGTTTAATGACTTTTTTCTTCTGTTTACACAGATATTTAAATAAATGCACATACACATGAACAGACATTTGTTGCTGTTCAGTCACTCAGTTGTGTCCTACTCTTTGCAACATCATGGACTGCAGCACACCTGCCTTCCCTATCCTTCACCATCTCCCGGACCTTGCTCAAACTCATGTCCATTGAGTCAGTGATTCCATCCAACCATCTTGTTCTCTGTCATTCCTTTCTCCTCCCACCTTCAATCTTTCCCAGCATCAGGGTCTTTTCAACTGAGTCAATTCTTTGCATCAGATGGCCAAATTATCGGAGTTTCAACTTCAGCATCAGTCCTTCCAATGAATATTCAGGACCAATTTCCTTTAGGATTGACTGGTTTGATCTCCTTGCAGTCCAAGGGACTCTCAAGATTCTTCTCCAACATCAAAGTTCAAAAGCATCAGTTCTTTGGTGCTCAGCCTTCTTTGTGGTCCAACTCTCACAACCAGTCCACGACGACTGGAAAAACCGTAGCTTTGACTAGATGGACCTTTGTGGGCAAAGTAATGTCTCTGCTTTTTAATATGCTGTCTAGGTTTTCTTCCAAGGAGCAAGTGTCTTTTAATTTAATGGCTGCATTAAATGATTTTGGAGCCTAAGAAAATAAAGTCTGTCACTGTTTCCATTGTTTCCCCATCTATTTGCCATGAAGTGATGGGACTGGATGCCATGATCTTTGTGTTCTTGAATGTTGAGTTTTAAGCCAGCTTTTTCACTCTCCTATTTCACTTTCATCAAAAGGCTCTTCAATTCTTCTTCACTTTCTGCCATAAGGGTAGTGTCATCTGCATATCTGAGGTTAACTGATATTTCTCACAGCAATCTTGTTTCCAGCTTCTGCTTCATCCAGCCTGGCATTTCTCATGATGTACTCTGCATATAAGTTAAATAAGCAGGGTGACAATATACAGCCTTGATGTACTCCTATCCCAATTTGGAATCTGTCCATTTTTCCATGTCTTATTCTAACTGTTGCTTCTTGACCTATGTCGTATGGGTTTCTCAGGAGGTCAGTAAGGTGGCTTGGTATTCCAATCTCTTTAAGAGTTTTCCACAGTTTGTTGTGATACACATAGTCAAAGGCTTTAGCATAGTCAATGAAGAAGAAGTAGATGTTTTTCTGGGACTCTTTTTGCTTTTTCTATGATTTCATGGATGTTGGCAATTTGATTTCTGGTTTCTCTGCCTGTTCTAAATCCAGCTTGAACATCTGGAAGTTCTCTATTCATGTATTGTTGAAGCCTAGCTTGGTTAATTTTGAGTATTGCTTTGCTAGCATCTGAAGTGAGTGCAATTGTGTGGTAGTTTGAACATTCTTTGGCATTGCCCTTCTTTGGGCTTGAAATGAAAACTGACCTTTGCTAGTTCTGTGGCCACTGCTGAGTTTTCCAAATTTGCTGGCATATTGAGTGCAGCACTTTCACAGCATCATCTTTTAGGATATGAAATAGCCCAACTGGAATTCCTTCAACTCCGCTAGCTTTGTTTGCAGTGATGCTTTCTAAGGCCCACTTGACTTCACATTCTAGGATGTCTGGCTCTAGGTGAGTGAACACACCATCGTGGTTATCTGAGACATGAACATCTGTTTTGTATAGTTCTTCTTTGTTTTCTTGCCACCTTTTCTTAATACCTTTTGTGTCTGTTAGGTTCATACTGTTTCTGTCCTTTATTGTACCCATCTTTGAATGAAGTGTTCCCTCGGTATCTCTAAATTTCTTGAAGAGATCTCTAGTCTTTCCCATTCTATTGTTTTCCTCTATTTGTTTGCATTGATCTCTGAGGAAGGCTTTCTTATCTCTCCTTGATGTTCTTTGGAACTCTGCATTCAGATGGGCGTGTCTTTCCTTTTTTCCTTTGCTTTACACTTCTCTTCTTTTCAGCTGTTTGTAAGGCCTCCTCAGACAACCATTTTGCCTTCTTGGATTTCTTTTTCTTGGGGATTTTTTTTAATCACTGCCTCTTGTACAGTGTTATGAACCACATATTTACCTACAAAGATGGGATTTTGCTATCTGTATTTTTGAAATAGCTTTATTTTTTCATGTAATGATATACCTGAGAGCTTTTTCAGATCAGTATGTAAAGCTCTTTCTCCTACTTTTTAACTATATGTGGCTATGCCATCTCTCATATTGATGAACATTTATTTCTATATCTTATTCCTATTTCCATAGTTTTGCTCTACAGTGATGAAATGAATGTATATATATATATATATATATATATATATATATGTATATGTGTGCATACACATACAACTTTATGCCATTATTTTTACAAGATAGATTCCTAGAGTGATTGGTGAGTCACATGATATCATCATTTGCAAAATATATATAAAAATCCAAGTAATTCTATTAATTACTAAAAACTTTATTCTTGGATACAAAATAAATGTTGAAAAATCAACAGTTTCACTTCCTGGTAATAGTTATTAGATGAATATTGAAATGTAAAAATAATTCCATTCATGAGACCTATATCAAAATTCATCAAAGAGTGGAAAAGAAGGTAAGAATGAAAGAAAAGATCCCAGACACACGGACTCAGTATTACAATGCAATCCTAACCAGGGTTTTGAATTTAAAAATAAGAAACAAAAAATTAATTAAAAAATCTCATTTGAAATGGTACATATCTGACACTGCAAAATTTAATTCTTTATTTCAGCACTTCATGTTTTAGAGCAGTTTTAGGTTTCTAATAAAATTGAGAGGAAGATACAGAGATTCCCCCTGCACCCACACATGCACAGCCTCCCACCCCTTATCAACATCACTCACAGAGTTGTACATTTGTTATAACTGACACATCACTATCACTCAAAGTCCCTAGTTTACCCAAGAGTTCACTGTTGGTGTACATTCTATGGATTTGGACCAATGTTTAATGACATATGTACATCGTTATAACCTCATGTGGAGTAGTCTCACCACCCTAAAAATCCTCTGTGCTCTGCTTATTTATCACTTTACTTCCCCCACCCTTCTCAGCCACTGATCTTTTTGTTGTTTCTCTATTTTTGCCTTTTTCAGAATGTCATATAGTTAGAATCATACATTTGTAGCCTTTTCAGATAGGCTTCTTTCACTTAGTAACATCCATACAGGTTTCCTCCATGTCTTGCCATGGCTGATAGCTCATTTCTTTTTAGTGCTGATATTTCTGGATGTACCACTGTTAACTTGTCCATTCACTTTCTGAAGGACATCTTGGTTTCTTCCGAGTTTGGGCAATTAGGAATAAAGCTGCTAAAAATATCCATGTGAAGGTTTTTGTATGGATGTAAAGTTTTCACCTCCTTTGAGAGTTGGATTTTATGATCAGCATATATTTAGTTTTTTGAGAAACCACCAAAATATCTTCCAAAGTGACTCCAAAGTACAAAATACCATTTTGCATTCCCATCAGCAATGTATGAAAGATAATGTTGTTCCAAATCTTTGCTAGCATTTGGTGTTGTCAATGCTCCAGAATCTGACCATTCTAATAGATGTGCAATGGTATCTTGTTGTTTTAATTTATATTTCCCTGACATATGATGTAAAGCATCTTTTCATATGCCATATGTACATCTTTGTTGAGGTGTCCATTCAGAACACTGTAGTTCCTCAGTCAACTCATTGCAATTCTTCTTCCTTTCTTCCACATAACTTTGAACTCAGGTTTTGATCTTTTGAAAAGTATTTGCTAATTGCTCAAGCAATACACCTCTGTTGTAGAAAAATATAGAAGATAAGAGAATAAAATATTTAATTACCTATAGACCTATCACTCTAGAATAACAGAGTACTTTGGTATATAATTTTCAGACTTTTTTTTCTATTCATATATGTTGGTATATGACTGTTTTACAAAAATAGTATTATATTACACATGCTCTTTTATGCTTTGGTGTTTTAGTTATCTTTATGTTTTGAAGACCTTTACTTTTCAATAAACATACCTACACAATTACTATTAATTTAGCCATTAATCTTGATTAACATGTTTAGACTCATGTAACCGCAGAGCTGAAAGTGACCTTACGGATAATATTATTTAGCCTGCTCATCTTATAGATTAAGGAGGAAGCTGAGAAAGGTGAAAAGGCTTGTTCCATGCCATATGGTTAGTGGAAGGGCCAAAAACAAAACTCATGACATCTAGTACCTTGCCCGACTCTCTCTCCACAATTTTACAGACTCACCCTCTTTCCTCCCAGTTCTGTTCTCTTTTTTTTCTGAAGCTCTCATATAGTACAACTGTCCCATAGGGCAGTCAATCTCCATCTGAGCTCACTCTATTTATCTACTGTTTCAAGAGTTCTTCCATCACTACCTAAAGTCTAATTTTTCTCTTCTTAACACTGACAGTTAGCATCTCTACAACTTAACCTTCCTTTCCTCACACTCCTGCCAATCAGAAAGTACTTTCAGATCACTGATGACCCAGAGAATGAGCCAGGGTGGGGAGTCTTTCCCATGGGCAAATATGATTTTGACCAGAAAGAAATAAATGGAGATCATGTCCGAGATCCCACGTGGGCTGCTCTGAAGATGGTGGGTGCTGGCCTAGACCGTTGCACTGTGGTGGCTGGTGTTGTGCTCTGCGCATTATTCCAGGAATGCTTCACAACAGTCACCCTTATAATCCTGTCTACCAGGAGACTGTGGCCCTCCTGAGACTCCAACTCATGGCTATTTTGAAGGAAGAGATTTTAAGTCAGGATCTACCATCACTTATTACTGTGAAGCAAGGTAAGCGTACTGCAGACTTTTGAACATAAGACTTTGCCCACTGACTGGTAGCCTTGTTTTAGAAATGCCCTAGTCTGTCTCAACCTTGTCTGCTGATTACCAGTCACATTCTGATTTTGAAAGCTGTTTTACCCACTGCCAGGTCTCCTCAAGTTCTAGAAGACAGTCTAATGCTCCTATTTATCCTAATTTATGTATCACTTTCTTTTCTCTTAGCTAAGACAAAATGAATGTTTAAAGTTTTTCTAAAGAATGGCAGAACAAAAAACTGAACCCCCCCCAAAAAAAAACCCTCCCACAGAATGTATTAAAATATAGAAATAGAATTATTTAGATCCTTGCTGTTAGTGTTTAGTCTCTAAGTTATGTCCAACACGTCATGACCCCATGGTCTGTAGACTGCCAGGCTCTTTTCTCCATGGGACTTCCCAGGCAGGAATATTGGAGTGGGTTGCCAGTTCCTTTTCCAGGGGATCTTCCTGGACCAAGGATTGAACTCATGTCTCCTGCATTGGCAGGTGGATTCTTTACCGCTGAGCCACCAGGGAAGCCCATAGATCTTTAAGACATCATAATTAAAGTCTAACCTTAACTTAGACTGCCTGGTCACCCCTTTAATGATCTCCTAGCCTTTTCTTTTTCTGGCCTCAATCTTATTAACCCATAGTCATGAGGCCTCACAGGCATTTCTATCTCCAGTGGATTTTGCCATCAACTCTCCTGTTTTTCTAGTTGAAAGCTGAGTCTCCTTTAAAGCCAGTTCACCAAGATTTATTTGAAAGCTGTCTCTAGCTTTCTACTGCTTTTTGGAGCACAGATGACAGTTGATTTTAAAAATTACTGAATGATGAAGAGTTTCCTCCCTTACCCTCCCACCCCAAACTGTGTGCTTAAAAACACATATTTAGAATTTTTCATTCCTCCATATCTTACATGCTGATATATCTTTTGGGTCCTCTCCATACCCAGGAGAGTGGTTTTACTTTACGATTGCTGTGTAATACTGAGATAACTTAAGAATGCATTAGAGCTCTCAGGCAGGAAAGTAGATTTTAGTATTTCTATATCACAGTGTGAAATACTATTATATAAAATCAACTTTAATTGCCCAGATCAAGAAATGGAAGGGTAAAAGTTGTTCTTGTGTCCAGGTACCACCTGGTGGGCACACAGCACCAACAGTGCATTGATGGGGAGTGGACCAGTGCCCCTCCCATCTGTGAGTTGATCCAAGAAGCTCCCAAACCTGCCGAGTTAGTGTTGGAGAAGGCACTTGTAAGTAGTGGGCTCTTTTCTGTCCTATTCACAGTGGTGACCCCAGGGTCTGATTTTGATCCTGGCACATGCTCAGGAAACAGCTGTTCATTTGCAATGCCTTTGAATGGGCTCATCTTGGCCTGTTTGTAGAGTGGGACTCATAAACTACTAACTCATGTTTTTGTATATGAGTTCCCATTCTCCAATCACCATTAATGTCTCATGAAGCTCTGTTGGTAAGAACTGTTGTCTCATGTGCTTTAAAGAGCAAGATACATAGTTTCGTGTCTTAGACTTGGAAGTATTGCTATGATAAGTCTCTAAAATTTTTCCAGACTTAAAAAAAAAATCACAAAAACACTGAAAGATCTGTTTTCATTGGGACGCCTCTCTTTTTGTTGTTGTTGTTTAGTTGCCAAGTCATGTCCAACTCTTTGAGACCCCACAGACTATGTAGCCCACTAAGGTCCTCTGCCATGAGATTTCCCAGACAATAATACTGGAGTTGGTTGCCATTTCCTTCTCCAGGGGATCTTCTCAATCCAGGGATCAAACCCACATCCTGCATCCCAGATCCACCTGCATTTCCTACAGACAGGTGGATTCTTTACTACTGAGCCACCAGGGAAACCTGTCTCCTCTCTTAGTCTATATTTATTACTAGGATGATGAGTAAACTTAAATCTCTAAATTTTATTTTTTGAAAATAAAAAATGACCCTAATGGCAGACAGTGGTGCCTTCTCCCAAGACACACCTAATTGCAAGGTTTTATATATATCTCTGTGCCTCTGTGGGAGGAGAGTGACACTTGGCAGCATCCTGGAAGGGGCTGGGCAGTCCACAGCCATCCTGCAAATTTAGATGATTCATCATATTGAAGACCCAGATTCCCACTGAAGCCTTCATTTGGGGACCTAAACACCACTCATTAGCTTCTGAGGGGTAGTACTGGGTCTCAGTTCTTAAACTGTAATTTAAAAAGGTATTTTTCTTCAGCTTGCCTTTCAGGAGAGTAAGGAACTTTGCAAAGCCATAAAGAAATTTACACAAAGATTAAAGAAAAGTGACTTGACAATGGAGAAAGTAAAATATTTTCTGGAAAGAAAGAAGGCTAAATTGAAGGCAAAAATGTTGCCCTTGAGCAGACTGGGTAATAGAAATACTCCCATGAATAAAATTTTCTCTTGGTTCTGAAATTGGCTTCAGATTTTTCTCTTTTGGGACTGAAATGCAAATTCATAGTAACCAGTTGTAGTTGTATAATACACTGTGTGTGTGAGTGTGTGTGTATGTGTTTGTGTGAGTGTTGAAAGTAGAATGACCAAGTGTGGTGATTGTTTAAGACCAGAATTAGCAATGTATTAATGGGGTGTGAAGCCACAAGGCTTCCCTGGTGGCTCATTTGGTAAAGAATCTGCCTGCAATACAGGAGACCTGGGTGTGATCCCTGGGTCAGAAAGATCCCTTGGAAAAGGGAATGGCTACCTACTCCAGTATTCTTGCCTGGAGAATTCCATGGGCAGAGGAGCCTGGCAGGGTACAGTCCTTGTGATTGCAGAGTTGGACACGATTGAGTGACTGACCCTTTCACTTCAATGAAGAGGGAAGGGTTTAATTTTCTGTCTAAAAGAGGATGGGAAACTTAGATCATAGCTAAGGTATACAGTATTTATTTTTTTTTGGATGCACCGTGTGACTTGTGGGATCTTAGTTCCTCGAATAAGGGTTGAACCCTGGCCCTCTGCAATGAAAGCGTGGAGTCCTAACTGCTGGACTTCTAGGGAATTCCCACCTCATTTTCCAATATGAAATGCAAATGATGAGGCAAAAATTAATCTCAGATTAACCAAAATTTATGAGGCAAAAATTAATGTCTTATTTTAGGAAAACAGGTCAGCACAGTTGTATCTTATTGAAACAAAAGTAGAATTAGAACCCGAACTCTCACCTGAGTCTCCCCAACATCCTGTTTATAAAACAAGGCTTCCAAATCTTCTGCTGTAATATTGCTTACTGCCTTTTGGATGAAACTTAGATCTATATGGTCAATTTGAGATGCTGCAACACATATGAATATGTTATTCTTTTTTCAGAGGGTGGAAGAAATAGAAATCCTAAGGTTTTCTTGTCAAGATTTTATATTATCTGATATGACCAGCTCTTTCCATCTCTCACTCTGATCTCTGTAAGAAACATGTAGGAACTCTGGGTAGGATACAAACAAAATACAGAAGAGAGCTGGTAACCACTAGTTTGTTCTCTATAACTGAATTTATTTCTGCTTTATCATATTCATTCATTTGCTTTAGTTTTTAGATTCCATATACAATTGATGACATAGAACATTTGTCTTTCTTATTTCACTAAAGCATAATACCCTATAGGTCCATCAACATTGTTGCAAATGAAAGTCATAAGCTTTTTAACCAAGTAAATCCATTCCTAGGATTAATCTAACTTGACCAAAATGATTTTAAATTAAAACTTGTTCATTATATTATTGCCTATATTGCCTATATAGCAACTAGCAAGACCTTGTGAGCTTTAGAAATGTCCAATCTAAGTAAAATTTTTAATAAGTTGTGATACATCAAATGTAATGCAGTCTTTCACAGGGATAATTAAGGACAGAAAATTTAAAAAATATAATCTTATAATCTTAAGTAAAAATAAAGTACAGAAGAGCAAGTACTTATAATAGTATTTATATAAAACCTTTATTCTTACAGAAAAGGACCAGGCAATAATAGGTGCAGATGAAAACAGTTGTCTTTGATGAAATTCTCAAGTTCTTTAATGTTTTATATTGAATTTTTAATAATTTTTAAAAAAGGTTGTGCACATTGCAATGAAAAGAATAAAATACTTAGGAATATATCTGACTAAAGAAACTAAAGACCTATACATAGAAAACTATAAAACACTGGTGAAAGAAATCAAAGAGAACACTAATAGATGGAGAAATATACCATGTTCATGGATCAGAAGAATCAATATAGTGAACATGAGTATACTATCCAAAGCAATCTATAGATTCAATGCAATCCCTATCAAGCTACCAATGGTATTTTTCACAGAGCTAGAACAAATAATTTCACGATTTGTATGGAAATACAAAAAACCTCGAATAGCCAAAGCAATCTTGAGAAAAAAGAATGGAACTGGAGGAATCAACCTGCCTGACTTCAGGCTCTACTACAAAGCCATAGTCATCAAGACAGCATGGTACTGGCACAAAGACAGAAATATAGATCAATGGAACAAAATAGAAAGCCCAGAGATAAATCCACACACCTATGGATGCCTTATCTTTGACAAAGGAGGCAAGAATATACAATGGAGTAAAGACAATCTCTTTAACAAGTGGTGCTGGGAAAACTGCCCAACCACTTGTAAAAGAATGAAACTAGATCACTTTCTAACACCACACACAAAAATAAACTCAAAATGGATTAAAGACCTAAACGTAAGACCAGAAACTATAAAGCTCCTAGAGGAGAACATAGGCAAAACACTCTCCGACATACATCACAGCAGGATCCTCTGTGACCCACCTCCCAGAATATTGGAAATAAAAGCAAATATAAACAAATGGGACCTAATTAAACTTAAAAGCTTCTGCACAACAGAGGAAACTATAAGTAAGGTGAAAAGATAGCCTTCAGAATGGGAGAAAATAATAGCAAATGAAGCAACTGACAAAGAACTAATCTCAAAAATATACAAGCAACTTATGCAGCTCAATTCCAGAAAAATAAACAACCCGATCACAAAATGGGCCAAAGAACTAAATAGACATTTCTCCAAAGAAGACATACAGATGGCTAACAAACACATGAAAAGATGCTCAACATCACTCATTATCAGAGAAATGCAAATCAAAACCAAAATGAGGTACCATTTCATGCCAATCAGAATGGCTGCTATCCAAAAGTCTACAAGCAATAAATGCTGGAGAGGGTGTGGAGAAAAGGGAACCCTCTTAGACTGTTGGTGGGAATGTAAACTAGTACAGCCACTATGGAGAACAGTGTGGAGATTCCTTAAAAAACTGGAAATAGAACTGCCTTATGACCCAGCAATCCCACTGCTGGGCATATACACCGAGGAAACCAGAATTGAAAGAGACACATGTACCCCAATGTTCATCGCAGCACTGTTTATAATAGCCAGGACATGGAAACAACCTAGATGTCCATCAGCAGATGAATGGATAAGAAAGTTGTGGTACATATACACAATGGAGTATTACTCAGCCATTAAAAAGAATACATTTGAATCGGTTCTAATGAGGTGGATGAAACTGGAACCTATTATACAGAGTGAAGTAAGCCAGAAAGAAAATTACCAATACAGTATACTAATGCATATATATGGAATTTAAAAAGATGGTAACGATAACCCTGTATGCGAGACTGCAAAAGAGACATAGATGTATAGAACAGTCTTTTGGACTCTGTGGGAGAGGGAGAAGGTGGGATGATTTGGGAGAATGGCATTGAAACATGTATAATATCATATATGACCCGAATTGTCAGTCCAGGTTCGATGCAGGATACAGGATGCTTAGGGCTGGTGCACTGGGATGACTGAGAGGGATGGTACAGGGAAGGAGGAGGGAAGGGGGTTCAGGATGGGGAACATGTGTATACCCGTGGCAGATTCATGTTGATTAATGGCAAAACCAATACAATATTGTAAAGTAATTAGCCTCCAAATAAAATAAATGAATTTATAATAAAAAATAAAATAATTTGGATCAACAACAACAACAAAAATAAATAAAAAAGGTGGTGCAAAGAGGCAAGAAGGATGGAGCATATTTAGGGTAATCCGCATAGCCTGGATAAAGCATGAGAGGTGATCAGAGAGAAGGAAAGATACATTAAAGCCAGTTTATGGAGGATTTTAAAGGTCAAGTTCGAAAAGTTGAACTTTATTTTGTAGACAGTGAGTAGAGATGGAAAACTTCCAAGCAAGGAAGTGATAAGGACAGAACATAGGTTTCTCTCACAACAGTATGTTGTAGAGGTATAGCAGGAAAAAGACTGAGACAGAGAAACCAAGGAAAAAGCCACAGCAGTAGTCCACCTAAGAGACAATGAAAACCTGAGCCAGTTTGATGGCATGAGAAATAGAAAAGACACAGCAGACTTGAGAGACATTGTGAAATCAAAACAACTTGTCAACTTATGAGCATTGGAGGATGAGGGGAGGAAAGGTTTAAAGGTGAGTCTGAAATTCCATTCCGGGAAGCCTGAGTTAATCTTGTGGTCAGAAGGTGAAGTTTCTGGGCAGGAAATGAGAAGTTCTTCCTTGTTGTGTATAAAGGTGCTTATAAGAATTCTAATGGGCAATAAAAAATGTCAGTTTGAGTTTCAAAGAGAAATGAAAGATAAAGGTGTATTATGGGGCAGTCCCTACAGGGAACAGTTAAAGCCATGAGAACAGGTAAGATAAAAAGATGTAAAGAGAAACATTTTTAAAAAGAAGAACTTGGGATGTATCTGCATTTGGGGTTGAAAAGTAGGAAGAGAAGGTAATAACAAACAAGAAAAGACAGGAAAATTTAGGGTTATGGCAGTCAAAGGAGAAGCTTCAGAAAGGAGGTGATCCACAATTGTTACAGGCTGCTGAGAAGCCAAAATTGATGAGTTAAAAAAATTTTGGATTTGGAGACAAGGGCATATGTCACAGAGGTGTGTCAGTAGAGTGGGAGGAAGCCAGATTGAAGACCACAATGGGAGGGGTGAAGAGTGACTGTAGAGAAAAAGTGGGCTTGAAACATAGGAGATTCTTTTGAGAAGTTCAACATCTCACAACAGAAGAAAACTTGAATTTGAGGTTTGGTAAGACTGAGGGAACATTTCAGGATGACATACATTGAAAATAAGTAAGGAAAGAAAATAAATCTCTTCTGACACAAGAGTAAATAGGGAAGACAATTTGAGGAAGAGAGAAGCTAATGTGGAATGATTTCTTAGTAAAGTAGGAGGCAAGATTATTTACCAAGAGTAAGACAGTTTGGTGAACTGGAGAGAAAAATTTGGAACAGTCACTATGGAAAGTAAAGAGAAGGACTCAGACTGAGAAATGAAATTTGGTGACTCAGCTTTAAAGGTTATATTTCCTCTAACTTCATTGTCAAGACTGCATAATTTTGGATCCTCTTTTATTCTCAGTTCAGATCAGTCACTCAGTTGTGGCCGACTCTTTGCGATCCCATGGACTACAGTAGGCCAGGTTCATTTTTGTTAAATTCCCAAATCAGCTTCACTTTCGTGACTTGGCCCATGTTCTCTCTCTTTCTTTTTTTGGCCCCACCACATGGCTTGCAGGATCTTAGTTCTCTGAACAAAGATTGAACCTGGGCCCTGGCAGTGAAAGTGTTGAGTCCTAACCTCTGGTTGTTGTTATTCAGTCACCCAGTTGTGTCTGACTCTTTGCAACCTCATGGACTGCAACCTCCCTATCCCTCAGGCTTCCCTGTCCCTCTCTGGGAGTTTGTCCAAGTTCATGTTCATTGCATCGGTGATGCCGCCCAGCTATCTCATCCTCTGATGCCCTCTTCTCCTTCTGCCCTCAATCTTTCCCAGCATCAGGGACTTTTCCAATGAATCATCTATTCACATCCAATGACCAAAATACTGGAGCTTCAGCTTCAGCTTCAACATTAGTCTTTCCAGTGAATATTCAGGGTTGATCTTCCATCAGATTGACTGTTTCAATCTCCTTGCTGTCCAGGAGACTTTCAGAAATCTTCTCCAGCACCATAGTTCAAAGGCATCAATTCTTTGGTGCTCTGCCTTCTTTATGGTCCAACTCTCACAACCATACATGACCACTGGAAAGACCATAGCCTTGACTATATGGACCTTTGTCAGCAATGTCTCTGCTTTTCAACACACTGTCTAGGTTTATCATCATTTTCCTGCCAAGAAGCAATTGTCTTCTGATTTCATGGCTGCCAGTCACCATCCACAGTGATTTTGGAGACAAGGAAGAGGAAATCTGTCACTACTTCCAACTTTCCCCTTCTATTTGCCATGCAGTAATGGGGCTGAATGCTATGATCTTAGGTTTTTTTTTTTTTAATATTTAGTCTTAAGTCGGCCCTTTCACTCTCCTTCACCCTCATCAGGAGGTTCTTTAGTTCCTCTTTGCTTTCTGCCATTACAATGATAACATCCACATATCTGAGGTTGTTTATGATTCTCCCACCTATCTTAATTCTGGCTTGTAACTCACCCAGTGTGCATTTCTCCTGATGTGCTCAGTGTATAGATTAAACAAACAGAGTGATAGCACAGAGCCCTGTCCTACTCCTTTCTTGATCTTGAATCAATCAGTTGTTCCACACAGTGTTCTATCTGTTGCTTCTTGACCCATAAACAGGTTTCTCAGGAGACAGGTAAGATGGTCTGGTATTCCCACCTCTCTAAGAGCTTTCTGCAGTTTGTCATGATCCACACAGTCAAAGGATTTGACATAGTTGATGAAACAGAGATAGATGTTCTTCTGAAAGTCCCTTGCTTTCTCTATAATCCAACAAATGTTGGCAATTTGGTCTCTGGTTCCTCTTCCTTTTCTAAACCCAGCTTGGACATCTGGAAGGTCTTGATTCACATAATGCTGAAGCTTAGCATGCAAGATTTTAAGCATGACCTTACTAGCATGGGAGATGAGAGCAACTGTCCAATGGCTAGCACACTCTTTAGTACTTCCCTTCTTGGGAATTGGGATGAGGATTGACCTTTTCCAGTCCTGCTGCTACTGCTCCTAAGCCCTGGACCACCAGGTAATTCCTCATTTATGCTCGTTTTACTTCTAGTATCTTTCTTATTTTCATCTAATAATTTCCACTTTTTCATTCAATGCCATGCTCAGATTTCCTATATTTTGTCAAAACCTCTTCTGTGGTTCAACTCTTTTTCTGAAAATTTTATGAGATTTTGGGCACTAGTGGTAAAGAACCTGCCTGCCAATGCAGGAGGCCTAAGAGACGCACGTTCAGATCCCTGTGTCTGGAAGCTCCCCTGGAGGAGAAAATGGCATCTCACTCCAGTGTTGTTGCCTGGTGAATCCCACTGACAGAAAAGCATGGGGGCTATAGTCCATAGGGTTGCAAAGAGTCAGACATGACTGAAGTGACTTAGCATGCACACATGCACAGAAAAAGTGAAATGGTCACGAGAAATTTCTCTTTAGTAGCAGTCCCCTGAGCACAAAACCTTAATCCTGAGGATTAAGAGCTTAACTGGATAAGGTTGGAGGGCATTCTTAGGACCACATTTGATAACAAACATGGCTGACCCTTCATTGCATCCTTCTGAGCAGTGCTCAATGGTAGACCAACTTCTGGAGGTCATGCAATTTTAAAGTACTAATTATGTTCCAAGCAACTCTGCACATTGCCAGGAACTCAGTAAGTGTGTTAAGCTCCTCACCTTCTGTACTTTTTTGGAGTGGGTTGGAGACCAGTACAGGGGAAGGTCAGCCATCCCATGAGCCCCAGGAAAGCCTGTTGGACCTAGAATCTTGGAAAGTGTATCACTTTTGTGGACCTAGTTTGAACCCTGCACTATCCAAAGTTTCCAGGATAGCTGGTTTGCATGTTGTATAACCCTCTTTTGTTTATGGGGAAAATAAAAAAGAATTCTGGCATCAAATTTATATTACCCGTCTACTTAGGGGAAATGGTTGGCAGAGAAGAAAAAAAACAATTGCAACATATTATCAAGAAAGGGCTAGTGAAGAAGAAGGAGATTAGATAAACAGTACTGCTTTATTTATGCTGTTAATCATTCACTGGGTAATGATTCACTGGGTATAGAGAATGTCTGCCCATCCATTTCTATCTGGCTGTCCCTGAACAGCCAACCACATGACTGGAAGTGAGGGACTTTTGGTGGGGTCAACTTCAGGGTATTCTTTTAAACTCTTATCTGGGGAGGAACTAAAGCTATTTCAGATCAAAGCAGTCTTCCTCCTTAAGAAACTACCCAAGGAACAATGATACAGTCTTCTTCCTCGGCTGTCTGCAGGTCAGTGGATTATTTGGGGTACTTTGGGGGAAAGGCTGGTTGTTTGGCCCTTTAAAGAGAACATGATTATAAGGATAATACAGAGACAAAACTTGGAGTGTTTTCAACAGAAATCTTTTTAGGGATACTGCATTAGGAGACAATGTGACTTGAAAAGTACTTGTAATCCCTACTGAGCCTCGATTTTCTATTATAAATGGGGGAATAATAATGCATACTAATAAACTGAAGAGAGAAAGAAGTAAGAAGTTATTCTTATTATTGCACCTAAAAGTTGAGAGTGTTGGTTTATAAATCCTTTTCCATCTCTCCGCATGGGGAAGTTGAGACAGGAGGTAAGCCAGATGTCCCAAAGAGAGACACAGGAGACCAGTTTCCAAAGTCTACATTCTGAAAATTGGTGCAATTTCCTTTAAAGATTTCATGAACCCCTTATCTCCTCCACCACTGACAGCAAAGACCTTTAGATTTACTCGGAAGGAGGATATTGGTCAGCATCCAGTTAGTATCTGAAGCTAGAGGTCTGAATTGTTCCGATTTCTTTTCTCTCCCTCAATTGTTGAATCTGGTTGTTGATTAGCTTTCCTTCTCGAAATTGCCTTCTCTTTTCACTGGGCAAGACATAGTACTCCTCTGGTTTGAGTTTTAATTCTTCAACCACCCTTCTGTTTGTTGACTCTTGTTCTGTCCCTAAATGTAGTAGTAAAGGAGAATACAAAGTAGAGTGCCCAGAAGGGGAAGAAACATCAAAGAATGTTTATATTAATTTTAGAGATACATTATAATATGGCTCAGAAAGAAGGAGCTGATGAGATTTAAAGAAATTCTAGGAAAGAGAAAATTGTGGAAGCAAGTTCTTTCTGGAGTCTGCAAGGAATGTGATTGAGAGTGCAGGTGTGAGCCAGGAGACACTCACTTGAAACTGGAGAAAAAAAAGTTATTTTTTCCAGAGGTATCTGAATTTTTAAAAAGGGAACTTTAAAGAAATAAATTTTAATATTTAATAATTAAATAAATTATAATTAATAAATAAATTAGTTAACTTTAAAAAGTAATCTCTAATGAGAGGGGAAATTTGGAGGCTGAGGATTTTCCCAGAGCCTCTCAAATTGTACTTGCTTTGCAAATGCCAATGGTATTTTCACAAGAGATCCTCCATGGTGACTATAGTTCTTGAGTTGGTTTCATTTCTATAGGAATTTAAGAGGTGATAGTGAAATATCAGGGCATTTGCTAAGAAAGTCTTAGCTTTTCAGTGGGTAATTCCATAATTCTAGGGTTTGTAGGGAATAGAAGGATAATCTAAGTTTAATGTCATCATTTTAAGGATGAGAAACTGATGCTGGGGAGCTGATATAGCTTCTTCAAGATCACAGAAATTGACTGGCATTGCTGGGACTCAAATCAGGTCTCCTCAGCTTGTAAGTCGGAGCCTCCATCTCCATACTCTGGTTTGCTGAGTCCTGTGCAGGCTCTGCTGAGGGACCACAATGAGTCATGGTGATGAACTGGAAATGCTCCACGGGCCCAATGAGCCACCACACACCCTGGGAACCAGCAAGGGGAGATGAATCACTGAATCATCTCTTCAAAATTTACCAAGCACTTCCCACAGATTATTTCATTTGGTCCTCAGTAGGTGTTTAGTCATTCTCACTCTGAGGATGAAACTAATTTGCATTTCATTTGTTTCACATTTATTAGATAACTATTATTATGCCAGTTAATATTAGGTTAGAAACTGGAAGGTTGGATAAACACCTTTTTTGCCTTCAAGGGTCCTACAGTCAAGGCGCAAAAGTGAATAGATAGTTACAATACAATGTGGTGTTACAATTGAGATGTCAGCAAGGTAATCAGGGAAGCATAGCAAAGACTGATATTTCTTGGGTGTAGGGGTTGGGTAATTCTTCACCAATGAGGTGGCATTCGATCTGGATAAGTGCATCATGGAGAGGCTGGGAGTTAAGAACGTTCATACACTAAGAGACATCATATGAAAGTGCTTGCAGGTGTTTAGAAAGTTCTAGGATACATTTTGGGAAAGATAAGCACGTGTGTGTGGTTGAAGCACAGTGTTTTAAGTGAGCAGAAGTAGAGGGAGAGTAGTGAGACTTATGGGAACCTAGAGAACTGGGGACCGTGGGTGTTTTTAAATTGCTAACAGTTTAGCAATTTATAAATTGCTTCTTAGGAATATAACAGCATCAATGTGAAAGCTGGCTTGCAGTTGTTTGGAGGCTTTTGCTGTGGTGTAGGGTGGGTGGTGTAGGGCTTCCCAGGTGGCGCTAGTGGTAAAGAATCCGCCTGCCAATGCAGGAGACCTAAGAGACTTGGGTTTGATCCCTGGGTCAGGAAGATCCCCTGGAGGATGGCCTGGCAACCCACTCCAGTATTCTTGCCTGGAGAATCCCATGGACAGAGGAGCGTGGAGGGCTACAGTCCATAGCATCACAAAGAGTCAGACACGACTGAGGCAACTTAACAATCACACAGGGTGGAGTGAAGGAAACTCTGAGAACGTAAACCCTGACCACCACGGTAGTAGGTAGAAGAGAGAATGACAGATTCTTAGTGTTTCTGCAGCCAATGTGACAAGACTTGGTGACTTTGCATATGGAAAGGTGACAAAAGAGAGGAAGCTAGGTTTCGTAGGTTTCTAGTCTGGAAAACCGAGTGGTGATTATTATCTTAGTTGAGACAGAAAGCAAAGGTCAAGCAGTGTTAGAAAGAAGATGGTATGTTTAGTTTTGGATATGTTAGATTCAAGATATCTGGGAGATACAAATAAAGCAGTTGGAAATACTGAGCTGAACCTTGAGATTTATTACAACAAATTTTAAAAACATTTTTTTTCTTAAGTAAGAAATCTAAGAAGTGGTTGCCAGGGGCTGGGGGATGGGAAAAACAAGGAGAGGTTGGTAAAAGGGTATAAATTTTCAGCTATAAGATGAAGGTTTAAGGATTTAATGTAAAACATAGTGGTAATACTGTAATGTACAATTGAAATTTGCCAAGACAATAGAACTTAAATGTCATTCCTAGAAAGAAAAGGTATACTTCTTTGTGGAATCTAAAACAAAACAAAAAACCAAAACCATCCAAAACAAATTTATAGAAAAAGAGATTAGACTTGTGGTTACCAGAGGTGGAGGGCATGAGTTGGGTTGGGGGGAGGAGTTGGAAGAATGTGATTAAAAGGTGCGAACTTCTATTTATGAGATAAATAAGTGCTAGGCATGTAATATACAGCACGACGACCATGATTTACTGCTTCATGATATACTGGAAAGTTGTTGAAGATTCATCATGAGTTCTCACCATTAGGAAAAATTTTGTCTTTTTTCTTTGTTTTCTATTTATTGTATCTATATGAGAAGATGAATGTTAGCTGGACCTATTATGGCAATTATTTCACAATTTGTATAAATCAAATCATCATGCTATATACCTTAAACTTATGCAACGATGTATGTCACTTATTTTTTAATTACACTGTGGGGAAAAGTCAAATATGTGATATAATGGATGTGTTAATTAATTAGAAGGGGAGCAGGGAGAAATACTTTCATAACGTATACCTTTGTCAAATCATCACGATGTACACTTTAAGTATCTCGCAATTTAGTCACCTATGCCTCAATAAAGCTGAAATTTAAAGAAAAGAAATCCAACAGTCAAACGTGTTAATTTATGTTCAGGACTTCAAGTGAAGAAAGTGTAACAATTTATTTTTGGACTTGCTAAGAAGTTCACAAGGCTTCCCTGGGGCTCAGAGGTTAAAGCTTCTGCCTCCAATGCGGGAGAGCCAGGTTCGATCCCTGGGTCGGGAAGATCCCCTGGAGAAGGAAATGGCAATCCGCTCCAGTATTCTTGCCTGGAGAATCCCATGGACAGAGAAGCCTAGTAGGTTACAGTCCGCAGGGTCACAAAGAGTCGGACACGACTGAGCGACTTCACCTCACCTCACAAATATTATCTAAGACGAAAAGTAATTTTCTAAGATAACCAGTTGGAATTTTAGACTTTCAAAGTTTACAAGTTATGGTCAAGTGTTGGAAACCATCCCTTTGTTAGATATAACATTTGCAGGTCAATTTATGATGTAGATATCTGCTATTCTGTAATTTCAAGGGAAGAGAAAATAATTCCTCCTTATTTTGCAGAGATTTTTTTCACAGTCTTTTGTAAAACTCCAGTCATAAGGCTCAGCACAGGAATTTTCTAGTTAGCAACAAGAGTAAAGGAGGCAGGCCTGAAAGGCTCAAAATTGACATGTGGTAAGTAACAGTACAGAGTAAGATTTTTTTTATTAATAATTGAGTTTATGGCACATATAAGTTTTTGTACCCGTAGGAGACAGTTGGGCCTAGAGGTCTGTGAGTGATTCATAGGTGATGGTCATAGAGTGAATGAGTTCCTTCCAAGAAGAGAGTTAAGACGAGGGAAGCAGAAGTCTAGGAGGGACCCCTGGGGGTGCCATTGTTATTGCTATGGGTATGGTCCTGAGTCTCACTTCCCAGGTGACTCTAGTGGTAAAGAAACCACCAGCCAATGCAGGAAATATAAGAGACAAAAGTTCGATCCCTGGGTGGGGAAGATCCCCTGGAGAAGGAAATGCCAACACACTCCAGTATTCTTGGCTGGAGAATTCCATGGACACAGAGGCCTGGTGGGCTATGGTCCACAGTGTTGCAGAGTCGGGCAGGACTGAAGCGACTTAGCATGCAGCATGCACTGGGCCTCACTATTACCATTGGCCACAGTGGAAACGTGACTAAGACTTCTGACCCAAGTCCAGAGTGTTTTCCTCTTTATCAGGGCTTAGCTAAAGTCTCCTGGAATTGTAGCCATTATGATTTTATGCCATTTTCATGACAATGTTTTGACTCTAGGAGTTCTGGTTCTGTTAGAATCACATTCCAACACAAATGCTGTTATTCTCTTCCTTAACATTTCTCATGGATATTTACTATGTGCTGTCCATGCACCAAACCAAACCCTCTCAGCAATTTTGGGAGACATGTATAGTTATTTTCAGTTTATAAATATGGAAATTGAGAGCTTAGAGAGCTGACTGTCTTGCCCGTGGGCACACAGTTTCTGTGTGGGGGAACCAGGACTGAATCCACATGGCCTAGGTCTGACTCCAGCATTCATATCCCAGGGTATGGCCACATGCTGTCCTGCTGTGTCACAGTCCCCAGCCCTGTGTCTGTGGCCATGCCATTAATCTCATCACAGTACGTGATGAGTCTGTACGTGTGTGTGGCTGCCTTTTAGCTCTGTCATAGACTGTGGTGTTTGTTTATTCTTTCCTTCACTAATATCCTATGTTTTATAGTTGATGTTATGGTAACTTTGGGTTAAGGATGGGGAACAGCCTAGAGTAAAATCACTAGGATCTGTTCTCATTAAGATAGCAGATGTGCCTTGTTTTAAAATCAGCTAAAATCTGACCTTGACAAAGCAAGCAGTGTAACAGTAGACATGGAATGGTATTATTTTTCTTGAAAACATACTTTTAGCACTAGGTACTTTTGAAAGTAAATTCAACAGACATTTTTTGAGCACTTTGAGTGAGGTACAGGGCTAGGTATCTTGGAGGAAAAAGATGACTAACAGCCCACCTTCTGACTTCAAGGAACTTGTGGTCCAATGGGGAAGACAGACCTCAGCTGTCAGTTAAGCTGAGTCAGAATCAGAATTATAAACACTCAGTTGTAACTGGAAGCTGGAGACTGGTCTGGAGCACAGGAGGGGACCCTGGAGAAGGGACCGCTGGAATGAGTAGGAACTAAAGAGGAAATGACGAGAGGGAAGATGACATGGGCAGGCGTAGAAGGTAAGAACATGTTTAGAAATGTCAGGGATCTGGGTTGTCCAGATCAGCTGGTTTATGACTAAAAAGTTAGTCATCAGAAACCAGTTTGATGAATGCCCATTCCTGAAGGATCAGTTCACTGAAATCAATTTGCTGAACTTATCACATTATCAGTTTAGTTAATATCATTCTAAGAAGTATTCATTTTGAATGTATTCAATGGTTATAAATATTTTTTTTGAGCACAACGAATGAATATTATCTTTGAAATAATATTTTAAGTATTGTTCAATTTCCTGAAACTAAGGATTCAATCTATGGCTGTATCTTTCTAAATATACTCACAAATATTTTTCGGATTATGTTCTGTGTGTACATTTTTCTTGTGAATATTGTAACAACTACAGCAATTCATGTGGGAAAAATTTTACTCTATACTGTTATCCTCTTAATTACAGTCAAATTCTATTTTGCCAACACATTGATATTCTTAAATCTCTTTAATTTCACTGAAATTCAATAAACATGACACATTTACTGACACCAAAAATGAAAGAAACTGATTCTTATGGTTTTTACAGTTTATAACAGCTTTAATTGGGTGGGAGAAATTTGTGATATTTTGTAAAATTTGCAGATGATTTAGGGGACTGTTTTTCATCATGTTGGAAGGTTGTTGTTGAATCATGCCGTTGGGATTCCTGGCCCCCAGAGGCAAAGAAATTAATCCGGGGCCAGAGTTGAGGCTTGATCGCTCAGAGCTTTTGTGTGATTGGGGCCATGGATACTCCTGAAGCCTCAATTGCCTCACTTGAGAGACGTTAACTCATTCCCCATGGTGGACAACTATCTTAATTACAATAATTCTTATTGTTTTGTTTTTACTGTTTGCTCCCTGCATCTGTAATTGCATAACTGGATTTGTTTCTAGCCGCATGAAAGCTTTTAAGTTACAAATGGTTGCTCAAACTCCTGCTACTGCTGCAACTTCCTCCAACTACTATTTGGGGCCCCTAGATCAGATATCCTCAATGTGACGATTACGAGAATATGTTGCCTCGCCAATTTAGGGACAACGCCCCTTCTCAGCTCGGAAGCAGTTATGGAACGAAAATGATGCCCCTTTCTCCTAGGCGACATAATTCTCCTAAGAGAAAAGGGGGGAATGAGAGGATAACAGGCAGGAAGGCCAGGGTTCTCCAAACGGAGGAAATAGCCTGCAAGTGTCAGACATTTTTATCTCTCTTAAGTGGCAGGAGGAAACAAACTAGCAATATTTTTTCCTTCTCTATACAAATTTAAAAGGAGGTTTCTCTTAAAATTCTGTGTTGCCATAGTGACACCTGGTTTCTCCCGAAGTTTACCAATGCCTTTTTCTTATGGAAATGTTTCTCTTAAGCTATGCTAATATGCTATATATTTACACAAACTCTGTCTTCAAGTCGGTTCCGCCTTTTGGCTCAGAACCTATTTGACAAACCAGTATGTTGTACTCAGATATTGTTTCTCTAATTTATGTAAATGAAACTATTTGTATGGTGATCTGCCCTTCTTCAAGATTCAAGTTAATCATTTCACGGCCCAAAATGAACCATTTGGTACCAAGATTATCACAAAATGCATCTTACGGGTGAGGGGCCTGGTGCCATTCTGAGTTTTAAGACATTCCTTTCTTTCATTAACAGACTGCTAGTGACTATATAACATCCAGCTGAAGACTAGCAGGGGGGTACTCTTTCTGCAGGCTTGTGATGCCTATGTCAGAAGCTTTCTCTATCTCCTTTATACTTTAATAAAACTTTATTACACAAAAGCTCTGAGCGATCAAGCCTCACCTCTGGCCCCGGATTGAATTCTTCTCCTCTGGGGGTTGTCATTCAACAACATTTCAGTGTGGAGCCTGCGGTACCCCCAACTGTCTCCAGTCTCATCAGATTGCTAGGAGTAGAGACTAGAGATCAGAAGGGAGGTATTAAGAAAACAGGGAAGGGAAAACAAGAAAAACAGGGGCTCAGAATTCTGGTCCTGACTCTTTTCAACTTTTACAGTACAAATTCTGCAAACACATTTTAAATAACTAAAGATATTTGATAAATTCTTCAACAGGTGTTTTTTTTTTGCAGAATTTTCCTAGTGGCCAAGTCCAGACTCATGGGGTAGGGGTGGAGTTACCCACAGCTGATAGCAGGTGGGAGGCCTGAGTGTCAGAACTGAGTTTTGCAAAGGTAAGATTAGACAAGTCTTTGCTCAGTGAAGAAGTTGGAGCCCTCCGTGTCGTGTGAAGGGCCACTATGAACTTTTTTCCCCTAAATGTGGGACAGAAACATCTTTGAGGCAAATATTGAGGGGACCTCTTTTATCTAAATGGATATGCAATTAATATGAATTATGGGGAGAGTAGAATCCTATGGATCTAACAAGTGTCAGAATAAAAGATGAAACTCAGTATTTCATTGGGGCTTAACTTCATGTGTTCCTTTGAAGACAAAGACTAATTCTAATGTAAATTTAAGATACACTGTTTTTTTTTTCCCAATGGGAACAGGAGTGTGAAGAGAAAATGTTCTTCACGATTTAGCTTTAAATAAGTCTTTAGTCTAATTAAATAATGAAAGTACATTTGTCACATATATTTTTATTTATATACCTGTATGTAAGTGATAGTGATTTCGCTCAGCCGTGTCTGACTCTTTGCGACCCCATGGACAGTAGCTTGCACCAGGCTCCTCCATCCACGGGATTTTCTAGGCAAGAGTACTGGAGTGGGTTGCCATTTCCTTCTCCAGAGAATCTTCCCAACCCAGGGATCGAACCCAGGTCTCCTGCGTTGTAGACACTTTACCATCTGAACCACTAATATATCTATATACATAAATATAAATATATATATATTTACACATATCTATATTGTTATTGTTTAGTTGCTAAGTCATGTCCAGTTCTTTGCGACATCATGGACTGTAGCCTGCCAGGCTTCTCTACCCATGGGATTTTCCAGGCAAGAATACTGGAGTGGGTTACCATTTCCTTCTCCAGGGGATCTTCCTGACCCAGAGATGGAACCTGCGTCTCCTGCTTGTCATGTGGATTCTTTACTGCTGAGCCACCTGGAAAGCCCCTACATATATCTATAAATAAAACTATCTTTTCCCCCTAAAACTGCAAATTGCTTGGTTTATTGTTTCAGTTGATAGTTGTCATGAGGAACTGCCAATATTATACATGATGATCCAACTCTTTTTTCTCATCTTATAATCTTCCTGCTTTTTGTTTTAAGTTTATTTCATTTTCTCTAACTCCTTTGCCATTTCCTTGGTCTGATCATCTCTGTGGCTCACCGGGCCAACTACAATAGTCTTCTTAATCAATCTCCTTGTTTCTCCTCTGTTCACTTCAATCTATCATGTATAGTTAATACATCCACTCTAGTGATATTAAGGTACAATGATGTATCACTCTAAGGACATATTAAAAACAAACACACCTAAAACAAAACCAAATCAAAACAAAACTGAGAAACTATGGCTCTTTACTCTCTAAAGAGTAGCTTCCATAAATTCCTAACCTTGGCTCTTATGTCCCATTCAGACACACCTGTGAGCTGCCTCCTGGTTAACAACCATCTGCAACACCTTACTTTCCAGCCAAACTGTAGTGCTATGTACTGTTCCCCAATATGCCCTGCCTACATTTTCTGACTTTTGCAGAATACCTAACTTAGATTAAGCTACCTCCCATCTCTCCATTTGGAATGAATCTCTTTCATGAGCAGAGTGCTTCTTCAGAGGCTAACACCTACTGTTTTGTGTTGCAATATTGGTGCACCTGTCTTTTCTTCCAACTCTAGGCTGTAATTTCTTCAAGACATGGATCCCATAGCATGATCCTAGTGCTTTATGACAAGTAGGAATCCAATGATTGTTTTTTAAATTGAGTTCTTTCAGCAGAAAAGTGTCAATGAAGCATCAGAGAGTTCCAGTTATGATCCTTCATAGCAAGGGGACAATGGCATCCTGGCCCTTCTCTAGGCTGTGGAGTATCTCTGATCCAATTCTGTTCCAAGTAACCTTGGTTGCTACTCTGTTGGCTACTGTTCTTGGTGAGTAATAGGGAGAGAAGTTCAAATTGTCAGCAAAGTTTCCCGATCATTTGCTCCTTCACTTTCAAGACTAACAAAGGGCTGATTAAGCTTTTAGCAGAAATTCAGCTTTAGCAACAAAGGGTTTATTTGGTGAGGTTTGGAATTTATGTGAAATTTGGAACTTAAGGGGATTTGGAATAATTTGGAATGTAGGGGTCATTTGCTTTACACATAGTCAATTTTATAGACATTTCCTCCTAGAATTTCTTCTTCAGGGATTTCCAAAACAATTTGTCCCAACCATGACTTGAAACAAATCTGTATTATCTATTAGCCTGACTAAACAATCTTCACTGCCTGTAGGTTTATCCAGAATGGACAGGAAAAGTGTAAACTTCTAGTGTGGCTCCTAAAAGATAAATCAGCCCTACATTTTGTTCTTGCAAGTAAAGCAGGATTAAGATTGTTATGCTTCAAGGGCTCCATGTTTCTTCCTTCAGACCACACAAAATCCAAAGAATACAAAAAGGACAAATTAGAAATGTTATAGTCATCCTTCTCCTAGCCACCGAGTTTCTGTTCTCTGAAACGACCAATGTTATGCAATGTTCAGTTCAGTTCAGTTCAGTCGCTCAGTCATGTCTGACTCTTTGTGACCCCATGAATTGCAGCATGCCAGGCCTCCCTGTCCATCACCAACTCCCGGAGTTCACCCAAACTCATGTAATGTTACTATTAATTAAATGATGTTTCTGTTATTATTAATGAAATGATATACTTCTGTTGAAGAAAACTGTTGGATTTCTGGATTTGCATGGATGCATATGAGTCAGCAGATATGGGCAATCTGATAGGCTGATGAAATCTTGTCTGCCATCCTTTTAAGATAAATCATTTATAGGAGAAAAGAAATGAAAAATTTATGCCTTTTATCTTTATCATTGTCGTTAATCAACAAACATGTATTACTAATTACTCTCTGGATTCATTGAACAGTGGGGATAATAGGAGTTATCATTTTTCTTGGTTAGAGGAGAAAAGAATGGTTCCTGCCCTAAAGTAATGCTACTGAAACTTTAGGATGCTGTGTCTCAAGCTCTAACTTGAGTGTTTTGTCATTTTGGTATTCAGGAAGTTGTGGTATTCCACCCTATTTAGACTTTGCTTATCCAATAAATGAGTTGAATGAGACAACGTTTGAAACTGGAACTACTCTGAGATACAAATGTCGTCCTGGCTATACGATGAGTTCAAAAAGTTACTTTCTTATCTGCAAGGCAACAGGCAATTGGAATTACAGAGAGTTTTGTGTCAGTAAGTATGAACATTCATTTCTCTTATTTGTGCTTTGTCCTTCTTAGCAAAGTTGCCTCAGGAACTAAGCTTTATAAATGCAAATGAGTATCTCTGATCACTAAGGAACAATCCAGTTGGTCAGTTACTGATTTCAATGTACCCATGTGTGCCACTTTTGGAATAAAACAAACAAATGAATAAAGCAAACAAATTAGGAGCCACCTAGTTGCAGTGAAAAATAAATCTATCATTTACAATCTATTCATTAAATACTTTTTTCAGAAGTGAACTGCAAATTCATTTTAATACACTGAAAACTAGATTCATTTATGAAAATTATGTGTCTAGAAAATGACAATACAAAAGAAAACTCATCCCAAATCCTGTGTTTGGAAGAAGATGCTGTTATTCACTCTTAACTGAGAATAAATTCTGTGATGTTTTTCTAGTAGTATGGATATACACATGCAATCTATACTTTTTTGATACCTTTTGTGACCAAGGACATGTATTTTGAGTGGCTTAAGTTCTAAGTACACACTGGAGATGTAGAATAGAGCTTAGTTCCCTGGTCAGTATGTTAAATTCTGGACCATAGACTTCATTACCACAATGATCCATCAGCTCTCTTTTCTAATGCCATATCCTTGAGTACATGGAATCACTAATCATCATTCTAATTTTTCTCACAGAAAAACGATGTGGAAACCCAGGAGAATTACTTAATGGGCAAGTGATAGTTAAGACAGATTACTCTTTTGGATCAGAAATAGAATTCAGCTGTTCAGAAGGGTGAGTGTGAGGCAATCTAGAGATACTTTTCTTTTAAATTGAAAATTTAAAATAGCTAATGTATAATATAATATATATTTCAAAACCAAACATGATATAAAAGGTATCCACTGAGAATTTTCACTTTCATTCTATTGCCATCACCATACTCCTTTCCATCTTTAAACAGGGATAAACTTATATTTGCATCTCATGTATTTTTCTAGTGTTTACTTTTACAAATACAAGTTAAGAAATTAGTATGTATTCTTATTTGACAACTTTCCAATAGGAAAATTAGTCTTAAATCTCTTAAATCTTGCTTTATATTTTATTTATCAATATAAACTGAAGATGTCTCTGTGTTTGTGCATAGAGAGATTTCTCATTAATTCCCTTTTATGCCTGCACAGGATTTTATTGTGTGATGTAGTGTGGGCTGATAATCTCTTTGATGAATCCATGAATTTTCCAATCTTTTTCTGTTCTGAACTATGCACTAATGCATTACCTTGTATATATAAATTATATCTGTAGGGTAAATTTCCATGGTAGGAATCCTGGGTCAAAGAGTACATGATTTGAAAATTTGAAAACTATTTCCAAATTGCTGTCTGTAGGAGTTACATGGTTTTGCAGAGTATACAAATGTCTCTCACCATAAATTTTCCAACTAAGTTTGCTGTCAAAGCTTCAATGCTTGTAAAAATGTTGAAAAATTTCCAATTTAAGAGGTAAAAATGAAATCTTACTATAGTTTAAATGTATATTTCTCTTATTCTGAGTAAAATTCAGCATGTTTTAATAAGAGATGTTTGTATTTATTCAATATTTGTGAATTACTTGGCATATCCTTTGCCTATTTTTACTATTAACTAGTTGGGCATTTTATTCTTAATTTTTAAGGTATATGGATATACATATTCACATGGATTTGTGTCTGTTAGGGTTCACACCTTGTTTCTGATGTGAGCTACAACTTTGCCTTCAAAGTTTTTCTTTTGACTTGGCTTTGGTGCATGAACGCATGTATGCTAAGTTGCTTCAGTCATGTTTGACTCTTTTTGACCCTATGAACTGTAGCCCACCAGGTTCTTCTGTCCATGGGATTCTCCAGGCAAGAATACTGAGTGGATCTCCTCTTCCAGGGGATCTTCCTGACCCAGGGAATGAACCCACGTCTTTTGTATCTCGTGCACTGCAGGCAAATTCTTTACCCACTGAGCCACCTGGGAAGCCCCTGGCTTTGGTATATGTTGTCAAATTTATCAGTCCTCCTTTTAAAATGGCGTCTGAATTTGTCTTAATTTAAAAGGCCTTCCCAAATACAAGGTTTTGAACTATTTGCCTAGCTTTCTTCTATACTTTTATGTTTTCATATTTTTTAATGTTAAAAGCTTTGATCCATTTGGAGTCAATATATACTATACAGTATGAGGTACATATCCCAGTCTATATTTTTCCATATGACTTTCCTGTTATCTCAACACCATTTATTAAAAAGTCCATCTTCAACTTACTGATTTGAGATTGTTTTTGGATACTATATGGAATTCTCATATATATCTGGGTCTATTTGTAGACTTTCTATTCAATTATTGTTTTGTCTATATATTTATATACACATTGCACAGTCTTCTACTTATTGATGTTTTATAATATGTTTTAATAGTAGTATGGGTAGTCCTATCTAATTACTTTTCTTTTTTAGGATTTTCCTAATAATACTTGTTTACCTTTCTACATGAACTTTAAAGTTAGGCATATTTTAATATCATGTTGATTAGCTTTTAACTTTATTTTAGGAGAATGGATTTTTTTTTTTTTTTAATGCTGAGTCTCTCTAGACATGAATATGTTATTGTAGGGAAGACAAAACTTTACTTCTACCCTCTTAGGATCTCTGACTGGGCCTGAGAATTAAGTTGACATAACACAGATTAATAGGAGAAAACTATACCAATCTTATTTTTGCATGTACATGGGAGCCTTCACAGGAAAGTGAAGACCTTCAAAATGATTAGGCCTATGTGCTATATGTTAATTTTTTTTTTTTTTTGCTGGAATATAATTGCTTTCCTATGGCTTCCCTGGTGGCTTAGATGGTAAAGAATCTACTTGCAATGCAATGCGGGAGACCCAGGTTTGATCCTTGGGTCGGGAAGATCCCCTGGAGAAGGAAATGACAACACACTCCAGTGTTCTTGCCTGGAGAATTCCATGGATAAAGGAGCCTGGCAGGCTAATATCCATGGGGTTGCAAAGAGTTGGACATGACTGAGCAACTAATGCACGTGTTAGTTTCTGCTCTACAAAAAGGGAATCAGTTATATGTATACATCTATCGCCTCCTTTCTAGATCTCTCCCTACCATCCCATCCATCTAGGTTATCCCAGAGCACTGAGCTGAGTCCCCTGTGCTTTACTATAGGTTCCCACCAGCTATCTATTTTACACATGGTAGTGTGTATATGTCAGACCTAGTCTCCTGATCATTCCACTCTCCTTTTCCTGCTGTGTTATATGCCCATTCTCTATGTCTGTGTCTCTGTTCCTGCCCGGAAACTAGGTTCATCTGTAACTTTTTTCTAGATTCCACATACATGCATTAATATACCATATTCATTTTTTTCTTTCTGACTTACTTCACTCTGTATGACAGATTATAGGTCCATCCACATGGGCCAATTTTGTTCCCTTATATGGTGAATAATATTCCATTGTATGTATGTACTACATCTTTATCTATTCATCTGTTAATGGATACTAGGTTGTTTCCATGTCCTGGCTATTGTAAACAGTGCTACAGTGAACACTGGGGTACCTGTGTCTTTTTGAATTATGGTTTTCTCAGGATATATGCCCGGCAGTGGGATTGCTGGGTCATAAGGTAGTTCTATGTTTACTTTTTCAAGGAACCTCCACACAGTTCGCCATAGTGGCTGTATCAATTTACATTCCCAACAACAGTGCAAGAGGGTTCCCATTTCCCCACACCCTCTCCAGCATTTATTGCTTGTAGATTTTTGATGATGTCCACTATCATCAGAGTGAGGTGATACCTCATTGTAATTTTGATTAACATTTCTCTAATAATTAGTGATGTTGAGTATATTTTTGTGTGCCTTTTGACCATCTGTATGTCTTCCTTGAAGAAATGTTTATTTAGGTCTTCTGCCCATTTTCTCTTGGGTTTTTTCTTTGATATTGAGCTCTGTGGGCTATTTATATAACTTGAAGATTAATCTTTTGTCTGTTGCTTTGTTTGAAAATATTTTTCTCATTCTAAGGGTTGTCTTTTTGTCTTGTTTATGGTTTCCTTTGCTATGAAAAAGTTTTCTAAGTTTAATTAAATTCCATTTGTTTATTTTTATTTTTATTTTCATTACTTTAAGAGGTGTGTCCAAAAAGATCTTGCTGTGATTTCTGTTGGAAAAAAGTGTTTTTCCTGTGTTTTCCTCTAAGAATAAGTGTTCAGTCTTGCAGTAGGTCTTTAATCCATTTTGAGTTTATTTTTGTGTATGGAATTAGGTAGTGTTCTAATTTCATTATTTAGCACATATCAATAGCTGTCCAGTTCTCCCAGTACCACTTATTGAAGTTACTATCTTTTCTCCTGTGTATGTTCTTACCTCCTTTACCATAGATTTGGTGACTATATGGGTTTATTTCTGGGCTTTCTATCCTGTTCTGTTGATCTATATTTCTGTTTTTGTGACAATAGTATACTATCTAGATTACTGTAACTTTGTAATATAGTCAGGGAGCCTGAATCTTCCAGCTCTCTTTCTTTTTCAAGATTGCTTTGACTATTCAGGATATTTTGTATTTCCATACAAATTATAAATTTTTTTTTGTTCTAATTGTGTGAGAAATACCATTGTTAATTTGATAGGGATTGCACTGAATCTGTAGATTGCTTTGGGTAGCATATTCATTTTCATGATATTGATTCTTCTCAATCAAGAATATGGTCTATCTCTCCAACTGTTTGTGTTATCTTTGACTCTTTTCATCAGTGTTTTATAATTTTCGGAGTACACCCCTTTTGTCTCCTTAGGTAGGTTTATTCCTAGGTATTTTATTCTTTTTGTTGTAAATGGGATTGTTTCCTTAATTTCTCTTTCTAATCTTTTGCTGTTAGTGTATAGGAATGCAAGAGAGTTCTTTGCATTAATATTGTATCCTGAAGCTTTATCAAGTTCATTGGTTAACTTTAGTGTTTTTCTGGTGGCATCTTTAGGATTTTCTATGTATAGTATCGTGTCATCTGCAAACAATGATAACCTGGGTTCCTTTTTTTTTTTTTTTTCTCGTTTTTCTTCTCTGGGTTCTTTTTCTAACCTGGACTCCACTTTTTTTTTTTTTTCTTTTTCTTCTCTGATTGCCATGACTAGGACTTCCAAACTATGTTGAACAATAGTGGTGAGAGTGTTTCCAGTTTTTTGCCACTGAGAATGATGTTTGCCATGGGTTTGTCATATATAGCCTTTATTATGTTGAGGTAGATTCCCTCTATGTTCACTTTCTGGAGAGTTTCCCCCCCCCCCCCCCAACAAATGGGTGTTGAATTTTGTCAAAAACTTTTTCTGCATCTACTGAGATGATCATACTGTTTACATTCTTCATTTTGTTAATGTAGTGTATCACATAAGTTGATTTGTATGTATAGAAGAATCTTTGTATCCTTGGGATAAATCTCACTTGACCATCGTTTATGAGCCTTTTTGCATATTATTGGATTCTATTTGCTAATATTTTGTTGAAGATTTTTGAGTCTATTTTTATCAGTGATATTGGTGCACAATCTTTTTTGTGATATCTTTGTCTGATTTTGATATCAGGGTGATGGTAGCCTCATATAACGAGTTTGGGAGTGTTCCTCCTTCTGCATTTTTTTGGGGAGGTTTGAGGATAGGCATTAGATGCTTTCTAAATATTTGATAAAATTTGCCTGTGAAGCCATCTGGTCTTAGAAGATTTTTAATTACAGTTTCTATCTGGTTACTTGTGATTGGTCTGTTTATATTTTCGAATTCCTCCTGGTTCAGTCTTGGAAAATTGTCCTTTTCTTCCAGGTTGTCTATTTTGTTGGCATATAATTGCTTCTAGCAGTCTCTTATAGTCCTTTGTATTTCTATGGTATCAATTATAATTTCTCCTTTTTAATTTCTAATGTTATTGATTTGAGTCCTCTCTCTTTTTTTCTTGATGATTCTGGATAAAGGTTTATATATTTTATTTATCTTCTCCAAGAACCAACTTTTAGTTATATTGATTTTTGTTACTGTTTTATTCATTTCTATTTCATTTATTTCTTCTCTGACCTCTTCTTTCCTTTTACTAACTTTGGGGTTTTTGTTGTTGTTGTTCTTTCTTTAGTTTCTTTAGATGTAAGGTTAGATTGCTTATTTGAGACTATTCTTGTTTCTTCAGTTGAGGTTGAATCGCTATAACTTTCCTTTTAGAATTACTTTTGCTGTACTCCATAGGTTTTGAATTGTCCTGTTTTTGTTGTCATTTGTTTCTGCGTATAAATTTTTTTTTTCCCCTTTGATTTCTTCAGTGATCTCTTGGTTATTAAGCAGGGCACTGTTTAGTTTCCATGTGTTTACATTTTAGTTTTTTTCCTTGTAATTAATTTCTAATCTCGATCTGTTGTGGTCAGAAAAGATGCTTGATACAATTTCAATTTTCTTAAATGTTTCAAGGCTTGGTTTGTGACCAAAGATGTGATCTATCCTGGAGAATATTCCATGTGCACATGAGAAGAAATTGTGTTTTGCAACTTTCAAGTGAATGTCCTATCAATATCCATCAAATCTATCTAGTCTATGATGTCATTTAAAGCTGTATTTCTTTATTTATTTTCTGTCTGGATGATATGCCTGTTGGTGTAAGTGGGGTGTTAATGTCCCCCACTACTATTGTGCTACTATCAATTTTCCCTTTTATGGCAGTTAGCATTTGCCTTATATATTGAGGGGCTCCTATGCTGGGTGCATAAATACTTATAATTGTTACATTTTCTTCTTGGATTGATCCCATGATCAATATGTAGTGTCCTCCCTTATCTCTTGTAACTCTATTTATTTTAAAGTCTATTTTGTCTGATATGAGAATTGCTACTCCCACTTTCTTTTCATTTCCATTTGCATGGAATATCTTTTTCCATCCTCTCACTTTATGTCTGTATATGTCCCTAAGTCTGAAGTGGGTTTCTTGTGAAGAGAAGAAGTAAAGTGAAGTCGCTCAGTAGTGTCCAACTCTTTGCGACCCCGTGGACTGTAGCCCACCAGGCTCCCCCATCCGTGGAATTCTCCAGGCAAGAACACTGGAGTGGGTTGCAATTTCCTTCTCCAGGGGATCTTCCTGACCCAGGGATCAAACCCAGTCTCTCACATTGCAGGCAGACGCTTTAACCTCTGAGCCACCAGGGAAGCCCTTGGGTTTCTTGTAGGCAGCATATATATGGGTCTTATTTTTGCATTCATTCAGCCAGTCTGTGCCTTTTGATTGGAGCACTTAATCCATTTACTTTCAAGGTAATTATTGACATGTATGTTCCTATTACCATTTTCTTAATTGTTTTTGCTTGTTTTTGTTGTTCTTCCTTTTCTCTTGGGTTTCATACCTAGAGAATTTGTTGTAAAGCTAGTTTGGTGATGCTGAATTCTTTTAGTTTTGCTTTTCTCCACCAAATCTGAATGAGATCCTTGCTGGGTAATCTTGGTTGTAGGTTTTTCCCTTTCATCACTTTATATCCTGCCATTCCCTTCTGGCTTGAAGAGTTTCTGCTGAAAAATCAGCTGACAACTTTATGGGGATTCCCTTGTATGTTATTTCTTACTTTTCCCTTCCTGCTTTTAACATCTTTTCTTTGAATTTACTTTTTGTTCATTTGACTGATATGTGTTTTTTCTTGGGTTTATCTTATATGAGACTCTCTGTGCTTCATGGACATCAGTGGATATTTACTTTCCCATGGGGAAAGTTTTCAACTATAATCTCTTAAAATATTTTCTCAAACCCTTTCTCTTTCTCTTCTTCTGGACTCCTACAATTTGAATTGTTGGTGCATTTAGTGTCCCAGAAGTCTCTGAAACTGCCCTCAATTCCTTTCATTCTTTTTTCTTCATTCTGTTCCATGGCAGTTATTTTCACTCTTCTATTTTCCAGCTCACAAATTGATTTTTCTGGTTCTGTTATTGCTATTATTCCTTCTAATGTGTTTTTCATTTCATTTATTGTATTGTTCACCACTGTTTGTTCAGTCATTTAGTTCTTCTAGGTCCTCGTTAAATATTTGTTGTATTTTCTGGATCTATGCCTCCATTCTTTTCCCAAGATTTTGGGTCATTTCTACTGTCATTACTTTGAACTCCTTTTCAGATATGTTGCCTATTTCCTCTTCATTTATTTGGTCTTGTAGGTTTTCAACCTTGTAATATATGTTTTTGTGGTCTCTTTTTTTTTTTTCTGATAGGTGAGGCTGTGTCCCTGTCTTACTTGTTTAGCCTGAGGTTTCCAGCGCTGGAGTTGCTGGCAGTTGGGCAGAGCCAGGTTTTGGTGCTGAGATGAGGCCCTCCAGGATAACTCACTCTTATTAATATTCCCTTTGGTCTGAGGTTCTCTGTTAGTCCAGTAGTTTGGATGCAACTCTCTCACTACAGGAGCTGACTCCTGACCTCCAGGGCAAAAAGAAAGAAAAAGAAAAAAAAAATATAACAATAACAAAGAACAAAAGGTAAAATTAGAAAATTAAAAATATATTAGAGAAAATAAAAACATAAATGAAACAAAAACATAGGAAAGCAGAAACAAAACAGCAAAAATGAAAAGAGAAGAAAAAGGGTGTGGAAAAAGGCCTTGACTGTAGGGGGGCAGGTCTTAGGAGAGAGTGGGGCTTAGGCAGGTGTGGGGCATAGGCTCAGGACCAGTTCTGGGAGGTGATGGAGGCAGGACTTAGGGCTCAGCAGAGCTGGAAGGTACCTCAATGGTCCAAGGTCAGGCAACAGGACCCCAACAGGCTCTCCAGGGTCCAAGTTGGAGGGGGAAACAATGGTTCCATTCCCTTCCAATCCAATCCTTGGAATGTTTCTCCTCATCTCTGCTGAGCCCCTCACTGGATGGTCCTCAGCTGAGTGTGGGAACCCATCTCCCCCAGATGCATCTCAGGAGCACTGGGTCTGCTGGCGCCTACTTTTCCTCCCTTCTTCCCTCTCTCTCTCTCTTGCCCACAGGAACCCTGCAGCTAGAGGGGGCCTCAGAGGGTGAAGGTTCAGGTCTGAGATCCCAGTAGGCTTCCTAGGGTTTGAGTGGGTAGGGGAAATGATGGCTGTGTTGACTTTTGATCCTGTGATTCCCCCAAGGTCTCTCCACATCCCCACTGTGGGTGGCCCTCTCCCAGCTTGGGAATCCCTTTTCTCCCCCCAGCTGTGCCTCAGGGGTGCCAGTTCCTCCCGCTTCCACTTCTCCTCCCCCTTCCCTTCCCCCACATCCTACCTGGTAACACAGGAGTTCCTCCCATCCTTACGTGTCTGAGGTCCACCACCGGTGCCTGGTAGATGCCCTAGCTGTGAGGAGATGTGAACTCCATGTCCTCCTACACTGCCACATTTACCCCACCCTTTATATATTAGATTGAGCAAAGAATATTTGTGGATCACCTGGAGAAGGAAATGGTAACCCAATCCAGTATTCCTGCCTGGAAAATCCCATGGACAGAGGAGCCTGGTGGGCTACTGTCCATGGGGTCACAAAGAGTTGGACACAACTTAGTGACTAAATAGCAATGACAGCAATGAAAATATATATGGTATAAGCGTTATTTTTAACATGATCTTTTAGTACAGATTTCTCTTGGCCTCAATACTCTTATTTCAGGTGATAAAAATGTTCTTTCCTCCTGGTATAGAAAAGTCATCTTTCACATGGGAATTTGGTCTGCTTTCTTGAAGAAAAGGGGAGGTCAGAAGTTTCTTGCATCTGCTAATTTTGGGGTAACTTTAGCTGAAAATAATACTGATGCCAAAATGGTCTGTTTTGGGGTGCTATACCCTATTCATTTTAGTGTTTTTCTCTTGTTTCTTTAAAAGTGTTTCAATATTTTCTTTCTGCATTTCTTGAAGTGATTAAACCTAGGTATTTTAGTTTTGCTATTTTATTTATTTATTTTTAATTTTTTACTCATTTTGTTTAATTTTTGGCTGTGGTGGATCTTTGTTACTGCAAGGGCTTTAGTCTAGTGGCAAGTGGTGCTACTCTCTAATTGTGGTGCTCTGGCTTCTCATTGTGGTGGCTTCTCTTGTTTCAGAGCACAGGGTGTGTGGGCTTTGGTATTTGTGATGCATGGGCTCAGTAATTGTGGCCCCTGGGCTCTAGAGTACAGGCTCAATTGTGGTGTACAGGCTTAGTTGCTCTGCAGTATGTGGAATCTTCCTGGACCAGGGATCAAACTCATATCTCCTGCATTAGCAGGTGGATTCTTTACCACTGAGCCACCAAAGAAGCCCCTATTTTTGCTACTTTAAATGGATCATTTCTTCCATTAAATACTGTAACATTATATGTGTATTTATATATAAATATGCTTGATTTCTGCATGTAAACTTGATACCTAAACTAACTTTCTAAATTATTTTATTATTTATATTAGTTTTTCAGTTTAATTCTCTTGGGATTACCCAGTTTGCAATCATATATCCTCTGCAAAGAATGATTATTTCCATTTTCATACTTTTTTTAATTGTACTTTTTTTGGTCTATATCAGTTATATTAGTTAGAACTAACTCAAGTATATATATATATATATATATATATATATATATATATATATGGATTTGATATAGGAATCTGTCTTGATAACAGTCTGACAGCTGGCGAAAATGTACAGGAGGCTGTTTCTTCTATGTTTGTTATTGTGACCTGAGGTCAGCAGGGAAAGCAGTCAAAAAAGGAATGTGGATTTGAAGTGGGAGATGCAAAACCAAAAGAGGAATGGAGTATACTCCACATGGCTGAGTGGAGTATAGAGTGGAAGTCATAGTATGTACTAGAGTATACCCATGAGTATAGACTGGGATTCATATTGTTCTTTCATTACCTCTTAGCCTTTGACTTCAAAGATGAGAATGTCTTATAGAAGTGGTTGCCCTTCTCTACAGTGCTAATGTACTTGGATCAGAAGTTGGACTATGTGAAGGAGGACATCCTCCAGGAGCTGGATTTGCTGTAATTCTGGCTGTGTGTTATGGCACCCAGGTGATGGAGCAAAGAAGCAAAAATATGTGTTAACTGTAGGCACATCTTATGCTGTGATTTGATCTTTTAAGCATATACAGAACTTGGCTATTAATTCACTCACAGAGCACAATAACTTGGCATTATGCATGAATGAAAATCCTGGACAAATTTCTCCTTAGGTTAAGTTGATGCAGTTCAAATCTATCAGGGTCCACCCCTTGTCAAAATTGGCATTTATATGCACTTGTTTTAACCATATTTAGTTTAACTTCCAGATCAAGGCAATAGCAAAATTATGCTTCCAACTTACATAATGCAACTATCTCTTATACAACTGAAAACATGCTAACTTCCTCTCCCAAAGACCATCCTCTTTAAGCAAAATCATACTTCTTTGATATCCTGTAATTTATTTTTTTTTATTTATTTTTTTTCTAAAAAGATGTATTCTTTTATTTTATTTTTTTTAATTTTAGTTTTTTATTTTTTAAATTTTAAAATCTTTAATTCTTACATGCATTCCCAAACATGAACCCCCCTCCCACCACCCTCCCCATAACATCTTTCTGGGTCATCCCCATGCACCAGCCCCAAGCATGCTGTATCCTGCGTCAGACATAGACTGGCGATTCAATTCACATGATAGTATACATGTTAGAATGTCATTCTCCCAAATCATCCCACCCTCTCCCTCTCCCTCTGAGTCCAAAAGTCCGTTATACACATCTGTGTCTCTTTCCCTGTCTTGCATACAGGGTCGTCATTGCCATCTTCCTAAATTCCATATATATGTGTTAGTATACTGTATTGGTGTTTTTCTTTCTGGCTTACTTCACTCTGTATAATCGGCTCCAGTTTCATCCATCTCATCAGAACTGATTCAAATGAATTCTTTTTAACGGCTGAGTAATACTCCATTGTGTATATGTACCACAGCTTTCTTATCCATTCATCTGCTGATGGACATCTAGGTTGTTTCCATGTCCTGGCTATTATAAACAGTGCTGCGATGAACATTGGGGTACATGTGTTTCTTTCAATTCTGGTTTCCTCGGTGTGTATGCCCAGCAGTGGGATTGCTGGGTCATAAGGTAGTTCTATTTGCAATTTTTTAAGGAATCTCCACACTGTTCTCCATAGTGGCTGTACTAGTTTGCATTCCCACCAACAGTGTAGGAGGGTTCCCTTTTCTCCACACCCTCTCCAGCATTTATTGCTTGCAGATTTTTGGATCGCAGCCATTCTGACTGGTGTGAAGTGGTACCTCATTGTGGTTTTGATTTGCATTTCTCTAATAATGAGTGATGTTGAGCATCTTTTCATGTGTTTGTTAGCCATCCGTATGTCTTCTTTGGAGAAATGTCTATTTAGTTCTTTGGCCCATTTTTTGATTGGGTCGTTTATTTTTCTGGAATTGAGCTGCATAAGTTGCTTGTATATTTTTGAGATTAGTTGTTTGTCAGTTGCTTCATTTGCTATTATTTTCTCCCATTCAGAAGGCTGTCTTTTCACCTTGCTTATATTTTCCTTTGTTGTGCAGAAGCTTTTAATTTTAATTAGATCCCATTTGTTTATTTTTGCTTTTATTTCCAGAATTCTGGGAGGTGGACTATAGAGGATCCTGCTGTGATTTATGTCTGAGAGTGTTTTGCCTATGTTCTCCTCTAGGAGTTTTATAGTTTCTGATCTTACATTTAGATCTTTAATCCATTTTGAGTTTATTTTTGTGTACGGTGTTAGAAAGTGATCTAGTTTCATTCTTTTACAAGTGGTTGACCAGTTTTCCCAGCACCACTTGTTAAAGAGGTTGTCTTTACTCCATTGTATATTCTTGCCTCCTTTGTCAAAGATAAGGTGTCCATATGTGTGTGGATTTATCTCTGGGCTTTCTATTTTGTTCCATTGATCTATATGTCTGTCTTTGTGCCAGTACCATACTGTCTTGATGACTGTGGCTTTGTAGTAGAGCCTGAAGTCAGGCAAGTTGATTCCTCCAGTTCCATTCTTCTTTCTCAAGATTGCTTTGGCTATTCGAGGTTTTTTGTATTTCCATACAAATCTTGAAATTATTTGTTCTAGTTCTGTGAAAAATATGGCTGGTAGCTTGATAGGGATTGCATTGAATTTGTAAATTGCTTTGGGTAGGATACTCATTTTCACTATATTGATTCTTCCAATCCATGAACATGGTATATTTCTCCATCTATTAGTGTCCTCTTTGATTTCTTTCATCAGTGTTTTATAGTTTTCTATATATAGGTCTTTAGTTTCTTTAGGTAGATATATTCCTAAGTATTTTATTCTTTTTGTTGCAATGGTGAATGGAATTGTTTCCTTAATTTCTTTTTCTACTTTCTCATTATTCGTGTATAGGAATGCAAGGGATTTCTGTGTGTTGATTTTATATCCTGCAACTTTACTATATTCATTGATGAGCTCTAGTAATTTTCTGGTGGAGTCTTTAGGGTTTTCCATGTAGAGGATCATGTCATCTGCAAACAGTGAGAGTTTTACTTCTTCTTTTCCAATTTGGATTCCTTTTATTTCTTTTTCTGCTCTGATTGCTGTGGCCAAAACTTCCACAACTATGTTGAATAGTAGCGGTGAAAGTGGACACCCTTGTCTTGTTCCTGACTTTAGGGGAAATGCTTTCAATTTTTCACCATTGAGGATAATGTTTGCTGTGGGTTTGTCATAGATAGCTTTTATGATGTTGAGGTATGTTCCTTCTATTCCTGCTTTCTGGAGAGTTTTTATCATAAATGGATGTTGAATTTTGTCAAAGGCCTTCTCTGCATCTATTGAGATAATCATATGGTTTTTATTTTTCAATTTGTTAATGTGGTGAATTACATTGATTGATTTGCGGATATTGAAGAATCCTTGCATCCCTGGGATAAAGCCCACTTGGTCATGGTGTATGATCTTTTTAATGTGTTGTTGGATTCTGATTGCTAGAATTTTGTTGAGGATTTTTGCATCTATGTTCATCAGAGATATTGGCCTGTAGTTTTCTTTTTTTGTGACATCTTTGTCAGGTTTTGGTATTAGGGTGATGGTGGCCTCATAGAATGAGTTTGGAAGTTTACCTTCCTCTGCAATTTTCTGGAAGAGTTTGAGTAGGATAGGTGTTAGCTCTTCTCGAAATTTTTGGTAGAATTCAGCTGTGAAGCCGTCTGGACCTGGGCTTTTGTTTGCTGGAAGATTTCTGATTACAGTATCCATTTCCGTGCTTGTGATGGGTCTGTTAAGATATTCTATTTCTTCCTGGTTCAGTTTTGGAAAATTGTACTTTTCTAAGAATTTGTCCATTTCTTCCACGTTGTCCATTTTATTGGCATACAACTGCTGATAGTAGTCTCTTATGATCCTTTGTATTTCTGTGTTGTCTGTTGTGATCTCTCCATTTTCATTTCTAATTTTATTGATTTGATTTTTCTCTCTTTGTTTGTTGATGAGTCTGGCTAATGGTTTGTCAATTTTATTTATCCTTTCAAAGAACCAGCTTTTGGCTTTGTTGATTTTTGCTATGGTCTCTTTTGTTTCTTTTGCATTTATTTCTGCCCTAATTTTTAAGATTTCTTTCCTTCTACTAACTCTGGGGTTCTCCAACTCTTCCTTTTCTAGTTGCTTTAGTTGTAGAGTTAGGTTGTTTATTTGACTTTTTTCTTGCTTCTTGAGGTATGCCTGTATTGCTATGAACTTTCCTCTTAGCACTGCTTTTATAGTGTCCCACAGGTTTTGGGTTGTTGTGTTTTCATTTTCATTAGTTTCTATGCATATTTTGATTTCTTTTTTGATTTCTTCTGTGATTTGTTGGTTATTCAGAAGTGTGTTGTTCAACCTCCATATGTTGGAATTTTTAATAGTTTTTCTCCTGTAATTGAGATCTAATCTTAATGCATTATGGTCAGAAAAGATGCTTGGAATGATTTCGATTTTCTTGAATTTATCAAGTTTAGATTTATGGCCCAGGATGTGATCTATCCTGGAGAAGGTTCCATGGGCACTTGAAAAAAAGGTGAAATTGGTTGTTTTGGGGTGAAATGTCCTATAGATATCAATTAGGTCTAACTGATCTAATGTATCATTTAAAGTTTGCGTTTCTTTGTTAATTTTCTGTTTAGTTGATCTGTCCATAGGTGTGAGTGGGGTATTAAAGTCTCCCACTATTATTGTGTTATTGTTGATTTCCCCTTTCATACTTGTTAGCATTTGTCTTACATATTGTGGTGCTCCTATATTGGGTGCATATATATTTATAATTGTTATATCTTCTTCTTGGATTGTTCCTTTGATCATTATGTAGTGGCCTTCTTTGTCTCTTTTCACAGCCTTTGTTTTAAAGTCTATTTTATCAGATATGAGTATTGCCACTCCTGCTTTCTTTTGGTCCTCTATTCGCGTGGTATATCTTTTTCCAGCCCTTCACTTTCAGTCTGTATGTGTCCCTTGTTTTGAGGTGGGTCTCTTGTAAGCAGCATATAGAGGGGTCTTGTTTTTGTATCCATTCGGCCAGTCTTTGTCTTTTGGTTGGGGCGTTCAACCCATTTACGTTTAAGGTAATTATTGATAAGTATGATCCCGTTGCCATTTACTTTATTGTTTTGGGTTCGGGTTTATACACCCTTTTCGTGTTTCCTGTCTAGAGGATATCCTTTAGAATTTGTTGGAGAGCTGGTTTGGTGGTGCTGAATTCTCTCAGCTTTTGCTTGTCTGTAAAGCTTTTGATTTCTCCTTCATATTTGAATGAGATCCTTGCTGGGTACAGTAATCTGGGCTGTAGGTTATTGTCTTTCATCACTTTAAGTATGTCTTGCCATTCCCTCCTGGCCTGAAGAGTTTCTATTGACAGATCAGCTGTTATCCTTATGGGAATCCCCTTGTGTGTTATTTGTTGTTTTTCCCTTGCTGCTTTTAATATTTGTTCTTTGTGTTTGATCTTTGTTAATTTGATTAATATGTGTCTTGGGGTGTTTCGCCTTGGGTTTATCCTATTTGGGACTCTCTGTGTTTCTTGGACTTGGGTGATTATTTCCTTCCCCATTTTAGGGAAGTTTTCAACTATTATCTCCTCAAGGATTTTCTCATGATCTTTCTTTCTGTCTTCTTCTTCTGGGACTCCTATAATTCGAATGTTGGAGCGTTTCATATTGTCCTGGAGGTCTCTGAGATTGTCCTCGTTTCTTTTAATTCGTTTTTCTTGTTTCCTCTCTGATTCATTTATTTCTACCATTCTATCTTCTATTTCACTAATCCTATCTTCTGCCTCCGTTATTCTACTATTTGTTGCCTCCAGAGAGTTTCTGATCTCATTTATTGTGTTATTCATTATATTTTGACTCTTTTTTATTTCTTCTAGGTCCTTGTTAAACCTTTCTTGCATCTTCTCAATCCTTGTCTCCAGGCTATTTATCTGTGTTTCCATTTTGATTTCAAGATTTTGGATCATTTTCACTATCAATATTCGGAGTTCCTTCTCCGGTAGATTCCCTACTTCTTCCTCTTTTGTTTGGTTTGGTGGGCAACTCTCCTGTTCCTTTACCTGCTGAGTATTCCTCTGTCTCTTCATCTTGGTTATATTGCTGCGTTTGGGGTGGCCTTTTTATATTCTGATAATTTGTGGAGTTCTCTTTATTATGGAGCTTCCTCACTTTGGGTGGGGTTCTATCAGTGGCTTGTCAAGGTTTCCTGGTTAGGGAGGCTTGTGTTGGAGTTTTGGTGGGTGGAGCTGGGTTTCTTCTCTCTGGAGTGCAGTGGAGTGACCTGTTTTTGAAGACAATGGTCTGCTTTTCTGGTTGCCTGATGTCCTCTGCCAGCCTACAGAAGTTGTTTTGTGGAGTTTGCTCGGCGTTGAAATGTTCTTTTGAGGAATTTGTGAGGGAGAACGTGATCTTCCCATCCTATTCCTCCGCCATCTTTCTCTACCTCTCCGATATCCTGTAATTTAAATACTGAGCTATATAAGATAAACTACTATTAATATATCTTGTTTAGATGGTAGAGGAATGAAAAGAGAAAAGAGAAAAATTTAATTTAGACCAAATTTATTCACATGTAAAGAAGAAAGAAATATTTATAACTACTATGGTTCTTATTTCTACAACAATCATGTGATTGTAGTTGGTGCTTGTAACTACTTGCTTCTATTATCCTTTCCATATCCTCTTCGTCCTCAGAAAACACTTCATCTGATCCTGAATCCTTGCCTAGGGGATCACCTGAACATTTATCCTTGTATTTTAAAATTAAATTTATTTATTTTTATTTGAAGGATAATTGCTTTACAATGTTGTGTTGTTTTCTGCCAAACATCAACATGAATCAGTCATAGGTATACTATATCCCTTCCCTCTTGAAACTCCCTCTCACCTCCCTCCCCATCCCACCCCTCTAGATTGTTAACAGAGCCCCAGTTTGAGTTCCTGAGTCATACAGCAAATTCCTATTGGCCATATATTTTACATATGATAGTGTATATGTTTCCATGTTACTCTCTCCATATATCCCATCCTCTCCTTCCTCCCCCCACCATGTTATAAGTCTGTTCTCTATGTCTGCATCTCCCATGCTGCCCTGCAAACAGGTTCATCAATACTGTCTTTCTGTATTCCATACATACATGCATTAATATATGATATTTGTTTTTCTCTTTCTGATTTACTTCGCTCTGTTTAATAGGCTCTACATTCATTCACTTCATTAGAACTTGACTCAAACACATTCCTTTTTTTGTGACTGAGCAATATTCCATTGTATATACATAACATAGCTTCTTTATCCATTCATCTGTCAATGGACATTTAGGTTGTTTCCATGTCGTAGCTATTGTAAATTGTGTTGCAATGAACATTGGGGTACATGTAACTATTTCAATTTTGGTTTCCTCAAGGTATATGCCTAGGAGTGGGATCGCTGGGTTATATGGTGGTTTTATTCCTAGTTTCTTTTTGTATTAGTTAATTTATTTTAATTGGAGCATAATTACTTTACAATATCATGGTGGTTTTTGCCATACATTGGCATGAATCAGCCATGGGTGCACACGTGTCCCTTGCATACTGACCCCCTCCTCCCAGTTTCTTCCCAACCCCATCCCTCTGGGTTGTCCCAGAGCACTGGCTTTGAGTGCCCTGCTTCATGCATCAAACTTTCACTGGTCATCTGTTTTATATACGGTAATATACAGGCTTCAATGCTATTATTTCGTATCATTCCATCTTGCCTTCTCTCACATCTTCCAAAAGTCTGTTCTTTACATCTGTGTCTCTTATGCTGCCTTGCATATAGGATTGCCACTACTATCTTTTAAAATTCCATATATATGTAATAATACACTGTATCGGTGTTTCTCTTTCTGACTTCACTCTGTATAATAGGCTTCAGTTTCATCTACCTCATTAGGACTGACTCAGATGTGTTCTTTTTTATAGCTGAGTCATAGTCCATCATGTATATGTACCACAACTCTTCACGTGTTTATTATTCATTTGTATGTCTTCTTTGGAAGAATGTCTGTTTAGATCTTTTGCCCATTTTTTTGATTGGGTTGTTTCCTTTTCTGGTATTGAGTGTATGAGTTGCTAGTATATTTTGGAGATTAATCCTTTGTCAGTTGTTTCATTTACTATTATTTTCTCCCATTCTGAGGGTTGTCTTTTCACTATGTTTATAGTTTCCTTTGCTATGCAAAAGTTCTTAAGTTTATTAGGTCCCACTTGTGTATTTTCCTTTTCATTACTCTAGGAGGTGGGTCATAGAGGATCTTGCTATGATTTATGTCATACAGTATTCTGCCTATGTTTCCTCTATGAGTTTTATAGTTTCTGGCCTTAAATTTAAATCTTTAATCCATTTTGAGTTTATCTTTGTGTATGGTGTTAGGATGTGTTCTAATTTCATTCTTTGTCCAGTTTTCCCAGCACAACTTATTGAAGAGACTATCTTTGCCCTACTGTATAATCTTGCCTCCTTTGTCAAATATAAGTTGCCCATAGGTGGGTGGGTTTATCTCTGGCTTTCTATCTTGTTCCATTGGTCTGTATTTCTATTTTTGTGCCAATACCATACTGTTGTGATGACTGTAATTTTGTAGTGTAGTCTGAAGTCAGGGTGGTTGATTCCTCCAGCTTTCTTCTTTCTCAAGATTGCTTTGCCACTTCTTGGCCTTTTGTGTTTTCTTATGAATTGTGAGGTTTTTTGTTCTAGTTCTGCGAAAAATGACATTGTTCATTTGATAGGGATCACATTGAATCTGTAGATTGCATTTGGTAGTATAGTCATTTTCACAATATTGATTCTTCCAATCTAAGAACATGAAAAATCTCTCCATCTGATTATGTCATCTTTGATTTCTTTCATCATTGTTTTATAGTTTTCTGTATGCACTTCTTCAGTCCTTAGGTAGGTTTATTTCAAGGTATTTTATTCTTTGTGTTGCGATGGTAAGTGAAATTTATTCCTTAATTTCTCTTTCTGATTTTTCTTTGCTTTAGTGTATAGGAATATAAGTGATTTATGTGTATTGATTTTGCATCCTGTAACTTTACTAAATTCAACTAATTAGCTCTAGTAACTTTGTAATAGTATCCTTAGGGTTTTCTATATATAGTATCATGTTGTCTGCAGACAGTGAGAGTTTTATTTCTTCTTTGCTAGTCTGTAGTCCTTTTATTTCTTTTTATTCTCTGCCATATCTAGGACTTACAAAACTATGTTGAATAACAGTGGTGTCAATGGGTACCCTTGTTCTTGATCTTAGAGGGAATGCTTTCAGTTTTTCACCATTGAGAATAATGTTTGTGGTGGGTTTATCATATATGCCCTTTATTATGTTGAGGTAGATTCCTTCTATGTCCATTTTTTGAAGAGTCTTTATCATAAATGGGTGCTGAATTTTGTCAAGTCTTTTCCTGCATCTATTGAGATTATCATATCGTTTTTATCTTTCAATTTATTAATATGGTGTACCACATTGATTGAGTTGTGTATATTGAAGAATCTTTGCATCCTTGAAATAAACATGACTTGTTCATGGTGAATAATCTTAATGTGTTGTTGAATTGTTTACTAGAATTTTCTTGAGGATTTTTACATCTATATTCACCAATGATATTAGCCTGCAATTTTCCTTTTTGTGTTTTGTCTTTGTCTGGTTTTGGTATCGGGGTGATTGTGCCCTTGTAGCATGAGTTTGGGAGTGTTCCTTCCACTGCAATGTTTTAAAAGAGTTTTAGGAGTGTTGGCATTAATCTTTCTAATGTTTGATAGAATTCAGCTGTGAAGCCATCTGGCCCTGGGTTTCTGTTTTTTGGGAGGTTTTTTTTTTTTTTTTTTAAATCACATTTTTAATTTCAGTGCTTGTAATTGGTTTGTTCATATATTCTATTGCTTCCTGGTTCAGTCTTGGAAGTTTGAACTTTTCTAAAAATCTGTCCATTTCTTCTAGGTTGTCCGTTTTATTTACACATAGTTGCTCATAATAGTCTCTTATAATCCTTTGTATTTTTGCATTATCTTTTGTAACTTATCCTTTTTCATTCCTAATTTTGTTGATTTTGTTCTTTTCCTTTTTTTCTTGATGAGTCTGACTAATGTTTTGTTAATTTTGTTTATCTTCTCAAAGAACCATCTTTTAGTTGTATTAATCTTTATTATCGTTCAATTTATTTCTTTTTCATTTATTTCTGCTCCCATCTTCATGATATCTTTCCTTTTAGTGACTTTGGGATCTTTTCGTTCTTTCCAGTCATTTCAGTTGTAAAGTTAGGTGTCAGGTGAGTGTATGCTCCTTGGTTCTGTCTCATCACAACAAAGATTTGGAGTGACGGATATTAAAGCCCTCGGTGCTTCACAGCTCTTGGGTCTTGGACAAACCGTGTTATAGCTCTTAGACAATCAGTGTTATAGTTCTATTTTATTTAGAAGATAACAGGAGAGTCCATCCTTGAAGCGTGAAGGCATGCCAACCCAAAGACGCGAAGAGAAGAGAGTGCAGGAGCACCCCAGTGTGCGGAGAAGAGACAGAGAGAGAGAGAAAGTGCTTTAGCTCCTCCTTTTATATGTTTTTTCCTCCCCCTGGGCCTGCCCTATGCAAATTGGGCTTAGCTAGGAGTGCTGCCATGAAATTAAAAGATGCTTACTCCTTGGAAGAAAAGTTATGACCAACCTAGATAACATATTGAAAAGCAGAGACATTACTTTGCCAACTAAGGTCCGTTTAGTCAAGGCTATGGTTTTTCCAGTTGTCATGTATGGACGTGAGAGTTGGACTGTGAAGAAGGCTGAGCGCTGAAGAATCGATGGTTTTGAACTGTAGTGTTGGAGAAGACTCTTGAGAGTCCCTTGGACTGCAAGGAGATCCAACCAGTCCATTCTGAAGGAGATCAGCCCTGGGATTTCTTTGGAAGGACTGATGCTAAAGCTGAAACTCCAGTACTTTGGCTACCTCATGTGAAGAGTTGATTCATTGGAAAAGACTCTGATGCTGGGAGAGATTGGGGGCAGGAGGAGAAGGGGACGACAGAGGATGAGATGGCTGGATGGTATCACGGACTCAATGGATGTGAGTCTGAGTGAACTCCAGGAGTTGGTGATGGACAGGGAGGCCTGGCATGCTGCGATTCATGGGGTCGCAAAGAGTCGGACACGACTGAGAGACTGAACTGAACTGAGGAGTGCTGTTCGTTTTTCATGAGGTCTTCACTCCTGTCCTTGGACCTTCCTTTGGCCTTCCTTTGTTCTATTTTCGCAGGCTTTCCCCTTCCTTGTCTTTTAGCCACTACCATTTTGGACTCCTGTTTTCTCTTCTAACTACCTAACATAGGTTTTCTATTCGATTTTTTCTTGTTTCCTGTGGTAGGATTGTATTGCTATAAACTTCCCTTTTAGAACTGCTTTTGATGCATCCCATAGGTTTTGGGTTGTTGTGTTTTCATTGTCATTTGTTTCTAAAGATTTTTTTCATTTCCCTTTTTATTTCTTCAGTAGCCTGTTCATTACTTAGAATGTATTATTTAATCTCTGTTTGTTTATTTATTTATTTATTTTATAGTTTTTTTTCCCCCATAATCGATATCTAGTCTCATAGTATTGTGGCTGGAAAAGATGCTTGATATGATTTCAATTTTCTTAAATTTACTGAGACTTGATTTCTGACTCAGGATATGTGAACCTTTATTCTTTAAGGACAATTGGCAGTCCTGCATGTATTGGGTTGTTATAGTTTTCACTGACTTTAATTAGAGGGCATGGAAGTAGTACAAGGTGGTGCCCAGGAAATCTCCCTACTTTTAAGATATAAACACCATCACCACTGTTGCTTTTAAGCAATCCAATTTCCCATGGCTAATCAGGATTAATCATTTCACTTAGGAAAGTAACATGCTTCTTTGTCTGTTTATTCGTTTACTTGAGTACCCAGATTTGATGAGATCAAGTTTCAAGTTTAATTTTCCAGGACAGTAATAAATAATAGAATAAAAGAAAAAATGAACAGATATACATCTGATTGCAGTGATAAAATTTTATAGAATGGCATTCCTAATGGAAAATATTATCTGATAAAATATTATTTCTTCATTTTTAATATAGAATAATGTCTATTTGTTCAGACTTCTTTATTCAACTTAATTTACATTAGGAATAATTTCATTAAAATCTTTAATCCTGTCTTATTCAGGTATATCTTAATTGGCTCAGCCAACAGTTATTGTGAGATACAAGATAAAGGAGTTGGCTGGAGTGATCCTCTCCCACAATGTTTAAGTAAGCAAAGACTCTTTTTGACTTGACTATGAACTTAAACTTTATTACATGTTAGGTAATAATAAAACTCATGTCCCTCATTGTTGCTTCTTATACACTTCATTAGAATTTGCATCATGAATATTAGATTTTAAGGATGACTTCCCTCATTTTCTTCCTCTTCACTCATCTCAGTTGCCAAGTGTAAACCTCCTCCAACCATTAGTAATGGGAGACACAATGGTGGAGATGAAGACTTCTACACATTTGGCTCTTCTGTCACCTACAGCTGTGACCCTGACTTCTCAATGTTAGGCAAAGCCTCCATTTCTTGCAGAGTGCAAAATAAGACAATAGGTGTCTGGAGTCCAAGTCCTCCTTCTTGTAAAAGTAAGTCATAATGATGAATTTTGGTTTGAATTCTTAGTTTAAAAGAAAAAGGAAGGTAAAGGTATTGGGGGTGGTGAAATTATTCAAAGAAAAACTAATTATTTTAATGATGTAGTCATTAATTTGGTAAACTGATACTTATGCTGTACCAGTATGTGGTAACAAATAGCACTGATTTGATGGAATCTCACTTTACTGAAGCTTTTAAAAGTTGAAATTTGTCTTTTCTTGTGGATTTTTAGAAGTCATTTGTGTTCAACCAGTAGTTAAAGATGGAAAAATAACCTCTGGGTTTGGACCCATCTATACTTATCAACAGTCTATTGTATATGCCTGTAATAAAGGTTTTCGGCTTGAAGGCAGTAATGTAATCCGTTGTGAAGCTGATAATAGCTGGAGTCCTCCTCCTCCCACTTGTGAACTCAGTAAGTATGGACCATGAAAGAGTTTCAATGTTTGGCATCTAAAGATATCCAGAAATATTATTGGGAGCACACTTACATGCCTAAGCACATTTGAATCACACTCTGATGCTGGGAGGGACTAGGGGCAGGAGGAGAAGGGGACGAGGAGATGGCTGGATGGTATCACTGACTCGATGGGCATGAGTCTGAGTGAACTCCGGGAGTTGGTGATGGACAGGGAGGCCTGGCGTGCTGCGATTTATGGGGTTGCAAAGAGTCGGACACGACTGAGCGACTGAAGTGAACTGAACTGAACTGAGAAGTTTAAATTTAGATCAATCCCTCTTTTTTTTCTTGTTGAAAAAAAGGATTACAGTATACTGTGGAAGATCATATAACATCACAAAAAGCTGTCACACACAGTTGTAAAGGTTGTGCATACTCCACCCCTAAAGATAGAGGTTAGCATTGTAGAGGTTGCTCTACAATAAACTGTTTATTGTATGTTTATTTCAACATATAGTATGTTTATTTCAACAATTTTCTTGCACTGATAGAAAATTGCTTTGTTCTAACAGAGATCGTATGATAATTGTTTTAAAGATAAACAGTAAAGAGTCCTGAGGGAAAAATATCTTTTTCTAACTTACACAAAATTTTATATGGATTAACTTATCAATGTAATCCTCATACCCTGAAATTATAAACTCATGTGGATCCCTGAAAATTATCTAAATAGTAATAATAATAACGATGCTAGTATAGGTTTATAGCAAGAGTTAATTCAATGGATTCTGTCCAGAATTGTGGGCACTAGTATTATCCTTATTTTAAGAATCAGATACCCATTATTTGAAATGTCCAGGTTAGGCAAATCCATAGACAGAGAAAGTCTTTTAGCAGTCTCTAGGACCTGGGAGAAGACAAGACAAGGGGGTAACTGCTAATAAGTACTGAGTTTATTTTGGGGTTGGTAAAAATATCCAAAAATTGGATAGTGGTGATGGCTGGAAAACTGTGAATATACTGAAAACCACTGGATTTCATACTTTAAATGGATGAATTTTATGTTATGTGACTTGTCTCTCAATAAAACCATTTAAAAAGACATTTACCCTTGAAGATGAAAATATAATAAATGTCCAAATCGATGTGTTTGTATTATATTTCCATATTGTGAACCTGTATTATCAGGAAAGAGTAAAGATGACAAGACACAGATTTAAGCTCACAAGTCACTTGGTATTTGATCTGTTCTTGACAAACCCTTCAATGATAAAGCTCCTGATGTCATCTGAATAAGAGGAATGGCTCTTGTTTATTTTCTTCAATCAGTCAGGAAACAAGAAAGTTCAATGTGATTGCCTGGAACATTTCTCCAGCCATACCTACCTAGCAAGCCCAATGCTTCAATTCAGAGACTAAAGTTTGTGATATAAAGTGAAGATGAAAAAGAATTCACATTTTAAAAAGTTGACACAACACACAGGAATCACTTGTCAGTGCCCCTAGTAAGAACTTCTCTGATGCCTTGCACATTTGGATGCCTGTCCTTGTGTGTTTCTGGTATGGCTGATTCATCAGCCATGGTAAGCTGACTCCTGGCTGAATGAAGACTTGTCACCCTTTTACATGACAGGCTCATTGATCACTGTTGCATCCCTATTGAGAGTGTACTTTTCCCTTTTTGTTTCTTTATGAGCAGATGGCTGTGTTGGCTTACCACACATCCCTCATGCCTCGTGGGGAAGATATGGCTACCAGACACAAACAAAACATGAAGTGTATGATATTGGGACTGTATTGAGCTACAACTGCCATTTTGGCTATAAGCCAGAGGCAGATGGACCTAGAACTGTGACTTGTCAGAGCAATTTGAAGTGGAGCCCATACATAGAATGTAAGGGTGAGTTTCTTTTTTTGTAAATGTTTTTGTATGTTAAATATTCAGTATGAGCTTGATTTTTCATCTTAAATGGATATAATTTTTTCCTCAAGATAAATTTAAACATATTAATTGAACTGTATATGAACTATTGTTGCCAGAGGGACCATAAATTTCTTGGAGTTTGAGCTGAGACATTATAATCTTATCCTGATTCAGAATCAAACGAGATATAAGCACAGAAGTCAAATACTATACAGATTAAGTATTAGCTCCAATATTGGTAAAGGTAGAATGTAGAATACAACTCAACCATTGCTTGAGTCAGACCTCCATCACAGCCCTTTCCTCCCCAGTGTAGACTCTGAGGTGCTTTGCAGAGGAAAGTCTGTGAAGCAGTCATGAACTCAACCAACTGCAGCGTGACTTGTGTTTCACGTCTCTTGAATGATGGGACTGTGGGCTGAATGACCTGCCTCTAAAAGACAGACTCTGATCCCTGGCTCAGTGTTTTTCCCCCAATAGAACAGGAAGGAGACTGTCTCTAGTCTCACTTGAGAGTAAGTGAGGGACTGAGAGACATATGGATGAAATTTTATGGGATTCTGCAATTGACAATATACATTTTTATACCTATCTATGAGATAAAGGACAGAAATGGTATGGACCTAACAGAAGCAGAAGATATTAAGAAGAGGTGGCAAGAATACACAGAAGAACTGTACAAAAAAGATCTTCATGACCCAGATAATCGCAATGATGTGATCACTCATCTAGAGCCAGACATCCTGGAATGTAAAGTCAAGTGGGCCTTAGAAAGCATCACTACGAACAAAGCTACTGGAGGTGATGGAATTCCAGTTGAGCCATTTCAAATCCTGAAAGATGATGTTGTGAAAGTGCTGCACACAAAATGCCAGCAAAAACTCCGCAGTGGCCACAGGACTGGAATAGGTCAGTTTTCATTCCAATCCCAAAGAAAGGCAATGCCAAAGAATGCTCAAACTACCGCACAATTGCACTCATCTCACACACTAGTAAAGTAATGCTCAAAATTCTCCAAGCCAGGCTTCAGCAATACGTGTACCATGAACTTCCTGATGTTCAAGCTGGTTTTAGAAAAGGCAGAGGAACCAGAGATCAAATTGCCAACATCCACTGGATCATGGAAAAAGCAGGAGAGTTCCAGAAAAACATCTATTTCTGCTTTATTGACTATGCCAAAGCCTTAGACTGTGTGGATCACAATAAACTGTGGAAAATTCTGAAAGAGATGAGAATACCAGACCACCTGACCTGCCTCTTGAGAAATCTGTATGCAGGTCAGGAAGCAACAGTTAGAACTGGACATGGAACAACAGACTGGTTCCAAATAGGAAAAGGAGTCCATCAAGGCTGTATATTGTCACCCTGCTTATTTAACTTCTATGCAGAGTACATCATGAGAAATGCTGGACTGGAAGAAACACAGGCTGGAATCAAGATTGCCGGGAGAAATATCAATCACCTCAGATATGCAGATGACACCACTCTTATGGCAGAAAATGAAGAGGAACTAAAAAGCCTCTTGATGAAAGTGAAAGGGGAGAGTGAAAAAGTTGGCTTAAAGCTCCACATTCAGAAAACTAAGATCATGGCATCTGGTCCCATCACTTCATGGAAATAGATGGGCAAACAGTGGAAACAGTGTCAGACTTTATTTTTGGGGGCTCCAAAATCACTGCAGATAGTGATCGCAGCCATGAAATTAAAAGATGCTTACTCCTTGGAAGAAAAGTTATGACCAACCTAGATAGCATATTCAAAAGCAGAGACATTACTTTGCCGACTAAGTAAGGTCCGTCTAGTCAAAGCTGTGGTTTTTCCTGTGGTCATGTATGGATATGAGAGTTGGACTGTGAAGAAGGTTGAGCAACAAAGAATTGATGCTTTTGAACTGTGGTGTTGGAGAAGACTCTTGAGAGTCCCTTGGACTGCAAGGAGATCCAATCAGTCCACTCTGAAGGAGATCAGCCCTGGGATTTCTTTGGAAGGAATGATGCTAAAGCTGAAGCTCCAGTACTTTGGCCACCTGATGCGAAGAGTTGACTCATTGGAAAAGACTCTGATGCTGGGAGGGATTGGGGGCAGGAGGAGAAGGGGCAGACAGAGGATGAGATGGCTGGATGGCATCACTGACTCAATGGACGTGCGCCTGAGTGAACTCCGGGAGTTGGTGATGGACAGGGAGGCCTGGCGTGCTACGATTCATGGGGTCGCAAAGAATTGGACTCGACTGAGTTACTGAACTGAACTGAACTGAACTGATGAGAGTCTTGCCATTGTAGAGGTGAAGACAATGAGGCACAGAATACAGGGAACTTTATTCTGTATACTGGAATTGAAAAAATATGTGAAATGCACAAATAATGATAGCTCAGTTGGTAAAGAATACACCTGCAATTCAGGAAACCCCAGTTCAATTCCTGATCTGGGAAGATTCGCTGGAGAAGGGATGGACTACCCACTCCAATATTCTTGGGCTTCCCTTGTGGCTCAGCTGGTAAAGAATCCGCCTGCAATGCAGGACACCTGGATTTGATCCCTGGGTTGGGAGTGATTCCCTGGAGAAAGGAAAGTTTACCCACTTCAGTATTCTGGCTTAGAGAATTCCATGGACTATATAGTCCATGGGATCACAAAGAGTTGGACATGACTATGTGACTTTCACTTTCACAAATAATGAAAAATGGTAGTTCACTTATTGAAAGATTATTTGTTTCACATTAGGAGTTAAAGTTTAATTGCAGTCATTCAAACTCATTTTGTGGAAATAGAAAGACTTTAATATCACTAAATTAAAATATCATTAATAAAATCCTTTAAGTGAGTGAAGTCGCTTAGTTGTGTCCAACTCTTTGCGACCCCATGAACTTTAGCCCACCAGGCTCCTCCGTCCTTGGAATTTTCTAGGCAAGAGTACTGGAGTGGGTTGCCATTTCCTTCTCCAGAGGATCTTCCCAACCCAGGGATCAAACCCAGGTCTCCTGCATTGTGGGCAGACGCTTTACTGTCTGAGCCACCATAAAATCTTTTACCACCACTTAAGTAAGGTATTGGAAACAAATGAGCTGGAGTGCTTTAGCAAATCAGGGACTGGGAGATCAAACTTGGTGTCCCTGTTATCCCAATCTCTCTTCAGTGATGAGATCTTCTAAAGGCAGAAATGGGATTTAGCCATTGGAGCCTCCTCATAGTGATTTTACTATTAGCCTTCTTTTATATTTTTTAGAGGTATGTTGCCCAGTACCAAACCTGAATAATGATGGAAGCATCACTCTACGGAGAAGACTTAGCAATAGTACTCACTGTATCTATTTCAGTGGAGATGAGATTTCATATGAATGTCATAATAAATATAGGCTTGATGCTACATGCACAAAATATGGCACCTGGAATCCTAGAACACCAGAATGCAGCCCAGGTAAGACCTTATGGAAACACATTTTTTTAAAAGAAGTTTTTCATGTCAAATTGATGGAGATTATAATTTTTGCATTTTATTTACCAACTTTTTAGTGAATATATTTGTTTTTCTATCTATATTAAAATCAATTTTTGGGGAAACTTTTATTTTGTTAATTGTGTAACCAATTAACAATGTGGTGATAGTTTCAGGTGAACAGCAAAGGAACTCATCCATTCTCCCCAAACACACTTCCCATCCAGGCTGCCACATAACATTAAGCAGAGTTCCATGTGCTATACAGTAGGTCCTTGTTGGTTATCCATTATGAATATAGTAGTGTGTATGTGTCCATCCCAAAGTACTTAACTATCTCTTCTCCCATGATTCCCCCTGGCAACCACAAGATCATTCTCTAAGTCTGTTGGTCTGTTTCTGTTTTGTAAGTTCATTTGTATCATTTCCTTTTAGATTTCACATGTAGGTGATATTATGTGATATTTCTCTTTCTCTGTGTGACTTACTTCACTCAGCATGACAATCTCTAGGTCCATCCATGTTGCTGCAAATGACATTATTTCATTCTTTGTAATGGCTGAGTATTATTTCATTGTATTTATGTATCACATCTTCTTTATCCATTCATATGTCAATAGGCATTTAGGTTGCTTTCATTTCTTGGCTATTGTAAACAGTGCTGCAATGAACATTGAGGTGCATGCATCCTTTCAGTTCATGTTGTTCTCCAGATATATGCACAGGAATGGGATAGCAGGGTTATATAGTAGTTCTATTCTTAGTTTTTTAGGGAAACTCTATACTGTTCTTCATAGTGGCTGTACTAATTTACATTCTCACGACAGTGTGGGAAGGTTCCCTTCTCTCCACATCCTCTACAGCATTCACTGTTTGTGGAGTTTTTGATAATGGCCACTGTGATTGCTGTAAGGTGATATCTTATTGTAGTTTTGATGTGCATTTCTTTAATAATTAGTGATTCTGAGCATCTTTTCATGTGCCTCTTGTCCATCTGTATGTCTTCTTTGGAGAAATGTCAATATTTAGGATTTCTGCCCATTTTTGGTTAGGCTGTATGTTTTGATACTGCTAAACATCATGGGCTTTTCATGAATTTTGGAGACTAATCCCTTTTCAGTTACATCATTAACAAATATCCCAAGCTATGGGTTGTCTTTCATCGTTGTTGTCTTTTATTTGTTTACTGTTTCTTTTGCTGTGCAAAACGTTTTGAGTTTAAGTAGATATCATTTGTTTATTTTTGTTTTTATTTCCATTATTCTGGGAGATGAATTGAAAAAGATATTGGTGGAATTTATGTCAGAGAGTGTTCTGCCTATGTTTTCCTCTAGGAGCTTTATAGAGTCTGGTCTCACATCTAGGTTTTTAATCCATTTTGAGCTTATTTTTTGTCTATGGTGTTAAAGAATGATCTAATTTTATTTTTTTACTATGTAGCTGTATATGATTTTCCCTGCATCATTTGAAGAGACTATCTTTCCAACATTGTGTAGTCTTGCCTCCTTTGTGCATGTGTTTTATCTGTTTTTTTTTTAAATCCTGTTCCATTGATCTATATTTCTACTTTTGTATGAATATAATACTTTCTTGATGACTGTAGCTTTGCAGTATAGTCAGGGAGGCTAATTCCTCCAGCTTTGTTTTTTTCTTAAGATTGCTTTGGCTAATCAGGATCGTTGTGTCTCCATTACAAATTTTAAGACTTTTTGCTCAAGTTCTGTGAAAAATTCCATTGGTAGTTTGATAGGGATTGCATTGAATCTGCCTCGGGTAGTATAGTCATTTTAGCCATATTGATTCTTTTAATATACAAACATGGTATTTTTTCATCTGTTTGTGTCTTCTTTGATTTCTGTCATCAGAATCGCATGGTTTTGGGGGTGAAGGTCTTTTGTCTCATTGTTGCTTAGTTGCTCAGTCATGTCTGGCTCTTTGCGACCCCAGGGACTGCAGCATGCAAGATTTCCCCATCCTTCACTATCTCTCAGAGTTTGATCAAACTCATGTCAGTGATGCCATCCAACCATCTCATCTTCTGTTTCCCCCTTCTCCCCCTGACCTCAATCTTTCCCAGCATCAGGGTCTTTTCCACTGAGTGAGCTCTCTGAATCAGGTGTCCAGAGTATTGGAGTTTCACCTTCAGCATCAGTCCTTCCAATGAATATTCAGGGTTGATTTCTTTTAGGAATGATCTCCTTGCTGTCCAAATGGCTCTCAAAAGTCTTCTCTAGCACCACATTTGAAAGCATCAGTTCTTCAGAAATCAGCCTTCTTCATGGTCCAAATCTCACATCTGTACATGACTACTAGAAAAACCATAGCTTTGACTAGATAGACCTTTGTTGGCAAAGTAATGTCTCTGCTTTTTATTTTTTTCCTATTCTGAATTATTTATTTGTTTATTTTTAAATATAAATTTATTTATTTTAATTGGAGGCTAATTACTTTACAATATTGTATTGGTTTTGCCATATATCAGCATGAATCTACCATGGGTGTACGCATGTTCCCTATCCTGAACCCCCCTCCCATCTCCCTCCCCGTACCATCCCTCTGGGTCATCCCAGTGCACCAGCCCCTAGCATCCTATATCCTGCATCGAATCTGGGCTGGCGATTTGGTTCATATATGATATTATACATGTTTCAATGCCATTCTCCCAAATCATCCCACCCTCTCCCTCTCCCATAGAGTCCAAAACACTGTTCTATACATCTGTGTCTCTTTTGCTGTCTCGCATACAGGGTTATCGTTACCATCTTTCTAAATTCCATATATATGCATTAGTATACTGTATTGGTATTTTCCTTTCTGGCTTACTTCACTCTGTATAATCGACTCCAGTTTCATCCACCTCATTAGAACTGGTTCAAATGTATTCTTTTTAATGGCTGAGCAATGCTCCATTGTGTATATGTACCACAGCTTTCTTATCCATTCTTCTTCTGATGGACATCTAGGTTGCTTCCATGTCCTGGCTATTATAAACAGTGCTGCAATGAACACTGGGGTACACGTGTCTCTTTCAATTCTGGTTTCCTCAGGGTGTATGCCCGGCAGTGGGATTACTGGGTCATAAGGCAGTTCTATTTCCAGTTTTTAAAGGAATCTCCACACTGTTCTCCATAGTGGCTGTACTAGTTTGCATTTCCACCAACAGTGCAAGAGGGTTCCCTTTTCTCCACACCCTCTCCAGCATTTATTGCATGTAGACTTTTGGATCACAGCCATTCTGATTGGCGTGAAATGGTACTTCATTGTGGTTTTGATTTGCATTTCTCTGATAATGAGTGCTGTTGAGCATCTTTTCATGTGTTTGTTAGCCATCTGTATGTCTTCTTTGGAAAAATGTCTGTTTAGTTCTTTGGCCCATTTTGTGATTGGGTTGTTTATTTTTCTGGAATTGAGCTGCAGGAGTTGCTTGTATATTTTTGAGATTAGTTGTTTGTCAGTTGCTTATTTGCTATTATTTTCTCCCATTCTGAAGGCTGTCTTTTCACCTTGATGATAGTTTCCTTTCTTGCGCAGAAGCTTTTAATATTAATTAGGTCCCATTTGTTTATTTTTGCTTTTATTTCCAATATTCTGGGAGGTGGGTCACAGAGGATCCTGCTGTGATTTATGTCGGAGAGTGTTTTGCCTATGTTCTCCTCTAGGAGTTTTATAGTTTCTGGTCTTATGTTTAGATCTTTAATCCATTTTGAGTTTATTTTTGTGTGCGGTGTTAGAAAGTGATCTAGTTTCATTCTTTTACAAGTGGTTGGCCAGATTTCCCAGCACCACTTGTTAAAGAGATTATCTTTTCTCCATTGTATATTCTTGTCTCCTTTGTCAAAGATAAGGTGTCCATAGGTGTGTGGATTTATCTCTGGGCTTTCTATTTTGTTCCATTGATCTATATTTCTGTCTTTGTGCCAATACCATACTGTCTTGATGACTGTGGCTTTGTAGCAGAGCCTGAAGTCAGGCAGGTTGATTCCTCCAGTTTCATTCTTTTTTCTCAAGATTGCTTTGGCTATTCGAGGTTTTCTGTATTTGCATACAAATTGTGAAATTATTTGTTCTAGTTCTGTGAAAAATACCGTTTGTTGCTTGACAGGGATTGCATTAAATCTATAGATTGCTTTGGGCAGTATACTCATTTTCACTATATTGATTCTTCCGATCCACGAACATGGCATGTTTTGCCATCTATTAGTGTCCTCTTTGATTTCTTTCATCAGTGTTTTATAGTTTTCTATATATAGGTCTTTAGTTTCTTTAGGTAGATATATTCCTAAGTATTTTATTCTTTTCGTTGCAATGGTGAATGGAATTGTTTCCTTAATTTCTTTTTCTACTTTCTCATTATTAGTGTATAGGAATGCAAAGGATTGCATTGTGTTGATTTTATATCCTGCAACTTTACTGTATTCATTGATTAGCTCTAGTAATTTTCTGGCGGAGTCTTTAGGGTTTTCTATGTAGAGGATCATGTCATCTGCAAACAGTGAGAGTTTTACTTCTTCTTTTCCAATTTGGATTCCTTTTATTTCTTTTTCTGCTCTGATTGCTGTGGCCAAAACTTCCACAACTATGTTGAATAGTAGTGGTGAAAGTGGGCGCCCTTGTCTTGTTCCTGACTTTAGGGGAAATGCTTTCAATTTTTCACCATTGAGGATAATGTTTGCTGTGGGTTTGCCATATATAGCTTTTATTATTTTGATTATGTTCCCTCTATTCCTGCTTTCTGGAGAGTTTTTATCATAAATGGATGTTGGATTTTGTCAAAGGCTTTCTCTGTATCTGTTGAGATGATCATATGGCTTTTATTTTCCAGTTTGTTAATGTGGTGTATTACATTGATTGATTTGTGGATATTGAAGAATCCTTGCATCACTGGGCTAAAGCCCACTTGGTCATGGTGTATGATTTTTTTAATGTGTTGTTGGATTCTGATTGCTAGAATTTTGTTAAGGATTTTTGCGTCTATGTTCATCAGTGAGATTGGCCTGTAGTTTTCTTTTTTTGTGGCATCTTTGTCGGGTTTTGGTATTAGGGTGATGGTGGCCTCATAGAATGAGTTTGGAAGTTTACCTTCCTCTGTAATTTTCTGGAAGAGTTTGAGTAGGATAGATGTTAGCTCTTCTTTAAATTTTTGGTAGAATTCAGCTGTGAAGCCATCTGGACCTGGACTTTTGTTTGCTGGAAGATTTCTGATTACAGTTTCAATTTCCGTGCTTGTGATGGGTCTGTTAAGGTTTTCTATTTCTTCTTGGTTCAGTTTTGGAAAGTTGTACTTTTCTAAGAATTTGTCCATTTCTTCCACGTTGTCCACTTTATTGGCATATAATTGCTGATAGTAGTCTCTTATGATCCTTTGTATTTCTGTGTTGTCCGTTGTGATCTCTCCAATTTCATTTCTAATTTTATTGATTTGATTTTTCTCCCTTTGTTTCTTGATGAGTCTGGCTAATGGTTTGTCAATTTTATTTATCCTTTCAAGAACCAGCGTTTGGCTTTTTGATTTTTACTATGGCCTCTTTTGCTTCTTTTGCATTTATTTCTGCCCTAATTTTTAAGATTTCTTTCCTTCTACTAGCCCGGGGGTTCTTCATTTCTTCCTTTTCTAGTTGCTTGAGGTGTAGAGTTAGGTTATTTATTTGACTTTTTTTCTTGTTTCTTGAGGTATGCCTGTATTGCTATGAACCTTCCCCTTAGCACTGCTTTTACAGTGTCCCATAGGTTTTGGGTTGTTGTGTTTTCATTTTCTTTCATTTCTATGCATATTTTGATTTCTTTTTTGATTTCTTCTGTGATTTGTTGGTTATTTAGCAGCGTGTTGTTCAGCCTCCATATATTGGAATTTGTAATAGTTTTTCTCCTGTAATTGAGATGTAATCTTACTGCATTGTGGTCAGAAAAGATGCTTGGAATGATTTCAATTTTTTGAATTTACCAAAGCTAGATTTATGGCCCAGGATGTGATCTATCCTGGAGAAGGTTCCATGTGCTCTTGAGAAAAAGGTGAAATTCATTGTTTTTGGGTGAAATGTCCTATAGATATCAATTAGGTTTAACTGGTTTATTGTATCATTTCAGGTTTGTGTTTCCTTGTTAATTTTCTGTTTAGTTGATCTATCCGTAGGTGTGAGTGAGGTATTAAACTCTCCCACTATTATTGTGTTATTGTTAATTTCCCCTTTCATACTTGTTAGCATTTGTCTTACATATTGTAGTGCTCTTATGTTGGGTGCATATATATTTATAATTGTTATATCTTCTTGAATTGATCCTTTGATCCTTATGTAGTGTCCTTCTTTGTCTCTTTTCACAGCCTTTGTTTTAAAGTCTATTTTATCGGATATGAGTATTGCTACTCCTGCTTTCTTTTGGTCTCTATTTGTGTGAAATATCTTTTTCCATCCCTTCACTTTCAGTCTGTATGTGTCCCCTGTTTTGAGGTGGGTCTCCTGTAGACAACATATATAAGGGTCTTGTTTTTGTATCCATTCAGCCAGTCTTTGTCTTTTGGTTGGGGCATTCAACCCATTTACATTTAAGGTAATTATTGATAAGTATGATCCCGTTGCCATCTCCTTTATTGTTTTGGGTTCGAGTTTATACACCCTTTTTGTGTTTCCTGTCTAGAGAAGATCCTTTAGAATTTGTTGGAGTGCTGGTTTGGTGGTGCTAAATTCTCTCAGCTTTTGCTTGTCTGTAAGCAAGAATGAGATCCTTGCTGGGTACAGTAATCTGGGCTGTAGGTTATTTTCTTTCATCACTTTAAGTATGTCCTGCCATTCCTTCCTGGCCTGCAGAGTTTCTATTGAAAGATTAGCTGTTATCCTTATGGGAATCTCCTTGTATGTTATTTGTTGTTTTTCCCTTGTTGCTTTTAATATTTGTTCTTTGTGTTTGATCTTTGTTAATTTGATTAACATGTGTCTTGGGGTGTTTCGCCTTGGGTTTATCCTGTTTGGGACTCTCTGGGTTTCTTGGACTTGGGTGATTATTTCCTTCCCCATTTTAGGGAAGTTTTCAACTATTATCTCAAGTATTTTCTCATGGTCTTTTTTTTTTGTCTTCTTCTGGGACTCCTATAATTCGAATGTTGGAGTGTTTCATATTGTCCTGTAGGTCTCTGAGATTGTCCTCATTTCTTTTAATTCGTTTTTCTTTTTTCCTCTCTGATTCATTTATTTCTACCATTCTGTCTTCTACTTCACTAATCCTATCTTCTGCCTCCTCTTATTCTACTATTTGTTGCCTCCAGAGTGTTTTTGATCTCATTTATTGCATTATTCATTATATATTGACTCTTTTTAATTTCTTCTAGGTCCTTGTTAAACCTTTCTTGCATCTTCTCAATCCTTGTCTTCAGGCTGTTTATCTGTGATTCCATTTTGATTTCAAGATTTTGGATCATTTTCACTATCATTATTCAGAATTCTTTCTCAGGTAAATTCCCTATCTCTTCCTCTTTTGTTTGGTTTGGTGGACATTTCTCTTGTTCCTTTACCTGCTGGGTATTCCTCTGTCTCTTCATCTTGTTTGTATTGCTGCATTTGGGGTGGCCTTTCTGTATTCTGGCAGTTTGTGGAGCTCTATTGTGGAGTTTTCTCACTGTGGGTGAAGTTGTTGGGGTGGCTTGTCAGGTTTCCTGGTTAGGGAAGTTTGTGTCGGAGTTCTGGTGGGTGGAGCTGGATTTCTTCTCCCTGGAGTTCAGTGAAGTGTCCAATAATGAATTATGAGATGTCAGTGGGTTTGGAGTGACTTTGGGCAGCCTGCATATTGAAGCTCAGGGCTGTGTTCCTGTGTTGCTGGAGAATTTGCATGGTATGTCTTGCTCTGGAACTTGTTGGCCCTTGGGTGGTGCTTGGTTTCACTGTAGGTATGGAGGCATTTGATGAGCTCCTGTGGATTAATGTTCCCTGGAGTCAGGAGTTCTCTGGTGTTCTCAGGACTTGGACTTAAGCCTCCTGTTTCTGGTTTTCAATCTTATTTTTGCAGTAGCCTCAAGACTTCTCCATCTATACAGCACCATAGGTAAAAAATCTAGGTTAAAGATGAAAAGTTTCTCCACAGTGAGGGACACCCAGGGAGGTTCACAGAGATACATGGAGAAGAGAAGAGTGAGGAGGGAGTTAGAGGTGACCCAAATGAGATGAGGTGGAATCAAAAGAGGAGAGAGAAAGCTAGCCAGTAATCATTTCCTTATGTGAGCTCCACAATCTGGACTGCTCAGAGATGTTCACAGAGTTATACAGAGAAGAGAAGAGGGAGGAAGGAGACAGAGGTGGCCAGGAGGATAAAGGGGGGAATCAAAAGGAGAGAGACAGATCCAGCCAGTAATCAGTTCCCTAAGTGTTCTCCACCGTCTGGAACACACAAAGAGCTTCACAGAATTGGGCAGAGAAGAGAAAGGGGAGGGAAGAGACAGAGGCCACCTGGTGGAGAAAAAAGAGAATCCAAAGAGGGAGAGAGCAGTCAAGCCAGTAATCTCACTCCCAAGTAAAAATGGGTACTGAAGATTGGGTTCTTAAAGGTACAAAATTGATAACAAATACGAAAAATCAAAGATTAAAAATCTAGAGTAGAGGTTGGATTTTCAAAAATACAATATTAAAGAAAATAAAGGCAAAAAGAAGGCACAAAAATTATAAAAATATATATATATGACGTTTGCTTTAAAAAATAGAGTCTTTTTTTTTTTTGCAAAGTAATAGTAGGTTATAAAAATGAAAATTAAAGGAATAATAGAGGAGTTAAAAATTAAAAAAAAAAGAATGATGGTAAAATAGCAAAAATATATCTAGGACTTTCTCTGGTGTTGTTGTGGGCAGTGTGGGGTCAGTTCATTTTTGGATAGTTCCTTGGTCTGGCTTATATTTCTCAAGATCTCTAGGCCCCTACCTATGTAGTTGGTACTAACTACAGGGTTTTAATCTATTGCACCTGTCACTTCCAAGGCGGGTCCCTCTGTTTTAGCTTCTGTTTGCTGGTCTCTTCAGTGTCTGATGTCCGCCCTGACACAAGGGGGCAGTGGTGGACACTTCTTTAGGCTCACTTGTTCATTTGCGCTGTGGGGAGGGAGGGACGCTGCAAACAAATAACACTGGCATGTGTTTGCAGTGTCTCAGCCAAACTGGGCCTGCCCCTGCTCACGGCACGTGTGCCCTCCCTGCCCACACTGCTCAGGCTCTAGGTTGCTCTGCTGGGAACCGTCTGAGGCTGGCCCTGGGCTCCATGCACCTCCCAGGTCTAAGCTGCTCAGGTTCAGGCACTCGGGTAGTCCTCAGAGGCGCAGACTCATTTGGGCCTGTGTTTTGTGCACTTTCCAGGTCCAAGCAGCTCAGGTGATGAGGTGTTTGGTGAGCGCGGTTGCTGTAACTTATCGCCTCCCCTGTCCCTGCTGCTTGGTTTTCTGGGTGTACAACCAGCGCACCTTCTCAGGCAGATGTTGACTGTTCAGAATCCCAAGAAGCCTTGGTTATCAATGAAGCCTGCTTGCAGTTTGGTAGATAATGCCTCTCTGGGGCTGCAATTACCCCCTTCCAGCTCTGGCTGCCTGTCACCGGAGTGGGATGGTCTACTGCCAGCTAGTTCTGTTCAGTCCTTCATTCTGAAAGCAGGCCTGGCTGTGTCTTAGGTTAGGGCTTTTCACGTGGTAACTATCCCACAGTCTGGTTTGGTAGCCCAAGTTAGTTCCCTCAGACTGTCCTCAGGGCATTCCGGCCCAGTCCTTACTCTAAGAAATGCAGCCCATGCCTCCCTGCCCAGCACCCACTTGCTAGTGTTGGATTCAGGTGTCTGTGCTGCTTCTCCTCTGGGGGAGGTACCGTTGGGCACATAATCTGTGGGGTTTAATTATTTATTTATTTTTCCTCCCAGTTATGTTGCCCTCTGTGGTTCCAAGTCTAGCCACAGACTTGGCAGTGAGAGTGTTTCGTGGTGTTTAGAAACTTCTCTCTTTCTAAGACTCCCTTCCTGGGACAGAGCTCCGTCCCTACCTTTTTTGTCTCTCTTTTGTCTTTTATATTTTTCCTACCTCCTTTCGAAGACAATGGGCTGCTTTTCTGGGTGCCTGATGTCCTCTGCCAGCATTCAGAAGTTGTTTTGTGGAATTTACTCAGCATTTAAATGTTCTTTTGATGAATTTATGGGGAAGAAAGTGGTCTCCCCATCCTATTCCTCCACCATCTTAGTACTGTCCTCTGTTTTCTGCTTTTTAATATGCTATCTAGGTTGGTCATAGCTTTCCTTCCAAGGAAGAAGCATCTTTTAATTTCATTGCTGCAATTACCATCTGCAGTGATTTTGGAGTGCCCCCCCCCCCCAATAAAATCTCTGTTTCCATTGTTTCTCCATCTATTTGCCATGAAGGGAGGGGACCAGATGCGATGATATTCATTTTTTGAATGCAGAATTTTAAGCCATCTTTTTCACTCTCTTCTTTAAATTTCAAGAGGTTCTTTAGATCCTCTTCACTTTCTGCCATTATGGTGGTGTCATCTGTACATCTGAGGTTATTGATATATCTCCCCACAATCTTGTTTATAGCTTGTGAGTCATCCAGATCAGCATTTCACATGATGCACTCTGCATAAAAATTAAATAATCACGGTGACAGTATAGAGCCTTGACATACTCCTTTCCCAATTTGGAACCAGTCTGTTGTTCCATGTCCAGTTCTAGCTGTTGCTTCTTGACCTGCATACAGGTTTCTCAGGAGACAGGTAAGGTGGTCTGGTATTCCCATCTGTTTAGGAATTTTCCACAGTTTTTTTTGTGATCCACAGAGTCAAAAGCTTTAGTGTAGTGAGTGAAGCAGAAGTATATGTTTTTTTGGAATTCCCTTCTTTTTCTATGATCCAGTGGATGTTGGCAATTTGATCTCTGGTTCCTCTGCCTTTTCTAAATCCAGCTTGAACATCTGGAAGTTCTCAGTTCATGTACTGTTGAATCCTAGCTTGAAGGATTTTGAGCATTACTTTGCTGCTGTGTGAGATGAGTGCAATTGTGTGGTAGCTTGAACATTCTTTAGCATTGTCCCTCTTTGGGACTGAAATGAAAACTGACCTTTTCCAGTCCTGTGGCCAGTGTTGAATTTTTCAAATTTGCTGACATACTGAGTGCAGCACTGTCACCGCATCATCTTTTAGGATTTGAAATAGCTCTGCTGGGATTCCATCACCTCCACTAGCTTTGTTTATAGAAATGCTTCCTAAGCCCACTTGACTTTACACTCCAGGACGTCTTCTTAGGTAGGTTTATTCCTATATATTTTATCCTTTTTGATGCAATGGTAATGAATTGTTATTTGAATTTCTCTTTCTGTTCTTTTGTTGTTAATGTATAGTGAAAACAGAGTATTTGTCTGTCTCTGTTTGCCTTATTTGAGTCAGCTTACTACTCTCCAGGTTCATCCAGGTTGTTTCAAATGGCAAAACAATTTTTTATGCCTGAATAATATATATATATGTATAAATATTAATATCATAGTGATATTGTAATATAGTGATATTGTATATATGTATCTATCTTCCTATCTTCTTTTTCCATTCATCTGTTTATTGACTGCTTGCTTCTATCTTGGCTATTGTAAATAAGACTTCCATGAACATCCAAATGATGGAGATTATTAAGGGAAGGTTTCAAATTAGGTAAAAAGCCTTGGGCTGGTTGGCCTTGTGGACATGGTAAGCCCTCACCTGGAGTCCTGGAGAAACTGGTGGCTGGGGAAATCAGCCCAGGATCCTTTCTTTTGTCAAGCAATGGGGATTTTGAGATGGTGGAGTTGTGAGGGTCAAATATAGCTATCTTGAGCTAAGGTCATATTCAAGGTAGAGCAAAGAGCTTTCATTCTTTGAACCTCTCTATGGAATGGAAAAAATAAATAAAAATCCTCAGTAAATTTGCCTCTAGCCTTGGGAACAGAATGACAATTTGGGTGTGAAGCAACTGTTCTAGTTCAACTTTGAGAAGATTGTTGACACACAAGTTGGAATGGTTCCAATAGCTTATGTTGCCAAAAAAAAAAAAAAAAAACAAAAAACCAAACTTCAGATTTATAGTTTCCTTTGTAAAAACAAGGGAGGTATTGGAGTTTACCTCAAGACCAATTAAGCTTTGGCTAGACACACAGGAGGCACACTGGAGCATTACCTTTAGAAGTAGGGAGAGGAGCGCAAGCCTGTGAATGCTTAGAAAGGTGCAGAGATATTTCTGATGCCTGCAAGAGGCAGAGAGCCTCTGCCTTACTTTGTATAATATACATCTTTTTAGAATTCCACTGTGGCTTGTGTTCTATCTGTGACCATTTGTCATCTTTTTATCTTCAGACACAACCTCAGAGATGACATCATGATACCTAGAGCAGAGAGAACCGTAGAGAATGAAAGATCTCATTTAAGAATTTTAAGAAGTATGAGTGCTATTAGCTTTTACTGATAGCTTAATAATCAATAAAAATGCCATACCCAGTTAGCCCAGCAGTTTATTCAGCTCAGAGGTTTGAACACTGATGAATGGATTGTGGAAGAACTCTGTGATTTCAATCTAACTCTCTTTAGTTTCTGTAAAACTTTGCTGTTTCTATTTCAACCCACTGTGCATCAGCCATTTGTGAATTCAAGCAGAAAAATTGTCTGTTTTCTTATACTTTTCCCCATTTTGTTATTCTGTACAGACTTTCACAAAATAGAATTCTCAAATAATAAAGTCATAGTTTCATGTTAAAAACACAAGTTATTATATGGTTTGTTATTGATTACATTTTTGTGGAAGTTTTATTAATTGGTAATGCAAAAAGACTAGAAGTGGCTTTCTATAGACCACTTTTAGGCTTCATGAAACCATTATGTGGTAAAAATAGGACAGTTTTCCTTTTTTTTGCTATTTGTATTTCATATCTCCACCACTCCAGATAAAGGATTCAAAACTCTGAATGATGCCAAAAGCTCAGGCTCTGTGAGCTGTTGCCAAATTGGATCTTGGAGACAGAGTGTTGGGTGAAGTAAAAAAGAAGGAAATTCATTGCTTTGCCAGGTAAAGGGGGACACAGCAGGTTCATGCCTCTCAAAATTGTGTCTCCCAACCTGAAAGGATTTGAGGAGGGGTTTTATAGCAATGGTTCAAGGTTGTGCTTGCTGATAAGATTATGGTGAATTCAGGGCCTGTACTCCCTCATCTGATCTCAGGTGATCTTTTTTACTAACTTTTTATTTTATTTGTGGGTTTGGCCAATTAACAACGTTGTGATAATTTCAGATGAAAAGCAAAGGAACTCAGCCATACATATACATGTTTGCATTCTCCCCCAAACTCCATTCCCATCCAGGCTGCCATATAATATTGAGCAGATTTCCATGTGCTATAAAGTCAGTCCTTATAGGTTATCCATTTGAGTATAGCAGCGTATACATGTCCATCCCAAACCTCCTAACTATCCTCCCACACCTAGCTTGATGAACTTCTCTGGTTCCTTTAATGTAGCGCCTGGTGGTCTTTCTCTGGTAAGAGGAATGCTATCATCTTGTCCTTGTTGTTCAGTAATCAAGTCATGTCCAATTCTTCCCGACCCCATGGACTACAGCATGCCAGACTTCTTCCCTGTCCTTTGGCATCTCCTGGAGTTTGGCCAAGTTTGTATCTGTTGAATCGGTGATGCCATTGAATCATCTGTTGCCCTCTTCTCCTTCTGCCTTTAGTCTTCTTTTCCAATGGGGCAGCTCTGTGCATCAAATGTCCAGAGTGTTGGAGTTTCAGCTTCAGTCTTTACAGAGTATTCAGGGTTGATTTCATTTAAGATTGACTGATTTGATCTCCTTGCTGTCCAAAGGACTCTCTAGAGTCTTCTCCAGGACCACAGTGCAAAAGCATAAATTCTTCAGTGCTCTGCCTTCTTTATTGTCCAGCTCTCACATCCATACATGACTACTGTAAAGACCATAGCCTTGACTATATGGGCCTTTGTTGGCAAAGTGATATCTTTGCTTTTTTAAAAATTTAAATTTATTTATTTTAATTGGAGGCTAATTACTTTACAATATTGTATTGGTTTTGCCACACATCAACACGAATCTGCCACAAGTGTACATGTGTTCCCAATCCTGAATCCCCCTCCCTCCCCTTCCCCATACCATCCCTCTGGGTTATCCCAGTGTACCAGCCCTAAGCATCCTGTATCCTGCATCGAACCTAGACTGGCGATTCATTTCTTATATGATATTATACATGTTTCAATGCCATTCTCCCAAATCATCCCACCCTCTCCCTCTCCCACGGAGTCCAAAAGACTGTTCTATACATCTGTGCCTCTTTTGCGGTCTCGCATACAGGGTTATCATTACCATCTTTCTAAATTCCATATATATGTGTTAGTATACTATATTGGTGTTTTTCTTTCTGGCTTACTTCACTCTGTATAATCGGCTCCAGTTTCATCCACCTCATTAGAACAGATTCAAATGTATTCTTTTTAATGGCTGAGTAATACTCCATTGTGTATATCTTTGCTTTTTAACACACTGTCTGGGTTTGTCATAGATTTCCTGCCAAGAAGCAATCATCTTCTGATGTCATGGCTGCAGTCCCCATCCACAGTGATTTTAGGGCCTGAGAAGGGAAATCTGTCACTGCTTCCATATTTTCCCCTTCTATTTGCCATGAGGTGATGGGACCAGGTATCATGATCTTAGTTTTTCAATACTGAGTTTTAAGCTGACTTTTTCACTCTCCTCCTTCACCCTTATCGGGAGGTTCTTTAGTTCCTCTTCTCTTTTTTCCTTTAGGGTGGTTCATGCCCATATTTGAGGTTGTTGATATTTTTCCTGGTAATCTTGATTCCAGCTTGTAACTCATCCAGTCTAGCATTTCACCTGATGTGTTCTGTGTATAAGTTAATAAACACGGAGACAATTTACAGCCTCATCATACTCCTTTCTCAATTCTGAACCAGTCAGTTGTTCCATATGGGGTTCTAACTGTTGCCTCTTGACCCGCATACAGGTTTCTCAGGAGACAGATAACATGGTCTGGTATCCCATCTCTTTAAGAGTTTTCTACAGATTTTTATGATACACACGGTCAAGGGTTTAATGCAGTCAGTGAAATAGAGGTAGATGTTTTCTGGAATTTCCCATGCCTTCTTTATGATCCAGCAAATGAGGGCAATTTGATCTCTGGTTCCTCTGCCTTTCTAAACCCAACTTGAAATCTAGAAGTTCTCAGTTTACAAATGCTGAAGCCTAGCTTGGAGGATTTTGAGCAAAACCTTACTAGCATGGGAGATGAATGCAACTGTCTGATGATTTGAACATTCTTTAGTACTGCCCTTCTTAGGAAGTGGGAAGATATTGACCTTTTCTAGTCCTGTGGCCACTGCTAGGTTTTCCAAATTTGCTGACATATTGAGTACAGCACTTTAATAACATCATCTTTTAGGATTTTAAATATCTGCTAGAATTCCATCACCTCTGCTAGCTTTATTGGCAGCAATGCTTCCTAAGACCCACTAGACTTCACATTCCAGGGTATCTGGTTCTAGGTGAGTGATCACACTATTTTGATTATCTGGGTCTTGAAGATCTGTTTTGTACAGTTCTGTGCATTCTTGCCACCTCTTCTTAATATCTTCTGCTTCTATTAGATGTCAGTGGGAAGCTGACATCTTAAATAGTTTAAAGACATTGTTATGTATCCTTGAGGCAGACCAAGACTGCCTCAAGGCTCTATTGTTTCTTGGCTGCCCCTCCCTTGTCTTTTCATCCCTTACTTTGCCAAATTAATACTTGTTAGAATCTGCCCTTTGGAATTTGGGGAATGTCATGGAGGTTGGAGGTGTGTTCCTTATAAGAAAGCAGGGACAGAAGGGCTTCTGTGCCCAGTAGTCCCACAGGATCCTGATCAATTTCATGCAGAAGAAAAAAATGCTTATAACTGTGCATTCTTATGGTCATATCTGAATCCACACTTTAAAAAAGAAAATGTTGAATAAAGCTGGCACAAATTCTATAGCTCCTGACTTATTCTCACTAAAGCCAACTGCTGACTTCTTAAAGACAGGGAGGGGTGCAAAGCTCAGCACCCAGTAGCTTTCAGTCTCTATCTGCTAAATGAATGAAAGGATAAAAAATCAGATCTTGAGATGAGTGTCATTCTTCCCCTCCTTACATTTTTTTCAGTTTAAGTGTTGGAACATTACTAAAGGAGAACGATCTAGAGGCAGATGAAGTTATTAAATTTAATTTTGATTTCTCCTCTTGGAAATCTACTTAGTTCTGAAGTGTGTGTGAACTGAGAAAAGTTTCCAGTACTAGAAATTTCTCTCATACTTTGGCACTTTTTAACCTAGAAGTTCCCATACACTGCTCAGTTGTGAGTATGCTGATCTCAGGAGCCCCTGGTTGAAACATTTGGGCACCCTCCCAGGGCGCCTGGTACTAGTGGAATGACCCTATTATTGTGCTGCTTATGGATCAATCATTTGATCAGAGAACAAGCTTGGCTTTTGTCCCAATATCAAGGGTGCTTCTAATATCATAGCATAATAGGGTTTTGGATATCCTCAAGAACAGATTTCCTCCTTGGATAATGGAAATTAGAACAATGAACTTCACAAAGGGATCAATATTAGTAACTGTTGTGACTTCCATCAAGAAAGAGGAACTATACCATTGTTCATTCCCTACCATGCATTCCTTTTTCATAATTTGCTTTTACAGTGTAAGTTTAGAATTTAAGAAATGTGTAACGGTAGTGATTTGTCTGATCTGATGTTTTTATGTGTTGCATTTTTTTACCTAGCTTCGTTTGTACAATTTGAACACAGGAAATGAACTTGCAGTGAAAATCGTTTCCTGCAGCATCATTCAGTTGGAAAAATGAAACAAAACACACACACACCAACAAAAAACACATTAGGTTAAACGCTTGTATATACTGAATGTTTTTTAAGTGGATAAGTTTGTTAAAAAATACTGCTCGTTAGTCCAACTTTCTCTTTATTCCCCATTATTTGTTCCCATTCTTTGACTTTGCTGGTTTCCCTCCTTTTTCTGAATCAATGAAAAAGGGCCACATCTAATAGATAAGCTGCTGCTGCTAGCTGCTAAGTCGCTTCAGTCGTGTCCGACTCTGTGCGACCCCATAGATGGTAGCCCACCAGGCTCCCCTGTCCCTGGGATTCTCCAGGCAAGAACACTGGAGTGGGTTGTCATTTCCTTCTCCAATGCATCAAAGTGAAAAGTGAAAGTGAAGTCGCTCAGTTGTGTCCTACTAGTAGCGACCCCATGGACTGCAGCCTACCAGGGTCCTCTGTCCATGGGATTTTCCAGGCAAGAGTACTGGAGTGGGGTGCCATTGCCTTATCCAAATAGATAAGCTAGACATTTCAATTATTACCTTTTGTTTCTTGGTATTTATTCTTTTTTCTTCCTTTCTTTCTGGTCCATGTGCCTTCACCTACTATATTATAAAACCTGCTCAAATCTGTTTGAACCTGCCTTTCAGAGTTTACATCTTTCCTTCCTTCCCTACCTTCCTTACTCTGGAACATCACCATGCCATCTAGTCTTGCTTATTCAGTAGAATTAACATGATGCCCTTGATGTTCTCTATCAAAGTGCTGTTCTATGGATGTCTGCACGGTCATAATATCTTCAGACTCTATTATGACAGGGACGGAAGTGTTATCACAGCCAAGGACTAAAAATGCAGATGGATGTTCTTGACCTTTCCATATGTATGCAAACTGCTTGTGATGCTCTTTTTTGACAGGGATGGAAAAGAAGGCCTGTGCTGAATCAGTGGCCTCACCTACCAGAAGACAGGTTAATCTGCTCTAGCAAAGATACCACATGTGGTACAGCGGCTGCAATGTTGTTGTGTTGTTAGTAGTCTACTGTAATTCTCCAGAATCCTAATTTTTTGTAGTAGGCAGACTTATGAAGTACAGGGGGATATGATGACCACTTTTGCATCTTTAATTCTTTAAGAGTGTCACATATTTCTCCATTTCCTCTACACATTGGTAAATTATATTTAAAAGAACTTATCTTCTTTGTCTCTAAGGGGAGGGTATAGGTCATATCAATGACTCCTACTTGGTTTTCTTGGATAGGACAGTGTTACCCCATAGGCCAAGGACCAATATGAGGATTATGCCAATGACCAATTTTGTCTATCTGGCCCACACTTTCAAAAATAATGGAAATGCCCACCAAGTGGTTAATAAGGGAACCTTGATGGTTCCAGGTATCTATGTCAACTCAAACTCTATGCCCAATAATACTTGGATTATTGTGCACTTCTCATCTGTGTGTAGTTGCTTATGTAAATGGACACAGGTCCTCTTGGAAGACTGGGAAACTCATTACTGTGCATATGTCTCAAGTTGTTGTAGTCTCCTTAGTCTTGGAAACATTTTTCTTCAGTTAGTGATCTCCAGACCTGAGATTATTAATAGCAGAGGCCCAGAAACTAAGCAACATATTATAACTTTTTAATGGACCAAAGGCCATCAGCCTCCTGATCATCCATCCTTTATTTCTTTCCATGGTACAGACTGAGTAGTATCTAGTTGGCTGCTCATCTGTTTTCACCCTTAGGAATGTCATGTTCTATTAACCATCTTCCTAATCTCAGTCTGGTTCTATCTCCAACTTGCCACTCCTTATGATGATTGCATTTATTTAGCTTCTAAAGCCTATGAGCACCTCTCAGACTGTGACTGCTAAGAGTGAAACTTGGTCTTTAACAGTCTTCCCATCATCAGCTCTGGTCTCTGATACAGTGCTCCTCTCATGATATTCCTTCTGTCCTTGGTAAATGTATCCTCCAGGTCTTCCCAGACAACACAGTCACTCGGTGGAGTTTCCTGCATGTGTGTGGCACATCTCCTCCAGCTTACTCACTCTTCTGAATCACTTAATCACTCTCTCTACCACTTGCCACAGCAGCTCCAGCATTTGAACCTCATTGTTGGCATCACATTTTCCATGCCTCAAGGAGGCATCTTAGGCTAGTACTGTAGATACTATCGTCCATCAGTTTAATACTTTACTGACATTTCCAAAAGTGTCAGGTATTAGTTGCTCAGTCGTGACTGACTCTCTGAGACCCCACCAGGAAGCCCACCAGGCTTCTTTATCCGCAAGAATACTGGGGTGGGTTGCCATTCCCTTCCCCAGGGGATTTTCCCAACCCAGGGATCAAACCCAGGTCTCCCTCACTGCAGGCAGATTCTTTACGGTCTGAACCACCGGGGAAGGCATTTCCAATGACCTGTTTTATTTAAACTTCTCATGCAGTGTTTCTGGGTCCTGACAGTGTTCCCTTTCACACAGGTGCTCAGCACCGTGTCACGTCTCTTGTTCCAGCATGCAAGCCATCGTTTTTATTCTTTCTATAAGCTCTTTCTGACCTGTTTTAGAGGACAGTGAGTATACTCTTGGGAGGATAGATGGACTGGTCTTGTTGGGAGAAATGAGTCAGAGCTTGCAGATTTATCTTGCATCGTTAGTTTCTCCCAGATATACATCTCTGCATTTAGCACAAAAGCAGTGGAGTGTGACACCAGTACAGTGTGACTTTGACTGAATTCCGTCTTCCTGCCAAAATAGCTCCTAAATAGTGTCGAGTTTAGTGAATTTTCAAAAAAATGAAGCAAATCCTAAGTGCTTGTCAGTCCATTGTAACCTTTCTATGGTTCCCCAGCCTCAGGCCTTTATGAAGGCAGCTCGAGTTCTGTGTTTGGCTAAGTGACTGAATGGGTAGAGAAGACAGAAGGACAGACGGAAGCCTCCTTTGAACCAGACAGATTCTAGGAAGTGTTATTATATGCATTCTACATGCTGACCTTCTTTCACTTTTATGTCTCACCTCAAGATTGTGAATCCCCTCCTGTCATTGCACATGGACGACATAAAATAGTCTCTAAAGGCTCGTGGTATCAACATGAGGAAGTTGAATATGAATGCGATGAAGGGTACATCCTGGATGGAGCAAAAAGACTCTCCTGCACTTCTTCAGGCTGGTCACCTGCAGTCCCTCAGTGTAAAGGTAACTCTGGCTCCCTCTTCATTTTAGGTGGCAGGGGTAGGGCTATCATCAAAGGATTGAGAGCACAGCTTCTTCCCTGTGAGAGGCAGCAAAAAAACATTTGATTTGATTTATTGAAAACAATTACTATGGTCTGATGGTATCCAAAGCAAAAAAGCACAGAAGGCACACAGAACATTAGTCTCCCCTTCTTTCTCCCAGGTACAAAATTCAGTTTGTGAGGCATCTCCATTTCCCAGTTTCTTATATAATTCCGGAAATAGTCTACAGATGGTACATTCTATCTGAGTGTAGCTGTGGCCTGCAGCAAAACTTTCATGAAAAGTTGGTCTAGAATGTAAGCCCTAGTGGGCTAATGCCAAGCATTGTGAAATCACAAGTATATCCATCAGCGCCAGTGCAGGGCACCAGCTGCTCACCATGTAGCTGTGTGGTGAGGGACTCCTAATTTTCCAGCTGTTATGGGGACAAGAGGTCAAAATGAGGTCTGACTATTGCACGCACACAGGTTTACTGTCATTTCACCATCAACAGCTTCAGGGATGATTTGCCACCATCGTTTCCTTTGCTCACAGGAGGATAATAAGCAAGAGGGAAAAATTTTCAACTATTGTCTTACAGGAGTCAAGATACAAGAGACAGCTGATCTGATAGTTGATTTGCGGTCACATGCCCTTTTTATCGGAGAAGGCAATGGCAACCCACTCCAGTACTCTTGCCTGGAAAATCCCATGGACGGAGGAGCCTGGTAGGCTGCAGTCCATGGGGTCTCTAAGAGTCGGGCACAACTGAACGACTTCACTTTCACTTTCCTGCATTGGAGAAGGAAATGGCAACCCACTCCAGTGTTCTTGCCTGGAGAATCCCAGGGGCGGGGGAGCCTGGTGGGCTGCCATCTATGGGGTCGCACAGAGTCGGACATGACTGAAGCGACTTAGCAGTAGCAGCCCTTTTTATATTCTGTCAGGCTATTTGAAATTGTTATATATCCTTAAGCCAGTCACTTAACCTCTCTGTATCTCACGTTCTCTTAGATAAAACAGTGAGACTTAAATAAGATGTTCACATAAAGATCTACCCCAAAGTCTGATAAAGTGCTATTCCAATGCTCAATAAATATGCTAATGAATATTATTTTTCTTCTCAAGATTAAAAAAAAGGTAAAACAATTAGCAACACTTAAATACAGTTCATTCTTAGTACCCTAGGCTGGCATGTTTCTTCTCAGATCTGTGGATTGCTTCAAATTATGTTTCCATTGCAGCATGGTGTGTGAAACCAGAGATAGAATATGGAAGGTTATCTGTGGAGAAGGTTAGATATGTTGAACCTGAAAGAATTACTATCCAGTGCGAGTCTGGCTATAGTTTGGTTGGTTCCGAAAATATCACTTGCTCAGAGGACAGAACCTGGTACCCGGAGGCACCCAAGTGTGAGTGGGTAAGTCACACAATTTGAGGTAATTTTTTTTATTAAACCCCAAAGCACTGTCCTGCCAGCAAAGGTGATACCTGACTTGTCGATTCATTCATTCAAAGGAACCCTCATCTTTGCTTTGGAGCCTTCTGGTCAGATAGGAGATGCAAAGTTTTTGTGCTCTCACTTGTGATCAGGGAAAACTGAGCCCCTTTGAAGTGGAGGGTCTCAGACCTGGTAGTACTGGCAGACCTGGTGCTACTGACTGGCAACTTTTCTAGAGGATTTGATATACTCTTGTCCCATTTCTGGATGGTCAGAAGTAGTGTCTGTTCCCACAGAAGCTTTCTGGGAGGCTGCCTCAGAGCAGAGTTGTATTCCTCTCAGGAAGATGATGGTGGGAAACAAGGTGTTTCTGGTTTTCCTGCTCCCCCAGGAGTCCTGGGGTGTGTCTTGGTCCTGAATCTGTAACCCTGCCTGTTTCTACATGAACTGTGCCCCCTAACAATCAGGAGAGAAGTCTTTCAAGCATACTCATCATGTGTTTCTTTTTTAGGAGTATCCTGAAGGCTGTGAGCAAGTAGTCACAGGCAGGAAACTCTTGCAGTGCCTCCCACGGCCAGAGGAGGTGAAATTGGCCCTGGAAGTGTACAAGCTGTCCCTGGAGATTGAACTCCTTCATACAGAAAAACTAAAGAAATCCTCTGAGGAAGAATTTCTTTAAAGAGAGAGGGAGAAAAATGTACCTGTGCCTTTAATCCAAAATAGATCAGTTAATCACCTTTACCATCTCTTTATGCCATTGACTGTGGTAATAGTTATCTAGAAAGAATAATTTGTTAACATTTAGTTATTTGAGATTGTAGAATTGTTGATCATTTTCTGACTCATTGTTTTTGCTTTTCTGTCTACATTGTACATATTTTTTTCCCATTAAAAATTAACATATCCAACAATATTTTGTCTTCATGGTCATCAGGTCTCTGTGAAATGAGCTCTGAGAATAAACCCATGCATAAAGTTGATACATTTGTAGAGACCCTGGACATAGGGACTTGGGTTTACACCAATACATTTTTCTGCATTGCCTTTACTCAACAGTTCTGCATATAGGTCACTCAGGAGCTCAGTATTTAGATTAAACATCAACACACCCCCAACGCCTTGTTCACTGTTGCCCATTTTTAGCAGTCATGCCCTTTTCTAAGTGCCATGCACTTGGCCCCTGCCCCATTAATGCACGAGCATTGCCTTACGAGAAGGGGATTCTTGTCTGTGTCGGTCTCCTGATTCCATCCTGAGCAACAAGCTCTGAAAGTTTGACGAGTGGAAGCCAACCCGGCAGCCACCTTTGTGCTCCTAAGTCCTTGATCTGGTTTAATCCTTGATATTTTCCTCAATAGAAAGAAAAATGACTTGAGCAATTGTTTCCTATCTGAAGAGAAACCTCATATCAATCACTTTTATGTCTCACTTTTAGGGTGTTTGGAGACTTTTATCCTTTGCACTAACCACTTCCTCCAACTCTTGCATCCTCTGAAATCTCTCTCTTACTCATACCTTGGTTTTTTTGGTTATTCCATCTGTTTTGTACATGGAACTCTATGTGGGAACAGGGGCTTCTTTAACTCCTCTCAACATACTCCAATGAGACAATGTTATATAACAGGCTTTCACTAAGCCTTCAATAAGTTTGAATTCGCTATAGTTACCTACTTAACACAGAAGGTATCTATTCATGGTCTTAAAAGCCATTTATCTGATCCTTTTACTCAGAATTTCTTTTGGTTGTATTGTTTTGGTTTCTCCTGAGACAAGTGAGGAACTACTTTCCTTGGGAGGTGCCCCAGAAAGTGCTGTGATTGAGTGGAAGAAGTGGGAAAGGTAGGATTGCCTCAAGAGGCCATTGCTATTGTAAGCAGAGGCTCAGTCACACTGATGGCTTTCTGGGAGCATGTGGAACACAAAACTAAGTTGTCTTTCCAAGGAGGAGGACCCAGGGTATTTATCGCCACTTCTCTCCTTTCATTGGTAAAGACTTGCTCTGGTAGGACTGACACTCAGTCACATCTGACCTGCACTGTGGGCCAGTGGGGGCAGCAATGAGACATCAAGGCAGAGAGACATGTGTAGCCGATGGTTCCGTGGGGGCTGCTCGTGGTAATCTCCAGAGCAGGTATGTGGGCAGAGCACAAGTCACGTCTTCTCTAGTTGCTTTTTCTCTGTTGAAGTGCTGTTCCAGTCTATCCATTTTTCCCCTAATCAAATCTCTTGTGCTTATGCTCAGCCATTTCAGTTGTGTCCAATTCTATGGTCCTATGGACTGTAGCCTGCTAGGCTCCTCTGTCCATGGGATTCCCCAGGTAAGAGTATTGGAGTGGGTCGCCATTTCCTTCTCCTGGTGATCTTCCTGACCCAGGGATCCAACCTGTGTCTCTTGTGTCTCCTGCATTGGCTGGTGAATCCTTTTACCACTGGGCCACCTGGGGAGCCCCACATACACTGTGTACAAAACAGTTACAATTCATACATTTGCTATAACAGATATTGATTCCTCCTCTTTGGTTTGGGATATGAGGATGAAGCATGAGCCTCAGTGGTCCTTTAGACACTCTGTGAAAAGGATTTCACCATCATCTTCTATAACTGTCCAAATTTATAGTGTATTATAACTATCTTCACATTCATAATCAAAAATATAATCCAAGAAAGTAGAATATCCTGTTAAGTATGTACATGAGCTGAGAAAGCTTAGGAAAGCTTTATTAGAAGAATTTGCAAGAGATTAATTTGTTCAGCTTGGTGCTTCCTGAAGGTTTGAGTGAGAGGGAGAAAAGGGACTTGGATATTTTATCTCAAAAATGTAAAGTTTAGAGCAGAAGAAGATCATGGAGAAGTAAGATGGGGAGATCACCTGCCTTCCCAGAAACATCAAAAACTCATCAAGATATGAAACAACTACAAAGAAAACTCTAAATGACAGCTGAAGACCCAAGATCTCCAAAGGGGCAAGCTAAGCTCCCTGGAATCAGGTAGGACAAAAGATAAAGACATTAAAAGAGAGAGAGAGAGAGAAAGAGAGAGAGGGGGGGAGAGAGAGAGAGAGAACTTTAGGACAGGAGCCTGTGCCCCAAGGGAGGGAGGGAGTCCTGAAGGAGGAAAAGTTTCCATGCACTGGGAAACTCCCTCACAGGTGGGACCAAGAGGGAGCTGTGGAACCTCAGAGAGCCATGCAAAAGTGGGAGCCCAGAAGGCAAAATACAGAGAAAGTTGCACTTCTTAGCCCATAAGCAGCTCACAAGTCTTAGCCCTGACCAGAGGGTGGAGGTAGGGAGCCAAGAGAAGTAGCTAACAAGCCCCAGCTCTGCCCAGAAGGAGGGGGCAAGAAGCCGAGAAAAGCACCGCATGAGCCTCCCCCTAGCAAGCTCCACCTGCAACAAAGTGTAGGACCTGGATCGGAAGCTCTGGCAAAGATCCCAGGGAGAGGTAGTGGTCTGGTGGCAGTGAGAATTCGCTGAGATAATTTAATGCGGCAGTGGAAATAGACTTGTCTATTACTGCCAAAACCAGGAGGGGTGCCAGAGACAGTGGACAAAACACCACCTATCTGGTCCTGATCCCATAGGTTGCAGCTACCATGAGGCAGTGAGCAGGCACAGGTTACTGCTTGCACCTTGCTGGGAACTTAAACAGCTTAGCTCTTTCTAGGAAACCTTTTCCACTGGAAGAATTTACGACCTACCTCAGATTGTATCAACTCCAATAGGTCACTACTGCCATAGGCACTCCCTGGTACAACCCATAAATGGTGGGCATATCCTCCCCTTTCCCCAGCCTAAGAGAGCAAGTGAACCCCAATGAGACTTGGCCTTTGCCCCCTCATGTCCAGGGTAGGAACAGACAGTGGACCCAAGTGGCAAGTCTAAACATTGGGAGCAACTAAAAGCTGTAATAAGGCCAGATTTGACACTGAAGTCACCCTATGCTCCCCACAACAGATCCAGAGACCTTTCTAGAAATATTAGAGGTCTTTGGTGTAAGCCTCACTGGATGTTCTGGGCTGCTGAGTGTTGCCTTCACCAAGAGTATTGGTAATTTGTCTTTTGTGCTGTGTGGCTTGTGAGGTCTTGGAACTTCAATAGGCATCGAGCCTGAATCCCTGAGGTGAGAGACTCAAGCCCAGGACTTTGAACCACCGGAGAACTCCTGACACCAGGGAACATTAATAGATGAGACTCTTCCCAAAGGCCTCCATCTCAACACCAAAACCAAGCCCACCCAAAAGCCAGCAAGCACCAGTACCCAGATACCCCACACCAATTATTTAATGAGACAGGAACACAATGCTACACATTAGCAGACAGGCTGCCCAAAACCATACTGAACCCATAGACATGTCAAAACCTACTACTGGACATGGTGCTACCTTCATAGAGATAAGATATAACTCCAGACCAGAACACAGGCACAAGTCCCCTCAGCCAGGAAGCCATCACAGGACACTCGTCTAACTACACCCACAGGGAGCAGAGTCCACAACTAGGAAGAACTGTGACCTTGAGAACTTTTTTCAGTTTCTTCTTTTAAATCACAATTTTTATTCTTCCTATACACTTCTACTTCTACATTGACCTTTTGCAGTGCTGTGGATTTTTCCTTTTTAAGATCTTTTAAAAGACTGTTTCTTCCTCTTTTGGGATTTTTTGTTGTTGTTCTGTTTTACTGTTTTTCTTAGTGTTTTTCCGGCTGTAGCCATTCCTTAGTGAATACAAATCTTTTTCACATACATCTTTTTATCTTGGCTTTTCTATTTTTCTTTTATGTTTCCTTCTGCCCCCTCCTTTTCTCTTTTATTTCCCTTCTTCTCTTTTTTCTTCCTTCACTCTTTCTTTTTTTTCACCAGGTATGTTAATTTACGTTTTCTTTGCTATATTCCCCAGTTGACACTGCTCTGACTCAGTTTTCCAGTCTGAGTTTTAGTTAACCCTGTTTTTAATTTTCAATATCATTTTTGGTTTCTTTTGCTCATCAAGTCAATCTCTTGTACTTTCTTTTCTTTGGAATACTTTGGTTATATTTGTGTGTGTGTAAGGGTGTGTATTGGAGAAGGCAATGGCACCCCACTCCAGTACTCTTGCCTGGAGAATCCCAGGGACGGGGGAGCCTGGTGGGCTGCCATCTATGGGGTCGTACAGAGTCGGACACGACTAAAGCGACAGCAGCAGCAGCAAGGGTGTGTATATGTCCCATTGTTTTTGTAATTATCTGCCTGACCTTGTATTTACCATTTATGTAGGTTCATCTTTTATCTCTTGTTATGTTTTGCTTTTGTATTGATATGTTTGCTTTAATACCCTTTAATCTCATTAAAAAAATGACTTATGGAGTCTCCCATCCAGGGAATTGGCCTAAACCATTGAAGTGGGAGCCCTCAGCCCAGGAATGCAGACTGCCAGAGAATTTCTAACCCCAGGGGATATTAATTATTGAGAACTTCCATGAAGGCCTACACCTGTACACAAAGCCTGGTATCATACCCAGTTGCCAAGGCACCCAGTGCAGGACATCTCACCCAAACAACAAGCAAGACAAAAACACAAAAACAATCATCGCTGACAAGATTCCCACAGACACTCCAAAATGTCTCATGACACTGTCCTGCCTATCAGAAGGAAAAAAAAAAAAAACCCACAAAAAACCAACAGCAAAAAAACCCCAACTCACCTCCTCCCACTAGAATGCAGGCACAAGTCACCCCTAACAAGAAGTCAACACAGACAACTGAACTAACCTTAACCACTGAGGGCAAAAATTAAAAGGAAGAAGGAATATGACCCTAAAGCCTGGGAAAAGGAGATCTCAAATGGAATCAGTTGGGGAGAGAAAATGAAAAGACAGAAATATAGCACAAAGGAATAAATAAAGTAGCAACACAGAAGATCAAATAAACAAAGAGGAAATAGGAAAACTACCTGAAAAAGAATTCATAATAATGATAGTGAAGATGTTCCAAAGCCTCTAAAATAGAATGGAGTAAATATAAGAAGCAATCAACACAATTAATAATGACATAAGAGAAGTAAAGAATAAACAGAGATGAATAACACAATTACTGAAATTAAAAATACTCTAGAACGAACCAAGAGTAGAATAACTGAGGCAGGAGAACAGATAGGTGAGCTGAAGATAGAATGGTGAATTCTGCTAAAGAGCAGAGTAAAGGGAAAAGAATGAAAAGTATTGAGGACAGCCTCAGAGACTTCTGGGACAATATTAAATGCACCAACATTAGAGTTATAGGAGTCCTAGAGGGAAAAGAGAAAAAGAAAGGCCCTGAGAAAATTTTTGAAGAGATTATAGTCGAAAACTTCCCCAACACGGGAAAGGAAATAGTCAATCAAGTCCAAGAAGTGCAGTCCCACACAGGATAAACCCAAGGATAAACTCGTTGAAACACATACTAATCAAGCTAACAGAGATTAAACACAAAGAAAGAGAGCAGCAAGGGAAACAGTGATACAGTATATTGACGCATATATATGGAATTTAGAAAGATGGTAATGATGATCCTATATATAAGGCAGCAAAAGCAGCACAGATATAAAGGACAGACTTTTGAACTATGTGGGAGAAGATGAGGGTGGGATGATTTGAGAAAATAGCATTGCAACACATATGTTACCATATGTAAAAGAGATCACCAGTGCAAATTCAATGCATGAAGCAGGTCACTCAAAACCAGTGTTCTGCAACAACACGGAGGGATGGGGTTGGGAGGAAGGTGGGAGTGGGGGTTGGGATGGGGGGAAACATGTGCACCCATGGCTGATTCATGTCGATGCATGGTGGAAATCATCACAATATTGTAAAATGATTACCTTCCAATTTAAAAAAAAAGCAGCAAAGGAAAAGCAACAAGTAACATACAAGGAAAAACCCATAGGATTAACAGCTAATCTTTTGGCAGAAACTCTGCAGGCCAAAAGGGACTGGCAGGATATATTTAAAGTACTGAAGTAGAAAATCTACAACCATGCTTACTCTACCCAGCAAGGATCACATTCAAAATTGATGGAGAAATCAAAAGCTTTACAGACAAGCAAAAGTTAAGGGAATTTAGCACCACCAAACCAGCTTTACAACAAATATTAAAGGACTTATATAGGCAGTAAACACAAGAGAAAGGAAAGACCTACAAAAACGAACCCCAAACAATTAAGAAAATGCCAATAGAAACATATATAGCAACAATTATTTTTAATGTAAGTGGATTAAATGCTCCAACCAAAAGACACAGACTGGCTGAATTGATACACACACTCCAAAAGACCCATATATATGCTGTCTACAAGAGACCTACTTCAGATCTAGAGACATAAACAGAAAGAAAGTAAAAGGATGGAAAATGATATTGTGTTCAAATGGAAATCAAAAGAAAGCTGGAGTGGCCACTCTCATTTCAGACAAAATACACTAAAAATAAAGATCGTAAGATGTGAAGAAGGACACTACACAATGATCAAGGGATCAGTTCAAGAAGAAGACATAACCCTTGTAAATATTTAAACACCCAACACAGGAGCATCTCAGTACATAAGCAAACATTAACAGACATAAAGGAGGAAATTGACAGTAACACAATAATAGTAGGGGATTTAAACACTCCACTCACAGCAATGGACAGAACATCAAAACAGAAAATCGATAAAGAAACACAAACATTAAATGAAATATTAGACCATTAGTACTTTCCATCAAATGCAGGAGAATACACTTTCTCCTCAAGTGCACATGGAACATTCTCCAGGAGAGACCACATCTTGGGTCACAAATCAAACCTCAGTAAATTTAAGATTTAAAATTGTATAAAGCATCTTTTCTGACTACAACACTATGAGACTAGATATCAGTTATAGGAAAATAATATTGTAAAAACAACCACAATTACATGGAGATTAAGAAGGGAAACAAAAATAAAGATTCCTAGAAACAAATGACAATGAAAACACAATGACCCAAAGCCTATGGGATGCAGCAAAAGCAATTCTAAGAAGGAAGTTTGTAGCAATACAATCCTACCTCAGGAAACAAGAAAAACATTGAATAGACAACCTAACTCTACATCTAAAACAGCTGGAAAAAGAAGAACAGAATAAACCTCAAAGTTAGTGGAAGGAAAGAAATCATAAAGGTCAGAGCAGAAATAACTGGAAAAGAAACAAAGGAAGCAATAGTAAAGATTAATAAAACTAAAAGCTGGTTCTTTGAAAAGATAAGCAAAATTGACAGACCATTAGCCAGAGTCATCCAAAGAAAAAGGGGAAAAAAATCAAATCAAAAAAATCAAGAATGAGAAAAGAGAGGCTGCAACAGACAATGTAAAAATACAAAGGATCTTGAGAAACTGTTAAAAGCAACTAAATGCTAATAAAACAAACAACAAAATAGACAACATAGAGGAAATGGACAACATAAAGGAAATAAACAACATAGAGGAAATGGACAGATTCTTAAAAAGTTTAACCTTCTAAGACTGAGCAAGGAAGAAATAGAAATTATGAACAAGCCAACTGCCAACTCCGAAATCAAAACTGTGGTAAACAAAAATCTCCCCCCAAACAAAAGTCCAGTGTAAGATGGCTTCACAGGTAAATTCTATCAAACATTTAGAGAAGAGCTAATGCATATCCTGAAACTCTACCAAAAAAGTGCAGAGGAAAGAACACTTCCAAGCTCATTCTATGAGACCACAATCATCCTGATACCAGAGCCAGACAAAGACATCACAAAAAAGACAATTACAGGCCAGTATCACTGACAAACATAGATTCAAAAATCCTCAACAAAATTCTAGCAAACAGAATTCAACAACACATTAAAAAGATCATACACCATGATCGATTTTATGCCAGTGACACAAGGATTGTTCAATATACACAAAGCAATCAATGTGATACACCGTATTAGCAAGTTGAAAGATAAAAACCATATAATAATCTCAATAGATGCATAAAAAGCTCTTGACAAAATTCAGCACCCATATATGATAAAAACTCTTCAAAAATTGGCCGAGAAGAAACGTACCCTAACATAATAAAGGCCATATACAACAAACCCACAGCAAATATTCTCAATGCTGAGAAACTGAGAGCATCCTCTCTAAGGTCAGTAACAAGACAAGGTGCCCACTCTTGCTACTATTATTCCACAAATTTTGGAAACCCTAGTTATGGCAATCAGAGAAGAAAAAGGAATAACAGGAATCTAGATTTGAAAGGAAGAAGTAAAATTCTCACTATTTGCAGATGACATGATACTGTACATAGTATCATGTACTATCATGTACCTAAAGAGACTATCAGAAAATCACTAGAGCTAGTCAGTGAATTTAGTAAAGTCGCAGGACACAAAATCAATATGTAGAAATCTCTTGCATTTCTATATACTAAGAAATAAATTAGAAAGAGAAATTAAGCAATCAATCCTATTTACCATTCCAAAAAAAAAAAAAAAAAAACCAAAAAACCACTAAATACCTAGGAATAAACCTAACTAGGAAGACAAAAGAACTGTATGCAGAAAACTATAAGACACTGATGAAAGAAGTCAAAGAGGACATAAACAGATGGAGGGATATTCCATGTTACTGGGATGGAAGAATCAATATTGTAAAAATGACTATACTACCAAATGCAATTCGGAGAAGGCAATGGCAACTCACTCCAGTACTCTTGCCTGGAAAATCCCATGGATGGAGGAGCCTGGAAGGCTGCAGTCCACAGGATCACTGAGGGTTGGACATGACTGAGCGACTTCACTTTCACTTTTCACTTTCATGCATTGGAGAAGGAAATGGCAACCCAGTCCAGTGTTCTTGCCTGGAGAATCCCAGGGACAGGGGAGCCTGGTGGGCTGCTGTCTATGGGGTCTCACAGAGTCGGGCACGACTGAAGTGACTTAGCAGCAGCAACCAAGTGCAATCTACAGAGTCAACGCAATCCCTATCATTACCCATGGCAGTTATCACAGAATTAGAAGAAAAATTTCACAATTTATATGGAAACACAAAGGACCCCAAATATTCAAAGCAATCTTGAAAAAGAAGAATGGAGCTAGAGGAATCAACTTACCTAATTTCAGACTGTACTACAAAGCTACAGTCAAGACAGTACGGTATTAGCACAAAAAGAGAAGTATAGACCAATGGAATAAAATAGAAAGCCCAGAGATAAACCCTGGGATTTATAAGCCCAGAGATAAACCCACACACCTATGGGCACCTTATCTTTGATGAAGGAGTTAAGAATATACAATGGGATAAAGGTAGTCTTTAACTATAGGTGGTGCTGGGAGAATTGGACAACTACATGTAAAAGAATGAAATTAGAACACTTTCTAACACCATACTATGCTGTACTGTGCTGTGCTTAGTCGCTCAGTCATGCCTGACTCTTTGTGACCCCATGGACTGTAACCTGCCAGGCTCCTCTGTCCATGGGGATTTTCCAGGCAAAAATACTGGAGTGGGTTGCCAGGCCCTGGATCTTCCCAACCCAGGGATCAAACCCAGGTGACCCACATTGCAGGTGGATTCTTTACTGTCTGAACCACCAGGGAAGCCCTTTTAACACCATACATCAAGATGACTTTGAAATGCATTAAAGATCTAAATGTAAGACCAGAAACCATAAAAGTCTTAGAAGAATATATAGACACAACACTGTATGACAAAAATCATAGCAAGGTCCTCTTTCTATAATGGAAATAAAACCAAAAATAAACAAGTGGGACCTTAATTAAAGAATTTTTGCACAGCAAAGGAAACTATAAACAAGGTGAAAAGGCAACCATCAGAATGGGACAAAATAGTAGTAAATGAAACAACTGACAAAGGATTGATCTCTAAAATATACAAGCAGCTCATACAACTCAATACCAGAAAAACAAACAATTCAATCAAGCAGTGGGCAAAAGACCTAAACAGACCTTCTTCCAAAGAAGACATATGGATGGCTAATAACCACATGAAGAGAAGCTCAACATCGCTCATTATTAGAGAAATGCAAATCAAAACTACAATGATATATCACCTCACAGTGATCAGAATGGCCATCATCAAAAAATCCACTAACAGTAAGTGCTGGAAAGCTGTGGAACAAAGGGAACAATCTTGCAAAGCTGGTGGGAATGTAAATTGGTATAGCCACTATGGAAGACAGTGTGGAGATTCCTTTAAAAACTGGGAATAAAACCACCATACAATCTAGCAATACCACTTCTAGGCATAGGAAACCAAAACTGAAAAAGACACATTTATCCCATTGTTCATTGCAGTACTATTTATAAGGGCTAGGACACGAAGTAACCTAGATGCCCATCAACAAATGAATGGATAAAGAAACTGTGGTACATATATACAATGGAATACTACTCAGCCATAAAAGGAACACATTTGAGTCAGTTCTAATGAAGTGGATGAACCTAGACCCTATTACACAGAGTGAAGTAAGTCAGAAGTGACAGTCACTCAGTTATATCTGACTCTTTGCAACCCCATGGACTGTACAGTGCATGGAATTCTCAGGCCAGAATACTGGAGTGGGTAGCCTTTCCATTCTCCAAAGGATCTTCCCAACCCAGGGATCAAACCCAGGTCTTCCACACTGCAGACAGTCTTCACCAGCTGAGCCACCTGGGAAGCTCCATATATATTAATGCATATATATGGAATCGAGAAAGGTGGTACTGATGAGCCTATTTTCAGGGCAGCAATGGAGGCACAGACATTAGAAAACAGACTCATGGACCAGGGTTGGGGAGAGGAAGGAGAGGGTGAGATGTATGGAGGTGGTAGCATGAACGCATATACACTTACATACGTAAAATAGGTAGCCAGTGGAAACTTTCTGTATGACTCAGGGAGCTCAGACTGGGGCTCTGTAATAACCTGGATGGGTAGGAAAGGGTGGGAGGTGGAAGGGAGTTTCAAGAGGGAGGTGACATATGTATCAGTTCAGTTCAGTTCAGTTCAGTTCAGTTCAGTTCAGTTCAGTAGCTCAGTCGTGTCCAACTCTTTGCAACCCTGTGAATCGCAGCACGCCAGGCCTCCCTGTCCATCACCAACACCCAGAGTTCACTCAGACTCATGTCCATCGAGTCAGTGATGCCATCCAGCCATCTCATCCTCTGTCGTCCCCTCTCCTCTTGCCCCCAATCCCTCCCAGCATCAGAGTCTTTTCCAATGAGTCAATTCTTCGCATGAGGTGGCCAAAGGACTGGAGTTTCAGCTTTAGCATCATTCCTTCCAAAGAAATCCCAGGGCTGATCTCCTTCAGAATGGACTGGTTGGATCTCCTTGCAGTCCAAGGGACTCTCAAGAGTCTTCTCCAACACTACAGTTCAAAACCATCAATTCTTTGGTGCTCAGCCCTCTTCACAGTCCAACTCTCACATCCATGCATGACCACAGGAAAAACCATAGCCCTGACCAAACGGACCTTAGTCGTCAAAGTAATGTCTCTGCTTTTGAATATGCTATCTAGGTTGGTCATAACTTTCCTTCTGAGGAGTAAGCGTCTTTTAATTTCATGGCTGCAGTCACCATCTGCAGTGATTTTGGAGCCCCCCAAAATAAAACCCGCCACCGTTTCCCCATCTATTTCCCATGAAGTGATGGGACCAGATGCCATGATCTTCATTTTCCGAATGTTGAGCTTTAAGCCAACTTTTTCACTCTCCTCTTTCACTTTCATCAAGAAGCTCTTTAGTTCTTCTTCACTTTCTGCTATAAGGGTGGTGTCATCTGCATATCTGAGGTTATTGATATTTCTCCCGGCAGTCTTGATTTCGGGAGATTCTGGGAGGTGTTACTTACCTCCATTTTTCCTGAAAATCAGAGTGGCTTTAAACAGTCCTGGAAAAGACTGGGCTAAGGAAGCAGACTGACAGGTGGAAGTTGTCCAGGCTGAACTAAAGTGGTAAGGCCCTAGTGATGGGACAGCATACTTAATGGTCTGCTACACACTTCAGCACATGGTGGGTGCTCTCACACCTGCTTTTGTTACTTTCTCTGGTTCTTGGATCCATGTTTTCCTCTCTCTTGAATTTTCATTTTACAAAAGCCCATCCTTTGGAAACTGCGTGAGAAATGATGCATAGAAAGTAAAACTTTGGATCTTTGCATGTTTGAAACTGTCTTCACTGTCACATGTGATTTAGTTTGATTGTGTGTAGAAGGCTGGCCTAAAAATAATTTTTGCTCGCATTTTAACGGAATTTTTCTCTCATTTTAAATGAATTTCTTCTAATACTTGCATTGTAGATTGTAGCTATTGAGAGTCAGAGAACCTCCTGACTTCTGATCTGATTTTCTCTCCTCTGGACTTTTTTAGGATACTCTCTTGTCACCCATGATGTTCTAAAATATCCTGTTGCTGCACTTTGCTATATTTTGTCTCTTTATTCATTTTTCTAGGATTTGACTAATCTTTTCAGTCTATAAACTCATGTCCTTCTGGTCTGAGAAATTTTCTTATATGATTTCTTCTATAATATTTCTTCACTCTTATCTCTTATTGAAGTCCATTTTGTCTGATAATTGGATTTCTTTGTTGATTGGTTGATTTGCTATATTTTCTGTCTTCATTCTTACACCCAACCCTTTACACACTTCTTAGGAGATTTCCTTGGCTTTATATTCCAAACCTTTTGTTGATTTTCAGTTTCTTTTAAGGACATATAATAACATTTTTCAAAAGATTTCTATTCTCTTAAAAAAAAAAAGTACTGCCTGTTTTTTCCTACCTAGATTAATTCTGTCTTCATGCAGCTATTTGTAATAGAGAAGTGTTATTTTTCCCCCTGCAAACTTTTATTAATGAACATGGTCTATGAAGACTGATGCTTGAATAATCTCATTTAAAGTTCTGTGTATATGAACAAGTTTTGCTGACTGTAATCTTGCTTGCAGTCTGATGGTACAGATGAGGTATTTACAATTAAATTGTTGTCATAACAGAGATTACTAAATTTTTTCTATATTTTAACCACCCCCCCTTTGATTTTAAGAAACAGAACCACTTCTGGTTCATCATTCTAAATATCAGCTGGATACATCACTTTTCACTAGAGCCTACCTATCTTGGAGCAGCTTTCTAATGAATGCAGCTTTCTAATGAATGCAACTTCCTGATCAGTTACTTAGAAAAGAAACTGCTTGACAAAGTCATAGATACAGAAAATAAATAGGTGGTTACCAGAGGGGAGAGGGGTAGGGGAAGGAAATAAACAGATGGGGGGCGGGATTAAAAGGTACAAGGGTTTCCCCAGTGGCTCAGTTGGTAAAGAATACTGCTGCAGTGTGGGAGACCTGGGATCGATCCCTGTGGTGGGACGATCCCCTGGAGATGGGAACGGCTACCCACTCCAGTTTTCTGGCCTGGAAAATTCCATGGACAGTATAGTCCAGAGTGTCGCAAAGAGTTGGACACAGCTGAGTGACTTTCACTTTCACTTTTAAAAGGTACAAACTTCCAGTTGTAGAATAAATTAGCCATCTGTATGAAATGTATAGTGTGGGGAATACAGTAACTATGCTATATTTTTGTATAATGACATTTTCTAACTATGCTTATCATGGTGATCATTTTGAAATGCTTAGAAATACAAATTATCATGTTGTGTAACAGGAACACTATGGTACATGTGTACCATAGTGTTGTTGTAAATCAATATACTTCAGAAACAAACTAACAAAGAAAAAGAGATCAGATTGAGATGATTGGATGAAAGCAGTCAAGAGGTACACACTTCTAGTAAAAAGATAAATCTGTACTAGGGATGTGATGTGGGCTTGCCAGTTGGATCAGTGGTAAAGAATCTGCAGAAGACTCAAGAGCCACAGGTTCAATCACTGGGTCAGGAGGAGGAAATGGCAACCTGCACCAGTATTCTTGCCTGGAAAATTCCGTGAACAGAGGAGCCTGGCAGGCTACAGTCCATGGGGTCACAAGGAGTCGGACACGACTCAACGCATTCACACACAGGGATGTAATGTACTACATAATAAATATAATGTATGTTATATATGAAACATTTGTTACATTGAAAATGTTATATGCTATCACATATGCTGTATGTTATATATGAGAGTGTTAAGAGAGTAAATCTTAAGGGTTTTATCACAAGAAAAAATTTTTTCTATTACTTTAATTTTGTATCTATATGAGATGATGGATGTTCATTAAACTTACTGTGATAGTCATTTGGTGATGCATATAAATCAAATCATTATGCTGTACACTTTAAACCTACACAGTAGTATGTGTTAATTATATCTCTGTAAATGATGTGAGAGTTGGATTGTGAAGAAAGCTGAGCGCTGAAGAACTGATGTGGTGTTGGAGAAGATTCTTGAGAGTCCACTTGGACTGCAAGGAGATCCAACCAGTCCATCCTAAAGGAGATCAGTCCTGGGTGTTCTTTGGAAGGACTGATGCTGAAGCTGAAACGCCAATACTTTGGGCACCCCAGGTGAAGAGTTGACTCATTGGAAAAAACCCTGATGCTGGGAGGGATTGGGGGCAGGAGGAGAAGGGGACGACCGAGGATGAGATGGCTGGATGGCATCACCGACTTGATGGACATGAGTTTGAGTGAACTCCGGGAGCTGATGATGGACAGGGAGGCCTGGCGTGCTGTGATTTATGGGGTCACAAAGAGTTGGACACGACTGAGCGACTGAAATGAACTGAACTAAAATGAAACGTGGGAAGGGGTTGGGAGTGAGAAGCTGCTTGCTCTTTGCTTCCTTTATCCCCAGAGTCAGGGCTGAAATGCAGCCATAGTGCTGGTGAGCCAATTTCCAGCGTGCTTAATTGCAGCCATGAAATTAAAAGACGGTTACTCCTTGGAAGGAAAGTTATGACCAACCTAGATAGTATATTCAAAAGCAGAGACATTGCTTTGCCGACTAAGGTCCGTCTAGTAAAGGCTATGGTTTGTCCTGTGGTCATGTATGGATGTGAGAGTTGGACTGTGAAGAAAGCTGAGCACCGAAGAATTGATGCTTTTGAACTGTGATGTTGGAGAAGACTCTTGAGAGTCCCTTGCACTGCAAGGAGATCCAAGCAGTCCATTCTGAAGGAGATCAGCCCTGGGATTTCTTTGGAAGGAATGATGCTAAAGCTGAAACTCCAGTACTTTGGCCACCTCATGTGAAGAATTGACTCATTGGAAAAGACTCTGATGCTGGGAGGGATTGGGGGCAGGAGAAGAAGGGGACCACCGAGGTTGAGATGGCTGGATGGCATCACTGACTCGATGGACGCGAGTCTGAGTGAACTCCGGGAGTTGGTTATGGACAGGGAGGCCTGGCGTGCTGCGATTCATGGGGTCGCAAAGAGTCGGACACGAATGAGCGACTGAACTGAACTGAACTAGGAGGATAGCATCCTGTGGGATGCTGAAGCAACAAGGGAGAAGGAATCTGGTCTTTGGTTGAAGTCCTGCTCTTCATCCTGTTCAAAGTGCCAGATGTCTTGCTGCTCACACGTCTGCACTGTTTGCTGAACCCAGGGTGGGCAAGGTGCGAGCTGGGAGGATAAAAGAAGATGCGAGGACCGCAGGGACTGCAGAGGTGTTTATTCTCTTTTGGCTGGCACGGCAGCTGTAGCAGCAGACATAATATAACACAGCCCTCTCCTGGCTGACACAACAGCCATAACACAGTATTCTCTCCTGGCTGGTGCAGCAGCCCTGGAAGTATTCACATTATATTCTCTCCGCTTGTGGCTGACCTAACGGACACAGCCATGACGCAGCAGTAATTCCTGCCACTGTATTGGTGGAGCTCATATATCTGCGCAGCACAAGGCAGTCGTGTGCAGGGCTACAAATGATCTCACCTGTTACATAGCCATTATTTACAAAACTTGGGGCGAGAGAGCCTGAACACGCCATCTTGGCTAATTTCCCCACTGTTGATCATGTGGTCAGAACAGCTGACCATCCTAAATGCCTTTAATGACTCCTCTTTCGTGAAAGACAAATAAATTTCTGTCTACTTTGAGCCACTGAGCTTTCGGATGGCCTATTTCCTGACAAGTAGACGGTGAAGGTGAAAGTGAAAGTGGAAGTTGCTCCGTCGTGTCCGGCTCTTTGCGACCCCATGGACGGTAATGTCCGTAGAATTCTCCAGGCCAGAATACTGGAGTGGGTAGTCTTTCCCTTCTCCAAGGGATCTTTCCAACCCAGGGATCGAACCCAGGTCTCCCGCATTGCGGGCAGATTCTTTTCCACCTGAGCCACAAGGGAAGCCCAAGTACAGGGTAGGGACTCCCCAGATCTCAGTGGTTATTAGTGTTTTCTCTGTTGCTGTCCCAGGTCTCCAGAGAAACGGTTTCTGGTCTTCTGCCTGCTTGTTTACTTGAACTTCTATCATGCAAGATGAAAAGGTTACTGCTTCTATATTCTCTTTGAATTCTGTTTTCTCCCTCGACCTCCTGGTCTATTTCTATCACATTACTTTTGCACTATCAACTCTGAGAGAACTTTCAGTCTTTCCTGAGATAGTTGCTCCCTTTCTTAGAATGCAGAGGATTTGCATTTCTTTGTTTTAACAGCATTTTCCCTTCCACTATGATTAGTTCATCTTTGTATTTCACTCAGAGGTTTGCTCATAGTGGTGCTGAATAATCATATTGTGAGTAAAAGTGTATACAGTTATGTGAAATGTTAATTTGGTGCTAAAGTTTAGTTTGGCCTAAGAGAAGTCAATTACAAAGCCTCTGCTGCCAAATATTTTCTGACCACAAGAAAATGAATTACAACAAAGTGAATTATTTCTATTTTAGATTTAATAACCTTGGGGAGAAGTAAATTGGTAAATAATAGGTTCTGTCAAGAAAAATTTTAGCTAAAGGGAGAGTATATTGATTGTACTGCCATTTTGTATTTATGGGAACCAAAAAAAGGGCATGTTATTTTCTAAAATTCATCTGAATTCAGGAATTATTCTTCCTAGTTCTTTCACCAATTTTAGGCAAATAATAAATTTTCTGGTATGATAATGAGTCTATTTGCATATTTAAAAATTTGATGAGTCCTCCTTCCTATGTTCAAAGTATATTGAAATAGTCTACATGAGTTTACGTAAGTTAAAATTTTTATTTCCGAAAATATTTGTTTTTCTTAAAACCATTAGATGTCATCTAGCTCACCTGACAGGAGCTTGGGTATTATAAGTTTTAAATTATATCCATTTTTAATGTGTACCAAAATGTACATGTATCCATCTGGGTTTGATCTGGAAAGAAAGAAACGACACAGTGATTTAAATGGGGAAAGTTTAATATAAGGAATGGTGAAATTTTGATACAAGAGAAACTTTAGGCTTTAAGCAAACTCTATATGTTTCACTAGGGCAGCAGGAAGGTACTCAAGCAGGACAAACTTCAAAGGGGGTCCTTTTCTGATGTTTGGGTTTAGATCTTGTTGGAAAAGGCATAATTGTAACCTATTAGATGCCAGAGAAGTTCAGTAAGTTGCCTGAACCGGAGCTGGTCTATAGAAACCAGCCCTTGGGCGTGCAGGCAGAGTAACTGAGCTGCAGCTGGTGACTGCTTGTGGGCCTGCAGCTGGCCTGGGGCACTAGAGCATTCTTTGTGTGTGCAGTGGCTGCCCGTGGTAGCCAGGAGCATAGGTGTGCAGAGTGACAGGGAACCCAGTTGCGAGCCTATGGGTGTAGGCACATGGCAACCGGCAGCCAGGTGTGCAGACATGCAGACAGTGCTGGTATGGCAGAAGGGCTGGCATAGCATCCCTGACAGGAGGACCTATAGGAAGCTGGTGGCCAGGCCAGTTCACGGCTGCAAAATTACCATGAAATTCTGCATTCTGGGCAAGGACTTGGGGCTGACTGCTGCTAGATAACCTCACACTCACAATGCTAACCTACTGTGAAGCAGCAGGAAACAGCAGGAGATACCTTCTTCCTACAATGTTCCCTTAGCACCCTCTGCTGAGAAAGCTTAGCATCATGTTCACTGCAAAGGGGAAATGTTCATTATCACAGTTGTCTGTAATTGGAGCCAAAGGGCAATATAGTGATAATGGGCAGAGAATTTATACCTTAAAGTTGCTAAAACAGAAATGTGAAGTCAAGACACTCCATGATTGCTTCAGAATTAAATCTATAAAGAAGGAAATGCTGGAAGAGAAGCAGAAAATTCATTAAACTTAGGTTTATTTACTTACTTTAATTTTTGGCTGCACCACATGGCAGGTGGGATTGTAGTTCCCCAACCAGGGACTGAACCCATGCCCCCAGCAGTGGAAGTGAGGCGTCTGAACCGCTGGACTGCCAGGGAAGTCCCAAAACTTAGATTCATAATCTAAACATTCCATCAAGGAAAAAATGAGAAATGGTTATATATTTCCTGTTGGTTGATAAAACTAAACATATTTCTGACAGAGGGCCATATTTGCTCTTACTAAAACAGGTAATATTAAATAGAAAATTATAATTGATCTCAGGTTACTTTATAAGAAATGAATAACATCATGGACAACACCATCACCAACTGCAAAGCTCTTCTTTCAATAGCCAAAGGTATAGCGTTTTATAAGAAGTGAGTTGGTTGATCTATTAAAGCATAAGTTGAGATTGATGCATTTGAAAGGAGGTAAGCTCCATCACTTCATGGGAAATAGATGGGGAAACAGTGGAAACAGTGTCAGACTTTATTTTTGGGGGGGCTTCAAAATCACTGCAGATGGTGACTGCAGCCATGAAATTAAAAGACGCTTACTCCTTGGAAGAAAAGTTATGACCAACCTAGGTAGCATATTCAAAAGCAGAGACATTACTTTGCCGACTAAGGTCCGTCTAGTCAAGGTTATGGTTTTTCCTGTGGTCATGTATGGATGTGAGAGTTGGACTGTGAAGAAGGCTGAGCACCACAGAATTGATGCTTTGGAACTGTGGTGTTGGAGAAGACTCTCGAGAGTCCCTTGGACTGCAAGGAGCTCCAGTCAGTCCATTCTGAAGGAGATCAACCCTGGATGTTCTTTGGAGGGAATGATGCTGAAGCTGAAACTCCAGTACTTTGGCCACCTCATGGGAAGAGTTGACTCATTGGAAAAGACTCTGATGCTGGGAGGGATTGGGGGCAGGAGGAGAAGGGGCCGACCGAGGATGAGATGGCTGGATGGCATCAAGGACTCGATGGACGTGAGTCTAAGTGAACTCTGGGAGATGGTGATGACAGGGAGGCCTGGCGTGCTGCGATTCATGGGGTCGCAAAGAGTAGGACACGACTGAGCGACTGAACTGAAGCTACTGATATTCAGATAAATAGCTACTAAAGCTCTATTTTGAAACAAAGATAGACCATGGAATACATAGAGAAATGAATAAATAGCATCTCCGTTAGATTTGTGGTTCTCCAATTTGTTGCATATGAGAATCACTAGGGCCATTTCAGGAATATTTCAGATCCTCAAAGCCTTACCAGGTGTATTTCTTTAGGGGACAGAGCCTGAGAATCTGGATTTTTAACCACCATAAGGCATTTTGGGGGAACTACCTCACCTAAATTTGCAGTCTCTCCTTGAGGGCATCTGATAATTATTCACAAGTTGATACAGTGTTTCAAAGGCTCACCTCCCTTGACCTTGATCTTCCCTCTTTTGCATGCCTGGGGGATCTGCTGTAACTTCTGATGCCACTGCGTCCCAGGTCAGCTTGTCCCTCCACCCAATCCTGGCCCCGTCATGCCTTTAAGGCATTGTTCCTGAAAGGACTCCTGAATGACCCATCTGTGTGCAGCCTCCACCTTTGAATCTATTTCTCAGGAAAGGGAAAGTATGAACTATTTATCAGTTAACCCAACCTATGAAATAGCTCCTTTTTTTGATTTACTTGTTCTTTGTCCACATTTTTATGTCCTAGTTCTATTTTTGGAATGATTTGTAAAAAAGTCTTTTCTCTTTATAGCATTGTCTTAATTTGTTATATATGTTTTAATTATTTTATTATCTTTTCTACTGTTTAAGGTGTAAGTGGTGTAAAAATTATACTTGAGTTAAGCATTTTCCCCTTTGTTTTCACCTTTGATATTGTGTTTAAAACTTTATACCCCCAAAATATGTGGTTCTACATGGACATTGAGAATGCTCTCCAAAGACAAAAAATACATAGATAAAAGAAAAAACAAAAAAATCATGGATTAAAAACAGTCTTCAAGGATTGCCTACAATTAGATCCATAAGAAGAGGACATGTCAGAAAAGTAAATAGTGAACAAAGTGACAAAGGGATAGAGTGAGAATCAGAAGGAACAGACTGGGGATTCTAACCGTTACTTCTGAAGTTTTACTATAAAGAAGAAAATATTAAAGATCTCATCAGCAAATGCATAAATGCCCTCACACTGAAATTACAAAGCCCTGAGAGGATCTGGCTCCAGCAAGAGGGCACATATAGTCAGAACACCTTTGCCATGGGTAATATGTTTAATGATGACATTTGTATCACACTTTAAGGTCTGACCATCGATGTACCTATGTGATGGTTTTAATCAAGTCCTCACTTTTGAATCCAAATCTTTCAAGAGTGTTTGGAAACTAAGACAGTATAGATGCTCCTACTCAGCATGTGGGAGACTCTGGTTCAATATCATAGTATTTCTTATCTATTCAGTTTCTATCCACCTCTGAAACATATCTGCAATTTACTTCAGAAAGGCTCCAATTCTGTCTGCCACAACTTTGTCTTACATGATTTCGTCATGCCTCCATCATTATCCTTCTTGATGTGTAGTGGTCACTTCCTTTATGTTATTTATAATTTTATGAAATAAGTGTGCATCCTTAATTACTAGCTTGCATGCTCAGTCACTTGAGTCATGTCCGACTATTTGCAACCCCACAGACTGTAGCCCACCACGTTCCTTTGTCCATGGACTTTTCCAGGCAAAAATACTGGAGTGTGTTGCCATTTCCTTCTCCAGGGGATCTTGCCAACCCAGGGTTCGAATCTTCATCTCCTACATTGGCAAGTGGACCTTGAACCACTGAGTCACCCAGGAAGTCCAATTACAAGCTTGGGGTTGACTTATTTCTTTTTATAATTGGGATCATGTAATATGTATTATGGGCTTCCCAGGTGGCTCAGTGGGAAAAGAATTCGCCTGCCAATGCAGGAGACACAAGAGACACAGGTTGGACTCTTGGGTCAAGAAGGTCCCCTAGAGAAAGGCATGGCAACCCACTCCAGTATTCTTGCCTGGAGAAACACATAGACAGAGGAGCCTGGCGGGCTACAGTCCATGGGGTCGCAAAGAGTCGACAAAACTGAAGCGACTTAGCACACACATTCATGCATTGTCTCAATTGCTGCTGGTGAGATGAGCTTTAAGGTGGATTTTATTTATGCATTGTTTAAACTTAATTATAGGAGCTAGTTCTTCATCTAACACTCTGAGTTAGGAAGAGCAGGTTTTAATGCTTTCATTTTTCAGCAAATAAAATCCAGTCCCCAGGACAGGAAGATATCATAGATCCAGCTTTCCTAGCCTCCAGTTCTACATTTTCTTTCCCAGTGAACACTGTTGTTTTTTTGGTTAGGTCATGGGAATCATCCTTCTAATTATCCCTCATGGGTAAGGTAAGCAAAGGGAACAATGAACTATTATGACATGCTATCAATTTGAAGACTTGTTAAGGGGAAGGAGGAAATTAAGTATCCACTGCCACTTTTCTCTGCAGTTAATTATTTGCAAGGACAATTAACGGTTACTTCTTATCTACACCAACCGCTCATTTTTACCTGACCAGCCAGCCACCAATCACATTGCTGGAACTCAGAGGATTTTCAGCTGAGCACTTGCTTGAAAGGCAAGGATGCTGTGATAAATTCTGTTATAGAGAGGGCTAAGAATATCTGAGATCAAAGGTAACTCATGCTGAGAGAAAGAAATCAAGGCAACACTGCGGAGTCTGTTTCTCGTTCAGAAACCTACAGGTAAGTAATTTACTAAGCACTCAGATTACCTTAAGGGAGAGACCAATGTTTTTGTCTGAGGAGTGAAGGCTTCAAAGGATAAGGCAGAGAGAAATAATCAAGTGTTTGTTCATCAGAAATCTTTTCAGGATTCCTGTGTTTTGTGGTAGAAAGAAAATGGTTTGTGGGACTTGAAAAATATTTAAAAATTTTTGAAGACTTGATTATTTGCTTATAGATGGGGAGAAAATAATGCCTACCAATGAAATAAATTGGAAAGTAAATCAGGAGTGTAAGATGCTATTTTTACTGATTCTAAAATATGTGTGTTTGTTGGTTTTCTGCCTATGTCTCACGTCTGGGAGAAGAAGCTGGAAGTAACTCAAATTTGCTGGAAAGACAAGGGTGGTTCAGTGAGGAAGTAGGGCATAGAAGGTCTGGTTTTCAGAGCCTACATTCAGCAAATGTGTTAGGTTTCTCTTTGGAGATTTCATCCACCTGTCACCAGTCTTTGAAAGCAAAGATTTGTAGATAATAAGTGGATACTGGTAACCCTCTATTCAGTCTTTTAAGCATGAAATCATAGTCTTCCTCACTTCCTCTTTTCTCTCCCTCACTTTCTGTAATTGGCATTGTTCTCTTCTGCCTTGAAATTCTCTTCTACCTTGGTTGAGCACGGCATACTTGCATTTTGGTTGTGAATTCATTCATTTCACCCACTCCTTTCCTTGGCTGCATCTGTTCTGACTTAAACTGGTAGTAAAAGGAGAGTGAAAGTAAAGTAGCTAGAGTAGGCAGAAGCATTAAAAAAAAACCAAAAAACACAAAACCACCCAAACTCAGAATGGATCTCAGACAAGCAGAAGAACTAGAACGGTGAAACACTTAGAAGTGTTTAACACTTTTATTCCTAAACACATAGGAATAAAATCTTCATGTTGAGTTAGGCAATGGTTTCTTTGATACATAAGCAACAAAATTAAAAAATAAATTACAAATTCATCTAAATTAAAAACACTTGTGCTTCAAAAGACACTATCCAATGTTCATTGCAGCACTGTTTATAATAGCCAGGACATGGAAACAACCTAGATGTCCATCAGCAGATGAATGGATAAGAAAGCTGTGGTACATATACACAATGGAGTATTACTCAGCCGTTAAAAAGAATTCATTTGAATCAGTTCTGATGAGATGGATGAAACTGGAGCCGATTATACAGAGTGAAGTAAGCCAGAAAGAAAAACACCAATACAGTATACTAACACATATATATGGAATTTAGGAAGATGGCAATGACGACCCTGTATGCAAGACAGGGAAAGAGACACAGATGTGTATAACGGACTTTTGGACTCAGAGGGAGAGGGAGAGGGTGGGATGATTTGGGAGAATGACATTCTAACATGTATACTATCATGTGAATTGAATCGCCAGTCTATGTCTGACGCAGGATGCAGCATGCTTGGGGCTGGTGCATGGGGATGACCAAGAGAGATGTTCTGGGGAGGGAGGTGGGAGGGGGGTTCATGTTTGGGAATGCATGTAAGAATTAAAGATTTTAAAATTTAAAAAATAAAAAACTAAAAATTAAAAAAAAATAAAATTGTATTTGAAGAAAAAAAAAAATAAAGATCTTTTCAAGGCTCTGTAAAAAAAAAAAAAAAAAAAAAGAATAAATAGAAATCCCACAGGATGACAAGTGACTTGTATCTGGAATATATAAAGACCTCATATAACTTAGAAACAAAAAGACAATTAACCCAATCAGAAACGAGCAAATGATTTTTAACAGAGATTTCTTATAAAGAAGGTATCCATATAATAATAAGCACATAAAAATATTCAACATCATTAGACATTAGAGAAATGTAAATCAAACCCACAATGAGGTACCACTTCATACATACTAAGGTGGCTAAATTAAAAAAGACAACCAATTGCAAGTGTTGAGGGATAATGCAGAAAAGCTGAAGCCCTCGTTCACTGCTGCTGGGAATGTAAAATGATGCAGTCACTTTGGAAAATTATTTGGCAGTTCATCAGTATATTAAACCTAGAGTCACTGTATGATCCAGCAATTCTAGTCCTAGAAAAAAGGAAATACACCCAAGGAAAAATGAAAACAAGTGTCTATGCACAAAAATGTACATGAATGTTCACAGCAGAATTATTCCTAATAGCTCAAAAGTGGAAACAACTCAAATGTCCATTAGCTAAAGGATGGATAGACAAGAGGTGGAATAGTCATAGAGAAGAATACTATTCAATCATAACAAGGAATGAAGTACTAAAGTTATGATATCAATGAACCCTAAAACATTATACTAAGTGAAGGAACCAGTCACAAAAACCCACATACTATATGATTCTGTTTATATGAAAAGTCTGGAATACACAGATCCACAGAGATGGAAAGTAAGTTAGTGGTTGCCAGGGCCTGGGAAGGAGATAGATGTGGGGAGTGACTGCTAATGGGTATAGCATTTCTTTGGGAGTGATAAAAATATTCAAAAATCAGATGGTGGTAATGGTTATACAACTCTCTGAATGTACTAAGAGCCACAGATTTTATGCTTGAAGTAGGTGAAATTTGTGGTTTGTGAATTATTTCTCAGTAAAGCTTTTTATAAAATGATTACATGTGGGATGAAAGAGGGTAGAATAAGGCTTTTATTTTCTAAGATTTTTATTAACATACATGCTCCATAAAAACCAGAGATAGCTGGGCCCAGAGATCTGTGAATGATTCATGGATGATGGTCAGAGTCAGGGAGCTGGTGAGTTCCTCCCAGGAAGACAGTTAAAGTGAGGGAAGAAGCAGCCCAGGATAGAGTTCCATGGGTGCCCCATGCTCTGGGTATGCGGCTGGGTTTCTCTATTACCACGAGCCATAGTGAAGGCCAGACCAAGGCTTCTGGCTGAAGTCCAGCGTGCCTTCCTCTGCACCAGGGCTGAGTTAAAGACTCCTGGAATTGCAGCCACTGGTCGTTATAAGTTTAGATCATTATTGTGATGATGTTTTGTCTTTTAGGAGTTCACCTTCTAGCAAAGTCACACGCTAATTCCAGTTCTGTTCCTTTCTTCCCTAGGTTTAACAGCTGCCAGCACCACGGCAGTTTCAGTGACTATGCCAAGCCCTTTACAGAAAATATTCTTATTTAATTTTCTCAACAATTTTGAGAGAATTGTGTAGTTTTTTATAGAGGAAATTTGGGCTTAGAGAGCTGAGTATCTTGCCGTGGGAATACATTTCCCATGTGGTAGAACCAGGAGTAAAACCCACATGGCCTGGGCCTGATTTCAGAGCTCACGTGTGGCTACTGGCCACACACTGTCCTCCTCTGTAGATAGCACTTTGGCTGTGGCCTAGATAGGTTGAGATAAAATGAGTGAAATAATTTCCCATCACTTTCCATTCACTATCATTGCCTAACTTGGCAGTGAGCTGCAGAGAAAGAAGAAACATTTTTTATTCCTCTCTCTCATTCTCTTTTTACTGGTCTTATGTCATTGCTTTCCATTAACTGGTTGATGACATTGACTCAGGTTAAAGATGGGAAAGGGGAACCTTGGAACCTACAATAAAATCACCTGGTAGTATCTTATTAAAATAAAGAGATGCTGGTTCAATCCATTGGTCAGGAAGAGCTCCTGGAGAAGGAAATGGCAACCCATTCTTGACTGGGAAATCCCATCTGTCCATGAGGTTGCAAAAGAGTCGAACACAGCTTAGTGACTAAACAATATCTTTAAGATAAATACAATCTGACCACACACACACACACACACACACACACGGATAGAAATGGACATGAAGCATTTTTTCCTTTTTCCTCTTTAAAGCATATTTTGTCACTGTATACTTTTGAAATTAAATTTAGAAAATATTTGTTCAGCACCTTTTCTGCGCAAGGCGGTGATAAATGAGAGGGTTTTCACCCTCTCACTTCAAGGAGTTTTTGGTTTAGCTGAAAGACAGACTTTTGACGTTAGCTGTAATCCAAGTCGCAATTAGAATTATGAGCACTAAATTGTAACTGGAAAATGGAAGCTGAAATTTCGGATAGGACCAATGTTTGAGATGTGTCTGGAAAATGAGTGGGATTTAATGGAGGAAAGGGTGAAAGAGTTGATGATGTAGACAGCTAAGATGTGAACTAGTAAGACAGTGGAAAAGTGTTTGAAAATTTCAGAATATATTGAAGAATACAAATATTTTTCAATTGAAGATAGTCATGAGAATATACTTTTTAACATCATTTTGAGACTGTCCAATGCACTGATCACATGGCAGAGCTATTATTTATAATGTGCATTCAATGCATACATTTTTCTTATAAATTTAAGTACAAATATGGAGTTATTTAGAAGGCATTTTCACTTTAAAGTGTCATTACAAAAATTTAAAGCCATTTACTCTTTTTGCCAACATTTTAGTATTTTAAGACTTTTTATTCCTTTCATTAAATGACCAGTTTACTATAGCTAGCAAATTGCTGGCTTACTGACAAACTACAGTTTTTTCTTTTTCCTTGGGAAGATTTTAATACTTTTGAATACTTCTGTGAGCTTGGAGTTTGGTTTTCATCATGTACAAATTGTCTTGTGACAGCTCCCTCTGCCTTAGAGGAAGGTGGTAAGGAGACAGCCCAGATGGGGACTAGACAAAGGCGGTCAGTGGTCCCGCCTCTCCTGGGGCTGTCCCAGTTTTAGTACTGAAAGCCTCACATCCTAGAAGACCCCCTCAGTCTCAAGCAAACAGATGGTGACCCTGTGCTGCAGAAGTGGAGTGATGTGAATGCCTCAGAGATTTAGATTTCTATTTCTGCATGCTTGTAGAACAGGCTGACTCATTCCATATATACTCAACATTACTTGTTATAGACAAATTTGCTATTGTGTTGACTGAATTTTTGGCAGAATTGAAGTCATGAATAGAGCATGTGGAATGAGGCAGGGGGATTGGGTGAACATGCAGGAGATAAGTGGGGAGGAGTGGTGTGATTGCAAGATTTAGAAAGTTAGTGTGACTTGAGTCTTCACTCAATCAAAGAGCTAAGCCACTGCTAAAATAGATAGCTAGTGGAAAGTTACTCTATATCACCGGCGGCTCAACCTGGTGCTCTGTGACAACCTAGATGAATGGGATGAGGTGTTCAAGAGGGTGGGGGCATATGTATACTTATGGCTGATTCATGTTGTTGTATGGCAGAAACCAACACAACATTGTAAAGCAATTATCCTCCAATTAAAAATTTAAAAAATGAGCAAAGCATGTGAATAGATATTTCACCAAGGAAGAGATACAGATGGCCAATGAGCACATGAAAAGTTGTACAGCATAATTCATCACAGGGGGACACAAATCAAAACCACAGTGAGATCCCACTGCACATCCGTGAGGATGACTACCATCAGATAGACCAACAGTGACAGGTCTTGGTGAGGATGCAGAGAAATTGGAATCCCTCAAGCTGCTGGTGGGAATGTGACATGGTGCAGCCATCATGGAGAACACGTGGGCAGTTCCCTTCAGCAGTCAAACAACTTACCACATGACCTAGCCGTTCCATTCCTAGGCATCCTCTAGAAGAACTGCAAACACCTGTCCTCACAATGACTTGCACACCATGCGCACAGTAGCTCTAGCTTCAACCCCACATAGAAAAATACCCAAATGCCTATTTATGGATGCATGGATAAGCACATACTGATGCAGTTGTAGAGTATCATTCAGGAATACAAAAGAAGCACCAATATAGCACGAATACACACAACAATGTGGATATATCTCATAATAATTCTATGAGAGCGAGAAACCAGACAAATAAGAGTATACCTGTATGTTTTCTGGTCACACAGCTTTCTAGAAAATGCAAACTATCCTTCAGTGACAGACAGCAGGCCAGAGGTTGCTGGGGAAGGGTGTGGAGGGAACTGGAAGAGGCTGGAGGGCTGGATGACGAGGGGAAGACTGTGGTTGATGAAGGGGAACTGTCTTCACTGGAGCAGTGGCTTCACAGGTGCCGCAAGGATTAAACCACCAGATCGCGCATTTGAACATAGGTTTATTGCATACAAAATATACCTAAACAAAATATTCAAAGGAGGGAGGAAATCATGTAGCAGCAATCTTTTCTTTTATGGATTCAGGATCTCATGACATTTTTCTCCTAGTATATTTTTGAAAGACTGGGCAAAGATTTCTTATGAACAACATCTCAGATAGTTTCATTTTTCATGTGCATATAACTCCATTTGGAATTTGTTTGAAATACTGTGAGGTAGAAATCCAGCTATTTCCCCCAATTAGGTCAACACTATTCAGTGTAAAAATTCATCTTTCTACTCTTACTTGAAATGCTACCTTTATCACATAACGAACTGTGTATACATTTGGAAAAAAAGAGAGTTAAGCTGCTGCGTACAATGTGAGAGGTACCATAAGCTTCCCCGCCTAGCAAGGAGCACAGTGACAGCTTTGGGAAAAATAGAAAACTGCTTTGACTTAAGTGGGCATCTGCTGACAATTAGTATAATTAAGGGTTAATGGTAATATGAAACCATCTCAATCTATGTCAGTTTTTAGAGTAAAAAGTGAAATTTTGTATTTTACTAAAAGTTAATTTCATATATCAGGCTTCTCAGGTAACTCAGTGGTAAAGAGTGATAAACAAGCAGGAGATGCAGGTTCAGTCCCTGGGTTGGGACGATCCTCTAGAGAAGGAAATGGTAACCCACTCCAGTATTCTTGCCTGGGAAATGCCACTGACAGAGGAGCCTGGCAGGCTACAGTCCGTGTGATTGCAAAGAGTTGGACGTGACTTAGTGATTAAACAACTACAATTTTATATATCACTTTAGATATAAAGACTATTTCTTAAGTAAACTAAGGTATGTGAGGTTTTATTCCCCAATTAAGGGGTAAAAATGGCCCAATAGGGCCAGCCATTAAAGAGGTCTCTGATTAATGAATGACCAGAACCAAGAAAAACACTAGGAATGCCTCCCCCCTTTCCTCCTTCCTTCCTTTCTCCCCCTCTCTTCTCTTTCCCTCTCTCTTTCTTTCCTTTCTTTTTGATGGCAAAACTGATGCTTTGAAAAGTTTGAATTGACCCGAAGGATTACTGTTCTTGTTGATAGCTGCCATAAGAAATGTACATCGCTATAGATAGATATATAAGTTGGCAAATAATAGATAGATCAGTAGGTGTAACTCCTTTCCTCTGTCTCATCATTTCTCACTTTTCTTTCATTTGCTTCCACTTCCCTGATTCCTGTGCCATTTCCTTGTTCAGAGCATCTCCATTGGTTTATCTGGCCAACTGCAATAATTTTCTTAATCTCCCTGTCTCCTCTCTCTGCCCCTTTCAATCTATCTTGTTCACAGCTGTCATAGTGATCCCCAAAGCACAGTAATCACGTCACTTAAAAAAATCAATGGCTGTCCATTACCTATCCAAACTCCTAACCTTGGCACTGAAAACTCAAAAAATCCCAGTTCTAATCAGTCCTATCTTTCACCATTTTGTCTCTACCACACATTCCTTACCTGCCAAAAAAATGGAAGCACTAATTAATATTGCCCAGGAATAATCTTTATCTTATATACCTCACTGTTATGTTTTTCTGTATCTTCATTTTTGACATAAAATGTCTTGCATCCAATGCTCCAATTTCATAGCAGTGTCTGCCACCTCAGATGCAGCCATGTCCATAAAGCCCACTCCCATTTCTTTACCCGGAATTAGCTATCCTCCTGAGGATGCTCCTGAAACAGATATATGCTATCTTTTATTGCAAATATTTGTGCTTAATGTTTTATCTTCTGCACTCAGTTGTAATCTCCTTGAAGGGATGGTTCCCATGAGATTTTTTGTAGCCCTTTACAAGGAGAAATTCAATAACTATTTATTAAGATGAGTTCTTCCAACAGAGAGATATTGAGGAAACATCAGATCATGCATCCTCTAAGAGTTCCACATGGGGTCCTTGACACAAAAAGGAAAATGGCAGCCAGGCCCTTCTCTGGGCTGTGGAAAGTCTCTGATCCAACTCTGTGACAAATGACCTTGGTTGCTGGTCTGTTGGCTTCTGTATTTGGTGAGTAATGGGAAAATGAGGTCAGATTGTCACCATACAACTGAGTTCATCAGCACATCCTGTTGTAAGAGTTGTCTAAAAGATAACCATCCTTAACATTGTGGAGTGTATTTGACCACTTGAAATTTAGGGAAATTTATTATAGCCCACTGCCTTCCCCCAGCACTAAAGGTTTATTATGGTCACTTTTAATACTCCTTTTTAGAGCTTTCTCTCCAGGGACCTTTCAAAAGATCTAACCACAAAGCAAATCATGATTTGGAATAAACACATATTACCTGCCACCTGACTATGAAGAGTTTTCATTGCCTGTGTGGTTCTTTAGAAAGTAGTGAATTGGGTGTAATTATGCTGGGGCTCCCATCCCTTTATTTAATTATTCCAAGGGAGGTAGAATTAAGGCTTTACTTTTTAAGGATTTAATGAATCTCTACCTTGTGATGCTTTTTAAAAAACATTTTATTTTCAGATACATAGTCTATTTAAAATCATGTGTAAAATAGATAGCTGGTGAGAAGTTGCTACATAACGCAGGGAGCCAAGCCTGGCATTCTGTGATGACTTGGAAGGGTGGGATGGGGGGAAGGGACACATATATAACTGTGGCTGATCGCATTGTTGTATGGCAGAAACCAACACAACATCATGGACAATTTTCCTCCAATTAAAAAACAAGTTTAAAAAAGAACTAGTAGAGGGAAAAAAAGAAAAAAAAAACCCCAAATCCCAAAGGTCCAAAAGGACATAAGGAAATGTCTCCTCATTTTTGACTCCTGAGCCAACTAATCTTATATATTGCTATTATTGCTAAAATATGTATTATTTCTCAGGCAAGAAGATAGGATTACATGGCAAGGTATAAATGCCAGTGTTCTGAATATGTAGATTGGGGAATCTAATAGAATGATGAAATTCATGTCTGTTCATCCATTTTCTGACAGATTATCACATATATGGGAGAGGAAGGATGAATTTTTCTACCTTTTTCCATTATTATTTTCATTGTTATCAAACAACAAACATGCATTATAGATTGTTTACTATGTTTTCACTGAACAGCAGAGTAGCAGGAGTCATGATAAAGAGGAGCATGATCTCTGCTCTAAAAGTCCTATTACTGAATGATTGAGGTGCTGTGTCCTAATCTATAACTTGATTCTCCTTGTCATTTTGGTATCCAGGAGACTGTGGTCCTCCACCTAATTTACAGTTTGCTTCTCCAAACAAGTTGAATAACAAAGACTTTAAAACTGGAACTACGCTGAAGTACATCTGCCTTCCAGGTTATAGCAGAATCAGTTCAAGTTCAGTTACTTGTAATGATAGAGGCTCATGGGACTATCATGTTTTTTTGTGCTAGTAGGTATCAAAGTATATTTTTCTCACCTGTCAGTTCAGTCGCTCAATCATGTCTGACTCTTTGCTACCCCATGGACTGCAGAACCCCAGGCTTCCCTGTCCATCACCAGTGCTCGGAGCTTGCTCAAGCTCATGTCCATCCAGTCAGTGATGCCATCCAATCATCTAGTTCTCCGTCATCCCCTTTTCCTCCTGCCTTCAACCTTTCCCAGCATCAGGTCTTTTCTAATGAGTCAGTTCCTCCAACAAGTGGCCAAAGTATTGGATTTTCAGCTTTAGTATCAGTCTTTCCAATGAATATTCAGGACTGATTTCCTTTAGGATTAACTGGTTGGATCTCCTTGCAGTCCACCAGACTCTCAAGAGTCTTCTCCAACACCACAGTTCAAAAGCATCAATTCTTTGGCTCTCAGCTTTCTTTATAGTCCAAGCTGTATATCCACTGTACTTTTGTGTTTTTTTAGAGGGGGAAGTTCTCTTAGGAACTTGATAAATTCTTTAATTCAAAAACTACTTTGATGAAAGTAGTCTTCAAAATTAACATCACCTATAGTTACTGAAGCCAGTATTTGGAGCCAGTCAGTTGGGAATATACACAGATATTTTGCTAACAGTAAAAATAAAGAATCTTTTCCCTTCTTTTGTTTCCCTGTGACCAAGGACAGATATTTTTAGAACATACTTTACATAACTTGTCCATCCTTTATTATCACAATGATCTAACTGAGGCACCAAATATAAGCATATTTTTTCTTCTTTTTAAAATTTTTAAAATATTCAAAAAATGGGATAAATGTTTACTTTTATTTTTCCTCAAAATATAAAGTTCAGTAAGTCAGGGTGATGTATGGCAAAACCCACAATATTGTAAAGTAATTAGCCTCCAATTAAAATAAATAAATTTATATTTAAAAAATTATTAAGAAGTTTTGAAAAAATTTTCTGTGTTTCTGTGGAAGTAGCAGTTAAAGCTGATCAATCAGACTTTCCCCCCCAATTACTGCCGTTCAGTAATTGTAATCAGTCATTAATTTCATTTTCTTCCTAGAGAAGCAATGCAGAAACCTAGGAGACTTACCCAATGGGAAAGTGGAAGTTAAGACAGATTTTCTTTTTGGTTCAACTGTAGAATTCAGCTGCTCAGAGGGGTAAGTATAAGGTAATCCAGAAGCAATACTTTTCCTTGCTAATTTTTTATATGTAGATAATGCATTCACATATTTCAAAAATAAAATGATATAAAAAGGTATCATCCAGAATTCTTACTTCCTGTCCATCTCATTCCTCTCTGCCCTCTGACAAGCAGTAACTATAGTTTCTGATTTATCTTCTTAGTTTTTACGTATGTAAATACAGATGAGTACTTTATCACACAGAAGACAGATGACTACCCATGTCAGTTTGAACCTTGCTTTTATTTTGTTCACTTAACAATATTGCCATGGGTTGAACGTTTGTATTCTTCCCAAATTTGTATGTTGAACCCTGATTTTCAGTGTGATAGTATTTGGAGATAAGGCCTTTGGAAGTTAATTAAGTCATAAGAGTGGAGCCCACATGATGGGATTAGGGCCAATATAAGATGAAACACAGAGCTAGTTTCCTTTCTGTCTGTCTGCACCATGTGAGGACACAGCAAAATGACTACCACTTACAATCCAGGAGGAGGGTTCTTGCTGGAACATGGTCATGCTGGTGTCCTGATCTCCAACTTCCAGAACGGTGAGAAATAAATTTCTGTTGTTTAAACCATTAATCTATGGTATTTCATTATAGCACCTTGGACTAAGATACATATGTACTGGAGATCTTTGATATTCATGTGCTGTTTCCTCATTCTGCGCCTATATGTTTACAGCTGTAGAGTTTTTCAGTGGATGAATCATAGCTTATCATAGTTTGTTTAATGGTTCTTCTTGATAGAATTTGTGAGTTTCCATTCTTGTGTTATTACTTACAATGCCCTGATGCATAATTTTCTGTACATGATATTTTGCATGCATGCGGTTATGTCTGTAGGAAAAATGCCCAGAAGTAAGATTACTGGATCACAGAGACAATACTTTAAAATATTGATAAATATTGCTAAATTTCTCTTCACAGACTTTGTACAATTTTGTAATGCAAACAAACATCTATTTTCCCACCATCTCTTCAATTGAGGATTGCCCATTTAGATGAGAAAATAAAACTTCCTTGTAGTTTTTAAAAACTTATTAATTTGAGATGTGTAGGTTGATATGCAGTCATAAGAAACAGCAAAGAGAGATTCTATATATTATTGTTCCAGTTTGTCCCAGTGGTACTGTCTTCCATGACTGTAGTACAGTATCACAATCAAGAAATTGACACTGATATAATTCATTAACATTACTCAGATTTCATTTCTCTCTCTCTCTGTGTGAGACTTTATTGCTGAGACCATATTCCATGATACGAAATTTGTTTAGCCATTCACTTGTTGAAAACATTTGCATATAGGTTTTGTGTGTGTGTATATGTGAACTTAAGTCTTCATTTTTTTCTGGGATAGATATGTAGGTGGGTCATATAATAGTCACACATTTAATTTTTAAAGGAAATTGTCTGTTTTCCAGAGAGGTCAAACCATTTTATGTTCCCATCAGCAATGTCAGACTAATCTGTACCATCCGCATCAGCATTTGATGTTGCCAAATATTTTAGCCACTTTGATAGATGTGGTGATATCTCACTGTGGTTTTAATTTGTATTTCTGTAATAGACATTGATGCTGAACTTCTTTTTATGTGCTTATTTGCCATTTGTATCTTCCTCCGTGATTGTTGTTCAGTCATTCAGTTGTGTCTGACTCTTTGAGACCCCATGGACTGCAGCACACAAGGCCTCCCTGTCCTTCACCATCTGTGGGAGTTTGCTTAAACTTATGTCCATTGAGTCGGTGATGCCATCCAACCATCTGATTCTCTGTTGTCCCTTTCTATCTCTGTTCATATCTTTTGCCCATTTTCTAACTGGATTATTTAGCTTTTTATCATTGAGTTCTGAGATTTTTTAAAAAATATAGTCTGTATACTAGTTCTTTATTGGATATATGATTTGCTAATATTTTCCTCTTGAAGAGATCTCTAGTCTTTCCCATTCTGTTCTTTTCCTCTATTTCTTTGCATTGATTGCTGAAGAAGGCTTTCTTATCTCTTCTTGCTATTCTTTGGAACTCTGCATTCAGATGCTTATAGTTTTCCTTTTCTCCTTTGCTTTTCGCCTCTCTTCTGTTCACAGCTATTTGTAAGGCCTCCCCAGAGAGCCATTTTGCTTTTTTGCATTTCTTTTCCGTGCGGATGGTCTTGATCCCTGTCTCCTGTACAATGTCACAAACCGTATTCCATAGTTCATCAGGCACTCTATCTATCAGATCTAGGCCCTTAAATCTATTTCTCACTTCCACTGTATAATCATTAGGGATTTGATTTAGGCCATACCTAAATGGTCTAGCGGTTTTCCCTACTTTCTTCAATTTAAGTCTGAATTTGGCAATAATGAGTTCATGATCTGAGCCACAGTCAGCTCCTGGTCTTGTTTTTGTTGACTGTATAGAACTTCTCAATCTTTGCTTGCATAGAATATGATAAATCTGATTTCAGTGTTGACCATCTGGTGATGTCCATGTGTAGAGTCTTCTCTTGTGTTGTTGGAAGAGGGTGTTTGCTATGACCAGTGCATTTTCTTGGCAAAACTCTATTAGTCTTTGCCCTGCTTCATTCCGCATTCCAAGGCCAAATTTGCCTGTTACTCCAGGTGTTTCTCCACTTCCTACTTTTGCATTCCACTCCCCTATAATGAAAAGGACATCTTCTTTGGGTGTTAGTTCTAAAAGGTCTTGTAGGTCTTCACAAAACCGTTCAACTTCAGTTTCTTCAGCATTACTCATTGGGGCATAGACTTGGATAACTGTGATATTGAATGGTTTGCCTTGGAGATGAAGAGAGATCATTCTGTCGTTTTTGAGATTGCATCCAAGTACTGCATTTCAGACTCTTTTGTTGACCATGATGGCTACCCCATTTCTTCCGAGAGATTCCTGCCTGCAGTAGTAGATGTAATGGTCATCTGAGTTAAATTCACCCATTCCAGTCCATTTTAGTTTGCTGATTCCTAGAATGTCGACGTTCACCCTTGCCATCTCTTGTTTGACCACTTCCAATTTGCCTTGATTCATGGACCTGACATTCCAGGTTCCTATGCAATATTACTCTTTACAGCGTCAGATCTTGCTTCTATCACCAGTCACATCCACAACTGGGTATTGTTTTTGCTTTGGCTCCATCCCTTCATTCTTTCTGGAGTTATTTCTCCACTGATCTCCAGTAGCATATTGGGCACCTACTGACCTGGGGAGTTCCTCTTTTGGTATCCTATCATTTTGCCTTTTCCTACTGTTCATGGGGTTCTCAAGGCAAGACTACTGAAGTGGCTTGCCATTCCCTTCTCCAGTGGACCACATTCTGTCAGGCCTCTCCACCATGACCCGCCCTGTCATTCCTTCTTCAAGAAAATTAGAGATACCAAGGGAACATTTCATGCAAAGATGGGCTCGATAAAGGACAGAAATGGTCTGGACCTGACAGAAGCAGAAGATATTAAGAAGAGATGTCAAGAATACATGGAAGAACTGTACAAAAAAGATCTTCATGACCCAGATAATCATGATGATGTGATCACTAATCTAGAGCCAGACATCCTGGAATGTGAAGTCAAGTGGGCCTTAGAAAGCATCACTATGAACAAAGCTAGTGGAGATGATGGAATTCCAGTTGAGCTGTTTCAAATCCTGAAAGATGATGCTGTGAAAGTGCTGCACTCAATATGCCAGCAAGTTTGGAAAACTCAGCAGTGGCCACAGGACTGGAAAAGGTCAGTTTTCATTCCAATCCCAAAGAAAGGCAATGCAAAATAATGCTCAAACTACCACACAATTGCACTCATCTCACATGGCTAGTAAAGTAATGCTCAAAATTCTCCAAGCCAGACCAGCAATACGTGAACCGTGAACTCCCTGATGTCCAAGCTGGTTTTAGAAAAGGCAGAGGAACCAGAGATCAAATTGCCAACATCCACTGGATCATGGAAAAAGCAAGAGAGTTCCAGAAGAACATCTATTTCTGCTTTATTGACTATGCCAAAGCCTTTGACTGTGTGGATCACAATAAACTGTGGAAAATTCTGAGAGAGATGGGAATACCAGACCACCTGACCTGCCTCTTGAGAAATCTGTATGCAGGTCAGGAAGCAACAGTTAGAACTGGACATGGAACAACAGACTGGTTCCAAATAGGAAAATGAGTACGTCAAGGCTGTATATTGTCACCCTGCTTATTTAACTTCTATGCAGAGTACATCATGAGAAATGCTGGACTGGAAGAAACACAAGCTGGAATCAAGATTGCCGGGAGAAATATCAATCACCTCAGATATGCAAATGACACCACCCTTATGGCAGAAAGTGAAGAGGAGCTAAAAAGCCTGTTGATGAAAGTGAAAGAGGAGAGTGAAAAAGTTGGCTTAAAGCTTAACATTCAGAAAACGAAGATCATGGCATCTGGTCCTATCACTTCATGGGAAATCGATGGGGAAACAGTGGAAACAGTGTCAGACTTTATTTTTAGGGGCTCCAAAATCACTGCAGATGGTGACTGCAGCCATGAAATTAAAAGACGCTTACCCCTGGAAGAAAAGTTATGACCAACCTAGATAGTATATTCAAAAGCAGAGACATTACTTTGCCGACTAAGGTCCGTCTAGTCAAGGCTATGGTTTTTCCTGTGGTCATGTGTGGATGTGAGAGTTGGACTTGAAGAAGGCTGAGCGCTGAAGAATTGATGCTTTTGAACTGCGGTGTTGGAGAAGACTCTTGAGAGTCCCTTGGACTGCAAGGAGATCCAACCAGTCCATTCTGAAGGAGATCAGCCCTGGGATTTCTTTGGAAGGAATGATGCTAAAGCTGAAACTCCAGTACTTTGGCCACCTCATGCGAAGAGTTGACTCATTGGAAAAGACTGTGATGCTGGGAGGGATTGGGGGCAGGAGGAGAAGGGGACGACAGAGGATGAGATGGCTGGATGGCATCATGGACTCGATGGACGTGAGTCTGAGTGAACTCCGGGAGATGGTGATGGACAGGGAGGCCTGGTGTGCTGCAATTCATGGGTCGCAACGAGTTGGACATGACTGAGCGACTGAACTGAAACTGAATTGAACTGAATGTTTTCCTCTAGTTTGTAGCTTGATTTTTCATCCTTTTCACAGATCTTTCACAGAGTTAAGGTTTTTAATTTTGGTGAGGCGCAACTTTTCAATTTTCTTTTAGGCATCATTTTATTGGTGTTAAGTCTAAGAATTTATCACTTAGTCTTTGATACTGTGTGCTTCTGTGGGTCTATTTCTGGGTTTTCAATTTCTTCCACTGGGTCTATTTTTCTGCCAACACCACACTGTCTTAATTACTATAGCTACATAGGAAGTCAGCTTTGGGTAGAGAAATCCTTTCACCCCCTTTAGGTTTTCCAAAATTGTTTTAGGTATTCTAGGTTCTGTGTATTTCCACATAGCTTTTAGAATAAACTGCTCTATGTACACAACAAACTTTGCTAGAATTTTGATAAGATTTGCATTCTGTATAGAATTTGACATCTTTAAAATGTCTGGTCTCCCAATTCATGAATACAATACTCTTTTCCATTTACTTAAGTCTTTTAAAATTTTTTTCAAAATTTTGTAACTTTTAGTGCATGTTTTATATTCACATTTTATTATATCTATATTTGTATCATTTTCTTTGGAGCAATGGTAAATGGAATTGTTTCTTAAAGTTTGATTTTCTCATCTCTGTTCTTGGTGTATAGTAATATGATTGATCCTATGTGTTGATTTTTGTCCTGCTATCTTACTGAACCCACTAAACTAGTTCTGAAAGATTTTTGTTTTGTTTTTATAGGTTGCTTGTGATTTTCTACTTAAACATTAATGTCATCTACAAATAGAAACAGTTTTTTTCCCCCTGCATTCACAATGTGTATGTCTTTTATTTCTTTTTCTTTCCTTATTGTGCTAGCTAGAACTTCTAATTCTATGTTGAACAACCATGGTGACTGTGGACACCCTTGCCTTACTCCCAATCTTGGAGAAACGCTTCCTTCTTCCACCAGTAAGTATGTTAGTACAGGCTTTTTTTTTTTTAAATAGTAGCTCTTTATTGAGAAGTGCTCCTCTATTCTTAGTTTACTGAGAGATTTTATCATGAAAGGCTCTGGAGTTTTAAAAATGTTTTTTATTCATCACTGTGCATATAATCACATAATTTTCTTTCTTCTTTTTTTAAATCCTGCTGATATGATGGACTACATTGACTAGTTTTCAAGTTTTAAAACTGTTTACCTCAAATAAGTTTCATCTGGACATGATGTATCATTGTTTTTTTACAAATTCTTGGGTTGATTTTCTAATATTTTTGCTGAGGATTTTTGTGGATACTTTTCAGAGAAATAAATTGGTCTATATTTTTCTTTTTTTGTACTGTGTCTGAATTTGATATATGAGTAATGATAAGCATTATAAAGTGAGTTAAAAAGTGTTCCTTTCTCCTTAGTTTTCCAGAAGAGATTGTGGAAAATAATTTTTTAAAAATATCTGATAGAATTCTCCTATAAAACCATCTGGGCCTAGACATTTCTTTTTCTGTACTCTTAATTATGAAGTCAATTTCTTTAATAGTTCTAGGATTACTCAAATTGTTTACTTTGACTTTGTTGCATTTTGTACTTTTCAAAGAATTATTCTTTTTCTTTCAAGATCTTGAATTTATGAGAATAAAATTGTTCATTCCTTTATTCTTCCTTCAGTGGCTGCAGGATCTGTAGTGAAATTCTCTGTTTCATTTCACGATATTCATGATATTGCTGACTTCTGTCTTCTACCTTCATCAATCTTACAAGAGATTTACCAATTTTATCATTTTTCTTTTAGAGCCAGCTTTTTGTTTAATTATTTTCTTATTGTTTTCCTGTTTTAAATTTACTGATTTCTCCTTTTGTTTCCGTTTTCCTCCTTGCTTTGGATTTATGGCTTCTTTTTTCATGTTTCTTGAAGTAGGAATTTCGATTCCTGATTTGAGAACTTTTCTATTTTCCTATGTAAGCATTTATTGCTATGAATTTCCATTTCAGCACTGATTTATCTGTGTTCTACACATTCTCTTATGTCATAGTTTCATTTTTATTCTGTGTATTTAATTTCCTTTGAGAATTCCCTTTGACCATGGATTATTTAGAACTGTGCTATTTAATTTTCAACTGTTTTGAGATTTTTCTCTTGTCTTTCTGTTATTTGTCTCTAGTTTAATTTCATTACAGTCAGAAAATATACATTGCATGATTTAAATTTCTATATGTGTGCTGAGATTTATTTCATGGTCCAGGATATTATTTTTCCTGGTGAATTTCTCTGGGTGCTTGGGAAAAATGTGTATTCTGCTGCTGTTGAATGGCTTACCTGTAGTCTTAATGTGCATTTTTCTATTTACAAGTGATGTTGAGCATATTTCATATATCTAAAAGATGTTCAGCTGATGCTGAAGCTGAAGCTCCAGTACTTTACCCATGTGATGAGAACAAATGACACATTGGAAAAGACCCTGATACTGGGAAAGGTTGAGAGCAGAAGGAAAAGAGGGTGACAGAGGATGAGATGGTTGGATGGTATCACTGATTCAATGGATATGAACTTGGGCAAACTCTGGGAGATGGGGAGGGGCAGGGAAACCTGGTGTGCTACAGTCCACAGAGTTGTGAAGAGTTAGACACAACTTGGCTACTGAACAACAACAAAAAGATATATATATATTTTTTCTTTTTAAACGTCAATGAATTACAGTATTTTTTCTCACTGTGTCATCTTTCCTTTGACTTGGCTTATAGTATTTCTTTCTTGCCAAGCAAAATGTATGTGCCATATATGTTGAACTTATCAATCTTTTTTTTTTTTTAAAGGCTTTTGGATTTGAGTTATAGTCAAAAGGCCTTCCTTGTTTGAAGATTGTAATTACCCACAAGTATTCAACTACGTTTATGGTTTAATGTTATTTAATTCAGAGAGTTCAGAGGTAGTAGCCAATTTTATCTTTCCCTAGATGGATTTTATATTGTCTTGCCACCATTTACTAAAGTCCATGATTAATTCGGTAATTTGTGATAACACTTTAAAAAACTATATTTAATTTCCATATGAATATAGTCCATTTTTGGACTTAAATTGAATGCTTTTAGTTTATCTATATATTCATACAACCAGTTCCTCTGTGTTTTAATTACTGAGTTTTCATATTGTGTAACATTGCTTTGAAGTATCTCCCTTACTCCTATGCTTTTCCAGGGTTTTTCGGACTATGCTTGCTTATTTGTATTTCTGTATGAACTTTAAAATTAGTTGATTTTAAATTTCTAATAAATTACATTGATTTTTTAAACTAACTTTAGGTGCACAGACATTATATGATGTTGGGCCTTCCTAGCCCAGAATTTGTTGTGTCTTTCCATTTGTCCTAGTCTTGTGTGTGTGTGTGTGTGTGTGTGTGTGTGTGTTTCAGGATTGTTTTAAAGATTTCCTCCATTTAGATTTTATTATGTTTATTCTTTGATTTCATGTTTTATTTTTGACATTTGGAATGGTTTGTTTTATTCCATTATACCTTCAAAGATCTTTTATCTCTATATATGGAAACTATGGATTTCTATATATTAATTTTGTATCTCATCTAATATACTGAATTCACTCCTTACTTTTAATAGCATTTCAATTGTATTCTCTTGGAATTTCCTGGCAAGAAATTATGTCATCTGAAAATAATGATACTATTATTTTTCCTTTCTAATTTTTTTTTACCATTTTTAAAGCATATATATATTCTTTTGAGCTGTTTTAGATTTACAGAAAACTTATGAGGATAGTGCAGCTACCTCCCATATGCCTTATACCAAGTTTCCTCTAGTGTTAACATTTAACATGAGTTAATATGTTATAACTCCCTTGTTATAACACCCTTGTTATAACTCTTGAAGCAGTATTGAGACATAATCATTAGCTGAAGTCTGGCCTTTATTCAGATTTCTTTAGTTTTTACCTATTAGTACCCCTTTTCAGTTCCAGGATTCTATCCAGGAAAACATGTTACTTTTAGTTGTCACATTCCCTTAGACTCTTGGCTGTGACAAGTTCCGAGCGTTTCGTTGTTTTGGGTGACCTTGTCAGTTTTCAGGACTACTGGTACTTTGAGGATGCCTCTCTGTTGGAATTAGTCTTATGTTTTTCTTATGGTTAGACTGGAGCTGAACACAGAAGTTGGCAGTCAGTTGATCAGGGTTAGCTACTACAGTTTGCTGTTAGACTCAGCATCCTTTTTCTCATAATTATGCTAGCAATTTTATCTCAAATAAAATACTAATACTGACCTTTGATTTCTTCTTCTTGACTTTAGCAGAAACAACTCTAGTATTTCCCCCCTAAGTTTGGTAGGGCTCTGTCTCCACTGTTTCCCATTATATTGGACACTTTTGCTAAGAATGTTTGATTTTTTTCAAATGTCATTTTCTTCTTAGATTTATTACATCATATATATATTAATCTGATCAGGCTGTCACAGCAACAGAAATTTATTTTGACAGTTCTAACGCCTGGAAGTCCTAGATTTAGGTCTGACAGCATTCAGTCACATGGCCTTCCCTCTGCACCTGCACGTGGAAAGAGAAAGAGGTTGAGAGAGAGAGGTTGAAAAAGAGAGAGCTCTGTGAGCTCTGTGATGCCTCTTCTTATAAGAACTCTAATCCTAGTGAATCAGGTCCCCACCCTTATCACTTAATTTAGCCTTAATTACTTCCTTACTCCAGATACAGCCATACTGGGGATAAGAGTGTCATATGAATTTTGGGAGGACACATATATTCAGTTCATAACAATATATTGTATATTGATATGTTTCCTAATTTTGAAGATTCCTTTTATTTTTTGTATAAACCTACTTGTTTATGGTATGTTTCTCTTTTGAAGTGTTTTTAAATTTTGTTTATTTTATTCAGGAACTTTTTATTGATATTCAGGATATATCGATATATAATTTTTTTTTTTTAAGTAACAAGCTCTAGAAGAATTACTGAGACTTGTTTTAAGGGCAAGAATAACAAGATGATAATCAGGAAGTTAGTGGTTTATGAAAGTAAGCCAAACTCTAGTGCCAGAAAATGATTCAAATTAGAGGTCAAAATTGTTTTGTTAATCAGCAATTTATTTGGATCTTCCATTCAAATGAAACTATATAGGAAACTCAAGTATAGTTTTATTCTTTTGCACTGTTTTATTTGTAGCTAGTTAGATAATGAGTTTAAGTGGAGTTCTAAGATTCTGAATGCAAAACTTGACATTTATTTTTTTTTATTAGCGATGAATATATGCCCTGTAGAAAAATAAAAATAATATGGTTTAAAAAATGAGTAAATAAAAGAAAAATGGAAAAATAAGGCTTTCTCCTTGATATGATGAAATATAACTCCACATTGGCCTAAATGGTAATTAGTAATCAAGAAATCATTATTTTTTCATTTTTAAATGTTGAATAAAATTTCTTTTCATCCAGATCTTATTAATTGGAAATTTACATTTAGAGTAAGACAAGTTCCATGAAAATCTCTGGCCTGTCTTATTCAGGTATATCTTAGTTGGCTCAGCTACTAGTCATTGTGAGATCCAAGATAAAGGAGTTGACTGGAATGATCCTCTCCCTCAGTGTATAAGTAAGTAAAGACTTCTTATGACTTGACTATAAACCTAAACTATGTTAGGTAATAAAACACCTGTGCCTCTTTGTTGCTTATTGTACACTCCATTAGAATTTGCATATGCTATTATTAGTCAGAAAGCATAGGCTATAAAATCCCCAGATTTTTTAACAGTAAAAACTTTGTTCTTTGTTTGATTTTTGTTTGTTGTGTGTCTATATATATACATACATATATCAGTCAGTCAGTTCAATCACTCAGTCGTGTCTGACTCTTTGCAATCCCATGGAGTGCAGCACGCCAGGCCCCCCTGTCCATCACCAACACGTAAATGTATGAAAGTGAAAGTGAAGTCGCTCAGTCGTGTTCAACTCTTTGCGGCCCCATGGACTGTAGCCTACTAGGCTCCGCCATCCATGGGATTTTCCAGGCAAGAGTACTGAGTGGATTGCTATTTCCTTCTCCAACGTAAATGCATACATATATATACATTTTTATTTTTTTTAGGCTCCTTGTTAGTGCACAGCTCACCTGGGAAATCCTCTAGGGGGCAGTCATTTACATGGTAATCCAGATTGTTTATATCTTCTGACAACTCCCTCACAAAACATCCAAAATCACGTCTGTTCTGTACATCTGCATCTCTATTCCTGTTCTGCAAACAGGCTCACCTGTACCATCTTTCTTGATTCTATACATATGCATTAATATACAACATTTGTTTTTCTCTTTCTAACTTTTTCACTCTGTATGACAGACTTTAGGTTCATCCACAGCACTACAAATGACCCAATTTTCTTCCTCTTTTTTTTTTTTTTTGGCACAACAGAAAATAGCACAACATTGTAAAGCAACTATACACCAACAAATAAGGTAAGAAAAACCACAAAACTTCCACAATCAGTTCATCCGGGGACGTGAACAAGTAGACAGTCCTGGGCTCATATGTTCTTTGACTTGGAAGTGATATAACTTGCTTTTCATTAAAAATTTTGGCCAAACTAGTCCCTTGTTTCTGCCTAGTATAATTGAAATAGGAAATGTAGTCTTCTGTTTCCCTGGAACAACTAGAAATATGGGTAGACACCACACTTGTAATGTTAACCACATATGTATACAGGGCACACAAAGTCATACCAACATTAGCAGATCAAAAGTAAAAGATAAGCATAGAAGATATTTTGCTTTTCATTTCTAAAAGCCATGCCAGGATCAGGAATGACTTATCTTACTGGTATAAAACACCTCTAATTGTGGCAATTAACGGACTTTAACAACACAGTGTCATTTACCGTTTTGATTTAGTACAACGCTGGGGCTAGAGAGATAATTGTGAAGAGTTCAAAATGCCTAGAGTCTCGCTGCAAGAGCTGAAACTGGCAGGACCTGAGGCTGGAAAGGTTGCAGGGCTAGGTTATGAAGGACCTTTTGTGTCTTCAGGAGTTCAGAACAAATGTGAAGGGCAGACATCGAAAGGCTTTAACCAGGGGAGTAAATGTGCTGCATTTTAGAAAGAGAAGTCTGGCTGTGGAGTGAGCAACAGTTTGAAGTGGGACAGAACTTAACCCATAGACACCTGCTGCAGCTATCCAGCCAAGCAGTGAGGCTGGTTTCAGCTGAGGCAATGGCAGTTGGCCTGAAGAGAAGTTGAGAGATCCTGAAGGAATTAAAAGTGGCAGGACTGACAGGACTCGATGACTGACGGCTGTGGGGTGACGGGGGAGGGGGGGTTCCTTCTGTGCTTGTGATCTGGGATGCCCTGGCTGCCTCTGCATCACAACCATCACATCAGTACTATTGGCCACTGAACATGAAAGTGAAAGCTACTCAGTCGTGTCTGACTCTTTGCAGTAACTGTATAGTCCATGGAATTCTCCATCCAGAATACTGGAGCGGGTAGCCTTTCCCAATTGGCCACTGACCCACCACCAAAATCATCCAGGAGCCTAAACCGTTAGAAGAGGAAGATTTTGGGGTCTTTAGAATTTGGACTTTGGGTTTTAGATATTGATTAGGGGTTTTTGAGATATAACTGACAGATAATATTAATTTCAGATGTACATCATAGTGATAAGATATTTGTGTGTATACAGTGGCATTGATCATAGTAAGTCTAGTTGACATCTTGCACCATACATAGTTACAAAATAATTTCTCTGGTGATGATACTGTTAAGACTCTACTCTCTTGGCAATTCTCAAATATATATTGCAGTGTTATTAACTATAGACACCAGGCTGTACATCACATTCCCATGACTCATTTATATCTGGAAGTTTTAACCCACATCACTCATTTTTCCAATTGCACATTCTCACCTCTGGCAACCACCAATCTATTCTTTGTAATGATGAAATGGGGTTTTCAAATACTTTTTTCTTTGATGAGAAATATTAGGACCTTATCCACATTGACTAATATGACAGGACCTCATTTTGCTGAGATTCCTAGGAATTAAAAGCACATACATAAAACTTTGAAATATTTTCTTTGTATGTACGTGATGTAGGCTTGTATCAGGTCTCCCTGAGACCCATATATCAATAGTAATCACATCATTATTGCCATTTCTCTTTTATAACTCAGATGTCCTTTTTATGCTTCTTTAGATATAGTCTGTCACGGACTGCGAGTTCGAAATGGAATCATTCTGTCTGGATTTGGACCCATCTAGCACTACGAAGACTCTATTCTGTTCAGCTGCAAGAAAGGTTATATCCTCAGTGGAAACAATTTAATCCATTGTGATGCTAATAATGAGTGGCATCCTTCTCTTCCCACTTGTGAACTCAGTGAGTATGCACCAAAGGGATTTTCATAATTGGCATCTAAAATTATGCAGGAATATGGGTGTAGCATGCTCACAGGCACAAACCCACTTAAATCCCAAGAGTCATTTTACATTAAATTAGTACTTTTCTCTAGTTTTCTCATGTCGGGAGGAAGTTTTTCTTTAATTTTGTTTTTTGTTTTTCCTTTTCCTGCTAGTAATCTCTTTGTGTTATCTGAGGATTTTCTATACATATATATCATACAGTTTTGATCCCAGTGACATCACAGACATAGCAGATTTATTTATTCCTTACAAAAATATTTCAGTAGACACTAGACATCCTAACAAAATAAACATATTCTGAGAATTTTTTGAAAGATGGAGGTAAAATTCATTCAAGATATTCCATTTTAAAATTTGCACAGAGATGCTCTATGGGCTAATGATGGCCTTGATACCTTGAAGTTGTAAATACATACAGATCAGTCATAAGGTTAATGATACTTATTGCTAAGAATTATTAAGCACTTTATATCAAGCATTGCTTTAAGTACATGACAACAATTAATTCCTTTAGTATTTACCATGATCCTAAGTGGTGGATATTACTTTTTTAAAAATCACATTTTAATGATGACAGAACAGAATGATTAAGTAACTAGCATAGGCTTACATAGTTATTTGGCAATGGAAGCCACTGCTACATTGTGATATATTCATTTCCTTCTGCCATTAGGAGAAATAGGTGATGATTTACACATATAGTGACGAAATTTGATAAATATGTGATTTGACAGATCTGCACCCCTTCTTCAATCCGTATATACCTTTGGCATCATACCCATTAGGGAGTAAAAGCAGAATCCAATATTATGTGAAACAAGGTTTAAGCTCAAATAAGAAGTTCCTGGTGACAGTGTTATAGTATCTGGGGAACACAACAACTCTTATTCTAATTCCCTTTAGGCAAGGAGAATCAGGCGAACATTTCATTTATTTAGCAGCAAACGTGTGCTGTGTATCCTCAGTGATCTCTGATGCTCCTATGCTGAAGTGCTTTGACATGGAAGCAGAACTAAGCTGCTGGAAGTTGACCCAGTAATCTAGATATTGCCCCTTTCTGCACCATGGTGTGTCACCTCAATAACATCCTCTGGGTTGCTGTGTGCTTTGAGTGCTTGGCAATAGTCTATCAGATGTTGATGCTGCCAAGTCTCTTCCTGGAATTCCCATTTAACATTTGCCATCTCTTTCTCCCTCAGTTAATATGAGCTACCTTTTCTGGGAACAGGGGCTGGTGTGTGCCAGGCTTATTGGGTCAGTCTGCCAACCCCCCAAACAGCTTTCTTTCATCCTTGCACTTTTTTTATGATCAGATAGTTGAATTGGGTTACCAGACTTTCCTCATGCTGTCTGGGATAGAAGAGACAACAAGCTAAGCAATCAAGAAGTATTTGAAGTTGGGACTGAGTTGAAATATCAATGCAAGTTTGGCTACAGACCTATTCCAGATGAACCTCTGACTTTGACTTGTTAGGAAAATATCACGTGGGCAGCATCTAAAGGGTGTGAATGTAAGTAAACTTTGTTTTCTGTACTCTTATGTGTGTGTATTCTTTTCCATTGAAAATGTTGAGCATGTGCTTGAATTTTGTACTTTACTGGTTACAACTGATTTCTTAAAATGTATGCTTTGAAATATTTCTAGAGTTAATTTATTGGATCTTCGCAAATTAGTAGAGGAGCTATTTTAAAGGTCATCCTGAAGACTGGGAGAGCTGAAAAATCATGTCCTTCACACTCTGTCCCTTCAAATTCAGCATCAAATGAAAAATCAACTTGCGTATCAAAGATGGGTATCACCTTTATCATTGGTAACCCTCTAGGGCAGCTGCCATTTATATGGTAATCCAGATTGTTTAGATCTGTAACAACTCCATATAAAACCTCAGTGGTCAGTTTTGCAGGCAAAATGAACAAGGAATCTAAAATCTTTGAACTGGAAATGATATATCTTACTTTTCATTAAAGCCTTTTGGCTAGTCTGGTCCCTTGTTAGGGCTTCCCAGATGGTGCTAGTGGTAAAGAATCCATCTGCCAATGCAGGAGATATAAGAGATGTGGGTTCAATCACAGGGTGGAGGAGGGCATGACAACTCACTTCAGTGTTCTTGTCTGGAGAATCCCATGGACAGAGAAGCCTTGTGGACTTCATGGGGTGTGTCTATAGGATCACAAAGGCACAAACTGAAACCACTCAGCATGCACACACACACACACACACACACACACACACACACAGAAAGAATACCTTGTTGCTGCCTAGTGAAAAAGAAATAAAAAATATAGTATTCTGCTTCTTCTGAAGCAACTGAAAATATCAGTGGACTCCACACTAGTGATGTCAGCAGGCCTACAGGATGAAAATAAAATCATACCAACATTTGTAGGTTAATAGTAAAAGGCAAGCAGAGATATCATGTTCACCTTCTCTGGAAAAGCCAAAAGGGATGTTATATCAGTATCAGTAATGACTCGGCTTCCTGGTCTAATTCATATCTTTCACAGCAGTTAAAAATGCAGTGTCATTTACTGTTTTTATTCAGTACAATGCTGAGGCAAACGAGCATTTTTGCTATTAAGTCACTAAGTCAGGTGTGACTCTTTGGGACCCCATAGAGTATAGCTTGTTGGGCTTCCCTGTTCTTCACTATGTCCCTGAGTCCACTCAGACTCATGTCCATTGAGTCAGTGATGCCACCAACCATCTCATCCTTTGTCATCCCCTTCTCTTGACCTCAATCTTTCTCTGCACCAGAGTCTTTTCCAATGAGTTGGCTTTTCCCATCAGGTGGCCAAAATATTGGAGCTTCAGCTTCAGCATCAGTCCTTCCAATGAATATTCAGGGTTGATTTCTTTCAGGATTGCTCTCCTTGCAGTCCAAGGGACTCTCATGTGTCTTCTTCTAGCCTGCAAAAGCTGGAATTGACTGGACCTGAGGCTGGAAAGTTAGCAGGACTAGGTTATGAAGGACCTCGTGTGTCTTCAGGAGTTAAGAATGTATGTGAAGGTCAGACATTGAAAGGCTTTAACCAGAGGAGTAAATGTGCTGCATTTTAGAAAGAGAAGTCTGGCTGTGGAGTGAGCAACAGTTTGAAGTGGGACAGAACTTAACCCATAGACACCTGCTGCAGCTATCCAGCCAAGCAGTGAGGCTGGTTTCAGCTGAGGCAATGGCAGTTGGCCTGAAGAGAAGTTGAGAGATCCTGAAGGAATTAAAAGTGGCAGGACTGACAGGACTCGATGACTGACGGCTGTGGGGTGACGGGGGAGGGGGGGTTCCTTCTGTGCTTGTGATCTGGGATGCCCTGACTGCCTCTGCATCACAACCATCACATCAGTACTATCTGCCACTGACCCGCCACCACAATCATCCAGGAGCGTAGGCCATTAGAAGAGGAAGATTTGGGGTCTTTGGAATTTAGATTTCAGGCTTTAGATTTTGCTAAGGGTTTTTTTTTTTTTTAAGATATAATTGACTTATAATACTAATTTCAGGTGTACACCAGTGATTTGCTATTTATGTAAATACAGTGAAATGATCATAATAACTTTGGTGAACATCTATCACCATACAAAGTTACAAAATAATTTTTCTTATGATGAAACATTTTAAGTTCATTCTCCAAACAACTTTCAAACATATATTACAGAGTTATTAACTTCAGGCACCATGCTGTACACTACATCTCCATGATTTATTTATAACTGGAAGTTTGTACCTTTTGACCCACTTCATTCCTTTTGTCCACTCTGCATCCCCACCTCTGGCAACCACCAATCTATTATCTGGAACTAAGAAATTGTTTTTTCATTTTTTTTCCACATTGAATAACATGATGGGACCTCATTTCACTGAGGAACTAGGAACCAGAAAGATATCATCCATTCTTAGTTGCTAAGTTGTTTCTGACCCTTTGCAACCCCTTGGTCCATAGCCTGCCAGACTCCTCTGTCCATGGGATTTCCCAAACAAGAATCTTGGCGTGGGTTGTAATTTCCTTCTCCAGGGGATCTTCCAGACCCTGGGGTTGAATCCCTGTCTCCTTCACTGGCAGGTGGTTTCTTTACCACTGAGCCTCTTGGGAAGCCCACTAAAAGGATATACATACGACTTTAAAAAATTTTCTTTGTGTGTTCTTGATGTAGGCTTGTATCAGGTCTCCCTGAGACCCATATATCAATAGTAGTCACATCATTATCACCATTTCTCTTTTATAACTCAGATGTTCTTTTTATGCTTCTTTAGATATTATCTGTCATCCACCTCAAGTTCCAAATGGAAACATTCTCTCTGGATTTGGACCTGTGTATAATTACAACGACTCTGTTCTGTTCAGTTGCAAGAAAGGCTATATCCTCAATGGCAGCAATTTAATCCATTGCGGTGCTGATGACGAGTGGCATCCTTCTCCTCCCACTTGTGAACTCAGTGAGTATGCACCAAAAGGATTTTCATAATTGGCATCTAAAGTTATCCAGGAATATGGATGTAACATGCTCACAGGCACAAGCCCACTTTAATCTCGAGTCATTTTACATTAAATTAGTAATTTTTTCTAATTTTCTCATGTCAGGAGAAAGGTTTATTATTTTTTTCTGCTGGTTATTTCTTCATGTTATCTGTCTGAGGATTTTGTGTACATATAACATGATTTTGACAAATGGCATCATAGATATTGCAGTTTTATTAATTCCTAACAAAAATATTTCAGTAGACATTAGTCAGGTGTCTCATCCTCATGAAATAAACATATCCTGGAAAGTTTTTAAAAGATGAAGGTAAAATTGCTTCAATATTTTTCTTTTTAAAATTTGCACATAGATGCTCTATGGGCTGATGTTGGCCTTGATACCTTGAAGCTATAAATACATACAGATAGGTCATCATATATAATGATACTTATTGTTAACATTCATAAAATACTTTCTGTATATCAAGAACTGCTCTAAATATATAACTTTCAATTAATTCAGTTACTTAATATTTACTGCATATTCAGTCTCAGGTTAGGAAGATCGTTGGAGGAGGAAATGGCAACTGACTTCAGTATTCTTGCTTGAAAAATCCCAAGGACAGGGAAGCCTGGTGGGTAGAGTCCAAAGGATTGCAGAGTTGGACACAACTGATTGACTAGACACACACACATGATCCTAAGAGGTAGTTACTACCTCTTTTAAAAATTTTAACATTCCGTTTTAATGATGGGAAAAGAAATGAATAAGTAACCAGCATAAGCTGAGTTAGTTAGGGGTGGAAGCCACTGCTACATTGTGGTTTATTCAATCCCTTCTGCCATCACAAGGAATTAGGTTACATTTTACATATGTAGTGAAAAAGTTTGATAAGTATGCAAATTGACAGATGTGTTGCTGTTTCATTGCCAAGTCATGTCTGACTCTTTGCAACCCCATAGACTGCAGCATGCCAGGGTCTTCTGTCCTCTACTATCTCTGGGAATTTGCTCAAATTCAGTCAGTGATGTTATCTAACCATCTCATCCTCTGCCAGCCAATTCTCCTTTTGCCTTCAATCTTTCCCAGTGTCATGGTCTTTTCTAATGAACCAGCTCTTAACATAGGTGGCCAAAGTATTGGAGCTTCAGCTTCAGCCACAGCCCTGCCAATGAATATCCTCTCGAGTCTTCTCTAGCACCACAATTCGAAAGCATCAAATTTTGAATAGAAGGAGCAAACAGCCTTCTCTATGGACCAATTCTCACATCCATATATGACTACTGGAAAAACCATAGCTTTGACTATGTGGACCTTTGTTGGCAAAGCAATGTCTCTGGTTTTTAACATGCTGTCTACGTTTATGATAGCTTTTCTTCCAAGCAGCAAGCATCTTTTAATTTGACGGCTGCAGTCCCTGACCACAGTGATTTTGGAGCCCAAGAAAATAAAGTCTGTCACTGTTTCCATTGTTTCTCCATCTATTTGCCCATGAAGTGATGGGACCAGATGCTGTGATCTTAGTTATTTGAATGTTGAGTTTAAAGTCAGCTTGTTCACACTCTTCTTTCAGCGTCATCAAGAGGCTCTTTAGTTCCTCTTCACTTTTGCCATTAGAGTGGTATCATCTGCATATCTGAGGTTGTTTTGATTCCAGCTTGTGATTCATTCAGCCTGACATTTTGTATTATGTACTCTGCATATAAGTTAAATAAGCAGGGTGACAATATACAGCCTTGTCATTCTCCTTTCCCAATTTTTAACCATTCCATTGTTCCTTGTCTGGTTGTAACTGTTGCATCTTGACCCACATACAGGATTCTCAGGAGACAGGTGAGGTGGTTTGATGTTCCCATCTTTTTAAGAGTTTTCCGCAGTTTGTTGTGACCCACACACTCAAAGGCTTTCACATAGACTATGAAGCAGATGTTTTTCTGGAACTCCCTTGTTTTCTCTATGATGTACTGAATTCTGTCAATTTGATCTCTGGTTCCTCTTGCCCTTTCAAAACCCAGCCAGCAAATCTGGAGGTTCTCAGTTCACATACTTCTGAAGCCTAGCTTGAAGGATTTTGAGCATAACCTTGCTAGCATGTGAAATGAGCACAGTTGTTTGGTAGTTTGAACATTCTTTGGCACTGCCCTTCTTTGGGATTAGAATGAGAACTGAGCTTTTCCAGTCCTATAGCCACTGCTGAAGTTTTCAAATTTGCTGGCATATTGAGTGCAGCACTTTAACAGCATCATCTTTTAGGATGTGAAATAGCTCAGTTGGGATTCCATCACATGCACCTAGCCTTGTTCATAGTAATGCTTCTTAAGTCCTAAGGCCCACTTGACTTCACACTCCAGTATATCTGACTCTAGATGAGTGACCATGCCATCATGGTTATCAGGGTTGTTAAGACCATTTTCGTATAGTTCTTCTGTGTATTTTTGCCATCTCTTCTTAATCTCTTCTGCTTTTGTTAGGTCCTTACCATTCTTGTCCTTTATTACACCTATCCTTGCATATATTCCCTTGGTATCTCCAATTTTCTTGACAAGATCTCTCATCTTTCCCATTCTATTGCTTTCCTTGATTTCTTTGCATTTTTCATTTCAGAAGGCTTCCTTATCTCTCCTTGCTCTTCTCTGGAACTCTGCATTCAGTTGGGTATGTCTTTCACTTTCTCCTTTGCGTTTTACTTCACTTCTTTCCTCAGCTGTTTGTAAGGCCTCCTCAGACAACCACTTTGCTTTTTTGCATGTATTTTTCTTTGGGATGGTTTTGGTCACTGCCTCCTGTGCAATGTTATGAACTTCTGTGTGTAGTTCTTCAGGCATTCTTTCTACCAGAGCTAACCCCTTGGATCTATTCATCACCTCTACTGTGTAATCATAAGGGGTTTGATTTAGGTTGTACCTGAATGACTTAGTGGTTTCTCCTACTTTCTTCAATTTAAGCCTGAATTTTACAACAAGGAATTCATGCTCTGAACCACAGTCAGCTCCAGGTCTTTTTTTTTTTTTTTACTGTCTGTATAGAGATTCTCCATCTTTAGCTGCAAAGAATATAATCAACCTGATTTTGGTATTGACCATCAGGTGATGCCCATGTGCAGAGTCATCTTTTGGGTTGTTGGAAAAGCTATTTGCTATGACCAGTGTGTTCTCTTGACAAAACTTGTTAGCTTTTCCCCTGCTTCATTCTGTACTCTAAGGCCAAACTCACCTGTTATTCCAGGTATCTCTGGACTTCCTCCTTTTGCATTCTATGAAGAAAAGAACATCATTTTTTGATGTTAGTTCTAGAAAGTGTTGTAGGTCTTCATAGAACCTGTCAGCTTCAGCTTCTTCAGCATTAGTAGTTGGGGCATAGATTTGGATTACTGTGAAACTGAATGGATTGCCTTGGAAACAAACTGAGATCATTCTGTTGCTTTTGAGATTGCACCCACGTCCTGCATTTCATACTCTTTTGTTTGGCTATGAGGGCTACTCCATTTCTTCTAAAAGATTCTTGCCCACAGTAGCAGATACAATAGTCATCTGAATTAAAGTCTTCCTTTGAGGATCAGCTGGTAAGGAATCTGCCTGCAATGTGGGAGACCTGGGTCCTGTCCCTGGGTTTGGAAGATCCCCTGGAGAAGGGAAAGGCTATCCACACCAGTATTTTGGCCTGGAGAATTGAATGGACTGTATAGTCTATGGGGTCGTGAAGAGTAGGACACAACTGAGTGACTTTCACTTTCTGAATTAAATTTGCCCATTGCAGTCCATTTTAGTTCACTGATTCCTCAGATATCAATGTTCACTCTTCCATCTCCTGTTTGACCATGTCCAATTTATCTTGATTCATGGACCTAACATTCCAGGTTCCTATGCAATAGGTCCTTTATGGCATTGGATGTTACTTTCATCACCAGACACATCCACAGTGGAGTGTCATTTCTGCCTTGGCCCAGCTACTTCATTCTTTCTAGAGCTGTTAGTAACTGCCCTTCACTCCTCCCTAGTAATGTACTGAAAAGCGTTCACCCTAGAGGGCTCATCTTCAGGTGTCATATCTTTTTGCTTTTTCATACTGTTCCTGGAGTTCTCATGGCAAGAATACTGGAGTGGATTGTCACTTCCTTCTCCAGTAGTCCACTTTTGTCATAACTCTTCACTAGATGCCCATTTTGGGTGGCCCTGCATGGCATGGCTTATCATTTCATTGAGTAAGGCAAATCTTTTCACCAGGAGAACAAGGCTGTGTTCTGTGAAGGGGCTATGTGACAGACATGCATCCTCTCTTCATCCATGTGTATCTTTGGCTTCATATTCAGTAGGGGAGAAAAGCAAAATCCAAGAGCTAAGTGGAGGCAAAGTTCAAGCTCAAATCATGAAGTTCCTGGTGACAGTGTTATAGTATCTGGGGGACACTACCACTTCTATTGTAATTCCCCTCTAGGCAAGATCTGGGCCTCGTTCTCTGGTCTAGGGAACATAGTCTCAGGAGCTAGGTCCTGCCATAGAAGGAAGAAAGCCTTGACCAGAAATGTAGAGACTTTTTCATAGGTGAGACACTCCCGCTGTCCCTTCCTCCACCTCCTTTTCCTTTGGGAAAAGCGAGCAAGGAGGTGAGGGATTGGTGGATGCTCTTCTGGCCTTAGATAGGAATGCTGGGAAATGAGGAAAATTACTCCATTCAGACTACAAGAATTCTGTTATTTTGTAAGTGACATCATGGAGGCCCAGACTACATTGATTCCATACAGTTAGATTTTAATATATTATGTGGAGACAAATAATGAGCAGTCGTGGTTTAGATCAACCTATTGAGAAATCAATATTCAAAATCAGGAATTAACTAAATATGTTTGAAAAGAATGATATTCATAACATGACTATGATTCTATTGGGAAAATAGGGCTTATTTTATTAATAAAAAGACAGAATTAAAAGCATATTTAAAGAAGAATAGGAGGGTGAGTAAAAAGCATCTTTGGAGGAATCTACCCTAATGAATAGAAAAAACAGCTAATATATTAGTTTCTCATATATAAATAGATGCTTACAGATGCTTAAAAATCTACCTGTTTTCTAAGTTAGGTTTAAAGTTTCATTGACTGCTATGTTATATTATAAAGTAATTAACCTCCAATTAAAATAAATAAATTTATATTAAAAAAAACAAAAACTTTCTACCTTCTATAAATAATAAAATGAGAAGTTGTATATCCAAGTTGTCACAAATGTGCTATATCCATATATTTGTAATTGATGATATTTATGGGTAAATTATAACCTGATATAAATGTCAAGTATTACTATGACATTTTAAGGCTTATTTTGAAAAATTAAGAAGTTTGACAGATACAGAGATAATTCTAGATTTATTTGCAATTAGAGAGCTAGCGTATTTTATTCTAAATTATTTAAAAAGAAATCTAGTGTGAAAAAGTGTTATCTGAGAGAAAATTACTACAGCTTTAAAAAGTATATTTATTTGATGCATATTAATATATGTACATTTGTGTCTGTGTGTATTTGTATAACTAAATGACTATATTGTATACCTGAAACTAATATAACATTGTAAGTCAAATACATTTCAATTAAAGTAAAAGAAAATAAATATATATTTATTGCATTTCCCTTATGTCAGCTTTTTAGAACATTTCAAATTAGGTATTTTTTTACAGCTTTATTTTTTTATTGACATGCAACAAAATACATACATATAGAGTATGTAAGTCTATCAATTTGACATATGTGTGCACTTTTGAAATTATCAGTACAATCAAGATAATGAATATATCAATCTGTCTGAAAAGTTTTCTCATGCTTCTTCCTCAAGCCCTTCCCTCACTTTCCCCAGAAAATCACTGCTCTGCTCAAATTGGCTCATATTGGCTCATAGATTGGCTCACATTTTCTAGAATTTTATACAGATGAAATAATATGCTTTTTTATAAGGCTTTTTTCATTCGCCACAATTATTTTCAAATTGATAGATGTGATTATGTACATCAATAATTTATTCCCTTTTATTGCTGAATAGTATTCCATGGTATAAGTATCCCATAGATGTTCAGCTATTTCCTGACTGAAGGACACGTTAAGGGGAAAACTTTCCACTTATTTACATATTTACCATTTCTGATGCTCTTCATCCTTTGTGTAGACACAGATTTCTATCTGGTATCATCTTCCTCTTGCTTGAATTATGTCCACCAATATTTCCTATAATTTAGACATGCTGGTAATGAATTGTTTTAGGTTTAAACATTTGAAAAAAATTTAGTTTTCTTTGTGTTTGAAAGATATTTTTTTCTGAATATTCTAGATTGACTGCTTTTTTCTTTTGGTACTTTAAAAATATTGCTTCTATTGTCTTCTTCTTTTTTTTTTTAGTTTTTTATTTTTTAAATTTTAAAATCTTTAATTCTTACATGCGTTCCCAAACATGAACCCCCCTCCCACCTCCCTCCCCACAACATCTCTCTGGGTCATCCCCATGCACCAGCCCCAAGCATGCTGCACCCTGCGTCAGACATAGACTGGCGATTCAATTCTTACATGATAGTATACATGTTAGAATTCCCATTCTCCCAAATCATCCCACCCTCTCCCTCTCCCTCTGAGTCCAAAAGTCCGTTATACACATCTGTGTCTTTTTTCCTGTCTTGCATACAGGGTCGTCATTGCCATCTTCCTAAATTCCATATATATGTGTTAGTATACTGTATTGGTGCTTTTCTTTCTGGCTTACTTCACTCTGTATACTCTGCTCCAGTTTCATCCATCTCATCAGAACTGATTCAAATGAATTCTTTTTAATGGCTGAGTAATACTCCATTGTGTATATGTACCACAGCTTTCTTATCCATTCATCTGCTGATGGACATCTAGGTTGTTTCCATGTCCTGGCTATTATAAACAGTGCTGCGATGAACATTGGGGTACATGTGTCTCTTTCAATTCTGGTTTCCTCGGTGTGTATGCCCAGCAGTGGGATTGCTGGGTCATAAGGTAGTTCTATTTGCAATTTTTTAAGGAATCTCCACACTGTTCTCCACAGTGGCTGTACTAGTTTGCATTCCCACCAACAGTGTAGGAGGGTTCCCTTTTCTCCACACCCTCTCCAGCATTTATTGCTTGCCGATTTTTGGATCGCAGCCATTCTGACTGGTGTGAAGTGGTACCTCATTGTGGTTTTGATTTGCATTTCTCTAATAATGAGTGATGTTGAGCATCTTTTCATGTGTTTGTTAGTCATCCGTATGTCTTCTTTGGAGAAATGTCTATTTAGTTCTTTGGCCCATTTTTTGATTGGGTCGTTTATTTTTCTGGAATTGAGCTGCATAAGTTGCTAGTATATTTTTGAGATTAGTTGTTTGTCAGTTGCTTCATTTGCTATTATTTTCTCCCATTCAGAAGGCTGTCTTTTCACCTTGCTTATATTTTCCTTTGTTGTGCAGAAGCTTTTAATTTTAATTAGATCCCATTTGTTTATTTTTGCTTTTATTTCCAGAATTCTGGGAGGTGGATCATAGAGGATCCTGCTGTGATTTATGTCTGAGAGTGTTTTGCCTATGTTCTCCTCTAGGAGTTTTATAGTTTCTGGTCTTACATTTAGATCTTTAATCCATTTTGAGTTTATTTTTGTGTGCAGTGTTAGAAAGTGATCTAGCTTCATTCTTTTACAAGTGGTTGACCAGTTTTCCCAGCACCACTTGTTAAAGAGATTGTCTTTACTCCATTGTATATTCTTGCCTCCTTTGTCAAAGATAAGGTGTCCATAGGTGTGTGGATTTATCTCTGGGCTTTCTATTTTGTTCCATTGATCTATATGTCTGTCTTTGTGCCAGTACCATACTGTCTTGATGACTGTGGCTTTGTAGTAGAGCCTGAAGTCAGGCAAGTTGATTCCTCCAGTTCCATTCTTCTTTCTCAAGATTGCTTTGGCTATTAGAGGTTTTTTGTATTTCCATACAAATCTTGAAATTATTTGTTCTAGTTCTGTGAAAAATGTGGCTGGTAGCTTGATAGGGATTGCATTGAATTTGTAAATTGCTTTGGGTAGTATACTCATTTTCACTATGTTGATTCTTCTGATCCATGAACATGGTATATTTCTCCATCTATTAGTGTCCTCTTTGATTTCTTTCATCAGTGTTTTATAGTTTTCTATATATAGGTCTTTAGTTTCTTTAGGTAGATATATTCCTAAGTATTTTATTCTTTTCGTTGCAATGGTGTATGGAATTGTTTCCTTCATTTTTTTTTCTACTTTCTCATTATTCGTGTATAGGAATGCAAGGGATTTCTGTGTGTTGATTTTATATCCTGAAACTTTACTATATTCATTGATTAGCTCTAGTAATTTTCTGGTGGAGTCTTTAGGGTTTTCCATGTAGAGGATCATGTCATCTGCAAACAGTGAGAGTTTTACTTCTTCTTTTCCAATTTGGATTCCTTTTATTTCTTTTTCTGCTCTGATTGCTGTGGCCAAAACTTCCAGAACTATGTTGAATAGTAGCGGTGAAAGTGGACACCCTTGTCTTGTTCCTGACTTTAGGGGAAATGCTTTCAATTTTTCACCATTGAGGATAATGTTTGCTGTGGGTTTGTCATAGATAGCTTTTATTATGTTGAGGTATGTTCCTTCTATTCCTGCTTTCTGGAGAGTTTTTATCATAAATGGATGTTGAATTTTGTCAAAGGCCTTCTCTGCATCTATTGAGATAATCATATGGTTTTTATTTTTCAATTTGTTAATGTGGTGAATTACATTGATTGATTTGTGGATATTGAAGAATCCTTGCATCCCTGGGATAAAGCCCACTTGGTCATGGTGTATGATCTTTTTAATGTGTTGTTGGATTCTGATTGCTAGAATTTTGTTGAGGATTTTTGCATCTATGTTCATCAGTGATATTGGCCTGTAGTTTTCTTTTTTTGTGACATCTTTGTCAGGTTTTGGTATTAGGGTGATGGTGGCCTCATAGAATGAGTTTGGAAGTTTACCTTCCTCTGCAATTTTCTGGAAGAGTTTGAGGAGGATAGGTGTTAGCTTTTCTCGAAATTTTTGGTAAAATTCAGCTGTGAAGCCATCTGCTTTTTAAAAAATACTTATTTATTTTGCTGTATTGGGTCTTAGTTGCAGCAAGTGGGACCTTTGCTTTGGCATGTGGGATCTTTTTGTTGTGATGGTCAGGTTTCTCTCTTGATATTGTATGTGGGCTCCCAAGTGTGCAGGCTCAGTAGTTGTGGGGTGTGTGTGGGGAGCTTACTTGCCCCATTGCACGTGGGATATTATTTCCCCAAACAGGGATTGAACCTGAGTCCTCTGCATTGAAAGGCAGATTCTTAACCACTGGATCTTGGGGAAGTCCCTATTGCCTTTTATTTTATTTTATTTTATTTATTTATTATTTTTTTAATTTTAAAATCTTTAATTCTTACATGCGTTCCCAAACATGACCCCCCCCCCCACCTCCCTCCCCACAACAACTCTCTGGGTCATCCCCATGCACCAGCCCCAATGGGGGTCATGTATGGGAACGCATGTAAGAATTAAAGATTTTAAAATTTAAAAAAAAATTTTATTTTTTTTAAACTTTTGTTGAAGTATCATTGGTTTATAGCAGTCTATGTTTGATGTATTCAATAGTATATTTCAAACTTGACATATACTACAGCATGCTCACCACCAGAATTCGAGTTTACATTCATCACCATACAGTTAATTTCTTTCCCAGTTTTGCCCTCCCCCAACCTCTTTTCCTCTGGTAGCCACTATTCTGTTCCTTGCATCCACATGTTTGTTTTGTTCATATAGTTTTGATTGGTTTTTATATTTCACATGTAAGTGAAACCATACGATACTTTTTTCCAACAAGATGTTTGTTGTCAGCCTTGTTCTTTGCTCCTCTGTATTTAGGGTGACTTTTTTCTTTCAGTTCAGTTCAGTTCAGTTCAGTTGCTCAGTCATGTCTGACTCTTTGCGACCCCCATGAATTGCAGCACGCCAGGCCTCCCTGTCCATCACCAATTCCCAGAGTCCACCCAGACTCATGTCCATCGAGTCAGTGATGCCATCCAGACATCTCATCCTGTCATCCCCTTCTCCTCCTGCCCCCAATCCCTCCCAGCATCCGAGTCTTTTCCAATGAGTCAACTCTTCGCATGAGGTGGCCAAAGTCCTGGAGTTTCAGGCTCAGCATCAGTTCTCCCAATGAACACCCAGGACTGGTCTCCTTTAGAATGGACTGGTTTGACCTCCTTGCAGTCCAAGGGACTCTCAAGAGTCTCCTCCAACACCACAGTTCAAAAGAATCAATTCTTCAGCTTTCTTTACAGTCCAACTCTCACATCCATACATGACCACTGGAATTAGAAAGATTTTTAAAAAATGTTTTAATCTTTGATTTTAGGAAATTTGATTATGATATGTTGTATCTTCATTCAGTGTTCTTTTTGTTTATTGTCACTGGGGTTTGTTGAGTTTATTTAATCTATGGTTAATAATTTTCACAAAACTTGATAAGTTATAACCATTATTTACTCAAATATTTTCCACCTCTATTCCCTTCTTTCTTTCAGGATCTCTGCTTATGCATATATGAAACCACCTGAAATTGCTTTACAATTGATTGTGGCTCTGATTCTTTTTTTCCCAGTCTTTTAACTTTTAGTATTTCATCTTTTATAATTGCTATGTGTTCAAATTTCTTAATATTTTCCTTTGGAGTGTCTAATATAATGTAAATCTGACTAAACTTTTTCTTTTTTTACTTTTAAATACTCATCTGTTAAGTGAGACCTCTCAACTACAAGTTTTTATTTCTAAAAGTTTAAGTTGGGGCTTTTAAAATACTTTTAATGTCTCCACTTATCATGCTCAATCTCTCATTTATATACTTAAATATATGAAATATAGTTATAATAACCATTTTAGTGTCTTTCTTTTCTAATTACATTACGTGTCACTTTAGGGTTTGTTTCTATTGATTGAGTTGTCTCTTCATTTTGTGTTATAGATTCTTTGTGAAGGGTTAATAGGGTAGCAGAGATGTGCCTGCAAACGGGTCTCTCTGCTCAGGCTGAGCGTCCTTGCATACGAGGCGTTCTGCCAAAGAGTCTGGATACAGCCTTGAGTTTAATGGTCCCTTGCAAACGAGGGGGCATTCCCTTCTTGAGATAAGAGGGAGATGAGGGCTTTGTGCAGACTCTGCAGTAGACAGAGATTTCACTCCCCTTTGCTGTACGATAACATGTATGCACCTGCACTGTACTGAAAAGGCTTATTCTTACAGTCTGGAATTCTGCCTAAGAGGGCTTTATAATAATAAACGGCAATTAGTTTGCCCAGTTCTGTTCCTCTGGCCAGAGTGGTGTCCTGTCTGTCTGTTGTGTGTCTTGTATGTTCTGTGTCATTTCACTCATAGTAACCAACACTTTGCCTCTTTGTATTTGTAGTAGTTTTAAAGTTGAATGCTAGACATTTTGAATGTGATGTTTTGGTGCTGGATATTTTTGCATGTTTTGAAAATATCTTTGAGTTTAGTCTGGGATGCAGTTAACCTATTTGGAAGCTGATTATCTTCAGTCTTGCTTTTTAGCTTTGTCTAGAGGGATCAGAGAAGCCCCCTGCAGAGACAATATTATTCTGATTATTTTATCAATTTCCCACAAAATATGAGGCTTTCCAGTCTATCTGGTGGTGAAATGAGCTATGTTCAGGCCTGAGTGAATATAGATATTATTCTCCCTGCTGTTTGGGATTCTTTGTTGGTTATTTGCTTACATGCAGCTGAAATTTAACATGTAGCTGAAAACTTGGAGGGGATCCTCTGAAGATCTGAAATGCTTTGTTTCTGACCAGACCTTTTCTCTTTGTCACTCTGCCCTGTGAACACTGACTTCTCTGGACTCCCATCTCTGTCTCCTTAACTCCTTAACAACCTTCAGGGAGAGGCAGAGTTTCTGCCTTGGTTCTCCCCTCTCTGTGCTGAAGCCTGAAAACCCTCAGACTGTGGCCATCAAAGAGCTTTTCTCATTTGCTTTCTCACTACTGGGGACTAATGTCTTGTTACTGCTTGATACTTAATGTCAAAAAACATGATTTCACTTAGTTTGTCTTTTCCCCCTTTGCCCTTTTTAAATTGTTCCAGGCTGAGAGTGAATCCTATCCTTGTTATTCAATCTTGACCAGAAGCAGACATCCAAATAAAGTATTCTTTCTCTTCAATTTTACAGCAAAAGAAGAAAAAACCCTGGCCTCAGGCAATGACTAAATTTCATCCTGCGTATTACCACTAAAGCTGATATAAAACTCTGAAAATATTTATTTCTTCATCCTTGAAAATAGAGAGAAAGGTATATATGAGTCAGTAAAGATTTGCCAAGAGGTGTATGTTAATAGTCAGTTCCAATCATTCTGGATGTGGTAACCCCAAGGAAGATCACAAAAAGATGAATTAAGAATTTATTATTGTTCATGAAAAAATGTTGAAAATTAAAATTTTATACAGGCTTCCTTTAGCACCTAAGTTTTCAACATTTTTGTTGAAGAGTAACACACAGACGAGAGCACAGCAAACACACCCGTGTAACCACTGAGAGGTATCCTCATGGCATCAGCCAGTTGTCAGTCACTTTCCTATCCAAAGGTAAATGTTCGGCTGACTTACAACCTATATTTTAGAGCTTTATATAAACTGAATGATTTGGTGTTTGTACTTTGCTTCTTTTGATCACATTATATTTGTGATATTCATATTCTGGATTGAAGCTCTGGTATGTTTCTTTGTATACCTGTTTATTACTCCCTTGTAACATATGTATATAATTGAGTTATTCATTCTCTTCTTGATGGGCATTTGGATTGTTTTCAGTTTAGAGTTATTAAGAATAACGCTGCTTTTAGTATTCTTGTATGTCTTTGGGTGCACAGATGTATGCCAGATAAACATGCAAGAGCAAAACTGCTATGGCATAAATAAGTATCAGTTCAGTTCAGTTCAGTCGCTCAGTCATGTCTGACTCTTTGCCACCCCATGTATCACAGCACACCAGGCCTCCCTGTCCATCACCAACTACCGGAGTTCACTCAGATTCACGTCCATTGAGTCGGTGATGCCATCCAGCCATCTCATCCTCTGTCGTCCCCTTCTCCTCCTGCCCCCAATCCCTCCCAGCATCAGAGTCTTTTCCAGTGAGTCAACACTTCGCATGAGGTGGCCAAAGTACTGGAGTTTCAGCTTTAGCATCATTCCTTCCAAAGAAATGCCAGGGTTGATCTCTTTCAGAATGGACTGGTTGGATCTCCTTGCAGTCCAAGGGACTCTCAAGAGTCTTCTCCAACACCGCAGTTCAAAAGCATCAATTCTTCAGCACTCAGCCTTCTTCACAGTCCAACTCTCACATCCATACATGACTACTGGAAAAACCATAGCCTTGACTAGACGGACCTTTGTTGGCAAAGTCAAATGTTCATAAATAATAGATAAAGTCAAAGTTTTAAAAATAGTAGTCTATATGATCTCAGTCCTTTAAATTTATTGAGACTTCTTTTATTGCAAAGCATGAAGTAATTTTTTGCAAATGTTTAGCATGTACTTGAAAAGAAGTGTATTTTGGAATTTTGGGGTGCAAATTTGAGTTTTGAATTTGCTAATGGTGCTATTCAAATATGCATCCATTTCCATGCTGAGTTCTTGTCAACTTTATCATTTCCTGAGGCAGGTTTGCATGTCTCCCTGATGATTTTCTTAAACATGAGCATCATTTTTTATTTATCAGAGGTATACTGCTCAACACAAGGGATGGAGACTATTAGAATCACAAGTGAAAAGAGAGGTTTTCCTGATAGGAGTGAGTATACCAATGAGGACCATATTTTATATACATGTGATGGAGGCTATTACCCTGTTTCTCCTGATGGAACAAGTGTATGCCAAGAAGATGGCACATGGAAGCCTGAAATGCCAGCATGTAAAAAAGTTAAGAATAGTGAGAGAACTTCTCACAAGTATTCTACAGATTTCTCAAATGGTCCCACTTGGTTCCGCAAATGATCATAGTACTTAATACCAGGTGACTTTGGGGTTGTTCTTTTCAGAAATATTATGCAAAGGTGGTTGCAGATACTATACATATCACTAGGCACCCTACTCCAGTACTCTTGCCTGGAAAATCCCATGGATGGAGGAGCCTGGTAGGCTGCAGTCCATGGGGTCGCTAAGAGTCGGACACGACTGAGTGACTTCACTTTCACTTTTCACTTTCATGCATTGGAGAAGGAAATGGCAAGCCACTCCAGTATTCTTGTCTGGAGAATCCCAGGGACAGAGGAGCCTAGTGGGCTGCTGTCTATGGGGTCGCACAGAGTCGGGCACAACTGAAGCGACTTAGCAGCAGCAGCAGTGCCATGCAAGAAGCTATAGAACAAAGTTTATCAGTTGGAAAACATAAACAAACAAAAAGTCTTAAAAGAGAAGTTTTCTTGCAAGAGAAAATAGCAGAGTTGATAAAATCCCCCTCAAAGTCTCATTGTCTCGTTTTTTCTGCATATATAGTGTATAAGCCGGAGAAGGCAATGGCACCCCACTCCAGTACTCTTGCCTGGAAAATCCCATGGACAGAGGAGCCTGGTAGGCTGCAGTCCATGGGGTCGCAAAGAGTCAGACACGACTGAGCGACTTCCCTTTCACTTTTCACTTTCATGCTTTGGAGAAGGAAACGGCAACCCAGTCCAGTGTTCTTGCCTGGAGAATCCCAGGGACAGGGGAGCCTGGTGGGCTGCTGTCTATGGGGTTACACAGAGTCGGACACGACTGAAGTGACTTAGCAGCAGCATAGTGTATAAGCACTGTGGCCTATGTTCCAATAAAGAGAGACACCACCGTATAAAGCTCTGTATTTATAAGTCAAGAGGGCAAGAAGCATTTATAAACTTATGTAACAATGGAAGCTCCCACGTTGAGGAACTGACTTAGAAAGGGGAGCTTTTGATGTCTAGTGACATTTCTTGCTCTAACTCAGTCTTGCTGATTCATCTGATTGTTTAAATGTCAAAAAGGAGAAGAAATGAGTACCTAGGGCTATAAAGATCTGTCTCTAATCAGGTTAAGAAACAAAATGTCATCATTGTGAAAAAGATTCTTCACACCAATATGATAGAGATTATTGGGCAATAATAATAATTATTAGTAAATATTATTATTAAATCATTATTAATTATTAAATTAATATTAAATTATTAATTTAATTAACTATAATTATTAATTATACATTATATTAATTATAATTAATTAAATTAATTAATTAAATATTATTTTAAAATATTATTATTATTATTAAGCTTGACAAAATGACTGGAGTACCAGTGGTTCATTTTGGATGTGCTCGGCTCCAAAAGTGGGAACTAGGATCTTGGGGAACAGGTGTGCAGGATGACATGGAGACAGGGAAGAAAGGAAAAGATAAGTATTGTAAACAGTAGGTGCTCAATTCTTTGAGACCGCTAAGTATAAGGAATGCCTTTCAAAATTGTCTATCTGAAGGATGGGAGACTGGGGTGTTTATCCACTGCTTTCTGTCTCCCATCAGTTTAGGGTTGCCCTAAGGGCAGTAACTGCTTCCTCTTCAATTCCAACTATAGCTCTCCAGCTTGAGAGAAGGCCCAACGCAGGAAAACTGAGGTTTCCTGTGAATGCTTTCTGTAGAATGCCATCCATATACACATAAGCTTGTGTGAACTGTGTACCCTGGCTGAGACGATAATAAGTGGACCAAGGACGTCGCATGGGTGCATAAGCATTTATGCCACTCCAACCCATTTATGCCCCCATTTACTTGTACTCTATCACTAACTCTTTAAAGAACCGGCTGGCTGCAGTCTCTCAAAAATCTTTCTAAGGGAGGGACAGTGGCATGTTACCTCTGATCTTGAGGCTATAGTTGATAGAAATCATCTTCCTTTGCTACCACCCATGCTACACTTTTCTCACCTTTAGCTAGCACTTGCGTTGGCTTAGGTTGCTTGCTAGATGGGATAACCAACTTTTATATCTGAAGAATGAGATTTCTTGATGTCTATGGGTTGTTACATGTGTTAGTTATTTTATTTTTAGAAAACAGAGCAATCCCAAATCCCTTTCACTCAGTTTTAACCTTAGGAAGAAATTATACTTCAACATAGTCCTTCCTCTGGCATGCCCATGCCTCTAAATTTATTGCAATTTTTCATATAAAATTGTGAAACTGCAGACAATTCCCTTCAAGTGTTTTTACCCAAACATTTCTTTTTCTTGTTTCAACAGGTAAGTGACTAAGTTGTAAAATATAATAATTACACTCTTATGGTGGTATTGCAGTTGTGAAAAAGTTAGGGCTTGTTTGGAAATCCTGCATTTATTCAGAGTCCGTATAATTTTTCACAGTTGAATATTTTCTTTTTTCACCCTGATGTCTATTGAGAACAATTCTAGTTTAACATGGCTCTCTGTGAATAATTTATGCTTTCATGCCAAGTGGGAGAATTCCCTCAGCCTACATTGCTTATATTCACACATGTTTTCTTCCAGCTTCTCAGCTTAAAAGCAGTAGATATTTTTGAGCTGTGGCAAGTTATCCTGAGAAAAGGATATGAATAGGAAGATTGAAATCTCTTATAAGTCACCTGGATTTAGGAGAGTCCTGTTAATCTGAAACTATGAACTCACACTCTTCCCTCTCTCTCACCATCCCAGTTTGCAGTTCACCTCCAGAAGTGGCCATGGACACTACAAGGGAGATATTTTATATATATGTTTTATTTTTATTAGACTTAAAAGCTGAAGATTTCGCATTGCTTTTCAAGTTGTCTTCTTATGTCCAGTTAAATCTCTCCATCCCTTAAATTCTCATCCATCCTCTAAAACCCAGTTTTCAGTTCTATTTTCAAGATAATTTCAGAGAGTTGTACAGTGTTCACTGATCTCCCACATCTTTTATCATTTCACAGTTTTTTCATTTTGAGATAATTTCAGACTTAGAAAAATGGCAAAACCAGCACAGAATATTTTCATATGCTCTTCATTCAGATTCCTCGAATATTAACATCTAGCAATTTGATGATCAAAATAAGGAAATCAATATTGAAATAATACTACATATCTTATTCAAAGTTTTCATTTTGTTCCACTAATGCTCTTGATTTGTTGTAAGAGTAAGCATTCCATTTAGGGGTTTTTTTTGTAACTGTAGTTTTTAAATTTTTTTTAAAAGCTTTATCATTTTATAGAAGTTTAAGGTTCCAAAAAAATTGAGAGGAATATACAGAGGTCTCCTCTCAGAAGTTTCTCACATGCATACCTGCCTCTCCACATGCATACTCCTCCTCCCCATGATCAACATCTCACTCGCCAGAACTAGCAAGAGATTTTAACACCTTCTCATCCTAAAGCTCCTGGTTGGTCAACTTGTAGTAACAAGATGTGTCAAGAATGGGCTTGCCTTCAATGTCCATGGTATTTACATCATTTTGCTAACAATTTCATTTAGCTCAGGAAGATGATGAGGCCTGAACAATGAAAAGTACATACCTAAGACCATATGTAGATCAAGGCTGGGGTGGGGGGGCAGTGTAGCAACTAAGAGCAAAGTTTCTGCTGCCTAAAAGTGATGTGGCACTGAGGAAATCATTTTACAGTTTCTTTGTAGTATCGGATCAGAGTTGTAGTGGGAATTAAATGAGATAAGGCATGTAAAGGATTTAGCACATTACTGACAAAAGGGCTTGCTCAACAAATGTTAATTATTACTACTGTAACTTGTATTATTGCTATTATAATACTATTGTATTATGAAAATGAAAGATAATATAGAACAACTTGCAAGACCTGAGTATAACTTATGAACAGACTTTCTCGTCATTCTGATTGTTAAATGCTGTTATATTGCCTTTTATTGAGAAACAGTGTGCTCAAAAATATGTTTCCCTTACGTGTTTGAAACCAGAGGTAGAAAATGGAATGCTGTTCATGGATAAGGAAAAGTATGTTGCATCCGAGAGTGTCACCGTCCATTGTAACTCTGGGTTTAGCTTGGTCGGTCCCCAGAGTATCACTTGCTCAGAGAATACCACCTGGCACCCAACTGTGCCCACATGTCACTGGGTAAATTGCACCCATGTATGTTCCTGTGCTTTCAAACCTTAAAACTTGTGCCTCCCCCAAAGCACTTATCCCAGCCAGCACAGGTGAGATCTGACTTTGTCAAGATGTATATAAACAACTCACTAAAAGTACCACCACTTTCCACCTTGAAGCACTGAGGTGAGCCGGCAGAGGCAACTTTCCCTGCTAGATTAGGTGGGTTCCCATAGTCCCAGGTATCCTTACCCTCAGATCTACATTTTATATAATAAATGCTGCTTGCTCCATTCCTTATTGGTCATTAGAATTTTTCCTCAGTTATCCTTTCAGGGGTGCTCTAGGTCTCCTTTGCATCTCTGCATCTTTTCTGATTCACCTGTGCTTGGCTACTGCTCAGAACAGGTTTGGGCTTGGCCTGAATGGTCACCTTTGCTAGGATGCAATCTTTCTTGATATTCTACTCATCTATCCATCCACTGGACAAGCTTGCATTTGTCAGTAATGCCTCTTAAACCCTCCTGACTCCTTTGCCTCCTCTTTTCTTTAAATCACTTTTAGGAAGTCTGTGAGTAACTGCACACAGGCAGACACTTCAGGCAGTGTCTCCCAAGCCTGCAGGACGTGAAAATGACCCTAGAGTTGTAAGACCAGAGTCTTTAAGGACCAGATTTTTTTTACTGAAGGATACCCTGGCCAGTCTGCCAATTCTTCCAGCTGTTTAAGTAGAATATGTACATCTGTGTAGGTCAGGGGTTGGAATTAGGCAGATGCCCTGTACCTTTACTTCCCTTGTAGCCCAGTTGGTAAAGACTCTGCCTGCAGTGCAGGAGACCCGGGTTCGAGCCCTGGGTCAGGAAGATCCCCCTCGAGAAGGAAATGGCAACCCACTCCAGTATTCTTGCCTGGAGAATCCCGTGGACAGAGGAGCCTGGCGGGCTACAGTCCATGGGGTGACAAGAGTTGGACACGATTTAGCGACTAAACCCCCTTCCCCCCCAACCTCTGGTACCTTCAAAAGCTGTCTCCTGGTCTGGGCCTTTCCTTGACAGCAGCAGCACTCTAGGTGCTTGGCTATCCTCAGCTGCGTGGCCCCCCATGCTCAGTGTGCCCCTCTTCTGCAGGCCTTTGGCAGTGGGAGACCTCTGGGCCCTGGAGCTAGAGCTTATCCCAGTCACCTGCAAAGCCTTCAGGGTGGAGGGAAGCTTTTTTGAAAATCATCCTGAGGTGGCAGCTTTAAACTAGAGACAATCAGCCCCCATTTGCACTTGCTGCCTGATAGGAGCTCCTCTTAAACAATTGGAAGGAGAGAGTCAAGTTTAAGAACAGCACTAAGACATTTCCTTAAAAAGAGGAAGTGAGTGAAGTTGCTCAGTCGTGTCCGACTCTTTGCGACCCCACAGACTGTAGCTTACCAGGCTCCTCCATCCATGGGATTTTCCAGGCAAGAGTACTGGAGTGGGTTGCCATTTCCTTCTCCAGAGGATCTTCCCGACCAGGGTTCGAACTCAGGTCTCCCACATTGTAGGCAGATGCTTTACCATCTGAGCCATCAGGGAAGTCAAAACAAAAGAGGAAAGAAGGGTTATTTTTGCCTTTAGATCAATGTACAGAGTCTCTGGTCAAGAAACGTGCTGTTCCTTAAGCACCATCACTCGTTGTTATAAGTGTCTTGGCTTGGAGAGCTGGGATTATGATGATTGCTACTGCAAATGTGTAATTTTTGATTATTTAGACTTTTCTGATCCAAATATTTAATCTTCTGGACTTGAAGCTCTGGTTAATTAAATAAGCATTTTTCAAATATCACATTGTCTCTGTTGTTGTTACTGTGCCATGTCCGTTGTCCCATGCACAGCAAACCAAAGCTTACAAGGAGAACAAATCTCAAATCCACTTCCCTGAAGGCACAGGGCTTGGGTATTTATGAAATAAAGAATGAAGAAGCTGGGAGGTATGAGGCACAAGGAGCATGTGGAATATGGGGAAAGGTGATTGGGAAAAGGCATAGTAATTGTCATTTACACAGGTATACCTAAGCTATGGGCCTCTGCAAGTTCAAAATGTCATCAAGTGGACACTGGTGCATCCCCACTTGGAGGGTCAGTGGTCCTATCCAGTGTCAGCCAGCTTAGGTCCAACCAGATGCAACTGACTCCACGTCCCTGGAAAACAATGGGCAAACATCTGATTGTTTTGGCTACATGCTGCTTGGAGGACATGCAAGTCTTTTGTTGTAACAGTTAAAAAGACCTCCTTTATACCTATGGCTGATTCATGTTGATGTATGGCAGGAACCAACACAATATTGTGATTATCCTTCAATTAAAAATAAATAAAATTTTAAAAATGACCTTGACTAGATGAAATGGATTTAACTAATGACTACTCATGTGTTCACAAGTCATCTTGGTTAGTATGTCACATAGAATATGACACATGTCTAGTACAAAAGTCCACAAATGTCTGCAAGTAAGTTCATATTTTTTTGGTACCTCAGAGAGAATGCAAGCCAGGAAATTCAAAAGGTATTTATAAGTTACCTTTGCTTGAATGCTTTTACTCCACATCTCAACATATCCAAATGCTACCTACTCTTTATCAACAGAATAGGGCACAAACATTTTGGATTCTCAAAGTAAAACATTTCTGCAACTAGAAACCAAAGCAATAAAACAACAACAACAACAATGCTGAAAGTGCAGAAGTCCTTTGTTGCTCGCTTGTTAGTTACTAACTCACTACTCTATTCCTGCAAAGGATTCCACTATTCTCACTTTTAAGAGCACAAATTGGTTTTATGTTATTTAACTTTACAGAAATGGAATAATGCATTGTGTATTCTTTCTTTCATGACTTTTCCTACTAAATATTATATTTGTGAGATTCATCTGTGTTGTATATAGTTAAGCTTCATTCATTTCCATTTCTATTAAGTATTTCATTGTATGATTATATCACAATTTACATATTCTATTTTTAATGGACATTTATTTTCAATTTTCTTGGCTATGAACATTTTTTCATGTGTCTTTTGCTGAACATATGTATTCTTGTTGCACAAATACCTAAAGATGGAATTTCTGGATCATAAGAGGTATGTATGTTGGAGAAGGCGATAGCACCCCACTTCAGTACACTTGCCTGGAAAATCCCATGGACAGAGGAGCCTCGTAGGCTGCAGTTCATGAGGTCAATAAGAGTCAGACACGACTGAGCGACTTCACTTTCATTTTCACTTTCATGCACTGGAGAAGGAGATGGCAACACACTCCAGTGTTGTTACCTGGAGAATCCCAGGGATGGGGGAGCCTGGTGGGCTGCTGTTTATGGGGTCACACAGAGTTGGACATGACTGAAGTGACTTAGCAGCAGCAAGAGGTATGTATGTATTTGTTCAGCAGTTTTCCAAAGTGGCTATACCAAATTGCATCCCTCCATACACCCCCTACTCCCTACTTCAATCCCTGCCAGAACCTGCCTGCTCACCAATGCCAGCTGTGTTCCTTTTCTTCCCTTCCATTTTTACATCTCTGTTCCTTTAATGATGCTTTCCAGAATTACCTATCAGATAGATTTCTTGCACTCAAATCTGGTCTCAAGAACTACTTGTTGTCAGACTAAGGCAAACAGCAAATTCTTATTCATTCATATAGTTTGTTTATTCAGCAGGTGTTGAGGTGATCTTTTCATGGAGAGTTGGGCTTAAAATTTGTTTTAAGACCTATTCCTGTCCTTTCTACCCTTTATTTAAGAAAATAAACACGTATTTTCTTCATCCTTTTGCATAAACTTAGAATTTCTGAACTGAAAATATTAGATCCCATTCTACTTCCAAATCCTTCTTTAAACATATGTGGAGACTGAGGCCTGCAGTTTGTTGTTTAGTTGCTGTGGGGAGAGAGAAAATTAGACAAGATGGCATGGTCAGGCTGTCTCGCCCCTCCTTTTGTAAATAACCACTATGGAGGCACTTGCTACAGCTACTTTGTGCTATAAGGATACGTGAGCTCCACCTAGAGAGTGGCAGCATTACTGCTGCATCACCGCTGTGTCCATTGAGTCAGCCACAAGAGGGGCAAATAAAGCGAGTCTGCTGCTGTGGCTGCTGCATTAGCCGGGAGAGAATACTGTTACGGCCGCTGTGCCAGCAGGAGAGAGGTTGTGTTGTGTTAGGTTATGCTTGGCTGTTGCTTGTAGGGAATAAACTTGTCTGCAGTTCCTGCCAACTCCCCCAATCTTCTTCCAGCCTCTTAGCTGGAGTCTTGCCTACCCTGGTTTCAGCGAACAGTGTGGGCAGTGTGAAGAGCAATATAACTGGCACTGTGAACAGGATAAAGAGCAATACAATTGGCATGATCTGCAGGATACCCAGCGGATAGAGGAGCCTGATGCTCCTCAGAAGAGTTGGCAGGATACACAGTTGGTAGGGGAGCCTGAGGTTCCCCTGAAAGGAGGAAGCCAGTGGCCGCCATATAGAACGTGGTACTTTGTGTCGGTCATTCTCCAGGCTTCCGCTCCGGTGGAAAACTGGGAAGCAGTGAATGGGTCCCCAGACAGCACTGGAAAGGTGTTACAGGCGGTGAGTTCCTGATTGCTGAACAAGGTGTCTCAGATGGCTGCTGGCACTGTGGGGTGGATTTTCCTGACTATCCTGGAGGAGAATATGGATTGTGCCATAGGCGACGCTGCACCAGTGCTCAAAGTGCAGAGACTCTTGGAAGAACTAGAGCAATGCATATTGGTGTCACCCTGTGGTCTTGAAGAACCCAGCATCTCTGACTGCGAGATGGTAAGTGATGGTGATGATGAACGTTATAACACTGTGGGCCTCCACTTGGCAGCTAGGGCTGTGGTACAGCAGAAATTGAAGTGTGAGCAGCCTATGGCCCAGGGAGGACATCCTCAAGGGGCCCCCAAAGCGACTGAGTTCACCATGTATCTACCATATACTCAGGAGGAGTTGGTCAACTCGGGTAAGAGGTTTCAGCAAATGCACAGGGAACCCTCGGCAGCACGGCTTTTGTGACTTTGGGAGGCAGGGGTGGGACCAGCACCTGTGGGGGTTTTTGCAGGTCCTAACTGAGAGAAGTAGAGGGATGGAATGCGAGATACCATTTTGAAAGTGTGAAAACCCCAAAGGGGGCCCGAACTTGCAGTGGTCCCACCTGGGTGATGTGTTTGTGCATGTGGGTGGATTTGTGCAGAGGTGTACTGTAAGCGCTGTGTCCTCAGATTTAGAAAAGTATAATCATGTGGGTGGGCTGTGAATGCCACAAAAATCCCCTCCTTGAAGGGGTGGGCCTGGTGCCTGTAGGGGGTTTTGCAGGTCCTTAATGAGAAATCCCACAGGGATGGAGTTGCCCCCGCGGAGGCTTTTATGCAATCTCACAGGGCGAGATGGTGGATTGGACTTGGCTATGGAAGACGGAGGCACTCCACATGCAGTGGGTGGCTCCTCTAGCCCCATGAGGGCAAGGACTGCAGCATGAGTTCCAGGTGATTGGGCTTTGTTGTGTACTGGGGATGTAACTGTTCATTGTTGTTGCTAATGCTGTTGCAAGATGTGAATCCAAGGGTCAGTGTTACTTGTCAAGGGACTATCACAGAAGATGGACTGCACATAGAATGTGAGGTGAGAGACCCTGAAGGGTTGGAGTATGGGGAGAGAGCAAGTTAGCCAAGATGGCAGTGGTCAGGCTCTCTCACGCTTTGTTTTGTAAATAATGACTATGTAACCTATGTAACAGCTGACCTCACTTACAATACTGAGCATGAGCATCATGAGGTACTTGCTTGGTCAGGAGCTACTCTGTGCTGTAGGGGTATGTGAGCTCCACCTAGAAAGCGACAGCGTTACTGTCAGCAGAAGAGAGAATATAGTGAATCTACTTCTATGGCTGCTGTGTCAGCCAGGAGAGAATACTGTTATGGCCGCTGTGCCATCAGGAGAGAGGTTGTGTTGTGTTAGGCTTTGCTATGGCTGTTGCCAGGAGAGAATAAATGCATCTGCAGTTCCTATTGGCCCCTCCAGTCTTCTTCCAGCCTCTTAGCTGGAGCCTTGCCTACCCTGGGTTCAGCAAACAGAATGCCCAGTGAAATACAGAGAGACAATTGGTGTCATGAACACGATCAGAGATACAGTTGCTAAGTTGTGTCTGACTCTTTTGTATCCATGGACTACAGACCTCCAGGCTCCTCTGTCCATGGGATTCTCCTGGCAAGAATACTGAGGTGGGTTGCCATTTCCCAGATTAGTACTTGTTTGAATCTGCCCTTTGGAACTCAGGGAAGGTCTTGGTGGTTGGAGGTGTGTTCCTTATAAGAAACCAGGGACAAAAGGGCTTCCTTGCCCAGAAGCCCCACAAGATCCTGATCAATTTCATGTAGAAGAAAAAATGCTTATAACTGTGCAATTGTATGGTCAGATCTGAATCCACAGTTCAAAAAAAGAAAATGTTAAATAAAGCTGGCACAAATTCTGTAACTTCTGTCTTACTCTTACTAAAGTGAACTGCTGACTTATTAAAGACAGGGAGAGGTGCACAGCCCAGCACCCAGTAGCTTTCAGTCTCTATCTGCTAAATGAATGAAAGGATAGAAAATCAGATCTTGAGATAAGTGTCATTCTTCCTCTCCTCACGTTTTCGCAGTTTAATTGTTGGAGCAGTAGGAAAGAAGAGCAATCTAGAAGCAGATGAAATTATCAAATTTAGATTTGATTTCTTCTCTTAGAAAGAAAGAAAGTGAAGTCACTCAGTCGTGCCCGACTGTTTGCAATCCCATGGATAGTAGCCTGCACCAAGCTCCTCTGTCCATGGGGTTTTCAAGGCAAGAAGTACGGGAGTGGGTTGCATTTCCTTCTCCAGGGAATCTTCCCAACCCAGGGATTGAACCCAGGTCTCTCACATTGTAGACAGACGCTTTACCATCTGAGCCACCAGGGAAGTCCAAAATGTCTCTTAGAAATCTACTCTTAATTCATCTAAAGTGTGTGTGGACTGCAGAAAGGTCCAATACTAGAAATTTTTCTTATATTTTGGTACCTTTTTACCTAGAAGTTCCCATACCCTGCTCAGTTGTGAGTATATTGATCTTAGGACCCACTGGTTGAAACATGTGGGCACCCTCCCAGGACACCTGGTAATAATGTAATGACCCTATTATTGTGTGTTTATGGATCAATGACCTGAACACAGAAAAAGCTTGGCTTTTGTCCCAGTGTCAAGGATACTGCTAATACCATAGCATAATAGGGGTTTGAATATCCTCAAGGACAGAATTTCTCCTTGGATAATGGAAATTAGAACAATGAACTTCACAGGGGATACATACTATTAACATATTTTCCATCAAGAAAAAGACAATGTGTCGTTCTTCATTCCCTTCCACGCTTTTTTCATAATTTGATTTTAAAATGTAAGTTTAGAATGTAAGTTTACTGTGTTCTACTCTTTACCCCTAAATTGTTTGTATCATTTGAACACAGCAAATGAACTTGCAGTGAAAATCCTTTACTACAGCATCATTCAGTTGGAAAAAGGAAACAAAACAAAACAAAACAAAAAACACGCTAGATTAAAAGGTTGTATTTACTGAATGCTTTTTAAGTGAATTGGTTTGTTAAAAAATACTGCTCCTTTTAGTCTAATTTTCTCTTTTCCCCCCATTGTTTGTTCCCATTCTTTTGACCTTGCTGGTTTCCTTTCCTTTTCTGAATCAATGAAAATAGGCCACATCTAATAGATAAGCTAGACATTTCAATTATTACCTTTTGTTTCTTGATATTTATTCTTTTCCCTTCCTTTCTTTCTGGTTTCACCTACTGGTGGCTCAGATGGTAAAGTGTCTGCCTGCAGTGCGGGAGGCCTGGGCTTAATCCCTGGGTCAGGAAGATCCCCTGGAGAAGGAAATGCCAACCCACTCCAGTATTCCTGCCTGGAAAATCCCAAGGATAGAGGAATCTGGCAGGCTGCAGTCTATGGGGTGGCAAAGAGTCGGACACGACTGAGCAACTTCACTACATTTCAAACTTGCTGAAATCTATTTGAACCTGCCTTTCAGAGTTTACATCTTTCCTTCCTTCTCCACCTTCCTTGCTCTGGAACATCACCATGCCATCTAGTCTTGCTTATTCAGTAGAATTAGCACGATGCCATTGATGTTCTCTATCAAAGTGCTGTTCTTTGAGTGCCTGCATGGCCATGATATTTTCAGAGTCTGTTATGACAGGGACAGAAGTGTTATCACAGCCAAGGACTAAAAATGCAGATGGATGATCTTGACCTTTCCATATGTATGCAAACTGCTTGTGATGCTCTTTTCTGACAGGGATGGAAAAGAAGGCCTGTGCTGAATCAGTGGCCTCACTTATCAAAAAACATGTTAATCTGCTCCAGCAAAGATACCACGTGTGGCTGCAATGCTGTTGTGTTTTTAGAAGTCTACTGTAATTCTCCAGAATCATAATTTTTCATAGTAAACAGACTTATGAAGTACATGGGGATATGATGACCACTATTGCATCTTTAATTCTTTAAGAGAGGCTCATATTTCCCCTTTCCCCCAACTATTAGTACATGATATTTAAAAGAACTTATCTTCTTTGCCTCCAAGGGGAGGGTTTAGGTCATATCAATGACTTCTACTTGTCTTCTTGGATAGAATGGTCTAGCCCATAGGCCAAGGACCCATATGGGATTGTGCCAATGATCAATTTTGTCTATCCAGCTTACACTTTCAAAGATAATGGAGGGGGTGGTCCTAAGATGGCGGAAGAATAGGACGGGGAGACCACTTTCTCCCTCACAAATTCATCAAAAGAACATTTCAACGCTGAGTAAATTCCACAAAACAACTTCTGAATGCTGGCAGAGGATATCAGGCACCCAGAAAAGCAGCCCATTGTCTTCAAAAACAGGTAGGAGAAAATATAAAAGACGAAAAAGAGACAAAGGAGTTAGGGAGGGAGCTCCATCACAGGAAGGGAGTCCCATCCCGGGAAGGGAGTCTTAAGAAGAGAGAAGTTTCCAAACACCAGGAAACACTCTTGCTGCTGAGTCTGTGGCGAGCCTTGGAAGCACAGAGGGCAACATAACAGGGAAGAAAAATAAATAAATAATTAAACCCCACAGATTATGAGCCCAACGGTAACTCCCCCAGCGGAGAAGCAGCACAGATGCCTGCATCCGCCACTAGCAAGTGGGGACTGGGCAGGGAGGCACGGGCTGCAGTGCTTTTTAAGAATTAGGCCAGAACACTCCGAGTGTAACCAGAGCGAACTAACTTGGGCTAGCATACCAGACTGTGGGATAGCTACCACGTGAAAAGCTCTAACATAAAACACCGCCTGGACCGCACACAGAACAAAGGACAGAGCAGAAATAGCTGGCTGCAGACCATCCCCCTCCAGTGACAGGCAGCTAGAGCCGTAAGGGCTGGAAGGGGGCAATTGCAGCCCAAGAGAGACATTACCTACCAAACTGCAAGCAGGCTTCTTTGCTAACTAAGACTTCTTGGGGTTCTGGACAGTCATCATCTGCCTGAGAAGGGACACCAACGGTACACCCAGAAAACTGAGCAGTGGGGATGGGAAAGGTGATAAATTGCAGTGACTGCGCTTGCCAAACACCCGAGCTACTTGGACCTGGGAAGGGCACAAAACGCAGGCCCAACTGAATCTGCGCCTTTGAGGGCTACCTGAGTGCCGAGCCTGAGTGGCTTAGACCAGGGAGGTGCGTGCAGCCTAGGGCCGGCCTCAGACGGTTCCCGGCAGAGCAACGTAGAGCCTGAGCAGTGTGTGCCGTGAGCAGGGGCAGGCCCAGTGGGGCTGAGACACTGCGAGCACATGCCAGTGTTATTTGTTTGCAGCATCCCTCCCTTCCCACAGTGCGACTGAACAAGTGAGCCTAAAAAAATAAAAGTGTCCACCACCGCCCCCCCTTGTGTCAGGGAGGAAATCAGACACAGAAGAGACCAGCAAACAGAAGAAGCTAAACAGAGGGAACCACCTTGGAAGTGACCCCACACTGCCCACAACACCAGAGAAAGTCCCAGATATATCTTTACTATTTTTACGATCATTTTTTTGTTGATGTTGTTGTGTGATTGTTTTTTCTTCTTTTCTTTTTCTTCTTTTTTTAACTTAAAAAAATTTGAAGTCCTCCATTTCTCCTTTAATTTTAATTTTTATAACCTACTATTACTTAAAAAAAAGATGCTATTTTTAAAGCAAGGCCATATATATATGTGTGTGTGTGTGGTTGTTGTGTTTTAATAATTCTTGTGGCTTTGTTTTTTTTTCTTCTTCTTCTTCTTTTCTTTAATATTGTATTTTTGAAAATCCAACCTCTACTCTAGATTTTTAATCTTTGCTTTTTTGGTAGTTGTTGTCAATTTTGTACATTTAAAACCCCAATCTTCAGTACTCAATTTTACCTGAGAGAGAGATTACTGGCTTGACCACTCTCTCCTCCTTTGGACTCTCCTTTTTCTCCACCAGGTGGCCTCTGTCTCTTCCCTCCTCCTTCTCTTCTCTACCCAACACTGAATCTCTGTGTGTTCCAGACGGTGGAGAACACTCAGGGAACTGGTTACTGGCTGGATCTGTCTCTCTCCTTTTCATTTCCCTCTTTTATCCTCCTGGCCATCTCTGTCTACTTCCTCCCTCTCCTCTTCCCTGTATAACTCCGTGAACATCTCTGAGCAGTCCAGACTGTGGAGTGCACATAAGGAAGTGATTACTGGCTAGCTTGCTCTCTCCTCTTTTGATCCCACCTCATCTCATTCCAGTCACCTCTAACTACCCCCTTCCTCTTCTCCATGTAACTCAGTGACCCTCTCTGGGTGTCCCTCAATGTGGAGAAACTTTTCATCTTTAACCTAGATGTTTTATCATCAGTGCTGTATAGATGGAGAAGTCTTGAGGCTATTGTAAAAATAAAACTGAAAGCCAGAAACAGGAGGCTTAAGTCCAAATCCTAAGAACATCAGAGAACTCCTGAATCCAGGGAACATTAATCGATAGGAGCTCATCAAATACCTCCATACCTACACTGAAACCAAGCACCACGCAAGGGCCAACAAGTTCCAGAGCAAGACATACCACACAAATTCTCCAGCAATACAGGAACACACCCCTGAGCTTCAATATACAGGCAGCTCAAACTTACTCCAAAACCATTGACGTCTCATAACTCATTACTGGACACTTCATTGCACTCCAGAGAGAAGAAATCCAGCTCCACCCACCAGAACTTTGACACAAGCTTCCCTAACCAAGAAATCTTGACAACCCCACCCACAGTGAGGAAACTCCATAATAAAGAGAACTCCACAAACTGCCAGAATACAGAAAGGCCACCCCAAATGCAGCAATATAACCAAGATGAAGAGACAGAGGAATACCCAGCAGATAAAGGAACAGAAAAAATGCCTACCAAACCAAACAAAAGAGGAAGAGATAGGGAATCTACCTGAGAAAGAATTCCAGATATTGATAGTGAAAATGATCCAAAATCTTGAAATCAAAATGGAATCACAAATAGCCTGGAGACAAGGATTGAGAAGATGCAAGAAGGGTTTAACAAGGACCTAGAAGAAATAAAAGAGTCAATATATAATGAATAATGCAATACATGAGATCAGAAACACTCTGGAGGCAACAAATAGTAGAATAATGGAGGCAGAAGATAGGATTAGTGAAATAGAAGATAGAATGGTAGAAATAAATGAATCAGACAGGAAAAAAGAAAACGAATTAAAAGAAATGAGGACAATCTCAGAGACCTCCAGGACAATAAGAAACACTCCAACATTTGAATTATAGGAGTCCCAGAAGAAGAAGACAAAAAGAAAGACCATGAGAAAATCCTTGAGGAGATAAGAGTTGAAAACTTCCCTAAAATGGGGAAGGAAATAATCACCCAAGCCCAAGAAACCCAGAGAGTTCCAAACAGGATAAACCCAAGGTGAAACACCCCATATTAATCAAATTAAACATATTAATCAAGTTAACAAAGATCAAATACAAAGAACAAATATTAAAAGCAACAAGGGAAAAACAACAAATAACACACAAGGGGATTCCCATAAGGATAACTGCAGATCTTTCAATAGAAACTCTTCAGGCCAGGAGGGAATGGCAAGACATACTTAAAGTGATGAAAGGAAACAACCTACAGCCAAGATTGCTGTACCCAGCAAGGATCTCATTCAAATATGAAGGAGAAATCAAAAGTTTTACAGACAAGCAAAAGCTGAGAGAATTCAGCACCACCAAACCAGCTCTCCAATAAATGCTAAAGGATATTCTCTAGACAGGAAACACAAAAAGGACATATAAACCCGAACCCCAAACAATAAAGTAAGTGGCAGCGGGATCATACTTATCAATAATTACCTTAAATGTAAATGGGTTGAATGCCCCAACCAAAAGGCAAAGACTGGCTGAGTGGATACAAAAACAAGATCCCTATATATGCGGTCTACAAGAGACCCACCTGAAAACAAGGGACACATACAGACTGAAACTGAAGGGCTGGAAAAAGATATTCCTTGCAAATAGAGACCAAAAGAAAGTAGGAGTAGCAATACTCATATCCGATAAAATAGACTTTAAAACAAAGGCTGTGAAAAGAGACAAAGAAGGCCACTACATAATGATTAAAGGATCAATCCAAGAAGAAGATATAACAATTATAAATATATACACACCCAACATAGAAGCACCACAATATGTAAGACAAATGCTAACGAGTATGAAAGGGGAAATTAACAATAACACAATAATAGTGGGAGACTTTAATACCCCACTCACATCTATGGACAGATCAACTAAACAGAAAATTAACAAAGAAAGGCAAACTTTAAATGATACAATAGACCAGTTAGACCTAATTGATATCTATAGGACATTTCACCTCAAAACAATGAATTTCACCTTTTTCTCAAGTGCTCAAGGAACCTTCTCCAGGATAGACCACATCCTGGGCCATAAATATAGCCTTGATAAATTCAGAAAAATCAGAATCATTCCAAGCATCTTCTCTGACCATAATGCATTAAGATTACATCTCAATTACAGGAGAAAAACTATTAAAAGCTCCAACATATGGAGGCTGAACAACATGCTTCTGAATAACCAATAAATCACAGAAGAAATAAAAAAAGAAATCAAAATATGCATAGAAACAAATGAAAATGAAAACATAACAACCCAAAACCTGTGGGACATTATAAAAGCAGTGCTAAGAGGAAAATTCATAGCAATACAGGCATACCTCAAGAAACAAGAAAAAAGTCAAATAAATAACCTAACTCTATGCCTAAAGCAACTAGAAAAGGAAGAAATGGAGAACCCCAGAGTTAGTAGAAGGAAGGAAATCTTAAAAATTAGGGCAGAAATAAGTGCAAAAGAAACAAAAGAGACCGTAGCAAAAATCAACAAAGCCAAAAGCTGGTTCTCTGAAGGGATAAATAAAATTGACAAACCATTAGCCAGACTCATCAACAAACAAAGAGAGAAAAATCAAATCAATAAAATTAGAAATGAAAATGGAGAGATCACGACAGACAACACAGAAATACAGAGGATCATAAGAGACTACTATCAGCAATTATATGCCAATAAAATGGACAACATGGAAGAAATGGACAAATTCTTAGAAAAGTACAACTTTCCAAAACTGAACCAAGAAGAAATAGAAAACCTAACAGACCCATCACAAGCATGGAAATTGAAACTGTAATCAGAAATCTTCCAGCAAACAAAAGCCCAGGTCCAGATGGCTTCACAGCTGAATTCTACCAAAAATTTAGAGAAGAGCTAACACCTATCCTACTCAAACTCTTCCAGAAAATTGCAGGGGAAGGTAAACTTCCAAACTCATTCTATGAGGCCACCATCACCCTAATACCAAAACCTGACAAAGATGCCACACAAAAAAAGAAAACTACAGGCCAATATCACTGATGAACATAGATGCAAAAATCCTTAACAAAATTCTAGCAATCAGAATCCAATAACACATTAAAAATATCATACACCATGACCAAGTGGGCTTTATCCCAGGGATGCAAGGATTCTTCAATATCTGCAAATCAATCAATGTAATTCACCACATTAACAAGTTGAAAAATAAAAGCCATATGATTAACTCAATAGATGCAGAGGAGGCCTTAGACAAAATTCAATATCCATTTATGATAAAAACTCTCCAGAAAGCAGGAATAGAAGGAACATACCTCAACATAATAAAAGCTATCTATGACAAACCCACAGCAAACATTATCCTCAATGGTGAAAAATTGAAAGCATTTCCCCTAAAGTCAGGAACAAGACAAGGATGACCACTTTCACCACTACTATTCAACATAGTTCTGGAAGTTTTGGCCACAGCAATCAGAGCAGAGAAAGAAATAAAAGGAATCCAAATTGGAAAAGAAGAAGTAAAACTCTCACTGTTTGCAGGTGACATGATCCGCTACAAAGAAAACCCTAAAGACTCCACCAGAAAATTACTAGAGTAATCAATGACTATAGTGAAGTTGCAGGATATAAAATCAATAATAATGAGAAAGTAGAAAAAGAAATTAAGGAAACAATTCCATTCACCATTGCAACAAAAAGAATAAAATACTTAGGAATATATCTACCTAAAGAAACTAAAGACCTATATATAGAAAACTATAAAACACTGGTGAAAGAAATCAAACAAGACACTAATAGGTGGAGAAATATACCATGTTCATGGATTGGAAGAATCAATATAGTGAACATGAGTACACTACCCAAAGCAATCTATAGATTCAATGCAATCCCTATCAAGCTACCAGCGATATTTTTCACAGAGCTAGAACAAATAATTTCACAATTTGTATGGAAATACAAAAAACCTCGAATAGCCAAAGTAATCTTGAGAAAGAAGAATGGAACTGGAGGAATCAACTTGCCTGACTTCAGGCTCTACTACAAAGCCACAGTCATCAAGACAGTATGGTACTGGCACAAAGACAGAAATATAGATCAATGGAACAAAATAGAAAGCCCAGAGATAAATCCACACACCTATGGACACCTTATCTTTGACAAAGGAGGCAAGAATATACAATGGAGTAAAGACAATCTCTTTAACAAGTGATGCTGGGAAATCTGGTCAACCACTTGTAAAAGAATGAAACTAGATCACTTTCTAACACTGTACACAAAAATAAACTCAAAAATGGATTAAAGATCTAAACATAAGACCAGAAACTATAAAACTCCTAGAGGAGAACATAGGCAAAACACTCTCTGACATAAATCACAGCAGGATCCTCTATGGTCAACCTCCTAGAATATTGGAAATAAAAGCAAAAATAAACAAGTGGGATCTAATTAAAATTAAAAGCTTCTGCACAACAAAGGAAACTATAAGCAAGGTGAAAAGACAGCCTTCTGAATGGGAGAAAATAATAGCAAATGAAGCAACTGATAAACAACTAATCTCAAAAATATACAAGCAGCATATGCAGCTCGATTCCAGAAAAATAAACGACCCAATCAAAAAATGGGCCAAAGAACTAAATAGACATTTCTCCAAAGAAGACATACGGATGGCTAATGAACACATGAACAGATGCTCAACATCACTCATTATCAGAGAAATTGAAATCAAGACCACAATGAGGTACCATTTCACACCAGTCAGAATGGCTGTGATCCAAAAGTCTACAAGCAACAAATGCTGGAGAGGGTGTGGAGAAAAGGGAACCCTCTTGCACTGTTGGTGGGAATGCAAACTAGTACAGCCACTATGGAGAACAGTGTGGAGATTCCTTAAAAAATTGCAAATAGAACTGCCTTATGACCCAGCAATCCCACTTCTGGGCATACTCATCGAGGAAACCAGACTTGAAAGAGACACATGTACCCCAATGTTCATCGTGGCACTGTTTATAATAGTCAGGACATGGAAACAACCTAAATGTCCATCAGCAGATGAATGGATAAGAAAGCTGTGGTACATATAAGAATACATTTGAATCATTTCTAATGAGGTGGATGAAACTGGTGCCTGTTATACAGAGTGAAGTAAGCCAGAAAGAAAAACACCAATGCAGCATACTAACACATATATATGGAATTTAGAAAGATGGTAATGATAACCGTGTGTGTGAGACAGCAAAAGAGACACAGATGTATAGAACGGAATTTTGGACTCTGTGGGAGAGGGACAGGGTGGGATGATTTGGGAGAATGGCATTGAAACATGTATACTATCAGTTAAGAAACGAATTGCCAGTCTATGTTCGATGCAGGATACAGGATGCTTGGGGCTGGTGCATGGGGATGATCCAGAGAGATGATATGGGGTGAGATGTGGGAGGGGGTTTCAGGATTGGGAACTCATGTACACCCGTGGCGGATTCATGTCAATATATGGCAAAACCAATACAGTATTGTAAAGTAAAATAAAGTAAAAATAAAAATTAAAAAAAAAAAACAACAAAGATAATGGAAATGCCCAGCAAGTGGTTTAATAAGGGAACCTTGATGGTTCCAGGTATCTATATTAACTCAAGCTCTATTTTCTGTAATTCTTGGATTATTTTGCACCTCTCATCTGTGTACAGTTACCTATGAAAATAGATACAGGTCCTCTTGGAAGACTGGGAAATACTCCTGTGCGTACATCTCAAGGTGTTGTATCCTTACTCTTGGAAATTTTTTCTTCAGTTAGTGATCTCCAGACCCGACAATATCAATAGCACGGGTACAAAAACTCAGTGGGCTTCCCTGGTATCTCAGATGGTAAAGAATCTGCCTGCAATGTAGAGACCTTGGTTCGATCCAAGGGTTGGAAAGATCCATTGGAGGAAGGCATGGCAACCCACTCCAGTATTCTTGCTTAGCCCTGGTGGGCTACAGTCCATGGAGTTTCAGACATGACTGAGTAACTAACCACAGCATAGAAACTGAGCAACATATTATAACTTTTTAGTGGGCCAAATGCCATCAGCCTCCTGATCATCCATCCTTTATTTCTTTCCATGGTACAGACTGAGTAGTATCTAGTTGGCTGCTCATCTGTTTTCACCCTTAGGAATGTCATGTTCTATTAACCATCTTCCTAATCTCAGTCTGGTTGTATCTCCAACTTGCCACTCCTTATGATGATTGCATTTATTTAGCTTCTAAAGCCTATGAGCACCTCTCAGACTTTGACTGCTAAGGGTGAAACTTGTTCTTTAACAGTCTTCCCATCATCAGCTCTGGTCTCTGATACAGTGCTCCTCTCATGATATTCCTTCTGTCCTTGGTAAATGTATCCTCCAGGTCTTCCCAGACAACACAATCACTTGGTGGAGTTTCCTGCATGTGTGTGGCACATCTCCTCCAGCTTACTCACTCTTCTGAATCACTTAATCACTCTCTCTACCACTTGCCACAGCAGCTCCAGCATTTGAACCTCATTGTTGGCATCACATTTTCCATGCCTCAAGGAGGCATCTTAGGCTAGTACTGTAGATACTATCATCCATCAGTTTAATACTTTACTGACATTTCCAAAAGTGTCAAGTGTTAGTTGCTCAGTCGTGACCGAGTCTCTGAGACCCCGCCAGGAAGCCCACCAGGCTTCTTTATCCGTGGATTCTCCAGGCAAGAATACTGGGGTGGGTTGCCATTCCCTTCCCCAGGGGATTTTCCCGACCCAGAGATCAAACCCAGGTCTCCCTCACTGCAGGCAGATTCTTTACGGTCTGAACCACCGGGGAAGGCATTTCCAATGACCTGTTTTATTTAAACTTCTCATGCAGTGTTTCTGGGTCCTGACAGTGTTCCCTTTCACACAGGTGCTCAGCACCGTGTCACGTCTCTTGTTCCAGCATGCAAGCCATCGTTTTTATTCTTTCTATAAGCTCTTTCTGAGCTGTTTTATTAGAGGACAGTGAGTATACTCTTGGGAGGATAGATGGACTGGTTTTGTTGGGAGAAATGAGTCAGAGCTTGCAGATTTATCTTGCATCATTAGTTTCTCCCAGATACACATCTCTGAATTTAGCACAAAAGCAGTGGAGTGTGACACCAGTACAGTGTGACTTTGACTGAATTCCTTCTTCCTACCAAAATGGCTCCTAAATAGTGTCAAGTTTAGTGAATTTTCAAAAAAATGAAGCAAATCCTAAGTGCTTGTCAGTCCATTGTAACCTTTCTATGGTTCCCCAGCCTCAGGCCTTCATGAAGGCAGCTTGAGTTCTGTGTTTGGCTAAGTGACTGAATGGGTAGAGAAGACAGAAGGACAGACGGAAGCCTCCTTTGAACCGCACAGGTTCTAGGATGTGTTATTATATGCATTCTATATGCTGACCTTCTTTCACTTTTATGTCTCACTTCAAGATTGTGAATTCCCTCCTGTCATTGCCCACGGACAATGTAAAATAGTCTCTAAACTCTTTGCATTTGAACAACAAGCTGTATATGAATGTGATGAAGGGTACATTCTGGTTGGAACGAACAGACTCTCCTGAGCTTTTTCAGGCTGGTCACCTGGAGCCCCTCAGTGTAAAAGTAACTCTGGCTCCCTCTTCATTTTAGGGGGCGGGGGTGGGGCTATCATCAAAGGATTGAGAGCACAGCTTCTTCCCTGTGAGAGGCAGCATAAAACCATTTGATTTGATTTATTTAAAATAATCACTATAGTCTGATGGTATCCAAAGCAGAAAGCACAGAGAAGAGAACATTAATCTCCCCTTCTTTCTCCCAGGAACAAAATTCAGCCTTTGTGAGGCAGTCCAATGTCCCAGTTTCTAGTATAATTCCAGAAATAGTCTAGAGATGGTACATTCTATCTGAGTGTAGCTGTGGCCTGCAGCAAAACTTTCATGAAAAGTTGGTCTAGAATGTAAGCCCTAGTGGGCTAATGCCAAGCATTGTGAAATCACAAGTATATCCATGAGTGCCAGTGCAGGGCACCAGCTGCTCACCATGTAGCTATGTGGTGAGGACTCCTAATTTTCCAGCTGTTATGGGGACAAGAGGTCAAAATGAGGTCTGACTATTGCATGCACACAGGTTTAATATCATTTCATCATCAACAGCTTCAGGGATGATTTGCCACCATCGTTTCCTTTGCTCACAGGAGAATAATAAGCAAGAGGGAAAAATTTTTTAATCTATTGTTTTACAATAGATAAAAACGTCAAGGCTATATATTGTCACCTTGCTTATTCAACTTATATGCAGAGTACATCATGAGAAATGCTGGGCTGGAAGAAGCACAAGCTGGAATCAAGATTGCCGGGAGAAATATCAATCACCTCAGATACGCAGATGACACCACTCTTATAGCAGAAAGTGAAGAGGAACTAAAATGCCTCTTGATGAAAGTAAAAGAGGAGAGTGAAAAAGTTGGCTTAAAGCTCAACATTCAGAAAACTAAGATCATGGCATCTGGTCCCATCACTTCATGGGAAATAGATGGGGAAACAGTGGAGACAGTGTCAGACTTTATTTTTTTGGGCTCCAAAATCACTGCAGATGGTGATTGCAGCCATGAAATTAAAAGAGGCTAACTCCTTGGAAGGAAAGTTATGACCAAGCTAGATAGCATATTCAAAAGCAGAGACATTACTTTGCCAACAATGGTCCATCTAGCCAAGGCTATGGTTTTTCCAGTGGTCATGTATGGATGTGAGAGTTGGACAGTGGAGAAAGCTGAGTGCTGAAGAATTGATGCTTTTTTTTTTTAATTTTTATTTTTACTTTATTTTACTTTACAATACTGTATTGGTTTTGCCATACCTTGACATGAATCCACCACAGGTGTGCATGCGTTCCCAAACATGAACCCCCCTCCCACCTTCCTCCCCATAACATCTCTCTGGGTCATCCCCGTGCACCAGCCCCAAGCATCCTTTTGAACTGTGGTGTTGGAGAAGACTCTTGGGATTCTCTTGGACTGCAAGGAGATCCAAGCAGTCCATTCTAAAGGAGATCAGTCCTGGGTGTTCTTTGGAAGGAATGATGCTAAAGCTGAGACTCCAATACTTTGGCCACCTCATGCGAAGATTTGACTCATTGGAAAAGACCCTGATGCTGGGAGGGATTGGGGGCAGGAGGAGAAGGGGATGACAGAGTAGGAGATGGCTGGATGGCATCACTGATTCGATGGACATGAGTTTGAGTAAACTCCGGGAGTTGGTGATGGACAGGGAGGCCTGGCGTGCTGCAATTCATGGGGTCACAAAGATCGGACATGACTGAGTGACTGAACTGAAGAGATCGTCTTACAGGAATCAAGATACAAGAGACAGCTGATTTGATAGTTGAAGATTTGGGGTCACATGCCCATTTTATATTCTGTCAGGGTATTTAAAATTGTTATATATCCTTCAACATGTCACTTATCCTCTCTGTATCTCACTTTCTCTTAGATAAAATAGTGAGACTTAAATAAGATGTTCACATAAAGATCTACCCCAAAGTCTAATAAAGTGCTATCCCAATGTTCAATAAATATGCTAATGAATATTATTTTTCTTCTCAAGATTAAAAAAAAGTAAAACAATTAGCAACACTTAAATACAGTTCATTCTTAGTACCCTAGGCTGGCATGTTTTTTTCTTAGACTTGTGGATTGCTTAAAATTATGTTTCCATTGCAGCATGGTGTGTGAAACCAGAGATAGAATATGGAAGGTTATCTGTGGAGAAGGTTAGATATGTTGAACCTGAAAGAATTACTATCCAGTGCAAGTCTGGCTACAGTATGGTTGGTTCTGAAATTATCACTTGCTCAGAGGACAGAACCTGGCACCCGGAGGCGCCCAAGTGTGAGTGGGTAAGTCACACAATTTGAGGTAATTTTTTTTATTAAACCCCAAAGCACTGTCCTGCCAGCAAAGGTGATACCTGACTTGTCGATTCATTCATTCAAAGGAACTCTCATCTTTGCTTTGGAGCCTTCTGGTCAGATAGGAGATGCAAAGTTTTTGTGCTCTCACTTGTGATCAGGGAAAACTGAGCCCCTTTGAAGAGGAGGGTCTCAGACCTGGTAGTACTGGCAGACCTGGTAGTACTGACTGGCAACTTTTCCAGAGGATTTGATATACTCTTGTCCCATTTCTGGATGGTCAGAAGTAGTGTCTGTTCCCACAGAAGCTTTCTGGGAGGCTGCCTCAGAGCAGAGTTATATTCCTCTCAGGAAGATGATGGTGGGAAACAAGGTGTTTCTGGTTTTCCTGCTCCCCCAGGAGTCCTGGGGTGTGTCTTGGTCCTGAATCTGTAACCCTGCCTGTTTCTACATGAACTGTGCCCCCTAACAATCGGGAGAGAAGTCTTTCAAGCATACTCATCATATGTTTCTCCTTTAGGAGTATCCTGAAGGCTGTGAGCAAGTAGTCACAGGCAGGAAACTCTTGCAGTGCCTCTCAACGCCAGTGGAGGTGAAATTGGCCCTGGAAGTGTACAAGCTGTCCCTGGAGACTGGACAGGAGCTTCAGCTCCTGGAGCTTCAGCTAGAGAAGCCAAAGGATGCCTCTTAGTGGTAATCACTGTAATGTTTCTCAAGAGAGAGAGGAAAACGTTTCTTGCTGCCTTCATTCCAATATGGATCACCTCAGTTAATCACCTTTACCATCTCTTTTATACCACCAATTTTGGTAATAATTATCTAGAAAGGATAATTTTGTTAATATTTAGTGCTTTGAAATTGTGGAGTTATTGATGATTTTCTGACTCATGTTTCCTCTTTTCTGGACACAGAGTACACATTTTTTAATTAAAAAATTAGCATATCCAACATCATTTTCTCTTTGTGTTTAATTTTGTAAAATAGCTCTGTGAACACACACATACATGAAGTTGATACGTTTATTTTGCTGTTGGGATCTTGGACATAGGGACTTGGGTTCACAGCAGTACATATCCATGGATTGCCTTTACTCCACAGTTCCATATTTATAGGTTCCTCAGGAGCTCAATATTTAGATTAAACATCAACACACCCCAAAATTCTTGTCCACTGTCTGCACTTTGAAGCAGTCACGTCCTTTTGTGAGCCCCCATGCACTTGGCCTCTGCCTCAGTCATGCTCCCTCTTGGCTTTTGCCTTACAGGAAGGGGATTCCTGTCTGTCTTGGTCTTCTGACCCTTTCCTCAGGAACAGACTCTGAAAGCCTGGTGAGTGGAATCCCGCCTGGCAGCCACCTTTGTGCTCCCAAATCCTCAAAATGATTGATCTCATTTTTCTTATTAGAAGTGTTAAAATGGCTCAAGCAACCACCCCCCACATTAGAAAATGCCCCGTGTCAATCACCCTTATATATTGGGGTGTTGGGAGGCTTTTATTCTTTGCATTTATCCCTTTTCTCAACTCTTGCACCCTCTGATATTTCTCTCCTACTCATATCTTGGCTCCTTGTCCCATCTGTTTTGTACATAGAACTCTATGGGGAATGTTGGCCTCATTGGTTTAACTTTCTCAAGTGTACTCCAATAAGGCAAAGTTGTATAGCGGGCTTTCCCTAACCCTTAGATGCTACAGAGGATCTTGAATGGTTAGAGAAACCTACTTAATAGAGAAGGTATTTATTCATTTTCTTAAAAGCTGTCACCTGCTCCTGCTACTAGGAATTATTTTGGCTGATATTTATTTTGGTTCTTGTCAGTCACAGACTTGTGAGTGTCTAGTTTCCGATCCAGGAAAACATTATGAGAGAAAGGTAGTGAGATGGGGAAGGGAGGACAGCTTAAAGAGGCAGCAAGTTTGAGAGGATCATTGTTGTTGCTAACAGGAACTACACTATGCTGAGTGCCTTCTGAATGTACGGAACAAAACTGAGAACCTACTCCTGGCGATTGAGATTTCAGGAGTTTTTTAGAAACATGTATAATATCATATATGAAATGAGTTGCCAGCCCAGGTTCAATGCATGATACTGGATGCTTGGGGCTGGTGCACTGACATGACCCAGAGGGATGGTATGGGGAGGGAGGAGAGAGGGGCGTTCAGGATGGGGAACATGTGTATACCTGTGGCAGATACAGGTTGATGTATGGCAAAACCAATACAATATTGTAAAGTAATTAACCTCCAATTAAAATAAATAAATGTATATTTTAAAAAATGGAAACAAAAGTTAAGTGAAAAAAAATTCTAGTTGGAATATAGCTGGTTTACAATGTTTTGTTAATTTCAGGTGTATAGCAAAGTGATTCAGTTATACATATAGATATGTATGTATCTATCTATATCTGTTTCTATCTATACAGATATGTATTTCCCTGTATCAGTTTCTTTTCTTTTATAGGTTGTTAAAAAATACTGAATATAGTTTCCTGTGCTATACAGCATGTCCTTCTTGGTTTTCTATTTTATGTATCAGTTTAGTTCAGTCACTCAGTCCTGTCCGACTCTTTGCAACGCCATGGACTGCAGCATACCAGGCTTCCCTGTCCATCACCAACTCCTAGAGCTTGTTCAAACTCATGTCCATTGAATCAGTGATGCCATTCAATCATCTCATTCTTTCTCATTCCCTTCTCCTCTTGCCTTCAATCTTTCCCAACATCAGGATCTTTTCCAATGACTCACTTCTTGGCATTGTGTGGCTGAAGTATTCGAGCTTCAGCTTCAGCATCAATCCTTCCAATTAATATTCAGGACTGATTTCCTTTAGGATTGAATAGTTTGATCTTCTTCCTGTTCAAGGGACTCTCAAGAGTCTTCTCCAACACCACAGTTCAAAAGCATCAATTCTTCAGCGCTCAGCTTTCTTTATAGTCCAACTCTCACATCCATACATGACTACTGGAAAAACCACAGCTTTGACTAGACAGACCTTTGTCTGCAAAGTGATGTCTCTGCTTTTAAATATGCTGTCCAGGTTGGTCATAGCTTTTCTTCCAAGGGGCAAGCGTCTTTTAATATCATGGCTGCAGTCACCATCTGCACTGACTTTGGAGTCCAGGAAAATAAAGTCTGTCACTGTTTCCATTGTTCCCCCATCTACTTGCTGTGAAGTGATGGGACCAGATGCCATGATCTTAGCTTTTTGAATGTTGAGCTTTAAACCAGCTTTTTCTTTCCTTTTTTTTTTTTTTTGAATTTTATGTGATATTTTATTTATTTATTTTTTTTAGTTTTTTATTTTTAAAATTTTAAAATCTTTAATTCTTACATGCGTTCCCAAACGTGAACCCCCCTCCCACGTCCCTCCCCATAACATCTCTCTGGGTCATCCCCATGCACCAGCCCCAAGCATGCTGTATCCTGTGTCAGACATAGACTGGCGATTCAATTCTTACATGGTAGTATACATGTTAGAATGCCATTCTCCCAAATCATCCCACCCTCTCCCTCTCCCTCTGAGTCCAAAAGTCCATTATACACATCTGTGTCTTTTTTCCTGTCTTGCATACAGGGTCGTCATTGCCATCTTCCTAAATTCCATAAACCAGCTTTTTCACTATCCTCTTTCACTTTCGGCAAGAGGCTATTTAGTTCCTCTTCACTTTCTCCCATAAGGATGATGTCATTTGCATATCTGAGGTTACTGATATTACTCCTGGCTATCTTGATTCCAGCTTGTGCTTCATTCAGCCTGGCATTTTGCATGATAGGCTCTGCATAGAAGTTAAATAAGCAAGGTGACAATATATAGCTTTGAAATTCTCCTTTCCCAATTTTGAACCAGTCTGTTGTTCCATGTCTGGTTCTAACTGTTGCTTCTTGACCTGCATGCAGATTTTTCAGAAGGCAGGTAAGGTATTCCCATCTCTGGAAGGATTTTTCAGTTTTCTGTGATTCACACAGTCAAAGGGTTTGGCATAGTCAATGAAGCAGAAGTAGATGTTTTTCTGGAATTCCCTTGCTTTTTCTATGATCTGATGGATGTTGGCAATTTGATCTCTGGTTCCTCTGTCTTTCCTAAATCCAGCTTGAACATCTGAAAATTCTCAGTTCACCTACTGTTGAAACCTTTCTTGGAGAATTTTGAGCATTACTTTGCTAGCATGTGAGATGAGTGCAATTGTGCGGTAGTTTGAGCATTCTTTGGCATTGCCTTTCTTTGGGATTGGAATGAAAAGTGACCTTTTCCAGTCCTATGGTCACTGTTAGGTTTCCAAATTTGCTGGTAGATTGAGTGCAGCCCTTTTATAGCATCATCTTTTAGGACCTGAAATAGCTCAGCTGGAATTCCATCACCTCCACTAGCTCTGTTCATAGTGATTCTTCCTAAGGCCCACTTGAATTCACATTCCAGGATGTCTGACTCTGGATGAGTGATCACACCATCGTGGTTATCTGGGTCATTAAGATCTTTTCTGTAAGTCCTGTGTGTTCTTGCAACCTCTTCTTAATGTCTTCTGCTTCTGTTTCTGTCTTTTATTTTGTCTATCTTTGCATGAAATGTTCCCTTGGTATCTCAAAGCTGTGAAAGTTTTACCAGGCTCCTCTCCCACAACATATGTCTTGCAACAACATCAACATAAGATTAACCAAGGGAAACAGTGTCAGGATAAGATGTCTCTGCATGTGATATTTTGTATCCATATAATCAAGGGCATAGGTTTTTGAAGAAAAATAGGTTTCCAAATAAGATATATTGCTTTGAATTATAATCATTAACATAAAGCCTAGTAAAAACATTTTCAAGATGTATTGTTTTGCTGACTAATCATTAGCTCTGGGCATAAAGAAAGCTAGTTTCAGGTGAAATAGTTTGTTACCATAGCAACCCAGAGATTAAGACAAACATCCTATGTGACTAAGGTAAAGGAATGTAGAAAATGTTTGCCTCCTACTCCTCAAGGGCCCTGGACTTCCTATCAACCAACCTCAGAATAAACTCTCTCAATAGGCAGGAAATCTCAATAGACATTTATTCAAAGAAGAGATACAGATGCCCAAAGCTCAGATGGAAAGATGCTCACCACTGCTAATTATTAGAGAAATGCACCTCAAAACTACAGTGAGGTATAAGGGGCCATCAACAAAAAGTCTATAAATAACAAGTGCTGGAAAAAGTGTGGAGGAAAGGGAACACTCATATTGTTGGTGGGAATGTTAATTGGTAGAGCCAATAGGGAGAACAGTATGGAGGTTCATTAAAACAACTTGAAAATGGACCTGAGGTATTTGTCCAACCCCTCTTCCCTCATTGGACAGGCTTGCTCCAGCAACACTATCTTCCAGGACATCTGACTTGCACTGTGGGTGCCAGCTGAGCACCCTCCTGAAAATGCCAACAGTGGAAGGCATGATATCTAAAGGGCTGTTTGCAGTGATCCCCCAGGATAAGAATATGAGTGGAGCACAGATGGCTTATTCTACAGCTAGCTGTCTTTTCTATATGGTTATGTAGACATCATACAGAAAAGTGATATGATATGTTGTGATGATCCTGTTCATCACTTTTTATCTCTTTTCAAATCTCTCACTTCCCTTTATCAGGCCTCTTCATTGCATGTTTTTGCTGGCTCTAGCACAATTCTTTGAGTTTCCCTTTTTCATTTGGGGCATAAGAATACCAGATGAGTCCCCATAGTGCCTCAGACGATTCGCAATTGATCATCTTTCTGCTCTCACTAAGCATTTTGTGCATTTCCAATATCATTTCTCTACTTTTTTCATTGAAAATAAAATTGAGAGTGGAAGAGACTGTTTAGAATGTAGATGAGACTAAGTGGCCTAGAAAAGCCTCATCAGAACTAACAGAAGTGTTCAGTGTGATGCTCACTGGTAGTTGATGAAAGGGAAGGAAAGGAACCTGGATAATTTAATTTAAAATATTAAAAGTAACTTTTAGAACATATGGAAAATAATTTCTATTGCCTTATCAGGAGGTTGGCAGATTTACTACGTGAAAAACAAAAGCAAGAAATGAATTGTCAGCATATGTTAGCAGGGTCTGCATAATTGTGAGAAAACGAAATTCAAACAGATGTCCATTTTACGTCTATGACTTCCTGAGTGGTGTTTTCCATGTACTTACAAAGTCTGCATGGCCTGGAGGAGAGGGTGTTGACTAGTTCCTTAAGATTAGATATAGATAATTATCAGACACTTACTGTTTCACTCACTGGCTCTTATTAATTCTCACTTCCCACCAAAATGAGTGACTATACCCTCTTCCCAGCCCCCTTCTCTTGCTACGAAGCCTCTGAAAAGTTTTTAATCATTGATAATATTTTTTAAGCAACACTTCCTTGCTTATTTTCTTTTAATTGCTTTTTGAATTAGTTTTATATCTTAAGCAAAGCATTCATTGCTTATTTACATCAGAATAAACTTTTTAGAGAGGAAGATGAAAAACTATTTCCTATTTTATATTGTAGCATATCAGTGTATTCTGCAGCAAAAACTCACTTGTGAGTTCATTTAGTGATAGATAACTGATGATTTAGGTGTTATATATTCAGAAATACTTGGTAGATTTTATGTAGGTGCTTAAAATATGTTTATGAGTATTTAAGAAATTGAGTGAGATAATAAGCAGACAAGGGAAGGTGGCCAAAAAGAGCTGCATCATCAAGCCATCTGCCTCTGTGGGTGACTGGAATCTAAACCCACGGGAAACCTATAAAGGGGTGTCAAACACATACTTGAGGGTTATCTCCTAAAGGCAAGGGAAGAGGCATTGCATTGGTACAATGTCTTCCATCCCTCATAGATGTTAAGGTTTGCCTTTGGGAAGTGCTAATTGCCTGATACTTTTGACCTGTTTTGCAAGCTGTCAGAGTAGCCTTCATAGGCTCTGGAAAAAGCCTGGGCATAACAAAGCAGATACACAGGCTTTAAAAAACTGTTCAGAGTGTGCTGAAGTGGTAGGGCTCTGGTGATGCTGACAGGACTTTGACTCTGTCTCTTATAGTCTTCAGCAGAAGTGGATACTCTCATGTCTGTATACTTGCCTCCCTACTCTGTCTGAGCTTCTTGGATTCATGTTCTCCTCCTTAGTAATTTATTTCCTCATTTTCCTGGAGTACATCTTCAAGGAGCTGCTTAGGAAATGATACATGTGTGCTAAGTCGCTTCAGTCATATCCGACTCTGCGACCCCATGGACCGCAGCCCACCAGGCTCTTCTGTCCATGGAATCTTCAGGAAAGAATGCTGGAGTGGGTTACCATGCCCTCCTCCAGGGGATCTTCCTGACCCAGGGATCAAACCCGCATCTCTTTTGTCTCCTGCATTGGCAGGCAGGTTCTTAACCACTATTGCCATCCTCAAGGAGCTGCTTAGGAAAATGACATAAGGTAAGGCATTGAGTTCCTGCATGTTTAAACTCTTTTCATCTGAACATGTGAGTGATAACTCTGCTGAATGTAGAAACTTAGATTTAAAATAAGTTTCTTTTAGAACTTTTAAAGATACAATCTTCTTAAGTGTGATAGCTTCCAACACTGTGATGAAAAAGTCAGAAGTCGTTTTAACTATTACTTGTATAGGACTTTTTCATATCTAATCTTCTGTAAGGACACTTGTATTATTTTTTCAGGGACATTTTGTATAGCTTCTATATATTTGGTATAGTTTCTTCATATTTCCCTTCATTTTAAAAGTTTATGGGTATTCTATTAGTCAGATAACAAACCTATCCTATAATTTTCTGCTATACCATCATCTGACTCATCCCTCCTCCATTGTCTTTGGGGATATATCCTTGATGTTATACTTTAATAATTGTATTGATTTTATAAAATGTTTACAGCATTTTAAAAAGCATTCTGTTCTTTAGATATGTGCAGGTTACTCACATAGTTCAGAGAATACTAATACAGTTTCTTTGGAATTTCTATTCATCACAAATATCTGTTGATGATAATTTTGGATTGTATGTTCATTTTCAAGGGTGAGGCCCTCAAAAACTGATTTAGGTTCTAGGTCCATGGGGAAATTAGGCAGTGAGCTATTTTTTTCTTGTTGGGGGCATAATGGAGGTGTTGTTTTGTAGCATTTCCTGCCTCCTGTAAATAACAGAACTACTCTTACCCCTTTAGATATTAGCAGGCAAATGGCTCTTCAGCCAAACTTCCCTTGGGACAACCTCCCACTGGGTGTGGCTTCCTACTCACTTTCCTGAGAAGGAAGCTGCTTACTTTCCACTTCCTCTTTCACACTCTGAGGGCTGAAATGCTGACAGGGTGCTGGTGAATGAACTTCCACCATGCCCATGGGGACAAGATCCTTGGAGATGTTGGAACAACAGAGGAAGGGGCCTGATAACCTCTTTGGACAAGCTGCTGACCAATCTGAATACACTTCTGCCTCTGTACTATTGTAGAAAAAAGATATGAACTACTACCCTTGTTTCAACTGCTTAGTTTTACCGTAATACATTCAGCAGACTCTCCAAGCATCCATGTTTATTGGTATCCTCTCTGACACTATTCAGTTTCTTCCAAGAAGGATCCTCCAGTATCTTGCTGGCTTCTTTATTAAGAAGATGAGATTATTGCTTCTCTGCTTCTCCCTAAGCTCCTCAACTCATTTCCACTGCAGCATTACTTTCCCATATTTAGCACTAAGATTGTTGTCTTTCTTCCTTGAAATGATTGCTCCCATCCCTAGAAAGTAGAGCAGTTGCATTCATCTCCTTGTTTTAAATGGAATTGTTCTTCTTAAGTTCATCTTTATATTTCCATTAGAGGTTAGCTGACAGTATGTGCTGAATAATGGATGTCATGAAGAAAGAGTCTATGAAGTTACATGACATGCTACTTTGGTACTAACACAGCTGAACAAAAGATCCATGAAAAAAAATCTACCACTGAATATTGTTCTCTGACTATAGGGAAACAAACTGTAAGAATCTGCCATTCTTTCTTCAGATTTAACAAGAGAGCCTGGGAGAAGAAAGCTGATAAATCAGAGTCTTTCAGATATAACATTATATATGAATGGAAACTGAATTGAGCTGCCATTTTGCTGCCTCTTTAGGGAAGCAAAGGGTCACAAAAGGAGCAAGATTTCCTTAAAATTCCTCTGATCTAATAGTGAATGTGAATAGCTCCTAATCATGTATTCCCATCATTTTTAGCAAATCATAAACATTCTGATACTGATATTTTTAGGTTTAAAGATAAAATGAAATATCACTCATTATAACACTTATACATAACAAATGATGTGTATTTATATAACTGAAATTTTTTCTTGCTAAAGAGTTTTCTTCAGTAGTTTTCTTTTTTAAAGTTAAGCACATTATGCTGTGAAAATAATTATTTCAAAATTAAAAAGGAATATATCAGTTTATATTAATAGTAGCTATACATAGTTTAAGCTTGCTAAAATAAAAATGAAAGATGAAAGTCATTAGAGATAGAAGTAAATTTACTAAAATTTAATTTACATAGTAATTTTGATTGAGTTTATTTTCAGTGTCAGCTACAAATTTCCACTTGCCATGGGTACTTGTGGAGGTACTCCAAGGATTAAATCATGTGCTGCTATAGCTGCTGACCTTCAACAACACTGAAAGGACTTCAGGGTGGAGAGTGTAAATGAGGCACTCTGCACTTGGGAAAACTGGCAGGACAGGTCTGCAGATAGGCATTTTCAGGAGCTGATTTTATGAGCCCAATTCTTGTATCACCCCATATCTAGAGAAGCACTAAACTCCTTCATGGTGACGACTATTCCCTGTGACTAGCAAAGGCTTCACGAGACCAGTAGAAACCTGGGAATATATGTGTTTGATTGCATGCACTCCCACTTCACCAGAATCACATATATACTGACCTTTCCCCTGCTTCCTAGGAGCAGTTTGTCAGAGCTGCCTAAGGTGCTGTTTCCTGGGCTGCAGTCCTCATTCACCCAAATAAAACTTAACTTGCAACTCTCATATTGTGAATTTTTAAAAAGTCAACATCAAGCAAAAGAGGGAAATATAATGGATCAAATATTTACATTCATTGTTAAAACATTATTGTATAGGAGAACTTTTTTAGGTCTGATATAAAAATAGAAAAGCAGTTTATTGCTTGGGTTATTTTATAAGGAACAGTGAATATCATAATAGATTATGCCTTCAACCTCAGCTCATGAGTTTTTTAAAAAGCTGAACATGTCACACCTTTTTAACAGCAGTCCCCAACCTTTTTGGCACCGGGGACCAGTTTTGTGGAAAGCAATTTTTCTATGGCGGGAGGTGATGGGAGGCAGGGACAGTTCAGGTAATGTGACCAGTGGGGAACAGATGAAGCTTCCCTTGCTTGCCTGCCATTCACCTCTTGCTCACCTCCTGCTCTGTGACCTGGGGGTGGGGTGTGTGGGGAAGAAGCTGGGGGCCACTGCTTTATAAAACTGAGATGATATATTAAAATCTGAGTTAGCATTAACTCATTGCAAGGAGTTAAGTGACTGTGGTTCAGGCAGGTGTGTGTTAGAGATAGAGTTCCATAACAAAGATTAGACCCTGGTATATACATAGAGGAATGAATGCATATTATACTAGCTAGTAATTCTCAAATTAGTTTTATATTTATGTCCATGACCCATTTTGAATTAATATTTGCATATGGTAAAATTTAAGAGTCAAACTTTCTTTTTTTTTTTTCTTTTTGCATATGAATGGCCAATTGCTCTGGTACCATTTGTTGAAAAGTCTACCCTTCTTCCTGCTTTACCTTGGTACTTTTGCTTACAATCAATCAGCTATACCTGTATTAGTGAATTTCCTGACTTTATTTTTTCCATCGATCTGGTCAACCACAAGCTGGTACTTGCCATAGGTGCTTGCCATCTACCTCTACCAGGATTAAATCGTGTGCTGCTATAGTTGCTGACTTCCAACACCCCTCTGAAGGAGGACAGAGTGGAGAACAGAAATGAAATGAGGCACTCTGTGCTCCCAGAAAACTGGCAGGGCAGGTCTTCAGATTGTTAGATATTCTCAGGAGCTGATTTTGTGGTCCAGTTCTTGTTCAGTTCAGTTCAGTTCAGTCGCTCAGTCATGTCTTAACCCTTGTGGCCCCATGGAATGCAGCACGCCAGGCTTCCCTGTCCATCACCAATCCCAGAGCTTACTCAAACTCATGTCCATCGAGTTGGTGATGCCATCCAACCATCTCATCCTCTGTCGTTCCCTTCTCTTCCCACCTTCAGTCTTTCCCACATCAGAGTCTTTTCCAGTGAGTTAGTTCTTCACATCAGGTAGCCAGAGTATTGGAGTCTCAGCTTCAGCATCAGTCCTTTCAATGAATATTCAGGACTGCTTTCTTTTAGGATTGACTGGTTGGATCTTCTTGCTGTCCAAGGGACTTTCAAGGGTCTTCTCCAACACCACAGTTCAAAAGCATCAATTTTTCGATGCTCAGCTTTCTTTATAGTCCAACTCTCACAGCCGCACATGACTACTGGGAAAACCCAGAAAAGGTGATGGCACCCCACTCCAGTACTCTTGCCTGGAAAATCCCATGGATGGATGAGCCTGGTGGGCTGCAGCCCATGGGGTTGCGAAGAGTTGGAGAAGACTGTTTGACTTCCCTTTCATTTTTCACTTTCATGCATTGGAGAAGGAAATGGCAACCCACACTAGTGGTCTTGCCTGGAGAATCCCAGGAACAGGGGAACCTGGTGGGCTGCCATCTATGGGGTTGCACAGAGTCGGAGACGACTGAAGTGACTTAACAGCAGCCTTGGGAAAACCATAGCTTTGACTAGACTGACCATTATTGGCAAAGTAATGTCTCTGCTTTTTAATGTGATTTCTAGCTTGGTCATGACTTTCCTTTCAAGGAGTAAGTGTCTTTTAATTTTATGGCTGCAATCACCAACTGCAGTGATTTTGGACCCCCGCAAAATAAAGTCCCTCACTGTTTCCATTATTTCCGCATCTATTTGCCATGAAGTGATGGGACCAGAAGCCATGATCTTAGTTCTCTGAATGTTGAGCTTTAAGCCAACTTTTTCACTCTCCTCTTTCGCTTTCATCAAGAGGCTCTTTAGTTCTTCTTTGCTTTCTGCCATAAGGGTGGTGTCATCTGCATATCTGAGGTTATTGATATTTCTCCCGGAAACCTTCATTCTAGCTTGTGCTTCATTCAGCCTGGCATTTTGCATGATATATTTTGCATGTAAGTTAAATAAACAAGGTGACAATATACAGCCTTGATGTACTCCTTTCCCTATTTGGAAACAGTCTGTTGTTGCATGTCCAGTTTGAACTGTTGTTTCTTGACCTGCATATAGATTTCTCGGGAGGCAGGTGAGGTGGCCTGGTATTCCCATCTTTTGAAGAATTTTCCACAGTTTGTTGTGATTCACACAGTTAAAGGCTTTGGCATAGTCAATAAAGCAGAAGTAGATGTTTTGCTGGAACTCTTGCTTTTTTTGATGATCCAACAAATGTTGGCAGTTTGATTTCTGGTTCCTCTGCCTTTTCTAAATCCAGCTTGAACATCTGGAAGTTCATGGTTTGTGTACTGTTGTAGCCTGGCTTAGAAAATGTTGAGCATTACTTGGCTAGGATATGAGATGAGTGCAATTGTGTGGTACCTTGAACATTCTTTGGCATTGCCTTTGTTTGGGATTGGAATGAAAAAGGACCTTTTTCAGTCCTGGGGCTGACTTTCCCAAACTTGCTGGCATATTGAGTGCAGCCCTTTTACAGCATCACCTTTTAGGACCTGAAATAGCTCAGCTGGAATTCCATCACCTCCATTAGCTTTGTTTGTAGTGATGCTTCCTAGGCCCACTTGACTTCACATTCCAGGATGTCTGGCTTTAGGTGAGTGATCACACCATCATGATTATCTGGGTCATGGAGATCTTTTTTGTATAGTTCTGTGTATTCTTGCCACCTCTTCTTAATATCTTCTGCTTCTGTTAGGTCATACCATTTCTGTCCTTTATTGTGTCCATTTTTGATTGAAATTTTATGAGTCGATTTCTTGTATTTCCTCATATCTAGAAAAACACTAAAATCCTTTATGGTGAATACTGCTTCTCATGACTAGAAGAAGCTTCACAAGACAAGCAGAAACTTTCTTAAAAAACATGCTTGGTTTCATGTACTCCTCCTTTACCAAAATCACATATATACTGTCCTTCCCTCCTACCTCTATGGAACAGTTTCTCAGAGCTATTGGAGGTTCTGTCTGTCAGGCTGCCGTCCTCATATGGCCCCAAAGAAAGCTTAACTCACTACTCTCATATTGTGCATAAAGTCAACAGTTATAATGACTGATGAAGTGACCTGAAGTCTATGAGTAACTGGAGCTTTGGTACCAGCAGCAGCCCCTGGTACCCATCCATTTCCTCAGAGAGTCCAGATGAATTTGGTAAGTCTCTCCTGGTTCTCAGATCTACCATATTTGCTGATGATCCTGAGTTTTATTTGGCAGTGGAGCAGGTTGCCTGCCCCCTCCCAGTTAAAAGATACTGGGGGGGGGGTGGCAGTTGAAATATACTAGGGCATACCCACTTATGGTCTAGACATTGAATGGGGCTCAGTTGAAAGATACAGTGGAATTACCGCCCAATTGAAAGATACTTGGGTGGGGGGCTGGCTGAACGATGCCAGGGAGCCCTGATTGAAAGATAGTGAGGAATACCCAGGGCTCAGTTGAAAGATATCAAGGTTGCTCAGTCATAGAAGACTGAGTGGTATGTGCTGAGTAGTTAGGAAAGATGCCTTTCCTGATCTGATGATGTCCCTCAATCCAGCTGCCTTAATAGAGTTTTATGGGATAAAGGTGAAGATATTAATGATAGCTTTGCTCTGAAGAAAAGGGACAAGACTCTTTCTAGCCAGTTATGGTTTTCTCAGGTGACTGAGAAATTGACGGGAGTGGTGGAAGCCAAGTCATATCATGCAGTGCTCCTACCGGGAAACCCACTCATTCATTAAAACACTTGCTTGTCCAGGGGTCACAGATAAGAACTGGCCATTCAGATAAGGAAGTTGTTGCACATATACACAAAGGAATATCGCTGCTGCTGCTAAGTCACTTCAGTCGTGTCCAACTGTTTGTGACATTATGGACCATAACCTGCCAGGCTCTTCTGCCCATAGGATTCTCCAGGCAAGAATATTGGAGTGGGTTGCCATGCCTCCTCCAGGCAATGGAATATTACTCAGCTATAAAAAGGGAACACATTTGAGTCGGTTCAAATGAGGTGGATAAACCTAGAGCCTATTATACAGAGTGAAGCAAGTCAGAAAGAAAAAGACAAATGTTCTAAATGAACACATATATATGAAATCTAGAAGGATAGTACTGATGATCTTACTTGTAGGGCAGCAAAGGAGACACAGACATTTTGAACACAGTGTGGGAAGGAGAGGGTGGGATGACTTGGGAGAATAGCACTGAAACATATACATTACCGTGTGTAAAATAGATAGCCAGTGGGAGTTTGATGTGTGATGCAGGAAACCCAAAGCTGTGGGACAACCTGGAAGAGTAGGATGGGTCAGGAAGTGGTGGGGGGCGGGGGGGGGGTCCTGGGGGGGTGGGGGTGGTTCAAGACGGAGGGGACATATGTATACCTAATGCTGATTAATGTTTATGTATGGCAAAAACCACCACAATATTGTAAAGTAATTAGGCTCCAATTAAAATAAATAAATAGAAATTAAGTAAAAAAAAAAAAAAAAGAAGAATTGGTCATTTGGTGACCTGAGGACCTGTCGTGGTCTTGAACTGCTGAAGGGAGGTACTGAGACACATAAGAGGGCTGAACAGCTCCGGGGTGACTCCGAGAGGAGTTAAGCTCACAAACAGCACGCTGGCCCACCACACAATCTCACTAGTGAGTTTCATCTATGACAAATTCAGCTAAAAGTGGGAAATAGAGCCTGTCAAACAGAAACAAGGAACATGAGAAAGCAGCCTCTAACACTCCATCCAGTGCTACAAGACTTGTACTTGAAACTATGTAACAAACTGGGGAAATTATACTAAAGGAGATCTCTATCTAAAATGGCCAAACTGGAGGACTGTTAATACTCCAAAATTGTTATTTTGACATGCACTGTTAGAAAAAGCTGGTTATAAAATCAAGCAGACTGAATGGAATGTTTACTTTGGCATCTAGACGCTTCTAAAAGAGGAAACAATAATGGAATTTATTGCAGGAATCCAACTAGAAATTGCTTGAAACTGTGTCAGAACTAAAGAAGGCGGCCAGCACTGACACTGCCTCTCCCTCTGCTCCTTCTGTGAATCCTCTTCTATCTCAACTGCCTGGCCCAGATGTCATTTTCTCTTCCAACTCTTCCACTTCCTGCTGCTCCCTTTTGCCCAGCAAAGGAGGATTAAATACAAAAAGGCAGAACTGATTATAGCTTCCTTGAGGGGAAACCATTGCAGGAGAAATGTATCATCCTCGGTTCTAATCTGTATACCCTGGACTCGAACAGCATTTAAGGCCTTAGCCAAGGAATTTCCCGATCCAAGTCAGGATCCTTTGGGATTTACTAAGGAATTTGAATTAACCATCCAGACCTAGAAGTCTGGGTTTTCAGATTGATATAAACTAATACAGCTGTTAGTTTCTGAAAGCAAAGCAAGGGAATGAATATAGAAAGCAGGGTGGAAATGCCCCTTAATGGACTTTGAATCATGTAGTCCAGAGGTTTGTACTGAAGGGAATAGCTCGAATATTGCTCAAACCTCTCCCAGCATTCTTCAAACACTGTAAAGTGGACAATGATTCAACAATGAAAGCAAGGATTGAATGAATCAATCTAGGTTATTGTGGGAGATTGGGGGGAAAAAAAGTTTTTGCAATATTCAGACTTGACACCTGAATCATTCTCTAACCAGCAAAATGATTTTTGCTTAACTCCACCTTTTTAGAAGGTCTAAATGAGGATTTGGTTACTCTGGTCAAAGGACACAATTTATGTTGTTCTGCTTTACATGCCAACACCCATAAAGTAATGCTCAAAATTCTCCAAGACAGGCTTTAGCAATACATGAACCATGAACTTCCACATGTTCAAGCTGATTTTAGGAAAGGCAGAGGAAGCAGAGATCAAATTGCCAACATCCTCTGGATCATGGAAAAAGGAAGAGAGTTACAGAAAAACATCTATTTCTGCTTTATTGACTATGTCAAAGCCTTTGACTATGTGGATCACAATAAACTGTGGAAAATTCTGAAAGAGATGGGAATACCACCTGACCTGCCTGACCTGCCTCTTAAGAAACCTATATGCAGACCAGGAAGAAACAGTTAGAACTGGACATGGAACAACAGACTGGTTCCAAAAAGGAAAAGGAGTACGTCAAGGCTGTTTATTGTCAGCCTGCTTATTTAACTTAGATGCAGAGTACATCATGAGAAATGCTGGGCTGGAGGAAGCATGAGCTGGAATCAAGATTGCAGGGAGAAATATCAATAACCTCAGATATGCAGATGACACCATCCTGATGGCAGAGAGTGAAGAGGAGCTAAAGAGCTTCTTGATTCAAGTGAAAGAGGAGCACGAGAAAGCTGACTTTAAACTAAAATCATGGCATCTGTTCCCATAAATTCATGGCAAATAGATGGTGGAAAAGTGAAAACAGTAACAGACTTTCTTTTCTTGGGCTCCAGAATCCCTGCAGATGGTGACTGCAGCCATGAAAGGAAAGCTATGACCAACCTAGACAGAATATTAAAAAGCAGAGACATTACTTTGCCAACAAAGGTCCTTCTGGTCGAAGCTGTGGTTTTCCCAGTTATCGCGTATGCATGTTAGAGTTGGACCATAAAGAAGGCTGAGTTCCAAAGAACTGATGCTTTTGAACTATGGTTTTGGAGAAGACTCTTGAGAGTCCCTTGGGCTGTAAGGAGGTCCAACCAGTCCGTCCTAAAGGAGATCAGTCCTGAGTATTCATTGGAAGGATTGATGTTGAAGAGGAAACTCCAATACTTTGGCCACCTGATGTGAAGAACTGACCCACTGGAAGACCCCAATGCTGGGAAAGGTTGAAGGCAGGAGGGGAAGGGGGTGACAGAGGATGAAATAACATCATCGACTCAATGAACTTGAGTTTGAATCAAACTCCAGGAGACAGTGAAAGATAGGGAACCTGGTTGGTTGCAGTCCAAGGAGTTTCAAAGTGTCAGACATGACAGGCGACTAAACAACAATGTGTCCATTGAGTCAGTGATGTCACCTAACCATCCCATCCTCTGTCACCCTCTTCTTCTGCCCTCAATCTTTTTCAGCATTGGGTTTTTTTTTTTTTTTTTCAGTGAGTCAGCTCTTCTCATCTGGTGGCAAAAGTATTGGAGCTTCAGCTTCAGCATCAGTCCTTCCAATGAATATTCATGATTGATTTCCTTTAGAACAGACTGGTTTGATCGCCTTGCTATCCAAGGGACTCTCAAGGGTCTTCTCCAGCACCACAGTTTGAAAGCATCAATTCTTCAATGCTCAGCCTTTTTTATGGCCCAGCCCTCATATATGTACATGATAACTGGAAAAACATAGGTTTGAGAGGAGTGGTCCCAAGATGGCAGAGGAATAGGATGGAGAGACAACTGGTCAACTTTCACAAAATAACTTCTGAATGCTGGCAAAGGACACCAGGCACCCAGAAAGGCAGCCCATTCTCTTTGAAAGGAGGTAGGGCACAATATAAAAGACAAAAGGAGAAACAAAATAGTTAGGGATGGAGACCTGTCCTGAGGAGGGAGTTGTCAAGGAGAAGTTTCCACACAGTAGGAAATCTCTCACAGGCGGGTCTGTAGGGAGTTTTGGAATCTCAGAGGGCAACATAACCAGGAGGAAAAAACAAACAAACAAACAGAATAGTGCTTAACTGCAACTGCCAACGGAGAAGTAGCCCAGATGCTCATGTCCACCAGCAGTGAGCAGGAGCTGGACAGGGAGGTGTGGGCTACATAATCGTTGCTTAGGGTAAGGACCGGGCCTAAATACCCCGAGGACAATCTGAGGGAGCTAACGTGAGATAGCAACCCAAACTGTGAGATCACCAGAGAGAAAAAAAAAAAAAAGAAAGAACTTATCTGTGAAAGTGCAAAAGGCTCTAATGTGCAGCCTGGCCCAGTCACAGAACAAAGGATTGAGTGAACACCATAGGAGAGCTAACCAGCTGCATACAGGCCCCTCCTCCCTCAACTTCCCCAAGGCAGAGAGGCAGGTGTGTGACAGCCAGAGTCAGAAGGCAAGGGGTTGCTGCAATCTTGGTCCCAGAGACAGCATTTTCCCCAAACTGTGAGCAAGCTCCGAGTTGCTAATCATGTCTTCCTGGGATCCTGGATGGCTGACAACTGCCAGAAGGGTCTCAGCCTCAGATCAGCACCCCAGAGGAGACACATAGCACCCTTGAGAAGGTGCTCTTTGGTGCACCCGCAAACCTGGTGGGGACTGGGGAAGTGTTCAAGACACTCTGCTTACTTAGACAGTGAGCTCGCCAAGCACCTGGTCTCCTGAGCAGCTCGGACCTGGGAAGGGCACAAAACACATGCCCAGCTGAGTCTGTGCCCTGGCAGAGTACCTGAGAATCTAAGTGGCTTAGACCTGGGAAGTGCATGAAACGCAGGGCCCACCTGGCGCCTGAGCAGTCTAGACCTGTAAAGCACATGCTGTCGTGAGCTGTGGCAAACCCAGTGTGTCCATACACTGGGAGCACTCCCCACACACAACAGTGATATTTGTTTGCAGTGTTCCTCCCTCCCCACAACACAACTGAACAAGTGAGCCTAAATAAATGACCACCTTCGACCCCTTGTGTCACGGCAGATATTATACTCTGAAGAAACTTGCAAAAGAAGGAAGTCAAAATAAACAAAGAAGAGGGAACCGCTCTGGAAGTGACAGGTGTAATATATTAAAACCCTGTAGTTAACATTGACTAAGTATTGGAAGGGGCCAATAGACCTTGAGGACAAGTACAAGCTGGAACAAGGAACTATCTGAAACTGAACTGACCCCACACTGTCCACAATAGCTCCAGAGAAATTCCTAGATATATTTTTACTACTATTACTTTTTAATTTTGTTTTATAAATTTAAGTTCTTTATTTCTTCTTTTAGTTTTTATAACCTACAGAAAAAGTTAGTTTTTATAACCTTGCAAAAAACGGCTCTATTTTAAAGCAACTTTCATATATATATTTTTAAATTTTTGTGACTGATTTTCTTTTGTATTTTTTGTATTGCATTTTTAAATTTATTTTTTTATATTGTATTTCTGAAAGTTTAACCTCTATTCTAGGTGTTTAATCTTTGCTTTATGGTATTTGTTATCAATTTTGTACCTTTATGAATCTAATCTTCAGTGTCCATTTTCACTTAGGGATGTGATTATGTAATTACTGGCTTGATTGCTCTCTGCCCTTTTTATTCTCCCGTTTCTTCCCCAGGTCACCTTTACCTCCCTCCTCCCTCTTCTCTTCTCTATGTAACTCACCTAACCACCAGTAGCACCCTGTGCAGGATGCTACTAAACAAAAAACAAAACAAAAATACAAACCCAATCATCAGTGGACTGGATTACCATCTCACTCAGCCTTGCCATCAGAGAAAAAACAAACAAACAGAAAACTCAGCACAAATCTCACCCTATATAAAGATTTTTTAAAAAGTTCAATCTTCCCAGACTGAACCAGGAAGAAACAGAAATTATGAACAACCCAATTACAAGCACTGAAATTGAAGCTGTGATCAAAAATCTCCCCCAAAACAAAACCCCAGGACCAGATGGCTTCACAGGAGAATTCTATCAAACATTTAGCAAAGAGCTAATGCCTATCCTCCTAAAACGCTTCCAAAAAATTGCAGAGGTAGGAACACTTCCAAAACTCATTCTATAAGACCACCATCACCCTGATACCAAAACCGGACAAAGACAATACACAAAAAGAAAACTATAAGCCAATATCACTGAGGAACATAGATGTGAAAATCCTCAACAAAATTATGCAAAACAGAATTCAACAACAACATCAAAAAGTTTATATATCATGATCAAGTTGGGTTTATTCCAGGAATGCAAGGATTCTTCAATATATACAAATTGATCAATGTGATACACTATATTGACAAATTGAAAGATAAAAACCACATGATAATCTCAATAGATGCAGAAAAAGCCTTTGACAAAATTCAACATACATTTATGATTAAAGCTCTTCAAAAAATGGGCATAGAAGGAACCTACCTCAACATAGTAAAGGCCATATATGATAAGCCTACAACAAACATTATTTTCAATGGTGAAAAACTAAAAACATTCCCCCTAAGATCAGGAACAAGACAAGGGTGTCCACTCTCACCACTATTATTCAACATAGTTGTGGAAGTCGTAGCTACAGCAATCAGAGAAAAAGAGAAATAAAAGGAATTCCGATCAGAAAAGAAGTGAAACTCTCACTGTTTTTAGATGGTATGATACTGTACAGAGAGAACCCTAAAGATACCACCAGAAAATTACTAGAGCTAATCAATGAATATAGTAAAGTTGTAGGATATAAAAGTAATACACAGAAATCCCTAGCATTCCTATACACTAACAATGAGAAAACAGAAAGAGAAATTAAGGAAACAATCCCATTCACCATTGTGATGCAAAGAATAGAATACTTAGGAATAAATTTACCTAAAGAAACAAAAGACATTATATATATATATATACATATATATATATATATGTATATATATATATAAATCTATAAAACATTGATGAAAGAAATCAAAGAGGACACAAATAGATGGAGAAATATACCATGTTCATGGATAAGAAGAATCAGTATAGTGAAAATGAGCATACTACTGAAAGCAATCTATAGATTCAATGCAATCCCTATCAAGCTACCAATGGTATTTTTCACATAACCATGAACAAGTTATTTCATGATATGTTTGGAAACACAGAAAACCTCGAATAGCCAAGGAAATCTTGAGAAAGAGCAATGAAACTGGAGGAATTAATGTGCCTGACTTCAGGCTATACTACAAAGCTATGTCCTGGCACAAAGACAGAAATATAGATCAATGAAACAAAATAAAAAGCCCAGAGATAAATCCACAGACCTATGGATATCTTATATTTGAAAAAGGGGACAAAAGTATACACTGGAGAAAAGACAATCTCTATAACAAGTGCTGCTGGGAAAACTGGTTAACCACCTATTGAAGAATGAAACTAGAACACTTTCTAACAAAATACAAAAAAAAACCCCTCAAAATGTAGTACAGATCTAAATGGAAGATCAGAAACTAGAAAACTCCAAGAGGAAAACATAGGCAGAACACTCTCTGACATAAATCACAGCAAGATCCTCTATGACCTACCTCCCAGAGTAATGGAAATAAAAGAAAATAAACAAATGGGACCTAATTACACTTAAAATCTTTTGCACAGTGGAGGAAACTATAAGCAAGGTGGAAAGACAGCCTTCAGAATGGGAGAAAATAATAGCTAACAAAGCAATTGACAAAGAATTAATCTCAAAAATATACAAGCAGCTCATGCAGCTCAATACCAGAAAAATAAATGACCCAATCAAATAATGGGCCAAAGAACTAAACAGACATTTCTCCACAGAAAACATACAGATGTCTAATAAACACATGAAAAGATGCTCAACATCATTCATTATCAGAGAAATGTAAATCAAAACCACAATGTGAGGTACCATCTCACTCTGGCCAGAATGCTGCTGCTGCTGCCAAGTCACTTTAGTCAGGTCTGACTCTGTGTGACCCCATAGACGGCAGCCCACCAGGCTCCACCATCCCTGGGATTCTCCAGGCACGAACACTGGAGTGAGTTGCCATTTCCTTCTCCAATGAATGAAAGTGAAAATGAAAGTGAAGTTGGTCAGTCATGTCCAACTCTTCACGACCCCATGGACTGCAGCCTACCAGGCTCCTCCGTCCATGGGATATTCCAGGCAAGAGTACTGGAGTGGGTTGTCATTGCCTTCTCCATCTGGTCAGAATGGCTTCTATCAAAAAGTCTACAAACAATAAATTCTGGAGAGGGTGTGGAAAAAAGGGAACCCTCTTACACTGTTGGTGGGAATGCAAACTAGTACAACCACTATGGAGAACAGCATGGTGATTCCTTAAAAAGCTGGAAATAGAACTGCCATAGGACCCAGCAATCTCACTGCTGGGCACATACACCAAGGAAACCAGAGTTGAAAGAGACAGGTGTACCCCAGTGTTCATCACAACACTGTTTACAATAGCTAAGACGTGAAAGCAACCTAGATGTCCATTGGTGGACAAATGGATAAGAAAGCTGTGGTACATATACACAATGGAAAATTACTGAGCTACTAAACAGAACACATTTGAGTCTGTTCTAACGGGGAGGATGAAACTGGAGACTTTTGTATACAGTGAAATAAGTCAGAGAGAGAAACATCAATACACTATATTAATGCATACATATGGAATTTAGAAAGATGGTAACAATGATCTTATATGCAAGACAGAAAAAGAGACACAGATATAAAGAACAGACTTTTGGCCTCTGTGGGAGAAGGTGAAGGCGGGATGATTTGAGAGAATAGCTTTGAAACATGTGTATTACCAAATGTGAAATAGATGAACAGCCCAAGTTCAATGCATGAAACAGGGCACTCAATGCTGGTGCACTGGGACAACCCAGAGGGATGGAATGAGGAGGGAGGTGGAAGGGGTTTAGATGCATGGCTAATTCATGTCAATGTATGGCAAAAACCACCACAATATTGTAAAGTAAATAGCTTCCAATTATAATAAATAAATTAATTAAAAACACATAGCATTGACTACAAGGACCTTTTGAGCAAAGTGATGTCTCTGATTTTTAATACACTCTCTAGGTTTGATTTAGATATAATGTGTGTGGAGAGTTCACATCAGCTCCACTGTTATTACTCTCTACTCAATGTCAGTATTTATAGATTGAAAAATGTTAAGAGGAAGCTCAGATTAAAGAGAAGATCATATGCTCGGAAAACCAAATCATTTGCTTATATAAGCATACAGAAATGCAGAAAGATACCATCAAGCTCTGCATATAGAACAGAGATCAATCACAAGTTCAAAGTTAGGCAGAGGTCAAGTTTCCAAATTTCAAAATCATCACTGTGAATGCAGTATTGAGATTATTTTATCTTAGTGAGTAAGAGCCTCATCAGAACACGTGGAAATTCAAATGTTCCCTTCTGAGCATTGCTGTTTAGTACTGAAGCAGTTCTATACACTGGATGCTTTTGATAAAAGCTGAATCTACTCATCTGAGCCAGCTGTACTTCATCAACATATAAAAAGACTACAGGGATAAACACTCAGCCTCTCTGGCTAACCCAGCCCACCCCTAATCCATTCCTAAACTGGAACAAAGGTTAGTTACTGAGAAATCTCTTGGAATCAAACTAATAGGACATTGGGGCCTATCCTATAATTGCTCTGTGCACCTAAGTCATTATATATATACTTTAACTAGTACTGTTCTCTTTAAGACTAAAGATCACTGGGTTTTCCACCTCTTCTCTTTCCCTTGCACTCTACATCTAATCAGTTATATAATTTGGTTGCTTCTTCCTTTGAAATGTTTTCAAGATAATGGAAAAAATATTCATGTTAAGATTATAGGGGTGTTTCTACAATATAGGATATTTTTAATTTGTTACTCCAATTCCAACAATTGTTTGACCTAAAATGGACCTTTGGTCCATTGTTTTTTACTTGCTATTATTCTCTACCTCCCTTTTGAGAGTCTTTTCAAACAATGTTCAAGAGAGATTAAACTAAGAAGATTGAAACATGTATAATATCATATAAGAAATGAATCGCCAGTCCAGGTTCGATGCATGATACAGGATGCTTGGGGCTGGTGCACTGGGATGACCCAGAGGGATGGTACGGGGAGGGAGGGGGGAAGGGGGTTCAGGATGGGGAACACGTGTACACCCATGGCGGATTCATGTTAATGTATGGGAAAACCAGTACAATATTGTAAAGTAATTAGTCTCCAATTAAAATAAATACATTTAAATTAAAACAAGGTTGAGAGTGCATAAAATGAAATGATTATAGAGATCAACAATAGAATCTAAATATATCTCAAATTCTTTCATGTTTAACATTTACCACTATTACCCTGAACTGAGACATTATCAATTCTAGCCTAGATTACTCCAAAAGGCTTCCATTCTTGTGCCTCCTGGTAGCCATGGAGAGCTATTGGGGTTGTTCCTCTGTTCAAAATCCTTAATTAGATTCCCTTCATAGACTAAGCTACATCAGGGCCTACAAAGCCTTATGTGATCTAATGCTCTTCTTGCATCTCCTTCAGTGCTTTAAAAAGGCTGGTCTTCTGGCTTCTGCTATTTCTGGCAAGAAGTTAGCAATCATTTAAAGTGTTCTCTGTATATAAATAATATTTTCTCTAGATGCTATGAAAAATTTTATCTTTGGTTTGTAGTTGCTTGAATATAATGTCCCTAGACATGGTTTGCATATCTTGAATCTGTAAATACACCCTCTTACACTAACTTGAGAATGAACGTCCTTGGACAAATTGTTTAATATATGCTGCTCATTGCTCCTGAGACATTACTATCTTCCAATTTACCCTGCATTATTTTATTTCACAGTACTTATCTTTCTGACTTCATGATATGCTTTAATTTTTCTTTTGCCGATATTGATCTTTCTTACTAGACCATAAGCTCTAGGAGTATTGAAATTTTTGTCTGCCTTGAGTAGTGTTGCACCCACAGCACCCAGAAGAGATTTTGGCTCACTGCTGGGGTTCAATAAACATTTGTTGAATTAATAGCTCATGCTAGAAAGTTAAAAATAAATCTACACACAAATATGCTTAACTGATTTTTGATGAAAGCAATAGCAAGCCAATGGAGAAAAGGTAGCTTTTTTGACAAATTGTGCTAGAGCAACTGGACATCTATTGGCAAAAAATGAACTTTGATCTAAACCTCTGACTTTACATAAAAATTAATTCAAAATGAATCCTGACTTAAATGTGAAACATAAAATTAAAAAAATTATGAAAATGTACAGGAGATACAATATGGAATCTAAGACTTATATGCAATGTGTAACAGTATAACACTTTTAGAAAAAAAATAGGAGACTTTCTTGGGATATAAGGCTAGAGAAATATTTCAGGCTTGACACCAAAAGACATAAAAGGTAATCATGAAAGTAAAGTTGATAAGCTGGACCTCATTAAATGGAAAGATTTTCTCTCCAAAATACCATGTGAAGGAATGAAAGACAAGCTACAATCTTTTAAATCATATACATGACTAGAACTAATATGCCAGCAAAATTGGAAAACTAAGCAGTGGCTGCAGAACTGGAAAAGGTCAGTTTTCTTTGCAATCCCCCAAAAGGGCAATGACAAAGAATGTCCAAACTACTGTACAATTACACTCATTTCTCATGTTAGCAAAGTACTGATTAAAATCCTTCAAGCTAGGTTTCAACGGTATGGAAACCGAGAACTTCTAGATATACAAGCTGGATTTAGAAAAGGCAGAGGAACCAGAGGTCAAATTGCTAACATCTGTTGGATCATAGCAAAAACTAGCAAATTCCAGAAAAATATCTACTTCAGCTTCATTGACTACTCTAAAGCCTTTGAGGATCGCAACAAACTGTGGAAAGTTCTTCAAGGGATGGGAATACCAAGACCACCTTACCTGTGAAACCTGTGTGCAGGTCAGGAAATGATAGTTAGAACAAGACATGGAACAACAGACTGGTTCAAAATTGGGAAAAGAGTATGTCTAGTGCATGATTATTCAGGATTTCAGGCACCACTCTTCCCTCTTCTAACAGATTAGAAAGGCACCAAAGGGTGACTCATTAAGTGTCTTAGGTAAAGCAACAATAACTACAAGGAATGTCTCACTGAAATATTGTCTGAGTACTATTGTCAGTTCAGTTCAGTCACTCAGTCATGTCCGACTCTTTGCGACCCCATGGACTGCAGCACGCCAGGCCTCCCTGTCCATCACCAACTCCTGGAGTTTACTAAAACTCATGTCCATCTAACTGGTGATGTCATCAAACCATCTTATCTTCTGACATCCCCTTCTCCTCCCACCTTCAATCTTTCCCAGTATCAGGGTCTTTTCAAATGAGTCAGTTCTTCGCATCAGGTGGCCAAAGTATTGGAGTTTCAGCTTCAACATCAGTCCTTCCAATGAATATTCAGGACTGATTTCCTTTAGGATGGACTGGTTGGATCTTCTTGCTGTCCAAGGGACTCTCAAGAGTCTTCTCCAACATCACAGTTGAAAAGCATCAATTCCTCAGCACTCAGCTTTCTTTGTAGTTCAACTCTGACATCCATATATGACTACTGGGAAAACCATAGCTTTGACTAGATGGATCTTTGCTGGCAAAGTAATGTCTCTGCTTTTGAATATGCTGTCTAGGTTTGTCATAACTTTTATTCCAAGGAGCAAGCATCTTTTAATTTCATGGCTGCAGTCACCATCTGAAGTGATTTTAGAGCCCCTCCCCCCCCCAAATAAAGTCTGTCACTGTTTCCCCATCTATTTGCTATGAAGTTATGGGACCAGGTGCCATAAACTTAGTTTTCTGAATGTTGAGTTTTAAGCCAATTTTTTCACTCTCCTCTTTCACTTGCATCGAGAGGCGCTTTATTTCTTCTTTGCTTTCTGCCATAAGGGTGGTGTCATCTGCATATCCGAGGTTATTGGTATTTCTCCTGGCAATCTTGATTCCAGCTTGTACTTCATCCAGCTCAGCATTTCTTATGATGTACTCTGCATATAAGTTAAATAAGCAGGGTGACAGTATACAGCCTCGATATACTCCTTTTCCTATTTGGAACCAGTTTGTTGTTCCATGTCCAATTCTAACTGTTGCTTCCTGACCTGCATACATATTTCTCAGGAGGCAGCTCAGGTGATCTGGTATTCCCAGCTCTTTAGGAATGTTCCAGAGTTGTTGTGGTTTACACAGTCAAAGGCTTTGGCATAGTCAATAAAGTGGAAGTAGATGTTTTTCTGGAACTCTCTTGCTTTTTTGATGATCCAACAGATGTTGGCAATTTGATCTCTGGTTTCTCTGCCTTTTCTAAATCCAGCTTGAACATCTGGAAGTTCACGGTTCATGTACTGTTGAAGCCTGGCTTGGAGAATTTTGAGCATTATTTGCCTAGCGCGTGAGATGAGTGCAATTGTGCGGTAGTTTGAGCACTTTTTGGCTTTGCCTTTCTTTGGAAGAGTCATATTTTCAGGCCCATTTATATTCCTGGGTCTTTTCATGCTTGTCTTTCCCCACTGGGCTTTAGAACTTCAGGAAGGAAACAGCTTTATCCAACACGTTCTGTTTTTTAAAATTTTGTCCTGCTCTTGGCAGTCCAAACTAATAATCAAAGTCACAACTTTTCCTAAGAATTAGTGCTTTTCAGGAATGGCTTCCTCTCACACTAGTATCCAAGCTCCACTGGACTTAATGCTCAGTTTGAGCTAACTCAAGTTTTGCTTTGAGAATTGTGGAGACTGCCACTCTGAACCAAAGTGCTTAAAAAAAATCATCTCTTATTTATCTTGTCACTCAGAAATTAATCATTTACATTTCAAGAGAGCCTTTCCAGTCCTAGCACAAAATAAAAATAAAAAAGATTGGCATTATGGTTTCTAAATACTCTCAGAGTTCTAAATACTCTCAAAAGTCCCAGTTGCTCGTGGCATCAGATCTTGATGATAACATTGAGGTTTCTCATGCCCTTTGACTCAGTTGATTGCAAAAGTCCTAATTCTGCCCTGTTCCACCCAGTTTCTTCCTAACTGAGGAGGAAGAAGCTCTCAGTTCAGAGTTTTGACCTGTATTTCTTTTTACGCTGGGGTTTTGCTGACTATTGTGCAGCCGAACTCATTTGGAGAGTGCTGCTGCTAACTCACTCTCTTCCTTCCAGATATTTTCAGGTGCAACCTGTGATCTTTGAGCTTCCGTTGGTCACAATTGTCAACACTTACCATGAAGCCTGTGTCAGGGAGAAAGTCCCCAGTTCTGTACCTCCTTGGGATTCTGACCGTGCTCCTCTGCCCGGACAGCTTACAAGGTGAGTAAAATAGCTGCGGATTCTCAGGTCCCAGAAAAGCAATTAGAAAAGTGTTCAATTAATGGCAAGAAGGTAGTTAAACCAATCAATTGCAAATATATTCATTCCATATTAGGAATTTAAAAAGTATGATCAAATTGAAATGTTTTATATTACTTTGTGGGAGGTATAATAACTTGTTTTACTAATGTCAATTTCAGTTAACAAATTGCTTTACCAATGTTATAATAAATTGTTTATTAACTTCTATTTTATTAATGGAACAACTGCATTCCCAAATATTTTCAAAATTTTTTTTAGTACTTTTATATGTATATTATTATTATTATGAGAGAAAGAGCTGTTTTGTATGAATTCCTAGGGGTCTGCTCTAATAAACAGATAATGAATTGTGGGAATAAAATGAACAGAAGGGGGAACATGGTCAACAGTATTGTAATAGCCTTGTATGATGACAGATGGTAACTAGATTATCATGGTGAGCATTTATAAAGGGCTTCCCTGCTGGTTCAGATGGTAAAGAATCTGCTTGCAATGCAGAAGATGCAAGTTCGATCCCTGGGTCGGGAAGATCCCCTGGAGAAGGAAATGGCAACCCACTCCAGTATTCTTGCCTGGGAAATCCCATGGACAGAGGAGCCTAGTGAACTACAGTCCATGGAGTCACAAAGAGTTGGACATGACTGAGCAATAGAACATGCATGCATTTTATGAGGTAAATAAATGTGTTGTACACCTAGATTGAACATAATATTGAGGTCGATTATGTTTTAATTAAAAAAAAGAATAAACTGCAAATAACATTACTTTTATAATTATACACTAAATATGAACTCACAAATGCTTGTAATTTCTTAATTTTTAAATTAGTTTATTACCCTCAGAGATAATTTTTTTTCTAATCCTTTGGCATATAATTACCATCTCTTAAGCAAATTTGAAATTGTAACTTTTACCACTAATTCTGAGAAAATTAACTAGAATCTTAAGTCATAAGTTATATGTGAAAAAGCTCTCTGTAATGACATTTTATACATGTAAAGTTTCATTTTTTGCAGTTTGGTAATGTTTATAAATTAATCAGCATTGAGAAGATTTGATAATACCTGTAGGACTCTATGGAGAAATGTGACTAGAGCATTTAGTTATGCTTTATATAAATACAATCTGTGCATTAAAGGTGATTTTTTAAATCAGAAAATGTGATTTCTTTTTTTCCTATTGATAACTTAAAATATGTACAAAGCTTCAAATACTTATTACTCAGATTCAGCAATTATCAACTCATGACCATTCTTGTTTTAACCATATCCACATCCATTTTGCCCAGTCTAAGCTATTTAGATGGAAATCTTGGATATTACTTCTGAATATTTTAGCATGTATCTCTAAAAGATAGGCATTCTTTCTTAAAAGCTATGATAAACCATTATCATACGTTAAATTAAGTAATAATTACATAATATCAAGTATCTAGTTTTCAAATTTTTCTGATTGTCTTATTTATAAATGTTTTTGTAACTTTTTATTCAAATTAGAATCCAAGTACGGTCTACACATCACAATTGATTCGTACTCCTCTTGAGTTTCTTTTAATGTATAGATCCTTTTTTTTTTCCTTATATGATTTTTCTTTTGTCTAAGTTAGTTTCTAAAGAGGATATGGTGGTATCATTATTTTGGAGGCTTCTTCTGCAAAAAGATGAAAATACTTGAGAGAAGGCTAAAAAAGTCAATATAGGATTATAAACTTCTTCAAGTGTTTGCCTAGGAATTGGACCTGATGATTTTTTTAAACTTATTTAGCAAATAATAGATTCTCTTTCATGTATGTGTGTGTCTCTGTGTGTGGTGTATTTATTCTACCAACCTTCCACGTTCATCTTTGAATTTCTATTTCTATTGGGTAAGTCAGTAAAGAAAGGCCATATATCATTGGTCAAGAAGTCTTGTGAGCTGTTCATTTATCTTTTGAATAAACTCCTTCCTTTTCATTTCCTTAATTCCTCCATTGTTTATGGAATTATGCCTTTAACCCAGCCTATTGTTTAAAACCTGTCATAATCTGATCCCAGCTTCATAGCCTACGTCTCACACTTCTCCCCTATGTGATTCTCTAGTCAAACTAGCCTATTAACCAACCATAAAGATTCCCATATGATTTGCTCCCTCTCATTCTTGTTAATTTCCCCTCAATATAAAATGCCTCATCAATGCAGCTAACTATCCAATTCCAAGTCCTGCTCCTAGAAGGCATTTTCCTGCCGTATTTAATGCATGGGATTCTCTCTCCCTCTTCTTATAATACATATTTTCTGCTTTCTTTTGACAAATACCATACTCTGCCTGCTATTTTGACATAATTATTTATATGCCATCCTCACTATATTAATGAGGCTCCAATGTGCTCCTTAATATTCTCCATGGAGTTTAGTGCAACAGTCTTATGTCTATTGTGTTAATAAAAATTTATTTCACGTGAGCCTCAGGAAGGGCTATACTTGAGCTCTAGACTTCCTGTATAGGTAACATCACCTTCTCACAAATATCTGTTTGGGAACTGCCCCTTTCAGAAGAACACTCTAAGTGTCTGTAGTGTGGGGAGATATAAAATGTGCTCCCTGCCCTCAAGATGCAAAAGGAGAATAAAGATCTGTCCATCTACATATCTATCTGTCAGCACAGATATGCACACACACATACCCCACAATATAACTGCCAAACCAGTGAGACAGAAAATAGAATGTCTTTAACAGATTTGAAGACTTGTACTTCATTGTGTGATTTATTTTCTTAGTCTTTCTATTTATACTTTATTGATTAGTCTGTTCCTTCATCTGTAAATGAGGATGAAAATGACACTCAAGTAAGGTTTTTTGTTTTTGTTTTTTTTAAGATTAAATGCGATGTTGTAAGTGAAGTGCTTAACACAGTGCTTAGGACATAGATAGATACACCTGTTATTGCTAACAAGAAATGTAGTTCAGAGAAACCAAAGATTGCTGTGTGCCAGAGTTGGTCAGGTACATTCACAAATGTGATAATGTGATTTGAAAGAAAAAAATATTTTTGGGTCATTTGGTCATTCAGAAAATGTGTATTTGGTCTTTGTCCAAGGTTCCTGGCTCACAGCTCCCAATATTCTGATGATATCCTAAGTAAAGATGATGAAAAAGTTGTCTAAGGAACTAATTTCAGAACCCCAACTAAAGATGGGTGCTCAAGTCGCTTCAGTCGTGTTTGACTCTTTGGATTGTAGCCTGCAAGGCTCCTTTTTTCCTGGGTTTCTCTAGGAAGGAATATTGGAGTGGGTTGCCATGCTCTCCTCCAGGGGGTCTTCCTGACCCAGGGATTGAACCCATGTCTCTTGTGTCTCCTGCATAGCAAGCGAATTCTTGACCACTGAATCATGAGTAAGCCCAAAGATGGGCACTGGTTGCTAATCATATGATTAGAGGGTTGGAATTATCAGTCTTACCCTCTGCCTCTGGTGAGGAGGCAGGGGCTGGAGGCTGAATCAGTTGCTAATGACCAATGTTTTTATTAGCCATGCCTATGTGATAAAGCCTCCATAAAACCCCCAAAACATGGGACTTAGAGAGCTTCTGGTTGGTGAATATGTAGAGGTGCAGGGAAACTGGCCTTTCTGGAGATGGCATGGAAGCTCTGTGCCCCTTTCACACACTTTGCCCTTTGCATCTCTTCCGTACGGCTGTTCCTGAGTTGTATCCTTTTACAATAAATCTGGTAAGTGAAATATTTCTCTGATTTCTGTGAGGTGCTCTAGAAAATTCAGTGAACCCAGGTTTACGCTATGGCTTTAATCTTTTATTTATAGAAAACACAAAATTATGAAAACTTTCCAAGTACTGATAAACCTAACATCTGTTTCTTAAAATTATGTGTGTTTACCAATATTTTAAAATTATTAGCTAAATCCTCCAAGGCTTTGTGAAATTTGATATAATGTCTTTGTATGGATTAATACTTATTTCATTATTGAAGTAATTTCAGAACACATTTTCTAACATTCTCTTCTATAAAAGGTGCAAAAACACAGAATACTCTTGGGATTGATGGTTACAGAGGTGGTAAGGTATTCTGGATTTGCACAGTCCCTACACGTTTTCACAGAACAATGTCTCGATCGATCACAAATGTTTCTTTAGTAACTTTAGTTAAAAAGAAAAAATAGACTGACTCTAAACTTTAATTACTGAAAGTCTTCCACTGTCCCCAAGTAGCCCATTCTCTTTGCTGAGGGCAGTGTATTGCCAAGACCATGGTCTGCGTGGAGCAGAACTGCACTGACTCAGTCCCTCCCTTGTGTGACCTTGAGAAAGTACTGTACTTCTCTGTGTTTCCTCATCTATGAAATGAAAATAATAGTAATGCCTACCTCATAGGGTTGTTTGGGAGAATAAGATGAGTTAATATTTGTTAAATGCTTCAAGTACTGCCTGACACTTTATAGTAAATGCTTATACACATAGTTTGCTAAATATTTAAACTTATTGAAAAAAATAGTTGTAAACAAGGTGAAGATCAGTTCTCTTTCCCTCAGATACGCTTATACATACCTCCTTTCCTTAATTCCCAGCCACATGGTAATAGAGGAGCACAATCCTTCTTTGGTGCTTCCTCCATAGCTCAGTTGGTAAAGAAACTGCCTGCAATGCTGGAGACCCGGGTTTGATCTTTGGGTTGGGACGATCTCCTGGAGAAGGAAATGGAAACCCACTCAGTATTCTTGCCTGGAGAATCCCATGGACAGAGAAGCCTGGCAGGCTACAATGCATGAAGTCATAAGAGTTGGACACGACTTAGGGACTAAACCACCACCACCACATTCCTTCTTTGTGAATTATTCCAATTATCTTATGGGCAATGAAATTGATTGGGAAGGATGAAAGTCTTTCAATAGATCAGTTTAGTTGAATGCTGCTTTGTTTAATGTGCTGCTTTGTTTAAACAACAACAAAAAAATCCTCTTCTCTCACCATTGAAGGTTGTAGTGCACCACCTGAAGTTAAACATGGACACTTTACATATATTGAAAGAGAAATATTTGGAACGGATGTGGTTGAGTATGAATGTCAGGAAGGATATACTCTTGTTGGAGAGGCTAGAATCTCCTGCACATTTTTCAATTGGTCACCACCGGCTCCTCAATGTAAAGGTAATCTAGGTTCTCTTATAGCACTAAGAGATAGAGCTACTGTAGAGTAATTCAGAAGTAACTCTGAGAGAATCTGTCCTCCCAGCCAGAGGTAGAGTTGTCATGAGCATGTGCTTGAGCCTGAGTGAGGTCCACTCAGATTTAATTCCCACATATCCAATAAATGGCACCCTCAAATTCTTATAGAGGCCAGAACTTTTCATGGGAGAGTTGACTGATGGGGTTGACCTCTTTATTGGGTAAGTGACTATTATGGCAGAATAAGGAAAATGTTCCTAAAGGTTATTTAAGTCATTTCACTCATAATAACTCCAGGAGCTGAGTTACTGGTGCTATTTTTTTTTTTACACAAGAGGAAACTGAGGCAAAAGAGAGGTCCCATAGGGCAGAAGTTAACAGCTCAGAACAAACCCTAGGCTCTCACTTTTTCTCTGCCACTGCAATTCTGTGATGTGGGGCAAGGCATTTAACTTCCCTGTGTCTCAGTTGCCTCGTCTCTAAGGTGGAGATAACCATAGGGCCTCCCTCACAGAGTTGCTGAAAGCTTACACTAAGTGATGTATATACGTGTTTGCACATAGGTGATTCCAGCCAGATCTCCATAAATACTTGCCAGTGTTGGTAGAAGTAGTAGTAATAGTAGGGTATCAGTAGCGTAGAAAAGAAAGGTAGAATTCAGCAATATTTTTATACTTTTTAAATGATATTATTGGTGTTAAAATGTGTTGTATTTGAGATAGCCACAAAGCTAAGAAAATGTGTCTTGATTACAGCTGTATGCCAAAAACCAGAAATATCAAATGGAAAGCTGTCTGTGGAGAAGGATCAATATGTCACCCCTGAAAATGTCACCATCACGTGTGACCCTGGCTATAGGATGGTTGGTTCCCAGAACATCTTTTGCTCAGAGAACAAATCTTGGAGTCCAGACGTGCCCAAGTGTGAGAAGGTGAGTAACAGCCAATGAATTTTATGTCATATGACACCTCAAAATAAATTAAAGGGAAATGGGATGGTTCATAAAATAGAAAAAGAAATAATATGTCCCAAAGGTCTATTTCAGTGGGGGGGGGGGTGAATTTATAAGGTGTCTATTGGCTCTTTCCACCTTACAGTAGGTCATCTCAGGTGTGTGAACAAGAGTCTTATTGACCATATATCTAGCCTTTGGTATTTCTTCCAATAAATTATGTGGTTTTGCTCCATTTCTGGTTGGTCAGCAGAACTGACATGCTAGTTGTTTTTTGGGGAGATTTCCTTTCTGCTTATACTTCCTCTATGCTTGGCACTGATGCTGATTATTATTTGAGAATAGACACAGACTGAAATCTCAGGGCAATATTTTTCTAGGATCCAAAGTATTTTTCTGGAGTTTCCTATCCATCATCGGTCCTGGGGTTCTTCATTTTCCAGTCTTCCTTATGCCATAAGATTTCCTGAAGAAGTGCACCCTTTACAAGGATGAGGAAAGTTTCTGAAATCATTCTTTTTGTTTCCTCTTTCAGGTACCTGCTGAACTTTGTGAGGCAGTCTTGAAAGGCCAAAAACTCCTAAAGTGTCTCCCGAATGCCTTGGAGGAAAAGGTGGCCCTGGAGTTATATAAATTGTCTCTGGAGATTGAAAAACTAGAGCAAGAAAAACGCAAAGAGGAAATTGCTTGAGGCTTTCTCTTGGATACATGCTCAGGAAAGAAGTTGCAGTATCAATATACTTCACTGTGCAGGAGAGTTCTTGCAACACTCACTAACTAACTTCTATAGTTATTTTTTACCTTACTAACTTCTATAGTTGTGCCTTTCTTATTCTTTGATTAGCTGTAGGATCTATAGTGATGCTTGTTCCTGATGCTGATAATTCATATCTTCTCTCTTTTTGCTTCCTGACCAGTCTGCCTTGAATTTATCAATTTTATTGATACATGTTTTATGGCTTAGAATGTGGCACTTCCATGTATTCTTGTAAAGACTGTGTGTTTTGCTGCTGAGTGGCACTCCTTATAAATATCAGTTAGATAAAGTTGGTTGCTAATATGGTTCCAGTCTTCTCTATCCTGGCTGATTTTCAGTCTATCTATTCTGTCAATGATTGGACAAAGGGGTATCAAAATTCTCTTTTTAGGTTTGTCAATTATTTCCTGCAGCTTTTAGTTTTTGCTTCAATATTTTAAAGTACTATTATTAGGGGCATAAATGTTTAGAATTTGTATCTTCTTGATAACTGACCCTGTTTTAATTATGTAATAAACTTTTTTATCTTTCATAATGTTCTTTGTTCTCAAATATATTCGAACATAATTTGGTTGACATTAATATAACCTATTACCTTTATTTTTCTGTAAATTTCTAGAATAAATTCTGAGAGCCAAAATGTATAAATTTCAGTAGCTACATTTAAAAAGTAAAAATAAACATTTGAAATCAGTTTCAATAATATATTTTATTTAACCCAAATTTTGAAATAGAGTCATTTTGATATGTAATCAATGTGAAAGTTATTAGCATTGCATTTAACATTCTTTTCTTCATACTACATCCTAAAAATCTAAAAATGCAGTATATATATATATATATATATATATATATATATATATATATACTGCATTTAAGTATAGATATATTTAAATTAAAGCACATCTAAATTTGAACTAGCCATATTTGAAATACTCAATAACCACATGTGGCTAATAACTATATTATACAGTGCAATTCCAGATTTTCCACAATGTGTATGTTAACAAGTATTAGTATACCTTGCAATCTGGAAGCTGTAAAGAAAAGTGCAGAGAATGAAGTGCCAGGTACAAGACATGAGGATGTTTCTCTATGGGTAAATTATACAATATTACAGAAATGCTAGTACTTGAAGTTAAGGAGTAATTGAAATTAAAAGAACTCAATATGCTAATTACTGCAGCTCTTAAAAATTCACATAGTAATGGTATGCTACTCAAACTTTAACTATTGAGTTCCTGATTTGGAAACCATTTATATAGTTGTTTACAAAAATGATCGTCTTTTATCCCAAGCCATACAGAATGGTGTTTTGTGCTATAGACACCAGTGCAGATTTGGGGAACTAGAGATGATATAGGACATATCTCAGGCTTCTGAAGGGTCCTGTGGGAGTGGAATGAGTCCACTGAGTGGACAGAAAGGAAAGAAAGCCTGAGGCTTTGAAAAGGAAGCCTGAGGCTTTGAAAAGGAAGCCTGAGGCCTGGGTTGGAGACTGCCCTTTTATGGCAGATGCAAAAAATGGCCACAGATGCTTCCTGTCCTTGTATCTACATCTTTAAGAATCCCTCCAATTTGAGGTAGAAGCTTTCTTCATCCTTTGAGTTTGGGCTACTTTGTCATTTGCTTTGGCCAATGGGACAGAAGTAACAAATATATTGTAAGCAGAACCTTGCAAATCACTTTGCGCATTAGGGTTCCCCTTGCTGCTGCTCTTGAAATCCTATGTCCACCATCATGTGAATAAGTCTAGGCTATCTTGCTGGCTGATGACAGATATATGCCCCTTCTTTGTCTCAGCTGATAGCAGATATGTGAGGCCATGGGAACTAGCCAGTCTCCAGTCAACTTGCCAACTGACTACAGATACCTAAGCTAGGCTAACAGAGACAAGCTGAGCTTGAACCATATCAGGAGGACTTCCCAGAAGAATGCTTGTTTATAAGTAGTTGCTTTAGGTAACTACATTTTGGAACTGTTTTGAAGCAAAAGCCAGTCAAAAAGCTCTTTTAATTAGCTTGCAGTTTGTAAAACTATGCCACAGAAAGGATTAGAGTTATCGGCGGTCGTGTCAGGTTATCCACACCAGGCATCTTGCAGGCAGGGCTTATTATACATGGGACAGATTCAGCTTACAAAGGATTGATCTAGATTTTGAAACATGAGATAATTCCTTTTTCGTTGTTTTGTTGAAGTGGACATTGGTCTGGCTTTTGTGGTAAAGGCAAAATGACAGAAACCTTGGAGGAAGAGACAGGTGTTCACCCAAAGCATTCTTTCCAACACATGGGAGTAAACCCTGACTTGAGTGCAGATGGAAAGTAAGTGTAACAGAGGCTTGTTCTCCTAATGCTGCTACAGACCATCTGACACCAAGAGCTGTTCTCTGTAATGGTGTGAGAGGAACACCATGAGCGACAGTGCAGACTTCTCCATGGTCCTAATGAATCAGGCCAAGCGAGGAAGCAGGAAACAGGAAGGCTTACAGAGACGCTACAGGCAATGCCCTCAAGAACAGTTGCTCTAGGCGAGGGTGCTGAGGGCGATAAGGATATATCTCAAAATAACAATTATATTTTGTCTTCTTCCAATTTATCTGAGAGAGAATCATGCAGTACATTTGTTGAATAACAAATAATTCTTTGGAGCAAGGTAGCCAAGGGTAGAGGAAATTGTTATCAGAAGAAGTCAGAGAGGATGTTTACTGTACTGACAACGGTTATGTATCTGAAACACAGGCCATCAGAAGGGACCAGAGTACCCAGCACAGTCTTGGAGGAAGAAATGAATCAGGAAACCAACATGATACCTTTAGAAAATGTTCAATCTAGGGATAAATTTAACCAAGGAAATGAAAAACCTAAGACGATAAGACTTGAGAAAATAATGAAAGACAAGACAAATAAATGGAAAGGTATATTGTGCTCATGGATTCAGTTCAGTTCAGTTCAGTTCAGTCGCTCAGTCGTGTCTGACTCTTTGAGACCCCATGAATCGCAGCACGCCAGGCCTCCCTGTCCATCACCATCTCCTGGAGTTCACTCAGACTCACGTCCATCGAGTCTGTGATGCCATCCAGCCATCTCATCCTCCGTCATCCCCTTCTCTTCCTGCCCCAAATCCCTCCCAGCACCAGAGTCTTTTCCAATGGGTCAACTCTTCGCATAAGGTGGCCAAAATACTGGAGCTTCAGCTTTAGCACCATTCCTTCCAAAGAAATCCCAGGGTTGATCTCCTTCAGAATGGACTGGTTGGATCTCCTTGCAGTCCAAGGGACTCTCAAGAGTCTTCTCCAACACCACAATTCAAAAGCATCAATTCTTCAGTGCTCAGCCTTCTTCACAGTCCAACTCTCACATCCATACATGACCGCAGGAAAAACCATAGCTTTGATTAGATGGACCTTAGTCGGCAAAGTAATGTCTCTGCTTTTGAATATACTATCTAGGTTGGTCATAACTTTTCTTCCAAAGAGTAAGCGTCTTTTAATTTCATGGCTGCATGGATTAGTAGAATCAATATCCTTAACATGTCCATACTATTCAAAACATTCTACAGACTCAATGCAATCCTTAACAAAATATAGGACTAGAGCAAATTATTTGAAGATTTGTATAGAACTACAAAAGACCCAGAATAGCCAAAGAAATCTTGAGAAAGAAGAATACAACTGGAGATATCATACTTCCAGGCTTGGAACTATACTATAGAATTACAGTAGTCAAAACAGTATGATTTTGGCACAAAAATAGACCCATGAATTAGTGGTACAGAATAGAATCCAAAATAAAACCATGTTCATATGATCAATTAATCTACAACAAAGGAGGCAAGAATATACAATGGGGAAAAAACAGGCTCTTTAATAAACAGTGTTGGAAAACTGAAGAGCTACATGCTAAAGAACGAATCTATATAATTTTCTTAGATTATGTACCAAAAGAAGCTCAAAATGGATTAAAGACTGACATGTAAGACCAAATGCCATAAAATTCCTAGAAAAACATAGGCAATAAAACTTTGACATCAGTCTTAGTGATACTTTTTTTGTGTATGTCTTCCTGCTGCTGCTGCTGCTGCTAAGTCACTTCAGTCGTGTCCGAATCCGTGGGACCCCATAGACGGCAGCCTACCAGGCTCCCCCGTCCCTGGGATTCTCCAGGCAAGAATAATGAAGTGGGCTGCCATTTCCTTCTCCAATGCATGAAAGTGAAAAGTGAAAGTGAAGTCCCTTCTTAGGCAAGGAAAACAAAATAAAAAATGAACAAATGGGACTACATCAAGCTAAAAAGCTTTTCATAGCAAAGAAAACCAGCAACAAAATGAAAAGGTGAAAATATATTGGCAAATGAAATATTTGATTTGGGGTTTATATCTAAAATATATAAACTGTCCATAAAACTCAATTTCAACAAAACAGAACAAAGTAGACAGACAACTTGAATAGATGTTCTTTCCAAAGAAGGCATACAAATGACCAACATGAAAATATGCTCAGCATAACTAATGATCAGGGAAATGCAAATCAAAACCACAATGAGCTACCACCTCACACACGTCTGTAGGAAGGGCTGTTTTCTTTTTAAATTAATTAATTAATTTTAATTGGAGGCGAGTTACTTTACAGTATTGTAGTGGTTTTTGCCATACATTGACATGAATCAGCCATAGGTGTACATGTGTTCCCCATCCTGCACCCCCTCCCCTTCACCTCTCCTCCCCATCCCATCCCTCAAGGTCATCACAGTGCACCAGCCCTGAGAACCCTGTCTCATGCATTAAGCCTGGACTGGCAATCTATTTCACATATGATAATGTACATGTTTCAATGCTATTCTCTCAAATCATCCCACCCTCGCCTTCTCCCACAGAGTCTGAAAGTCTGTTCTTTACATCTGCGTCTCTTTTGCTGTCTCACATATAGGGTCATCGTTACTATCTTACTAAATTCCATATATATGCGTTAATATACTATATTGGTGTTTTCCATTCTGACTTACTTCACTCTGTATAATAGACTCAAGTTTCATCTGCCTCATTAGAATTGATTCAAATGTGTTCTTTTTAATAGCTGAGTAAAAAACTTATGACCAACCTAGACTATTGAAAAGCAGAGACATTACTTTGCTGACTAAGGTCCATCTAGTCAGGGCTATGGTTTTTCCTGTGGTCATGTATGGATGTGAGAGTTGGACTGTGAAGAAGGCTGAGCACCTACGAATTAATGCTTTTGAACTGTGGTGTTGGAGAAGACTCTTGAGAGTCCCTTGGACTGCAAGGAGATCCAACCAGTCCATTCTGAAAGAGATCAACCCTGGGATTTCTTTGGAAGGAATGATGCTAAAGCTGAAGCTCCAGAACTTTGGCCACCTTATGCGAAGAGTTGACCCATTGGAAAAGACTCTGATGCTGGGAGGGATTGGGGACAGGAGGAGAAGGGGACGACCGAGGATGAGATGGCTGGATGGCATCACGGACTCGATGGACGTGAGTCTGAGTGAACTCCAGGAGATGGTGATGAACAGGGAGGCCTGGCGTGCTGCGATTCATGAGGTCACAAAGAGTTGGACACGACTGAGTGACTGAACTGAAGTGAACTGAATATTACATTTTGTATATGTACCACAGCTTTCTATCCATTCGTCTGTTGATGGATATCTATGTTGCTTCCATATCCTGGCTATTGTAAGCAGTGCTGCGATGAACATTGGGGTACATGTGTCTCTTTCAATTCTGGTTTCCTTGATATGTATTTTCATCAATGGGATTGCTGGGTCATATGGCAATTCTATTTTCAGTCTTTTAAGGAATCTTCACACTGTTCTCCATTGTGGCTGTACTAGCTTGCATTCCTACCAACAATGTAAGAGTCCCTAACCTTTTTCTCTGCACTCTCTTCAGCATTTATTGTTTGTAGACTTTTGGACACCAGCCATTCTGACTGGTGTGAGATAGTACCTCACTATGGTTTTGATTTGCATTTCTCTGATAATGAGTGATATTGAGCATCTTTTCATGTATTTATTAGCCATCTGTACATAGAAGGGCTATTTTAGAAAGACAAGAAAGAAGCATTGGCAAAGATGTGGAGAAAAGGGAACACTTGTACACTGTTGGTTGGAATCTAAATTAGTGCAGTCATGGAAAACAATGTGAAAGTCGCTTGAAAATTTAAAAATAGAATGACCATATGATTCAGCAATTTTACTTCTGGGTATTTATCCAAATAATATAAAAACCAGATTAATTAGAAAAAGTTATATGTCCCCCAATGTTCAAATTGAAGCATTATTTACAATAGCCAAGATATAGAATCAACCTAAGTGTTCATCCATAGATGAATGGATAGAGAAGATATGATATGTATACATAGAGAATGAAAAAGATGAAAATGTTCCATTCCAGCAATATGAATGGATCTGCAGAGTGTTATACCAAGTGAAGTAAATCAGACAGAGGAAAACAAAGACCATATGATTTCATGTATATGTAGAATCTAAATTCACAAGACAAATTAACCAACAAAACAAAACAGACTAAAAATGCAGAGAACAAACAAGTTTGTTGCCAGAGAGGAGGGGGTTGGGGGATGGAAGAAATAGTTGAAGGGAATTAAAAGGTACAAACTTCCATCTGTAAGATAAATATGTCATGGGGATGAGATAGATATATAGGGAATGTGGTCATTACTATTAACTGTTATGATGATGGATGTAACTGGTCTTACTGATTATTTCATCATGTGTAAAATAGTAAATCATTATGTTACACATGTGAGACTAATAAAATATTATATGTTAACTACAATTCAATTGAAAAAGTCCTTTATGAAAAAGAAGCAGCTTCAAGAACTTGATGTGGGCCTTCCCTGGACCACAGGGAAGTTGGGAGGAGCTAGGTTGGATTCCATAGCAAACAATCCCTAAATTTCAAGGGCTTTACAAGCAAGATTTATTTCTTGCTATCATTGCATACCCACACTGTGTTGGCAGGGGCAGCTCTGTTCTGGGACCCATGCAAAGGAAGCCTATACTGTAAATGGAAGAACAAAACAATTGTGCTGGCTCCTTAAGATTGCAGCTGGCAGAAGCAAGTCACTTTAAGGGATCTTTAAAAGGGAACAAAGAACTATCCCACTCTGTGTCTGAAAGAAGAACAATCAGAATCATCGATGAACCACACCTTAGTGGGACTAGAGAAATTTCCAGCAAATCCTATACATCACATATGCTCATTCTTACTGGGTTTCTTGTTCATGCCAATCAAAAGCAATTTCTTTACTGGTCATACATGAAACAGAAACTTTTCGTGAAAGTAGATGGAGGTACACAGACGAGGGGAGCCAGGAAGATATATGGACCAGAAGATGCAACAGGAAGGGTATGAACTGCTGTTCAGGCTAAGTTTATCTGCAAAAGCAATAAACTGAAGATAATCCAAGTGTAAATCAACAAAGTGCTGCTTTCAAATGTAGTATACTCACTCATAAACAGTGTAGTTTGTTCATTCACTTATTCATTAAATATTCATAAAATAAAAAGTGAAAGTGAAGTCACTCAGTCGTGTCAGACTCTTTGCAATCCCATGGACTGTAGTCTACCAGGATACTCCGTCCATGGGATTTTCCAGGCAAGAGTACTGGAGTGGGGTGCCATTGCCTACTCACTCATAAAACAATGTAGTTTGTTCATTCACTTGTTCATTAAATACTCATAAAATAAAAAGTGAAAGTGAAGTCGTTCAGTCGTGTCAGACTCTTTGCCATCCCATGGACTGTAGTCTACCTGGATCCTCCATCTATGGGATTTTCCAGGCAAGAGTACCTGAGTGGGTTGCCATTTTCTTCTCCAGGGGATCTTCCTGGCCCAGGGATCAAACCTGGGTCTCCCACATTGTAGGCAGATGCTTTATCATCTGAGCCGGCAGGGAAATCCATATTCATATTCATAGAGTGCCTGCTATTTGCCAGGTACTGTTCTAGGACCTGAGGAATAGAGCAGTGAATATGTAAAAACCATGAAAAATGCATCTCTGCTGGTTCAGACAGTGAAGAGTCTCCCTGCAATCTAAGAGACCTGGGTACAATCCCTGGGTTGGGAAGTTCCCCTGGAGGAGGGAATGGCAGTCCACTCTAGTATCTTTGCCTGGAAAATCCCAAGACAGACGAGACTAGTGGGCTACAGTCCATGGGGTTGCAGAGTCAGACACGACTGAGCAATTAGCACACACATTAAAAAGTTTGAGGTGTTGATTTGCATTACTCTAATAATGAATGATGCTGAGCATTTTTTCATGTGTTCATTAGTCAACCATATGTCTTCTTTGGAGAAATGTCTATTTAGTTCTTTGGCCCATTTGTTGATTGGGTCATTTATTTTTCTGGAATTGAGCTGCAGGAGTTGCTAGTATATTTTTGAGATTAGTTGTTTGTCAGTTGCTTCATTTGCTATTATTTTCTCCAATTCAGAAGGCTGTCTTTTCACCTTGCTTTAATTTTCCTTTGTTGTGCAGAAGCTTTTAATTTTAATTAGATCCCATTTGTTTATTTTTGCTTTTATTTCCAATATTCTGGGAGGTGGATCATAGAGGATCCTGCTGTAATTTATGTCAGAGAGTGTTTTGCTTATGTTCTCCTCTAGGAGTTTTATAGTTTCTGGTGTTACCTTTAGATATTTAATCCATTTTGAGTTTATTTTCGTGTGCGGTCTTAGAAAGTGATCTACTTTCATTCTTTTACAAGTGGTTGACCGGTTTTCCCAGCACCACTTGTTAAAGAGATTGTCTTTACTCCATTGTATATTCTTGCCCCCTTTGTCAAAGATAAGGTGTCCATATGTGTGTGGATTTATCTCTGGGCTTTCTATTTTGTTCCATTGATCTATATTTCTGTCTTTGTGCCGGTACCATACTGTCTTGATGACTGTGGCTTTGTAGTAGAGCCTGAAGTCAGGCAGGTTGATTCCTCCAGTTCCATTCTTCTTTTGCAAGATTGCTTTGGCTATTAGAGCTTTTTTGTATTTCCATACAAATCTTGAAATTATTTATTCTAGTTGTGTGAAAACTGCCACTGGTAGCTTGATAGGGATTGCATTGAATCTGTAGATTGCTTTGGGTAGTATACTCATTTTCACTATATTGATTCTTCCGATCCATGAACATGGTGTATTTCTCCATCTATTAGTGTCCTCTTTGATTTCTTTCATCAGTGTTTTACAGTTTTCTATATATAGGTCTTTAGTTTCTTTAGGTAGATATATTCCTAAGTATTTTATTCTTTTCGTTGCAATGGTGAATGGAATTTTTTCCTTAATTTCTTTTTCTACTTTCTCATTATTCGTGTATAAGAATGCAAGGGATTTCTGTGTGTTGATTTTATATCCTGCAACTTTACTATATTCATTGATTAGCTCTAGTAACTTTCTGGCGGAGTCTTTAGGGTTTTCTATGTAGAGGATCATGTCATCTGCAAACAGTGAAAGTTTTACTTCTTTTTTTCCAATTTGAATTCTTTTATTTCTTTTTCTGCTCTGATTGCTGTGGCCAAAACTTCCAGAACTATGTTGAATAGTAGTGGTGAAAGTGGTCACCCTTGTCTCTTCCTGACTTTAGGGGAAATGCTTTCAATTTTTCACCATTGAGGATAATGTTTGCTGTGGGTGTGTCATATATAGCTTTTATTATGTTGAGGTATGTTGCTTCTATTCCTGCTTTCTGGAGAGTTTTTACATAAGTGGATGTTGAATTTTGTCAAAGGCCTTCTCTGCATCTATTAAGATAATCATATGGCTTTTATTTTTCAATTTGTTAACATGGTGAATTACATTGATTGATTTGTGGATATTGAAGAATCCTTGCATCCCTGGGATAAAGCCCACTTGGTCATGGTGTATGATCTTTTTAATGTGTTGTTGGATTCTGACTGCTAGAATTTTGTTAAGGATTTTTGCATCTATGTTCATCCATGAGATTGGCCTGTAGTTTTCTTTTTTTGTGGCATCTTTGTCAGATTTTGGTATTAGGGTGATGGTGGCCTCATAGAATGAGTTTGGAAGTTTACCTTCCTCTGCAATTTTCTGGAAGAGTCTGAGTAGGATAGGTGTTAGCTCTTCTCAAAATTTTTAGACCACAATGAGGTACCACTTCACACCAGTCAGAATGGCTGTGATCCAAAAGTCTGCAAGCAATAAATGCTGGAGAGGGGATGGAGAAAAGGGAACCCTCTTACACTGTTGGTGGGAATGCAAAATTGTACAGCCACTATGGAGAACACTGTGGAGATTCCTTAAAAAATTGCAAATAGAACTGCCTTATGACCCAGCAATCCCTCTGCTGGGCATACACACCAAGGAAACCAGAATTGAAAGAGACACATGTACCCCAGTGTTCATCGCAACACTGTTTATAATAGCCAGGACATGGAAGCAACCTAGATGTCCATCAGCAGATGAATGGATAAGAAAGCTGTGGTACACATACACAATGGAGTATTACTCAGCCATTACAAAGTGATCATTTTTATAAAATTGCTTGATATAGTGGCACCTATATTAAACAAAGTCACCTTTAAGAGCAAAATCACCTTGAATGATTTTACTTCATTGAGGCCACTGCATTTTAAGAGCAAGTTTTATAAGGGACTCATCAAAGCAGAACAGAGGGGATAATGGCAACACTGGTCACTTCAAATGTGACAAAAAAGAGAACTTCCAAATCATATATAACATTCATGGTATAGCATCATCAATCTGAATATAACCACTTATAAGACATATGAAGGGGAGAAGACATTGTTAAGAAAAAATAAAATAGCCCCCAAATATCTTGCTCTTCTTCTGATGTCAGTTGAAAGTGAAGACGTATAAAGGATCACAATGAGGCAGTTCAGTAACCATAGGAGCAACTAAGTAGCAGGCAGTGAGAATAAATTCTTATCCCTGCATGAGAATATCAAATTAAAAAAATTGACTAATAAGTATTCATAATACATTTGAAATAATTATTAAATTGATTTGGATAAAAAGTCTAATATTTTTCTGCAGCACCCAAATGCGTTTTGTGATACTGATAGTAAGTATTCATCTCCACTTGTTGGAATATTATTCTTTAATACTTGTCCATTTGACATTAGCACAAAATGTATATTTGATGTACCCTTAGAGATGCACTTTACAAAGTGGTACACTTCAGGCACTCTATCAGATCTAATCCCTTGCATCTATTTGTCACTTCCACTGTGTAATCATAAGGGATTTGATTTAGGTCATACCTGAATGGTCTAGTGGTTTTCCTAACTTTCTTAAATTTAAGTCTGAATTTTACAACAATAAGGAGCTCATGATCTGAGCCACAGTCAGCTCCCAGTCTTGTTTTTGCTGACTGTATAGGGCTTCTCCATCTTCAGCTGCAAAGAATGTAATCAATCTGATTTTGGTATTGACCATCTGGTGATGTCCACGTATAGAGTCATCTCTTGTGTTTTTGGAAGAGGGTGTTTGCTATGACCAGTGTGTTCTCCTGGCAAAACTGTTAGCCTTTGAACTGCTTCATTTTGTACTCCAAGGAAACTTGCCTGTTACTCCAGGTACCTCTTGACTTCCTACTTTTGCATTCCTGTCCCCTGTGATGAAACGGACATCCTTTTTGGATGTTAGTTCAAGAAGGTCTTGTAGATTTTCATAGAGCCATTCAGCTTCAGCTTCAGCTTCTTTGCCATTAGTGGTTGGGGCATAGACTAGGATAACTGTGATACAGAATGGTGTGCCTTGGAAATGAACAGAGAGATCTTTCTGCCATTTTTGAGACTGCACCCAAGTACTGCATTTCAGATTCTTTTGTTGACTATGAGAGCGACTCCATTTTTTCTAAGGGATTCTTGCCCACAGTAGCAGATCTGAATTAAATTCACCCATTCCAGGCCATTTTAGTTCACGGATTCCTAAAATGTCGATGTTCACTCTTGCCATCTCATGTTTGATCACTTCCAATTTACATTGATTCATGGACCTAAGATTCCAGGTTCCTATGCAATATTGTTCTTTATAGCATCAGACTTTACTTCCATCACCAACACATCCGCAACTGGGCATTGTTTTTGCTTTCACTCCATGTCCTCATTCTTTCCAGAGTTATTTCTGCACTCTTCTCCAGTAGCATATCGGACACTTACTTACCTGGGGAGTTCATCTTTCAGTGGCCTATCTTTTTGCCATTTCATACTGTTCATGATCTTCTCAAGGCAAGAATATTGAAGTGTTTTGCATTTCTCCAGTGGACCACATTTTGTCAGAACTCTCCACTATGACCTGTCCATCTTGGGTGGCCCTAGGGGTGTGACTCATAGTTTCATTGAGTTAGACAAGGCTGTGGTCCATGTCATCAGTTTGGTTAGTTTTTTGTGACTGTGGATTTCAGTCTGTCTGCCTTCGTGAATAAGGATAAGAAACTTATGGAAACTTCCTGATGGGAGAGACTGACTGTGGGGGAAACTGGGTCTTGTTCTGATGGGTCATGGGGTGTGGGGGCATGCTCAGTAAATCTTTAGTCCAATATTCTGTTGAAGGGTGGGGCTGTGTTCCCTCCCTATTGTTTAGCTTGAGGCCAAACTATGGTAGGGGTAACGAAGGTAATGGCAACCTCTTCGAAAGGACTTGTGCACCCTCTGTTAGATTCAGTCCTTCTGACCCTGCAGCAGGTCACTGTAGATCCAAAAGCAGAGGAACCACAGATCAAATTGCCACTTGTTGGATCACAGAAAAAGCAAGAGAGTTCCAGGAAAACATCTACTTTTGCTGTATTGACTATGACAAAGACTTTGACTCTGTGGATCATGACAAACTGCGGAAAATTCTTCAAGAGATGGGAGTACCAGGCCACCTTACCTGCCTCCTGAGAAATCTGTATTCAGGCCAAGAAGCAACAGTTAGAACTAGACATGGAACAACGGACTGGTTCCAAATTGGGAAAGGAGTACGTCAAGGCTATATAATGTCAACCTGTTTATTTAACTTCTATGCAGAGTACATCATGCAAAATGCTGGGCTGGATGAAGCAAAATTACAGGTTGAAATATCAATAATCTCAGATGCACAGATGACACCTCCCTTATGGCAGAAAGTGAAGATCTAAAGAGTCTCTTGATGAAAATGAAAGAGGAGAGTGAAAAAGCTGGCTTAAAACTCAACATTCAGAAAACGAAGATCATGGCATCTGGTCCCATCACTTCATGGCAGACAAATGGGGGAACAATGGAAACAGTGACAGACTTTAATTTTTGTGCTCCAAAATCTCTGTAGATGTGACTGCAGCCATGAAATTAAAAGATGCTTGCTCCTTTGAAAAAAAGCTATGACCAACCTAGACTGCCTATTAAGAAGCAGAGACATTACTTTGCTGACAAAGGTCTATCTAGTCAAAGCTATTGTTTTTCCAGTAGTCATGTATGGATATGAGAGTTGCATCGTAAAGAAAGCTGAGCCTTGAAGAACTAATGCTTTTGAACTGTGGTGTTGGAGAAGACTCTTGAGAGTTCCTTGGACAGCAAGGAGATCAAACCAGTCAATGCTAAAGGAAATCAATCCTGAATATTCACAGAAGAACTGATGCTAAAGCTGAAGCTCCAATATCTTGGCCACCTGATGCTTAGAACTGACTCATTGGAAAAGACCCTGATGCTGGGAAAAATTGAAGGTAGGAGAAGGGGACTGAGGATGAGATGGTTAGCAGGCACCAACGACTGGATGAACATGAGTTTAAACAATCTCCGGGAGTTGGTGATGGACAGGGGAGACTGGCATGCTGCAGTCCATGGGGTTGCAAAGATTCGGATATAACAGTCATTGAACTGAACTGAACTGAACTTGTGCATATGCAGAATGCCACTGTGGTGAGTCCAAAATACCTTTCAATTACTTCTGTTCTTGCAGCAGCTAAAGGTTTGGGCTGGGGCCAAGGGGAGGCAAATGAAGCACCCATCTTTGGCATAAAACTTAAGGCAGCATCAACAACTTGATAATCAAGACAAGTAACATTATAGTGCAATGTTTTAAAAATAAACATTATTGCATACAGCCTTGTGATGAACAGCTCTGTAGAAAAATACAAATTAGTCTCACTCCTGCTCTAGTATATGACATCGTTGCATTATTATGACTAATAGCAGGTATATATTTTGATCTTTGGCTACAGTTCTTGGGTCACAACTCCCCAAACCTTTGGAATTTCCTTAGTGATAAGAGCAATGGGAGAATATTTTGCTATAATATTTTGTCTGTTGCCCTTAGTTCCTGAAATGGCCACTGAGCCATAAAGGTGAAATTGTTGTCATTATTCATAACCAGCCCCTTTTTGTCACACCTGAGTTTATTTCAGTGAAGTTGTTATGGGAAACATTGACTGAAACTGCCCACCCTGGCCAGCGCCATAGTAAACACTGGCATGCATTATTTTAGGACAGGAGTTACTAGTAAGGAGCATGAACCAAAAAGATGCCACCAACCAGAAAAATTTGGGAAGAGTCAAAAGGAGATGCCACCTGTCCTACCAGCCTACCAGAATTGTCCTTGCTGGAATCCATCTTGGCTAAACAATGTGTGTACCACCAGGAAGGACACTGAGTCAGAATGATTGGCCAGAGACAAACTGGGAAACTAATCCCATCACCATAAAAATCTGAGACCGAACCATGCGGCAGGGCAGTCCTCCTGGCTTCCCTTACCCTCCTGCTCTCCGCCCAGGTTCCCCTTCCCAATAAATCTCTTGCTTGTCAACTCTGGTGGGGATTCTTTGCTGTGATTGACATCCTGACCACTCGGGGTACTCAGGAACCAGCTTGCTCATTGATGAAAAAAACCCCGTGGCCACAATTGAAACTCCTGAAATGGACTGACCAGAATGCCCCTACTGGGCAAGGAACAAGAGACTTTATTTGGCCTCTCTCTCCTTCCCTCTCTGTTTCTTCTTCTTAACCCCTCCTATCCTACAGTTTTTTCTTTTCCCCGGTTTTGGACTCAGGAACCTGGTTAAAGAGTGCAGCCTGAGCTGAGGGCTCGAGGCGGATGATCTCTTGTTGACAGAGAGCTCAAATTCTGGTTCTGGTCTGTTCTGGATACTAGTAGGGGTGAGTTCCAGTCCTTCCTTCCTGGAAGCCCAGGGAAAAGTCCCATAATGCCTGGGCATCTGCACATGGCAACAGACATCTGTAAGTCCACCCCGTTTGCCTCCCTTCCCACCTCCTTCCTCCTCTTCTTTCAACCTGGCCTCCTTTGCTCCATTTGCAATCACTGAAGTCCTGAGATATTTCCATTTACTCTGTAAATACAGAATCTGAAGTTCTGTGGCTCCATAGGAGGTTTTCTGAGAGACTGTAATCTTGTATTTAAGGGAGTATCTGATTAGGACTGCTGGGCCTGTGTGTGTGTTTTATACTTTGTGTTCTCTGTGGTGATTTGAGATGGCTATTCTGTCTTGTGAAATGGGATAACATTGTGTGGTCACCATTTTGTTTAAATCTCAGAGGAAGTTGATTTAGGTAAAAGTCTTAAAAACTGGTTCCCCAAATGGTTCTTGCTATATATACAGTTAGTAAAAGCAAGGTTGATCTTATGAACTAGTGAATTTTATACTGTGATATCTGATTCATAACTAAGTTTCGAAAATGAAGCTAGATCTCTCATTGTATCTATCTGGACATATGTATGTCTCAGTACGTGACTTCATCCTTGGATAATATTGTTGAGGTTAAGTTGTAAATGAGCTCTATTTAATTTGTTTAAAGAAATGTAAGCACTTACAAATCAAACAATTCTAAATACAAGAGAAATTAAATTAAATGAATTTTAGGTTCACATGAACTGGGAAATATTCAGTATTAAATTAATCTGGTATTAATGTTTATTTGCTGATCTAACTAACATAGACATCTCTTTAGAACTATCAGAATTAAATGTAATACTTCTGTTGTACCTAAGTTTGTTGCTGTTGTTCAGTTGCTAAGTCATGTCCAACTCTTAGCAACCCTATGGAATGCAGTGTGACAGGTTTTCCTGTCCTTCACTATCTCCTGGAGTTTGTTCAAATTCATGTCCTTTGAGTCGATGATGCCATCCAACCATCTCATCCTCTGCTGCCTCCTTCTTCTCCTGCCCTCAATCTTGTGTAGCATCAGAGTCTTTTCCCATGAGTCCAGTCTTCACATCACTTGGCCAAAGTATTGGAACTTCAGCTTCAGCATCAGTCCTTCCAATGAATATTCAGGACTGATTTCTTTTAGGATTGAGTGGTTTGCCCTCCTTGCAGTCCAAGGGTCTCTCAAGAGTCTTCTCCAGCACCACAGTTTCAAAACATCTATTCTTTAGTGCTCAGTTCAGTTCAGTTCAGTCGCTCAGCCATGTCCAACTCTTTGAAACCCCATGAATCTCAGCAGGCCAGGCCTCCCTGTCCATAACCAACTCCTGGAGTTTACTCAAACTATTGTTCATCGAGTCGGTGATGCCATCCAGTCATCTCATCCTCTGTCGTCCCCTTCTCCTCCTGCCTCGAATCCCTCCCAGCATCAGGATCTTTTCCAATGAGTCACCTCCTCGGATCAGGTGGCTAAAGTATTGGAGTCTCAGCTTCAACATCAGTCCTTCCAATGAACACCCAGGACTGATCTCCTGTAGGATGGATTGGTTGAATCTCCTTGCAGTCCAAGGTACTCTCAAGAGTCTTCTGCAGCACCACAATTCAAAAGCATCAATTCTTCGGCGCTCAGCTTTCTTCAAAGTCCAAATCTCACATCCATACATGACCACTGGAAAAACCAGAGCCTTGACTAGACGGACTTTTGTTGGCACAGTAATGTCTCCGCTTTTTAATATGCTATCTAGTTTGCTCATAACTTTCCTAACAAGGAGTAAGTGTCTTTTAATTTCATGGCTGCAATCACCTTCTGCAGTGACTTTGGAGCCCCCCAAAATAAAGTCTGACACTGTTTCCCCATTTATTTCCCATGAAGTAATGGGGTCAGATGACATGGTCTTAGTTTTCTGAATGTTGAGCTTTAAGCCAACTTTTTCACTCTCCTCTTTCACTTTCATCAAGAGGTTCTTTAATTCTTATTCACTTTCTGCCATAAGGGTGGTGTCATCTGCATATATCAGGTTATTGATATTTCCCCCGGCAATCTTGATTCCAGCTTGTGCTTCCTCCAGCCCAGCATTTCTCGTGATATACTCTGCATATAAGTTAAATAAGCAGGGTGGCAATATACAGCCTTGATGTACTCCTTTTCCTATTTGGAGCCAGTCTATTGTTCCATGCCCAGTTCTACCTGTTGCTTCCTGACCTCCATATAGGTTTCTCAAGAGACAGGTCAGGTGGTCTGGTATTCCCATCTCTTTCAGAATTTTCCACAGTTTCTTGTGATCCACGCAGTCAAAGGCTTTGGCATAGTCAATAAAGTAGAAATAGATGTTTTTCTGGAACTCTCTTGCTTTTTCCATGATCCATGGATGTTGGCAATTGGATCTCTGGTTCCTCTGCCTTTTATAAAACTGGTTTGAACATCTGGAAGTTCACGGTTCACATATTGCTGAAGCCTGGCTTGGAGAATTTTGAACATTATTTTACTAGCGTGTGAGATGAATGCAATTGTCTGGTAGTTCGAGCATTCTTTGGCATTGCCTTTCCTTGGGATTGGAATGAAAACTGACATTTTTCAGTCCTGTGGCCACTGCTAACTTTTCCAAATTTGCTGGCATATTGAGTGCAACACTTTCACAGCATCATCTTTCAGGATTTGAAATAGCTCAACTGGAATTCCATCACCTCTACTAGCTTTGTTCATAGTGATGCTTTCTAAGGCCCACTTGCCTTCACATTCCAGGATATCTGGCTCTAAATTAGTGATCACAGCATCGTGATTATCTTGGTTGTGAAGATCTTTTTTGTACAGTTCTTCTGTGTGTTCTTGCAACCTCTTCTTAATATCTTCTGCTTCTGTTAGGTCCATACTATTTTTGTCCTTATTGAGCCCATCATTGCATGAAGTGTTCCCTTGGTATCTCTGATTTTCTTGAAGAGATCTCTAGTCTTTCCCATTCTATTGTTTTCCTCCATTTCTTTGCACTGATCACTGAGGAAGGCTTTCTTATCTCTCCTTGCTTTTCTCTCAAACTCTGCATTTAGGTGAGTATATCTTTCTTTTTCTCCTTTGCCTTTTGCTTCTCTTCTATTCTCAGCATTCGTATGGCCTCCTCAGACAACCATTTTTGCCTTTTTACATTTCTTTTTCTTGGGGATGGTCGTGATCAAAGCCTCCTGTATAATATTACAAACCTCCAACCATAGTTCTTCAGGCTTTCTATCAGATCTAGTCCCTTGAATCTATTTGTCACTTCCACTGTGTAATCATATGGGACTTGATTTAGGTCATACCTGAATGGTCTAGTGGTTTTCCTTACTTTCTTCAGTTTAAGTCTGAGTTACATATAGCAGTATATATATGTTAATCTCAGACTCCTAATTTATCCCTCACCCCTCCTTCTCCTTTGGTAACCATACATTTGCTTTCTATGTCTGTGGGTCTCCTTGTTTTCTGCCTATAAGTTAATTTATGTAAATCTTTTTCAGATTCCCCATATAAGTGATATCATATGATATTCGTCTTGTTCTGTCTGGCTTATTTCACTTAGTATTATAATCTCTAAGTCCACCCATGTTGCTACAAATGGCACTATTTCATTCTTCTATGGCTGAGTACTATTCCACTATATAAATATACCATATCTTTATCAATTCATCTGTCAATGGATACTTAGTTTGCTTCCATGTCTTGGCTATTGTGAGCAGTGCAACAATGAATATTGGGGTGAAGTAGTCTTTTTGAATTATGATTTTCTCTAGACATATGCCCAGAAGTGAGATTGCAAGATTATATACACAGAAATCTGGTGCATCTATATACTAACAATGAAAAATCAGAAAGAGAAAGGAAGGATACAACCTCACTTATTGCATCAAAAAGAATAAAGCACTCATGAATAAATCTATCTAAGGAAGGACATGATCTGTACTCTGAAAATTATCAGACACTGCCAAAAAGAATCAAAGCTGACATAAACCAGAGGGAAGATATATTTTTGGATTGGATGAATCAATATTGATTGTACTACCTAAGGCAATCTATATATTCTATGAAATCCCCATCAAATTACCGGTGTCACTTATCATAAAACTAGGACAAAACAATTTAAAATTTATATGGAAACACAAAAGACCCCAAATAGCCAAAGCAATCTTGAAAAAGAAAAATGTAGTTTGGAGGCTCCCTGATTTCAGACTATGCAACAAAGTTACAGCAATTAAAGAAGTATTGGCATCCATGTCCTGGCTATTATAAACAGTGCTGTGATGAATGAACATTGGGGTACACGTGTCTCTTTCAATTCTGGCTTCCTGGGTGTGTATGCCCAGCAGTGGGATTGCTGGGTCATAAGGCAGTTCTATTTCCAGTTTTTTAAGGAATCTCCACACTGTTCTCCATAGTGGCTGTACTAGTTTGCATTGCCACCAACAGTGTAGGAGGGTTCCCTTTTATCCACACCCTCTCCTAGATGTCCATCAGCAGATGAATGGATAAGAAAGCTGTGGTACATATACACAGTGGAGTATTACTCAGCCACTAAAAAGAATACATCTGAATCAGTTCTAATGAGGTGGATGAAACCAGAGCCTATTATACAGAGTGAAGTAAGCCAGAAAGAAAAACACCAATACAGTATACTAATGCATAGATATGGAATTTAGAAAGATGGTATGATAACCCTGTATGTGAGACAGCAAAAGAGACACAGGTGTATAGAACAGTCTTTTGGACTCTGTGGGAGAGGGAGAGGGTGGGATGATTTGGGAGAATGGCATGGAAACATGTATAATATCATATATGAAATGAATCACCAGTCCAGGTTCGATGCATGATACTGGATGCTTGGGGCTGGTGCACTGGGATGACCCAGAGGGATGGTACGGGGAGGGAGGAGGGAGTGGGGTTCAGGATGGGGAACATGTGTATACCTGTGGTGGATTCATGTTGATGTATAGCAAAACCAGTACAATATTGTAAAGTAATTAGCCTCCAATTAAAATAAATAAATTTATATTAAAAAACTAAAAAGAGTACTGCCATAAAAACAGACATGTAAGCCAATGGAATAGGATAGATATCTCAGAAATAAACCCATGCACCTATGGTCAATTAATCTACTACAAAGGAAGCAAGAGTATACAGTGGAGAAAAGACAGTCTCTTTAAGAAATGGTGCTGGGAAAACTGGATAGTGACATATGAAAGAATGAAATTAGAACATTCTCTAACAGCACACACAAAACTAAACTCAAAATGGATTAAAGACCTAAACATAAAACTGGATACTATAAAACTCCTAGAGGGTACCTAGGCAGAACTTTGACATAAAATGCAGCAGTATCTTTTTGGATTCCTGTCCTAGAGTAAGAGAAATAACAAAAATAAACAAATAGGACCTAATTAAACTTAAAAACTGTACACAGCAATGGAAACCGTATTGAAAAACAACATACAGAATGCGAGAAAATATTTGAAAATGACTTGCATGATAAGGGATTCATCTCCAAAATATACAAATAGTGCATACAGCTTAATAAAAAAAAGAAACTCAACCCAATAAAAAAATATAGCTCACAGAGAACGGTGTCAGATTCGTGGTCTCTGAAAGAGAAGAATTCACTCTGGGACCAAAGACGTGGCCTCAGTCACTCAGAGGTTTATGTAGCAGAGATTTTATTAAAGTGAAAGGATAGAGAAAATCTTCCAGCAAAAGGCACTGGAAGGGGGTAGTTTAGGTGGGGCATTATACACTGTTTTAGTGGACTGCTAAACATAGATCAAAGAAATACCTCAAAGCTGTGAAAGTTTTACCAGGCTCCTCTCCCACAACATACGTCTAGCGGTAACATCAGCACAAGATTAACCAAGGGAAACAGTGTCAGGATAAGATGTCTCTGCATGAGATATTTTGTATCCATATAATCAAGGACATAGGTTTTTGAAGAAAAATAGGTTTCCAAATAAGATATATTGGTTTCAATTATAATCAGTAACATAAAGCCTAGTAAAAACATTTCCAAGATGTATTGTTTTGCTGAATAATCATTAGCTCTGGGCATAAAGAAAGCTAGTTTCAGGTGAAATAGTTTGTTACCATAGCAACCCAGAGATTAAGACAAACATCCTATGCGATTAAGGTGAAGGAATGTAGAACAAAATGTTTGTCTCCTACTCCTCAAGGGCCCTGGACTTCCTATCAACCAACCTCAGAATAAAGTCTCTCAATAGGCAGAAAATCTCAATAGACATTTATTCAAAGAAGAGATACAGATGCCCAAAGCTCAGATGGAAAGATGCTCACCACTGCTAATTATTAGAGAAATGCACATCAAAACTACAGTGAGGTATAAGGGGCCATCAACAAAAAGTCTATAAATAACAAGTGCTGGAAAAAGTGTGGAGGAAAGGGAACACTCATATATTGTTGGTGGGAATGTAAATTGGTACAGCCACTAGGGAGAACAGTATGGAGGTTCATTAAAACAACTTAAAAATGGAGCTGAGGTATTTGTCCAACCCCTCTTCCGTCATTGGACAGGCTTGCTCCAGCAACACTATCTTCCAGGATATCTGACTTGCACTGTGAATGCCAGCTGAGCACCCTCCTGAAAATGTCAACAGTAAAAGGCATATCTAAAGGGCTGTTTGCAATGACCCCCAGGGTAGGAATACTAGTGGAACACAGATGGCCTATTCTACAGCTAGCTGTCTTTTCTATATGGTTATGTAGATATCATACAGAAAAGTGATATGATATGTTGTGATGATCCTGTTCATCACTTTTTATCTCTTTTCAAATCTCTCACTTCCCTTTATCAGGCCTCTTCACTGCATGTTTTTGCTGGCTCTAGCACAATTCTTTGAGTTTCCCTTTTTCATTTGGGGCATAAGGATACCGGATGAGTCCCCATAGTGCCTCAGACGATTCCCAATTGATCATCTTTCTGCTCTCACTAAGCATTTTGTGCATTTCCAATATCATTTCTCTACTTTTTTCATTGAAAATAAAATTGAGAGTGGAAGAGACTGTTTAGAATGTAGATGAGACTAAGTGGCCTAGAAAAGCCTCATCAGAACTAACCAGAAGGGTTCAGTGTGATGCTCACTGATAGTTGGTGAAAGGGAAGGAAAGGAACCTGGATAATTTAATTTAAAATATTAAAAGTAACTTTTAGAACATATGGAAAATAATTCCTATTGCCTTATCAGGAGATGGGCAGATTCACTACATGAAAAACAAAAGCAAGAAATGAACTGGCAGCATGTCAGCAGGGTCTGCATAATTGTGAGAAAAAGAAATTCAAACAGATGTCCACATTATGTCTGTGACTTCCTGAGTGGTGTTTTCCATGTACTTACAACGTCTGCATGGCCTGGAGGAGAAGGTGTTGACTACTTCCTTAAGGTTCAGTTCAGTTCAGTTCAGTTCAGTTGCTCAGTCGTGTCCGACTCTTTGCGACCCTATGAATCGAAGCACGCCAGGCCTCCCTGTCCATCACCATCTCACAGATTTCACTCAGCCTCATGTTGATCGGGTCGGTGATGCCGTCCAGCCATCTCATCCTCTGTCGTCCTCTTCTCCTCCTGCCCTCAATCCCTCCCAGCATCAGAGTCTTTTCTAATGAGTCAACTCTTTGTATGAGGTGGCCAAAGTACTGGAGTTTCAGCTTTAGCATCATTCCCTCCACAGAAATCCCAGGGCTGATCTCCTTCAGAATGGACTGGTTGGATCTCCTTGCAGTCCAAGGGACTCTCAAGAGTCTTCTCCAACACCACAGTTCAAAAGCATCAATTCTTCAGTGCTCAGCCTTCTTCACAGTCCAACTCTCACATCCATACATGACCACGGGAAAAACTATAGCCTTGACTAGATGGACCTTAGTCGGCAAAGTAATGTCTCTGCTTTGAATATGCTATCTAGGTTGGTTAAGGTTAGATACAGATAACTATCAGGCACCTACTGTTTCACTCACTGGCTCTCATTAATTCTCACCTCCCACCAAAATAAGTGACTATACCCTCTTCCCAGCCCCCTTCTCTTGCTACCAAGCCTCTGAAAAGTTTTTAATCATTGATATTTTTAAAGCAACACTTCCTTGCTTATTTTCTTTTAATTGCTTTATGAATTAGTTTTGTATCTTAAGCAAGGCATTTCATTGCTTATTTACATCAGAATAAAGTTTCTAGAGAGGAAGATGAAAAACTATTTCCTATTTTATATTGTAGCATATCAGTGTATTCTGCAGCAAAAACTCACTTGTGAGTTCATCTAGTGATAGATAACTGATGATTTAGGTGTTATATATTCAGAAATACTTGGTAGATTTTATGTAGGTGCTTAAAATATGTTTATGAGTATTTAAGAAGTTGAGTGAGATAATGAGCAGACAAGGGAAGGTGGCCAAAAAGAGTTGCATCGTCAAGCCACCTGCCTCTGTGGGTGACTGGAATCTAGACCCATGGCAAAGCTATAAAGGGGTGTCAAACATATACCTGAGGGTTATCTCTCTCAAAGGCAAGGGATGAGGCATTGCATTGGTACAATGTCTTCCATCCCTCATAGATGTTAAGGTTTGCCTTTGGGAAGTGCTAATTGCCTGATACTTTTGACCTATTTTGCAAGCTTTCAGAGTAGCCTTCATAGGCTCTGGAAAAAGCCTGGGCATAACAAAGCAGATACACAGGCTTTAAAAAACTGTTCAGAGTGTGCTGAAGTGGTAGGGCTCTGGTGATGCTGACATGACTTTGACTCTGTCTCTTATAGTCTTCAGCAGAAGTGGATGCTCTCATGTCTGTATACTTGCCTCCCTAGTCTGTCTGAGCTTCTTGGCTTCATGTTCTCCTCCATAGTAATTTATTTCCTCATTTTCCTGGAGTACATCTTCAAGGAGCTGCTTAGGAAATGATACATGTGTGCTAAGTCAATTCAGTCATATCCAACTCTGAGAACCCATGGACTGCAGCCCACCAGGCTCTTCTGTCCATGGGATTCTTCAGGCAGGAATACAGGAGTGAGTTGCCATTCCCTCCACAGGGGTTCTTCCTAACCCAGGGATTGAACCCACATCTCTTTTGTCTCCTGTATTGGCAGGCGGGTTCTTAACCACTATTGCCATCCTCAAGGAGCTGCTTAGGAAAATGACATAAAGTAAGGTATTGAGTTCTTGCATGTTTAAACTCTTTTCATCTGAACATGTGATTGATAACTCTGCTGAATGTAGAAAATTAGATTTAAAATAAGTTTCTTTTAGAACTTTTAAAGATACAATCTTCTTAAATGTGATAGCTTCCAGCACTGCGATGAAAAAGTCAGAAGTCGTTTTAACTATTACTTGTATAGGACTTTTTCATATCTAATCTTCTGTAAGGACACTTGTATTATTTTTTTTTTCAGGGACATTTTGTATAGCTTCTATATATTTGGTATAGTTTCTTCATATTTCTCTTCATTTTAAAAAAGTTTATGGGTATTCTATTAGTCAGATAACAAACCTCTTTATCAATCCTATAATTTTCTGCTATACCATCATCTGACTCATCCCTCCCCCATTGTCTTTGGGGATATTTCCTTGATGTTATACTTTAATAATTGTATTGATTTTATAAAATGTTGACATCATTTTAAAAAGCATTCTGTTCTTTAGATATGTGCAGGTTACTCACATGGTTCAGAGAATACTAATAACAGTTCCTTTGGAATTTCTATTCATCACAAATATCGGTTGATGATAATTTTGGATTGTATGTTCATTTTCAAGGGTGAGGCCCTCAAAAACTGATTTAGGTTCTAGGTACATGAGGAAGTTAGGCAGCAAGCTATTTTTTTCTTGTTGGGGGCATAATGGAGGTGTTGTTTTGTAGCATTTCCTGCCTCCTGTAAATAACAGAACTACTCTTACCCCTTTAGATATTAGCAGGGCAAATGGCTCCTCAGCCAAACTTCCCTTGGAACAACCTCCCACTGGGTGTGGCTTCCTACTCACTTTCCTGAGAAGGAAGCTGCTTACTTTCCACTTCCTCTTTCACACTCTGAGGGCTGAAATGCTGACAGGGTGCTGGTGAATGAACTTCCACCATGCTTATGGGGACAAGATGCTTGGAGATGTTGGAACAACAGAGGAAGGGGCCTGATAACCTCTTTGGACAAGCTGCTGACCAATCTGAATTCACTTCTGCCTCTGTACTGTTGCAGAAAAAAGATATGAACTACTACCCTTGTTTCAACTGCTTAGTTTTACCATAACACATTCAGCAGACTCTCCAAGCATCCATGTTTATTGGTATCCTCTCTGATACCATTCAGTTTCTTCCAAGAAGGATCCTCCAGTCTCCTGCTGGCTTCTTTATTAACTTGAACTTCTACCAAGCAAGATGAGATTATTGCTTCTCTGCTTCTCCCTAAGGTCCTCAACTCATTTCCACTGCCATATTACTTTCCCATACTTAGCACTAAGGTTGTTGTCTTTCTTCCTTAAAATGATTGCTCCCATCCCTAGAACATAGAGTGGTTGCATTCATCTCCTTGTTTTAAATGGAATTGTTCTTCTTAAATTCATCTTTATATTTACATTAGAGGTTTACTGACAGTATGTGCTGAATAATGGATGTCATGAAGAAAGAGTCTATGAAGTTACATGACATGCTACTTTGGTACTAACACAGCTGAACAAAAGATCCATGAAAAAAATTCTACCACTGAATATTGTTCTCTGACTATAGGGAAACAAACTGTAAGTATATGCCATTCTTTCTTCAGGTTTGATAAGAGAGCCTGGGAGAAGAAAGCTGATGAATCAGAATCTTTCATATATAACATTTTATGTGAATGGACAGTGAATTGAGCTGCCATTTTGCTGCCTCTTTAGGGAAGCAAAGGGTCACAAAAGGAACAAAATTTCCTTAAAATTCCTCTGATCTAATAGTGAATGTGAATAGCTCCTAATCATGTATTCCCATCATTTTTAGCAAATCATAAACATTCTGATACTGATATTTTTAGGTTTAAAGATAAAATGAAATATCACCCATTATAACACTTATACATAACAAATGATGTGTATTTATATAACTGAAATTTTTTCTTGCTAAAGAGTTTTCTTCAGTAGTTTTCATTTTTTTAAGGTTAAGCACATTATGCAGTAAAAACAATAATTTAAAAATTAAAAGGAAATATATCAGTTTATATTAATAGTAGCTATACATAGTTTAAGCTTGCCAAAATAAAAATGAAAATGAAAGTCATTAGAGATAGAAGTAAATTTACTAAAATTTAATTTACATAGTAATTTTGATTGAGTTTATTTTCAGTGTCAGCTGCAAATTTCCACTTGCCATGGGTACTTGTGGAGGTACTCCAAGGATTAAATCATGTGCTGCTACAGCTGCTGACCTTCAGCACCACTGAAAAGAGTTTAGGGTGGAGAGCACAAATGAGGCACTCTGTGCTTGGGAAAACTGGCAGGACAGGTCTTCAGATAGGCATTTTCAGGAGCTGATTTTATGAGCCCAATTCTTGTATCACCCCATATCTAGAGAAGCACTAAACTCCTTCATGGTGACGACTATTCCCTGTGACCAGCAAAGGCTTCACGAGACCAGTAGAAACCTGGGAATATATGTGTTTGATTGCATGCACTCCCACTTCACCAAAATCACATATATACTGACCTTTCCCCTGCTTCTTAGGAGCAGTTTCTCAGAGCTGCCTAAGGTGCTGTTTCCTGGGCTGCAGTCCTCATTCACCCAAATAAAACTTAACTTGCAACTCTCACATTGTGAATTTTTAAAAAGTCAACATCAAGCAAAAGAGGGAAATATAATGGATCAAATATTTACATTCATTGTTAAAACATTATTGTATAGGAGAACTATTTTGGGTCTGATATAAAAATAGAAAAGCAGTTTATTGCTTGGGTTATTTTATAAGGAACATTGAATAACATAATAGATTATGTCTTCAACCTCAACTCATGAGTTTTTAAAAAAGCTTCAGCTTTACATTACCCCTTTTTAACAGCAGTCCCCAACCTTTTTAGCACCGGGGACCAGTTTTGTGGAAAGCAATTTTTCCATGGTGGGAGGTGATGGGAGGCAGGGACAGTTCAGGTAATGTGACCAGTGGGGAACAGATGAAGCTTCCCTTGCTTGCCTGCCATTCACCTCTTGCTCACCTCCTGCTCTGTGACCTGGGGGTGGGGTGTGTGGGGAAGAAGCTGGGGGCCACTGCTTTATAAAAGTGAGATGATATATTAAAATCTGACTTAGCATTAACTCATTGCAAGGAGTTAAGTGACTGTGGTTCAGGCAGGTGTGTGTTAGAGATAGAGTTCTATAACAAAGCTTAGACCCTGGTATATACATAGAGGAATGCATATTATACTAGCTAGTAATTCTCAAATTAGTTTTATATTTATGTCTATGACCCATTTTGAATTAATATTTGCATATGGTAAAAGTTAAGAGTCAAACTTTCATTTTTTTTTTCTTTTTGCATATGAATGGCCAATTGCTCTGGTACCATTTGTTGAAAAGTCTACCCTTCTTCCTGCTTTACCTTGGTACTTTTGCTTACAATCAATCAACTATACCTGTATTAGTGAATTTCCTGACTTTATTTTTTCCATCGATCTGGTCAACCACAGGCTGGCACTTGCCATAGGTGCTTGCCATCTACCTCTACCAGGATTAAATCGTGTGCTGCTATAGTTGCTGACTTCCAACACCCCTCTGAAGGAGGACAGAGTGGAGAACAGAAATGAAATGAGGCACTCTGTGCTCCCAGAAAACTGGCAGGGCAGGTCTTCAGATTGTTAGATATTCTCAGGAGCTGATTTTGTGGTCCAGTTCTTGTTCAGTTCAGTTCAGTTCAGTCGCTCAGTCATGTCTTAACCCTTGTGACCCCATGGAATGCAGCATGCCAGGCTTCCCTGTCCATCACCAATCCCAGAGCTTACTCAAACTCATGTCCATTGAGTTGGTGATGCCATCCAACCATCTCATCCTCTGTCATCCCCTTCTCCTCCTGCCTCCATTCCTTCCCAACATCAGGGTCTTTTCCAATGAGTCAGTTCTTCGCATCAGGTGGCCAAGTATTGGAGTTTCAGCTTCAGCATCAGTCCTTTCAATGAATATTCAGGACTGCTTTCTTTTAGGATTGACTGGTTGGATCTTCTTGCTGTCCAAGGGACTTTCAAGGGTCTTCTCCAACACCACAGTTCAAAAGCATCAATTTTTCGACGCTCGGCTTTCTTTATAGTCCAACTCTCACATCCGCGCATGACTACTTGGAAAACCTGGAGAAGGTGATGGCACCCCACTCCAGTACTCTTGCCTGGAAAATCCCATGGACGGAGGAGCCTGGTGGGCTGCAGCTCATGGGGTCGCGAAGAGTCGGATTTGACTGAGCGACTTCCCTTTCACTTTTCACTTTCATGCATTGGAGAAGGAAATGGCAACTCACCCCCGTGTTCTTGCCTGGAGAATCCCAGGGACAGGGGAACCTAGTGGACTGCCATCTTGGGGTGTCACAGAGTCGGAGATGACTGAAGTAACTTAGCAGCAGCCCTGGGAAAACCATAGCTTTGACTAGACTGACTTTTATCAGCAAAGTAATGTCTCTGCTCTTTAATATGCTGCCTAGGTTGGTCATGGCGTTCCTTCCAAGGAGTAAATGTCTTTTAATTTTATGGCTGCAATCACCATCTGCAGTGATTTTGGAGCCCCGAAAATAAAGTCTGTGTCCATTATTCCCCCATCTATTTGCCATGAAGTGATGGGACCAGAAGCCATGATCTTAGTTTTCTGAATGTTGAGTTTTAACCCAACTTTTTCACTCTCCTCTTTCACTTTCATCAAGAGGCTCTTTAGTTCTTCTTTGCTTTCTGCCATAAGGGTGGTGTCATCTGCATATATGAGGTTATTGATATTTCTCCCGGCAATCTTCATTCCTGCTTGTGCTTCATTCAGCCTGGCATTTTGCATGATATACTTTGCATATAAGTTAAATAAACAGGGTGACAATATACAGCCTTGATGTACTCCTTTCCTGATTTGGAAACAGTCTGTTCCATGTCTGGTTCTAACTGTTGTTTCTTAACCTGAATACAGATTTCTCGGGAGGCAGGTCAGGTGGTCTGGTAGTCCCATCTTTTGAAGAATTTTCCAAAGTTGTTGTGATTCACACAGTCAAAGGCTTTGGCATAGTCAATAAAACAGAAGCAGATGTTTTTCTGGAACTCTTGCTCCTTTTGATGATCCAACAAATGTTGGCAGTTTGATTTCTGGTTCCTCTGCCTTTTCTAAATCCAGCTTGTATATCTGGAAGTTCATGGTTTATGTACTGTTGTAGCCTGGCTTAGAAAATGTTGAGCATTACTTGGCTAGGATATGAGATGAGTGCAATTGTGTGGTAGCTTGAACATTCTTTGGCATTGCCTTTCTTTGGGATTGGAATGAAAACTGACCTTTTTCAGTCCTGGGGCTGACTTTTCCAAATTTGCTGGCATACTGAGTGCAGCCCTTTTACAGCATCACCTTTTAGGACCTGAAATAGCTCAGCTGGAATTCCATCACCTCCACTAGCTTTGTTTGTAGTGATGCTTCCTAAGGTCCACTTGACTTCACATTCCAGGATGTCTGGCTTTAGGTGAGTGATCACACCATCGTGATTATCTGGGTCATGAAGATCTTTTTTGTATTGTTCTTCTGTGTATTCTTGCCATCTCTTCTTAATATCTTCTACTTCTGTTAGGTCCATACCATTTCTGTCATTTATTGTGGCCATTTTTGATTGAAATTTTATGAGTCGATTTCTTGTATTTTTTCAAATCTAGAAAAACACTAAAATCCTTCATGGTGACTACTGCTTCTCATGACTAGAAGAAGCTTCACAAGACAAGCAGAAACTTTTTTAAAAAACATGCTTGGTTTATGTACTCCCCCTTTACCAAAATCACATATATATTGTCCTTCCCTCCTACCTCTATGGAACAGTTTCTCAGAGCTATTGGAGGTTCTGTCTGTCAGGCTGCCGTCCTCATATGGCCCCAAAGAAAGCTTAACTCACTACTCTCATATTGTGCATAAAGTCAACAGTTATAATGACTGATGAAGTGACCTGAAGTCTATGAGTAACTGGAGCTTTGGTACCAGCAGCAGCCCCTGGTACCCATCCATCTCCTCAGAGAGTCCAGACGAATTTGGTAAGTCTCTCCTGGTTCTCAGATCTACCATATTTGTTGATGATCCTGAGTTTTATTTGGCAGTGGAGCAGGTTGTCTGCCCCCTCCCAGTTGAAAGATACTGGGGGGTGGCAGTTGAAATATACTAGGGCATACCCATTTATGGTCTAGACATTGAATGGGGCTCAGTTGAAAGATACAGAGGAATTACCACCCAATTGAAAGATACTTGGGTGGGGGGCTGGCTGAAAGATACCAGGGAGGCCTGGTTGAAAGGTACTGAGGAATACCCAGGGCTCACATGAAAGATACCAAGGTTGCTCAGTCATAGAAGACTGAGTGGTATGTGCTGAGTAGTTAGGTAAGATGCCTTTCCTGATCTGATGATGTCCCTCAATCCAGCTGCCTTAATAGAGTTTTATGGGATAAAGGTGAAGATATTAATGATAGCTTTGCTCTGAAGAAAAGGGACAAGACTCTTCCTAGCCAGTTATGGTTTTCTCAGGTGACTGAGAAATTGACGGGAGTGGTGGAAGCCAAGTCATCATATTATGCAGTGCTCCTACAGGGAAACCCACTCATTCATTAAAACACTTGCTTGTCCAGGGGTCACAGATAAGAACTGGCCATTCAGATAAGGAAGTTGTTGCACATATACACAAAGGAATATCGCTGCTGCTGCTAAGTCACTTCAGTCATGTCCAACTCTTTGTGACATTATGGACCATAACCTGCCCATAGGATTCTCCAGGCAAGAATACCGGAGTGGGTTGCCATGCCTCCTCCAGGCAATGGAATATTACTCAGCTATAAAAAGGGAACACATTAGAGTCGGTTCAAATGAGGTGGATAAACCTAGAGCCTATTATACAGAGTGAAGCAAGTCAGAAAGAAAAAGACAAATGTCATAAATTAACACATATATATGGAATATAGAAAGATAGTACTGATGATCCTACTTGTAGGGCAGCAAAGGCGACACAGACATTTTGAACACAGTGTTGGGAGGAGAGGGTGGGATGATTTGGGGGAATAGCATTGAAACATATACATTACCATGTGTAAAATAGATAGCCCGTGGGAGTTTGATGTGTGATGCAGGAAGCCCAAAGCTCTGGGACAATCTGGAAGAGTAGGATTGGACAGGAGGTGGCGGGGGGAGGGTGGTGGTGGTGGTTCAAGAGGGAGGGGACATATGTATACCTAATGCTGATTAATGTTGATGTAAAGTAATTAGCCTCCAATTAAAATAAATAAATAAATAGAAATTAAGTAAAAAAAAAAAAAGGAATTGGCCATTTGGTGACCTGAGGACCTGTGGTGGTCTTGAACTGCTGAAGGGAGGTACTGAGACATGTAAGAGGGCTGAACAGCTCTGGGCTGACTCAGAGAGGAGTTAAGTTCACAAACAGCACACTGGCCCACCATACAATCTCACTAGTGAATTTCATCTATGACAAATTCAACTAACAATGGGAAATAGAGCCTGTCAAACAGAAACAAGGAACATGAAAAGCAGCCTCTAACACTCCATCTAGTGCTACAAGACTTGTACTTGAAACTATATACCAAATTGGGGAAATTATACTAAAGGAGATCTCTATCTAAAATGGCCAAACTGGAGGACTGTTAATATTCCAAAATTGTTATTTTGACATGCACCGTTAGAAAAAGCTGGTTATAAAATCAAGCAGACTGAATGGAATGTTTACTTTGGCATCTAGACGCTTCTAAAAGAGGAAACAATAATGGAACTTCTTTGCAGGAATCCAACTAGAAGTTGCTTGAAACTGTGTCAGAACTAAGAAGGCGGCCAGCACTGACACTGCCTCTCCCTCTGCTCCTTCTGTGAATCCTCTTCTATCTCAACTGCCTGGCCCAGATGCCCTTTTCTCTTCCAACTCTTCCACTTCCTGCTGCTCCCTTTTGCCCAGCAAAGGAAGATTAAATACAAAAAGGCAGAACTGATTATAGCTTCCTTGAGGGGAAACCATTGCAGGAGAAATGTATCATCCTCGGTTCTAATCTATACACCTTGGACATGAACAGCATTTAAGGCCTTAGCCAAGGAATTTCCCAATCCAAGTCAGGACCCTTTGGGATTTACTAATTCTGAAGGAGATCAACTCTGGGATTTCTTTGGAAGGAATGATGCTAAAGCTGAAACTCCACTACTTTGGCCACCTCATGCGAAGGGTTGACTCATTGGAAAAGACTCTGATGCTGGGAGGGATTGGGGGCAGGAGGAGAAGGGGAAGACAGAGGATGAGATGGCTGGATGGCATCACGGACTCAATGGATGTGAGTCTGAGTGAACTCCGGGGGATGGTGATGGACAGGGAGGCCTGGCGTGCTGCGATTCATGGTGTCACAAAGAGTCGGACATGACTGAGCAACTGAACTGAACGGAACTGAACTGAACTGAAGGAATTTGAATTAACCATCCAGACCTACAAGTCTGGGTTTTCAGATCGATGTAAACTAATACAGCTGTTAGTTTCTGAAAGCAAAGCAAGGGAATGAATATAGAAAACAGGGTGGAAATGCCCCTTAATGGACTTTGAATCTCATAGTCCAGAGGTTTGTACTGACGGAAATAGCTCAAAAATTGCTCAAACCTCTCCCAGCATTCTTCAAACACTGTAAAGTGGACAATGATTTAACAATGCAAGCAAGGATTGAATGAATCGATCCAGGCTATTATGGGAGATTGGGGGAAAAACAAAACAAAACACTTTTTGCAATATTCAGGCTTGACACCTGAATCATTCTCTAACCAGCAAAATGATTCATGCTTAACTCCACCTTTTTAAAAGGTCTCAATGAGGATTTGGTTACTCTGGTCAAAAAATTTATGTTGCTTTGATTTACATGCCAACTCCCATAAAGTAATGCTCAAAATTCTCCAAGTCAGGCTTCAGCAATACGTGAACCATGAACTTCCACATGTTCAAGCTGGTTTTAGGAAAGGCAGAGGAACCACAGATCAAATTGCCAACATCCTCTGGATCATGGAAAAAGGAAGAGAGTTCCAGAAAAATATCTATTTCTGCTTTATTAACTATGTCAAAGACTTTGACTGTGTGGATCACAAAAAACAATGGAAAATTCTGAAAGAGATGGGAACACCAGACCACCTGACCTGCCTCTTGAGAAACCTATATGCAAGTCAGCAAGCAACAGTTAGAACTGTACATGGAACAACAGACTGGTTCGGAATAGGAAAAGGAGTACGTCAAGGCTGTATATTGTCACCCTGCTTATTTAACTTATATGCAGAGTACATCATGAGAAATGCTGGGCTGGAAGAAGCACAAGCTGGAATCAAGATTGCCAGGAGAAATATCAATAACCTCAGATATGCAGTTGACACCACCCTTATGGCAGAAAGTGAAGAGGAACTAAAAAGCCTCTTGATGAAAGTGAAAGAAGAGAGTGAAAAAGTTGGCTTAAAACTCAACATTCAGGAAACGAAGATCATGGCATCTGATCCCATCAATTCATGGGAAATATATGGGGAAACAGTGGAAACAGTGTCAGACTTTATTTTTTGGGGCTCCAAAATCACTGCAAATGGTGATTACAGCCATGAAATTAAAAGACGCTTACTCCTTGTTAGGAAAGTTATGACCAACCTAGATAGCATATTCAAAAGCAGAGATATTAGTTTGCCAACAAAGGTCCATCTAGTCAAGGCTATGGTTTTTCCAGTGGTCATGTATGGATGTGAAATTTGAACTGTGAATAAAGCTGAATGCCAAAGAATTGATGCTTTTGAACTGTGGTGTTGGAGAAGACTCTTGAGAGTCCCTTGCACTGCAAGGAGATCCAAGAAGACCATTCTAAAGGAAATCAGTCCTGGGTATTCTTTGGAAGGAATGATGCTAAAGTTGAAACTCCAATTCTTTGGCCACCTCCTGTGAAGAGTTGGCTCACTGGAAAAGACTTTGATGCTGGGAGGGATTGGGGACAGGAGGAGAAGGGGACGACAGGATGAGATGGCTGGATGGCATCACCGGCTCAATAGACACGAGTTTGGGTAAACTCCGGGAGTTGGTGTTGGAAAGGGAGGCCTAGCGTGCTGCAATTCATGGGGTCGGAAATAGTCGGACATGACTGAGTGACTGAACCGAACTGACCCTTATTATACTGGCTGACCAACCTTTCAAACCCATTAATAAGAAATAAGAGGGTATTTATGAAAATTATGAGCCTTCAATTGTGCCATTAAGTACATTATGTCAATAGAAAGTTAACTGGCTCCAACCAGTTTAACTCCCAAACAATAAAGAAAGCTTGAAGGAAAAAAAAAATCTCTTTAGAATTCTTGTCCTGAGGGAATGACTCCTACTAGGAGAAACAAGACCAGGAGCTGACTGTCGCTCAGATCATGGACTCCTTATTACCAAATTCAGACTTAATTGAAGAAAGTAGGGAAAACCGCTAGATCATTCAAGTATGACCTAAATCAAATCCCTTATGATTATACAGTGGAAGTGAGAAATAGTTTTAAGGGCCTAGATCTGATAGACAGAGTGCCTGATGAACTATGGAATGAGGTTCGTGACATTGTACAGGAGACAGGGATCAAGACCATCCCCATTGAAAAGAAATGCAAAAAAGCAAAATGGCTGTCGGGGGAGGCCTTACAAAAAAAGAAGAGAGGCGAAAAACAAAGGAGAAAAGGAAAGATATAAGCATCTGAATGCAGAGTTCCAGAGAATAGAAAGAAGAGATAAGAAAGCCTTCTTCAGCGATCAGTGCAAAGAAATCGAGGAAAAGAACAGAATGGGAAAGACTAGAGATCTGTTCAAGAAAATTAGAGATACCAAGGGAACATTTCATGCAAAGATGGGCTCGATAAAAGACAGAAATGGTGTGGACGAAAGAGAAGCAGAAGATATTAAGAAGAGGTGGCAAGAATACACAGAAGAACTGTACAAAAGAGATCTTCACAACCCAGATAATCATGATGGTGTGATCACTCATCTAGAGCTAGACATCCTGGAATGTGAAGTCAAGTGGGCCTTAAAAAGCATCACTATGAGCAAAGCTAGTGGAAGTGATGGAATTCCAGTTGAGCTGTTTCAAATCCTGAAAGATGATGCTGTGAATGTGCTGCACTCAATATGCCAGCAAATTTGGAACAGTCAGCAGTGGCCACAGGACTGGAAAAGGTCAGTTTTCATTCCAATCCCAAAGAAAGGCAATGCCAAAGAATGCTCAGACTACCACACAATTGCACTCATCTCACATGCTAGTAGAGTAATGCTCAAAATTCTCTAAGCCAGGCTTCAGCAATACGTGAACCGTGAACTTCCTGTTGTTCAAGGTGGTTTTAGAAAAGGGAGAGGAACCAGAGATCAAATTGCCAACATCCACTGGATCATGGAAAAAGCGAAAGAGTTCCAGAAAAACATCTATTTCTGCTTTATTGACTACGCCAAAGCCTTTGATGGTGTGGATCACAATAAACTGTGGAAAATTCTGAAAGAGGTGGGAATACCGGATCACCTGACCTGCCTCTTGAGTAATCTATATACAGGCCAGGAAGCAACAGTTAGAACTGGACATGGAACAACAGACTGGTTCGGAATAGGAAAAGGAGTACGTCAAGGCTGTATATTGTCACCCTGCTTATTTAACTTATATGCAGAGTACATCATGAGAAACGCTGGACTGGAAGAAACACAAGCTGGAATCAAGATTGCCAGGAGAAATATCAATAACCTCAGATATGCAGTTGACACCACCCTTATGGCAGAAAGTGAAGAGGAGCTAAAGAGCCTCTTGATGAAAGTGAAAGAGGAGAGTGAAAAACTTGGCTTAAAACTCAACATTCGGGAAACGAAGATCATGGCATCTGATCCCATCACTTCATGACAAATAGGTCAGGAAACAATGGAAACAGTGAGAGACTTTATTTTGCGGGGCTCCAAAATCACTGAAGATGGTGACTGAAGCCATGAAATTAAGATGCTTGCTCCTCGGTAGAAAACTTATGACCAACCTAGGCAGCATGTTAAAAAGCAGAGACATTATTTTGCCAATAAGGTTTAGTCTAGTCAAAGCTATGGTTTTTCCAGTAGTCATGTATGGATGTGAGAGTTGGACTGTGAAGAAAGCTGAGCTCTGAAGAATCGATGCTTTTGAACTGTGGCGCTGGAGATGACTCTTGAGAGTCTCTTGGACAGCAAGAAGATCCAACCAGTCCATCCTGAAGGAAATCAGTCTAAGGATTGATACTGAAGCTGAAACTCGAATACTTTGGCCACTTGATGTGAAGAACTGACTCACTGCAAAAGACCCTGTTGCTGGGAAAGATTGAACGTGGGAAGAGAAGGGGACCACAGAGGATGAGATGGTTGGATGGCATCACTGACTCAATGGACATGAGTTTGAGTAAACTCCGAGAGATGGTGATGGACAAGGAAACCTTGTGTGCTGCAGTCCATGGGATTGCAAAGAACTGGACACGACTGAGTGACTGAACTGAATTGAAGGTTGTGTTTCTTTTGCTCTAATGTTGGTTTGAATCATTCCTAGTGATTTTCTTGGGCTTCCCCGGCAGCTCAACAGTAAAGAATCCACCTGCAGTGCAGGAGCCGCCGGAGACATAGTTTAATACCAGGATTGAGAAGATCCCCTGGAGGAGGGCATGGCAATCCACTCCAGTGTTCTTGCCTGGGAAATTCCATGGACAGAGGAGCCTTGTGGGCTACTTTCCACAGTGTCACAAAGAGTCAGGCACAACTGAATCGACTTAGCATGCACATAGTGATTTTCTTAAGGACATGAAACATACCTCAGTAATATAATTTAATGACCTTGTTCTCTAAAATATGAAGAGTCCCTCCCTCTGAATAGCTAGTTAAACTACCTCATTCTCATCTACCCTTCTCTTTCCCCATTCAAGACTGCAGCGTGTTTCTTAGGATTGCACATAAATCTATGAAGATGGGAGTTCATTTTTATCCTTTACTACTGTGGTGCACTATAAGGGTGATGAAGGATATATTCTGGTTGAAGAAGAAAAAATCACCTGCAGAAATTCACATTGGTCACCTCCAGGGCCTCAGTGTAAAGGTAACTCCACTTTACTGATGGCCCTTGCTAAGACAGTAGGACCATCATGTATATTCTGGCACTATGGTTCCCATGGGCTTCCCTGGTGGCTCAGAGGTTAAAGCGTCTGCCTCCAATGCAGGAGACCCGGGTTCGATCCTTGGGTCGGGAAGATCCCCTGGAGAAGGAAATGGTAACCCACTCCAGTATTCTTGCCTGGAGAATCCCATGGATGGAGGAGCCTGGTAGTCCACGATGTCGCAAAGAGTCGGACATGACTGAGCCACTTCACTCACTCACTCACTCATTACAGATTTGTGTCTGAATCCAGAGGTAGAAGATAGAACTTTTTTTTGTGGACAAGGATCAGTATGTTGAGCCTGAAAACGTTACTGTCCATGTGACTCTGGCTTTTGTATGGTCAGCTCTCCAAATATCATCTGCTCAGAGAATGGAATGTGGTACCTAGAAGTACCCAAGTGTGAGTGGGTAAGTGGCACACCTCAGGTGTTCTATCACATTCTATAAATGGTAACCTGCTCCAGAGCACTGTCCCAGCTGACACTGATGAAGTTTGAGTTGTATCAGGACTCATTTCTGAGTTGTTTAAATCAATTTCAGCATCAGCACTTTTACTCTCAAAGTACATGGTGAGCTCATAAGGCAAATTCTAATTCCCTTATGTTATAGCAAGGTGGACCAAGCCCCTAGATAGGAGGGTTCCATAGATACAGGTATTTCTACAACAAATGTTATGATTTTGCATAGACATCAGATCCATCCCTTCAGTTGATCCTGAAGAAGTTCCCTGGGTATCTTTGGCAGTGCTGTTTCTTCTCTGTTTAGATAATTTCACTGCTGTTTCAAGAGCAGTGCTGGTCAGATCTTAAGATGAATACTTTGCTGAGATGTACAAAGTATCTTTTAATTTTTTGCATCAGTGCTATGGAGGGTCTTGATATTCCAACTTTACTGTCATTGGTAGGCATCCTGAAGGAAACTTATACTTTCAGTTTGGAAAGAAACCTCTCAAACCATCCTTTATCTCTTTCAGGAAGTTCGCATGGGCTGTGAGCGAGTGCTCACAGGCAGGAAACTCACGCAGTGTCTCCCAAGTCCTGAGGATGTAAAAATGGCCCTGGAGGAATATAAACTGTCTCTGGAGATTGAAGGACTGGGTGTACAGACTTGAAGTTGAGCACCTGTTAAAAATCAGTACATCTCTTTCCCTTCCCTTCCCTTTAAAAATAGAGAATTGGGTACATTTTTCTCATTAGCAACTGTACCGTTCCTTCAGCGCTATTATTCACTGAAAAAATACTTATATTTGAAGGATCTTTGATATTTTTTGATGCCACTGATAGTGTGGAACTATTGATCATTGATATTCTGTCTCATCTTAAGCTTCTGTTTCCCTGGATTTGTTCATATGGGAGAATTAAAGAATCACCTGTCAAGAGTCCAGTGTCTTTGTTTTTACTTTGATTCCCTTGTAATGAGAAATTAAGGATCTATATCACTCACTTCCTAATGTTTCTCTGGTTAACATTCTTTTCTCTTTTACATACTAGCACCTCGTATGAGATATATTTATACTACACTTTCACTTCCTACTCATTCTTCAGTGCCCAGGTCAAATAGCACATCTTCCTCTGTCTTCTGCTTTCTCTCTCTGTTGATCACCAGTGTTTGCTCTGGAACAACTTCTCAGTTCCTCTTTATATTTAAGGTACACTTGGTTTTGCTTGGCATTCAATAATAACCAACTTGAACGCTTTTGAAAGTCTGTATGCAACCCAAGTATTCCTCTTGGGCATGCCCAAATCTTTCAATCTAGGGTGATCGCTCTTTAATATTTCCATTAAAATAGCTTTTAGTGTTTCTTTTAGGACCGGTTCTCCAGAAGCAGATCCTAAGAAAAGAATTTATGTGCAAGTGAGTTTTTAAGGAACTTTTCTGAGTTCTCCAAGGAGAAATAGGAAAAGGAGTAGGGTAAGCAGGATGGAAAGGGCTTCCCTTGTGGCTCAGCTGGTAAAGAATCTACCTGCAATGCAGGAGACCCGGCTATGATTCCTGGGTTAGGAAGATCACTTGGAGAAGGGATAGGCTACCCACTCCAGTATTCATGGGCTTCCTTGGTGGCTCAGACAGTAAAGAATCTGCTTGTGATGCAGGAGACCTGGGTCCAATCCCTGGGTTGGGAAGATGCCCAGGAGGAGGGCATTGCAACCCGCTCCAGTATTGTTGCCTGGAGAATCCCATGGACAGAGGAGCCTTGTGGGCTACAGTCTATGGGGTTGCAACAAGTCAGACAGGACTGAGAGACTAAGCACAAGTAGAATGGAACAGAGAAGGCACCTTGTAGGGCGACTAGGCAAAGTCATATGGAGGGTGACTTATCCTTAATCCAAAAGGGAGTCCTGGACCATAAGTTTGTGTATATTCTGTCCCAATTCCAGGTAAAGGGCTTTCATTCTGCTGTACCAGTCAGTTATTGGTGAAGGGACACTCTCTGGACACACAGCCCTCCAGGGCATCCAGCTCTTTGTGTGACTTCAGAGCTGGTCAGCAGCCTGGGGCAAGTCCTCCCCAAAGAGTAGGAGGTAAGACTCTAAGAAATCAGAGCACACAGAAGCCTGCAGAGGAGAATACAGAAAAGAGAAAAGGGTCTGAGGGCCTGGGTGGAACTTTCAATGCTTGTCCCACATATGTCTCTCTTACAGCTTTGTTTATTCTTGGAAGCCTTATAATTTCTGATGGTCACCTCTTCTTCCAACTTTTTGCCTCCCCAAATGTCATTCTCACTCATACTTAGCTACTGTGACTAGCCTCTGGTTTGTCACAGCATCTTGATCAATTATAGAGAATATGTCTCTTTTCTTTGATTTCTTCAAAATACCAGTCACAGAAGAAAAGTTGTACAGCAGACTTTTACTAACATTTTAGAATTAACAGAGGGATGTCTGCATGGCTACATATACTGGATTTCATATTGAATGTTACATAACTGTGATCTTAAAAAAAACTGTTGCCTTCCCCTGCCACCCAGGAACCTCTTCTGGCTGACTCTGCATGACCCTGCCAGCCCCCAGGCTTTTCTGGTCTAATGTTTTCCTTCTTCAAATCACTCCTTCTCACATTTCATGCGTTCTTGTTCTCACTGCCCCAGAACCCCATTTCTCTTTACTTTATTAAGAAAAGCATTTCAGCAATCTGTCTTCCCCTAATTTCAGGGAGTTTATATCCAAAAATCCATGAATGTACTCAAATAATCAAAGGGCTATATATTACAAGTCTGGGAGCCAAGCAAAAAAGAAGACTCAGAGGCATCTCTGAGGCCTGAGGCTCCTCTGTCTTTCCTGCTGTACCAGGAGAGACACAGTACCCAGGGCACTGTGAGGACCTTTTCATGCTGATGTGAATTATGCCACAACCTTTTCATTTGTTAGTTCTAAATTAATTACACATAATTATAATTATAGAAGTAACAGAAGGAAAACAAGAATTCAACCTTACAAAGGGATTTATAAGAAGTCAGGTTATTTCCTTTTCTATCTCAGTATTACTCTGTTTTGAGTTTTTCTGATTAATTTAGTCACTCTGAAGAGAGAATGCACTCACTATATCACATGAATTTTTCTCTCTAAGCATATATTTTGATTTCCTGCTACAAAATTGATCTATCTAACTCCCATTTTCCCTGTCCTCTCTTTCTCCATTGGTCAGTCTCATTTAATTTTATGTATTTTTAGTGATTAATTTTCTTTAAGACTTTAAATAACATATTTAAACCTCTATTATTTATGTAGCTTTTATTTTTAATAATTGACTCTTTTATCAAACTAGTACAAGCAAATGATGAAAAAGTCAAATAATCCAGAAAGCATTTCAATGAAAACCCCAAAATTTTGATCCCCTCAATCTCACCCTTTGGTCTCATTCACCCAAAATAAACATTTTCAACTCCTTTAGCTCTGTCTTATGATATTCACTACATGTTTCCAAAAATATTCTTATTATACTTACATTGATTATTTTTAAACATCATGTATTGACTTACTATTAAGAGAGAATAGAGTTTAGAGTGCTATCCTTTACATTATTTGTAGTATTATCTTTCCTCACAGTGAAGGAATCTTACCCCCTTGGTTAAATTAGTATTCAGTATGAACACTATTTTGATTAAGCAAATCTTGATCTTTGCTAAGCCAAGATAAGCTCAGTTGTAAATAATTATTTACTGAGCTTAAATATTTATTTATAATGATTTAATTTTTATGGCATTAATAATTTATCTTGTTTTGTTTGTTTGTTTAGTTTTCTACATTTCTATTGTTGATTTTTGCTACATGCTCCAAAAGCTCTGTCATGGCCTAGCAATCTATTTCTTAATGATCATACATGTCAGATGTTTTAATTCCATACATTTCTCCACTGTCACTCCTGGAGACTTTCTTCCCAGCTTCTCTTTTCAGTGATTCTGAAATAAACAGTTTATGCTTAAATCTTAGGTCCTCCCTTTGCTCTTTATTACCTTGATTCCAAGTCTTTGTTTTGATTTATTTACTCATTTTTGCTGGAACAGATCCTTCAAAAGTTGCATAAGAAAGAGTATCTGGGAAGTAAATTTCTGAGTTGTTACGTGTTTGAGAATATATTTTCCCCCACTACCCTCATACTTATAGATTGCATGTAGAAGTTTGGGTTCTTTAAGAATTTTGAAGGCATTTCTCCATTGCCATGCTCCTTCCAGTTTTGCTATGGAACAATCCATGATATTGGAATCCTTGATACAGTGTTGTTGATTTTTCTTTCTCTCTCTGGGAAATATTGAGGCCTCCCTAGTAGGTCAGACAGTAAAGTATTCGCCTGCAATTCAGGAGACCCAGGTTTGATCCCTGGGTCAGAGAGATCCCTTGGAGAAGGAAATGGCAACCCAATCCAGTATTCTTGCCTGGAGAATTCCAAGGACAGAGGAGCCTGGAGGGCTATAGTCCATGAGGTTGCAAAGACTTGGACATGATTGAGTAACTAACACACACACTGGGAAATATTAGTATTCTCTTTTTTATCCCTGTGGCCTTGCTGTCAGATGTTTTTCATGCATTAACTTGGGTACTTGTAGGAAATTTATGATCTGTGAACACATGTACTTTAGGTCAGGGAAAATTTTAGAATATTTTTCCATTAGTTTTTGTTTTAATTTAATTTTCTCTTATCTCCCTGACCCCTCCCCTGGAACTCCCTTTAATAAAATATTGTTTTAACTATTTTTTTCTGTTTTACTTTCCATATTTTGTTTGTTATGTTCTACTTTTGGGAATATTTTCCAGACTTTGTATTTTAAGATTTTTACTGATGTTTAAGATCTATCATATTTTAATTTCTAATAACTTGCTCTTGTTCTCTACATTTTAAAAAATGTATCATTTTGTTCTTTCTTCACAGATTCAATATGATTTTTTCTGTCTCTGAAAGTAAAAGTTGCTCAGTGATGTTCAACTCTTTGTGACCCCATGGCCTATACAGTCCAGGGAATTCTCCAGGCCAGAATATTGAGTGGATAGACTTTCCCTTCCCCAGGGAATCTGCCCAACCCAGGGATTGAACCCAGGTCTCCTGCATTACAGGCAGATTCTTTACCAGCTGAGCTACTAGGGAAGCCTGTCTCTGAAAATACTAATTATAGAGTGGAGTTTGGAGGACATCCTTTTTTTTTTTTTCTATTCATATAAAGGAGTGGAACCCTAAAATATTGTTTGATATCTCTGCATGTATGAGCGAGGCTTCTTTACTGGTGAACTTTTTGGAGCATGGTAAGCAGCAAGGTTTAACTATTTGTATATTTGTTTTCCCTGATGGCTTCCCAGGGAAGTTTGGGCTTCCCTGGTGGCTCAGTTGTAAAGAATCCACCTGCAATGCAGGAAACCTGGGTTCGATCCCTGGGTTGGGAAGATCCAGTGGAGGAGGGCATGGTAACCCACTCTAGTGTTCTTTCTTGGAGAATCGCATGGACAGAGGAGCCGGGCAGGCTGCAGGTCATAGGGTTACAAAGAGTCAGACATGACTGAAGCAACTGGGCACACATGCATGGTTGTTTTCTTTTTAAATGGGACATGTATCTATCAGTCTATGGAGATGCCCAATGTCTTCTGAGATTTCCATAATCCTATTGATAATAGGATTTCCATAATCTCTGTTGATTTATAAATCTTAGTTTTTTTTCTATTGAGTTTATAACACTTATATAAAATGAAGAAATGGATCATTGAAAAAGCAAGAGAGTTCCAGAAAAAAACATCTATTTCTGCTTTATTGACTATGCCAAAGCCTTTGACTGTATGGATCACAATAAACTCTGGAAAATTCTGAAAGATATGGGAATACCAGACCACCTGACCTACCTCTTGAGAAGCCTATATGCAGGTCAGGAAGCAACAGTTCGAATTGGACATGGAACAACAGACTAGTTCCAAATAGGAAAAAGAGTATGTCAAGGCTGTATATTGTCACCCTGCTTATTTAACTTTTATGCAGAGTACGTCATGAGAAATGCTGGGCTAGAGGAAGCACAAGCTGGAATCAAGATTGCCGGGAGAAAGATCAATAACCTCAGATATGCAGATGACAAAACCCTTATGGCAGAAAGTGAAGAGAAACTAAATGGCCTCTTGATGAAAGTTAAAGAGGAGAGTGAAAAAGTTCCTTAAAACTCAATGTTCAGAAAACAAAGATCATGGCATCCGGTCCCATCACTTCATGGGAAACAGATGGGGAAACAGTGTCAGACTTTATTTTTTGGGGCTCCAAAATCACGGCAGATGGTGACTGCAGCCATGAAATTAAAAGATGTTTACTCCTTGGAAGAAAAGTTATGATCAACCTAGATAGCATATTGAAAACAGAGACATTACTCTGCCAACAAAGGTCCATCTAGTCAAGGCTATGGTTTTGCCAGTGGTCATGTATGGATGTGAGTGTTGTACTGTGAAGAAAGCTGAGTGCTGAAGAATTGATGCTTTTTAACTGTGGTGTTGGAGAAGACTCTTGGGAGTCCCTTGGACTGCAAGGAGATCCAACCAGTCCATTCTGAAGGAGATCAACTCTGGGATTTCTTTGGAAGGACTGATGCTGAAGCTGAAATTCCAGTACTTTGGCCACCTCATGTGAAGAGTTGACTCATTGGAAAAGACCTTGATGTTGGGAAGGATTAGAGGCAGGAGGAGAAGGGGACGATAGAGGATGAGATGGCTGGATGGCATCACTGACTTGATGGACGTGAATCTGAGTGGACCCCGGGAGTTGGTGATGAACAGAGAGGCCTGGCATGCTGTGATTCATGGGGTCGCAAAGAGTCGGACATGACTGAGCAACTGAACTGAACTGAAGTTTATGTTCAACTTCACTGTCCTTCCACCTGTCAACTTCTGTCAAAAAACTGTTATTTTTATACTGAATCATTTATACCCCTGCAATTCTATTAAATATCTCTGACCACTACCCACTGAAGGTGAAACTAAGCTCTGTCATATACTGCACTTGCTAGTTCATTTGCAGATTGTGTTCACAGTACATATCCAAAATCATTTCATAAAAGGACATTCAAATTTCATGAGATAAGATTTAATACAAAAGATTGATTTTTAAAAGCCTCTGTTGAATGGAATTTCTTCTGTGGTACCAAAGGCCAAAACCAAGTGATCTGTTCATTTTCTGGGTTTATCAGAAGACACTCAGGGCCATGAAAACATCCAAGAATAGCCAAGATAATCTTGAAACAGAACAAAGTTGGAGAACTAATATTACTAGATTTTAAGAGAGATGAACTATAAAGGTGTATTAATTAAAACAGTGGGTTTTGGTACCAATGGCATCAAGTTGATTATATTTATATGTATTTTATATATACATATATATGTATAAATTGATATTCATAGTAAAATATTTACCTTAATTGTGAAAAATTTGACTCTTCAGTGTGGTGGGAGAAATGATGTCTTTTCAATGCATATTTCATACATTAATTGTAGAGCTACATGGAAAAATTGTAACTTGACTCCTATCTTACAGTTACTGAAAAGAAATCTGAAGTGATTATAGATCTACATGTGAAAGGTAAAAAAGATAAATAAGTGACACATGTAAAAGAATTCCTTCATGATCTTAAAGTAGGCAAATAACCTTGTATATAACAACATAAAGAGCATTATGAAAAGAGTTGTAAATTTTCTAATATTAGAACAAGCATTTCTGCTTATATTAAGTGTGAAAGGAAAGTAAAAAATGTTTGGCAAAGAAGATGTACAAATTGCCAGTAGGTACATGAAAAGATACTCAGCATCATTAGTTTTAGAGAAACACAAATCAGAACTGCAATGGCATACCACTTCCCACCTACTGTGGTAACTATAATTATTTTTAGTAGAAAATAACAAGTGTTGGGAGGATGTGGAGAAATTAGAACAGTAATAAATTGCTGGTAGAAATGTGAAACGCTGTAGCTGTTTGAAAAAAAAAAGTTGACAGTTTCTCAAAAATTAGAGCGTCTATGAGCAGCTCATTGTCAGTCATATACCTAAGAGAACAGAAAGCGTATCTTCCTACAAACATTTGCACGTGAATGTGCACAGCAGCATTATTCATAATAACCCCAAAGTGAAAACAACTCAACTGATGATTGGATAAGCAAAATGTGGTCTATTCATAAATGGCATACTATGTATGTGTGTGCTAAGTTGCTTCAGTCATGTCTGACTTTTTGCGACTCTATGGGCTGTAGACTGCCAGACTCCCCTGTCCATGGGATTCTCCAGTCAAGAATACTGAAGTGGGTTACCATGCCTTCCTCCAGGGGATCTTCCCAATCCAGACATTGAACCAGCGTCTTTTGCGTCTCCTGCATTGGCAGGTGGATTCTTTACCATTCACATCACTTGAGAAGCCCAAATGGTGTACTGCTGCTACTGCTGCTAAGTTGCTTCAGTCGTGTCTCATTCTGTGCAACCCCATAGACAGTAGCCTACCAGGCTCCCCGGTCTGTGGGGTTCTCCAGGCAAGAGTACTGGAGTGGGTTGCCATTTCCTTCTCCAATGCAAGAAAACGAAAAGTGAAAGTGAAGTCGCTCAGTCATGTTGGACTCTTAGCAACCCCATGGACTGCAGCCCACTAGGCTCCTCTGTCCATGGGATTTTTCAGGCAAGAGTGCTGGAGTGGGGTGCCACTGCCTTCTCCAAAATGGTGTACTACTAAGCGACAAAGAAGAATGAAGTACTGACACATTCTACAATGCGGATGAACCTTGGCAACATTATGCTAAGGAAAAGAAGCCAGACATAAAGGACTGTCCATCCTGTATGCTTTAATTTATATGAAATGTCAACTCTATAGAGACAAAAGGTAGACTAGTATTTTTGGCAGAGCTTAGGGGAGCAAGCAGAGAAGGCAATGGCAACTCACTCCAGTACTCTTGCCTAGAGAATCTCCTGGATGGAGGAGCCTGGTAGGCTACAGTCCATGGGGTCACCAAGAGTCAGACACGACTGAGCGACTTCACTTTCGCTTTTCACTTTCATGCACTGGAGAAGGAAATGGCAACCCACTCCAGCGTTCTTGTCTGGAGACTCCCAGGGACAGAGGAGCCTGTTGGGCTGCCGTCTATGGGGTCGCACAGAGTCGGACATGACTGATGTGATATAGCAGCAGCAGCAGGGGAGCGAGAGAATGAAGAGTGAGTGCTAAAGGAGAAGGTTTCTTTTTGGAGTGATGTAAGCATTCTGAAATTAGATAGTGATGATGGCTGCATACTTTATGAATCATAGACATTAAAATGATACAGTTTGTGTTATGTCAATTATATCTCAAAAAAGAGCTACTGAATTGAGGTGAATTGTGTCCTCCCCAAACTCATATGTTGAAATTTGAAGTACTCTAGCACTACAGGATGTAACACTATTTGGAGATAAGATCTTTTAGTAGAGCTTTAGGATGAAAACACTAATTCAAAACATACACGCACCCCAATGTTCATAACAGTTCTATTCACAATAGCCAAGACATGGAAACAACCCAAATGCCAACAACAGATGACTGGTTTAAGATAAGAATCTAATGGAAGCAGAGGAGATTAAGAAGAGGTGGCAAGAATACACAGAAGAATTATACAGAAAAGATCTTAATGACTGGGATAACCCAATAGTTTAGTCACTAACCTAGAGCCAGACATCCTGGAGTGGGAAGTCAAGTGGGCCTTAGGAGCATTATTATGAACAAAGTTGGTTGAGATGATGGAATTCCAGCTGAGCTATTTCAAATCCTAAAAGATGATGCTGTTAAAGTGCTACACTCAGTACGTAAGCAAGTTTGGAAAACTCAGCTCTGGCCACAGGACCAGAAAACATCAGATTTGATTCCAATCCCAAAGAAGGGAAATGCCAAAGAATGTTCAGACCATCATACAGTTGTGCTCATTTAGCATGCTAGTAAGGTTATGCTCAAAACTCATGTTGATGTATGGCAAAACCAATACAATATTGTAAAGTAATTAACCTCCAATAAAAATAAATAATTTTATATTAAAAAAAAGCAGGAAAAAAAATTCTTCAAGCTAGGCTTTAGTAGTACATGAACTGAGAATTTCAAGATGTACAATCTGGGTTTACAAAAGGCAGAGGAACCAGAAATGAAATTGCCAACATTCCTTGGCTCACAGAGAAAGCAAAGGAATTCCAGAAAAACATCTACTTCTGCTTCATTGACTACTCTAAAACCTTTGACAGTGTGGATCACAACAAACTGTGGAAAATTCCTATAGAGATGGGACTACCAGATGACATTACCTGCCTCTTCAGAAGCCTGTAAGCAGGTTAGGAAGCAATAGTTAGAGCTAAACAGGAACAACGGACTGGTTCAAAATTGGGAAAGGAGTATGTTAAGTCTGTATATTGTCACCCTTCTTATTTAACTTCTATGCAGACTACATCATGTGAAATGCCGGACTGGATGAAGCACAAGCTGGAATCAAGATTGCAGGGAGAAATATCAATAAACTCAGATATACAGATGACACCATCCTGATGGCAGAGAGTGATGAGGAGCTAAAGAGCCTCTTGATGAAAGTGAAAGAGGAGCATGAGAAAGCTGACTTAAAACTAAAATCATGGCATTGTTCCCATAAATTCATGGCAAATAGATGGTGGAAAAGTAAAAACAGTAACAGATTTTCTTTTCTTGGGCTCCAGAATCACTGTAGATGGTGATTGCAGCCGTGAAAGGAAAGCTATGACCAACCTAGACAGAATATTAAAAAGCAGAGACATTACTTTGCCAACAAAGGTCCTTATGGTCAAAGCTGTGGTTTTCCAAGTAATCATGTATTCATCTTAAAGTTGGACCATAAAGAAGGCTGAGTTCCAAAGAACTGATGCTTTTGAACTGTGGTGTTGGAGAAGACTCTTGAGAGTCCCTTGGGCTGCAAGGAGGTCCAACCAGTCCATCCTAAAGAAGATCAGTCCTGAGTTTTCATTGGAAGGACTGATGTTGAAAAGGAAACTCCAATACTTTGGCCACCTGATTCGAAGAACTGACCCACTGGAAGACCCCGATGCTGGGAAAGGTTGAAGGCAGGAGGGGAAGGGGGTGACAGAGGATGAGATGACATCATCGACTCAATGGACATGAGTTTGAGTCAAACTCCAGGAGACAGTGAAAGACAGGGAAGCCTGGTTGGTTGCAGTCCATGGGGTTTCAAAGTGTCAGACATGACAGAGTAACTAAACAACGTGTCCATTGAGTTAGTGATGTCATCTAACAATCTCATCCTCTGCCATCACCTTCTGCCCTCAATCTTTTCCAGCATCGGTTTTTTTTTTTTTTTCCAGTGAGTCAGCTCTTCTCATCTGGTGGCAAAAGTATTAGAGCTTCAGCTTCAGCATCAGTCCTTCCAATGAATATTCAGGGTTGATTTCCTTTAGGATTGACTGGTTTGATCTCCTTGTTGTCCAAGGGACTCTCAAAGGTCTTCTCCAGCACCACAGTTTGAAAGCATCAATTCTTCAACTCTCAGCCTTTTTTATGGTCCAGCTCTCATATCTGTACATGATAACTGGAAAAAGATAGCTTTGAGAGGAGTGGTCCCAAGATGGCAGAGGGATAGGATGGGGAGACAAATTTCTCAACCACAAATTCATCAAAAGATCATTTGAACACTTGTCAACTTCCACAAAACAACTTCTGAATGCTGGCAAAGGACACCAGGCACCCAGAAAGGCAGCCCATTCTCTTTGAAAGGAGGTAGGGCACAATATAAAAGACAAAAGGAGAGACAAAAGCATTAGGGATGGAGACCTGTCCTGGGGAGGGAGTCGTGAAGGAGAAGTTTCCACACGGTAGGAAACCTCTCACAGGCGGGTCTGTAGGGAGTTTTGGAGTCTCAGAGGGCAACATAACCAGGAGGAAAAAACAAACAAACAAACAGAATAGTGCTTAACTGCAACTGCCACAGGAGAAGTAGCCCAGATGCTCAAGCCCACCAGCAGTGAGCAGTAGCTGGACAGGGAGGCGTGGGCTACATAATCGTTGCTTAGGGTAAGGACCGGGCCTAAATACCCTGAGGACAATCTGAGGGAGCTAACGTGAGACAGCAACCCAAACTGTGGGATCACCAGAGAGGGGGAAAAAAAAAAAAAAGAAAGAACTTATCTGTGAAAGTGCAAAAGGCTCTAATGTGCAGCCTGGCCCAGTCACAGAACAAAGGATTGAGTGAACACCATAGGAGAGCTAACCAGCTGCATACAGACCCCTCCTCCCCCAACTCCCCCAAGGCAGAGAGGCAGGTGTGTGACAGCCAGAGTCGGAAGGCAAGGGGTTGCTGCAATCTTGGTCCCAGAGACAGCATTTTCCCCAAACTGTGAGCAAGCTCCGAGTTGCTAATCATGTCTTCCTGGGATCCTGGATGGTTGATATCTGCCAAAAGGGTCGCAGCCTCAGATCAGCACCCCAGAGGAGACACATAGCACACTTGAGAAGGTGCTCTTTGGTGCACCCGCAAACCTGGTGGGGACTGGGGAAGTGTTCAAGACACTCTGCCTACCTGGACAGTGAGCTCACCAAGCACCTGGTCTCCTGAGCAGCTCGGACCTGGGAAGGGCACAAAACACATGCCCAGCTGAGTCTCTGCCCTGGCAGAGTACCTGAGAACCTAAATGGCTTAGACCTGGGAAGTGCATGAAACGCAGGGCTCACTTGGGACAGTGCCCTTGCAGAGCACCTTGGAGCCTGAGCAGTCTAGACCCGTAAAGCACATGCTGTTGTGAGCTGTGGCAAACCTAGTGTGTCCATACACTGTGAGCACTCCCCACACACGACAGTGATATTTGTTTGTAGTATTCCTCCCTCCCCACAACACAACTGAACAAGTGAGCCTAAATAAGTGACCACCTTTTTAGGTGTCATCCCCCCTTGTGTCATGGCAGAAATTATACTCTGAAGAAAGTTGCAAAAGGAGGAAGCCAAAAAAACAAAAAAGAGGGAACCTCTCTGGAAGTGACAGGTGCAATATATTAAAACCCTGTAGTTAACACTGACTAAGTATTGGAAGGGGCCGATAGACCTTGAGGACAAGTACAAGCTGGAACAAGGAACTATCTGAAACTAAACTGACCCCACACTGCCCACAACAGCTCCAGAGAAATTCCTAGATATATTTTCACTACTATTACTTTTTAATTTTGTTTTTTAAATTTAAGTTCTTTATTACTTCTTTTAGTTTTTATAACCTACAAAAAAGTTTTTATAACCTTGCAAAAAGACCCTATTTTTAAAGCAACTTTCATATATATTTTAAAATTTTTGTGACTGATTTTGTTTTGTATTTTTTATATTGCATTTTTAAATTTATTTTTTATATTGGATTTTTGAAAGTCTAACCTCTATTTTAGATGTTTAATCTCTGCTTTATGGTATTTGTTATCAATTTTGTACCTTTATGAATCTAATCTTCAGTATCCATTTTCACTTAGGGATGTGATTATGTAATTACTGGCTTGATTGTTCTCGGCCCTTTTGACTCTCCCTTTTCTTCCCCAGGTCACCTTTACCTCTCTCCTCCCTCTTCTCTTCTCTATGTAACTCACCCTGTGCAGGATGCCTCATCTAAACAAAAAAACAAAACAAAAATACAAACCCAATCATCAGCAGACCAGATTACCATCTCACTCAGCCTTGCCATCAGAGAAAAAACAAACAAACAAAACAAACAAACAAAACAAACAAACAAAAAACTCAGCACAAATCTCACTCTATATAAAGATTCTTAGAAAAGTTCAATCTTCCAAGACTGAACCAGGAAGAAACAGAAATTATGGACAACCCAATTACAAGCACTGAAATTGAAGCTGTGATCAAAAATCTCCCCCAAAACAAAACCCCAGGACCAGATGGCTTCACAGGAGAATTCTATCAAACATTTAGCAAAGTGCTAATGCCTGTCCTCCTAAAACTCTTCCAAAAAATTGCAGAGGAAGGAACACTTCCAAACTCATTCTACAAGACCACCATCACCCTGATACCAAAACCAGACAAAGACAATACACACACAAATAACTACAAGCCAATATCACTGAGGAACATTGATGTGAAAATCCTCAACAAAATTTTGCAAAACAGAATTCAACAACAACATCAAAAAGTTTATATATCATGATCAAGTTGGGTTTATTCCAGGAATGCAAGGATTCTTCAATATATGCAAATTGATCAATGTGATACACTATATTGACAAATTGAAAGATAAAAACCACATGATAATCTCAATAGATGCAGAAAAAGCCTTTGACAAAATTCAACATACATTTATGATTAAAGCTCTTCAAAAAATGGGCATAGAAGGAACCTACCTCAACATAGTAAAGGCCATATATGATAAGCCTACAACAAATATTATTCTCAATGGTGAAAAACTGAAATATTCCCCCTAAGATCAGGAACAAGAAGGGGGGTCCACTTTCACCACTATTATTCAACATAGTTGTGGAAGTCCTAGCTATAGCAATCAGAGAAAAAGAGAAATAAAAGGAATTCAGATCAGAAGAGTAGTAAAGCTGTCACTGTTTTCAGATGGTTTGATACTGTACAGAGAAAACCCTAAAGATACCACCAGAAAATTACTAGAGCTAATCAATGAATATAGCAAAGTTGTAGGATATAAAAGTAATACACAGAAATCCCTTGCATTCCTATACACTAACAATGAGAAAACAGAAAGAGAAATTAAGGAAACAATCCCATTCACCATTGTGATGAAAAGAATAGAATACTTAGGAATAAATTTACCTAAAGAAACAAAAGACATATATATATATATATATATATATATATATATATATATATATATATATATATATAAAACTATAAAACACTGATGAAAGAAATCAAAGAGGACACAAATAGATGAAGAAATATACCATATTTGTGGATAAGAAGAATCAATATAGTGAAAATGAGGATACTACCCAAAGCAATCTATAGATTCAATGCAATCCCTATCAAGCTACCAATGGTATTTTTCACATAACCATGAACAAATTATTTCATGATCTGTTTGGAAACACAGAAAACCTTGAACAGCCAAGGAAATCTTGAGAAAGAGCAATGGAACTGGAGGAATCAATGTGCCTGACTTCTGACTATACTACAAAGCTATGGTCATCAAGACAGAATGGTCCTGGCACAAAGACAGAAATATAGACCAATGGAACAAAATAAAAAGCCCAGAGATAAATCCACACACCTATGGATATCTTATTTTTGAAAAAGAAGACAAAAATATTCAGTGGAGAAAAGACAATCTCTATAACAAGTGCTGCTAGGAAAACTGGTTAACCACCTATAGAAGAATGAAACTAGAACACTTTCTAACACCATACACAAAAGTAAACTCAAAATGGATTAAAGATCTAAATGTAAGTTCAGAAACTAGAAAACTCCTAGAGGAAAACATAGGCAGAACACTCTCTGACATGAATCACAGCAAGGTCCTCTATGACCTACCTCCCAGAATAATGGAAATAAAAGAAAATAAACAAATGGGACCTAATTAAAGTTAAAAGCTTTTGCATAGTGAAGGAAACTATAAGCAAGGTGAAAAGACAGCCTTCAGAATGGGAGAAAATAATAGCTAACAAAGCAATTGACAAAGAATTAATCTCAAAAATATGAAAGCAGCTCATGCAGCTCAATACAGGAAACATAAATAACCCAATCAAAAAAATGGGCCAAAGAACTAAATAGACATTTCTCCAAAGAAGACATACAGATAGCTAATAAACACATGAAAAGATGCTCAACATCATTCATTATCAGAGAAATGAAATCAAAACCACAATGTGAGGTACCATCTCACTCTGGTCAGAATGCTGCTGCTGCTGCTAAGTCACTTCAGTCATGTCCGACTCTGTGTGACCCCATAGACAGCAGCCCACCAGGCTCCACAATCCCAGGAATTCTCCAGGCACGAACACTGTAGTGGGTTGCCATTGCCTTCTCCAGTGAATGAAAGTGAAAAGTGAAAGTGAAGTCGTTCAGTCATGTCTGACTCTTTGAGACCCCATGGACTGCAGCCTACCAGGCTCCTCCGTCCATGGGATATTCCAGGCAAGAGTACTGGAGTGGGTTGTCATTGCACTCTCCATCTGGTCAGAATGGCTTCTATCAAAAAGTCTACAAACAATAAATGCTGGAGAGGGTGTGGGGAAAAAGGAACCCTCTTACACTGTTGGTGGGAATGCAAACTAGTACAACCACTATGGAGAACAGCATGGTGATTCCTTAAAAAGCTGGAAATAGAACTGCCATAGGACCCAGCAATCTCACTGCTGGGCACACACACCAAGGAAACTAGAGTTGAAAGAGACAGGTGTACCCCAATGTTCATCACAACACTGTTTACAATAGCTAGGACATGAAAGCAACCTAGATGTCCATTGGTGGACAAATGGATAAGAAAGCTGTGGCACATATACACAATGGAAAATTATTCAGCTATTAAACAGAACACATTTGAGTCAGTTCTAATGAGGAGGATGAAACTGGAGCCTTTTGTACAGAGTGAAATAAGTCAGAAAGGGAAACATCAATACACTGCTGCTGCTGCTGCTAAGTCACTTCAGTTGTGTCCGACTCTATGCGACCCCATAGATGGCAGCCCACCAGGCTTCCCTCTCCCTGGGATTCTCCAGGCAAGAACACTGGAATGGTCTGCCATTTCTGTCTCCAATGCATGAAAGTGAAAAGCGAAAGTGAAGTCGTTCAGTCGTGCCAGAATCTCAGCGACCCCATGAACTGCAGCCTACCAGGCTCCTTCGTCCATGGGATTTTCCAGGAAAGAGTACTGGAGTGGGTTGCCATTGCCTTCTCCGATCAATACACTATATTAATGTACATATATCGAATTTAGAAAGATTGTAACAATGATCTTATATGCAAGACAGCAAAAGAGACACAGATATAAAGAACAGACTTTTGGCCTCTGTGGGAGAAGGCGAAGGAGGGATGATTTGAGAGAATAGCTTTGAAACATGTATATTACCATATGTGAAACAGATGAACAGCCCAAGTTCAATGCATGAAACAGGGCACTCAATGCTGGTGCACTGGGACAACCCAGAGGGATAGAATGAGAAGGGAGGTGGAAGGGGTTTAGATGCATGACTAATTCATCTCAATGTATGGCAAAAACCACCACAATATTGTAAAGTAATTAGCTTCCAATTATAATAAATAAATTAATTAAAAACACGTAGCATTGACTACAAGGACCTTTTGAGCAAAGTGATGTCTCTGATTTTTAATACACTCTCTAGGTTTGATTTAGATATAATGTGTGTGGAGAGTTCACATCAGCTCCACTGTTATTACTCTCTACTCAATGTCAGTATTTACAGAATTGAAAAATGTTAAGAGGAAGCTCAGATTAAAGAGAAGATCATATGCTCTGAAAACAAAAATCATTTGCTTATATAAGCATAAGAAATGTAGAAAGATACCATCAAGCTCTGCATATAGAACAGAGATCAATCACATGTTCAAAGTTAGGCAGAGGTCAAGTTTCCAAATTTCAAAATCATCACAGTGAATGCAGTATTGAGATTATTTTATCTTAGTGAGTAACAGCCTCATCAGAACACGTGGAAATTCAAATGTTCCCTTCTGAGCATTGCTGTTTAGTACTGAAGCAGTTCTATACACTGGATGCTTTTGATAAAAGCTGAATCTACTCATCTGAGCCAGCTGTACTTCATCAACATATAAAAAGACTACAGGGATAAACACTCAGCCTCTCTGGCTAACACAGCCCACCCCTAATCCATTCCTAAACTGGAACAAAGGTTAGTTACTGAGAAATCTCTTGGAATCAAACTAATAGGACATTGGGGCCTATCCTATAATTGCTCTGTGCGCCTAAGTCATTATACATATACTTTAAATAGTATTGTTCTCTTTAAGACTAAAGATCACTGGGTTTTTCACCTCTTCCCTTTCCCTCGCACTCTACATCTAATCAGTTATATAATTTAGTTGCTTCTTCCTTTGAAATGTTTTTAATATAATGGAAAAAATATTCATGTTAAGATTATAGGGGTGTTTCTATAATATAGGCTATTTTATTTGTTACTCCAATTCCAACAATTATTTGACCTAAAATGGACCTTTGGTCCGTTGTTTTTTACTTGCTATTATTCTCTACCTCTCTTTTGAAAGTCTTTTCAAACAATGTTCAAGAGAGATTAAACTAAGAAGATTGAAACATGTATAATATCATAGAAGAAATGAATCACCAGTCCAGGTTCGATGCGTGATACAGGATGTTCGGGGCTGGTGCACTGGGATGACCCAGAGGGATGGTACGGGGAGGGAGGGGGGAGGGGGTTTCAGGACGGGGAACACGTGTACACCCATGGCGGATTCATGTTGATGTATGGCAAAACCAATACAATATTGTAAAGTAATTAGTCTCCAATTAAGATAAATACATTTAAATTAAAACAAGGCTGAGAGTGCATAAAATGAAATGATTATAGAGATCAACAATAGAATCTAAATATATCTCAAATTCTTTCATGTTTAACATTTACCACTATTACCCTGAACTGAGACATTATCAATTCTAGCCTAGAATACTCCAAAAGGCTTCCATTCTTGTGCCTCCTGGTAGCCATGGAGAGCTATTGGGGTTGTTCCTCTGTTTAAAATTCTTAATTAGATTCCCTTCATAGACTAAGCTACATCAGGGCTTAGAAAGCCTTACGTGATCTAATGCTCTTCTTGCATCTCCATCAGTGCTTTAAAAAGGCTGGTCTTCTGGCTTCTGCTATTTCTGGCAAGGAGTTAGCAATCATTCAGAGTGTTCTCTGTATATAAATAATATTTTCTCTAGATGCTATGAAAAATTTTATCTTTGGTTTGTAGTTGCTTGAATATAATGTCCCTAGACATGGTTTGCACATCTTGAATCTGTAAATACACCCTCTTACACTAACTTCAGAAATTTTAAATCATTATTTTTCCAAGTAATTTGTCTGCCTTAGCTTTCTTTTCTTGCTTTATGATACTCTAATTACACGTATATTAGACCTTTTCATATTTTTCTACGAGTCCCTGAGACTCTATTTTTTACACATCAATATTTTTTCTCTTATCTTAAGGTTGGGTAATTTCCATTAATGTATCCTTTGTAGGATAAGGGAGTTAGAGAAGGCAAGGTTCAGAAAAAGAACGAGACGAGCACTTTACAGGAACAGATCACCTTTAATGAGGTGAGAAGGGGCAGCAGTCAGATTAGTGAGCTGCTGCACTAACCCAAGAAAAGAGTAAGTATATATAGGCATATATGTGGAAAGCTACTGTCTTAAGGGGGCCTGTTCTTCTCCAAGGTTCTTAGGAGTAGTTATCTCTTAAACAGCTGGGGCAAGGAATTGTGGCGATTGGCCAGGGGCTTGACTGGCTGGGAGCTGAGCATAATCAACCTTAATGTCCATTATTTTCTTCAGGTGAGAGAGTTTTTGTTTTGCGTAGAATGGTGCGGAGGACCTGGAGGGGAGTTTTAACTTCAGGCTATTTTGAGCCATATAACTTTCCTTCATCCTTAAGTTCATTGATTCTTTCATCTGTCATTAAGGTCCTCCAGTAATGTTTTAAAGATGGTATTTTTCAGTTTTAGAATTTCTCTTGGTGGTTTTGTATAGTTTCTGCTTTTCTACTGAAATTTATGTTTCCACTCTTTAATAAGCTTATATTCCTTTTCATCATTGAGCATAGTTTTTGTAGCTATCTCTAGATCTTTATTTACTTATTCCAGCATTTAGATAATCTTGAGGAGAGTTTTTTGACTTTTTTCCCCTTAAGAATGGTTCAGGCTTTCTAGTTTCTTCATGGCAAATAATTTTGGACTGTATACTGGTCATTGTGAATGGATTCTGTTATTTCCCTCCAAAAGATGGGTTAAGGTTTGTTGGTTTAAGCATGTAATTAACTTAGTTGGACTCAAACTGAAAATTCTGTCTTGGATAGCAGCTCAAAGCTTTGTTCAGTTCTTTTACCCTTAGCTGGGCTGTTTTCACTAAGTGATTAGAGATCAGCCAGAGATGGGCAGGTTTTACAGACAGGAAGGTCTCCCCCTCTTTTGGCTCCTTAATTTTTAGCCCTTCATTTTCTAGTGGCTCTTATTGCCAGAATGTCTGCTGATTTTCTATAAAGAAAATCAGGCCAAATGCAGTCTTCTCTGAAGTTAACAGCCTTCACAAATGGAAACTTGCTCTATGCTGCTTCCTTCTTCTAGTAGCTATTGCTCTCTAGAATGTATCCACTGAGGTTCACTCTCTAGTCCCTTTAGGTAGGTACTCCTTGCCTCCCTGTCTTGCTCAGAGTTCATACTAGTTATCTGTGAGGGAGTAGAATCATAGAAGCTTACACAGCTGTACTGAAAATAGAACTCTCCATACTCTTACATACATTCAGTCAAGTTTGCAGGACATGTTCTCTCTTTCAAGAAATATTTCTGCTGGGTATTTGCACGGTTTACTCTCCATATTTAATTCAAGTCTTCACTAAGGTGTCAATTATTCAGAAAGAACGTCCTTGGACAAATTGTTTAATATATGCTGCTCATTGCTCCTGAGACATTACTATCTTCCAATTTACCCTGCATTATTTTATTTCACAGTACTTATCTTTCTGACTTCATGATATGCTTTAATTTTTCTTTTGCCGATATTGATCTTTCTTACTAGACCATAAACTCTAGGAGTATTGAAATTTTTGTCTGCCTTGAGTAGTGTTGCACCCACAGCACCCAGAAGAGATTTTGGCTCATTATTGGGGTTCAATAAACACTTGTTGAATTGACAGCTCATGCTAGATAGTTAAAAATAAATCTACACACAAATATGCTTAATTGATTTTTGATGAAAGCAATAGCAAGCCAATGGAGAAAAGGTAGCCTGTTTGACAAATTGTGCTAGAGCAACTGGACATCTATTGGCAAAAAATGAACTTTGATCTAAACTTCCCACTTTACATAAAAATTAACTCAAAATGAATCCTGACTTAAATGTCAAACATAAAATTTAAAAAAATTTTTATGAAAATGTGCAGGAGATACAATATGGAATAGAAGACTTATATGCAATATGTAAAACTATAGCACTTTTAGAAAAAAAAAATAGGAGACCTTCTTGGGATATAAGGCAAGGGAAATATTTCAGGCTTGACACCAAAAGACATAAAAGGAAATTCATAAAAGTAAAGTTGATAAGCTGGACCTCATTAAAATGAGAAGCTTTTCTCTGCAATATACCATGTGAAGGGATGAAAGACAAGCTACAATCTTTTGAATCATATATCTGACTAGAACTAATATGCCAGCAAAACTGGAAAACTAAGCAGTGGCTGCAGAACTGGAAAACGTCAGTTTTCATTCCAATCCCCCAAGAGGGCAATGACAAAGAATGTCCAAACCACTGTACAATTCAGAGAAGGCAATGGCACCCCACTCCAGTACTCTTGCCTGGAAAATCACATGGACAGAGGAGCCTGGAAGGCTGCAGTCCATGGGGTTGCTGAGGGTCGGACAAGACTGAGCTTTTCACTTTCACTTTCACTGTACAATTACACTCATTTCTCATGCTAGCAAAGTACTGATTAAAATCCTTCAAGCTAGGTTTCAACAGTATGGAAACCAAGAACTTCCATATATGCAAGCTGGATTTAGAAAAGGCAGAGGAACCAGAAATCAAATTGCCAACATCTGTTGGATCATAGCAAAAACTAGAGAATTTCAGTAAAATATCTACTTCAGCTTCATTGACTACTCTAAAGCCTTTGACTGTGAGAATCACAACAAACTGTGGAAAGTTCTTCAAGAGATGGGAATACCAGACCACTTTACCTGTGAAACCTGTGTGCAGGTCAGGAAGCAACAGTTAGAACAAGACATGAAACAACAGATTGGTTCAAAATTGGGAAAAGAGTATGTCAAGAATGTATATTGTCACCCTGTTTATTTAACTTCTATGCAGACTACATCATGTGAAATGCCAGGCTGGATGAAGCTCAAGCTGGAACCAAGACTGGGGAGAAATATCAGTAACCTCAGATATGCAGATGACACCATTCTTATGGCAGAAAGTGAAGAGGTGGTAAGCCTCTTGATGAAAGTGAAAGTTAGTCACTCAGTGTCTGACTCTTTGCAACCCCATGGACTGGGGTCCTCTGTACATGGGATTTTCCAGGCAAGAGTACTGGAGCGGGTTGCCATTTCCTTTTCCAGAGGATCTTCCCCACCTAGGGATTGAACCCAGATCTCCAATATTGAAGGGAAGTATTGATGAAAGTGGAAGAGCTGGCTTAAAACTCAACATTCGTAAAACAAAGATCATGGCATCTGGTTCCATCACTTTATAGCAAATAGATGGGGAAACAATGGAAACAATGGCAGATTTTATTTTCTTGTGACTGCATCCATGAAATGAAAAGATGCTTGCTCCTTGGAAGAAAAGCAATGACCAATCTAGACTGCATATAAAAAATAGAGCATTACTTTGCCTACAAATATCTATGTAATCAGAGCTATGGTTTTTCCAGTAGTCATGTATGGATGTGAGACCTGGACGATTAAAAAGCTGAATGCCAAAGGATTGATGCATTTGAACTGTGGTGTTGGAGAAGACTCTTGAGAGTCCCTTGGACTGCAAGGAGATCAAACCAGTCAATCCTAAAGGAAATCAACCCTGAATATTCATTGGAAGGACTGATGCTGAAGCTAAAACTTCAATACTTTAGCCACCTGACTCAAAGAACTGACTCATCTGAAAAGACCCTGATACTGAGAAAGATTGAGGGCAGGAGGAGAAGGGGATGACAGAGGAGGAGATGGCTGGATGGCATCACTGACTCAATGGACATGAGTTTGAGCAAGCTCTGGGAGATGGTGAAGGACAGGGAAGCCTGGTATGCTGCAGTCCATGAGGTCACAAAGGTTTGGACATGACTGAGTGACTGAACAATAACAACGACAACAATATCTAGAATAAAGGATTCTCAAAACGTAACAGTGGAAAACAAAATAGTTAGGAAATGGGCAAAAATCATGAAGAAACTAAAGAGACATATAAATGGCAAATTAGCACAAGAAAAGTTGTTCAACATCATTACCTATTAAGGAAATGCAAATTAAGACCACAAGCTATTACTGCACACTTATTAGAATGGCTAAAATAAAAAATGGTGACAACATCAAATTCTGGCAAGAATGTTCACCATCATTAGGTGAACACTGTGATACATCTGTGCCATGGAATACCACTCAGCAATTAAAAGGAAAAGACTGTTGACGTGTACAAAAACTTGAATGGATGTCAAAGGAATTATGTTGAATGAAAGAAATCTAATACCCAAAGATTTTACTGTACATTCTATTTATGCAACAGTTTTAAAATGACAAAGTTTTAGAAATGGAAACCAGATTAGTGGTTGCCAGGGTTGAGGAATAAGGAGATAGCCAAGAAAGAGGTGGGTGTGGCTATAAAAATTCCTTGTGATAATGGAATTGTTCTGGATTTTGATTGTGGCAGTGGATACACCAACTTACATATATGATAAAACAGTACAGAACTGACTAAATTCACACACAAGTATAACCATTTGAATAACATGAGTGGGTTGCATCAATATCATCCATTTAGTGGCTCTTTAGGAGATGAATCTTGGTTCAGCCATTAGTTTTTTGTAAATTTTTGGCAAGTGTTAACATTTCTCAATTAAAATTACTTATGAAACTTGGTTGGCACAGAGTAAGGGCTTAATAGATAGAAGTGAGAATTCAAAATTGTCTTCTAGTGGATGTTCTAAATTGCTTTTTTTCCTAACTAATATTTGGTAATATCTTGGATTCTCTTTCTAAATGAAAGCAAATTCATGGTGAAAGTGTTTGTTTTCCTTCATTTCTGGTAAGGCTGAAATTTGGCTGTAATGTGATCAGTATTACACCATAATTTACATAGCCCTGGTGAGAGTCAGCACTTTGGATTTTGAACACTTAAAAAAAAACTCTTTACCCACAGCTGAACTTGCTGGGAAGTTCATTTTTCAGGCATTTCCCAAAACTCATTGCCTTCTTTTAATAAACATCAGTATATTTCCAGTTATTACTTACATTAAAGATGAAAATTATGCAGGTAAACCCTTGTCTTTCGCTGCCTTTGTCAGAAATGTAACACAGGACTGGATGTGTCTTTTGGTTGATAAAATACATCTGAATATTCTTAAGGTCTTCTGGAACCTTTCTCTCTTCATATTTAACCACTCACGACCACTTCATTATTCAGGATTTCAGGCACCACTCTTCCCTCTTCTAACAGATTAGAAAGGCACCAAAGGATGACTCATTAAGTGTCTTAGGTAAAGCAGCAATAACTACAAGGAAGGTCTCACTCAAATATTGTCTGAGTACTATTTTCAGTTCAGTTCAGTCACTCAGTCATATCCGACTCTTTGCGACCCCATGGACTGCAGCAATCCAGGCCTCCCTGTCCATTACCAACTCCTGGAGTTTGCTAAAACTCATGTCCATCGAACTGGTGACGTCATCAAACCATCTTATCTTCTGACATCCCCTTTTCCTCCTGCCTTCAATCTTTCCCAGTATCAGGGACTTTTCAAATGAGTCAGTTCTTCCCATCAGGTGGCCAAAGTACTGGAGTTTCAGCTTCAACATCAGTCCTTCCAATGAATATTCAGGACTGATTTCCTTTAGGATGGACTGGTTGGATCTCCTTGCAGTCCAAGGGACTCTCAAGAGTCTTCTCCAACACCGCAGTTCAAAAACATCAATTCTCCAGCACTCAGCTTTCTTTGTAGTTCAACTCTGACATCCATATATGACTACTGGGAAAACCATAGCTTTGACTAGATGGACCTTGGCAAAGTAATGTCTCTGCTTTTGAATATGCTGTCTAGGTTTGTCATAACTTTTATTCCAAGGAGCAAGCATCTTTTAATTTCATGGCTGCAGTCACCATCTGAAGTGATTTTAGAGTCCCCCCCAAAATAAAGTCCGTCACTGTTTCCCCATCTATTTGCTATGAAGTTATGGGACCAGGTGCCATGAACTTAGTTTTCTGAATGTTGAGTTTTAAGCCAATTTTTTCACTCTCCTCTTTCACTTTCATCAAGAGGCTTTTTAGCTCCTCTTCACTTTCTGCCATAAGGGTGGTGTCATCTGCATATCTGAGGTTCTTGATATTTCTCCTGGCAATCTTGATTCCAGCTTGTACTTCATCCAGCTCAGCGTTTCTCATGATGTACTCTGCATATAAGTTAAATAAGCAGGGTGACAATATACAGCCTTGATGTACTCCTTTTCCTATTTGGAACCAGTCTGTTGTTCCATGTCCAGTTCTAACTGTTGGTTCCTGACCTGCATACATATTTCTCAGGAGGCAGCTCAGGTGATCTGGTATTCCCAGCTCTTTAAGAATGTTCCAGAGTTTGTTGTGGTCTACACAGTCAAAGGCACTGGCATAGTCAATAAAGTGGAAGTAGATGTTTTTCTGGAACTCTCTTGCTTTTTTGATAATCTAACAGATGTTGGCAATTTGATCTCTGGCTCCTCTGCCTTTTCTTTCTTTTTCTTTTTAATTTTATTTTTACTTTATTTTACTTGACAATACTGTATTGGTTTTGCCATACATTGACATAAATCCACCATGGATGTATACGAGCTCCCAATCCTGAATCCCCATTCCATCTCCCACCCCATATCATCTCTCTGGATCCTCTGCCTTTTCTAAATCCAGCTTGAACATCTGGAAGTTCACAGTTCATGTTCTGTTGAAGCCTGGCTTGGAAAATTTTGAGCATTATTTTCCTAGTGCGTGAGATGAGTGCAATTGTGTGGTAGTTTGAGCATTTTTTGGCATTGCCTTTCTTTGGAAGAGTGATATTTTCAAGCCCATTTATATTCCTGAGTCTTACCATGCTTGTCTTTCCTCACTGGGCTTTAGAACTTCAGGAACTAAACAACTTTCTCCAAGAGGTTCTGTTTTTTAAAATTTAGTATTACTATTGTCAGTCCAAACTAATAATCAAAGTCACAACTTTTCCTAATAGTTAGTGCTTTTCAGGAATGGCTTCCTCTCTCACTAGTACCCAAGCTCCACTGGACTTAATGCTCAGCTTGAACTAACTCAAGTTTTGCTTTGAGAATTGTGGAGAATTCCACTCTGAACCAAAGTGCCTTAAAAACAAAACAAACAAACAAACAAAAAACCCTTATTTATCTTGTCGCTCAGAAATTAATCATTTACATTTCAAGAGAGCAATATCCAGTCCTAGCACAATAAATAAATAAATAAATAAAGATTGGAGTTACGGTTTCTAAATACTCTCAGAGTTCTAAATACTCTCAGAAGTCCCACTTGCTTGTGGTATCAGATCTTGATGATAATATTGAGTTTTCTCATGCCCTTTGACTCAGTTGATTGCAAAAGTCCTAATTCTGCCCTGTTCTACCCAGTTTCTTCCTAACTGAGGAGAAAGAAGCTCTCAGTTCAGAGTTTTGACCTGTATTTCTGTTTACACTGGGGTTTTGCTGACTATTGTGCAGCTGAACTCATTTGGAGAGTGCTGCTGCTAACTCCCTCTCTTCCTTCCATATATTTTCAGGTGCAACCTGTGATCTTTGAGCTTCCGTTGGTCACAATTGTCAACACTTACCATGAAGCCTGTGTCAGGGAGAAAGTCCCCAGTTCTGTACCTCCATGGGATTCTGACCGTGCTCCTCTGCCCGGACAGCTTACAAGGTGAGTAAAATAGCTGCGGATTCTCAGGTCCCAGAAAAGCAATTAGAAAAGTGTTCAATTAATGGCAAGAAGGTAGTTAAACCAATCAATTGCAAATATATTCATTCCATATTAGGAATTTAAAAAGTATGATCAAATTGAAATGTTTTATATTACTTTGTGGGAGGTATAATAACTTGTTTTACTAATGTCAATTTCAGTTAACAAATTGCTTTACCAATGTTATAATAAATTGTTTATTAACTTCTATTTTATTAATGGAACAACTAAATTCCCAAATATTTTCAAAAATTTTTTTTAGTACTTTTATATTTATATTATTATTATTATTATTATTATTATTATTATTATTAGAGAAACAGCTGTTTTGTATGAATTCCTAGGGGTCTGCACTAGTAAACAGATAATGAATTGTGGGAATAAAATGAACAGAAGGGGGAACATGGTCAACAGTATTGTAATAGCCTTGTATGATGACAGATAGTAACTAGATTATCATGGTGAGCATTTATAAAGGGCTTCCCTGCTGGTTCAGATGGTAAAGAATCTGCTTGCAATGCAGAAGATGCAAGTTCCATCCCAGGGTCGGGAAGATCCCCTGGGGAAGGAAATGGCAACCCACTCCAGTATTCTTGCCTGGGAAATCCCATGGACAGAGGAGCCTAGTGAACTACAGTCCATGGAGTCACAAAGAGTTGGACATGACTGAGCAATAGAACATGCATGCATTTTATGAGGTAAATAAATGTGTTGTACACCTAGATTGAACATAATATTGAGGTTGATTATGTTTCAATTAAAAAAAAGAATAAACTGCAAATAACATTACTTTCATAATTATACATAAATATGAACTCACAAATGCTTGTAATTTCTTAATTTTTAAATTAGTTTATTACCTTCAGAGATAATTTTTTTTCCTAATCCATTGGCATGTTATTGCCATCTCTTAAGTAAATTTGAAATTGTAACTTTTACCACAAATTCTGAGAAAATTAACTAGAATCTTAAGTCATAAGTTATATGTTAAAAAGCTCTCTGTAAATGACATTTTATATATATAAAGTTTTATTTTTTGCAGTTTGGTAATGTTTATAAATTAATCAGCATTGAGAAGATTTGATAGCACCTGTAGGACTCTGTGGAGAAATGTGACTAGAGCATTTAGTTGTGCTTTATATAAATACAATCTGTGCATTAAAGGTGATTTTTTTAATCAGAAAATGTGATTTCTTTTTTCCTATTGATAACTTAAAATATGTACAAAGCTTCAAATACTTATTACTCAGATTCAGCAATTATCAACTCATGACCATTCTTGTTTTAACCATATCCACATCCATTTTGCCCAGTCTAAGCTATTTAGATGGAAATCTTGGATATTACTTCTGAATATTTTAGCATGTATCTCTAAAAGATAGGCATTCTTTCTTAAAAGCTATGATAAACCATTATCATAGGTAAAATTAAGTAATAATTACATAATATCAAGTATCTAGTTTTCAAATTTTCCTGATTGTCTTATTTATAAATGTTTTTGTACCTTTATTTATTCAAATTAGAATCCAAGTAAGGTCTACACATCACAATTGATTCATACTCCTCTTGAGTTTCTTTTAATGTATAGATTTTTTTTTCTTATATGATTTTTCTTTTGTCTAAGTTAGTTTCTAAAGAGGATATGGTGGTATCATTATTTTGGAGGCTTCTTCCACAAAAAGATGAAAATAATTGAGAGACGGCTAAAAAAGTCAATATAGGATTATAAACTTCTTCAAGTGTTTGCCTAGGAATTGGACCTGATGATTTTTTTAAATTTATTTAGCAAGTAATAGATTCTCTTTCGTGCATGTGTGTGTGTGTGTCTCTGTGTGTGGTGTATTTATTCTACCAACCTTCCACGTTCATCTTTGAATTTCTATTTCTATTGGGTAAGTCAGTAAAGAAAGGCCATATATCATTGGTCAAGAAGTCTTGTGAGCTATTCATTTATCTTTTGAATAAACTCATTCCTTTTCATTTCCTTAATTCCTCCATTGTTTATGGAATTATGCCTTTAACCCAGCCTATTGTTTAAAACCTGTCATAATCTGATCCCAGCTTCATAGCTTATGTCTCACACTTCTCCCCTATGTGTTTCTCTAGTCAAACTAGCCTATTAACCAACCATAAAGATTCCCATGTGATTTGCTCCCTCTCATTGTTGCTAACATAATTGCCCCTCAATATAAAATGCCTCATAATGCAGCTAACTATCCAATTCCAAGTCCTGCCCCTAGGAGGCATTTTCCTGGCATATTTAATGCATGGGATTCTCTCTCCCTCTTCTTATAATACATATTTTCTGCTTTCTTTTGACAAATACCATACTCTGCCTGCTATTTTGATGTAATTATTTATATGCCATCCTCACTATTTTAACGAGGCTCCAATGTGCTCCTTAATATTCTCCATGGAGTTTAGTGCAACAGTCTTATGTCTATTGTGTTAATAAAAATTTATTTCACGTGAGCCTCAGGAAGGGCTATACTTGAGCTCTAGACTTCCTGTATACGTAACATCGCCTTCTCACAAATATCTGTTTGGGAACTGCCTCTCTCAGAAGAACATTCTAAGTGTCTGTAGTGTGGAGAGGTATGAAATGTGCTCCCTGCCCTCAAGATGCAAAAGGAGAATAAAGATCTGTCCATCTACTTATCTAACTGTCAGCTCAGATATGCACACACACATACCCCACAATATAACTGCCAAACCAGTGAGACAGAAAATAGAATGTCTTTAACAGATTTGAAGACTTGTACTTCATTGTGTGATTTATTTTCTTAATCTTTCTATTTATACTTTATTGATTAGATTAGTCTGTTCCTTCTTCTGTAAATGAGGTTGACAATGACACTCAAGTAAGGTTTCTTTGTTTTTGTTTTTGTTTTAAATTAAATGGGATGTTGTAAGTGAAGTGCTTAACACAGTGCTTAGGACATAGATAGATACACCTGTTATTGCTAACAAGAAATGTAGTTCAGAGAAACCAAAGATTGCTGTGTGCCAGAGTTGGTCAGGTACATTCACAAATGTGATAATGTGATTTGAAAGAAAAAAAATATTTTTTGGTCATTTGGTCATTCAGAAAATGTGTATTTGTTTTTTGTCTACGGTTCCTGGCTCACAGCTCCCAACATTCTGATAATATCCTAAGTAAAGATGATGAAAAAGTTGTCTAAGGAACTAATTTCGGAACCCCAACTAAAGATGGGTGCTCAAGTCGCTTCAGTCGTGTTTGACTCTTTGGACTGTAGCCCGCAAGGCTCCTCTTTTCCTGGATTTCTCTAGGCAGGAATACTGGAGTGGTTGCCATGCTCTCCTCCAGGGGGTCTTCCTGACCCAGGGATCGAAACCATGTCTCCTGTGTCTCCTGCATAGCAAGCGGATTCTTGACCACTGAATCATGAGTAAGCCCAAAGATGGGCACTGGTTGCTAATCATATGATTAGAGGGTTGGAATTATCAGTCTTACCCTCTGCCTCTGGTGAGGAGGCAGGGGCTGGAGGCTGAATCAGTTGCTAATGACCAATGTTTTTATTAGCCATGCCTATGTGATAAAGCCTCCATAAAACCCCCAAAACATGGGACTTAGAGAGCTTCTGGTTGGTGAATATGTAGAGGTGCAGGGAAAACTGGCCTTTCTGGAGATGGCATGGAAGCTCTGTGCCCCTTTCACACACTTTGCCCTTTGCATCTCTTCCGTACGGCTGTTCCTGTGTTCTATCCTTTTACAATAAATATGGTAAGTGAAATATTTCTCTGATTTCTGTGAGGTGCTCTAGAAAATTCAGTGAACCCAGGTTTACTCTATGGCTTTAATCTTTTATTTATAGAAGACACAAAATTATGAAAGCTTTCCAAGTACCAATAAACCTAACATCTGTTTCTTAAAATGATGTGTATTTATCAATATTTTAAAATTATTAACTAAATCCTCCAAGGCTTTGTTAAATTTGATATAATGTCTTTGTATAGATTAATGCTTATTTCATTATTAAAGTAATTTCAGAAACCATTTTCTAACATTCTCTTCTATAAAAGGTGCAGAAACACAAAATACTCTTGGGATTGATGGGTTCAGAGGTGGTAAGGTATTCTGGATTTGCACAGTCCCTACAAGTTTTCACAGAACAATGTCTCTTGATCGATCACAGATGTTTCTTTAGTAACTTTAGTTAAAAAGAAAAAAAAAAAAAGACTGACTCTAAACTTTAATTACTGAAAGTCTTCCACTGTCCCCAAGTAGCCCATTCTCTTTGCTGAGGGCAGTGTATTGCCAAGACCATGGTCTGCGTGGAGCAGAACTGCACTGACTCAGTCCCTCCCTTGTGTGACCTTGGGAAAGTACTGTACTTCTCTGTGTTTCCTCATCTATGAAATGAAAATAATAATAATGCCTACCTCATAGGGTTGTTTGGGAGAATTAGATGAGTTAATGTTTGTTAAATGCTTCAAGTACTGTGTGACATTTTATAGTAAATGCTTATACACATTTTGCTAAATATTTAAACTTACTGAAAAAAAATAGTTGTATACGAGGTGAGGATCAGTTCTCTTTCCCTCAGATACCCTTATACGTACCTCCTTTCCTTAATTTCCAGCCACATGGTAATAGAGGAGCACAATATTTCTTTGGTGCTTCCTCCATAGCTCAGTTGGTAAAGAATCTGCCTGCAATGCTGGAGACCCGGGTTCGATCCTTGGGTTGGGAAGATCCCCTGGAGAAGGAAATGGAAACCCAAACAGTATTCTTGCCTGGAGAATCCCATGGACAGGGAAGCCTGGCAGGCTACAGTGCATGAAGTCACAAGAGTTGGACACGACTTAGCGACTAAACCACAACCCAACCACCACATTCCTTCTTTGTGAATTATTCCAATTATCTTATGGGCAATGAAATTGATTGGGAAGGATGAAAGTCTTTCAATAGATCAATTTAGTTGAATGCTGCTTTGTTTAATGTGCTGCTTTGTTTAAACAACAACAACAAAATCCTCTTCTCTCACCATTGAAGGTTGTAGTGCACCACCTGAAGTTAAACATGGACACTTTACATATATTGAAAGAGAAATATTTGGAACGGATGTGGTTGAGTATGAATGTCAGGAAGGATATACTCTTGTTGGAGAGGCTACACTCTCCTGCACATTTTTCAATTGGTCACCACCGGCTCCTCAATGTAAAGGTAATCTAGGTTCTCTTATAGCACTAAGAGATAGAGCTACTGTGTAGTAATTCAGAAGTGACTCTGAGAGAATGTGTCCTCCCAGCCAGAGGTAGAGTTGTCATGAGCATGTGCTTGAGCCTGAGTGAGGTCCACTCAGATTTAATTCCCACATATCCAATAAATGGCACCCTCAAATTCTTATAGAGGCCAGAACTTTTCATGGGAGAGTTGACTGATGGGGTTGACCTCCTTATTGGGTAAGTGACTATTATGGCAGAATAAGGAAAATGTTCCTAAAGTTATTTAAATCATTTCACTCATAATAACTCCAGGAGCTGAGTTACTGGTGCTATTTTTTTTTTTTTTACACAAGAGGAAACTGAGGCAAAAGAGAGGTCCCATAGGGCAGAAGTTAACAGCTCAGAACAAACCCTAAGCTCTCACTTTTTCTCTGCCACTGCAATTCTGTGATGTGGGGCAAGGCATTTAACTTCCCTGTGTCTCAGTTGCCTCGTCTCTAAGGTGGAGATAACCATAGGGCCTCCCTCACAGAGTTGCTGAAAGCTTACACTAAGTGATGTATATATGTGTTTGCACATAGGTGATTCCAGCCAGATCTCCATAAATACTTGCCAGTGTTGGTAGAAGTAGTAATAGTAGTAATGTATCAGTAGCGTAGAAAAGAAAGGTAGAATTCAGCAATATTTTTATCCTTTTTAAACGATATTATTGGTGTTAAAATGTGTTGTATTTAAGATAGCCACAAAGCTAAGAAAATGTGTCTTGATTACAGCTGTATGCCAAAAACCAGAAATATCAAATGGAAAGCTGTCTGTGGAGAAGGATCAATATGTCACCCCTGAAACCGTCACCATCAGGTGTAACCCTGGCTATAGGATGGTTGGTTCCCAGAACATCTTTTGCTCAGAGAACAAATCTTGGAGTCCGGACGTGCCCAAGTGTGAGAAGGTGAGTGACAGCCAATGAATTTTATGTCATATGACACCTCAAAATAAATTAAAGGGAAATGGGATGGTTCATAAAATAGAAAAAGAAATAATATGCCCTAAAGGTCTATTTCAGTTGTGGGGGGGTGAATTTATAAGGTGTCTATTGGCTCTTTCCACCTTACAGTAGGTCATCTCAGGTGTGTGAACAAGAGTCTTATTGACCAGATATCTAGCCTTTGATATTTCCTCCAATAAATTATGTGGTTTTGCTCCATTTCTGGTTGGTCAGCAGAAGTGACATGCTAGTTGTTTTTTGGGGGGATTTCCCTTTTGCTTATACTTCCTCTATGCTTGGCACTGATGCTGATTTATCTAAGAACAGACACAGACTGATCTCTCAGGGAAATATTTTTCTAGGATCCAAAGTATTTTTCTGGAGTTTCCTATCCATCATCAGTCCTGGGGTTGTTCTTCATTTTCCAGTCTTCCTTATGCTATAAGACCTCCTGAAGAAGCACACCCTTTACAAGGATGAGGAAACTTTCTGAAATCATTCTTTTTGTTTCCTCTTTCAGGTACCTGTTGAACTTTGTGAGGCAGTCTTGAAAGGCCAAAAACTCCTAAAGTGTCTCCCGAATGCCTGGGAGGCAAAGGTGGCCCTGGAGTTACATAAATTGTCTCTGGAGATTGAAAAATTGGAGCAAGAAAAACGCAAAAAGGAAATTGCTTGAGGCTTTCTCTTGGATACATGCTCAGGAAAGAAGTTGCAGCAATATACTTCACTGTGCAGGAGAGTTCTCGTCACATTCACACAAAATACAGTATTTTTTACCTTACTAACTTCTATAGTTGTGACTTTCTTTTTTTTTTTTCCTCTCTCTCTTTTTTTTTAATTTAAAATTTTTATTTTTGCTTTATTTTAGTTTGCAATACTGTATTGGTTTTGGCATACATTGACATGAATCCGCCACGGGTGTACATGAGCTCCCAAACATGAACCCCCCTCCTACCTCCCACCCCACATCATCCCTCTGGATCATCCCTGTGCACCAGACCCAAGGATCCTGCATCCTGCATCGTACATAGACTAGCGATTTGTTTCTTACATGATAGTATACATGTTTCAATGCCATCCTCCCGAATCATCCCACCCTCTCCCTCAGAGTCCAAAAGTCCGCTGTACACATCTGTGTCTCTTTTGCTGCCTCGCATACAGGGTCATCATTACCATCTTTCTATATTCCGTATATATGTGTCAGTATACTGTATTGGTGTTTTTCTTTCAGGCTTACTTCACTCTGTATAATTGGCTCCAGTTTCATCCATCTCATTAGAACTGATTCAAATGTATTCTTTTTAATGGCTGAGTAATACTCCATTAGTAGTGACTTTCTTATTCTTTGTTTGGCTGTAGGATCTATAATGATGCTTGTTCCTGATGCTGATAATTCATATCTTCTCTCTTTTTGCTTCCTGACCAGTCTGCCTTGGATTTATCAATTTTATTGATACATGTTTTATGGCTTAGAATGTGGCACTTGCTCAATATTCCATGTATTCTTATAAAGACTGTGTATTGTTGCTGAGTGGTACTCCTTATAAATGTCAGTTAGATAAAGTTGGTTGCTAATATGGTTCCAGTCTTCTCTATCCTGGCTGATTTTCAGTCTTTCTGTTCTGTCAATGATTGGAAGAAGGGGTATCAAAATTCTCTTTTTAGGTTTGTCTATTATTTCCTGTAGCTTTTAGTTTTTGCTTCATATATTTTAAAGTACTATTATTAGGGGCATAAATGTTTAGAATTTGTATCTTCTTGATAACTGACCCTTTTTTATTATATAATAAACTTCTTTATCTTTCATAATGTTCTTTGTTCTCAAATATATTTGAACATAATTTGGTTGATATTAATATAACATATTATCTTTTATTATTCTGTAAATTTCTAGAATAAATTATGAGAGCCAAAATGTATAAATTTCAGTAGCTACATTTAAAAAGTAAAAATAAACATTTGAAATCAGTTTAAATAATATATTTTATTTAACCCAAATTTTCAAAATAGTCATTTTGATATGTAATCAATGTGAAAGTTATTAGCATTGTATTTAACATTCTTTTCTTCATACTACATCCTAAAAATGCAGTATGTGTATGTGTGTATATATATACATACATACTGCATTTAAGTATAGATATATTTAAATGAAAGCACATCTAAATTTGAACTAGCCATATTTGAAATACTCAATAACCACATGTAGCTAATAACTATATTATACAATGCAATTCCAGATTTTCCACAATGTGTATGTTAACAAGTATTAGTACACCTTGCAATCTGGAAGCTGTAAAGAAAAGTGCAGAGAATGAAGTGCCAGGTACAAGACATGAGGATGTTTCTCTATGGATAAATTATACAACATTAAGAAATGCTAGTACTTGAAGTTAAGGAGTAATTGAAATGGAAAAAACTCAATAAATATGCTAATTACTGCAGCTCTTAAAAATTCACATAGTAATGGTATACTACTCAAACTTTAACTATTGAGTTTCTGATTTGGAAACCATTTATATAGTTGTTTACAAATAGTCTGTCTTTTATCCCAAGCCATACAGAATGGCATTTTGTGCTATAGACACCAGTGCAGATTTGGGGAACTAGAGATGATATAGGACATATCTCAGGCTTCTAAAGGGTCCTGTGGGAGTGGAATGAGTCCACTGAGTGGACAGAAAGGAAGGAAAGCCTGAGGAAGCCTGAGGCTTTGAAAAGGAAGCCTGAGGCCTGGGTTGGAGACTGCCCTTTTATGGCAGATGCAAAAAATGGCCACAGATGCTTCCTGTCCTTGTATTTACATCTTTAAGAATCCCTTCAATTTGAGGTAGAAGCTTTCTACATCCTTTGAGTTTGGGCTACTTTGTCATTTGCTTTGGCCAATGGGACAGAAGTAACAAATACATTGTAAGCAGAACCTTGCAAATCACTTTGTGCATTAGGGTTCCCCTTGTTGCTGCTCTTGAAATCCTATGTCCACCATCATGTGAATAAGTCTAGGCTATCTTGCTGGATGATGAGAGATATATGCCCCTTCTTTGTCTCAGCTGAAAGCAGATATGTGAGGCCATGGGAACTAGCCAGTCTCCAGTCAACTTGCCAACTGACTACAGATACCTAAGCTAGGCTAACAGAGACAAGCTGAGCTTGAACCATATCAGGAGGACTTCCCAGAAGAATGCTTGTTTATAAGTAGTTGCTTTAGGTAACTACATTTTGGAACTGTTTTGAAGCAAAAGCCAGTCAAAAAGCTCTTTTAATTAGCTTGCAGTTTGTAAAACTATGCCACAGAAAGGATTAGAGTTATTGGCGGTCATGTCAAGTTATCCACACCAGGCATCTTGCAGGCAGGGCTTATTATACATGGCACAGATTCAGCTTACAAAGGACTGATCTAGGTTTTGAAACATGAGATAATTCCTTTCTTGATTTTTTTGTTGAAGTGGACATTGGTCTGGCTTTTGTGGTAAAGGCAAAATGACAGAAACCTTGGAGGAAGAGACAGGTGTTCACCCAAAGCATTCTTTCCAACACATGGGAGTAAACCTTGACTTGAGAGCAGATGGAAAGTAAGTGTAACAGAGGCTTGTTCTCCTAATGCTGCTACAGACCATCTGATACCAAGAGCTGTTCTCTGTAACGGTGTGAGAGGAACGCCATGAGCGACAGCGCAGACTTCTCCATGGTCCTAATGAATCAGGCCAAGCAAGGAAGCAGGAAACAGGAAGGCTTACAGAGACGCCGCAGGCAATGCCCTGGAAGAACAGTTGCTCTAGGTGAGGGTGCTGAGGGCGATAAGGATATATCTCAAAATAACAATTATATTTTGTCTTCTTCCAATTTGTTTGAGAGAGAATCATGCAGTACATTTGCTGAATAACAAATAATTCTTTGGAGCAAGGTAGCCAAGGGTAGAGAAAATTGTTATCAGAAGAGGTCAGAGAGGATGTTTACTGTACTGACAACGGTTATGTATCTGAAGCATAGGTCATCAGATGGGACCAGAGTACCCAGCACAGTCTTGGAGGAAGAAATGAATCAGGAAACCAACACGATACCTTTAGAAACTGTGCAGCCTAGGAATAAATTTAACCAAGGAGATGAAAAACCTAAGACTATAAGACTTGAGGAAAGAAATGAAAGACAACACAAATAAATGGAAAGGTATATTGTGCTCATGGATTAGTAGAATTAATATCCTTAAAAAGTCTATACTATTCAAAACAATCTACAGACTCAATGCAATCCTTAACAAAATATAGGACTAGAGCAAGTTATATGAAAATTTGTATGGAACTAGAAAAGACCCAGAATAGCCAAAGAAATCTTGAGAAAGAATACAACTGGAGATATCATACTTCCAGACTTGGAACTATACTATAGAATTACAGTAATCAAAATAGTATGATTTTGGCACAAAAACAGACTCATGAATCAGTGGTACAGAATAGAATCCAGAAATAAAACCATGTTCATATGATCACTTAACCTACAACAAAGGAGGTGAGAATATAAAACGGGGAAAAGACAGTCTCTTTAATAAACAGTGTTGGAAAACTGAAGAGCTACATGCTAAAGAATGAATCTATATAATTTTCTTAGATTATGTACCAAAATAAGCTCAAAATGGATTAAAGACTGAAATGTAAGACCAAACGCCATAAAATTCCTAGAAAAACATAGGCAATAACACTTTGACATCAGTTTTAGTGATAGTTTTTTGTATATATCTTCTTAGGCAAGGAAAATAAAATAAAAAATGAACAAATGGGACTACATCAAGCTAAAAAGCTTTTCATAGCAAAGAAAATCACCAACAAAATGAAAAGGTGAAAATATATTGGCAAATGATACATTTGATTAGGGGTTTATATCTAAAATATATAAACTGTCCATAAATCTCAATTTCAACAAAACAGAACAAAGTAGACAGACAACTTGAATAGATGTTCTTTCCAAAGAAGGCATACAAATGACCAACATGAAAATATGCTCAACATAACTAATGATCAGGGAAATGCAAATCAAAACCACAATGAGCTACCACCTCACACACATCTGTCAGAAGGGCTGTTTCCTTTTTTTAATTAATTAATTTATTTTAATTGGAGGCTAGTTACTTTACAGTATTGTAGTGGTTTTTGCCATACATTGACATGAATCAGCCATGGGTGTACATGTGTTCCCCATCCTGAACCCCCCTCTCACTTCCCCTCCCCATCCCATCCCTCAGGGTAATCCCAGTGCACCATAATGTACATGTTTCCATGCTATTCTCTCAAATCATCCCACTCTTGCCTTCTCCCACAGAGTCCAAAAGTCTGTTCTTTACATCTGTGTCTATTTTGCTGTCTCACATATAGGGTCATTTTTACTATCTCTCTACATTCCATATATATGTGTTAATATACTATATTGGTGTTTTCCGTTCTGACTTAGCTCACTCTGTATAATAGACTCTAGTTTCATCTGCCTCATTAGAACAGATTCAAATGTGTTCTTTCAAATAGCTGAGTAATATTACAATGTGTATATGTACCACAGCTTTCTTATCCATTCGTCTGCTGATGGATATCTACGTTGCTTCCATGTCCTGGCTATTGTAAACAGTGCTGTGATGAACATTGGGGTACACGTGTCTCTTTCAATTCTGGTCTCCTTGATGTGTATGCCCAGCCGTGGGATTGCTGGGTCATATGGCAGTTCTATTTTCAGTCTTTTAAGGAATCTCCACACTGTTCTCCATAGTGGCTGTACTAGTTTGCATTCCCACCAACAATGTAAGAGTCCCTAACACTTTTCTCTGCACTCTCTCCAGCATTTATTGTTTGTAGACTTTTGGACACCAGCCATTCTGACTGGTTTGAGATGGTACCTCACTGTGGTTGTGATTTGCATTTCTCTGATAATGAGTGATATTGAGCATCTTTTCATGTGTTTATTAGCCACCTGTACATAGAAGGGCTATTTTAGAAAGACAAGAAAGAAGCATTGGCAAAGATGTGGAGAAAAGGGAACACTTGTACACTGTTGGTTGGAATCTAAATTAGTGCAGTCATGGAAAACAATGTGAAAGTCGCTTGAAAATTTAAAAATAGAATGACCATATGATTCAGCAATTTTACTTCTGGGTATTTATCCAAATAATATAAAAACCAGATTAATTAGAAAAAGTTATATGTCCCCCAATGTTCAAATTGAAGCATTATTTACAATAGCCAAGATATAGAATCAACCTAAGTGTTCATCCATAGATGAATGGATAGAGAAGATATGATATGTATACATAGAGAATGAAAAAGATGAAAATGTTCCATTCCAGCAATATGAATGGATCTGCAGAGTGTTATACCAAGTGAAGTAAGTCAGACAGAGGAAAACAAAGACCATATGATTTCATGTATATGTAGAATCTAAATTCACAAGACAAATTAACCAACAAAACAAAACAGACTAAAAATGCAGAGAACAAACAAGTTTGTTGCCAGAGAGGAGGGGGTTGGGGGATGGAAGAAATAGTTGAAGGGAATTAAAAGGTACAAACTTCCATCTGTAAGATAAATATGTCATGGGGATGAGATAGATATATAGGGAATGTGGTCATTACTATTAACTGTTATGATGATGGATGTAACTGGTCTTACTGATTATTTCATCATGTGTAAAATAGTAAATCATTATGTTACACATGTGAGACTAATAAAATATTATATGTTAACTACAATTCAATTGAAAAAGTCCTTTATGAAAAAGAAGCAGCTTCAAGAACTTGATGTGGGCCTTCCCTGGACCACAGGGAAGTTGGGAGGAGCTAGGTTGGATTCCATAGCAAACAATCCCTAAATTTCAAGGGCTTTACAAGCAAGATTTATTTCTTGCTATCATTGCATACCCACACTGTGTTGGCAGGGGCAGCTCTGTTCTGGGACCCATGCAAAGGAAGCCTATACTGTAAATGGAAGAACAAAACAATTGTGCTGGCTCCTTAAGATTGCAGCTGGCAGAAGCAAGTCACTTTAAGGGATCTTTAAAAGGGAACAAAGAACTATCCCACTCTGTGTCTGAAAGAAGAATCAGAATCATTGGTGAACCACACCTTAGTGGGACTAGAGAAATTTCCAGCAAATCCTATACATCACATATGCTCATTCTTGCTGGGTTTCTTGTTCATGCCAATCAAAAGCAATTTCTTTACTGGTCATACATGAAACAGAAACTTTTCGTGAAAGTAGATGGAGGTACACAGACGAGGGGAGCAGGAAGATATATGGACCAGAAGATGCAACAGGAAGGGTATGAACTGCTGTTCAGGCTAAGTTTATCTGCAAAAGCAATAAACTAAAGATAATCCAAATGTAAATCAAGAAAGCACTGCTTTCAAATGTAGTATGCTGCTGCTGCTGCTAAGTCGTTTCAGTCGTGTCCAACTCTGTGCGATCCCACAGAGGGCAGCCTACCAGGCTCCCCCATCCCTGGGATTCTCCAGGCAAAAACACTGGAGTGGGTTGCCATTTCCTTCTCCAATGCATGAAAGTGAAAAGTGAAAGTGAAGTCGCTCAATCGTGTCTGACTCTTAGTGACCCCATGGACTGCAGCCTACCAGGCTCCTCCATCCATGGTATTTTCCAGGCAAGAGTACTGGAGTGGGGTGCCATTGCCTACTCACTCATAAACAATGTAGTTTGTTCATTCACTTATTCATTAAATACTCATAAAATAAAAAGTGAAAGTGAAGTCGCTCAGTCATGTCAGACTCTTTGCCATCCCATGGACTGTAGTCTACCAGGGTCCTCTGTCTATGGGATTTTCCAGGCAAGAGTACCTGAGTGGGCTGCCATTTCCTTCTCCAGGGGATCTTCCTGGCCCAGGGATCAAATTGGGTCTCCCACATAGTAGGCAGATGCTTTACCATCTGAGCCAGCAGGGAAGTCCATATTCATATTCATTGAGTGCCTGCTATTTGCCAGATACTGTTCTAGGAACTGAGGAATAGAGCAGTGAATGTTTAAAACCATGAAAATTAAATGCAGCTCTGCTGGTTCAGACAGTGAAGAGTCTCCCTGCAATCTAGGAGACCTGGTACAATCCCTGGGTTGGGAAGTTCCCCTGGAGGAGGGAATGGCAGCCCACACTAGCATCTTTGCCTGGAAAATCCCAGGACAAATGAGACTAGTGGGCTACAGTCCATGGGGTAGCAAAGAGTTAGACACCACTGAGCAATTAACACACACATTAAAAAGAATGAGGTGTACTTATATGCACTAATTTGGAAAGATATATAAAACGGAAAAAATGAAAAGAGCAAGTTGCAGGACAGCATGTACCATACAATTCCATTTATATGAGAAATTCTTATATATCTCTATATATAACAAACATATATGCACAATCTTATAGTGATTATCTCTGGGGTTTGTATTTGGGAGACGATTAGGAAGAGAAAACATTTATTTGACATTTTGTATTTATGTAATGTGAGCACATTTATATATAATATATAACAATAGTCATAATTTTATTCTTAATAATAGTAGTAAAAGTATAATTTTCAAGACCAGCAAAAGTTACATTCTGTTGCTAAAGAAAGTAAAGACAGAGAAGGTGGTAACTGAAGCAAGACATCAGGTTAAGGGATAAATTGCCATGATAGACAGAGGTGGAAGTGTAGCCTGAGTTTCTTGGGAAAGCCACAAGGGAAAGGTTCAGAGCTCAGCTGGAGAAAATGACCTCAGGTAGGAGAATGGACATCTCAGTTTTATGCGGGGAAGAAGGAAAGAATGGGTGGGGTTTCTGCTTGAATGAGGCATCCTTTATTAACGCTTCTGTTTTCCCACTGAAGAAGCAAGCACGCCTCCTCAAAGAGAGGGAGGAGTAGGAGTTCTGAATGTCAAGCAAGGTAGAGAAGGATTAAAAATGTTCTAGAAAATGTAAAAACCAGCCTCATGGAATAGAGAATTATCAGGGGGTTAGAGCTGAGGGCCCAGGTGAAATTGGTGTCATAAATTTATAGCGGTACTAGTCTGCTTAATGTTATGTTTTTGGTTTTTCCCAGAGCTCTGTTGGCATGAACAGCTGAGCCCTGATTCATTTAAGGTTTGGATTTCATTGGATGGGAGTGATGAAAGGACAAAGCGGCAAAGTTTAAGATAGCAATTAAAGATTAAAATGTGTGCCACTGACTCTCAGTCTGAAGAGGGGTTGATGATGTTGGGAGAAAAAGGTCTCAATAGCAGGAGATTATTCACAATGAACAACATGGAAAGATGGAAAATTGTGGTCACAGAATGGTGTTATCTGAATTTTTTTGTTCTTTAGGTGAATTAAAAGGTTCTGAGTGATGACGAAGTCTAGGATGGCCACTGGAGAGGGTGCTGAATGCCACTGACTGAGCAGAATGTTACTGCAGATACAGAGCCTGAGGAATTGAGAGGCCAGGCCCTCACTGGGGTTATTTCCTGACCTTATATCTCCCAATCAGGGAGTCAGGAAAGGGAGCAGAGCTGGAGATAAAGTGATGACAGGAAAGGTGAGGCGTATTTGATGTGGTGTAATTTAAGTATTTTTGAGTTTCCTGGTCATACTGCTACTTTGTGTGTTGTACGCTTAGTGGCTCAGTCATGTCCGACTCTTGTGGCCCCATAGGCTGTAGCCTGCCAGCTCCTCTCTCCATGGGGTTCTCCAGACAAGACTACTGGAGTGGGTTGCTATTTCCTTCTCCAGGGGATCTTCCTGACCCAGAAACTGAACCCGGGTCTCCTGCCTTGCAGGCAGACTCTACCGACTGAGCTACGAGGAATTGCCATTAAAATCACTATGTGGTCTCTAATAATGAAATCCCTGGTCCCCTGATGATCAGTGTTCTCTACCTTAGCTCCTGTCTCCTGGGACATGAAATTCCATCACTGGCCTGACTGATCACTGCTCCACATCCTCCAAAAGGGGAAGGCTCAGAGATTTTGCGGTAAATCTGTTTCCTTTATCCTGCCATTTACTAGGTCTAGTTTGTGGTCACAGTGTATTCACAAGGGCTACCAAGAGAGGTTTAAGCCTACTCCCTCCAGGAGGTAGCAATCCTTGAGGGCCAATCAGTAGAGGTTCTGCTAGAGACGCTTTCCCTCTCTCACAGGTTCTTCTTTTCACAGCTCTCCCAACACTCCCAGGGCTGCCCTTATTCCAGATTTCAGAATTTGTATGAGAGTTATTTATAGTCATTATAAGCCTTACTAGGCAATTTCTATCTTTTATGAATAGAATGTGTTCTTGGTATGATTAGAAGAGATGGCATTTTGGCATTAGAAGAGATGGCTAGACACCAGAGTGTCTAGCCTGGTGGGGAAGGTGGAAGAAATTAGTGGCCATCTATGTAGGGCTTCCCTGGTGGCTCAGGTGGTTAAGAATCTGCCTGCAATGTGGGAGACCTGGGTTTGATCCCTAGATCGGGAAGATCCCCTGGAGAAGGGAATGGCAACCCACTCTAGTATTCTTGCCTAGGAAAGCCCATGGATGGTGGAGCCTGGTGGGCTACAGTCCATGGGGTCTCAAAGAATTGGACACGACTGAGCGACTAACATGTGGAATATTCCTAATATTCCTACTGCTAAAGATTACAGAACGGTTCTGAACACTATTGGGGGCATGCCTAACCAGGGCATCTTAGCTATTGTTATTATTGCTTTTTTTTCCTGCCAAAGTAAAGAGGATCATTGTAAGCCATATGTAATAACTGCTTGCCTTGACCGTATAGGGATGATCCAAGTGATTAGGGTCCATTTCCAAAGTGCTGAGTGGGGCCAAGTGTGTCTCTGCTGAGGTACCTACATTTCACCACCTCCAATTCACCACCACTTGAGACGCATGAACCCCGGCCAGAAACGCACACACCGACCACTGCCCCTGTGTCCCAGGAAACTATCACATTGGATTTCACAACAGAACAACTCTCTGTCCAACCTAGATAACCATTTTAATGTACACCATTAAATGCTACCAGAAATGCGCTGAGTAGCCTCAGTACTCGGCTGCAATTTGCTTTTCAGCTTTGTCATGTGAAAGGCCAAATAGCTGAAAACTTTTGCAATGTAATTTATGGCATCTTGAAGGCCTTATGTAATCACATCTAATCAGAGCAGCAGTGGTGGTAATATCTAAAAAGACCGTCATTCAGATTTATAGTTACTACCAAATATTCTCTCTTAGGTATAGGTAAATATTCTAGATGTAACTCAGGGTGAAAAGTTTTCTTTTGTGCTTTACACTAAGATTCTATCATCAGTCAGGCATCACCATATAGGCATTATCACAAAACACTCTATGTTTACTGATTGTTAAAGCTATTAATTATATATTAAATTCTTTAATATTTAAATAAGTAGAGAACTAGTTTGATAGTTAATATATAAGTATTGAGAGTATATTATATAGAAAACTTTAGGGGAAACAATTTTTCATCCAACAAACATCTCATATAGTAAATAATTTTATAAAGCAGAATAATAAATTGTATCAAAGTGATTATTTTTTAAAATTTTTTATTTGTCTATTCTTTAAAAACTTTTAAATTTTTTAAAGTATAAATTTATTTATTTTAATTGGAGGCTAATTACTTTACAATATTGTATTGGTTCTGCCACACATCAACATGAATCCACCACAGGCATACACGTGTTCCCCATCCTGAACCCCCCTCCCACCTCCATCCAGCTCGCAGCACTGTTCATAATAGCCAGGACATGGAAGCAACCTAGATGTCCATCAGCAGATGAGTAGATAAGAGAGCTGTGGTACATATACACAATGGAGTATTACTCAGCCATTACAAAGTGATCATTTTTATAAAATTGCTTGATATAGTGGCACCTGTATTAAACAAAGTCACCTTTAAGAGCTGAATTGAATGATTTTACTTCATTTAGGCCACTGCATTTTAAGAGCAAGTCTTATAAGGGACTCATCAAAGCAGAACAGAGGGGATAATGGCAAAACTGGTCACTTCAAATGTGACGAAAAAGAAAACTTCCAAATCATATATAACATTCATGGTATAGCATCATCAATCCGAATATAATCACTTATTACAAGACATATGAAGGGGAGAGGAAATTATTAAGGAAAAAAAAAGTAGCCCCCAAATATCTTGCTCTTCTTCTGATGTCAGTTGAAAGTGAAGACGTATAAAGGATCACAATGAGGCAGTTCAGTAACCATAGGAGCAACTAAGTAGCAGGCAGTGCTGATAAATTCTTATTCCTGCATGAGAATATCAAATTTAAAAAATTGACTAATAAGTACTCATAATACATTTGAAATAATTATTAAATTGATTTGGATAAAAAGTCTAATATTTTTCTGCAGCACCCAAATGCGTTTTGTGATACTAATAGTAAGTATTCATTTCCACTTGTTCAAATATTATTCTTTAATATTTGTCCATTTGACATTAGCACAAATGTATATTTGATGTACCCTTAGAGATGCACTTTACAAAGAGGTACACTTCAGGCACTCTGTCTATCAGATCTAATCCCTTGCATCTATTTGTCACTTCCACTGTGTAATCATAAGGGATTTGATTTAGGTCATACCTGAATGGTCTAGTGGTTTTCCTAACTTTCTTAAATTTAAGTCTGAATTTTACAGCAATAAGGAGTTCATGATCTGAGCCACAGTCAGCTCCCAGTCTTGTTTTTGCTGACTGTATAGGGCTTCTCCATCTTCAGCTGCAAAGAATGTAATCAATCTGATTTCGGTATTGACCATCTGGTGATGTTCATGTATAGAGTCATCTCTTGTCTTTTTGGAAGAGGGTGTTTGCTATGACCAGTGTGTTCTCCTGGCAAAACTGTTAGCCTTTAAACTGCTTCATTTTGTACTCCAAGGAAACTTGCCTGTTACTCCAGGTATCTCTTGACTTCCTACTTTTGCATTCCAGTCCCCTGAGATGAAAAGGACATATTTTTTAGGTGTTAGTTCAAGAAGGTCTTGTAGATTTTCATACAGCCATTCAGCTTCAGCTTCTTTGCCATTAGTAGTTGGGGAATAGACTAGGATTACTGTGATACAGAATGGTGTGCCTTGGAAATGAACAGAGAGATCTTTCTGTCATTTTTGAGACTGCACCCAAGTACTGCATTTCAGACTCTTTTGTTGACTATGAGAGCAACTCCATTTTTTCTAAGGGATTCTTGCCCACAGTAGCAGATCTGAATTAAATTCACCCATTCCAGGCCATTTTAGTTCACGGATTCCTAAAATGTCGATGTTCACTCTTGCCATCTCATGTTTGATCACTTCCAATTTACATTGATTCATGGACCTAAGATTCCAGGTTCCTGTGCAATACTGTTCTTTATGGCATCAGACTTTACTTCCATCACCAATCACACCCTCAACTGGGCATTGTTTTTGCTTTCACTCCATGTCCTCATTCTTTCCAGAGTTATTTCTGCACTCTTCTCCAGTAACATATCGGACACTTACTGACCTGGGGAGTCCATCTTTCAGTGTCCTATCTTTTTGCCATTTCATACTGTTCATGATCTTCTCAAGGCAAGAATATTGAAGTGGTTTGCATTTCTCCAGTGCACCACATTTTGTCAGAATTCTCCACTATGACCTGTCCATCTTGGGTGGCCCTACAGGGTGTGACTCATAGTTTCATTGAGTTAGACAAGGCTGTGGTCCATGTCATCAGTTTGGTTATTTTTCTGTGACTGTGGTTTTCATTCTGTCTGGCTTCTGATGAATAAGGATAAGAGGCTTATGGAAGCTTCCTGATGGGAGAGACTGACTGTGGGGGAAACTGGGTCTTGTTCTGATGGGTGGTAGGGGGCGGGTAACATACTCAGTAAATCTTTAGTCCAATATTCTGTTGAAGGGTGGGGCTGTGTTCCCTCCCTATTGTTTAGCTTGAGGCCAAACTATGGTAGGGGTAACGAAGGTAATGGCAACCTCTTCAAAAGGACTTGCGCACCCTCTGTTGGATCCTTCTGACCCTGCAGCAGGTCACTGTAGATCCAAGAGCAGAGGAACCACAGATCAAATTGCTACCTGTTGGATCACGGAAAAAGCGAGAGAGTTCCAGGAAAACATCTACTTTTGCTGTATTGACTATGACAAAGACTTTGACTGTGTAGATCATGACAAACTGTGGAAAATTCTTCAAGAGATGGGACTACCAGGCCACCTTACCTGCCTCCTGAGAAATCTGTATTCAGGCCAAGAAGCAACAGTTAGAACTAGACATGGAACAACAGAGTGGTTCTAAACTGGGAAACGAGTATGTCAAGGCTGTATACTGTTAACCTGTTTATTTAACTTATATGCAGAGTACATCATGCAAAATGCTGGGCTGGATGAAGCAAAAGCTGGAATCAAGATTGCAGGGAGAAATATCAATAATCTCAGATACACAGATGACACCTCCCTTATGGCAGAAAGTGAAGAACTAAAGAGTCTCTTGATGAAAGTGAAAGAGGAGAGTGAAAAAGCTGGCTTAAAACTCAACATTCAGAAAATGAAGATCATGGCGTCTGGTCCCATCACTTCATGGCAAACAATGGGGGAACAATGGAAACAGTGACAGACTTTATTTTTTGGGGCTCCAAAATATCTGTAGATGTGACTGCAGCCATGAAATTAAAAGATGCTTGTTCTTTGGGAAAAAAAGCTGTGACCAACCTAGACTGCCTATTAAAAAACAGAGACATTACTTTGCTGACAAAGGTCCATCTAGTCAAAGCTATCGTTTTTCCAATAGTCATGCATGGATATGAGAATTGGATCATAAAGAAAGCTGAGCCTTGAAGAACTAATGCTTTTAAACTGTGGTGTTGCAGAAGACTCTTGAGAGTCCGTGGAATGCAAGGAGATCAAACCCGTCAATGTTAAAGGAAATCAATCCTGGATATTCAAAGAAGGACTGATGCTAAAGCTGAGGCTCCAATACTTTGGCCGCCTGATGCTTAGAACTGACTCATTGGAAAAGACCCTGATGCTGGGAAAAATTGAAGGTAGGAGAAGGGGACTGAGGATGAGATGGTTAGCAGGCACCAACGACTGGATGAACATGAGTTTAAACAATCTCCAGGAGTTGGTGATGGACAGGGGAGACTGGCATGCTGCAGTCCATGGGGTTGCAAAGATTCGGATATAACAGTTATTGAACTGAACTGGATTGAACTTGTGCATATGCAGAATGCCACTGTGGTGAGTCCAAAATACCTTTCAATTACTTCTGTTCTTGCAGCAGCTAAAGGTTTGGGCTGGGGCCAAGGGGAGGCAAATGAAGCACCCATCTTTGGCATAAAACTTAAGGCAGCATCAACAACTTGATAATCAAGACAAGTAACATTATAGTGCAATGTTTTAAAAATAAACATTATTGCATACAGCCTTGTGATGAATAGCTCTGTAGAAAAATACAAATTAGTCTCACTCCTGCTCTAGTATATGACATCGTTGCATTATTATGACTAATAGCAAGTATATATTTTGATCTTTGGCTACAGTTCTTGGGTCACAACTCCCCAAACCTTTGGAATTACCTTAGCGATAAGAGCAATGGGAGAATATTTTGCTATAATATTTGGTCTGTTGCCCTTAGTTCCTGAAATGGTCACTGAGCCATAAAGGTGAAATTGTTGTTGTTATTCATAACAAGCCCCTTTTTTGTCATGCCTGAGTTTATTTTAGTGAAGTTGTTACGGGAAACATTGACTGAAACTGCCCACCCTAGCCAGCGCCATAGTGAACACTGGCATGCATTATCTTAGGACAGGAGTTACTAGTAAGGAACATGGAACCAAAAAGATGCCACCAACCAGAAGAGTTTGGGAAGGGTTAAAAGGAGATGCCACCTGTCCTACCAGCCTCCCAGAATTGTCCTCACTGGAATCCATCTTGGCCGAACAATGTGTGTACCAACAGGAAGGACACTGAGTCAGAATGATTGGCCAGAGACAAACTGGGAAACTAATCCCATCACCATAAAAATCTGAGACTGAACCATGTGGCAGAGCAGTCCTCCTGGCTTCCCTTACCCTCCTGTTCTCTGCCCAGGTTCCCCTTCCCAATAAATCTCTTGCTTGTCAACTCTGGTGGGGACTCTGCTATGATTGACATCCTGACCACTCGGGGTACTCAGGAACCAGCTTGCTCATTGATGAAAAAAACCCCGTGGCCACAATTGGGACTCCTGAAATGGACTGACCAGAATGCCCCTACTGGGCAAGGAACAAGAGACTTTATTTGGCCTCTCTCTTCTTTCCTCTCTGGTTCTTCTTCTTAACCCCTCCTATCCTACAGTTTTTTCTTGTCCCCTGGTTTTGGACTTAGGAACCTGGTTAGAGTCGCAGCCTGAGCTGAGGGTTTGTGGCCGATCACCTCTGGTGTTGACAGAGAGCTCAAATTCTGGTTCTGGTCTGTTCTGGATACTAGTAGGGCTGAGTTCCAGTCCCCCCTTCCTGGAAGCCCAGGGAAAAGTCCCGTAGCATGGCAACAGACATCTGTAAGTCCACCCCGTATGCCTCTCTTCCCACCTCCTTCCTCCTCTTCTGTCAACCTGGCCTCCTTTGCTCCATTTGCAACCACTGAAGTCCTGAGATATTTCCATTTACTCTGTAAATACAGAATCTGAAGTTCTGTGGCTCCATAGGAGGTTTTCTGAGAGAATGTAAGCTTGTATTTCAGGGAGTGTCTGATTAGGACTGCCGGGCCCGTGTGTGTGTGTTCTATACTTTGTGTTCTCTGTGGTGATTTGAGATGGCTATTCTGTCTTGTGAAATGGGATAACATTGTGTGGTCACCATTTTGTTTATATCTCAGAGGAAGTTGATTTAGGTAAAAGTCTTAAAAACTGGTTCCCCAAATGGTTCTTGCTGTATATACAGTTAGTAAAAGCAAGGTTGATCTTATAAACTAGTGAATTTTATACTGTGATATCTGATTCATGACTAAGTTTCAAAAATGAAGCTAGATCTCTCACTGTATGTGTCTGGACATATGTATGTCTCAGTATGTGACTTCATCCTTGGATAATATTGTTGAGGTTAAGTTGTAAATGAGCTCTATTTAATTTGTTTAAAGAAATGTAAGCACTTACAATTCAAACAATTCTAAATACAAGAAATATTAAATTAAATGAATTTTAGGCTCATATGAACTGGGAAATATTCAGTATTAAATTAATTTGGTATTTATTTGCTGATCTAACTAACATAGACATCACTTTAGAACTATGAGGATTAAATGTAATACTTCTGTTGTACCTAAGTTTGTTGCTGTTGTTCAGTTGCTAAGTCATGTCCAACTCTCAGCAACCTTATGGAATGCAGTGTGACAGGTTTTCCTGTCCTTCACTATCTCCTGGAGTTTGTTCAAATTCATGTCCTTTGAGTCGATGATGCCATCCAACCATCTCATCCTCTGCTGCCTCCTTCTTCTCCTGCCTTCAATCTTTTGTAGCATCAGAGTCTTTTCCCATGAGTCTGCTCTTCATACCACTCGGCCAAAGTATTGTAACTTCAGCTTCAGCATCAGTCCTTCCAAAAAATATTCAGGACTGATTTCCTTAGGATTGAGTGGATTGACCTGCTTGCAGTCCAAGGGTCTCTCAAGAGTCTTCTCCAGCACCACAGTTTGAAAACATCTGTTCTCTAGTGCTCAGCTCAATTCAGTTCAGTCGCTCAGCCATGTCCAACTCTTTGCAACCCCATGAATCGCAGCATGCCAGGCCTCCCTGTCCATCACCAACTCCCTGAGCTTACTCAAACTCATGTCCATTGAGTCGGTGATGCCATCCAGTCATCTCATCCTCTATCATCCCCTTATCCTCCTGCCCCTAATCCCTCCCAGCATCAGGGTCTTTTCCAATGAGTCAGCTCCTCGCATCAGGTGGCTAAAGTATTGGGGTTTCAGCTTCAACATCAGTCCTTCCAATGAACACCCAGGACTAATCACCTTTAGGATGGACTAGTTGGATCTCCTTGCAGTCCAAGGGACTCTCAAGAGTCTTCTCCAACACCACAGTTCAAAAGCATCAATTCTTCAGCACTCAGCTTTCTTCAAAGTCCAACTCTCACATCCATACACGACCACTGGAAAAACCATAACCTTGACTAGGCGGACCTTTGTTGGCAAAGTATGTCTCTCCTTTTTAATATGCTACCTAGCTTGGTCAAAACTTTCTTTTCAAGGAGTAAGCATCTTTTAATTTCATGGCTGCAATCACCATCTGCAGTGATTTTGAAGCCCCCCAAAATAAAGTCTGACACTGTTTCCACTCTTTACCCATCTATTTCCCATGAAGTGATGGGACCAGATGACATGATCTTAGTTTTCTGAATGTTGAGCTTTAAGCCAACTTTGTCACACTTCTCTTTCACTTTCATCAAGAGGCTCTTTAGTTCTTATTCACTTTCTGCCATAAGGGTGGTGTCCTCTGCATATCTGAGGTTATTGATATTTCTCCCAGCAATCTTGATTCCAGCTTGTGCTTCCTCTAGCCCAGAGTTTCTCATGATGTACTCTGCATATAAGTTAAATAAGCACGGTGACAATATACAGCCTTGACGTACTCCTTTTCCTATTTGGAGCCAGTCTGTTGTTCCATGTTCAGTTCTAACTGTTGCTTTCTGACCTCCATATAGGCTTCTCAAGAGGCAGGTCAGGTGGTCTGGTATTCCCAACTCTTTCAGAATTTTCCACAGTTTATTGTGATCCACACAGTCAAAGGCTTTGGCATAGTCAATAAAGCAGAAATTGATGTTTTTCTGGAACTCTCTTGCTTTTTCAATGATCCAGTGTATGTTGACAATTTGATCTCTGCTTCCTCTGCCTTTTCTAAAAGTGACTTGAACTTCTGGAAGTTCGCGGTTCACATATTGCTGAAGCCTGGCTGGAGAATTTTGTACATTATTTTACTAGCGTGTGAGATGAATGCAATTGTGTGGTAGTTCAAGCAGTTTTTGGCATTGCCTTTCCTTGGGATTGGAATGAAAACTGACCTTTTCCAGTCCTGTGGCCACTGCTGACTTTTCCAAATTTGCTGGCATATTGAGTGCAGCACTTTCACAGCATCATCTTTCAGGATTTGAAATAGCTCAACTGGAATTCCATCACTTCCACTAGCTTTGTTCGTAGTGATGCTTTCTAAGGCCCACTTGCCTTCACATTCCAGGATGTCTGGCTCTAGATTAGTGATCACAGCATCATGATTATCTCAGTCGTGAAGATCTTTTTTGTACAGTTCTCCTGTGTATTCTTGCCACCTCTTAATATCTTCCGCTTCTGTTAGGTCCATACCATTTCTGTCCTTTGTTGAGCCCATCATTGCATGAAATATTCCCTTGGTATCTCTAATTTTCTTGAAGAGATCTCTAGTCTTTCCCGTTCTGTTGTTTTCCTCTATTTCTTTGCACTGATTGCCGAGGAAGGCTTTCTTATTTTTCCTTGGTATTCTTTGGAACTCTGCATTCAGATGCTTGTATCTTTCCTTTTGTCCTTTGCTTTTCACTTCTCTTCTTTTCACAGTTCTTTGTAAGGCCTCCTCAGACAGTCATTTTGCTTCTTTGCATTGCTTTTCCATGGGGATGGTCTTGATTCCTGTCTTGTGTACAATGTCACGAACCTCCATTCATAGTTCATCAGGTATTGTGTCTATCACATCTAGCCCGTCTTTATAGTTCAACTCTCACATTTATATATGGCTACTAGGAAAACCATAGCTTTGACTATACAGACATTTCTTGGCAAAGTGATACCTTTGCTTTTTAATACACTGTCTAGGTTGGTAATAGCTTTCCTTTCAAGGAAACAAACATCTTTTAATTTCACAATCTGCAGTGATTTTGAAGCCCAAGAAAATAAAATCTGTCACTGTTTCTACATTTTCCCCTTCTATTTGCCATGAAGTGATTGGACCAGATACGCTATCTTTGTTTTTTTTTTTTCTTTGTTGAATTTTAAGCCAGCTTTTTACTCTCCTCTTTCCCTCTCACCAAGAGGCTTAGTTCCTCTTCAATTCCAACCATTAGAGTGTTATCATCTGCATACCTGAGGTTGCTGCCATTTCTCCCAGTAAACATAGACATCACCAGATGGTAGACACTGATATCAGATTTAATATATTCTTTGCAGGCAAAAATGGAGAAGCTCTATACAGTCAGCAGAAACAAGACCAGAATCTCACTGTGGCTCAGATCATGAACTCCTTATTGCCAAATTCACACTGAAATGGAAGAAAGTGGAGAAAACCACTAGACTATTTAGGTATGACCTAAATCAAATCCTATATGACTATACAGTGGAAATGAGAAATAGATTCAAGGGACTAGATCTGATAGACTGCCAGATGAACTATGGACGGAGGTTTATGACTTTGTACAGGACAGGAATCAAGACCATCACCAAGAAAAAGAAAGGCAAAAAAGCAAAATGGCTGACTGAGGAGGCCTTACAAATAGCTGTAAAATGATGGGAAGTGAAAAGCAAAAGAGAAAAGAAAATGTATATCCATTTGAATGCAGAGTTCCAAAGAATAGCAAGGAGAGATAAGAAAGCCTTCCTCAGCGATCAATTGAAAGAAATAGAGGAAAACAGTAGAATGGGAAAGACTAGAGATCTCTTCAAGAAAATTAGAGATACCAAGGGAATATTTCATGCAACAATGGGCTCAATAAAGAACAGAAACAGTAGGGACCTAACAGAAGCAGAAGATATTAAGAAGAGGTGGCAAGAATACACAGGAGTACAAAAAAGATCATCATGACCAAGATAATCATGATGCCGTGATCACTCACCTAGAGCCAGACATCCTGGAATGTGAAGGCAAGTGGGCCTTAGAAAGCATCACTACGAACAAAGCTAGTGGAGGTGATGGAATTCCAGTTGAGCTATTTCAAATCCTGAAAGATGATGCTGTGAAAGTGCTGCACTCAATATGCCAGCAAATTTGGAACAGTCAGCAGTGGCCACAGGACTGGAAAAGGTCAGTTTTCATTCCAATCCCAAAGAAAGGCAATGCCAAAGAATGCTCAAACTACCACACAATTGAACTCATCTCACATGCTAGTAAAGAAATGCTTAAAATTCTCCAAGCCAGGCTTCAGCAATACATGAACTGTGCAATTCCAGATACTCAAGTCGGTTTTAGAAAAGGCAGAGGAAGCAGAGATCAAATTGCCAACATACACTGGATCATTGAAAAAGCAAGAGAGTTCCAGAAAAACATCAATTTCTGCTTTATTGACTATGCCAAAGCCTTTGACTGTGTGGATCACAATAAATTATGGAAAATTCTGAAAGAGTTGGGGATACCAGACCACCTGCCCTGCCTCTTGAGAAACCTATATGGAGGTCAGAAAGCAATAGTTAGAACTGAACATGGAACAACAGACTGGCTCCAAATAGGAAAAGGAGTACGTCAAGGCTGTATATTATCCTGCTTATTGAACTTATATGCGGAGTACATCATGAGAAACATCTGGCTGAAGGAAGCACAAGCTGGAGTCAAGATTGCCGGGAGAAATCTCAATAACCTCAGATATGCAGAGGACACCACCCTTATGGCAGAAAGTGAATAAGAACTTAAAGAGCCTCTTGATGAAAGTGAAAGAGGAGAGTGAAAAAGTTGGCTTAAAGCTCAACATTCAGAAAACGAAGATCATGTCATCTGGTCCCATCACTTCATGGCAGATAGATGGGGAAAAAGTGGAAAAAGTGGCTGACTTTATTTTTCTGGGCTCCAAAATCACTGCAGATGGTGACTACAGCCATGAAATTAAAAGATGCTTACTCCTTGGAAGGAAAGTTATGAGCAAACTAGATAGCATATTAAAAAGCAGAGACATTACTTTGTCCACAAAGGTCTGTCTAGTCAAGATTATGGTTTTTCCAGTGATCATGTATGGATGTGAGCGCTGGACTGTGAAGAAAGCTGAGCACCAAAGAATTGATGTTTTTGAACTGTGGTGTTGGAGAAGACTCTTGAGAGTCCCTTGGACTGCAAGGAGTTCCAACCAGTCCATCCTACAGGAGATCAGTCCTGGGTGTTCATTGGAAGGACTGATGTTGAAGCTGAAACCCCAATACTTTGGCCACCTGATGTGAAGAGCTGACTCATTTGAAAAGACCCTTATGCTGGGAAACATTGAGGGAAGGAGGAGTAGGGGATGACAGAGGATGAGATGGATGATTGGATGGCATCATTGACTCAATGGACATGGATTTGTGTGGACTCTGGCAGTTGGTGATGGACAGGGAGGCCTGGCGTGCTGCAGTTCATGGGGTCTCAAAGAGTTGGACATGACTGAGCAAATGAACTGAACTGAATCTTGATTCCAGCTTGTGATTCATCCAGGACAACATTTTACATTATATACTCTGCATATCAGTTAAATAAGCAAGGTAACAATGTGCAGCTTTGTTGTACTCCTTTCCCAACTTTGAACCAGTCAGTTGTTCCATCTCTAGTTCTAACTGTTGCTTCTTGACCTGCACAAAGGTTTCTCAGGAGACAGGTAAAAAGTGATTGTGTACTCCCATCTCTTGAAGAATTTTCTGCAGTTTGTTGTGATCCACACAGCCAAAAGCTTTACCATAGTCAATGAAGCGAAAGTAGTTTTTCTGAAATTCTCTTGATTTTTCTATGAACCAACGGATTTTGGCAATTTGATCTCTGTTTCTTCTGCTTTTTTAAAATCCAGCTTATACATCTGAAAGCTCTTGCTTCACACACTGTTGAAGCCTAGCTTGAAGGATTTTGAGCAAAACTTTACTAGCATGTGAAATGAGCTCAAGTGTACAGTAGTTTGAGAATTCTTTGGCATTTCCCTTCTTTGGAATAGGAATGAAAACTGACTTATTCAGTCCTGGGACCACTGCTGAGTTTTCCAAATTTGCTGACATACTGATTGTAGTATTTTAAGAGCATCATCTTTTAGGATTTGAAATCATTCAGCTGGAATTCCATCATCTCCTCTCACTTTGTTCATAGTGATGATTCCTAAGGCCCACTTGACTGCACACTCCAAGGTGTCTGGCTCTAGGTGAGTGATCACACCATTGTGGTTATCCTGGTCATTAAAACCTTTTTGTATAGTTCTTCTGTATATTCCTGCCACCTCTTTTTAATCTCTTCTGCTTCTTTTAGGTCCTTACCATTTCTGTCCTTTATCGTGCCCATCCTTGCATGAAATATCCCTTGATATTGCCACTTTTCTTGAAGAGATTTCTAGTCTTTCTGATTCTATTGTTTTCTTCTACTTCTTTGCACTGTTCATTGAAGAAGGCTGTCTTATCTCTCCTTGCTATTCTCTGGAACTCTGCATTCAGTTAGGTATATCTTTCTTTTTCTCTTTTGTGTTTTGGTTCTCTTCTTTTCTCAGCTATTTGTAAGGCCTCCTCAGACAACCACTTTGTCTTCTTGTGTTTCTTTTTCTTTGGGATGGTTTTCGTCACTCTCTCCTGTAAATGTTATGAACCTCTGTCCATAGTTCTCTAGGCACTCTGTCTATCGTATCTAATCCTTTGAATCTATTCTTCACTTCCACTGTGTAATCACAAGGGATTTGATTTAGGTTATACCTGAATGGCCTAGTAGTTTTCCCTACATTCTTCAATTTAAGTGCCTGAATTTTATGATCATAAGCTGATGGTCCAAGCCACAGTCAGTTCCAGATCTTGTTTTAGCTGATTGTATAAAGATTCTCCATCTTTAGTTGCAAAGAATATAACCAATCTGATTTTGATATTGAGCATCTGGTGATATCCATGTGTAGAGTTGTCTTTTGTGTTGTTGGAAAGGGTGTTTGCTATGACCAATGGATTCTCTTGACAAAACTCTGTAAGCTTTGCCCTACTTCATTTTGTACTCCAAGGCCAAACTTGCCTGTTATTTCAGGTATCTCTTGAGTTTCTACTTTTACACTCCAATTCCCTATGATGAAAAGGATGTCTTTTTTTTTTTTTTTCTTTTGATGTTAGTTCTAGAACGTCTTGTAGGTCTTCATAGAACTGGTCAAGTTCAGTTTCTTCAGCATCAGTGGTTAGGACATGGACTTGGATAACTGTCAACAAGAAAGAGAACTCAATTTGGCGGGGGGGACACTTAAGGAAACTAAGATATGTGTTTTCAATAAAAGAAGATGTAAGAAATGTAAAAGTATTGAAAAGAGTTATGCCTGATTAGGATTTTCTGTGATTGGATTGAATTTAGTTGAGTAAATGGATTTTGTTAGGAAAGGGCTGGAATAAAACAGGATTTGATTTCTCCCTCTAAAGTATTCTTACAATGCTGCTTTTGACAACAGGTTGAGTATTCCTCTGCCTTTAAATGATTTGCATTTGCTTTTAAGGTCTCACATTACATTGGTTAAGGAATAAGTTTTGTCTTACCATGACTGAAGATCTTATTTGACCAAGTGTTTTAAAACTTTTTGACAGACTTTCAAAATATCAAATTTTTGATTTCCAGCTAAGTCTGGGATACTTTAGAGGTATCTTAAAGAGAAATACTTGACTTGGATTATTTGGAATGTTAAGTTAAATGTAATTATTTGTAATTCTTGTTGCTGTAACCAAGTTCTGATTACACTGTAATCAAGTGTTTAACCATGTCTTTTAAGTCTTTTGTCATTTATACACACTTTTGTACTTTGGTGCTGTTCCCAGTAAGTGCTTCATCATCAAGCAGATTCATAGAAAGGCTGTGGAAGCAGTCACAACAGTTCCACATCAAGATGATGTCTATGTGGGAATTCTAGCCCATACAGATTAAAACAAGGAGCTATCCTGCCTCCGAGGGCCCCTAGGAGGAGAGGGGCAGGGTACAACCTTTAAAAGAATGATGTAGACAGAGGATATTATAAAAACTGGTTAGAATCAACTGGGAACAAGATGACAGTTGACTTTCACTAGACTTTGAGCCTCAGTATATACTCATTGTAACATATCAGCAAACTAAGCGACATGTCCACCAGTCCTGGCTAAGTGAATAACCATTGTTTCACAGTGATCTGTGATCCTATCTGACTGAGTATTCTAAACTCTTTTGTTATTTTTCTGACAAAACTTCCCAAATCAAATTGTAATGAAGTTTCTTTGATCTTTAGTTAACTTTGGGATTCTACAAAGGTTCCTAAAATATTCCAAAAAGAGATATTAAACTATTAATATTAATTAGGTTTATTTGGTACTTTACATAGGAAGCATTGTCAAATGAGTAATAAATCCTGATTATATTGTATGGTAAATGATACTAATATAGATATTCTACTGGTTATATCGGTCAGTTGGCTCAGTCGCTCAGTCATGTCCAACTCTTTGAGACCCCATGGACTGCAGCACATCAGGCCTCCCTGTCCATCACCAACTCCCGGAGTTTACTCAAACTCATGTCCATTCAGTCAGTGATGCCACCCAATCATCTCATCCTCTGTGGTCCTCTTCTCCTCCTGCCCTCAATCTTTCCCAGCATCAGGGTCTTTTCAAACAAGTCAGCTCTTCGCATCAGGTGGCCAAATTATTGAAGCTTCAGCTTTAACATCAGTCCTTCCAATGAACACCCAGGACTGATTTCCTTTAGAATGGACTGGTTGGATCTCCTTGCAGTCCAAGTGACTCTCAAGAGTCTTCTCCAACATCACAGTTCAAAAGCATCAGTTATCTGGTGCTCAGCTTTTTTTATAGTCCAACTCTCACATAGTCCAACTCTCACTGGTCATATAGAATTCTTAAGCACCTAATGTGTCCTGGTAAATTGTTATCAGTCATAATTCTAGTTATTATATGAAAGTATTGCATGTCACAGCAGTAACCAAGTTATTTCATCAGTTGCATTGTAATCAGATTTAAATATGCCTGCATAAGTTTTTGTCATTAAAGACAGCTATGGTTTTATTCTGTTGCCTTTGCAAAAATGATTCCTCTTTAAGAATGGTTATAGAAGGAAATTTTGGATAAATACACATTTCTTACTTTCAGACTATAGTGCTAAACTGGATTAGATGCCCCATGACTGATGACCAAGGAAGTATACATACTGGAAAAGATTTAAAGGACTATCTCCAACCTGCAGGGGAGGATCCTTATCAGGTATTCTTAACAACCTCATGCACAGTAAAACTGAAGGAAATTGACTCTTGAATTAATTTCCACTCACTGGAAGGGGTGGAAGGGCCCCTGCACTGGCCTGGCCCATAGAGAGGGTGGCCGGTCTTACATTTACTTTAAAATGACTCTCAAACAGAGGAGAAACTACATTCACACCAGGATGAGAAAAAGACGGCAGCAGAGGTAGACAGCTTGCTCAAGATCCTCAACGTGACCTGTATGATCATTTATAATGTTTTCTTGTCTTCTTGGACCTTTGCATATGAATCAAATGTTATTCTATCATAGGCATGATTCTATGATAGTTTTAGAAATCAACCGAATTGTTGGGTTTGTGGCCAATTACCTGTGTCTAGCACTTGGTTACCTTTGTGAATTTCTGCACTCCAAGGCTGGCCCTGAGGAAATTTACTTTAAAAGGAAAATTAGCACCATGATCAGGTCCCTATTGATATTACTAGGTGAAATCCTCTCACCTGGTCAATTAAAACTATCTACTTTGACCCTGGCTATAAATATTATTACTCAAGCTCAATCAGCAACAAGCAAAGTTTCATCTAATGAAACCTCCCACAATTATGGGGTGGATTTATGTGGCTAACACCAGACTGTGCAATTTAAGTTTAAAGTCTCCTGCATGTTGTGAACAATTAATTCATACTAAGGATAATCAGTCTAGCAAAGCTAGGAAAATTATGTGTGGCTTATGGACAATGCCAATATATACATAATTTCCCTAAAAGGTAAGGACTGGTACAGAATAGACTAAGTCAGATGACCTAGGATATTACTGGGCTGCACCTAATGGAAGTTCTCGGCTTACTTCTTACTTATGACTTTGCTAACATTACTAGTTATATTATTTGTATTTCATCCATTTTACACAATTGCTGTTTCATTACCAAATGTGCGACTGAGTCTCTGATATGAGATCCGTGATTGCAACAGTATGACTCTAGATACAGGAAGAAGCAACAAGAGGGAGTGTTCTCCTGGGCCATAAGAGGCTAATATAGACACGTGGTTCAGGGAATTTTGGGTGCTGTTCCTAACCCAGTAACAGCACACTGAGTAGCCTATCAGTGAAATCTCTGCCAGACCTGGGAATGAGCATTCCCAGCACCATAGGACAAGATGGTCATGAAAGGTGCCCGCCTCAAGCCACGGTAAAGTTTGTGACCATAAAGGGCCCTGCCAACTGGAAACTGCACTTGCCATCTAGCTTTAAAAGGTTAAATCATGGCCACTGCAGCTGCTGATCTTCAACACCCCTGAAAGGAGTTCAGGGTGGAGATCAGGAACGAGCACTCTGTGTTCTGGAAAAAACTGGCCGAACAGGCCTTCATATAGTTAGATATTTTCAGGAGAAGATTTTTATGAGTCCCAATTCTTGCATCTTCTCATTCCTAGAGAAATGCTAACACCATTAACAGCGACATCTGCTTTGGCTATTAAAGAGACTATTACAATTAAAAGTCAAAATGGAGCAACTATGGCTCAGACACCCAAGGAAATAACTAGGTGATATTATGGGTATAATTCAGGCAAGTTCTTTACAGGAACTTAAGTTTTCAGAGCTATGTCAGCAGATGTCACTGGTCATTCTCAAAACAATATCTGCTGGCAGCTAGTAACTGCAACCTTACTTTTTAAAGCTCTCCTCTTGTAACTATTACATTTCTAAACAAAGAAATTGCTTTGGGTCATACATTAACAAAATACAGAGACATGTATTGGCACACCACTCCAGTACTTTTGCTTGGAAAATCCCATGGATGGAGGAGCCTGGTAGGCTGCAGTCCATGGGGTCGCAAAGAGTAGGACACGACTGAGCGACTTCACTTTCACTTTTCACTTTCATGCATTGGAGAAGGAAATGGCAACCCACTCCAGTGTTCTTGCCTGGAGAATCCCAGGGACGGGGAAGCCTGGTGGGCTGCCGTCTATGGGGTCGCACAGAGTCGGACACGACTGAAGCGACTTAGCAGCAGCAGCACTTGTTATCTATATGTTAATATTACATCAAGAGTTAAAACCTACTTACATAAAACTAGTAAAAGCTTACTTGGCTACAAGTCTCCCCCAAGTGCCTGACCCAGACTGGGCTTTAGGCTTATTCTTTTGAAAAGAAATGAGATTTATTTTGCCTATTAAAAGTCCAGTTATCACTCCTCCAGTTCAGTTCATTTCAGTTCAGTCACTCAGTCGTGTCCGACTCTTTGCGACCCCATGAATCGCAGCACGCCAGCTCCAAAAAAAAAAAAAAAAAAAAAATCACTCCTCCAACTACTTCTAACTGGGTCTGTTACCTAAATGTCAGATCGTGGGATTGAAATTTTAATCATACAAGACTCAGACTCAGGACTTAAAGCTCAAATACTTCCAGTTCAATGTCTATTCTCCAACTGAGGCAGCACTGTGCCCCATTTTGATGGGAAGCTGTTGCCCAGTTCCCTGAATTAGAACTGAGCAGGACTCTGGGGCTCTGGTGTACAGATCCTTTCTGTATCCTCCATTTCTTGTTTGTAGAATATAGGCTTCATTCACTCCTTGACCTTTCCTGAGTTCCAAAGGGCAGTCTCAAAGAGTTGCTCATCAGGAAAGGGAGGGGTGCAGAAACAGAGGAGGAGCAGTCAAATGGTGGTACAGACTTGGGGCAGGGTCCTGGTTCCTACTCAAGGATTATGCCTATGATTATCTTTGAGTCCTTCTGTAGAACTGGGCCCCCTCTCAGGTGGAAGATGGTGACTTCAGACTGACTTCAAGATTTCCTGTAGCTCTGCTCTGTTACCTCACCACCCACCAATCAGAAGAAAGTCACACATCTTGCAGCCCTTATCCCAAATCTTGCCTTCCTTTTCTGGGCTCCTGTTAGCTTTCCTGTTTGGCTCCTGTCTGTTTCATCTTCAACTGAATCCAACAGTTTCAAGCTAAATTGCTGTTACCAAGAGAGTGAATGCTGGTTTCAGGCACAGAATATCTTGATTTAGATCAGATAGAGACTTCTGCTCTACTAGGCAGGACTACAGCCAGTTTCAGCTGGAAGTAGTAGTAGAAAAACAGACTGCCACCCTAAATCCCAACAGATATCTTGAATATGAAGTCTCTCACTGGGGAGTTGTTAAGGGAAACGCTGAAACCACCCACACAGGCCAGTTACCATAGTAACCATTTACGTAATAAATAATGACATAAAATAAAATAATGACAAAAGGTCCAAGTAAGGAACACAAAACTAACAAGCTACCACCAACCAGAAGAATTCAGGAAAGGTCAAAAGGAGACACCACATGTCCTACTGATCTCCCAGTATCTATCCTCTTTTGTGGAATTCATCTTGGCTGAACAATCTGTGCGCCACCAGAAAGGACCCTGAGTCAGAATAATTGGCCATAGACAACCTGGGTATGATAATCCTATTACCATAAAACCTGAGAGCAGGCAACAGAGCAACAGAGCAGGCTTCCTGGGGGCTCTTTCCCTCCAGTTCTCCACCCAGGTGCCCCTTGGAAATAAAGTCTCTTGCTTTATCAGCATGTGTGTCTCCTTGGACAATTTGTTTCCAATTGTTAGACAAGAGCCCCCTTTGAGGCCTGGAAGAGTCTCCCTTCCTGCAACAAAGTGACTTTTGGAAAGTCTCTAAGGATAGGGGCTGGTTGCCAGGGGAACCAAACACGTGATTATAGAGTTTGAACTTTTAGCCCCATCCCCCCAACCTCAGGGGAGGGGAGGGAAGGGAGGCTGGAGATTAAGTTTAGTTACAATGACCAGTCATTTAATCAATCATGCCTATGTAGTAAAGCCACCATAAAAACCCCAAAAGGACAGATGGGGTTCAGAGAGCTTATGTGTTGGTGAATACACACAGATTCAGTGAGAGGCATTGAAGCACTCTCTCCCTTCCCATGTACACTGCACTGTGTAACTTTTCCATCTGGCTGTTTCTGAATTATATCCTGTTTCTAATAAACCAGGAATATAGTAAGTAAAAGGTTTGCCTGAGTTCTATGAGCTACTCTAACAAATAAATTGAACTTGAGGAGGGGATCATGGGAACCTCAGATTTATGGCCAATTGTTCTGAAGCACTGGATCTGTGACTGATGTCGAAAGGTGGTGAGAGAGTTAAAGCTTAGAGCCTGTAAGGAGGAGGTGCACATTTCTGCTCATGCTTTCCTTAGGCCTTGTGCAACAAGGTGTCTTGCCTGAGAACTGGCTTTCCTTTCGAAGCTAACCATCTTCAGAAGCAAAGAATTGGACATGACTGAATGACTGAATTGAGCTGAACTGATCACACAGCACAATGTCTTAGTCATGGAAATGCTTTTCTTAGACTCTATTTTAATGATTATAATTGTAACAGATCTTGCCTGGGAATCTGTTCCTCCAGACTTGTACCCCTGATTTCACAGCAACTGTATCTCTCTCCCAGAGACGTTTCCCAGAACCAGTTCTCCCTGGCTGATCTTGGGCTGAAGTTATCTCAAGATGTATGCCTTGGGAAAGGGTCTGGTGAAACTTGTACAGCCTTGACATATTCCTTTTATCTATCTCAGCAGCCAGTTGAAAAGTGTATGATGCCCTGCTTAAACTAGTGAGGCTGGGTCCGCTTCCAGTGCCTTTTGCTGGTGGCTTTCTCTATCTTTTTACTCTAATAAAACTTTGTTACACAAAGCTCTGAGCAACTGAGACTTGTGTCTTTTGAGTCCCAGAGTGAAATTTTCTCCTTCGGAGACCATGAATGGATACTGGTACCATTCACAGAATGCTATCACTATCAGTGGGAAGGAGCCTAGTAGGATTGAGTCCTTAATCTGAGAGGTCTGATACAATTGACAGGTAGAGAAGAGTCAGAATTGAGTTGAGTTGCAGGATATCCAGTTGGTGCTGAGAATTGCATGATGTGTAGAAGTTTCAGCAGTGAATTAGCATTGTAGTGAAGTACTGGGAGTAGTGGAGATAGAGGAGTTGTTTTTCCTTAGTAGAAAAACATACAGATTAGTCTTATTCCTGCTCATCTATATGCTGATATCATCTAGAGAAAAATAAACTCGCCAGTACTTGCTGGTTACGTCCTGCCTCTGTAGAAGTTTCTGTGAGATGTTCAGTTCAGTTCAGTCTCTCAGTCGTGTTCTACTTTTTGCGACCCCATGAATCGCAGCACACCAGGCCTCCCTGTCCATCACCATCTCCCGGAGTTCACTCAGACTCACGTCCATCGAGTCAGTGATGCCATCCAGCCATCTCATCCTCTGTCGTCCCCTTCTCCTCCTGTCCCCAATCCCTCCCGGCATCAGAGTCTTTTCCAATGAGTCCAACTCTTCGCATGAGATGTAATACATGCTACTCAAAGCAGAAGACAGTAGCCATCAGAAAGAACCAGCTGGCTGACAATTCCTTGTCAGTTAGCATTTTGAAACTAGAGAAAGCATGATGTAACATTGTTGCCTAGAACAAGTAATTTAATTTATTATATAAATTTAAGTACCTTAAATATACTTCCAGGCTTCCCTGGTGGCTCAGATGGTAAAGCGTCTGCCTACAATGTGGGAGACCCAGGTTCGATCCCTGGGTCGGGAAGATCCTCTGGAGAAGGAAATGGCAACCCACTCCAGTACTCTTGCCTGGAAAATCCCATGGATGGAGGAGCCTGGTAGGCGACAGTTTATGGGGTCGCAAAGAGTCGGACACGACTGAGCGACTTCACTTCACTTCACAAATATACTTCCAAAGAAGTTTCCTGGTTTGAAAATTAACAACAATAATACAAATAAATAAGTAAGACTGAAGAAAGAACATGAACAATGCTAAAGAAGGAAACACTTTTGGAACATGAAAACCAGAAATAAAAAGTCTCAAATTATTTTAAACAATAATTGATGACTAAATCCACAAATATGGCCACCAGTTTTTGTAAGCAAGACATTATAATTTTTAAATGAACGATACTGTAATTTCTAATAAGTTGTTATGCTACATTCAGTGTAATGTTAAGAATACAGAATCTGGAATTCACTGTCAATTCAAATTGTGGGTCTTCCAGTTACCTGTTGTGTGTCCTAACCTTTGTGTGTTTCAATTGGCTTCCGTGGTGGCTCAGACAGTAAAGAATCTGCCTGCAAGCAGGTGACCTGAGTTTGATCCCTGGGTCAGGACAATGGAGGAGGACAATGGCATCCCACTCCAGTATTCTTTCCTGGAGAGTTCCATAGCCAGAGGCTTAATGTGCTTACTGTTCATTCCCTGTCTTTTCCTTCCAGAATATAAATTCCACAGAACAGAAATATTTGTCTTCTTTTTTTCTACCTCATTATGAAAGTGCAGAGTAGATGGTCTATAAACATTTTTTTCCCCTCTGGAAGCCACAACTCTATAAGGCAAATACTTTTTAAATCCTCATTTTATGAATAAGGAAAAGTGTTAGTCGCTCAGTCATTCTGTGGGATTTATATTCTGGAAAGAAAAGCTAGGGAATGAACAGTGAGCACATTAAGCAAGTTAACAGGAAGAAAACTAGGATGATACATGATGGGGTACCAGGGCCAGGCAAAATTGACTCCAATTCATGGAGAGTTAAAGTTAAGAACAGGCAGTCAGTGACAGGTTATAGTGGAGGGACAAGGTCCAAGGAGGAAACAGAGAAGGGAAATAAGAGAAGTATGTCCACAGGGGCTAAGAGAGCACGGTTATAGACAGGAATAATCTGAGGAAGAAATGCAGCGGAGGTTACACTGAATGCATTCCACCTCTGTGGGATGGGAGGTTGTCTAAGCGTGTGCGGAGTGAGAGGTGTGGAGCTCTGCCATCTGTGTTCCACCGCAAGAAGTCATGACATGGCCGCTGTGGACAGTACCCGAGAAACTGAGCAGATGACTCGAGAGAATGCATAACCTTTGTCTCTAAAAATAGATAAACTGTGGGTGGGAAGAAGAAACATTCAGAAGATTTATATTATAGTCCTAGAAAAAGCATGGCCATATTTTTGGTTTTTGCTCTGTAAAAGTGGTTTTCCTCCTAACCCCTTTCCCTCCCTCTTCCACTGTCTCCTACCACCTCTCACAAGGAACTGTGCGATGACATTTAGAAATCCCTTACACAGAAGAACATGCCCAGGGGCTCTGGGAGACGTTCCTTGTGCTGCTATTTTCCTTGGCCTTACTTTTCCGACCAGTGACCACTTCCCATCGGTACTAGCCCCAATTTCCCTCCTGAGTGGGCAGCGTATATCAATTCTACTACAGTACCGCTCTGGTCACAGTGCACAGCTTCCACCCTGCTAGAGCCTCCTGCTCCAAACAGTTTCTCATCCACAACCCTTCCTCTGATATCTGCAGTTCTCTCCACTCCAAGTGGATGAATGTTTCCACAAGAAGTGTCACATCTTTTAGTCCAACTCAGATAATCCAGCCTTTAAGCAATCATATTTCTTTTGATCCCTAAAAGGTAGCTTTCCTTTTTAAAAAAATCAAGCCCTCTGTCTATGACCAAATTCTCCTAAAGACTGAGTCTGAGTGAGGGATATTTGTGTTACACCTGCCTGTGATAGAACTTGAACTTTTCTTTTACCTGTGAGCAACGTTCCAGGTAGTGTTAATCTTTTTTTTTTTTTTTCTCTAATGTAGCTGTTAAACCTAGGCAGCCATGATTCCTACTCTCAGTTTCCAATCCTTATGGCGTTTACCTTAAGGGACTAAGTGGTTTGTCTTGATGTCCAAGAGTTCCTACAAATATATATGAGTCAGATCCCACTATAACTCCTGATACAAAAGATATTTAAGTAACAATTGAAGTCCAGTGGGAAATGGATATTAATTATGTTAAGGTGTGCTAACGGCTATGACAAATAAGCTCTTAAATTTCAGTGATTTAATAAGCTGAATTTTCTTTCTTCATTTTGTAAATTCCCAAAAGGTCATTCCTAGTCAGCTTTCTTCCAAGCAGTGATGTGAGGACTTGGGCTTCTGTTGTTGTGTCTCCATCATTTTCAAAAGTCACGCTATTTATTTGCATCAAACTGTCAGGAGGGAAAAGAGAAAATATAAAGAATGTAGGCTCATCTCTTAACCACTTCTTCCTGGAAGAATTATACCTCGTTTATGTTCATACTGCCTTGTCTTTAAATCTGTCTGAGAAGCTGCTAAGAAAGGGTTACAGATCTTCGGTGGGCACATAGCCATCTCTGCCGCACTGCCATGAGTCAGATTTTCATAGTTCTGGATCTTTCCTCAAGAGTACTGCAGCCTGGGACCAACTGCAAAGTACATAGATGATAGTAAAAGTATTCCAGAGTTGGAAAATGGCAAGGCAAGTATGCCAAAGGGAGGGCAGGGCCACCTCCTTGACATCTCCTCTTGGAAATCTCACAGGCAGTTTAAACTTAATGTGTACCAAGAGGAGTTCTTTACCTACTCTGTCATGCCTGGCCCATAGATACTGTTAAAAAGAAACAACAGCCCCCGAATGAGGTTCCTTGAGCAAAGCTCCATGTCAGCAAACCAAGTCTTAGTATTAATACTTAATCTAACTGAATTTCCACCACTTCATGGGAAATAGATGGGGAAACAGTGGAAACAGTGTCAGACTTTATTTTTGGGGGCTCCAAAATCACTGCAGATGGTGACTGCAGCCATGAAGTTAAAAGACGCTTACTCCTTGGAAGAAAAGTTATGACCAACCTACATAGTATATTCAAAAGCAGAGACATTGCTTTGCCGACTAAGGTCCGTCTAGTCAAGGCTATGGTTTTTTCTGTGGTCATGTATGGATGTGAGAGTTGGACTGTGAAGAAGGCTGAGCGCTGAAGAATTGATGCTTTTGAACTGTGGTGTTGGAGAAGACTCTTGAGGGTCCCTTGGACTGCAAGGAGATCCAACCAGTCCATTCTAAAGGAGATCAACCCTGGGATTTCTTTGGAAGGAATGATGCTAAAGCTGAAACTCCAGTCCTTTGGCCACCTCATGCGAAGAGTTATCTCATTGGAAAAGACTCTGATGCTGGGAGGGATTGGGGGCAGGAGGAGAAGGGGACGACCGAGGATGAGATGGCTGGATGGCATCACCTACTCGATGGACGTGAGTCTGAGTGAACTCCGGGGGATGGTGATGGACAGGGAGGCCTGGCGTGCTGCGATTCATGGGGTTGCAAAGAGTTGGACACAACTGAGCGACTGAACTGAACTGAACTGAACTAACTGAGCTTTCAGCCCCTCCTGTTAGTCTTAAATTTCCTGGTCGGTACTAGTAAGGTAATCTGTCTTCCTCCAATAAAAGATGACCTTGCCTGAAATAGTCCTTCCTTTTCTTTGTGATTTCCTTATCTTATGCCTTTCCATTTTGTAAAGCTCCTCAGAGCTTCTTTCTATTTACTAAATGGAATGCTGCTTGATTTAAGAATTGTTGAATAAAGCCAATTAGATCTACAGATTTACTCAGTTGAATTTTGTTAACACTAATGAATCTCTTGTTTCCCTATCATGACTGTGTTAGCATGTAGTATCATCACACACTCAAGGCCCAAGTAAGAATCTTAAGAAATTTCCCTTGATTTCAGATTCTCAGTTTAATCTCAATTTAATCACATTCTGCTGATTCTGCTTCCAAGTACATTTCTATCTCTTCTGCTGTTTGTCTAGTCCATACCAACATTATCTCTATTTAACTAAAAATGGCCTGGAATGGGCGAATTTAATTCAGATGACCATTATATCTACTACTGTGGGCAAGAATCCCTTAGGAGAAATGGAGTAGCCTTCATAGTCAACAAAAGAATCCAAAATGCCGTACTTGGGTGCAGTCTCAAAAATGACAGAATGATCTCTGTTCATTTCCAAGGCAAACCATTCAATATCACAGTAATCCAAGTCTATGCCCCAACCAGTAATGCTGAAGAAGCTGAAGTTGAATGGTTCTATGAAGACTTACAAGACCTTTTAGAACTAACACTCCAAAAAGATGTCCTTTTCATCACAGGGGACTGGAATGCAAAAGTAGGAAGTCAAGAGATACCTGGAGTAACAGGAAAATTCGGCCTTGGACTACAAAATGAAAAAGGGCAAAGGTTAACAGAGTTTTGCCAAGAGAACACACTGGTCATAGCAAACACCCTCTTCTAACCACACAAGAGAAGACTCTACACATGGACGTCACCAGATGGTCAATACTAAAATCAGATTGATTATATTCTTTGCAGTCAAAGATGGAGAAGCACTATACAGTCAGCAAAAACAAGACCAGGAAGTGTGGCTCAGATCATGAACTTCTTATTGCCAAATTCAGACTGAAATTGAAGAAAGTGGAGAAAACCACTAGGCCATTCAGGTATGACCTAAATCAAATACCTTATGATTATACAGTGGAAGTGACAAATAGATTCAAGGTATAAGTTCTGATAAACAGAGTGCCTGAAGAACTATGGATCAAGGTTTGTGACATTGTACAAGAGGAAGTGATCAAGATCATCCTCAAGAAGAAGAAATGCAAAAAGATGAAATGGTTGTCTGAGGAGGACTCACAGATAGCTGAGGAAAGAAGAGAAGTGAAAGGCAAAGGAGAAAAGGAAAGATATACCCATCTGAATGCAGAGTTCCAAAGAATAGCAAGGAGAGGTAAGGAACACTTCCTTGGTGATCAATGCAAAGAAATAAGGAAAACAATAGAATGGAAAAGGCTAGAGATATCTTCAAGAAAATTAGAGATACCAAGGGAACATTTAACCCAAAGATGGACACAATAAAAGACAGAATAGTATGGACCTAACAGAAGCAGAAGATATTAAGAAGAGGTGGAAGGAGTGCACAGAAGAACTGTACAAAAGAGATCTTCATGACCCAGATAATCACAGTCGTGTGATCACTCACCTAGGGACAGACATCCTGGAATGTGAAGTCAAGAGGGCCTTAGGAAGCATCACTACAAACAAAGCTAGTGGAGGTGATGGAATTCCAGTTTGAGCTATTTCAAATCCTGAAAGATGAAGCTGTGAAAGTGCTGTACTCAATATGCCAGCAAATTTGGAAAACTGAGCAGTGGCCACAGGACTGGAAATGGTCAATTTTCACTCCTATCCCAAAGAAGGGCAATGCCAAAGAATGTTCAAACTATCACACAATTGCACTCATCTCAGACACCAGCAAAGTAATATTCAAAATTCTCAAAGCCAGGCTTCAGCAGTACATGAACCATGAAATTCCAGATGTTCAAGGTGGATTTAGAAAAGGCAGAGGAACCAGAAATCAAATTGTCAACATCTACTGGATCATCAAAAAAGCAAGAGATTTCCAGAAAAAACATCTATTCCTTCTTTATTGACTATACCAAAGCCTTTAACTGTGTAGATCACAAGAAACTGGAAAATTCTTCAAGAGATGAGAATAACAGACCACTTGACCTGCCTCCTGAGAAATCTGTATGCAGGTCAAGAAATGGCAGTTAGAACCAGAGATGGAACAACAGACTGGTTCCAATGTGGGAAAGGAGTATGTCAAGCCTGTATATTGTCACCCTGCTTATTTAACTTCCATGCAGAATACATCATGTGAAATGCTGGGTGGGATGAAGCAAAAGTTGGAATCAAGATTGCCAGGAGAAATATCAACAACCTCGGATATGCAGATGACATCATTCTTATGGCAGAAAGCAAAGAACTAAAGAGCCTCTTGATGAAAGTGAAAGAGGAGAGTGAAAAAGCTGGCTTAAAACTCAACATTCAGAAAACTAAGATCATCGCATCGAGTCCCATCACTTCATGGCAAATAGATGGAGAAACAACGGTAACAGTTAGAGACTTTTATTTTTAGGGGCTCCAAAATCACTTCAGATGGTGACTGCAGCCATGAAATTAAAAGATGCTTGCTCCTTGGAAGAATAGCTATGACCAACCTAGACAGCATATTAAAAAGCAGAGACAGTATTTAGCCAACAAAGGCCCATCTAGTTAAAGCTATGTTTTTTTCCAGTATTCTTTTATGGATGTGAGAGTTGGACTATTTAGAAAGCTGAGCACCAAAGAATTGATGCTTTTGAATTGCGGTGTTGGAGAGTCCCTTGGACTGCAAGGAGATCCAACCAGTCCATCCTAAAGGAAATCAGTCCTGAATATTAATTGGAAGGACTGATGCTGAAGCTGAAGCTCCAATAAGTTGGCCACCTGATACGAAGAGCTGATTCCTTGAAAAAGACCTGGATGCTGAGAAAGATTAAAGGCGGGAGGAGAAGTGGATGACAGAGGATGAGGTGGTTGGATGGTATCACCAACTCGACGGACATGAGTTTGAGCAAGCTCCAGGAGATGGTGATGGTCAGGGGAGCCTGGTGTGCTGCAATCCTTGGGGTCACAAGGAGTTGGACACTACAAAGTTAATAAACTGGCCTGACAGTAGCCTAGCTCTTCTTATTACTTCTACTCTTGCTCTATTTAATTCATTTTCCAGCAACAAACCCAGAGAATTTTTTCTGGTTTCTTTTTTTAAAATTTATATGGAATTTATAAAGATGGTAATGATGGCCCTATATGCAAGACAGCAAAAGAGACACAGATGTAAATAACAAACTTTTAGACTCTGTGGGAGAAGATGAGGGTGGGATGATTTGAGATTATAGCATTGAAACATGTATATTACCAGGGACCTTTTTAAAATGCAAATTTTTTATATTAATCTGCTTTAAACTCCTACTGACGTTCCATTGCACCTAGGACATATTTCAAACATCATAACATGGTCTACAAGATCTTGAATGACTAAAATCTTACCTAACCCTCCAACCTCATTTTGAGCCACTTTCTTGCTTGTTCCTGCCATGCTGACCTTTTCCCAAGTATACCTGACACTTTCTTATCTCAGCTCCCAGATTCATGTTACTTCTCCTCATTCATCATACCTTAGCTTTAATGCCACTTCCTCAGAGAGCACTTTCATGAGCCTCCCAATCTAAAGTGGGCCCATTATTTTTTCCTTAATATTTTTCATAAATCTTAACTTGTTATCTTGTAATCACATATTTGCTCATTTACTTATTTGATATGTCTTTCCTGTTGGACTGCAATTTCCATGAAGGCCAAGGTCATGTCTGTTTCCTTCCTCAAACATATCTCAGCACTTAGTGCATAAAGAATATTTAAAATGTATTTGTTGCAAGAATGAATGGATAGGTGGATGATGGGAAACCTGGATTCAGTGTTACATTGGGAATTGTATAATTATAACAGATTGAACAAAAAAAATTTGATTGAAAGATTCTGGTGAGAGTCAAAAGTTGATTCAGTGGTTATAGAAAAATGGAACACGTATGGGTAGAGATAGAAGAAAGCAAGAGAATGGTTCGATAGGAGAGTATGGAGATGGAGTTAGTTTAGTTCAGTTCAGTTCAGTCACTCAGTCATGTCCGACTCTTTGCAACCCCATGAACTGCAGCACGCCAGGCCTCCCTGTCCATCACCAACTGCTGAAGCTCACCCGAGTCAGTGATGCCATCCAACCATCTCATACCCTGTTGTCTCTTTCTCCTCCTGCCCACAATCTTTCCCAGCATCAGGGTCTTTTCCAATGAGTCAGCTCTTTGCATCTGGTGGCCAAAAGTATTGGAGTTTCAGCTTCAGCATCAGTCCTTCCAATTAATATTTAGGACTGATTTCCTTTAGGATGGACTGGTTGGATCTCCTTGCTATCCAAGAGACTCTTAAGAGTCTTCTCCAACACCACAGTTCAAAAGCATCAATTCTGCGGCACTCCGCTATCTTTATAGTCCAACTCTCACATCCATATATGACTACTGGAAAAACCATAGCCTTGACTAGACGGACCTTTGTTGGCAAAGTAATGTCTCTGTTTTTCAATATGCTATCTAGGTTGGTCATAACTTTCCTTCCAAGGAGCAAGCGTCTTTTAATTTCATGGCTGCAGTCACCATCTGCAGTGATTTTGGAGCCCCCAAAATAAAGTCTGTCACTATTTCCACTGTTGCCCCATCTATTTGCCATGAAGTGATGGGACCAGATGCCATGATCTTAGTTTTCTGAATTTTGAGCTTTAAGCCAACATTTTTCACTCTTCTCTTTCACTTTTATCAAGAGGCTTTTTAGTTCCTCTTCACTTTCTGCCATAAGAGTGTTGTCCTCTGCATATCTGAGGTTATTGGTATTTCTCCCAGCAATCTTGATTCGAGCTTGTGCTTCTTCCAGCCCAGCATTTCTCATGATGTGCTCTGCATATAAGTTAAATAAGCAGGGTGACAATATACAGCCTTAACATACTCTTTTTCCTATTTGGAACCAGTCTGTTGTTCCATGTCCAATTCTAATTGTTGCTTCTTGACCTGCATACAGATTTCTCAAAAAGCCAGTCATGGTCTGGTATTCCCATCTCGTTCAGAATTTTCCAGTTAGTTTAGGGCTTTTGGAATGATTAGGGTGAGCATGAAGACATGGAAAGTGCAGAACTGATGATCAGCAGAGCTGGAGAAGCAGGAATTTAGGTGTAAAGATGTCAAAGAGGTCAAAACAGTAGACATAAATAGACTTGACATGTAGATGTTTTCAAAGGGCTAGTTCAAAAAGTCAGTGATAGTAGCAGGAATCTGGGGAGAGAATAAAAGTGTGAGAACAAATGCCATCAATAAAAATCATGTGAGGGGGTATCCTGGTGGTCCAGTGGTTAGGACTCCATGCTTCCATTGGAGGGGTTATGGATTCAATCCCTATTCAAGGAACTAAGATAATGCATCCCATATGCTCTGCAGGGACACGGCCCCAAAAAACAAAACAAAGCAAAAAAACAAACAAAAAAGCCATGTGGATAGTGGGTTAACATTCTAGAAGTAAGTAAATGTAAAGAGCAAGGGCTGGAAAGAGTTCTAATGTATGGCAAAACCAATACAGTATTGTAAAGTAAAACAAAGTAAAATTAAAAAAAAAAAAAAGAAAATAGGTTAATGGGTTGAAAGGCACAACAGGATAGAAATTTTTCTTCTATCATATCAAAAAACAAGTGGGAAACACAGGGACAGGGGCGGTGAGGGTGAGATGTATGGAAAGAGTAATGTGGAAACTTACATTACCATATGTAAAAAATAGATAGCCAGCGGGAATTTGCTGTATGACTCAGGAAACTCAAACAGGGGCTCTGTATCAATCTACAGGAGTGGGATGGGGAAGGAGATGGGAGGCAGTTTCAAAAGGGAGGGGATATATGTATACCTATGGCTGATTCATAGTGAGGTTTGACAGAAAACAGCACAATTCTGTAAAGCAATTATCCTTCAATAAAAAATAAATAAATAAATAAACACCAGTGGGAGTGGAAGGTGGAGATTTCATAAGGAAAGGCAAGCTGGGCATGAAGTAACATCAAGATAGCTAGGTTTCTGTTAAGATAAGAGTCAGCCAAGGTGAGCCTGTCTGACAAGGCCAACTGTGGGTGTGGGCCAATGGGACAGTCTAACGATGGAGGGCAGGACTGGATTATTTTCATGGGGAAGCAGGAGTGATAATTTTGGTTTGTTTGGTTTTGGTGTTTTTAGGTCAAGCAGTGGAAATAAATAGCAAGGATGAAGGAAACTGAAGGTTTATGTAACAGGCTGGGAACAAAATTTGGCACAAAGGCAGGGAGGAATAAGCTAAAGCACATTCTACTGGTTAAGAGTGTTGAGGTAGATGGCAGGAAGGTTCCAGGTGGGCAGATTCATTCCTGTAGGCATAGATTATTCTAAATAAACACCCTGAATTTAATTTCACAGTTGAAAGCTGGACAATGAATATTTTCCAGACCTACTTCCAATAAACAGAAAAGATTTTTTTTTTTTTTTTGGTCTGAATTCCTGTTTATGAGCTTAGTGGAATCAATAGGTCAGAAGTCCACATCCTGCTTTTCTCAGGCTTCAGAGGCCAGCCATGAGAAGTGGAGACTTTTATTTCAGCTCATTAATAATTTTTTTTTTTTTAAAGAGGGGAGTCTAGCTATAATTTAGCAGGTTCCTTTTCCTACTCATTAGCTTCCTGACATTCATCATGCAGTTAGAATGCCTGAATTCACAATGACAAACATTAAAGACCAAATATCTAATTCTCTATTTTGGGAACTTGAGTTTGTCTATTGCAAGTCCAATTTCTCCCAACTGGCACCACACATCTTGTCCTTGCAAATACTCAGGCAACCTTATCAAATATACTCAGGGTCCTGTGTAAGTCTGGGAAAGCTGATCTCATGAGACCAGAGTAAAGGGAAAATTTTATTGATGGGAATTTTGTACAAATAAATCAGTAGTCATCATTTTATGTAAATAGTACCATGCTGGAAAAGTCATCAAGTCTTCAATAAACCCTTTAATAACATGAAACCAATGAAAAGCCCCTGGGAAAGAAAGCACTTGCTAGTTTTCTATGTTGATTCAGGGATGGGGAATAGGTTATCTGAATTTTATGGGGAAAGTACAGCTAGATAGCATCACCGACTAAATGGACGTTAATTTGAGCAAACTCCAGCCAATAGTGGAGGACAGAGGAGCCTGGCATGCTACAGTCCACAGGGGTTGTAAAGAGTTGACCACAACTTAGTGACTGAACAACAGTACAGCTCTTGAACTGCCCCACCTCCTGCCCCACTATCACTGTATGGATAGGGGAATGCTATGTTAATTAATCATTTATGTATTTTATATTATTAGACCTCTATAGGATGAATGCATCTTCTGGTGTGGGAGTAGGAAACTCTCACCTAAGGAAAACAGCCATTCATGGCATCAGTCAGTTGACTAAAATATGTGTTTCTCTGGGATAGCAGTGGAAAGATTTTCTTCTACTCTGTAGGTTTTACTGGCTGGTCTGAAATTTAACTTGGCATGAGACAGATTAATAAGAGAAAATCAAACAAAAGCTTAATAACATATATACATGGAAGAGACCCAGGAAAACTGAGTAACTCATCATCAAAATGGCCAAAGCTCTCAATTTACTTTTTTTTTCATTACAATTATAGTCTTTATTTTTGCAACTGGTCATGTGATCATAGGAGGGCTTCCCAGGTGGCACTAGTGGTAAAGAACTCACCTGCCAGTGCAGGAGGCATAAAAGATGTGGGTTTGATCACTAGGTTGGGAAGATCCCCTGGATCTTCGCTATATAGAGGGCAACAATAAGTGTAACAGTTTTGGATGGAGTAAATACAGCAAAACCTACATAGAACCTGCTGAGAAAATGATTTAGAAACTTAATAGAGCATGCAGACATAGCTATTTCAAAGGTTTGGTTGTGGCAGAGAACAGGAGGTTCAGGAGATATTGCTCGGAAAATTACGCACTGAATAAAGTATTGCTTTAACGGGAAAGATGAGAGTGTATTGAACATTGAAGAGGATGAGCCAGAGAGGGAAGCGAGCAAAGACAGAACACTGGCTCCCTGAGAAGGAGGTGGGAGAGGAACCGGTGGGGCTGAGAGAGTTCTGGGCTTGGTGACAACTGCTATAGAGAATCCAAGGGATGGGGGAGCCTGGTAGGCCGCCGTCTATGGGGTCACACAGAGTCAAACACGACTGACTCGACTTAGCAGCAGAAGCAGCACCGGACATATAACTGAATTAGAAATATTCACCACTGTTCACTATTCTAATGATGTAATTATGCTACAATTTCCTCCAATTAATTGTATGACGTGAGCGTGTGTGCTGAGTCGCTTCAGTCGTGTATGACTCTTTGCGACTCCACAAACTGTAGCCCACCAGGCTTCTCTGTCCGTGGGATTCTCCAGGCAAGAATTCTGGAGTGGGTTGCCATGACCTCATGCAGGGGATTTTCCAGACCCAGGGTTGGAATGCTTCTCTCTTTTATATCGTCTTCTGCCTTGGCAGGCGGGTCCTTTGCCAATAGCGCCACCTGGGAGGCGCTAGTTGTATCACCGACACTGCCTAAAGAACTTTACATGAACAATTTAATAACTAAAGCTGTGGTACATATACACAATGGAGTATTACTCAGCCGTTAAAAAGAATTCATTTGAATCAGTTCTGATGAGATGGATGAAACTGGAGCCGATTATACAGAGTGAAGTAAGCCAGAAAGAAAAACACCAATACAGTATACTAACACATATATATGGAATTTAGGAAGATGGCAATGACGACCCTGTATGCAAGACAGGGAAAGAGACACAGATGTGTATAACGGACTTTTGGACTCAGAGGGAGAGGGAGAGGGTGGGATGATTTGGGAGAATGACATTCTAACATGTATACTATCATGTGAATTGAATCGCCAGTCTATGTCTGATGCAGGATGCAGCATGCTTGGGGCTGGTGCATGGGGATGACCCAGAAAGATGTTCTGGGGAGGGAGGTGGGAGGGGGGTTCATGTTTGGGAATGCATGTAAGAATTAAAGATTTTAAAATTTAAAAAATAAAAAACTAAAAATTAAAAAAAAAAAAGTTCTTTGAAATATTAGAACATTTGTAAATATTAAATCATTTTACAGCTTAGGAAGACTGAACAAACTTAAAACAGGCTTGGTTGTTACCCTACGATTCATACTTAGCAAGAGTCATTTCCAGATGACTCCTCAAGAACCACTATTAATCAATCTACTATACTTCCTTTATTTTAAATCATTTCTTCTCTCCACATCTACGAAACATTAACTCTGTGATTTTTTTCCCCTAAATTTTCTGGGTCCTCCACTTTTCTGTCTACGTTGGCACCTATTCCTCCTCTGTCGGACACCTCATTGTTGGAATGCTTCAGGGCTCACTCTTGAACTCTGTGCTATTTTCATTCCACAGTCTTTTCCAATTTGATGTCATCACTTACAAAGTGATAATCTCTCGTGTTTATCTCCTGAGTAGACTCCTGTATTAACACTGTAGTTGGCATATCCAGTGTTTAAGGTCCACGGCTGGCCCAACCACAATGTGTTCAAGTCAAAGTTGTGATGCTTTTCCCAAAGTGTTCTCTCTCTTGCCAGCACTACCTACAAAGGCATTTACATTTACCTTCTTGCTTATTAAAAAATGGCAAACAAACATGTAAGTCCCTTCACCTTTTAGTCTCTCTGACACCCACTGTTTAGTAACATTATCGATGCTTTCTACCAGCAGAATACATCCCAAATCTATCCCCTGTCTGCATTTCTTCAGTCATGACCCTATCTAATCCCCACTCTTTCTCACCCTGCAAGGCTTCCTGAGTTTTCTCTTGTCTATCATAAGCATAGCAAACTGAAAAAACTTTCAAAAATCCAAATAAAATTATATCACTCCTTTCCTTAAAATTCCTTATGGCTTTTCATCAATCATAAAATTAATCCAAATGTTATTATGCCTTGAAATAAACCATGTAACATTTCCTTTGCATTGTACCAACCTCAGCTCATAAAATCTCCTGCATCTTTAGTAGAATCCATTCAGCTGATATTTTCCAAATATTGGTTTGTTGCCAAAGCTTTGCACATAATCCTCCCTTGACTTGGGACACTTAACATCCACTCAGCTTACTAGAGACTAAAGCTCTATTTCTAACCCTGGAAAAAACACAGCTGATTGAAAACATAAAAGAGATCCATGTCATTGTCCTCAGTACTTGTCCAAGCTGGAAAATAAGGATTACTCTCAGGACTTACAGAAATTAACACTCAAGGTAGGAGGTATAAACAGAAACTCAGGAGCGAAATAGTTGAAGAGGTTGTAAGACACTGTCATTCTGGTAACGAGTGAGTTTTGGACTTCAGAACATCCCTTCCTTCCAGTCATCAAAGTAGACAGAAACACCTTGATTTTAATTGCTGTTCCCTAAAAATGAGTTTAGATCAGTCAGATTTGGTAAAACATTTCTAACAATTATTGTTAATTCTGAGCATCTTGAAGAAAAGAACATCTGAAAAAGTGCACTTAGTGTAACATGCAGGTTTATTGGGCCACCTGTCCTCATCACACACTATGGAGCCTGCGGTGCCTCCATCTCAGTTCTCATACCATCCAGGCATTAGTCATCCAGCCTGTTGTTCAGTCTGAACCACATGCCATCACTCTTGGCTCTGGCATTCTCAAATACTTCCTGTTAAAGGATACTAAGGGATAATGGAATCAAAATTTCATTTCTAATATTAATTGGTGGGCAATCTGAGCCTCATCTCAAGGGAAAGGAGCTTTTAATTAATATGTGCTAATGATGAAAAAAATACAAGAATACCAGTGATGGATCGCTGTCCTGAAATAGTTATGCAAAATGAAAAAACATATTTCCACACATTTTTCTCAACACCTAATGTCTCCAAAACATTTATTTTATGAATATTTTTCTCAATTTAATTATACTTATGCATTTTCCCATGCTAGTAATAAAATAAGCCATTATAGATGCATTGTACTATTTTTAATGACCATATTTTCTGAATTCATATGCAAAACTTAGCAGTTGTGATGTACATGCCAGATAAAACTTAATTGGAAAAAAAGTAATTTTTATCAAGGCAAGTAAATTTTTAAATATTCTATAAAATTCTACTTTACACTAATTTTTATTTTTTTAAATATAAATTTATTTATTTTAAGCTAAGCTAAGCTAAGCTAAGTCACTTCAGTCGTGTCCGACTCTTTGCCACCCCAGAGACAGCAGCCCACCAGGCTTCCCCGTCTCTGGGATTCTCCAGGCAAGAACACTGGAGTGGGTTGCCATTGCCTTCTCCATGAAAATTATATAGGAAACCATATTTATAGAATTACGAAATTTTATACGGCATAGCTTTAGAGCAACCTGTTACCATCTACAGAAAAAGAAACCGAAAAGAAAAGGGATTAAATTACCTCAAAGTTAGGGGCAAACTTAAAATAAAACATAACCACAAATGTTTGTGGAGGACAATGTTTCCAGTAGAACAATTCTAAATAAAATAAATCAATATACACATTTCATTGTAATGATCACTTTAGGTCTGAAATGTAAAATAATAAGCTATAATTGTTGGCTTTGTATGTGCTGAGTATCTCAATTAAAAAAAAAGTTCTTTAATAATTAAATCTGTAAATTTGGGGACTACCATAGTGTGTATAAATGACTACAAAAGCAATCATTTTATACGGTATTCTTATTCTACTGCTTCCTATTACAGCTAACAAGTTCCACAAACCATGGCTCAAGCTAATACTTATTAGTTACACGTATTAAGGAATTTTAACTTAAAAAAATTTTTTTTCCTTAATTTTTTTCTTTGACCCCACCTCACGGGCATGTGGAACTTTGCCAACCAAGGATGGAACCTGAATTCCCCACAGAGGAAGCGCAGAGTCTTAACCACTGGACTGCAAGGGAAGTTCCTTAACTTTTACCTGAGTGCATCATAACCATATCACCTATAACTTATCTAGGTAAAAAGAAACATTATTTGAGAGTGACAGTGGAAATAAATTACAATAGGCATAAACCTATTCAGTTTTACACTTCCAATTTTGTATTGATATAACACCTGACCTAATATTCTCATAAGAATATGAATAAACATTAATACACACAGACGCACACATACATTCCCACACACATTTGTACATGGCATAGCTAAGGTAAGTGATGGCACACAGTGAAGAACATTAAGCAAATAACTCTTGACATTACAATCATAAATACTAAATATTGGTATTTTAAGTAAGCACTTATATTCTTAACTAAAACACAGTGACCCCCACTGACTCTAACATGAAAAAGAATACCTGAGAAACTCACTTTTTAGATTTATATTTAGCTATTAGCACTTTCTTTAGGTTATTACTACATAAAGGTTAAGAGCTTAGAGTTCTTAGGGCTCCAGACAAAACTATTCAATATGCACATAAAATGGAATTTCTTTATTACAAAATCTCTATTAGTTCATCATATAAAATTTAAACTCTTGGATTTCACTGACCAAATCTTAGAGATTGGCCAGAGAAAATAAAGTTCAACCTAACTACTAACCGTAGACATAATAAGATTAATTTTTCAATTTTCTTTTGCCTAAATTGAAAAAGATTATCTTCTATATTAATTTTGATGAGGAAAAACAGATATTTCTTAAACACTATCAGAATGAACATTAAGTTGTACAACCTATCTGGAAAACTTCTCAGCCCTAAATATCAACAGCACTAGGACTAAACTTAATTTTTGGGGATAATATATATTTTTGTGTTTCAATGATAAGCACAGATTATACTTATCAGAGGAGAGGAAAAACTTGTAAAATAAAAAAAAATGTAAATAAATATGACAGAGGTATCGAGGCTGATAGGAAAAGCTTCAAGGAAGAAAAATTGAAGTTATATCTTGAAGAGTAAGTAATACTAACAACAGTAATGACTATTAACTCAGAAGGGGCTATGCAAGGATTCAAAGCAGTTTCCTGTGAAACATCAGTTTACAGAGTTTCAGTCCATTGCCTTCCTTACCTCTCTTCTGTGTTCAGCGCTTTGATCACATGCTCCTCATCAATTTGGGAAGCTCTCTATGTCCTTGGCTTCCATGACATTCAAACTATCTTGATTCACCTCATTCATCTGTGACCCATTCTTTTCACATCTTTTCTATGTGTCTCTTAAATGTTTAGTTTCTTGAGGCTTTACTGAAAATTCACATTGTATCCTAATTGAGACACTATCTCAAGACACATTCATTTATCCTCATAGGTTTAATATGCTAACCCTTTAAAATCTGTCTTTTGAGATGGCCAGATCTGTTAAGTTACATACTCCTATTACAACCTCCACTTGAATGTCTCTGATACACCTCTCATCAACACATTCAGCTTATCCTAATTCCTCTAATCCTGCTCCTCTTCTTAAACTGACTCTCACCCAGTGATAACTGAACCCATTTATCCCAAGACTCAAACTTCCGAGCATCCTTACCTCTTTCCCTCATCCCAGTCACTAGATCTCACCAGACATACCTACGAAACATTACTGAATTTATCACCTTTCTATCCTTACTACCATCACCCTAATTCAGGGAACCTTCATCTTCTAACCAGACTACTGCAACAGTCTTCTACCTGCTCTTCCCTCTCCAGTCTTCATTTTCTCTGGACCATCCTTCTCCACACACTAAACAGACCATTTACTAAACTGGTTAAAGCCCCTCAAAGATTCCTTAATGCCTTCAGGATAAAAGTCCACACTTCTAAGAAGACAGCCTCTCTAGACAGTCTCCATCTTGTTTCAACACAATCAACATACACACAGACCTCCATTCTCACCTCCTTGCCTCCTGCTCTTGCTGTGCCTTCAGCTTGGGATTCCTAGCCCAGCCCATTCTCAGTGGCCAATTCTGGCTAATCTGTTCATACATCACTTCCTCTTTATGTCCCCCAGCTTCCTCAACTTGGTCAGGTTTGTTTTCAGATCTCCTAATGCAATCCTCTATTACTGAACTAACAAAATGATACTGCAATTATCTGTTTAGGTCATTGCTTATCCCATTCAACTGTGTGCTCCTTAAGGTCAAATACTAAGTCTCATTCATCTTTGAATCTCCAGTACCTAGTTGCCTAGTACAGAGTGGTACTCAATAAATATATATTTGTTATATTTATTTTAATTGGAGGTTAATTACTTTACAATATTGTATTGGTTTTGCCATACATCAACATGCATCCACCAGAGGAAGTTCACATGCTGAGTTTGCTTTGCCAAATGTATTTCTAATGGTTGTGTATTCTTTCATACCTATCAAGGTCAAATGCAGAGGTAGTTCTAGTTTTTATAACTAGGTACATGAAAGTAAAATATTGAAGAGCAGTCTTAATTTTCACTAGTGCTATAATAGAGTGACATTAATAAAGATTTAAATACTTTATTTCAAATTTCACAATGTGTCACATAACCAGCTAGCTTAACACTTTAAGATATTAAAGCAAAACTAATATAAAAATAATAAAAGACGTCTCCTCTCTTCTATAAAAGAGGGTTAAAGTGAAAAATTGGTCACATATTAGTACAAAATGAGTTTGACATGGGGGAAAACTTCAAAAATGTTACTGTGTGGCTTTGGGATGAATAAGATATAACTCAGAAACCTGTTCTTAGAAAATCTTCATAAACATCTGTGTGGCAGTATAAGAAAACCTTTCAACACAGCAGAATTTGGTCCAGCCTAGAAGAGTTTCTCTGTCTCCAGCAACTAGATGTTTATGAAGATTTCCTAAGAGAGAATTTTCCACAAGTATATCTACCCTAGAGTTTCAAACATATATATCATACATGTCATATTATTTGAAGATTATGCACTATAGACTCATGTCTTTGCTTAAGAACATAACTTTTAGGCTTAGGAAGAAAGAGTTTGATATAAACGTCTCCTAAAATAAAAGCAGATAAAATTGGCTAAAAATAAATGGGTTTATACCAGAATACAGGTAAGGCTCTTAGCTAAATGAGTTTTTAATTACAGGATGCTTTAATGTGAAAAAACCTTGAACTAAAGGTTGCGATGATAATCTACCCTACTAGTAATTAATCATAACAGGCAAGAATTGACATACATTTTCTCAAAGTTTTGCAATTTATCTTTTCAAATCCAGCTATGGAACCACATCAACATCTCATGCCCCTCCACCACATACACACACACAAAAAGATAAAAAGAACAAAGTTAAAGAATACTTATATATAGTTATCATTAGGATACAGAATATTAAAATAATGAATTGCTTACTAATGCATACAGTTTGAGTTGACCAATCACTTTGCAGACATGTAATTAATCCTGATATTTTACCATCTGCTGTTACATATCCTGGTTTGCACTTATATTCTGTTTATTTAAGAGCTATGTAAAGACAGACTTGGAAAAAAAATCTATTCTCAATTCATTCATTGTGTTTTGAAAATGTTTCTAAAAGAGAGAAAACATGAAGAAAAGATAGCATATATTTGACACACATTTCATAAGGACTCAAATAACATAGCTATCCAAAAAGGGGTCATTCATAAATGTAAGCCAAGAAAAACTCTAATCATTTAAATTCTTGTGTGAGAGAAAATAACTTATGAGTCTCCAAAGATATTAAATCAAGACACCTTATTTTTTTTTCAGGAGAAAGATTTAAAGTACTCAGAATCCCTTCTAGGAAATTATTAGAAATCTATTTGTCTAAAGGATCTGGAATCCCACAGCATGTCAATGCTCTATTAGCAATGGGTTACCTTTCCTGGGACTTGTTGGAAGTATTGCCTAGTCTGGATGTCTTAAGCAATGCAGAATACACTTCATAAATTGGAACATCTCAGATCAGGTGATGGTGATAGAATCTTCCACTATAGTTACCACAGCCTTTGTCTCTGAGAATTTGAAATGTTTGTCATCAAAGTTGGTTGCTTAAAACCACATCAGTACATGCAGTTCAAACAAGATGACAAAAATCAACACATTCACTCATCATCTATGGTCAAAATGATGATTCCTCAAATCATGTATAACAAAGAGGTAAACAATAAAAAACTACCAAAGAAAAACTGCAGAACTGGAAAATGCAATAGGTAAATTGAAATTTTCAAGAGGAGTTCAACAACAGACTAGATCAAGCAGAAACAAGGATCAGTGAACACAAAGTTCATTAAAAAGTCACTGAGTCAGAGAAGCAAAAAAAGAATGAAAAAAAAAAAAAGTGATCGTTGGTTAAGGCACTTATGGGACACCACCAAAATGATCAATATATATGCTATGGAAGCCTGAGAAGAAGAGAGATGGAAAGAAACAGAAAACTGAATCAAAGAAATAACACTGAAAACTTCTTAAATCTGGGGAAGGAAATAGACATCCTGATCCAGTAATCCCAAATGAAGTAAAATGGATTGCAAAAAATCCCTCCTCCAACTGATACACATAGTCACATTGTCTACAGTCAAAGAAGATCTTGAAACATCACATAGGAAACATCACATAGGAAGATAGGAAACATAGAAGATAGGAAACATCACATGGAAGGGAACCATAAAGTTACCAGGTTTTATAGCAGAACCTTGAAGGCCTGAAGGGAGAGAAAAACTACTAAGAATACTGTACCATGACTTTGACCTTCACCAAAGGCAGGTAAGAATATTACCAGAAACGCAAGTGCCTAGGGAGTTTATTGCCACTAGAGGTGCATTTCAAGAAATGTTAAAGAAGGGTTCTTCAAGTTGAGATAGAAAGGTGCTAAACACCAAGATGATAGCATAGAAAGCATGGCATTCATTGGCAGTAGTTAATATAGAGACAAATGTAGAATAAAGTGATGGGTAAGTCACTTGTAACTCTAGTGTAAAAGTGAAAAGACCAAAGTATTGTAAATAAATATAACACGTTATTTAAATGGTTATGAATGTAACTGGATGTACATTGTATTAAGTCAACAACTTAACTTGGAAGGGGAGAGAGATAAAATCTTAGTGCTATAAAAGTTGGATCGTTTATGAAAGCCCTAACAAGAGTATACATATATTTTACATCAAGGAAAAGAGAATCAAAGCCTGTTTTAAATAGCAAGCAAATGAATAATCAAACAAACAAATGAAAGACAAGGGAAGATAGCAAGAAAGAAAAGGGGATAAAAGCACTACAAAACAAAGAAAATAAATAATAACATGATAATAGTAAAAAATATTTGTCAAAAATACTTTAAATATAAATATATTAAACTTAACAATGAGACATAGGCTGCTGTTGCTGCAGCTAAGTTGCTTCAGTCGTGTCCGACTCTGTGCAACCCCATAGACGGCCTCCTACCAGGCTCCTCTGTCCCTGGGATTCTCCAGGTAAGAACACTTGAGTGGGTTGCCATTTCCTTCTCCAGTGCATGAAAGTGAAAAGTGAAAGTGAAGTTGCTCAGTCGTGTCCGACTCTTTGCGACCCCATGAACTGCAGCCTAACAGGCTCCTCCGTCCATGGGGTTTTCCAGGCAAGACTACTGGAGTGGGAGGCCATTGCCTTCTCCTGACATAGGCTAGATACATGGATAAAAATCCAAGATCCACCTGTATTGCTGTCTATGAGAAACTAACATTAGGGGAAAATAGAGGCTTAAAATGAAGGGGTGAAAAATACTATTCCATGAAAATGGCAACCAGAAGAAAGCAGGACTATTCACACTAGACAAAATAGATTTTAAACCCTCACTAGAAAGCATGGTGGCACAAGACCTTAATCGTTTTTGCTCCTGACCCAACTACAAAAACTGGATATCCATCTACAGACAAACCTGCCTTGGAGAGAGGTGAGACTTGACACCATAGGCCAAGGGACCCAGGAGGTGTCTCGCCCACATATGCATCAGGTGAAAGGCAGACAGATGTCTGTCCTGACTGTGGTGCCTGCAGTGGCCCCTGAGCCAGCTCTAGCATCTCTCAGCCACAGTCCAGGGGCCCCTGGAACCACCGTCATAGACAATCACCCACAGAGCAGAGTCCTTACGTGAAAGTCCAGTCCTTACATGAAAGATCCCATAGGAGGATCTCCAGCACAGCACTAGAGGGGGAAAAAAAAAAAAAGTGAGTTTGGACTCATGGACTGGGTAAGAGAAATGTCTTGATCTTACCTGAATCTCCCTCTCCAACAAGGAGAACAGCTTAAGGCCAATAGAAAACTTTCTAGGCCCCTGATTTCTCCCACATGGAATAGGAGAATCTGCGAATGATCTTGCAGCTTCCTCAGCTATGTGGGATCTGCCAAAAGGTTCAGTTGCCTCTTACTCCATCCGGAGGAGTTAGTACTGAGTTATATGACTCATAGTTATGAAGAGGCTATGAAAGCAGCAGACAGGACACAGAGCACTGAAAGGAGGCTGATCCTACTAACTGCACTAATGCAGACTCCATCAGAGAACTCACTCAAAAGCTGCGGAAACTCCTCACCTGCAGGTTCTCCCAAGTGGCCCACGGACCCCTTCAGTGCTCTGTCTGCACGGTTCACCTTCCCCTGATCCTGTGGTCACCCCCTCTCCTGTAGCCAACCCCTGTGGGCACAAATGACATTGGGCACAAGGGCAAGCTTTGATGGACAGCAAATGAGCATGCACAGAACTCTGGCTCAAATGTGTGGGCAAGGGTGAGAACAGATTAGGAAATAGTGATATCTTAGAGGAAATGAAAGAGCGGCTGTCAGCACACATCCTGGTGCACTGTAGCATCTAGACAGGCAAAGAAACTCAGAAATTCTATTGCGAGAGGGAGGCATGTGAGTAGGTGTCTTCATAGAAGATCTGAGAGAGCCTCAGAGTCTCTAACAGGGCTGAAGGAAGTTGTCTCTCTGCCAAAGGAGACTAGTACTGCCACTGCAAACACAACAACACAAACTTTGAGGAGCACGAAATGAAAGGAACATGACACCAGCGTAGTGTCACAAAATCTTCAGTACTCACATCCAAAGACTGGAGATCTGTGATTCACCTAATGGAGAATTCAAAATAGCTATTTTGTTTGTTAATTTTTATAAGCATTTCCTGCTCCAGGTTCATTGCCAGAGTCAACTATTTTTAAAAATTATTTATTTATGTTTGGCTGTGCTGGGTCTTCGTTGCTGTGTGGGCTTTCTTTAGTTGTAGTGAGCAGATGACACTCTTTGTTGCAGTGTGTGGGCTTCTTGCTGCGGTGACTTTTCTTGTTGTGTATCACAGGCTCTAGGTCATGGCTTCAGTAGTTGTGATATGTGGGCTCAGTAGCTGTGGCTCACAAGTTGCTGCATGGTATGTGGAATCTTCCTGGGCCAGGGATCTAACCTGTGTACCCTGCATTGACAGATAGATTCTTATCCATTGTACTACAAAGGAAGTCCCCCAAATAGCTGTTTCAAATAACTCAATGTGCTACAAGAAAACTCAGGAGGACAATTGAACAAAACCAGGGAAATAATACATGAACAAAATGAGCAGTTTGACAAAAAGAGAGAAATCATATAAAAGAACCAAAGAGAAATTCTGGCACTGAAAAATCCAATGATGAAATGAAAATGCAAGAACATAGCATCAGCTGCAGAATGAAACAAGCATAAAAAGGAATCTGTGAGATAGACAATAGATACATTGATGTTATCCATTTGGAGGAGAATAAAGAGAAAAGAATGAAAAAGAGTGAAGAAAAGCAACATGACCTATGGTACATTATCAACAGAACCAATTTATCAATTATTAATCTTCCAGAAGGAGAAAAGAGGGAGATGAGGCAGAAAGTTCCTTCAAAGAAATAATGGCTGAGGGACTTGCAGTGGTTCAGTGATTAAGACTTCATGCTTCCATGCTTCCATGGGGGGTAGGGGGTGGTGGGGAGTGTTGGCATTAAGGTAAACGGAAGATTGGGTCTTCCCGTGGTCAGGGAACTAAGATACATGCCATGCAGCATGGCCAAAGAAAAAGAAAGAGCGAATGGCTGAAAACTTCTCAAATCAAGGGTGAGATTAGAATATTTAAGCTTGTGAAGTTTTTAAGTGACCAAAGTGAAAGAGTCGTGTCCGACTCTCTGTGACCCCATGGATTATAGTGTCCATGGAATTCTCCAGCCCAGAATACTGAAGTGGGTAGCCATTCCCTTCTCTAGGGGATCTTCCCAACCCAGAGATTGAACTCAGGTCTCCCACATTGCAGGAGGATTCTTTACCAGCTGTGCCACAAGGGAAACCCAAGAATGCTGGAGTGGGTAGCCAATCATTTCTCCAGCGGATCTTCCCCACCCAGGAGTTGAACCAGGGTCTCCTGCATTGCAGGTGGATTCTTCACCAACTGAGCTATCATGGAAGCACTTTAAGTGACCAAACTCATCCTAAAAAGATCCTCTACAATGCATGTTATAATAAAGATGCAACAATCAAAGAAAAAGCCTTAAAGAAAGTATGAGAAAAAAAAAAAAAAAACCTTGATACTTATAAATGAACACTAACATGGTTCTAAGTTGATTTTTAAGTAGAAACCTAAAAGGAGAGAAGAAAGTAGAACAGTATTGTCCGAGTGCTGAAAGAGATAACTGCCAGCCAAGAATGGGAAAAATGTTACCCAGAAATGAAAGTAAAGACTTCCCCAGGCCAACACATACTGAAGGAATTGAACATCAGTAGATCCTGGCGGGCTACAGTCCATGGAGTTGCAAAAGAGTCGGACAGGACTGAGTAACTAGGGTTGGTTAGGCCTGCCTTATTAGAAACACTGAAAGGAGTTGCTATTGTCATTCAGTTGCTCAGTTGTGTCTGTCTCTTTGTGACCCCATGGACTGCAGCACACCAGGCTTCCCTGTCTGTCACCATTTCTTGGAGCTTGCTCAAACTCATGTCCACTGAGGCAATGATGCCATCCAGCCATCTCATTTTCTGTCATCCCCTTCTCCTCCTGTCATCAACCTTTCACAGCATCAGGGTCTTTTCTAATGAGTCAGCTCTTCACATCAGGTCACCAAAGTATTGGAGCTTCAGCTTCAGCAAAAGTCTTTCCAATGTATATTCAGGATTGATTTCCTTTAGGACTGACTGGTTTGATCTCTTTGTGGTACTAGGGACTCTCAAGAGTCTTCTCCAGCACCATAATTCAAAAGCATCAAATCTTTGGAGCTCAGCTTTCTTTATGGTCCAACTCACATCCATACATGACTATACAGACCACTAAATGTAATTTTTTCACTTTGAAAGGGGTTATTCAAGCTAAAGCAAAAAAATGCTAATCAATAACATGAAAACATATGGTTCACTGGGGAAGATCCCCTGAAGGAGGGCATGGCAACTCACTCCAGTATTCTTGCCTGGAGAATCCCATGGACAGAGGAACCTGGTGGGCTACAATCCATAGGGTCGCATAGAGTCACACATGACTAAAAGGACTTAACATGTGCATGTGCACATGTGATTGTTGCTGGTATGTAAAACAGCCTTTTTCAACTACCCATTCTATATTCTCAGTGTCTTTAGTAAGGAGTTCAGATGTTTATAACTTTTCCCTGGTAGGGTGACTCTTCATTCTTGAAGGGTCTGGGTCATCAGTCCCACCTGGATTGTGTTGTGGTTTTCATGGACTTGATGCATAAGGCATAAGAGACACTAAGTGACCTCCCATACTCCAGACACACTCTCCCTTATGTCTACTGTGGTCTCAAGTCCAGGTTCTCTTTGGTAGTCAGGATAAATCACCGCCGCCATCACAGTAATCCTGGGGATTCAGAGGATGCGCAATCCAAAGTGTAAGCCCTCAATTTAGATATGTCTTCAGCTAAAGAAAAAAAGAGAATGTTTGAGGCAGTGGTTTGGGGCTTCACATGGAGATAATAAAGCAAATGTTTGATAAACAGATGCTTGCTGAGTCTTGCACAGACAATGGGCCACAGAGCTGACCCTGGTCTCTCCTACCACACTTAGCTCATATTCTTTGCAGGTATCTCTGGTAGCAGCCTAAATTAATTTTTACTACAAAGACACAATTTTTTGGTGACAAATCTTGCTGCCTATGCTGCTCAGAACTTAGAAGGAGTGTTGTTGGTGCTGGTAGGGAGGAGAGGGGAAACCCCTTTCTCTTGACTTTGACTACAATGTAGTTGAGATATTGAGAAGGAGATCAATGTTCAAGTAATTTCATCCAAAGGAAGCTGAGACAGAACACACGTGCGTGGTATGCTCGGTAGCTCAGTTGTGTCTGCTTCTTTGTGAACCTATGGACTGTAGCCAGGCAGACTCCTCTGTTCTGTGAAATTTCCTAGGCAAGAATACTGGAGTCAGTTGCTATTTCCTCTTCCAGGGGACCTTTCTGACCCAGGAATCACACCCTTGTCTCCTGTGGATCATGAATTGGCAGGCAGATCCTTTACCACTGAGCTACCTGAGAAGGCCCAGAACACAGGAAAAAGGCTATAAATTTATGTCAGTCATTTAGGGTTAAGTAAAACTGTCTCAAATGCAAAAAGGGAAAAATGATTGTCTGAGGAGGCCTCACAAATAGCTGAGAAAAGAAGAAACACTAAAGGCAAAGGAGAAAAGGAAAGATATATTCATTTGAATGCAGAATTTCAAAGAATAGCAAGGAGAGATAAGAAAGTTTTCCTCAGTGATCGATGCAAAGAAATAGAGGAAAACAATAGAATGGGAAAGACTAGAGATTTCTTCAAGAAAATTAGAGATACCAAGGGGATATTTCATGTAAAGATGGGTTCAATAAAGGATAGAAATGGTATGGGCCTAACAGAATCAGAAGATGTTAAGAAGAAGTGGCAAAAATATACAGAAGAACTGTACAAAAAAGATCTTCACAACCCAGATAACCAAAACGGTGTGATCACTCACCTAGAGCCAGATATCCTGGAATGCGAACTCAAGAGGGTCTTAGGAAGCATCGCTATGAACAAAGCAAGTGGAGGTGATGGAATTCCAGTTGAGCTATTTCAAATCCTGAAAGATGATGCTGCGAATGTGCTGCACTCAATATGCCAGCAAATTTGGAAAACTCAGCAGTGGCCACAGGACTGGGAAAGGTCAGTTTTCATTCCAATCCCAAAGAAAGGCAATACCAAAGAATTGCACTCATCTCACACACTAGCAAAGTAATGCTCAAAATTCTCCAAGCCAGGCTTCAATAGTATGTGAAACTGAGAACTTTCAGATGTTCAAGCTGGAATTAGAAAAGGCAGAGGAATTATATCAAATTACTAACGTCCATTGGATCATGGAAAAAGCAAGAGTGTTCCAGAAAAATATCTATTTCTGTTTTATTGACTATGCCAAAGCCTTTGACTGTGTGAATCACAACAAACTGTGGGAAATTCTTCAAGAGATGGGAATATCAGACCCCCTTACATGCCTCCTGAGAAATGTGTATGCAGGTCAAGAAGCCACAGTTAGAACTGGACGTGTAACAACAGACTAGTTCCAAATTGGGAAAGGAGTATGGCAAGGCTGTATATTGTCACCCTGCTTGTTTAACTTCTATGCAGTGTACATCATGTGAAATGCCAGGCTGGATGAAGCACAAGCTGGAATCAAGATTGCTGAGAGAAATATTAATAACCTCAGATATGCAAAAGACATCACCCTTAAGGCAGAAAGCAAAGAAGAACTAAAGAGCCTCTTGATGAAAGTGAAAGAGGAGGGTGAAAAAGCTGATTTAAAACTCAACATTGAGAAAACTAAGATCATGGCATCTGGTCCCATAACTTCATAGCAAATAGATGGGGAAACAATGGAAATAGTGGCTGACTTTATTTTTTTGGCCTCCAAAATCATTGCAGATGGTGACTGCGGCCATGAAATTAAAAGACATTTTCTCCTTGGAAGAAAAGCTACGATCAACCTAACAGCATTTTGAAAAGCAGAGACATTACTTTGCCAACAAAGGTCTGTCTAATCAAAGCTATGGTTTTTCCAGTAGTCATGTATGTATGTGAGAGTTGGACTATAAAGAAAGATGATTGCCAAAGGATTGATGCTTTTGAACTGTGGTGTTGGAGAAGACTCTTGAGAGTCCCTTGGACTGCAAGGAGATCCAACCAATCCATCCTAAAGGAAATCAGTCCTGAATATTCATGGAAGGACTGATGTTGAAGCTGAAACTCCAATACTTTGGCCACCTGATGAGAAGAAATGACTCACTGGAAAGATTGAAGGCAGGAGGAGAAGGGGGCAACAGAGGATGAGATGGTTGGATGGCATCACCGATACAATGTACATGAGTTTGAGCGAGCTCTGAAAGTTGGTGATGGACAGGGAGGCCTGATGTGCTGCAGTCCATGGGGTCACAAAGAGTGAGTGACAAGACTGAGTGACTGAACTGAATTGAAAACATCTCAATAGGGTGTAAAATAGGACCTGTTCTGTAATTCCTGGGTACACACCAGCACATGTAAAACTAGAAAACTATAACTTATGTTCCACAGTCTTTTCATGTATTTTAGCTTCCTTCTCTTTTTTGGTTTTAATTGGCCCTTACGAAAGCTTTTGTGAAAGTTCCGAACTGCCTTAGCCGTGCTGAGGAGGAAACAGAGAAATGAGTCTCTGTCCACACTTGGGCCAAAATGAAAGCACACGGAGTTCAAGTAGGGGTCAGTGCAGTGTAGCAGAAACACCCAAAAGGTGAGAGCCTGGAGGAGAAGATAGAAAGAAGCAGCTAACTGTTGGACTCATGTGAAAATTATCTTACAAAACGAAAGCTTAGAAGTACTGCGTTTCCTTTTACTAATGGATTTGGCAGTTTTTTACAGGCAAACCCAGACTTTTAAAGTGAAAATGTTGTCACAGTCTTGCTGCTTCTAAGTTGCTTCAGTTGTGTCCGACTCTGTGCGACCCCATAGATGGCAGCCCACCAGGCTCCCCCGTCCCTGGGATTCTCCAGGCAAGAACACTGGAGTGGGTTTCCATTGCCTTCTCCAATGCATGAAAGTGAAAAGTGAAAATGAAGTCGCTCAGTGGTGTCTGACTCTTTGCGACCCCATGGACTGTAGCCTTCCAGGCTCCCCCATCCATGGGATTTTCCAGGCAAGAGTGCTTGAGGGAGGTGCCATTGCCTTCTCCGTGTCACAGTCTTAGGAAAGATTTATTACTGACCTTTAACTGTTATCATTCCAGAATATAAGATCACCAAACAGCTGAGTGACATGATGTCTCCCTTTAAAAAGAAAACAACTTTAAGTGATTTGTGCAGAAATATTTGACATCTTTGGTCAGCAGGAGATGTTTATTACAGTTAAGAGCTAGACTCATTAATTACTTACGGTCAGTAATTCCTTACCCTTAAATTTAAGAAAACATCTTATTTTTCGCCTGAACTTCTGTCATTAACAATACATTTTTCTGGATCTTAAAAGGATTTTTTCTCACAGGGAAAAGTTACCAAGCTCCATTTGTTAGAAACATGTTTTTTGAAGTCATGAATAATAGTAAATAACTGGCCAATTTTGGTAAAGAATGCAATGGAATCAATTAGAGCAGGGGGTGAGGAGGGGAAAAACATAAAACTGTGAGCCCATGAGGCACACTTAGAACAAACGACCTACGTCTGGGCTGCTTAGGACTTGCTGCAGTTGTCTTTTCTGGCCAGATTTCCTTTCAGTTTGTAAATAGGCGTGACTTTAAGATGGCAATCAAATGCCATAGGATGAGTATCATTTAACAGACTTTTAATCCCAATTTTCATCATAATTTATGTAACTTCATTGGATTTTCTGTTTTACTTTTCAGAGACACTGCAGCTGGAAAATACATTCTTTCCCCTCCCTTCCTCTGAGGGTTGTTGCCAGGTTGAAAGATGAGAGTGGTGAAAGCAAATTAAGGGTTTCATGTTAAGGCTATAATTGACCAGCCCTTCACAGAGGATATATATATATATATATTTTTTTTTTTCCCCCCACAGAGGATATATGATATATGTTTGATTTTACTCTATAAGTCTCATGAAGATTAATAGCCAGAACTACAGAAACAGTTTACCAGCTGTACTTATTAAAAAAACAAAATTCGACTGAGTCAACCTGAAGATCGACTTGACTATTAGATGATATATGAATTAGGCAGCAACCTATTCAGCAACAAGAAGGGTGCTTTGAGGGGCTCTACAAAGTGAATGTTTTTATATGAAAAAAAGTGGGGCAAGTGAGCTATTAACAAAAGAAAATAATTATTTTCATTCCAGGATGTCTTTCTGGAGGGAAGAGATGGGAGGGGTTTTAGCACATAGATTGCTTCTGCCTGGGTAGGGTGAGGGGATGGGGAGTGGGAGGGTGGAGGGGTGGGAATGGTGAGGGCCTCTGGTTACCCCATTGGTGGACCAGAAATTCCAGAATGGCTGATGAAGATTATATTTCTGGGGAAGTTTGAAATTGCAATTGTCATTTATTAAGTCTAGGTTTGGTATCATGGGTTTTAGCATCACTGACACTATTCTGATTCTGTGGTTTTTCTTTTCAAAATTGCAAAATGTTGACAGAATGAATTTAGCCTGATGGGACTGCTGGAGGAGAAGGAAGGAAGAATTCTTTATTCATAGAGTAAATATTCAATGAATGCTTAATACAGGGTTATTGAAGCATGTGTTACTAGGAAATAAAAGGAAAGTTAAAACAAGGCCTCCTCCCTTTAGCAATCCAAAATCCACCGGGAGAGATAAGACATCAGTAGCAGAATAATAAGCTATTTTGTTTGAACATCAGCGCCATTCAGGGCCAAGAGAGAGAAAGAGAGAGAGAGAGAGAACCATTTTAGCTAGAAGGCTTGAGGAGGAAATGGAATTTTAGCTATGAAATTTACACTTGCCTCTGTCCACTGAACATGCCTAAGCATTCTGAATATTGCAATTTTTCAAGACCCATATTTTTCAAATTCAGGATGGAACAAAAGCCACATGGTACACTCACAAGTCAATAGGATTGGCTGAAGAGAATTATCCAGAACTGACATGAGTAATTTACATTTATGAGTTCTGTTGAGGCTCACACCTCCAGGAGAAAATCAGTTTTTTCTTCTGAGAGGGATTCAGAACAAAGCAAAAACCTGTGTTGTAACTCTGGGAATGTATCAGTCAGCCTTGCCTGAAGCTCAGTGGAAGGCATTTTAACACACACAGAAGTGTCTAGTGCTGTAGTCAGGAATTAAGTTCAGACATTTCTCTCCATTCTTTACAGGATCCTACTCCCCTGTGAAACTGTGTCACTATCAAGCCTGCTGACAAGAGCGAAAGTCACTCCTCAGATGTTGGAAAGAAATATGTAGAAGAGGAACATTCCTTCCAAACAAGATTTCAAAATGTTGTGGATACCGGGAATGGATATATTTTTAAGGATGTACAGCATGAAATGAATTTGAAAACCGGAATGATGATTAGTTCAACAGAGAATGTCTGTGAATTATTTCTTACTCCTAGAACAATGATTGTAGGTAAGGTATCTCAGTGGTATCTTAGTGGTATGTTAGTCCTTATCTGTGTATATGTCTTTTCTCTTCCCCTTTAAATTTTTCTTAGCTTTAATAAAGAAACCACGTGAAGCTTTGAGTTATTCAGATGGGTATGACATGTATACAGCATGGCACACTTTATAATCACTTTCTCATAAGCAACAAGTAGTTCCTTTCCCACCTTTCCCAGCAACTCATATTTCTTTCCTGTAATATTACTGGGTGGGTCGGCAGGGTGGGGGGTGGGGGGGGTGTTCCCCATGGCTCAGCAATCTCCTGCAATGCAGGAGACTCGGGTTTAATCCCTGGATTAGGAAGATTCCCCAGAAAAGGAAATGACAACTCGCACCAGTATTCTTGCTTGGGAAATCCCACAAATAGAGGAGACTGGCAGGCTATAGTCCATGGGGTCGCAAAAGAATTGGACCCAACTTAGCAACTAAACAACAACAGCAACATACGACAAAATATTACTAGCAAGTCCCAGAGAAATGAGTGTGCCCAGCACTTAACACATTGACTGAGCCACTGTGAGATGCCTGTTTTAGAGAGCCGTTTCTAGCCCACAGTCTGCCCTCCATAGAGCTTTGCAATTTAAATATTGTGGTACGGGACTTCCCAGACACACAGTCAGATGTTTGCAGTTGAGAGAAAAATTTTAACTGACTCAGTGAAATGGAAGGATGTGGCACTTGGTCAGTAATGTTTTTGTGACACAGGGTCAACACTGAGCGGTTTTCAGCTTTCTGGCAGTAAGACTGCTGATTCCAAAATATACATTCGTAAAGCATTTATACACACAACGTTGGCACACATCTCTTCCTTTAAATTCCCGCCTACAGAGAGAGCTTATTTTTCCTTACTCAGCCTCTTTGGGATGGGCTTCCCAGATGGTGCTAGTGGTAAAGACTCTGCCTGCAATGCAGGAGATGCAGGTTCCATCCCTGGGCTGGGAAGATCTCCTGGAGAATGGCATAGCAACCCAGTTTAGTATTCTTGCCTAAAGAACCCCACAGACAGAGAAGCCTGGAGGGCTACAGTCTATAGCGTGCAAAGAGTCAGCCATGACTGAAGCGACTTAGCACACATGCACACCTCTTTTGGAGAGGGGAGCAAAATTTACCATCCCATAATGTGTCTCTTTGGCATGAGGATTGTTTTAAGCTGATTAGTTTTTAAGAAACAGAAGACTCAGAAGACTTGTTTGTTTTACCTACTCCTTAACTGCCTAAAATAATTTAGATGAGGAGCCTAAACCGGGAGAGAACTATCACCAAGGATAACTCCGTTGTACATAAGAAAGACATCTCCAAGTGGCATGGCAAATATTTGTTTATCAAATAACATGCTCCTCCCACCTCCCTGTGGACTGTCTTTCTCCCCTTCCTCCCTTTTTCTCCTTAGCTCAGAATAACATATAAGCCTCAATTGCCTCACTATCCTTTGGGGCCTCATAATCTCAAGGAGCCTTTTATGTAGAAGACCAGATTTTGGCTTTCTCTTGTTAATCTGTCTTAATTATTAGACCAGCTAGAAGAACCAGAAGAGTAGATTATCTATTTATATAGATACTCTATATAATCTATAGCAGAGCATCTAATAGATCCATGTATCTATTTTAAAGAACTATAAACTAAAAATCAAACTCTCCCCATGAGTTAGACATAAAACTCACAGATTTTTCTTTCTTCTTCTTTTCTTTTTTTAATGAGAAAGATTTTGTTCCCACATATTTTCATCTGGTTTACAGATGACAAAGGACTTGCTCAGCATAATTGCTGTCTCTGGGTGGGCTGGCCACATTCAGGGATGCCAGAGACGGGAAGAGAATGCTGTTTCTGTTTTGGTATATTTTGTATTTTGACTCTGCATCAGCTCTGCTTAAATTAACAGGAAAATAGTATTTTAGTGTCGTTAGCATCTAGAACTTTCTTCCTGCTCCAGATTTTGCAACAAAATTCATCTGGAAAGCAGAGGTGTTTTTGTGGAAAGGGGAGAGGTTCCACGGGATGTGCCATTTGGTGCCAATAGTATAGACAGCATTGGTGCTGTCCCCTGGTGTTGGTGTAAATTGCGTTTCTCTTCTTGGTAAGTACTAGATGGATTTGGGCATTACCAGATGATCTCATCATTGTATTGTACTGTCTTGTGGTCCTAGAGCAATTGCTGTGTTCCTTCTCCCTAGAAGACAACCCATCATGAAAAAAAAAGTTCCCCGCCAACTTTCTCATATTTTCAGAAATCTAGTGGGAGGAGGGATTCTATATACCACAGAACAGTGTATAGGCCTTGATGTATCTAAGGACTTTTTAGAAACTGTTAGCTAATACTGGCTTTAAATCTTCATTGTCTGGAGAAGTGGTCTGTGGTCATCAACTAAATGCCATGATGATTCAGGGGATCCTCAAATTTGTGATGTCAGCAGCTGTATTGATAATGATGTCTCAATCCCCATGAACATCTACACAGATAACAGTGCATTCGAGTTCACGGCAGGAATTAGAATTCACATATCAGCCTCAGATTAATTGAAGATGAAAACATTCTTCTCCCCCAACTCAGGCTGCTGCTGAGCAACCTTGGAGCATCCCAAGGGCTGCGGCGGCCAGCTGGGTTAGGCGCGTCAGTTAGCACATACTCCTTGGGGACTCTGCAGAGCAGCACTGCCTGTAATTCCCAAAGTGAGAGTCCAAGAGGGAAAGGGGAAATAAATAGATCTTACCTGAAGTATGTTCCAACCTATCACAGCTCCCTTTGGAAGAAACCAGCTCAAAATGTCCCTGGGAGTTGCTGAGGTTAAACAAGAATCCCACGATTACCCTTCGAGAGTGTGGCAAACATGGGTAAAATTTGGGTGAACTGCTCTAAACATGACCAAGGTCATTGCTCAAAGAGGCAATTATCTGAAGGAAAGGTTTATGAGTGTGGTCCTGATCCCCTTGAACTTCCTGATTGACAGAAGCATCTTTTGTTCTATAGAAATGACTCCTGGGGGGCTCCTGAACGGGGACTGGTCATCAGAAAGACCAAGTCATAATTAGAAGTTTGAAACTTTTAGCTCCACCCACCCCTCATTCTCCAGAGAGAGGAAGGGACCGGAAATTGGGTTAATGATCAATCAAGGTGTTGAAGCCTCCATAAAAATCCCTAAAGTGTGGGGTTCGTGCAGCTTCCAGGTTGGTAAACACATCTATGTTTCAGTAGGGTGGTCCACCCCAACTCTACACAGACAGAAACTCTATAGGGCTTGGGCCCTTATAGACCTTGCTTCAGGTATTTCTTCTTCTGTCTATTCATTTTTATCCTTTAAAATATCTTTTCTAATAAATTAACAATAGTAAGTAAATTCTTCTTCTGGGTTCTTTGAGCCCCTCTAGTAAAATGCTGAACCCAATAAGAGAGGGTCATGGGAACCTCAGATTTGTAGCTAAGTCAGATAGAAGTTGCTGAAGGACAGGGAAGCCTGTTGTGCTGCAGTCCTTGGGATTGCAAAGAGTTGGACACGGCTGAGCAACTGAACAACAGAGAGAAGTTGTGGTTTTAACCTCTTCTTAAAATTAGCATCTGAAGGGGTACGGATAGTCTTTTGTAGCTGAGCCCTTGACCTGTGAATTTTGCATTAACTCCAGGTAGTGTAGAATTTCCTGGTGTGGAAAACCCACCTATCTGGTGTTAGAAGTGTATGAGTAGAGGAAAACAGTGAGTTTTTCCCAGAAAATGAGTCCACTGAATGAACTACCTAGGACTCTAGAACATCATTCTCCAACAGAACTTTATTTAGTGATGGGATGTTCTATAGAGCATTTGTCACAACATTGGAGAGCATCACTTTCAAAGTATTACAGATGGGAAGAGAAATTATATGGTCACCCTACTGATGATAAGCATTCCATCACAGGTGCACAATCTAGTACAGTAGCTACTGGCCTTAGGGACTATTTATTGGGGAGTTGAAATGGGCTAATATGACTGAGAAACTAACTTTAAATTAATTTAAAGGTAAATTAAACAACTATATGTGGCCAGCAGCTACCATACTGCATAATGCATCTCTAGATCACTGGGAATAAAAAGGGTAACACATGAATAGTACTAAGATACACCAGAACATTTTCCATTCTTTCTTTTTTTTTAAATCCAGTGTGCATACAGCCTGGATCCTATACTGCGAGGTCTCAGTCTTTCCTTTTATTTGACTCAACACAAGAATCAATTTCATCTCTCTTAAATGTAAGTAAAACAAAGACCGAAAAAGATATAGAAATCAAGAGTATTTGCAATACAGAGTGCTGAGTTATATATACGATGTACTTGAAACAGGCTTCCCCAGTGTTTCAGATGGTAAAGAATTCTCCTGCAATGTGGGAGACCTCGGTTCCATCCCTGGGCTGGGAAGATCCCCTGGGAAAGGGAACAGCTACACACTCCAGGATTCTTGCCTGGAGAATTAGTTAGACAGAGGAGCCTGGCAGGTTACAGTCCACGGGGTCACAAAGAGTCAGACACAAGTGAATGAATTTCACTTTCACTTTTCACTTGTGCTTGAAACACTGTGGGAAATATTTCTAACTAGTGGAAATAATGAGAAATATAATCATAGGACTTATTCATTCCATCATAGAAAATACTTTAAGGAAATCCAAAATTTCTAGATAAAGTCCCATTTCTGCCAGAGCCTTCTATAAAAGGATCTTAGCCCCAAAGTTCTACCTCTAGCATTTTCTTCTTCTTAATGCAAAAAGGACAAAGCTCAAAGAAACTGATTTTAGATCTGCCCAATTCAGAAAATGTGTTTCTCTGTTCTGTCCTCTCCTTAAATTATTTGTATCTCTTCTGTGTCTCTTACTACTTTCCGTTATGCATCAGTTGTGCAACAGCAAGAAGTGGATCTCATGTAAGACAGACATCATAATCTTACCCTGTCTACTGGAGAGTAAGTGCTTTGCGGGCAAGGATTGTATTTCCATAGCACCAGGCACGATTCTTCACTCAGGAAATGTCTGTCAGTTCATTCAGAAACATTTTGTGTAAATAACTCAGATTCTATAAAAACTAACTTTCTGGAACATGAAATGGGATAAGGCAAAATCTTAACTTTGACAGTAAGCCTATTGTCAGAGAGTTATGGGAACTCAGAGTGCCTCCCAATTACTAATGCATATATTATAATTGACTATAACTTGAGAGTGTGGTAAATAAATTTTTAAGGACTTATTTATTTTAATTTTGGATATCACTATTTTATTGAGATAAAATTGACATATAACGTTATATTAGTTTCAAGTGTACAAAATAATGATCTGAGGTTTGTATGTATTGTGAAATGATAACCGCAATAAGTCTAGTTGACACCCATCACCATACATAGTTGTGTTTTTTTGGTATGTGCATTGATCTTCCTTTTTTCTCTTTGGGTGGTGAGTTGGTATAATTCTTTTGGAAAACAGTATAAATTTCTATTAGAAGACTTTGATGTAATAATTTTGTATTTGAGACTCATTCTCCCCCAAATCGTTTTAAAACCACTTTATTGAGGTGTGATTGACATACAAAAAGCTCTATACATTTAATATATACAACTTGATGTGTTTGAAGATAGAATGGCATAAACCCATGAAACCATCACCAACACAGTCTATGCCATAAACACATCCATCACCTCCAAAAGTTTTCTCCTGTCCTCTTTATTATTGTTCTGTGTGTGATAAGGTCACTTTAGGCTTCCCTGGTAGCTCAGCTGGTAAAAAATCTGCCTGCAATGCAGGAGACCCTGGTTTGATTCCTGGGTCGGGAAGATCTCCTGGAGAAGGAACAGGCTACCCACACCAGTATTCTTGGGCTTCCCTTATGGCTCAGTCAGTAAAGAATCTGCCTGCAGTGCAGGAGACCTGGGTTCAATTCCTGGGTCAGGAAGATCCCATGGAGAAGGGCATGGCAACCCACTTTAGTATTATTGCCTGGAACATTCCATGGGAAGAGGAGCCTGGTGGGTTACAGTCCATAGGGTTGAAAAAAGTTGCACAGGACTGAGTGACTAACACTTTCAGCTTCATATCTTTTTAGAGCAAAACTTTATTTGTTTTCTGACCAGTAGATTTTTTTAAGTGGTCAGTATTTGTGTAAGATGTACAGCAGAAGAAAAAGAAAATAGCAAGTGGGAGAAAGGGAAGTTTTGGGAAGTCCAGATGTAGTTGCGCAGGTGATATTGTAGCTCTCACAATGTATTTGGAAATCTGAATTCCCACCAACTCAAAGTTCATGCACAAAGCTTTGCACATGGTAGACAATCAAGTATTGAACTAATTAAAAGTGTAGGAGTTTCAACAACACTGTTGATGGGACTGTAAATTGGTACAGCCACTACGGAGAACAGAATGAAGTTTTCTTAAAAAACTAAAAATAGAGCTATTGTATAACCCTGTAATCCCATTCCTGGGCATATATTCAGAGAAAAACATGTTCTGAAAGGATCCATGTACCCAGTGTCCATTACAGGACTGTTTCCAATAGCCCAGACATGGAAGCAACCGAAACGTCCCATCAACAGGAATGGATAAAGAAGATGCGGTTTATTTATATAATGGAATATTATTCAGCCATTAAAAGAAATGAAACAGTGCCACTGCCAGCAACATGGATAGACATAGAGATCGTCATTCTGAGTGCCGTGAGTCAGACAGAGAAGGAGAAATTTTGTATTATATCACTCATACATGGAATCTGAAAATAAACAATACAAACGGACTTATTTACAAAACAGAAACAGACTCACAGACGTAGGAATGAACTCATGGGTAACCAGGAGGGGGAAGCATGTGGGAAAGGGATGGTTAGGGAGTTTGGGACTGATATGTACACACTGCTGTATTTTAAGTGGATAACCAATAAGAACCTACTGTATAGCACATGGAAGTCTGCTCCATGTTACGTGGCCAGGATGGGAGGGGAGCTCAGGGGAGCATGGGTACATGAATATGTCCCATGGCTGAGTCCCTCCGCTGTGCAACTGAAACTATCACAATGTTGCTCACTGGCTATACTTCAATTAAAAAAGAAGTTAAAAAACACACGAAATAAATAAAATTTCTCTTGAAAGCAAATATAATTTTTCAAATCAATATGATATGAGCAAAAATGTATAAGGCGTTCATATTTCACCTACTCAGACTATTTGTTCTTTAGGGTTTTCTTCAGGTGAAGTTTGCCTTTTTTTCTAACCATATGTAATTTAAAGAGCAGCAGCTAAAAAGAAGTTAAAATTGTAGAAAAACCTGAGAGAGGTATAAACAGTCTTTTCCTGGAGGATTTGCTATTTAAAACCGCAGTTGTTTTTAGTGCGGGTGTCCTTGGTGGCCGATACATCGCGAAAGCACAGAAGCTGCAGAGAGCAGGGTTCAAGCGCTCCCTGAGGGCGCGGCTGTAGCTTTCCGCTCATTATGGACTCAGACCTCGCGAGGCAGCCCCCATTCTGAGCCGAGTGCACTGCTCCCTCTTTCAGAAAAGAGGGTCTGAAAAGTATAAAATGCAAGGCATTTGGATGGGTATCAAATGCAAGAAATCTAATTGTTGAAACCTGTATGTCTCATTTGGACATGAAGAGAACAGTACAACATATGGCAAACAAGGAGCTAGGCTGAAGAAAGAGGCAGAATATAAGGCCGACTGGAATTTCCTGTATTAGTATCCTGGAAGTATAACAAGCATGATAGTTTCCACCTTTTCTCACCATTGGTTCACATCACTTTTAACTTCATCAAGTCTGTTTGCACGAAAAGAATATAGGCAAATCTGGCCCCTCCACTACCTTCCAATTGTGTGTTCTTGGGAATTTACTTAACCTTTCCGGTTTTCAGCCTTCTTGGGTGGATAAGGAGGATAAATACTACCTTCTTCAAAGAACTGTACAATAACCCAGTGCCTGGTGCCATGGTAACCACACAGTGAATTTCAGTTGTTACTATCTGCTCAACACACAATATGTTTCAAGCTCTATATTTACTTACTGTATGCTATATACTTAACATATAGGTCCTTGCTTTCAAAATCAAGTTAACATCAAAGGTAGGCAAATGCAATGCAATGAACATGCTTAGCCAATTGAAAAAAAAAAAAAAGATAACAGTGTATAGCACGAGGATCCAAGGGAGAAGGAGTTGATATGGATGAACCATTCTCAAACCTCTCATTTCATTTGACACTCAGTGCAGCTCTGTTTTGGCGGCAGGGAAGGCATTTGTCAGAATGGAAAATTGAAGCACAAGCAAGTCTCGGCTCCATTTCAGCCACTTTGAAATGAACTGATGGATTAAGAAAATTCTGGTTTCTTCCAAGGCTGCATTTCTATTATTCTTTGCCTTTCCTAAATTAAGACTGCTCATTACTATGAGATTTGATACTAGCACTCACATTTCTTGATTCTAAGCCCAGGACTTTGTGCCTAAGTCAGAAGTAGGAGAATTTTGCTTCAAAGGAAAATTAAAATTCCACCTGGGCAGAAGTGTCCCTTTTGCTTTTCTACTGACATCATATTCATATAGGCTTAAAATCTCAATACAATGGCTCTGGCTATGTGTGTTTAAGTGTGATCACGCCTGAATAACAATTTCCATCTTCAGACATCAGAGTACTTTCACTCTGTTGTAATCATACATGCTTCCTACACGCTTATTGATATTTGTTCTATTCTCTTTCAAACTCCTCCACACTGGAGCTTTCCCCTTGCCAAAAGAAACAAAGTTCTCCACCTTTGGTCTTCCTTCCTTTCTTTTTAGTAACTAAAAATGTGAATCTTTCTTTCCAAAATAAATACTTACATGGAAGTTCTATTCTGTCAAAAGACAAGATAGACACACCAACAGAAGAAACAACTACATAGTTAGAATACTCACAGTGGGAATCCAGCACTTACACTGAGAGGGTGCATCAGTGTATAGGAAAGTATACTATGCTTCTAATGTACTTTATGGTTGACTTCTTTAGATTCCAATTTAATCTAAAGTCTAAAGTGGCCTCAACTCCCCAAAGGCCTTAGGGCATTATTTTGTTCCAAGAGACAATGCCATAGCAATATCATGTTTCCTTGGTTACAGAGACTTCCACAGAGGCTTCCAATATATTCTTGGCAAGGTTTAGCAGACACTGAATTTGAAATAATTATAGCATCTCTATAAGTTGGTTCTGACTGCTTTTATTCAGTGAGTGTGTCAGCAAGGATGTATGTAGTGCCTCTTTACTGTGTGGATAAAGGGAAATATATATGATTTTTTTGGTGAATAAATTACATTCACATTAAAGGTAAAAATTGCTTTTGGGTGTGCTATGTCATCTCTTACAAAATTAAGCATCTTGAAATGTTAAACTTGTTCTTACTGCCCTCATCGAGGATGTAAAATAGAAATTGGTAGAGAAGGGATGTTACATGTTGTATGATCCACATAAATGTTAAGAGCAACATAACACTTATTATACAGTTGAAAAACAAGAGGCCTTGAAGATGTGTTTGGGACCTAGTTTCTTTTAAAAGTTAAAAACTTGTCTAAGGATGTCTGTGAATCTCTATGCTTCATGGAATCATTTTCTATAGAAAATAAATATATAGATGCTATTAATTAATGAACTAAAATTATTTTAAAAGCATTTCTGTTTCTACTTGTACAGAAAGACAAATATATGATATCACTTATATGCGAAATGTAAAAAATGATTCAAGTGAACTTATTTACAAAACAGAAACAGACTCACAGATTTGAAAAACAAGCCTATTGTTATCAGAGGGGAAGAGGAGGAAGGCACAAATTAAGAGCTTGGGATTAACATATATACACTGCTATATATAAAATAGTAGTGGAACTGATGGATTAGACTACAACAAGAGCCTGTTGTATTACACAGGGAACTCTGCTCAACAGTCTGTAATAACCTATATGAGAAGAGAATCTGAAAAAAAAATATATATGTATAGCTGAACCACTCTGCTGTACACGTGAAACTAACACAACATTGTAAATCAACTATACTCCAATATTAAATTATTTTAAAAAAAACAACAAAAATATTTCTGAATTCATGATAGCTTTTAAAAAATATTTTGTATATACTTGTATATACAAAATTATATTGTATATACAATTATATTTTGTATATACAATTGTATATACTTTTAATCAAGGACTAAAAAAGCAAAGCTACTGTTTACACAAGGATTCAGGTTTTGATATTGAAAAATGTTTCTTGTATTTGGTTGGAAAATAAATTTTTCAGATTGATAGCAATGGAGAGACTGACATTCTGGCTCAAGAAACTCCTAAATTCAAGTTATAATAGTCTGTGTATTTCCCTATAAGTCCAACAGCACACTTTCATAATAACATTCACAATTATTTGATAACTTTACATAATTATTTATGAAATTAAAAAAAATCCCCCAACCACGGATAATGTGGAAAGAGTGCCAAATCAAATATTACAGCATACAGCAAAACACATCAGGGTCACATGTGGAACTGAGGTCTTTAAGATGGAGGACAGTCCCCTGAAACTTCAGAGAAACTGAGGTATGGGAGAGTAAGATAATCAGAAAATAGAGGTGCTGGAAACCCAAAGTCCTGAGGAGAAAACCTTCTTCAAAGAAAATGGCTCTCTGATCATTGGTGTCTCTTACACAGCTGGGCTCAGCTAGTTCTTTTGAGCTGAAAAGTTGTTTATTCTTACACAGGTACTAGAAGGCTGCACTGAGGATTTCTGGTCTTGCAGTTATAGCAAGTAGTTAGGAGTCAGAAGCTTTGGTTTCTGTTATAATTTATGAAGCTGTTATCAACCCCTTCTTTCCCTCTGCTAGCTTTGTAAGAGATAGGCAAGAATTGCTGCCTCTCAAAATTTTAAGTTTCCTTAATGAAGATATATTTCTATATGACAATTGGAAGGGAGTAATACACAGAAATTATGAGGAACGTTGACAATAATTTGACTCCTGTTGGAAAATATGTATTAATTTGGTATTAAATATATGTTTGTGGGTGAATGTCAGAAATACAGCACTCTATTGTGATGTTAGCATATTAAAAAGCAGAGACATTACTTTGCCAACAAAGGTCCATCTAGTCAAAGCTATGGTTTTCCCAGTAGTCATGTATGGATGTGAGAGTTGGGCTATAAAGAAAGCTGAGTGCTGAAGAACTGATACTTTTGAACTGTGGTGTTGAAGAAGACTCTTGAGATTGCCTTGGACTGCATGGAGATCCAACCAGTCCATCCTAAAGGAAATCAGTCTTGAATATTAATTGGAAGGACTGATGCTGAAGCTGAAGCTCCAATACTTTGGCCATCTGATGCAAAGCACTGACTCATTGGAAAAGACCCTGATGTTGGGAAAGATTGAAGGCAGGAGGAGAAGGGGATGGCAGAGGATGAGATGGTTGGATATGGCCTCATAGACTCAATGGGCATGAGTTTGAGTAAACTCTGGGAGTTGGTGATGGACAGGGAGGCCTGGCATGCTTTGCAACCCCTTGGGGAGGCAAAGAGTTGGACAGACTGAGTGACTGAGCTGACTGAACTGATTGTAATGTTAGATACATGGCATAATCCAGACTTATTCTGCTAGTCATAATTAGACCAAGAATTTCAAGTCCAAGAATAAGTGGACGTTACAGAAGATCAACTAGAATGCTAAAGGGACTATATGAGAGACGAAGAGAAAGGCGATGAAGTCAGAGATCGCCTGAGTTTGTCAGAAGAAAATACAAAACTACCCAATACACAACTTAGGCAAAGCCAATATGAAGATGGTTTTCATTTACATCTTCTTTTCTTTCCTCTATTGCCTCACATATTTATTGAAATTTTTTATCTCTCATGTTCTATTGTAGGTCTTAGATTTCAAAAGCAAGCAAGACAGACATGGCCACTACCTTCCTAGACCTGACATTTGCTTCTTCTCATCATTTCCACATCCATATTGCCTGGAAGCTGGGGACTGAATCCCATGGCCAGACCAAAGCCCAAACATAGGGAGAGGACTGACTTGCAGCCCTACAGGTGACAGTTATGGTAGCAAAGAGTTATGGTTGTTATTGTTTTGTTTTCATTTGCTTATCTTTTAAATTTCCCCTTACCCAATAGGACCCTTTACCTACCACCAGCTTCTCAGAAAATTTGACATATCAGAATAGCTTGGCATGATAATGTTGCAAAGAACAAATGGAGGAGATTTTTCTAAGTGTGGCTTGCCCTACATTTATCCCTCTGTGGGGATAAATAGTTTAGTAGAACTGTTTCTCTCTGCTGAAATCCAGCATGACTTTGAACACATATGCCCATGTGTTCCAAGTGGTGACTGGCAGCAAAGACAGATTTTCTCCTGGTGGGGTTAGGAAAGATAAGGAGAAGCAGATGGTGCAGCGAGGCAGCTTCCAAGGGCCCAAGAACCAAAGCATTCCTCTTCACACTGGTGAAGTGAACGTTAAAGTGTTTCCAAAATTAGGGAAAATCCTCTACTGAGAATTAGAGAGAAATGTGTTGAGTGGAGGGTAGATATTTGAGAAAAGTGGGAGAAAAGTGGAAGAAAATTATGGAAAATGTGAGATAGAGGATGGCAGAGAGATATGATGGAGAAACACAGTTCAGATGGTTTAGTATCCACTGGGTTGTCTTATTTTCTCTAGTAGATCACGCACTTAGAAATGGGCTGCAAGGGGATTCACCCCCTTGGTATTTGATCAGGAGGATACAATACAATGGGAGAACTGGGAAGAAAATTAAAGGCATTGGAAAGGAAAAGGAAGTGAGGGGTCAGAGAATTTCAATCAGAAAAGGAAGGATTGTACACAGGAGCTGAAAGAAAGTGGAGTCACTCAGTCGTGTCTGACTCTTTGTGACCCCATGGACTGTAACCTACCAGGCTCCTCCATTCATGGGATTTTCCAGGCAAGACTACTAGAGTGGGCTGCCATTTCCTTCTCCAAGGGATCTTCCTGACCCAGGGATCGAACCTGGGTCTCCCTTATTGTAGACAGATGCTTTACTGTCTGAACCACCAGGGAAGAAAAGCAGGAGCTGAGAGAGAAATAAAAAGTAAAGGAATCTATGAATTGAAGAGGACAAACAATGGTAGACTGAGAGTAATTGATTAAAGGTTTATGTTCAGAGTTTGCTGTCTAAACAAGTATTTTTAGAGCTGGAACAATTCTAAGTGAAAAGTTCTAGGGTGTGCCTATGGAAATGGGTGGCTGAAATTTCACTGGAAATAAATATGTCATGAAATAAGTGTCTAGGATGTTAAATGTGGATATGATATCATCCTGAAAATGGATATTGGGTGGAGGAGAAGACTGTGAGGATGACAAAGTCTTCAATGAATCAAGAGCAGTGGTGAAGGGAGGTCAGCAGCTGACAGCGAGCAGAAGGCATGGAATAATATTGCTTGGTGGAACTGTTTCCATAGAAGCAGGTTACTTTTCTTTTTTTTTTTTTGTTTATAAGTTACTTTTTTTTTATTTTTTTTTTTATTTTAAAATCTTTAATTCTTACATGCATTCCAAAACATGACCCCCCCTCCCACCGCCCTCCCCACAACAACTCTCTGGGTCATCCCCATGCACCAGCCCCAAGCATGCTGCACCCTATGTCAGACATGGACTGACGATTCAATTCTTACGTGATAGTTTACATGTTAGAATTCCCATTCTCCCAAATCATCCCACCCTCTCCCTCTCCCTCTGAGTCCAAAAGTCCGTTATACACATCTGTGTCTTTTTTCCAGTCTTGCATACAGGGTCGTCATTGCCATCTTCCTAAATTCCATATATATGTGTTAGTATACTGTATTGGTGTTTTTCTTTCTGGCTTACTTCACTCTGTATAATTGGCTCCAGTTTCATCCATCTCATCAGAACTGATTCAAATGAATTCTTTTTAACAGCTGAGTAACACTCCATTGTGTATATGTACCACAGCTTTCTTATCCATTCATCTGCTGATGGACATCTAGGTTGTTTCCATGTCCTGGCTATTATAAACAGTGCTGCGATGAACATTGGGGTACATGTGTCTCTTTCAATTCTGGTTTCCTCGGTGTGTATGCCCAGAAGTGGGATTGCTGGGTCATAAGGTAGTTCTATTTGCAATTTTTTAAGGAATCTCCACACTGTTCTCCATAGTGGCTGTACTAGTTTGCATTCCCACCAACAGTGTAGGAGGGTTCCCTTTTCTCCACACCCTCTCCAGCATTTATTGCTTGCCGATTTTTGGATCGCAGCCATTCTGACTGGTGTGAAGTGGTACCTCATTGTGGTTTTGATTTGCATTTCTCTAATAATGAGTGATGTTGAGCATCTTTTCATGTGTTTGTTAGCCATCCGTATGTCTTCTTTGGAGAAATGTCTATTTAGTTCTTTGGCCCATTTTTTGATTGGGTCGTTTATTTTTCTGGAATTGAGCTGCACGAGTTGCTTGTATATTTTTGAGATTAGTTGTTTGTCAGTTGCTTCATTTGCTATTATTTTCTCCCATTCAGAAGGCTGTCTTTTCACCTTGCTTATATTTTCCTTTGTTGTGCAGAAGCTTTTAATTTTAATTAGATCCCATTTGTTTATTTTTGCTTTTATTTCCAGAATTCTGGGAGGTGGATCATAGAGGATCCTGCTGTGATTTATGTCGGAGAGTGTTTTGCCTATATTCTCCTCTAGGAGTTTTATAGTTTCTGATCTTACATTTAGATCTTTAATCCATTTTGAGTTTATTTTTGTGTACGGTGTTAGAAAGTGATCTAGTTTCATTCTTTTCCAAGTGGTTGACCAGTTTTCCCAGCACCACTTGTTAAAGAGATTGTCTTTACTCCATTGTATATTCTTGCCTCCTTTGTCAAAGATAAGGTGTCCATATGTGTGTGGATTTATCTCTGGGCTTTCTATTTTGTTCCATTGATCTATATGTCTGTCTTTGTGCCAGTACCATACTGTCTTGATGACTGTGGCTTTGTAGTAGAGCCTGAAGTCAGGCAAGTTGATTCCTCCAGTTCCATTCTTCTTTCTCAAGATTGCTTTGGCTATTCGAGGTTTTTTGTATTTCCATACAAATCTTGAAATTATTTGTTCTAGTTCTGTGAAAAATGTGGCTGGTAGCAGGTTACTTTTTAAATAGTGGAAGAGAGAATATGAAATCAACAATGTGGAACAAACAAATTTTTTACTAATAGAAACCATGGAATTGGCAAGGATGAGTTGGTATTTTTATCTTTTCCTTTTAGAAAATTTTAAATAGAAAATAAATTAGTATCATGTAAATGACATTCAGTTTGTTCTCTAGCTTGTATATTTTCTTTGTCATGTTTTCTGCCTCTTAAGTTTATCCTAGTTTTCGTCTATCTTAAAACTGATCTGTTCTGCTCTGTGCCTGGTAGAAGAGTTTACTTGTTTGTTCAGCCACGTGGTATATTGTGACAGAGCATATTATGTACCACACCCAGATCTCTGTAACTTCCCTGTTCATCATCTCCTGGAGCTTGCTCAAACTCATGTCCATTGAGTCGGTGATGCCATCCAACCATTTCCTGCTCTGTTGCCCCTTTCTCCTCCCATCTTCAGTATTTCCCAGCATCAGGGTCTTTTCCAGTAAGTTGGCTCTTTGCATCAGGTGGCCAAAGTATTGTAGCTTCAGCTTCAGCTTCAGCATCAGTCCTTCCAATGAGTATTCAGGGTTGATTTCCTTTTGGATTGACTGGTTTGATCTCCTTTCTGTCCAAAGGAATCTCAAGAGTTTTCTCTAGCACCACAGTTCAAAGACATCAATTCTTCAGTGCTCAGCCTTTTTTATTGTCCAGCTCTCACATCCATACATGACTACTGGAAAAACTACTGGAAAATGTTGAGAGATATTTAACCACTCATTTGCAGGTAACTGACCTGATATTTTATTATTACAAGACCATGAAAGGTGGAGCTATCTGCACAGCCCTTGACAAGGAGAGCTAATGAAAGGAAAGATAATTTAATCAAATCTCTGGTCCTTGGCAGCTTCACTCATTTGCCCATTTATTTACATGTTTGTTGAATGTATCATATGTCATACACCACTAGACAAACACAAAGTTAGTTTCTAGAAACATAAAGATGATTACTTCCTAATCCTTATTCTTGAGAAGCCACAGTCTGGTGGCATTAGCAAATAGAGCTGGCCATTGAATAAGATAGGTTTGAATCTTGTGGGCCCACTTATATGAGAATTTTTTTTAAATATAAATTTATTTATTTTAATTGGAGGTTAATTACTTTACAATATTGTATTGGTTTTGCCATACATCAACATGAATCCGCCACAGGTATACACATGTTCCCCATCCTGAACACCCCTCCCTCCTCCCTATGCATACCATCCCTCTGGGTTCAGTAAATACTACAGTACTAGATGATGGTTGAATCTGGGAATGGTTGAATCTGTAAACTATGGATGTGGAAGGCAAACTATGAGACTTGAACTTCCACAGATTTGGGTATTTGCAGTGATTCTTGGAATCAATTATTTATTGTTCAGGGGTCAACTGTAAATACAGATCAGTTAAGTGCTGTAATAGAATATTGAACAAAGCGTTATGAATGTCTGGGTGGGAAGATCACAAACAAACCACAGCTTACCTGGATCTTGAAATAAGAGAATCTTAAGTAAAGAGCCTAGCAGTTGAGGTTAAAAAGAGTACAGCACAGAGGAAAGAGCACATACTTCAACTAGGCTTTAGCATCACGTGAGTGAGGAAAGAGGCAAGTGATATCAAGGGGAAGGTAGAGAGGGAGCAGATCATGAAGTGGGTTGAATGTTATGTTCAGGAGTTTGAATTCTAGTCTATGGAAAGTTAAGGCTATAAAAGATTTTAAATAAATTTCTTTAAGGTGGAAACACTTGTAGCACAGATTGAAAATAGGAGGCGAGGGCAGGGTTAACTCAATGCCAGAAGATAACATAACAGATTATTACAAAAGAAAAAAACTGGTATGGTAAAAGAGAAAAGGAAGAAAAAAATAGATGTTTAGGAGGTTGAATTCATAAGACTTGGTGAATGATATAACATGTTGAAAATGAAAGAAAAATAGAGGAATTCTAGAATGACTGCTGGAGTCTGGACCAGACATACTGGTATCTTATTGTGCCATTAATTATGATTAGAAACACTAGAGGAAATGAAAGTTTGGTTGAAGAAGAGGTTAGAGTTGCTAGTTGGACAGGGGTGTGAACCTATCATTTTTACAGGGTGAATTTGAGACAGCTCTAAAAATTCCCATTAATGGTCTCTTTACAAACAAAGCAGTTGGTTATGTGAGTCTGGAACTCAGGAGAAAGTTCATATTGAAAGTACAGTTTGAATGTCAGGGTCTAGATTTTCACCAAGATCATGAAAGTAGACCCTAGAAAGTAGGCAGAGAGCATTCAGTCTGAGAGGCCTGAGATGCACGTTGGGGCATCCATGAAACAGACACACACAAAATTGTTTTTTCTTTTAATTCCCTTCCTGCTACTTTGAAAATTATCTTTGTTGTAAAGAAAGTATTGTTCCCCTGACAATGCAAATAGGATAGAAGTAGGTGCTACTGTAGAGTCTGGCAACCTACAGTCATAACTGGATGAAGGACATTGGGAGTGTGGAAAGCATTCATCAGCCAAAGGAAATAGTCTCTACTCCACCCTGGGACAGCCAAAGGAAATAGTCTCTACTCCACCCTGGGAGATTGTGAGCCTGGGGAGACACAGACCCAGTGGGGCCCAGTCTGACTTTTCAAGAACATGAAACATGATATTTTATAAGAAACCTCCTAATTAAAAAAAAAACTTTGTGCATGAATTCATTTATTTAACAAATATATGTTGAGCACCTACTGTGTTCCAGGCATGATTCTAGGATCTGGAGACTTTTCAATGAATAAAGACAGCAATCTCTTTTCTGGATAAAGTTTACCTTTAGTGTGGAGACATATGCAATAAACAAAAGAAATGAGTAAATTCCTTGCTTAGTGAGTACAAAGACTCCAGTGCAGCTGAAGCAGTGAGACCTAGAAAGAGTCTGGGGAGAGATGAGATCAGAGCAATAAGAAAGAATTGGATCCTACAGGGTCTGGTTGGCCATTGTCAGAGTCTGGGCTTTTATCCTGGTGGAGACAAGAAGCCACTGGTTGCTACATTGAGAGCCTACTTCTACAGAGTCAGGACAGACCAGGAGATCTTGGAGGAAGCTACTGCAGTCACCCAAGTCAGAAATAAAGGCTGCTTGGACAAGACTGGAATGGGTGGAGGTGGGGTGATGGAGAAAGACTTGGGATGTACTTTGGAGGTAGAGACAATGGAATTTGCTGATAGATTCTATGCAAGACTTTGGCCACCTCATGCGAAGAGTTGACTCATTGGAAAAGACTCTGATGCTGGGAGGGATTGGGGGCAGGAGGAGAAGGGGATGACAGAGGATGAGATGGCTGGATGGCATCACTGACTTGATGGACATGAGTTTGAGTGAACTCCAGAAGATGGTGTTGGACAGGGAGGCCTGGCATGCTACGATTCATGGGGTTGCAAAGAGTCAGACACGACTGAGTGACTGAACTGAACTGAACCGAACTGAAGACGTATGAAAAACTGAAGCACTAAATAAGACTCCCAGAATTTTTGATCTGATCTGAAGGAGGTGGTTGTCATTACTAAAATGGGGAAAGCTGTGTTGTTAAGGGTAGGGTGAAATGTAGGAGCTCAGTTTTTTACCTGGTAGGTTTTGAAAGGCCCATTAGATTTCCAGGCAGAGTTGTCAATTAATCAATTGGGTAGATATGGTTAGAACTCAGGGGAATGATTTAGATTGGACACATAATTTGAGGAATCATAGAATTTGGATTAGATGTTAATCAAGGAATTTAAGTGCTGATAGAGAAGGGAAGAGGTCAACCAACTGAGCACTAAAGCACTGTCTTTAGAGTTGGGGGAAATTGAGAGGCATCAGCAAAGCCAACTGGGAAGACAAAATTAGAGATGAGAAAACAACAACAACAACAACAACAACAACAAAGAGAATGTGATATCCAAGAGAAGAAAGTGCATTAAGAAGAAGGAAGTGGTCATTTGGGCCACGTGCTGCCATCAGTCCCAAGAAATGACCATTTAGCAACTTGAACATCATTAATGATCTGGATAAGAGCAGATTTAGGAAACTGATTGGGGGGGGGGGGTAAAATCCTAATTGGAATATGTTCAAGAAGGAGGAGAAAAATTAGACCCAGAAATTATTTGCAAATGTTCTGAAGAATCCTAAGAAAATAAGAAGCACAAGCTGGAATCAAGATTGCCAGGAGAAATATCACCTCTGATATGCAGATCACACCACCTTTATAGCAGAAAGTGAAGAGGAACTAAAAAGCCTCCTGATGAAAGTGAAAGAGAAGACTGAAAATGTTGGCTTAAAGCTCAACATTCAGAAAACAAAGATCATGGCAGCTGGCCCCATCACTTCATGGGAAATAGATGGGGAAAGAGTGGAAACAGTGGCAGACTTTATTTTTGGGGGCTCCAAAATCACTGCAGATGGTGATTGCAGCCATGAAATTAAAAGACACTTACTGCTTGGAAGGAAAGTTATGACCAAAACATATTAAAAAGCAGAGACATGACTTTGCCAACAAAGGTTCATCTAGTCAAGGCTATGGTTTTTCCAGTGGTCATGTATGGATGTGAGAGTTGGACTGTGAAGAAAGCTGAGCGCCAAAGAATTGATGCTTTTGAACTGTGGTGTTGGAGAAGAGTCTTGAAAGTCCCATGAACTGCAAGGAGATCCAACCAGTCCATCCTAAAGGAGATCAGTCCTGGGTGTTCATTGGAAGGACTGATGCTGAGGCTGAAACTCGAATATTTTGGCTACCTCATGTGAAGAGTGGACTCATTGGAAAAGACTCTGATGCTGGGAGGGATTGGGGGCAGGAGGAGAAGGGGACCACAGAGGTTGAGATGACTGCATGGCATCCCTGATTCAATGCACATGAGTTTGGGTGAACTCCGGGAGTAGATGATGGACAGGGAGGCCTGGCATGCTGTGATTCATGGGGTCGCAAAGAGTTGGACATGACTGAGCAACTGAACTGAACTGAAAGAAAGTAAAAAATGGGGCAGTGGCTGAAGGGAGAAGAGAGGACTTCTTTCTTCCTAAAAATCAGAGTAATAACAGTATGTGTATATGTTTGCAGGAAAGATCCAACTGAGAGAAAAAAACTGATAACACATGCAAAAGGGGAGACATTTGCTGGAAGAATATCCTAGAATAGGAGAGGTAAGGACGGGACCTGGGGCCCGAGTGGAGGCTTGGAGCCTAGACAAACAATGCATATTGAGTTCTGGGTCCAGCATACAAGCCACTGGTTTGCAACCTCTGCAACTTTTGCAACCTTTACTTATCCTGAAAATATACTGGACATTTTGGGTCCTTCACAGTAGAAAAGGCTTCCTTTGGAAACATCAATATTCAGATCTTCCTCAATGTAAACACTGCCAAGCTAAATTTGCTGTCCATAATTGGTGGAGCTTTGAGGGAATCATATACTCTGAAAGTGGTCATCTGGATGTGGATTTTGAATGAAGAAATAAAACCTGAGTTGATTTCAGATTTCTCTGTCCACAATAGAAACTTACATTTCTTTTAACAGTTTGGCCTTAGCCATGAGAAATAGATAGCCATACCATTTCAGCTCCTAGCCTAAAAGTACTGACATCTCAAAGAATCTGATTTGTCTTTTAAGTGAATGCTGATATCATCACAGAAAAAGCAATTAATTTGGGAGCCCCTCATGGAAGCTTGGACTTGTTACTTATCTGAAATGATGAAAACTATATTTGTCAAACAATACTTCACCTAAAAGTAAATACAGTAGTGCTCTGCACAGTAGAGCATCTGTGGCCCTTGGCAGCCCTTCTGGATTGGCCCCTTTAGAGAGGGAAGGCTCCCCTTGGGCCAGCATGCCACATTGTTTCATCCATGGGAGGTACTGTTGTCAAATGGTCAATAGGCCTACATCCTGGCACAAAGTTGGGGCACGATGAACAGTTGCTAAAATAATGAATAAAACTTATTTCTGTCTGCAATCTGAAGTACTGCTATCTCCATTAGACCCTGGACTTTGAATTAGCATTTTGTCAAGTGATTTTATTAAGAAATGTGACTAGAGCCTGAAGACTTTCTTTAATAACTCACAAGCTAATTAGCTTTGGGGGGGCACATATTGATGCACTTTGTCTCATCTGAGGTAACATTTGGATTAGAAGAGCCTACTTTCTAAGCCATTTAAAAGGAATTAGCTAATCCACAGTTGCCTTACTTGCTGAATCTTTCTGTCCTAAGAACAAAGAGTTTTCAATTTATGCCGCTTTATTTATTTTTTTTTTAACAATTGATCTTTTTTAAAAAAATTTTTATTTTTACTTTATTTTACTTTACAATACTGTATTGGTTTTGCCATACATTGACATGAATCCACCACGGGTGTACATGCATTCCCAAACATGAACCCCCCTCCCACCTCCCTTCCCATAACATCTCTCTGGGTCATCCCCGTGCACAAGCCCCAAGCATGCTGTATCCTGCATTGGACATAGACTGACGATTCGATTCTTACATGATAGTATTCATGTTTCAATGCCATTCTCCCAAATCATCCCATCCTCTCCCTCTCCCTCTGAGTCCAAAAGTCCGTTATACACATCTGTGTCTTTTTTGCTGTCTTGCATACAGGGTCATCATTGCCATCTTCCTAAATTCCATATATATGTGTTAGTATACTGTATTGGTGATTTTCTTTCTGGCTTACTTCACTCTGTATAATCTGCTCCAGTTTCATCCATCTCATCAGAACTGATTCAAATGTATTCTTTTTAATGGCTGAGTAACACTCCATTGTGTATATGTACCACAGCTTTCTTATCCATTCATCTGCTGATGGACATCTAGGTTGTTTCCATGTCCTGGCTATTATAAACAGTGCTGCAATGAACACTGGGGTACATGTGTCTCTTTCAATTCTGGTTTCCTCGGTGTGTATGCCTAGCAGTGGGATTGCTGGGTCATATAGCAGTTCTATTTGCAGTTTTTTAAGGAATCTCCACACTGTTCTACAAAGTGGCTGTACTAGTTTGCATTCCCACCAACAGTGTAGGAGGGTTCCCTTTTCTCCACACCCTCTCCAGCATTTATTGCTTGCCGATTTTTGGATCGCAGCCATTCTGACTGGTGTGAAGTGGTACCTCATTGCGGTTTTGATTTGCATTTCTCTAATAATGAGTGATGTTGAGCATCTTTTCATGTGTTCGTTAGCCACCTGTATGTCTTCTTTGGAGAAATGTCTATTTAGTTCTTTGGCCCATTTTTTGATTGGGTCGTTTATTTTTCTGGAATTGAGCTGCACGAGTTGCTTGTATATTTTTGAGATTAGTTGTTTGTCAGTTGCTTCATTTGCTATTATTTTCTCCCATTCAGAAGGCTGTCTTTTCACCTTGCTTATATTTTCCTTTGTTGTGCAGAAGCTTTTAATTTTAATTAGATCCCATTTGTTTATTTTTGCTTTTATTTCCAGAATTCTGGGAGGTGGATCATAGAGGATCCTGCTGTGATTTATGTCGGAGAGTGTTTTGCCTATGTTCTCCTCTAGGAGTTTTATAGTTTCTGATCTTACATTTAGATCTTTAATCCATTTTGAGTTTATTTTTGTGTGCGGTGTTAGAAAGTGATCTAGTTTCATTCTTTTCCAAGTGGTTGACCAGTGTTCCCAGCACCACTTGTTAAAGAGATTGTCTTTACTCCATTGTATATTCTTGCCTCCTTTGTCAAAGATAAGGTGTCCATATGTGTGTGGATTTATCTCTGGGCTTTCTATTTTGTTCCATTGATCTATATTTCTGTCTTTGTGCCAGTACCATACTGTCTTGATGACTGTGGCTTTGTAGTGGAGCCTGAAGTCAGGCAAGTTGATTCCTCCAGTTCCATTCTTCTTTCTCAAGATTGCTTTGGCTATTCGAGGTTTTTTGTATTTCCATACAAATCTTGAAATTATTTGTTCTAGTTCTGTGAAAAATATGGCTGGTAGCTTGATAGGGATTGCATTGAATTTGTAAATTGCTTTGGGTAGTATACTCATTTTCACTATATTGATTCTTCTGATCCATGAACATGGTATATTTCTCCATCTATTAGTGTCCTCTTTGATTTCTTTCATCAGTGCTTTATAGTTTTCTATATATAGGTCTTTAGTTTCTTTAGGTAGATATATTCCTAAGTATTGTATTCTTTTTGTTGCAATGGTGAATGGAATTGTTTCCTTAATTTCATTTTCTACTTTCTCATTATTAGTGTATAGGAATGCAAGGGATTTCTGTGTGTTGATTTTATATCCTGAAACTTTACTATATTCATTGATTAGCTCTAGTAATTTTATGGTGGAGCCTTTAGGGTTTTCTATGTAGAGGATCATGTCATCTGCAAACATATGCCTCTTTATTTTTATTGACACATACAGTTTTCTTAAAGTTCCTACTTGGATGCCAAATAAATATTGGCTGGTGAAGTCTCTGTTTTTTGGGTGATAATGGCAACCCACTCCAGTGTTCTTGCCTAGAGAATCCCAGGGACCGAGGAGCCTGGTGGGCTTCCATCTATGGGGTCGCGCAGAGTCGGACACGACTGACGCGACTTAGCAGCAGTAGCAGCAACAGCATTGCATAAAATAGTCAAGCAGTAAATATACACACGCATGCCCACCTACCCACCCCCCCACACCCACCCCCCCCCCCCCCACACACACACATATTTCAGCATTCTTGCCTTGAGAATCCCATGAACAGTATGAAAAGGTAAAAAGACATGACACTGAAAGATGAACTCCCCAGGTCAGTAGGTGGTCAATGTGCTACCAGAGAATAGCAAAGAAATAGCTCCAAAAGGAATGAAGAGGCTGAATCAAAGTGGAGACAAAGACCAGCGTGGATGTCTGGTGGTGAAAGTAAAGTCCAATGCTGTAAAGAACAATACTGCATAAGAACCTGAAATATGAGGTCCATAGTAGTGTTAGTTGCTCAGTCATGTCCAACTCTTTGCAGTCCTATGGACTGTAGCACATAAGGCTCCTCTGTCCATGGGATTCTTCAGAGAAAACACAGGAGTCGGTTGCCATGCCCTTCTCCAGGGAATCTTCCCAACCCAGGGATCAAACCTGGGTCTCCTTCATTTGAGGCAGAATGTTTACCATCTGAGCTACAGGGAAGTCATGTAGCTGCCTGTTACATCCATGTAGATTCATGTTAGGTCCATGAATCAAGGTAAATTGGAAGTGGTCAAATAGGAGATGGTAAGAGTGAACATCGACATTTTAGGAATCAGTGAACTAAAATGAACCAGGATGAGTGAATTTAATTCAGATGACCATTATATCTACTATGATAGGCAAGAATTCCTTAGAAGAAATGGAATAGCCCTCATAGTCAACAAAAGAGTCCAAAATATAGTACTTGGGTGCAATCTCAAAAACAACACAATGATCTCTGTTCATTTCCAAGGCAAACCATTCAGTATCACAGTAATCCAAGTCTATGCCTCAACCACTAATGCCAAAGCAGCTGAAGTTGGATGATTCTATGAAGACCTACAAGACCTTCTAGAACTAACATCAAAAAAAGATGCCCTTTTCATCATAGGCGACTGGAACGCAAAAGTAGGAAGTTGAGAGATACCTGGAGTAACATGCAAATTTAGCTTTGGAATGCAAAATGAAGCAGGGCTAAGACTAACAGAGTTTTGTCAAGAGAACACATTGTTCATAGCAAACACATTCTTCCAACAATGCAAAGATATCACCAGATGGTCAATACTGAAATCAGATCTATTATATTCTTTGCAGTCAAAGATGGAGAAACTCAATACAATCAGCAGAAACGAGACCAGGAGCTGACTGTGGCTCAGATCATGAAATCCATATGAAAAATTCAAACTTAAATTGAAGGAAAACCTCTAGGCCATCCAGGTATGACCTAAAACAAATCCCTAACATTTATATAGAGGAAGTGACAAATAGATTCAAGTGATTAGATCTGATATACAGAGTGCCTGAACTATGGACAGAGGTTCATAACATTGTACAGGAGGAAGTGATCAAAACCATCCCCAAGGGGGAAAAAAAATGCAAAAAGGCAAAATGTTTGTCTGAGGTGGCAGAGTACATCATGAGAAATGCTGGACTGGATGAAGCACAAGCTGGAATCAAGATTGCTGGGAGAAATATCAATAACCTCAGATATGCAGATGACACCACCTTTATGGCAGAAAGTGAAGAGAAACCAAAGAGCCTATTGATGAAAGTGAAAGAGGAGAGTGAAAAAGCTGGCTTCAAGCTCAACATTCAAAAAAACTATGATCATGGCATCTGGTCCCATCACTTCATGGTAAATAGATTGAGGGAAGAAAAGGAAACAGTGATAGACTTTATTTTCTTGGTCTCCAAAATTGTAATAGATGGGGACCACAGTCATGAAATTAAAAGATGCTTGCTCTTTTGAAGAAAAGCTATGATCGACCTAGAAAGTGAAAGTAAAAGTGAAGTCACTCAGTTGTGCCCGACTCTTTGCAACCCCATGGATAGTAGCCTGCACCAAGCTCCTCCATCCATGGTATTGCCAAGGCAAGAGTACTGGCGTGGGTTGCCATTTCCTTCTCCAGGGAATCTTCCCAACCCAGGGATCAAAAACAGGTCTCTCACAATGCAGACAGACATTTTACAGTCTGAGCCACCAGGGAAGTGATCAACCTAGAGAGTGTATTAAAAAGCAGAGACATTACTTTGCTGACAAAGGTCCATATAGTCAAAGCTATGGTTTTTCCAGTAGACATGTATGGATGTGAGAGCTGGACTATAAAGAAAGCTGATCATCGAAGAACTGATGATTTTAAACCGTGGTGTTGACAAAGACTCTTGAGAGTCCCTTGGTTTTCAAGGAGATCTAACCAGTCCATCCTAAAGGAAATCAATCCTGAATGTTCATTGGAAGGACTGATGCTGAAGTTGAAGATCCAATACTTTGGCCACCTGGTGCATAGATATGATTCGTTAGAAAAGACCCTGATGCTGGGAACTATTGAAGGAAGGAGAAGAAAGGGATGACAGAGGATGAGATGGCTGGATGACATCACTGACTCAGTGATGCCTGGTGTGCTGCAGTCCATGGGGTTGCAAAGAGCCAGGCACGACTGCGTGACTAAACAACAACACATATATACACAATGACTTCTCATTTATAATGATGAAAATTGAATATTCATGTTTATTTTTACTCTTTCTCAAAATGCCACTAAAATGACAAGAAAGGAATTTTTTTTTTACAAGTTAGAAAAACACAAAAGAATCACAATGGGTGAGCAGAGGCACACAGATGTCCCAATAGTAACTGATTTAGCTGAGAGTAGGAACCGAACTGCCTTCTGAGGGAGAAGCCAGTATGTTTATGAAGAACCTTAGAAAAGCTGAGAATTGGAGGCACCAAGAACCTCTCAACTCATGGGAGTGAGTGCTTGGATGGAAACCAGTGAGTATGTTCCAAATATATATGAATTATACATGGACCCTTTTTACATCCAAAGTATATAGGTGACTTATCTTATCAGTAGGAAGTGGGTATTAAGTGGAAAAAGTAACTCACAGTAATTTTCTACTTTAAGATACTACAAAGTGAAAGAAGAGGAATAGGAAAGGCAAATATTAAGATCCCAGGATATTAGTAGCCAGGCTTATGCCTCTCTGTTCCATCCAGGCAAGGCTTTGGAGGATTTCTTTCCAGAGAAACAAGTGGACCTGCAAGAAATTATTTTTAGACAACAACATATGGAGCTACTTCCTACACACAATAACCCTACAGTCAAGTCATCCATTCAGGAAATCAACCAGGACCACACACACACACACACACACACACACAGAAAATTGTACCAAATTTTTGAAGTCTTACTCTTCGATATTACAGGAAAATTACAAGTTATAAGAGAGTTGAGAAAAGACTCCAGCATGAGAAACGGAGACCAAAAATAAAGCAGAAAGGAAAAAAAAAAACACTCACAAAAGAAATGGAACTCAGAAGACACATGCAGACAATGCAAATAGCGGAATACTTACCCATCAAACCAAAAGAAAATTTACGTAATTAATATATCTATGAAATTAGACAAGGATGCTGGTAAAGGCAAAAGAATATTCAGAGAATAATTAAGAGATGATGGTAATTGAAAAGCCATAGCAGTAATACAAGTTCAGTGGAAGAACTGAATGATAAAACTAAGGACATCTTTAAGAAAATATAACAAAAAGAAAGGAGATAAAACATGAAAAGTTTAAAGAACTAACAGGAATCTCAGGACAAATGAGCTAACTAATGGAAGTTCAAGAAAGAGAATACAGAAAAAAAATTATCAAAATAATAATATGAGAATACTTCCCAAAACTGGAGGACATGAGTTTCTAGGTTGACCTGTCCAGCAGAGCGAATGAAAAAGTATAATACGAGGCATATTGAGACAAAATTTCAGAGATCCAAGCTCAAAGAAAAGAAAGTATAACTTTATAGAGAATAAAATTGGACCAAACATAAAGAGTTTGGAGTCAGAATGATATCTAAATTCTGGAAGTTATTAATCCTGAAAATAGAGATGCCTTTCAAAATTCTAAGGGAAAGAAATTTCAATTTAGATGAAAAAAAACGTAGACAAACTTTCTGTCAAGCTTGTAGGTAAAACCAAGATCTTCTCAGACATTAAAAAGTTAAGAAAAAAAATATGTCTTATCCTCTCCTCCTTGTCCCCCATTTCAGGAAGCTAGCAAAATGAGGAGAAACACAAGACAAGAAGACACAGGTTCAGGAAGAAGAAAATCCAATAACAACAATAACGTAAGAGATAGAGTTAATTCTCTCCTCTGGCAAAAGGAAGTCTCAAGATGACAGAAGTACAGATTGGTAGAAAATAATGAAGGACTACAAAAGTTTGTACTTCAAGAGGAAGAAAAAGTGGAACCCATAGTTTTATTTAATGTCTGACCATATTTTAGGGAATTTTATACTCAGTTGCTCAGTCGTGTCTGACTCTTTGTAACCCCATGAACTGAAGCCCACCAGGCTCCTCTGTCTATGGGATTTTCCAGAAAAGGATACTGGAATGGGTTTTCATTTCCTTCTCCATGGGATTTTACAGTACTGTGCAGTTAGTGAAGCGTACATAGGAAAACTGAGCAAACAGTAGAATGAGACAATTATCACTGGAAAGAAATATTTTAAAAATTAATGCAAAAATTAATAATGCACTATATACCAATCTGTTAATGTTATAGTAATAATATGTAAATACTGAATATTAATTCAAGTAAAGGTTATTAAATAACTATATTGAGAGGCTGAGGGAGAGAGAAGAAGTAAGTATGGGAGGTTGGGGTGTAAGAGCGTTAAATTCTAATCTTACATAATAGGAAGTCAACAGATAAGGTCTAAAATTGATAAAGAAATAGTAAGACATGAAGAATAGAGTACAGAGGCATATACCAGAAGATACATTAAAGATGTTGAAAATTGCTACCTTTTAGAGGGATAACGGGTCAGGTAACTACTGTTTCATATCCTTAAGAAGTACTGTTTGGATTTTTCGTTGCATACACACACTCATAACCTAAAATTTGAATAAAAAGTCACATATGAAGCAATGTAAGAGGTAAGATTTATTGTGACTATTTAATAAAATAATGTTATAGCATACATTACATACAGATTATTAATAGATTCCTAAGGTTTACTAGTTGCTAATATAAAGGTTGTCTCATTATCAGAAAAATCAGCAAATACATAAACATTTTTACTCTTCATTCCCTAGTAAAATATTTTTTACTAAGAGTTGTGGATGGTAAGTGGAGAAGGCAATGGCACCTCACTCCAGTACTCTTGCCTGGAAAATCCCATGGATGGAGGAGTCTGGTAGGCTGCAGTCCATGGGGTTGCTAAGAGTTGGACACTACTGAGCGACTTCACTTTCATGCATTGGAGAAGGCAATGGCAACCCACTCCAGTGTTCTTGCCTGGAGAATCCCAGGGACGGGGGAGCCTGGTGGGCTGCCGTCTATGGGTCTCACAGAGTCGGACACGACTGAAGTGACTTAGCAGCAGCAGCAGTGGATGATAAGAAATATGAAATGTACTCCTTACACTAAACTAACAGCCATGACAGCTAATATTTAATTGGTGTAAAATGTATACCAAGCATTATTCCAAGTACTTTAAATTATCTCACTCAATTCTATGAGATAGATACTATGATTATCTCCATTTTATAGATAAGGCTCAGTAAAATGAAGTAACTTATCCAGGTCATAGTACTTGTAAGAGATGGGGTCAGGATTCAAACCCAAGCAGAAGGCTTGAGAGCCAGTGCTATTACCCACTGTGTCACACTGCTTTATAACCTAGTAGAGAAAAAGAACAAACAGAACTAAGCAACCTTATAAGATCTAAAAGAGTTCAACATAATGTTGGAAGAGATATCTCAAATGCATGCAAGCATACTTTCGGAAAAATAAGTGTATTACTGCAGGATTCAGAAGAGATGGAGAATCCTTCTGGCTGATGGTCAAGGAAGACTTTTCTTGGATCAACCTGGGCAAGGAGGGCATTCTTTGAGAGAGAGTCAGGATGTGGAGGTAGGAAAGGATGCCAGAGGTCAGCAGGGAAAGAGTTTCACCAGGGCATTGCAAATTTTGTTCATTCATACATGATACTGATGAGAACAAGGCAGGGAGGACCTAATGTCAAATTACAAAGGGACTTGATGTCAGGCTAAGAAGATTGGACTTGATCCTCTGCAAATGGGAAGTCATTGTTGATCAGATGATAGTTTAATCTGGACATGGTACCCATAATTAATAAAGAGGAGGCGAAAAAAACAGGGAAGGGTTTATTGTGACAGTCTGGATGAGAGTTTTCGAGACCAGACAGTAGTTAGTGAGAGTGCAAATAAAAGGCTACATTCTGGATGGGAAGAATTTGACTTGCCAAAAAATGTTGGATTTTGTCTTCTCTACCAAGGAGAAATTTTTTCAAACTAGAAAGGATGGAATTGATATGATTAAAATGGAATTAAATTGCAAGAAGTTCAAGTAGAATGAATTCAAATCACTAGATTCAAACAAGTTACAACTGAGAGTGATCTAATAAAATATTGAGCAATTATGATCTTGAATCAGACGATAGGATTTCTTTTAAAATAAGAGAAAAATTTCTAGAATTAATAGTAATGTATGCTCAATAGAGAAAATAAAAACAAAGAAGAAAAATCAGTAAGCTTACTCCACAGGTATATATTTAGATGACATTTTGAGTTACTTTTTTCTTTTATTTATAACTTTTTTCATGTTGATAAATAGTCGAATTGATGATGCTATTATATATAGAACTTAGCATTTTTATCTTGCTTAAATAACATTGTAATAAAACATTCTGTATTCTGTTACAAATTTATTTGTATATACAATTCTTAATCATTATATAGCATTCAGTAATGTAGGTATACATACTAAAATATATTTAACCAAATATAGTTGGATATTTAAACACTTTCTAAAAAAATTTCTTTTTACATAAGTGTAGTATCCTTTTACCTAGTCTTTTCTGTATTGTGAACTGTGTCCATAGACTAGTATTCCAGATAAAGCTTTTTGGAAAAAAACAGGAGAGTATGAAAAGAGCAGCCAGTTTAAACATAATTTCTATTTAGTCAGGGATGAAACAGTTAAACTGCAAAACCCTAGTGAGACAACAAAATGACCGTTTGTTTTAACCACACTGCTGCCCCTGAAGGACAACTGATAAAGACACATGGGAAATAGCATGTAGAAAACATCCACGGAGGCACAACTAGGATTTGATAATTAACTGCAGAAACACACTCTACTTAGGTCTATATTTGTGTGTTATTATATTGCATTTACATTTATTTATATGTATTTGAGGGTCCCTTGGACTGCAAGGAATTCCAACCAGTCCATCCTAAAGGAAATCAGTCTTGGATATTCCTTGGAAGGACTGATGCTGAAGCTGAAACTCCAATACTTTGGCCACATGAGGCGAAGAACAGACTCACTGGAAAAGACCCTGATGCTGGGACAGATTGAAAGCAGGAGGAGAAGGGGACAACAGAGGATGAGATGATTGAATGGCATCACTGACTCGATGGACATGAGTTTGAGCAAGCTCTGGGAGTTGGTGATGGACAAGGAAGCCTGGCGTGCTGTAGTCCATGGGGTTGCAAAGAGTTGGACATGAACGACTGAACTGAACTGATACATATTTGTTAAGTTAGCTGGGAAGAAGGACACAGTACATTCTTAAGTATGGGTACAATTATCCCCCAATTCATCCTCAGTTCAGTTCAGTCACTCAGTTGTGTCTGACTCTTTGCGACCCCATGAATTGCAGCATGCCAGGCCTCCCTGTCCATCAGCAATTCCTGGAGTTCACTCAAACTCACGTCCATTGAGTCGGTGATGCCATCCAACCATCTCATCCTCTGTCACCCCCTTCTCCTCCTGCCCTCAATCCCTCCCAGCATCAGAGTCTTTTCCAATGAGTCAACTCTTTGCATGAGGTGGCCAAAGTATTGGAGTTTCAGCTTTAGCACCACTCCTTCTAAAGAACACGCAGGACTGATCTCCTTTAGAATGGACTGGCCGATTCATCCTATTGTTGTTTAAAAACCCTGAGTTCACGGAAATGGCAAAGTTTATGGAAAAGTGATATCTGAGCCAGTTCATAACCCACTGACACTTAAGAGTGGAAACAGCGTGTTTAGAGTGAGCAGACCAAATATACAGCACTCTGTGGTGTCTGCAGTTGTTTCATTTTGCAAGACTGTATATTGTGACGTGTGAATGGTGTGATGGATCACGTGCAAAATCTTTAGTACATTTGATGGATCAAGTGCGAAATCTGGTCATCACTTTTGTATAACTTTGCGCTGGTTAGGTAATCCTTGAAATTCACTTAGGGGAGGGTCATAACACTTATGTCAAGGAGTGGATGGAAGACTAACTGAGATATCGGTGATGAACAACCCAGAGCATCTGAATTACCTTCATACATGCTAGCACAAGATTTAGTGGGAACTCATAGGATAGGTCATTGGAGGACAGCCAGAAATCCTCCTCACTAACTCTGAGAAAACATTACTAGCTTCTCAGATGGAGCAGTGAGAATAAGTTGGGGTCAAAATTGTATGGATGATGGAATCTTCTAGGTTTTCACTTAATGGGAAGTCACACTTGGAAGTTCCCATGGATGTACTGGTAATAATCAGCCCTCTGATTTGACCATGTGCCTCTCAGAATATAGTAAACAACCAGGGTTATACTATCCAAATCAAAAAGTTTATCCAACATGCTTATAAATTTCTGTCATGTCAGTTTTCTCACATATATAAAACACAGTTTTTTGGAAGTCAGCAAAGGTCACTACTATTGTTCCTTATAGGCTAAGATTACTACACAGGCTGAAATTATAGCACAAGTAAGGTTAACACTACTTAATTAAATCTGATCTATTAGATAAGGGGGCAAAAAGGAAAAAGATACTTTTGACTGTAGGACTTCGATGGTGGCTGAGTAGTAAAGAACTGCTTGCAATGCAGGAGACTCAGGTTTGATCCCTGGGTCAAGAAGATCCCGTGGAGAAGAAAATGGCAACCCACTCCAGTATTCTGGCCTGGGAAATCCCGTGGACAGAGGAGCCTGGCAGGCTAGAGTGCATGGAGTCACAAAAGAGCCAGACACACTTTGAGACTAAACAACAACACATTTGATTGTGTTGTTCTTGATATAATGACTTTTTTGGTTCTTTGTTACTAAAGCCCACCAACTCCAGAGCTGAAAACTCTGATCTCATTTTTTATCAACTTTATGGGGGTGTGATTTACATAAGCCAAATGGCATCATTTACAGTATTCAGTTTGATGAATTTTGACAAATGCATACAGACAAAACCACCACCCCAATGGATGTTATACAAAGCTTTTTTTTGTCACCCTCAGAATTTCCCTGTTGCCCTTTTGCAGTCAGTCCTACTACCTCTTTGGCATGCCCACCATCATAGTAAATATTTTGCTTGTTCTAGAATCTCACACAAATGAAATCATATAGTGTGTACTCTTATGCGTTTAGGTTCTCTTGGCCAAGCATGTTTCTCAGATTCATTCATATTGTTGCTGGTATCACTGCTGTTGCTGCTGCTGCTTAAGTCGCATCAGTCGTGTCCGACTCTGTGTGACCCCATAGACGGCAGCCCACCAGGCTCCCCTGTCCCTGGGACTCTCCAGGCAAGAACACTGGAGTGGGTTGCCATTTCCCTCTCCAATGCATGAAAGTGAAAAGTGAAAGTGAAGTCACTCAGTCGTGTCCGACTCTGTGCGACCCCATGGACTGTAGCCTACCAGGGTCCATGGGATTTTCCAGGCAAGAATACTGGAGTGGGTTGCCATTGCCTTCTCTGATGATATCACTAGTCTGTTCCTTTTGAATACTGAGCACATATGGAAGTACCAATGTATCCATTCAGCTGTTGATGGACATTTGAACTGTTTCCACGTGCAGCTATGATGAACAAAGCTGCTAGGAGCATTTATGTGCAAGTCTTTTGTAGATATGTTTTTCTTTTCCCTAGGTCAATACTTAGAATTGGAATTGCTAGGTCATTGGGTCACATCACAAAGAGTCAGACACAGCTGAATGACTAACATACAAGGTATCCATTTAACTTTTTAAGAAGTGACCAAAGTGTTTCCCAAAGTGGTTGTACTATTTTACATTCTCACTAGCAATGTACAAGAATTCCAGGTGTTCTTAGCCTCACTAATAAAAGGTCTTTTAAAACTTTAGTCTCTTTAATGCAGAGTTAGTAGTAACCTACTGCTTTTAATTTTCATTTCCTTGATGAATAATGATGTTGAACTTTTTCCCCCCATGCTTATTTTGGCCATTTGATTTTTTTTTTTTTTCGATAAAATGTCTTCAAGTAATAGAAGCAAGAGATGGGGAAGTACCTAGATCTGAAAGGATAATGATACCATTCTTCGAATAAAGCAGATTTGAAGTAGAGAGAGAAGTGGCTGAAAGTTAAAAGAAGCTCACTGTCATGTATTTCTCAAATAAGTTCAAAATCATCTTATATAGGTCTTTTATCCTGGGAAATTCTTTACTTTCTTTTCTAACTATTGGTGTTCTAATCAGATACAGAGGTCATGGAAGATTTATCTAAATTATGGATTATGAGAGAGAGATGGCTAAAGTTGAAATAATGCTTTCAGTCTTTATCTTAGTATATTTGCTGTGTTTATTAAACAAGTCAATAAATTCTAGGGTCATAAAGAAGATAGACTGGTAAATATAACAACCATTTATTCAATACTTACTCTGTGCATGAAATTGCACTAGGAAATAAAAGACAAAATGATAAATTAGATCTTGTAATTGCCATAAAAAACCTTCTTGCAATTTAGAGTTATCCTTCAGTGAGCCCGTATGTGGCACAATGTACTAAAAAAGAATCAGCAAGGAGAGGCAAAGGGCTTCAAAGCACAAGGATTAATATGTAGGAAGAAGAAAGGATACTACAGAAGTCTTAGAGAAGGAGGTAAAAAATGGAGACCTCGAGGAAAGAGCATTGCAGTCAATGTTTGTTTGAATCACCTTCTTTATAGCAGACTATTTGGATTTATATGAAAAAGTACAATTTATTCCAGGGAAATGCTCATCTTTAGGTAACTGGCTTTTATTTGACAACTGAAAGCGAAGTAGTAAGAAAATATTTACCCACTAATGAATCCTTCTGAGAAATATCAAGGAACAGTTATCTTTAATTATGTACCAACAAATATAAAGTAACATGTAGTGGACAGAGCACGATTTTCAAGCTACTGAGACCTGGATTCAAATCTTGGTTTTGCCATATGTATCTCTTGATCCAATCATTTTCTCCTTTGAGCATTTGTGTTATGTGAAAATGGATGTAGTAGTCATTTGCTTGTGGCATTGCCACGATGGCTAAGCAGTGAGGTTAGTCCTCAAACTAAGAGTAGCATGTGTAACGGGATCCTTAAGTACACATTTCTTTTTTCTCTCCTCATCCTTGTGCAATTCTAATGAGCTCAGATTGTAATTTTGCTTTTTAATTTGCAAGATCATAAATCAAGGCAAACAAAATGCAGACGGGATTACAGGGGAAGTAGGGAGGGGAACAATGTTAAACAAATCTGAATCTTTGTAAATGACCTAATTTTGCCAATGGTGAAATTCTACTGGGTAGGGAAAGAATAAGGCGAATAGTAGAATGGTCTCAACACTATTAGTATCTCCTTGATACTTCTTTTATAGATTTTTCAGATTCTCTGTCATGATTTTTTTTTAAATACATTACACGAAAAGTGGGCATGTCCTGGTATATGAGGTGCTCATTCATGCCTGTCATTGTCATCAATTGTTGGTAATAGTCATTGAGTATTTACTGTGTGTCACACAAAGTACCAAGTGTTTTACATACATTACCTCATTTATTTTTCACAAAACCCTATGAGGTAGGCAACATTATCACATCTGAGTTACAAATAAGTGGTTTGTGTAACAGTGGTTGGTTACCATGCCACATAGAAAGTAAGGGAGCAACAGAGTCAGTATTTGAAATAACGCAATATGACTCCCAAACTTCCCACTCAGCCTTTGTGCCGTGTTGCTTCCCATCACACACTCACACATATACACTAATACACATATACCCACACACACATGGACATACATATGCTCACATATATGCACATACTCACACGTTCACATACATTCAGAAGCACAGCCACACACACATTAATACACATACACACATGTATATAGACACAGACTCAAACCACACAGATACACACACACACACACACACACACACCCCACACAAGTTTCTGGTTCCTGCCACCACCTCCACTTTGGCAAAAATTCATTGTCATCTTACAAAATCAGGGCTTGGCTAGAAACATTTGCTCATGTGAGTCAAGCACCATGCTTCCATTTGGCCTCTGAGCCTTTCCTCACACACAAAGAAGCCAGAGGCAGGGCAGGATGCCACCATGCCAAGTGCAAACATCACATAGTAGTAAGTCACTTTTATGGGGTGCTGCTAAACCTGCCCCTAGTGGAAAAAAAAGCTAAATTTGATGTAGTACAGATACCTTGATTAGTGAATTCCTGAAGAATAAACTCCCCTTAAAAGAAGCAGGAGTCTGCTCTTCAGTTTTCATTTACTTTTTACGAATACACTTATTCTCTGCAGCACAGCTGCCCTGGTTTGCAACTGTGTGACAAAATATCTCAGAAAAAGTTTAGATTTTCATTGGCCACTTAAGATTGACGGGATAATTCTAGGCTGAGTTATGAATGCAAATATGAAATAGACTGATTTAGAATTGAGGAACTGAAAGATACTGAAAGGTAGTGGTCCTTTGGTACTGGGTCTGACTTTGTGAGCAGGGGGTTTTGCAGAGAGGGTGATGCTGAGCAATGTAACAGAGGGGTTAAGGTCCTAAGCCCCAGCTCCACCCTTCACTGCCAAGTGATCTGGAGGCACTTAGAAGATCCCCTGGAGAAGGAAATGGCAACCCACTCCAGTATTCTTGTCTGGAGAATCCCATGGAGGGAGGAGCCTGGTAGGCTACAGTCCAAGGGGTTGCAAAGAGTTGGACACGACTGAGCTACTTCAGTTACTTACAACCTCTGTAAACACCAACTGCCTCTCTGACAGATAGAGTGATAAATATCTGGCTTAAGGTTTTTTGTCTTTAGGCTTCCAAGAAATGGCACTTCTTTTCTTTCCACTGTTTCCTCCTTCCCCTTTATTATTTGTACTGTATTGTGGAGGCAAGGGATTGATGGGGCAAGGCTCACACCTCAGGCCTCTTAAGTTTCTGTCTACATTCTCTCCCTTGGTTACCATGCCTTCAGACATATCATCCAAGCTGCAGCTCAACCTTATCTACGTTTTCATCTTATGCTACAGAACTCCATGTGGACACCCTGCCAAGGCATTTTACTTTCAACAAGTGCACCAAATTTTTATTTCTTCCCTAAATTACCTCTTGACTTTGAAACAGTTCTTTCAGATAGGACCTATAGGCTCAAACACCAAAGCGCTGAGTCAGCTTTAACACTTTCCCCTCCCCTTGTTTCCTTATCTATGAGTCACCAAATTGTAAGTTCTTCCATTGAAACATGTTTGGTAAGAACAATCATAAAAACTCAAATGGCTATAATAATCATGTCAAGGGTTTTTTAGAGTAACAAGATTGTTTCCTTAACATACATTTATTAATCTAAAATTAAAGACATTTCTGTTCTCCAATCTTAAGTGGCTCGACCATTGCACAGTTAGCTGTAATAAATCGAGTCTTTGTTCAGTCACCCCATTGCAACATCCTACACACAACTGTGAAATTCACTCAACTTCCTGCTTGAAATTCTCAACAGTCCTCCGGTGCTTCTGAGCAGCACTAAATGTGGAAAAGCCTTGCATTTAAGGTTCCCTCAAATCTACTGCCAGTCTATGTTTCAACCTTTTATTTCTCCAATTCAGTTCTACAAGCTCTCCCTAAAAGAAACTCCTTACTCCTTCTGGAGTAAACTGTGCTTTTCCTGACCCCAAATCTCTGCTCATACCATTCTTACCTATTTTCATATTTTCCCTATTACATTGATATTCATTTGTCATATTTAGTTGAATCACTAGGATGTCAGCCTCCTCTGCCCCAACAGCCATGTTCCTTTCTGTCTTCTCTGAACCCTCATAGCACATTGATTGTGGCATGCTCATGGAATTTATCACATAAAACCTCTCTCTTAGGTTACAGATTCTGGAACACAAGTATCACCACTTTCTTAGTCTGCTTCTGTGTACTAAGTGGCCCTCAGTGTATTGAAAACCTTTGACGTAGTCATTGGATGGTGCCTGGGACTGTGGTGGAAGCCGTGTTTTCTAACCTCTGAGAAAATCGTAGAGGTATTTTCTATTTTGTTAAATGTTTTTCAACCTAATTATATAAACATTGCCTTGGAATTGCAAAACTCTGTAGAGCCTATTTTTGTCCCAGATCTTTCTTGATCAATGGGTACCTGAGTCCCTGACAATACACAGATGGTTTTTTATGGATCAAGTATGAAGGCTCAGGGCCACTGTTGTCATCAGATGTAGCTGGGTCTCAAATCATCTCCCCAAATTGCCTAATTCAGAGTCCTTCACATAGAAGAAAACGTTGCTGATTATTTCCAACAAAAAGAATGTAGTGTGGTAGAGTAGGATAGGTTAAGCAGAGGTTTGGGAGTGAGACACACTGGATTTAGATTCTGGCCTGGTCACTTACTAGCTGCACAGATTTGGGTAAATTGCTTACCTTCTCAGCTTGCTTCCTCATCTATAAAATGTGGACAGTTATCTCCACTTTAAGAAGTTGTCATAGCAAAATGGTGTATAATGTCTATATTGGAACACAACAAATTGAGGCCAATTACAATAAATTTGGTAAATTACAAATTTGAATATTTAATTTTTCTTAATCATGCATAGATTTTTATCATAGAATCTTTTTCTAAGTTGAATAAGTGGAATTTTTTTTCTTTTTTCAACATTCTGAGGAAATGTTGAAATTTTGGGGGTGCTGTTACTGAAAGTATTACTAGAGTCCACTCAGTTACTTCTCTTAAAAGGTCCTTTAAAAAAAGATGGATTATCAACTAAGTAGTTTGGAAGGTAAATGCTTAGAGCATTTAGTGTGGTTAAGCTCGGTGATAGATATTTTTTTTTTCCCTACATTTGCAGACTTCAATGTTTTCTTTGAATAAAAAGTTATTATATTCACTTAATAAACAGTTCTAACAAGCCTCATAGTTAAGTCTTCTAGCAACTCTATAACTGGCCTTGATCTCCAACTATTTTTTATGATGCCGCCTTGCCTTTCACACCACTTCTATGAGCTCAAGCAGGAATGTATACTACCTGCTTATGGTGGTGTAGCAAAAGGGAGTGGTAGTTAAAGTCAAGGGGGGCTCTTTGGAAAAATAAATGAAGATCTGGTATAACTTCTAAAACACTCTGAGCCCTTATACACTTTGTGATTTTATGCCAAATATGAAAGTAAAAATGAGGTATTTTGATATCAAGGATGAGGATCACATTAGCTGGTTTTAAAAGCACTCCCCTCCCCTTCTAAACTCTAAGGTGTTTTAATACTGATTGGCTTCAGTGAAAGCCTATAGTTCCTTTCCTGGAATGGTCCTAGCACTGGGTGACACAGAGTTCTGTTCAGTACAGTAAGCATGAGTCAGAGAAAATACTGTTGTTGAAACTGTCGTTTTCCTCCTTATAAAGCTCACACTAACCAATAAAGAGTGATCAGAAAGCACAGGATAAGAGGCATGGACTCCACAGCTGGTCCGAGGACCAAGGCATATTTTCAAATTGGGGATTTCATTTAATCAGGTAAAGTGTCTGCAGGGATAGGAAACCCAGGCTAGGACTCTGCTAACCAGCTCAGTTAAACTATTGAAGGGAAATATGTTCTGAGTTGTTCCCAGTAAGGATGAATAACTGGCCCTTTTATCAATGTCCTTTGGTGTTTTTGACCAGCACTGTCATAGCTCCGTGGTTCTCAACTCCGGTTGCAGAGTAGAATTACGCGGAGCGCTTTAAACAATCCTGATGTCCTTCCGGTTCCATCTCCAGGGATTCTAATATAACTTCAGGTGTAGCTTGAACATTTGGATTTTAAAAACATCCCCATGTCATTTTAAGGTGTGGCCACCCTGGCAAACCCCTGCCATACACAAGGTTTTTCTAACAGTTTCCTCTTAAAATCCACCCTGTTACTGTTTAGCTTTCTAGCGCTCCGTTTTTGTTTTTACAACTTTCTCCCAGCCGACACACGCCTACAGCACAGGACGGTGACTTTCTACTTGCAGTCACACTACAGCAGCCCCTAAGTAGAATCCAAGAGGTGTCCTTAGTTTATAAGGAATACCCCTGGAGATGAAAGCGATTCTCATGCAGCCATGCTAAGAACACTGTTCACTCCCTGCTGTTTCTCGACCTGCTTTCTCGGATGGTTTCTCGTTTGCTGTTTTCAGATTACACAGTGTTCAAGGAGACAGCACGCGGTGGTTCTTCCCTCTCATCTTGTTGCCACTTGACAGACCTCCAAGTTGAAGACGCCAGGTCCCTGCCCTGTTTCTCAGCTCCCGGGGAAAACTCCAAGCCCGCCGCACCTACCGCTCAGCTTTGCAGCACTCAAAGGCGCTTCATTTCCACTTAAACTAATCCATTCCGGGGGGGAGGAACGCCTACGCCGCTTAACCATTCCTCTCTCCTCCTTTGCCCCCATTATTTTATTTACGTAAGAAAGCAGATATTTACATTTCCACTCGGCGGTTCATAGCAGGCCCCACCCTAGCAAAGAGAAAGCAAGGGTCCCAGCGTCCGGCGCCGACAAGCTGCTTTCCCTGCCCGGGCCCCTCTTTTTCCTCTTTTTTCGGATCCCAAGGGCCCGTGAAGATGGGGCTGCCGCCCTTACCCCGCCCAGCACCTGGTGTGAGAAAAGCCCTCGCCCACTCGTCTCTTTCTCAGTCCTTTGGCGAGTCAGAGCCCCGGCCCCGCCCAGGGCGCTAATCTAAGTGTTATTGCTTCAGAGCGCTGCCCCGACTTCAGCTCGGGTTTCCAGCCCGCTGTGTCTTCACCGCGGAGGCCCACGCCCGGCGTCCGTCCCCGCGCGCCATGAGCCCCCCGCGCCCGCGCGCCCGCGCGGTGCTGAGCCTCCTGGGCGGGCTGGGCCCGCAGCTGCTGCTGCTACTCCTGCGTCCTCCGGCTGCGTCGGGTGAGTGGGGGTCCGGGGCCGAAGCCCACCCCTGGGGCTCAACCTCCGGGCAGGGTGGAAAGGGTGGAGGTCTTCGGCACGACAGCTGAGGAGTCCGCGGAAGGCGGAGCGTGAGCCATGTGGGCATCCCTAATCGTTCCCGGAATCCTCCACCTGCAAGGGTCAGCCCTCCTACTGGCACGATCCCTGGGAACGGAAAGAGGCTCTTCGCTGCTCACCTGCCACTAGGAGGTTTACTATGCTGGACCCCAGCTGGCAGGGTTCTAGGGGAGAGGGGGCAAACATCGAGAAGCCACAAAGAGAGGTCGAAGAGAGTGGATCCTTAGCGTCCCTTAAGGTTGGGAAGCCAGATCGTTGACCACCACAGGGTCCAGTCGTGCACAGACTTGGCACTGCAAGTTTGCGGTCGTCTCCTCCAGGTGTAACGTTCCAAGGGGGCGACTGTCTGTACTGTGTGCCTCGAAACAGTGTCTCTGTGAAAGTCTAAAGCTCTCTCTGTATGTATATGATAACGAGGGGCAGGAATTTCTTTTAGTTTTGAGTTAATTGACAGACAGGAAGCGTGGCAAGTTCTTGATGAGTCAGCTCAGCGCTGGATGGAAATATTATGTAGGCATCAAAAGCCTTTGCTGCCTCCCTTATTTGTCTTGGGAAAAGAATGTTGCTATGAATTGAAAAGTGGTATTTCCTTCAGTTTTGTTTATTCCTTCCTAGGTGACTGCAGCCTTCCTCCAGATGTGCCTAATGCCCAAGCAACTTTGGGAGGACTTACAAGTTTTCCTGAACAAAGAACAGTAACCTACAAATGTAACAAAGGCTTTGTAAAAGTTCCTGGCAAGGCAGACTCAGTCGTCTGTCAGAATAATAAATGGTCAGAGCTTGCAGAATTTTGTAATCGTAAGTTCTTCATTTCATTTTAGAAAAGTTATGGAATGGAATGTTTCTTAAGTTTAATTTTATCCCTCTTTGGAATGACTGGTAATTGATAGTTTTCTAGCTTTATTAATCACCTGGGCATACCTGTTGGCAATTCACAATCTAGCTAATTGATGGTGTTACTTCCTGGAATAGGTCCTGCTCTTCATTAACAGGGTTTTTTTTTTTTTTTCCTAACACTGTAACTCTTGAACTGATTAATAGTGAAAATAAACAAGAGGTACTGTTTAGGGAGTAAATTATCTATAACTATGTTTGGTAGTTACCTTGAGACACATAACAGAGTCTTCTATAGGACTTGCCCAGTACAACTCTGTGGTGATATTTTTAAAAATTCTCAATTTCCATTTCAAAATCTATCTTTGTAGTCATTGCCCTAGTTTAGCCTTGACATGTACAAGTAAAGATAAAAATTTAATTCCTGCGTTTGAACAACTTGGAGCGATAGAAGCTACAGTGAACATAGAAACTGCTACAAGTATTTTTTGAAATCAGGTGTGAAATCAGCTTGAACTTTTTGTTTTTATTTATCCATAATCCCAAGGCAAGAGGTTGAAGCACATGTCTTTGCACATGTATCCTGCTTTAGTGTTTCTAACTATTCTGCATAGAGTACTTCGTCTAATTCTTCAAAGAACTCCCTGAGGTTAGTTAAGGACTTATCCACACTTTACAGTTGAGAAAGCAGCTCCCAGTTAAACTATTTCCTTGGGATCAGGAGCTCCCTATGCAGAAGAGCCAGTGAGTCTGTTGATCATAGATCTAATGTCCCTTACATTATATGATGCCACTATAAATTCGCATTTGTCTGGATGTTTCCAGTTTTTAAATACTTCATGTGCTCCGTTGGCTTGTCTGATACTTGCCTCCGTAGGTTGTCCTGAGGATTAAATGAGTTTACATGTGTAAAACATTTACAAGTACTCAATACATGTTAGCTATCATTGTTAACTATTATTGTTGTCCAGGACACTAGCCCAGGGATCTGGAAATGCTGGTTCTTATCTATCCCTATGATACATAGGACAGGATAAGGGAATTGGCATTAATTGAGTCAATGCCAGAATTATGCCAGGCAACTTAAATAAGTTACATTTTCTAAATTGTGGACATAGTGACTTTGGTGTACCAAATCTACTTCACAGGGCTCTAGTAATTAGGGAATGAAAATTTATATGTGAATATGCTGATACACTATCAATGCCATAGTGACATTAATATGAATACTAAATGTACAAAAAAAATACAGAGAAAGAGTCATCTAAGGACCAGATAATTAGACATAGATTATAACATCAAGTGATACTCATTTTTTGTTGTTGTTTTGTTAATACTTATAGGTAGCTGTGATGTTCCAACCAGGCTACTTTTTGCATCTCTCAAAAAGTCTTATAGCCAACAGAATTATTTCCCAGAAGGTTCCACTGTGGAATACGAGTGCCGTCAGGGCTACATACGGGACCCTTCTCTCTCAGGAAACATAACTTGTCTTCAGAATTTTGTGTGGTCCAAACCTGATAAATTTTGTAAAAGTAAGTATAGTTTTAACGAGTAATCTTAATCATGTGGTGTTTGGGGAAAATAATGTTTCTTTCTTCACTCATAGTGGAAGTCTATGTGTACATATTATTATTTAGAATGTTTCTTAAATGAACCATTAGAACCAATTTGTTTTAAATTAGGCAAACTAAATACTTGTGAGCTAGAAATATTACTTTGCTCACTCATTTCACATTTAAGGTTTCAGTTCATTTCAGTTCAGTCGCTCAGTCGTGTCTGACCCTTTGCAACCCCATGAACTGCAGCACCCCAGCCCTCCCTGTCCATCACCAACTCCCGGAGTCCATCCAAACCCATATGCATTGAGTCGGTGGTGCCATCCAACCATCTTATCCTCTGTCGTCCCCTTCTCCTCCTGCCCTCAATCTTTCCCAGCATCAGGGTCTTTTCAAATGAGTCAGCTCTTCGCATCAGGTGGCCAAAGTATTGGAGTTTCCAACATCAGTCCTTCCATTGAACACCCAAGACTGATCTCCTTTAGAATGGACTGGTTGGATCTCCTTGCAGTCCAAGGGACTCTCAAGCGTCTTCTCCAACACCACAGTTCAAAAGCATCAATTCTTTGGTGCTCAGTTTTCTTTATAGTCCAACTCTCACATCCATACATGACCACTGGAAAAGCCTTTAACCTAAGATTAAACTTAGTTTAAGGTTACCTAGAAATGCAGTATTGGTAAAGAACTCTCCTGCCAATGCAGGAGACTTAAAAGACATGAGTTCGATCCCTGGGTCGGGAAGATCCCCTGGAGAAGGAAATGGCCCACTCCAGTATTCTTACCTGGAGAATCCCACGGACTGAGGAGCCTGGCAGGCCACAGCCCACAGGGTTGCATAGAGTTGGATGTGACTGAAGTGACTTAACATAGTGAAAAATGACTTTAAGTGTATATTTTAAAGAAAGTGAAAGTCGCTCAGTCGTGTTTGACTCTTTGTGACCCCATGGACTAATACCTTGCTTTCTTGAAACTGATAAAATGAAGGTGCAGTTTAAATTGTTGGATAAGTAATAGCAATGGTTCAGATGGTGAATTTGCATAGATGTGCCTGATAATTTAACAAAAAAAATCAATTTGTATTCTTTCGTAGAAAAATCATGTCCTAAGCCTAGAGAAATAGAAAATGGTCATGTCAAAATAACAACTGACATACTCCTTGGTGCGACCATCTATTTTTCATGTAACACAGGGTAAGTTTGAGCATATGAAACACTATATTTAACAACTGGAAAAACAAATTAGAATTTAAGATGGAAACTTTTAGATTTGTGATAAGCAATAAAACCACCCTTTGCTCAGTGATGAACTCTTTGCAGTTAAAGTTAGTAAAATGGGGCAAGAAAGGAATATTTCTTATAATACCACCAAAATTCTCTCAATTGCTAGATTTCATTATAAAGTTTTAACTGTGACTTGTAGAGGAAAAAAACTTGTGATAAGTTGATGATCCTTAGAGAAATTAAATCTTTTCAGTGTTGAAACCAGTCTTTACCTAAATAATGAGTTTGCATTTGTTTGTTTTCTTTGTATGTAAACAATCTGTTATAAAATATCAAGGGTTAGAAACAATCATTCCTAGTGTATAAATATCATTCTGACCTAAGATCTTTTGTAAGTTCTCTATGTGTGGGAAAGGAGTATTATCATTGAGGATTATCAGTGTTTCAAGTGCTGCTAAAACCTTTATATTCATTTTCTCATTCAATATCTGTAAATTGAACTATGATATTTTATTCTCTGTGTGTGTCCCTGTTACTTATAAAGCTACCAGTATCATTTGTCTCCTGTACTAAACACAGATATTTGGATCATTAATAACAAATCTGGGGATACTTTGAACCCTTTAAATATGAGTACATTCTAGTATTCTATGGAATCTGTATTGATCTTTTAGAACTCAGAAATAGAAAAGATTTAAGCATCTGTATTCTTTAAAAATGTTTTAAAATACTTTAATATTTTCTAACATATGCCTTACCCAAATAAAAAAATATTTTGCTTATCTTACACTTTTTTAACCTTTGATGTCACCCTTTTAGATATATTTTTTTCTTCTCCTTTAAACTACCAAATGAGCTTTTATCACCTACTGTCTTGTCTCTATCTTCTGGTGTAACAAATATTGTAAGGTCCTATTCTGAAGGATTTAAGGGAAGTCAAATATGTGTGAATGGAACTTAAGTTTTTTTTTTTTTTTTCTTCCCTCATTATTTTAGGTACAAATTAGTTGGTGCAGCTTCTAGTTTCTGTGCTCCTATGGGAAATACTGTTGGGTGGTCTGCTGGATTTCCAGAATGCCAAAGTAAGACTGAAAAAATCTAAGCACTCTGCTGTAGGACTGAATAATCAATGATAAATTGCTTTTTTGCTCTTTAGAATTACCCTCAGTATATGTTTGTAGTACCCTCACCTTCCAATGTGTGAATGATTTGCCTTGTTTATATAACTCTATTAGTAATGCATCTTAATTTATTAACCATGAGGATAAAGGATTAAAAATTAGCTAAGGTTTATATTGTGTTTGGTCATTTATTATCTTATCATTCCTTCTAACAGTCAAATAAAATAGATTTGGGATTTTTTTCCCCTCCTTCATAATTTTTAATTTTGCGGTAGTTAAAATACTATTCATTGAAAGGTCTGTACGACTTGACCCTATATGCCAAAATAAGTGGCCAAAGTAGGCACTTAACCCAGATCTGTTGATTTCAAGCCCATCATTCTTCTAAGACCTAGTGTTAATTTACACTAGATTCCTTTAAGGATTGTTAACTGAGCTAATTACGCTGAAATGTTTTAAAACGTGATATGCTTTTATCTTTAGAGAAATAAGCATACATCGTAATGAAGAAATATCTGCACTTGAAAATTCTGTCTTATCAAGAGGGAAGAGGGCACAAAGGCTAATTTCCTAAAAGGGTATATCAAGTTAAATATATGTGCATTAGAAACATATGTCTCCTGAAAACAGAGGGGTAGATATGTGCAGTGTTTTAAAAACTAGGCTTTATTTCTCTCATTCTCATTGAAATTATTGCTCATTTCAAGTTTTGGTGTTATTAAGAGCAGGAAACTTGAGTAGATGTAGTGTAATTTAACAAGCATCGCGCTCTCTGGTAGGGAACGTGTGGGGTCAGCTGATAAGAAGACAAATGAAATGAAGCCTTGCCAACCAGGAGTTTGCTCTTGCCACACCCACCTTGGGCCCTACCTCCTATATCTACTATTTCTTCCTTTTTTTCATTATTATTTTCAAATATCCATCCTTAATACCCACTGTCACCTTTCCTATATCATCCAGTTAGGAATGCTGTAACTGATACTAAAGCAAATATGGAAAGCAAGCAGGAGCTAGACCGTATCTTTTTTTCTGACAGAGGCAACAACTTGTCACAAGTCTGGACAAGCAGTCTCCCAGTTGAGGCCAACATATTTACAAGCAACTGCTGTCATAAAGTTCACAGAAATGTGTACACCAAGCATGCATTCCAGCACAGAAGAACTTTTGCACTGCAAACCCAGTTTCTCTTTGTGTTTGCTTACAGCTAGTCCAGGTCTTGCTCTCTGTCTAATATCTTCAATTCTGTGGTAAAAACCCTGAGGTTCATATTTTCCACTCTGACTCTCTTACCTGGCTCTGCAACTCTGCAATCACTGACATCTGTATTCTGTGGGAAAGAGGCCTTTTCATTCAGCAACCCCATGTCTTCAACTATCCCTATTAAAGCCCTACTTCTCCTAGTGTAGACTTTCCACCAAAGACTTCAAGTGGAAAGTATAAATTCTTAAGCAGCGAGGTTTTTGACCTCAACTGAGCACACAGCATATCTCAAGTATGCAGTCTGGGCTTTTATCAACACATGAGGCAGCACTGATGTCCCTTTGTGGATGTGGATATGGAGGTGTGGGTCTAAAGAAGGAAGGAACAATGGGCATATTCGGAACTTTTCCTTGGTCATACGCCAGTCAGAGGTGATATTTATTTACCTCTGAAGAAAGCCTCAGTGTCAGAAATACCTGTTTTCCTATCTCTCTGCCAATATTTTCTTTTCAAAAGTAATTTTAGTTGACTGCTTGCAGTCAACTAAATAAGGTGACTGATAAGGTGAATAAGGATCACCTCTGATTGGCGTATAACCAAGGAAAAGTTCTGAATATGTCCATTGTTCCTTTCTTCTTTAGATCCACACCTCCATATCCACATACATGCTGGAGAAGGAAATGGCAACCCACTCCAGTGTTCTTGCCTGGAGAATCCCAGGGACGGGGGAGCCTGGTGGGCTGCCGTCTATGGGGTCGCACAGAGTCGGACATGACTAAAGCGACTTAGCAGCAGCAGCAGCAGTACACACTAGCTTAGAATCAGTTGCTGCTATATAATGTCTGTCATTCCAGGCCCCTCTCTTTATCTTAACCTTTCACTTGTAATCACCAAATATTTTTTTCCTTTATCTCCTTAATATATTTCTCAAACCTGTGTTATCTTCTCTATATAACACTTTTAATATGGTTGACTAGCCTTCATTTAGACTTTGCAATAAGGGCTATTCCTAACATTTTCAGGGCCTAGAACAAGAGTATAAATGGAGCTCCCTAATCTAAGATTCAGCCCTTCTCAAGTTGATGCCCCCTTCTTGCACTGTGAGGGGGTCTCTGATGCCTGTAAATGGATAGCTCAATCGACACACCCAAATCATATCCCCTATAACCCTTAGCCCCACTCCATTGAATTCTGGCCTAAAGGTGGACACATCAGTAGTATAGACTATTGTCAAGAAAATGGACTAGGAGAAACCCTGAAAGGAGTGTTGGCCCAGGGAGTTCTGGGCACCAGTTCCTGGAGCGTGATTTAGAATGGGGTGGGGAGGAGCTCTCATTGAGCATACTATCTCAGCCCTGCAGATTCCCCATCTAGTAGAGAGAGGCACACCCAGAGGAGGGCAAGAGCATGGCCTTTCCATGTGGGAGCTAGGCAGGAGTTTCGCTTGCTCAAGTGATGCTGACTGCAGTGGCCTCCAGCCTCCATTGTCACACACCTTTAGTGTTTTATCCAGCCTCTACCCAGTCATCCATCTGAAACACAAATGTGACTTGTCTATTCCCTTCTTGAGAGAGACTTGATAGTATCTCCTCATCATGTCCAACATACCAGGTCTAAACCCCTTCATATAGTCTACAAGTCTAGCCATGGTCTATCCAGTTCTCCACACTTTATGTCTCGCCCTCCTCCTTCACAAATTGCTGAGGTTGTCTGGATACCTCGGACTTCTTCATGTCCCCACATCATTTCTTATGATACTGCCTTTGACAGGAAATCCCTTCAGTGCCCCCTACCCCTTTTATTTTATTTTTTAAGAGTTTGCTCTCAAATTTCTCCTCGAAGCTTTTGCTGACTGTATCCACAGTCCCCGGCTGGCTAACTGTTCATTCTTTCCACATTACTGTGCATGCTTCTGTGATAATCCTCACCATTTTGTATGGAAATGATGTCTTTGAATGTCTCTTTCCACTATAGTTTAAGACAGAGGAACTGTATCTTACTTGGTTATACTGCTATTTATAGAACAATGCCCAGTATGTATTAGATGCTCAGAAACTGTTGGGACTGAACTGATGGTAATGTGTGTTGTCAATACCCACTCAGCCCAGTGTAAATCAGATTAGCTTGTTTTTGTTCCCTGCTTCGATCAGTGGCCTAAAAGTAATTCATAAATAGCTAGTATTGTCTGGGTACTTAAGAGTATTTGATGTGATATAATTTGACATCCTCATGTGATCACATTGCTTTCTTGCTTAAAAAAAAAAAAAGACAAGAAAAACAGGTTCATGTCTCTAGAGAATGTGGAACCACTGAATTTTTTTATCAGGGCAGCTACCAGGGAGAGGCTTCTTTTTATAATATAACAATCAAAACTTTGCTTGTATTTGTTTTACAAATTCACCTGCTCAGTAAGATTTACTTCAAATAAAAGGCCAAGAGTCAACACATGCTTTAAAAATTTTATCCTGAAAATCAAAGTCTAATTTTGACTTTTAAAATCTTTTGCTTTATCCAAAATTTCTGTTTCCCATGCATGCCACTGACATTCCCAGCTCCTTTCATTCAGTATTGTTTCTCCCTGGAATCAAAAGCAGAGCCCTCTTCTCTGCTCCAAGGAGGGTATATCTTAGGTTTAAACTCAAGTCCTTTTACTCCTTAAATGGAAGTCTCTGCCTTGCTTTCTCTGAGATGATATGTTTAATTTAGAAGAATGGTGTATTTTTAGTTCTTTAATGAAATATTTAACATATTTTAATCTTGTTTATAAAATTATCTTGGGGATTTAATTAATTTAACATATGTTATGATGTTTTAAAAGAAATCTTATGTCCAGAACCACCAAAAGTTGACCATGGAATGATTCAAGAGAAACAGAACAGTTATGCATATGGACAGTCTGCAACATATAAATGTATGGAAGGCTTCACCCTACATGGAGAGAGCTCTATCTATTGTACTGTAAGAGATGACCAAGGAGAGTGGAGTGGCCCCCTACCTCAATGCAGAGGTAATCAGTTTGCAAAGTTGCAATTCTGTTTATTCTTACTCTTGGGTCTGTATATGGGCTTCAGAGATCATACAGACTCCCTGAGAAATGAATGTAAAATGTTGTACATAAGCATATTTGCATTTTTCTCGGGAATAGACTCTACGAGGGGGTCTATGACTTCCAAAAAGGAAGAAGCACTGATGTGGAGCACATATGTTGTTGCTGTTGTTCTTTAGTTGCTTAGTTGTGGCTTTCTCTTTGCAACTCCATGGACTGTAGCCTGCCAGACTCCTCTGTCCATGGGATTCTCCAGGCAAGGATACTGGAATGGATTGCCATTTGCCTCTCCAGGGGATCTTCCCAGCTCAGGAATCAAACTTGAGTCCCTACTTCTTCTGCATTACGGGCAGATTCTTTTACTGCTGAGCCACCATATGGTAAAATACAAATAATACACACATGACCTCTGTGAATATATGTATATATGTAATAGGGCAAGTGTGTGCATACCCAGTCATGTCTGACTCTTTGCGACCCTATGGATTAGAGCCCACCAGGCTCCTCTGTCCATGGTATTTCCTAGGCAAGAATACTGGAGTGGGTTGCCATTTCCTTGGGATCGTCCTGACCCAAGGATCAAACCGATGTCTCCTGTGTCTCTTGCATTGCAGATGGATTCTTTATGGCTTGAACTGCAAGAGTAGGATGGAGATGTATACACACACACACACATATGTCTCATGTTTTTAGTGAATTAGCTTATATTTGCTGTTTCTTACCATGTTACTTTCAATAAGTTAGTATAGATATATTCTTGTTTATAAAAAAGTGTATAAAGTGGTTTATTTGAGAGGAAATCTTAGATTGAACTGAGAGATCTAAATAATGATCTTATATGTGTGACAACAAAGAGAAACTCTTGCCCACCTGTTGACTCCGTTGAATTGTATTGTTTTCTGCCTCCAGAATTTTTCTCTTATTGACAATGCTCCCTTGTTTGCATTTCTAGAACTTTCCTAGGAGGTGGCATTTATTTAAGCAGTATCATATTCAAATGCCAGTATAACTCAAACAAATAACTACTTTTATAATTATACTTGAATTTTATTAGCATGGTTTTTAAATAGCATTGCTTATTAATAGTAGATTTTTCATATAAGTAGTATACGTGAATATTATGAAGAAATGTTAAAACTAGGCTTCCCAGGTAGCTCAGCTGGTGAAGAATCCACCTGCAATGCAGAAGACCTCAGTTTGATTCCTGGGTCAGGATGTTCCCCTGGAGAAGCGATAGGCTTACCCACTCCAGTATTCTTGGGCTTCCCTGGTAGCTCAGATAGTAAGGAATCCACCTGCAATGCAGAAGACCCAGGTTTGATCCATGGATTGGGAAGATCCTGTGGAGGAGGGCATAGCAACCCACTCCAGTATTCTTGTCTGGCGAATCCCCATGGATAGAGGATCTTGGTGGGCTACAGTCCATGGGGTCGCAGAGAGTTGGATGACTGAGTGACTAAGCACAGCACAATGTTAAAACCAAAAAAAAAAAAAAATGTTGATGATTATATAAAATTGAGAAGCAAAAGTCTCTTCTAGTCCTACCCTCAAAAGTAGCCACTGTTTACACATATTTCTTTTTAAAATCATATTAATGATATGGATATATTATTTACTTAACCAGTCTCCTATTGAAGGGAATTTAGGATCTGTTCTAGTTTTTAAAAAATTATTTTAAAAAAGATTCTACAGTAAATATTATTGTGTTCCTTGTATCTGTGCAAATACATTTTTTACAATAAATTCCTTGCAGTGTAATTACAATATCAAAGGTATATGCATTTAAACTTTTGATAGATGTTACCAATATTGTTTCAAAAGAAGCTGTGCCGATTTACTGTCCCAGTAATATTGCATATTTATTCTCTGTACCATTAATGATAATGGTTATTATGATGTGAAGATGTGATAGTTAAAAGGTGGAAATTTCATTTAATGGTTTGAATTCATTTAAAATGAGTAAATTTTGATATTTTAAATTGTAGCCATATGATCCACTTCATATTTATTTCCCCTATTTTATTAAATAATCAGCTATTTAGAATTTACCACTCTATGGTAATGCTCAAGGATGTCATGGCAGGCCAATGCTGGCATGATAATAACTACAAAACCTGGGTAGATTTTTTTTAAAACCATATTTTAAAGGCAAAAATTGTTCCCTCAGGGAAATAACTAGGGCTGAATGAACTAAAATTCCAAATGAAGGCAAATGATTCTGATGTGCACCTAGACTGAAGATCCATCTTGAACCAGATAAACGACCATTGCTCTCAGTAGTTGTGGTTAGCTAAGATAACACACTGGAAACTGGAATTCTTCAAATGCTGACCCAGTTTTTCCTAAGAGCCATTTGCCGATTTCTAGGAATGCAGATGAGACTGGGGAGCTAGACCCCAAGCTGCCAAAGTACAAAATGAGATCTTCCTGAACCTTATGGTATTTGGAAAACAAACCCATCACAAGAACAGGCTTGTATCAAGCATACAACCAACATCCTTCTTACAACATTTAAGCACATTTTGAAGCTTTGTGGAAAGAGAGGCTGTGTTGCTAGAGAGGGCACTGCTAAAGAATAGACTTGGATCTCCCACAGTCTCTCAGGGTTGAGGAAAAAAGATCTACTTCCAAGCAGCAAAAGTAGACTGAATCATATGGAAACTGTAACCCAGCTCAGTCCTCATAGGCTGAGGATGTGATCACCGCAAACCAACTTGCCTATCAGAAAAGGATACCCTCCCTTTGGAAGATCATATCATCTGAATTTTATACAATATATTGCATGTAATAAAAATTATTAGATATTGAGAGATGCAAGAGATTATAACAAAACTAGGAGAAATAAAAAGCAAATAAGAAAAATCTAGATAATTGAGTTAGCAGACAAGGACTTTAAGTGATTAATATATTCAAGATACTAATGGAAAAGATAGAGAACTTCAACAGAGATTTGGATTCTATAAAATGGAGTAAAATAGACATTCTTCAGTGGGAAAATATAGTATCTGAGCAGCACAGTAGACAGGTTTAACAGCAATTTGGACATAGCAGGAGATGGTATTGGAAACTGGAAGAAAGGTTAATTAAAACTGAAGAACAAGGAGAAAAATGAAAGTAGAATACAGACCAAATTTAAGAGACATTTGAGATATGGCTGTTCTAATTATGATTAAAAAAATAGGGGGGAGAAAGAGAGAGAGAGAAGCATAAGAAATATACTGAGATAATGACTGAAAAATTTCCCAAACTGATGAAATATATCAACCAAGAGATTCCAAAAACTTTCAGGACTCTAAGCAGAACAAAAACAAAACCATCTCCAGGCACCTCATAGTAAAAGTTTTTCAAAACTCATTCATTTTACAGATGAGAAAACTGAAGCTTAGAGAAGTGGACAGCAGTCTTTAATATCTGGTCAAACAGGCTTACACACTGCTCAGTACTGCCTTATGAGGGAGATTGGATCAGCAACTCAAAGTCAAACAGACCTAAAATTTTAATGTTAGATTGGTGACTCACAGAATAGGGTCTTCACTAAATCTGCACTTGAAATATTGTTATCTCACTTAAAATCCAAAGAGGAACTAAACTTTTTTTCTGTGTAAGATTGGTAACCAACACAAGAGGAGAAAAGGGATTTACTGTAGTCTGAATTTATTGCTTTAAAAGAGAAGTGAAACAAAGCAAGTTCCCAAGGTCACTAACATGTCCTGACCGCTTTGGAAAAACTGACTATGTTGTGCTTATCTTTGTTGCTTCAAGGTTGCATCCTGTTCTTCTTTGGTCTTGGCATGAGGGAAAAAGGACAATTTATGAGAAAAACTCTTTATTTGAGGGGTATTAAGAATGAAATCACTGCCAGTTCTGACTTTGATTTCCTTTTTCAAATAGAAAACAGTTTTAGGAATCTCAGTATTACTTTGGTGTAAATCCACTTTAGTTGCCTATAGGTGCAACTTATTTCAAAGCAAAGATAATATATAGCATTTCAGTTCCTTGGGAAAGACATGAGAATACTTGGTTTCCTAAAAGTCATACTTAGATATTTGTGGGGAAAGAGAAGAGTCAGAGCAAACAGCTGGTTCCTAAATCTTAACTTGGACAGCATTATTTACCTAATTTTATTATAACATTTTTCTTCTACAGAAACTGATGTCTCACCAACAGTTCTGAAATCCACTGAAGTAAATGTTCCAGGTACCAAAGTCCTATCAACTCCTCAGAAACCCACCACAGTGAATGTTCCAGCTACAGAAACCCCATCAACTCCTCAGAAACCCACCACTGTAAATGTTTCAGCTATAGAAACCCCACCAACTCCTCAGAAACCCACCACTGTAAATGTTTCAGCTACAGAAACCCCACCAACTCCCCAGAAGCCCATCACTGTCAATGTTCCAGCTACAGAAACCCCACCAACTCCTCAGAAACCCACCACTGTAAATGTTTCAGCTACAGAAACCCCACCAACTCCTCAGAAACCCATCACTATAAATGTTCCAGCTTCAGAAACCCCACCAACTCCTCAGAAACCCACCGCTGTAAATGTTCCAGGTACAGAAACACCACCAACTCCTCAGAAACTCATCACAATAAATTCTTCAGCTACAAAGCCCCCACTAGTTTCTAAGACATACACCACTGTAAATGTTCCAGCTACAAAGGTCCCATCACCTCCTCAGAAACCTACCACAGCAAATGGTTCCGCCACGACAGCCTGGAATTCCCCAATATCAAACACTGTCTCTACAGCAGCTCAGAATCCCATCATGCCAAATGCTTCTGCAACCACACCTACAACCCAAAGATTCACCTCAGCAAAATCTTTACTTACACAGAATCTTAAAGCTACACAAAAGTCCACTTCTGTACATACGACTAAGGGTCTCCGTATAACACAAAGATTGACCTCTGCTCGTGTTACAGCAGCAAAAAGTACAGCTGTTCCCAGGACAACCCTGCGTTTGCATGCAACAAGCGCACCTAAAGGAAGAGGAAGCGCTCCTTCAGGTCAGTTGACTCAGTTCAGGTTTGCACATATGGATTTTATGTGCCATGGTAGAAATTTCAAATTCATCAGGGTTAAAAAATTAAGAAGTCTCTGGTTTATTGTAGGCAGAGTTTCTTCATAGCAATGTTCTGAGTTTCTTCAAAGGTTAACTTTGGATTGTGCTAGAGCATACCTTTAAGAAAGAAATATTTTTGCAATAATACAGAAAAAGGTTGTGGTGTCATAAAAGTAATTCTAAATTAATGTCAGTAAAAAAAATGCTGCTTTTCATGTTAGCTTTAGGGAGCCACTGAATTTCTTATGATCCCTCAAAGAACCAAGTAGGTATAATCCTTTAGGTTGATTTCTAGGTCTGATTCAATGACAGAGACCCATCCCTCAAGCATGCTAAAGGAACTCTCCAGACTCCCTAGAGTTGATGATTTGGTTAAGTACCTTAATAGTATCTTCTAAGTAATTAAAAACACAGAGTTCTTTGAAATCTTTCAGGTTAACTCTTTAAATGACAGTTTTTATGAAAGCAGAGTAACATATGCTTTAGATTTCAGGAAAACCTACTGAGTGAATGAAACCCATCTAACCAATGCTTTTTCAGACCACCAGGATGTCTTCTTATTTTACAACTTGCTTAATGAATAGCCATTTTTATAGACACTCTTGTTCTCAATAGAGATATGTGGATTTTTGGTTGTTTTTATCCATTTGTTTTTATCTTTTTTTTAAATCTCAATAGGACTGAGCCAAGAGGCAATTTTTAAAATTATTTTAACTTTTCATTGACATCAACACACAGAAAATTGTACAAAATATACATATAAGTCTTAATAACTTTCTTAAAGCAAATATCAGTGTAACTACCACATATGTCAAGAAATAGAGCAGCATCAGCTCCTCACCTTCCAGACGCTCTTCTCCAGCCCGTGAAACTGTGGCTTTCTGCTCTCTGTGCCAAGTGCCCTAGGGATTTTTCCCTGCTGCTTGCAGGCAAATCCCACTCCCTGCAACTCATCTGCGGCCTGAGCTCTCTCGGCTTTGATTTATTTCTGCCTGAGTTAGTTTGTTCTTCCATGTCTTCAAATAGTTATCGTTGTTTTTTGAGTACATTGTCCAAATTTCATAAATTTCCATACTCAAGCTCATTTGGCCATTACCCAGAATCTTTAAGAAGTTAAAACATTACAGATATTATTGTTGAAATTTCCTTTGTATGTTTCTTTATTCCTTTAGGTAAAAGGTCAAATACACAAAATCTCACTCCAATTAGTTCCCTTTTTAAAAAAGGGAACCTCAATTCCTGCCTGCTTCTTTAAAAAAAAATTTCATCAAAGTGTTCTTGATTTACAATGTTGTGTTCATTTCTTCCATACAGCAAAGTGACTCAGCTTATATATATAAATCCCAACCTTCTAATTTATCTCTCCCTCCAACCTTTCCCCTTGGATAACCATAAATTTTGTGTTCTAAGTCTGTGAGTCTGTTTCTGTTCTATAAATAAATTCATTTGTATCTTTTTTTCTTTGTAGATTTCATAATACGTGATATCACATGATGTTTGTCTTTGTCTGACTTACTTCACTCAGTGTGACAATCTAAAGGCCCATCCATGTTGCTGCACATGGCATTGTTTCATTCTTTGTATGGCTGAGTCATACTCCATTGTGTATATGTACTGCATCTTCCTTACCCATTCCTCTGTTGATGGACCTTTAGGCTGCCTCCATGTCTTGTCTATTGTGAACAGCGCTGCAGTGAACACTGGGGTGTATATATCCTTTCATATTAGAATTTTTATCTTTTTTGGATCTATATTCAGGAGTACTGGATCATGTGGCAACTGGACTATCTTGGTAGCTCAGCTGGTAAAGAATCCACCTGCAATGCAGGAGACCCCGGTTTAATTCCTGGGTCAGGAAGATCCCTTGGAGAAGGGATAGGCTAGCTACTCCAGTATTCTTGGGCTTCACTGGCAGCTCAGGCGGTAAAGAATCTGCCTACAGTGCAGGAGACCTGGGTTCGATCCCTGGGTTGGGAAGATTACCTGGAGGAAGGCATGGCAACCCACTCTAGTAATCTTGTCTGAAGAGTCCCCATAGACAGAGCAGGCTGGCGGGAGTCATGGGTTCACAAAGGGTGGGGCACGACTGACCAACTAAGCACAGACACACAGCAACACTATTCTAAGTTTTTTAAGGACTCTCCATACTGTTCTCCATAGTGGATGTACCAATTTACATTCCTACCAATAGTGTAGAATGGTTCCCTTTTCTCTACATCCTCTCCAGCATTTATTGTTTGTAAACTTTTTAATGATGGCCATTCTGACCAGTGTGAGATGGTACCTCATTGTGCAAGCTCCCTCTCTGTGTTTTTATTCTTATGCTACATGTATGTCACCATAAATAGTACATATTATTGCTTTGCATGTTTTTTATAATTTGCATAAATAGTATGTCATATATTTCATTACCTAACTTGATTTTTGCCCTCAACATTGCTTTTGTGGCTTATATTGATCCAATTAGATTCAGTTCATTAATTTTACATTTATATGTGGTTGCTGACTTCTTAAAATTTTACATCTCTGGCCCTAAAAATTTTAGGTCAAATATATAGGTTTAATAGGGCAAGGTGAAGAGAAACAAGTTCACTTAGTATAAATTTGTTATAGAGCTAACTGTGTTGAAATACTTTTTTCTGCATGAATATGATAATTTTACAAATTTAACAAACTTTTCAGTTATTTTAAATGATTATGATAAAAAGACAGTGAATATTTGGGATCAAATTTCTCTCTTATATACAGTTAACTTACCCTTTAAATATTGTATGCCTTTTCTGCTTTTATTGAAAAAATAGTAGTAGCTACTACTGAGTGTAATCCATAATGCATGTACCATGCACCTTCCATTTGTCAGTGTTAGTCCTTACAGATGACTTGCCACAAGTCATATAACCAAATTTACATAGTGTTTGCTTCAGTATTCAATAACTCTTTAGTCACATTTTATGTTTCTATTGTTGGCTAACTTTGTTTAATAGAAAGAAAAAAAAGAAAGTGAAGTTGCACAGTCATGTCCAACCCTTTGCAACACCATGCACTGTAGCCTACCAGGATCCTCAGTCCATGGGATTTTCCAGGCAAGAGTACTGGAGAGGGTTGCCATTTCCTTCTCCAGGGGATTTTTCCAACCCAGGGATCAAACCCAGGTCTCCTGCATTGTAGGCAGATGCTTTACCATCTGAGCTACCAGGGAAGCCCTTGTTTAATAGAGATAGATACTAATGTGTGTTACTTGATTGTTAGTAATATGATTGCTTTCATTAATTTATTTATAATTGTTTATTTTAGTTACTTTTGAACTTTAAGTACAGTTGATTGATAAACATATATTTATTAAATTGCTAGCAAATCAATGACTTTAAAACATTTTTACTTTTGTAATTCTTTCCTTTTTTCATTCTTTAGTTGCTAGCACCATTGCATCGGGTAAGTGTGGCTCTCTGAGAGTCCGCAGAATTTGTCATCGCTTTTGGATATATAATTCCTGGAAAAGAATATTGTTTTATTACTGTCTTTGTTGTTGCTGTTAGGTCACTAAGTCATGACCAACTCTTTGTGATCCCATGGACTGTAGCATGTCAAGCTCCTCTGTCCTCCACTTCTCCCAGAGTTTGGTCAAATTCATGTCCAATGAGTTGGTGATACTGTCTTAGGGATACTATCAGAATACAGTATGTGTGGGTGCCAAAGAGAAAACAGGTAAAGGCATCTTATCGACAAGAACATTCGCCGCCATGTTCTTGTTCCAGGGTAATTTGAGGAGAACTTCAAATCATTTGGCCAGTCAGTCAAGTATTATTGCATGCCTAGTGGCTCACTGCATCTCATTTTAGTGCCTGAGAATCACCAGAGGAGAGAGTTACCCATACAGTGTCTATCCTCAAGTGTTTTATAATTAATCATAAACTACTCATTGACTATTTCTAGATTTGTCCTGTCCCAAGTAAAACAAAGAGTGTTACTTTTGGTTATATCTTCTTCCTTTTCCTTTCCCAGTCAGTGGTTTAAAGTAAAGTTTCTCCAAAAAATGCTCTGTTGCTGTAGGCATGAGACCAAAAACATACCTCTTGTTGTGATTTCTTCTATCATTTTGTCCAGTCCTTTTTTGTTCGTAAATATATCATCTGATGTTATGTATTAACAAGATGAATAAGATCATAAAAGAAATGTCTGTTAAGAAGCTATACAGCTAAATTGGCATATTGATAAGTAATGTCTAATGGAAAATACACTTATAAAAATTTGTAAAAAACACTTTGATTTATGTGTTTATAAGCTGAAAGCTCATCTTATGCATGTATGAATTACCCATGTGACTATGAAACTGAAAGTAATACTTGCTTTTATTATTTTCAATTACTTATTATAGCTTTTATGTTTTAAGTAAAACTCTTTTAAGCTAAAAGATCTATTTTGAAAGATTCCAACAGTTGCAATTCATTTTGTCCATTCTATATTTTAAATAAAAATAAATGTATTCTAAGTGAAAATCTCATGATCTAATGGCTTAATGACATTTTTAATAGATGAAGTTAAAATTTAATAGATACGCTTTTTCTTCTAGTTCAGTGGCATTCAGTGAAAATTTGAGTTGCTTATTATTTTTTCTGAAATTCTTTAAGTATATATTGTGTGATTTTCCAGAAACTTTCCCTTAGGGTTAGTTGTAATTCCAACCTGTGCTTAAAAATAAAGAGGAATTCCTTCTCTCTTATATCAGACATACGGTAATATTTTTCTTTGGGATCTTATACTTATAAAACATAAACCTGAAAATTATCTTTACTTCTTAAATGTATTCTGTGAATGAGGTCACTTTTCTCATTTTAAAGATAAACTATACAACAAGGAAATTGCTTTTATTGATTGCACTGCAATGCACATGAGTGACACAAATGATATTAGAACTTTGCATTTGAATGCAAAAACTTTGAATTTTTTCCTGTTTAATTTTGCCAAGAAATAGAGACTGACTGCTCATCTCAGAACTTTATCTGCTGTGTAAGTGAAGCCTGCCTTGTGATTTTCTTTAAAAAATTTTATTTGTTTATTTATTTTTGACTGTCTTGGGTCTCAGTTGCCACGTGTGACATCGTCATTTTGGTGCAAGGGCTTTACAGTTTGCTGTCCATGGGTGGTCTGATTGAGGCCTAGTTGCCCCAAAGCATGTGGGATGTTTAGCTCCCTGCCTAGGGATCAAACCCGCATCCCCTGCATTGGAAGGCTGATTCTTAACCACTGGACCTCCAGTTATATCCCTGCAAGATGATTTTAAAGCTATTCTCTGCTGTGTATTAGTGTATTTTCCAAAAACAATGGTTGTTTTTTTTTTTTCCATTATTACCCTCTCCCCCTCAAGGATCTTGTAAGGCATTTCTTCCTAATCATCCCTATAAAATATTAATACTACAGATACAATATAAATCTATTTATGTACTGTATGCACATCTGTACTTTATATGTAAAAAGTAAAAAAATAAAAAACCCTTTATCCCCTTTAAGGATGATACCAACCCTACTGAGAATACATGCTGTATATAGTTGTGGGGTTTTCTGTTTGTTTTTGTTGACAGTATTTTATAGAAGGATGACTTGTGCTTTGGAGTCAGTCAGACCTTGGTTTCAATCCTGTTTTGGATTTTTTTTTCCATTTAATAATTACTCAAACCAAGTGATTTACTTAATCTCTCTGAGTGTCAATTTTTTCATTTATGAGATGGTAATCATGATTCTTATTTAAAGTCTTGGAAGCTTAATGAAATATGGGTTGTGAAAACTACTGGCATAGTGCTAAAAATTGGGTAAATTTCAGCTTTAAGAATTCTTTTTTATTTTGTTACTATTATCTTTATGAGATGGATTTCTGACAATTTTATCGTTCCCTCTGGCCACACCAAAGAATCAGATAGCCCTTTATTAGAGTAACATGTGCATCTTGGGTCGGTGGTAAGGACTGCACTGAAACATGCTTGTGTATTATTTCATTTACTTCTCACAACTGTCCTATAATGTAGCTGTGTCCTACCTTGTAGTTGAGAGGAACTGTGGCTATGCAAGAGTCTTACCTTGCTCAAGGTCACATAGCTATTAGGCACTTGAATAGAGGGAGATGATTATTTTCTTTAGCACTCAGTGCTTGAAAGGGTAGAAAAATTCTTTTCCTAGATCTGTACAACTCAAATTTAACAATTAAGATAGTCCTGATTCTTTATAAGTGTTGTTTTTTTTTCCCCTTCATTGCTGAAATCCTATGTTGTGACACTCACAAGCCGCTTGTAGCAATTAGCAATAGTAAAGAAAAAGAAATTAAGAGAATGCTCAGTGAAGTATCTAAAGTATGTTTTCTTTTAAATATCACATGCTTATTTACTTATGCTTTTATGTTAAATAGGATTATAAGGAACAACAAAACCTGTTCATAGCTTTCTTAGTTTTTCACAGTACAGAGAGTGCATTTCCACTTTATGGCGTGTGTATAAACGAGACCTTTTGAAATGACCAGATGAATCCACATTTCTTCAGGAAAGGAGGCAGCCTCATTCTGATTTGGGTTGTTCAGGAATGGAGATAATACTCTATATATTAATGAAATACCCATCTAATGCAAATTTAGTTTGAGTAATCTCAGGTATGTTTATTGAGAAGATTATGAACAGTTAAAATCATGCATTTTACTATTTACAAGTACCATGCCAGTTATTGGAGATAATGTGCTAATATGTGACAGACTGCTTTGCACTGTTTTAAGTACTAGGTGAATATATCTCTACATAATGGGAAATATTACTAAAATACTCCTTTTACTTAGAGAAAAACATTTCTAAAATTATGTGATTTTCCCACCCAAATGCTCCTTAATGACACTGGAATCATAATCTTAATTTATAATATTATAGTTTCATTTATCCCAGGTGTTGTTGTTGTTCAGTCGCTCCAACTCTTTGCTACTCCATGGACTGTAGCACACCAGGCTTTCCTGTCCTCCACTATCCCCTGAAGTTTGATTTGCTCAAGTTCACCTCTGTTTAGTCAGTGATGCTATCTAACCAAGTTGGCCTAAATTGTTTTAGTCTGAAATTAGTACTGGTTCACCTTTGGGTAAATTTTAGATCATAAACTATTGCCTTTATAAAGTTTTCTTTGTTTTAATTTGCAAAATAGTATTCTTATTAATTATTAAGGAGGAATGATTTATTAGAATAATACTTCTCATGTTTCTGTAGTTTGCATTGGTTTTCTGTTAAAACATAAACCTTCACATTTTCTTTTAGAATCACATATATGTGCTGACCAGTGTTCTAAGAATATTCCCACTTTTGTCATACAAACATTTGGGATCACTTTAAAATTTTTTGATTTTCATTTATCATTCAAATTGAAAATGGAATTTTTCTGCAATAATTGAAAATGGTGGGATTAATGGGAAGTGGTAAAACAAAAAGAAACCCGAAATTTTAAAGGAGGCATGACTTATTTTATTAGTGCAATCTTTCAAACTAATGCTATGGTGCTAAGGAGTCAATTATAGAAATTGGGTAAAATACTGTAAATTCTGTGGTAGAAACAGCTGTTTTTAAAATTATGTATCCACATGGCAGCTCAATTATGTGACATTGATCGTATTTTGCTGATTTGAAAGTGGACACACTTGTTAGTCACATTAGCTTCAGTTGCTTTTCTAGTATCATTTATACTTTGTAGTACAGATCAGAAAATAGAGTTCAAGGATTTGGGAGGATGTAGACTTAGCAGCAGCAGCAGCAGCAGTGGGGAGGAAAAGGGATACGCAGGTGGTGAGGAGAAAGGGCAGTGACTGGTTTTAAGAAGAAAGTTTATGTGTAAAAATCAAGATATTATTTTTTTTTACAGTTGATCAAATTATTTCATCAATTATTTGTTGTTGTTCAACTCAAAATAGTGTGTTTAATATTGAAAGTAAATACCAGTTTCCCTAAATGAAATTTTATCTGCAATAGAATAAACACTGGAAAGCATTTCTGTAGTTTTATTCTCCGTGCCCAGATACCGATGCCTTTCCTATGATAGAGAAAGGCCTACATCTCTGTTACCTTTACTATGAACTGAGTAAATGGCCTTGCCATTAACCACATATGGAAGCTTCACCTTTCTCAGACTCAATTTAATAATCTACAAAATAAATGTGAACTCCAAGACATCTTCTAGTGCTGAAATTGCACATAGTACAGTCAATATGTGTAAATAATCAGTGATCAAATAATTTAAAATTAAGCATGGTGGAGTTGAAACATTTTAGAATCCTCTCAAATCTGTAAGATTTTATTTGAGTATTATGATACTTCATTTTAAATATTTCATTTTCCCTTGAAAGAAAACAGGATAAATAACATGTAGATTTTACTGTCAAACTTATGATATAAGCAAGCAAGCAAAATATAATTCATGTCTCCTGTTTTTTCTTTAACTTACCTGATAATCAGTATGTTTGTCATTGTGAATTACACTGTATATGTGATTGCTCATTTCTATATTGATTAACTTACCATTTTCCCCCCCTCAAGGATGTGTTGCTGTTACTATAATAATTGGTATCATAATTCTAGTCAAAATTTTCTGGGACAGTGGAAAATCAGGGTGAGCAAAAATTCTGATGACTTTTAAAAATTTGTTCTTAGCTTCTTTCCAGTAAAACGTGACGCTATAACAGTAGATAACTTTCTAAGCTTAATTGTATTTTTTGACATGCTATATCTTTATTCCTTTCATCTATATTTACTATCTTGGATGAATAGCCTGTGTCTTTTAAAAAAAATTTAGAAATCTCAGTATATACAAGAACATTAAGTGATTTGAAAGCCAAAGTCTCATGGCAACCTATTGATCAACTCATCTTTTTTCTCTACATAGTAGAATTTATGAGTATCTGTTGTGTTGTACAGAAGTGAAACTGTCTGGAAAAAGAAACTCTAATGTATTGCTAAATTGCATAGGATTAGGCCTATGAATAAATCAGATTTATTAATAGATGCCAGTCTAGCCAAAGTTAGCACAGTGGTTAAGATGGCAGGTTCTAGAGCCTGGCTGCTTGATTCCAATTCAGGGTCTACTGTTTACATGCTGTTTGACTGTGAGGAGCTTCACCTCTCTATGCCTCAGTTTTCCCGTTTGTAAAATGGGGGGAAATAATAGTACCCACTTCATGGGATTATAGTATCTGTTTTGTGGGATCAAATGAATCACCACCTGTAAAGGGGTTAAGATCTTACTTGGCACATAGTAAGCACTCAGGTGATAAAACAACACAGAAAGAGAAAAAAAATCAGTACTTGAAACGTCTGATGTGCATTGAATATACATGTGTTAAATATCAAGTCATGGTTGGCTCTGATACATCCTGTAGACAGAATACTATTTAAATTGACCTTCTGTTTTGTAGATTTTATCATTCAGAAAACTGTGGAGTTCACAGAAACTGAATTCTTTCTGAAGTGCCCTAAAGCCTGTCTATTTTTTCATTGCTTAAGAACAATTATATTTTAATGCTGTTATTCAATTGCCTTTTCAATTCTTTGGATGATGTATCTCCTTTTTAGCCTTCATGGCTCTTTCCCTTGTCTTTAAGTGAATGATATTATTTAAGCCTATTATAAGCTAAAGTATGAAAACATTCTTTAAATCACTAAGCAGTTCAGTCTTTTGCTAAAAGCATTTGGCCACTAGGTCCTATTTTTTGGTCAGGTATTATAGATATTTGTTTACTGTCGATAAAATACTCAGATGCTTTAATAGCAAATGTAGTAAAATATTACGTCTTCTTCAGATTTTTCTGAAACTTTTAAAGAATGTGGTTTAGAGCTCAGTATAAATAACAGAATTCTAAGTCATATAAAGTGAGTTAAGTTGGTACAGATGCCTCCTCAAGACTATTTTGGAAAAAAAGAATAAAACATTTTTTTCTGTACTTCCTTACATTTAGTCCAGTTCTGCTTTTGAATTGGAGCATTATCAGTATAATTCTCAAGCCAATATTCCAGGGCTTGTTAGGTTGAGGGGGAGGGAATGGAATGAGTTTGCTGGGAGCTTTGTCTTGGCTATTATCAGTTTCTTCAGATATTTTGGTAAAATAATTGACCATGATATTTTTAATAGAATGAAAAGTGCTGAAATGTAGAAGGCAGGAATATTTATGTTTTATTGGGATTTTGCTGTAAACCTAATTCTTCTATTTCTGAATCAGAGAAAATTCATGCAAACCCCTAAGAAAGAATTTGCCTTTTTTTTTTTTTTAATGTCCATTTAAAAACACCCCACTTGCCTTATTTTGGAAGTATAAGCTGTTGAGAGTAAGACCTAACTTTATATATTCCTTGTTATTCTCTCAATTTTATGCTGATTTAATAAAATTTAATTTTCAATGAGACAGAGGAAAGACTAAGTAAGTGTGAAGGTGTCTTATACCTTATCTGTTGATCTTTTGTGTTTGCCTGTCCAAGGATTTATTTACATCTTTTAGAAGTGTTGGTATATATGACACATTTTAGTTTATAAAAAGATTGTAAACAAATGCCCATGTTGCTTTTTGATTGAGCTTTAAACTTTCATAATCCAATCACTATTTTCCTTCTCTACTATTCAGCTCTTACTACACACATGGGAACAACAAAGCACTTAAGTGTCATGGTTCACTGTAACTGGTGATGCTGCAGAAGTAAGACCTCTGGTAATTTACAAAAGGTATACGGTTCAGTAAAATCACATTTCTGTGTCTTGGAAAATGTCAATTAACACAAAGCCTTGGTATATATCTGTGACTATTAAAGGACAATAGAGGTTTAAACCTCTATTATTGTTAGAATTGTTTTTCTTTGTTGAATGATTGACTAACACATTGATTTTTGTTAATGTGACACGTATTCAGCCTTCCACTCTTCAGCAAAATACCTATTATCTCATTCTGTGTTTTTTACTCAGTTTATTGAAATGTTTGGCTGTTCACAATCCTGTAAATATCTGGAAAAAAGCAAAAGATTTATACATTAGGGCTTACAAATAGGAATGTTTTCATTGTGACTACTTGCATCATGAGATGGTTGGCTCATACTCTATTTGTTTCTCCCATTTGTAATATTTAAGAAATATCAAATCTATTTTAAAGAGTCTTTTATAAGTCACGTTTATAGATCTTATCTCTATTATGTTGTGAGTCAAAATTATCAAACAAAACTGACTTAATATGTATGTATGTGTGAAACTTTCTAGGTATCTTCTTCTTTTGATTAAACTTTCTTCTATTCCAGGGAGTTTTCATTGATTTTTAATCTGAAAGTATCTTAGTTGAATCTAACTTGGTAATTAATCACAAGAAACTAAAAACTCAAGTGTCATATTTTAGTTGGTGTTGCTTAAAGAATCCAACTGCAATACAGAAGACCTGGGTTTGATCCCTGAGTTGGGAAGAACCCCTGGAGAAGGGAATGGCTACCCACTCCAGTAATTAAAAAATTACTGGAAATTTTTCTTGCCTGGAAAATTATACAGACAGAGGAGCCTGGCAGGCTATAGTCCATGGGGTCACAAAGAGATGGATATGACAGAGTGACTAACACACTTTCATATCTACTGCTGCTGCTGCCTAGTCACTTCAGTCGTGTCCAACTCTGCAATCCTATAGACTGTAGCCCACCAGGCTCCTCTGCCATGAAATTCTCCAGGCAAGAATACTGATGTGGGTTGCCATGCTGTTCTCCAGGGGATATTTCCAACCCAGGGATCAAACCCAGGTCTCCTGCACTGTAGGCAGTTTCTTTACCACTGAGCCACCAGGGAACTATACTGGGTGGGATTGTCCATGCTCTATAACTTACTAACTTTGCATTTTTTTTGTACCCTAAATTAACCAACTATTCTAGTTCATGATTTATCACATAGTAATTAAAAAATGAATATATATAACCAGTCAGTAAAGTTATTTTGGTTTTAACTTTTTTTTTTTTCTTACTTTCAGGACATATGTGTATAACATTGACAATTTTGCTTATGATGCTAGAAACCGTTGGCTAACTGAGCCAAAGAAGTTGAGAAGAAAGTGTTTTGCATGTTATCTTGTTTTTAAGATGCATAGGAATGTCCACGAGGCAAGGAAAGATGAATCTGTCCTGGAATCATGTTCTCAATACTCCTAAGACCCTTGAAAATAGAACAATTCATAAGATTAAGAGTGATTACTTTCATAAAAGTGTGGGAAAGTGGAGAGATTTGTTCATGTTTAGAATGTGAGAAAGAAAAAAAAGTGAATTTTTTTCACCAAATATGTAATGTTATTTTTATTTATAAAAGACACAAAAAATTAAAACAATTGGATATTGAAAACAAACGAACCAGTCTCTCATAAGGAAAATTGTCAAAGAGATAAAACACATTATACAATAATTTTCCTTGACTAAAAGACATTTTCTACTTTTCTTATTCTATTAAAATGAGCCTGAATTAGTTGGCAGATTTTTTTAAAGAAAAAAAATGCTGATGATCCAAGAGTGTTGAGTTTCTTGGGTTAGTTGGTGACAAAGGAAGAATGCAGAATGAAGGAATAATTCTTCCTTTTGCAAAGCACAGATAGTGAATTAGCCCCTTATCTATAAGACAGATCAGCTATAATTTTGTTAGAACAATCTTTTCTATTTGAAAAAATGCCCCCATGAAAGAGTGAAAGTTGTCTTAGATTGACTTAATGTCTTTTAAACTCTGTAGAGATATTATAATATTAGTATAAGAAAAGATGCTATATTTCTGAAGTGAGATGTTCATATTCAAATTGTAAATCTTATTCTTTTGTAATATTAAGTTTAATTTATATTTATTTATGTCTTATATGTATATCAGAAAAAGTTCAAGGAGATATATAAAGCAAAATTTATTTTCCCTAAGTAGAAATAACCACATTTTTGTCTCATGTAGTATTTGACATTTATTTTCTTGTGTAAATTATTCATAAATAAGGGAGCCCCTTCCTGCCTTTCATAGGAGTGCTGCCCTTTGGCCTAGTGAGAATCACTTTTAATGTGTTACTTGTTGTTGATTTACCTAAAGGCAATCACATCAGTTTCCAGATTCTTAATATGTTCTTATCATCTTGCCACTTACATGTTAAGTGTTGGAATAGACTAGAATATATACACATATAAATTTCACAATAATAATATTGTCACATTGCTTCATTGACTTTGTTGTTCAGTTCAGTTCAGTTCAGTCGCTCAGTCGTGTCCGACTCTTTGTGACCCCATGAACCGCAGCACGCCAGGCCTCCCTGTCCATCACCAACTCCCGGAGTACACTCAAACCCATGTCCATTGAGTTGGTGATGCCATCCAACCATTTCATCCTCTGTTGTCCCCTTCTCCTCCTGCCCTCAATCTTTCCCAGCATCAGAGTCTTTTCAAATGAGTCAGCTCTTCGCATCAGGTGGCCAAAGTATTGGAGTTTCAGCTTCAACATCAGTCCTTCCATTGAACACTCAGGACTGGTCTCCTTTAAGATGGACTGGTTGGACCTCCTTGCAGTCCAAGGGACTCTCAAGCATCTTCTCCAACACCACAGTTCAAAAGCATCAATTCTTCTATGCTCAGCTTTCTTTATAGTCCGACTCTCACATCCATGCATGACCACTGGAAAAACCATAGCCTTAACTAGATGGAACTTTGTTGACAAAGTAATGTCTCTGCTTTTTAATGTGCTGTCTAGGTTGGTCATAACTTTCCTTCCAAGGAGTAAGCATCTTTTAATTTCATGGCTGCAGTCACCATCTGCAGTGATTTTGGAGCCCAAGAAAATAAAGTTTATCACTGTTTTCATTGTTTCCCCATCTGTTTGTTGTTAAAATGTTTTAAAATAAATTCCATAAGCATCATGACATTTCACTATAAATATTTAAATATGTATTTCCAACAATAAAGACTTTTTCCCTAACTAGCCACATCATCACAACTAACAAGATTAATAGTAATTTCCTAATAGCTTCTAATATTAGGAAATTCTTTTAACTTCCTTAAAAGTCCTGCAAATAGGCCAATGTCTATCTACCAATTCATTTATTTGTTAAATAGGAGGACCTACTCTACCTGCTGTGACAGTCTGTGCTTCCTGGGGTAGTAGCAAGGATAATACCGATTTAGTTAGTCAGAAAAATACCTAAGAGCCTACTCCAAGCAGGTTATCATGTGCTAAGTGCTGCAGCTACCAAACGACTGCACAGTATCTACCGACTTATCTACTTAGAAGAAGACCCAAACCATATACTTATTGAGGGAAAGAATGTAAAGTTATAAGTGTTACAGTTGTACAGAATATAAGGAGTACCTAAGCTGTTTTTGCTAGGTGATGGGCTGGGATCATTCAGGACTACAAACTGAGAAAGGACAAATAGATGAGATTCACATGGCAGGACTGGGGACTGCAAACAGTGTAGCAAGCTCAAAGTAGGAAAGGCTTAGAGAGAGGACTATGGTGTGTCATATGTTTAGTGTAAAATAATAAATTCTGGATAGTTTATTTTGATGTGATTAAATTAAAAGTTGGAATCAATGGTCTCAAGTTTGTAGCAAGAGTTTTAGATACTGGGAAACATTAAACTTTGACAATAAATTATACTGAGTTAGTCTTTACATCTTATTAGTTAGATAAGGGTATAAGCTGAAAAATATCTAACAACCAGTTTACATGAAGAAAATAATAATAAAAATAAGTATATTAAGTATAATGGGATTTTCCTGTATGACTTATAATTTGTACCCTGTAATCATGAAGCTGAATAGTTTTACATTTTCCCAAGGTAAGCTCTTCTATAATTTTATACTTTAATTGCTAAGATTGCATTATTGCTTTTACTTTTGAGACTGGTGCTTATTTGTTGTAGGAAATTATACTTGCTCACCACAGAAAGTTGTGTTTTATTGTATTTAATCCACAATTGCTATCAAACTTCTTGGAACATTTGAACATTAATTATTTTTTTTTATCACAACTTGGCACTGTTTTTTCAGTCAATGCCCAAAGCGGAAATGCCTTATTTTCCACACACCCACTTTGAGTGTTCCCTTCACCCCCTTGCCTGAGTTAAAAACTGCCTCTTCTCTAAGGTTGGTGATTCCTTTGCAGCCCACTCCAGTGGTGGCTGGTTCATTTTCAGAATGCAGATTCTTCAGTGTTCAGAGGTGGTGGTGTTTTCCTTGTTTCCCCTTGCCACTACTTCCATCTCAGATCTCCCATATATTCTTTAAAAAATAATTATTCTTTTTTACTCTGGTTGGGTAATTGACTAAAATGTAAATATTTTACCTGTAGTTTTTCCTCTCCCAATTTCAAACAGCTAGCCAAATTTCAGTCTTCCTTGCCACAGGGAACAACATGGAAGCAGAAAATTTAAAGAAGCTTAGAGACAGTTTTCTTCCTTGTTTTGTTTTTTCTCTGACATTCTGTGTTCACATCATAGACTAAGTTGTGTGAAGGAAGGTAGAATCAGAACTAGGAAGAGAGAAGGTCCTTGTAAACAATGAAGAAGACAGACGTTGCTCACAATCTAAAAGTTTCCAATCGAAGCATCCTGACAGTTTCTGGGGTGGGGAGGTAAGGGACAGGAAGTGAACCTTTTGAAGTCGGATATTTTGAAGTTAAGGTAAGCAGAATTTCTTAAAGGATTAGGTGTGCAGTTGAAAAAAAAAAAAAAAAGGAATCAAGGATGACACCAAGATTTTTAACCTGAGCAACAGAAATGAGGAGGTTGCCACTTGCTGAGCAAGGAAAGACTTTTGTAACAGAAAGATCAGGTGTGTGTTTTTATACATGGTAAGTTTGAGATGCCTTTCAGACATCAAAGTAGACATGTGTGAATAGTCAAAAATACAAATCTGTAGCTCGGAGGAGGTGTCCACACTCGATATATTTGGGAGTCATCAATAGGAGAACATATGTCAGGGAACCCAAGAAAGCAAAAGAAAGATTAATAGTCAACTTTTGGTTTTACAATACACAGGCTATTGGTGTGTTGTCCAAAATTCTTCCACTACAGTGGTTTTGGATAAAAGCCTGGATTGAAAGAGAAACCTGACAGACACCACATTAATCAACTGGTCAAAGGTAACGTTACCAATAATGGGACAAGTAACATGAAGTGGCTCCTGACAGATCACCTTGAGAAGAGCTCAGCATCGTTTGCATGGTAGTTCTTTTAAAAATGCTAAATTTAGATCAATTTATGAGAAAGAATCAGAAAAAAGCAGTTCAAGGAACATTCTACAAAATAGCCTGTATTCTTCCAGAGTGTCTAAGTAATGAAAATCAAATACTGCTCCCTGCCCCAAGCAAATAATAAAGTGCAAAAATCTTTGAGATAGAATAGCAAAAAGTAATAGGAAAAAAAAAAACAATGAAATCAAAAGTTAGGTCTTAATACAACTGACAAAATTCCATTTTGACTGATAAAGAATAAAGAATAAAAGGAGAAGACAAGAATTGCTAGTATCATAGTATCAGAATGTATCACTATAGAGCCTGGTCATTAAAAGAAAAATAATACTAATTTCATGCCAATAAATTCAACATTATACCAATAAGTTCAACAAAAAATTAGGTAAAATGAATAAATTAGTTGAAAACACAAGTTATATAAAGTCTGACCCAATAAGAATACACAACTTGAACAGTCCTATGTTTAAAAAAAATTTTATTTTTTTTCTTTTTTTAAAAAACATAAATTTATTTATTTTAACTGGAGCATGTATAGTATCATATGTGAAACAAATCGCCAGTCCAGGTTCGATGCATGTAAAAAAAAGTTTTCAATTAGAAATCTTTCCAAAAAGAAAACTCTAGGCCCAGATGGTTTCACTGGTAAATTCTAACATTTAAGGAAGAAATTAGACCAGTTACACAAATTCTTTTAGAAAATAGAGGAAGCAAGACTATTCCTAAATTCATTTTATGAGGCCAAAGACATGAGAAAAGAAAATTATGAACCAAGGGGATGAGGGCATGAAAATAGACACAAATAGCCTTAACAAAATTTTAACAAAACAAACCTAACAATATGTAAAGAATATGGTGCATCATAATCAAATTAGTTTTATCCCAGTAGTAAAAGGTTGATTTAATATCCAAAAATCAATCAGTATAATTCACCATATTAATAAAATAAAGGAAATAAATGATCAGTTCAATAGATGCAGAAGAAGTTTGAAAAAGTCCAACATCAATTCATGATAAAATCTCTCAGAAAACTAAGAAAAATTCGTTAACCTAATTAAGAGCATTTTTAACAAACCTACTTTCTGCTTTCTACCTAAGGAAAGGAAGAAAACATGGATATCTACTACTTCTATTCAGTATTTTATATGAAGTTTTAACCAGTGCCACAAGCCAAGAAAAAGAAATGAAAGTCAATGAATTGGAAAGGTAGAAGCAAAATTGTCTTCATGAGCAAATAGTATGATTATGTATATAGAAAAACTCTACTAGAATAAGTGAATTTAGTAAGGTCACAGGATACAATGTTAATATACAAACAATTATAATTTTATAATTTATATACCAGTAATGAATAATCAGAAAAAGAAAATTTAAAAATCCCATTTCCAGTAGCATCCAAAACCTGAGTATTGAGAGAGACATTTTGCAAAAATGTGAAAGAACTCTATGAAGAAAAATATAAAACTTTGCTGAAAGAAATTATACATCTAAACAAATGATATATCATTTTCATGAGTCAGAACAGTTAGGGGGATTAAAATGGAGGAAACCTTGTTCAGGTTTCATAAGCAGGAGAACAGGCCTGTGATCTTGCTTCTGACCTACCTGGACACTGCAGATTCCGTGCCTGTCCACTAGCACAGATAGTCGTGCAACACGTTAGATAAGAAAGGGAGTGGGTCTTGGAATTCTTGAGCCCCTGGAGGTCTGGCCAACTGCACCCAGGGTTTAGTGAAATCCTATGATTCACAAGATAAGCCAAATTTTACACCACTGTAAAAATGTTAAAACCAGAGCTGCATTTGTGCATGCAAACCGATGATGATATCTGTTTGCAGCCTGGAATTATAAGTGGGAATCCCTGAAACTGCAATTTGAAGTCTCACTCATGAAGTAGACACACTGCCTGGGACCTTTTCCAAACTCAGACTCCAGATTACTGTTAACAAGGGACTTCCTAGTGTGTTGTTTAAGTCTGGATATTAGTCAGCCCAATTTGAGGATGTTTGTGTTGTTACTCTTTTTATTGTTTCTATTTTTCCTTTCTTTTAATGTTTGTATATAGAAATTAAGTTAAAGAACCCTCTATTAAATATTTAATTTATTTAGTTTGTGTTTTTTTTTTTTGTTAATAAATTCTTTGAACCTAAAATGAAAGTAAAAACTTCAACAAAACATAAATTGGTGCTATGAGCAGGATTCGTGAATAAAATGCCACTCTGTGAAAAGAAAGAAGTTCAGACTAACCAAGTTTTTATCCCTGGATGAGAAGGTTTGCCTTACTGCTTGTTAGCTACTGAAAGGGACATATCACTGGATTGTGTGAGAACTGGGACCCCAAATTAAAGTGGGCCAAACCTTTACAAGTTATATGGAATGGTTGTGGCTCATGCCAATTGAGAAAGAACAAGACTGTACCTCACTGGGTCCAAGAGGCTGGATCCTCTTCTCTGCCTAGTGTAAGATATATGAAACCAAATTAAAATTGGTTGAAGAGAAATTAAAATTAAAGAAAGAGTTATGTGACTTGCAAGGATGATTGTCCATGTTACAAAGTCAAAATTGCATTTTAGCTGACTGAGTCTTCATCAGTCAGTAGCCAAAAAGGCCTCTCTGTAAAGATTGCACAAGTTAAATATGGAAAGCAGTGTGGCAAAGTTAGCAAAAAGAAAAACAAAAACCACGGAAAGAAAAATCATCGGCAATAGCTAAAGCAGAGGTAGATCGGAACCCCAACACTTGTTATGGTAGATCAATCTCTCCAAAATCCAGGGACCTGCCCAAACTGTGAAGTTTTGGGGAATAAATAGGCTAAAGGACATAGAGAGATTTTTCCTAAGGCTAAACAAAAGATAATGAAATTTACAACTCACCAGGCAAGAAGGGAGGCTCAAAAATTTCTAGGGCTATTTGGTTTCTGGCAATAGTATATTCCACATTTGAGCCAGGTATTGAGTCCACTTTAGAAAATAACTCAACATTATCTTTTAAGGAAAGAAAATGTAAGTAAGAGCTTTTCAGTTCAGTTCAGTTGCTCACTCATGTCTGACTCTTTGCGACCCCATGGACTGCAGCACACCAGGCCTCCCTGTCCATCACCAATTTTCAGAGCTCGCTCAAACTCATGCCCACTGAGTTGGTGATGCCATCCAACCATCTCGTTTTCTGTCTTCACCTTCTCCTCCTGCCTTCAATCTTTGCTGGCATCGGGGCTTTTCTAGTGAGTCAGTTCTTCACATCAGGTGGGCAAAGTATTGGAGTTTCAGCTTCAGCATCAGTCCTTCTAATGAATATTCAGGACTGATTTCCTTTAAGATTGACTGGTTTGATCTCCTTGCAGTCCAAGGGACTATCAAGAGTCTTCTTCAACACCACAGTTCAAAAGCATCAGTTCTTCTAAACATCCAAGCATCTAAGAGCTTTTAGATAACTATTAGAATAATTATGCTTTAGGAATGTCTACTTAAAATAGTTTCTGCAAACATTGGTAACTTAAATTGCTAGGGCTGTGTTAAATTAAGTGATGGAAGTTAATTGAATAGCTAAGCCACTTCCATATAAGATACTGAAACTCATTGCTGAACACTGGCTTCCTCTTACATTAAACCTGTCAGTGAATGTTTGGTACCATCCTGAGATGTTCTCTATAAGAAAGCAAATATGTAAAAAATCATCACTGGTATTTATGTTCACCAATCTACAGAATGTTAATATAAAGGACAGTTCATTGTTGCTTAAGGGAAGTAGAATGTATGCTTTTAGTAAAGAAAGTATAAGGAATAAAATTGCATTTAGTTAAGAGAAAAAGAAGTAGGCCTTACTTCTAAGTGTCTGTTTCTGAATGGGAAAATAAAGTAATGAATATAAAAAGTGATAAAGTTTTGTGAAAAGTGAACTCTGAGAAAAGAGTTTTATGCATCATACAGGTTTTTCTTGGGATGTTGTACAGCCTTTGATAACACATTTTAAGTTTCTTTACTTCTTGAAAGGGGCCTTCCTAGTGACTCAGTGGTGAAGAAAACAGCTGCCAATGCAGGGTTCGATCCCTGGGTTGGGAAGATCCCCTGGAGAAGGAAATGGCAACCCGCTCCAGTATTCTTGCCTGGGAAATCCCATGGACAGAAGACCCTTGCAGGCTACTGTTCTTGGGGTCACAAAAGAGTCAGACATAGTGACTAAACCAACAACTGATAATGTCTTAAGTGATCTATATTTTCTTTTGAAATCTGTTATTATTACTTTAGCTGAGTGAATAACTATTGTTTCATAGTGACCTGTGATCCTATCTGACCAAGTTTTTTAAACCCTTCAATATTTTTGACCAACTTCATAAAATCAAATTCGAATGAAATTCTTTTGACCTCTAGTTATCTTTGGGGTGCTTCAGAGGGCTCCTGAGGCATCCCAAAGAAAGATATGAAGTTAATTAGGTTCATTTGGTAGGTTAAAGGTACATGGGAAGTATTGTTAATAAGTAATAAATCTTCTCAGGTTGTATTGTATGGTAAATGTTATTAATACGGGTATTCTGGAAATTATATAGAATTCATGAAGATCTGATATGTCTTGGTAAAATGTTATCAGTCATAATTCCAGTTACCATCTTAAAGTGTTACATGTCACAGCAGTAACCAAGTTACTTTGTCAATTGCATTGTCATCAGACTTTAAACGTGCCTTCTTAAACCCTTCTGTCATTACAGAGAGCTATGGTTTCATTATAATGCCTTAACAAAAAAACCCTGCCTCTTCAAGATTTACAGAAAAGACTTTTTAAAGTTAAACTGAAATTTAACTAGATAAACAAAATTCTGTTATCAACAGTAAGCTAGTATCAGACTAGAATTTGGCTTTCTCTCTCTGTTAAGAGAACAAAGTTTTCTTGGAATGTGAATTTTGATAACACACTATGCATATTTCTTCACCTTTAAGTAATTTACATTTGTTTTTAGAATCTTTTGTTACTTTGGTAAAGTAAATATTATTTCACAATGATCTATTAAGATTGTGGCACACATAGATAAAGCTCATTCTGCTTCTACAAAAAATTAACTTCTTATTGCCAGACTTCTGATATTCTGATGTCCATAAAATATGGCAACAGTCTACTCCTAAATCAAAGAATTTAAAATGGGTAAATAATAGCTGTAAATCACACAGCTAGGGTTATGAGACGTCCAAGATGGCTGTTTGGCTTTTCCCAGACTCTGAAAAACCTCATTTTTTAATTTGAAGAGATAAAGCCTTCCCTGGCAGCAGGGTTAACACACTCACAAAACACTTTTTATGCTTCACTGAATAAAAATTCTAGTTTTGTTAATTGAGATCTATGTTGACTAGGATTCACCTCCCAGATAGTTCCTCTCTCTTTGGATAGAAATTAGTTACCTCATGAGCTGCAACCAAGGAACATACAATTATATATGTTAATTGGAGCTTATGGCAAAAGCAGCAAGGCAAAAGAATACCTTTGGGATTCTGGAGTAGGGAAATTTCCAGAGGCCAGGAGAAATTACACTACCTTTGAAAAACAGTTATTGGCTTATTATTGGGCTTTGATTGATACGGAACAATTTACTATAGATCATACTGTAATATTAAGGCCTCAAGTGACAATCATGAAATGGGTACAAATTTTCCCAGCATCTACAGGATTGGGCAAGCCCAGGAGTCCAGCATTAATAAAATTGAAATTGTATATTCAGGACCGAGCCAAATCATGGCCATATGAGTTGACTGCCTTATGTGAAAAGATTTCTGAAATTTCAACTGAAGGACTCAAGCAAGAGGTTATAATTAAACTAGTGATAACTGTGTCCCTTGTAAAATGGGGAAAGCACTTTGACACTTGAATTACACAAGAAAAATTGTATGCAGTGTTCACTGATGGATCAGCTAAATATATAGGATCCACTTGCTATTGGAAAGCAGTGGCATGTAATTTGGTGACTACTAAATTGCTAACAACTACTAGAGAAAGTGAATGCAAAAAGGTTGTCTGAGGAGGCCTTACAAACAGCTGAGAAAAGAAGAGACACTAAAGGCAAAGAAGAAAAGGAAAGATATACTCATCTGAATGCAGAATTCCAAAGAATAGCAAGGAGAGATGAGAAAGCCTTCCTGAGTGGTCAATGCAAAGAAATAAAGGAAAATAATAGAATGGTAAAGACTATAGGTCTCTTCAAGAAAATTAGAGATACCAACGGAACACTTCATACAAAATGGGCACAATAAAGGACAGAAATGTTATGGCCCTAACAGAAGCAGAAGATATTAAGAGGTGGCAAGAATACACAGAAGAACTGTACAAAAAAGATCTGAATGACCTTGATAACCACGAAGGTGTGATCATCCACCTAGAGACAGACATCCTGGAATGTGAAGTCAAGTGGGCCTTAGGAAGCATCACTACAAACAAAGCTAGTGGAGGTGGTGGAATTCCAGTAGAACTATTTCAAATCCTAAAAGATGATGCTGTGAAAGTGCTGCACTCAATATGCCAACAGATTTGGAAAACTCAGCAGTGGCCACAGGACTGGAAAAGGTCAGTTTTCATTCCAATATCAAAGAAAGGCAATGCCAAAGAATGTTCAAACTACCGCACAACTGCACTCATCTCATGTACTAGCAAAGTAATCCTCAAAATTCTCCAAGCCAGGCTTCAACAGTACATGAACCATGAACTTCCAGATGTTCAAGCTGAATTTAGAAAAGACAAAAGAAGCAGAGATCAAATTGCTAACATCCATTGGATCATTAAAAAAGCAAGAGAGTTCCAGAAAAACATCTATGTCTGTTTTATCAACTATGCCAAAACTTTGACTTTGTGGATCACAACAAACTCTGGAAAATTCTGAAAGAGATGGGAATACCAGACCACCTGACCTGCCTCCTGAGAAATCTGTATGCAGGTCAAGAAGCAACAGCTAGAACTGCACATGGAACAGCAGACTGTTTCCAAATTGCGAAAGGAGTACATCAAGGCTGTATATTGTCACCCTGCTTATTTCGTTTCTATGCAGAGTACATCACGTGAAATGCTGAGCTGGATGAAACACAAGCTGGAATCCAGATTGCCAGGAGAAATATCAATAACCTCAGATATGCAGATGACACCACTGTTACAGCAGGAAGCAAAGAAGAACTAAAGAGCATCTTGATGAAAGTGAAAGAGGAGAGTGAAAAAGTTGGTTCAAAACTCAATGTTCAGAAAACTAAGATATGGCCCCCGGTCCCATCACTTCATGGCAAATAGATGGAAATGATGGAAACAGTGAGAGACTTTTTTCTTGGGTTCCAAAATCACTGCAGATGGTGATTGCAGCCATGAAATTAAAAGACCCTTGTCCCTTGGAGGAAAAGCTATGACCAACCTAGACAGCATATTAAAAAGCAGAGATATTACTTTGCCAACAAAGGTCCATCTAGTCAAAGCTATGGTTTTTCCAGTAGTCATATATGGATGTGAGAGTTGGACTAGAAAGAAAACCTCACACTGAAGAATTTATGCTTTTGAACTGTCATGTTGGAGAAGACTCTTGATAGTTCCTTGGGCTGCAAGCAGATCTAACCAGTCCATCCTCAAGGAAATCGGTCCTGAATATTCTTTGGAATGACTGACGCTGAAGCTGAAACTCCAATACTTTGGCAGCCTTATGCGAAGAACTGACTCATTGGAAAAGACCCTGATGCTGGGAAAGAATGGAGGCAGGAGGAGAAGGGGATGACAGAGGATGAGATGGTTGAATGGCATTGCTGACTCTATGGACATGAGTTTGAGTAAGCTCCGGGAGTTGATGATGGACAGGGAAGCCTGGCATGCTGCAGTCCATGGGGTCACAAAGAGTCAGACATGACTGAGAGACAGACCTGAACTGTGGAAGTTAAAAGTAGCTGATTTTCCAAGCTGATAATTCCATGGATTGAGGAGCCTGGCAAGTGACTGTCCATAGGGTCACACAGAGTGGGATGTGACTGAAGCAACTTAGCTCACATGCACATCTGTTTAACAGGTATTAAAGCAAGAGAATTTATCTGAATGACATCTATTCACAGATTCTTGATTGGAAGCCAATGAATTGGACCTGGTTTCCCATATGGCTAAAGAATAACTGACAAATTCACTCCAAGGAGCCATGTGGAAATAAGTTATGGTCTGACTTTTGGGAAATTGTTCAAACTGTTAATGTTTCAGTCTTCTTGTAGATGCTCATAGTGTTCCAAATTCTACAAAACGATGGTATAACTCTATTACAGGTAAACAAACATTTTCCAAGCAGTAGAAGTTGATCCAAACTCCAGTGGCTTAAAAGGCTTGACTTTTTGGGCATACCAAAAATGTGGCCATCTGAGAGAAAAAGCAATATATGGGTGGGCTCAGAATCAAGGTATTTCTTTAACTATGGATCTCATTAAATCTGTTATTTTACAATGTCCAATTTTTTAACATATTAAACAGAAGCTTGCCACAATTAGTCAAAGGACAATTGACACATGACAAGCTGCCTGAGCACATATGGCAAATTAGTTATATCGGTTCATTGATTTGAGATAAAAGATGCCAATATGTATGTACTGCTGTGGACACCTATTCTGGATATTTAGTGGCCATTCCCTTTGGGAAATTTAATCAGGCTAATATAATTAATTTATATTACGTTTTTCTACTTCAAAGTCAACATAGCAGTGGATCACATTTTAAAGGTAAATTAATACAAGAATTTGCTCAGAAACATAATATGTAATGGATTTTTCATATTTCTTATTATTATCAAGCTGCTGGCTTGATTGAAAGAATGAGTAATTTGCATAAACAAAAGTTGATTAAACGTGGAGAGGGCTCTTACAAAAATTGGAAGACTAACTTTATTACTGCCCTCACATTTTAAATAATAGACCAATAGGAGAATCACAAACTCCTTTGAGAATGACTATTCCAAACTTACAAATTCATAAAATAGACTTCCAACCTGAAACAGTTGAGTATTGGGAAATCAGTCTAGGAGCACCAGCTCCTTTCTGAGCTACTCCTGAGGCTTCTGAACTGGATTTGTACTCTATATCTGAATATAGATTTACTAAAAGATTGGTATGTATTATTTCAAGTATTGGAGTTAAGATGTCTCCTGGACACCTTGGATTAATTAGAGAACATTCTAGTTTAGCTTTAAAAGGGGTCTGTGCTTATGGGGGAGTTATAGACCCAGACTGCCAAGGAGAAATATGAGTAATTTTACAAAAGGAAAAAAAAAGGATGATCTATTTATCAATAGACATGATTTGTTATTGTTCAGTCACTAAGTTGTGTCCAATTCTTTGCAACTCTATGTTCTGTAACCTGTGAGGATCCCCTGTCCATGGGATTTCCCAGGTAAGAATATGAGAGTGGGTGGCCATTTCCTTCTCCAGTGTATCTTCCTGACCCAGGGATCGAACCCACGTCTCCTGCATTGGCAAGCAGATTCTTTACTGCTGAGCAACAAAGGAAGCTTCAGTAAACAGGATGGAATTACTGAATTGCTGATTCTTCCATGTGTAATTGTCAAAGCATGAAAAATAATATCTCCCATCTTACTAACAGTGAGGAGTGATGGCCAGTTTGGGTCCATAAGTGAAATGCTTGCAATTGGAGCTAAAGTCTGGATGAAGCAACCTAACAGCCTTCCCACACCTGCTGATATGATTATGCAAGGGAAAGATAATACCATGTTAGTTATAATACCCTGACAGGAAAAAATGGAAATACTTATCATTAAGCCAGTGTTATTTTCATGAATAGATTATTCTTGAAAGCCTGATTGTAATGTGGATTGTCATTCATGCCTTGACATTCATGGATATGCCAATTAAAAGAAAAATATGAAGAAAGCAATTAAGGAATTTTCAGCTGGAGGAACATGAGCCAGACCCAAATTCAGGATAACTTCACCTGCCCTGCAAACAAGGCCTGTTTTTTCTGACCTTTGCCCTTCTATAGACAAAAATTTATCTGTCTGCTAGATTTCACAGCACTGGTAAAGATATAGCTCAAGCCTTGAACACAAGTATTATGAGCCAATTTTGTGTGTTAATTTAATAATCATACTCACTTACTGATAGACTGTGACAAAGCTATCAAGGGACTGCTATATGGATCAACTTCTTTCATTTGTGAACCCTACTTATTGGAGAACTCCATGTGTTTTTTTTGAAATTGCTCCTCAATTTGTGTGGGTGTTAACCAATGGTTGTAGAAACTAATACATATTAGTTAGGAATCCCTTTTTCCAGAAGCCTAACACATTTTATCATTTATATCCGAAAGGGACCACATATTACTTTCCCCCCATGAGAACTCAAGTATCGTGACCCAAATGTCATTCCCTACTCTTTCCATTCCAAATTTTAGCTTCCCCTGGTGTTGGGAGAAGACTCTTGAGAATCCCTTGGACTGCAAGGAGATCCAACCAGTCCATTCTGAAGGAGATCAGCCCTGGGATTTCTTTGGAGGGAATGATGCTGAGGCTGAAACTCCAATACTTTGGCCACCTCATGTGAAAAGTTGACTCATTGGAAAAGACTCTGATGCTGGGAGGGATTGGGGGCAGGAGGAGAAGGGGACAACAGAGGATGAGATGGCTCTATGGCATCACTGACTCAATGGACGCGAGTCTGAGTGAACTCCGGGAATTGGTTATGGACAGGGAGGCCTAGCGTGCTGCGATTCATGGGGTCGCAAAGAGTCGGACACAACTGAGCAACTGAACTGAACTGAACTAGAACACTTATGTAAAATTTGGCAAAAAACCAGAGTTATAAATTTTCATCAGTTCAATTCAGTCACTCAGTCATGTCCGACTCCTTGTGACCATATGGACTGCAGTACACCAGGCTTCCTTGACCATCACCGACTCCTAGAGCTTGCTCAAACTGATGTCCATTGAGTCAGTGATGCCATCCAACCATCTCATCCTCTGTCATGCCCTTTTCCTCCTGCCTTCAATCTTTCCCAGCATCAGGGTCTTTTCCAATGAGTTAGTTCTTCACATCAGGTGGCCAAAATTTTGGAGCTTCAGCTTCAGCACCAGTCCTTCCAATGAATATTCAGCTTTTCTATATGCTGTCTAGGTTTGTCATAGCCATAGCTTTTTCCCCAAGGAGCAAGTGTCTTTTAATTTCATGGCTGCAGTCACCATCGGCAGTGATTTTGGAGCCCAAGAAAATAAAGTCTTTCACTTTTTCCATTGTTTCCCCAACTATTTGCCATGAAGTGATGGGACTGGATGCCATAATCTTAGTTTTCTGAATGTTGAGTTTTAAGTCAGCTTTTTTGCTCTTCTCTTTCACTTTCATCAAGAGGCTCTTTAGTTCCTCTTCACCTTCTGCCATAAGGGTGGTGTCATCTGCATATCTGAGGTTATTGATATTTTTCCTGGCAATCTTGATTCCAGCTTGTGCTCCACATTTCACATGATGTACTCTGCATGGAAGGTGAAAAAGCAGGGTGACAATACATAGCCTTGACATACTCTGTTCCCAATCTTGAACCAACATTTTGTTCCATGTCCAGTTCTAACTGTTGTTTCTTGATCTGGATATAGATTTATCATGAGGCAGGTCAGGTGGTCTGGTATTCCCATCTCTTTCAGAATTTTCCGGAGTTTGTCATGATCCACACAGTCAAAGGCTTTGGCATAATCAATAAAGCAGAGGTAGATGTTTTTACTGAAAATCTCTTGCTTTTTCAATGATCCAACAGATGTTGACAATTTGATCCGTGGTTCCTCTGCCTTTTCTAAATCCAGCTTGAACACCTGGAAATTCTCAGTTCACATACTGTTGAAGCCTGGCTTGGAGAATTTTGAGGATTACTTTGCTAGCACGTGAAATGAGTGCAGTTGTGTGGTAGTTTGAACATTCTTTGGCATTGCCTTTCTTTGGTATTGGAATGAAAACTGACCTTTTCTAGTCCTGTGGCCACTGCTGAGTTTTTCCAAATTTGTTGGCATATTGAGTGCAGCACTTTCACAGCGTCATCTTTTAGGATTTGAAATAGTTCTACTGGAATTCCACCACCTCCGCTAGCTTTGTTTGTAGTGATGCTTCCTAAGGCCTACTTGACTTAACATTCCAGGATGTCTGTCTCTAGGTGAATGATCACACCTTTGTGGTTATCAGGGTCATTCAGATCTTTTTGTACAGTTCTTCTGTGTATTCTTGCCAGCTCTTCTTAACATCTTCTCTTTCTGTTAGGTCCATACCATTTCTGTCCTTTATTGTGCCCAACTTTGCATGAAATATTCCCTTTGTATCACTAATTTCTTTGAAACTTTCATAGATAAATGTAACTGTATCCTGATAGGTTTTCGGGCTACAGTCCATGGGGTTGCAAAGAGTCATACAGGACTTAGTGATTGAGCACACACCTTGATAGAATATTCTATTGTTACTACTATTGCTGCCAATGAGTTATTGGATATAGGGGCAGATGTGCAAAAACATACTTCTCATTCATGGTAGGACTTTTTCTTTACTAAATCCCCTACTGTCGAAAAATTGTTTCCTTCACTGCGTAACCCATTACTTATTTCTTTGATCACTTAATTTATATTGATGATCTAGAATTTTTATTTGGCACATACAGTTAAGAAGGCTGTTTATGTTATCTAACCTTATTCCCATGCTCTTCAGCCTAAACAGTCCTGAGGCTATTAAGGGAAATTACAATGGAGGAAGTCTTGTTCAGGCTTCACAAGTTGGGAGAGCAGGTATCTGATCTTGCTTCTGACCTTCCTGTACACTGCCCAGATTCTGTTCTTACCCTCAAGCACATTTAGTCAGGCAGCACTTTAGATAAGACAGGGAGTGGATTTTGGAATTCTAGAGCCCCTAGGGGTTTGGCCAACTGCACCCAGAGTTTAGTGAAATACCATGACTCATAAGATAAAACAAAGAGCATTGTAAAAATGTTAAAGTAAAGCCAGAACTGCATTTTTGCATCCAAACTGATGACAATATCAGTTTGCAACCTAAGAGCCCCCAGCACTGCAATCTGAAGTTGCAAACAAAAGTAAAACTTTTGCAAAGCAGGAACACACAATGTTAAAAAATCAGTTTTCCATACATTGTTCTATAATCCCAGCAGTGATTTAAAGAACTTGATCCTAAATCTAGATCAGAAGTATATATTTTTTCTCAATCCTCCTTTCACAGTGTCATTTTTTAAAAGGGTCAGAAAATGAAGACTGGACACACTAGAAGTAATACAATTAATTGAGATTGCAATTTGAAATGATTCCATTGTCCATTTCCAAGATAAGTTGTTTTATATCTGACAGTCTGTACTTCATATCTGCCTTTATTAGTTTAATTATTAATGAATGTTTATTCTTCATTAATTTCTCAGAACACTTACTTTGGTGTTTCTATCATAGTTTTTTATTTTAAAAAATTTCACCCATAGTGAATTCCTGTTAAAATGTTGATTTCTATTGGCTGTTTCCTACATTTTTTCACATATTTTATAGTTTTGATTTGCAATTTAAGATAGCCTCCCTTGATCTAACAGCAAGAAGGGATTTCTCCCTCTTAATTTCTAAGCACTCTTTTTATGGAAAGCTGAAATGCATTGTTAAAGTGCTTCCCTCAGTATGTTAACATATTTGGAAAACTCAGCAGTGGCTACAAGACTGTAAAAGGTGTTTTCATTCCAATCCCAAAGAAGGGTGCCAAAGAATGTTTAAACTATTATACAATTGTGCTCACTTCACATGTTAGCAAGTATGTGCTCAAAATCCTTCACACTAAGTTTTAGCAGTACATAAACTAACAACTTCCAGTTTTACAAACTGAGTTTCAAAGAGGCAGAGGAACCAGAGATCAAATTGCCATTTGTTGGATCACGGAAGAAGCAAGGGAGTTTCAGCAAAACATCTACTTCTGTTTCATTGATTACCCTAAAGCCTTTGACCATGAGGATCAAAACAAATTGTGGAAAATTCTTAGGGATGGGGTCTCCTGAGATACCTATATGCAGGTCAAAAAGCAACAGCTAGAACCAGACATGCAACAACTGACTGGTTCCAAATTGGAAAAAGAGTATGACAAACCCGTATATTGTCACCCTGTATATTTAACTTCTGTGCAGAGTACACGGTGCAAAATGATGGGTTGGATGAATCATGAAGGTTGAGGAATCATCAACAACCTCATATGCAGATGATACCACTCTCATGGCAGAAAGTGAAGAGGTACTAAAGAGCCTCTAGATGAGAGTGAAAGAGGAGTGAAAAAGCTGGCTTGAAACTTGACCTTCAGAAAACTAAGATCATGACATCTGGTCCCATCACTTCATGGCAAATAGAAGGGGGTAAAAGTGTAAGCAGTGACAGATTTTAATTTCCTGGATTCTAAAGTCACTGCAGATGGTGATTGTAGCCATGAAATTAAAAGACACTTGTTTCTTGGAAGAAAACCTATGACAAAACTAGACAGTGTATTAAAAAGACGAGACATAAATTTGCTGACAAAGGTCTGTTTGGTCAAAGTATGGTTTTTCCAGTACTCATGTATGGATTGAGGGTTTGACCATAAGAAGGCTGAGCACTAAAGAATTGATGCTCTTGAACTGTGGTGCTGGAGAAGACTGTTGAGAGTCTCTTGGACAGTAAGGAGATCAAACCAGAAAATCTTAAAGGAAGTCAAACCTGATTATTCCTTGGAAGGCTGATGCTGAAGCTCCAAAACTTTGACCACCTGATGGGAAGAGCTGACTCACTGGAAAAAAAACCCTGATTCTGGGAACGATTGAAGGCAAAAGGAGAAGGTAACAGCAGAGGATGAAATGGTTAGATAGCATCACTGACTCAATGGCTTGAATTTGAGTAAACTCTGGGAGATAGTGGAGGACAAAGGAGCCTGTAATGCCACAGCCCATGGGGTCACAGAGTCAGATAGGACTTATTAACTGAACAATAGTGACATTTGCTTTTATTATTTCTTTTACTTTTTTGTTGAAGTTCACAGCATGTATAACACATTTAAATACAATTTATAAAAGTTGCTTTGTTGTTGTTGTTCAGTCACTCAGTCGTATCTGACTCTTTGAGACGCCAAGGACAGCAGCATGCCAGGCTTCCCTGTCCTTCACTATCACACAGAATTTTCTCAAACTTGTGTCCATTGAGTCAATTATGTCATCCAACCATCTCATTCCTCTGTCTCACCCTTCTCCTCCTAGGAAATAATTTTTTAAGTAATCATTTAGATATTTTATTTATAAACTCATGGGTATTTTTCTTGTCAAAATGTGTTACCTACATTTAATGTTATACCATTAGCCAAAATGTTTAAAACTTAATTGAATAATATCTTTTTATTATTAATAAGGTTTTAAAAATAAATTTGAAAGGTGTTATTTCTAAGGAAAAAACAACTTTGAGGTAAAATTCTCTAACTACTAAATTCATTAACCTATTTCATATACGAAGATTACAGTTACCAGTGGACTGTAGAACCTTCACTTTTCCCCGAGTACATGATTTTTTTAAAAAATAGGAATGCCACATAGAAAGAACTGAAAAAAAAATTTGCCCACTTTCTTATTTTTTCCATTTTTATGGTTATTTCACATTTAGATAACTATTTAGTGACTTTTAATAGTTGTTTGAAATTATTTTGCCTCTAAATTACAAAATTATCTAAAAGCAAATAAGGCAGTCTAGATAAAATAAAGTCTTCCAATCAAAGCTTACAAATTGGAATTACTTCATTCTTTGAGAAGTGTGGACAGCCATAGTGCTTCATCATCAAAGGCAGAAATCTATTTTGGGAGTTCTGGGAATCTCCCATTCCTCAGGGTGAATTTAGATTTTGTTGAGAATAGAAAATACAGAACTGTGGGAAGGAGTGATGGTTTTTAAGAAAATGAATACAAAATGATGAATTCAAATGTAGTTACTAATACTACCACCTTGGAAGGGGCCATGCAAAGGAACACCCCTGAGCGTTAGCTTCATTGATGAAAATAACCAATAAATAATCTATAATAGGAACCTAAAATAGAAGTAGAAAAGAGTTTTATTTGAGCTGAACTGAGGACTATAGCCTGAAAGACAGCCTCTCATATAACTCTGAGGAGCTGCTCTGGAGAAGTCTGGGTTTCAGAACAGTTTTGTATCTTGTCAGAACAAGAACATTAAACAAGTCAGGGATATATTCCTTTAAGATTTCAAAAATAAAAAACAAAAGCCCACAACAGATTAGCAGGTACACGTAAGTAGTCAGCACAGCATTGCACCTGGGGAGGGAGTTTTATTATTGGAGTACTTGCCTTTGTGTTCCAGAAAAAAAGTAATTTAATCTTTGTTTTTTTAACATGAACGTTCTTTACTTTTGGTCAATGTGCCTTTTTCCTAATAAAGTAGATGTGTAATGTATGTTTGATGGGCCACAAACTGGCTGTTTTAGTTAGCATAGAATTGAAGTTGCTGCTGCTGCTGCTAAGTCGCTTCAGTCGTGTCCGACTCTGTGCGACCCCATAGACAACAGCCCACTAGGCTCCTCTGTCTCTGGGATTCTCCAGGCAAGAATACTGGAGCGGGTTGCCATTTCCTTCTCCAATGCATGAAAGTGAAAAGCGAAAGTGAAGTTGCTCAGTCGTGCCCAACTCTTAGCGACCCCATGGACTGCAGCCTACCAGGCTCCTCCGTCCATGGGATTTTCCAGGCAAGAGTACTGGAGTGGGGTGCCATTGCCTTCTCTGAAAATTAAACTTAACTGATGTAGAATCTAAAATTAAAACAGGAGGGAAGGGAGCTGGGCACAACATTTCAAAGAATGACATAACCTGAGGACACAACATAAACTGATTAGAACCAAATAGGTCCAAGATGGTAGAAGAGTTGACTTCCACTAGAACTTGAGCCTCAGTATACACTCAATGTACTACATCAGCAAGCTAAATGATTCACCTATAGGTGCAGGTCCAAGGGGACCATAAAGTCAAAAATTGGATGATAGCCCAATTCCTGAAAATCCCCACCCCTTTTCCCAAATAACTGGAATAATCCTTCTACTCATTAGCCTATTAAACGACCCAACTCTTTAAGAACTGACAACCCCATTCCCTGGGGCTGCTCTCACCTTCTGAGATGGCTCACAGTCTGCCTGTGAAGTGTGTTTCTCTCTAAATAAATCTACTTCTTACCTGTCACTTTGTCTCTCACTGAATTCTTCCTGTGATAAGCCATCAAGAGCCTGAGCTTCATTAAGTCCTGAGACTTAAACCCAGTTAAAAGAACATGGGTTCAAGTCCCAATCTGAGTTGCATGGTTTTGGAATTATTTCTCCAGACCTCAATATGTGAAAATATCTGTTATCAACTTTGGACACAGTCCATGTCAGTTCATGTTGTTTTTCACCAAGGGTAGGGAGAAAATGACCCTCAAATTGTGACTACAATTTTCTTCTGCAGGAACAGAACAGAATCTGTATATATTCTGAACATGTTTAAGTAGGCAGATAAAAGGTCATTTTCCATTTGCCTACTTGACATAGATTTAGAGCAAAGCACATATTTAGAAGTAAAAATACAAACACATAACATTTTTTTAAATATAAATTTATTTATTTTAATTGGAGGTTAATTACTTTACAATATTGTATTGGTTTTGCCATACATCAACATGTATCCGCCACAGGTATACACGTGTTCCCCATCCTGAACCCACCTCTCCTCCTCCCTCCCTGTACTACCCCTCTGGGTCATCTCAGTGCAACAGCCCCAAGCATCCAGTATCATGCATTGAACCTGGACTGCCGACTAGTTTCACATATGATATTATACATGATTCAATGCCATTCTCCCAAATTATCCCACCCTCTCCCTCTCCCTCTGAGTCCAAAAGACTGTTCTATACATCTGTGTCTCTTTTGCTGTCTCACATACAGGGTTATTGTTACCATTTTTCTAAATTCCATATATATGTGTTAGTATACTGTATTGGTGTTTTTCTCTCTGGCTTGCTTCACTCTGTATAATAGGTTCCAGTTTCATCCACCTCATTAGAACTGATTCAAATGTATTCTTTTTAATGGCTGAGTAATACTCCATTGTGTATATGTACCACAGCTTTCTTATCCATTCGTCTGCTGATGGACATCTACGTTGCTTCCATGTCCTGGCTATTATAAACAGTGCTACGATGAACACTGGGGTACACATGTCTCTTTCAATTCTGGTTTCCTTGGTGTGTATGCCCAGCAGTGGGATTGCTGGGTCATATAGCAGTTCTATTTCCAGTTTTTTAAGGAATCTCCACACTGTTCTCCATAGTGGCTATACTAGTTTGCATTCCCACCAACAGTGTAAGAGGGTTCCCTTTTCTCCACATCCTCTCCAGCATTTATTGCTTGTAGACTTTTGGATCACAGCCATTCTGACTGGAGTGAAATGATACTTCATTGTGGTTTTGATTTCCATTTTTCTGATAATGAGTGATGTTGAGCATCTTTTCATGTGTTTGTTAGCCATCTGTATGTCTTCTTTGGAGAAATGTCTATTTAGTTATTTGGCCCATTTTTTGATTGGGTCGTTGATTTTCTGGTGTTGAGCTGTAGGAGTTGCTTGTATATTTTTGAGATTAGTTGTTTGTCAGTTGCTTCATTTGCTATTATTTTCTCCCATTCTGAAGGCTGTCTTTTCACCTACTTAGAGTTTCCTTTGTTGTGCAGAAGCTTTTAAGTTTAATTAGATCCCATTTGTTTATTTTTGCTTTTATTTCCAATATTCTGGGAAGTGGGTCATAGAGGATCCTGCTGTGATGTATGTTGGAGAGTGTTTTGCCTGTGTTCTCTTCTAGGAGTTTTATAGTTTCTGGTCTTACGTTTAGATCTTTAATCCATTTTGAGTTTATTTTTGTGTATGGTGTGAGAAAGTGTTCTAGTTTCATTCTTTTATAAGTGGTTGACCAGTTTTCCCAGCACCACTTGTTAAAGACATTGTCTTTAATCCATTGTATATTCTTGCCTCCTTTGTCAAAGATAAGGTGTCCATATGTGTGTGGATTTATCTCTGGGCTTTCTATTTTGTTCCATTGATCTATATGTCTGTCTTTGTGCCAGTGCCATACTGTCTTGATGACTGTGGCTTTGTAGTAGAGCCTGAAGTCAGGCAGGTTGATTCCTCCAGTTCCATTCTTTTTTTCTCAAGTTTGCCTTGGTTATTCGAGGTTTTTTGTATTTCCATACAAATTGTGAAATTATTTGTTCTAGCTCTGTGAAAAATACCATTGGTAGCTTGATAGGGATTGCAGTGAATCTATAAATTGCTTTGGGTAGTATACTCATTTTCACTATACTAGTTCTTCCAATACATGAACATGGTATATTTCTCCATCTATTAGCATCCTCTTTGATTTCTTTTACCAGTGTTTTATAGTTTTCTATATATAGGTCTTTAGATTCTTTAGGTAGATATATTCCTAAGCATTTTATTCTTTTCATTGCAACAGTGAACGGAATTGTTTCCTTAATTTCTCTTTCTATTTTCTCATTATTAGTGTATAAGAATGCAAGGGATTTCTCTGTGTTGATTTTATATCCTGCAACTTTTATTCACTGATTAAATGTAGTAATTCTCTGGTGGAGTCTTTAGAGTGTCCTATGTAGAGGATCATGTTATCTGCAAACAATGACAGTTTTACCTCTTCTTTTCCAATTTGGATTCTTTTTATTTCTTTTTCTGCTCTGATTGCTGTGGCCAAAACTTCCAGAACTATGTTGAATAGTAGCAGTGAAAATGGGCACCCTTGTCTTGTTCCTGACTTTAGGGGAAATGCTTTCAGTTTTTCACCATTGAGGATAATGTTTGCTGTGGGTCACCGAAGAATTGATGCTTTTGAACTGTGGTGTTGGAAAAGACTCTTGAGAGTCGCTTGGACTGCAGGGAGATCCCACCAGTCCATTCTGCAGGAGATCAACCCTGGGATTTCTTTGGAAGGAATGATGCTAAAGCTGAAGCTCCAGTACTTTGGCCACCTCATGCGAAGAGTTGACTCATTGGAAAAGACTCTGATGCTGGGAGGGATTGGGGGCAGGAGGAGAAGGCGGCGACAGAGGATGAGATGGCTGGATGGCATCACTGACTCGATGGACGTGAATCTGAGTGAACTCCGGGAGATGGTGATGGACAGAGAGGCCTGGCGTGCTGTGATTCATAGGGTCGCAAAGAGTCGGAGACGACTGAGCGACTGAACTGAACTGAACTGAACTGTCATATATAGCTTTTATTATGTTGAGGTATGTTCCTTCTATCCTGCTTTCTGGAGAGTTTTTATCATAAATGGATGTTGAATTTTGTCAAAGGCTTTCTCTGCATCTATTGAGATGATCATATGGTTTTTATTTTTCAATTTGTTAATGTGGTGAATTACCTTGATTGATTTGTGGATATTGAAGAATACTTGCATCCCTGAGATAAAGCCCATTTGGTCGTGGTGTATGATCTTTCTAATGTGTTGTTGGATTCTGATTGCTAGAATTTTGTTAAGGAGTTTTGCATCTATGTTCATCAGTGATACTGGCCTGTAGTTTTTTTTTTGTGGCATCTTTGTCATGGTCTGGTATTAAGGTGATGGTGACCTCACAGAATGAGTTTGGAAGTTTACCTTCCTCTGCAATTTTCTGGAAGAGTTTCAGTAGGATAGGTGTTAGCTCTTCTCTAAATTTTTGGTAGAATTCAGCTGTAAAGCCATCTGGACCTGGGCTTTTGTTTGCTGGAAGATTTCTGATTACAGTTTCAATTTCTGTGCTTGTGATGTGTCTGTTAAGATTTTCTATTTCTTCCTGGTTCAGTTTTGGAAAGTTGTACTTTTCTAAGATTTTTGCCCATTTCTTCCAAGTTGTCCATTTTATTGGCATATAATGGCTGATAGTAGTCTCTTATGATCTTTGTATTTCTGTGTTGTCTGTTGTGATGTCTCCATTTTCGTTTCTATTGATTTGATTTTTCTCCCTTTGTTTCTTGATGAGTCTGGCTAATAGTTTGTCAATTTAATTTATCCTTTCAAAGAACCAGATTTTGGCTTTGTTGATTTTTGCTATGGTCTCTTTTGTTTCTTTTGCATTTATTTCTGCCCTAATTTTTAAGATTTCTTTCCTTCTAGTAACCCTGGGATTCTTCGTTTCTTCCTTTTCTAGTTGCTTTAGGTGTAGAGTTAGGTTATTTATTTGACTTTTTTCTTGTTTCTTGAGGTATGCCTATATTGCTATGAACTTTCCCCTTAGCACTGCTTTTACAGTGTTCCAAAGGTTTTGGGTTGTTGTGTTTTCATTTTCATTCATTTCTATATATATATTTTGATTTCTTTTTTGATTTCTTCTGTGATTTGTTGGTTATTCAGCAGCGTGTTTTCAGCCTCCATGTGTTGGAATTTGTAATAGTTTTTCTCCTGTAATTGAGATCTAATTTTACTGCATTGTGATCAGAAAAGATGCTTGGAATGATTTCAATTTTTTTGAATTTACCAAGGCTATATTTATGGCCCAATCCTGGAGAAGGTTCTGTGTGCGCTTGAGAAAAAGATGAAATTCATTGTTTTGGGTTGAAATGTCCTATAGATATCAATTAGGTCTAACTGGTCTATTGTATCATTTAAAGTTTGCATTTCCTTGTTAATTTTCTGTTTAGTTGATCTATCCATAGGTGTGAGTGGGGTGTTAAAATTTCCCACTATTATTGTGTTATTGTTAATTTCCCCTTTCATACTTGTTAGCATTTGTCTTACATATTGCAGTGCTCCTATGTTGGGTGCATATATATTTATAATTGTTATATCTTCTTCTTGGATTGATCCTTTGATCATTATGTAGAAACACATAAATTTCTTTTCACTCAGCTGCCCTGGGCTTCCACTTCTGCTAAACCAAATCTTCACCTGCCTTGCATTCTCATCCTCCTAATGGTGGCAGTTTCTTGTCATGAGGAACAGCCTTCTACTAAAGATAGGAGTTCACCAGAGCTTCAGTTCTGTACTCTGATCCTACCTGTTGTTGTTGTTCAGTTCCTAAATCATGTCCATTCTTTGTGACCCCATGGACTGCAGCATGACAGGCTTCCCTGTCCACCATCAACTCCCAGAGCTTGATCAAACTCATGTCCATTGAATCGGTGATGCCATCCAACCATCTCATCCTCTGTCACCCACTTCTCCTCCTGCCTTCAATATTTCTCAGCATCAGCATCTTTTCCAATAAGTCAGCTCTTTGCATCATGTGGCCAAAGTATTGAAGTTTCAGCTTTAGCATCAGTCCTTCCAATTAATATTCAGGGTTGGTTTCCTTTAGGATTTACGGGTTTAATCTCCTTGCAATCCAAGGGACTCTTAAGAGTCTTCTCCAACACCACAGTTCGAAAGCTTTAACGGAACCATTTGTTAAACAAAAACCAACAGGATTATACTATTTTATTGTAACTTCCATGTTGAACAGGGGACCTAAAATGGTATTGTGTGCTTGTTCTCAAATCATGTTTATCAGAACTGTTTTTTCTTCATTTCTTTATCTTTCTGGGACCTGTTTCACTGATAAAGTTTTACATTTTCTTTACCAAGTCTTAATATGTATTATATCTTCCTATAGAAATTTTAAAATTGCATGTTTCTGTCCACTACACCGTCCACTTGCACCTGAAAAAATAGATATGGATGTCTATTAAGAAGCAAACAACATTAGCTCATTCTGTTTAAGAATATATGGCAATTATTTGTTTCAATAATTGCTTTCACTTTCATAATTTAATGTTTTATGTGTGTATTTCTATTGAATTAATCTTTCATTTTAATGACTATTTTTCTCATAAGGAGAATTCTTAACATTGCTTTTATGTATTTTAGCTAAGCCTCTTAATTCATTTCCAACTATTCTCACTGCAAATTTGTATTAAAGTTAATAGATAAACCTTCTATGACTTCTGAACTGCCTTTGCACCTCTAGCCTTAATTATAGCCTGCCCACCAATGTCTGAATCATTGAACTTTTATTATTATATATTCCCATCAATTGTTATTTTTTCAATCTAATGTCTATTTTATGTGTAGAAGTGAATACAAGCTTATTGAAAAATGATTTGAAGTTATTTGCTTGATTTAAATCTTGTATTAGATCGTTCCAAGACAACTAAAGTTATTATCTTTTAGTGCCAAATTAAAACATCTGGAAATTTTCTAAAATGTTGGCTAAAGTTATGGACATTTTTCTTAGCATTACTATGGTATTATTTGTTCCGATTTTAGTTAAGTTTTCAAATAAATGTTTTTAATGGAAATCATTTTTATCAAGAAATTTTATGCTTACTTAGATGTTATGCTAGCCCTACCAAAATTATTAAATTATAGTTTTATACTTTAAGTAATTAGATAAAATACAAATTATACTTATGTCAAATAATATTTAGGAATAGAGAGTTTTATGAGGGATCTTAATATATGACTAAGGCATCATATATTATGGTGTGTAAATTGTAGTTTATTAAACTAATAGTGCTGTACCAATAGTCAATTGATTGAAACAATCGTGTTTACTTTGTCATTTTTCCTAAGAGTTATCTTTTCATTTTAGTAAAATATGTGGCATGATAAGTGGTCCATAGCACTGGGTAGCAATCATAAGATCAATATTATTTTTTTAATGTATTAAATATTTTACCTGAAAATGCTTCATTATTTTTTCTATTTGATCATAAAATTAAAATTATCATTTGTTTTAATTTCATTTATTTTTTCCCACATACTGAAATAAAATTTTTTTCAGAAATTTTACTTCAAATATTTCAAGGTAGAGTATAATTTTTAATGTTTTTAATCTTTCTTTTTGAGAATCACAGCTTTTCTTTGAGCATGAATTTTAACAGAACATTTTAGTCCCATCTTGATGAAATATATGAGTATTTCAGCTTTTAAAGATGAAACTTTTGAGTGACGTTTACTCTTAGCTCTTTTCCTCCTAAGAGCCTTCACACAAGATGCTAATTTTATTCTGTAGCTTTCAGTCTTAACGACTGTTGTGTATTGGTTGGATATTATTTCAAATCTACTTATTTATAATTTAAGCAGAGTTGCTTTAATTCACTTGTGACAAGTTTTAAAAAAAGTTGTTTTTATAAGTAAAGTTGTTTTGATATAAGAATGAAGTTAAGATGTCATCTTCTCATCTGTCCTGGTTGATAAGCACTGCACCTCAGATGTTGAGGGGCACCTCTGGGGGCTTATGGATAAGAATGTGTGGAGAAGCAGCTATGAAAAGGGCGCATTTAGACTGTACCTACGGAGAGTTTGTGAGGAATATTCCAGAGTTCTGGTCAGGGCAGAGCTACCCTTTGCTGGTCTAGCTTTCTGAAGATTCTCAGACATATGCTTCTGCTGTAGCCAGGCTACTCTTGCTGGGCAGTGGTAGTAAACCATAGAACCGTTTCGGGAAGAGAAGGGACATGAGGGGCTCAAGCCAGGACAAAACCCTATAGTTAACCGCCGGGAGCAGCTGAGCTGGCTGGCCAAACTGGCGCGTCAGTCCCCTAGCAACAGTGTTCTAGCAACGAGGGACTTTTATTTTGGGTCTGGCAGCTGGACTCCAGTTAGTTCTGGTTAGAAACCGAAACTCCAGAACGAAATTTGGACATTATTCCTTCCATCTCCCCTTGCCTGAAACAATAGTGTGATTAACTTATTATTCGTTGGTTTGGAGTATGTTATTGCTTGAGTGGCTTATTATTGTACACAGTTGGTTTGTGAAATTACGGCAGTGAATCTCTGTTAAACTATTGGCAAAGACAGTCTCAGTCTCTGAGCATAATTTGCTACTCACCCAAAGAAAACATTATGGTGCCCCTCCATCCTACCAACACTTTTCACGTCTCTGTCTCTTCATTTAGGTTGCCTCAAAAGCACACTTTCACGTTTCACACACATTGTTCCATAAAACTCTCCATGTTACTTATCTCTCTTTGTTATCATAATTGCATGTCTTGCATAATTTTGTCTTATCACTCAGCCCTAAACTCCAAGAAAGCAGAAACTATATTTATCCTACTCAGCATTGTATTTCAGCCCCTTTCAATGGCCGCACATTATGGGTGCTTAGTACATATTTACTTAAGAAAAATAAGCAAATAATGACAAAATAAACAATGTGATGTGATATTTATCTTGCTTTATTGTAGACTGAAAATGATAATTTTATGGTTGAAATTATTGGAGAGTGTATTTAAATTCTTGTGGTGGTAAGAGTAACTATTTGATGAGCTAATTTTGTGAGTTATAAATAGATTTTAACTTGTGACTCTCTTTTTATATTAGATTCTGAATTCTACTGCTGGTTTCCTAAGAAATATTTTTTGCTTTATTTCTTAGGCTTATCATGTGTTTTTTACAATTTATCTCCTCAGCTTTCTTCTCTTTCTCTGCTAGTATTGTGTTAACCTTAAGACCTTAACAATAATAATTAACAACAATAATAATAATCCTTAACAATTGATAAGGATTCAAATGAGGTGATTATAAAACATTAAATTTTTATTTCTTCCTACCTTTGAGAAATATTCTACCTTAAAAGATGAAATATTTCTCATTAAAAAGTATCAGTGAGATTCATTTAACCTTCATAAATCATGTTTAAAGGAACACAGCATAGTAAAAATATCCAAAGCCCACTTCACTGCAACTTAGGTGGAGGTTTTATCTCAAACTCTGCCTTTTATCACATAGTGGCAAATAATCCTCCACATTTACCAATTTCCTAGATATCCTAGTAAAAAAAAGTCTGAGATCATATACTACTTTTTTTATATTTAATTAAGAACCCACTCCAGTGTTCTTGCCTGGAGAATCCCAGGGACAGGGGAGCCTGGTGGGCTGCCGTCTATGGGGTTGCACAGAGTCGGACACGACTGAAGCGACTTAGCAGCAGCAGCAGCAGAATCAATTGCTAATTTCTTTTCACACATAATGCCTGTATATTTACAAAATTACTGGACAGTTACAAAGGATTCTGTAAGGTACTCAGTAATTTTGTCAGTTGGCTATTTATCAAACTCACCACTTCAGTAATACAGGTGCCTTGTTATAGATCCAGATAACCTGAATTAGGTTTTCCACTGGTAAGGAATGGAACCTGAATTTGTAAAAGATCACAGGTGACTGTTATATATAGCTAACTGTGAGAACCACTGTTTTAGACAAAAATGTTTTTACAGAATGAGTAGCTAGATATTTAAGTGTCTTCTATAAATTCTGGGCTTCCCTGATGGCTCAGGTGGTAAAGAATCTGCCTGCAATGCAGGAGACCCTGGTTCAATTCCTGGGTTGGGATGATCCCCTGCAGAAGGAGTAGGCTACACACTCCTAGGATACCCACTCCAGTATTCTTGGGCTTCCCTTGTGGCTCAGCTGGTAAAGAATCCACCTGAAATGAGGGAGACCTTTGTTTGATCCTTGGGTTGGGAAGATCCCCTGGAGAAAGGAAAGGCTACCCACTCCAGTATTCTGGCCTGGAGAATTCCATGGACTGTATAGTCCATGGGATCGAAAAGAGTCGGACATGACTGAATGACTTTCACTTCACTGTTAAAGTCTGAAATCTATCTACATCAGTCTCTGGGTACAAGATGCTGAATTGAAGTATATTATTATTTATCAAGTTACTATAATTGAGTTTGAAATCTAATTTAATTTATAATTATCTACATCATCTCCCTATAGTTTCCAATTCCTCTGGTTTTGCAGAAATCTCTTTTTGCCAAATTTTTGCAAGTCTGTTTTTCATATTGGATACTCTTGGCTAGTGGCATAGAAGAAAATACCATTGTAAGCAAATTCATTCAGTAAAACACAATATTTGAAGAAAATGTCACTTTAATTGCAATAAGCTGTTTTCTAAACTTTTGTGTTTTAGTAGTTTGCTTAAAATCTTAAATAAGTAATAAATAAAAGTTGTATTTTCAACCATATAGTTTTTAATGTTTAAAAATCCAAGACGCAATTACATCAGAAATCTACATACTATTATAACACAGTGCTTTGCAATTATTGGGTTTCATTTAATAAAAGATGCTTCATAGGTGATTTTCATTGTTATGGGTGTGGTTTTGTTAAGACTCATTTTTGTTTAGGTTACTGAAATCAACTGAATGCAACTTAAGAACAATTGTGCGCATGTGTATGAAGATGTGTCACAAGGATTAGGGGTCTCAGGGACCCCACTGACAAGCATATCAGTTCAGTTCAGTTCAGTCGCTCAGTCATGTCTGACTCTTTGTGACCCCATGAATCGCAGCACGCCAGGCCTCCCTGTCCATCACCAACTCCCGGAGTTCACTCAGACTCACGTCCATCAAGTCAGTGATGCCATCCAGCCATCTCATCCTCTGTCGTCCCCTTCTCCTCCTGCCCCCAATCCTTCCCAGCATCAGAGTCTTTTCCAATGAGTCAACTCTTCGCATGAGGTGGCCAAAGTACTGGAGTTTCAGCTTTAGCATCATTCCTTCCAAAGTAATCCCAGGGTTGATCTCCTTCAGAATGGACTGGTTGAATCTCCTTGCAGTCCAAGGAACTCTCAATAGTCTTCTCCAACACCACAGTTCAAAAGCATCAATTCTTCGGCACTCAGCCTTCTTCACAGTCCAACTCTCACATCCATACATGACTACTGGAAAACCAGAGCCTTGACTAGACGGACCTTAGTTGGCAAAGTAATGTCTCTGCTTTTGAATATGCTATCTAGGTTGGCCATAGCTTGTCTTCCAAGGAGTAAGCGTCTTTTAATTTCATGGCTGCAGTCACCATCTGCAGTTACTTTGGAGCCCCCCAAAATAAAGTCTGACACTGTTTCCCCATCTATTTCTCACATAGCAGAATTCAAACAGATAGTGGGACCTGGCACTGGAGACGCAGTCAGAGCTATCTCTCCAACACTCTTAGGTGCCAGCTTTTTTTTTTTCTCCTTGTCTTTCTTTGCACAGATCCTCCTGCTACTTTGCCCCTATATGGCAGGAGACATGACAGTTAACTGCTCCTGGCTTTGATATTTCTCTTCAGGACACACAGTCATATTGAAAGTGAAATCTCTTAGACCTTACCAAATTCCAGGGAAGGGATTCTGACACTGATCAGTCAAGGGCCAACGAACCCTTAAGTAAAAAGTTTTTTTTTTTTTTTTTAAGTCTCGTATGTTTCATTATTTAACACACACATTGGTGCTGAATTAGACATAGACTTTTAACCATGTTACATTTACTTTCAGAATTTTTCAGTGACTTGAAGAAGATTTCTCTCCACCTGTTTGGGCCTAGATCCTCAAAAATTTTTAATTGCCAATGTGCCCAATGTGTTATTCTTGGTTAATTTTGATCTCCCAGTGGCAGGAAAAGATGGCAACATTGTTACTACTCACAATGTGATGGCTCTTTAGAACCTAGAACTTCCCTTGTGGCTCAGATAGTAAAGAATCTGCCTACAATGCAGGAAACCTGGGTTCGATCCCTGAGTCAGGAAGATCCCCTGGAGAAGGAAATGGCTACCCACTCTACTATTTTTGCCTGGAAAATCCCATGGATGCAGGAGCCTGGCAGGCTGCAGTCTATACAGTTGCAGTGAGTCGGACACGACTGAGTGACTTCACTTCACTTATACTGATATAGATCTTCTTATCCCCATGGTTCCCAGTATCATTTATTTATCGTTAATTATATCATTATGCATTATGTTGGTCATCCATTCTGCTAGCCGTGAACATTGGCCTCCAATGATTCTCAAAGGTGTATGCCAGGCTTCATTGGTGGTCACTGCAAATGCAAGTGTTATCCAGCCAGGAAAAGTCGTAAATGATACTTCATTTTTTAGTTGTGCTGTATTTAGCATTTGGACTTTATTGTATGTCCTAGCCTTGGATGCATTAGGCCACGATCACTGTGTTCTTAGAGTGGGATCTTTTCCAATATTGACTGCATCTCTGTCTTCCAACAGCTGGAAGGGATGAAGTAAAAAAGCAGCCCATTCCTATAAAAATTGCTTGTCTCTTCTCCAGTGTGGCCTAAGACTGTTCCGGACAGAACAATATCTCTATGTGAGTTGAATGCAAGAGAGAAAATTGAGAAGATCCCATTCATTTTGTAGAGCAACAGTCTAGAAAGTTCTCAGGGAGGGATAGAGGTGACCACTCCTAAAGAATGCCTTACACATGGACCAGTAGGGGAAGTAGGTGACTAGATGCAACAAAGAGAGGGAAGAGAATAAAGGAAATCTGCTATCACTCTCACCATCCTTAGGTGCCATATTCCAGGGGTGCCATAGGGGGCACCATAGTTGGAACAAATAGGTTGAGAGCTGCCACAGGGTCCCACACACATTCACAAAGGTTAGTGGTAGTTGGTAACCCAGAGGTCTAAACTGGAAAGATATAAATATCTCCAGTAGATCTAATCCAAAAAATAACACAAGCTCAGTTTCATCAATGCAGCATACTTGAAAAAAGAAAACCAGTTACATAAAAACTACACCCAAAGTAATCGGACCTTTACTGATTCAGGAGGAATTGCAGGATGTGGTAGCATCTCAATGGTCCTTTCATTGTGGGGGTGTTGAATTATCACTTGTAAGATGGCTGCTATGGACTGATTCTGTCCCCTTCAAATTCATATGTTGAAGCCCCAACCCCAGATGGTCTTTACAGATAGGACCTTTGGGAGCTAATGAGGTTGAGATGAGATCATGAAGGCAAGTCCCTCATGATGGGATTAGTGTCCTTATACTATGAGATACCAGAGAGCATGAACTTCTCTCTGTGTGTGTCCCTCTCCCTCTTCCCCATCTTAAAAGGTAGAAAGCATTTCATTTTCATTAACAATTTAGCTTTTTTTTTTAAACAGAGCTATGTGTATGCATTTATTTCTCCTCTCATTAAAGTTTACTATTATCTGTAGCCAATGATGCTATAACAACATTTAATAAGCCAGTATTTTTATTTGGAAGGCAACATTTTCACATAGAGAAAATATTTTAAGACTTGCTCCCCTGTGTATTAATTTCTTGATCTTACATAAATAATGGTTGTTTTTGCAAACACAGTGGCTGCTATGTATGTACTTACATTTTCGTTTCATCTAAAAAGGGTTTTGCTGTTGTTCTTATTGTTTTTGTTTTAGAGATAGCACATTTAAAATATTAGAATATCTTGAGTTAAAATTTTTTTTGGAATTTTAGAATCTCCTTCCAGACTTGCAGATGCATTTAGTCATCTTTTTAATACTAATGCTATGGAAATTCCACCATATTTGATACATTTTTGCCTTTTTATTAAAGAATTAGGTACATAAACTGATCTTGATCAAGTTTCCCTGCATGGAAACTGGTTTATATTCTGATATAGGGTTATCTTCAGTATGCTAATTTCACTTCTCAGGAAATAATGCAGATTCTGAAACTAACCTGTTTCTGAAAGGCTGCTGCTGCTGCTAAGTCGCTCCAGTTGTGTCCAACTCTGAGTGACCCCATAGTCGGCAGCCCACCAGGCTCCCCCATCCCTGGGATTCCCCAGGCAAGAACACTGGAGTGGGTTGCCATTTCCTTCTCCAATGCATGAAAGTGAAAAGTCACAGTCAAGTCGTTCAGTCATGTCCATCTCTTCGTGACCCCATGGACTGCAGCCAACCAGGTTCTTCCATCCATGGGATTTTCCAGACAAGAGTACTGGAGTGGGGTGCCATCGCCTTCTCCGGTTTCTGAAAGGCTAGAGCCCTTATTTAGAAAATGTGAATTTCAAGAAAAAGCAATAAACTTCAGTGGTAGAATTTCATCAAATGATTGTGCAAAGGAGATTATAGACATCCTTTTTTTTGCCCAAAGAAAAGAAGGAAAAGAGATAACTAACTCTGAATCTTGGCAGGTAGAGATTGGCCTTGCAGACCACTGTTCTACCCAAAGGTTGCTAATCACTGCCAAGAATGAACTTCAGGGAACTGGAACATAACACTGGATATTTATCCACCAGAGGGCGGCAGTGTCCTGTTACTAAAGCAAAATAAGGGGGCCTGTCAGAGATAAGCCTACAGAGCTCCACAACACCACTGCACCCCGCTGCCACTGCAGAGACAAAACCTTCCTTCTGGGCCCTCACTTTGCCCAAAGAAAGAAACCTGTTGCCTGCCCTTAATCAGACTAGGGTTCTAATCAGGTGAAATATTACACCAGAAATGTAGGATTTAATCACCCATCATCAAGTTCAAAGGCTTGTAGATTTCATCAGGTCATTAAAAACAACAACAAAATCTGGATCTAGTGGCTCCAAACTCAGTAACAACCACCAACATGGAGAAATAGCAGACAACCTTCCCTCTGAGTCCCAGATGGAAGTTAATCTTACCTCTGCTACCATACACACCACCTTAGCTTAATCATTCAATCTTTAAACAGCTGTTCATTTAAAAGAGACATAGGCCCCTTTAAAAAAATTATTTTTAATTGAAGAATAATTGCTTTACAATAGTGTGTTGGGTTCTGCCATACATCGACATGAATCAGTCATAGGCATACATATGCCCCCTGCCTCTTGAACCTATCTCCCACCTCCCACCCCATCCTACCCCTTTAGGTTGTCACAGAGCTACGGGGTTGAGCTCCTTGTGTCGAGCTCCTTGTGTCATACAGCAAATTCCTAGTTCTCTTTTTGAATAAGGGATTCAACAAAACCCTGGATTTTACTTTATCTTTTGAATAATGGGAATAAACAAAATTTTAAAGCTCTTCCTTGAATATAAGACTCATAAGCATCTAAATATTTGATAAAACAGATAACTGAATTTGAATATTATAACCAGGATGATCAAAGCTAGTGGAGGTGATGGAATTCCAGTTGAGCTATTTCAAGTCCTGAAAGATGATGCTGTGAAAGTGCTGTACTTAATATGCCAGCATATTTGGAAAACTCAGCAGTGGCCACAGGACTGGAAAAGGTCACTTTTCATGGCAATGCCAAAGAATGCTCAAACTACTGCACAATTGCACTCATCTCCAATGCTAGTAAAATAATGCTCAAAATTCTCCAAGCCGAGCTTTAGCAGTACGTGAACCGTGAACTTACAGATGTTCAGGCTGGATTTAGAAAAGGCAGAGGAACCACAGATCAAATTGCCAACATCTGCTGGATCATTGAAAAAGCAAGAGAGTTCCAGAAGAACATCTATTTCTGCTTTATTGACTATGTCAAAGCCTTGGACTCTGTGGATCACAATAAACTGTGGAAAATTCTGAAAGAGATGGGAATACCAAACCACCTGACTTGCCTCTTGAGAAACCTATATGCAGGTCAGGAAGCAACAGTTAGAACTGGACATGGAACAACAGACTGATTCCAAATTGGAAAAGGAGCACGTCAAGGCTGTATATTTTCACCCTGCTTGTTTAACTTATATGCAGAGTACATCATGAGAAACGCTGGGCTGGAAGAAGCACAAGCTGGAATCAAGATTGCAGGGAGAAATATCAATCACCTCAGATATGCAGATGACACCACCCTTATGGTAGAAAGGGAAGAGGAACTAAAAAGCCTCTTGATGAAAGTGAAAGAGGAGAGTGAAAAAGTTGGCTTAAAGCTCAACGTTCAAAAAATGAAGATTATGGCATCTGGTCCCATCACTTCATGGGAAATAGATGGGGAAACAGTGGAAACAGTGTCAGACTTTATTTTGGGGGGCTCCAAAATCACTGCAGATGGTGATTGCAGCCATGAAATTGAAAGACACTTACTCCTTGGAAGGAAAGTTATAATCAACCTAGATAGCATATTGAAAAGCAGAGACATTACTTTGCCAACAAATGTTCATCTAGTCAAGGCTATGGTTTTACCAGTGGTCATGTATGGATGTGAGAGTTGGACTGTGAAGAAAGCTGAGTGCCGAAGAATTGATACTTTTGAACTGTGGTGTTGGAGAAGACTCTTGAGAGTCCCTTGGACTGCAAAGAGATCCAACCAGTCCATTCTAAAGGAGATCAGCCCTGGGATTTCTTTGGAAGGAATGATGCTAAAGCTGGAACTCCAGTACTTTAGCCACCTCATGCGAAGAGCTGACTCATTGGAAAAGACACTGATGCTGGGAGGGATTGGGGGCAGGAGGAGAAGGGGACGACAGAGGATGAGATGGCTGGATGGCATCACTGACTCGATGCACATGAGTTTGGGTGAACTCCGGGAATTGGTGATGGACAGGGAGGCCTGGCGTGCTGCAATTCATAGGGTTCAGTTCAGTTGACTGAACTGAACTGAATTGAACCAGGGCTAACATAATTTAAATAAGCATCAGAAGTCTATACTTTCAGGAAGTATGGTACAAACGATACCCAAAGGAGGGATATAGTATAATATGATCCTGAGAGTCTTTGTAGGAGAGATGGTGGGAAATACATTTTAACCAGCTTGGCTTATAGTTAAGCAGCCAGTTCAGGCTTTCCCCTACTGAAAATCCCACTCAGAGAAAAAGGGCTTTCACTAAGTTTAGGAAATTTATTATAGCACAGTATGCTGCACTGTTCCCAAGAAAACAATCATTTACTTTATGGGAAAAAAATCCCAATTCAGATCAAAACAAAAGAACTATTCATTGAAACAAAAAAGCACTGTGTTGTCTTTAGGTTTTAGGAAAACTAGGAATCATCTAGTCTTATAATTTCTGATAAATTTATAATTTATCTTTTCTGATGACTCAGAAAGAGAACAAGTTAAATTGTTTATTTCATCATCCCAAGTGCAGGAATTATACTGAAAGAGATGGGAATACCAGACCACCTGACCTGCCTCTTGAGAAATCTGTATGCAGGTCAGAAAGCAGCAGTTAGAACTGGACATGGAACAACAGACTGGATCCGAATAGGAAAAGGAGTGCATCAAGGCTGTATATTGTCACCCTGCTTACTTAACTTATATGCAGAGTACATCATGAGAAACACTGGGCTGGAAGAAGCACAAGCTGGAATCAAGATTGCCGGGAGAAATATCAATCACCTCAGATATGTAGATGACACCACCCTTATGGCAGAAAGTGAAGAGGAACTAAAAAGCCTCTTGATGAAAGTGAAAGAGGAGAGTGAAAAAGTTGGCTTAAAGCTCAACATTCAGAAAATGAAGATAATGGCATCTGGTCCCATCACTTCATAGGAAATAGATGGGGAAACAGTGGAAACAGTGTCAGACTTTATTTTTTGGGCTCCACAATCACTGCAGATGGTGACTGCAGCCATGAAATTAAAAGATGCTTACTCCTTGGAAGAAAAGTTATGACCAACCTAGATAGCATATTGGAAAGCAGAGACATTACTTTGCCGACTAAGGTCCGTCTAGTCAAGGCTATGGTTTTTCCAGTGGTCATGTATGGATGTGAGAGTTGGACTGTGAAGAAGGCTGAGTGCCGAAGAATTGATGCTTTTGAACTGTGGTGTTGGAGAAGACTCTTGAGAGTCTCTTGGACTGCAAGGAGATTCAATCAGTCCATTCTGAAGGAGATGAGCCCTGGGATTTCTTTGGAAGGAATGATGCTAAAGCTGAAACTCCAGTACTTTGGCCACCTCATGCGAAGAGGGGACAACAGAGGATGAGATGGCTGGATGGCATCACTGACTCGATGGACGTGAGTCTGAGTGAACTCCGGGAGTTGGTGATGGACAGGGAGGCCAGGTGTGCTGCGATTCATCGGGTCGCAAAGAGTCAGATATGACTGAGCGACTGAACTGAACTGAACTGAATTTTCACGTCATTGTTGTATATCTTTATAATTAGTTAAATAAAAATTTTCCAAATTATCACATTACATAGCTGATGCACATGTACTTTTGCATATGCAATTGTTAAAGGGTGATGTGCTTTTCAGTTATGGTTATGTCTCCATCTAGTGGTAGGAATATATTTCAACTATTGATATTTGTACAAAAAAGAAACGTTTTATTTTCCTTATTTTCTATTTCTACACTATGAAACAGCTGCAGTGCTGAATAAATAGGAATTATTGCGCTTGTTATTGGGTACATACCATTAGAGTCTACACAATTTCTTTTGCTGTTATACTGGGAGGAAATACTATTTCCTGCTGAGTGTTTACTTTATTTAAATTTTACATTCTTCTATGCAAATAATAGCAAGTTTTTGAAATTCTAACAAGGTCTTTTCCTAAAAAATATAAAATTATAATTTAAAAATATATAGTAAAGATGCTGGTACTTCTTAGTTATGTGATGAAGTCACTTAGCTACATGGCGATTTTATCAGCTCTGCGGTGTCCTTGCTCAGGTTTATTATCACTTTTATTAAAAATAGAAAGTTCACATAGAAAATTTAATAGTTTGTAATTAAAGTATTTAATTTAATCAAATGAAGCTCTCCCTCATTTAAAACCTTTCTGAGTCTTCATTTCTTTATCCATAGCAATGTCAATAAATATTAGACAAGCCTGTAGTACTTCCTGTATTAATTACACACATGATCTCACTTAACCCTTTCTACAACTTTGCCAGGAGAATAGTAAAGGTGTTTATGACTCTGTTGTATAATGAAGAAAATATGGTGCGGAGAGATCTTATAACTTAACCAATCTCAATAAACAGACAAATGGCAGAGATAGAAATTTATGGTATATTTCCTAATTCAAAATTCATTACTTTTTACAGGACCTTTTCTCACTTACAATTATAAAGATTAAGTGAGCTAATATTCATTCAAATTCTTATGCCTAATAGGAAAGCAAGTTATTGTAAAAGTACATACTAAAGAGAATAATGAAGTCCCTAAATGTAAGAAGATTATGGGCAGATAATATAGAAATACTTCATGAAAGTAATATATATATATATCAAGTTGAATTGATCATTTAAATTTTAAAAAAAATCTTCAAAAATTTGAAAGGATTTAAATACATATAATTTATACAAATTGCATATTTTTTGAGGGGCTTCTCTGATGGCTCAGTGGTAAAGAATCCAGCTGCCAATGCAGGAGACACAAGAAACACAGGTTCAATTCCTGGGTCAGGAAGATCCCTGGGTCAGGAAGATCCCGAGAGGAGGAAATGGAAAACCACTCCAGTAATCTTGTCTGGGAAAATCTCATGAAAAGAACAACCTGGAGGGCCACAGCCTATTGGGATTGCAAAGAGTCAAACATGACTAAACAACAACAACAACAACAACAACAGCAGCATATTTTTCTACCTCCTTACTCTTTTCCTACAGCTATCTTCTTAAAGCACTGTAGGGTGGATTACTGGTAGATTAAGATTTCTGATATAAATCAGAGGTAACTAGGAGAAGATGCTGTATAGATAAATAGACATTTGTTTATAACAGAGAAAAAGAAAACAGAAAAAGGAAAAGGAAGCAAACTGCGTGTCTGCATTTGTTTATCATATGTAGAAGTCACCATGCAAAGAAGTGTGCATGCAGGGGCTGGAGGCTGGCTGTAGAGAACAGTAAGATCAGGTTCTTTCTCTTGAAAAAGTTCTTGTTTCCTTCCTCCTACACTTCATTTTCTCATTTCACTTTATTCCCATCAAAGGAACTGTGACTTATATAAAATCATGAGACAATAGGAATAGAGAACAGAGATAAAAGTTGTTGCATTTTCTGTTCCTGTCAAGCTTCTGTAGCATCAGAACAACTAATTTCCAAATCTACCTGGAGGTCCCTGTATTTAGTTGTACCTTAGGAACTTATTGCATATAGTTGTAGAAAAGTATATTCTGAGCATATACTCTATGAAGTAAATGAGTTGCAACCTCAGTTTCTCTCAATTTCTGCCTCCTGCCTTCCTCCTTCCCACTCCATGCTCCTTTTAGAGATGAAAAAAGAAAACAGTGTTTGTTGCTCAGTCATGTCTGACTCTGTGCAACCTCATGGACTGTATGTAGCCTGCCAGGCTCATTTGTCCATGCAGTTCTCCAGGAAAGAATACTGGAATGCATAGCCAATCCCTTCTTAAGGAGGTCTTCCTGACTCAGGTATTGAACCTGGGTCTCCTGCATTGCAGGCAGATTCTTTACAGTCTGAGCCACGATTAGGTCCTCCTTTTAGACATAATGAGAGGTAAAATTCAAAGAGCTAATCTTAAACACAGTCTTCCTTATCAGCATTACTGATAACAGAAGAAACTGGAATTACTTGTGGCCTTAAATCCAAATGGACATACACAAAGCTAATCACTGATTTTTATTTTAGGAAAAAAAATTGAGTTTGGAAATCTAGACTTTGTTCCTTCCTGTCATGGATAATAAATAAGTACTCTTGCCTGGGAAATCCCATAGACGGAAGAGCCTAGAAGGCTGCAGTCCACGGGGTCACTGAGGGTCAGACACGACTGAGCGACTTCACTTTCACTTTTCACTTTGATGCATTGGAGAAGGAGATGGCAGCCCACTCCAGTGTTCTTGCCTGGAGAATCCCAGGGATGGAGGAGCCTGGTGGGCTGCTGTCTATGGGGTCACACAGATTCGGACGTGATTGAAGTGACTTAGCAGCAGCAGTAGCAGCAGCTCATATCTTTTTCTGCTCTTTGAAAGATCCCATTATGTTTGGACAAATGACTTCTCAACCAGAGGTTAATATTATCTTAATTTTCTTTCCCAAATAGGCCAACTTGGAGTATGTTCTCCAGCCCAGAAGAGCTTTTGAGTTGTATCTGGAAGAACATTAGCTGGGTGTTAGGAAATCAGATTCTAGCCCCAGTTGTCCTTGATTTGTGCTCACCTTCCTTTCAGGACCTTAGTGCTCTCACCTGCAAATTGAATAAGTTAAACTGAGGACTCTCAAAACTTTCTTCTGGCATTAGTAAGCTGATTCTACAGTTTAACTGAGATTTGGAAATGAATTCCTGACCTTTGCTTCAAAAGTCCCTGGTACTGGAGTGAGTCAATTCTCTGAGCAATCCTTGCAGAGAATCTGCTGCAAAAATAACTGAAGCAAGCTTGGATGTGAGTTCTTCCAGGACAGGATCCTTCCTCTACAATTAACATTTTCTTTTTCAACAAAGTTAGTCTTTCTTCTTCTTCTTCTTTTTTTTTTTTTTTTTTTTTACGTAAGTGCCAAAAGGATAAACTCAAGTTCAGGGATGTCCTGATCTGACTTTGGAGAATCCCATTATCATTTCCACTTTCCCTCTTTCTTAGGAAACTCTAATTTAAATTTTAAAAGTACATTTAAATCACAGATATCTGATTTCATTTACTTTTTATATTTTTAGTATCCTTTTTTTATCTTCCCTTGTGGCTCAGCTGGCAAAGAATCCACCTGTAATGCGAAAGACCTGGGTTTGATCCCTGGGTTGGGAAGATACCCTGGAGAAGGGAAAGGCTACCCACTTCAGTATTCTGGCCTAGAGAATTCAGTGGACTGTATAGTCCATGGGCTCACGAAGAGTCGGACACGACTGAGTGACTTTCATTTTTCAGTATTAGCCAGAGTTTTTTCTTTAAGGGTTCTTTTAGATCCCCTCTCTGAAGGAGGAGTCCCTCATGGGATGCAACATTGCCTGCCCTCTGCTCTCAATTTGACAACAGGCCCTTTAAATCTGTCATGCTTGTTACTGGGTCTGCCTCACTCCTAAAACCTGACTTTACCCCTTAGGACTTGCCCCTCCAGAGATCCTGGATACGTCTAGAGAGAGTTCCCTAAGATCCTGGTGTAGGAATCAGAAATGCAAACAAATTAACCCCCTGCTGTGCTCAAGTTTCTCAAATTCCTATCATCCCCCACCCTGCCCTCTCTTTGTGTCATCCTTAGTTAAATTGTCCAAAAAGTTATCCAGAGTCCCAAGTTTTCCAAATGATTCATTTCTCCTCAGAAAGCAACAAAAATTCCTTCAGGGAAGTCTGGAGTAACTCAGTTGCATAAGTTTCCAGTTCAGTGTCTTTAGGGGTTTTTTTAAAGCAAAGGGGAAATGGAGTGCCTCCAACTACTGAAGTCTCCAGCTAGGAGGTCAGCTGGAGGCCCTTTCAGTCCTGCACTGCACAAGCCCTCTGGGACACCACCCCTTGTGGAGCTACAAGAAACAGGCATGAGATTTCAAGGCTCCCATAGCTCTCACCTCCTTCTTGTAGAAGGGTATCTGGCCCCTGCATCCCATTCTGCTCTGGCTCCAGACGCTGAGGCTCTCCCTGGGTGGTCCAAACACAGATCCTCAACAGTGCCACCGCCCAGTCCTTTGAGGTCCCGCACCCATACTTGTAAGATTTTCTTTCTTAGGCTGTTTGCTGGATATTTATTTTATCATTCTCTATGCTTCTTTATATATCTTGATCACTTAGTGATATCTACAAGATTTCAGAGGATTGGTTTTATTTTGTCACTTCCTTGGTTAGTGCGGGCTTCCCAAGTGGTGCTAGTGGAAAAGAACCTGTCTGTCAATGCAGGAGACATAAAAGACATGAATTTGATCCCTGGGTTGCAAAGATCCGTTGGAGGAGGGCATGGCAACCCACTCCAGTGTTCTTGCCTGGAGACTCACATGGACAGAGGAGCTGGGGGGTGGGGGGCGGGGGGAGCTACAGATCATAGGGTCGTGTGGAGTCAGACACGACTGAAGCAACTTAGCATGCACAGGTTAGTTAATTGGAACATTGCTTCTATGAAGAGATATTATTTCTTATGAGTTTTTTTTCTAATGTACTACTTTAGGAATTATTTACATACTCAAATAATTAGCAAGAATCTTGAGTCAAATAAAAAAGGTGAAATTTTTGTCTTAAATTTCACCTTAAAGAAATTAAGCTTAATGCATACAAGTTTTTAATAAACTTTTAGAAAGCTCCCTTGTGCTGTTTTCAATAGACACTTATTCCATGCTGTATTTGGCTGGTCTTGCATTAAGAGACTCAGAGTGTACAAGTTAAAACAACGTGTCCCGTGCCATTTAAGTACATCACAATCAGATAAGGAAGTAAATTCACACACTAAAGTCTAACATTCTTGCTGGAAGAAAAAAATGGAGTGAATAATACATTCATCAAATGTTAAAAGCTATGATTCTGGAAACTGAGGGGAGAGATGATGAACTTCTTAATACTACACCTATATCAGGGCAATATAGTCGACAGGACTGACTTCTGAAACTTTTCATCACATACAAAATAATTAGAAAAACTGGATACTACAAACCCAAATTAATTTTGAAAATACTTAACTGAACTTGAAATTAAGAACGAGAGATACCTAGGTAGAAGAAAGAATAGAATCTTCAAAATCAGTGTAGTAAGCAAGAGCTAAACCCAGTGACCCATGGAGGAGACAGAATGAAGTAAACCCCTATGTGGACTGTGGTTTTAAAACACATCAGGGTTTTAGACTTGAGTGCAAAGTCCCAGAGAAAACTGACACTTAGAACCGGGCCCTTTCACACATCTGAGAGCCAGTCTATAAAATGAAAAGTAAAATACCCTGCCCACTATGCCAGTGAGGCAGTAAAGAAGCAAAAGGGAGGGAAAAAAGAAACAAAAGCCTGCCGCTAAACCTTAATGTGTCGTATGAATTTGCATTATCTTGTCTATGTGGAAAACCCCAACTAATAAATTCTATAAACACTGAAACCCATGTGGCCTTGGCAAAGTCAAATGTGCTCCTGAACCACAGGGAACCCACAAAGTAGTATACTTCATTCTTGTGGAAACAACTCAACTGAAGAAGAGTTCCTAGTAAAAATGTGCAACCCACTAGAGGAGACTAAGAGCTAGGGATGAATGTGGTGGGAGAGAGAAAGAGGGCAAGATACAAAAAGAAAGAGAGAGAGAGAGTAACGAACTAGAGAAATCCCATTGAAAGAAATACAGATAATAGAAAAATGTGAGCATGTCTTAAGAATATTCACTATGTTCAAAGAGAAGGAATAGAAATTATATTGCAAGAATAACACATAGTAAAGGGGATCAGTTCAGTTCAGTTCAGTTGCTCAGTAATGTCCGACTCTTTGTGACCCCATGAATCGCAGCCACCAGGCTTCCCTGTCCATAACCATCTCCCGGAGTTCACTTAAACTCACATCCATCGAGTCGGTCATGCCATCCAGCCACCTCATCCTCTGTCCTCCCCTTTTCCTCCTGCCCCCAATCCCTCCCAGCATCAGAGTCTTTTCCAATGAGTCAGCTCTTCACATATGGTGGCCAAAGTACTGGAGTTTCAGCTTTAGCATCAGTCCTTCCAAAGAACACCCAGGACTGATCTTAAGAATGGACTGGTTGAATCTCCTTGCAGTCCAAGGGACTCTCAAGAGTCTTCTCCAATACCACAGTTCAAAAGCATCAATTCTTCAGTTCTCTGCTTTCTTCACAGTCCAACTCTCACATCCATACATGACCACTGGAAAAACCGTAGCCTTGACTAGATGGACCTTTGTTGGCAAAGTAATGTCTCTGCTTTTGAATATGCTGTCTAGGTTGGTCATAACTTTTCTTCCAAGGAGTAAGCATCTTTTAACTTCATGGCTGCAGTCACCATCTGCAGTGATTTTGGAGCCCCCCAAAATAAAGTCTGACACTGTTTCCACTGTTTCCCCATCTATTTCTCATGAAGTGATGGGACCAGATGCCATGATCTTCGTTTTCTGAATGTAGACATCAGTCGTGTTTAAAAAGAGCAAAACAGAAATTCTAAAAATTAAAAATACAATAATTCTCACTTTCATATATGGCCAGAGAGAATACCCAGAACCAGATTTGCCCTGATTTATAGGCAAGTAAGTTGATACCTGACCTGCCTCTTGAGAAACCTATATGCAGGTCAGGAAGCAACAGTTAGAACTAAACATGGAACAACAGACTGGTTCCAAATAGGAAAAGGAGTACATCAAGGCTATATATTGACACCCTGCTTATTTAACTTCTATGCAGAGTATATCATGAGACACGCTGGGCTGGATGAAGCACAAGCTGGAATCAAGATCGTCAGGAGAAATATCAGTCACCTCAGATATGCAGATGACACCACCCTTATGGTAAAAAGTGAAGAGGAACTAAAAAGCCTCTTTTTAAAAATTTTTTATTTTTACTTTATTTTACTTTACAACACTGTACTGGTTTTGCCATACATTGATGTGAATCCACCATGGGTGTACATGAGTTCCCAAACATGAAGCCCCCTTCCCACCTCCCACCCCATATCATCTCTCTGGATCATCCCCATGCACCAGCCCCAATCTTGATGAAAGTGAAAAGAGGAGAGTGAAAAAGTTGGCTTAAAGCTCAACATTCAGAAAATGAAGATCATGGCATCTGGTCCCGTCACTGTGTGGGAAATAGATGGGGAAACAGTAGAAACAGTGTCAGACTTTATCTTTTGGGGCTCCAAAATCACTGCAAATGGTGACTGCAGCCATGAAATTAAAAGATGCTTACTCCTTGGAAGAAAAGTTATTGCCAACCTAGATAGCATATTCAAAAGCAGAGACATTACTTTGCCAGCTAAGGTCCGTCTAGTTAAGGCTATGGTTTTTCCAGTGGTCATGTATGGATGTGAGAGTTGGGCTGTGAAGAAAGCTGAGTGCTGAAGAATTGATGCTTTTGAACTGTGGTGTTGGAGAAGACTCTTGAGAGTCCCTTGGACTGCAAGGAGCTCCAGCCAGTCCATTCTAAAGGAGATCAGCCCTGGGATTTCTTTGGCAGGACTGATGCTAAAGCTGAAACTCCAGTACTTTGGCCACCTCATGCGAAGAGTTGACTCATTGGAAAAGACTCTGATGCTGGGAGGGACTGGGGGCAGGAGGCAGAGGGGACGACAGAGGATGGGATGGCTGGATGGCATCACTGACTCGAAGGATGTGAGTTTGGGTGAACTCCGGGAGATGGTGATGGACAGGGAGGCCTGGCATGCTGTGATTCATGGGGTCACAAAGAGTCGGCCATGACTGAGTGACTGAACTGAACTGAACTGAACTGAACTGTAGTTGATAAAATATAGAGAATAATTGTTTTTATATTTAATATCAGCCTGAGAAAAGGGAAACAAATTAGCTAATCCCTACAATTGCTCTAGCTTCTATGTGATGACATATTTTGGATCACAACAGAGAGAGGAAATGTCCAAGCAGACACAGTCAGCTCAAAGAATTTAAGGGAGGAAATCAATGTCCAGGGAGGCTGAAGTAGCAGGAGTTTCCTGGAAAGAGTGGAGAGAGCTACACATAGAAAGAGTTCCGTAAATTCACCTGAGGGTCACCTTGCATCAGACATTGTAGAAGCAGCAGCATAGGATTGTGATCCTTGAAAGAAGGGAAACAGACAAGTTGAGCTTCACTGCAGGAACAGCTTGCTACCTGGAGATGGCTACCAAGCTACCATACTGGAAGACAGCAGTCTCACTGGGTTGACAGGCAGAGACTGGAGGTGGTATTGGCAAGACAACTAATATTTTGCAGGGTTGAGTGTCAGACAGAAAAGGAGCTGTATAGAAATCTACAGAGGGGTACTCTCAAGTATTGGGCTGAGTGCTAGCTATATATGTATAACAGATTACTGAAGTCAGGGAAAAAATGCCAGAAAGACAAAGACAGAATATTCTTGAAGCTCAAAAGGCTGGAGATAATTTTTGTTCTCACTGAAAAGACCTCAACACATGGGCCATCAGTTAGAAACCCGAAAGGATATTATTGTCTTATCACTGAGGCCAAATTACTTGAGTAAAGGGTATTTTGAATCAAGTTAATAAACCTTAGGAATGGTGGGGGGGGGCACATTTAATGATTCTCTTTAGGATTTTTTTAATTGACACAAAATTTACCACTGTAACCACATTTAAACGTACAATTCAGTGGCATTTTACACGTACATTCACCATATTATGTGACTGTTACCAGATTCAGGTTCAGCCGCTTGCCTCTCAAAAGCAAATAATCAAGGGGCAAAAACTGGTAGAAAGGGAAGTTACTTCATTCAGAAAAGCTGGCAATGTAGAGAGAAAGTGGACTCATGTCCCAAGATCAACTCCAGAGATTCTTCTCAGTCATGACAGTTTCTAAAGGGAAAAAAAGGGGAAGAATCTGAGTGAAGCATCAATGCAGGAGGTGAAGGTCTACATCATTTTCCATTGCATGCAGGTGGGCTGACTCCTCATGATCTTTCTTCAGATGTTGTCTCATCTGAGTTTCTGTCTGAAGAATTGCTAAGGGAGCTTCTGAAGGTGGAGACAATTACTTAATTCTTCATTACTACTACTTTTTATTTAAGGAAATAATCAACATTAGGAAAGATATTGTGTGCATTTAGTAGACCACACAATCAGGAGATAAGTTAGGTTACCTTGTGATCTCAATTTTTTAAAAAACCATTAACAATTGTTGTTGGAGTATAGTTGATTTAGAATGTTTAGTGCCTGCTATACAGCAAAGTGAATCAGTTATATATATATACATATATGTATAATATAAAGTGAATCAGTTATATATATATACATATATGTATAATATAAAGTGAATCAGTTATATATTTTATATATGTATTCACTTTTTGAAAGATTCTTTTCCGATATAGGTCATGGATGAAGCACAAACTGGAGTTAAGATTGTGGGAAGAAATATCAATAATCTCAGATATGCAGATGACACCACCCTAATGGCAGCAAGTGAAGAAGAACTAAATAGCATCTTCATGAAGATGAAAAGAGGAGAGTAAAAAAAACTGGCTTAAAACTTAACATTCAAAAAACTAAGATCGTGGCATCTGGTCCCATCACTTCATGGCAAATAGATGCGGAAACAGTGAAAACAGTGAAAGACTTTATTTTATTGGGCTCCAAAATCACTGAAGATGGCGACTGCTGCCATGAAATTTAAAGACACTTCCTCATTGGAAGAAAAGCTAAGACCAACCTAGACAGCATATTAAAAAGCAGAGATACTACTTTGCTGACAAAGGTCTGTGTAGTCAAAGCTATGGCTCTTCCAGTAGTCCTATATGGATATGAGAGTTGGACCATAAAGAAGGCCGACACTGAAGAGCTGATGCTTTTGAACTGTGGTGTTGGAGAAGACTCTTGAGAATCCCTTAGGCTGCACGGAGATCAAACCAGGCAATCCTAAAGGAAATCAATCCTAAATATTCACTGGAAGGACTGATGCTGAAGCTGAAGCTCTGATACTTTCGCCACCTGATGCATAGAGCCTATTCAATATGGGTTCTATTCGTTATGGGAATAGAGCTGGGAAAGATTGAAGGCAGGGGAAAAGGATGACAGAGGGGGAGATGGTTGGATGGCACCACTGACTCAATAGACATGAGTTTGATCAAGCTTCAGGAGATGGTGAAGGACAGGGATGCCTGGTGTGCTGCAGTCCATGGGGTCACAAGAGTTGGACATGGCTGAGTGACTGAACAACAACAACAACAATAACAACAACAACAGCCTCAACAGATTATTTAGTAAAGTTCCCTGTGCTATACTATAGGTCCTTATTAACCATCTACTTTATATATAATACTGTGTACCTGTCAGTCTCAGTTTTATAACTAAGTTATAAGTGAAACAGAAATGCAGGATGTCAACATGGGTCTGTATCATCTCTTTGCTGACATTTTAAATTGTCCAGTTACATACAGGAGCAGATCAAGCTACAGATATTTTGATGCCTACAAATATATAGATTGTTATGAGCAATAAGCTTAGCATCATTATCTTGAGGCTAGTTCCTGGAATTGTGCTAGCCATAAATGGCATAGATGGAGCAATGTATGTCATAGCTAGAGTCTGGTCATCATGCAGTTAGTCTTTTTCATCTGGTGGGAGTTATAGTATCTGTAAAACTACTCAAGAATATGCAGAGTCTGTGACCCTGTCGTCCTAATCATTAACTACGAAGCTTGCTCTTTTGTGACTTTGGGAGACCTGGGAGACTTCATCTTTTCTACAACGAAAGACAGAGGGCATAGAGGGGTCTTTTTACTTGGGAAAGGGGCTGTAGGTTTCTGCTGGGTTATGCAGCTATCATCACCATCCACTTTTTGAAATTATTCATCATTCCAGACTGAAGCTCTGTATCCATTATAACTTCCTGTTCTCCCTTCCCTTTAGGCCTTGGTAATCCTTATTCTACATTCTGTCTCTGTGCAGCTGTCTATTTTAGGTACATTATATAAGTGGAATCATACAGTATTTGCCCTTTCATGTCTACTTATTTCACTTACATAATGTCTTCAAGCTTCATCCATTGCAGCTTGCCAGAATTCCATTCTATTTTATTGGCTGAATAATATTCTATTTCATGTATATCAGTTCAGTCACTCAGTTGCATCCGACTCTTTGCGACCCCATGAACTGCAGCACGCCAGTCCTCCCTGTCCATCACCAACTCCTGGAGTTTACCCAAACTCACATCCATCGAGTCGATGAGGCCATCCAGCCATCTCATCCTCTGTCGTCCCCTTTTCCTCCTGCCTCCAATCCCTTCCAGCATCAGAGTCTTTTCCAATGAATCAGCTCTCCACGTGAGGTGGCCAAAGTACTGGAGTTTTAGCTTTAGCATCATTCCTTTCAAAGAACACCCACAGGATTGATCTCCTTTATTTATTTATTTAAAAAAAAAGAAATTTATTTTATGTTAATTGGAGGCTACTTACTTTACAATATTGTATTAGTTTTGCCATACATCAACATGAATCTGCCACGGGTGTACACGTGTTCCTAGAGTGGACTGGTTGGATCTCCTTGCAGTCCAAGGGACTCTCAAGAGTCTTCTCCAACACCACAGTTCAAAAGTATCAATTCTTCGGCACTCAGCTTTCTTCACAGTCCAACTCTCACATCCATACATGACCACTGGGAAAACCATAGCCTTGACTAGACGGACCTTTGTTGGCAAAGTAATGTCTCTGCTTTTGAATATAATATCTAGATTGGTCATAACTTTTCTTCCAAGGAGTAAGCGTCTCTTAATTTCATGGCTGCAGTCACCATCTGCAGTGATTTTGGAGCCCCAAAAAATAAAGTCTGACACTGTTTCCCTTGTTTCCTCATCTATTTAAAAGTTTTTACTTTGTATTATGATATAGCTGATTAACAATGTTGTGATAGTTTCAGGGAAACAGCGAAGGGACTCAACCATACATATATGTGTATCCATTCTCCCCCAAACCCCCCTCCCACCCAGGCTGCCACATAATATTGAGCAGAGTTCGATGTGTTTATACAGTAGGTCCTCGTTGGTCATCCATTTTAAATATAGCAGTGTGTACATATCTATCCTGAATTCCCTAATGATCCCAGACTGTTTTTAAAAGATTCCATTTTCTGTTAATGGATATTTGGATTATTTCCACATTTTGGCTATTGTGAATAAGGCTGCAATAAGCATTGGTGTACAAGTGTATGTTGGAGTCTCTGTTTTGAAATTTTTGGGTGTGTCCCTAGAAGTAGAATTTCTAAATCATATGATAATTCTATGTTTACTTTTTTGAGGAACTGCCAAATTGTTTTCCACAGGGGCTGTTCTATTTTTCATCCTTGTCAGCAATGCATAAGGGTTCTGTTTTCTTCATGTTCTTTAAAAAAAATTACTTAAGTCAATTCAGTTTTTAAATATTTCCAGCCAGTAGGTTGAAAATTCCTCTTCATTTCTTCTTGTGCCCCCTTACCCACCCCAGGGATGTATTGAGGTCCAAGGAACAAGGTGTTAGGATTTGGGCTCTAAAGTCACTGAAATGTTATTTGCTAGTGACTGAATGCTTCAGAATTGGAAGCTTTCTGTTGCTTCCACTACCTTTGAGACATGGGGCATTCTTGGAAAGCAGGGAATCCCAGAGTCTCTAAGTTCAGTTCTTACATGTAGCATACAGACATTTCCTCTGAGGTCATGCAAGACCCCCATATTATCAGAAAGCCCATCCTGGTGCTTGGTACTCTACAACACTCAGACCACTCGTTCAGTCTCTAGAAACCATTTTGCTCTCTGGGGGCAAGTTTCATCTCCTCCTGTTGTTTCTTCCAAATCTCCAGTTTCTCTTAAAAATTTTGCAAACCTGTCCACCTTCAAAACGCCAGAAGTCTTGTGTGCAACTTCTGTTTTCCTGCCAACCACATACTTTCCCAGAAACAAGGAAGTTTGAAGTCATAGTCAGTTACCTGATCAATTCAATAAGGGAAGGAAATAGGGAGATTTGGTGGGGGGATTATTAATATTTTTAGGTATTATCCAGACAAATAAACATTACAAGTTAAAATTTATGCATATTTTGGAGAAAATTTGGAAATACAGTAAATAGAAAGAAAAAATAGAAATTATTTATAATCATAGCACCTAAAGTTAACATTTTGAAAACTAATCTTCCAATTTTTCTCTAAACACAGAAATGTACTTTACAACTTTAAGTTCATACTATATATTTTATCTTTCAATATGCTAATCACCATTTCTCAAATAACTAGATAAATATGTTAAACTAATTTTTCATATGATTTCCAAAAATCTAGTGTCTGCTCTACTAGTTCTGGGGTTTCTGAATGACAGAGAACCTGCTTCTGGTTATTTATTTTTCACTTGCTATTTCTGGTTTTATCTAAACACTACGTGTTGTCCAATATAATAATCACTGTCCATATGTGGTTACCTACATTTAAATTAGTTAAATTAACATAACCTGAGAATTTAGTTCCCCAGTCACATTAGCCACGTTGCAAATACTCAGCAAGCACATGTGGCTACTGGCTCTCATATTAGAACAGACAGACCTAGAGCACTGTATCACTGCAGAATGTTTTATTGGGCAGCACTCCTGAGGATCAATGAAACTCATCTAACTCTTCCCTTGCAACTGCTACCATTTCCTCTCGTCACTTAGCTCCCACTGCCACATTCCCCTGAACACAAAAAGCACATTGCTGCTAGATTTCTAGATGTTAAAAAAAAAAAAAAAAAAGGTATAGTTATAAACGTTTAGCAATAGCAGAGGCTTCTTTGGCGGCTCAGAGGTAAAGTATCTTCCTTCAGTGTAGGGGACTTGAGTACAGTCCCTGGGTCTGTAAAGTCCTCTGGAGAAGGAAACGGCAACCCACTTAAGTATTCTTGCCTGGGAAATCCCATGAATAGAGGAGCTTGCTGGGCTACAGTCCATGGGATTGCAAAAGCCAGATACAACTTAGTGACTAAACCATCACCATCAGTAATAACAGGAATTATTGCAAAAAAATAGGAAATGACTTAAAACCAAAAAATGGGTGTCAGTGTTGCTCAAGTTCACTAACCTGCAGGCCCAGTGTATAAATCCAGCCAACTAGTTAACCAACCAACTAGTTAGTCAGTTCTGCAACTGATGGGTAAAGCATCATTATCTTTTTGTCCAAATGTTATCTTGTCTTGAATACTTATTATTCTCTTGAGTATTATTGAGTATTATTTTGAGTTTTGAGTATAGGTTTTGAATATTATTTATTCTCTTCTAATGAAAAACTGTGTATATAAATAATATATTTTGTAAAGTTAAAAATTAGTATCAAGTATTCTTATGAAATTAGATGCCCATTTTTATTACAAGAGCAACTATTCCTTAGTCCCTGGCCTGCAGTTATAGTGTTGACTTTCTTTTTGCTCTTCCCTGAGAGGTAGTTACAGAACATTTTTTGCAGTGTTAACTAACCTTTCTATCTTTTGGGCTGTCAATGAATGCATAAACTTAAAACCCCTGTTACATTAATATGCTATGGAATTAGGCTCCTAATTGTCTAAATATCCCCATATATGGACTGGCCCATGGTCTTCTCTTATAGAACCAGAGAATCTCCTTCATAAACCTTTCCTAAACAAAAGAGCTTTTTTCCCCTAAGAAGAATTTCGCCATTCTTCTAAAATGCTGAAGAAATTTGTTTTTATAATTGACAGTTCTTTTCTTTCTGCTTCATGCTGCTTGTTTCACTTCTCAATATTTCATAAGTACTGTCATAATTATTTTTGGTGAAAGTCTATAATAGTTCTTGGCTATATCCTTTACTTAACTATCTCTTGATGTTGTATATTCAGGATAATTCTCCAAGCTAGATTTTTAGGAGTAGAATCATTTGACCTAGAATAATTTAGCAAATATTCAGTATTCTTCCACTGTAGATGAGTTTACAGCCCTGTGCTTCACCCAAGCTACTAGCTTTGGTCAATGAAACTTCAGTACATTTGACAGAAGTAGAAATCTTAAATGCACTTCTGCTGTTTGGATTGTCCTCTGGCACTTCAATAATCTGTCATGAAAAGAGCATATTCTGTGTAGCTACTGATATTCAGACTTGACCCTAGCGTAAAAACATGGGAGTATGGCTGAATCCAACCCATAGCCTAGAACCAAGCTCAGTTGACTCCTTCTAAAGCAGAGTCACCAGCTGAACTCATCCTAGATCAACCAACCTGCAATCTACCTGAAGAAGCATGACCCTGGGAAAAAAGTACTTGTTAAAATGATAATGAAAAAAAAAATGGAGGAAAAAAAAAAAAAGATGTGTTCAATGCTCTCTCTACAGTCTCAATTCAAGGTTAGTACAGGAACATGAAGAAAAAATTTGGATGTCATGAAAGTAATTCATCTTTTATAGCCAGAGTCAAAATTTCTGAAAAACAAACCTATAGTCAAATTCTAAGTGTAGATGAGTTACAGAGTAATAAGAAATATTTATCTTGAAGAAGTTTTAATGAACTTCCCAGAGAAATGCATATTGATGCTAATCAAGACCTACCTCTACCAGCTCTCATTTCTTCTAGATCTATAACCATTTTTAACTTCTATCAGTTGTCATGGCTTGGGTACATATGTGACCTGGGAGGAGGTACCATATGCATGAAAACAATTTCAGGCTTTTTCTAATTTATATCCATAGTGAGTATAAATTAGAAAATGGGAGTGAGTCCTAATACTGTTGGATCAGGGTGAAAGAAATATAAGATAAGGTAATATTTTACCAGATTTCACAATAAGAAGAAATGCTGATTTTGATGTATTTGCTTAGGGAACTGGGAGTGACTCTAACATGTTGGTTGACTTAAACCTGGACCCCAAAGTGGTCCATTCTGGATAAAATTGAAATGCCAGAATTTCCTTGGTATATTGTAGAGGAGGGTGTATAAATATAAGAAAATTTCTGCATCTAGTAAAGACAAAGGAATAGGAATGAGATTTACTCTTCCATCTGTAACAATGTTTAAAATATATAAAATAGTCATTTGGAAGATATTGGCTATGACAGAACAAAGAACAGTGATCCCTGTGAGGTGGAATGCAATAAACTCCATGAGTTGAGAAGATAATATTGAGTCCTGGTAGACCAGGACAGAGATGAAGAAGAGAGAGATTAACAAAATGAGAACTCTAGAGATCTGTAGAGGATCTGCTTGAGTGTTCAGCTGAATAACAATTAATGTGAGAAAAATTTCTGTGGCCAAGGAAGGAGTCACTCCCTAAATTAGTTGTAACAAGGCCTGCTGCTCACAAAAGGTCAGGGACAATGTCTGTCCTCAGAAACTTGACTGGAAAATCCTCAAAATTCATGGGGTATTATGTAGAATACCAAGTGTTTTTAGCCCTGAATTCAGCACTGCTCTGGTCTCATCCTAAGAAAAAAAAAAAAATCTTAAAAATAAGATGCAATAAAATCAGATGGTTTTTAGGTAAGTAAATTGCACCTAAAACAAAGCTCAAGAATATATAGAAGTACAAAAATACCCATCATTCAACAAGGTAAAATTCATAATTTCTAACATCCAATAAAAAATTACCAGCTATGTAAAAAGCAAGAAAAACAGTCCGAATTGAGGAAACAAATCAATCAATTGAACATACACAGAATTAATGCAGATGTTAGAATGAGCAGGCAAGGACAGTAAAACAGTTATTATAGCCATATTTCATATGTATTAAAAGATAAACCAAAGCATGAAAGGTATTTTTTAAAAGATCAAAGTTGAAATTCTACAGGTGAAAATGAATATCTAAAATGAAATATATAGTGGATAAGATTAACAGATTAGACATTGCAGAAGTGATTAGTAAATATGAAGACAGCATTAAACTATCCAAATGAAATAAAGGAAAAACAAAAAAGGGGAGTATGTTTGAGCTGTGGGATAACTTCAAGTGGCCTAATATACATGCAACTTGAGTTCTTAAAGAGGAGAAAATAAGAGAAGAGAAAAAATTATTGGAAGAATGAATCATCAAAAATTTTACTAATTTGATGAAAAACATTATGCAGATAAATTCAGTGAATCCCAAGTACAAGAAATATGAGGAGAAAAGCTCCACCAAGGCCCATCATAATCAAATTGCTCAAAACTAATTATAAAGAGAAAATCTTAAAAGTAGTCAGAGACAAAGACCCTATGTACAGAGAAGTCATAGTAAAGATAATAGCAGGTTCATTGTAATAGACAATACAAGCAAGGGTAAGATGCAGCAATGTCTTTAAAAACTGAAAGAAAAAACAATCTGGAATGCTATACCCAGTGAAAATATCTTTGAAAAATAAAGGCTTTTTAGACATACAAAAAATGCATAAGTCCATCATCATCAGACCCATACTGAGAGAAATGCAAAAGGAACATTTTCAGGCAGAAGGAAAATATTGAATGGAAATATTGACCTACACAAAGGAATAAAGAGTACCAGACTGGTAATTACCTTTGTAAATATGTAAGTTTTTATTATTCAAACATTAAGGGGTATTGGAATTCTGAAATGGATTATGTACAAGCTATTAATATTTCACATAATATATCCCATGGGAAAATCCAGAGGATGGTACCTTCCCAAAAGCTAGAGAAATACATTGGTGGGAGAAATTTCAAGATTCTTTAAGTCCTCTGCACTATATTTTCTTTGAGGGCCAGAGATTCTGACATGTTTCAATGGTAGGAAAAATGGCAGGAAATTCTGACATTTTTCAATGGTAGATTTCTGAAATGCCTCTTTGAATTCAGTGGGAATAATTGAATCCTGTAGTGGTTGTAAGGGTCAAGTAATATCACTTATTCAACAGAGACTAGATAGCTATTATAATTAAAACCAATGTCAAAGCAGTAATAAGAAAGTATTGACCCACAGATGTCCTAGGCTTTGACTAATGGATTAAAGTTGTCCTTTTGACTGACACAGGTGAATGATAACTGGAGCTTTGAACTAAGGTCCATACCAAAGCAAGCTCATGTGGTCCCTGGACACATTTAAAAGACATTTTCCAATTTTTGAATGCATGGTTGAAATATACATACTCAACAACTGGCAGAGCCCAAATACTGTTCCTTTAATTGGCATAGTGAGAGTTATTCTGATAGGAAAGCCAGAGAAGATGGCTAGTGGAAACCCTTTGAACTTCTACTATTACCAAAAAAGTGAACCAAAAGCAATTTGTTTCCCTAAGAAATTGCAGAGCTTAGTGAACCATCGGAGACTTGAAAGAACTTGAGATTATGATTTGTACATCATCATTCAACTCACCTCTTTGGCCTATGAGGAGAAAAATGGTCATAAAATTATTAATATATAGGCTTATCATTAACTTAATGAGATGATGACTCCAGTTGATGGTGTCAACTGACACAGTCCATCCTATCTGCTATGTAGCTGTTGATTCAGAAAAATATTTTTCCTTTTATCTGTTTTACCACTAGAAGTAGTTTGTTTTCACCTGGAAGTGCCATCAATTCATCATTTCTGTTCTACCTATTATTATATCCACTCTCAATTTTTCTGTCTTAATTAGTCCGTAGTTCATCTTTCCATTCCAAAGAATATTATAGTCCTGTGGCATAACTTAAGAACAGAGAGAAAGCTAGGAGGATAGTGGTAGAAGGCAAAGCTCAGAAAATTGGCAAGGGCCAGACAATTCAGCTTCTTGTACATTAAGGATTTGAAAGATGTTAAAGATTTTTGTCTTTAGGTTGAAAACAATGGAAAGTCTTTAAACTTTTAAAAACTCAAGGGATTGGTAAAGATGGCAATATTTTAAAAAATTGTTATTTAAATAACAATAAGAAACATTCTATCTAAGAAGAACAACATGAGAATAGCCTTCTGAAGAGATCACTAGGTATATTGTCAAAAATGGATTAGAATGGTGAGGAACAAGAATTGAAGAGAAATTAATTAAGGAACTAGTACATTATTTCATGTTAGAGATGGTGGTAGCTTAGAATATGGTGCAAACGATATGGAAAATATGAATGGATATAAAAGAATAAAGAATAGATGGGTCTCAAAGATGATTAACTTTTGGAGTGTGACAAGAGTCCAGTATCGTGGGTGAATTTGAGAGTTTAAGTTATGCATCTGAGTGCATTGTGTAACTATTCAATGTGATTAGAAAGATTGGAGAGAGCAGTGAGTTTTAGAGGAAATCTGGTGTTTGACATATTGTGACTGAAGGATACACATGGAGATGTGAAACAAAATACATACTGTTTTAGAAGAGAGGTCTGAGCTAGATTTAGAATTGCTGAAGTTATATACATATACTTGGTAAATTATTTATTTGCCTATAAAAATGTAATAGAATGTGTAGAGAGACCAGGCTTCAGCCTTGAGAAATTTAAGCATCTAATTAACAAGCAGAGGAAGATGAATCTGCAGAAAAAAGGTTTAGTTATAGAAAGAATGACCAGACAGCTAGGTAGAAAACCAGTAGATGATACTATTCATGGAAACCATGGCACTGTTTCAAGAAGTAAAGTGAAGTTAACAATGCTAACGTGTACCAAGAGCTGGAAAGCGTCCATTGGCTTGGCAATATGGAAGGGACTGTTAACCCCAGAGGCCAAATTAGATTGAATATCAGTAAACGGTATTGAAACAAATAGGAATCTATAACTCTTTTAAGAGGTTATAACTTTGACTCTGAAAGTGAGGGGAAACATGGAGATGGAGGTGTTAGCTAGAATGGGGTCTGACTATAGAGGCAAAAATACACTTTAAAACATTTTTATGCATGTTTAAATGTCACTGGGAATGACACAATGTTAGGAATCACTTTAACATGCAGAAAAGAGGAATTATTTGGTAATGTAATGTTTATGAAAAATAAGGAAAGAGTAGAATCCAAGACCCATGTGAAAAGATTGATTTTAATTAGAAGTACAGACTGGAAAGAAGGAAAAGATGAGTGCAGATGGAGATTCATAGAATTGGTTAGTAGGAAATTGGGAGAATATATCTCTTATGGCTTACAAGTGAAGAAGGAAACAATCTCATCTGCTAAAAGTGATGTGAAAAAGCAAGAAAGAGGCAGTGTGTTTGGAAGGGTGAGGGTATAAAGAAGATACAAAATAATCATTGAAAAAGTAAATTAACAAGAAGAAAAAAATTGTAAGGTTGCTATGCAAGGTGGAAGACCCATTTGAAACTGGTTACACTGAATCCAAAAAACCATCACATCTACTTCTGCTTCATTACCTATGCTAAAGCCTTTGATTGTGTGGCTCACAACAAACTCTGGAATATTCTTAAAGAGATGGGAATTCCAGACCACCTTACCTGCCTCTGGAGAAACCTGTATGCAGGACAAGAAGCAGCAGTTAGAACTGACATGGAACAACAGACTTGTTCAAAATTGGGAAAGTAGTATAACAAGGCTGTATATTGTCACTCTGCTTATTTAACTTATATGCAGAGTACATCATATAAAATGCTGGACTGGATGACTCACAGGCTGGAATCAAAATTGCTGGGATAAATATCAACAACCTCAGGGATGCATATGATACCACTTTAATGGCAGAAAGTGAAGGGGAATTAAAAAGCTTCTTGAGGAAGGTGAAAGGAGAATGGAAAAGCTGGCTTAAAACTCAAAATTGAAAAATTCAAAATTTGAAAAACTTAAAATTCAAAAAATGAAGCTCATGACATCTGATCTCATCACTTCTTGGCAAATAGATGAGGGGAAATGTGGAAACAGTGTCAGGTTTCATATTCTTGGGCTCTGAAATCACTGTGACCAGTGACTGCAGCCACAAAATTAAAAGACTCTTGCTCCTTGGAAAGAAAGCAATGACAAACCTAGAGAGTTTGAGACATGACTTTGCTGACAAAGGATCATATTGTCAAAGCATTGGTTTTTCAGGTAGTTATGTATGGATGTGACAGTTGGATCATAAAGAAGGCTGCGTCAAAGAATTGATGCTTTTGAACTATGGTGCTGGAGAAGACTCTTGAGAGTCCCTTGGACAGCAAAGAGATCACACTAGTCAATCCTAAAGGAAATCAACCCTGAATATTCATTGGAAGGACTGATGCTAAAGCTGAAGCTCCAATACTGGCCACCTAATGCAGGGAGTTGACTCATTGGAAAAAATACTGATGCTGGGAAAGATTGAGGGCAAGAGAAAAAGGGGACAACAAAGGATGAGATGGTAAGATGGCATCACTGACTCAATGGGCATGAGTTTGAACAAACTCAGGGAGATAATGAAGGACAGGGAAGCCTGGTGTGCTATACAGTCCATGGGATTACAAAGAGTTGGACACAACATAGCGACTGAACAGCAACTCTGGATTTGTCTGCCATTGCAATGTGCAGTTGAAAAAGTATGTGCAGAGAAAGAGGAATATAGGGCAGATTCAGATTTGGGGCTTTCTAAACACTTACAAGAAAGCAAAGAGGCAAAGGAGCATTTGTTATTGGCAGGACTGCTATTGAATTTGAGCTCTATAGCCTCTAGATTAATTAAGGAACTGAAGAAAGAGTGGGCAGGTGGATTAGGAGGAAAGAGAAGCACAACAGAAAGTCCTGTGCAGTCAATCAAAGGTCAAGAATGAGTGGTTAAGTAAGTAAGCTGAACGTAAAGGAAATTATAGACAGAGAACAGGATGTTTGAATTAGTAATTTTGTGTGCAGTGTTGTGGTGTAATATTATGATGTAACAGAGTCTGGGGTGTTACCAAGGAAGTAATTTGTTGGGGAGAATCTACTTTAAACCATGCTAAATTTTAATTTCACTCTTCAAAGTTAATATATTGACAATTATCACTTTTAACCCTGACACTTGGCATTTATATTATAAAAAAATAATAAATCCACTAGGGATAGCTTTGCATGTTCAGTCTCTGAATTCATTCTCACAGACTTCATTTACATGTGTTCATCTGCTGGCAACTGTAAAGTTTTATATTTAGAGGGCACACTTCCTCTCAATGGCATTCAAATTTCTCTTACCCATTAGCCAGAGTTTCCTAAGTCTGCGGTTTCACAACCTTGGTTGATCATCAGAATCACCTGTGGAGTTTTTTTAATTCATAAATTCCCACCTGCCCAGGGTTAACCACACTCAGTAGTTCTCAGGTGGGGCGTGGGAAATCTGTATATTAAACAAAAGCTACCCAAGTAATTCTGACAATTTGCTAGGGATGACAACCATTGCCCTGAGGGATGGGGGGAAATATCCTGCCTCTGACTTATCAGTTCCTCAATACAAACTTCTGGAGCTAGACATGTCAAGTAAAGCAGCTATAGTTCCACAGACTATAAACAAATGCAGCCAAAATTTACATTAGATGGAACTAATTTATGTATTTTTAAATAATGAAAATATTGCCATTCTGTTATTTTGCCTTCTTATTGTCCTTAATTAAGAAAGGAGAAGAGTCTCACAATTTCTCTATTATATGAATAATACCTAGAGAATAATATTATTGTAACATTACTGTATAATAGCTGTGAGATAGACTTTACTGTAAAATGGTACAGTTTTTTAATATCTATTTCAACATTTTCTTTTAAAAAATATTCTCCTCCATATCTGATCTTTGGAGACTGAAAAAAGAGAGAGGACTTGGAAAGCTATTGTAGAAAACTACATTAGAGATGATGGTGGCAGAAACTACAAAAATAGTAAAAGGAATCCAAAGAAGAGAAAAAGTTGAAAGTGATTTATTAGACAAGATAGATACAATTTGGCATTAGGGATGGTACATTCAGATTTTTATTGGAGTTCTAAAACTAACTGTGCATGAGTTATATCTTTAAGTGCCACAAAGTAGAAATGTTTTTATTTTGGTTTAAAGATTGTACATTTGGCTTATTTCAAGTTATATGATTATTCCTAATACTAGCTTATTTTTTAACCAAAAACAATCAGAGACTTAAAACCAAGTTTCAAAGTTGCTGTTGTCACAAACACTGTTTAACTTAACAAGGACCAGAAAAAGAAGAATTGAGAAACAAGTGCACTGTACCTTGGTTCCTATTTCCTATGGGAAGTCTTAAAAGAATTGAAGATAAAACTCATGCGGGAAGGGAGGAAGTGAAATTAATTTTGTAAGTCAGTTTAACCAGAGAACATCTAGAATAAAATGGTAATAAGACTCACCAACTACAGGCAGAGGAAATCAAACCCTTTTAATGTTCACATGTAAGGAAATAGAATTCATTGACTATGAAACACTACCGTGAACGTATGCATGGCCTACTAGTTTGTGCTCAAGTTAAACTCATTTTATTTTTACCTTAATCCTTACAAAATAATTATTTCTTGCAGTTGATAGCTCACCCTAAATGGAAACCTGACTTTGGCTCAATAGATGACTTGGAAGAATTATTTATGGCTTGTGCATAAAATGTGTGATTGATATGTAGTAAGAATGAATAGGGGTTTCCCTGGTGGCTCAGTAGTAAAGAATCCATTTGCAATGCAGGAGCCACTGGAGACTCAGGTTCGATTTCTAGGTCAGGAAGACCCCCTGGAGGAGGGCATGGCAACCCACTCCAGAATTCTTGCCTGGAGAATCCCATGAACAGAGCCTGGGAGTCTAAGTCCACAGGGTCACAAGAGTCAGACATGACTGAAGTGACTTAGCACGGATGCACAAGAATGAATAAACAGAGCTAGTTGAAAGGATGAGGATCCAAAATAATATTGACTTGAACTGAAAAATTCAGTTCAAGTGAAACATGGAGAATACTGTAAATATAACTATAAATACTGTGTGCTCAATTAATTTTTAAAACATTCAAATGTATAAGGTCAGTATGGAAATTAACATGGCTTAAGAGCAGCCCGTGTTAGAACAACTTCAGGATTTAATTAACTCAATATTAGCCAATAATATGATTATATAGTCTAAACCACTACTGCTATCTTGGAACACATTAAATCAAGCACAGTGATCAGGAAAAGAGGAATGATAATTTCATTCTTTTCTTCACTGTTAATACTGAAAAATGTTGCAATCAGCTTTGCTTATTGTAATTTAGAAAGAGCATAAGCAAATCGGGTTGTATTCAAATGTGGATGAAGACAATGGTACAAAAACTTGAATCCATAATTAAAGTTAGCAAAAGAAGCAAAATACTTGGCCTATAGAAGAGAAAGATACAGCTGGTGTCAAATATGTGAAGGAGAATTATTATTATTTGTTTTTAATTAATTTATTTTAATTGGAGGCTAATTACTTTACAATATTGTGGTGGGTTTGCCATACATTGACATGAAACAGCTATAGAAGTACACGTGTCCCCATCTTGAACCCCCCCTCCCACCTCCCTCCCCATCCCATCCCTCTGGGTCATCCCAGTGCACCAGCCCTGAGCACCCTGTCTCATGCATCGAACCTGGACTGGCAATCTGTTTCACATATGATAATATACATGTTTCAATGCTATTCTCTCAGATCATCCCACTCCCTCCCAAAAAAAGAATTAGATTCATTCTGTGTAGTTCCAACTGATAAGACTCAGATAGGCCAATGGGTGAAAAGAGCAGGTAGGCAAATTTTGTCTACATGCCCAAGCAAGTATAAATGGTTTAACAAATTTTGGCTAACAGGGAACTAGTAAACCTCTTTGGGGATAATACTAACACAGAAAGTCTTGCATAAAGTATCAGAATATAATGTTCAATGGCCTTCAAAAATTGCTCAAAATTGCTCAAATATTGGTGCCAAACTGACCACATCCAAACAATCATCTGGGAGATCATTAAAAGCAAAAGTTCTAGATTCTTCACCTGGGGCTTCTAAGTTATTTGGACTTAGTTGTGTTGTGGCACAGGACCCCAGATCTTTAACATGCTCCTGGGTGATTGTGATGACCAGCCATATTTAGAAACCACCAAATCATGTTATTTCTAAAAGTCCATTCCAGCTCTTAAATGCTATAATTCCAAATACTTAGAAAAGATCATGTGTGTGTGTGTGTGTGCGCAGGTACAGTTGTGTCTGACTCTTTGTGATCCTAGGGACTGTGATCCAACAGGACCTTCTGAACATGAAATTTACCAGGCAAGAATACTGGAGTGGGTTGCCATTTCCTAACCACCTCTCTGCTCCCTGCCCCTCCCCCCCCAAAAAAAATCATACTCTTGACAAAATGATATAATGAAGTATTCAGTGAAGTTAAGATTTAATTTTTATTTATTAATTGTTGGTATGTAAATATCCTTAAAAACATGTCCTGAAAGAGAATTTGGAAGGATTAAGAAACAAAACCAAACACTAGACATTTTTTTCTGCTGTCTAGTCATTCCACTAGATTATTTAAGAACATAGATGTTTCTTAGATTTCATGGAAGTCCTGGGGTGAAATATACTCCTTTGCAATCCTGCAGAAAGCACCGGTCTTTCTTAGTTTGATATTGGGGTTTTCCAAAAGGACCAAAGGATCTTTTGTACAAATAGCCAACTAGATTGTCTACCATTGTTGCTCATTTAAAAAACATATTAGAAAGAAAACTGTTATGATTGAAAGTTTCACAGAGCGCAAATTTCTTTAGTCAGCATGAACATAAGCCAGCAACCCTCAGCAATTATTTCTACAATATTTCTTATCTACTTCTGTATTCTGGTTCCGCTGTATGCACTCAAACATGTGGCAACCCAGGACCTTGGACAGTAATTCATTTCCCAAGAGCAAGGACAGCTGAACTGAAAAGGGTGGGATAAAAGCAGAGTTTCTATGGGTAAGACTATAGACCTATTTTCAGTAGGTCAGTCCTGAAAGTACTAAGAGACTTAAAAATCATAGCACACAAATAGTTGAAACAATTCTTAAGTGGTATAAAGTAAACCCCCGTTACAAATGAGAAAACAGAGATCCAGAGAAGAAATGTGACTTGATCTAAGTCTTTTGCTTAGAAAGTAATAGACATGAGACTAGAATCTGAATCTCCAGTCTTAGGTCTGTTGAAGAAGAACCTAAGATACCATTAAGATACCACTTTGAGAAAAAAGAGCCCCATATGAATGGAGATGGGAAGCCATGGCGGGAGATACAATTAACACTGTATATGCTCTGTGTTGACAACCAGAACTGGAGAGTGATTTGCTCTGCATGTAGAAGGTAGGTAAATGGGATGACAGGGAGGGGGCAATCAATAACAGTGGCAATTTAAGAGTTAGTTAAAGAAAAGAACTGGACTAAATTCAGGTTATTGAGATGGAAATTTAATCTGGGCTCTCTGGAGTTAAAAGATCTCTGGATTTATATCATAAATAGAGCATAAGAAATAGAAAGAGAACCAGAAACTTAGACTACAAAGAATAATATTCTTCAAAGAAAGAGAATTAGATGCATACAGCACCCTGTGGATTCCTTGGGGCTGGAGTGGGAGAGATAACACTGAGAGAGAAATTATTGGATTTCCCTGTACCACCACAATATTATCATATTATTCACACTAAAGTAATTTAAGGTACTACAGCAATTTTAAAATTAAAAATTAGGTTAATGTTAGAAGGGTCTTCAAATAAATTAGTGTCTAGCAGGGAATATAAGGAAGGAACATTCCAGAAGGAAGTTAGGATTTTGATTCACCAATTAAATTGGAAAACAACCAGGTGTTATAAAATAAAACTTTGTATAAATGCTGTAAACCTAAAACTTTACCAGCTGTCATTCAATCTTTTGGATAGGAATCTGGGCTTATCATTAAATTGGTAAGTGTTTAGGTCAATTTTGGAATATGTTTGGTGGAATATTATGTGAATATTAAAGTGATATGTATGAAAATTTTAGAAATGTATTTTTTAAATGTAGGGCCTAGGATAAGTGAAACATATATCACAAAGTTATGTGAGGATTAAAATAAATAATTAATATTAAAATAATTTTAAACAATAAAGTGGCATTAAAATATATAATATCATAATTATACTATACTATGGAAAAAAATTCTTGCATTTGGGTAAAATTTATAAAAGACCATAGAGTATATACAGCTCTTGTAAGGAGACTATGGTACTACTTTGGGGTCAACAGAGAAGCAGTGAAGTGGGATGTTTTTCTACCAACACCGCATTTATCATTAGTTCAGAATTACTTAGGGGAGCATGGCTCTCAAACAGTTCTGACTTGCCTGCTTTGGGCCCAATATTCCTTCATCATAAGAAAGAAGCCCAAGGACTGGGGATCCCAGCGCTTGCAGTAAACAGCCTTAGTCATGTAGAAGTAAAACAGCAAAGAGCCCTCTAGCTATAGCATCATCAGCTACAGGCCTTTTCACATCGGACAGAAGATATCTCCCAAATCGGTCACTGTGTTTCTGCTTTCTGTGTGAATTAACTCACAGACCTTATAGCTACTTATCACTTCACACCTTTTCTGGGCTGCAAATTTTTAATCTATATTTCACATTCTATCTTCCCCCCAAATCCTAGTTCTACATTCCTGGATGTTGATAGCATAAATCCATTTTGATAGCACCATCAACAAATATCCATTGCCAAAATCCGTTGTATCATAAAAAAAGCAAGAGTGTTCCAGAAAAATATCTATTTCTGCTTTATTGACTACACCAAAGCCTCTGACTGAGAGGATCACAACAAACTGTGGAAAATTCTGAAAGAGATGGGAATACCAGAACACCTGACTTGCCTCTTGAGGAATCTTTATGCAGGTCAGGAAGCAACAGTTAGAACTGGACATGAAACAACAGACTGCTTCCAAATTGGCAATGGAGTACGTCAAGGCTGTATATTGACACCCTGCTTATTTAACTTATATGCAGAATATATCATGCGAAATGCTGGGCTGGATGAAGCACAAACTGGAATCAAGATTCCCGGGAGAAATATCAATACCCTCAGATAAGCAGATGGCGCCACCCTTATGGCAGAAAGCCAAGAAGAACTAAAAAGCCTCTTGATGAAAGTGAAAGAAGAGAGTGAAAAAGCTGGCTTAAAGCTCAACATTCAGAAAACTAAGATCATGGCATCTGGTCTCATCACTTCATGACAGATGGGGAAACAATGGAAACAGTGACAGGCTTTATTTTTCTTTGGGGCTCCAAAATCACTGCAGATGGTGACTGCAGCCATGAAATTAAAAGACGCTTGCTTTTTGGAAGAAAAGTTATGACCAACCTAGACAGCTTATTAAAAAGCAGAGACATTACTGTGCCAACAAAGGTACGTCTAGTCAAAGCTATGTTTTTTTCCAGTAGTCATGTATGGATGTGAGAGTTGGACTGTGAAGAAGGCTGATTGCTGAGGAATTGATGCTTTTGAACTGTGGTGTTGGAGAAGACTCTTGAGGGTCTCTTGGACTGAAAGGAGATCCAACCAGTTCATCCTAAAGGAAATCAGTCCTGAATATCCTTTAGAAGAACTGATGCTGAAGCTGGAGCTCCAATACTTTGGCCGCCTGATGCGAAGAACTGACTCCTTGGAAAAGACCCTGATGCTGGGAAAGATTGAAGGTGGGGGGAGAAGGGGACTACAGAGGATGAGATGGTTGGATGGCATCACTGACTCGATGGACATGAGTTTGAGTAAGCTCCAGGAGTTAGTGATAGGGAAGCCTGGTGTGCTGCAGTCATGGGGTCACAAAGAGTCAGACATGACTGAGTGACTGAACTGATCAAAAAAATATCCATAAATACATATTAAGCCCTAATATGGTATCAGGCATTGCTTAGGTAGTGGGGATATGCCAGTGGGGGGATGCTCAGTTATGTCCAACTCTTTGTGACCCCTTGGACCACACAGTCCATGGAATTCTCCAGACAAGAATACTGGTGTGGGTTTCCTTCTCCAGCGAATCTTCCCAACCCAGGGATCAAACGCAGGTCTTTCACACTGCAGGTGGATTATTTAGCAGCTGAGCCACCAGGGAAGCCCAAAGTAAATTTTTCTTCACAGATTTTAAAGCATGAAGGTGAATAGAGGTATATAGGTAAATAAACAGGTGATTTTAGAGTATGCAAAGCCCTAGGATATGGGCAGTCCAGAGTGCTGTGGGAGATGCTGGAGGGGCATAAGCCTGAATGTGAGGAGTCAGGAATGTTCCCTGGGAGAAGTAAGGCCTGAAATGAGACCCTAAGGATGAGTCGGAGTTAATGAATCTTATCAAAACTGTTTTCCCAAGAATCAGCTCAAGGCCTAGAGCAGAGTAAATTCGTGATTAATGTATGCCAAATGTGTGAATGAGGAAAAAAACACTTCAGGAGGAGAAAAAAATATATAGGAGACTCAATATTTTGAGAGAAATCATTTTGCAGGGCTTTCCAGGTGGCTTAGCAGGGAAGAATCTGTCTGCTAACACAAGAGACACAGGAGATGTGAATTTGATCCTGTCAGAAAGAGGGCTGTCAGGAAGATCTCCTGGAGGAGGAAATGGTAATTTACTTCAGTATTCTTGCCTGGAAATTTCCATGGACAGAAGAGCCTTGTGGGCTACAGTCCATTGGGTTTGCAAATAGTTGGATATGACTGAGCAACAGAATACACAGGCACACAAATGGTAGCAATATTGTATGGGTGGGAAAGGGGTGAATCTCCCTCTGAGATAAAGGCAACCCATGATAAAAGAAAGCTGTTCATTCTAAAAAATAGAAATGTGTATATGTACCTTCAGCCATTAAAAAGAATACATTTGAATCAGTTCTAATGAGGTGGATGAAACTGGAGCCGATTATACAGAGTGAAGTAAGCCAGAAAGAAAAACACTAATACAGTATACTAACACATATATATGGAATTTAGAAAGATGGTAATGATAACCCTGTATGCGAGACAGCAAAAGAGACACAGATGTATAGAACGGACTTTTGGACTCTGAGGGAGAGGAAGAGGGTGGGATGATTTGGGAGAATGGCACTGAAACATGTTTACTATCATGTAAGAAATGAATCACCAGTCTATGTTCGATACAGGATACAGGATGCTTGGGGCTGGTGCATGGGGATGATCCAGAGAGATGATGTGGGGTGGGAGGTGGGAGGGGGGTTCAGGATTGGGAACTCATGTACACCCGTGGTGGATTCATGTCAATGTATGGCAAAACCAATACAGTATTGTAAAGTAAAATAAAAAATTAAAAAAAAAAGAAATGTGACTTTAAAAAGTTCATTTATTTCCTGTGCATTGCGCACTTCCTTCTAGCTCTGATAACACTGAGCACAGTTAAACGGTGAAAAAGAAGCATTCCGCAGGGGTTGTGAGCTCCAAGCTTAAAGCTCGAGAGATGAGTAGTAGTCCAAAAGAGGAGCAACGGTAATAATTAAGTAAAAGAAGTTGGAATAATATATTGGTGAGGGAATAGCTTGTTTGAGGATGAAAGCTCAGAGATTTGGCAACTTTAGGTGGTAAGGCATGTGATTCAGTAGTGTGAAAGGAAAGTCAAGAGCAAAAAGACGAAAGGGCCCTGCTCATAGGTCTTATATGGCATATTAAAATATTTACACTTGAGGATAATGATAAGTCAAACATTTCATATGGATCTATATGATCAAGTAGAAAGAAAGAGTGAGATGTTGAGAAAATCTGACTGGCTGGCCACCTGACAAGGTTTCTCAAGGTAAATATGTGTGTTTCTACATTCCAAAGCCTAATCTTTGACTTCACTGTTTCAGAAACTGACTTTCATCAACATAAGAACTATGGATTATTTTTTGGATAGCAGATAGTCTTTCACTAACAGAACTTCCAAGAAACTTTCTCTATCAATTATATAAATTTTCCAGTGATCAGAATAGTTATGTATCCTACATGGAACCTCTCCTCCCTTTTCTGTATCCAACTCTAAATCTTGGAAAATTACTTAAGTTAGAATCAAAGATACAAGTATTAATGTATTGAGGGATATTTTATCCCAGCCTGTGGCTCTCAACCCTGACTGTATATTAGAATTATTCAGGGAACTTTAAAAAAATTACTGATGTCCTCTTTAGGTCAATTAAATCAGAATCTCTAAGAGTTAACCCCAATTTACTTTTGTAGACACCTCACATGATTCTGTTGTGCAGATACTGGGGCCTCATACAACCTGATGAAATAGTTTCTCTAATTAGTAGATGTTCAGATCATTCTAAATTCAGTGTTTGCTCACTGCACAACACAGGATACATATTTCCAGCTGACCCCAGGTTTCCTAACTTCTGTTGCAAACCACCTTTATACCATTGACATATACTATCTTTTTTCACTTTAAAGTATTTCAAACATCCAGGAAAAATAGAATAATGAATAACTGAACTCAAACCCAAATTTTTTCAGATCTAACCATTTTATAAATTTAGTTCAGATGTTTTATAAAATTACAGATATGAATTTAAGTCCCCTATATACCCCTGTCTAATCCAATTCTCCTACTTGTCTGCTTAGAGATAAGTGATCCTAAAAGTGATATTCATCATTTCTATGCATATCCTTTTACTAAAAATGGATGCATTGTTTATTTATTTATTTAGGCAAAGCAACAGACTGTATTGGGAAAGCGTGCTTGGGAAGAGGGCAGTAGGGCAGGGAACCCAAGAGATCTGCTCTGCCACATGGCTCTCAGTCCTGGGTTTTATGTTAATGGGATTAGTTTCCAAGCTGTCTTTGGCCAATCATCTGGCTCAGAGTACTTCCTGGTGGCACACATGTTATTCAACCAAGATGAATGCCAACAAGTAGGATTCTGGGAGATGGATGGACATGTGACGTCTCCTTTTGACCTTTCCCATATTCTTCTGGTTAGTGCTGGCTTATAAGTTCTGTGTTTCTTAACAGGATCTCCTGTCATAAAACAATTCACGCAGATGGTTACTATGGTGCCTGACCAGGGTGGGTGGTTTCAGTCAGTGTGCTTCCTCTAACAACTCCACTCTGAGAGACTTCATACTCAAGATACTGGAACTGGGGTGGAGGTCTCTTCCTTCTGTAACTACTTCCTGCTAGGCATGGACGTAGTGCTGCTTAGCAGAGAAGTCTCTATCTCATCTAAGTCAAGGCATTCCATATCTGAAACTAACTTCCACCCCTGCAGTTATAGCAAGTTACCTGAAACTGTTGGATCGTGTCAGAGATGAAACAGACAGAGGTCAAACAAGAGGCTAAGCAGGATGGTCATCACTGGGCCCAGAAAAGGAAGGCAAAATTTGGGGTGAGGGCTTCAGGGTGTGTGATTTGTTGGTGGTGAGGAGAGTGTTCCAGGAATATTGCGCTCAGCCTAAAATTATCATCTTCTACCTGAGTGGAGCTCCAATTCCGCAGAAGAACTCAAAGAAATTGCTACGCATATTCCTTGTGTAGGAACCAGGACCCTGCCAAAAATGGATGCATTTTTTAATGGATGCAGATCAGTACCGTTTTGTGTACTTGTATCTTCTACATAAATGGTATCATCCTTCATGTAGCCTACAATTTTCAATCATTGATCAAGAGTACGTTCTGAAGAATTTATGTTAATACATACAACTTTAATTCAACCCTTTTCACTAATGTTTGAATGATATGAGTTTATATAAATGCAGTTTTCATGCTAGAGTTTATTTTGGGTATATATCTAGAAGTGGAAATTGAGTCAACATATGTATATATATATATATATACACACACAAAATTTTCCTTGATGTGACTAAATTATTCTCAAAACAATTTCTAATTTATTTACCTACCAGAGGGGTGTGAAAGTTCCCTTTGTGTTACATTCTTATCAATGCTTGTCATTGTTGCAAATACAAAATTAAAATTTAGCCAGTCTAGTAGGTGTACAATAATATTGGTTTAAATCTGTAAGCCCTTTATTACTAATGAAATTGAGCATATTTGATATACACAGGGTATACAGTTTTCCTTGACTAGCAAACAAGAGTCAGATTTTTTTTTATCCAGCATAGAAAAACTTAATGATGTTCTTTAGGAGAAAATATTTCATGAAGTGTAGAACAAAATACCCATTTGATCATGAGTTATTGCAAATAATAGAGAATTATAGGAGAAATATATAAATAGTATGTTGTCATATAAAAGCAGAAAGCAGAAAAATATCTAACGGATGCTTAATGAAAGAAAAGGATTGGGAAAATATTGATACAATGGAAATTATTTAAAGGAAGAATTGCCTATCTCTATGGCAAAGAAGATTGATCTTTCCTTGTGTTTTGTGAACCACACATTTTGTCTACGAGAAAATTCGGTCTTGTCATGCATCAGATAAGTGATATGCACTATCACTTTGCGCAAGATGCAGTGCTTCCTAGAAAGGAGAGGCGGTTTCAGTGACATAGAAATCTTTGGGGAGCTGAAATCTTTTGGGATCATTTTGTTATTCACAGTTATTTGAAGCTACCCTTTGAGAACAGTAGAATGAGATTTTTGCCTCTTTCACCCAGCAATTAGAATAATGCCTTGCTGCTGTTCAGTTGTTAAGTCATGTCCAACTGCGACCCCATGTCAAACTCATATTCATTGAGTTGGTGATGCTATCTAAGCATCGTTTCCTCTGCTGTTCCCTTCTCCTTTTGCCTTCAATCTTTCCCAAAATATCAGAGTCTTTTTTTAATAAGTTAGCTGTTCGCATCAGGTGGCCAAAGTACTGAAGCTTCATCTTCAACATCAGTCCTTCCAATGAATATTCAGCATTGGTTTCCTTTGGGATTGATTGGTTTGTCTACTTGCAGTTCCACAGACTCTCAAGAGTCTTTTGCAGTACCACTAATGCCCATCCCACACCATTTGTTCAATAAGCACTTTTGGATAAATGGATGAATGACAAAATAAATGAATATGTTGATGCAAACTTGTAAAGATATCATTGCTCTTACTTGTGATTTCTTCCCCAAAATAAATTCTATCTCCATGTCAGAACCCACTGGAACATAGCTCTTAAATAAAAGCAAAAGGGGGCAGTATATGATGGTGGGGTTGACCGGTTCTCTTGGAGATTCAGAATTGTAAATGTTTAAACTTATAAGGACTTATAGCTCCTTCAATTCTCAGAAAAGCAAAGATAAGTACAAGATAAACTGAATTACACTTACTATGAAGGTCAAGGCAGATTATAGGCAGATTCTTCTCAAAATAGAAGTCTCTTTAGGAAGTCTTATTATACAGGAGCAGTGGTCACTATGCTTTCAAAAAAACTGACAGCCTAGATATTGGCAGGTATTTATTCTCCACCACTATCCACACCTCCTGGAAAGGTAATGCTACAGACACCATTGCATCCATTCATTTTATAACAATAGTATAACATTAAGCTCCTTGATAACTACTCAAAATTCTTGAAGACTTTCCCTTCTGTATTATGTTAATACTGGCAGAAGTAGGTCATAAAGTAATAAATACAGACTCACTAAATACAGACACAGAGGAAAAGAACTGAAAGTAAGCTAGCCATGAAAAAAAAATTATGGAAAGAAGAAACCATGTGAGGTATTATTACATGTTGAAACTAGGGAACCAGCTTCTGACTCAGTGGAAGAAGTTGTCTTTATTTGTCTACACAAACTTCAGTGAAGTAGGAGAATCATGACAAAATTTACTCACAATCAAATGAATTTTTAACAGTTGAAGAAATTAAAGTTACAGGTTAAAGGTTAATGTTAAAAGTCCAAGGAAAGAGTGATGCAATGCAGGAACAATTCTGAACAAATGCAGTAAGAAGGGAGAAACAAGCAAACAAGTAACCACCATCACCACTTATTGAGGCTTAAAACAGTTCCAGTATACGATTATGCAGTTTGCTCTACCCAAAACTAATGTAGAGGCTGAAGCCACATTTCCCAGCATGGGGCTCTTTTTGCTTATAAGGAGGCCTGTTCTGGAGGTTATTATGCTCAGTCATGGCTGACTCTGCAACCCCATAGACTGCAGCCCACCAGGTCCCTCTGTCCTCAGAATTTTTCAGGCTAGAATACTGGAGTGGATTGCTAGGGGAAACAGTGTCAGACTTTATTTTTTGGGGCTCCAAAATCACTGCAGATGGTGATTGCGGCCATGAAATTAAAAGATGCTTACTCCTTGGAAGGAAGGTTATGACCAACCTAGATAGCACATTCAAAAGCAGAGACATTACTTTGCCAACAAAGGTCTGTCTAGTCAAGGCTATGGTTTTTCCAGTGGTCATGTACGGATGTGAGAGTTGGACCATAAAGAAAGCTGAAAACTGTGGTGTTGGAGAAGACTCTTGAGAGTCCCTTGGACTGCAAGGAGATCCAACCAGTCCATTCTGAAGGAGATCAGTCCTGGGTATTCTTTGGAGGGAATGATGCTAAAGCTGAAACTCTTGTACTTTGGCCACCTCTTGTAAAGAGTTGACTCACTGGAAAAGACTGTGATGCTGGGAAGGATTGGGGGCAGGAGGAAAAGGGTGAGATGACATGCCTGGATGGCATCACGGACTCGATGGACGTGAGTCTGAGTGAACTCCAGGAGTTGGTGATGCACAGGGAGGCCTGGCATGCTGTCATTCATGGGGTCGCAAAGAGTTGGACACAACTGAGCGACTGAACTGAACTGAACTGAACTCTAGTTTTGGAAGCTATTGCAAAGTGGTGAAGAGTATGTCAACACATTTTCGTGACTACTATTAAACTTTCAAAATCACCCACCAAGGAAGTAGCAAAATGTTCCAAGAGGAAAAAAATGCATGTCTAATCACTTTGCACAAGCTCACATTTTGTTACTTATTCTAATTCTCAAAGTGTTTCAGAGACAAAATTTTAGATGTATGATTTATGATAGACCAGGGAATTATAGCCTATGACTTACAGTGGCTGAAACCAGACAAGTTGTTGAAAGATAAATGGTTGCTAAGAGGAGGAGGAAATATGTTTAGATTCATGGTTGGCTCATTAATCATGTTCATGCGTTATTTACTTGTGTTTTATGAGCTGTCTTCTAAAACTTCTGAAGCAAGATTTCATTTTCTTTTATTTGCTCTATATTGCAATGGAACTTGAAATGGCTACCAACTACCAGTTAAACCTATATGTTAACTGGCAAGAATTTATTTATTTTATGTGAGATTTAGAGTTTGGAGGGTGACAGATTAAGTTTCCTGTCTGCTGTCACGTCTGATTTTATGGCTCTTTTTTCCATAATAACTAGAATCAAAAGTGTGTGTTTTAGTGTATTGACTCTATTGTCTTGTGATTACAGTTATAGAGAGACCATTTATAAACTTTGACCTTTTCATGTACTTGCTGCATTTGCAGATGTTAGCTAATTCTACCATATATATATATATATATATATATATATATATATATATATATATATATATATATTTCAGAGAAGGCGATGACACCACTCCAGTACTCTTGCTTGGGAAATCCCATGGAGGGAGGAGCCTGGTGGGCTGCAGTCCGTGGGGTTGCTAAGAGTCGGACACGACTGAGCGACTTCACTGTCACTTTTCACTTTCATGCATTGGAGAAGGAAATGGCAACCCACTCTAGTGTTCTTGCCTGGAGAATCCCAAGGATGGCAAAGCCTGGTGGGCTGCTGTCTATGGGGTCGCACAGAGTCGGACATGACTGAAGCGACTTAGCAAGCAATAATACATATATATATGTATATATATATTAGCATAATCTCGAATTGTTTTGTATTATCTAATGATCTAGGAATTTTTAAAAAGAGACTTTTCAAATCATCCCACCCTCTCCCTCTGAGTCCAAAAGTCCATTATACACATCTGTATTTTTTGCTGTCTTGCATACATTGGCGCATGGTGATGACCCAGAAAAATGTTATGGGGAGGGAGGTGGGAGGGGGGTTCATGTTTGGGAACGCATGTACACCCGTGGTGGATTCATGTCAATGTATGGCAAAGCCAATACAGTATTGTAAAGTAAAATAAAGTAAAAAAAAAAAAACAAAAACAAAAAAACCTAAAACATACATTTATGTCTATCTTTCCAGAGAACAAATGCCAATGATGCGAAATCAACAATAAACTAAAAATTTAAATGTCTTAAAAAAAAAGAGACTTTTCATAATCTCTAGGTCCATCCAGATTGCTGCAAATGACTATTTCATTCTTTATAAAGGCTGAATTATATTCCACTGTATATATGTACCACATCTTTACCCATTCCTCTGTAGATGGACACTTAGGTTGCTTCCATGTCTTGGTTATTATAAATAGTGCTGCAATAAGCATTGGGATGCATGTATATGTTCTAATTATGGTTTTTCTTTCCCTCTGGATATATGCCCAGGAGTGGGATTGCTGATCTTATTGTAGTTCAAGTTTTAGCTTTTTTTTTTAAAGGAACTTTCCTACTGTTCTTCATAAGGGTTGTACCAATTTGCATTCCCACCAACAGTATAGAAGGGATCCCTTTTCTCCACACTCTCGCAGCATTTATGTTGGTAGACTTTTTGATGATGGTCATTCTGACTGGTGTGTGGTGATACCTCACTGTAGTTTTGATTTGTATTTCTATAGTAGCGGATGTTGAACATCTTTTCATGTGCTTTTTGGCCATCTGTATATCTTCTTTAGGAAAATATCAATTTATATCTTCTGCTCATTTTTTGATTGGCTTGCTTGTTTGTTTGATTTGAGCTGTATAAGCTGTTTGTATTTTGGAATTTAACCTCTTGTCAGTTGCTTCTTTTGCAAATATTTTCTTCCACTCTATGGGTTATTTTTCTTTTTAATTGGCTCATGACAAGAATAATGATATGCATTAGAAGTTGATATACTTGTTAAAGCAATTTTAAGACCTTTGTAAAAGCTCCAAATCAGTATGCTCACTTGAGTTCATAGGATTTGAAAATTAAAGATTAATTATGTCCTATTTATTTTTTGTTTGTAGTTTCGTTACTCTAAGAGGTACATCCAAAAAGATATTTCTGCAATTTATGCCAAAGAGTATTCTGCCTATGTTTTCCTCTAAGAGTTTTATAGTATCCAGTCTTACATTTAAGTCTTTAATTCATTTTGCTTTTATTTATTTATTTTTGGTATGGTGTTAGAGAATGTTCTAGTTTCATTCTTTTACATGTAGTTGTCTAGTTTTCCCAGCACTATTTATTGAAGAGACTGTCTTTTTATCATTGTATATTCTTGCCTCCTTTGTTGTAGATTAATTGACTACAGGTGTGTGGGTTTATTTCTGGGCTTTCTATCTTGTTCCATTGGTCTATATTTCTGTTTTTGTGCCAGTACCATACTGTCACTTCCTGGCAAATAGATAGGGAGACAATGGAAATAGTGACAAACTTTATTTTCTTGAGCTCCAAAGTCACTGCTGATGGTGATTACAGCTATGAAATTAAAAGACGCTTGCTCTTTGAAAGAAAAGCTATGACCAACCTAGACTGCATATTAAAAAGCAGAGACATTCCTTTGCCAACACAGGTCTATCTAGTCAAAGCTATGGTTTTTCCAGTAGTCATGTATGGATGTAAAAGTTGGGCTAGATAGAAAGCTGAGTGCCAAAGAAGCTGATGCTTTTGAACTGTGGTGTTGGAGAAGAATCTCGAGAGTCCCTTGGACTGCAGGGAGATCAAACCAGTCCATCCTAAAGGAAATCAGACCTGAACATTCACTGGAAGGACTGATGCTGAAAGCTGAAACTCCAACATTTTGGCCACCTGATGCGAAGAACTAATTCATTGGCAAAGACCCTGATGCTGGGAAAGATTGAAGGCAGGAAGAGAAGGGGACAACAGAAGATGAGATTGGATGGCATCACTGACTTGCTGGACATGAGTATGAGCAAGCTCTGGGAGTTGGTAATGGACAGAGAAGCTTGGTGTGCTGCAGTCCATGGGGTCACAGAGTCGGACATGACAGCAACTGAATTGAACTGAACCATATTGTTTTCATTACTCTAGCTTTGCCATTTGCAACAAGATGAATGGACCTAGGGACTATCATACTAGTGAAGTGTAGTTAGACAAATATCATATGATAACACATATATGGAACCTAAAACATTATGCAAATGAACTTATTTACAAGACAGAAGCAGACTCACAGACTTCAAAAACAAACTTATAGTTACCAAATGGGATAAATGGGGGGAAGGGATAATTTATGAGTTTTGGATGAACATATATATAAAATAAATAACAAGGATGTGCAGTATAATACAAGGAAATTTCCTTAATAATCTGTAATAATCTATATGGGCAAAGAATCTGGAAAAGAATGGATATATTTATATGTTTAACTGAATCACTTTGCTGTATGCCTGAACACAATATTTTAAATCAACTATATATTAAATATAAAATAAAATTATATTTAAAAGGACAGCTTTCAAATTATTTGTAAAATTTAAGTTTTACTATGTTTATTTCTGCTGTTTATTGCTTCTGAGTTTATAAACATTGCTTTTTATATTAATTTTCAACTCCTATGAACTCAAGTGGGCGTACTGATTTGGAGCTTTTACAGAGGCCTTAAAATTGCTTTAACAAGTGTGTCAACTAACGTATATCATTATTCTTGTCATGAGCTAATTAAATTTTTCGCTGGGTTGATATCATTACTTACATTAATTACTAATTTTACAGATTATAAATTTTGATGGAAATTCAAATATGTTGATGTATGGCAAAACCAATACAATATTGTAAAGTAAAATAATAATAATAATAAATAAATGATACATGGTTAAAAAAAAACTATTTCACTTGATTAATCTTTGTCTTATTTCAAGTGCTGAGAATACTTCTAATTCCTCTAAATACACAAACTGAACTCTGACATAAAATTGTTCTTCCTGTTAGAATATCAAATATACTGGACTTACAAAACTGCCTTTTTAAAGTTATACTTTTGTTCTTGTAAGCTTGTATATATATTTCAACTAAATACTGATAAAGTGTAAAATTTGGCTCTATGTTTTCTCAATCTTCAAATCTTCAGAGAAAAGTTTAAAAGTATACTGGATTAATAAGTGAATTAGGGAAAGTGATTAAAAAAATAGATTATGTTGTAAGTTTTTGGAATTTAAATTAGTGTTATCAGTAAACTAGTTTCTTAAAATTATTTTTATTTTTATTTATTTAATTATTATTATTATTTTAATTTATTTATTTTAATTGGAGGTTAATTACTTTACAATATTGTATTGGTTTTGCCATACATCAACATGAATCCACCACAGGTATACACGTGTTCTCCATCCTGAACCCCTCTCCCTCCTCCCTCCCCGTACCATCCCTCTGGATCGTCTCAGTGCACCAGGCCCAAGCATCCAGTATCATGCATCAAACCTGGACTGGCGATTCATTTCATATATGATATTATACATGTTTCAATGCCATTCTCCCAAATCATCCCACCCTCACCCTCTCCCACAGAGTCCAAAAGACTTCTATACATCTGTGTCTCTTTTGCTGTCTTGCATACAGGGTTATTGTTGCCATCTTTCTAAATTCCATATATATGCAATAGTATACTGTATTGGTATTTTTCTTTCTGGCTTACTTCAACAAAGAATATCAACTAAAGATTTCTTCACATGTCAGACAGAAATGGGAGATGATGAGCCACAACAGCTCTGTGTCTTCTTGAAACCCAAGATCTTTGTTTAATGAAAATTTGGACAAAGCCCAAGTAAGAGAAACAAAGGAACCATTAAGAAGTGTGGAGAAGTCTAGAAGGAGTGTGAAAGGACACTCTCCCCACTACTTACTGTCACCTCACTGCTCTTCTTAATCAGGCCACCTCAGGAGGCAAGACAGGATGCCTCAAATGACAGCAATCAGTCTCCTTTCCCAGGGGCTTCAGGAGGAACATTCAGAGGTTCTGCACTTCTGAAAATTGTAATTGGCCAAGTCTTTGCTTCAGTAATACGTAAACAAAGGATCTGAAAGAACAAAGTATGGTATGCAAACCCATGAGTTTTGTAGAAAGTTAGATCCAAATAGTAGCAAAATCTCTTCTGCTTGACTGCAAAGGAATGAAAACAGAAATGATGATGAAATGAATGTCTAAGACTTAGGCAGCCTACAAACCCCCTGTAAATGTCCCTATCGCTTAGCCTCTTGACCACCCTCCACTACTGTCACCCTTAGCATCACCACCTAGCCTCAAGATTCTGAAATGTAAATTGATGTTTGGCCACTTTTTATGGACAGTTACTCATTGATTAACATGTGACAGAAGTATTCTCAGGCAACTTAGTATATGAAGTGTTTGTTTTAAACTGGCCATTCTGAAATAATCAAGCAGTTTGGGAGGGGGAAGGAATTGTCCTAGCCAGAATATAAACACTGATTCTACTTAATGTGAAACTACATTAATTCTGCTTTTCAAAAGGGAAGGAACATTTTTTCTTACATGACTCCTGAATGAACTTCTTTTACCATTGAGGGTACAGCATTCCACACCCCTAAGCAAGTGTGGAAACTCCCCAGTAGAGCAGTTCCTCTTCTGCTTTTATATGGATTGACCATATCTTTTTTCCCCAAGAAATCCCTAGGGATTAATGCTTTTTTACACACATTACTTTTTGTTGTTCAAGAGACCCACATTCCAAGTGACATTAATCAAATTAATTAGATGGTAAAAATATTGCAGCTGTTTTAAAACTCCGTATTAAGATAATGACAGATTTTTTTTAAAACACCATTTAACCTGGGAAAAATTAAATTTCATAGAGAATGATTTACTTGTCTTGCTTTCTACCTTGCTTATACACCCACTATATGTATGTGTTCTTGGCAATATTCTAGGAGGTTCTCATCCCAGATTCTGTCACTACTGAAAATCACAATATGAAGATGTGGTAGCTCCACTCTTATAATGACAATTGTTTCATGCTGGAGCCAGAAGTCTATGGTAAACTAAGTGTAAATATTGTTGTAGGAAACAGAGATACTTTATGATGACTTGATATCAATCTCATTTATAATTCACCAGAAATTTGGAAGTTTCTAAACAGATCATAAGTAAAGTAAGTAAATAAAGTTGCTCAGTCTTGTCCTACTCTTTGCGACCCCATGGACTGTAGCCTACCAGGCTCCTCTGTCCATGGGATTTTCCAGGCAAGAGTACTGTAGTGGGTTGCCATTTCCTTTTCCAGGGGATCTTCCCTACCCAGGGATCGAACCCCGGTCTCCAGCATTGCAGACAGGCGCTTTACCGTCTGAGCCACAAGGGAAGCAGATTGTTGGGCTTCTCTGGTGGCTCAGATAGTCAAGACTCTGCTTTATCTTTGGGTAAATCACAGACTGGGAGGCATTTTTCAAGGGACTTCTGGGCTAGTTCATTCAACAAACTTAGCATGCATTCTTGATTTATTTGCAGTAATGACCCCTTGTACATTTTCAATATTCACCATTACTTTTATTTTTATCCTTTTCTCTAATCTCGATCACTCTTATTAGTCATCTGTCCACTTAGATTTTTTAAAGAACCCAATTGACTTTTATTTGTTTTCTACTTGATTGATTTTTAGTCTTATTTTTAGCATTGCTTTCTTTTTACCTTTTGTGGATTTTTTTCTAACTTCAAGAAAAACATGCTCTTCAGACTTTTTCTTTGCAATATATCCATGCATGACTTTGAATTTCATTCTAAAACCTGCATTAGTTGAATTTCACAGATTTTAATGTGATTATTTTCCTTAGGGTTCAGTCTGACATATATACTAATATATATTCATTTCTACTATGAGTTTTCCCCTCTGGTGCATGTGTTACTTAGACATGTCTATCTCAGTTTTCAAACACATAGATTTTAAAAATTATTTATCTTTTAGTTACTGATTTCTAGTTTAATAGCACTGAAGCCAGAGAATATACATTGCATGATTTCAAGTTTTGAAGTTTTTTGAGACAGGTTTTATTATCTATGATTAAAGTTTGCAAATTAGCTCTGTGTGCTTGGGGGGGAAAAGGTGTATTTTGCGTTTGTTGGACTTCCCTGATGGCTCAGTCAGTAAAAGAATCTGCCTTCAATGCTGGAGACCTGGCTTCGGTGCCTGGGGAGGAAAGATCCCCTGGAGGAGGGCATGGCAGCACACTCCCGTATGCTTGTCTGGAGAATCCCCATGGACAGAGGAGCCTGGCAGGCTACAATCCATGGGATCACAAAGAGTTGGAAATGACTGAATGACTAAGTACATCACAGCACATGTTTTATATACATACATACCTACATATAAAATGCATGCTAATTACATTTCACACATTTTCAATATATTTGCAAATTTTCTGTCTGTTCATTCTAGCCATTACTGACAGATAAATTAAAATTTAGGGCTTTCCTGGTGGCTCAGACAGTAAAGAATCTGCCTGCAAATAAGGAGATCCAAGTTTGATCTCTGGGTCAGGAAGATACCCATGGAGAAGGGAATACCTACTACAGTATTTTTGTCTGGAGAGTTACATGGGCAGAAGAGCCTGGGGGGGGGGGTGGGGGTGGCCACAGTCCGTGGGGTTGCAAAGAGTTGGATGTGACTGAGTGGCTAATGCTTCCACTTTTCACAAATTAAAATTTATCTATGAATTTGAATTGTGAATTTGTCTATTTCTTCTTATAGTTCTGTCCAACTTGCCTTAAATGCTTTGAGGCTATGTTATAATATACAAACAAATACAAAATCTTACATCATTTGAGTGAATAGTTCATTTACCATCATTTAGTGACTCTATCTATAGCAATGCTTTATGCCTCAAATTAGATCTTTTACAGGTATTTTCTTGTTACATCTTTTTTTCTATTATTTCTTTTCAAGTTTCCTATATCCTCAGGGTTAAAAAAAATGAACAGTGTGAAAAGTATGAAAAGGCAAAATGATAGGATACTGAAAGAGGAACTCCACAGGTCAGTAGGTGCCCAATATGCTGCTGGAGATCAGTGGAGAAATAACTCCAGAAATAATGAAGGGATGGAGCCAAAGCAAAAACAATACCCAGGTGTGGATATGACTGGTGATAGGAGCAAGGTCTGATGCTGTAAACAGCAATATTGCATAGGAACCTGGAAAGTTAGGTCCATGAATCAAGGCAAATTGGAAGTGGCCAAACAGGAGATGGCAAGAGTGAACATCGACATTCTAGGAATCAGCGAACTAAAATGGACTGGAATGGGTGAATTTAACTCAGATGACCATTATATCTACTACTGGGGGCAGGAATCCCTTAGAAGAAATGGAGTAGCCATCATGGTCAACAAAAGAGTCCAAAATGCAGGACTTGGATGCAATCTCAAAAATGACAGAATGATCTCTGTTCGTTTCTAAGGCAAACCATTCAATATCCCAGTAAAAAGCTGAAATTCCAGTACTTTGGCCACCTCATATGAAGAGTTGACTCATTGGAAAAGACTCTGATGCTGGGAGGGATTGGAGGCAGAAGGAAAAGGGGATGACAGAGGATGAGATGGCTGGATGGCATGACCGACTTGATGGATGTGAGTTTGAGTGAACTCCGGGAGATGGTTATGGACAGGGAGGCCTGGCGTGCTGCGATTCATGGGGTCGCAAAGAGTTGGACACCACTGAGTGACCGAACTGAATACTTAGCAATGTCATGTACCATATAGTTAAACCACTTAAAATATACAATTTAATAATTTAATATATTCATGAGTGTATGCGACCATCACCACAGTTGACTTTAGAACATTTCTATTACCTCAAGAAGAAACCTGTACCCTTTAGTTATCAACCTCCTATCCCCTCATTATCCTCCTCTCTATCAACAAGCAGCCACTAATCTATGTTCTGATAAGAAAAGATATCATACTTGCTCTTAGCCAAAAGACCACGAAGTGATACCATTACTCTACTTTGTGTCTCTACAGATTTCCCTGTTGTGGATTTTCGTATCAAGGGATTATACAGTATGCGAAAGTTTGTGACTACCTTTTTTAACTTAGCATGTTTTCAAAGTTTATCCAACTTGTAACATGTATCAGTACTTTATTCCTCTTAAGGCAAAATAATATTCCATCATATGGGTTGTGTATCCATTCATCCATTGACTGACATTTGGATTATTTCCACTTTTTGGCTATTAAGAATAATGCTGCTATAAACATTCATTTACAAGTTTTAGCATGAACACATATTTTCATTCTCTAGGATTTTTACCAAGAGGTAAAAATGCTGGGTTTAATCATTTGAGAACTTTCCAAACTATTTTCCTAACAACTGGCACAATTTTATATTCTCACCAGTAGTATAAGAGGATACTGAGTTTTCATATGTTTAAAAACACTTTTTATTGTCTGATTTTATTTTTAATTTTAGTCATCTTGCGGGCCTTGATTTCTGTATTCATTGGCTCAAGAGACTTTCAGGATCAAGGCTCAAATTCTCCAACACCCCCTAAAAGACTTAACTGACTTCCCTTTTTCTCTGTTACTTTGCCCTGATAAGTCCACTTACATATTCTCATTCAGTTCAGTTCAGTTCAGTTCAGTCACTCAGTCGTGTCCGACTCTTTGCAACCCCATGAATCGCAGCATGCCAGGCCTCCCTTTTCATCACCATCTCCTGGAGTTCACTCAGACTCACGTCCATCGAGTCCGTGATACCATCCAGCCATCTCATCCTCTGTTGTCCCCTTCTCCTCCTGCCCCCAATCCTCCCAGCATCAGAGTCTTTTCCAATGAGTCAACTCTTCGCATGAGGTGGCCAAAGTACCGGAGCTTCAGCTCTAGCATCATTCCTTCCAAAGTAATCCCAGGGTTGATCTTCAGAATGGACTGGTTGGATCTCCTTGCAGTCCAAGGGACTCTCAAGAGTCTTCTCCAACACCACAGTTCAAGAGCATCATCAATTCTTCAGCGCTCAGCCTTCTTCACAGTCCAACACTCACATCCATACATGACCACAGGAAAAACCATAGCCTTGACTAGATGGGCCTTAGTTGGCAAAGTAACGTCTCTGCTTTTCAATATGCTATCTAGGTTGGTCATAACTTTTCTTCCAAGGAGTAAGCATCTTTTAATTTCATGGCTGCAGTCACCATCTGCAGTTACTTTGGAGCCCCCCAAAATAAAGCCTGACACTGTTTCCACTGTTTCCCCATCTATTTCCCATGAAGTGATGGGACTGGATGCCATGATCTTCATTTTCTGAATGTTGAGCTTTAAGCCAACTTTTTCGCTCTCCAATTTCACTTTCATCAAGAGGCTTTTAAGCTCCTCTTCCCTTTCTGCCATAAGGGTGGTGTCATCTGCATATCTGCCTTGACGTACTCCTTTTCCTATTTGGAACCAGTCTGTTGTTCCATGTCCAGTTCTAACTGTTGCTTCCTGACCTGCATACAGATTTCTCAAGAGGCAGGTTAGGTGGTCTGGTATTCCCATCTCTTTCAGAATTTTCCACAGTTTATTGTGATCCACACAGTCAAAGGCTTTGGCAGAGTCAATAAAGCAGAAATAGATGTTTTTCTGGAACTCTCTTGCTTTTTCCATGATCCAGCAGATGTTGACAATTTGATCTCTGGTTGCTCTGCCTTTTCTAAAACCAGCTTGAACATCAGGGAGTTCACGGTTCATGTATTACTGAAGCCTGGCTTGGAGAATTTTGAGCATTACTTTACTAGCATGTGAGATGAGTGCAATTGTGTGGTAGTTTGAGCATTCTTTGGCATTGCCTTTCTTTGGAATTGGAATGAAAAGTGACCTTATCCAGTCCTGTGGCCACTGCTGAGTTTTCCAAATTTGCTGGCATATTGAGTGCAGCACTTTCACAGCATCATCTTTCAGGATTTGAAACAGCTCAACAGGAATTCCATCACCTCCACTAGCTTTGTTCATAGTGATGCTTTCTAAGGCCCACTTGACTTCACATTCCAAGATGTCTGGCTCTAGATGAGTGATCACATCATATGGATACCTAGATAAATAGATCCATATCTGTACCCATATGCATATACATACATATATACACATCTAGCACTTAGAGTTGTTTTCAGTAGAGTTATTTGGCTAATTTACCTAGGACTGTTCTTTGCAACCCCATGAATCGCTGCACACCAGGCCTCCCTGCCCATCACCACCTCCTGGAATCTATCCAAACACATGTCCATCGAGTCGGTGATGCCATCCAGCCATCTCATCCTCTGTCATCCCTTTCTCCTCCTGCCCCCTATCCTTCCCAGCATCAGGGCTTTCCAATGAGTCAACCCTTCGCATGAGGTGGCCAGAATATTGGAGTTTCACCTTCAACATCAGTCCTTCCAATTGAACACCCAGGATTGATCTCCTTTAAGATGGCCTGGTTGGATCTTCTTGGAGTCCAAGGGACTCTAAAGAGTCTTCTCCAACACCACAGTTCAAAAGCATCAGTTCTTCAGTGCTCAGCTTTCTTTACCATCCAAATCTCACATCCATACATGACTACTGGTTAAACCATAGCCTTGACTAGATGGATCTTTGTTGGCAAAGTAATGTCTCTGCTTTTCAATATGCTATCTAGGTCGGCATAACTTTCCTTCCAAGGAGTAAGCGTCTTTTAACTTCATGGCTGCAGTCACCATCTGCAGTGATTTTGGAGCCCCCAAAATAAAGTCTGACACTGTTTCCACTGATTCCCCATCTATTTCCCATGAAGTGATGGGACCAGATACCATGATCTTCGTTTTCTGAATGTGAGCTTTAAGGCAACCTTTTCACTCTCCTCCTTCACTTTCATCAGGAGGCTTTTTAGTTCCTCTTCACTTTCTGCCATAAGGGTGGTGTCATCTGCATATCTGAGGTTATTGATATATCTCCAGCAATCTTGATTCCAGCTTGTGCTTCTTCCAGCCCAGCGTTTCATGATATATTCTGCATATAAGTTAAAGAAGCAGGGTGACAATATACAGCCTTGACGTTCTCCTTTTCCTTTTTGGAACCAGTCTATTGTTCCATGTCCGGTTCTAACTGTTGCTTCCTGACCTGCATACAGATTTCTGAAGAGGCATGTCTGGTGGTCGACATTCGCATCTCTTGAAGTATTATCCACAGTTTATTGTGATCCACACAATCAAAGGCTTTCACACTGTCAATAAAGCAGAAATAGATGGTTTTCTGGAACTCTTTTGCTTTTTTGATGATCCAGTACATGTTGGAAATTTGATCTCTGGTTCCTCTGCCTTTTTAAAATACAGCTTGAACATCTGGAAGTTCATGGTTCATGTGCTATTGAAGCCTGGCTTGGAGAATTTTGAGCACTACTTTACTAGCCCGTGGGAGGAGTGCAATTGTGCGGTAGTTTGAGCATTCTTTGGCATTGCCTTTCTTTGGGATTGGAATGAAAAGTGACCTTTTCCAGTCTGTTGCCACTGCTGAGTTTTCCAAATTTGCTGGCATATTGAATGCAGCACTTTCACAGGATCATCTTTTAGGAATTGAAATAGTTCAGCTGGAATTCGTCGCCTCCACTACCTTTGTTCATCGTGACACTTTCTAAGACGCACTTGACTTCACATTCCAGGATGTCTGGCTCTAGGTGACTGATCATACCATCGTTTTTATCTGGGTCGTGAAGATCTTTTTTGTATAGTTCTTCTGTGTATTCTTGTCACCTCTTCTTAATATCTTCTGCTTCTGTTAAGTCCACACTATTCCTGTCCTTTATTGTGCCCATATTTGCATGAAATATTCCCTTGGTATCTCTAATTTTCTTGAAGAGATCTGTAGTCTTTCCCATTCTATTGTTTTCCTCTTTCTTTGCACTAATTACTGAAGAAGTCTTTCTTGTCTCTCCTTGCTATTCTTTGAACTCTGCATTCAAATGTGTATATCTTTCCTTTTCTCCTTTTATTTTTTTCTTTCTCTTCTTTTATCAGGTATTTGTAAGGCCTCCTCGACAGCCATTTTGCTTTTTTGCATTCTTTTTCTTAGGGATGGTCTTGATCCCTGTCTCCTGTACAATGTTATCAACCTCCATCCATAGTTCTCATGCCCTCTATCAGATCTAATCCCTTGAATTTATTTCTCACTTCTACTGTATAATCATAAGGGATTTGATTTAGGTCATACTTGAATGGTCAAGTGGTTTTCCCTACTTTCTTCAATATACGTCTGAATTAGGCAATAAGGAATTCATAATCTGAGTCACAGTCAGCTCCCAGTCTTGTCAGCAAAGAACTAAAGAGCCTCTTGATGAAAGTGAAAGAGGAGAGTGAAAAAGTTGGCTTAAAACTCAACATTCAGAAAACTAAGTTCATGGCAACTGGTCCCATCACTTCATGGCAAATAGATGGGAAAACAGTGGAAGCAGTGACAGACTATTTTTGGGAGCTGCAAAATCACTGAAGATTGTGACTGCAGCCATGACATTAAAAGATGCTTGCTCCTTGGAAGAAAAGTTATGACTAACCTAGACAGCAAAGCAGAGACATTACTTTGCCAGCAAAGGTCCATCTAGTCAAAGCTATGTTGTTTTCTTTTCCAGGAGTCATGTGGAGATATGAGAGACAGACTATAAAGAAAGCTGAGTGCCAAAGAGTTGATGTTTTTGGACTGTAGTGTTGGAGAAGACTCTTGAGAATCCAACCAGTCTATCCTAAAGGAAATCAGTGCTGAAGATTCATTGGAAGGAGTAATGCTCAAGCTAGAGCTCCAATACTTTGGCCACCTGATTTGAAGAACTGACTCCTTGGAAAAGATCCTAATGCTGAGAAAGATTGAAGGCAGGAGCAGAAGGGGATGACAGAGGATGAGATGGTTGGATGGCATCACCGACTCAATGGACATGAGTTTGAACAAACTCTTCATGTTGGTGATGGACAAGGAATCCTGGCATGCTGCATTTCAAGTGGTCATAAAGAGTCAGACACGACTGAGTGACTGAACTGAACTGAAATGATTACTGGGTTTTATTATTAATAGTTAGAAATTCCTTCCAATGCATACCTAATGCCATCGGTGTAGTATAGCTGGATAACCCTGTGCAGCATCCTCATTCTTCCATTGGATTCATGTATATATTTGCTTAAGAAATTTTTTATTGAGTGTTCACCATATTCCAGACAATATTCTTGGAAAGAGGGGATTTGATTGTGGAAAAACCAGAGACAAAAATCCTACTATCATGAGTCTTATAGACACTGATAAATAAGATCCTTGTAAAAATATAGAAAACATTCAATAGAGTTAAGAATTAAGGAAAAAAGAAAGTACATCAAAGGGAATCTGAATGGAAAGATAGATAAAAATGTGAGAAAAACTATCCAGGGAAGAGCAGATTGAGAAGGTGTCTTTGAGCAAGACTAGAAAGAAATGCGGGAAGGAGGTGCTTCCCAGGTGGCGCTAGTGGTAAAGAGCCTGCCTGCCAATGTAGGAGACAGAGGAGATGCAGGTTCAATCCTCGGGTTGGGAAGATCCCCTGGAGTGGGGCATGGTAACCCACACCAATATTCTTGCCTGAAGAATCCAAAGGATTGAGGAGTCTGGCAGATAAGGTCACACAGAGTTGGACATGACTGAAGTGACTTAGCACCCACACATGCACGCAGAAAGAAATGGAGAGCTGACCATCGGGATATTTAGGAGAATAGCATTCTGGGCAGAGCACACAAGACCCTCTGTAGTCAAAGGACCCTTCAGAGCATGGAGGGTCTATTCTGGAACAGCAGAAGTCTTTGTGACCAGAGGAGGGAAGAAAAGGAAGGCAGCAGAAGATAAGGCAGCAGAAAACTCAGAGAGGTTTAAGGAAACCAGATCATACAGGGCGCCAAGCAGTTTTTACTTTGAATGAGATAAGAAATTATTGGAGGGTTTGGAGCAGGAAAAATGATTTTTTTTTTAACCAAAGACTTAAATAGAATCACTGTAAAACAGTAGACACTCAACATGCTTGTCTGCTGAGAACTTGAGTTTTGGTGTTGGTAAGAGGTGTTTGTTTGTAAAAGAATATATTTTGGAAATCCAGGAATGATCACAAGAGTAAACATCAAATATATCATGGATTTACCTGCAAAATCAAGAAAATGACACAAGTGCAAAAACACATGGATTGCTTACTTTATAACTTGGATGTACACAAGGTTTTCTTACTATGGCTCATAATCCAGATACAATAAAAGACTGTATGACCACACGAAAGTTAAAAATGAAAATGTTTACAAGGCAAAAGCACTGTACAGACACATCACTTGCACACCCTTCAGAAAGGCAAAAATTAGAAAGATGGATAATGTCTAAGACTGACAAGGATATGGACGCAGAAGAATCCTGATTCAACTGTTGGCAAGACTGCAGACAGGAGAGCCAATAGTAGTAGTGTATATAGTCAAAGAATATATGTACTCTGTAACTCTGTCCCTAGACAAAATTTCTGGAAGATTCTTTTATAATCCCATAGGGTACATATATAAGGATGCTTATAATAGCATTGTAACAGCAGAGAGTTAGAGGCAATCTAGGGGCCCATGATGCAGAGTAGATAAGCAAAATGTGCTATATGCAACAGTCAGAAGTAACTGATTAAAGGCACATTTAGCAAAATAGGTGGATATTACAAACATCCAAAGTGCCTTGGACAGCAAGGAGATCAAACCAGTCAATCCTAAAGGAAGTCAACCCTGAATATTCATTGGATGGATGATGCTGAAGCTGAAGCTTCAATAAATACTTTCATCACCTTATGTGAAGGTCTTTTCATTGGAAAAGACCCTAATGTTGGGAAGGATTGAAGGCGGGAGGAGAAGAGGGTGACAGAGGATGAGATGGTTGGGTGGCATCACCCACTCAATGGGCATGAGTTTGAGCAAGCTTTGGGAGGTGGTGAAGAACAGGGAAGCCTGATGTGCTGCAGCCCATGGGATCACAAACAGACACAATAGTGACTGAACAACAACAACGAAAACATAGTGTTTATTGAAATAAGAAATAAAATAAATTCTATAGGATGATAGCATTTATGTAAGTTAAAAGCAGAAACCATAAAACTATATATTTTGCAAGAATATATGCAAACAAAAGGATTCACATCAAACACATTAGAATGTCTTTATGGAAAGGAAGAGAGTTAAGAAGGGAAACAAAAGCAAACATCACAGTCTTCTAAGGGTCACCTGTAGGTAATTCTCCCTCGCATGGGAGGATAGCATTTCCTTGCCTCCCTCCACCCTTTAGTTGGGCAAGGTCATGGGGTTAGTTCTATCTGAACAGTTGTAGGTAGAATTCATGGGTACCAATTCTAGACCAGAACATTTGATTTCTGGTGGAAGATCAACCAATGCTCTGGTTGTCTACTGCAAATAAAATCATGAAAGCACACATTGAGAAAACACTTCCATCATCCTGGATCTCTCAGTGAATAAAAGAAGCTGAGCCCTTTCCCAATCCCTTAACCCACTAACATGCATTGCATAGGTAGTTTTAGTGAAATATAAACATGTTGTTTTAAGGTTCTGGAATTTGAGGGTGTTTGCTACTTCATCATAGTCCTAGCTTATTCTGATTAATACAGGGAATAATCAATTAAAAAGGGCTTCCCACATGATTCAGTGGTAAAAGTATCCACCTGCCAAGGCAGGAGTTGCAGGAGAGCCAGGTTCAATCCCTAGGTCCAGAAGATCCCCTGAAGAAGGAAATGGCAACTCACTCCAGAATTCCTGTCTGGATAATCCCATGGACAGAGGAACATGACAGATTAGAGTCCATAGGGTCACAAAGAGTCGAACATAACTGAGCATGCAAGCATGAATCAATTTAAATAAAACAAGAACAAGGTCTTTCAGGGACCAATGATGCTGAGAAGAACAACTAACTCAAATATGTACACTCAAATTTTCCCCTGCCTCATCCCAAATGAGATGGAGAAAGAAGACAAGGTGATTGCCTAAGATCACACAGACTTGAATTGGAACATGACAAAAAATAAATAAATAAATAAAAAGACTCTCAAAAGGATGAACAAGAATAAGCACGTCACCTGCCGAGATTTAAGTGAGATTTTCACAAAGTTTCCTGTGCTGTTTCCATGGACAAGACGGAGATTTGTAGTCTGAAGAAAATGGCTACTGGATTTTTCAGTGGTGGAAATCCATCTTATCCTATGAGGGCTGAAGAGTGAATCTGAAGCATCTTATTGAATAGCTGGGACCTCAGTTTCATTCTATTCAACCTCAAAAAAATAAAGTCAAAAGATAACTGAGTAACTAGGATAAATATCTGGAAAAAATGATATAAAAGGGAATGAAAATATGAACAGAGATTCACAAAAGAACCAAAAATTAAGACAGCCTTTAAGCCTATCAAAATATATTCTTGCTCACTCACAATAAAAGAAATGCAAATTTAGAGTACACTGAAATATAATTTCTCAACTACTAGATTGGATAAAATTAAAGACTATGACGACAACACAAATTTGCTTAATGAGACTGTGGGGAAATTGAGTGCTCTCATGCATCTGAGGTAGAAATGTAAATTGATACAATTCTTAGAGAATTTGGTGATATCTAACAAAACTACATATGTGTTTACTTTTTAAACTAAGAACCCTACTTATAGGAATTTGCACTAAAGATAAATTTCCAAAAGTGGAGGTATAAACATGTACAAAGTTATCTTTTACAGCATTATACAGAATTGCAAAACTTTAAATAGAACATAAATGCCCTTCATATAGGAAAATACAAAATAAACTATGGTTATTTACATTGTTGTTACTGTTCAGTCACTAAGTTGTGTCTGACTCCTTGCAAACCCATGGACTGCAGCACACCAGACTTCCTTGTTCTTCACAATCTCCCTGAATTTGCTCAAACTCATGTTCATTTAGTCAGTGATGCCATTCAACCATCTTATCCTCTGTTGCACCCTTTTCCCCTGCCCTCAATCTTTCCCAGCATGGGGATTTTCCCAGTGAGCTGGCTCTTCGTATCAGGTGGCCAAAGTATTGGAGCTTCAGCTTCAGCATCAGTCCTTCCAATGAATGTCTATGGTTGATTGATTTCCTTTAGGATTTACTGGTTTGATCTTCTTGCTGTCCAAAGGACTCTCAAGAGTCTTCTCCAGGACCACAGTTTGAAAGCATCAATTCTTCCGTGCTCAGCCTTCTTTATGGTCCAACTCTCACATCCATACGAGACTACTGGAAAAAACATTTCTTTGCCTATACAGACTTTGACAGCAAAATGATGTCTCTGCTTTTCAACATGCTGTCTGGGTTTGTTATAGCTTTTCTAGGTTTGTTATAGCTTTTCTTCCAAGGAGGATCCTTTAATTTTGTGGCTACGGTCACTGTGTGCAGAGATTCTGGAGCCCAAGAAAATAAAATCTGCCACGGTTTCCACATTTTCCCCATCTATTTGCCATGAAGTGATGGGACTGGATGCCATAATCTTAGTGTTTTAATGTTGAGTTTTAAGTCAGCTTTTTCACTGTCTTATTTCATCCTCATCAAGAGGCTCTTTAGTTCCTCCTCTCTTTCTTCCATTAAAGTGTCATCTGCATATCTGAGGCTGTTGCTATTTCTCCTATTAATCTCTATTCCAGCTTGTGATTCAGTCAACCTGACATTTCATATGATGTATTCTGAATATAAATTAAATAAGTAGCTTGACAATATACAGCCTTGTCATACTCTTTTCTTTTGAACCAGTCTATTGTCCCAAGTCTGGTTCTAACTGTTGCTTCTTGACCTGCATACAAGTTTCTCAGGAGGTAGGTAAGATGTCCTTGTATTCCCATTTCTTTAAGAATTTTTCAGTTTGTTGTGATATATAGAGTCAAAAGCTTTTCTGTAGTCAATGAAGCAGTATAGTAGTTTTTTTTTTTTTTAATTTCCTTGCTTTTTCTATGATCCAAGGGATGGTGACAGTTTGATCTCTGGTTCCTCTGCCTTTTCTAAATCCAGCTTGTACATCTGGAAGTTCTTGGTTCAGGTACTGTTGAAGCCTAGCTTGAAGGATTTTGAGCATTACCTCACTAGCATGTGAAATGTAAAGTAGTTTGAGCATTCTTTGGCAATGGGATTTGGGATTGGAATGAAAACAGATGTTCTCGTCCTGTTGACATTGCCGAGTTTTCCAAATTTGCTAGCATATTGACTGCAGCACTTTAACAGTATCATCTTTGGGGATTTGAAATGGTTATTTACATAATGAGGTGCTATAAACTGTAAAAAGAATGAGGAATATCTCTGAACTTATATGTAGTGAATTTCAGCATTATCTGTTATATGGGGGGAAGTGCATATAAGGTGCTTTCTTTTTATGTAATAAAGGGAAATAAGAAGACATACATAGTCTGTTCATTTGGGAAAATTTTAAGAAGATAAATAAGCCAGAAACTAGTGAAATTGGGTACCTACAAGAAGCAGGTAGAAACGGAGTATAAAGGAAATGGACAGAATAGAAGTGATGGGCTGAAGGAGAATGTTTCACATCTTCTTATATACTTCTCATATTTGGAACTATGTTAATGTCTACTGATATAAAAATTAGAAAATAAAAATGTGGAAAAAACTAAAATGGAATACAAATAAAAACAAATAGATTTAGTAGTACAACATACACACACTGCAAGGTGGGGTAATTAATCTAAGCAACATATGAACAGAGCAATGCTATTTTATGTTTGCAGGTGAAAAGCAAAAACAAAAATATTTTAAACTAGTAGGTTTGTTTTCCACTAGAGTATAGGACTACAAATTGTAAAACTTCTTTCTGTGTATTCTAGAACGGAGTAAATATATTAATAGATTATGGATAACGGAAAGTCAGGTGGGCCTTAGGAAGCATCGCTATGAACAAAGCTGGAGAAAGGAAAGATATAAGCATCTGAATGCAGAGTTCCAAAGAATAGCAAGAAGAGATAAGAAAGCCTTCTTCAGCGATCAATGCAAAGAAATAGAGGAAAAGAACAGAATGGGAAAGACTAGAGATTTCTTCAAGAAAATTAGAGATACCAAGGGAACATTTTATGCAAAGATGGGCTCGATAAAGGACAGAAATGGTATGGACCTAACAGAAGCAGAAGATATTAAGAAGAGGTGGCAAGAAGAACTGTACAAAAAAGAACTTCACGATCCGGATAATCACGATAGTGTGATCACTCATCTAGAGCCAGACATCCTGGAATGCGAAGTCAAGTGGGCCTTAGAAAGCATCACTATGAACAAAGCTAGTGGAGGTGATGGAATCCCAGTTGAGCTATTTCAAATCCTAAAAGATGATGCTGTGAAAGTGTTGCACTCAATATGCCAGCAAATTTGGAAAACTCAGCAGTGGCCACAGGACTGGAAAAGGTCAGTTTTCGTTCTAATCCCAAAGAAAGGCAATGCCAAAGAGTGCTCAGACTACCACACAATTGCACTCATCTCACATGCTAGTAAAGTAATGCTCAAAATTCTCCAAGCCAGGCTTCAGCAATACCTGAACCATGAACTTTCAGATTTTCAAGCTGGATTTAGAAAAAGCAGAGGACCCAGAAATCAAATTGCCAACATTTGCTGGATCATCGAAAAAGCAAGAGAGTTCCAGAAACAACATCTATTTCTGCTTTATTGACTATGCCAAAGCCTTTGACTGTGTGGATCACAATTAACTGTGGAAAATTCTGAAAGAGATGGGAATACCAGACCACCTGACCTGCCTCTTGAGAAACCTGTATTCAAGTAAGTAAGCAAGAGTTAGAACAGGACATGGAACAACAGACATTCCAAATTGGAAAAGGAGTATATCAAGGCTGTATATTGTCACCCTGCTTATTTAACTTTTATGCAGAGTACATTATGAGAAACTCTGGGCTGGAGGAAGCACAAGCTGGAATCAAGATTGCTGGGAGAAATATTAATAACTTCAGATATGCAGATGACACCACCCTTATGGACTAAAGAGTCTCTTGATGAAGATGAAAGATGAGAGTGAAATAGTTGGCTTAGAACTCAAGATTCAGAAAACTAAGTTCATGGCATCCAGTCCCATCACTTCATGGTAAATAGATGGGGAAACAGTGGCAACAGTGGCTGACTTTAGTGGGCTCCAAAATCACTGCAGATGGTGATGGCAGCCATGAAATTAAAAGATGCTTACTCCTTGGAAGGAAAGTTATGACCAACATAGACAGCATATTAAAAAGCAGAGACATTACTTTGCCAACAAAGGTTCATCTAGTCAAGGCTATGGTTTTTCCAGTGGTCACGTATGGATGTGAGAGTTGGACTGTGAAGAAAGCTGAGCGCCGAAAAATTGATGCTTTTGAACTGTGATGTTGGAGAAGACTCTTGAAAGTCCCTTGGACTACAAGGACATCCAACCAGTACATTCTAAAGGAGATCAGTCCTGGGTGTTCATTGAGGGACTGATATTGAAGGTGAAACTCCAATAGTTTGGCCACCTGATGTGAAGAGCTGACTCATTTGAAAAGACCCTGATGCTGGGAAATATTGAGGGCAGGAGGAGAAGGGGATGACAGAGGATGAGATGGTTGGGTGGCATCACCGATACAATGGACGTGGGTCTGGATGGACTCCAGGAGTTGGTGATGGATAGGGAGGCCTGGCATACTGCGGTTCGTGGGGTTACAAAGAGTTGGACACGACTGAGCTGAACCGAACTGAACTGGATGGGAACTTGGCATCATACTGCTGGAAAGAGAGTTGCAAGGGCAAGAGGGAAGGTTAAAATAACACCTAAAAGGTTTTGGAACAAAATTTGAAGAATTGATATGAATTTATGACTTAGGAATAAATATAGATAGAAATAGATTTAAATAGGTATGGGTATAGATATACAAACATATATTTCCCAGCTATGCTTTCTGAGCGTTTAGAAGCAATGCTACTAAAATCGAAATGAACACACTTAGTATCCAGATCTTGGTTTTCAAACACCATTTTCTCCTAAAGGAGCCAGAATTCTTTGGATAAATGACAAGTTCTAGTGTTGGGTCTGGACAAATATAAGGTGAGACTGGGACATCTTACTCTGCCAGAAAAGAAATGCTCAAAAAATGGGAGAAACCATTCAAAATGACACAGGAGCTATTTTAAGGGTTCCCATTGGTCAAATCAAGGGCAATCACAATAAATAATGATAGTAATATATTATGACCCATTAAATAAATGAAGTCTATCTTGGTATAGATATCAAGTCCATGCTAATATAGATAAATAGATGAAAGAACAAATGGGAGAGAAAGGAAAGCATTTCTTGGCTATAATGCCAACTTAATAAATATAGAAGTTATAACTGAATGAAAAAAAATAGTTTCTCAGCCATCATGGTAATAATTGATTCAGGTAAGAATCATAAAAATACTAAATAATAAAATTAGTAGGTGGAAATTTGATGTAAAATAAGATATTTACATAGTTTTAAAGAATCTCCTCACAAAATGTTTCTTAATTACAAAAAGAAAATGTTAATTTTACACTATTAAAATAGCTGGGCATATACCACTTTAAATGATCAAAATTAACCATTAGGAACAGGGCAAATAGATAATATGTGTCTCCTGAGATCCAACCAGTCCATTCTGAAGGAGATCAACCCTGGGATTTCTTTGGAAGGAATGATGCTGAAGCTGAAACTCCAGTCCTTTGGCCACCTCATGAGAAGAGTTGACTCATTGGAAAAGACTCTGATGCTGGGAGGGATTGGGGGCAGGAGGAGAAGGGGACGACCGAGGATGAGATGGCTGGATGGCATCACCGACTCGATGGACATGAGTCTGAGTGAACTCTGGGAGATGGTGATGAACAGGGAAGCCTGGCGTGCTGTGATTCATGGGATCACAAAGAGTCGGACACGACTGAGCGGCTGAACTGAACTGAACTGATATAATGCACTGAAAAGGATCCCTTCTGTGATGTTCCTGACAAAAATGCATAATCTGAATCCAATCTGATGAAGAAATATCAAGCAAAACCAAATGGAGGCAGCTTCTAGTATGGTCCTGAACGATCTCTGCCTTCTGTTATTCCCACCCGTGTATAGGCCCTCTCACACTGAAAAGGACTGATCTGTATGTCTGTATTAGTCAAGGTTCTCCATAGAAGAAAAGCTATAGAGACAGAGAGACACAGATACATAGAGAGAGACACAGACACAAAGACAGAGAGAGACAGGGGCAGAAACATGGATTTATAATAAATAATTGTCCACACGATTCTGAAAGCTGACACGTCCCAAGATCTACAAGATGAGTTGGCAAGCTAGAGACCCAGGAGAGGCAATGGAGTAGCTCCAGTCCAAAAACCTGCAGGCTTTAGCCCTAGGAAGAGCTGACTTTTCAGTTCCAGTCTGAAAGGCAAGAAAAAAGCCAGTGTCCCAGTCTGAGAGCAGTCAGACAGGAGGAATTCTCCCTTACTCAAGTAATGGTCAGACTTTCCTTCTATTCAGGCCTTTAACTGATCAGATAAGCCTCATCCACATTAGGCAGGACAATATACTTTATGAGTCTACTGATCTTACATGTTAATCTCAGGGATTCCAGTCCAAGATGGTTAAATAGGAGGCTCTTGAACTCCCCTTTTCCCATGGAAATGTCCAAACACCATCTCCCTGTCAGAACAGAAAGGACAGAAAGCTTACTCAAAGAAATGATAGCTAAAAACTTCCCTAACCTGGGGAAGGAAATGGACCTCCAGTTCCCGGGACCTTAGAGAGCTCCAATTAGATTAATTCAAAGAGACTTAAACCAAAATACATCATAACTCAATCGTTAAAAGTTCAGTTCAGTTCAGTTCACTTCAGTTGCTCAGTCGTGTCCAACTCTTTGTGACCCCATGAATTGCAGCACGCCAGGCCTCCCTGTCCATTGTCAACTCCCAGAGTTCAACCAAACCCACATCCATTGAGTCGGTGATGCCATTCAGCCATCTCATCCTCTGTCGTCCCCTTTTCCTCCTGCCCCTAATCCCTCCCAGCATCAGAGTCTTTTCCAATGAGTCAACTCTTCGAATGAGGTGGCCAAAGTACTGGAGTTTCAGCTTTAGCATCATTCCTTCCAAAGAACACCCGGGGCTTATCTCCTTTAGAATGGACTGGTTGGATCTCCTTGCAGTCCAAGGGACTCTCCGGAGGAGTCTTCTCCAACACCACAGTTTCAAAGCATCAATTATTTGGTGCTCTGCTTTCTTCACAGTCCAACTCTCACATCCATACATGACCACTGGAAAAACCATAGCCTGGACTAGATGAACCTTTGTTGGCAAAGTAATGTCTCTGCTTTTGAGTATGCTATCTAGGTTGGTCATAACTTTCCTTCCGAGGAGTAAGAGTCTTTTAATTTCATGGCTGCCATCACCATCTGCCTTGATTTTGGAGCCCAAGAAAAGTCTGACACTGTGTCCACTGATTCCCCATCTATTTCCCATGAAGTGATGGGACCAGATGCCATGATCTTCATTTTCTGAATGTTGAGCTTTAGGCCAACTTTTTCACTCTCTTTCACTTTCATCAAGAGGCTTTTTAGTTCCTCTTCACTTTCTGCCATAAGGGTGGTGTCATCTGCATATCTGAGGTGATTGATATTTCTCCTGGCAATCTTGATTCCAGCTTGTGCTTCTTCTAGCCTAGCGTTTCTCATGATGTACTCTGCATAGAAGTTAAATAGTTAAAGAGTCTTATAAGCAGAAAGAGAAAAGCAATGTATTATGTATAAGAGAACCCTCATAAGACTGGCAGCAGATTTTACAGTAGAAACTTTGCAGGTCAGAAGGGAGCAGTGTGATATATTCAGCTGCTGATCAAGAATATTGTGCCCAGCAAAGTTGTCCTTGAGAATTCAAGGAAAAACAAAAAGTTTTCCAGACAAGAAAAAGTGAAAGGAATTCGTAATCATAAGACCAGCATTATAAGAAATGTTAAAGGGACTTAACAGTTAAACCTGAGATAAAAGAGCCAATTAGGAACAGAAAAACTTAAAATTATCAATCTCATTGGAAAAGATATTATTAAATATATAGTTAAATTCAGTTAGAATCAGAATCAGTTCAGTCACTCAGTCATGTCAGACTCTTTGCGATCTCATGGACTGCAGCAAGTCAGGTTTCCCTGTCCATCACCAACTCCCAGAGCTTACTCAGACTCATGTCCATTGAGTCGGTGATGCCATCCAACCATCTCATCCTCTGTCATCCCCTTCTCCTCCTGCCTTCAATCTTTCCCAGCATCAGGGTCTTTTCCAGAGTCAGTTCTTTGCATCAGGCGGCCAAAGTATTGGAGTTTCAGCTTCAGCATCAGTCCTTCCAAAGAATATTCAGGACTGATTTCCTTTAGCATAGACTGGCTTGATCTCTTTGCTGTCTAAGGGATTCTCAAGAGTCTTCTCCAACAGCACAGTTCAAAAGCATAAGTTCTTCAGCTCTCAGCTTTCTTTATAGCCCAACTCTTACATTCATATATGACTACTGGAAAAACCATAGCTTTGACTAGAAGGACCTTTGTTGGCAAAGTTTATGTCTTGGTGTTTCAATAGGCTGTCTAGGTTGGTCATAACTTTTCTTCCAAGGAGCAAGCATCTTTTAATTTCATGGCTGCATTCACCATCTTCAGTGATTTTGGATCCCCCCCAAATGAAGTCTGTCATTGTTTCCATTGTTTCCCATCTATTTGCCATGAAGTGATGGGACCAGATGCCATGATCTTAGTTAAATTAAGAATACTCTAATGTTGTGATGTGCTGTGCTGTGCTTAGTCACTCAGTCACATATGTCTCTTTGTGACCTCATGGACTACAGCCTGCCTGTCTCCTCTGTCCGTGGGAGTTCTCTGTTCATGGGGATTCTCCAGGCAAGAATACAGGAGTGGGCTGCCATGCCCTATTCCAACCCAGGGATTGAACCTAGGTCTCCCACACTACAGGCAGATTCTTTACCATCTGAGCCACCAAGGAAGTCCAAGAATACTGCAATGGGGAGCCTATCCCTTCTCCAGGGGATCTTACTGATCCAGGAACTAAACCTGGGTCTCTTGCATTGCAGGCAGATTCTTTACCAGCTGAGTTACGAGGGAAGCCAATGTTGTAATGGTGGTGGATAAATCACTTATAAATCTAGTACGAAGGTTAGAAGATAAAAGTAGTAAAAGTAACTATAACTACAATAATTCATTAATGGATATACAAGGTAAAAAAGATGTGAATTGTGATATAGAAAACATAAAATTGTGGGTGGAAGGGTGTAAAAATATAGAGCTTTAGTACATGATCAATCTTAAATTGTCAAAAGCTTAAAGGATAAGGTTATCAGTTCAGTTCAGTCACTCAGTCCTGTCTGACTCATTGCAACCCCATAGACTGCAGCATGCCAGGCTTCCCTGTCCATTACCAACTCCCAGAACTTGCTCAAAATTATTTCCATCCACTCGGTGATGCCATCCAACCATCTCGTTCTCTGTTGTTCCCTTCTCCTCCTGCCTTCAGTCGTTCCCAGGGTCCTTTCCAATGAGTCACTTCTTTGCATTAGGTGGCCAAGTTATTGGAGCTTCAGCATCAGTGCTTCCAATGAATATTCAGGACTGGTTTCCTACAGGATGGACTGGTTGGATCTCCTTGCATTCCAAGGGATTCTCAAGAGTCTTCTCCAACACCACATTTCAAAAGCATCAATTCTTTGGTGCTCAGCTTTCTTTAAAAAAATTTTTTTTAATTTTAATTGGAGGTTAATTACTTTACAATATTGTAGTGGTTTTTGCCATACATTGACATGGCACCCCACTCCAGTACTCTTGCCTGGAAAATCCCATGGACAGAGGAGCCTGGTAGGCTGCAGTCCATGGGGTCACTAGGAGTTGGACATGACTGAGTGACTTCACTTTCACTTTTCACTTTCATGCATTGGAGAAGGAAATGGCAACCCATTCCAGTGTTCTTGCCTGGAGAATTCAAGGGACGGGGGAGCCTGGTGGGCTGCCATCTCTGGGGTCACACAGAGTCAGACATGACTGAAGAGACTTAGCAGCAGCAGCAGCAGCAGCAGGCATGAATCAGCCATGGGTGTACATGTGTCCCCCTGTCCTGAACTCCCTCCCACTTCGCTCGCCATCCCATTCCTCTGTGTTGTCCCAGTGCACTGGCTTTGAGTGCCCTGTTTCATGCATTGAACTTGGACTGGTCATCAATTTCACTTATGCTAATATTCATGTTTCAATGCTATTCTTTCAAATCATCCCACCTTTGCCTTCTCCCAGAGTCCAGACATCTGTTCATCTGTCTCGTTTGCTGTCTTGCATATAGGGTCACCATTACCATCTTACTAAATTCCATATATATGCATTAATATGTTGTATGGGTTTTTTTCTTTCTGACTTCACTCTGTATAATAGGCTCCAGTTTTAGCCGTCTCATTTATAGCCCAGCTCTCACATTCATACAGGACTACTGGAAAAACTATAGCTTTGACTAGATGAACCTTTCTTGGCAAAGGAATATCTGCCTTTAAATATGCTGTTTATAGCTTTTATAAATGAGCTGTTCATATTTTATAATAACATGCTGGTCATAGCTTTTCTTCCAAGGAACAAGCACCTTTTAATTTCATGGCTGTAGTCACCATCTTCAGTGATTTTGGAGCCCAAGAAAATAAAGTCTCTCACTGTTTCCATTGTTTACCCATCTATTTGTCATGAAGTGATGGGACCAGATGCCATAATCTTAGTGTTTTGAATGTTAAATTTTAAGCCAGCCTTTTCACCCTCTTTCAGTTTCATCAAGAGGCTCTTCATTTCCTCTTCCTTTCTGCCATAACGGTCATATCATCTGTGTATCTAAGGTATTGATATTCCTCCCAGCAATCTTGATTACAGCTTGCGCTTCATCCAGCATGATGTACCCTGCATATAAGTTAAATAAGCAGGGTGACAATATACAGCCTTGATGTACTCCTTTCTCAATTTGGAAACAGTCTGTTCCATGTCCTGTTCTAACTGTTGCTTCTTGGCCTACATGCAGATTTCTCAGGAGGCAGGTAAGGTGGTTTGGGATTTCCATCTGTAAGAATTTTCCATAGTTTCTTGTGATCCACACAGTGAAAGGCTTTGGTGTAATCAGTAAAGAAGAAATAGATGCTTTTCTGGTATTCTTTTGGTTTTTCTATGATCCAATGGATGTTGGCAATTTGATCTCTGATTCCTCTGCCATTTTAAAATCCATTTTGAACATTAGGAAGTTCATGGCTCACATACTGTTGAAGTCTGGCTTGGATAATTTTGAGCATTACTTTGCTAGCGTGTGAGATGAGTGCAATTGTGCCATAGGTTGAACGTTCCTTCACATTGCCTTTCTTTGGGGTTGGAGTGAAAACTGACCTTTTCAGTCCTGTGGCCACTGCTGAGTTTTCCAAATTTGCTGACATATTGAGTACAGCACTTGCATGGCACCATCTTTTAGGATTTGAAATAGCTCAGCTGGAATTCTATCACCTCCACTAGCTTTGTTAGTTGTGACGCTTCCTAAGGCCCACTTGACTTTGCATTCCAGGATGTCTGGCTCTAGGTGAATCATCCCACCATCATGGTTATCTGGTTCATTTAGATCTTTTTTTGTAGATAGTTCTTCTGTGTATTCTTGTCCCCTCTTCTTAATATTTTCTGTTCTGTTAGGTCCATACCATTTCTGTCTTTTACTGAGCCCATCTCTGCATGAAATGTTCCTTTTGTATCTCTAATTTTCTCGAAGAGATCTTAGTTTCTTCCCCTTGCATTGTTTTCCTCTTTTTTTTTTTTGTCATTGATCATTTAGGAAGGTTTTCTTATCTGTTTTTGCTTTTCTTTGGAACTCTGCATTCAGATGGGTATATCTTTCCTTTTCTTTTTTTGCCTTTCACTTCTTTTCTTTTCTTAAGTATATTTGTAGGCCTCCTCAGATAACTATTTTGATTTTTTTCATTTCTTTTTCTTGCAGATGGTCTTAATCACTGGCTCCTGTATAACGTCATGAACCTCTGTCCATAGTTCTTCAAGCACTGTCTATCATATCCCTTGAATCTCTCTGTCACTTCTACTATATAATTGTAAGGGATTTGATTTAGGTCATAGCTGAATGGTCTAGTGGTTTTCCCTACTTTATTCAATTTAAATCTGAATTTGTCAGCTCCTGGTCTTGTGGATATCATAAGAGAATACTACAAACAGTTATTATAGTATTAGCAACAAATTGGACAACCTAGCAGAATCTGACAAATTTCTGGAAATATACAGCTTTTCAAAATTGAATCAGAAAGAAACAGACAATGTGAACATGCCAATCACTAATGGTAAAATTGAATTTTTTAATTTAAAAAATTTCCAGCAAATAAAAGTCCAGAATCAGGCAGATTCACAGGGAAATGCTCTCAAAGATATAAATATCTACACTCCTATTCTAAAAAATTTCAGAAGACTAAGTTCATTCTATGAAGACACTGTGATCCTGATACCAAACCTAGACAAACTGAAAGTGAAAGTGAAGTTGCTCAGTAGTGTCCGACTCTTTGCAACCCCATGGACTGTAGCCTACCAGGCTCCTCCCTCCATGGGATTCTCCAGGCAAGCGTACTGGAGTGGGTTGCCATTTCCTTCTCCAGACAAAGATACCACAAAAGGAAAATTACAGGCAATATCTTTGATGAATATGGATGCAAAAATCTTAGCAAAATATTAGCAAACCAAATTTAACAATATATAAAAAAGGATCATATACAATAATCAAGTGGAATTTATTTCAGAGATGTAAGGATGCATCAATATTTGCAAATCAGTCAGTATGATACATTATATTAACAGAAGAAAGAATAAAAATCACACTATCATCTCAATAGATAAAGAAACAGCATTTGACAAAATTTAACATCTCTTCATGATATCAAAGCTGATATAGAGGTAAATATCTTGTATATGTTGGCATATATTCTAACATAATAAAGGCCATTTATGGCAAACCCACAACTGGCATCATACTCAGTGATGAAATTGAAAGCTTTTCTTCTAAAACTAGAGACAAGAAAAGGGTGCCCACTTCTGCTACTTTTTAACATAGTATATGAAGTCCTAGCTATAGTAATCAGATGAGAGAAAATTAAAAGGCATCCAAATTGGAAGGGGAAAAAGTAAAGCTTCCACTGTTTGCTTTGCAGATGGCATGATATTTTATATAGAGTGCTCTAGCATCTCTACCAAAACTATTAGCACTAATAAATTAATTTGGTTAAGATGTAGAATATAATATTTATATATAGAAACTTGTTACTTGTCTATATACTAATAATGAATTACCAGAAAAAGTAAGGAAATAACCCCATTTACAATTGCATCAGAAAGAATAAAATGCCTAGGAATAAACTCAACCAAGGAGGAGGAAGATCCATACTCTAAGAAATATGAAACATTAATGAATAAATCTGAAAATGATACAAAGAGGTGGAAGGATATTCCATGTTCTTTGATTAAAGGATTTAACATTGTTAAAATGTCCATACTATCCAAAGTAATCTACATATTGAATGCAACCCCAATCAAAATACCCATAATATTTTTCACAGAACTAGAAAAAAATCTTTAAAAAGTATATGGAATCACCTTGAATTGCCAAGTTGAGAAAAAAGAACAAAACTGGAGGTATCAATTCCCTGAGTTCAAACTATACTAAAAAGCTACAGTGATCAAAACTGTACTGTTTGACATTAAAATGGACACATAAGTCAGTGGAACAGAATACGGAGTCCAGAACCCAAGGCAAAACATTCAATATCACAGTAATCCAAGTCTATGCCCCAAACACTAATGCTGAAGAAGCTGAAGTTGAATAGTTCTATGAAGACCTACATGACCTTCTAGAACTAACACCAAAGAAAAGGATGCGACTTTCATCATAGGGGACTGGAATGCAAAAGTAGGAAGTGAAGAGATTACTGGAGTAAAAGGCTAATTTGGCCTTGGAGTACAAAATGAAGCAGGGCAAAGGCTAACAGAGTTTTGTCAAGAGAACGACTGATCATAGCAAATACCCTCTTCCAACAACACGAGACTCTACACATGGACATCACCAGATGGTCAATACTGAAATCAGATTGATAATATTCTCTGTAGCTGAAGATGGACAAACTCTAAACAGTCAGCAAAAACAAGACCAGGAGCTGACTGCGGCTCAGATCACGTTCCCCTTATTGCAAAATTCAGACTTAAATTGAAGAACGTAGGGAAAACCACTAGACCATTCAGGTATGACCTAAATCAACTCCCTTATGATTACACAGTGGAAGTGACAAGTAGATTCAAGGGACTGGATCTGATAGGCAGAGTGCCTGAAGAACTATGGATGGAGGTTTGTAGCAGTGTACAGGAGACTATGATTAAAACCATTCCCAAGAAAAAGTAATGCAAAAGGCAAAATGGTTGCCTGAGGAGGCCTTACAAATAGCTGAGAAAAGAAAAAAAAGTTAAAAGCAAGGGAGAAAAGGAAAAATATACTCATCTGAATGCAGAGTTCCAAAGAATAGCAAAGAGAGATAAGAAAGCTTCCCTAAGTGATTAATGCAAAGAAATAGAGAAAAACAATAGAATAGGAAGAACCTAGAGATCTCTTCAAGAAAAATAGAGATACGAAGGGAACATTTCATGCAAAGATGGGCTCAGTAAAGGACAGAAACGGTATGAACCTAACAGAAGCAGAAGATATTAAGAAGAGGTGGCAAGAATACCCAGAACTATACAAAAGAGATCTTACTGACCCAGCTAACCATGGTGATGTGATCACTCACCTAGAGCCAGATATAGGAAACATCACTATAAACAAAGCTGGTGGAGATGATGGGATGCCAGCTGAGCTTTTTCAAATCCCAAAAGCCGGTTCTGTGAAAATGCTGCGCTCAATATGCCAGAAAATTTGGAAAGCTCAGCGGTGGCCACAGGACTGGAAAAGGTCAGTTTTCATTCCAATCCCGAAGAAAGGCAAAACCAAAGAATGTTCAAACCTACAAACATATAATCAATTAATCTACAACAAAGAAGCAAAAATATACAATGGAGGAAAGACATGCCTTTCAGTAAATGTGCTGGGAAAATCAGACAGCTATTTATAAAACAACGAGAGTACATTTCTTGTATCCATATGCAAAATAAACTAAAAATTGATTAAAGACCTAAATGTAAAACCTGTAACCATAATACTAGAAAGAAATCATATGTAGAACACTCTGACATGAATAGCAGCAATATTTTTCTTTGATCTGACTCTTAAGGCAAAAGAAATAACAGCAAAAATAAACAAGTGGGACCAAATTAAAGTTAAAAAACCTTTTCAACAGTAAAAGAAACCATCAACAAAATGAGAGGACAGTCAAATAAATGGAATAAAATATTTGCAACTGATATGACCAGTAAGAGTTTAATATCTAAAATATATAAACAGCTTATACAACACAATATCAAAAAGAAGAAATCCAAAAATGGGCAGATGACCCCAAAAGACATTTTTTCCAAAGAAGATATACAAATGGCCAATAAGCGCATGATAAGAGGCTCACCACAGGTTATCATCAGAGAAATGCACATCAAAACCTCAGTGAGAAATCACTTCATACTTGTGGCTATCATCAAAAAGTCTACAAATAACAAAAGTTGACAATGATGTGGACAAAATGGAACCACAGTACATAGTTGAGATTACAAATTAGTGTATTCATTGTGGAAGATAATATATGGATACCTCAAAACAGTAAAAATAGAATTATCATATAATCCAGCAATTTCACTGTTGAGTATATATCTGAAGTAAACGAAAAGACACATGCATCCCAATGTTAATAGCAGCATTATTTACAATAGTTATGATATGGAAGTATCCATCAACAGATTCAGTTCAGTTCAGTTCACTCACTCACTCATGTCCGACTCTCTGCGACCCCATGAACTGCAGCACACCAGGCCTCCCTGTCCATCATCAGCTCCCGGAGTTCACCCAAACTCTAGTCTATGGGGTTGGTGATGCCATCCAACCATCTCATCCTCTGTCATCCCCCTCTCCTCCTGCCCTCAATCTTTCCCAGCATCAGAGTCTTTTCAAATGTCAGCTCGTTGCATCAGGTGGTCAAAGTATTGGAGTTTCAGCTTCAACATCGGTCCTGGATGCCATTTCAAACTTGTAATGTCATACATTTCCATCTATATGCTGCTCTAGTTCCACCCCAGCAGTTTTTGTGTACTGTGTCTTTATTATCATTCAGTTTCAAAAATTTTTAATTCCTTGGGATTCTTTCCTTAAGGAGATGGGTTATTTAGAAGTATCATTTATAAGTATTTAAACATTTTGGGATTTCCCAAGTATGTTTATTGATTTCCAATTTAATTTCACTATGACCAGAGAATATATTTCATAAGTTATTAAATATTTGACTTTTTTGAGACCTACTTTGTGGATCACTATGTGGTTTACCTTGGCAAGTGATACATGTGTGCTGAAAAAAGAATAGATTCATCGAGGTTGGGTATTTTAGCAGTTGTTTGGTGTTGTGTTCTTCGTTTTTGCTTCCTTAATTTTTGTGATTTTTCGTTAAATGTATGTACATTTAGGATGTTTGTTTTCCTAGTGATTGTTTCTTTTAATATTATATATTGTCCCTCTTATGCTTTTGTAAAAGTCCTTGCCTTCAAATCTTTGTCTGATGCTAGCTTAGGCATGCCAGTTTTCTTGTGGTTACTCTTTGCATGTTGTAACTTGTCAATCATTTACTTTTAACCTATCTTTGTCTTTATGATAAATTTTTTGTAGAAAGCATATGGATTGCCAATAAACGATTTTCTAAGGATAAACAGATAAATGGATAAAGAAGATATGGCATACACACACGTACACATATACATGAAATATTATCCAATCATAAAAAGAATGAAAATTTGTCATTTGCAGCAATGTGGATAGACCTAGAGGGTGAAGAAAGTCAGACAGAGAAACACAATTGTTCAATGTTCTCACTTATATGTGGGATCTAAAAAATGAAACAAAAGTATGCAAAAAAAATAGAAACAGACTCATACAGAAAAAAAACAATTGTTACCAGTGGGAAGAGAGTAAGGTAATGGTCACAATAGGGGTATAGGATTAAGAGACACAAACTATCACATACAAAAATAAATAACCTACAAGGATATGTTATGTAGCACAAGAAAATGTAGCCATTATTTTATAATAAGCTTAAATGAAATATAATCTATAAAAATATTGAACCAGTATGCCATATATCTGAAACTAATATAATATTGTAAATCAACTATACTTCAATAAAAATAAAATAGAATAAAATAATATGAAAAATACCTACAAAAGACATCAGTTCAGTCAGTCATGTCCGACTCTTTGCAACCGCATGGACTGCAGCAGGCCAGGCTTCCCTGTCCATCACCAACTCCCAGAGTGCTCAAATTCATGTCCATCCAGTCAGTGATGCCATCCAACCATCTCATCCTCTGTCGTTCCCTTATCCTCCTGCCTTCAATCTTTCCCAGCATCAGGGTCTTTTCCAGAGTCAGTTCTTTGCATCAGGTGGCCAGAGTATTGGAGTTTCATCCTCAGCATCAGTCCTTCCGGTGAATATTCAAGACTGATTTCCTTTAGGATTGACTGGCTTGATGCTCTTGCAGCCCAAGGGACTCTCAAGAGTCTTCTCCAACACCATAGTTCGAAAGCATCAATTCTTCAGCACTCACCTTTCTTTATAGCTCAACTCTCACATCCATACATGACTACTGGAAAAAACCCTAATCTGATCCCACAAGAGACTGACCCAGACATGCCTGTGAGTGTCCAGTAGTCTCCAGCAGAGGCGTGGGTTGGTGGTGGCCTGCTATGGGGTCTGGGACACGGAGTGAAGCAGTGAATGCATGGGACCTTTTGAAGGAGGTTGCCATTACACAACAGGGAGGAAACACAGCCCCGCCTCTGCACAGATAATTGGATTAAAGATTTACTGAGCATGGCCCCACCCATCCGAACAAGACCCAGTTTCCCCCATAGTCAAGTGTCCCCCATCAAGAAGCTTTCATAAGCCTCTTATCCTTACCCCTCAGAGTTGAGACAGAATGAAAACCACAATCACAGAAAGCTAATCAAACTGATCACATGGATCACAGCCTTGTCTAACTCAATGAAACTATGAGCCATGCCATGTAGGGCCACCCAAGATAGCCGGGTCATGGTGGAGAGTTCTGACACAACGTAGTCGACTGGAGAAGGCAATGACAAAAGACATACATAAATGGAAAGATATTCTACGCTCATGAATTGAAAGAGTTCATGTTGTTACAATACTCATATTGCCCAAAATTATTCATTGATTCAATGCAATCCCAATTAAAATTTCAATGGTAGTTTCAACATAAACAGAAAAAAATAAAATCCTAAAATTTGTGTGAAGCCGCAAGATACCCCTAATAGCCATAGCACTCTTGGGAAAGAAACAAAACTGGAGGCATCACACTTCCTAATTTCACACTATAAAGAAAAAAACTCAGCTTTTTTTTTTTTTTCCCTATGTAGGGAAAAACCCAATTGTTCCCCACTGTGTGTTTCTTTCTTGTGTTTCTCCTTTACCTTTAGTAGAACACTCCTTCTTACACTTCTGGTGACCAAATACCTGGAGGGCTTTACCCACATCAAGCAGTTCTCTGAGTGTCCTACACTACATCATCTGAGTGTCCTACACTATAATTACGACACTTTATACCCAGAGATTGCATCACAGTCCATAGGTTAAGGGCTCAGCCCTACAAGACTACTCTCATCCCAACTCAGTTGCCATTCAGAAACCCAGTTTATCTCCTGTGGCCATGACCAACTGGCTATAGATTGGAGGTTACAAAAACCTCCTCCTTGAGTCTGATCAACTTGCTAGAGAAGCTCACAAAACTCAGGGCTACACTGCCTCACATTTATCAGTTTATCAAAGGATATAATAAAGGATGAACTTCCCAGGGGGCTCAGTGGTAAAGAATCTGCCTGCCATTGAAGGAGATGCTAAGGTCCCTGGGTTGGGAAGATCCCCTGGAGAAGGAAATGACAACCCACTCCACTAGTTCCAGCCTGGAAAATTCCATGGACAGAGGAGCCTTGTGGGCTACAGCCTGTGGGATCACAAAGAGTCAGACATGACTGAGCACACCTTCACCTCACCACCATAATAAAGGTTACAGATGGACAACCAGATGAAGAGATACTTAGGGCAAGCTCTAGGAGGGACCCAAGTGTAAGAACTTCTGTCCACATGGACTGGGGGTATGTCACCCTCCTGGTGCTAATGTCTTCACCAGCCAGGAAGCTCTCTATGGCTGCACTATTGGGATTTTATGGAGGTTTCCTCATGTTAAGTTCAGTTCAGTTCAGTTGCTCAGTCGTGTCTGACTTTTTGCAACCCTATGGATCGCAGCATGCCAGGCTTCCCTGTCCATCACCAAGTCCCGGAGTTCACTCAGATTCATGTCCATTGAATCAGTGATGCCATCCAGCCATCTCATCCTCTGTCATCCCCTTCTCCTCCTGCCCCCAATCCCTCCCAGCATGAGTCTTTTCCAATGAGTCAACTCTTTGCATGAGGTGGCCAAAATACTGGAGTTTCAGCTTTAGCATCATTCCTTCCAAGGAAATCCCAGGGCTGATCTCCTTCAGAATGGACTGGTTGGATCTCCTTGCAGTCCAAGGGACTCTCAAGAATCTTCTCCAACATCACAGTTCAAAATGTAGTTCCTTATGTAGGGGTGATCAATTATTAACTCCATGTCTAGCCTCTCCCCTCTCTGGAGGATGGGAAAGGGAGGGGGCAAAACTTGCAAGCTTCTAATGATGGCTTGATCTTTCTAGTGACAAGCCTCCATCCAGAAGTCCTGCAAGAGTCACCTCAACAGAACAAAAGATGTTCCTAGTGCTCGTATCTTGAAAATTTACTAGGATTTTATGAGCTGTGTCAGGGTAGAATCAAAGACAAATATTAGAACAAGATATCCTCCTAATAAACACCTAGAAAATATCAAGGATTTTAGAAGCTCTGTGCCAGGAACAAGGAGCAGAGACCAACACATATATTTTATATTATCTCATGTAAACTATATTACAAAGCTATAAAAATCAAAAGAGTATAGTATTTGCATAAAAACAGACACACAGATCAATGGAAAATAGAACACTCAAAAATAAACCCATATGCTGCTGCTAAGTCTCTTCAGTCGTGTCCGACTCTGTGCAACCCCATAGATGGCAGCCCAACAGGCTCCCCCATCCCTGGGATTCTCTGGGCAAGAACACTGGAGTGGGTTGCCATTTCCCTTCCCCAAAGCATGAAAGTGAAAAGTGAAAGTGAAGTCGCTCAGTTGTGTCCGACTCCTAGCGACCCCATGGACTGAAGCCTACTAGGCTCCTCCATCCATGGGATTTTCCAGGCAAGAGTACTGGAGTGGGGTGCCATTGCCTTCTCCAATAAACCCATATATATAAGATTAATTGTTTTACAACAAAGGAGCTAAGAATAAACAATGAATAGAGGATGGTCTCTTCAGTAAATGGTGTTAGTAAAACCCTACAACCATTGCGAAAGAAAGAAACTGAACCATCTCACACCATACACAAAAATCAACTCAAACTGCATTGAAGACTTGAATGTAAGGCCTGAAACATTAAATACTTGGAAGAACACATGGGGGTAAACTCTTTGACATTGGTCTTAACAATATTTTTTCTTTGATTTGACACCCAAAGTAAAGACAACATATGCAAAAAATAAACAACTATTACTACATCAAACTAAAAAGCTCCTACATGTCACACATAAAAAGATGCTCAACATGATCAATCATCAAGGAAATGCAAATGAAAACCAAAATGAGGTATCACTTCACACCTGTTAGAATGGCTACTATGATAAGGGATAACAAGTGTTGGGTAGGATGTGTATAAAAAGGACTCATATGAATTGATGGAGCTACTATGGAAAAAGAGTAGTTCCTCAAAAAAAAAAAAAAAATACAGAACTGCTACATTATCCAGCAGTTCCACTTCTGTTATATATCAAAGGGGAAAATAAAAATATGCCATATATATATATATACTCAACCATGGAAAGAATGAATCTTGCCATTTTTTATAACATGGATGAACTTCGGGAGCATTATATTAAGTGAAACAAGTCGAACAGGGGAAGAGAAATACTGTATGATCTTATTTACATGTGAAATCTAAAAAGAACGAACTCATAATTACAGAACAGATTGCTGGCTGCCAGAGATGGGGGCAGGTGGGAAGTGGGGAAAATGAATGAAGGTGTTGGAAGACACAACCTTCCAGTTATAAGATAAAAAAGTTCTGGGTATATAAAGCACAGCAGAATGACTATAGTCAACAATACTGTACTGCATATTTGAAAGTTACTGAAAGAGTAGATCTTAAAAATTCTTATAAGAAAACTCTGTAACTATGTAAGGTGATGGATGTTAACTAAACTTACCTTTCTAATCATTTTCAATATGTACATATATCAAATCATTATGATGTACACCTTAAACTAATACAATATTATATATCAACAAAACTGGAAATAATTAACATAAATATATGTTACAAAAAAAGTTAATATTATCTGAAAACACCTATACAGAAACTCTTAGAATAATTTTGACCATTTATCTGGGCATCTCATAGACCAGTCAAGCTGACCCATAAAATTAACCATCACAAGTGTCCAACAGGATACTATGGAAGTAATATAGTATGAGTTCTGAGAATAAATTTTAAATGACTTTGTGACTTCTGCTTTTTTCTCTTGTTCTATAAGAAGCCAGCTGGCATATCACAAGGATGCTCAAATAGTCCCAGGGCGTGATCCTTCTGGTAAGGATATCTGGCCTCCAACCTACAGCCATGTGATTGAGTCATCTTAGACTTAGATCCTCCAGTCTCAGTCCAACTTTCAGATGACTGCAGTTGTGGTCAGTGTCTGGACTGCAACTTCATGAAAGCTCTCAAGCCAGAACCACCTTGCTTATATGCTCTCAAATTCCTGATACATGCAATTGTATGAGATAATCTGTGTTTATTCTTGCTTTAAATTAATAAGTTAAGGGTAATTTGCTACTTGCAATAGGTAACTAATTTAAAAGCCATTAAACAAAAATAATTGCTGCGTACTTTCAAAAGTTTCAAAATCAGGAAAACAAAAAGACTGAAGATCTTTAACAGAATAAATGAGAGAAAGAAAAAAAAATCTAATGCAATGCATGATCCTAGAATGACTCAGCACGAGGAAAAAAGCAGGTGTGTGTTCCTTTGTGCATGAATTGGCACTTGCCTTCCCCCACTTTTTTTTTTTTACCATAATAACCAATATTAGATGATTGGGGAAACCTGTACTGTCTGTCCCTTAGGTAATACATTAATTTCCTGTTTTTGCTCATTGTACTGAAATTATGTAAGACTATATTCTCATTTTTAGGAAATACAAATTGAAGTATTTAGAAAAGGGGCATCATGCCTGTAACTTATCTCAGAGTTCCAAAGTAAATAATTATATAATTGTAATCATATACACTTATAAACCATAAACCTATATGTGTATATATCTAAATCTCTATATAACTATATCATAGTTATTTATCTAGAAAGAGGGAGAGCCAGAGAATGAAAAAGATAATATAGTAAAATGTTAACATTTGGATAATCTGAGTGATGGATATGTGGGGATCCTTTGTATTATTTTTGCAACTTTTCTGTCTCAGTTATTGCAAAATAAAAAGAAAAGGACATCAGAGGTGGTTTCTATTCCTTAGTTTCCTTTGTAAGTAAACGGTTTTCAAACGGAAGCTTGGAAACATGAATAACTTTTGAAATGAATTTAGCGAATCCAAACCAGAATTTTCAAGAGAGAGAAAGTGGGGAAAGGGGAAAGGGGAAAGGGAGAAGAGGGGAAGGGAGAGTGAGCAGAGGGAGGAGACGGGGGAGGAGAGGAGATGATAGAATAGGACAGGACAGAAGAGCATCATAGATTGTTCAGGGTAGTGCTATTTTGCTTCAGAGCCCGAGCGGCAAAAGTAGATGGACTGGGCTGCGCGTTCCAAAAAGTTGAGAAGCGACTGCACTGAAGACTGGAGTCTGAGCCAAACAGTGAATCAGAGTTTCTCCGCCCGCCGGCCCCGGGCCAACCCGCAGCTCCTTGTGCCACCCTCACGGTGCGGTCCCGCCCCCAGCAGCCTGCAGGTGTGCAATCAGGCTAGCACGTGGTGCCAGATACTACTTAAGGGCCCACCTTCCCCTGCTTGCAGCTGCCAGCTTCTCTAGCCCTGTCTTCCCGGAGCAGCTGGAGGCTCGCGGGTCTCAGAACGCATCCCGCCGCTGGGGCTGCAGCCGTGGCATGGGCGCCGCGGGCCCGATCTTGGTTTTCTTGACTCTTCTCGCGCCGGGGGTCCTCGGTGAGCTGGGAATGGGATCATGGAGGTAGGGACGCGTCTGGGACCGGGATGGCCTCTGTGCCATGATGCAAAGGAAGCAGTCAAACGTGACAAGGTGGGACAACCTTGCCTGCTTCTTGCTCGTTTGGGGCACCTCTCTTGGTCCTGAAGGTCTTCGCTCGCTGCTCCGGTGCTGGGGCCACCGGTATCGCTGGCTGCATGACGGAATGGCACTATGTGATCTGTCTAATGTGTCCTGTGGCGTGACGTGCCCGCCCTGTGCTCCCGGGGCCCCGAGCCGCCGGGACTCAGCATGTGCTCAGCGCTCTGGGTCCCACAGGTCTGCGAGCGCTAATGCCCAGACACTTATGCGAAACTTACTTGTGCTGAGTGCAGTTGCATGCTCCACTAGGCGCGGGAGTTTCTGCACACACTGAACGTTCCCCTGCCAATAAAAACAGCACAGCCTCCCGCTAGCTTCCCCCCAAAAGAATAATATATATATATATATATATATATATATATATATATATATATATATATATATATATATTTAATTTTGATTTGATATTGGTAGAGAGATCCTAAATGATAAACATCTGAAGCTACTTAGAAAAGCTGATATGTGAATAAAAACTGCAGTTCTTTGTGTTATTTATTGGCAAGGGCACCAGAAAGTGTCATTCAATTTTTATTATAATTTTCTTCCTCCAGACTGGCTTAATTTTAAATTGTAAATTAAATTGTATTGTAATTTAAGATTGGAGTCTCTTGGTAATAGGCTAGGTACAACTGTCTAATAATTTTCAGAGGACAGTGGATAAGAAATTTACTGTATACAGACCTCAATACCTACGTGACTTTTAGCAAGTCATTGAGTTCCCAAGCCTCAGTTTCTTCATCTTTAAAAGCAAGCTAGTGATAAGCAGCCCTACCCTTATTGGACTGCCTTGAATATCGAATGAAATTAGGCAAATGAAAGCTGGATGTTCAATGCTATTACTAAATGCCAGTAATAAGATAACTATCTGAATCTGTTTTGATGGAGTCAGCATTTAACCCTGACCACTGCCAGCTTGCTAGGGGATATTGCATTCTTTGGTTCTATTACAGTTTACTTTGTCAGCTTCCTGACATTCAACTTTTTCCTGACCCTTAATTGAACATTTCCCCAAACCGCTATCTTCATCCCTCTCTCTCCTACCTATTAACTCTCTTTGAACAGATGTACTTTCACAACTTTCTCTAACACATCTGTGTGGCATTGTTCCTGACCAGAATTTTTGCCAGTGTTCCATTCATTTATCTAAATTGCAGCGAGGATGTTATCAATTGAAAATCAACTTCTTTAGCAACCCTGTCAATTCATTGTTCCCCCAAGGATGCCAGAGCACCCCCTTCCAGTACCAGAGCAGGACTATCCTCTCCGTCACTTAACTCCAGACACACGAAAGGGAAGGTTTACTGAACTGCCAGCTGTCATAACTAACGTGCTTCTGCTGTTTGTCTTATCATTCTCACACCAATATTCCGATATTCTCATTATGATTACCTTTGTAACAACCTCCTCTCTTACAGGTTATTCTGATACCTGTCCAACCTTTCCAACCATGAAAACTAAAATTAAAATATCTTTTTCATTATTTCACTCCCTTTCTCAAAAATCTAAAAGGGCTTCCTACTGACTGTGGAATTAAGGTTAAATCTGATGTCTGCAGTCTTTCAAGCCTTCGGATCTCACTTAAACATACCCCTCCTGATTCCCCACCACTTCCTGCTCATCTTGCCTGACCATCACCCCATGATCTCTTGCTCATGCTCTGCCCATGCCCTCCTCCTGACTTTTGCTCCTACTATGTACCCTCCCCTGTCCATCCCTTGGCTCTTGGGCAGTTCCTGCCTCTGAGCATGCTTAAGAAACTCTTGACATTCCTTTTTCAAAAAGTATGCATACATGTATTTTTCCAGTTTTATTGAAAAATAACTGATATACATCACTAAGTTTAAGGTGTACAGCATGATGGTTTGATTTGCACATACTGTAGAATGATTACCATAGTAAGTTTAGTTAACATCCATTTAGTTAACACAACATAGAAAGAAAAGAAAAAAAAAATGTCTCCTTGTGATGAGAACTTAGGACATACTCTATTAACAATTTTCGCACACATCATAAAACCATGTTAATTATAGTTATCATGTTGTACATTACATTGCTATACTTATTTTTCATATAACTGGAAATTTAAAACTTTTGATCATCTTCCTCCAATTCTCCCCCCATGCTTTGTCTTCAGTAACTGTAAATCAGATCTCTTTTTTCTATGAGTTTGGTATTTTTGTTTTTAGATCCCACATATAAGTGAAATCATACATTATTTGTATGCCTCTGATGTGTTCACTCAGTATAATGCCTTCAAATATCATCCATGTTGTGAATGGTAGGATTTCCTTGCTTTTTAATGGCTGAATAATATTCCATTGTATATATTCATCCACAGCTTCTTCGTTCATTCATCTGTTGATGGAAACTAGGTTATTTCCATGTGTTGGCTATTTTACATGTATAAATAATGTGAACATGGGGGCACAGATATCTTTTCAAGTTAATGTTTTCATTTTCTTTGTATATATCCCTAGAAATGTAATTGTTGAATCATATGGTAGTTCTATTGTTAATTTTTTGAGGAATTATGGTACCTTTTTATAATACAGGTTTCTGGGTTCCACCTTACCTTCCAGAGAAATGTTTTGGAGTTGGCCTAGGAATCCAAGATCTAACAAGCATTCTGAAAAATTCTGAAGCAAGTGTCTTAAAGACCAAATTTCCTGCTCAGAGTGGTTTTGTTTTTCTCCTTTTGCCTATTTGCATAAACCAATTCAAATTTCTTATACTCTTAAATTTCACTCTTACCTTGACTGACAGCCTTACCTCATCCAACACTAAGGAAACAAAATCATTAAGAGAAATTCCTCTATTTTCCAATCATTTACCTCTGTCTGAAATCAGATCCTTTTCTCTCCTCTGCTTAAAACCTGCCAAGGGTTTCCCATCCCAATGAGACAAAATCCATGCTCCTTAAACTCAATGCCAAGCCTCTGCCTCTCTCTGAAATTGTCTATATTCCTCACTCACCAGCTCTGTTCCAGCCACGCTGACCTTCTTTCTGTTCCTTAATTGGAATCACACTTGTTTAGTTATTGCTCTAGTTTTCCTCTGTTAGATACTTGTCTATAGGTCACCCCTTACCTGTCTCCTCAAGATTCAGGTCTCAGCCCCACTGTTATTCTTCTCTGACTCTCTGACTCCTACCTGAAGTAGCTCCTGCCCCAAGTCACTCTCTCACATAACCATGTTCTTTTTTCCACACAGCACCTATCATCATATAAAACCTCCTAATTTATTTACTTGTTTGTTCCCTTACCAGGCCATGAGAGCAAGGCCTTTATCTGTCTTATTGCCTGATGAATCCCCAGCATTTGTACATATCTAGGAATTCAGTAAGAAAGTTCCATTTTCTTCTATAACAATGAAAGAAGTATCCTTCCTCCTGACAGAAGTCAGATCCTCTTTCTGTATTCATGATCACAATCCATCCTGTCTTTCCCATGCAAAGACTTCACCTCTGCAGATATCCCCTGTCTTGTCTCATCCATTTGTATCTCTCCCTTGGATGATCCCCACCAGCAGTTAAATATGCCCCAGGGCATCCTTTCTTTGGTTGCGGGAAGAAGCTTCTCATGATCCAGTGGCGTTCCACTTTTTTGTCCTTTTTCTCGTCTTTCTCAGCAAAACTTCTCATTGACTACTTTCTCACACTTATTTTTGTCATTAATCCTCCCCAGACAGGATTCTTTCTATACTATTGTCTTGAAGCTATTCTCATCAAGGTCAGTACTGACCTTCTGCTAACAAATCCAATGGTCATTTTTCTGTCTTTACCTTTCTCAGTCTTTCAGCAAAAGCTGACTGACTTCTTCCTCTTGAAACAGTTTTCATTATCATCTTCCAAAACAAGACATTCTTACCTATTTGCTCCTATTTTTACCTATTTTCTCCTATTTTTACCTATTTTCTCTGGTTACCTTTCGTCTCTTTTGCCCTATCTCTAATATTTTTAGAGGGTCTTAGGGTTCAGTCCTGGGCCTCTTCTGTTTTCCTGCATACTTTCTTCCTAAGGGAGCTCTCCAGTCTCATGACTTTAAATACTATTTATATGTTGGTGACTCATATGTATTATCTGTAGCCCTGAGCTCTCTCCTGAGAGGCAAATTTGCGCATGCAATTGCATTTACATCTTTATGTCCACTGAGTACGTTAAATGCACCAAGTCTAAAGTGGAACCAATTCTATACATTCCCCACAACACACACATGAGCGCGCGGGCACACACACACACACACACACACACACACACACAGGTCCATTCCAATCTCAACACATTGTATTACCATCAACCAAGTAGCTCAAATCAAAAGCTTAAAAGCCATTTATTAGGTTTTTCCTGGTGGTCCAGTGGTTAAAACTCTGTGTTCCCAACGCAGGGGGCTTTGGTTTGATACCTGGTCAGGGAACTAGATCCCACATGCATCAAATAAGTCCCAGTGTAGTCAAATAAATGAATAAATAAAGTAAATTTTGTTTAAAAAAGCCTGGAGCCATTACTGAATACTCCCATTCCCTTAACCCCACATCTAGTACAATAGAGTCCTACCAATTTTATTTCTATAATATATTCCTAGTTTATCTGTTTCTCTTACTGTCTCCTTGTATCTAAGCTTTATTTTATTTGGTCCAGTCTACTTCAATAGCCTCCAGACTGCACTCCCTACTTCTGAAAGTAAAAGTCCAGTCCATTCTCCATCCAATTACCAGACTATTCTTTTTAAAAGTTAAACTAGATCACGTGACTCTCTTGCTTGAACTCTCCAATGACATCCACCCAAAAGAACATGGTGACATCCTACTGTAGACTAAGAAGCCCTGTGCAATTCTTTCTGCTGGGCTTTCTAGCTTCATCCCATTCCACTCTGATCACCAAATTCCAGCCACACTTGCCTTTTGTCTTTGTGACCCCATGGACTATAGCCCACCAGTCTCCTCTGTCCATCAGAATTCTCCAGGCAGGAATACTGGAGTGGGTAGCCATGTCCTGGGATCTTATCAACCCTAAGATCGAACCCAGGTCTCCCACATTGCAGGCAGATTCTTTACCATCTGAGCTACCAGGGAAGCCCTAGTCTATCCCTAAGGCATAGCAAATCCATCCCTGATCTTAGGCTTCTGCCTAAAATGCTTTTACCCAGCACTTTACCTTGCTGACACCTTCTTATCCTTCAGTCATAACTCCAATGTCTATTCTCATAGGTCTTCCTTAATCATCATAACTGAAGTTGTATGCCATCCTGTCTCCTTTTCCCAGTCCATTACATTTTGATACATAATTCTGTTTATTTCCTTTATATATCATCTATTCATTTATAGTCTATCTCCCTCTATTTTAATATAAATTCCATGAAGGTGAGAACCTTGTGTCTAATGTTCACTGATGCATAGTCTGTGTTTAAGACAGTATCTTGGTTAATATGCACACTGGTCATTCAAAAATTATCAAATAGTGAGGAAACCCAGTGTTTTGATATTTTATCATAATAATTCTCATTATCTATAATATTTTCTCTTCCTACCTGCTATCTGTCTTAAATTTCAGGTTTATTTTTATTATCCTATATATTTGTTCCTTATTCATTTCAAATGGACTTCTAAGCCAGTTCAGGTAAATCTCCTTAAACACAAATAAAGAATTAAATATATTTTTGGTCTCTAGAAACTCCTTTGCATACTTAGTTTTAGCATGGTTTATGTGATGTATATGTCAATATCTTCTATTTTAGATCCTGTCATTATTTATACTGATGTTTAGTCCATATTTTAAAAAGATGTGAAGAGGATCCAACTTAAGAAAAATAATGTTATTTAATGGTTTATAGATAACATTCCCTTTTCTTATGTGGAAAACAGAATTTTGGAATTTCTGTCCTCTGACCTGGGATTTTGATAATTTCATTACTAATAAAAGCTGAAAAGTGAAAATGTTAGTTGCTCAGTCAAGTGTGACTCTTTGTAACCCCATAGACTGTAGCACCCAGACCCCTCTGTCCATGGAATTTTTCAGGCAAGAATACTGGAGTGGGCTGCCATTCCTTTCTCCAGGGGATCTCCCCTACCCAAGGATAGACCTTAGGTCTCCTGCATTGCAGGCAGATTCTTTACCATTTGAGCCACAAAGGAAGCCCTACTAATAAGAGTTGGTGTCCCCCAAAAGAGAAAATTCCTAAGTCTCTTTGAAGATAAGAATTTCCTAATATTTCTCATCCAGAAAGTGTGATTCATACTTAATTCACCCCAAATATCATGTTATAAAGTAACTTATACATTTTGCTTCTCCAAGATCTTGGTTGCATCTTAGTCCATGTCATCACTACTGAATAAATCTTGTAAATTCAGACAGCTTTTCAGCTTTTGGAATTATTTAGGGTTGTTCTTATTCACATTGGATATGTATAGGTTAAATCATTTGATTAGGGTGAATTGATACAAATAATGACAGGGTCGTGAAGTTGGTATTCACTGAGGTCAAATCCTGACTTTCCCCATAGAGTCTTGCTGTTTTGCAAAAGTATGTGCTTGAAGACATTTGTAGGTGTTAATGGAGGAAAACAGAGGAATTGAGAAAAGAAACAGGAGACCTACAGTGTGACATGAGTCCCAACACTAAAGGCTATTCTTAGGTCCTGTCGACTAGTTCAATCACTCAGTTGTGTCTGACTCTTTTGTGACCCCATGGACTGCAGCATGTCAATCTTCACTGTCCATTATCAACTCCCAGGGCTTGCTCAAACTCATGCCCACTGTGTTGGTGATGCCATGCAACCATCTCATCCTCTGTTATCTGCTTCTCTTCCTGTCTTCAATCTTCCTTAGCACCAGGGTCTTTTCCAAAGAGTTGGTTCTTCCTGTCAGTTAGCCAAAGTATTGGAGCTTCAGCTTCAGCATCAGTCCTTCCAATGAATATTCAGGACTCATTTCCTTTAGGATGGACTGGTTGGATCTCCTTGCAGTCCAAAGGATTCTCAAGTGTTTTTGACAACACCACAGTTCAAAAGCATCAATTCTTCAGTGCTCAGCTTTCTTTATAGTCCAATTCTCACATCCTCACATAAATACTGGGAAAACCATAGCTTTGACTATACAGAACTTTGTCAGCAAAGTAATGTCTCTGCTTTTTAATATGCTGTCTAGGTTAGTCATAGCTTTTCTTATAAGGAACAAGCGTCTTTTAATTTCATGGCTGCAGTCATCATCTGCAGTGATTTTGGAGCCCAAGAAAATAAAGTCTCTCACTGTTTCCATTGTTTCTGCATCTATTTGCCATGAAATGATGGGACCAGATGCCATTATCTTCATTTTTTGAATGTTGAGCTTTAAGCCAGCTTTTTCACTCTCGTCTTTCACTTTTATCAAGAGGCTTTTTAGTTCCTCTTCACTTTCTGCCATAAGAGTGGTGTCATCTGCATTCCTGAAGTTATTGATATTTCTCCCAGCAATCTTGATTCCATCTTGTGCTTCATCCAGCCCAGCATTTTCATGATGAACTCTGAATATAAGTTAAATAGGCAGGGTAACATTATACAGCATTGACATACTCCTTTCCCAGTTTGGAACCAGTCTGTTGTTCCATGTCCTGTTCTAACTGCTGCTTCTTGACCTGCATACAGATTTCTCAGGAGACAGGTAAGGTGGTCTGGGATTCCAATTTCTTTAAGAATTTTCCAAAGTTTGTTATGATCCACACAGTCAAAGGCTTTGGCATAGTCAATAAAGAAAAAGTAGATGTTTTATTGGAACTCTCTTGCTTTTTCTATGTTCCAATGGATGTTGGCAATTTGATCTCTTGTTCCCTTGCCTCATAAATCCAGCTTGAATATTTGGAAATTCTTAGTTCAGGTACTGTTGAAGCCTGGCTTGGAGAATTTTGAGCATTACATTGCTAGGGTGTGAGATGAATGCAACTGTGCAGTAGTTTGAGCCTACTTTGGCATTGCCTTTTTTGGGGATTGGAATGAAAACTGACCTTTCCCAGTCCTGTGGCCACTGCTGAGTTTTCCAAATTTGCTGGCATATTGAGTGCAGCACTTTCACAGCATCATCTTTTAGGACTTGAGACAGCTCATCTGAAATTCCATCACCTCCACTAGCTTTGTTCATAGTGATGCTTCCTAAGGCCCACTTGACTTCACATTCCAGGATGTCTGTCTCTAGGTGAGTGATCACACCATTGTGGTTATCTGGGTCATTAAGATCTTTTTTTGTGTAGTTCTTCCTTGTATTCTTGCCACCTCTTCTTAATATCTTCTGCTTCTGTTAGGTCGATACCATTTCTGTCCTTTATTTTGCCCAATTTTGCATGAAATTTTCCCTCAGTATCTCTCGTTTTCTTGAAGCAACATCTACTCTTCTCATTCTGGTGTTTTCCTCTATTTCTTTGCATCAATTGCTAAGGAAGGCTTTCGTATCTCTCCTTGGTATTCTTTGAAACTCTGCATTCAGATGAGTATATCTTTCCTTTTCTCCCTTGTTTTTCACTTTTTTTTCTTTTCTCAGCTATTTGTAAGGCCCCCTCAGGCAATCATTTTGCTTTTTTGCATTTCTTTTTCTTGGAGATGGTCTTGATCATTGCCTCCTGTACAATGTCACAAACCTCTGTCCATAGTTCTTCAGGGATTCTATCACATCTAATCCTTTGAGTATATTTGTCACCTCTACTGTGTAATCATAAGGGGTTTGATTTAAGTCATACCTGAATGGTCTAGTGGTTTTCCCTACTTTCTTCAATTTAAGTCTGATTTTTGCAATAAGGAGTTCATGATCTGAGCCACAATCAGCTCCCGGTCTTGTTTTTGCTGAGGGTATAGAACTTCTCCATTTGAGATGCAAAGAGTATAATCAATCTGATTTCAACATTGACCATCTGATGATGTCTGTGTGTAGTACCATCTCTTGTACTGTTGGAAGAGGGTGTTTGCTATGACCAGTGCATTCTCTTGGCAAAACTCTGTTAGCCTTTGCCCTTTCATTTTGTACTCCAAGGCTAAATTTGCCTGTTACTCCAGGTATCTCTTGACTTCCTACTTTTGCATTCCAGTCCCCTATTGTGAAAAGGACATCTTTTTTTGGTATTAGTTCTGGAAGGTCTTGTAGGTCATCATAGAACCGTTCCACTTCAGCTTCTTTGGCATTGTGGTTGGGGATTACTTGAATTACTGTGGTACTGAATGGTTTGCCTTGGAAATGAACAGAGACCATTCTGTCATTTTTGAGAATGCACCCAAGTACTGCATTTCAGACTGTTATGTTGACTATGAGGGCGACTCCATGTCTTCTAAGGGATTCTTGCCCACAGTAGTAAATATAATGGTTATCTGAATTAAATTCTCTCATTCCAGGCCATTTTATTTCACTGATTTTTATTTTTTATTTTTATTATTATTATTTTTTTTGCTTATTACCTGATTTATTAGAGATCTCTTCAACGTAAAAAGGGCAGGTGGGGTGGTGGGGCTGGGGTGGGGAGGATCTGGGGCTGCATACGAGTGTTATGGGGCCAGCAGTGGCTGTGGTCACAGAGGCGCCCACGGCTCTGGGTTTCAGCGGGCTGGCGTCCTGCGCCCGAGGAGGCTGAGCCCCAGATTGTCACACACCAGACCACGGGGGCTGAGCACATGGGAACCCCATATTTCACTGATTTTTAAAATGTCGATGTTCACTCTTGCCACATCCTGTTTGATAACTTCCAATTTTTCTTAATTCCAGGTTCCTGTGCAATATTGTTCTTTTACAGCATCAGACTTTATTTTCATCACCAGTCACATCCCCAACTAGGTGGTCCTTTAGCTTTGACTCAGTCTCTTCATTCTTTTTGGAGTTATTTCTCCACTCTTCTCCAGTAGCATATCGGGCACCTACTGACCTTGGGATTTCAGCTTTCACTGTCTTATCTTTTTGCCTTTTCATACTCTTTATGGAATTCTCAAGGCAAGAATACTGAAGTGGTTTGCCATTCCCTTTTCCAGTGGACAACGTTTTGTAAGAACTCTCCCTATCCCCTACACAGTATGGCTCATAGTTTCCTTGAGTTAGACAAGGTTGTGGTCCATGTGAACAGCTTGGTTAGTTTTCTGTGGTTGTGGTTTTCATTCTCTCTGCCCTCTGAGGGATAAGGATAAGAGGCTTATGGAAGCTTCCTGATGGGGGAGACTGACTGTGGGGGAAACTGGGTCTTGTTCTGGGTCTTGTTCTGATGGGTGGGCCCATGCTCAGTAAATCTTTAATCCAATTGTCTGTGCATGGGCGGGGCTGTGTTCCCTCCTTGTGGTTTGGCCTGTGCCTCCACTCCTGTCTGTATAACTCCACCAATAGAAGTGTTGGCTACAAAAAGGCTGGATCCAGCTATAACCTTGGGAGGTCTGTGTTTCCCTTTGTGTCAGTTAGTCCACGTTTGTTCTTTGACTTGCACCTGTAACTGTTTCAGATTTGTTTGAAAAGGGAGATTTATAGATTTGATATTCAAATATACCATCATTCTGGAGTTGAAACTTGAACTGTCTTTCATATCTAGAAAAATTCTTTTCAACATACATTCTTAAGCATCAGGGCATTACAGTTTTTTTTCTCATCTCCTAGAATAAGACTTGTTTCTTTTTCATCATCATAATCACAATTACTTCAAGTCACAGGGACATATCTTGAAACAACTATCTCCTTTTATCTGGTACCCATCAGAAAGTATTTACTAAATGCTTTTGGGGGCATATTACTCCATTAGGTTAATGGAAAAAAATAATGAAGAATAAACAACAATCCTATTTTCTCCTTTCTAGGACCTAAAGATTTAAAGACTAAAATAGGAATGTTAATTCATAAAAGTAATTTTGGAGGTTCTTTCATGAGATGAGCTCACAAGATCTGATATACTTGATATACTTGTTTCCTGTGATATTGCAGAAAAGTTATTATACCATTTTAGTTTTTATTTATGAGATTTTGTAAAGGTGGAACTTCAGGGTCTTTATGGAATTTTATTAAAAATTATTTTATCCAGTTCTTTTTCTGAAGTCTGTCATAAAAAGTCTTTGAACTCCTGAGTTTGTTTCTCTGTATATGCATTCATACTATAAGATATATTTTCTTTGACCCCCCCCATATCTACATATTAGATTTAATTTTTAAAGATCAAATTTGTCATTGTAACTGGTGACCGTACAGAAGCACAGTAGAGATTTTAGCCTCTCTTAGTTTTGATATTCCTGTGATCTTTGTCTCTAGGTCAGTGTAAATTCCTGCCAAGGTATCCTTTTGCTAAGCCTAAAATTCAGAGTGATCAGTCTGAGTTTGCTGTTGGCAAAACTTGGGAATATGAGTGCCTTCCTGGGTATTTCAAGAAGTCATTCACTGTCACCTGCCTAAAGACCTCCCAGTGGTCAAATGCTCAGCAATTCTGTAAACGTGAGTAATCTGTAATAGAAGAATCTTTGAGTCTATAGCATGTCTCTATGGGCTAACCTGTAATTTTTGAGATAAAAGATAAGAAAATTAGTCAGTAATCTCAAATGAATGAGTTCCTAGGTTCTCCATGTTTTCTTTTACTCTTAAGGGTATTAGTTATCGGGTATTGGAGTTAAATCATCACAGCTGTCCAACTCTGTTTATCCTATAATCTCCATGACTTTGTTGTATGGTCTCTGTACTGTGTTACAGTGATCTTAAAAATTAGTATATTAGCATATACTAAAGAAATAAAGAAAGTTGCTCAGTTGTGTCTGACTCTTTGTGACCCCATGGACTATAGCCTACCAGGCTTTTCCAGGCAAGAATATTGGAGTGGGTTGCCATTTCCTTCTCCAGGAGATCTTCCCGACCCAGGGATTGAACCTGAGTCTCCCGCATTGTAGGCAGATGCTTTACCATCTGAGCCACCAGGGAAGTCAGTATATACTAATATATATATATATATATATATATATATATGTTAATATATATATATATAATGTATACACTAATTCTAATATTAATTTCACCTCAATCTTACCCAATTCAAGAAATATATTTGAGTAATCAAGAATATATTTGAGTAATCACTAGGTATAAAGCATTAAGTAATCAAGAATATATGTGAGTAATAACTAGGTATAAAGCATTAAGCTAGATGGTGGGGTTGGGGAGATATATATAAATTAATCTGCTAGTCTCTGTCTTTGGGGAACTCCTATACTATTTGTAGAGACTGGCTTTTAAGCAAACAGTGTGCTATGGTCTATTTTTTTATATTTATAGAGATAAAATTATATGACATCACAGAGAAGTAAATAGGTGCTATCTAGGAGAACAGGGACATCTGGGTATTACTGACAGAGAAAACCGCATATGTCAACATATAAAGATATGGAAGAACATGATGTCTTTGAAAAATAGAAAGTAGAAAAAAATATTGTGGTTGGAACACAAGGTTCGTGGTGAGAAACAGTAAATGATGAGGACTGGAACTTAACTGTGGTGGGCCATACATTTTTTTTCCAATGAACATTGGTAAGTTTTTTAATGTGGGGAGTGGCATGACCGCATTTGTGATTCTGAATGATAATGTGTGTAGTGGCATAAAATATGTACTGGACCAGTGGCAACCAATATTAGAAAGGTAAATTTTATTACTCAGTGATTTAATGAGAGATTTTAGTAGTAGCAAAATAGTTGGTTTGGAGAGAGATATCTGGAATCTAGTCATGAAAACTTGATGATCAATTGAATTAAGGACAGGTGGTAAATAATGAGCTACAGAAAGGAAATGATAATTTTTTTTTTTTTTAAAGCCACAAGACTTGCTAGATGTTGCCATCCACTGAGAGTATAAAAGGGGGGAGTAGAGACTATAAATTACAGTACCTGGTGGCTCAGAGGGTAAAGCATCTGCCTGCAATGCAGGAGACCTTGTTTGATCCCTGGGTCAGGAAGATCCCCTGGAGAAGGAAATGGCAACCCACTCCAGTACTCTTGCCTGGAAAATCCCATGGACAGAGAAGCCTGGTAGACTACAGTCCATGGGATCACAAAGAGCCGGGACTCTGATGCTGGGAGGAATTGGGGGCAGGAGGAGAAGTGGACGACAGAGGATGAGATGGCTGGATGGCATCACGGACTTGATGGGCATGAGTCTGAGTGAACTCCGGGAGTTGGTGATAGACAGGGAGGCCTGGCGTGCTGCGATTCATGGGGTCGCAAAGAGTCAGACACGACTGAGCGACTGAACTGAACTGAGAGACTATAAATTATGGTTGACCACAAATAGTATTTTCATCCATGCTTAGAAATATAGACTACATGTTTTAATAAATAGTGTTATGGAGTTGAAAGTTTTCTAAATGTCCAAAATTTCTTTGCATAAGCATGGGTAGGCTACTCAGCAAGTCCAATCACATTAAATAAAAGAAAAAAATTCCCAAAATCCCAATCCCAATTTTTTTTTTTTCTGTTTTGTTCTCCCTTGTAGGTAAATCATGTACAGTTCCTAAAGAACTCCTCCATGGCTCTGTTCACACCCCTCAGGGTATCGTGTTTGGGGCAACAATTACATTTTCTTGTGACAAAGGGTGAGTTGGCAGGAGACATATACAGAGTACATGTATATTAGAAAAGTAGTTTAAATGGAAAAAAAAAAAGATATGAGTAATTGCCACCCACCCTTGAAAATAGATAAATAAAAAGAGAATCACCTCTTTGAGAGGTGAGAACTGTTTAGGATGACCCACTAGAGAGGATCCCTAGAAGAGAAAAAATTTGCACTACTCCTCTTCCAATTTTAAATCTTCAGTGTTAGTGACCAGGAGATCAAATTTCATTTGTCTTTAGATCGTTGAATCTTATGTATGTGTCCATAGTCTTTCACCATTACTTTCACTGTGATATTCTATTCTTTGCCGTGCTTTCAGTGGAAAAAGATCTAATCTTTTCTAATGTTCAGCTGGGAGATGATCACTCATCTCTTTATCTTTAGATATCGACTCATTGGTGACTTATCTGCTATGTGTACTATCTCAGACAATACGGTAACCTGGGATAAGGACCTACCCCTTTGTGAATGTGAGTAGAATTTTCCTTCTTGAGGGAACGTGAGCATCTACACATCAAAATAAGTACCCAGGAAGGTTACACTTGTTTTGAGCAGATCTGGACACAAATCTGTGATTTATTTTCTTTCATGCCCCTGATCCCACTACCCTTTCTTTTGCTTACTGTACCTTGATGGTAAGTTAGTTCACAGTGAATAACTGCTCAAGTCTAAAATATGCCACAAGACTCCACACTGCCAGCTTAAAGCTATGCAGAATGTATCTCACTCTAAGTACCTTTTGTAAGAGTTTATCTGTACTCTGGGGGTGAGGACTGGTGACTAAGTCATATTTAGGGGGTTTTATTAAGCCAGTTCCATGTATCTTCCTACCTTGATACTTTCCATTTAGAACCATCTTTGAGATGAGCTTACAGAATTTCAGCAACATGGGTTAATTGTAGGTGAAGTGGAAATTTGTTTTGCAAGAGTTAAGACAAAATTCCCAGAAGATATAACATTTATTTTTAAATTTCTTTTCTTTTAATTTTAATTGGAGTCTAATCACTTTACAATATTGTGGTGGTTTTTGCCATCCATTGACATGAATCAGCCATAGGCATACATGTATTCCCCATCCTGAACCTCCTCCGACCTCCCTCCCCATCCTATCCCTCAGGGTCATCCCAGTGCACTAGCCCCAAGCACCCTGTCTCATGCATCAAACCTGGACTGGCAATGTGTTTCGCATATAACAATATACGTTTCAATGCTATTCTCTCAAATCATCCCACCCTCGCCTTCTCCCACAGATTTCAAAAGACTGTTCTATACATCTGTGTCTCTTTTGCTGTCCCACATATAGGGTCATCGTTACCATCTTCCTAAATTCCATATATATGCATTAGTATGCTGTATTGGTGTTTTTCTTTCTGGCTTACTTCACTCCGTATAATAGGCTCTAGTTTCATCCACCTCATTAGAACTAATTCAAATGCATTCTTTTTAATGGCTGAGTAATACTCCATTGTGTATATGTACCACAGCTTTCTTATCCATTCATCTGCCAGTGGACATCTAGGTTGCTTCCGTGTCCTGGCTATTATAAACAGTGCTGAGATGAACATTGGGGTACACATGTGTCTTTCAATTCTGCTTTCCTCCATGTGTATGCCCAGCAGTGGGATTTCTGGGTCATATCCAGTTCTATTTCCAGTTTTTTAAGGAATCTCCACACTGTTCTCCATAGTGGCTGTACTAGTTTGCATTCCCACCAGCAGTATGTGAGGGTTCCCTTTTCTCTGCACCCTCTCCAGCATTTATTGTTTGTAGACTGTTTGATAGCAGCCATTCTGACTGGTGTGAGATGGTACCTCATTGTGGTTTTGATTTGCATTTCTCTGATAATGAGTGATGTTGAGCATCTTTTCATGTGTTTGTTACAGAAGATATAACATTTTAATGCCTTCTCTCTTTTCCTACCTACCACACCACCAAAGCTATTCCTTGTGAGCCACCCCCAACCATCTCTAATGGAGACTTTCACGGCAGCAATAGAGAATACTTTCACTATGGAATGGTGGTTACTTATCAGTGCCATGTTGGACAGAATGGGAAAAAGCTGTTTGACCTCTTGGGTGAGAAGTCAATATATTGCACCAGCAAAGACAATCAAGTTGGCCTCTGGAACAGCCCTCCCCCTCAATGTATTCCTGTAGTCAAATGCCCATTTCCAGAAGTTGAAAATGGAGTTGTGGAATCTGGATTTAGGCTTTCATTTTCCTTAAATGATTCTGTGATGTTTAAGTGTAAGCCTGGCTTTACCATGAAAGGCAGCAACACAGTATGGTGCCAACCAAACAGCAAATGGAATCCTCCACTGCCAAAGTGCTTCAAGGGTGAGTTGGGTTGCAACTTTGGGAATCTAGAAATAAAATGAGATTTTGGGAGAGATGTAGGATACCTATGAGAAGAGGATGATAAAGGCAGTGTATGTTGTTGGATATCCTGGTTAAAGAATTTAAAAGTAGCTAGGCAAAGATTCATAAATTTTCTAAAATATATTTATTACAATACTACATACATATAGGTATACAACAGCTTTTCTACTATGCTTGGTAAAGGCTTGAGAAAGAACAGCAGCAATCACAACAAAAAAGAGATGGAGAAATGGAAAACCATACACTAAGTGAAATGGGAGCGCTGAATATGAAATAGAAAAGGTGCAACAAACTAGATAAAAGTAAGAGCTCATCATATAGTCCAGTTGTTTTTAAACATATCTGCTCATTAGAAACACAATAAATAAATTTATATTAAAAAAAAAAGAAACACACCTGGAGCTCTGGAGAGAAAAGTAGCAATACCTGGACATTTTTATTTTTCAAAAAAAAAAATTCCAAAATAATTCTGCTATGTATCTGGATTTTAAAAAGTAAATTCAAGTTTTTCTATTAAATAGTAGTTTTAGTGATATAGAATTCTGTTATTTTCTGTTGACCAATCATGATACAGTGGTATTAAGTGAATAATAGTTGCATAATCACAATAGTAAAAGATGTTTATCAGTTTTCACAATCAATAGCTAGACAAAAATTTAAAGATAATTGTAATTTTATAATGGAAACATGATTAACCTAACAATATAAAATAATTACATATGATTTGGGGGCTTAAATAGGATGATGTGGTAAGTGGGAAAAAAAGAATTTAAAAGTAAACTTTGAAAGTAGTATCTAAATGTTGAAGAGATGAGAAATTTACTATATTCTTGGACAGAGCTAGATATACATTAATTTAGGGGTGTTGGAGAAGACTCCTGAGAGTCCCTGGACTGCAAAGAGATCCAACCAGTCCATTCTAAAGGAGATCAACCCTAGGTGTTCTTTGGAAGGAATGATGCTGAAGCTGAAAGTCCAGGACTTTGGCCACCTCATGCAAAGAGTTGACTCATTGGAAAGACTCTGATGCTGGGAGGGATTGGGGGCAGGAGGAGGAGGGGATAATGGAGGATGAGATGGCTGGATGGCATCACCAACTCGATGGATGTGAGTTTGAGTGCACTCCGGGAGTTGGTGATGGACAGGGAGGCCTGGCATGCTGCAATTCATGGGATCGCAAAGAGTCGGACATGACTGTGCGACTGAGATGAACTGAACTGAACTGAGGGGAAATCAGAAGATGCTTAGAAAAGAAAAAAAGCAGATAGTACCAGAGCCAATGATCAGAGATTTTTATATGATTAAAATTGTATGTAGTTAGATTTTATTTAAATGAGGATAAAATAAACTCTTTAATCCCATTAGCCAGGCCAGTGGGGAATTGACTGATCAGAATTTGATTCAAATTACTATAAACTTTATACATTCTCCTATTGAAAAATGTAGCCTTTATGGAATAAGGTTAGAATTAAGATTGAGTCACTCCCCCCATTTCCCCTCTTTCCCCTACTTTTACTGAGAAATGCCCAACTTAGTAGAAACCTGGCACCACTGGGAGTTCCTTCCCCAAGACTTGGACGCTTCATCAGTGGTGTGGGGACCAGGAAGAAAGGGGAGATTTTGGTGTTTAAAAAAAAAAAAAGGCATTATGATAGTTTGATTCCCTTGGCTACAGTATTAGTGAGAGGACATCCATTTAAATAAAACAGGAAAATGATGAGGAGGGGTCATATTTCCTGGTATAGGTCGAGCTACAGAGGAGATAGATGCAAAGTTCATCATGTCTAAAATATGTAGCATATAGCAGCCCCACTCTGTCTCACCCAAAAGAGTGTCTGCCTTACACTTAGGAGGGCTGACGTGACCACCTTCATCCAATTCCTGCCAACCCTAAATTGGCTTAGGCTGTAGAGAAGAAAGTTGTTATTTTAGAAATAACAGGCCTCTGGTCCTGTTCTCTTCTCAGGGTGTCTACCACCTCCACATACCCACCATGGTAATTATAACCAATTGGATGAGGAATTCTTTGCAGTTGGACAGGAAGTGTTCTACAGCTGTGAGCCTGGCTACACTCTCATTGGAACTAACCCTATACAGTGTACATCCTTGGGAACGTGGAGCCATCTAGCACCCAAATGTGAAGGTGCAGAAAGGTCTATTTCATCTCAAGGAAACTCAGTTGTTTCCTGACTCTTCACGTGCCAGCCTTGTTTCTTTTTTCCTAGTGAAATCATGTGATGACATTCCAAACCAACTTCTCAATGGTCGTGTGATAGCTCCTCCTAATCTCCAGCTTGGGGCAGAGGTTTCATTTGTTTGTAATAAAGGGTGAGTGCAAAGTGATCCATAGCTAGTCATTGCAAAGTCTGATCTTTAAAGACAGTTACATTTCTTTGCCTCCGATTTTCTCTCTCCTTTTCTTTACCTTTTATGATTAAGAATTCTGTTATTAAAAGAATCCCATTTATTTTCTCCAAATGTGTGCATGGTCAGCCAAAGTTGGGAATTGTCCTCTCATCATTTGCAAAAGCAAAGATTAGGCTCAGAAGTTAAGGTTTCTTTTATGGAGACTGAATGGATGTTGAGGGTTCAGTAAGAGGGACTCTTTGAAGTGAGCTTAGGAAACAAAGTCTTTGATGTTTTCTTCACTAGGAACTAAGGTTTTTTCCTTCTAATGGTCAAGAAAATCTTAACATTTGGATGCTGAAGATTAAAGCAAGAACTCAAGAAAAGAACAGACCATGAGGACTGTTTGCTCTGTGTTTTTAGCTGGTCTGAAGTCTTCACATAACTTAGCTTATTCGCAATCTTGGACTTTTTCCTTAAGGAAAATTCTTAAGAAAATAGACCCCGTACCACATTCTTGAATGAAGTGTTTAGTTTCCATGTAACGGAGAATTGGTTTGTTCTGGTGATAATTTGCTGCCCCTTATTGTTTAAGGTACCGTTTAAATGGCCAGTCTTCTAGTCAGTGTGTCTCAGAAGGAATGAGAGTACTATGGAGTAATAAGTTTCCTGTCTGTGAACGTGAGTAGAAAGCAAACATAATCAAGTATGGATTGTGCCTCTTGATTTTTGGTGGGTTCTCATGCATTTATCAATTATAAAATCTATCAACATGTATGCTTTGAACATATATATGCCACTCTTCTGTATGTTTTAGAATGCAGGCCAAAACTAACTTTATTCAATTGACTACAAATGGTGTTGAGTATTCTATGTGTATAAGGATAAAGGCTCTCAAAAGTTACTGCAGCTGAAAATGAATAGCACTGATGCACTGACATGGTTATGCTACTTCCTCATGTGATGAGCAAATCTTGGAGCTAAATGGAAATCAACCAGAAGTTTCAGAGGTTGGCAGTTTTTCCTTTATTCTGAGACTCACTCAGAAAAAGTGTACATACATTAACACAGCTATAAACAATTAATATTCTTCATGCCTACTAGGACAAGTAAATAAAAGATATTATTTGAAACCATTTCCCTTGGCTTCTTCAAAGGAGACAAGCATTAAAAGAAGACAATTGACTTGCAGTGAGGATGCAGTATCTTTTGTAACAGGACAGAATGTGGTCTCTGTACTTATAGCCCCAGTTGTGTTTGAAATATGTGTTGCATAATTAACATGTTCCAGGTATTGTACTTATCCTTTTTGGCTACTTTCTTACTAGATTAGGAAACTGAGGCTTAAAAAGGGTGAGACTTGCCTAAGGTCACGCAGCTATTGAATGACTGCAGGGATTTGAAACCAGGCCTATTGAGCCCAAATTGTACACATGTAATTAGTATGTCATTAACATTATTTTTATGTACTATTTACCTTTTGTTTCATTATTAAAGTTGGTTAGACACAGAACTACTCAGTAAATTGTTTCATTGTTATTGTTTTTTTTTTTTTTTTGCTGAAGATAAAGAGAAAGGTAAGAATTTAGCAGCTTAGGGACAGCTCTTACCGAGTTGTTAGAATGAGTATGAATAAGAAATAAATTATAGAAATTTCTAATCTATTTCTGAAACAGTGACATGACCTATATTTGGATCTTTTATCTAAATTTGAATCTTATTTTCATGATCAGTGTGACCACATATTTTCTTTCCTACTTTGCAGGAATTTTTTGTGACCCCCCTCCTTCTATCAAAAATGGACGCAGTGGTTATCATTCTGGTCCTGTAGCTCTTAATGCTGTGGTGACCTACTCATGTGCCAGTGCCTTCCGCCTCATTGGAGAAAGACGTCTTTTTTGTATAAGTAAAGACAATGTGAATGGAATCTGGGATAAAGCTCCTCCTATCTGTGAATATTACAATAGAAATTCTGTCTGCTCTGAACCCATAATACCAGGGGGATACCGAACTAAAACATCTAGACCACCATTCAGACATGGTGATGCTGTGACATTTTCCTGTAATGCCAATTTCACCATGAAAGGAAACAAAACTGTTTGGTGCCAAGCAAATAGAAAGTGGGGTCCGACACCATTACCAATCTGTGAGAGTGGTGAGTAGAATGAAAATAAAATTGAACCAAGAGCTTGGAACTTTGCATTTCTGTGCAGGTTAAGTTTGGGGTCATTCTGAAGGAAGAACAGTGTGAATGCGTAAATGGTAAGGGTGGAGGGAGGAAGCAAAGGAATGGGTGAAAATGACAGTTTCCTGTTTGTTTGTTTTTTTCCTTCTTAGTTGTAGAGGGATATAAATTTTCATTCATCAATAGAGCAAATAATTTTAAAATATAATGGAAAAGTCTAACTGAACACACCTAATAATTGAATGGAATGTCTCACAATGATGGAGACCAGAGTTAGTCTGGACTGTGGGAAGTGGATAGTTTAAACTGTCTATCTAGGGTATTGTCAAATGAAAAGAAAAGTGGGCTCTTAGAGCAAAAACACACCAAATGGATTTAAAATTTATCTATAAGAGCTGTTAATGTAGTATGGCAGAAATGATTTGCCATTCCCTTTGACCTCTATAAATACTTTCTGAGTGATCCACACTATCTTCCAAACTCATCTCCTAAGCCATAACATTTGAAATCAAGTTACTTTGAAAATGGACATGAGTTTGAGCAAACTCCAGGAGATAGTGAAGGACAGGGAAGTCTGGTATGCTGCAGTCCATTGGGTTGCAAACAGTTGGACATGACTTAGCAACTGAACAACAACTTTGAGAATAGAAACTACGGTAAGCTCTTCCTTTTCTTCTTATTTTGTTTGACTTATGTTACTTGAACTCTAAATCTGAATTTCAGTTATGTAATTATGGGATCTGGCAATATTTGACAAAAATTGTACTATCAAAATAATCAAAATATGATTCTCTCTATAAAATCTTGGAGGCATTCTGAAGATAGTCACAAATGAGGTGACCATGGAAAACAATTGTGTGTGTTTGATAGCCCCTCAATCATGTCTGACTCTTTGAGACCCAAAGATTGGAGTCTGCCAGGCTCTTCTGTTCATGGAATTCTCCAGGCAAGAATACTAGAATGAGTTGCCATTCCATTCTCCATGGGATCTTCCTGACCTAGGGATGGAACCCAAGTTTCCTGCATTGCAGGCAGATTCTTTACCATCTGAGCCATTAGGGAAGCCTGAAAAACAATTAAGTCTTTACAAAGACTTAGATAGGCCTCTGTGTATTGACATGGAACTATATAGATTATTAAACAAATAAAGCAAGGCATTGAATAATATGTATTGAGCATCACAGACAGCAAAAATGTATGTATATGTATCGCATATAGGATAAAAACAAACTATATTACTGATATCTGGCAGGATAATCTTATAAATAACAGCATACTACTTTTGGAGCATAGAATAGGCTTAAGGGTAGAATGGGAGTATGAGCGAAAAATGGACTTTAATTTTTGGTAATTGAAGGTTTTCACATGGCAAATATAATTCATAAAGTTTATAACTAAAAGATAATGTACTATTTGTAATATAAAATGGATATAATTAAACCACACCTGTTTAATCTTTAAAAGACTGAGTTGAATATTAATAATGACTGTTTGCCATAGATCATGTATTATTTATTTGGATGTATGTACTAAATCAAAATACAGACTGTGAAGGAACTGTTATCTGATGACCTTTTTCCTAATGTGTGTGTAAAGATACGCCCCTGGAATGTCCATCACTTCCCACAATTGCCAATGGGCATCACACAGGGGAGAGTGTTGCCTCCTTTGCTCCAGGATTGACTGTGACCTACAGTTGTGAACCTGGTTATTTACTTCTTGGAGAAAACACCATTCACTGTTTGTCTTCGGGAGACTGGAGTGCTGTTGTTCCCACATGTAAAGGTACTCTAAATTGAGAATCATCTGTGTTAAGAATTTTGGCTAGCTCTGTGAAATATACTGTTGGTAGCTTGATAGGGATTGCATTGAATCTATAAGTTGCTTTGGGTAGTATACTCATTTTCACTATATTGATTCTTCTGATCCATGAACATGGTATATTTCTCCATCTATTAGTGTCCTCTTTGATTTCCTTCACCAGTGTTTTATAGTTTTCTATATAGAGGTCTTTAGTTTCTTTAGGTAGATATATTTCTAAGCCAGAAAGAAAAACACCAATACATTATACTAACGCATATATATGGAATTTAGAAAGATGGTAACGATAACCCTGTATGTAAGACAGCAAAAGAGACACAGACGTATGGAACAATCTTTTGGACTCTGTGGGAGAGGGAGAAGGTGGGATGATTTGAGAGAATGGCATTGAAAAATGTATAATATCATATATGAAACGAATCGCCAGTCCAGGTTCGGTGCATGATACTGGATAGTTGGGGCTGGTGCACTGAGATGACCCAGAGGGATGGTACGGGGAGGGAGGTGGGAGGGGGGTTCAGGATGGGGAACATGTGTATACCTGTGGCAGATTCATGTTGATATATGGCAAAACCAATACAATATTGTAAAGTAATTAACCTCCAATTAAAATAAATAAATTTATATTAAAAAATTGGGCCATTATGTTACTTGCCATATTTTGCTCATCTTTGGCTTGCTTTCTTAGAGGCACAGTGTGAACCTCCACGATCATTTCTCAATGGGCAGATAAAGAGGCCCACAAGTTTTGGGGTTGGTGCAACTGTGAACTTTTCCTGTAATGAAGGGTGAGTGTCCAGAGGCTCAATGGGATTTCATTCACTTGACTTATGTGTGCATGGTGTGAACTGTGAAACTATGAAGGTTGATGGACAGCTTGAGGTTGTGAGATAATGCTGATAAAAAGAAGTTAGTGCCCACAAATTAAGTGAATTTATCTTGGATTTTTAATAGAGGCTTTCATTTGCCTAATCATTCTGAATGACCTCCCTTTGTCTCCAGGTATCGGTTACAAGGACCACTTTCTAGTCGGTGTGTAATTGTTGAACAGCGTACTTTTTGGACCAAGATGCCAGCATGTGAAGGTAAGTTAGGCAACTGTAGTTTGTAACTTGCTCCTTGGCCAGAGGTTCAGCAAGACACTTCATTCTCAGCTTAACTGAAAGTTTTTTGTCCAGTTGTTCCTATACAGGATCTTGCAGAATCTTTTTATACTGTTCACGGGGTTCTCAAGGTAGGAGTACTGAAGTAGTTTGCCATTTCCTTCTCCAGTGGATCACATTTTTTCAGAATTCTCCATCATGACCATCCTTCTTGGGTGGCCCTGAACAGCATGGCTCAAAGTTTCACTGACTTGCACAGGCTGTGAAGAGATCTTTAGATTTTAAGGGATATATTCTTCACTGAAGCATCCTTGTATTATCTCTTTATCCTTTGCTTACTCAGGTAAAATAAGGTTCCTGAGCATTTTTTTCTCTGAAAGCTATGTATAGTTGCCATCCAGGCCATGCACATAAGATTATATACTTGGTAAAATAAATAAAAGGATCAGCAAAGTAGATATATTCAGGAACAAAATTTTAGATCATACTTTCTGAATTATTTTGCTATAGCTGCTTTGGCAGATTCATTACAGATTCAAACACTATTGTCCCTGAACCCAGGATGTGAGAGTGGCATCTAGAAACACCAGAGACATTCTTTGTTGATAGTACAGCTGTAATCTTATCAACTCTTTCTCTAACTTTCTAGAAATTCTTTGTCCATCACCTCCTCCTATACTCAATGGAAGACATACAGGCACCTCTTCAGTGATCTTTCAATATGGAAGGACAGTCAGTTACACTTGTGACCCGGGCCCAGAGAAAGGAGTGAACTTCATCCTCGTTGGGGAGAGAACTATCCGTTGTACCACTGATAGTCAGAAGACTGGGACCTGGAGTGGACCTGCCCCACGCTGTGAACTTTCTGTTTCTGAGGTTCGGTGTCCACCTCCTCAGATCCCAAGAGGCCAAATATCGTCTGGGCAGAGAGATCAATATTCCTATAATGACACTGTGGTATTTGCTTGCATATTTGGCTTTACCATGAAGGGTAGCAGAGCAGTCCGATGTAATGCCCAAGGCACATGGGAACCGTCAGTACCAGTCTGTGAAAAGGGTGGGTATTCCAATGTTCAGAATAAATGCTACTGATTCCTTCTTTAGAAACATTAGAGAAGGTGTTATGGACTTCAGCAGGACCTTTTCCAGCTTCCAGTCCCCTCAATTATACCAAGAATCAGTTCAGTTCAATCACTCAGTCATGTCTGACTCTTTGTGACCCCCATGGACTGCATCACACCAGGCCTCCCTGTCCATCACTAACTCGAAGAGCTTGCTCGAACTTATGTCCATCGAGTCAGTGATGACATCCATCCATCTCATCCTCTGTCAACCCCTTCTCCTCCTGTCTTCAATCTTTCCCAGCATCAGGGTCTTTTCCAATGAGTTAGTTGTTCGCATCAGGTGGCCAAAGTATTGGAGCTTCAGTATCAGTCCTTCCAATGAACATTCAGGGCTGATTTCCTTTAGGATTGACTGGTTGGATCTCCTTGCAGTCCAAGGGATTCTCAAGAATCTTCTCCAACACCACAGTCCGAAAGCATCAATTCTTTGGTGCTCCACTTTCTTTATGGTCTGGCTCTCACATCCATACGTGACTACTGGAAAAACCATAGCTTTGACTATACAGACCTTTGTCAGCAAAGTAATGTCTCTGCTTTTTAATATGCTGTCTAGGTTGGTCATAGGTTTTATTTCAAGAAGCAAGTGTCTTTTAATTACATGGCTGCAGTCACCATCTGCAGCAATTTTGGAGTCCAAGAAAATAAAGTCTGTCACTGTTTCCATTGTTTCCCCATCCCTGGATTGAGATCTTTCCACCTTGCAGGCAGATTCTTTACCATCTGAACCACCAGGGAAGCCCAAGAATACAGGAGTGGGTAGCCCATCCCTTCTTCAGGGGATCTTCCCAACCCAGAGATCGAACCATGTTCTCCTGTATTTGCAGGTGGATTCTTGACCAGCTGAGCTATCAAGGAAGCCCACCCATATCAAATATAGTGAATATAAGTTATACAGAAGCCTTTTAAAACACTGTCTGCCATTCATTTTGTGGAAGTATCCTTGGCGGAAAAACATTAGTGATCACTAAATTGTCCATTTCTTTAAAGAAAAAAAAAAAAAAAGAAAGAAAGAAAGAAAAAAAAAAAACGTGGGGGAAAATGTTTGCTTGTCTTAACAGTGATTTCTTAAGAGACTTCAGCAAAATCCCACCCTACAGATAGATCAGAATCTCCCATTAGAAGCATACAAGAGGATTCCTTAAGACAGGAAGAGATAGCAAATGAGTTGGAGCACTCAGCTGGAATGGAAAACAATCTACAGCAGTCTAAAAGCAGAAAGAAAGAAAAAAAAGATAACCACTGATCTAAAGTTATCCAAAACTGGGCTGCAAGTTTGCAGCTGTAAGGTACACTGCCACAAGAATGGAATTGTAGCATTGATAGCAATATATTTGGCTCAGTTTTTTCTGTTGTTTACATAAGAAAAATTCTCTGCCTTCCTTTTAGATTGTCAAGACCCTCCTAAAATTCTCAATGGGCAAAAGGAAGATAGACACAGGGTTCGCTTTGACCCTGGGACATCCATAAGATACAGCTGTGACCCTGGCTATGTGCTGGTGGGAGAAGAATCCATACGTTGTACCCCTGATGGAGTGTGGATACCCACTGCTCCCATATGCAAAGGTGCTAGGCTCTGAATTTTGATTTTTTTTTTTTTTTTTTTGGATTTGAGATGGCCTTCAGTTGATTTCTCATTCTCCTTTTTTTCCTTAGCGGCAGAATGTGAACCTGTTGGAAAGCAAGTCTTTAAAAAACCCAAGAACCAATTTATTAGACCAGATGTTAACTCTTCTTGTGATGAAGGGTAAGTGAGGACTATCTCAGACTACACTAGGTACACTGTAAGCCCTGTGTTAAGAGTTTATCTCAAAGACCTTCTTCATGGGTTTGTGGATGTGCTGATCACTCTGTTTTTCCATTAATGGAAACTGTGCTGTTCAGTGGATGGCTTGTGTTCATGGTGGCTACATTTTTGTTCCTATAGTTGCCTGTCCTGAGAGTAATATGTGCTATTGAACCAATAGCTCTTGCTTAGGCTAATAGCCCACAGATGACAAAATGTCTTGACTCTTTGTCCCTAGGTACCGACTGGGTGAAAGTGTTTATCAGCAGTGTCGAGGCACATTTCCTTGGTTTATGGAAATTCGTCTTTGTAAAGGTGAGTAGAAAAATAACAGAGGATCTAGAATAATGTGAGATCAATGAATATGAATAACAGAGGATCTAGCTTCCTGTGAGGTCTGTTTTAGGCATGTTATGGGATTACAAATATTAGATTCCATTCTTTTCTCTCTGTCAATAGTTATAGTTGCACAGTTTTGCTTTCTGTGGCCTCCTCTTTTTACTCAAAGCATAGCAATCACTTAATGTGAATGCATTTAGTTACTGATTCTCTTATGTGATTTGGGAGAATAAGAGTAATGAGGTCAGTAAGTGTATGAACCATCATCCTTAATTCTGGGTATACTAGCTTAGTGGAGAGAAAGAGGACCGAAATGGGATCTGAACTCAGATTCTATCTCTACTTATTGACTTGGGGCAATTTATGTAACTTCTCTGAACTCGTGCCTCTTATCTGTAATGTTGCCATAAGATTGCAAACCTCAAAGCTGTTATAATTAAATGCTACTATCCCTACATTAAGGATGAGAACATTGCCTATCAAAAAGTAGACGTTCAATAAACAATAAAAATTCTTGGCTAACCTACCATACCATTGCAACACAAAGATATACCATCTCAAAAAACCTTAATTCTATTCCGCTGTGCTGTTTATTGACCTATTCAGTTCAGTTCAGTACTAAGTCATATCTGACTCTTTGTGACTCCATGGACTACAGCACGCCAAGCTTCCCTGTCCGTCTCCAACTTCCGGAGTTTGCTCAAACACATGTCCATCACATAGGTGATACCAACCAACCATCTCATCCTCTGGTGCCCCCTTCTCCTTCTGACTTCAGTCCTTCCAGCATCAGGGTCTTTTCCAATGAGTCAGTTGTTTGCATCAGGTGCCCAAAGTATGAATATTCAAGACTGATTTCCTTTAGGATGGACTGATTTGATCTCTTTGCAGTCCAAAGGACTCGAAAGAGTCTTCTCCAACACCACAGTTCAAAAGCATCAATTATTGGATGCTCAGCTTTCTTTATGCTCCAACTCTCACATCCACACATAACTACTGGAAAAACTATAGCTGTGACTCGCTCTCTCTCTCTTTAGTCACCCAGTCATGTCCGATCTTGTGACCACATGGACTGCAACCTGCCAGGCTCCTCTGTCCATGGGATTCTCCAGGCAAGAATACTGGAGTGGGTTGCCATTTAATTCTCCAGGGTATCTTCCTGACCCAGGTATTGAACCTGGGTCTTCTGCATTGCAGACAGATTCTTTACCAACTGAGCTATGAGGGAAGCACTCATAGCCCTCTAGCTTTGACTAGAAGGACTTTTTTGGCAAAGTAATGTTTCTGCTTTTTAATATGCTATCTAGGTTGGTCATACTTTTTCTTCCAAGGAACAAGTGAATTTTAATTTCATGGCTGTTGTTACCATCTTCAGTGAATTTGGAGCCCAGGAAAATAAAGTCTATCCCTGCATTGTTTCTCCATTTGTTTGCCATGAAGTGATGGGACCAGATGCCATGATTTTCATTTCTTGAATGTTGAGTTTTAGGCCAGCGTTTTCACTCTCTTCTTTCACTTTCATCAAGAGGCTCTTTACTTCCTCTTCACTTTCTGCCATAAGGGTGATGTCATCTGCTTATCTTAGGTTATTGATATTTCTCCTGGCAATCTTGATTCCAGCTTGTGTTTCATCCAGCCCAGCATTTTGCATGATGTACTCTGCATATAAGTTAAACAAGCAGGGTGACAATATATAGACTTTATGTACTCCTTTCCCAATTTGGAACCAGTCCATTGTTCCACATCTGGTTCTAACTGTTACTTCTTGACCTGCATATAGATTTCTCAGGAGACAGGTAAGGTTGTCTGGGGTTCCCAACTCTTTAAGAATTTCCCACAGTTTGTTGTGATCTACATAGTCAAAGGCTTTGGCATAGTCAATAAAGCAGAAGTAGATGTTCTTCTGGAACTGTCTTGTTTTTCTACAGTCCAGCGGATTTTGTAAATTTGAGCTCTGGTTCCTCTGCCTTTTCTAAATCCAGCTTGAACACCTGGAAGTTCTTGATTCAGTACTGTTGAAGCTTAGCTTGGAGAATTTTGAGTATTACTTTACTAGCGGGTGAACATTTGTGTGGTAGTGTGAACCTACTTTGGCATTGCCTTTCTTTGGGATTGGAATGAAAAGTGATTTTTTCCATTCTCGAGGTCACTGCTGAGTTTTCCAAATTTGCTGGAATATTGAGTGCCGCACTTTCATAGCACCATCTTTTAGGATCTGAAATAGCTCAGCTGGAATTCCATCATCTCCACTAGCTTTGTTTGCAGTGATGCTTCCTAATGCCCACTTGAATTTGCACTCTAGGATGTCTGACTACAGGTGAGTGATCACAGGATCATCACTGTCTGAGTCTTGAAGATCTTTCTTGTATAACTTTTCTGTGTATTCTTGCCACCTCTTCTTAATATCTTCTGCTCCTGTTAGGTCTATACAACTTCTGTCCTTTAGTGTGTCCATCTTTGCAGGATATGTTCCCTTGGTATCTTAAATGTTCTTGAAGAGATCTCTAGTTTCTTCCCATTCTATTGTTTTCCTCTATTTCTTTGCAATGATCACTAAAAAAAGCTTTCTTATATCTTTTTGCTATTCTTTGGAACTCTGCATTCAGATGGGTATATCTTTCTTTATCTCCTTTGCCTTTCGCTTCTCTTCTTTTCTTAGCTATTTGTAAGGCCTCCTCAGGAAACCATTTTGACTTTTTGCATTTCTTTTTCTTTCAGATGGTCTTAATCACTGTCTCCTGTACAATGTCACGAGCTTCTGTCTATAGTTCTTCAGGCACCCTGTCTATCAGATCTAATCACTTGAATCTGTCACTTCCACTGTATAATCAGAGGAGATTTAATTTTGGTCTTACCTGAAGGTCTAGTGGTTTTCTCTACTTTCTTCAATTTAAGTCCAAATTTTGCCATAGAGAATTCATGATCTGAGCCACAGTCAGCTCCCAGTCATGTTTTTTTGCTGATTGTATAGAGCTTTTCCATCTTCTCCTGGAAAGAATATAATCAATCTGATTTTGGTATTGACCATCTGATGAAGTCCATGTATAGAGTCATTTCTTGTGTTGTTGGAAAAAGATATTTGCTACGACCAGTTCATTCTCTTGGCAAAACTCTGTTAGCCTTTGCCTTGCTTTGTTTTGTACTCCAAGGCCAAACTTTCCTGTTGTTCCATGTATCTCTTGACTTCATACTTTTGTATTCCAATCCCCTGTGATGAAAAGAATATCTTTTTTGGGTGTTAGTTCTAGAGGGTCTTGGAGATCATCCTAGAACCATTCAGCTTCAGCTTCTTCAGCATTAGTGGTTGGTGTATAGACTTGGATTACTGTGATATTGAATTGTTTGCCTTGGAAAAGAAGAGAGATCATCCTGTCATTTTTGAGATTGCACCCAAGTACTGTATTTTAGACTGTTTTGCAGACTTTGAGGGCAACTCCATTTCTTTTAAGGGATTCTTGTCCACAGTAATAGATATATTGGTCATCTGGACTAAATTCTCCCATTCCAGTCCATTTTAGTTCACTGATTCCTAAACAGTTGATGTTCACTCTTGTCATCTCGTTTGACCATTTCCAATTTACCTTGATTTGTGGACTTAACATTCCAGGTTGCTATGCAATATTGTTCTTTACAGCATCAGACTTTACTTCCATCATCAGTCACGTCCCCAACTGGGCATTGTTTTCACTTTGGCTCTGTCTCTTCATTCTTTCTTTCTTTCTTCTTCTTTTTTTTTTTTTTTTGTTTCTGTGAAGTCTGGAGTTTTATTTTATTTTTTTTTACTTACAATTCTTCTCCATTAGCATATTGGGCACCTACCAACTTGAGGAGGTCAAGTGTCATATCTTTTTGCCTTTTCATACTGTTCATGGGGTTCTCAAAGACAAAATACTGAAGTGGTTTGCCATTTCCTTCTCAAGTGGACCACATTATGTCATCACTCGCCACCATGACCCATCTGTCCTGGGTGGCCCACCTGGCATGGCTCATAGTTTCATTGAGTTAGACAGGTTATGGTCCCTGCGATCAGTTTGGTTAGTTTTCTGTGGCTGTGATTTTCATTCTGTCTGCCTATTGACCTATTGGTTGTTATAAAAAGAATCCTTTTCTTAATAATTTGCTATCTGACTTTAGTCACAATATGATATTTATATACATTTTTTAACACATTGCAAAGATTTTTTTCAATGAAATCTTTTAAATTGAATTTTATATACATGATGAGTTTTGACACAAAACATAATCATATCTCACCCATATTCTCTAGGAAACCTGATAAAAGATTTATAATCAGCTTCATTTCTTTTCTTTGGTGTTTAATACTGAAACAGAATTGTAGCATAAGTTTTCCTCCCTCCAGATATCACCTGCCCACCACCTCCTGCTATCTACAATGGAGTACACACAGGCAGTTCTTCAGAAGATGTCCTGTATGGAACTACAGTCACTTACACATGTTACTCTGGGCCAGAGAGAGGAGTGAAGTACAACCTCATTGGGGAGAGCACAATTCGTTGTATAAGCAATGATCAAGGGACAGGCATCTGGAGTGGCCCTGCTCCCCTCTGTAAACTCTCCCTCCCTGCTGTTCAGTGCTCACATGTCCGTATTGCAAATGGATACAAGATATCTGGAAAGGAAGCTCCATATTTCTACAATGACAGTGTGGTATTCAAGTGTGATGATGGATTTATTTTGAGGGGCAGCAGTCAGGTTCGTTGCAAAGCCAATAACACCTGGGATCCTGAAATACCAGTTTGTGAAAAAGGTAAAAATCAAGTGGAGAAAAAACAGAGGTATTTATTTGTTTATTCTTGTTTGTTACCTCCCACCCAAAGCTAGAGTTGTGGGAAAAAGCAAAGGGGCATAGATTACCATCCTATTCTGTATTAAAACAGTTTATTCGTGTTGTATATGTTCTTTACGCAAATGCTCCCTTGGATTTGGGATATAGTCAGGGTAGATAGTCCAGAGGATCTGTTTTTAAGGTGCCAGTTTCCTTCAAAAGAGAAGGAAACACTCAATAATGAATAAGGGCTTGCTCTTTTGCTTAAAAGTTTCAGATTGTCTATTGTCAAATGTTGTGTACTTAGTGTTTTTGAGTTTTTGTTGGTATTTATGTGGGAAGTTTTATCTCCAGGCTGTCAGCCACCGTCTGGGCTCCACCATGGTTGGCATACAGGTGGAAATAGGGTCCTCTTTGTCTCTGGGATGACTGTAGACTACACCTGTGACCCTGGTTACTTGCTTGTGGGAAACAGATCCATTCATTGTATGCCTTCAGGAAACTGGAGTCCGTCTGTCCCTCGGTGTGAAGGTATTTTCAGTTCCTGAGTTGTCTTTCTTTTTTATATCAAGCACATATAAGTAATTTCAACTTTGCTCCTCTAGAAGCACAATGCCAACCTCTGGGAGAAGATGTTCAAAAACCTCCAGTTGGTTCACCTGTGGTACCAGCTAATACATCTTGCCAAGATGGGTTAGTAAGATTCATTCTCATAAAGGACCTCCATCTTGCTTTGTGCATTAATTCTAGCCTCAATTTGTCCTGGTGACTACCTTTTAAGGTTCTTCGTTGTCACATTAACAGAGGATGTGAGGTTATAAAGGTCTAACTACCATCTCTAACTTTTCAGTCCTTTCTTGACATGGAAATGTCTTTGCTGGGAGCACTCTAAGTCTAAAGCAGCTTTCTTACTTGAAGGGCCAAGACTTTTGACTCCTCTGTGCCAAATTTCCTATTTAGAAGTATCTCTATATTAGTGATTTGAGGAGGCTAGGTTTCAGAGATGTGATTTTTAAGAAGAGAAAATGTATTATAATCTCTCTCTAGGTACCGGATGAAGAATTACATTTATCAGAAATGTCAAGATGATGAAAATAGGGTTTGGTTCCAAAAGATTCCAGTTTGTGAAAGTAAGTTAAAAAAAAAAAGTCCATGGGATTGTAGAGAGGTAAAGAGGATAGGTCACTGTAGAGCTAATCTATGCCTCAGCAGTGTATGTGTTTTAGCTTAGTTTATATAAAACATGTTTTAGTATTTAGGTAGTGCTGGCAGTGGGAAACAAAATTGTCAAGTAGGAAATGAATACAGTTGACCCTCTGTATTTGCAGGCTTCATAACTTTGTGTCAACCAACTGTAAATTTTATATATATATATATTATATATATATATAAAATATATATTATATATATATTTTAAATCCTGAAAGTTTCGAAAAGCTAAACTTGAATTTGCTATGTTCTGGGTACTATTTACTTAGCATTTACATTGTATTTGTAAATATTTAGATAGCATTTATGTTATATTCAGTATTGTAAGTCATCTAGAGGTGATTAAAATATATAGAAGGCTGTGCATAAGTTAAATGCTAACACTATGCCATTTTACATAAAGAGCTTAAGTCTCCTTGGAATTTGGTACTGATGGAGGACCCTGGAATCAGTCCCTTGTGGGTGCTGAGGAATGACTGTATTTGCAGTAGGCCTGCCAATTGCTAAAAATAAAAAAAATAACAATATAAACTATTTATTTCATGGAAACATAGCTGTATTTATTCCTTTGTCTATATACTTTATTTTATGAATTATTTTGGAATGAGTATGTATTATTCACAGAGTCAAAAAATTCAATAAAGTTTTTTTTAAAGAAAGCATGATCCAGCATCTAAAATTTAAATAACTTTATGTGTGCTCAGTTACTCAGCCATGTCCAGCACTTTGCAACCTCATGGAATGTAGCCTGCCAGGCTCTTCTGTTCATGGAGTTTTCCAGGCAAGAATTAAGTGGATTGACATTTCCTCCTCCAGAAAATAACTTTATAACTATGTGCAGTACACACAGTTGCATAGTTACATTTGTATCTGAATGAAGACTGTCCACTATGGTGTACCAGCTGAAGTAGAATTTCCTGTTCTCTTCTGCAGTTATCAACTGTAAGGATCCACCAAGGATTAATAATGGGAAGCACAGGGGTGTGCTGCCAGGAGGCTTTCGATATGGAAATGAAGTCTCTTATGAATGTGATCAAGGATTTGATCTCTTGGGAGAGAAAAGTATACGGTGCATAATTGATTCTAAAGGAAATGGATCTTGGAGTGGACCTGCCCCGCAGTGCATAAAATCTCGTCCTGTGACTCACTGCCCTAACCCAGAAGTCATGCATGGACACAAGCTAAATAAAACTTATTCTTCATATTCCCACAATGACATATTACATATTGCCTGCAATCCTGGCTTCATCATGAATGGCAGTCACTTGATTAGATGCCATACCAACAACAAATGGGTGCCAGGTGTACCAACTTGCATCAAAAAGGGTAAGATATTTTAAGGAATAAAATATGGAGTGTTACATATAATTTTTAAAAAGGGGTTTTGAATGTGAGCTTGTCATTTCACCTATAGAAAGGCAAGTTAAAAGCTTAGGTAACCATGTTATTTTTACAAAATACTTGCTTATTTTCTCAGCCCGTGTTTTGTTTTCCCTTTTCTTTCCAAGCATGTTGACAAAAGGTACATGAAAGGATAATGGTTAACTTCTAAATTTAAGGGATCTTCCAAATTTATTATTTTTATCAGTTTAGAATGGCAAAAATGCACATACCTTTTTCAGCAAATGTTTGGCAGTAACATTGATTGATAATTTCCTATTTAAGGCTGTGCTGTCAGCCAGAAAGAGACATTTGAGTATTCTGAAGAGTGGAGCTAGCCTTAAAACCCACTTAATTGTCTTGTAATTTTAGTTGTCATTGGTAGTTTTATCCCTGTCAGTGGCTATCTGCAACAGAGAATGCCAACTGGCAACCAAGAACTGAATTCAGAACTGTTTATTTTTGTCTAGCACAGCAGTCTTATTTTAAGTGAGACCCATCGCTACTGCCCAAGATAAACTGTGAATCTGTGATACAGTGAGGATCCCCTTTGCTTTCCTGCAAGGTACCAGTAGCTTGAATTAGGTATTGGCTGCCACTTTTAGAAAGATAGGTGCTCTATAACTTGGCATCACTTCCTCGTGCCTGTAGATATTTGAAGGTGTGACAGTTGACTACAGTCTTTCTACCATTTAAAAAGAAAAGATTACTGTTCTTTGATAGATTACAATTGTAGGCTGCAACCACTGATGTTTCATTATCTTACTTTTGACATTTGCTTTCAGATCATATATGGTATAAGTAGGAAATGCAAAAATCTGTCCTGTACTGCTTGGTTTGGGTGGAATGAGTATTTTTGGATACTGATCAGTTGGCTTGTTGCCTGCCTTCTTTCTGTATTGTTATCAACTACAGAGTATTGGCTATGTGTTCCTCTGTACTAAATTAAATATCCTTTCATATCGATGTCTAAGCTTTCTTAGGCTGTCAACGTCCATTTACGATCTCCCATGGAAATCATACTGGTGGAGACATAACTCGATTTTCTCCTGGAATGTCAATTATGTACAGCTGCAACCAAGGCTACCTGCTTGTGGGAGAGGCACTCCTTCTTTGCACACATGAAGGAACCTGGAACCGACCTGCCCCATATTGTAAAGGTGTGTTCTCTATTTGTTTTCTTATTTTGTAAATAAAATTTGTCCCAAGTAGATATTTTCAGTTAAGTACTTTCAACTTAAAATAGCCAAATAGATGCATTGATTGGATCATTTAATTAAATACATTTAATTAATGTATTTAATCCAATTAAATGTATTTAATTGGATTAATAGATGAAATAATCTAAATATTGCAAAATAAAGAAAATGGTTGAAGGCCTAGTCTATATGAGCTATCCTATATGTAGTCATTTAAATATGGAAAGATGAAGTCTTTATGTAGATTAAACAACTACAATTTATGTAGATTAAACAACTAATACAGATTAAATGTGCACTGTGGTTAGTTTTAAGTGTGCATTTGACAAAATACTCCTAAAAAATAATTCTTTGAGCATATTTCCCTGTAAGTGGTGGTAGGATTATGGATATACTTGTCAAAGTTTCAGAATGTCATTTTTACTCTCATAAATAGTGCATATGAAATATGAGTGGTGAGTTAATACTAACTATTAGTTGAGCACTTAGGGCACAGAGCACTTTGCATGCCTTCTGTCATTTAATCCTCATGAGAACCATGTGAGACTGGTGTCATTATTCCTGTACTATCGATGAGGTCCTAGTAGAATGGAGAGAGTTATAACTTATACAGAGTCAAACAACTTGAAAGCCCTAGAGTTAGGTTCAAATCCCAAATCTCACACTATTGGCCACTACACTGAAAAGACAAGAGAAGAAAAGAGGAAGCATTCACATCTAAGAAGAGTTGGAGAACAAGAGTAGAAGTTGAGGAAATAATTCAGAAGTCTTAACATCACTCATTCATCCTGCATCATTTCTCTAAGAAGCCACAAAAATTATTCATTATTGGTTTAGAGACTAAAGCACAAGAAAGATAGTTATTTGATAACCAGGGTGTTATTGAGGTAGATGGCTGACACTAAAAGTCTATGCCTAGGATATAATTTTGTGTTATTTCAGTGAAGTTTTACTAACTGAGATAGAATAAATAGGTTTCATAAATCTTTCCATGAAGGGCAGTATCTCCATTCTTAGTTAAAGGTCAAAATATGACACAGATTCAATTAGATTCCTTTAATTTCAGAGGTGAACTGTAGCTTCCCAGAACATCTAAATGGAATCCAGAATGGGCTGGAGCCTGGAAGAATGTATCAATATGGAGCTGTTGTCACTTTAGCATGTGAAGACGGGTATACCCTAGAAGGCAGTCCCCAGAGCCAGTGTCAGGAAGATCACCGATGGAACCCTCCCTTGGCTGTTTGCAAATCACCCAGTAAGTGCAAACAGCTTCTCTGCAGCTTCTACTTGTTTCACTGAAAAGAAGAGACAGAGGGTTATCCCTCAATTTTAGGGACTCCTGTGTTTTAAATTGATATAGGTTTGTGATCAGTGGTATAATAACATAAGAATTTGAAGTCAGTGGTCTATTGTAGTAAAAGTGAGACTTTCTGAAGATTGGGAAAGTAAAGAAAGAATATAAAGAGAGAGGAGCACTGATTTAAAAGGTGCAAAACTCACAGCCTTATACAGTGGTCTTTTGGTATCCTCAGGGGAATTGGTTCTAGGACCCTCTTAGATTAAAAAATCTGCAGATTCTCAAGTCCCTTATGTAAAATGGCATAGTATTTGCATATAATCTGTTCACATCCTCCCATATACTTGAAATCATTTCTATATTATTTATAATACCCAATGCAATGTAAATGCTATGTAAATAGATGCTGGGCTCACAGCGTGAGCTTTGCTTTTTGGAACTTCCCGGAATATTTTACTTTTTCAAATATTTTTTGATTAGTGGTTGGTTGAATCCACAGATACAAAAGACAGACTGTATTTTGAAAGAAGTTGCTCCCGAGACTTCTGCTATTACTGAATCTTGATTTATAAGTGCTTATATGACAGGGACCTCCAAAAATATGCTAACTAAACTGTTGTAACGGCTGTTTCCATTCTGATCTGAGAAATCCCTGATTATAAAGTTGAGTTTATTGTTTTTTTTTTTTTTTTCATGAGTGAACTACCTCACCTTAAAGTGGAAAAAATGTTAAAGGCCAATGAAGTTGTTACATAAAAAATGAAGAAAAATTGGGTATAATTCAATGTTCTGATACATCTTTTTAAGTAGACTTAAAGAAGAGGGATCTGAGTGTTAATTTCTGAGACATTCACGGTATTTGGAGCTACATGGAGCCATACAACTAGACTAATGTTTTCATGATTTTGTATTTTCCTTAGGTTCACTTGCTCCTCTTATTGCCGGTAAGTTTTCTTAAATTCTAAAATAAAACTTCTAATGGTAATTTATACAATGTATGTAAAATTTGAGGGCCTGGAGAAATATTAGTAAACTCAGCTAAGCAGATGACACCACCCTTAAGGCAGAAAGTGAAGAACTAAAGAGCCTCTTGATGAAAGTGAAAGAGGAGAGTGAAAAAGTTGGCTTAAAACTCAACATTCAGAAAACTAAGATCATGGCATCTGGTCCCATCATTTCATGGCAAATAGATGGGGAAACAATGGAAACAGTGATAGACTTTATTTTGGGGGGCTCCAAAGTCACTGCAGATGGTGACTGCAGCCATGAAGTTAAAACATGTTTGCTCTCTGGAAGAAAAATTATGACCAACCTAGACAGCATATTAAAAAGCAGGGACGTTACATTGCCAACAAAGGTATGTCTAGCCAAAGCTTTGGTTTTCCAGTAGTCATGTATGAATGTGAGAGTTGGACTATAAAGAAAGCTGAGTGCCAAAGAATTGATGCTTTTGAACTGTGGTGTTGGAGAAGACTCTTGAGTCCCTTGGACAGCAAGGAGACCCAACCAGTACATCCTAAAGGAAATCAGTCCTGAATATTCATTGGAAGGACTGGTGCTGAATCTGAAACTCCAATCCTTTGGCCACCTGATGTGAAGAACTGACTCATTTGAAAAGACTCTGATGCTGAGAATGACTGAAGGCAGGAGGAGAAGGGGACAACTGAAGATGAGATGGTTGGATGGCATCACCAACTCAATGGATATGACTTTGAGTAAGCTCCAGGAGTTGGTGATGGACAGGGAAGTCTTGAGTACTGCAGTCCATGGGGTATCAAAAAGTCAGACATGACTGAGCGACTGAACAAAACTGATATGTGCTGTGCTTAGTCACTCAGTCATGTCAAACTCTTTGCGACCCTATGGACTGTAGTACACCAGGCTCCTGTGTCCATGGAATCCTCCAGGCAAGAATACTAGAGTGAGTTGCCATTCCCTTCCCCAGGGGATCTTCCTAACCCAGGGATCCAACCCAGGTTTCCTGCATTGCAGGCAGATTCTTTACCATCTGAGTCACCAGGGAAGCCCTGTATCCTGCCTGTTAAGTTTCTTCATTTGAACTCATGAGAAATTGTATTTTTTTTAAGTGTTCTAAGGCTCTTTTAATGTGCACTTCACATCACAAACTGTCACTTTTGGATAGGATGAAACAAATGTCTTGATCAGCTACTCCCAGTTTTTAGTTCAAAAGTTTAGGTTTACTAAAAGTTTGGGCTTCCCATATAGTACAGAGGTAAAGAATTCATTTGTCAGTGCAGAAGATGCAAGAGATGTGAGGTCAATCTCTCGGTTGGGAAGATACCCTGAAGGAAATAACAACCCACTTCAGTATTCTTGCTTGGAGAATTCTATGACAGATGTACCTCACAGTCCATGGGGTCGCAAAGAGTACGGCACGACTGAGCTACTGAGCACCACACATAAAACTTTCGTTTAACTATTGGTCTTTTGCATGATTTGGTCACTATCAAAACAGACTCGTTTATTCTGCAGTGGCAAAATATATTTCACAACTGAGAGTTAAATAATGTATGAAAAGTCATGGAATCCTGGTGTCCTGAGCTTCTAATTTCACTCCAGTGACAAAAATATTACTAATAAAACTGAAAAGAACAGAAAAGCTGAACCTAAACTTGACTTGAACCTTGTTGTCAAATGCTTGGTGCTTTAGAATAAATATGAACTGGATTAAATCCAAAACGTAAGCCCACATACAACTATTTCGGAATTTAGTATCTGTATGGCTGAAGAAGAATAAGCAAAAAAGTCACATAACATTTTTCCCACCACTAGGAACAGGCCCCACAATCACTTCAAAACAATGTAGGTTGCATTTTTCTATCATTTAATACTTTGTTTTGTATTTTAGGTTTTTCTGCAGGGGTAATAGCTCTTTTCTGCTTGGGTGTTGTCACCTTACGCATGATATTAAAACACAGAGAACGGTAAGTTTGATGCCTGCTTGACAAAAATGCACAAAAGATTTTGACTTCTTTCCTGAAGCTAAACACAGAAGCACAAGGTAAATGAAATAAATACTGCAATGTGATAACTGGAATAGGTATCTGTGTTAAACAGAATATCCTTTCTGTAAGAACTTAAAAGATAGCAAGCATTATTTTCATTTGAATGATATTTATACAGATAAGATTATATTTATTTATACATAATAAAAAATCTAAAAAATAGGAAAAAGTCCCAGGCATAAAAACTGCTGATATTTGGCATTTGCCTATATGATTATTTTCTTATTTCTTTTTTTTTTTAAACTGCAATATTGGCCTTATAGTCTCCCACCTTAATTTTTTATTTTCATTTAGCCTATTTTTATATTTAAATCACATTTTATTTTTACCAATTTGATTGCATATTTTTCTGTAATATGTATCTATATTGTATAGATTTTAAGCTGCTTCCACATTTATTTTCATAATAAATAAAAACAAGAAAAACCTAAAGAAATTTTTTCTACATCTCCGTATTTCCTTAGCTTAGATTCCTAGAATTCTAGGAATAAGTGTATGAACATTTAGATGCTTAGTTGATATTGCCAAATGGTTTTCCAGAAAGTTAGTTCCAACTTGATCATATATCAAATAATTAATGTACCTAGATATATTGTATTTCTGGACTCTTTTTTTATTGTTTCATTGATGTGCCTATTTTTCTATCACAAACCACTTTACATTCAAATAGTATAATTTTCTGATATTATAACTTCTAACAAGGCAAGAATCCCCTCCTTATAGTTTTTAAAGATTTTCCTCTTTCTTCTGTTTGTTCTTATAGGAGTTTTAGATGATCTGTCATTTTCTAAAGACAGATATGTTGCGATTACATTTAGGTCTATAGGTTAGCCTTTGAGAATTGGCACATTTTCTGTAATGCTTTCTCATATAGAAACATACTAGGCCTTTCTATTTGTTTAGGCAATCTTTAAACAACTCAATTGTTGTTTTCATGACTATTTAAATATACTACTAGGTTTCTACATTTTGCTATATTATGTTTTATCATCCATAAATTAGATGTACTTTTTCATTTTATTTTAAATTTATTATTAAAAAAAATTTGTATCCATAAAGTATTATTGCCAGAGTAGGTTATGTGATGTTTGGTGGGGATGCAATCAAATGGTCAGTACTTAGGAATTTTGATCAGAAAAGCTTTCATAGTGGAGAAGATGTTGTAGGTATGCCTCACAGACAAGTAGAGAAAAGTATTCCAAGTAGAAGGTGCCGTTTGAGTAAAGACCCAGGTACTTGTCTTTCCATCACATATTGTAAGAACTATGTAAGAAATTGACATGCCTGGGAAACATTGAAGTTGAAGTTAGCATAGGTTTAAGTGACATAAAATATCCCCTCTGATACATAAAATCTTATGGAAATTGCAGAATATTCTGATAGGTACAAAGGATACACTTTTAGCAAATGATATCATCAGTTATCAGCCAAGGAATGTTCTGTGTGACCAGGTTCTTAAGGATCAATAAATGCTAGTGATAGGGAGGATAATCAGGTAAAGTCTTACCAAATCTCAAATAACTTCCAGTGGGGCATGACCAAATCATGTCACCATAAACATGTCACCCACAAACTCCAGCAAAATTACTTTAACAAGCCACGCCACTTGGGTCTATCTAAATGATCTGACTGCACTGTTCTCAGTTCTGTAATGCCTAGAGTAGGCATCAGACATGAAGGGGGTAGCATTGAAATTATGTAATAATGGCATATTTGAACCTGAATAGTTTGTTCTAAGCCTGGAAGGGCCTAAGCACAGTAGGTCTGGCAAGGGTCTACAGTTGAGAGGTACTTTAGGCAGTAGTGTTTATCAGAGTTTATCACATAAACTTTGTTTTGTGAATGATTTCAGGGGAAATGGTGTTCTATGAACAAATAAGATTGGGAAATACTTCATGCTACGTTTTTCTCATAAGGATTCACAATGACTATGAGACCAATTAAGGTCCTACACTGCTGCTGCTGCTGCTGCTAAGTTGCTTCAGGCGTGTCCGACTCTGTGCAACTCCATAGAAGGCAGCCCACCAGGCTCCCCTATCCCTGAGATTCTCCAGGCAAAGGTTTTACACTAAAGAAGCCTATTTAATTTTTCAAAAATGAGTCTCTCAGACAAGTTGGGCTTGCTGAACTTTTTTCTCATAAAATGCCTTTAACATCTCATGGGACTGATGTTTAACAGTCTTGGGGAAAGATGGTCTGAAAGTTAGATCATCAAAAGCCTTGTATGCTATGACAAGGAGCTGGTGTTTACCCTGTAGAATCTTAAGCAAAGAAACAATATGTTCAGATTTTTGGTTTTTTAAAAAGGGACAGTACTGAGTTGTCAACCAAAGCAGCAGTGGTGAGGATCAAGAGGATGCAATAGATGTAGGAACTATCTTTAAGGGCTTCCCTGGCAGTCCAGTGGTTAAAACTTCACCTTCCAATGCAGGGGTATATGTTCAACACCCAGTTAGGAACTAATATTCCACGTGCCTGCTGACCAAAAATCAAAACATAAAACAGAAGCAATATTGTAATAAACTCAATAAAGACTTTTAAAATGGTCCACGTCCAAAAAAACCTTAAAAGGAAATATTTTCACTATGAAGACAATAGGCTTTTCAGGATTTCAGTACAGTCAGTTCAGTCGCTCAGTCGTGTCTGACCCTTTGAGACCCCATGTACTGCAGCACACCAGGCCTCCCTGTTCATCACCAACTCCCGGATCTTACTCAAACTCATGTCCATCGAGTTGGTGATGCCATCCAACCATCTCATCCTCTGTTGTCCCCTTCTCCTCCTTCATTCAATCAGTATTTTAAGGTTTAGTGAATTGCTAAATGTGGGAAGAAGGGGACACAAAGTATGAATCAAGTGGGTGCCACTGGATGGATCCAATGGTTGACCAAAAATGGAGAGGGACAGGTTTGTGGGGGGAAGTGGTGCAGTTCTGATCGGCTACTTCTAGGCACCCTCTTCCAGGACTCAAGAGAGAGGCCTGGACTCAGGTAGATGATGTTTAAATCACAATTGTAGCCTTGGTACCAAACAAAATAGAAGATTAGAACAAGGATGAAAACAGGTCTAAGAATAGCAGTAATACTTAAAAGGCAAGAGGGGGAAGGAAGTGTCAGAAGTAGGAGGAAAGGAAGTTGGGAGAAAATGGCTTCATAGAATTCAGGAGAATTAAAGGTCTCAAGAAAACAAACATAGAGATGTCATTTGCATGGCTTTTCTCACAGGAAGTTAGAACATAATTTTAGTCAAGAGTAATTTAAAAAGACATTTAAATAAATAGAAAAGGTGGTCTCTATCTCCTTCCTTCCTTTTATAAAGTTTGCTATCAGAGCATTACCTGTGTAGGAAAATTTGTAAACTTTGGGAACACCTATAAGCTCAAATAATTTGTACTATTCCTATCTGATTATTAAAGTTATTAACAAAGTTATTAACATAACTTTTATATCAAACACTATACATAAGAGCCTCAGTTGATTATGAACTAAACATATATGTTAAATTAAACTCCTAAGCATCACTCGTTTTATTTTCATTTTCTAACTGACTTCAGTTTAGTTTCTTATACTTAATACAGACATTTGAACTGCCTTAAATACTTTTTGTAAGTAAGACGAGTAATGGATCATTTAAAAATCAATGTCTACTAACAAAATTAAATATTTTGAAGTTATTCAGACACGTGAAGAAGAGACTATGTTATTCCCTCCTTGCCTTCTAAGATGCTTCAATAAAACCTAAATCTCATATTAACCTAAAAATTATCTTTTGTAATAATTTTAATGTATCTTCCTGCTAAATATGTAAATTGACCTCTTAAATGTGATAATGAGTGGCAAGTTGTAAGTACCCTTAGTGGTAGTCTTTCTTCTCTAGTAATTTTGTATTATTTTATCTCAGAGTTCTGCATGATAGTACAATCACATTTTATTGTCTTTTGCTAATTTTGACAAAATGTTTTAGAAGCACAGCAGAGTACATGTGCTTTGAAAGAAAAAAAGTAAAAATGTCTTAAAAGTCATTTAAAACTTTTAGTGCTGCATGATTATATAAGAATTTTGAAGTAAACATAAAATATAAAAAAATTACTTTTTAAGTTAGATTGGAAGATTGGTCCTCCAAAGGTAAGTTTATGATCATATTATAAAGTGAAAGCTTCTTTATAACTTTTTTCAATCTGGGAGTCCTAATTATTAGTCATTAAAAGAGCTGGATAAAGCTGCTCAATGTAAACTTTTGATTTGGACACTTAGTAGCTTAGCAAATTATTTTTATGGGTCTTTTCAAAAAATGGGGATTATAGTGATTACTCCATAAGATAGTTAAGACAATAAAATGAAATCATGCATAAAAAGTACTTACCATGTGTTGGGAATTGCAAAAAGGAAAACAACTGTTATACCTTTATAGTAATCTTGGCCAGCGAATAAAGAATTTATTTTTTCTTTTCTTTTTTTTTTCCATTTAGCAATTACTACACAAATACAAACCATAAAGAAGATGTTCATTTAGAAGCACTAGACATATACTCTGCTGACCCATACAGCCCAGCAAACTAATCAGAAGACAAACTGGTATCTAATGAAGTTTTAAATATTTTTATTAATTTCTATGTCAAAATTTCTTTCAATTTATATTTATCAATAAGCATAGTACTAAATATATACGGATCTGTTGCATAGGTCTTTAATAATTATGCATAGAATCTGTTTACTTACTTCACACTGCTGACTCATGCCCCTGTTTTTTAAAATTTATTCATCTATTCAACACATATTTAAATAAATAGCAACATAAGAATCAATCAATCAATAAATATTGTGAGAAAAAATAAACCAGAAAAGGGGCTAGATAGGAAAGGAGAGTTAGAAGGGAAATCCTCACTAAGAAAATGACAGTTCAGCAAAGACTAGTGTGAAGCAAGGACTCAGCCTTGTAGAAGAAGAAAGAACAGTGAGCACGAAGACCATAGAAGGTGACATGTTCCTGCTGCATTGGAGGCACACACGGCAGGAGGGTGAAGATTGTTGGCCCTATAGGGTATGCTAGGTAATTGTAATGAACTTGGTGTTTGTTCTGAGATGAGAATCATTGAAGGATTTTAAACAGGGAAGCAAATGATCACTTTCACTGCTGCACCAAGATGAGAGTGTAGGTGCCAGGGGTGAAAGATGGGGCCTCCATGTGGATGCTATCACTAAACTCTAATAAGTTGTGAATGGCTACTACCAGCCTGGTGAGGAGAGGTCAGATTCTTCATACATTTTTGAGACAGTGACAGTAGAATTTGCTGACAGTTTGTATCAGAGTATGAGAGAAAGGGAGAAGTCAATGATGATGCCTCGAGGTTTTGGCCTGAGCAGCTTGAAGTATAGAATTGCTGTTAATTAAGACAACTGAGAATGAAATCAGGACCGGAGAGAAACATGAGCAGTTCACTTTGGATATCTGTTAAATGTAAGATATCTAATAGATATCCACATACAGGTGCTAAAAAGATGGCTGGATGTACAACTCAACATTTTAGGAATACGACCAGACTTGGGATACAAAGTTGGGTCTTATCAGTGGATAGATTTACACAATAATGAAACTGAGTAAGGTCAATAAAGGGAGTGAGATAGGCAAAGGAAGAAGATGAGTCCAAATGCTGAGCCCTAGCTCCTCCAACATTAGGAGTCATGGAGTGGGAAGGAGCTGACACAGAAGCATAGAAGCTGCTCTGATACAGGAGGGAATCCCAGAGTGTGGTGTTCCAGGAGTCATGTGAAGAGAGAACGTTAAGGAGGAGGGAGTGACAGACACTGTCGAATGTGCTGATAGATCAAGTAACATCAATGTGAAAACTGACCTGGGTTTAGCATAAGATTTGCTGGTAATCTTGCCAAGAACAGTTTTGGTGAAGAGGTAAAGAAGCACATTGTAATTGACAGAAGTGAGTTTAAGAGAGAATGAAAGGAGAGAAATTGGAGATTTCTCTTTCAAGGATTTTTTCTATAGAGAGGAGTAGATAAGTTGAGTAATGGCAAGGATAAGAAGCAAAGGGACATAAAAAAAAAATGTAAGAATGGTGAAATAGCTGCTATTCCTATAAGCTGAAGAGAATGATCTAGGGGGAAGGAAAGAAATGACAGGGAAAGAAAAGGAAAAATTGTGGGAGCAATATCCTAAGCTAGGAGGAATGGGATCTAGTGTTCAAGCAGGAGGTTGACCTTAGACAGGAGCCCAGCCTTAGTAACAGGAAAGGCAGAACATGCAGGAGCAGATGAAGGCAGGTGGGGAGATGTGATTAGGAAAACACATGTCGAAGTTCTCTTCTGATGCCTCTGTTTTCTCAGTGAATAAAAAGCAAATGACCAGCTGACAGGGAGATTAGAAAAGGAGATGTTAAAGACTTGAGAAGAAGGTATTAATTTGTCACCATGATAGGTGAAGCCTGAATAATAGGGAGTACAGAAAGGTTGACAGGCAACACGAAGAGCCCCCCTGAGGTTTCCAGGAGAAAATGGGGGTGAACAGTTGAAGGTTTGCTAAGCCCAGGCCTTATGCGAAGGCTCTTTCATGCCTTATCTCGTTTAGCCTTCACTGCAACTTTAAAAGGTGTGTATTATTCCAAGGTAATACCTGAGTGGGCATATAATATCCTCGGTGATAAAACCAGGGAGAAAAAATTCTCTTGACCAAAGACTCGGGGTCAGTAATTGACAAAGGTAGAATTCAAGCTCAAATATGACTTCAAGCTGCTCTCTCCTATGTGAGTTATAAAATATAAAATGAAGATACCACCTCTTCCCTCTTGGAACTTATTTTAGTCAGAAAAATAAGACATATACATATCATAGTGTAACATTAACTGCCATAAACTAGACACAGAAAAACTGCTGTGGCAGTTGAGGAAGAAAAGATTCCTTGTTGCTGATGAGTTGCAGAAAAAGAGAAGAAGAGTATGGGAGAGATTGCTGAAACCAAAGCCCTAGGGGCCCAAAGTAAAGCTATCATGTAAATGTTTGTTGAATGAATATTTGAGTAAGTTAGTAGGAGACCATTGTTTTAATTTCTTCCTCATTTATTTTCATTCATATCTATCAATGCAAAATTTAGTTATTATTTGCTTCCTTCATGTAATATGATGGACCATTTAATTGAATGATGCTCCATTGTTTATAGCACTTGTAATTGGTATATATAGAGAGAAGGTTAACACTCACATTTAAACTTCGAGTTGCATCACTGCTGTTCATGCTGTCTCCTAAATATAAATTAATCTATTTCAGTATGCCTCACTGCTTGAAACCCTACTGAACATCAGTTGGAAAGAAACCATTCTATTATCAACAAGTGGATTAGTATGGTCTCAACATCAGTGATACTGTTTCATAAGATTTAACTCCTATATGATATCAGTCTCAAGCAGAACAAAGAACAGCTGCTTGATGATGGTAAAGATGGGAGCCCAGTTTCACCACCATGTGCATTTCAAGGACTTTTTGAAGCCTCACCTGTGATGTACCTGGAGACAGGCTATGGCTATAAATAGTTACATATCTCTGAAATAGTGTTACATTTTTAAGAAAGGAACTAAAAAGAGCTTTCCTTGTGTCTAGAAAGAAACTAGACATATATACTGCAATCAGTATACTTACTGTTACCATATACTTTTAATTATAGTGTGGTTTTAATTATTTAAGCAAAGTATAAAGTATATCCTATGGTTATGATAGGCATACATTTGTTGGGAAGCCTGTTTTTATTTTAATAAGAGCGCCTTTCTCTGATTTAGTTAAAGATCTTACTTTTATTTCCACTTGATTTGAACTTTTCTCATCAAATATATTTTGCCTTTCTATAATCACTCGGTAACTCCAGTTTGCACATCTTTTTAAAAATTATGGGCATCAAGTTGCAATTCTGAAGCTTTCACTCTGAAGTAACTATAGTTGTTTGTAAAATGTCATTTGATAATATATATATTAGTCATTCAAATAAATGTTATCTTAAAAAACTTGCCTTTTGTGATCTTTTTTCTGGAGTCAATGAACTCTTGAATAGCAGACATACTTTTAAGGTTTTTAGAGTTTTTGATTTAACAATTATGCATTCTGGAGCCCACCATTTTGTCATGTTGCTGCTGGTGCTGCTGCTAAGTCGCTTCAGTCATGTCCAACTCTGTGCGACCCCAGAGACGGCAGCCCACCAGGCTCCTCCGTCCCTGGGATTCTCCAGGCAAGAACACTGGAGTGGGTTGCCATTTCCTTCTCCAATGCATGAAAGTGAAAAGTGAAAGTGAAGTCGCTCAGTCGTGACTAACTCTTTGCGACCCCATGGACTGCAGCCCACCAGGCTCCTCCATCCATGGGATTTTCCAGGCAAGAGTGCTGGAGTGCCTTCTCCTTTGTCATGTTAGTCAGACTCAACCCACAAACTGAATTCCCTCACCCTCAACACTTATCCAACAACACCTTCCCCCAGTGCACTCATTGTCGCCCACCACACTAAATCTGGCTGTCAGTGTTCTCTGTTCCAGTATTTAAATTATTGAGAAAATAAAATCTTGCTCATTCACTACCACAGATTTACTCCTACTCTTGTAGATTCTGTAGGTTGTTTGATATCTTAAAAAAAAATTGTAGTAAAGAAAACATGTAACAAAATTTAGTCTTAACTATTTTTAAGTGTACACTTCAAAAGTGTAAGTATATTCACATTGCTATGCAACAGATCCCCAGAACTTTTTCAATTTACAAAACTGAAACTCTATCTCCATTAAAGAATAAGTCCACATTCCCCTCATCTTTCAGCCCCTGCCAACAACCGTTCTACTTTCCATTTCTATGAATTTCATAACTACTTCAAGATATCTTATATATAAGTTGAACCATACATTTACTTGTCCTTTTGTGATGTTTATTTCACTTAGTATAATGTCTTCAATGTCCATCTGCATTGTAGCATGTGTCAGAATTTTTTTCAGGCTGAATAATATTTCATTGTATGTATATACAATATTTTAAAATCTAATTATCCGTCAATGAACATTTGGGTTGTTTTCACCTCGTGGCTATTGTGAATATGGCTGCTATGAACGTGAATGGGTTTCCCAGTTGGTGCTAGTAGTAAAGAACCCACCTGCCAATGCAGGAGACACAGGAAATGCTGGTTCGGTCCCTGGGTTGGGAAGATCCCCTGCAGGCAGGCATGGCAACCCACTCCAGTATTCATGCCTGGAGAATCCCATGGACAGAGGAGCCTAGCGAGCTGCAGTCCATAGGGTTGCACAGAGTAAGACATGACTGAAGCAACTTAGCCCCACCACACACATGAACATGAGTGTACAGATATCTCCTTAAGAAACTGCTTTCAATTGGTATGCAGTTGGGTATCTTATTCATTCACAGTACCATTTTCATTTCTCCAACTCATCTGTTCATGCACCTCGAGCCATCTACTATAAGTTGTTGTTTAGTCACCAAGTTGTGTCTGGCTTTTTGTGACTCCACGGACTATAGCCAGCCAGTTTCCTTTGTCCATGGGATTTTCCAGGAAAGAATATTGAAGTGGGTTGGCATTTCCTTCTTCAGAGGATCTTCCTGACCCAGGGATCAAACCAGTGTCTTCTGCATTGCAAGTGGATTCTTTACCACTGAGCCACCTGGAAAACCCCATATTATATCTTACGACCTTCCTTATCTTAGCAGAGGATGAAAATACCACAAGATAGCTTTCTAGTTCCTCTTTCTTCACCTCTCAAGTTTACCCATCCTTATTCTCAATTTCACTTACCGCTTTTTACACACTATACAGTTTTCTCACCCCTTTCTGTTTCTTCCAGGAGATTGTTCCTTCAGCTATACTTTCTCTCATCACTGCCTGCCTTTTTTCACCTACAAAATGTGTTCAAGCCAGTACTTATTCAGCAGCAGGTGACAGAAATCCATCTCACACTGGTTTAAACCAAGGAGGAATTTTATGTCGCATGACAGAAAAGGTCAAGGGTGCAGCTTGTTTCAGTCAAAATGGGAATTAAATACTCAAATCATGTCCTTAGGAATCTGTTTCATTCCCTGGTTTTATTTTTTTTCTGCTGGCCTCATTCTCTGGCGGTGGTGGTTTCGTCACTAAGTCGTGTCCAACTCTTGTGACCCCATGGACTGTAGCCTGCCACATTCCTCTGTCCATGGGATTTTCCAGGCAAGAATACTGGAGTGGGTTGCCATTTCCTTCTGCAGGGGATCTTCCTGACCCAGGGATCAAACCTGGGTCTCCTACATTGACAGGTAGGTCGTTTACCACTAGCACCACCTAGGAAGCCCCGTCAGCTTGGCATTCCAGCACAAAGAACCTCTTTGGTCCAATAACTCTTTCAAAAGTGCCTTCACTAATTCTTATTTGTCCAAATAGGGTCAATGTCCTCAGCTGAACCAGTTACTAGATCAGAGCAGTGAACAAGCAGATGACAAGGGCTAAGCTGCTTGCCCAGGTTAGAGCTGGGGATAGAATTGATTTACCTTAGTTCTTCTCAAGTGGGGTAATCACACCCTCCCTTCTCTTCCCGCAGTCTCCCACACCCCACAGAGACATTTGGAAATATCTGTAGACATTTGCTATTGTCACAGCTGGAGGAGGGGAGTGCTACTGGCATCTAGTGGGTAGAAGCCAGAGGCGCTGCTAAACATCTTACAGTGCTCAGGACAGCCCCCCCAAACAAAAAATTGTCTGGTTCAATATGTCAATACTGTCATATTTGAAAAATTGTGGTCCATCTGGATCATAAGGAACTGTGGAAACAGGAAAAATCAGGGGCCTAATTCCAAAAGAATGGGTTCAGTTAAAGCAACACATATCCACCCCCAACCCTGAAACAAATCCTCCCCCAAACCATCCATGCTTTCTCCCTTAAACTATCTCCCTTTTTTTTACCATCAAGTTTTCTGAAAAAGTGGTTGAACTTAGCAGATTTAACCATTTCATCTATTCACTTACCAAATAATTATGGTACCCATTCTTGTGTGCTAGGCAATGTTTTAGGTTGTGGGATATAGCAGTGATAAATGAACATGTTTTCTCAAGTAGCTTTTATTCTAGTGAGGAGAGGCAAAAGACAAGCAGATCGTCAGATGGAAATAAAATGAAGAAATAAGTAAAAATTTCAACATTATATGAAGCAGAGAAAGAGGAAAGGAAGTTTTGAATGGTTGTGCAGCTGTAAATAGTGGCCAGAGAAGACTTCGTTGAGAAAGTAACACTTAAGTAAAAATAGAAACTCAAGGGGATGAAGGAGGTAGCTCTGCAGATATAGATATCTTGTCAGATTGGGTTGCAAGCAAAAGAAACATTAGGAGAAAAAAAATTTAAAATTAAAAAAAAATCAAAGAGGGACTATGTCTGCTGCATTTGGAGAAATTTGTTTGCATGCTATGGTAAAAATCCAGTAGAAAGGGGCAAGTAATAATTCTGGAGAGAGAGGGGAATTCCTAGAGTGATGTATTTGAGCAAGAAAGAGCAGATAGAATCTGGTGCATTAGTGGCAAATTTAGCCTTAGATAAGGTGTGAACTGTATAACCCCATGAACAGGAGATAAAGGAACTATCTAAACCAGATAGAAATATTCGGATTAAATTTTGAGAGAAGTTTGTGGAAGTTTTCTTTGTTTTTTTTTTTTTTCTTCTTTTTTTTTTCTTTCTATTTTCTCTGTTAAAAAAGAAAAGAAAAGAACCAAAGCTATAAACATATTAAGAACAATGGAGGAGAAATGAGAGTTCAATGTCAAAAAAAAAAAAAATTGATAGTCACTTGGAAGAATGAGAGAGTAAATGGATTAGGTAAGTGTAGTAAGAACACCAGCCTGCATTACGAAGGTCCATTTGAAATGAGTTGTCATTAGACTAGTCCTCATGGACATACTTTTTTTTTTTTCCAGCCACATTCAGTTTCATAAGTACAGGGGCAAAATTATGGAGAAATGAATCAAAGCAAGATTGCTCTGTAATAAATACAATAAAGTGGAAGAAGGCAAGGCGACTGAGGCAGAAGGCAAGATAGTGATTATAATGATGGACCATGGAATTGAACTGAATCTGGTCAGGATGAAAGTGAGGAAACTAAGGGGGTATGAAATTGAAAGAAAAGATAATGGGTTGTAGGTACTGAGAGATACCAAGATAGTTTGGATCAAGGTACTAGAGGTGAACTAGAAGGATAGGATTAGTGGTTGAACAGTGAGATGGCCAAAATTATGGAGGGACTGTATTTATTGATGGTGACAAGGTCTAAGATATGGCCATGGGCATAAGTGGCAGAATAGAGGAAAGGGCAGGATTGTTGAAAAAAGACAAGGTATTTGGAAAGCACCATCAGTGAATATCAAATCACTGAGGATTATGACAGGAGTAATGGTAGAGAAGTTTGCCATGAGGTAGGAGCTAAAACCTTCCAGAAATGAGGGAAGAAAGCAGATGCTAGGAGACTAGTGTAAAAAGAAGTGGTAATGAGTGGCATATTCTGATAGCTTGTGATGTAAGCCTGGGGAATTGAATCTTCTATTCCTTTTTCCACAGCCTACTATTATCTGGCTTCTTCTTCCATTGCTCTATTGAGAATATCTTGAAAGGATGATATAAAATCCTTGAAAGAGTGGTATTAAAGTATTAAAAAGGAAAGTATTAAAGTATTAAAAAAGACACAGATGTAAAGAACAGACTTTTGGACACAGTGGGAGAAGGAGAGGGTGTGATGATTTGAGAGAGTAGCATTGACTCTTGTATATTACCATGTGTAAAACAGATAGCCAATGGGAATTTGATGGGTGACAAAGGAAACCCAAAGCCAGTGCCCTGTGATGACCTGAACTGTTGGGATGGGGAGGAGGAAGAGGAGGGAGGGGAGTCAGGAGGGAGGTGACACAGGTGTGCCTATGGCCAGGTCATGTTGATGTATGGCAGAGGCCATCACAGTATTGCAATTATTCTCCAATTAAAATAAATTTATTGATTAAAAAAATAAAAGGGGGCTTGTGATGTGATGTGATCAAAGTTGATTTTGTCACAATAGAGTCTTAGGAGAGAGTCTAATGGACACGAATGGAAGATTAAAAACATATCTGGCCTTTGGGACACTGCCCTTCTTCACCTAGTGAGGGTAGGGACTGAAACTTTAATAAAAGGACTAATGAAGTAAGACAGTATTTTGGAATGTTTGTGTGAACTAAGGCTGTACATGCTGAGTAAGTGCAGGTTTGCTGGAAGGTGTGTATGTGGGTCTCCAACAGTGAAGAGGTAATGAGTGAAGATTAATTTCCAACCTTGAGTGTCTTTATTCCACCATGAACCATATCTATGCACAGAGGAGAGAAGAGCTAACATATTTACTGAAATATCTGAAGCCTTTTCAATCCTCATACCCCTCCTCCCACTTTACATCATTTGATATTTGAAATTATTCCACTCTCCATATGACTTGCTCTAACTCTAGCTTCAGAAACAAATGACTTTTGCTTTTACTAATTTTTAATCTAGGGTTTTTGTCTTGGTCACCACAGACCTCCAAAAACTCGTAACTAGAACTATATTTCTGTATAACCAGTTTTATCTGTAATTCTGTGTACTTTATTTTATGCATTTATAAAAACAATTCTGAGAAGGGGTCCTGCTTGATCAAATAGGCAAAGGAGTCCATAATACACAAAAATATTAAAAACCTCTAGTTGATAAGTCAGACCAAAAAAAAGGCCAATACTGTATGTGATCATTTGTGTGTGGAATTTAGAAAATAAAGCAAAAGAATGAATACAGCAAAACAGAAATAGACTCACAGATATAAGGGACAAGCTGGTGGTTACCAGTGGGAGAGAGTGGGAGGAGGGACAGGACAGGGATAGGGGGTTAGGAGACACAAACCACTATGTTTTAATACATAAGGTATAAAGATATATTATACAGCACAGGAAATATATTGAGTATAGTAGTTCTTCTACATATGAACAAGTTCTGTTTTGAGAGTACCTTCATAAGACCAATTTGTTTGTAAGTCCCATAAAGTTAGCCTAGGTAACCAACTAACAACCTTCTGTCTAGTATTGCACTGTAATAGGTTTATACTACTTTTTACACAAATACAAAAAAAAAAAAGACAAACACAAAATAAACATTTAAAATCTTACAGTATAGTATCTTGAAAAGTACAGGAGTACCAACTACATCACTGCTGCTTTTACATTTGCTTCTGGACATTCTGGGTTTGAAATAAGAATATTGTACTATTGGACTCTATACCATACAGTACAATAGAGTATGCAAAAAATGCAACCACTGCTAGAGGATGGCGTGAACATGACAGTGTACACCAGACAGGTGGACTAACTTACATGATTGGACATGTAAATGCACATTCGCATCTTTGAAAGTTCACCACTTGAAGATTCATATGTAGGGGAATTACCATATAGCCAATATTTTATAATAACTTTAAATGGAATATAATCCATAAAAATTTGAATTACTATGTTATACACCTGAAACTAAAATAGTATTGTATATCAACTATACTTCAACAAAAAAATTTTAAGACCTCTGGATGAATGTGGTTCATATGTTTCTATGCTGATCTATTGTTTATTGTACATTTTCTTCCTTAACAGATCGAACAATTCCTGAGATTTTTTATTGTCTTCCATCCATTTCCTTTACAAAATCCTCTTCATGGGCCTTTCTAGAAGTCTAGTTTCATAATCAACAAACTAACTATACTCTCAACCTTTTCCTACAATATTCTCGCACCTTCTGGCCCTCATTAAACTCCATTTGTTCCATGGCTACAACTTTCTCAGTTAAAAATCCAAAAAACCTTTAATATTCTCCCCTGATCAGGCTGTCCCCATCCTCTCCATATTGATTTCCTGATACTGCTATAACAAATTGCCTTGAATCTTGAAAAAGTGCAGATTTTAAAAACAGTTCTGGAGGTTAGATGTTAAAAATGAGTATTACAGTGCTAAACCAAGGTGTTGATGGGACTGACTCCTTCTGAAAGCTCCAGGGAAAAACCTGTTCCTTGCCTCTTCCAGATTTTAGAGGTAGCTGGCATTCCTTGGCTTGTGGTGGCATCACTCTAATCTCTGCTTCAGATGTTGCCTTTTCCCACTCTGTTCTGCTGCCTTTTTCTTATAAGAACCCCTTTAATTATATTGCCCACCAAGATAATAGAGGATAACCTCCCCACCTCCAAATCCTTGAGTTAATAACACTGCAAAATCCTTTTTGCCGCATAAGGTAACATAGCACAGGTTGTAGGGAATAGGACAGGAACATCTTAGGAACCATTTTTCTGCCTACCACACCCCCCCCCCCCATTTCTCTCATCTTTGAATTCTTACTTGTCCCTCCCCCGCATTTCTTATTTCAATAAACACCTTTATTATTCATTTTGAATCCTAAAGCTAACTATTGATTCTCTTCTTTTTCTTACCAGTAACTTTAAGAAATTTGCCAAAATCCAATGCTTGAGCAAATTTTGTTCATTCTATATCCAATATCTTTCTTAATTATCTACTTTAATCCCAGTCATGGTTACCACCAAATCTCATCCTGATGATGGTAAAAGCCTCCTTCTTGGTATCTCCATCCACTATTGCTTTATTCCTATCTAGTCTCTAAACTACAGACAAAATCATACTTTTATTTTTTATTTTTTGAACTTCTTATTTTGTATTGAAGTGAAGTGAAGTGATAGTTCCTCAGTCGTGTCTGACTTTTTGTGACCCCATGGACTCGTCCTGGCTGGAATACTAGAGTGGATAGCCTTTCCCTTCTCCAGGGGATCTTTCCAACCCAGGGACCGAACCCAGGTCTTCCGCATTGCAGGCAGATTCTTTACCAGCTGAGCCACAAGGGAAGCAGAAGAACACTGGAGTGGGTAACCTAACCCTTCTCCAGGGGATCTTCCCGACTCAGGAATAAAACCAGGGTCTCCTGCATTGCAGGCAGCTTCTTTCCAACTGAGCTATCAGGGACATAGCCAATTAGCAAAGTTGTGGCAGTTCCAGGTGAACAGCAAAGGGACTGAGCCATACAAAGGGACTGGATACATACACATATATCCATTCTCCCCTAAAGCCCTCTCTCATCCAGGCTGTCCCATAACATTGAGCAGCAGTTCCATGTTCTCTGCAGTAGATTCTTGCTGATTATCCATTTTAAATAGAGCAGTGTGTACATGTCCATCCCAAACGTCCTAAGGATCCTTTCTCCTGCTCCAAGCAGAAGTTCCTTCTCTAAGTCTCTGAGTCTCTGTTTTCTAAGTTCATTTGTATCATTTTTTAGATACCATACATAAGGGGTGTCATATCAGAATCATACTTTTAAAAATGCAAATTTGATTAAGTCACTCTCTTTCAAAAGATCTTTCAATGGCTTGGTGTGTCTCAATTCAACGTAAAGAAATTGGTTCTTCATTTTCTGTACACTGTGCATGTTGCCTGCAAGTCTCTTAGGCAGAGTGCAGGCATTTCTTTAGCTGACCTACTACTACCCACGCGGATCCTTGAGAAGGGGAAAAAGTCGTGTAGGGGTGTATGAAAGCGAGGCTGTGAGAATCCACCGCTTTTGTGCCGAGCTGCCCACCCTCATATGTAGAACACATCAAGGAGCTGAAAGCTCTGCCTAATTTTCCTTCTGTACCAAGATCTCTAAGGTGTTCCTTGGGAGCGAGACTTATTAGAAACGAGGGAAACCGGGAGTAAACAAGACCTCGCTCGCCAAGGGGAAGTTGTGGGCAACAGTTTTTGTTGTTGTTGTTGTTGTTTTTTAACTTTTATTTTTTTTTTTTAAATTTTATTTTTACTTTATTTTACTTTACAATACTGTATTGGTTTTGCCATACATTGACATGTTTTTTTTGTCGGGAACCTTCGCTGCACTTCCCAAACCCGGGAGCTGCATCCGGTGTGTGGTCCTTTTCTCCGCTGCACTCTTCGATTTTCTCCGAGACCGTCTCTGGTTACTAGAGGCGCTTGGGACGGATGGGAACCTCCGTTCCGTGGAAACGGGACCCTGTCCGGCTGCCGGCGCCCCGCTCTCCGGCTCGGGAGGAGCCGTGCGGGCGGTTCCGGCGCTACTCGCGCGCCGGGCTGCCGGGGGTGAGGCGCGCGGGCGCCTTGTCCTCGCTGGCACCCCGGCGAGAGTGTCTCTCCAAGGGCTAAGCGCGCGAGAAGGCAGGTCGGCTCGGGGACTCCCGGCTGTGTTCCGGACCCCTGGCGGCACTGCTCCAATTCCTCTCTTCGTGGGGCTTATGCCGTGCCCAGTGCAGACGATGGCCGGGTGCCGCGCGGAATTCCCTGCGTTTGCCTTATTTGTACAGAGACTGTCTATAGCAGAATGTGGCGCAGGTCATAGGGAAAGAAAAGGTGTTGGGGGATTCGACAGAGGTGAGTTCTAACCCTTGAAACATGTTAATTGTGAGGAAAGTTACTCCTTGTGTTTCTTCTTCACCCATCTCTGCACCTCATGGCTGCTGCTGCTGCTGCTGCTAAGTCGCTTCAGTCGTGTCCGACTCTGTGCGACGCCATAGACGGCAGCCCACCAGGCTCCCACGTCCCTGGGATTCTCCAGGCAAGAACACTGGAGTGGGTTGCCATTTCCTTCTCCAATGCATGAAAGTGAAAAGTGAAAGTGAAGTCACTCAGTCCTGTCTGACTCTTAGCAACCCCATGGACTGCAGCCTACCAGACTCCTCTATCCATGGGATTTTCTTTTTCTTTCTTTCTTTCCTTTTTTTTTTGGTCCATGGGATTTTCCAGGCAAGAGTACTGCAGCCATGAAATTAAAAGACGTTTACTCCTTGGAAGAAAAGTTATGACCAACCTAGATAGTATATTCAAAAGCAAAGACATTACTTTGCCGACTAAGGTCTGCCTAGTCAAGGCTATGGTTTTTCCTGTGGTCATGTATGGATGTGAGTTGGACTGTGAAGAAGGCTGAGCCCCAAAGAATTGATGCTTTTGAACTGTGATGTTGGAGAAGACTCTTGAAGGTCCCTTGGACTGCAAGGAGATCCAACCAATCCATTCTGAAGGAGATCAACCCTGGGATTTCTTTGGAAGGAATAATGCTAAAGCTGAAGCTCCAGTACTTTGGTCACTTCATGAGAAGAGTTGACTCATTGGAAAAGACTCTGATGCTGGGGGCGATTGGGGGCAGGAGGAGAAGGGGAGGACAGAGGATGAGATGGCTGGATGGCATCACGGACTCAATGGACGTGAGTCTGAGTGAACTCCGGGAGATGGTGATGGACAGGGAGGCCTGGCGTGCTGCGATTCATGGGGTCGCAAAGAGTCGGACACGACTGAGCGACTGAACTGAACTGAACTGAGTACTGGAGTGGGGTGCCAGTTGCTACCTAAATGGCAGAGAGCATGTCAAAGTTTTAACACAGTGCCTGCCACTTATCTATCCTCATTACTTCAGCCCTTTGTACACGAGGGTGTTTGGACAAGCAGTCCAGGGGTGCCAGTTATCACCTGCAAAGTACCTCACATCTGGTTATATTCCCCGCCCCCCGCTATTCAGCACCCTAAACAACCACTGTCATCATTACTGAAGTATAGTCACTCAGTCGTGTCCGACTCTTTGTGACCCCGTGGACTATAGCCCGCCAAGCTCCTCTGTCCGTGGGATTCTCCAGGCAAGAATATTGGAGTGGGTTGCCATTTCCTTCTCCAGGGGATCTTCCCAACGCAGGGATCGAACCCGGGACTCCTGCATTCAGGCATACGCTTTATCCTCTGAGCCGTCATTACTGAGCACCTGTGCTAAGACAAATGCCAGGTGCTTGGGGTTAGAAAAGCTAGCCGAACTGCAGAACCCTCAGTCAGTGTAATGACTGCAGGTAGGAGTGGAGAGTGATGTTTACATATTGTCCCAGTTTAGTCAAGTATTTACAACAAAACAAAGCCTATTATAACTCTTATGAAAATTTTGAGGTGGTGTCCTCTCTTTTTTCCTTTCACTTCAAATAGGCAAACAGAGATTAGAACCCTTATTTTTGACTTCCCTAGAAGTCTTCTTAGTTGAGTCACCTCATTCAAGTGGACATCTTGGTTGAAGTGACAGTCTTTTTCTTTTTTGTTGAGCCTCTTCTTGACAACTCAGTTTGCTCTTTGTCACCGCTAGGCATTTTGCATTCGGTATTTGATTGTGCCTTCCCTTCTAAGAGAGTAAAAAAAGAAGGAAAACTAAGTTTCCACAGAAATTGTTATTAATGTTTTATCTTTTTAGACGCCATAGGCTTCCCTGGTGACTCAATAAAGAATCTGCCTGCAATGTGGGATACCTCAGTTCAATCCCTGGGCGGGGAAGAACCCCTGGAGAAGGGAATGGCAACCCACTCCAGTATTCTTGCCTGGAAAATTCCATGGATAGAGGAGCCTGGTGGGCTACAGTCCATGGGGTTGCAAAGAGTCAGACACGACTGAGCAACTAACACTTACTTAGATGTCATAAAGGAACCTGTCAAGTGAAGAAATGGGATAAAACCTAAAGCTTTATTTTCAGAAGAGAAGCATGCCAAAAAATTTAAGCAATCTGTATTTAGAATTTTTGTGGACTTTGTGGGTACCTGGTTCCCTTCTTATTGAAATGTTGTTATAGCTTGTCTGTGTTTATTAAGTTTACCATTATAGTACACTTCCAGACACGATTAATTGCAAAAAAAATTTACTAGGATTATTATAATAACTTCAAAATGTGAGATAGCCTAAACTATCTAGCAATTTACTTGCTAAAGTAATTTAGAAAATGCTGATGGAATGCTGACAGTGTACATAGCACTTTGGAGTTTGTAAGAAATGGAAGAGAGAGCTGTGCCTTCAAGATGTGTGCATACAGTAGGGTGGTGGGATTTTAGGAAATCTTAACTAAAAAGGCCAGGGTTCTGCTTTGTCCAGCCTCTGCTACCTACTAGCTGGAAGCCTTGGACCAGCAAGTCAGTAACATCCCTGATCTCGAGAGTCCACATGTATACAATAAACATAATTAATATTCTGCTATCTGAGAGGGTTAGTGTGAAAATCAGATGACTTACTGTATATGACAGTGTTTCATAACCTGAAAATCCCCACGGGGATCTACAAAACCATGACTAAAAAGTCATACAAGAGTCTGAGGGCCTCAGAGTGATTGAAAAGGGAGAGATCTCAGCTTCAGTGATCTTAGGCTGAGTGGAAGAAGTATAGCTTTAACAGCAATTGAAGAGTGAATAAAAGAAATGTAAAGGATGTTTCATGAGTATATTTATTTTATGTAAAAATTAGCATAGCACAAGCCTTGCCAAGACTGTGTTGAAGATAGGGCCAACTCTGGCGCCCTCACTTGGCCCTCAGGTCAGATCTCACTATTACCTTGTGTAAAGATGCGGGGTAGAAAGGAGTTGGCTTTCTATAATTCCTGACTTGTTTCAGTTTACATATGCTCAGATGAGTAGATTTATGTTTGTGTTACCTGGTTTTATCTAATATAACTTTCACAATTGGACAAGTAACTTCAAAATTTTCCTATATAGAGATAATGAATAAAATAATTCTAATAGGGCCAACTCACACAAGCAATTGAATGACCTGGCTGACTGTCCTCTCCACACAGACATTAAGAGGAAGAAATCATGTTGGTTTAATCGCGATTGACCAAAAGTTGACAGAAATGAAAAAATCTGGAAAGTATTAAGGAGACAAGTTGAAATATAGCTTTACATTCAATATATATTGTATAGCATATATAATTATTATATATAGCTTATATAATAATTGTAAATAACTTGCATAATATAATATAATTATATAATTATTGATATTAATATAATTAAATTATATTAGTATAATTAAACATGGGTATAATAGCTTTATTATGTTATATAATATATTATAATTTAACACCTACTATTGACTTCTTATAGTTTGTATACATAGTTTATATATAACATGTTAATCTCTATAATGTATATTATGTGTACTAAATATTATATATTATTTAATACCAAACTATACCAAAGTATAGATTATATTATACCATATAGAAAATACAGTGTATATTATGTGCTTCCCTAGTGGCTCAGATGGTAAAGCGTCTGTTTGCCATACAGGAGACTCGGGTTTGATCCCTGAGTTGGGAAGATCTCCTGGAGAAGGGGTACATTATACCAAAGTATGTGCTGCATAATATTAAATGTTATATAGTACACCAAATGCATAGCATATAATATACATTATAAAATATATGAATATATTTAAATATAAACTAAATAAAAATGTTTAAGTGCATGCTCTTTTTTTTCTAAATAATATAATTACTTAAGTAAAACATTTTCAGGTCCCTTTATAAAGAGCAGAATATGAGGAATGAGGAACAGAGTATACTCTAGGTTGACAGCTCATGTTTGAACCGACATGAAAGAAATAGTGGGTAGTTTGTGCTTATAGTACAGAATAAATCAACCTGCCTCAAGTAAGTTTGAATCAGGTGTATTTCAAAGTGGACAGTGACACCCAAGACAAAAATAACAATGAAATGACACTATACACCCACTGCTGCTGCTGCTGCTAACTCACTTCAGTCATGTCTGACTCTGTGTGACCCCATAGACGGCAGCCCACCAGGCTCACCCGTCCCTGGGATTCTCCAGGCAAGAACACTGGAATGGGTTGCCATTTCCCTCTCCAATGCATGAAAGTGAAAGTGAAGTCGCTCAGTCGTGTCTGACTCTTAGTGACCCCATGGACTGCAGCCTACCAGGCTCCTCCATCCATGGGATTTGCCAGGCAAGAGTACTGGAGTCGGTTGCCATTGCCTTCTCCATACACCCACTAGAATGACTTAACTTTTAAAAACTGACTATACCAAGTATTAGCTATAAGGTAAACTGTAGTTATCAAATATTCTTCATTGTTAAAAGGATACAACCACTTTGGAAACAAAATTTTGACAGTTTCTTAAAATGTTAAACACACATATATCTAAGTATTTTACACCTAGGTATCTACTCAAGAGAAATGAAAGCATATGTTCACATAAAGACTTGTTCAAGAATTTTTATAGTGGCTTTATCTGTGATAGCCAATAACTAGAAACAATCCAAATGTCCTTCAACAGCTAAAAGGGTAAACTAAATTAAGGTGTAATTTTACAGCTGAATGTTACTCAGTAAACAAACAAAACCACTTAAATTTTTATGTGTAACAATCCAGATGATTCGCAAGATATTTATGCTTTGTGAAGGCTAGATAAAGATAAAAAGTACAAACTGAGTAACTCAGTGCGTACAAACTGATAATTCAGTTTATTCAAAAGTTTGCCTAGAGAAGGAGATAAAGAAATGAACAGATTACAAAGAAACATTAGGAAAGGAGAAGGGGTACTGTGATGGAAAAGTTTGTTGTCTTGACTGTGGTGACCATTTCATAGTGTATACATATGTTGAGTCAACAAACTGTGTAGTTACTGTATGTAATATAGCTTAATGTATGTTTGCATGCATACTAAGTTGCATCAGTCATGTCCGACTCTTTTTGACCCCATGGGCTGTAGCCCACCAGTCTTCTCTGTCCATGGGATTCTCCAGGCCAGAACACTGAAGTGGGTTGCCACGCCCTACTCCAGGGGATCTTCCCAACTCAGGGATTGAACCTGCATCTCTTTTGTCTCCTGTACTGGCAGACAGGTTCTTTACCACTACCGCCACCTGGGAAGCCCAATATATATTAATAAAGCTATAAAAAATTTTTTAAAACTATGGTAGATCTTGAGCTTATAGAGTTTATATTAATATGTTTGTTGTAGGAACAAGCCCTAATTTGAGGGATTGGCAATAAAGAAGGGAAAAGAAACTAAATCAAGCTTTCTCAGATTTATATATTCCTTTTTATTGGGGATATTATCCAAAGTCTCAGGCTTCCCTGGTAGCTCAGTTGGTAAAAAATCTGCCTGCAATGCACTTTGATTCTTGGGTCACGAAGATCCAATGGAGAAGGGATAGGATACCCACTCCAGTGTTCTTGGGCTTCCTTGGTGGCTCAGCTGATAAAGAATCTGCCTACAATCTGTGAGACATGGGTTTGATCCCTGGGTTGGGAAGATCCCCTGGAGAAGGAAAAGGCTACCCACTCCAGTATTCTGGCCTGGAGAACTCCATGGACCATGGAGTTGCAGAGAGTTGGACATGACTGAGACTTTCACTTCCACTTCATCCAAATTTTCATTTTTAGTTATTACATATACTATACCAGAACTCAGGTATGAATTTTAGGTAATTAAAGGAAAGGTCATAGCAAACACCCTCATCCAACAACACAAGAGAAGACTCTACACATGGAAATCACCAGATGGTCAAAAAAAAAAATCAGACTGATTACATGTTTTACAGCCAAAGATGGAAAAGCTCTATACAGTCAGCAAAAACAAGACCAGGAGCTGACTGTGGCTCACATCATGAACTCCTTATTGTCAAATTCAGACTTATATTGAATAAACTGGGGAAAACCACTAGATCATTAAGGTATGACCTAAATCAAATCCCTTATGACTATACAGTGGAAGTGAGAAATAGATTTAAGGGACTAGATCTGATAGACAGAGTACCTGATGAACTATGGACAGAGGTTCATGACATTGTACAGGAGACAGGGAGCAAGACCATCCCCAAGAAAAGATATGCAGAACAGCAAAATGGCTGTCTGAGGAGGCCTTACAAATAGCTGTGAAAAGAAGAGAGGTGAAAGGCAAAGGAGAAAAGGAAAGATATACCCATTTGAATGCAGAGTTCCAAAGAATACCAAGGAGAGATAAGAAAGCCTTCCTCAGTGATCAAGGCAAAGAAATAGTGGAAAAACAATAGAATGGGAAAGCCTAGAGATCTCTTCAAGAAAGTTAGAGACACCAAGGGAACATTTCATGCAAAGATGGGCTCAGTAAAGGACAGAAGTGGTATGGACCTAACAGAAGCAGAAGATATTAAGAAGAGGTGGCAAGAATACAGAACTGCATAAAAAAGATCTTCACAACACAGATAATCATGAAGGTGTGATCACTCACATTCAACTAGAGCCAGACATCCTGGAATGTGAAGTCACAGGTGGGCCTTAGGAAGCATCACTACGAACAAAGCTAGTGGAGGTGATGGAATTCCAGTTGAGCTGTTTCAAATCCTAAAAGATGATGGTGTGAAAGTGCTGCACTCAATATGCCAGCAAACTTGGAAAACTCAGCAGTGACCACAGGACTGGAAAAGGTCAGTTTTCATTCCAATCCCAAAGAAAGGAAATGCCAAAGAATGCTCAAACTACCACACAATTGCACTCATCTCACATGCTAGTAAAGAAATGCTCAAATTCTCCAAGCCAGGCTTCAGCAATACGTAAACTGTGAACTTTCAGATGTTCAAGTTGGTTTTAGAAAATGCAGGGGGACCAGAGATCAAATTGCCAACATCCGCTGGATCATAAGAGAGTTCCAGAAAAACATCTATTTCTGCTTTATTGACTATGCCATAGCCTTTGACTGTGGACCACAATAAACTGTTGAAAATTCTGAAAGAGAAGCGAATACCAGACCACCTGACCTGCTTCTTGAGAAACCTGTATGCAAGTCAGGAAGCAATAGTTAGAACTGGACTTGGAACAACAGACTGGCTCCAAATAGGAAAAGGAGTACGTCAAGGCTGTATATTGTCACCCTGCTTATTTAACTTACATGCAGAGTACATTATGAGAAACGCTGGGCTGGAGGAAGCACAAGCTGAAATCAAGATTACTGGGAGAAATATCAATAACCTTAGATATGCAGATGACACCACCCTATGGCAGAAAGCAAAGAAGGACTAAAGAGCCTCTTAAAAGTGAAAGAGGAGAGTGAAAAAATTGGCTTAAAGCTCAACATTGAGAAAACTAAGATCATGACATCACTTTACGGCAAATAGATGGGGAAACAGTGGCTGACTTTATTTTTTGGGGCTCCAAAATCACTGCGGAAGGTGATTGCAACCATGGAATTTAAGACGCTTGCTCCTTGGAAGGAAAGTTATGACCAACCTCATTTCAGTTCAGTTCAGTCACTCAGTCGTGTCCAACTCTTTGCGATTCCATGAATCGCAGCACGCCAGGCTTCCTTGTTCATCACCAACTCCAGGAGTTCACCCAAACTCATGTGCATTGAGTCAGTGATGCCCTCCAGCCATCTCATCCTCTGTCGTCCCCTTCTCCTCCTGCCCTCAATCCCTCCCAGCATCAGGGTCTTTTCCAGTGAGTCGACTCTTCATATGAGGTGGCCAAAGTATTGGAGTTTCAGCTTCAGCATCAGTCCTTCCAATGAACACCCAGGACTGATCTCGTTTAGGATGGGCTGGTTGGATCTCCTTGCAGTCCAAGGGATGCTCAAGAGTCTGCTCCAACACTGCAGTTCAAAAGCATCAATTCTTCAGTGCTCAGCTTTCTTCACAGTCCTACTCACATCCATACATGACCACTGGTAAAACCATAGCCTTGACTAGACGGACCTTTGTTGGCAAAGTAATGTCTCTGCTTTTTAATATTCTATCTAGATTGATCATAACTTTTCTTCTAAGGAGTAAGCATCTTTTAATTTCATGGCTGCAATCATCATCTGCAGTGATTTTGAAGCCCAAAAAAATAAAGTCTGACACTGTTTCCACTGTTTCCCCATCTATTTCTCATGAAGTGATGGGACCAGATGCCATGATCTTCGTTTTCTGAATGTTGAACTTTAAGCAAACTTTTTCACCCTCCTCTTTCTGTCTCCTCTTTCACTTTCATCAGGAGGCTTCTTAGTTCCTCTTCACTTTCTGCCATAAGGGAGGTGTTATCTGCATATCTGAGGTTATTGATATTTCTCCCGGCAATCTTGATTCCAGCTTGTGCTTCTTCCAGCCCAGCGTTTCTCATGATGTACTCTGCATAGAAGTTAAATAAGCAGGGTGACAATATACAGCCTTGACAGGCTCCTTTTCCTATTTGGAACCAGTCTCTTGTTCCACGTCCAGTTCTAACTGTTGCTTCCTGACCTGCATATAGGTTTCTCAACAGGCAGGTCAGTTGGTCTGGTATTCCCATCTCTTGAAGAATTTCCCACAGTTTGTTGTGATCCACACAGTCAAAGGCTTTGGCATAGTCAGTAAAGCAGAAATAGATGTTTTTCTGGAACTCTCTTGCTTTTCTGATGATCCAGCGGATGTTGGCAATTTGATCTCTGGTTCCTCTGCCTTTTCTAAAACCAGCTTGAACATCTCGAAGTTCAACCTAGACAACATATTAAAAAGCAGAGACATTACTTTGCCAACAAAGGTCCTTCTAGTCAAGGCTATAGTTTTTCTCGTTGTCATGTATGGATGTAAGAATTGGAATATAAAGAGAGCTAAGTGCTGAAGTATCGATGCTTTCAAATTGTGGTGTTGGAGAAGACTCTTGAGAGTCCCTTGGACTGCAAGCAGATCCAACCAGTCCATCCTAAAGGAGATTAGTCCTGGGTGTTCCTTGGAAGGACTGATGCTGAGGCTGAAACTCCAATACTTTGGCCACCTGATGCAAAGAGCTGACTCATTTGAAAAGACCTCGATGCTGGGAAAGATTGAGGGCAGGAGTAGAAGGGGACAGCAGAGGATGAGGTGGTTGGATAACATCACCATAATAATGGGGATTGGTTTGAGTTGACTCCGGGAGTTGGTGATGGACAGGGAGGCCTGGCATGCTGCCATTTATGGGGCTGCAATGAGTCAGACACGACTGAGTGACTGAAATGAACTGGACTGAACTGAAGGGAAAGGTATACCATTCCAAGATTTGCTCATTACATTTTCTTTGTTGTTTTAGATATCTGTCTTGTGAGCTTTGCTGTGACATTCAGCCTCTCCTAGTAAAACTTTGGCACTAGAAGCTGCACTTGCAATCTCTTCCCTTGTCCAGAACCGATGGATGAGATCACTATCAAAATTACATTCATCCTACATGTAACTATAGAAAAGGTGAAGGCATCATATTTGAAGTCACAGGAGTCGTTTTTTAGTTTTTGGTAATTTTGGTAGTATTTTCTTATTTGTCACAGTGGTTCTCAAAGTGCTGTTATCTGTCAAAATCACCTGGAAACTTTTTAAAACGATGGTTTCTTGGGCCATTACCCACACCCACTGAATTACAGCTTTTAGGGATATAGCCTGATTTCTTGATTTTATTTTAAGTTTTTTAGGTAATTCATCATTCACCTGTTCTTTGCAGCAAATATGCACTGACTGCTTATAACTGAGTGCTAGACCAAAAATCCTGAGTTTCTTGCTTTCATAATATGCATGTCTAATATCTATTGAGAGACATAGATATATTTAAAAGCATATAAACATAAAAGAAAACTTGTGATATAAAAGGAAAAAGAAAGGGTCTCATTAGAAATTATGATGTGATGAGGCAGAGGGAAATCAGATTTGAAATCCCCAGGAGGGTTAGGGAAGGCTTCAATAAGGAAGCAGCATTTTAATTTATTTTGGAATGTGTTATTTCGTGTTGGGGTATAGCTGATTAACAGTGCTGTGATAGTTTCAGGTGAATAGCAAAGGGACTCAACCACGTATAAGGACGCAGCATTTCAGCAGACATCTGGAAGAAGAGAGAAAGTTACAGTGAGGATAAAAGTAATCACATGGAGGGAATATCACAGACAGAAGAAAGAACATATATCTTAAAGAAGAAGTAAAAGGGTTTTGGTGGAAAGGACTATAGCACAGTCAGAGGACTAAGATGATACAAGATGAAGAAATAAACATAGACAAGGACACTCTAGCTTAATAGCTGCTATTTAATAAAGAGAATGTGTAGTAATAGATATAAGACTGCCTAGTGTTAGAAAAACTAAGTAATAAATGTGTGTTTTCTTGGATCACCATCCTTTGCACGGATAGGATACACAGATGAAATCCCTTAATTTTGATAAAAGCCATTAAATAGGAAAAAATGTTACATAGCAACTATGCAGACCTAATGGCTAGTTCAATCCAATTTCTTCAGGAATTCTCATGCTTGTCAGTGGTTTGGTGGGAATCATGATAGAACTCATGTGTTTCAGAGATTAAATCCTAGGCTGAATCTGGGACACACTCATTCAAGAGAACTTCTGAGATCGCTGGTCACTGAGGTCCTTCAGGGCTTTTCCAAGGTAAGTTTATTCTAAATTAGCTCTGTACATGTAGGCAGAAAATAAACTCTTGGAAGCAAAGTGAGCATGCTCACTGTTAAGCATTTCCCTTTTTCAATAGATTATAACTATAACAACAACTTACCAAGTGTCTTTCATATCTAAGATACTACTAAATGCTTTACCTCTTTGAATTTCCCAGCAAAATTACTAGGTAAATATTATCATCATTATGATGAAGATGAAACTCAGGCTCAGAAATTTTAAGCAGCTCATCTGAGACCTCATAGTTAGGAAGTAGAAGACATTGGGTTCCAGTCCAAGTCTCTACAAATTCAAATTTTTTAACACCATGTCCCATTATCTTTTGTATTAGTTTCTTATTGCTGCTATAAAATACATTGCCACAAACTCGGTGGCTTAAAACAACAGAAATTTATTCTCTTACAGTTCTGGAGGTCAAAATCTACAATGGGCCCATAGTGTTGTGTTCTTTCTAGATGCTCAAGAGGACTTTAGGGTTCCTTGCTCTCTTTTATCTTCCAGAGGCAGCCTACATCCTCTGGATCATGGCCCCCTTTCTCTACTTTTGAAGTCAGTAGTGTCCCATCTTCATATCTTCTCCTGTCTCCTTGATCCTTTGCTTCCTTCCTATAAAGACTTTTGTGAGTAAATTTAAGACCCATCCAAATAATCCAGGATGATCTTCCCATTTTAAGGTTTTTAAGTGAATCACATCTGCAAAGTGCTGTTGCCATAATAGGTAATGTTCACAGTTTTCAAGGATTAGGACATGGATGTCTTTGGGAGCTCATTATCTGGCCTACTGCATATTTCCAAACAGATTTTCAAAATCTTAGCTGAGGGAGTCCATTCCCATTAGAGTTCAGGTTAGCAGAAAATGGTAATAGTCCAGTAAACAGCTTGTGTTGTGTGCATTGATTATGACTAGCGTTAGTTTAAAATGTATGTAGAATTTAAATACATGATAATGATAGAACAAAAGACAGGAGGGAAGTAAATTAAGTTAACATTTTCTGTGGTTCTTGCATTGTTGGGGAAGTTATAACTGTTAATTACCTTTTCTATGTTAAGGATGTGCATTACCTTTAAATAACAATAAAATTAAATGTATTATATTAATAATTTAATAAAGAGAAATGAGTAAATGATAAATATAATTAATAACAAGAAGGCAACATAGAAGAAAATAAAGAGCATAGAAAATATAGGACAAATTAAAAACACATAGTAAAATGGTTGCTAGAATCCCAAATATATCAATAATTATATTAAATATAAACAGACAATTCCATTTTAAAGACGAAGATTGTCATAGTACTGCATTTCCAAAACTGTGGACAGAGGTGGCATGGGGGCCTTTATAAATTCACAAGGGACCTATGGAATATTTTAAATGTTCAGTGGAAACACAGCAATATTTGATATCTCTCACGTATTTTGCAAACTGCTAGCTTAGAGTAGCTCCCGGTTATGTTAGATTGCAGTAAGTTCTATTTGATGACATCAAATCTTTGCATAGCTGGGTTTTCAGCAATGACTGTGATAAAGAAAAAGTACTAAGTGAAAGTTAATCTGGAATCAGAAATTAAGTGGTGGTTTGCAATTTGATTTCATGGTTTGCAAAGCTGAGCAGCATTTAACATTCTGTTATTAAGAATTATGGTGGGCACAAGACTTCCTGAGCTGTTTGGGACTAGTTATTTAGTAAATAAACTGTTAAGTATTTTTCTTTTGGCTAGAAATGACATGAAAAAGTTACTAAAACTCTAAGAGTGCTGTGAACTTAATAAGTTTGGGGACTCTATCATAATTAAAAATAAAAACTATAAAATAGAATTGACACATGTATATAGCCATGTATAAAATAGATGACTAGTGCAAGTTCAATGTATGAAGCAGGGCACACAAAGTTCTATGTGTGGTGCTCTGGGCCAACCCAGAGGGAGAGGCTAGGGAGGGAGGGGAGAGAGGTGGGAGGGAGTTCAGGTTGGGGGGACTCATGTGCACCTGTGGGTGATTCATGTCAATGTATGGCAAAACCCAGCACAAAGTTGTAAATAAATTATCCTCCAATTAAAAGAAGTAAGTTAATTAAAAAACAACAACAAAAAAATCCTATAGGGAATTCCGTGGTAGTCCAGTGGTTAGGACTATGTGCTTTCACTGCCTGGGCCCATATTCAACTCTTGGTCAAGGAACTAAGATCCCAGAAGGCATGCAAAGCAGCCTGCCTAAATAAATAAAAAATAAATAAAAGTAAAAAGAAAAACTATTTGTTCCATATAAAACAAATAATACACATGTTCAGAGACAGAATGAAAGAGAAATTTGCTCAGGCGTGTCCTACTCTTTGCGATCCCATGGACTATATATACAGTGCATGGAATTCTTCAGGTCATAATACTAGAATGGGTAGCTTTTCCCTTCTCCAGGGGATCTTCCCAATCCCGGAATCAAACCCAGGTCTCCCATATTGCAAGAGGATTCTTTACCAGCTGAGCCACCAGAGAAACCCCAGAGACAGAATGAATGAATATAAAAAGATGGAAAAGCATGTTATGCAAAAATGAACCAAAAGAAAGCTGATTTGAAAAATGTGGCATTATGACAGTCTTCATCTTTGAATTATCATTCTGTGTTTATATCTAAAACAGTGATAGGAACTTCCCTGGAGGTCCATTGGTTAAGCTTTGACCTTCCAATGCATAGATGTGAGTTTAATTCATGGTTGGCAAGCTAATATTCCACAAATCACATGGCCAAATACCTAAACATAAAACAGAAGCAATTCAGTTCAGTTCAGTTCAGTTCAGTTTGGTCGCTCAGTCGTGTCCAATTCTGTGTGACCCAATGGACTGCAGCATGCCAGACTTTCCTGTCTATCAACAACTTCTGGAGCTTGCTTAAACTCATGTCCATTGACTTGGTGTTACCATTCAACCATCTCATCCTCTGTCATCCCCTTCTCCTCCTGCCTTCAATCTTTCCTAGCATCAGGGTCTTTTCTAAGGAGTCAGTTCTTCACATCAGGTGGCCAAAGTATTGGAGCTTCAGCTTCAGCATCAGTCCTTCCAGTGAATATTCAGGACTGATTTCCTTTAGGATTGACTGGTTTAATCTCTTTGCAGTCCAAGGGACTCTCAAGAGTCTTCTCCAACACCAGGGTTCAATAGCATCAATTATCTGGTGCTCAGCTTTCTTTATAATTCAACTCTCACATCCACATATGACTACTGGAAAAACCATAGCTTTGATTAGACAGACCTTTGTTGGCAAAGTGATGTTTCTGCTTTTGAATATACTGTCTAGTTGGTCATAGCTTTCCTTCCAAGAAGCAAGTGTCTTTTAATTTCATGGCTGCAGTCACCGTCTGCAGTGATTTTGGAGCCCCCCAAAATACAGTCTGTCACTGCTTCCACTGTTTCCCCATCTATTTGCCATGAAGTGATGGGACCAGATACCATGATCTTTATTCTGAATGTTGAGTTTTAAGTCAACTTTTTCACTCTCCTTTTTCAATTTCATCAAGAGGCTCTTTAGTTTTTCTTCACTTTCTGCCATAAAGGTGGTGTCATCTGTGTATCTTAGGTTATTGATATTTCTCCTGGCAATCTTGATTCCAGCTTGTGCTTCATCCAGCCCAGCATTTTGCATGATATACTCTGCATAGAAGTTAAATAAGCAGGGTGACAATATACAGCCTTAATGTACTCCTTTCCCAATTTTGAACCAATCTGTTGTTCCATGTCCAGTTCTAACTGTTGCTTCTTGACCTGGATACAGGTTTCTCAAGAGGCAGGTCAGGTGGTCTGGGATTCCCATCTCTTGAAGAATTTTCCACAGTTTTTTTGTGATCTACACTGTCAAAGGCTTTGGCATAATCAATAAAACAAAAGTAGATTTTTTTCCTGGTATTCTCTTGTTTGTTTGGTTGGTTTTTTTAACAATACAATGGATCCATTGAAAACAGAAGTGATGTTGTAACAAATTCCATGAATATTTTAATAATGGTCCACATTAGAAAAACAAAACAAAAAAATTATAGATATGTTGTTGTTTGGTTGCCAAGTCGTGTCTTACTCTTTGTGACCCCATAGACTGCAGCATGCCAGACCTCCCTGTCCCTCACCATCTCCCTCAGTTTACTGAAGATTAAATCTGTAAACTTGTGTTTTGTTTGTTATTTGCCTTACAGGTAAAATAGAGAAAATATAATTTGAGGCAAGATTCATTACTAGAGATAAAGAGAGATATATTCTAATAATAAAAGTCTATCTACTAGGAAATATAATTTTAAAATATATAAAGGTACATCACTATACCTAAATAAAAATCTTAAAATATGTATAGTAATAAAAAGAACAGACTTTCAACAGTGGTTACTGCTTCATCTATGAAACACACTGGAGAAAAAAAAGAGAAAGTATACTAGAAGTTTCTCCACTAACTTTGATGTCACTGTGGTCTTTCTCTCCAGGTCAATGCAAAGCCCCAGTGGAGCTTCCATTCACCATGCTTACAGTACTGATGGACCAAGATGAGTTTCCTGTCGGAACAACTGTGAAGTATAAATGCAGCCTTGGTGATTATGGAAGTGTTCTCTATCACGTGCCTACAAAACTCTATCTGGCCAAGCCCTGAAAACAACTGCACATGTAACAACTGTATACAGGGATTTCCTTTATCTCTATCTGGATTGAGAATTACTGTGTATTAGTCAGTAATCCTTAAGATCTGATCAACTGTTCAAATTTTGAAACAAAGACACAAGTCTTGGTAACTTTGCCTAAAGTATAATAGACGTGAGATTTATTTTTGTAGGTTGTATCTTCCTACTGCTTTGAGTTCCTATCATGTTCATTACAAATTCATTTCATGGGAAATGACCATCAGAAGGCATGACTGAGGGAAAATTTGCTAGGGGATGTCCCATTTATACAACTGAAACTAAGTAATGAATGACTCAGGAAAGGAAAGAAAAGTGTAGGTGGGGAGAGAATCCCAAACTTCAAGTCTTTTGATTTATACTGGTTGAATTACAGAGTAAGCATTTTAGTAATAAACAAAATTTACATTTTTTTTTGACAGGCAAAAAATATGAGGATGAGACAGACCTGGAAGTTAGGTCTTTTTGAAAATGATGCGTAGTAGGTACCTGATTCTGAGGCAGTCTTGTGAGTTTCCTCAAGGTAGCAAATCTGTGGAATTACAAATGCCCTTCAGTAATCTATGGCCAGGTTGAGATCTTATGTATTAATAGAAGTTCAGAGTATTTCACACCCAAGTTCCCATGTTCTGCTTCTTTCCCATAGGTAAATCATGTGGATCTTTTCTAGAGCTCATAAATGGCAAAATGAAGATCAAGGAAGACACTTGGTTTGGATCAACTTTTAATTATTTTTGTAATAAAGGGTGAGTTGGCAGTAGCATTGGTTGGGATAACAGCTCTAGAATTGTAACAGTAGTCTCTAAATAATAGTCTCAGAGTCAAACTACTTATTCACTCAAAATATAACTTTAAGGTTTCTAAGTAGAGGTGGTGACTTGAACCCAGGCATTTAACTACCCTTGGGAATGATAAACAAATATTTGAAAAAATAGGAAAAACCCGTATCCAAGATAGAAATTAGAGGGGTGAGGGTGGTCTTTTCATATTAAATTACTGTACCTGAAGCAAAGTGAAACATTCACTAGATGAGATGGACCAGCATTCTAAAAAGGTAAATGAAACAAACATACATTCTTAAAAAAATAAGGCTTAGAAATGTTGGAATCGGGAAAAAGTAAGAAAGACCTCTTTATTTGGGATGATGGAGCAGATGTGATGGATGGGCAAATCTTAATTGTTCTAGCACCCCCACAGAACTGTACACCATGCAGTTATCTTGCAGTGGACATACTCGTGGCTTACTGTTGCAGGAGACAACCAATTTAGGAAAGAGAAGGAGGACCTTATATCATAAGTTCTGGTCTGCTTTTATTACTTATTGCTTACTTACAATACATACTAAATAACATAAATGAAACATAAAAATAGTAATAAAATGAAATGAATTTCAGTGCACATATGTCACCAGCCTTAAAAACATCACTAGTCCCTTTGATTACTAAGTACTTGAGTACTAAGGAGAAAAGGAAAGATATACCTGATTGAATGCAGAGTTCCAAAGAATAGCAGGAAGAGATAAGAAAGTCAGCCTCAGTGATCAATGCAAAGAAATGGAGGAAAATAATACAATGGGAAAGACTAGAGATCTCTTCAAGAAAATTAGAGATACAAAGGGAACATTTCATGCAAAGATGGGATCAATAAAGACAGAAATGGTATGGGCCTAACCAGAAGCAGAAGATATTAATAAGAGGTGGCAATAATACATAGAAGAACTATACAAAAAAGATCTGAATGATCCAGATAAGCATGATAGTGGGATCACTCACCTAGACCCAGACATCCTGGAATGTAAAGTCAAGTGGACCTTACGAAGCATCACTATGAACAAAACAAGTTAAGGTGATGAAATTCCAGTTGAACTATTTCAAATCCTAAAATATGATGCTATGAAAGTGCTGCACTCAGTACACCAGAAAATTTGGAAAACTCAACAGTGGCCACATGACTAGCAAAGGTCAGTGTTCATTCCAATCCCAAATAAAGGCAATGCTAAAGAATGCTCAAACTATCATACAATTGAACTCTTCTCACACCCTAGTAAATTAATGCTCAAAATTCTGCAAGCCAGGCTTCAGCAATACGTGAACCATGAACTTCCACATGTTCAAGTTGGATTTAGAAAAGCCAGAAGAACCAGAGATCAAATTGCCAACATCCGTGGATCATGGAAAAAGCAAGAGAGTTCCAGAAAAACATCTACTTTGGCTTTATTGACTATGTCAAAACCTTTGACTGTGGGGATCACAATAAACTGTGGAAAATTCTGAAAGAGATGGGAATACCTGAACACCTTATCTGCCTTCTGAGAAGTCTGTATGCAGGTCAAGAAACAACAGTTAGAAGTGGACATGGAACAATGGACTGGGTTCAAATCAGGAAAGAAGTACATCAAGGCTGTATATTGTCATCCTGCTTATTTAACTTCTCTGCAGAGTACATCATGTGAAATCCTGGGTTGGATTAAGCACAAGATTAAAACACAGTCCCACAAGGTTGCTGGGAGAAATATCAATAACCTCAGATATGCAGATGACACCACCCTTATGGCAGAAAATGAAGAGAACTAAAGACCTTCTTGATGAAAGTGAAAGAGAAGAGTGAAGTTCAATTCAGTTCATTGTCTCAGTCGTGTCTTACTCTTTGCGACCCTATGGACTGCAGCACACCAGGCTACCTTGTCTGTCACCAACTCCTGGAGTTTACTCAAACTCTCTCTCTCTCTCTCTCTCTCTATATATATATATATATATATATATATATATATATATATATATATATATATATATATAAAATATGGTCACATTGAGATGCAGAGGAGGAAAAGAGATGTGATTTTGTCAGAACCCACATCCCCAATACAGTGACCCACAGCCAGAAGAAAATCACAACCATAGGGTTCCCCCCTGAGGAGTGAGGTGCCCAAGCCTCACATTGAGCTCCACAGCCTATGGCATCTGCACCAGAAAGAAAATTACCATGGTGTCTGGCTTTGAAAGCCAGCAGGCTTATGTTTGGGAGATCCAGAGGGCAGTGGCAGACTCTGCTCTTAAAGGGTTCACTTGCTCTGAGTCCCACACAGACAGAGCAGCAGTTTTAAAATGCCTGGATTTTACAAGAAGGTGATTTACTGTCTAGTTTTAGGGCACTAGGGGATGTACCAGGAGTACATATACCAGGGGATGAAAGTGCTGGTAGGTGCCATTTTTTTTTTTCTCTCCTTCCATATAGCTCGCTCAGTACTGGTAGGTGACTTTCTGTCACTCTCCATAAACATAAGTAATACTGTGTGGCCTATCACAACATTCCACCAAGAATCTGCTGTACCCAACCTTCCAGCCTAAACCAGTTCCTCTGAAGATGCTCCCACCCCATCCTAGCCATTGCATGTCTCTGGTCAGGACAAGTGCCCCTCCAAAGTGACTCACATTCTGGGGGCCTAGCCCCTCCCACCAGCAAGCCTACAGTAATTGCAACCAGGCTTCCCAGACACCTGGGCTGGGGATCAGTCCTTCCCACCAGTGTGTTTGTAGAAGTCATGACGTAAACACAACAGAAGGATGTGGGTGACCCATGCAGGGGATAGCCTTGAGTGCCTGGCTCTGGTGACCGGGAGGGATTATGTCACTGGGCTCTACAGGACACTGTCTACATAAAGCCATTCTTTTAAGATTGGCACATGCAGCCGATGTCCCTAATATATAAAAACAAATGCAGAGATGTATGCAAAATAGGAAACAAGGGAATATCTTTCAAGTGAAAAAATAAGACAAAAGCCCAGAAAAAGAACTATACAAAATGGAGATAAGCATTTAGCAGATAAAGATTTCAAAATAATAGTCATAAAAATGCTTATCAAATTCAGGAGAAGAATGGATGAACATAGTGAGAATTTTGATAAAGAGACATAAAATACAAACAAGAAACATCAGAACTGAAGAATACAATAACTGAAATGAAAAATTATTGAGAGGGACTCAATTACAGAATAGAAAAAGCAGAACAGATCAGTGATCTGGAAGACAGAATAGTGGAAATAGACCCAAATTTGTAAAAGAGAGAATCTTGTGATTTGAAGGTATCATGTAGCGTTTCAAAGCATAAGCAGACTAGTATTTTTTAATAATATTAAATGCTTATTGCATTTTATGTACCACAATAAATTTCATATTGATCAAAGAAATAGATGTTATCATATATGACTCCTAGATACAATTAAATAAAAAGGAATAAATGTGTCAAATTTAAGAATATTCCTAGTCAATGGGTTTATCTCAAGCATAGGCAGAATCCACTGAGAAATTAATAGAATTGACACATATACTATTACTAAAACAAATGAAATGCAAATGAAAAAATATATGGAAAGTCCTTATAAACAAAACATGAACATCTAAATAGAGAAATGATCAGAAGATACAAAGTGGCAATTAACAAAAGAAAAAGGTATAAATAAAAGGTATAAACAAAAGAAAAATGTATGTATATGTCAATACATGTGGAAGGATCTAGCCTTGCTATTAATAGAATACAAATGAAAATAACAATAGTATCCTATTTGACTACTATTAAATACAAAAGTATTTATTCAGAGCCCACAAATACTAAGAACAGCAATAAACAAAAGAGGCAAAAATCCTTATGTATAACTGCTATTGATGAAGTTCAGTGTAATGGGTATTGACATAAACTTCTAATAACAGTACTGTTGTTATTGTTTTAGTTGCCCAGTCACGTCCACCTCTTTGCGACCCCATGGACTGCAGCAGGCCAGGCCTCCCTGTCCTTCACCATCTTCGGGGTTTGCCCAAGTTCATATTTACTGCATCAGTGATGCCATCCAGCCATCTCATTCTCTAATGCCCTCTTCTGCCCTCGATCTTTTCCATGATCAGGGACTTTTCCAATGAGTCATCTGTTTGCATCAAATGACCAAAACACTGGAACTTCAGCTTCAACATCAGTCCTTCCAATGAATATTCAGGGTTGATCTCCCTTAACATTGACTGATTTGATCTCCTTAGTGGCAGTATAAATTGATACAAATTTATACCATTTAGCACAATTTAAGCAATATATTTTTGCCAAGAAGTTAAACTTGTCAGAAGAGTCTGTGTGTACTGTGCTTAGTTGCTCAGTTGTGTCTGACTCTTGCAATCCCATAGAGTGTAGCCTGCCAGGCTCCTCTGTCCATGGGGTTCTCCAGGCAGGAATACTGGAGTGAGCTGCCATTTCCTTCTCTAGGGCATCTTCCCAACCCAGGAATCAAACCTGCGTCTCCCATATTGCAGGCTGATTCTTTACCAACTGAGCTACAAGGGAAGCCTTCTGAAGAGTCTAAACAAATCTAAAGGTTTGGAAAGGTTGAAAAGTAACCTAATATTCACAATAGGGGATTATTGGAGTAAATTGTGGTCCATTTTAGGTGATGGAATGGGCTTCCCTGGTGGCTCAGAGGTTAAAGCATCTGCCTGCAATGTGGGAGACCTGGGTTTGATCCCTGGGTCAGGAAGATCCCCTGGAGAAGGAAAACGCAACCCACTCCGCTATTCTTGCCTGGAGAATCCCATGGACAGAGGAGCCTGGTAGGCTGCAGTCCATGGGGTCGCAAAGAGTTGGACACGACTGAGCAACTTCACTTTCACTTTCGGTGATGGAATATTATTCTGCAATAAAACACTGGGGATTGACACAGTATATTTGCTAGAGTTTGCAGGAAGGATTCCAACGAGCACTTCACATATCTTCACCACCAAATTTCTGGACCAATTGAGGAATCAGACAGATGAAGCTCAAATTATATCTTTATTGCTGAAAGGGATTGGTAGAGAATATAACTTTAGGTAAGGGATCAATGAACTAATTTTTAAAATTCCACAATTAAATGTACTTTCCTGTTCTCAGGCACAGATGAATAACTGTCAGCTTCCCCCACCCACCCCTACTCATCACAGGGGTAGGAGAGGCACTTTAGCATATGGCCGGGAATGAACCAGAATGCATCCTCTCTGCAGGCATGAAGAGTGGGAGTGTGGTGCAAGATGAAGAAGTTTGAAATTAATTGCCCTTATCCTTCTCCCAAACTCACCAATCTGAGAACTCATGATGGGAAGGTAGAGATAAAGAGAGAACCCAGGAGTATCAGTCTCAATAAGGCTCCAAAAGGAAATCTGAAGAGCAAATATAGGTGTGCTACCCAGCAATATTGTGTATAATGAAAACCATTTTAGGATAGAGGTTATATTTAAAGAAGGCGAGACTCCAAACTCAGGACTAAGGCAACTCCAAACTAAGGCAAGGAGAGAAAGTTGCTTGTTATTTCAGAGAAGAAGAAGGAGAAAGACAAGTGAGGGATGGAATAAAATGACTGATGGCATTCAACTTCCCAGGGGAACACTTTCTAAAACTTGCCCCAAATGCAACAACAAATGCTTTGCACAAGTGGAATTGGGGGAGAAATCCACAAAATCTTGGGTTTTGCTGCTAGATGAAATGTAGTACAGAACCCAAAGCCAGCAGGGATAGACACAGCAGAGTGGAAGCAGAAAGAAGTGTGGGGATATAAGCCCTAAGACACACAGACATCATGCGGGTGAAGGAGGACTCTCATACAGCTGTGGAAATATAGGTCCCAGTCCAGTTTAACCACAACCACCTGACAGCTAACATTCATGTTACACATGTATTTCTTCACATAAGAGACTGAAAGAACTTCCTCTAAGTTCTGGACCCAAAGTACAGTGCACAGACCAGCAAGGTCAGCATCTCCTGGAAGCTTGTTAGACATGCAAAATCTGCATACCCACTGAATCAGAGTCACATTTTCACAAGATCCCCTGGTGATTTCCATGCAAATGAGAATTTTGAGAAGCTCTTCTCTAAACCATTAACTATGCCGAAAGAGAGATTTTAGGTAATTTTTTGTCATTACTGGAATTTTCTGTGTCTTTCACTTTTTTCTACAATGACTGATTATTAACTTTTATAAATGGTTTTTAAAGACCTGTTACTGAACTTCTAGTTCCAACTTTGCTTTTCCCTGGAAACTGTTCAACATACAACCGTAAGATAACCACAAAAGGTAGGAAGAAAGTGGGCTGGTTAGGGGCCCCAGACCTTAAAGAATGATCCTGTGGTGAGTTCCCTGGATTTTCCTTTTACCTCTCAAGATGAGTGCTATAGAAGACTGTACGCCAGAATAGTCAACAAGCAGAGAGAGACAGAAGCATACTCTCTCATTAAAGGACTGGAGGAGGGGAAGCTCAGCATGGATGTAGTGAAGAAACCCATACTTAGGGGATAGCATTGGCCCAGTCTGCCTAGCAGCATAGGGAGAAATCAGGGATGGGGGATGTCTGTCCTTCCCAGGTCCCACCCATCAGAAACAGCAGGTCTCAGTCTACCAGCAGCCGTGTCGATAGTAGGACCTGGGTGACTGACATATCTCATGTCCTGCAACAGCAGTGAGTTTGTTCTCTGCTTCCAATGGTAGCACCAGTAGAACCTGGTTGGTGAGACCTAGCATTCAAGATAGCAGCAGGGAGACTCCTCCACTCACATTAGACATGCCAGAAGGCCCAGGGTGCCAGCCTTCCACACTGCAGCAGAAAACAGACCAGGATCAGTATCTCTTGACCCTACACCCATGGTAGTGCACCACTAATCCAGCAGCAGAAGATGAACCGGTCTCAGAGAGTCTCTTCTTTTTTTCTTGTTTCCTCTCTGCATCACTTATTTCCACCATTTTATCTTCCAAGTCACTTATCCTCTCTTCTGCTTCATTTCTTCTACTATTGGCTCCCTCCAGAGTGCTTTTAATCTCAGCTATTGCAGTATTTATTATTGATTGACTCTTCTTAATGTCTTCCAGGTCCTTGTTAAACATTTCTTGCATCTTCTCATTCCTTGTCTCTGGTCTGTTTATCTGTAACTCCATTTTGTTTTCAAGATTTTGGATCATCTTTACTATCATTATTCTGAATTCTTTTTCAGGTAGACTTCCTATCTCCTGTTCTTTGGTTTGGTTTGTTGGGTTTTTATCATGTTCCTTCACTTGCTGAATATTTCTCTGCCCTTTCACTTTGTTTAGATTGCTGTGTTTGTGGTACCCTTTCTACAGGCTGGGAGTTCATGGTTAATCTTAATTGTGGAATCTGCTCCCTGTGGGTGGGGTTGGACCAGTGGTGTGTCAACACTTTCTGTTTGGAGGAGCTTGCATCTGTGTTCTAGTGAGTGGAGGTGGATCTCTTCTTTCTGGAGTGCAATGAAATGTCCAATGGTGAATTTTGGGGTGTCTATGTATTTGGCATGGCTTTGGACAGCCTTTCTCTTAATGTTCAGGTTGTGTTCCTGCTTTGCTGAAGAATTAGCATGGTGTGTCTTGCACTGGAACTTGTTGGCTCTTGGGTGGAGCTTGGTTTCAGTGTAGGTATGGAGACTTTTGGGTGACCTCTTATCTATTAATGTCCCCTGGAGTCAGGAGTTTTCTGATGTTCTAAAGTTCTGGAGTTAAGCCTTCTGTCTCTGGCTTTCAGTCTTTTTCTTATAGTAGCCTTAAGACCATTCCTTTTGAAAAGATTGGGGTGCCTTTCTGGGTGCCTGGTGTACTCCACCAGCATTCAGAAGTTGTTTTGTGGAAGCTGTTCAACATTCAAACGATCTTTTGATGAATTTTTGGGGAGAAAGTGGTCTCCCTGTCCTATTCCTCTGTCATCTTGGGACTGCTCCTGATCTTAATTTTTTGAATGTTTAGTTTTATGCCAGCTTTTCCACTCTCCTTTTCACCTTTATCTCAAGGCTCTTCAGTTCCTCTTCACTTTCTGCTGTAAGGGCCATTTCATCTGCATATCTGAGGTTATTGATATTTTCTTCTGGCAATCCTGATTCCAGCTTGTGTTTCATCCAGCCTGGCATCTCACATGATGTACTCTGCATATAAGTTAAATAAGCAGTGTGACAGTATGTAACCTTGATGTACACTTTCCTAATTTGGAAACAGCCCATTGTTCCATGTCCAGTTCTAACTGTTGCTTCTTGACCTGCATACAGGTCTCTCAAGAGACAGGTAAAGTGGTCTGGTATTCCCATCTCTTGAAGAATTTTCCAGTTTGTTGTGATCCACATAGTCAAAGCCTTTCAGTTCACACATGAGGTGGCCAAAGAACTGGAGTTTCAGCTTTAGCATAATTCCTTCCAAAGAAATCCCAGGGCTGATCTCCTTCAGAATGGACTGGTTTTAGCATAGTCAAATTTAGTAGGTTAAAATGAAAATTTTTTCTCACAGTTCAGAAGCCAGAAGTTTAAAATCAAGATGTCAGCAAGATTGATTCCTTTTCCTGGGGAAAAAAAAAAAAAAAGTTGTCCTCTCCCTCTTTCCTACCTGTGGTGGTTGATGCAATCCTTGGCATTCCTTCACTTACAGATGTATTTCTCCGCTATTTGCCTCCATTGCACATGCTTTCCTCCGTGTATGTCTACCCTTCTCTTCTCTTACAAGCTCTCTTTAGATTGAAGATCCACTCTGTTAATCCAAGTTGATCTCATTTCAAGATTCTTTACTTAATTATGTCTTCAAAGACTCTTTTTACAAACAAATTCTCATTCACAAGTTCCATGGATTTGGACATGAAATATCTTTATAGGGAGTTGCCATTCAAACCACTACAATTACTGAATATGACTAGATTTGTCTATCTCTATTATTTTGCTTTCTTGCTGAATTGACTCTTTTATTATAATGAAATGTCCCTCTTTACCTTTCATAATATTTCTCTTGTTAAAATCTATTTTATAATATTAATATAGAAATATTGACATTCTTTTTCTGATTTTGTATTACATATGCTTCAGATCTTTTACTTTCATCCATTCTTTGTCTTACATTTAAAATTTGTCAGGGGATACCCTGGAAGTTCAGTGGTTAGGACTGTTTACTCTCACTGTTGAGAAACTGAGTTCAATCCCTGGCCAGGAAACTAAGTTAGAGCTTGCAAGCTGCCCAGCACGACCAAAAAATAAAAATAAAATAAAATTTATCTCTTGTAAACATCATATACTCAGATTTTGTTGTTTAATTCACCCTGAAAATCTTTGCCTTTAATCAAAATGCTTAGAATATTTCAAATTAATATAATTACTTATATAGTGAGGTTTAAGTCTAGCATCTTGTTATTTAATTTTTGTTTAACTTTTTCCTTTATTCTTCCTTTCTAACATTTTTAAATTAATCATTTTTATTATCCGATTTTGTCTCCTCAAGTAAATTTTGTTATTTTATTTATTTGTATATTTTATTATCCTAGAGACTGCAATATAGATCCTTGATTTATTATAATTGAATTTATCTTAATTATAACCTATTATAATTATATAATCTAGTATAAATAATGATTTTACCACCTCCCAAACAATGCAAGAACCCATGGCAATCTCAACTCCATTTATGTCCTCCTGCCATTTCCTACTGTTTTTTACATACATTTTGTATCTCACAAGACATTATAGTTGCTACTTTTATAAAAGTTGTATTTATTTATATTTATCCACATGTTAACTCTGTTATACTTCTTCCATATTACATTTCTATCAGTTCTATGTGACACTATTTTCCTTCAGCCTAAAGAATAATTTTTAAGCATTTCTGTATTATAAGTCTTCTGGCAACAAATGTTTTAAAATTTTTTCTAAATATGATTCCTTTGAAAGTTATCTTCTCTGTTTTCTGACTGCTTTTAAAATTGCTTCTGATTTTTTACAATATCAATAATGCATCTAGGAAGGGATTTCTTTGTATTTGTTTTTTGGGGGTTTGTATTGTGTCTTGAATTTGTGGTTCGATGTATTTCATTAGTTTTGGAAAAATCTCTATCATTACTTCTTCACGTGTTGTTTATGCACTACTATCTCTCTCCCGTCATTGTGGGATGCCTTAGTTTTCAAACTTCAACATGTGCTTATCCTTATTCCTCTATTCTACAAGACTGTTACTCTCCTGTCTGTATTTATGTTTCTTTTGTTGCTCTGTGTTTTGATGTTTTCTTCTATTCTAATTTCCAATGATTAAATTTTCAACTGTATCTAAACTGTCACTAATCTTATCCAGAAAACAAAGATCATGGCATCCGGTCCCATCACTTCATGGGAAATAGATGGAGAAACAGTGGAAACGGTGCCAGACTTTATTTTTTTGGGCTCCAGAATCACTGCAGATGGTGACTGCAGCCATGAAATTAAAAGACACTTACTCCTTGGAAGGAAAGCTATGATCAACCTAGATAGCATATTCAAAAGCAGAGACACTACTTTGCTGACTAAGGTCCGTCTAGTCAAGGCTATGGTTTTTCCAGTGGTCATGTATGGATGTGAGAGTTGGACTGTGAAGAAGGCTGAGTGCCAAAGAATTGATGCTTTGAACTGTGGTGTTGGAGAAGACTCTTGAGAGTCCCTTGGACCGCAAGGAGATCCAACCAGTCCATTCTGAAGGAGATCAGACCTGGGATTTCTTTGGAAGGAGTGATGCTAAAGCTGAAACTCCAGTACTTTGGTCACCTCATGCAAAGAGTTGACTCATTGGAAAAGACTCTGAAGCTGGGAGGGATTGGGGGCAGGAGGAGAAAGGGATGACAGAGGATGAGATGGCTGGATGGCATCACTGACTCGATGGACATGAATCTGAGTGAACTCTGGGAGTTGGTGATGGACAGGGAGGCCTGGCGTGCTGTGATTCATGGGGTCTCAAAGAGTCGGACACACCTGAGCGACTGAACTGAACTGAACTGAATCTTATCCAAATTCAGAATTTCAGTTAACCGCATTTTATAACTGTAGAACTTTTATTAGGTTCTTTCAAAATTTGCCCTGTCACTTCAATTGTTTTTAATTTTTACCAAAGATTTCCATTTTGTTAATTTTATCCTTTATTATTAGTAGTAATACAGTTTTTAAAAATCTGATAACAAAAATTCCAATATCTGGAGTCCTGATGGGTCAGTTTCTATTGTCAGTGGCTATGCTAGCTTTTGTTCTTGTTATTTTACTCGTTCAAGTGCCTGGTTACTCTTAATTGTGTATCAGGAATGAGATTTGCAAGCTTTTCTGTAGAAATAAATTCAAGATTTTGGATGACTAATTTTCTTTCAGAGAGGGATTTTATTGTTGCTGTTGTTTCTGCCAGGTTCCTGGGGACCCTAGCAATCTGAGACTTTGATTCAATTTCAAAAACTAATTTTTCTGGGCCACCAGTGCTTGAAGAATAATTCTAATAATCTTAAGTCACAGAGCCTGGTTTTTTGAAGTCTCAATATATATCAGGAGATATTAATAAAATTTCTAATTTGAAGCCCTGAACTGCAATTTTTTTCCTTTGACTCAAAGTGAAAGTGAAAGTCATTCAGTTGTGTCTGACTCTTTGAGACCCCATGGACCATACAGTCCAGGGAATTCTCTAGGCCAGAATACTGGAGTAGGTAGCCTTTCCTTTCTCTAGGGGATCATGCCAACCCAGGGATTAAACCCAGGTCTCCCACATTGCAGGCAGGTTCTTTACCAGCTAAGCCACAAGGGAAGCCCTTGTAGGGGCTTCCCTGGAGTGGGTAGCCTAAATACTCCTAAATACTGCAGTGGGTAGCCTATCCCTTCTCCAGCAGATCTTCCCGACCCCGGAATGGAACTGGGGTCTCCTGCATTGCAGGTGGATTCTTTACCAGCTAAGGTTTCAGGGAAGCCCTGATATCAGGAAAGCCTTTGACTCAATGAGCCTATCAAATGCCACCTCCTGAGTCAACTAATTTTCCCAAGGGAAAAGCAGCTCAAATGCTTGATTCTTTCCTGGATTTTCATCTTCTATGAGACCATAGTCCCTCATTTGTTAGCACCCTGAAACATATTTTATATTTTTGCAGCATTTCTTGTTTTTCTCTGGAGGTAAGTGGGAAATGGGTGGAGAGATAATTGATGTCAATTATTGAAATTACCAGAAGCAAAAGCTTCCTTAAGAATTTTCATTTTTAATTTTGTTTTAGAAATTTGGTTGATGTTACTTATTTGTTATATAGTGTTAGAAAAATACAACTTTTTCCATGTCCTGTCATGTGTTATATCCTACTTTTACATTTAAAACTGTATCTGACATTTCTTGCAGGTTACTCTGTGGTCACTTTTATAGGGGTACACTATTATGAAGTCAAACTTAGGCTTGATAAAATGAATTGGTAAGTTTTATCCTTTATATTCAAAATTACATTTAGATGTATATACTACATGAAACTATGATATAACTTCTTTGTTAATTTTTTTCTATTTTTACAAGTTTCTTTGTCTATACTAGCTTTCTATATCTACTTTAGTGAATATTAGTAATTTATATTTCTATTGACATCATTTAGATTTTCAAAATATTCAGCATAGTCTACAGCTTCATAAATTTTCTCATGCTTACCCAAATGTACTCAAATTGTATTTAGGCATGACCACGTAAATTAAAACTTTGTAAAAGCTTTATCTAGGTTAGCAAAGGTTCAAATCTAATAATAAAGGTAAAATAAAGATAGTTACCATTTAGTGACTCATTTGATTTCTCTCGATAGTCATTTTAATTCACTGCTTTCCATTCCCTAGGCATTCTTTGTGGGCCACTCCCAGGCATTACCAATGGAGATTTCAATAGCGCCAACAGGGAATATTTTAAGTATGAAACAGTGGTGACCTACCACTGCAGTTTTGGAGAGAGAAGGCAAAAGCTGATTGACCTCATGGGTGAACTGTCAATATATTGCAACAGCGAAGACAAGTGAGCATCTGGAGCAGACCTCCCCTCCAGTGCATTATATCTATTAAATGCACACCTCTAGTCATTGAAAATTTAATAAAGATGTCTGAGAACAAAAGTTTTTTTTTCTTCTTCTTCTTATATGAAACCGTGAGTTTTATGTGTCAGTCTGGCTTTACCATGAAAGGAGTCTCCATTGTTCATTTCCAGTCCCAAAATATGTGGGAGCTGGAGCTGCCCAGTTGCTCCAGGGGTGAGTCTGACTGAGGCCATGAAGGTGCCTACAAATGATATGAGTTGTAGGAGGATAAGGAGATTTGTTTTTGTCCTGGGGGGAAGATGTGTAATGAGCAGTGTGTAAGAGTACATTTTCTTGGGAGGAAACATGAAATAAAGCAGCCATGTGCATATGTGTACATGTTCAAACTCAGAAGCAAAGATAAATCAGGGCAAAGAATGCACAATCTCCTTGCTATTCTTATAAACAAATTTTCTGCACATATCACCACTGATACTCTCTATAATCTGTTACTCATTTTTTTCAGTTAAAATAATCTTAAAAAATTCATTAGTTACTCTTGAGTACTGTAAGTGCTAATACATAATGAGTCCTCTTGTTAAGCACCACTATATAGTCTATGTGAAGTGAAGGTGAAAGTCGCTCAGTTGTGTCCAACTCTTTGTGACTCCATGGATTATACAGTCCAGGGAATTCTCTAGGCCAGAATACTGAAGTGGGTAGCCTTTCCTTTCTCCAGGGGATCTTCCCAACCCAGGTATCAAACTCAGGTCTCCTGCATTGCAGGCGGATTCTTTACCAACCGAATCACAAGTGAAGCCCAAGAATACTGATGTGGGTAGTCTACCCTCCTCCAGTGGATCTCCCAGGCCCTGGAATGGAACTGGAGTCTCCTGCATTGCAGGCAGTTTCTTTACCAAGTGAGCTATCAGGTCAGCCCTTGCACTTAATTATTAAAATAAAGGCATGAGGTAGTTAATATTCTTTTCACATTTTACAGAGAAAGTGAGTCTTAGGTTAGATAATTGTTCAAGATTATTAAGATAGTAACTATGGGGCTGACTGTGGCTCAGATCATGAGCTCCTTATCACCAAATTCAGACTTAAATTGAAGAAAGTGTGGAAAGCCACCAGACCATTCAGGTATGACCTAAATCAAATCCCTTAGGGCTACACAGTGGAAGTGAGAAATAGATTTAAGGGGCTAGATCTGATAGACAGAGTACCTGATGAACTATGGACAGAGGTTTGTGACATTGTACAGGAGACAGGTCTCAAGACCACCCCCAAGAAAAAGAAATGCAAAAAAGTAAAATCACTGTCTGAGGAGACCTTACAAATAGCTTTGAAAAGAAGAGAAGCCAAAATCAAAGGAGAAAAGGAAAGATATACCCATTTGAATGCAGAGTTTCAAAGAATAGAAAGGAGAGATAAGAAAGCCTTCCTCAGTGATCAGTGCAAAGAAATAGAGGAAAATAATAGAATGGGAAAGACTAAAGATCTCTTCAAGAAAATTAGAGATACCAAGGGAACATTTCATGCAAAGATGGGTTCAATAAAGGACAGAAATGGTATGGGCCTAACAGAAGCAGAAGATATTAAGAAGAGGTGGCAAAAATACACAGAAGAACTGTACAAAAAAGACCTTCAAGACCCAGATAATCATGATGGTGTGATCACTCACACTCACCTAGAGCCAGACATCCTGGAATGTGAAGTCATTCACATTAGGACCTGAGGAAGCATCAGTACAAACAAAGCTCATGGAGGTAATGGAATACCAGTTGAGCTATTTCAAATCCTGAAAGATGATGCTGTGAAAGTGCTGCACTCAATATGCCAGCAAATTTGGAAAACTCAGCAGTGGCCACAGGACTGGAAAAGGTCAGTTTTCATTCCTATCCCAGAGGAAGGAAAAGCCAAAGAATGCTCAAACTACCACACAATTGCACTCATCTAACACTCTAGTAAAGTAATGCTCAAAATTCTCTAAGCCAGGCTTCAGCAATATATGAACCGTGAACTTCCAGATGTTCAAGCTGGTCTTAGAAAAGGCAGAGGAACCAGAGATCAAATTGCCAACATCTGTTGGATCATCAAAAAAGCAAGAGAGTTTCAGAAAATCATCTCTTTTTGCTTTATTGACTATGCCAAAGCCTTTGACTGTGTGGACCACAAAAAACTGTGGAAAATTCTGAAAGAGATGGGAATACCAGAACACCTGGCCTGCCTCTTGAGAAACCTGTATGCAGGACAGGAAGCAACAGTTAGAACTGGACATGGAACAACAGACTGGTTCCAAATTGGAAAAGGAGTATGTCAAGGCTGCATATTGTCACCCTGCTTATTTAACTTCTATGCAGAGTACATCATCAGAAACGCTCGGCTGGAAGAAGCACAAGCTGGAATCAAGATTGCTGGGAGAAGTATCAGTAACCTCAGATACGCAGATGACACCACCCTTTAGGGCAGAAAGTGAAGAACTAAAGAGCCTCTTGATGAAAGTGAAAGAGGAGAGTGAAAAAGTTGGCTTAAAGCTCAACATTCAGAGAACTAAGATAATGGCATCTGGTCCCATCAGTTTGTGGCAAATAGACAGGGAAACAATGAAACAGTGTCAGACTTTATTTTTGGGGGCTCCAAAATCACTGCAGATAGTGATTGCAACAATGCAATTAAAAGGCGCTTACTCCTTGAAAGGAAAGTTATGACCAACCTAGACAGCATATTAAAAAGCAGAGACATTACTTTGTCAAAAAAGGTCTATCAAGTCAAGGCTATGGTTTTTCCAGTGGTCATGTATGGACGTGAGATTTGGACTGTGAAGAAAGCTGAGCGCCGAAGAATTGATTCTTTTGAACTGTGGTTTTGGAGAAGACTCTTGAGAGTCCCTTGGATTTCAAGGAGATCCAACCAGTCCATCCTAAAGCAGATCAGTCTTGGGTGTTCATTGGAAAGACTGATTTTGAAGCTGAAACTCCAATATTTTGGCCACCTGATGCAAAGAGCTGACTCATTTGAAAAGACCCTGATACTGGGAAAGATTGAAGGCAGAAGTAGAAGGGGATGACAGAGGATGAGATGATTTGATGGCATCAAATTTAAATGGATTTTGGTAGACTCCAGGAGTTGGCGATGGACAGGGTGGCCTGGCATGCTACAGTTCATGGGGTCACAAAGTGTTGGAATGACTGAGCAACTGAACCGAACTGAACTATGGGGAGGACCAGAATCTAAGTGTACCTGATTCTAGAGCTGTGAAAATAAAAAACTAGTCTATTTATTTTAAGAAGTGAGGGGTTTAGTGCATGTAGTAAGTGTTAAAACGGCAGGAAGAGCTAAAGGAGGCAGGAAATGTTACCAGAGCTCAGGAACCTGCCATTTCCTCTGGACTAGAGCACAGGTGCCTGAAACTGTCAGTGAACAGGTATTTCCTTCAGCTGCTCATGCTGCAGAAGCTGCCACTGCTGCCAGAAGGTAGCTGAAGTTGCTGGAGCATGCAGTCATTGCCATTGCTGGAATTAAAGTTGCTGCTACTAAGAAAGAGCCATCAATTGCCACTTCCTGAGCCTGTCTACAAGAATGGCTTATATCATCTTCCTGCCTTTTAATCCAGTATATATGCCTTCAACTGTCAGCTTAACCAGGACACAGCTGATAAGAAAGACAATTTTAGCTTTCAGGCTTGTAGCCTCAGCAGTCAAAGGAGAATGCAGAAGTGTGAGGCTTAGTCAACAGAGATTTAACCAGCATGGTACTTAAATATCACACTACAGTGCACTTATTAATCAAGGGAAACAAGGGACTGATGAGCCCTGAAATTTGATATTACAACATCAGAGTATTTACAAAGTCCTTAAAGGGGTAATTTATTATAGTGTAATGCCCCATTTTATTCTTGAGAAATCTAAAGTCTAGGCTGAGAAACTGACCTGACTTAAGCCAAGCTGAAATGACTTTTCACATTACTACAGTTTTACATAATTTAAGAGGTTCCAGTGTATTCTGATTCTGGGTTCAAACCAACTATATATAGAGACAGACTCAGATACAAATTATGGTATGGAATATGCAGTCTTATTATGAGAACTGTAGGCTTTTTAGAAGATTTCACTCAATGATTCTCTTTTCATTGGAATGAAATGAATGCTTGAGGAGGACCTGGCTCTAGAGAGTGCAGAGAGGAGACCAATTTTCTCTGCCAAAACATGGCAGGTGGCCACTGCAGAGCTGGAAAGAGATGTCTGAATTTTGTTGGTCACAGCATAGTGTGATAGGTGATTGGACAACATGTTGGATGAGATTTGGGCACAAGCATTGCTTATTGCCAAGAAGGTGGATATAAATTGATGATGGCTTTCTAGAAAGGAAGAATGAAGATATAAAAATCCATCAATCCAACAACTGTGTACTGAGTGAACAGTGATATTAATAGACTGAAATGTGGACAGGAACTCTCTGCTATGTCATCTCAGGAGTGTAGTTTAGATGGAAAACCATGAACCGAGTATGTCTCAGTTCTAGTCACTGTTCTGCAGTGTATCAGTTCTTTTAACAAGACTCTCTTTCTCTCTCTGTTTAAATTTGCCATCAATAAAATGTTAGTCTACCACAACTGTCAAAACATATAGACGTATGGTTATGAGCCTCTTGGCTAGCTCATCAATGAGGAAAAGTTATTTTCACACAATTAAGAGCACTTTGTTTCTCTTTCTCCAGTATGTCAGCCACCTCCAGAAATTCTGCATGGTAAGCACACTCCAAGCCACAAGGATGACTTTTCTTCTGGACAGGAAGTGTTCTATAGCCCTGCTATGACCTCAGAGGGACTGATTCTCTATGCTGCGCATCCCAGGGAGATAGGAGCCTGGCAGCCCCCCAGTGTGCCTATACTCTCTGGTTTGCAGATCAATCTCTTTGTCTCTCATGGGAAATCTCATTCCTGTTTTGTTTTGTTTTGTTTTGTTTTTTTTCCTAGTGAAATCTTGTGCTGACTTTCTGTACTAATTTCCTAATGGAAGTGTACTCTTCACACTTAATTTCCACCTTGGAACAAAAGTATCCTTCATTTGTGATGAGGGATGAGTGTGAGCTGATTGGCCTGCTGAACGCTGAAACTGCCAGTCTATGTCTGACGCAGGATGCAGCATGCTTGGGGCTGGTGCATGGGGATGACCCAGAAAGATGTTATGGGGAGGGAGGTGGGAGGGGGGTTCATGTTTGGGAATGCATGTAAGAATTAAAGATTTTAAAATGTAAAAAATAAAAAACTAAAAATAAAAAAAAATTAAAAAAAATAAAAAAAATAAAAAATAAAAAGCAAAAAAAAAAAAAGGGTTTAGTGTGATTTGGGAAAAAAAGGAAATATTCAGAGGAATTAAGTTTGGGAAGTATATATGGAAAGTAAGAGTGAGGAACAGGTGGAACTAATAACATGAGATATGAAGGAAAACCTGAAACATAAATGGCAAGTTCGAAAACACACATACAGCTACTAGTTATGAGCGTATATAGGTGACACATTAAGTGGAGAAATCATACTCTCCAAGCATTAAAGAAAAAGAGCCATTTTCAGGCATAAAAGAAAAAGAGCCATTTTCAGAGATCCAGGAAAAGATTGATATGCGAGAAAAGCTTATTAAAAATAACTGAGATCATTTAAGAATTATTTCAGAAATCTTTTAACCATCAAAAGTAAATTTTGTAGTAGGAGTGAAGCTATAATTATAGTTCATCCAATCATATGTCACCTGGTTAGTAACAGGCTAAGGGCTCTGAAATGGGATTATGGTGGCTGATGTTAATGTTTTAAGTAAGGTCATTCACTTGTTTATCGGAATCTTAGGCCCATCACAGCATGCACATCTCTACATGGGAAGTATAAAGCATGAGCAATAAAGCGCCTGATCTCAAAATGTTCCAAAGAATCCTTTCCAGCAGCCAAATACCAGCACCTAATAAATGTAGGAACCATGAGGGCCCAGCCTTACCTGGTGGCTCAGTGATAAAGAATCCACTTGCAATGTAGGAGATACAAGAGACATAGGTTCAATCCCTGAGTCAGGAAGATCCCTTGGTAGAGGAAATAGCAACCCATTCCAGTATTTTTGCCAGGGAAAATCCCATGGACAGAGGAGCCTGGTGGGCTACAGTCCATAGGGTTGCAAAGAGTTGGACATGATTGAGCGACTGAGCACACACATACTCAAGGGTTCAACATACAATGAGAATTTTGGAGGACTTTGTACCAGAATTATTTCCAATCTCCTTTCATTTTTGCTCCCAGAATATTCACAGTTACTCTTTTGTAGCCCAACATGTGAACTTTCCAAATCACTACCACAAATATAGAGATAAAAGAATAGTCATTGTTCTTTTCCAGATATTCGTTGCTTTATTAATCCAGACTGGCAGCTGCTTTACTAGCTGTTCCAGTGCCTACACTTGGAGGATGTTTTATTCTAATAATGACTATGAGACGATTTATCAGCATGGGATGCTCAGAGAGAGACTGATTTCTCTGAGTCTGGATCCAGGATCAAGGAGATGGCAGCTATGCTACCAATACCTTCTTCATCTTTGGCTGGGTCTGTATAATATGACCATTTAACTGTGCTTTGCTGTTATCCCTCACTCTTCCGGAAGCTGTGACTTTTCAAGACTGATGTAGCGTCTGCACCCCTGCCACCTGCTGGTTTCAGATCCTCAAACTGATGAGATTTTTGCAAATAAAATAGCCTTTTGGTTGAAACTATTCCCATATTCACAAATATTTACTTCCTTAGATTCCAGTTAAAAGGAAGTTCTGCTAGTTACTGTGTCTTGGTAGAAATGGGAAAGCCTTTGAAATAGCAGTGCTTCAGTGAATGTGCATAGACAGGATAACACTGAAGGCCTATCTCTCCCTTTAATCTATTTGTAACTTGACTCCTGGCCTCTCCAGCAGTTGTTTCCCTACTTTCTAATTCTAATTATTTACAAGTATTTGCTCATTTTATGAGTATTTTATTGTGATTAAATTTGTTGTAATTCACTTTCAAGTGCATCATATGTTTTGGGAACCATCTGATCAGGCTCTGCCGTTTAGAATTCTTTGTTTAACATGATAAAGCCTGCTGTAGTTTGCCTCTAAATCAGGAAAGATTAGCTAATGTCAAGCTTTGACCAATTTATTATTTTCTTCTTTCTTTTGTTTAATGTCATTGAAGTACTCTATGGTTTTTGCAGTTGCTAATATACAAGTATAAAACATTCATGCATTTAATTCAATTTATTGAGCATATTCTCTGTGTTTGATGTTCTTCCAGGCACTGGTGTTATAGCAGTGAACAAGATGAGCAAACTCCCTGTCCTGTGTTTTTATACTTAAATGGAGAGGTGGTACAAGTAGGAAAAAAAAATTAAAGTAATTTTTATGGAGATTGTAGATCAAAGCAGTGCAGGAATATGGGGAAAATGGGGAGCAACATTACACAGGCTGAGCTGTTTGCTGCTGCTTCTACTGCTAAGTTGCTTCAGTCGTGTCCCACTCGGTGCGATTCTGTAGAGGGCAGCCCACCAGGCTCCCCCATCCGTGGGATTTTCCAGGAAAGAACGCTGGAGTGGGTTGCCATTTCCTTCTCCAATGCACGAAAGTGAAAGTGAAGTTGCTCAGTCCTGTCCGACTCTTCGATACCCCATCGACTGCAGCCTACCAGGCTCCTCCGTCCATGGGATTTTCCAGGCAAGAATACTGGAGTGGGGTGCTATCACCTTTTCCGGCTGAGCTGTTTAAGACTCCTTAAATTCTCAGAACTTGTATCTAGGTAATTATGCTGATAGATTAAGGAACAATAAGCTGATTAAAACATGAGTCTCCAATATGCAATGATTAGATGATTAGTATGTGTGGAATACATACGTAGAAATCTTTCCTGAGAATGTAAGCTCCTTGGAAGACAAGGAATTTATCTATGTTCTTCGCCATTTTATCACCAGACCCTGAAGAACGGCTGACACAGAATAAGTACTCAATTAATATACATTGAGTAAATGAATGACTTACCCTCCAAGAGATCCTTTTGCTTCTTTAAAAGTTTTGGTACTTAACTAAAGGTGTAAATTTCTCTATTCAGAATACTTAAAAGCCTGGAAGATTCAGGACAAGCAATTTCTTTTATATAGTTTTAAGTAAAAATTGAGATTGAAATCTCAGTTGATCTAGTCCATTCTGTGTTTTTAGGTAGTACCAACCATAGCACCCTATGACTGCAGATTACCTCTGGTGAAAACTCTTCAATAAAACATACCTTTTACTTTCTTTCCAGAAATTTTGTGTCCAAATCAACCAGATATCCTTAGTTGGAGACACAGAGGAAAACCTCTGGAAGCCTTTCCTTTTGGAAAAGAAGTAAGTTATACATGTGAGCTGCACCTGGAAAGGGATGAGCTTCAGCCTCACTGGGGAGAGCACCATCTGCTGCACTAGTGACAGCCAGGGGAAAGGAATCTGGAGAGGTCCTGCCCCTCTCTGCACACTTCCAGCTTAGTGCACACTACCCCATGTTCCAAAAGGCTTCAGAATATCTAAACAAGACTCTCCAAATTTCCGTAATCACAAGGTGGTGTTTATTTGTGCACTTGACAAAATTAAATGCCAAATCAATATAAACAGTTTTAAGAGACATCAACATGTAAGATTCTGATGATCTTTGGTTCTAGTCACTCAGTCGTGTCTCTCTGTGACCCCATGGACTATAGCCCACCAGGGTCCTCTGTCCATGGTATTCTCCAGGCAAGAATACTGAAGGGGATTGCCATTTCCTTCTTCAGGAGATCTTCCTGACCCAGGGATTGAACTAGGCTTCCTGCATTGCAGATTGAGGAAGCGGGTGTTGTGCTATACATTACATCTTTTTGATTATTTTATTTATATATTTAACTCTGTCAGGTCTTGGCTGCAGCATGAGGAATCTTTGTAGAGTCAGGTGGGGTTTTTCGCTGCTGTGCACAAGCTGTTTAGTTGTGAAGCCACGGCTCAATAGTTGCTGTGCTTGGGCCCCAGAGCACAAGGTTTTGGTAGCTGTGGTATGCAGTCTCTCTAGTTGTGGCACGTGGGCTCCAGAGACACATACTCAGCAATTTCAGTGTTCAGCCTTGTTGTTACATAGTGTGTGGGATCATAGTTCCCCAATCAGGGATGGAACCTAAATCCCCTGTATTGCGAAGATAATTCTTAACCACCGGACCACCAGGAAATCCATCTAATTAGAATTAGAAGCAAAATGTTATCAAAGTATAGGAACTTAAAGAAAATATCGTTGAACCTAAATTGGGGTAAATTGACCATCTTCATAGATTTTGGCGAGAAACACAGACCAGCAGAAAACAAAGCATGCAAAATTGTTAATAGCCTATTTGGCTGGAGAATGCTGTGCATTCCCTATGAAAATTGGACTACATTGTAAACTAAACACAAAGATTGTTTTAGCCAATATGGGCTATGTGTGTGCATGCTCAGTCATGTCCGACAGACTGAGCCAGACATTCTTCTGTCCATGGAATGTTTCAGGCAAGAATACTGGAGTGGGTACCCATTTCCTTCTCCAGGGGATCTTCCTGACTCAGGGGTAGAACCTGGGTCTTTTGCATCTTCTGAGTTGGCAGGCAGGTTCTTTACCATCTGAACCAAATTCTAAGTGAATAGAAGGCTGACTTGCTCCTTAGCTTTACACTAATTTCAGTTGTTGAAGTTTTCCTTCTCTGGTGAAAAGAAAAAAGAAAAAACAAAGAAACATAAATTCAATGAGAAAATGCATAAGAATGTATTTCTAAGGTCTGGAGAAGGTTTCCTAAGGTAATCAACACCACGAAGACATGAACATTCAGAAAGTGAAGACAGAAGGAGAAAGGGGATTGTTGAAGTGACTCTTTCACATGACATATTCACTGCTGGAGATCTCTGAAAGAAAAGAGCGGTTCTCGAAAGAAACAGACCAAGAACAGACACTCAAGTCATTTTTGCCCTCACTCTTCTCCATAAACACCATGGTTTCAACATGGGGTTTCCTAATGTGCCTGTTTACAAATACAGAGACCTAGTTTAGATTCCCTGAATTAAAAGCAAGAGGGAATCATATAAATTCTGAGATTTTTTTTTTTTCACCTGACTGAGGGCAAAAAGAGGAGAGGAAGTTGGAGTATGAGATAGCTAGATTGAATCACTGATGCAATGGACATGAACTTGGGCAAACTTCTAGAGATGGTGAGGGACAGGGAGGCAAAGAGTCAGACATGACTGTACGGCTGAACAATAACAATAACCTGTACTGAGATGGCAGCCATTATTTTACCAGGCAGACTTTTTAGACTGGAGATCTGCCAGACCATCTTCATGTTCATTTGGCCTTTGATAGTGGAGAAGGCAATGGCACCCCACTTCAGTACTCTTGCCTGGAAAATCCCATGGACAGAGGAGCCTGGTAGGCTGCAGTCCATGGGGTCGCTAAGAGTCGGACACGACTGAGTGACTTCACTTTCACTCTTCACTTTCATGCATTGGAGAAGGAAATGGCAACCCACTCCAGTGTTCTTGCCTTGAGAATCCCAAGGATGGGGGAGCCTGGTGGGCTGCCGTCGATGGGGTTGCACAGAGTCGGACACGACTGAAGCGACTTAGCAGCAGAAGCAGCAGCAGTGGTGATTTAGTCCAATTCTTGCAACCCCATGGACTAGGAACCTACTAGCCTCCTCTGTCCAATAGGTTATATTTATAAGGGGAAACTCCTTGAACTAGAATCTAGTTATACCTAATATTCAAATTCTAAGTTAAAAAAGAAACTGGCAATACAGATCAAAATATATCCTGTAAAGGATAAATAAATTGAAATATATTGAAAATAAATCAAATTTTCATATTGAGGATAAGTATTTAATTATGTTGACGAGATGATAAATTGGTTTGCAAATCTTCAGACAGAACTGTCTGGGTGCAGAATTGTATCTAGCATAACTTTCACTATATGAAAAAAAAATTGAAAGGGAAGAAGAGGAGAGCTCAGTAGAAACTAAAGGAGAAATTATCAAAACAAAATGGAAATGATTTCTATTTTTCAAAGTATATATGCATTTTTTGATTTCCTGCTAATTGAATACAAAGTGAGTCTTTACTCATTGAGCCTAGAGCTATAGGCACAGGGTTTTAAAGCTAAAGCTAGACTTTTATTCAACATACACATCAAACCATGTTTTCTTATAATAACTGTAGATTTGCTGTTATTGTTGGTTTCATTTTGAGGAGATAATATTTATTACCTCATTGTTTTGCAATGGCCTTCCTAGGAATCAGAACTAGAAAGCTAGTGATTGCTTCCAAGTTTCAGAAAACATCTTGAGTTCTGCATTCATGCTTATAAGCCCTCTACTGGGGTTTTGATGCACTGAAGTACACAGACACCAAACCAGGTGGAAGCTGGGCAGAAACACTCTCTCTGTCTCCCTGAAAATGTGGAACATTGAATGGGAGCTGTCTTTTACAGTAAATGCTATAAATAGAAGGTCCAGATAGAAAAACAGACTTCCAGATAGTTTGTTTTCTAATGGATACATGCACAGGCACATTATCTTCAAAGATTACAGGTACATTATCTTTCCAAAATAAAAGTTTATTTTGTGTGACCTCAAATCTAATACTAGAGAAAGAAGAATGGCATTAGGTATCTTTTTTTAAACTCTTATGTTCTTGAGCTTTTGGTCCCTAGGTCACTGTAATGCCCTAGATCATTTCCAGTTTGCCAAATTGAATATCCAAACCAATGAAACTGAGTTTCCCATTGGGACATCATTAATGTATGAATGCTATCCTGAGTACCATAGGAAATCATTCTCTATCACGTGTCTACAAAATCTCACATAGTCAAGTGCCAAAGATGTCTGTAAATGTGAGTAAACCCATCACTGGAGTGTTCCCATGGTGTCAAAGTATCAATAAGGTCTTACAGATTATCTCTAATAATTGGTTGTAATGCTTATTTCGTAAGAAAGTTTCAAGGAATATTTGCAGGAAAACTCCATTTGTTACAGGGAAGTACATAATGAATTACTCAAGATAAGGGAAAAATATTTCAGGAGATGCAAACTGTTTGAATAAATAGGAAAGAAAAATTACACTGGTGGGACACATGTAATTTTATATTTTAATAAGAAATTAGAGGCAAATCTAGAGTGGAGACCCCTTTGAAAGTGATGCTTAGTGGGTGGCTAATTCTGAGGCAGTCTGGTGAGGTTCTGCAAGATGTAAAAATCTATAGAACCATCAGAATTGCATGTGCTTTTCTGAAAGTAATAGTCAGATGGGAATAACTTATTATACACTATCAAAAGCTCAGATTAGTCTACCTGACTCCAATTCTGTTTCTTTCCCAAGGAAAATCATATTAAACTCCCATGAATGGGATGGCTCACATAGATGTAGACACCCACTTGGATCCAGAGTCAATTTTTCTTGTAATAGAGGGTGATTTGCAAGCAACAGCTCTTGGTTCAAGAGTTGCAGGACAGAAATTCTACTTTCTGGGCATATCTCAGAAAGGAGGACTAGGCTGTTTCCATCTGCTTTTAAAAAGGTTGAAGACAGATTTTCAACACCCAATTGAAATGAAGAAAGGTATAATAAGATTTGAGGAAAAATCTGTATCCTTGCTGGAAACCAGAACAGTGCATACAACAAAAGTTAGGTGTTCACTAGGTAGAAAGTAAGAAAATGAGAAAATGTGGAGAGGGCACAGGCAAACCATACACAGAGCCTGAACCCAGAGAAGACACTGCTGTAAGAAAGAGAAGATCATGAAGCAGCTGTGTAGAAAGCAGATCTTAAAGGTGATGTTTGCTAGGGCTGCCATAACAACGTGTGACAAACTGGATTGCTCAGAACAACAATAAATTTTATTCTTTTACAGTTTTGGAGTCTAGAAGTAAAAAATCAACATGTCAGCAGAACATGTTCCCTCCAAAGCCTCTGAGGCAGGATGTCTTCTTGATTTTTTTTTTTTTTTCAGATTATGTTAATCTCAGGCCTTCCTTGGCCTTTTACACATCACTCAGGTTTTTGTCTCTGTCTTCCCATGGCCATCTTTGCTCTGTGTCTGCATCTTCACATGACACTCTCTTCTCTCTGTGGGTCTTGATGCCCAAGTTTCTTTTTTTTATATGTACTCCAATCTTTTCAATTAGGGCACAGCCTAATGAGATCATATTAATAGAATTATGTCTACAACTACCTTGTTTCCAAATAATGTCACATTCACCGTCATTGGGGGTTAGATTTTCAACACACATTTTTAGGGAACACTATTCAACCCACAACAGAGATCCTATAAAAATGTCAGACCTTATGTTTACTAGGCAGCAGTCCCACCTTTGGTGCTTACTGTTGCTCAGCATATGGTGCAATCTCAATCTCACTCCCAGTGGGAACTGGTTAGAAAAAACTGGTGAATCTATACTGACCTGATGAACACCCCAAAATAGCTTGTGGCCCTCAGCAACTTTGCTAACAAAGACTTTACTGATCATAGAATCTATAACCCAACAAAATAAGATTAGGATAAATGTGAACACTTCTTTCTCCAAGTGCAATGTATACATTCTCTGACAGTATCCTCTTTTTCGTGTGTGTTAGTGAATAAGAGTGGCCCTCTCAATGGTATAAAATAAAAACCATTGATCTTATGATATATTACAGGTTTGCATATGAACAAAAAGCACAAATGTCAGACTAAAAAAATCTGGATAAACACACTGGATATTGTAGAAAATTGGAGACTAATAAAAAAATTCATCAAATTCTCCTAGAATTAAGCAAAAGGAGAAAGAAGAAAAGAGAAGCTATGTATAAAAGAGTAAGATGATTCAAAATACATGTAACAAAATTTCCAGAAGGGAAAACAGTAAGTCCATACCTAGCCATTACTAGAGAATATTCTGTATCTCAGGGAAAAATGAGAAAAAAAATTGAGTGCAGATGGGAAATTAATAAGTATAATATCTGCAAAAGAAATTAATATACATTGACATCACATCAATCCTTCACAACACTAATTTGCAGAAGATAGAGTTTCTAATGTTTTATTAAAATTTAGAGATTGCATATATACATTAAAATATAAGCAAGGACCCAAAAATAACACCTGTATACTTTCCAGGAAGCATACTTCCCGGGAGAAAGAAAAGATAAACTTATGCAATCATAAGTATTTTTAAAGGATAATGATGAGTACTGGTGAGGTAGAAAATTGGGAACTGAACCAGGAAGAAATAGAAAATCTTAACAGACCCATCACAAGCACGGAAATTGATACTGTAATCAGAAATCTTCCAGCAAACAAAAGCCCAGGTCCAGATGGCTTCACAGCTGAATTCTACCAAAAATTTCGAGAAGAGCTAACACCTATCCTCCTCAAACTCTTCCAGAAAATTGCAGAGGAAGGTAAACTTCCAAACTCATTCTATGAGGCCACCATCACCCTAATACCAAAACCTGACAAAGATGTCACAAAAAAAGAAAACTACAGGCCAATATCTCTGATGAACATAGATGCAAAAATCCTCAACAAAATTCTAGCAATCAGAATCCAACAACACATTAAAAAGATCATACATCATGACCAAGTGGGCTTTATCCCAGGGATGCAAGGATTCTTCAATATCCGCAAATCAATCAATGTAATTCACCACATTAACAAATTGAAAAATAAAAACCATATGATTATCTCAATAGATGCAGAGAAGGCCTTTGACAAAATTCAACATCCATTTATGATAAAAACTCTCCAGAAAGCAGGAATAGAAGGAACATACCTCAACATAATAAAAGCTATTTATGACAAACCCACAGCAAACATTATCCTCAATGGTGAAAAATTGAAAGCATTTCCCCTAAAGTCAGGAACAAGACAAGGGTGTCCACTTTCACCGCTACTATTCAACATAGTTCTGGAAGTTTTGGCCACAGCAATCAGAGCAGAAAAAGAAATAAAAGGAATCCAAATTGGAAAAGAAGAAGTAAAACTCTCACTGTTTGCAGATGACATGATCCTCTACATGGAAAACCCTAAAGACTCCACCAGAAAATTACTAGAGCTAATCAATGAATATAGTAAAGTTGCAGGATATAAAATCAACACACAGAAATCCCTTGCATTCCTATACACGAATAATGAGAAAGTAGAAAAAGAAATTAAGGAAACAATTCCATTCACCATTGCAACGAAAAGAATAAAATACTTAGGAATATATCTACCTAAAGAAACTAAAGACCTATATATAGAAAACTATAAAACACTGATGAAAGAAATCAAAGAGGACACTAATAGATGGAGAAATATACCATGTTCATGGATTGGAAGAATCAATATAGTGAAAATGAGTATACTACCCAAAGCAATTTACAAATTCAATGCAATCCCTATCAAGCTACCAGCCACATTTTTCACAGAACTAGAACAAATAATTTCAAGCTTTGTATGGAAATACAAAAAACCTCGAATAGCCAAAGCAATCTTGAGAAAGAAGAATGGAACTGGAGGAATCAACTTGCCTGACTTCAGGCTCTACTACAAAGCCACAGTCATCAAGACAGTATGGTACTGGCACAAAGACAGACATATAGATCAATGGAACAAAATAGAAAGCCCAGAGATAAATCCGCACACATATGGACACCTTATCTTTGACAAAGGAGGCAAGAATATACAATGGAGTAAAGACAATCTCTTTAACAAGTGGTGCTGGGAAAACTGGTCAACCACTTGTAAAAGAATGAAACTAGATCACTTTCTAACACCGCACACAAAAATAAACTCAAAATGGATTAAAGATCTAAATGTAAGATCAGAAACTATAAAACTCCTAGAGGAGAACATAGGCAAAACACTCTCAGACATAAATCACAGCAGGATCCTCTATGATCCACCTCCCAGAATGCTGGAAATAAAAGCAAAAATAAACAAATGGGATCTAATTAAAATTAAAAGCTTCTGCACAACAAAGGAAAATATAAGCAAGGTGAAAAGACAGCCATCTGAATGGGAGAAAATAATAGCAAATGAAGCAACTGACAAACAACTAATCTCAAAAATATACAAGCAACTTATGCAGCTCAACTCCAGAAAAATAAACGACCCAATCAAAAAATGGGCCAAAGAACTAAATAGACATTTCTCCAAAGAAGACATACGGATGGCTAACAAACACATGAAAAGATGCTCAACATCACTCATTATTAGAGAAATGCAAATCAAAACCACAATGAGGTACCACTTCACACCAGTCAGAATGGCTGCGATCCAAAAATCTGCAAGCAATAAATGCTGGAGAGGGTGTGGAGAAAAGGGAACCCTCCTACACTGTTGGTGGGAATGCAAACTAGTACAGCCACTATGGAGAACAGTGTGGAGATTCCTTAAAAAATTGCAAATAGAACTACCTTATGACCCAGCAATCCCACTTCTGGGCATACACACCGAGGAAACCAGAATTGAAAGAGACACATGTACCCCAATGTTCATCGCAGCACTGTTTATAATAGCCAGGACATGGAAACAACCTAGATGTCCATCAGCAGATGAATGGATAAGAAAGCTGTGGTACATATACACAATGGAGTATTACTCAGCCGTTAAAAAGAATTCATTTGAATCAGTTCTGATGAGATGGATGAAACTGGAGCCGATTATACAGAGTGAAGTAAGCCAGAAAGAAAAACACCAATACAGTATACTAACACATATATATGGAATTTAGGAAGATGGCAATGACGACCCTGTATGCAAGACAGGGAAAGAGACACAGATGTGTATAACGGACTTTTGGACTCAGAGGGAGAGGGAGAGGGTGGGATGATTTGGGAGAATGACATTCTAACATGTATACTATCATGTGAATTGAATCGCCAGTCTATGTCTGACGCAGGATGCAGCATGCTTGGGGCTGGTGCATGGGGATGACCCAGAAAGATGTTCTGGGGAGGGAGGTGGGAGGGGGGTTCATGTTTGGGAATGCATGTAAGAATTAAAGATTTTAAAATTTAAAAAATAAAAAACTAAAAATTTAAAAAAAAAAAAAAAAAACTTGCAGAAACAAATTTCAAAAAATGTTATATTTTCAACAAAGTTATAGAAGCAAATACAATAACAGAACTAGTTGTTAAACAGTGAAACTTTGCAATGTAATCATAATTTAAAAACAATTTCTAAAGTCATAAACTATATCCATAAAACTAGAAAATGAAAGAAAAAAACCCCACAGGCTACACTTTTATCATATAAGAGATGGATTGTTGTTGATGTTCAGTCACTAAGTCATGTCTGACTATCTGAGACTCCATGGAGTGTAGCACACCAGGCTTCCCTATCTCTCATTATCTCTCCAAGTCTGAACAAGCTTATGTTCATTAAATTGGTGATGCCATCCAACTATCTCATTCTTGGTCACCCTCTACTCTTTTTGCCTTCAATCTTTCCCAGCATCAGGGTCTTTTCCAATGAGTCAGTTGTTCTTATCAGGTGGCCAAAATATTGGCGTTTCAGCTTTAGCTAAAGTCCTTCCAGTGGGTATTCAGTGTTGCTTTCCTTTGGGGTTGACTGGTTTGATCTCCTTGTTGTGCAAGAAACTCTCGAGAGTCTTCTCCAACACCGCAATTCAAAACCATCAATTCTTTGGTGCTCAGCCTTCCTTATAGTCCAACTCTCATGTCCATATATGACTACTGGAAAGACCATAGCTTTAACTAGACAGACCTTTGTCAGAAAAATGATGTCTTTGCTTTTTAACATGCTGTCTATGTTTGTATAGCTTTCTTTCCAAGAAGGAAGTGATTTTTAAATTTCATGGCTGCAGTCACCATCTGCAGTGACTTTGGAGCCCAAGAAGAGAAATCTGTCATTGCTTCCACTTCCCCCCCTTTTATTTGCCATAAAATGAAAGGACCAGATGGCATGATCTTCTTTATTTAAATGTTGAGTTATAAGCCAGCTTTTCACTCTCCTCTTTCACTTTCATCAAGATGCTCTTTAGTTCCTCTTTGCTTTCTGCCATTACAGTGGTGTCATCTGTATATCTAAGGTTATTGATATTTCTCCCAGCACTTAAAAAAATAAATCTATATAGCTTTATTAAGACAAAAAACTGACAGTATTGCTATGAAGTTTACATTTAAACAAAAGTTTTCACAGAAACCTAACACATGTGGCTCAGATGGTAAAGCATCTGCCTGCAACATGGGCAACGCTGGGTTGGGAAGATTTCCTGGAGAAGGAAATGGCCACCCATCCCAGTGCTCTTGCCTGGAGAATCCCATGGACAGAGGAGCCTAGTAGGTTACAGTCCATGGGGTGGCAAAGAGTCAGACACGACTGAGAGACTTCACTTTTCACTTTAATTTTTCCTAGATGAAGGTCTAGACGATGTCAGGAACTGATGGATCTCATGATTCAAGACAGCATTTTGTATTTTAGTCCATTCTTAGGATTAAAAAATTTGTTTTGTTTTAAAGTGAACCACTGCCCCAGTATGAAAATTAAATCTTCTCCTGAGGCCAGGGCTTTTGAAATCATTCAACTCTTGAACTTGTGCTGTCAGTGACTGAACTCTGCCACCAATGGTTTCAAAGTTCAAAAAACAGAGGCTCCAAGAGTTTTCCACCCCATGAGCAATGGCCCTTTTCTTTCCCTACTCACCTCCTTCCTATACCACACTCTGCCCTTCCCTAAATACTTCACCAGTGGCTTGGATGGAGAAGCTGATATTTATAACTTCAAAATAGGAAAAGAAAGGCTTGTCAGTTTCATGAATTAGCACCTCTAAGACATAATGATATGCCTGTGTATACACTCCAGTAAAACTTTTCCTCCTCAACCAATTTCCATCCCCTAAACGGTAGCTTTGGTAGCTTCTTAGTTCTTTGTTGGGAACAACAAGCTCAGGCAGAGAATACCTTGGCTTCTAAGTTTCAGGCATTCACAGCTTTTAAACAGTCTCTCATTTAGGTTACCAATGACATTTTTTGAAAGTATACAATATTATGGACACAGAACCCAATTATCATTAGTTGTTCTTTCCTTTGTTTCACCATTCCCCAGAATTTTAACAAAAATGATCCTAACTCATCTCCCTTCTTTCCCACCCCATTCCACCCACCCCAAATAATACACCAGTAACAGACAAAATACAGGCATATGCCATGCCGTAAAGATGCGGAGTTAACACTATCGGGAAGAAGGTTGTGTGGGTTGTGGAGTCGCTCTTTGAAGATCTACAGTGTCTCTTGCTCTCCCATACCCCATTCTGCATTTTGCCCTTCATAGGAAGCCCTTTGCTTTTGTTAAAGCAAAGTTCAGAACAGGTTGCCTTGAAACACTGACACTCCTTCCCCTCCACCGGGATGGGTGTGCAAACTATACAGCATGAAACAGCTTTAAAGCACTTGGGCTGCTGCAGGGCACAGAAACTATACTGGCTCTTCAAAGGACAACTTCTCAAACCGCCTTTATGGTGTCAAGACAAGTAGAACTTCTTTCCCCACTTGAAACCCACAGTTGGATATGACAGGGGCTGGTAATTCAAGAGAGTTAATTCTTGTCATTTTTTTTTGTCATCATCCTCTGAGGGGTAAGAATGCCATGTCAGCCTTTCCACATAGAAGGGTACAACAACTTGTGGGCACTTGACATTGTCTTCCCTGGCAGGGACCAGGTCAGCCTCATTAGAGTTCATTTCATCAGGAATATGAGTTCTCCACTGGAGTCTGTATCTCCAGTAATCCACTCGGGTTTCAAACCCCAGGCAAAGCCTTGTGGCTTTTCTGACTTTTTTTTTTTTTCCTTCTTTGGTTTGCTCTCCTCCCCCTTTTCTTCCGAATCAGAATCAGCTTTGTGCTTACCTCCCTGTGATTTTTTCAGTCTTGTGTGCTCTTTTCTGTGACTGCAGAAACTCAGCAATGAGGTCAGGGCAATCCGGGTTCTCTTCTGGCTTAGGAGATACTCCTCTTTGCCCTTTACCACTTGATGGTTTAGAACTTTTTCCAACACATATTCTTCTTCCTCTTCTTCTAGCACCTCCTCCACTTTCTTCTTGTTTTGTTTTCTCCCCCATAGTGCCCGCCAGCTTTCTGGTATAAAGGATGATGCTGCTCGGGTCTTGCAGTCATCAACCCTCCCTACATTGGTTCAAGCATCCAGACTGTCCTGTCCATCCTCTTCCTAATTTATTATGTTTCCTCTCCAGCCCAATCCCCCAGCCATCCACCCAACCCACGTAGCACTGTCTTGGTCTACTCAGGCTGAAAAGCGGCCCTCCTTCTCCCAGCAATCTTGATTCCAACTTCTAACTCTTCCAATCTGCCATTTTGCATGATGTACTCTGCATATAAGTTAAATAAACAGGGTGACAGTACACAGCATTGTTATACTCCTTTCCCAGTTTTGTATCAGCCAGTGTTCTATGCAGGGTTCTAGCTATTGCTTCTTGATCTGCATACAGGTTTCTCAGAAGACAGGTAAGATAGTCTAGAACTCCCATCTCTTTAAGAATTTTCCAGTTTGTTGTGATCCATAGTCAAAGGCTTTTACATAGTCAATGAAACAGAAGTAGGTGATTTTCTGGAATTCCCTTGCTTTTTCTATGATCCAATGGATCTCTGATTCCTCTGCTTTTTCTAAAACCAATTTGTACATCTGGAAGTTCTCAATGCAAGTACTGCTGAAGTCTAGCTTGAAGGATTTTGAGCATAACCGTACTAGCATGTGAAGTGAGCACAATTTTTCATTAGTTTGAAAACTGCCCTTCTTTGAAACTGGGATGACCACTGACTTTTTCCAGTCCTGTGGTCACTGCTGGGTTTTTCAAATTTGCTGACATACTGAGTGCAACACTTTAACAGCATCATCTTTTAGGATTATATCTCAGTGGGAATTCCATCACTTCTACTAGCCTTTTTCATAGTAATGCTTTCTAAGGCACACTTAACTTCACACTCCAGGATGTCTGGCTGTAGGTGAGTGATCACATCATTGTGTGTGGTCTTTAAGACACTTTCTGCAGAGTTCTTCTGTGTATTCTTGCCACTTCTTCTTAATCTCTTCTGCCTCTTTTAGGTCCTTACTGTTTCTGTCCTTTATTATGCCTGTCCTTGCATGAAATGTTCCTTTGGTATCTCCAATTTTCTTGAAGAGATCTCTAGTCTTTCCCATTATATTGTTTTCCTCTATTTCTTTGCATTGTTCATTGAAGAAAGCCTTTTTATCCCTCCTTGCTCTTCTCTGAAACTCTGCATTCAGTTGGGTATATCTTTTCCTTTCTCCTTTGCTTTCCACTTCTCTTCTTTCTTAACCTATTTGTAAAGCCTCCTCAAGCAACCACTTCCCTTCCTGCATTTCTTTTTCTTTGGGATGATTTTGCACACTATCTCCTGTACAATGTTATGAATCTCCACCCATAATGCTTCAGGCACTGTCTACCAGATCTAATCCCTTGAATCTATTTGTCTCCTCTACTGTATAATCATAAGGGACTGGTTTACATCAAATCTGAATGGCCTAGTGGTTTTCCCCACTTTCTTTGCTTAAGTCTGATTTTGCTATAAGTAGCTGATAATCTAAGCCACAGTCAGCTCCTGGTCTTGTTTTTTTTCTGACTGTATAGAGCTTCTCCATTTTCAGATGCAAAGAATGTAATTAATCTGATTTCAGTATTGATCATCTGGTAATGTCTGTAGAGTTGTCTCTTGTGTTGTCAGAAGAGGGTGTTTGCTATGACCCATGTGTTCCCTTGGGAAAACTCTGTTAGCCTTTTCCTTGCTTCATTTTGTACTCTCAATCCAGATTTTCCTGTTACTCCAGGTATCTCTTGACTTCCTACTTTTGCATTCCAATCTCCTATGATGAAAAGGATATTTATATGTTTTGGTGTCAGTGGTTGGGCGTAGACTTGGATTACTGTGGTGTTGAATAGTTTGCCTTGGAAATGAACCGAGATCATTCTGTCATTTTTGAAATTGCACCCAAAAGTGTACATTTTGTTGTCTTGTTCATTATGAGTGCTACTCCATTTCTTCTATGGGTTTCTCATCCGCAGTAGTAGGTTTAATGGTCATCTGAATTAAATTCACCCATTAAATTCCCACCATTCACCCATTCCCCATTCACCCATTAGTTCACTAACTCCTAAGATATTGATGTTTACTCTTGCCATCTCTGGCTTGACCACACTCAATTTCCCTTGATTCATGGACTTATCATTGCAGACATGGATAGACAATATATATTTGGACACCAAAATGGAGAAAATAGGTGAATATCTGTGTCATTTGTGTATGTAACACACATGAAATAAATTCTTAATGGAACAAAAAAATTGGTTATTTTTCTTCCAAATTATTAGAGCAACTAAAAGAGGTTCTCCTATTTGCTTCAGGTAGGAAATAAGAAGAAGGAAAAGATAATAGCATGAATAGTGTCCGTCACTTTTGCCAGAAATAAGCCCCTTTATTGTTTGGGGCAAATCTGCTTTCCATTGCTACATGCTTACCATTGACTGTTATTCAGGAGCATAATGAAATGATGACAAAATCAAGGTAAAACATATCATTTAGTTCAGTATATTTGTATGGTTTAAAATCACTTTTGAAAAACAAAATTTTCCAAATAGGATCAGAAAAGCATCACAAATCTCATTGCATTTACAAGAAACTTGCCTAAAATAAAATGATATAGCAGTGTTAATATACAATATATCCAGAACATGCCAAAAAAAAAATAGTGGCAATTCTACTGTAAGAAAAAACAAATTTTAAGGAGAAAATTATCAGAGAGGTCTACCTACCAAAGGATTGTTTTATTTTGGAACTGGGTACAATCCAAATGAAACCAAGAAATTAAGAAGCAGAGTGAGCCATAAGAAATTAAAGATGAAATATTTCTTTCAATAATGAGAGGATAGAAAAAGAGAAATAAGAATAGCCAGATAAAATACATGGAGTTCAGTCTAGTCCTTGAACTTCTTTCAGACTGTAGCCTTTCACATTTGTCGTGGAGGTATGCATGCTGAGGAAGTTAATGGAATGTGTACAACATACTTATTTTTTATCTTTACCTCTGGCTATCAACTCATTGGTCCATCAGCTGCTGAATGTATTCTCTCAGGCAATATTGTCTTTTGGGATTCGGAGACACCAATTGTGAACATGAGTTGAAGTACCTAGCCCCTTTTATTCCATGCTCTATTCTAGAGTTTCCCTCTTGGATTACAAAGAATAAATTTCATTCCTTTTGGCAATAGGATCTTTCTGATATTTGAAGAAAACACTCGCATTCTTAAAGTTGCTCACAATGTCCCTAGCATCTAGTTCCTCCTGGTTTCTTTTTTTTCCCCACATTCTGGGGTATCATTTATTTTAAACAAAGTCTTGAACTTATTTAGAACAGTTCCCAAATTCCTCTTTTGTTGGTTTAACACTTTCCAGTCTGAAACTTATTCTGTCTAGTGAAGGAAATGAACCCAAGATTAGTGAAACTGTCTTGCCTCCTCTCTGTCAACTCTTAATTCCAGGTCATCTGTTCAATCCCTGGGCTCTCCCTGCTCTCTTATTCTTTGTCTAAACAGTAACATGATATCTTTTCTATGAGCTGTTTGAAGTATGAACTCTTTACACTTTAAGACATATAAAGGAAGAAGTACTTAGCAAATTAACAAAGGGTATAAAGAGGATATAAGCCTGGGCTTGGTTATAATGTAAAGAAATCAACATTCTCTAACTCAGCTGGTAGCAGCATGATTGGCGATGAATTTTCTAACAGACCAGGACATAGTATATATCAAAAACCTTAACTGTATGCCTGCTGTTGATCCAGAAATTCTAAAATCTATAACTGTAAGAAATCACCACGAGTTTTTACAAGGACTGATGTACAAATTTTGCCTTCATTATTATTTTATGATAGTGAAAAAGTAAACAGAATGGAAACATTGCACACATTCTAAACAGTGTCTGGAAATGACCTGCTAGAAGAAACAATGCACATGTGCTAATAAAAATGTAAAATATAAAAGTCCGTTCTATACATCTGTGCCTCAGACACATCTCTGTTGACACAGATGTATATGTATATATATAATATATATATATATGGCTGTGTCCCTTCACTGTTCACCTGAAACTACCACAACATGGTTAATTGGCTGTACCCCAATACAGAATAAAAAGTGTAAAGTTTGGAGAGAAAAATAAATAAGTGAAAATGAGACTTTAGAAACAGCCCTTAAAAAAAGATGAAAAATGTTATGTCATTTATTTTATTTTTTAATATAAATTTATTTATTTTAATTGGAGGCTAATTACTTTACAATATTGTATTGGTTTTGCCATACATCAGCATGAGTCTGCCATGGGTGCACACGTGTTCCCCATCCTGATTCCCCCTCCCATTTCCTTCCTCATACCATCCCTCTGGGTCATCCTAGTGCACCAGCCCCGATCATCCTGTATCATGCATCGAACCTGGACTGGCGATTGTACTCTTAAATAGTCCTCCAGGTCAGTTCAGTAGGTCAGTCATGCCCAACTCTTTGCGGCCCCATGGACTCCAGCACTGCCAAGCTTCCCTGTCCATGACCAACTCCTGGAGCTTACTCAAACTGATGTCCATTAAGTTGGTGATGCCATCCAACCATCTCATCCTCTGTTGTCCCTTTATCCTCCCTCCATCAATATTTCCCAGCATCAGGATCCTTTCCAAGTAGTCAGTTCTTCCCAACAGGTGGCCAAAGTATTGGGGTTTCAGCTTCAGCATCAATTCTTCCAATGAATATTCAGGCCTGATTTCCTTTAGGATGGACTGGTTGGATCTCCTTGCAGTCCAAGGGACTCTCAAGAGTCTTCTCCAACACCAGAGTTCAAAAGCATCAATTCTTCAGCACTCCGCTTTCTTTATAGTCCAGCTCTCACATCCACACATGACTACTGGGAAAACCATAGCTTTGACTAGACAGACATTTGTTGGCAAAGTGATGTGTCTGCTTTTACATATTCTGTCAATGTTGGTGATAACTTTTCTTTCAAGGATTAAGGTCTTTTAATTTCATGGCTGCAGTCACCATCTGCAGTGATTTTGGAGCCCCCCCCAAAAAGTCTGTCACTGTTTTTACTGATTCCCTTTTTGCCATGAAGTGATGGGACCAGATGCCATGATCTTCATTTTCTGAATGTTCAGCTTTAAGCCAACTTTTTCACTCTCCTCTTTCACTTTCATCGAGAGATTCTTTAGTTCTTCTTCACTTTCTGCCATAAGGGTGGTGTCATCTGCATGTCTGAGGTTATTGATATTTCTCCTGGCAATCTTGATTCCAGTTTGTGCTTCTTCCAGCCCAGTGTTTCTCATGATGTGAAAGTGAAAGTTAAGTCGCTCAGTCGTGTCTGACTCTTTGCGACCCCAAGGACTGTAGCCCACCAGGCTCCTCCATCCATGGGATTCTCCAGGCAAGAATACTGGAGTGGGTTGCCATTTCCTTCTCATGATGTACTCTGCATATAAGTTAAATAAGCAGGGTGACAATATACAGCCTTGATGCACTCCTTTCCCTATTTAGAACCAGTCTGCTGTTACATGTCTGGTTCTAACTGTTGCTTCTTGACTTTTATACAGATTTTTCAGGAGGCAGGTCAGGTGGTCTATTAATCCCATCTCTTTCAGAAATTTCTACAGTTTATTGTGATCCACACAGTCAAAGGCTTTGGTGTAGCCAATAAAGCAGAAGTAGATTTTTTTTCTAGAATTCTCTTGCTTTTTTTGATAATTCAACTGATGTTGGCAATTTGATCTCTGGTCCCTCTGCCTCTTCTAAATCCAGCTTAAACATCTTGAAGTTCACAATTCACATATTGCTGAAGCCTGGCTTGGAGAATTTTGGGCATTACTGTACTAGCGTGTGAGATAAATGCAATTGTGCAGTTGTTTGAGCATTCTTTGGCATTGCCTTTCTTTGGGATTGGAATGAAAACTGACCTTTTCCAGTCCTGTGGCCACTGCTGAGTTTTCCAAATTCGCTGGCATATTGATTGCAGCACTTTCACAGCATCATCTTTTAAGATTTGAAATAGCTCAACTGGAATTCCATCACCTCCACTAGCTTTGTTGAAATAGTGCTATTCTTTTAGCCAAAACAGCAAAGCTAGCTTCGACATTCAGAGATTAAATAAATTATCTGAATTATGTGCTACGAAGTGGCATATCCAGGAATAGAATTCAGTGTGTCAGCCCCTGGAAGTTGAATCCTCTTGTCCTGGAAATGTTTTAATTGGAATCTGTCACAGAAAGAAACTGGATTATTAAAAAAGATATCATAACCTCAGAATAGTGACAAGGATTTAGAAATTGTCTGTTTTGGTCCATTTCCTACATTGTATCATTAGGAATCTGAAATAGAAAGTGCAAGTAACTTGCTCAAAGATAAACAGATTTTTCCATTCATCTTTAATGAGATATAGGTTAATTGAAATTCAAATATGTTCTAATGCCCTAAACACACATTGAAAGGTCTGTGAATGGAGGTAGCTATATTTTGACCTGACTGGTCTCTAAGAAATTTGTCCTCTCATTAAAATGATGGGCTTAATTAGGGGCTTTTGTTCTCAATGCCTGGTTTTGTTTTTATACGCCACAATAGCTGGCATAAGAAGAACTTGTAGAAGCGGATTGGTAAATATTGTGATTGATACAAGGGCAGAGAGGGATCTTACAGTTTTTCCACCAACCCATATTAGCCTTGTACAACAAATGAGAGGGCACTGGGAAGGACAAAAATCTAGATATAATATAAATTATTACTATACTTTTTTCATAGAAGTGCCAAAAAAGAAAGAGTAAAGGGAAATCTGTCAATAGACTGAGGCTCAGGAAATCTTTCCTACCTGTAAGAAGAAGGTATAGATTGGGTTGACTTTCTAGCAAATATGTGAGTGGGTTAGTCAATACTAATATTAATACTAAAAACTCTATACTGGATAGCCAACAGTGAAAATAAGAGACCAACTAAAGGATTCCAATAAGGTCCTTAGTCTCCAGATATAATACCTTAAATGTCCAGAATACAGTTGAAAATCACTCATCATACCAAAAGTCATGAAAGCCTGAACAGAAAGAAAACAATCAACAGAAGACAACACTGAGATGACATAGACTGAAATTACTGTATAGTGGTTTTTAAAAATCTAATCCAACTGATAGACCTGGAAAATAGGTTAGTTTACTAAAAAGACCAGACAAGAAGGCTCAATAATATATTGCAAATGGCAGAAGGATAAGTAAATTTAAATATAAGCTAACTTTGAAAATAGTCTGAAAGGAAAATGTACAGAGCTTCAAGGACCCATGAGAAATAAGATTGTGAAAGCAAAAATAAAGAAAATGAGATAAAAGAATAATGGCTGAGTCCCCTGTGCCTGTGATGACCTAAATGGCAAAGAAATCCAGAAGATAGGGGATATACATATATGTATAGCTGATTCACTATAATGTATAGCAGAAACAAACACAACATTGTAAAACAAATACTTTTTAAATTATTAAAAATAAATAATGGCTGAAATTTCTCAAATAGGGCATAAGATACAAATCTATATATTAAAACTGCTGAGTGAATTCCAAACAGGATAAATCCTAAAAATTAATGTCAAGATACATCATAATCAGTAGCAAACTCTTGTGATGATTAGAGCTTTGTAGTATAGTCTCAAGTCAGGATGTGTCATTCCTCCAACTCTGTTTTTGTTTCTGAAGATTGTTTTGGCTCTTTGGGGTCTTTTGTGTCTCCATACAAATTTTAAGTTTTTTTTTATTTGTTTGTTTGTTTTAGTTCTGTGAAAAATGCCATTGGTGATTTGATAGGCATTGCATTAAATCTATAGGTTGCCTTGGGTAGTATAGTCATTTTGACAATATTGATTCTTCCCGTTGAAGAACATAGTATATCTTTCCATCTGTGTCTTCTTCCATTATTTAATCAGCGTCCTGTAGTTTTCAGATTACAGGTCATTTGTCTCCTTAGGTAGGTTTATTAGTAGGTATTTTATTCTTCTCCAGAGAAGACATATAGATGGCCAAGAGGTACATGAAAATATTCAATATCACTAATTAATAGAAAAATTAAAATAAAAACTACAATACAACATCACCTAACATCAGTCAGAATGATTATCATAAAAAAGTCACCAACAATATACTGGAGAGGGTGTGGAGAGAAGGCAACCCTCCTACACTGTTGGTGGGAATGCAAATTGGTACAGTCAGTATGGAGAACATTATGTAGGTTCCCTAAAAAACTAAAAATAGAAGTAGTATGTGACCCTGCAGTCCCACACCTGGGCATATATCTGGAGAAAAACATGGCTCAAAATGCCATATGTTCCCCAGTGTTCATTGCAGCGCTGTTTACAATAGCCAAGATATGAAACATGGAATCAGTCAAAATGTCCATCAGCAGAGAAATGGATGAAGAGGATGTGAGATATATATATGTGTATATATGTATATATATATAGGGGTTCCCTGATAGTTCAGTTGGTAAAGAATCTGCCTGCAATGTAGGCGACCCCAGTTCAATTCCTGGGTTGGGAAGATCTGCTGGAGAAGGAAAAAGCTACCCACTCCAGTGTTGTGGCCTAGAGAACTCCATGGACTCTATAGTTCATGGGGTCATATTGTCACCCTGCTTATTTAACTTCTATGCAGAATACATCTTGAGAAATATGTATCTTAATAACTAAAAATGTGTATCTTAATAACATATATATAATGAAATATTAGTCAATCATTAAAAGAAATGAAATAATGTCATTTGCAACAATATGGATGGACCTAGAGACTGTCATACTGAGTGAAGTTAAGTCAGACAGAGAAAGAGAAAAATCATATGATATCCCTTATAAGTGGAATCTTAAAAGAAATGATACAAATGAACTTATTTACAGAACAGAAAATGATTCATAGGCTTAGAGAAGGAACTTATGGTTGCTGGGATGAACGACAGGGGAAGGGACAGTTAGGGAGTCTGGGATGGACATGCTCACATTGCTATATTTGAAATGGATGACCAGTAAGGACCTACTGTATAGCCAGGGAGCTCTGCTCAATGTAATGTGACAACCTGGGTGGGAGGGGAGTTTGAAGGAGAATGGATACATGTATCTATATGGTTGAGCCCCTTTGCTGTTCACCTGAAGCTAGCAGGACATTGTTAATTGATATACCCTAATACAAAATAAAAAGTTAAAAAGGTACATCATAATCAAATTGCTAGAAATTTCAGGAGAAAATCTCAGTAACTCTTGATAGATATTATGCCATACTTGAAAAAATGTTCAAACATCAGCATCAGTAGAGTTTTCATCCATCACCGTAGAGCCAGGAAGAAGTGACAACAGTTTTCCAATGCTGGATGAAAAGAGCTGGCAACTCCAAATACTATAATGAGTGAACTATCCTTTAAGAATAAAAGGAGGAAAAAAAGAAAAAAGAATAAAAGGAAAAAAAAAGTCATTCCTGGGCAAAAGAAAACAGAGAATCTTTCTCCAGCAGACCTGTACTTGAAGAATTCTTCAAATGGAAAGCAAAACAGAAAAAGGATTGAGATTTTAGGTAGGAAAAAACAATGGAATTGATTTTTTAAAATATGGGCAAATATAATAAGACTATAATTTCCCTACTGATTTTATTAGATTATGAATGTGCAAAATTATCATTTGATATGGTGCTCAATGGATGTTGAGCATACTACAGACATTTATGTTAAAAACTTGGGGAGTATAAATAAATGTAAATGGAAGGAAGCTTCCCACATTTCACTTGAGGTGGTAAAACATCAGCAACAGCAGGGAGTGATAAGCTACCTTTGTGTATCTTAATAACTAATGCAACTACTAATAAAACCATGTAAAGCAATGCAGATGTATCACAGTTAAATTATTTTATAATGTTCAAAAATTCACAGGGAGGACAAGAAAACAAAATGGGATTGAGAAACAGAGGAAACACATATAAAACAACAGTAAAATGGCAGACATTATCCCTAAAATAGTTAATAGTTATTTAAAATGTAAATGTTCTAAATAGATCAATTAAAAGATCAAAAACGGCAGGGTGGACACATAAACAAGTCTGAGCTGTATGCTGTGTACAAGAAAGTCACTTCAAACATGAAAATGTGTCAAGTGGAAGACTGCCAAAAATACACACCAGGCAAAAGTTAACTTGAAAAACTAGAAGTGATTTATGTATTTCTCCCTTCCTGAACTCTAAACACTGAAGTGTCCCAGGACCAAGATTCAGACTCTTTATGCTTATGTGTACACGAATTCTCTGAATGACTTCAGCTAGTTACATACTTTTAAATATCACCCATATGTGAAGATCCCCAATTTATGTCACATTTTGTGGCCAGGCCCTGGCTGCCTATTCCATGTCTCAAAGCAGAATTTACTGGGCTATATTTAAAATGGATGGGCTCCAATTTCTTGGGCTCCAATTTCCAGCATTGGAAAACTGTTGTCACTTCTTCCTGGCTCTATGGTCATGGATGAAAGCTTTATTGATGCTGATGTTTGAGCACTTTTTCCAAAAAAGTATGGCATAATATCTATCAAAAGTCAAATGTACTTATACGAGTCAAATATATCTTTAACACATTTATTCTTCAAGAAGTAACTGTTAATAATTAAGATAGGAAATGTTCCATGATGCCAACTGTTCATGTCTTGCTAACTCTTTCATCAGTGAAGTGAAGTGAAGTGAAGTGAAAATTGCTCATTCATGTCTGACACTTTGAAACCCCAAGGACTATACACACTTCATGGAATTCTTCAGGCCAGAATATTGGAGTGGGTAGCCTTTCTCTTCTCCAGGGGATCTTTCCAACCCAGGAATCAAACCAAGGTCTCCCGCATTGCAGGCAGATTATTTACCAGCTGAGCCACAGGGGAAATCAAAGAATACTGGAGTGGGTAGCCTATCCCTTCTTTAGCAGATCTTCCCAATTCAGGAATGGAACTGGGGTCTCCTGCATTGCAAGCGGATTCTTTACCAATTGAGCTATCAGGAAAGTCCAACTCTTTCATAAAATAAATGTCAAATAATTATTCAGTTCACAATAGAACTGGATTTTAAGCACTGTCTTTTTTTCTTAGAATATGCAATTGTGGCTTTTTTAATTTATTTTTTATTTTTAAATATAAATTTATTTATTTTAATTGGAGGTTAATTACTTTACAATATTGTATTGATTTTGCCATACACACCATCTTTAAATGAATTAATTTAAAAAATAAAATTATTACAGAAAAGTTACTTCATCATATATTTATAATAACAGATTTTTGTCCCTAATATGTATTCTAAATTGATTATAGGGATGGATAAGATACTCTACCACTGCACTGAGGTGGTTTTGCCCAAGTTCCATTTAAACATATCACATCTATCTCCCCTAAAAGGTCATAATCCCTGGTGCATTCATAATGTACTCTCTCACCACTCTGATATCTAGACTCCAGATTTTGTATAATACCATTTTCCAGTTGAGGTGGATTCACACAGGAAGCATCTGAATAGAAAGGAAAAAAAGCATCTCTAATATAATGATCATCATGAACAGCAAGGAGGAAATGGGATGTCAAATATATTCCATGGTTGTTTAGATTCAATAGTTAATCTGTCATGAAAGACTGCTAGTTTTAATCAGTTTACATGTAAGATTAAGGGAAAGGAAATAAAGCAATGTTTTTCAGTATGACTTAAGTTTCTGTATCTTAAATCTCTCCCTTATCCTTCACTAGAAATTTGATACACATTTTTTTAGGCCAGAGAAAATAAGAGCTTTTCTAGACATCTCTTTCTTAAGGATAGTAATATACTAATTATAAAGTATATAAATCCAATATGAATATACAAGCCATAAGAAAAACATAATAAAAAGATCACTTGACATTAGGATTTGGTTTACATTCATCCTGTTTAAGAGCTGTAACTTAGTATGCCACTATGGAGAACAGTGTGGAGATGCCTTACAAAACTGGAAATAGAACTGCCATATGACCCTACTGCTGGGCATACACGCTGAGGAAACCAGAACTGAAAGAGATACGTGTACTGCAGTGTTCATTGCAGCACTGTTTACAATAGCCAGGATGTGGAAGCAACCTGGATGTCCATCGGCAGATGAATGGGTAAGAAAGCTGTGGTGCATATACACAATGGAATATTACTCAGCCATTAAAAAGAATGCATTTGAATCAGTTCTAATGAGGAGGATGAAACTGGAGCCTATTATACAGAGTGAAGTAAGTCAGAAAGAAAAACACCAATACAGTATCAGTTCATTTAAGTCGCTCAGTTTGTCCGACTCTTTGCAACCCCATGAACTGCAGCAGGCCAGGCCTTCCTGTCCATCACCAACTCCCGGAGTCCACTCAAACTCATGTCCATTGATGGCATCAGTGATGCCATCCAACCATCTCATCCTCTGTCCTCCCCTTCTCCTCCTGCCTTCAATCTTTCCCAGCATTGAGGTCTTTTCAAGTGAGTCAGCTCTTCGCATCAGGTGGCTAAAGTATTAGAGTTTCAGCTTCAACATCAGTGAACACCCAGGACTGATCTCCTTTAGGATGGACTGGTTGGATCTCCTTGCAGTCCAAGGGACTCTCAAGAGTCTTCTCCAACACCACAGTTCAAAAGAATCATTCTTAAGTGCTCAGCTTTCTTTATAGTCCAACTCTCACATCCATACATGAACACTGAAAAAACCATAGCCTTGACTAGACGAACCTTTGTTGGCAAAATAATGTCTCTGATTTTTAATATTCTGTCTAGGTTGGTGATAACTTTCATTCCAAGGAGTAAACGTATTTTAATTTCATGGCTGCAATCACCATCTGCAGTGATTTTCGAGCCCCCCAAAATAAAGTCAGCCAGTTTCCACTGTTTCCCCATCTATTTCCCATGAAGTGATGGGACCAGATGTCATGATCTTAGTTTTCTGAATCTTGAGCTTTAAGCCAACTTTTTCACTCTCCTCTTTTACTTTCATCAAGAGGCTCTTTAGCTCTTCTTCACTTTCTATCATAAGGGTGGTGTCATCTGCATATCTGAAGTTATTGATATTTCTCCCAGCAATACTAACACATATATATGGAATTTAGAAAGATGGTAATGATGATATTCTATGTGAGACAGCAAAAGAGACACGGAAGTATAGAACAGTCTTTTGGACTCTGTGGGAGAAGGCGAGGGTGGGGTGATTTGAGAGAGTAGCATTGAAACATGTATATTATCATATGTGAAACAGATCACCAGTCCAGGCTGATGCATGAGACAGGGTGGTCAGGGCTGGTGCACTGGGTTGACCCTGAGGGATGGGGAGGGAGGTGGGAGGGGTTTCAGGATGGTGAACACATGTACACCCATGGCTGATTTATGTCAATGTACGGCAAAACCCACCACAATATTGTAAAGTAATTAGCCTCCAATTAAAATAAATTAATTAAAATTTAAAAAGAGCTGTAACTTTAGGTCCTTAGAAAAACAAACATAGTAAGTACTTCTTTAGAAACTTAATTAAGAATTAACACACTCTGAACAATATCATAGTTGAAGGGAGAAGATGATTAATTAAAAGATCCAAACATAAGATATAGAAAAATAAGTGTAATTTTACAAAGCGACCCTTTAATGATAATGAGCTTAATGGTAAATGCTTAAGGACACCCTAGTGAGTGATGTGTAATTCCTCAGTGAGATCCAGAGCATGTAAGGCTGTTGCCATGGCTTCTAGACTGAAATGGGCACAGAATCCCTTGGGAATCATTAAGATAGTGTCAGAATTGCAGTCCCAGTGGTTTTGATTCATCAGATCTCAGTGACCCTGTGAAGCTGCTTGCATATCTAACAGTTTACAGAATATGCTGAGATTGCTGTGCCTGGGCCGTGTACTGGGCTATAGAATTATTGGGCTATAGACTGACCACTGAGTACACAGTTCCATCCTTTTTTATGTGTGTGAGCATGCTCAGATGCTCATTCGTGTCTGACTCTTTGTGACCTCATGAACTCTAGCCCACCATGCTCCTCTATTCATGAAATTCTCTGGCAAGAATACTGGAGTGGGTTTTCATTTCTTCCTCCAGGGGATCTTCCCAACCCAGGGATCAAAACCATGTCTCATACACTGTCAGGCAGATTCTTTACCACTAGTGCCACCTGGGAAACTCTCATACCTTTTTATGTTCAGGCGTAAACCTTCTTTGACCTGGCTTAAGAATAATCTATGTCTTTTTAATGATGGTGGAGGCAATTTTCCTCACTGTGTTTCTTAATATATTTTAATACATAAATTAAAAAAATTTGCCTAAGTACTTCTGCATGCTGGCCTTCCTGTTCATTTTCTGTTAATACACTGTATAATATTGTATCCATCCAGCTGATAATATGGCCAACAATTAAAAGCTACTTGTTCTCCTGACCTACATGATTTCTTCTCTCAGCCTGTGAGGACTGCATCATCAAAGCTGGGCAAGTTAACACAATCTGTATCTGAAAGAAAAAGAATGTATTTGTTCAATACCTCTTTAAAAATACATATCGGCCAATAATTATATTTCAGAAAAAATAGATACATATCAAACCAATGAATATCGTATAATATTTCTCTTATAACTTAAATGTCAGAAGTCTTGACTCAGTCACATTGACTGTCTCTATATTCATCAAAATTACAACATGGGAATGGTGATGTTCTAAGAGAGAGGAATGCATACGTCTCATATTTAAATTATTTTTCCCAATTGCAAGTCATCTACATTATGAATGTGTTTATATTTCTTGCTTCTATCAAAATCTGTTACCTTGAACTCTGTTAAATATCTTAGAAAACTGCATGTTATAAAGAAATTATTGATAAATTAATAACAAGTGGAGTAGTGATAAGACTGATGAGCAGCTGTCAGCCATGATAAAGGAACAGAGACAAGAAATCTGAGAATGTATTTCAGAGGATGTCCAAACTACATCCAAGATTATGTGAAAGTGAGATAATTTAGCTAGTGTTACCAAACTTTTCTTATTTAACTTGTTAAGATGAGACAATTTGAGACAACCAAACTTTTACTACTACTAGAGTTATTAATTCAATTCATAACTTTCCATAGATACCTAGTTAGATTCTAGAATTACTGGTTAGTTTCATATTTATACCATTTATGCTCTGAATTAAAGATATTTGTCAGCCTTATAATAGAATGAAAAACACTATACTTATGCATTCTGGTGAACAGGAGCATTTTCCTCCTAAATGTCCTATAGATGGATACGAGTCCCTCTATCCCAAACCCCTCATCACTGTTGTAAGTAACTTCTCCATATTGGTAACTGTCTCTCTAATGAGATATAGCACCATTCTAAATATAAGGTGGAAGTCCACAAGGGAGTCCTAGGAATACATGAGAGAACGATTTCATGTTTCACTAACTCTGAAACTTACTTTGATGAACTGCTCATCATATTTGGTAGTTTTATTTGAAAATAGTGAATGATTATACTATAACTTCTAGAAAATCAGAGAGAAGTTCAAGAATATGTCCTGAAATTACCATTCTGGTGTTTGCCCAACCATCCCCTTGAGCACAAACTTGAAACTAACAGCACTGATATATAAAAGAGACTATCAGTGCTTCTCTAATCAATCATGAGTAATAAAAAAAAAAAACACATTAGGACTTCGTCACCTTAGGAAAAGTACTATATATTGTAAGAAATTAAAAGGGACATTGTAGGAAAAACATAAGAAATTTTTCAGAAAAAAACTTCGTGGCAATGCAAATGCTTCAAATTCTATGAATAGGTAAGACTATGAATATGTTATATGAATAGTTAGGTTTACTTTTATTACACATGCAGTGCTAATATTACAAAAAAATTGCCAGATTGAAAACTGATTCTATATGGAACCAATTAAATTAACACAAATGATTAATTGGAATATGTAAAAATCAATTAAGTGTATAAACATAGAAATTACATATTAAAAATTAAAAGTGTTAGTCACTCAGTCATTTTCAACTCTTTGCGACTCCATAGACTGTAGCCCACCAGACTCCTCTGTACATGGAATTTGCCAGGCAAGAATACTAGAGTGGGTTGCCATGTCCTTCTCCAGGGGATTTCTCGACCCAGGGATTGAACCCAGGTCTCCCACATTGCAGGCATATTCTTTACTATTTGAGCTACCCTGGTACATTAATTCCTAAATGACTTATAAATAAATAAATGATTTGATATATTTAGAAATCTGAAGGAACCTGTCTCATGACTTTGATTGCAATTGATTAGTTTCAATGAATGATACTGAATATAGAAATTTGGTTTGCATACTGTCCTCACCTATACACTGAGGGGAAGAGCTCCACTTTCCCATATAGCATGTTATTCCATCTTCTTCAAATATCCTGAAGCCTTCTTCACAAATATAACTTAACTTGGTGCCATGTGCATATAGCCTTGGTTCATGTCATTTGTTTCTCTCCTTTCTTCTGCAAAGCTAGATGATTTAATGGTTCCACAGTCTATTTGAGGTGGTTGAAAACATAGAATTTTTTTTCTACATGAAGAACAGAGATCAAAGGATGAAGTATAAATATAATGTTTAAATTAAATTAGAATAAGTTGAACAAGTTAGAGTTTTAAGACTGACAAATAATTGAAACTTGCAATCCACCTGTCTCCATAAATACTCTTGTACTATCCACTTGTTCAATATGCCCCTGCATTCTTTTTTTTAATGAATTTTTTATTGAAATGTTCGATGTTTAACAGTATGTTAACTTCAGGTGTGCTACAAAATCATTTGGCTTTTACATACATTATAAAATGACTACCAGTATCTAGTAAAAATCTGTCCCTATACAAAGTTATTACAATGTTATTGACCGTATTCTGTATGCTGTATATTATATCCCTATGGCTTCTTTATTGCATAACTGGAGTTTGTACCTCTAAATCCTCTGCATCTATTTTGCCAACCACCACCTCCCTTCTAGCAACAACCCATAGTTCTGCACCTGTGTGAGCCTGTGTTCTTTTAATTTTGTTTGTTTTATATTTATATTTCACATATAAGTGAGAACATGTGATATCTGTCTTTTTCTAACTGACTTACTTCACTTAGCATAAAACACACTAGACTCATTCATGTTGTTCCAAATGAAAATATTTCCTATTCTATGGCTTAGTAATAGTTCATTTTTTTGTGTGTGTTTATCCACTCATCTATCAATGGACTGTTGGCTTGCTTTCTATCCTTGCCTATTGCATGTAATGCTGCAATGAACACCAGTGCTTATATCTTTTTGGATTAGTGTTTTTGGTTCATTTGAACAAATGTCCAGAAGTGGAATTGATAAATCATATGGCAGTTATACTTTTAACTTTTGAGTAAACTCCATACTCTTTTCCACAATGGCTCTATCAGTTTATAATTCTACCAACAGTGCACAAAGACTCCCTTTGGGCCACATTTAGCCAATACTTGCTATTGTATTTTTTATATTAGCCATTGTGACAAGTGTGAAGGGACATCTCACTATGGTTTTAATATACATTGTCCTGAAGATTAGATGGACCTTTGTTGGCAAAGTAATGGCTCTGCTTTTGAATATGCTGTCTAGCTTGGTCATAACTTTCCTTCCAAGGAGTAAGCCTCTTTTAATTTTATGGCTGCAATCACAATCTGCAATGATTTTGGAGCCCCCCAAAATAAAGTCTGACACTGTTTCCACTGTTTCCCCATCTATTTCCTATGAAGTGATGGGACCAGATGCCATATTCTTCATTTTCTGAATGTTGAGCTTTAAGCCAACTTTTTCACTCTCCTCTTTCACTTTCATCAAGAGGCTTTTTAGTTCCTCTTCACTTTCTGCCATAAGGGTGGTGTCACCTGCATGTCTGACGTGATTGATATTTCTCCTCGCAATCTTGATTCCAGCTTGTGCTTCTTCCAGCCCAGGGTTTCTCATGATGTACTCTGCATAGAAGTTAAAGAAGCAGGGTGACAATATACAACCTTGACATACTCCTTTTCCTATTTGGAACCAGTCTGTTGTTCCATGTCCAGTTCTAACTGTTGCTTCCTGACCTGCATATAGGTTTCTCAAGAAGCAGGTCAAGTGGTCTGGTATTCCCATCTCTTTCAGAAATTTCCACAGTTTATTGTGATCCACACAGTCAAAGGCTTTGGCATAGTCAATAAAGCAGAAATAGATGTTTTTCTGGAACTCTCTTGCTTTTTCAATGATCCAGTGGATGTTGGCAATTTGATCTCTGGTTCCTCTGCTTTTTCTAAAACCAGTTTGAACATCTGGGAGTTCATGGTTCACGTATTGCTGAAGCCTGGCTTGGAGAATTTTGAGCATTACTTTACTAGCATATGAGATGAGTGCAATTGTGCGGTAGTTTGAGCCTTCTTTGGCATTGCCTTTCTTTGGGACTGGAATGAAAACTGACTTTTTCCAGTCCTGTGGCCACTGTTGAGTTTTCCAAATTTGCTGGCATATTGAATGCAGCACTTTCACAGCATCGTCTTTCAGGATTTGAAATAGCTCAACTGGCTATCATCTCCACTAGCTTTGTTCATAGTTATGCTTACTAAGGCCTGCTTGACTTCATATTCCAGGATAGCATATTCAAAAGCAGAGCCATTACTTGGCCAACAAAGGTCCGTCTAGTCAAAGCTATGGTTTTTCCAGTAGTCAATATGGATGTGAGAGTTGGACTGTGAAGAAAGCTGAGCATCAAAGAATTTATGCTTTTGAACTGTGGTGTTAGAGAAGACTCTTGAGAGTCCCTTGGACTGCAAGGAGATCCAACCAGTCCATCCTAAAGGAGATCAGTCCTGGGTATTCTATGGAAGGGCTGATGTTAAAGCTGTAACTCCAATACTTTGGCCACCTCATGAGAAGAGCTGACTCTTTGAAAAAGACTGTGATGCTGGGAGGGATTGGGGGCAGGAGGAGAAGCCAACGACAGGATGAGATGGCTGGATGGCATCACTGACTCTATGGACGTGAGTTTGCGAGAACTCCGGGAGTTAGTGATGGACAGGGAGGCCTGGCAAGCTGCAATTCATGGGGTTGCAAAGAGTCAGACATGACTGAGTGACTGAACTTGGAACTTGGCCTGAAGATTAATGATGTTGAGCATCTTTTCGTGGGTCTGTTGGCCATCTCTATGTCTTCTTGGAAAAATAATCTACTTAGATCTTCTGGCCATTTTTTTTTTTTAGTTGAGTTGAATATATTTTCTTTTTTTCTGATGTTGAATTGCATGAATTCTTTGTGTAGTTTGAATATTAATTGCATATATCCTTTGCAAAATATCTTCTCCCATTCAGTAGGCTGCCTTTTTCATTTTATTGATACTTTTCTGTGCTATGGTAAAGACTTTAAGTTTGATGTACTCTCATTTTCTAACTTTTACTTTTGCTTCCCTTACCTGAGGAGACATATCCCCTCCAGTTCAATTCAATTCTTTTTTTAAAAAAAATTTTATTTTTACTTTATTTTACTTTACAACACTGTATTGGTTTTGCCATACATTGACATGAATCCACCATGGGTGTACATGCGTTCCCAAACATGAACCCCCCTCCCACCTCCCTCCCCATAACATCTCTCTGGGTCATCTCCGTGCACCAGCCCCAAGCATGCTGTATCCTGCATCGGACATAGACTGGTGATCCGATTCTTACACGATAGTATACATGTAAGTATACAGTTCAATTCAATTCAATTGCTCAGTCATGTCCGACTCTTTGCAACACCATGGACTGCAGCATGCCAGGCTTCCCTGTCCATCACCAACTCCTGGAGCATGCTCAAACTCATGTCTGTCGAATCGGTGATGCCATCCAACTATCTCATCATCTGTTGACCCCTTCTCCTCCCTCCTTCAATGTTTCCCAGCATTGGGGTCTTTTCAAATGAATCAGTTCTTCACATCAGGTGGCCAAATTATTGAAGTTTCAGCTTCAGCATCAATCCTTCCAATGAATAATCAGGACAAATTTCCTTCAGGATTTAGTGGTTGAATCTCCTTGCAGTCCAAGGGACTCTCAAGAGTCTTCTCCAACACCACAGTTCAAAAGCTTCAATTCTTCTGTGCTCAGCTTTCTGATAGTCCAAATCTCATATTTGACTACTGGAAAAACCATAGCTGTGACTAAACAGACCTTTGTTGGCAAAGTAATGTCTCTGCTTTTTAATATGTTGTCTAGCTTGGTCATAGCTTTTCTTCCAAGGAGTAAGTGTCTTTTAATTTCATGGCTGCAGTTACCATCTGCAGTGATTTCAGAGCCCCCCCTTCCCCGCCCCCCACCAAAATAAAATCTCTGTTTCCATTGTTTCCCCATCTATTCCCCATGAAGTGATGGGATTGGATGCCATGATCTTAGTTTTCTGGATGTTGAATTAAGCCAACTTTTTCACTCTCCTCTTTCACTTTCATCGAAGCCCTTTAGTTCTTCACTTAAAAACTGATGTCAAAGAGCATATTGCCTATGATTTCTCTAGGAGTTTTATGGATTCAAGAGTTATAATTAAATCTTTAATTCATTTTTAGTTTATTTTTGTATATTATGTGGGAAAGTTAGCCAAGATTGATTCTTTTGAATGTAAATCTCCAGTTTTCCCAACACCAGTTATTAAAGAGGCAATAATTTTCCCACTATATTCTTGCCTCCTTTGTCATACATTACTTTGCCATATAATTGTGAGTATATTTCTGGGCTCTCAATTCTGTTCCGATATATGTGTCTGTTTCTGTGCCAGTGTCATACTATTTTAATTATCACAATTTGTGATGGAGTTTGAAATCAAGGAGTCTGATTCTTCCAATTCCATTTTTCTTTTTCAAGATTGCTTTGGCTATTCTGGTTCTTATGTGCTTCTGTACAAATTGCAAAATTTTTTTCTTCTAATTCTGTGAAAAATGCCATTAGTAATTTAAGAGGGATTGCATTGTCTGTAGATTGCCTTGGGGAGCAAGGTTATCTTAACTATACAGATTCTTCAAATTGATGAACATGATATCTTTCCATTTGTTTTGCCATCTTCAGTTTTTTTCATCAATATCTTATAGCTTTCAGAGTACAAGTCTTTTACCTCCTTGGTTAGATTTGTTACTAGCTATTTTATTCTTCTGATGCAGTTGTAAATGGGGTTGTTTTCTTGATTTCCTTTCCTAAAAATGTGATGTTCAAGCATAGAAATGTGACATATTTCTGTATCTTAATTTTTATCCTTCAAATTTAATGAATTGATTTATTAGTTCTAATAGCTTTTGATGATGTTTTCCTATGTACAGTATTATGTTATCTGTAAATAGTGCAGCTTTACTTTTTTTCTTTGCAATTTGAATTCCTTTAATTTATTTTTTTGTGTGATTGCTGTGTCTAGGACTTACAATTCCATGTTGAATAAAAGTGGAGAGTTTGGGCATCCTCATCTTTTCCCTGGTTTTTAGGAAATGCCCCTCAGCTTTTCACTGTTGAATGAAATGTTGGCTGGATGTTTCTCATATGTGGCCTTTGTTATGTTTAGGTATGTTTCCCCACTACCCACTACCCACTACATGGAAAGCTTTAACAGAAACAGGTATTGAATTTTATCAAAAGTTTTGCTTGCATCTATTGAGATAATTATATTATTTTTATTTCTCAATTTGTTGGTAAATATCACATTGATTCACTGATATTGAAACATACTTGAATCCCTGAGAAAAGTCAAAGTTGCTCATGGTGTGTAATCCTTTCAATGTATTGTTGAATTTGGTTTGCTAATATTTGATTTAGAATTTTTATAGCTATGTTCATAAATGGTATGGACAGAAATTTTCTTTTTATGTAATGTCTTTGGTTTTGGCATCAGGATGATGATACTGACCTTGCAGAAGAAGTTCAAAAGTGTCCTTCCTCTTCAATTTCTTTTGGGACTATTTTTTTTTTCCCTATCATTTTTATTTATTTATTCTTTTTATTTATTTTAATTGGAGGTTGATTACTTTACAACTATTTTGGGAAGAATAAGTGTTAACTCATTTGTAAATGGCAGAATTCACCTGTGAATCTGTTTTGTTATGGATTTTTGTTTCTTGGGTTTTCAAAATACTGATTCAATTTTAATATCAGTAATCAGTCTGTTTGTATCTTTTATTTTTTTCCTGATTTAGTTTTGAGAAATTGCATATTTCAAGGAATTTATCAGTTTCTTCTCAATTGTCCATTTTATTTGTGTGTAATTTTCACAGTAATCTCTTTTAATTCTCTATATTTCTGGGGCATTTCCTCATTTGTTTCTAATTTTATTGATTCAAACCCTCCTCTTTTTCTTGATGAATCTTTCTAAATGTTTAGCAACTGTGTTTATCTTTTCAAATGGTTATTCTTGGTTTCATTGATATTTTCTATTTGTTTAGTCTCTATTTCATTCATTATCTTCTGATCTTTATTGTTTCTTTCCTTCTACAAACTTTAGGTTGTGTTTATATTTATCGTTCTAGTTTCTTTAGATTTATATTAGATTGCTTATTTGAGATATTTCTTCTTTTCTGAGGTAGGCTTGTATCACTATAAATTTCCCTCTTAGAATTGCTTTTGCTGAGTCTCATACACATTGGATCATTTTATTTCCATTTTCACTTGTTTGCAGGTATTTTTTATATTGTCTTTGATTTCTTCAGAGACCCCTTGGTTATTTTGTAACATATTTTTTAACCTCTAGCTGTTTGTACTTCTGGCAGTTTTTATTTTTTTCCCCAATAGTTGATTTTCAGTCTTGTACCTTTGTACAACAAAAGACTCTTGTTATGATTTCCATGTTCTAATAACTCTATATTTCTGTTCCCCACCTCATATTTTATATCCATTTGTTTTGAGTTTCTGTTAATTATTTATTGTTGATACAAATAACGTTACTGTTTTTATTTTCTAATCTTCCCACTAGCACCTACTACCTTTACTGTAAGTTTGCTTTTACTAGTAAACTTCTTTCTTTTGTAACTTTCTTATGTCTAGTTGGAGTCTTTTCTTTTCAGCTTAGAAAGTCTCTTTCATATCTCTTGTAAAGTGAGTTTAATAATGATGAACACATTATTTGCAGATCTCTAAAATTGTTGATCTATCCTATGATAGTCTTGCTGGATATGGTAGTTTTGGTTATAAATTTTTTTTCCCCTTTCATCACTTTGTGTATGTTGCGTCACTCCCTTGTGGCCTGCAAAGTTTCTGCAGAAACTGCTGATGGTCTTATGAGTCCCATTGTATGTAACTAGTGGCTTTTCTCATGATGCTTTTAAGATTCTCTATTTTATTTTTTTCCTATTTAAATTACAATGTGCTTTGGTTAGATCTCTTTGGTTAATCTTATTTGGGAATCTGATTTCCAGGCCTGCGTCTGTTTTGTTCTCTAGGTTAGCAAGTTTCAGCTATTATTTCTTCAAATAAGACTGTCTCTCTCCATTTGGGATTCCTATAATGAGAATTTTGCTGCATTTGCTGTTGCCCAGATATCCCTTAATATACTCATTTTTAAAAATTCTTTCTTTTTCTTGTGCTATTTGGGTAGTTTCCACTACCCTGTCTTCAGATCACTGATCTATTCTTTTGAAGCCTCTAATCTGCTGTTGATTTCATCTAGTGTATTTTTCACTTCAGCTATTACATTATTTATCTCTATTTTAAATGTTCTACCTTTTTCTTAAAATTCTCACTGTTTTCATCCATTCTTCTCCAGAGTTTATTGAGCATCTTTATGGTCATTACCTTGAATGCTTTACTGGGTAGATTGCATATCTCCGTTTTGTTTAGTGTTATTTTCTGAGATTTCATCTTGTTCCTTCTTTTAGAATGTATTTCTTTGTCTCTTCATTTTAGCTAATTCTATGTGCTTTCTTCTAAGACTGGGCATGTTCCTGAGCTTGGAGAGGTGGTCTTCTGTAGGAAAAGTCTTATGTAGGGAGCCTGAAGCCTGCTCCCCTCTGCAGGATCTGTACAGCAGATATAAACACTATAGGGATGTCCTTCTCTTGTACCAAGCCCAACTACTGTGGGGACACTGGTAAGCAGGGCTAGCACTCCAACCTGGTCGGCTGTCAGTGCTTTCTGCAGTGGCTGCAGCCTACTATTTGGCAGGACGACGTCCTGGGAAAGCCTGCTGCAGGGCCGTAAGGTACCTGGGCTGGTGTTGTCATATGCAGGAGCAGGATGAGATACACGTGTAGCAGCTGGGGCCCAGTGGGGCCTGTGGTTGGCACTGTCATACTCATGGGTTTGTAAGCCCTGGTGCTAGTAATCTACAAGGAGAACTCCAAAGTGGCACTTGGCAGTGGCATTTTCATAGTAAAATGAGCTTTCATAATGGCTCGCGCCAGCATCTATGTCCCCAAAATTGCACCCCCCCCCAACTCTCTGGGAGGTTCACAAAGACCAGCAAGTCAGTCTAATCCAGGCTTCTTTCCAATTACTGCCTCTGCCTTGGAACATGGAGCATGTGAGATTTTTGTGTGACTATTAAGAACAGAATCTCTGTTTCCTATAACCCTCTGGCTTTCCTGTATACAAGCTACACTGTACTTTTATGTCAGATATTCTGGGGACTCATCTTCCAGGTCAACAACTCCCATACCAAGGAGACAAATTGGTCCTTCATTCTTGCCCTTTTGATCATTAAGACAAAAATATGCATAAGTGTAAATTTTACCTGGTATTTACATAGTAGCCCCCAAATTTTGCCGCTATTTACTTCATACTAGAAGTATAAGAATGTTCATTTATATATATATATATATATAAACTGTGATTTATTGTTTCAAGGTAAAGAGACCTTCATCTTGCTGATCCATACAAAGCTTCAGTTCAGTTCGGTCGCTCAATCATGTCGGAATCTTTGCAAGCCCATGGACCACAGTATGCCAGGCCTCCCTGTCCATCAACTCCTGGAGTCCACCCAAACTCATGTCCATTGAGTTGGTGATGCCATCCAACTATCTCATCCTCTGTTGTACCCTCTGCTCCTGTCCACAATCTTTCCCAGCATCAGGGTCTTTTCCAATGAGTCAGTTCTTTGATCAGGTGGTCAAAGTATTGGAGTTTCAGCTTCAACATCAGTCCTTCCAATGAAACCCAGGACTGATCTTTAGGATGGACTGGTTGGATCTCCTTGCAGTCCAAGGGACTCTCAATAGTCTTCTCTAACACCAAAGTTCAAAAGCATCAATTCTTTGGTAGTCAGCTTTCTTTATAGTCCAACTCTCACATCCATACATGACTACCAGAAAAACCATAACCTTGACTAGATGGACCTTTGTTGGCAAAGTAATGTCTCTGCTTTTTAATATGCTGTCTAGGTTCGTCATAACCTCCTTCCAAGGAGTAAGCATGTTTTAATTTCGTGGCTGCCATCACCATCTGCAGTGATTTTGGAGCCCCAAAACATAAAGTCTGACACTGTTTCCACTGTTTCCCCCTCTATTTGCCATGAAGTGATGGGACTGGATGCCATGATCTTAGTTTTCTGAATGTTGATCTTTAAGCCAACTTTTTCTCTCTCCTCTTTCACTTTCATCAAGAGGTTCTTTAGTTCTTCTTCACTTTCTGCCATAAGGGTGGTGTCATCTATATATCTGAGGTTATTGATATTTATCCTGGCAATCTTGATTCCAGCTTGTACAAAGCTTAGAGGAGTATGTATCTTATTTAAAAGAATGTTATAAAGCAAGTTATGTATTGTTGACCAATACAATGTAAGATTTACTACCATCTACCATCCTTGCATACAATTTCTTCTGCATCTTGAATTGGTAATTTTCTTCACAGAAAATAGATATTTTTTCTCCATCCTGACATTTCATTGTCGTTGTCATATCTGCGGTATCGGAAATCAGAGCTGGAGGTGAACGTTGTTGTATTTGTGCTCCTAAAAGTATTAAAATTTGATTTATTGATTAAAAATCTTAAAATAGTAAAGGAATAATTTTCAATAAAAAAGCACTAATAATATAACATAAATGATAGAACAGTAATAATGCTTATATATATCATATTCTTAAACTTATTTAGCACCCTAATATATCATATTTGGTTTATAATGTTATGGTCTTCCTTGTATATTCTTCCTTTGGTCCATTTTGTGTCATATGTATAAAGTTGATTTTAATTATTTCTAGTCATTAGGATGTTCTGAATGAACTTCTCACTCAATTATAGGCACTAAGTGAAGTCTGATATCAGGGTCTTTAAAGAAAAAACAAAACAGGTAACTATGATCAGATATATTGGTATTGGATTAAAACTCTTACATGATTTTCTGTCAGTGGGAGCTGATTATCTAAAGGAGAAATTACACTTAGTTAATAATCAATTAATCTGAAGCAGATTCTTGACGAAGTTAAGACCTAGATTTTGTCACTGGTACTGTTCACAGAGTGTACTGTTTCCAGTTTAGAACTCCCATGGAGGTACAGTTTACCAATTTGCCTACACTGTTAAGGGATATATACGTTGATGAATGCACCTGCTTTAACAGATTAGAGATCCTGGCTTTAGTTATGTGACCAGCAGGGTATAAATGATCCTTCAGTGAACTGTGGGCTTCACAGGTGGCACTAGTGGTAATGAACCCTCCTGCTAATGCAAGAAACACGAGTTTCAGGTTCAATCCTTGGGTAGGGAAGATACCATGAAGAGGAAAATGGCAACCCACTCCTGTATTCTTTTCTGAAAAATTCCGTGGACAGAGGAGTGTGGTGGGCTGTACAGTCAATTGGGTGGCAAAGAGTCAGACAAAACTGAGCAACTGAACACACACACACAGGTCAGTGTTTTTCATTTTATAAAAAATACTTTTCTTATTTATCTTTTAGATATCTTGCCATATTTTTTCAGTGTATTCTCAAGGATTTATTTTCTTCTATGTCTAACCATTTTTGTCTAAATAATCTTAAATTGTACTTTCTTTTAAGTCTTTCCAGAAGCTGAACTATCTACTAAATTTCCTTAAAAGCTGAGTTATTATGCAGATAAGTTGTTTATGTTCTTATCTTTTTAAAAATAACAATTGGTGCTTTAGTCATTTTTTCTTACATGTTCTTTGGGTTATATTCTTTTCTAGATTCTAGACTGTAGTGCCTGTTTCTTTTAGTTTGCTATTTATTTGTAGCATGGCTTAAAGCTATAAACATCATTGCTCTTTTCTGTATGCCATTGATTTTAGTGTGTAGTGCTATTATTGCCATTTTTTTTCTGTTAGTAAATAAATTTGGTTTCCCCAGATTTGTGAGATGAGTGAATAAGCTTGTAGCTAGTCTACTTTTACTATTTTATTTTTGCCTCTGATTTAGAGAGAATGATTTTAGAAGATTAATTACTTCAAATATCAGGAGAATTTATTACATAAAAGCAATCAATTCTTTTAAATTAACTGTATTATTATAAGGCAATGTAGACTTCAAGACAAGGAATATTAAAAATTATAAAGAAATAGTTTATACTTATAAACATATTAATTCACAAGGATGAGCATTCATAGAAGTATATGTATCCAAAAATAAATGAAGCAAAAAAGGATAGAACTAAAGGAAGAAATAGACAAATTCACAATCCTGGTTAATCATACTGAGAGCCTTCTTACTTTGATTGATAAAACAATTAGAAAAATATTTAAAACATAGATGACTTTGAAGAACACATGAACCTTTTTAACCTGATCCAGCAGTTGGAGTATATATATGCTTTTATCTAAAAATGGAACTTTCATGAAGATAGAAAGTATGCTGTGCAATAACAAAACATGAAAAAAGGCAAAATATTGAAATTTTACAGTTTGCTCTGTGACAACAGAATTAGATTAGAAATGATTAAGAATGAATTATTTCTGTGAATGTCTACTATATTCATTAAATTGGATACAAGAAATATGTGTAGTAATTTATATAATAATCATACTGCAATAAAGCTCTTTAAAAGAGAGCAAATGATTTTACATAGATTTAAATAGAAAAAAATGAATGTAAAGTTTTTTGAGATACAGCTAAAAAGTACCTAAGGAAAAGTATAATTTTACAGGTTACATTTTTGAAATAATTGTTTAAATGCATGTGTTAATTTTCTTCAGTCGTGTCCAACTCTGTGAGACCCCAGAGACGGCAGCCCATCAGGCTCCCCTGTCCCTGGGATTCTTCAAGCAAGAACACTGAAGTGGGTTGCCATTTCCTTCCCCAATGCATGAAAGTGAAAAGTGAAAGTGAAGTCGCTCAGTCGTGTCCGACTCCTAGCGACCCCGTGGACTGCAGCCTACCAGGCTCCTCCATCCATGGGATTTTTCAGGCAAGAGTACTGGAGTGGGGTGCCATTGCCTTCTTTAAGATATGAGATAGTAATATTTTTAAAAAAGCAAGTAATTTTAAGGAAGGAAATAATAAGTCCACAGAATAGAAAACGTTGTATACCATCTACCAGTGTAAGGAATAGGACAAAGATCTTTATAGTCATTACTTTTTTCAACAGTTTACTTAAAGTCCTGAGCCATATAATAAGAAAGTTTAATAAATCAAAGTAAAAATGAATTGGCAGAATAAAAATCTTGTATTTACAATGGTATAATTGCCAGGAGAAATACTGTTAACAGATCCACAAAACAATTCCTAAGATGAATAACACAATATAGTACAGAGTATAAAATCTATATACAAAAATCAAATGCATTTCTTCATATTTGCAGCAAATCAGATAGAAAATGTAACATTGAAGAACTGTATTTGTAATGTTATAAATAAATATGAATAATTTTTAGAAGTGTAATTTTCTATATTTAAGACATTTCTAGGAAAACAGAAGTAGAAACAAATGATTGAAGAGATATATCATGTTTATGGATTGAACACTTGATATGGTTAACATGTCAATTCTCCCTAACTTGTCTTTCCTTATACAATAATATCCCTTTAGTTATATAAACAGATATTTTATAGAAATTAATAAGCTTTCCTTAGCATTTCTATGTTACTGAAAAGACCTGAATAAAAACAATCTTGAATGAGAACACAATTGAAAATGTGCAGCATACTCCAAGACTTACTATAAAACTGTAGTTATCAAGGTAAAGTGGTTAGGAGTAAGAAGAGATAAATGGATAAATGGACTAAATAGAGGACCAGAAATAAATCAACATTTCCATAGTGAGTTGACTTCAAAGTCAATTCCATTCATGTTGTTAAAACTGACTACTCATAATTTAAGAAATAACATTAACTCCCACTTACTCAAAAATTAATATATGGTAGATGGAATACATAAATAGATATTCTAAAACTATAAAGCTTTTAGAAGAAAATGTAGTACACACGCATTTTACTACATATAAATGTGACTTGCTTCCTTTAAAAAAGAACTGTAAACATGTTGAATGGAACACAGTAGATTTCTTTTTGTATTGAAATGAAGCTACTTTCTGTATTTCTTAGGTTTGTAGAAATTGATAAAAGTATTGAAGATAGTGAGTCAAGGTTATCCTACAGTTGCAGAAGAGAAATACACGTGTGAAAAGTGGAAAACTGGAAGGAACCCTGTGCTGTTCAGTTGGAATTGGTGGTGTCATTGCAACTCAGAATTTTTTAGACAGCTATAAATAAATAGATATCTAGATAGATAGATGCATAGGAAGATAGATGCATAGATAAATAAATGATAGTTTCAGGCATAGGCACAATTGTGTGTAATATGTCAAATAAGAAACATTGATTTTCCTATAGTAATGAGCACACCTACTGCCCAGATGTTAATTTAAAGCCACCAAATTTCTGCATGGTTCAGTACATAATTGACTAGTGCACATGATGCAGTTAATATTTAGAGATAGTGTTTTGGAGGTTCTAAATTATTTTCCAGCTTGATAAATAACTTCAGTTCAGTTCAGTTCAGTCGCTCAGTCATGTCTGACTCTCTGCAACCCAATGAATCGCAATAAGCCAAGCCTTCCTGTCCATCACCAACTCCCGGAGTTCACCCAGACTCACGTCCATCGAGTCAGTGATGCCATCCGGCCATCTCGTCCTATGTTGTCCCCTTCTCCTCCTGCCCTCAATCCCTCCCAGCATCAGAGTCTTTTCCAATGAGTCAACTCTTCTCATGAGGTGGCCAAAGTACTGGAGCTTCAGCTTTAGCGTCATTCCTTCCAAAGAAATCCCAGGGCTGATCTCCTTCAGAATGGACTGGTTGGATCTCCTTGCAGTCCAAGGGACTCTCAAGAGTCTTCTCCAACACCACAGTTCAAAAGCATCAATTCTTCAGCGCTCAGCCTTCTTCACAATCCAACTCTCACATCCATACATGACCACTAGAAAAACCATAGCCTTGACTAGACAGACCTTAGTCGGCAAAGTAATGTCTCTGCTTTTGAATATGCTATCTAGCTTGGTCATAACTTTTCTCCCAAGGAGTAAGCATCTTTTAATTTCATGGCTGCAGTCACCATCTGCAGTGATTTTGGAGCCCCCCCCAAAATAAACTCTGACACTGTTTCCACTGTTTCCCCATCTACTTCCCATGAAGTGATGGGACCAGATGCTATGATCTTTGTTTTCTGAATGCTGGGCTTAGATGTCTTTAAAAGACACAAAAACACTACTTGTAAAACTTAGAAAGAAATAGAATGAATTTTTGTAAATATTATAAGCAAGAGGTTACCTCTGCCGGTTAGTTACCTCAGGGTCCCATCTTCCGTTTATACAGATTGAATATTTATGTTTTCCTTGACATTTGTATATTATTTTGGTATTATGATCAAATTCATCTCATTTGATGGGCTTGCCTCATATACACTTAATCTTAATGATTTACACTTTTGAAGTTCATCTGTTGCTATAAAAGGAAAATAGTCCCTTGAAAGGACTAACCAAAGCATCTACTGCTACCAAAAGTAACTATGGAATAAAGAGTATGATTAAATTAAAATGTTTGTCTGTAAAGTCCACCAATCAAGTTTTTCCTGATCATAATGCATAAAATGGGATATTATGTATGCACATAAGTACAGCATTTAGTCTGTGAAGTTTCAGAGAAAGTACCCATTATAAAGATATTGTGCACTGTGGGGCTGAAAAAGCATCAGAGATTCACTATTGGGATGATCTACATCACTTCATGGGAAATAGATGGGGAAGCAGTGGAAACAGTGTCAGACTTTATTTTTGAGGGCTCCAAAATCACTGCAGGTGGTAATTGCAGCCATGAAACTAAAAGACGCTTACTCCTTGGAAGAAAAGTTATGACCAAGCTAGACAGCATATTCAAAAGCAGAGACATTACTTTGCCAACTAAGGTCTGTCTAGTCAAGGCTATGGTTTTTTCCTGTGGTCGTGTATGGATGTTAGAGTCGGACTGTGAAGAAACCTGAGCACTGAAGAATTGATGCTTTTGAACTGTGGTGTTGGAGAAGACTCTTGAGAGTCCCTTGGACTGCAAGGAGATCCAACCAGTCCATTCTGAAGGAGATCAGCCCTGGGATTTCTTTGGAAGGAATGATGCTAAAGCTGAAGCTCCAGTACTTTGGCCACCTCATGCGAAGAGCTGACTCATTGGAAAAGACTCTGATGCTGGGAGGGATTGAGGGCAGGAGAAGAAGGGGACAACAGAGGACGAGATGGCTGGATGGCATCACTGACTCGATGGCCATGAGTCTGAGTGAACTCCAGGAGTTGGTGATGGACAGGGAGGCCTGGCATACTGTGATTCATGGGGTTGCAAAGAGTCAGACACGACTGAGCGACTGAACTGAACTGAACACAGTAAATAGTCATCATCGGACCAAATTTGGTCCTATACTTGATTCTGCGCAAATGTTCACATTCATTTGTTTTTTGATCTCAAGCAGTTCTGCATTATTTTTAATTCACAATCTTAAAACATTAAAAATGATTATCTATAGAAATAAAATATATTGTTTCTTATTTAAATGTATTTTTTCAAGAAAGAAGATGTAATTTAATAAGAAAAGTACCTATATTATATTGAATGTATTTAAGCAGATCTTTTGTATGATTCCCCCCAAAAGACAAGAAAGACCTGAAATAAGAAACTAGGGCTTAAAGTTGCCACCTTTTCCCAGTATATACTCTGAGACTGTGAGAAACTGTTTTTCACTCTAGGTTATCCTATAACCTGGGTTTCCCAGGTGGTTTAGACGTTAAAGAATCTGCCTGCAATGCAGGATACCCAGATTTGATCCCTGGGTCAGGAAGATCCTCTGGAGAAGTGAATGGCAACCCACTCCAGTATTCTTGCCTGTGGAATCCCATGGGCAGATGAGCCTGGTAGGCTATAGTCAGTAGGGTTGCAATGAGTCAAGACACAAATGAGCAGCTAACTCTAACTAGCAAGAAATTTTTGCTGGCCTTTGCAGGAGTTCAGTATGGTCTATGAAAGCATTTTATATAGCTATATATTTCAAATATTCAATACATCTGGGAGTTCTTTTAGAATTTGACAAAATATCAGTGTAGGTCTTTGGTAGTGTTCCTGCATTAAACTGTTAATGATCAGAGTCAAGGGAGGATGAACAGCATAAAGAAAAGTCAGGTGTCTGGCCAAAGAAAGTAATGATTTCAAAATGTAACCATGAAAAAATAAAATAAGGAGATGAATTCAAAACACACTAGAGGCTTGAGAATTTACCCTGTTTTTAGGAGTGGTTCAGAGTACTGAGGGAAACAAAACAAGGTAGCAATCTTCAAGAAGTGGTAACTGAAGGAAGATCGAGTTGTTTCTGGAGGGAAAACCAATTTGCTTCTTCAGAGAAAATAAACACATGAGAAGACTGAAAAGCTAGACTAGAGGGATGTACGAAATAAACATAGAGAGGGTAATAAGGCCTATTATAGCTGAAAGAGATTGTTTTACACTGAATACAGGCATAGGATTAATCTTAAGAAGAAAACTCTGAGATCTGAAAATTTTGAGAGTAATAATTGAAGCAGAAGTTGCGGTGTAAGGCAGAAAGAACAGTTGAGAATTTTCTTGCCTAATGTTACCCTGGGTTTTTCTGACAGGAAATGAGGTGAGCTCATTTGCAGAGAGAAGAGGGAAAAATGAGGTTTGATTTTTGAAAAACTGGAAATATCATTGACAAGAATGTGTTTAGGAAAAGCGAAGATAAACACTGAAATTTATTGACTAACTCAATAAACTCCTATTGAATATCTCCCATCTGTCAGCCTATTTTGGGGTATAGACAATATGTCATGGAACAAAACAGCTGTGAGTCCTCACTCTCATGGAGCCTGAGCCTAAGCCCTACCTTCTTCTTGGAATAACTAATGACTAGAAATCTGATAATAAGTAAGTCTAGACAGCCAGAGCTCTCTTTGAATGCAGAACCCAGGAAAACCACAGGAAAGAATTTATTCTAAGAGAAATGTGAAAGAAGGTAACTAAGATTCTTCTGGTCAGTCATCAAGATGGTCACTCAAACGTCAGGACAAGTCACTTATAGGGAAATGTGTCAGTCAGGGCAGATTCCTGGCCCCACCCAAAGTGCCTCCAATGACAGTTACCTACTGACAGGGAGGGCTTGAGCCCATCCTACTCCAGCGCAGTAACTTCTCTTGGCTGCATTTGAAACAGACTGAGAAATTATAGTTATCAGAAGGTTGGAGGGAGGTAAAACTTCTACAGGAATGTATCAAATGGATATTTTCTCAACTATAATTCCTGGTTTCAAAGGTCCTAAAAGAAAGAGTATCATATAAAAACAAAAATGGTATTTCTGCAATGCTAGTTATATTTTCCTGGTAACTAGTACTCACAGTTTGATTACATGAGTATATATCAATTAGTAAGATATAGCTTCACACTTGTCAAGATAAATGATGTTAATATTAAGGCAGAAAAATTCATAAAATTCTATTGCTAGTTTATCTTTTTCCTCTTTAGACACATATTGGACTATAAACAGCATGCTTGCAATGATTATAATTTAAGATCTTACATTTCCAAGGGTAACTCTAAATTTCAACAGTATGGCTCCAAATAATAAATGTCAAATTGAAATATGAAACAAAAAGAGTAAACACATTCAAGGCCACATAGGCAACTTCTAGGTGTCTTTATTACGTATACGATATATAAATATCTTTATATTTAAAGATATATGAGATATAAATATCTTTTTGCTGTACCTGTAAGTATTGGCGAAGGAAATGGTGACCCACTCCAGTGTTCTTGCCTGGAGAATCCCAGGGATGGGGGAGCCTGGTGGGCTGCTGTCTATGGGGTCACACAGAGTCGGACATGACTGAAGCGACTTAGCAGCAGCAGCGGTACCTTTAAGCATCTTCTCTTGCTGTACTTTAACTATTAATACATTTTATTTATTCTGATTCAACTTAGAAATGTATAAAATTGTCCCTGAAAGTTTTTAAAATTTATGAAATTTGTGACATTGCTACATATTATCAACAATTGCTTTATTCTTATTTAGAATCTTCTTATTTTGTTAAGTAATTTATAAAATCCAAAACTGGAATTTAAAAATTAGATTCTTTCCAAAACAGAACATTCACACTATCTAAAAGTCAATGATTATTATCTAATTATGGGTTTGGGTAGACTCTGGCAGTTGGTGATGGATAGGGAGGCCTGGTGTGCTGTGGTTCATGAGGTCACAAAGATTTGGACACGACTGAGTGACTGAACCGAACTGATTACCTAATCATAAAGTTGCTGTTGTTTAGTCTCTAAGTTGTGTCCAACTCTTTGTAACTCCATGAACTGCAGTCTGCCAGGCTCCTCTGTCCATGCAATTTCCCAGGCAAGAATATTAGAGTGGGTTGGCATTTCCTTCTCCAGGGGATTCCCCTGATCCAGGGATCAAACCTGAGTCTCCTGCATTGGCAGGTGGATTCTTTACAACGGAGCCACCAGGGAAGCCCAATCATAAAGCTAGATGTAAGTTAATGATTTTTTAAAAAGTAATGCCACAAAAAATAACTCAATAAATTTGTTTTTGTTTTAATGTTGAGTTTTGTAGCTTAGTTGAAAAGATCACTCTTGATGAGAACCTTTGGGATTCCTTTCCTAAAATGCTATTCCAAACTTCCACATAGCAACACCTCTATTGGTATGTATTTTCCTTTATATATTTTGTGTTTATCTTTAGAAAAAATCATTTATTTATTTTGGCTGTGCTAGGTCTTCATTGCTGTGCACAGACTTTCTCTAGTTGTGGCAAGTGGGGCTAGTGGTGATGCTTAGGTTTCTGATTGCAGTGTTTCTTTGGTTGGGTAGCATGGACTCTTGGCATGCAAGCTTTAGTAGCTGCAACATTTGGCTCAGTAATTGTGGCACATGGGATTAGTTGCCTCAGAGCATGTGGAATCTTCCAGGACCAGGGACCTAACCCAGGTTTCCTGCAGTGGCAGGAGGACTCTTATTCACTGGTCTTCCAGGTAAGTCTTTTGTGCTTATCTTACATAAAATTCTTATTTTATTGTACTGTATTGTATTTATTCTTATTTATTGCAATTGTAACAAAAACAAGAAAAGATCTTGGCTGTAGGGTATTTTCCAACTGTTGTCTTCACATAAAGACAGTACCTGTAAGAAAGCCATGATGATCTGAAAAGCTTCCCCTTAGAATAAATTTCAAGTTTTATAATATCAATTTCTTGCCTACATGTCCAGTGTCATCCATCTCCCCCTGGAATCCATTCAGAATTTTTAAAAGAGGTCAATTTCTTTGCTGCCTCAACTGCTGCACAGACTCCTGTCTCTACGTTAATGAACGGTTTTCACCCTTTCTTTAATAGATATCTTCCTACATGAACTAGAGCCTCAGCCCCTCCTATTTTGAAGTGCTTGGATATTTTTGTTCTTCAAATATACTTGAAAAACTATAGAAGTATTGTACCTTTCAATTCATTATTTACCTTAATTCATTGTTTTGTTTTGTTTTTCATACTAGACTGATAATTCTTGAAAGGCAGATTCCTGGCATGTCTTTCACCATTTTGTCTTGGATTCGTTAGTTAGTTAGCTAGTTTGTTAGTTCGGTCGCTCAGTCATGTCTGACTCTTTGCAACCCTATGGACTGAAGTATGCCAGTCTTCCCTGTCAGTCATCAACTGCCAGAGCTTACTCAAACTCGACTCTATTGAGTCAGTGATATTATCCAACAATTTCATCCTATGTCATCCCCTTCTCCTCCTGCATTCCATCTTTCCCAGCATCGGGGTTTTATCAAATGAGTCATTACTTCACATCAGATGGCCAAAGTATTGGAGTTTCAGCTTCAGCATCAGTCCTTCCAATGAATATTCAGGAGTGATTTCCTTTAGGATGGACTGGTTGGATCTCCTTGCAGTCCAAGGGACTCTCAAGAGTCTTCTCCAAAACCACAGTTCAAAAGCATCAATTCTTCAGTGCTTAGCTTTCTTTATAGTCCAACTCTCACATCCACACGTGACTACTAGAAAAACCATAGCTTTGACTAGATGAAACTTTGTTGGCAAAATAATGTCTCTGCTTTTTAATATGCTGTCTAGGTTGGTCATACAACTTAGACAAGGAGTGGTGGCTGCCTGGGCACAGGAGGGCTGAGAGGAGCTACTCCACGTTCAAGGTCAGGAGGGGCAGCAGTGAGGAGATACCCTTCATCTAAGGTAAGGAGCAGTGGCTGTGCTTTGCTGGAGCAGTCGTGAAAAGATACCCCAAGTCCAAGGTAAGAGAAACCTAAGTAAGATGGTAAGTGTTGCAAGAGGGCATCAGAGGGCAGACACACTGAAGCCATACTCGCAGAAAACTAGTAAATATAATCACACTAGGACCACAGCCTTGTCTAACAAAATGAAACTAAGCCATGCCCTGTGGGGCCACACAAGATGGGCATGTCATGGTGGAGAGGTCTGACAGAATGTGGTCCACTGGAGAAGCGAATGGCAAACCACTTCAGTATTCTTATCTTGAGAACCCCATGAACAGTATGAAAAGCAAAACGATAGGGTACTGAAAGAGGAACTCCCCAGGTCGGTAGGTGCCCAATATGCTACTGGAGATCAGTGGAGAAATAACTCCAGAAAGAATGAAGGGATGGAGACAAAGCAAAAACAATACCCAGTTGTGGATATGACTGGTGACAGGAGCAAGGTCTGATGCTGTAAAGAGCAATATTGCATAGGAACCTGGAATGTCAGGTCCATGAATCAAGGCAATTGGAAGTGGTCAAACAAGAGATGGCAAGGGTGAATGTCAACATTCTAGGAGTCAGCAAACTAAAATGGACTGGAATGGGTGAATTTAACTCAGATGACCATTATATCTACTACTGTGGGCAGGAATCCCTTAGAAGACATGGAGTAGCCATAATGGTCAACAAAAGAGTCCAAAATGCAGTACTTGGATGCAATCTCAAAAATGACAGAATGATCTCTGTTCATTTCCAAGGCAAACCACTCAATATCACAGTAATCCAAGTCTGTGCCCCGACCAGTAATGCTGAAGAAGCTGAAGTTGAATGGTTCTATGAAGATCTACAAGATCTTTTAGAACTAACACCCAAAAAAGATGTCCTTTTCATTACAGGGGACTGGAATGCAAAAGTAGGAAGTCAGGAAACACCTGGAGTAACAGGCAAATTGGCCTTGGAATACGGAATGAGGCAGGGCAAAGGCTAATAGAGATTTGCCAAGAGAACGCACTGGTCATAGCAAACACCCTCTTCAAACAACACAAGAGAAGACTCTACACATGGACATCACCAGATGGTCAACACTGAAATCAGATTAATTATATTCTCTGCAGGCAAAAATGGAGAAGCTCTATACAGTCAGTAAAAACAAGACAAGGAGCTGACTGTAGCTCAGATCATGAACTCCTATTGGCAAATTCAGACTTAAATTGAAGAAAGTAGGGAAAACCATTAGACCATTCAGTTATGACCTTAATCAAATCCCTTATGATTATACAGTGGAAGTGAGAAATAGATTTAAGGGCCTAGATCTGACAGAGAGAGTGCCTGATGAACTATGGAATGAGGTTTGTGACATTGTAGAGGAGACAGGGATCAAGACCATCCCCATGGAAAAGAAATGCAAAAAAGCAAAATGACTGTCTGGGGAGGCCTTACAAGTAGCTGTGAAAAGAAGAGAAGCAAAAAGCAAAGGAGAAAAGGAAAGATATAAGTATCTGAATGCAGAGTTCCAAAGAATAGCAAGGAGAGATAAGAAAGCCTTCCTCAGCTATCAATGCAAAGAAATAGAGGAAAACAACAGAATGGGAAAGACTAGAGATCTCTTCAAGAAAATTAGAGATACCAAGGAATATTTCATGCAAAGTTGGGCTCGATAAAGGACAGAAATGGTATGGACCTAACAGAAGCAGAAGATATTAAGAAGAGGTGGCAAGAATACACGGAAAAACTCTACAAAAAAGATCTTCCTGACCAAGATAATCGCAATGGTGTGATCGCTCACCTAGGGCCAGACATTCTCGAATGTGAAGTCAAGTGGGCCTTAGGAAGCATCACTATGAACAAAGCTAGTGGATGTGATGGAATTCCAGATGAGCTATTTCAAATCCTAAAAGATGATGCTGTGAAAGTGCTTCATTCAATATGCCAACAAATTTGGAAAACTCGGCAGTGGCCACAGGACTGGAAAAGGTCAGTTTTCATTCCAATCCCAAAGAAAGGCAATGGCAAAGAATGCTCAAACTACCGCACAACTGCACTCATCTCACATGCTAGTAATATAATGCTCAAAGTTCTCCAAGCCAGGCTTCAGCAATATGTGAACCGTGAACTTGCAGATGTTCAAGCTGGTTTTACAAAAGGCAGAGGAACCTGAGATCAAATTGGCAACATTTGCTGGATCATTGAAAAAGCAAGATAGTTCCAGAAAAACATCTATTTCTGCTTTATTGACTATCCCAAAGCCTTGGACTGTGTGGATCACAATAAACTGTGGAAAATCCTGAAAGAGATGGGAATACCAGAACACCTGACCTGCCTGTTGAGAAACCTATATGCAGGTCAGGAAGCAACAGTTAGAATTGGACATGTAACAACAGACTGGTTCCAAATAGGAAAAGGAGTACATCAAGGCTGTATATTGTCACCCTGTTTATTTAACTTCTATGCAGAATACATCATGAGAAACACTCAGCTGGAAGAAGCAGAATCTGGAATCAAGATTGCCAGGAGAAATATCAATAACCTCAGATACGCAGATGACACCATCCTTATGGCAGAAAGTGAAGCGGAACTAAAAAGGCTCTTGATGAAAGTGAAAGAGGAGAGTGAAAAAGTTGGCTTAAAGCTCAACATTCAGAAAACGAAGATCATGGCATCTGGTCACATCACTTCATGGGAAATAGATGGGGTAACAGTGGAAACAGTGTCAGACTTTATTTTGGGGGGGCTCTAAAATCGCGGCAAATGGTGATTGCAGCCATGAAATTAAAAGAGGCTTACTCCTTGGAAGGAAAGTTAGATAGCATATTCAAAAGCAGAGACATTACTCTTCCAACAAAGGTCTGTCTAGTCAAGGCTATGGTTTTCCCTGTGGTCATGTATGGATGTGAGAGTTGAACTGTGAAGAAGGCTGAGCGCCGAAGAATTGATGGTTTTGAACTGTGGTGTTGGAGAAGACTTCTGAGAGTCCCTGGACTGCAAGGAGATCCAACCAGTACATTCTAAAGGAGACCAGCCCTGGTTGTTCTTTGGAAGGAATGATGCTAAAGCTGAAACTCCAGTACTTTGGCCACCTCATGTGAAGAGTTGACTCATTGGAAAAGACTGTGATCCTGGGAGGGATTGGGAGCAGGAGGAGAAGGGGACGACAGAGGCTGGATGGCATCACCGACTCGATGGATGTGAGTTTGAGTGAACTCTGGGAGTTGGTGATGGACAGGGAGGCTTGTTGTGCTGTAGTTCATGGGGTCGCAAAGAGTCGGACATGACTGAGCAACTGAACCGAACCGAACTGAGGTTGTTCATAACTTTTTTTCCAAGAAGCAAGCGTCTTTTAATTTCAAGGTTGCAGTGATTTTGGAGCCCCCCAAATAAAGCCTGTCCCTGTTTCCACTGTTTTCCCACCTATTTCCCATGAAGTGATGGGACCGGATGCCATGATCTTCATTTTCTGAATGTTGAGCTTTAAGCCAACGTTTTCACTCTCCTGTTTCACTTTCATCAAGAAGCTTTTTAGTTCCTCTTCACTTTCTGCCATAAAGGTGGTGTCATCTGCATATCTGAGGTGATTGATATTTCTCCTGGCAATCTTAATTCCAGCTTGTGCTTCTTCCAGCCCGGTGTTTCTCATGATGTACTCTGCATATAATTTAAATAAGCAGGGTGCCAATATACAGCCTTGATGTACTCCTTTCCCTATTTGGAACCAGTTGTTGTTCCATGTCAGGTTCTAACTTTTGTTTCTTGATCTGCATACAGACTTCTCAGGAGACAGGTCAGGTGGTCTGGTATTCCCATTTTTCCTGTTTGTGTGATCCATACAGTCAAGGCTTTCACATAGTCAATAAAGCAGAAGTAGATGTTTTTTCTGGAACTCTCTCCTTTTTTCGATGATCCAACAGATATTGGCAAATTGATCTCGAGTTCCTCTGCCTTTTCTAAATCCAGCTTGAACATCTGGAACTTCATGGGTCATGTACTGTTGAAGCCTAGCTTGGAGAATTTTGAGCATTACTATGCTAGCATGTGAGATGAGTGCAATTGTGCAGTAGTTTGAGCATTCTTTGGCAATGACTTTCTTTGGGATTGGAATGGAAACTTACCTTTTTCACATATGAGGTGTTTGTTGACAGCCTGAAAAGTGAAATTTACCTGAGCCCTAACACTGTTGAATAAGCCTGTCTCATTTCTGTAATAAGCTCACCCTGTTTGTCTGTTGAAATCTCTTTTTTTAGGCTTTTCTTCTCTACTCAGAGTTCTTTCTCCTTGTTGCCCTGTGCACAACTCAGTCTCATGTGAGCTTGTTTCCTTCCTCAAAGGAAAACAGGAACCATCAGCACCTGTTTCTTTTCAGCATTAGATTTACATACCCATTTTCCTTCCTTCACCTGACAGAAGGTTGTAAGTGGAGCAGTTGTCACCAAAGCCCAGAACTTTCTCAGCCCTGCTGGTTCCTCTCCCACCTTCTCAGGGGGCCAGTGTTCTGTCTCTGCCCGCTTTCCTTTTTAGCTCACCCTCTTCACGCTCTCATCTTTCCCATTAAAACGATACTTCATTCAGTGCATAATTCTCCAAGCAATATCTCCTGAACCTCCTGTTCTCTGCCACAACCAAACCTTTGAAATAGTTATGTTTGCATGCTATATTAGGTTTCTAAGTCATTTTCTCACCAGGTTCTATGTAGGTTTTGCTGTATTTACTCCATCCAAAACCGTCTCTGTTACATTTATTGTTGGCCTCTATATAGCTTAATACATCACATTTTTGTAGTCTTCTAACTGGACATATCAACTGAATTAGAAATATTTACTACTGTTCACTTTTCTAATGATGTAATTATGTTACAATTTCCTTAAATTAATTGTATGACATGAGCATGTGTGCTAAGTTGCTTCACTCGTGTCCCACCCTTTGCAACTCCATGAGCTGTAGCCCTCCAGGCTCTTCTATCCATAGGATTCTCCAGCCAAAAATACTGTAGTGGGTTGCCATGCCCTCATCCTGGGGATCTTCCAGACTCTTTATGTCTCTTGCCTTGGCAGGCGGGTTCCTTTGCCAATAGCACCACCTGGGAATCCTAGTTGTATGACAGGCATTGCCAAAATAATTTTACATGATTAACTTATTAACTAAAAAATCCTTTGAAATATTAGAACATTTGTAAATATAAAATCAGTTTACAGATTAGGAAGAATGAAAAAGCTTAAAATAAGCTTGGTTATTACCCTAAAATTCATACTTAGCAAGAGTCATTTCAGCCTGATTCCTCAAGAACCAGTGTTAATCAATCTCCTGTACTTTGTCTCTCTTAAATCATTTTCTTCTCTCCACATTTATGAAACATTCACTCTGACATGTCTCCCCTAAATTCTCTGGATCCTCCATTTTTCTGTCTACTTTGTGATCTATTCCTCTCCTTCGGACACCTCAGTGTCAGAATGCTTCAGGGCTCAGTTTTGAGCTTTCTTCTATTTTCATTCTACGTTCTTTTCCAACTCGATGTCACCTTTTACAGAGTGATAATCTCCCATGCATATCTCCTGAGTAGACTCATGTATTAATATTGTAGTTGGCATATCCAGTGTTTATGGCCCATGGGCAGCCCAACCATAAGATGTTCAGGTCAAAGTTGTGATGCTTTTCCCAAAGTCTTCTCTGTTCTGCCCACCTACAAAGTTATTTCCATTTACTTTCTTGCTTATTTATAAATGGTAAACAAATATGTAAATCCCTTCACCTTTTAGTCTCTCTGACACTCAGTGTTTAGTAACATTATCTATGCTTTCTACCAGGGAAATATATATCAAATCCCCTCTGCATCTCTTCAGTCATGATCCTATCTAATCCCCACTCTTTCTCACCCTATGAGTCTTCTCTTGTCCATCATAAGTATATCACACAGAAAAACTTCCAAAAACCCAAATAAAATTAAATCACTCCTTTCCTTAAAATTCCTTATGGCTTTTCATCAGTCATAAAATCAATCCAAGTGTTAATATGTCTTTAAATAACCCAGACAATATTTCCTTTGCCTCCTATCAGCTTCAGCTCATAAAAATCTCCTGCATTTTGAGTAGAATCCATTCACCTTGACATTTTCAAAATATTGGTTTGTTGTCAAAGCTCTGCACAAAACTCTCCCCTTGCCTTGGGTTGCTCATCATTAACTCAGCTTCCCAGAGGCTAAAACTCTGTTTCTAGATGATTGGCAAACATAAAAGAGATCCACGTCATTCTCCTCAGTTCTTGTCCAAGTTGGAAAATGAAGAGTTACTCTCAGGGCCTGCAGAAATTAACATTCAAAGTAGGAGTCTTAAACAGAAACTCAGGAGTAAAATAGTTGAAAAGGTTGTAAGACACTATCATTCTTGTAATGAGTGAGTTTTGGACTTCAAAACATCCCCTCATTCCAGTTTACATCAAATTAGAAGGAAAAACCTTAATTTTAATAATAATTCCTTAAATATGACTTTAGACCAGTCAAATTTATTAAAAAATAAAATATTTCTGACAGTTAATTTTAATCTTGTTTATCTTGAAGAAAAGAACATCTGAAAAAGAGCACTTATCATAAATGCATGTTTATCAGGCCAGCTGTCCTCACCACACACTATGGAGCCTGTGGTGCCTCCATCTCAGTTCTCATACTCATCCAGGCATTGGTAATTCAGCCTGAACCACATGCCATCACTCTTGGCTCAGTTCAGTTCAATCACTCATTCTTGTCCAACTCTTTGTGGCCCCATGGACTACAGCATGCCAGACTTCCCTATCACTAACTCCCAGAGCTTACTCAAACTCATGTCAATTGAATCGGTGATGCCATCCAACAATCTCATCCTCTGTCATCCCCTTCTCCTCCTGCTCTCAATCTTTCCCAGCATCAGGGTCTTGTCAAATGAGTCAGTTCTTCACATCAGGTGGCCAAAGTATTGATGTTTCAGCTTCAGCATCAGTACTTCCAATGAATATTGAGTACTGATTTCCTTTAGGATTGACTGGTTTGATCTCTTTGCAGTCCAAGGAACTCTCAAGGGTCTTTTCCAACACCACTTTTCTTGGCTCTGGAATTCTCAGATACTGGCCTGTCACTGAACTCTAAGGGATAATGGGATCAAAAATTAATTTCTAATATTAATTAGTTGGCCGCCTGACTGAGTCCTACCTCAAGGGGAAAGGGACTTTCCAATTAGTATGTGCTAAGGATTAAAAAAATCCAAGAATACCAGTTATAGATCACTGTTCTGAAATAATTATGCAAAATAAAAAACATTTTTCTCAACACTTAATGTCTTTGAAATATTTTTTGACTATTTTTCTCAATTTAATTATACTTATGCATTTTCCCATGCTAGTAATAAAATAAGCCATTACAGGTGTGTTATATTGTTTCATAGCAGTATTTTCTGAATTAATATCCAAAACTTAGCAGCTGTGACATATACTCCAAAGAAAACTTAATTGGGAAAAAGAAAAATTTTCAACAAGGCAAGTCAATTTTTAAAGATTAAATAAAATTCTACTGTAAGACACACTAATTTTTAAAGTTCATATGCTGTTTGCTTTCCCAAATATATTTCTAATGGTTGTATATTCTTTTATTCTTATCAAGATCAAATGCAGAGATAGTTCTATTGTTTATAACTAGTTACAAGAAAGTGAATGTTCTTAATTTTGACGAATACTGTAATAGAGTGGTAGTAACAAAGATTTAAATAATTTATTTCAAATTTCATAGTGTATCACATAGCCAGCTAGCTTAAAACTTTAAGAAATTAAAGCAAAACTATACTAGTTAAAAAATAATAATAGACACCTCCTCTCTTCTATAAAAGAGGGTTAGAGTGAATTGGTCACAAATTAGTATAAAATGAGTTTAATATGGGGTCAAAGTGCCCCAACTTCAAAAATACCACTGTGTGACCTTGCAATGAATAAGATAAACTCAGCAGGTTGTTCTTAGAAAATCTTCATAAACATCTGTGTGGCAGTACAGGAAAACCTTTCAGCATAGCCAAATTTGGCCCACTCTAGAAGTGTTTCTCTATCTCCATTAACTAGATGTTTATGAAGACTTCATAAGAGAATTTTTCACAAGTGTATCTATCCTAGAGTTTCAAACACATAAATTATACATCATATAATTATGAAGATTATGTGCTATGGACTCATGCCTTTGCTTAAAAACGTAGCTTTTAGACTTAGGAGGAAAGACTCTGACATAAAAGTTTCCTAAGATAGAAGCAGATACAATTAGCATAAAAGTCTCAGCTAGAAATAAATGAGTTTATACCAGAAAACAGGTAAGACTCCTAGCTAAATTAGTTTTTAATCACAGGATGTTTTAAAGTGAAAAAGCCTTGAACTGAAGGGTGTGATGATATTTTAACCTATTAGTAATTAATCTGGGAGGAGGAGACCAGCCTTTCTCTGTTCAGCTTATTGCGTTCTGATTATTTTGAAGATTGTAGCCATCATAGCAGCAAACCCTTACAGTTTTGCCCTATAAATAATTTTCTTCACGACTTGGGTTATATCCATTTTACAAAGAGTTGAAAGTACATTGTCCTAAGGATCATAAAAATAATATGAAAAAAATTAACATGAATTTGGTAAAATAACACATCTTAAATTAACTTTATAGTACTTATACAAGAATGCATTAGTATTCAGATATAACATGTAACTTAATAGAAATGAAAACTATTACCACATATTTGTTAAAAATTAAATATCAACATTTTATGTTATTTATCTTTAATTTTTATGATTAAAATATGTATAAATGATGCAGATATAATTGTCATGTGATTTCTATGAAGAGCTCCTTATGAAAGGAAGAACTACTTGGGTGTTTTTGCTCATAGAACTTATCCCTTGGCCTTATTTTTCTTTTGACAATAGTATAAACCCAAATGTACTGTTGTGTCTCTCTGTTTGAAAGATTTATACGTAAAAAATTAAAACGGTTTACCTGTTGAGGCATGGTACTTATGTAAACCAACCTTATGCTATGCAAATCATGAAATCACAGGAACTTTGGGAAGAAGTCACAAAATACTGATCACAATGATAAGAAAACTGTTGACCTACACAAGCTGGAAAGTATCCTCTATATACATAATATAGTCTTCCCTGTTTTATTACTGGAAAATCACAGGATTTCACATGGAATATAAATTAAAGTATGAATAATAGTTTACCTTACTAAGCAATCAAATTAGAAATTTTTTCATCTACTAACATATTCTCTTATTAACTTAATTACTCATTGCATTAGGATTCCTAGGTAAAGAAGAGTGAGAAAATTCAGATGACTGAATTTTTTCAGTTATCTGATTTTTTTTTAGCAAGTACCTGAATTGGAGGTACTTGTTAATGAAGATTAAATTATGTCTTGTGGGTTGTATTATGTAAAATTATGTAATTTTGTATGTGGGCTTTCTTTAAAGAAAACTAAACAGACGTATTGAAAGAATTCTCCATGGCCCTAGCCTTGGTTGACTAAATTAATATCCTAACAGATGAAAGTGCAGATTTTATCCTACAACTCATCTGCTTTCTTTTTCTTTCTTTCCCATTCTCCTCAGAAACCAGAATCCTGATGTCTATTTTCAGATCAAGTCAATTGTCAGAAGAAAACAGGTTTTTGCTTTTTCAAATAATATTCTATTAACTAGAAAGTTATGATAAATACAGAGAAGCACAATTTTCCATTGATCACATCACACAGAAAAATAACATCCTTGTTTATCCCTCAAACCAGACATTAAGATATATTTTACCTTCTTACCCAATAGGAGAAACAAACAATGAATAATTCTTAATATCCAAATGATTGAGGTCAGGGGAACCATTTGAATGTTTATATCTAACTTTAATTGGAGAATGATGCATTTTTCACTATTTCTTATTAATATTTAAAATGAGGTGTAGTATAATTACATTTTACTGTTATTTTTACTGAGTAATTTTCAAATGTATGCTTGCTATGTGAATTATAAACTCTGAATTTTTGCTTATCTTAATCCCTTTCTTTAACAAAGTCTGGGACCTTTAACAAAGGTCAATGATACCTTCTCTGGTCCTATACTCTATTTCTTTCATCACTGATAGATTTTCTACACTTTTTTGAAGCTTCTCCACATTTTTAAGTTTGAAATGCTTATTTAGTCTCATTCCTTTTAAGTAACAGTCTAGCATGGTTTTTTTTGTTTAATTAATTTTGGAGATTTAGAATATTTTCTCTTCATCCTTGGATTTTGCAGATTTCATCATGTATGTCTAAATATGTGTATTTAGCAATACTTCTATGTTGGGCAAGTTTGAGTCTTTGTATTTGCAAGAACCAAGTCTTAATGAACTCAGTTAACTTTACCATTAAGATATAGTGAAGAGATTTGAATCCTGTTCTTCTAATTCCAGAGCTAGTATGTTTTTTCACCTCATGATGTTTCATAGAGTATACATACAGTAAGATACAGTAAGATAATCCGCTGTGATTCATTTCCATTTGTTTACAAAAAAAGGCACAGGGCTGGACTTTACCTGGGGGTATAGTGTGCTACCCCTGGACCTAGCCTTTTCTGATTTAAAGCTTTACTCAGTTATTTACATGAACCTTGTTATATTGCAACAAGGAACAATTCGCATTATTTTTAAAATAAGATACCATGACTTTAAAAAAAATAAGATACCATTGCAGAAATGTGACATAGCCATCTATATTGGTGCCACGTTGTACTTTGGCCTAAAAATTGGTGAAGGACATTCAACATTGCCTGAAGCTCACTTATATGCTTGCAATTTACTTTCATTTCCATTTCCTAAAGTCAGTGATGCACGTTTTCCTCAATTTGCTCAAGGCACCTAACACAATTTCTCCTTCATCAAGATGATAAGTCCTTGCATTCACAGTAAACAATTGAGACAACAAGTAGTGAGTTCCCTAGATTTCTGTCCTTCATTCTTTCAATTTTACCTGTATATGTGAGTGCTCAGTTACTCAGTTGTGTCCAACTCAGTGTGACCCCATGGTCTGTAGCCTTCCAGGCTCTTCAATCCGTGGGATATTTCAGGCAAGAATACTGGAGTGGGTTGTCATTTCCTTCTCCAAAGGATCTTCTCAAGACAGGGATTCAACCCAAATTTCTTGCATCTCCTGCCATTGGCAGGTGGATTCTTTACCACTGATTCACCTGGGAAGCCCCTTCTTTGACTTTAGCTGCATCTATTCTGGACATAAGCTTTTCAACTGGTTTGTGATAATAAGGTATTTTTTATTTTTGTTGTTTGTTTCTTTGTTTAAAGCCAAAGTATCTTCTCAAGCCTCTCATTTACCACAGATGTCGTATTACTATTTATTTCTCCCCTCTCACATTTGCTCAGCCACTCTGCCTTAAATGGACATGCAGGTTTCTTCAATTCTAAACTCCTTCTCTCTACCCTTTGTCCCAGTTTAGGCAATTGCTGTAGCATTCCCAGCCTACCCTAGTGACGCTGTCACTGGGCTGTCTGAGGCACCCACATGGGATGTAGTACTTGTGTGGAACCCCCACAGACTTTTCCTGACAGGAGTCAACACTGTGGTTGTCAGGCCTGTGGTTCTTATTATGTTTGCAAGAAGCACCATGGCAACAAACATCAGAAAACTCTGAAGAACAAGATTTATTACACATAGCTCTTGGAGTGTACTTAGCACCCCAGAGGAGGCCCACACAGTGAGGTCAAGGTTAGAAAAAGAGAGGGACAATGAACTTGGAGCTCTGGCTTTATTAGGGTCTGAGATTGGGTGCCTATGGTTTTCAGGCTCACTCTTTATTGGTGAATTTCAAGTGCAAGAATGGAAATTAGGGCAAGGGATGGGGAAAGAAGTCAGTTACCTAGGGCATTCTTGGACCAAAAAGGAGCCTTGCCCACACATGCATCAGGTGAAAGGCAGACAAATGTCTGTTCTGACTGTGGTGCCTGCAGTGGCCCCTGAATTACTCTAGCATCTCTTAGTCATATTCCAGGAGCCTGTGGAACCACCATCATAGACAATCACCGAGAGAGGAGAGTCCTTATATGAAAGTCTAGGTTTTCACAGGAGAAGTTCAAGCACAGCATGGGAGAAAGAAGAACATGAGTTTGAACTCATGAACTGGGTAATAGGAATGGCTTGACCTTACCTACATTGCCCTCCTTAACAAGGAAGAACAGCTTAAGGCTAATAGAAAACTTTCCAGGCTCCCCTGATTTCTCCCACAGGGAAAATGGAGAGTGTGTGAATCATCTTGTATCTTTCACTCCATCCAGAGTATTTATTTATTTATTTATTTATTTTCTACTCTATGATTCTTTATTTCTAAAATCAGCAGGAAAGGTCAATAGGTATTTGTGTCAAACTTTTGTGAATAAGTTCAGTAAGTGGAAAGAATTGTTTTGAACTAGATTCTTTTTTTTGTTGTTGTTCTTTTTTTTCTAATTTATTTATTTTTTTAATTTTAAAATCTTTAATTCTTACATGCGTTCCCAAACATGACCCCCCCTCCCACCTCCCTCCCCACAACATCTCTCTGGGTCATCCCCATGCACCAGCCCCAAGCATGCTGCACCCTACGTCAGACATGGACTGGCGATTCAATTCTTACATGATAGTATACATGTTAGAATTCCCATTCTCCCAAATCATCCCACCCTCTCCCTCTCCCTCTGAGTCCAAAAGTCCGTTATACACATCTGTGTCTTTTTTTCTGACTTGCATACAGGGTCGTCATTGCCATCTTCCTAAATTCCATATATATGTGTTAGTATACTGTATTGGTGTTTTTCTTTCTGGCTTACTTCACTCTGTATAATTGGCTCCAGTTTCATCCATCTCATCAGAACTGATTCAAATGAATTCTTTTTAACGGCTGAGTAATACTCCATTGTGTATATGTACCACAGCTTGCTTATCCATTCATCTGCTGATGGACATCTAGGTTGTTTCCATGTCCTGGCTATTATAAACAGTGCTGCGATGAACATTGGGGTACATGTGTCTCTTTCAATTCTGGTTTCCTCGGTGTGTATGCCCAGAAGTGGGATTGCTGGGTCATAAGGGAGTTCTATTTGCAATTTTTTAAGGAATCTCCACACTGTTCTCCATAGTGGCTGTGCTAGTTTGCATTCCCACCAACAGTGTAGGAGGGTTCCCTTTTCTCCACACCCTCTCCAGCATTTATTGCTTGCAGATTTTTGGATCGCCATCCAGAGTATTTAATACTGAGCTATTTGACTGGTAGTTATGAAGAGGCTATGAAATTAGTAGACAGGACACTTACAGAGCTTTGAAGGGAGGCTGATCCTACTAACTGCATTGCAGACTCCATTAGAGCACTCAGTCAAAAGCTGCTGGATTTGCCTCACCTTCACTGGTCCCATGAATGCTTTGTCTATTTCACTCATTCCTCACCTCCCTTACCATGGTGTGTCTCCTGTAGGCACAACTAACATTATAGGAAAAAGAGACTCTGATGGACAGCTCCTGATCATGCACAGAAATTTGGGTCAAATCTTTGGGCCGGGAAGAGAACAGAAAATTAGGAAGTAGTGCTATCTTGAGAGGATGTCAGAACCCATCCCAGTGTAGCATCTAGACAAGGCACATGAGCTCAGAAATTCTACCAAAAGATGGAGAAACAGCATAAGCAGGTGTTCACTTAGAAGAACTGAGACATACTTAGAATATCTAACAGAGCTGAAGGAATTTGTCTCTCTTACAAAGGAGACTAGTACTTTCACTGAAAACACAATATAAACTTCAAGGAACATGAAATCAAAAGAACAAGATGCCAACAAAATGTCATAAAAATCTTCAGGATTCACCCCAAGATTGGAGGCTTGTGATTTACCCATTGGAGAATTCAAAATAGCTGCTTTAAATAACTCAGTGTGCTGGAAAAAAATACAGGAAGACTATTGAACAAAACCAGGAAAAAAAAGTACATGAACAAAATGAGCCACTTAATTAAAAGAAAGAAATATTAAATAAAAAAATCACCAGATAGAAATTCTAGTGCAGAAGAATCCAAGGTTGAAATGCAAATGCATTATAGAGCATTGACCACAGAATAAAACAAGTGGAGTCTGTGAGATAGACGACAGATATGTTGAAGTTATCCATTCATAGGAGAAGAAAAATAAAGACAACACATCCCTCAAAAAAGTTTAAAACAAATGAAAAAAATGGAGAAAAGCTACAAGATCTATGGTACATCATCAACAAAACTAGTCTGTGAATTATTGATGTTCCAAATGGAGAAAAGAGGGAGATGGGGGCAGAAAGCATATTTAAAGAAAGAACAGTTGAAAACTTCCCAAGTCAAGAGTTTGCATGTCTAAGTTCATGAGGTTTTTAGGTGACCAAACAAAACCAACATAAAAAGTTCCTCCCCAACACATATTATAATAAAGATGCAACAATCAAAGAAAAAAAATGTTTTAAAAGCGTCATGAGAAAAGAAACCTTGGAACTTATAAAGTAATATGACTTTAAGCAGATTTCTCAGCAGAAACGTAACGGGCCAAGAGAAAAAGGGATTACATATCCTAGGTGCTAAAAGTGAAAACTGTCAACCAAGAATACTTTATTTGGAAAATGTCATTCATAAATGAATGGAAGATGAAGATTTCCCCAGAACAACAAATATTGAGGGAATTGAACACAGCTAGACATTCCATGAAAGGAGAATCCTGGTAGGCTGCAGTCCATGGGGTCGCTAAGAGTTGGACACGACTGAGAGACTTTACTTTCACTTTTCACCTTCATGCATTGGAGAAGGAAATGGCAACCCACTCCAGTATTCTTGACTGGAGAATTCCAGGGACAGGGGAGCCTGGTGGGCTTCTGTCTATGGAGTCGCAGAGTCAGACTCTACTGAAGCGACTTAGCAGTAGTAGCAGACACTCCTTACTAGAAACACCAAAAGGAAGTATTCAAGCTGAAGTAAAAGAATGCTAATTAATATCATGAAAATACAAACCACTCAGGTAAATGTAAATGTGCAGTCATTTTCAGAATATTGCAATGCTGTAATATGTTGTAATGTTAGACTTTTTCCCTCCACTCTTCTGTTGCATCCATGTTGAGAATCAACTACCAATTTAGCCTCATTATTTTTAGTTAATATTCCAGTGTGTGTTTCCAACATTGTTGGAGATTTGGAATAATGTTACTTTACGCTGAGATTTTGCGATTTTCAGCATATATAGTAGGATAAGGGTCATTCAGCAATGAAAATGGGTTATAAACACAGGTGACTAGTCTATTGCTGTAATTTTCAATTTCAATTGAGAAAAAGATATGACTTTCTATTTCTGTCACATGGAGAAAGAAATCTATGATTTTGAAATAGTCATCAATCATTAAAAATAACTTCATAAATATTCAGCATATTTAGCTTTAAGACCACTTTTAGAAAGAATTCACTTTTTAATGAGAAGACAAGTGTTCCACTGGAGTATCAGGTGAAGTTTTGTCAAAGTTTCCCATGTATCTTTCATGCTTGCATACTCCTCTTCTGCTGTCTCTCTTGGTTAGAAATATGCCTATAGTCCTATCTCTAACTGATTAATAAACCATCTCCTGTATATCTGAGAATCAGGAAAAATTGAATTAAATAACATGCCTGCCTGCTCCTCAGAAAGCACACTGGTGATGGAGCCCTTCTTATAAGTGACTTGGGGCCTGAGCTGCTTTTAATTGTAACACTTAGGACTGGACAGTAAGCTTCATTGTGTTGTAAATGTTGTTCACAAAGAAAATTGCCAAACAGACTTAAATAATATTGAACAAATTATGAGATGAATAATGCAGAATGATGCATATTCTATTCACACCTTGTATTTTGTGAAGTATCATAAAACTCATTAGAGGTTTCATTTACAAGAACTTGATAATGAATGGATTATTAAGGAAAATAACAGACAAAAACACCATGATAAAGAACTTATAAGTTTATGTTTTTGGAATAAAATCTTTGTTTTTAATATGATTTAACTACTTAATATATTTATATAATTTAATTTTTTGCTTTTTTATTAATTTTTATTGGAGTGTAGTTGCTTTACAATGTTGTGTTAGCTTCTGTGTACAGTAAATTCAATCAGTTATACATTATATCCCATTTTGGGGAGATTTCCCTCCTATTTAAGTCACTAGAGGGCATTGAGTAGTGTTCCCTATGCTATACAGTAGGTTCTCATTAGTTATCTATTTTATGTACAATAGACAGGACATGGAAGAAACCTAAACGTCCATCAACAGAAAAAAGGATACAGAAGAAGTGGTACATATATACAATGAAATACTACTCAGCCATAGAAAGGAATGGAATCACTAATATACTGAAATTAGAATTTGTGCTTACAAATTCCACCAAGCAAGTTACTACTGATCAAATTACATGAGATTGAAAAATTATATATGAACCTGAGTTCCACATGCAATTTTTGAAATTTAGGAGAAAATACCCATCCTAAAGATTTCTGCCTTTTGGATTGGAATAATTTGCATGATCTACATAGCAAATTCATCACATGAATTAATTTGGTCCCAAACTTGAAACCTGTGCAAATGTTCACATTCATTTGCTTGTTGACCTTAAGCATCCCTTCATTATTAATTCCTAATCTTAAAACATTAAAATAAAAACAATTTTAAATTTTATTTAAAATAAAAATAATTCCAAGTTGCTAGTTAATATATTTTTTCAAGAAATGTAATGAAACATAAGAAAACTAAATCCAAAGTGCTTTGTATACAATTTTAACTTTTAAGCAAATCTTTTTCATGATCACAAAAAATCAGCAAATACTTGAAATAAGAAAATGAGTACTTAAAGTTACAACATGTTTCCTATATATAAACTTAGAGTCTTTGAGACACTATGTTGTATATCAAATCATTCTATATCCAATATAATGCCATGATAACAATTTTTTTCTAGCTCCAGGATAAGTTAAATATTGACTCAAATAGCATTTTATATAGGCACCTATTTCAAAAATTCAGTGCAAGTGGATGTTCTTTATGAATCTGACAAAATATCAGTATAGGTCTTTGGTAGTATTTGTTAATGATTTATTAGTGACAATAGTTAAGTGAGATGAACAGAATAAGGAAAAGTCAAGTAGTCAAAGAAAAGTGATTTCAAAAGGAAACTCTGAAAAGATAAAATGAAATAAGGATATGAAGTCAAAACACACTAGAGGTTTGAGAATTAGCCCTATTTAAAGATTTGTTCAGAGTGTTGAGGGACACAAAACCAGTAGTATTCTTCAAGGAATGGTCACCAAAGGAAGATGTGTATTCAAAAGGAGAAGAGGTGGCTGCTGGCAACATCCTTTGATGGACTGGTTTCTGGAAGGAAAGCAAACTAATTTTTTAGGAGAAAATAAGCGTAGTAGGAAGAATGACAAGCTAGATTAGACAGAGTTACAAAATAAACCTTGAGAGAAGAAAACTGGAATAAGGTCTATTGTCGCAAAGGGGGACTACATTAAACTGAGTACAGGTAGAGGATTAACCTTTGCAAGAAAAATTCTGTGATCAGAAGAATAATAATTGAAGCAACATTTTGGCATAAGGTAGAATGAAAAGTTAAATGAGGTGAGGTCATTTGAGGAGATAAAAAAGGAAAAAGATGAGGTTTGGTCTTGAAGAAATGGCAATACCTAGGACAGGAATGTGTTCATTAAAATGTAGGGATTAATAAGCAATTAAATTTACTGATGGACTAGATAAACTCCTATTGAATCTGTCACCTCATCTTTTGAGTATGGAAAACATGCCAGGGAACAAAACAGCTATGGACCCCCACCCTCACAGAGCTTGAGCTGAAGCCCTACCTTCTTTTCGGAATAATTAATAATCAGAAATATAATGATCAAGTAAGGATGGATATTCAGGGCACTCTTTGAATGAAAACCCAGAAAAACTCCAGAAAAGAGTCCATTCCAAGAGAAAAATGAGAGAGGGCAGGTAGGATTAATTCTCCTGGTCAGTCATCAAAGACTTAGTCATTTAAAGGTCAGGAGGAGTCTCTTACAAAGAAATGTGTCAGTCAGGGCAGGTTCCTGGCCTCAACCTAAGGGCCTACCATGACAGAGTTACCTATTGACAGGGAGGCCTTGAGTCCACCCTCCTCCAGCACAGTAACTTCTCTTTGCTACTTTTTTTTTTAAATTTTACTTTATTTTACTTTACAATACTGTATTGGTTTTGACATACATTAGCATGAATCCACCACAGGTATACATGAGTTCCCAATCCTGAACTCCACTCCCACCTGCCTCCCCATATCATCTCTCTGGGTATTCCCAGTGCACCAGCCCCTAGTATCCTGTATCCTGCATCGAACCTAGACTGGCAATTCATTTCTTACATGATATTATACATGTTTCAATGCCATTCCCCCAAATCATCCCACCCTCTCCCTGTCCCACAAAGTCCAAAAATCTGTTCTATACATCTGTGTCTCTTTTTCGGTCTTGTGTACGAGGTTATTGTTACCATCTTTCTAAATTCCATATATATGTGTTAGTATACTGTATTGGTGTTTTTCTTTCTGGCTTACTTCACTCTGTATAATTGGCTCCAGTTTCATCCATCTCATCAGAACTTATTCAAATGTATTCTTTTTAATGGCTGAGTAATACTCCATTGTGTATATGTACCACAGCTTTAGTATCCATTCGTCTGCTGATGGACATCTAGGTTGCTTCCATGTCCTGGCTATTATAAAGAGTGCTGCGATGAACATTGGGGTACATGTGTCTCTTTCAATTCTGGTTTCCTCAGTGTGTATGCCCAGCAGTGGGATTGCTGGGTCATAAGGTAGTTCTATTTCCAGTTTTTTAAGGAATCTCCACACTGTTCTCTATAGAGGTTGTACTAGCTTGCATTCCCACCAACAGTGTAAAAGGGTTCCCTTTTCTCCACATCCCCTCCAGCATTTATTGCTCCTAGACTTTTGGATCACAGCCATTCTGACTGGTGTGAAATGGTACCTCATTGTGGTTTTGATTTGCATTTCTCTGATAATGAGTGATGTTGAGCATCTTTTCATGTGTTTGTTAGCTATCTGTATGTCTTCTTCAGAGAAATGTCTGTTTAGTTCTTTCGCCCATTTTTTGATTGGGTCGTTTATTTTTCTGGTATTGAGCTGCAGGAGTTGTTTGTATATTTTTGAGATTAGTTGTTTGCCAGTTGCTTCATTTGCTATTATTTTCTCCCATTCCGAAGGCTATCTTTTCACCTTGCTTATAGTTTCCTTTGTTCTGCAGAAGCTTTTGATTTTAATTAGATCCCATTTGTTTATTTTTGTTTTTATTTCCAGTATTCTGGGAGGTGGGTCATAGAGGATCCTGCTGTGATTTGTCGGAGAGTGTTTTGCCTATGTTCTCCTCTAGGAGTTTTATAGTTTCTGGTCTTACATTTAGATCTTTAATCCATTTTGAGTTTATTTTTGTGTATGGTGTTAGAAACTGTTCTAGTTTCATTCTTTTACAAGTGGTTGACCAGTTATCCCTGCACCACTTGTTAAAGAGATTGTCTTTAATCCACTGTATATTCTTGCCTCCTTTGTCAAAGATAAGGTGTCCATAGGTGTGTGGATTTTCTCTGGGCTTTCTATGTTCCATTGATCTATATTTCTGTCTTTGTGCCAGCACCATACTGTCTTGATGACTGTGGCTTTGTAGTAGAGCCTGAAGTCAGGCAGGTTGATTCCTCCAGTTCCATTCTTCTTTCTCAAAATTGCTTTGGCTACTCAAGGCTTTTTGTATTTCCATACAAATTGTGAAATTATTTGTTCTAGTTCTGTGAAAAATACCACTAATAGCTTGATAGGGATTGCACTGAATCTGTAGATTGCTTTGGGTAGTATACTCATTTTCACAATATTGATTCTTCCGATCCATGAACATGATATATTTCTCCATTTATTAGTGTCTTCTTTGATTTCTTTCATCAGTGTTTTATAGTTTTCTATATATAGGTCTTCAGTTTCTTTAGGTAGATATATTTCTAAGCATTTTATTTATTTATTTTTTTGATGCAATGGTGAAAGGAATTGTTTCCTTAATTTCTTTTTCTACTTTCTCATTATTAGTGTATAGGAATGCAAGGTTTTTCTGTGTGTTGATTTTATATCCTGCAACTTTACTATATTCATTGATTAGCTCTAGTAGTTTTCTGGTGGAGTCTTTAGGGTTTTCTATGTAGAGGATCATGTCATCTGCAAACAGTGAGAGTTTTACTTCTTTTCCAATTTGGATTCCTTTTATTTCTTTTTCTGCTCTGATTGCTGTGGCCAAAACTTCCATAACTATGTTGAATAGTAGCAGTGAAAGTGGGCACCCTTGTCTTGTTCCTGACTTTAGGGGAAATGCTTTCAATTTTTCACCATTGAGGATAATGTTTGCTGTGGGTTTGTCATATATAGCTTTTATTATGTTGAGGTATGTTCCTTCTATTCCTGCTTTCTGGAGAGTTTTTATCCTAAATGGATGTCGAATTTTGTCAAAGGCTTTCTCTGCATCTATTGAGATAATCATATGGCTTTTATTTTTCAATTTGTTAATGTGGTGAAATACATTGATTGATTTGTGGATATTGAAGAATCCTTGCATCCCTGGGATAAAGCCCACTTGGTCATGGTGTATGATCTTTTTAATGTATTGTTGGATTATGATTGCTAGAATTTTGTTAAGGATTTTGCATGTATGTTCATCAGTGATATTGGCCTGTAGTTTTCTTTTTTTGTGGCATCTTTGTCAGGTTTTGGTATTAGGGTGATTGTGGCCTCATAGAATGAGTTTGGAAGTTTACCGTCCTCTGAAATTTTCTGGAAGAGTTTGAGGAGGATAGGTGTTAGCTCTTCTTGAAATTTTTGGTAGAATTCAGCTGTGAAGCTGTCTGGATCTGGGCTTTTGTTTGTTGGAAGATTTCTGATTAGTTTCAATTTCCATGCTTGTGATGTGTCTGTTAAGATTTCCTATTTATTCCTGGTTCAGTTTTGGAAAGTTGTACTTTTCTAAGAATTTGTCCATTTCTTCCACGTTGTCCATTTTATTGGCATATAATTGCTGATAGTAGTCTCTTATGATCCTGTGTTTTTCTGTGTTGTCTGTTGTGATCTCTCCATTTTCATTTGTAATTTTATTGATTTTATTTTTCTCCCTTTGTTTCTTGATGAGTCTGGCTAATGGTTTGTCAATTTTATTTATCCTTTCCAAGAACCAGCCCTTGGCTTTGTTGATTTTTTCTATGGTCTCTTTTGTTTCTTTTGTATTTATTTCTGCCCTAATTTTTAAGATTTCTTTCCTTCTACTAACCCGGGTGTTCTCCATTTCTTCCTTTTCTAGTTGCTTTAGGTGTAGAGTTAGGTTATTTGACTTTTTCTTGTTTCTTGAGGTATGCATGTATTGCTAGGAACTTTCCCCTTAGCACTGCTTTTATAGTGTCCCACAGGTTTTGGGTTTTTGTGTTTTTATTTTCATGCATATTTTGGTTTCTTTTTTGATTTCTTCTGTCATTTGTTGGTTATTCAGAAGCATGTTGTCCAGCCTCCGTATGTTGGAATTTTTAATATTTTTATCCTGTAATTGAGATCTAATCTTACTGCATTATGGTCAGAAAAGATGCTTGGAATGATTTCTTTTCTTTCTTTTTTTTTTTTTTTTGAATTTACCAAGGCTAGATTTATGGCCCAGGATGTGATCTATCCTGGGGAAGTTTCCGTAAGCACTTGAGAAAAAGGTGAAATTCATTGTTTTGGGGTGAAATTACCTATAGATATCAATTAGGTCTAACTGGTCTATTGTATCATTTAAAGTTTGTGTTTCTTTGTTAATTTTCTGTTCAGTTGACCTATCCATAGGTGTGAGTGGGGTATTAAAGTCTCCCACTATTATTGTGTTACTGTTAATTTCCCCTTTCATACTTGATAGCATTTGTCTTACATATTGCAGTGCTCCTATGTTGGGTGCATATATATTTATAATTGTTATATCTTCTTCTTGGATTGATCCTTTGATCATTATGTAGTGTCCTTTTTTATCTCTTTTCACAGCCTTTGTTTTAAAGGCTATTTTATCTGATATGAGTATTGTTACTCCTGCTTACTTTTGGTCTCTATTTGCATGGAATATGTTTTTCCAGCCCTTCACTTTCAGTCTGGATGTGTCCCCTGTTTTGAGGTGGGTCTCTTGTAGACAACATATATAGGGGTCTTGTTTTTGTATCCATTCAGCCAGTGTTTGTCTTTTGGTTGGGGCATTCAACCCATTTACATTTAAGATAATTATTGATAAGTATGATCCCGTTGCCATTTACTTTATTGTTTTGGGTTCAGTTTTATACACCCTTTTTGTGTTTCCTGTCTAAAGAATATCCTTTAGCGTTTGTTGGAGAGCTCGTTTTGTGGTGCTGAATTCTCTCAGCTTTTGCTTGTCTGGAAAGCTTTTGATTTCTCCTTCATATTTGAATGAGATCCTTGCTGGGTACAGTAATCTGGGCTGTAGGTTATTTTCTTTCATCACTTTAAGTATGTCTTGCCATTCCTTCCTGGCCTGAAGAGTTTCTTTTGAAAGATGAGCTGTTATCCTCATGGGATTCCCCTTGTGTGTTATTTGTTGTTTTTCCCATGCTGCTTTTAATATTTGTTCTTTGTGTTTGATCTTTGTTAATTTGATTAATATGTGTCTTGGGGTGTTTCACCTTGGGTTTACCCTGTTTGGGACTCTCTGGGTTTCTTGGACTTGGGTGACTATTTTTTTCCCCATTTTAGGGAAGTTTTCAACTATTATCTCCTCAAGTATTTTCCCATGGTCTTTCTTTTTATCTTTTTCTTCTGGGATTCCAATAATTCGAATGCTGGAGCATTTCATATTGTCCTGGAAGTCTCTGAGATTGTCCTCATTTCTTTTAATTCTTTTTTCTTTTTTCCTCTCTGATTCATTTATTTCTACCATTTTATCTTCTACCTCACTAATCCTATCTTCTGCCTCCGTTATTTTTACTATTTGTTGCCTCCAGAATGTTTCTGATCCCATTTATTGCATTATTCATTATATATTGACTCTTTTTATTTCTTCTAGGTCCTTGTTAAACCTTTCTTGTGTCTTCTCAATCCTTGTCTCCAGGCTATTTATCTGTGATTCCATTTTTATTTCAAGATTTTGGATCATTTTCACTATCATTATTTGGAATTCTTTATCAGGTAGATTCCCTATTTCTTCCTCTTTTGTTTGGTTTGATGGGTATTTATCCCATTCCTTTACCTGTTGGTTATTCCTCTGTCTCTTCATCTTATTTATATTGCTGCATTTGGGGTGGCCTTTCTGTATTCTGGCAGTTTGTGTAGTTATTTTTATTATGGATTTCCTCACTGTGGGTGGGGTTGTATCAGTGGCTTTTCAAGGTTTCTTGGTTAGGGAAGCTTGTGTTGGTGTTCTGTTGGTTGGAGCTAGATTTCTTCTCTCTGGAGTGGAATGAAGTGTCCAGTAATGAGTTATGAGATGTCAATGGTTTTGGAGTAACTTTGAACTGCCTGTATATTGAAGCTTGGGGCTATGTTCCTGTGTTGATGGAGAATTTGCATGGTATGACTTGCTCTGGAACTTGTTGGCCCTTGGATGGTGCTTGGTTTCAGTGTAGGCATGGAAGCGTTTGATGAGCTCCTATCGATTAATGTTCCCTGGAGTCAGGAGTTCCTGATGTTCTCAGGATTTGGACTTAAGCCTCCTGCTTCTGGTTTTAAGTTTTAGTTTTTACAGTAGTCTCAAGACTTCTCCTTCTACGCCACACCATTAATAAAGCATCTAGGTTAAAGATGAAAAGTTTCTCCACATTGAGGGACACCCAGAGAGGTTCACAGAGTTACATGGAGAAGAGAAGAGGGTGGGGGGAGTTAGAGGTGACCCAAATGAGATGAGGTGGAATCAGAAGAGGAGAGAACATGCTAGCCAGTAATCACTTCTTTATGTGTGCTCCACGGTCTGGACCGCTCAGAGATGTTCATGGAGTTATATAGAGAAGAGAAGGAGGAAGGAGACAGAGGTGGCCAGAAGGATACAAGAGGTGAATGAAAAGGAGAGAGACAGATCCAGCCAGTAATCAGTTCCCTAAGTGTTCTCCACCGTCTGGAACACACAGAGATTCACAGAGTTGGGTAGAGAAGAGAAGGGGGAGGGAGGAGACAGAGGCAACCTGGTGGAGAAAAAGGAGAGTCCAAAGGAGGAGAGAGCAGTCAAGCCAATAATCTCACTCTCAAGTAAAAATGGGTACTGAAGATTGGGTTTTTGAAGGTGCAAAATTGATAACAAATACCAAAAAGCAAAGATTAAAAATCTAGAGTAGAAGTTGGATTTTCAAAAACACAATATTAAAGAAAAAAAAAAGAAGAAGAGAAATAAAAAACAAAGTTTTTTTGAAGTTTGTTTTAAACTTAATATATGAAGTTTGTTTTAAAAATAGGGTATTTTTTTGAAAAGTAATAGTAGGTTATAAAAATGAAAATTAAAGGAGAAATAGAGAACTTAAAATTTTAAAAAATGTTAAAAAAAAGAAGAAAAAGAAAAGCAGAAAAAAAAAAAAGAACGATCATAAAAATAGTAAAGATATATCCAGGACTTTCTCTGGTGTTGTTGTGGACAGTGTGGGGTCAGTTCATTTTTGGATAGTTCCTTGGTCTGGGTTATATTTCTCAAGATCTATAGGTCCCTTCTTATGTAGTTGGTACTAATGACAGGGTTTTAATCTATTTGCACCTATCACTTCTAAGGCAGTTCCCTCTGTTTTAACTTCTGTTTGCTGGTCTCTTCAGTGTATGATTTCTGCCCTGACACAAGGGGGACGGTGGTGGACACTTTTTTTTCTTAGGCTCACTTGTTCGGTCTCACTGTGGGGAGGGAGGGATGCTGCAAGCAAATAACACTGGCATGTGTTTGCAGTGTCTCAGCCACGCTGGGCCTACCCCCGCTCACGGCACACACAGCTCAGGCTCTAGGTTACTCCGCCGGGAACCGTCTGAGGCCGACCCTGGGCTGCATGCACCTCCCAGGTATAAGCCGCTCAGGCTCAGGCACTCAGGTAGTCCTCAGAGGTGCAGACTCGTTTGGGCCTGTGTTTTGTGCCCTTCCCTGGTCTGAGTAGCTCAGGTGTTTGGTGAGCATGGTTGCTGTGACTTATCACCTCTCCAATCCCTGCTGCTCAGTTTTCTGGGTGTACAACTGGTGCATCTTCTCAGGTGGATGATGACTGTCCAGAACCCCAAGAAGTCTTAGTTAGAAAAGAAGCCTGTTTGTTTGTAGTTTGGTAGTTAATGTCTCTCTGGGGCTGCTATTGCCCCCTTCCAGCCCTTCCAGCTCTGGCTGCCTGTCACTGGAGGGGGATGGTCTGCAGCCAGCTAATTCTGTTCCATCCTTTGTTTTGTGAGCGGTCCTGGTGGTGTCTTATGTTAGAGCTTTTCGCATGTATCAGCTATACCACAGTCTGGTTTGCTAGTCCAAGTTAGTTTGTTCTGGTTACACTAGGGCATTTGGGCCTGATCCTTAAAAAGCCATGCAGCCCGTGCCTCCCTGCCTAGCCCCCACTTGCCAGTGGCGAATGCAGGCGTCTGCGCTGCTACTCCACTGGGGGAGTTACCGTTGGGCTCGTAATCTGTGGGTTTTAATAATTTATTTATTTTTCCTCCCTGTTATGTTGCCCACTGTGCTTCCAGGGCTCGCCACAGACTCGGCAGCAAGTGTTTCCTGGTGTTTGGAAACATCTCTTTTTAGGACTCCTTTCCTGGGACGGCGCTCCTTCCCTACCTCTTTTGTCTCTTTTTTTGTCTTTTATATTTTTTCCTACCTGTTTTCGAAGACAATGAGCTGCTTTTCTGGGTGCCTGCTGTCCTCTGCTGGCAATCAGAAGTTGTTTTGTGGAATTTACTCAGGTTGAAGTGTTCTTTTGATGAATTTGTGGGGGAGAAAGTGGTCTCCCCATCCTATTCCTCCACCATCTTAGGACCGCCCCCTCTCCTTGCTGTTTTTGAAACATATTTAGGAATGATCATTTTTTAAAAGCTTTGAGAGAGGCAAAATTCCTACAGGAATGTATCAAATGGGTATTTTCTCAACTTTGGTTCCTTATATCACAGGTTCTAAAAGAAAGAATATCATATCAAAGCAAAAATAGTATTTCTGCAATTATAGTTGTATTTTTCTTGTAACTAGTATTCATATTTTAATCCCATGCATACCTATCAGTAAGATTTAGTTTCACACTTGTTAAGACAAATGATGTTCATATCAAGACAGAGATGTATAGAATTCTATTGCTAGTTTATCTTTTTTCTCTTTAAACACATATCAAACTGTTTTCAATCATAATAATTTAAAATCTGACATTTGCAAGGATAACTCTTAATTTCAACATTATGGTGTAAATACTCAATGTCAATTTGAGATATGTATTCTGATTAACGCACTGAAGAGGGTGGGCACACCTCCACTAACACACGTGATTAATCTGGGTCCAATCAATAACCTCAGATATGCAGATGACACCCCCTTATGGCAGAAAATGAAGAAGAACTAAAGAGCCCCTTGATGAAACTGAAAGAGGAGAGTGAAATAGTTGGCTTAAAGCTCTACATTCAGAAAACCAAGATCATGGCATCTGGTCCCATCACTTCATGGCAAATAGATGGGAAAACAGTGGAAACAGTGGCAGACTTTATTTTGGGGGGGCTCCAAAATCACTGCAGATGGTGACTACAGCCATGAAATTAAAAGAGCTTACTCCTTGGAAGGGAAGTTATGACCAACCTATACAGCATATTAAAAAGCAGACATTACTTTGCCAACAAAGGTCCATCTAGTCAAGGCTATGGTCTTTCCAGTGGTCATGTATGGATGTGAGACTTGGACTATAAAGAAATCTGAGCACCAAAGAATTGATGCTTTTGAACTGTGGCGTTGGAGAAGACTCTTGATAGTGCTTTGGACTGCAAGCAGATCCAACTAGTCCATCCTAAAGGAGATCAGTCCTGAGCATTCATTGGAAGGATTGATGTTGAAGCTGAAACTCCAATACTTTGCCCACCTGATGTGAAGAACTGACTCATTTGAAAAGACTCTGATGTTGGGAAAGATTAAAGGTGAGAGGAGAAGGGGATGAGAGAGGATGAGGTGGTTGGATGGCATCACTGACTCAATGGACATGAGTTTGGGTGAACTCTGGGAGTTGGTGTTGGACAGGGAGGCCAGGCTTGCTGCAGTCCATGGGGGTTGCAAAGAGTAGGACATGACTGAGAGACTGAACTGTACTGAACTGAATCATTGTAAATGCTTTTCTGCAACTGAACTCTACCATGTCTACATGGTGATAACGAGGAGTAAGAGTCTTGACATCACCGTGATCAAGGTCAGGTATATCTCCACAAGTGCACTCCTTCTCTGAAAACTCATAAAAATATGTTTGTTTTTGAAATATTATTTTAAAGTACATATGGATACAAATAAAAGTGTTGATTTACCTTTCAGTATTACTATTTAATACATTACCAATACACACAGGTAAAGTTGTCTATTCTCCATCAACTGAATTTTATGAGAACCCTTCATTAGAAATCTGGGGTTGCAAGCATATTCCACGACCTCATTGTATCCATATTCTTTTTTGTGTATTTCTTTCCCTTTCCTACTGAGAAGTTTAGGAGGTGGAGCACATGATTTTACTTTCTTTACTGTAAAAATATTGTTCAAATAGTGATCACATTATCTGTTTTATAACTGAAAACTACAGCTAATGCAGAGATTTATATCATTAAATTGTCTTTTATTATATAATTTATTTTAACATTCTTAAACAATGAAAAAAGAATGAAAAAAAGTTTACACAAAACTCATGTTTCTTAATCCTATTACTCATCCTGAACTAGCATATTGAAGCCCATGTCAGCCCAGAAAACATGTTCAATAATCTAGACCATCTAAATAAGCATGCAAACCAATTACTCAGTCTGGGTGTGTAAATTTTAGCAATATTCTTATCCCACAGAAACATTGTGAAACTTTTGAGAAAATATCATTTGAGACAAGCATTTAAACAATATAACTTTGATTCAAATGATTTAATACATATGATTGAACTGACAATAAGCTAATTGAACACGGTTTAGACACATTTGAGGACACTTGAGATAAAATTCATATTATATATACTGTCCAATATTAATGGTGGAATTGTAGGAAAAAGGGAAACTAACGAGAAGTTTTGACAGTGTTGGTTCCTTATGCGTTTCTGTGGATACTCCACCATACATTTCAAGAAGCACCTGGAGATTAATTTCTTAGATAAGGAAAACTGAATTATCTACTACTCAATACATGTCCTTGGTGGGTATATCTCTGGTTTAAGGCGTTAGATTATAGATGCACTGGAAGTGGACAGAAAATTAAGAGAGGAAAATAAAGAGGTTGATATCTGAAATCCTAACTCTTGTTTCAGCAACTGTCAGATATTTACCTTTACATGCTGGAGGTTTCGGGGACCACCCAAAGTGGTAACACTGAACTGAATCTGCTCTGATCATAATGCAGCCTTGTCTGCAGGAGAATTTCAGCACATCTCCAACCTTAAATCTGTCTTTCCTGGGATAAGCGTCTAAGTATATATCTATCTTGGGAATCCTGCATTCTTCCTATAGAAAAAAAAAAACAAATAATTTAGTAAGAATATTTAATCATTGCAAAATAGATATTATTTGTGTTGCATAATATCGGGCTCTGGGTACTGTATACACAGAAAGACAGCATGTTAATGCCCTTCCTTGAAAATATTGCATATTAGGTTTTATACACCCTCTTACTCATCAGGGACTCTGAGAAATATTAAGTTATTGAGCAGCAACATATATGTCCTAATAATTCATTTGTAAAATCAACTTGTTAATACTGGATGTAATTTTATCACTGACATTTACAAAATGTAATTGTAAAATTTTTGTCTCAAAATGTAAATTCTTTAAGAATTAAAAAAAAAGAATGCTACAATTTAAAAAATACTATTTTAAATAACATAATTGGAAAGGTAGAACACTGAGACACATTTGTATTTGAGTCATAGGAACATTAAAATCACTTAATTTTATCCACAAGTGTATAAATAAATTTGAAACATGATCAAATTGAAACATCAAACAAAATGTGTGAACATGTTCAAGGTCACATAGGCTTATTTTAGGTGTCTTCATTACAAATATGATATATACACATCTTACGTTACCTATAAATGATCTTAAATATTATTATATGTTTAATTATTCTGATTCATTTTAAAAATGTGTAAACTTTACATTAAACATTTGTAAAATCTATAAAATTTGTGACATTGCTTTATGTGTGTTAGTCACTCAGTCCTGTCTGATTCTTTGTGACCTTATGGGGTGTAGCCAGCCAGGGTCCTCTGTCCATGGAATTATCCAGGCAAGAATACTGGAATGGGTAGCCATTCTTTTCTCCAGGGGATCTTCCTAAACCAGGGATCAAACATGGCTCTCTCACATTGCAGGCAAATTCTTTTCATCTCAGTCACCAAGGATTGCTACATATTATCAAAAATGGCACTATTCTTATTTGGAATCTTCTTATTTTGGTAAGTAATTTGAAAAACTCAAAATTGGAATTTAAGAATTAGAATCTCACCAAAAAGAATGATCATACTATCTAAAAGCCTATACCTTATCATAAAATTATATGTAAGCTAACTAGTTTTAAAAGTAATACCAACAACAACGACAAAAAGAACTCTCAATAAATTTGGTTCAGCTTTAGTTTAACTGTTGAGTTTTGTAGCTTGACTGAGAGGTTACTCTTGATGAGAACCATTGGGATTCCTTTCCTAAAATTCTATTCCAAACTTCCACATAGCAATAATTGTTATGTGACTTTGTTTAGATATTTTTGGCTTATATCGTATAATATTCCTATTTTAGCATATTGTATAAAATGGTGCTTTAACAACAACAGTTTGATCTCTGGTTCTTCTGCCTTTTCTAAAGCCAGCTTGAACATCTGGAAGTTCACAACTCACATGCTATTGAAGATGGTTTGGAGAATTTTGAACATTATTATACTAGCGTGTGAGAAGAGCTCAATTGTGCAGTAGTTTTAACATTCTTTATCATTGCCTTTCTTTAGGATTGGAATGAAAGCTGACCTTTTCCAGTCCTGTGGCCACTGCTGAGTTTTCCAAATTTGCTAGTATATTGAGTGCAGCATCATCTTTCAGGATTTGAAATAGCTTAACTGGAATTCTGTCACCTCTACTAGCTTTGTTCATAGTGATGCTTCCTAAGGCCCACTTGACTTCACATTCCAGGATGTCTGGCTCTAGGTGAGTGATCATACCATTGTGATTATCTTGGTCATGAAAATCTTTCTTGTACAGTTCTTCTGTGTATTCTTGCCACCTCTTCTTAATATCTTCTACTTCTGTTAGGCCCATACCATTTCTGTCCTTTATTGAACCAATCTTTGCATGAAACTTTCCCTTGGTATCTCTAATTTTCTTCAAGTGATCTCTAGTCTTTCCCATTCTGTTGCTTTCCTCTGTTTCTTTGCATTGATCACTGAGGAAGGCTTTCTTATCTCTCCATGCTATTCTTTGGAACTCTGCATTCAGATGCTTATATCTTTCCTTTTCTCCTTTGCTTTTCACTTCCCTTCTTCTCACAGCTATTCAAAAGGCCTCCTCAGACAGCCATTTTGCTTTTTGTGCATGTTTTTTTTTTTTTCCCCCTTGGAATGGTCTTGATTTCTGTCTCCTGTACAATGTCATGAACCTCATTCCATAGTTCATCAGGCACTCTGTCTATCAGATCTAGCCCCTTAAATCTATTTCTCACTTCCACTGTATAGTCATAAAGGAGTTGATTTAGGTCATAACTGAATGGTCTAGTGGTTTTCTTCACTTTCTTAAATTTCTATGTCAATTAAAAAATTATTTAAAAACAAATTATTTTAAAAGTTTGCTAAAACTTTTTAGGTGAAAGTTGATTATGAACCGAGTCTGTAAATTAACACTCATCTTTACACAGAATGACAATAAATGCAGAAAAATAATAGAACTGATCTTTAAAAATCACCATTTTCTAGACAACAATGAAATAACAGTTTGCAGCCTTGGGTCATAAATAGATTCTACAACAATTAGTTGAAAAATTTGGAGAAATATCTGCAAAAATGTTAACATTTACAGCAAAGATAACTTGTCAACTGTAACAATTTCATTTAAGGGCAAGAAAACCAGTTGTTACCAGCAATTCAGATTTAAATCAATTAGCACCAATGGTGATGGCCATGCTTCTTAGACTAAGGTCACTTGACTTGATGCAGTACAAAGTAATGAGATATCACCTTAAATATTTTAGCTTATCTCTTTTTTAATAATAAAATTTTACTGATATTTATAAATTTAAAATGTTTATAGTTAACTGATTTAAGCTTAATATGCTGTTTAAAATGTATAAATATAAAAATCACTTTTCAGACTGGTGGTGAATGTTTCTAAAATGCTCTGTACCAGCAAAATCAGGAAATCGTTTCTAGACCTAAAGTTCATTACCAAATCGATCTCTAAAAATTGCAAATAGAACTACCTTATGACCCAGCAATCCCACTTCTGGGCATACACACCGAGGAAACCAGAATTGAAAGAGACACATGTACCCCAATGTTCATCGCAGCACTGTTTATAATAGCCAGGACATGGAAACAACCTAGATGTCCATCAGCAGATGAATGGATAAGAAAGCTGTGGTACATATACACAATGGAGTATTACTCAGCTGTTAAAAAGAATTCATTTGAATCAGTTCTGATGAGATGGATGAATCTGGAGCCGATTATACAGAGTGAAGTAAGCCAGAAAGAAAAACACCAATACAGTATACTAACACATATATATGGAATTTAGGAAGATGGCAATGACGACCCTGTATGCAAGACAGGGAAAGAGACGCAGATGTGTATAACGGACTTTTGGACTCAGAGGGAGAGGGAGAGGGTGGGATGATTTGGGAGAATGGGAATTCTAACATGTATACTATCATGTGAATTGAATCGCCAGTCTATGTCTGATGCAGGATGCAGCATGCTTGGGGCTGGTGCATGGGGATGACCCAGTAAGATGTTATGGGGAGGGAGGTGGGAGGGGGGTTCATGTTTGGGAATGCATGTAAGAATTAAAGATTTTAAAATTTAAAAAATAAAAAACTAAAAATTTTAAAAAAATAAATAAATAAAATTCATGTTGTGTCACTCTGCATATTTTTTTAGAACATATTTTTGTGTTTCAAAGTTGATATACATTGACAGAAAAATTCAAGAATTCACGTAAGTAAAAAGAAGTTAAACACATTTTATTTATTTTTTTTAATTTTTATTTTTACTTTATTTTACTTTACAATACTGTATTGGTTTTGCCATACATTGACATGAATCCACCATGGGTGTACATGCGTTCCCAAACATGAACCCCCCTCCCACCTCCCTCCCCATTATTATCTGTGAATTCAACTCTAGCTGTACTACATATTTTCTTTCATTTTTTGCCAATATACGTCCATAAAAAGTTATTCAGTGTTTAAAGCAAAGTGTCTTATGGGTATGTGTTTATATTTAATGTTGAATTTTTAAATCACTTATATGCCATGTTAGAGTAGTTATGCAATGTGATTCTCATTGTTCTTTATTTGAATTATTATGTGTACTTTGATAAACATCTTGTAAAATATTATGAGATCAAACCAGTCCAGCCTAAAGGAAATCTGTCTTGAATGTTCATTGGGAGGACTGATGCTGAAGCTGAAACTCCAATATTTTGGCCACCTTATGTGAAGAGCTGACTCATTTGAAAAAGCTGAGATCCTGGGAAAAAAGCATCAGAAGAAGCCCTGATGCTGGGAAAGATTGAAGGAGGGAGGAGAAGGGGACGGCAGAGGATGAAATGGTTGGATAGCATCACTGACTCAATGGACATGAGTTTGAGTAAACTCCGGGAGTTGCTGATGGACAAGGAGGCCTGGAGTGCTGCAGTGCATGGGGTAGCAAAGAGATGGAAGCAACTGAGTAACTGAACTGAACTGAAAATATTATGTGTTTCATCATTTTTGGTTTATTCATCTATTGATAGATGAGCAAAAGTAAGATAAACTACTGATGTTTAATTACTGACATAAGTATGACATAGTTTGCTTCTATATGTTTCTTAAGTGATATTATCAACATTTTGAATTTTCTCCATTTCTTTCCACACTTTTTTTCCCATGTATGCTAAAACAGAGTTTCAGAAACCCTCAGAAATGGAGAAATCTTTAAGAAAGTTAAGAAACTGATGGATGGAAGGAAGCATGGAAGTGATTGAATCTAATTTCTTGCTGTAAATGTTTCATGAACAGGACACATAACATTTTGATATTCTAAGTTTAATGAGGTACTTTTAAGAAGTGATTCATTGGTCTCCCATCATCTCTCAATTACACTGTCCCCATAATATTTAACACAAATCTGATTTATGATTCAAGATGAGTTAAAAAATACTTGATAAAATAAATGGAATTGAATTAATAAGGAGAAATCTGAATATATGTACATGTTCAGATTTACAACTGCATTTAGTCAATGTTTTATCCACATCAAGGATACACCACCTTTCCTTCCCGACAAGTTGTTCAAAATGTATGTTTTGGTGTCACTAGACGATAACCATGTTGGCACATAAATACAATATTATCCTCTGTTTTGGAGTAAAGATTTGTATCATGTTTCCATCTTAACTGTATGTGATGTTTTTTCACTATTTCTTCTGAAATTACACATGCCTTAAAGTTCAAAAAAATAAACATGAACTTTTGAATAATATGCAAATATCTTCTTCAGAATTTCAGGGTTTCAAGAACTTTGGTCCATAAATTCTTCTGCAAATCTTTCCAAACCAATATACTGAAAATATATGACATAAGTATCATCATATTAACAAAATTAATGTTATAAGAATGAGATACTTTGTTTAGTGTAATCATTAAATGTTATAATGAAAGATTCATAATGTCAGTTATCATATGGTTTCATAATGTCAGTTACCATATGGTTTCATTACTCGAACATGAAATTTTCTAACTTTCTTTCTATATACAGATATTAATACTTGGTGGTCAAGCACACAACAGAATGGTTGTTATTTAATCCATAAAAATTATATTATAAACAGTTAAACATTATGCTGTGTACAAGGACTATCCCAGGATCCAAGAGAAGTTTAAAACATTTACCTAAGCATTTCGGTGGTTCTGACCACTCTCCATTCTGACATACTATGTTTCTGTTTCCCTGAAGTTCATAGTAGTCCTGACACTGGTACTCAACAAACATTCCTGGAGGATATACCAAATGCAGGAGTGAGGTAATGTCTCCATTGTCTATTGGTGGAGGAGGCCCACATTTTCCTTGAGAGTCTAAAAAAAAATCATGTTTGCTTTATTCAAAGACAACCCCTACAGCTTTAAATAAATAAAATAAAAATGCAGCCAAATATGTCATATTAAAACTTATGATTTCTGATGACAGAAATGATTTGTAGAAGGAATTTTAATCACCTAATCAGAAGTACACATTTTAAGACCTTATTTTACCACCATGGAAGCACATATAGTACTTTAACAAATATGTCTGCTTGGCAGTGTCCTGATGTTCAACACGTTTTCTTTCAGAGTATTGCTGGGAAGATGGGTAGTTAAGATAAAAAAATGTTACCCTTTTTTACAACATGTTGGAGTGTCTGTGAAAAGAAATTTTTTGGCTTCCATTTCTGGACAAGAGGAGGTGAAATTATTTTTGCTTATAGCATCTGCTAAGTATTCCTTCTCCCAAATAAAGGTCCTGAACATATTATAAAAAACAAACACAGGTGACTGTGAAACAAGTAGTACGTCAATCTGCTTAGGGACATTTGGATTCAAAGAGTTACACTCAAGAGAGTCTTTCGGGTTTTCATTTTGCCTTCTATGTATCTTGAATGGGCCACTGAGATAGCAACCCAGAAATAATACAAGTTGAGAAAGAAAGAAAATCTCAGGAAGCAGTTGATCTCTTTAAGAAAAGGCCCAGAAAAGAGTAGCTAAGACAGTTTTCACAATACTGACTTAGTCTAGAAATATTACACAAAGTGTGCACACTAAGTCCTTGTGTGCACCAGGACCCAGAGACCCCACAGAGACTAAGCCAGAATTGTGTCTGAGTGTCTCCTGCAGAAGTACGGGTGAGCAGTGCACTGCTACAGGGGCAGGGGCTCTGGGTGCAGTTGACCTGGGTATTGCATAAGCCCCCTTGGAGGAGGCTAAAATTAACCCCACCACAGAGCTGCCAGAACTTACATAGGACTGCAGAAACAGACTTTTAGAGGGCACAAACAAAACCTTGTGCACAACCGACCCAAGAGATAGAAGCAGTGACCCCACAAGAGACTGACCCAGACTTGCTTATCAGTGTCCAGGAGTCTTCAACAGAGGCATGGGCTAGTGGTGGCCTGCTGCAGGTTTGGCGGCATTGAGTGCAACAGAGCATGCATAAGACCTTTTGAAGGAGGTCACCAGTATCTTTCTTATCTCCACCATAGTTTGGCCACAGTTCAAAAAACAGGGAGGGAACATTGCCGGACCATCCATCAACACAAAATTTGTCAAAAGATTTACTGAGCGTGGCCTCTTCCATCAGACCAAGACCCAGTTTCCCCCTGAGTCAGTCTCTCTCATCAGGAAGCTTCCATAAGCCTCTTATCTTCATCCATCAGAGGGCAGAGAGAATGAAAACCACAATCACAGAAAACTAACCAATCTGATTGCATGGACAACAACTTTGTATAACTCCATATAACTCCAAGAAACTCTGAGCCACTCAAGATGGATGGGTCATGGTGGAGAGTTATGACAAAATGCAGTCCACTGGAGAAGAGAATGGAAAACCACTTCAGTATTCTTGCCTTGAGAACCCCATGAACAGTATGAAAAGGCAAAAAGATAGGACACTGAAAGATGAACTCCTCAGGTGGGGAGGTGCCCAATATGTAGGAGATCAGTGGAGAAATAATTCCAGAAAGAATGAAGAGAAGGAGAAAAAGCAAAAACAATACCCAATTGTGGGTGTGACTGGTGGTGGAAGTAAAGTCTGATGCTGTAAAGAGCACTATTGCATAGGGACCTGGAATGTTAGGTCCATGAATCAAGGTAAATCAGAAGTGGTCAAACAGGAGATGGCAAGAATGAACATTAGCATTTTAAAAATCAGCAAACTAAAATGGACTTGAATGGGTGAATTTGACTCAGATGACCAGTATATCTACTACTGTGAGCAAGAATCCCTAAGAAGAAATGGAGTAGCCATGATAGTCAACAAAACAGTCTGAAATGCAATGCTTGGATGTAATCTCAAAAATGACAGAATGATCTCTCTTCATTTCCAAGGCAAACCATTCAGTATCAGAATAATCTAGGACTATGCCCTGAACGGTAACGCTCAAGAAGCTGAAGTGGAGCAGCTCTATGAAGACCTACAAGAACTTCTAGAACTGACACCCAAAAGGGTGTCCCTTTCATTATAGGGGACTGGAATGCAAAAGTGGGAAGTCAAGAGATACATGGAGTAACAGGTAAATTTGGGGTTGGAGTACAAAATGAAGCAGGGCAAAATGTAATAGAGCTTTGCCAAGAGAACACACTGGTCATAGCAAACACCCTCTTCCAACAACACAAGTGAAAACTCTACACATGGATATCACCAAATGTTCAATACCAAAATCAGATTGATTATATTCTTTTCAGCCAAAGACGGAGAAGCTCTATACAGTCAGCAAAACATGACTGGCAGCTGACTGTGGCTCAGATCATGAACTCCTTATTGCCAAATTAATACTTATATTGAAGAAAGATGTGAAAAACCACTAGACCATTCAGGGATGACCTAAATCAAATCCCTTATGATTATAGAGTGGAAGTGACAAATAGATTCAAGAGTTTAGATCTGATAAGGCAGAAGTTCCTGACTTTGTATAGGAGGCAGGGATCAAAACCATCCCCAATAAAAATAAATTTTAAAAGACAAAATTGTTGCCTCAGTAGCCCTTACAAATAGTTGAGAAAAGAAAAGACTCTAAAGGTAAAAGAGAACAGGAAAGATAAAACCATTTGAATGCATAGTTCCAAAGAACGGCAAGGAGAGATAAGAAAGCCTTCCTCAGTGTTCAGTGCAAAGAAACAGAGGAAAACAATAGATTGGGAAAGGCTAGAGATCTCTTCAAGAAAATTAGAGATACCTAGGACTTTTCATGCAACAATGGGCACTATAAAGGACAAAAATGGTATGGAACCACCAGAAGTGGGAGATATTAAAATGAGGTGGCAAGAATACACAGAAGAACTATACAAAAAAGATCTTCATGACCCAGATAACCACACTGGTGTGATCACTCACCTAGAGACCGACATCCTAGAATACAGAGTCAAGGAGGCCTTAGGAAGCATCACTGAGAACAAAGCTAGTGGAGGTAATGGAATTCCATTTGAGCTATTTCAATTCCTAAAAGATGATGCTCTTTAAGTACTGCACTCAATGTGCCAGCCAATTTGGAAAAGTCAGCAGTGACCACAGGTCTGGAAAATGTTAGTTTTCATTCCAATCCCAGAATGTTCAAACTACCATACAATTACATTCATCTCACACATCAGCAAAGTAATGCTCAAGCTTCTCCAAGCTAGGCTTCAACAGCACGTGACCAACGAAATTCCTGATGTTCAAGCTGGATTCAGAAAAGGCAGAGGAACCAGAGATCAAATTGCCGACATTCATTGGATCATCGAAAATGCAAGACAGTTCCACAAAAGAATCTACTTCTGCTTTAATGACTACGTCAAAGCCTTTGACTCTGGATCACAACGTACTGTGGAAATTAAACAGTTGGTAACACCTTACCTGCCTCCTGAGAAATCTGTATGCAGGTCAAGAAGCCACAGTTAGAATCAGACATGGAAGAACAAACTGGTTCCAAATCAGGAAAGGAGCATATCAAGGATGTATACTGCCAGCCTGCTTGCTTAACTTATATGCAGAGTACCTCATGCGAAATTCCAAGCTGGATGAGGGACAAGCTGGAATCAAGACTGTCAGGAGAAATATCAACAAACTCAGATATACAGATGACACCACTCTTATGGCAGAAAATGAAGAAGAACTAAAGAGTCTCCTTATAAAAGTGAAAGAGAACCCCCCAGCCCCAAGCATGCTGCATCCTGCGTCAGACATAGACTGGCGATTCAATTCACATGATAGTATACATGTTAGAATGTCATTCTCCCAAATCATCCCACCCTCTCCCTCTCCCTCTGAGTCCAAAAGTCCGTTATACACATCTGTGTCTCTTTCCCTGTCTTGCATACAGGGTCGTCATTGACATCTTCCTAAATTCAATATATATGTGTTAGTATACTGTATTGGTGTTTTTCTTTCTGGCTTAGAATGCATGTAAGAATTAAAGATTTTAAAATTTAAAAAAAAAATAAAAATAAAAATAAAAAATGGAAAAAAAAAAAGTGAAAGAGAAGAGTGAAAAAGTTGGCTTAAAAATCAACATTTAGAGAACTAAGGTCATGGCGTCCAGTCTCATCACTTCATAGCAAATAGATGGTAAACAATAGAAACAGTGAGAGACTTTATTTTGGGGAGCTCCAAAATCACTGCAGATGGTGACTGCAGCCATGAAACTAGAAGACATTTGCTCCTTAGGAAAAAGTTATGACCTACCTAGAGAGCATATTGAAGAGCAGAGACATTACTTTGCCAACAAAATTCCATCTAGTGAAAGCTATGGTTTTTCCAGTCATAATGTACGGATGTGAGAGCTGGACTATAAAGAAAGCTGAGCATCGAAAAATTGATGCTTTTGAACTGTAGTGTTGGAGAAGACTCTTGAGAGTCCCTTGGAATGTAAGGAGATCAAACCAGTCAATCCTAAAGGGAATCAGTCCTGAATATTCATTGAAAGGACTGATGCTGAAGCTGAAACTACAGTACTTTGGCCACCTGATGCAAAGGACTGACTCTTTGGAAAAGACCCTGATGCTGGGAAAGATTGAAAGCAGAAGGATAACGGGATGACAGAAGGTGAGATGGTAGGATGGCATCACTGACTTGATGGACATGAGTTTAGTTAAGCTCTGGGAGTTGGTGATGAACAAGGAAGCCTGGTGTGCTGCAGTCCATGGGGTTGCAAAGAGTCAGATACAACTGAGCAAATGAACTGAACTGAACTGAACTGATTTAGTCTAGAAACACACAATGGCAGAAACCTAAGGCCAATTCTTTCCATGCCTTGATCTACAGGGTTCAAGTAAGCAGCCCACATTTCCACCCACATAATAAAAGAATAAGAATACTCTGCCCTTTCTCCTCGTGTCTGAGGAGGCCAGGTGGGAACCTTGGACTTGTACCCTACATGGCAGTAATGGAGGCCTGATTAATGAAGGAGTCCAATAACATCCTTAGTCTCAAGATATAAAAGTGAATATCATTTATTAGACCAAAGACCAGGTAAACATCAAAAGAGAAAAAAATCAATCAACAGAAGACAACACTGAGATGACATGGATATTGAAATCATTGGATAATGGTTTTTAAAAATCCAGTCCAATTGATAGAACTAGAAAGTTGATTATTAGAAAACCATGTGGTTCAGCAATATATTGCAGATGGCAGAAGGATCAATAAGTTGAATATTAACTAACTTTGAAAATAGACTGAAAAGAAAATGGACTTAGCTTCAAGGACCTGTGGGAAGATAACAAAGAACTGTTGAACATGAAGTTGAAAATAAAGAGTAAGAGATTAGAAAAAAAAATAATGGCTGAGTTAATTTTCTGATGGCCTAAATGGAAAGGAAAGCCAAAAGAATGGGGATATGTGTATATGTGTAGCTGATTCACTTTGATGTGCAGTGAAACTGACACTATATTGTATAGGAAATACACTCCAAAATTATTATTTTTTAAATAATGGCTGAAAATTTCTCAAATAGGGCATATGACTTAGTGACTAACCAAACACAACTACATATTAAAACTGCTCAGTGAATTCCAAATGGGATGGAGCCAAAGAACTTAATGTCAAGATACATCATAATCAGTTCCTGTTGTGTTGTTCAGTTACTCATTTGTTCCTGACTCTTTGCAACCGCATGGATTGTAGAAAGCCTGGCTTCCCGGTCCTTCATTAACCCCCTGGAGTTTGCTCAAAGTCATGTCCATTCTGTCGATTATGCCATCCAACCATCTCATCCTCTGATGTCCCTATTCCTGCCCTTAAACTTTGCCAACATCAGGGTCTATTCCAATGAGTCAGCTCTTCTCATCAGGTGGCCAAAATACTGGAGTTTCAATTTCAGCATCAGTCTTTCCAATGAATATTCAGGACTGATTTCCTTTAGGATTGACTGGCTTGATCTCTTTGCAGGATAAGGGACTCCCAAGAGTCTTCTCCAGCACCACAGTTCAAAGAAGTGAATTCTTTGGTACTCAGCCTTCTTTGTGGTCAAACACTCACATCCATACATGACTGCTTGAAAAACCATATCGTTGACAATAAGAACATTTGTTAGTAAAGGGATGTCTCTCTTTCTTAACATGCTGTCGAGGTTTTCATAGCTTTTCTTCCAAGGAGCAAGTGTCTTTTAATTTCATGGCTGCAATCACCATCTACAGTGATTGTGAAGCTGAAAAGAATGAAGTCTGTCACTGTTTCTAAGTACTTTCTTTCTTGGGAATTGGCGAGGATTGACCTTTTCCACTCCTGTGACCACTTCTGGGTTTCCAAAATTTGCTGATGTAATGAGTGTAGCACTTTAGTATTATCATCTTGTAGGATTTGAAATAGCTCTGCTGGAACTCAGCTAGTAACCTACCTTTAAATATCATACATAGTTACAGGTGCCCACATCTATGTCAGACTTTGTGATCAGGCCCCAGCTGCTTATTCCATATCTCAAAGTGGAATTTCTTGGGCTGTTAAATGTAATTATGGTATATTTTACACACTTATTCTTCAGAAAACAACTGACTGTCTTAGTGTTTAAGACAGGAAATGTCCCGTGATTCCAACTGCTCAAATCTAGTTAACACTGTCATACAATAAACATGTTAGATTACATATTAAGACCACAAAAGAACTGGATTTTCAGCGCCATTTTTTTTCTTGCATCTAAAAATTGTTCCAGAAAAGCTACTTCATCCTAATTTAGTATCAATATATTTTGTTCTTAATATATTCTCTAAATTGGGTGGACAGGGTGAGTAAGATACTCTACCTTTGCACCGAGGTGTTTTTGTCCAAGTTCCATTTAAACACACGACATCTATCTCCCCAAAGAGGTCATAATTTGCAATGCATTCATAACGTGCTCTCTCACCACTTTGATACCTAGACTTCTGATTTTGTATAATAGCATTTTCCACTTGAGGTGGATTCACACAGGAAACATCTGAATAGAAAGGGAAAAAAGTATCTCTAATATAATGATTGTCATGAACAGCAAGGAGGAAATAGAATGTCAAATATATTCCATGGTTGTTTTGATTCAACAGTTAATCTGTCATGAAAGACTACTAATTGTCATCAGTTTATATGTAAAGTTAAGTCAAAGGAAATAAAACAATATTTTTCAGCATGAATTAGACTTCTGTATCTTAAATCTCTCCCCTATACTTCACTATAAAAGTGATACACAATTTTTAGGGCACTGAAAAAAAAGTTTTCCTGGAAATCTCTTTTTGAGGTTAGTAAAATAAAAATTACAAAGTACATAAATTCAAAATGAACTTATAAATCATAAGGAAAACATAATAAAATATCACTTGACATCAAGATTTGGTTTACATTCCTCCTGTTTATGAGGTATAACTTTAGGGCCTTTCAGAAAATAAACACAGGAGGTTCTTCTTTAAACACTTGATCAAGAATTAACACACTTTGAAGAATACTATAGTTGCAGGGAGAAGATGATTAATTAAAGATTTAAACAGAAGATCTGGAAAAATAATAGAAAAATAAAGTGTAAATTAAAAAAAAAAAACTATAATGATATTTTGGGGCAAATGCTAAGGACACCACCATCAATCATGTGCATTCCTCATTGTGATTCAGGGAATTAAGAGGCTGTAACTGCAAGAGGCTGTAGCCATGGGTCATAAACTGAAATATACACAGAATTCCTTGGGAATCATCAAAACATTGTCCGAGTTGCAGCCCCAGAGGTTTAGATTCAACAAGTCTGAGTGAGCCTGTGAATCTGCTTGAATATCTAACAGTTTACAGAATGTGCTGAGAATGCTCTGCCAGGACTGTGCTTTGAGAACTATTGGGCTACAACACCAAACACTGGGAACACAAGTCCATCCCTTGTTATGTTCAGGCACAAACTGGTTTTGACCTGGCCTAAAAGTAATCTATGTCCATTTAATGATAGTGGAGGCAATTTTCTACATTATATTACTTCAGATACTTATATAAAATTTAAAATTTTACCAAAGTACCTCTACATGCTGGCTTTCCTATTCATTTGCTCTTAATACACTGTATAATATTAGATCCATCCAACTGATAATATGATATACACTTAAAAGCCACTTGTTCTTCTGACTTATAGAAATCCTTCTCCTGATCTATAAGTACAGCACCATCAAAGGTGGGCAAGTTAACACAATTTGGGCCTGAAATAATATGCATTTGTTTAGTACATCTTTAAAGATTCATAGCCACCACTGATTATATTCCAGAAAATAAATAGTTATATATCAAACCAATGAATATTTACAGTATTTCTCCTATACCAAGAGACAAGTGTCAGAAATCTTTATTTAGTCACATTGACTGTCTCTGTATAATCAAAAATACAACGTGGGAATGGTGACATTCTAAGAGGTAGAGCTGCTTACTTCTCAAATTTAAATTTTCTTCACCCATGACAACCCATCTAAATAATGAATGTTTCTATTTTTGCCCTTATCAAAATATGTTACCTTGAGTTATGTTAAATATCTTAGAAAATTGCATATTACAAAGAAATGATTGATAAATTAACAGCAAATTGGGTCGTGATAAGAGCAGAGTTCAGCCATAGTACAGGAACAGAGACCTGAAATCTGTGATGTATATCAGAGGATGTTCAAACTGCACCTTAAATGATGTGAAACTGAGATAATTTAGTTAGTGTTATCAAATTGCGAACCTCCATTGGATCACAGAAAAAGCAAGAGAATTCCAGATAAACATCTACTTCTGCTTCATTGACTATGCTAACACCCTTGATTGTGTGGATCACAACAAACTGTGGAAAATTCTTGAAGAAATGGGAATACCAGACCACCTTACCTTCCTCCTGAGAAAACTCTATGCGAGTGAAGAAGTATCAGTTAGATCTGTACACGGACAATTGACTGGCTCAAAATTGGAAAAAGAGTACTTTAAGAGCGTATATTGTCATCCTGCTTATTTAACTTATATGCAGAATACATCATGCAAAATGCCTGGCTGGATAAAGCTCAAGCTGGCATCAAGATTGCCAGGAGAAATACAAATAACCTCAGCTATGCCTCAGATGACACCACCTTAAGGGCAGAAAGTAAAGAGGAACTAAAGGGGCTATTGGTGAAAGTGAAAGAAGAGACTGAAAATGCTAACTTAGAACTCAGCATTCAAAAAATGGAGGTCATGGCATCTGGTCCCATCACTGCATGGCCAATAGATGGGGAAAAAATGAAAACAGTGACAGACTTCATTTTCTTGGGCTCTAAAATCACTGCAGTTTTTGACTGCAGTCATGAAATTAAAAGACGCTTGCTCCTTGGAAGAAAAGCTATGACAAACCTCGAGAGCATATTAAAAAGCAGAGCCATCGCTTTGCCAACAAAAGTCCATCTAGTCAAAGCTATGGCTTTTCCAGTAGTCATGTACAAATTTGAGAGTTGGACAATAATGAAGCCTGAGTGCCAAAGAATTGATACTTTTGAACTGTGGTGCTGGAGAAGAGTCTTGAGAGTCCCTTGCACTGCAAGATCAAAGCAGTCAATCCTAAAAGATATCGACCTTGAATATTCATTGGAAGGACTGATGCTGAAGCTGAAGCTCCAATACTTGGGTCACCTGATAAGGGAAGTCACCTGATACAAAGAGCCAACTCATTGGAAAAGACCCTAATGCTGGGAAAGATTGAGGTTAGGAGGAGAAGGGGACTGCAAAGGATGAGATGGTTGAATGGCATCACCAGCTCAATGGACATGAGTTTAAGCAAACTCCCGGAGACAGTGAAGGACAGGGAGGCCTGGCTTGCTACAGTCCATGGGGTCGCAAAGAGTCAGAAATGACTGAATACTTAACTGCAACAACAAATCAAACTTTCCCTGGTAGTTCAGATGGTAAAGAGTCTGCCTACAATGCAGGAGAACTGGGTTCGATCCTTGGGTCTGGAAGATCCCCTGGAGATGGAAATGGCAACCCACTCCATTATTCATGCCTGGAGAATTCCATGGACCAAGGAACTTGGTAGGCTACAGTCCATGGGGTCACAAAGAGTCGGACACGACTGAGAGACTTCACTTTATTATTTCTAGGTTTATTAATTTTCTACCAGAGTTTAGAACTTTCCATAGATATCTTGTTAAATTCTAGAATTACTGTTTAGTTTCATATTTGTGCCATTTAAGCTTTGAATTAAAAGATATTTGTCAGCTTAAGAATAAAAGGGAAAACACTATGCTTATGCAATCTTGTGGATGAGACCATTCCCCTCCTAAACATCTTATAGATGCAGGTCCATCAGTTCCAAACCCTTCATCACATTTGTAAGTAACTTCTTCTCCATATTGGTAACTGTTTCTCTTGTGAGATACAACACCATTCAGAATATAAGGTGGAAGTCCACAAGGAAGTCCTGGGAAGAAATGAAAAAAATTGATTTCAAGTTTTGCTAACTTTGAAATTTAACTTGATGTACTGGTCAACATATTTGGTAATTTTACTTGAAAACAATAAATCATTATATAGGAACCTCCATGACATGGGAGGAACGTGCACAAATTTTTCCTAAAATCACCATTCTGATGTGTGTCCACTTGAGCAAGAACTTGAAACAAATTAATATATGAAAGAAACCATCAGTGCTTCTCTAACCAGTCATGAGTAATAAAAGAAAAACACATTGAGACTCCAAACATCATCTCAGGAAAAGTACTATATATTGTAAGAAATTAAAAGGGACATTTTAGGGAAGACATAGGACATATTTTTGTAACTTAAATAGATAGGAATATAAATATGTTTACTAATATGAATAGTTAGGTTTAATTTCAGTGCACATCCAGTGTTAATACAAAATAATTGCCAGATTTAAAAGTGATTCTATATAGAAGAAATGAATTTTTTAATTAGAAAAATGATTAATTTTATATGTCAAATTTTAACATATGAATATATACATTTTATTTTCATACATAAATGGCCTATAAATAGATGTTACTTGATGTATTTAGAAATCTAAAGGATCAAGTCTCATGACTTTGATGACAATTGATTAGTTTAATGAATGGTAATGAAAATAGATTTTGGTTTGCCTAGTGTCCTCACCTACACACTGAGGTGGAGAGCTCCACTTTCCCATGTGGCATATTATCACATTATTTTTAGATATCTCGAAGCCTTCTTCACAAGTATAACTTAACTTCGTGCCATGTGCATACAGCCTTCTTCATATATTTCTCTCCTTTCTTCTGCAGAGCTAGATGAGTTAATGGTTCCATGGTCTATTTGAGGTGGTTGAGAACATCCAATTTTTTCTATATGAAGTACAGAGGTCAAAGAGTAAAGTACAAATATAATCTTTAAATTAAAAATATTAATACAATCAAATATTACTTTGGATTTTAAAATAAGAATTAAAAAGAATACCTGGAAGAAGTTAAAGGATTTTAAAACTGACAGATATTTGAAACTTGCAAGCTATTTGTCTCCGTAAACACTATGCTACTACTACTTGTTCAATATGTCCCTTCATCCTTTTTTAGTTTTATTATTATTATTATTTTCTATTTTACTTTAAAATACTGTATTGGTTTTGCCATACATTGACATGAATCCACCACGGGTGTACATGAGTTCCCAATCCTGAACCCCACTCCCACCTCTCTCCCCCTATCATCTCTCTGAGTCATCCCAGTGCACCAGTCCCAAGCATCCTGTATCCTGTATCGAACCTAGACTGGCAATTCGTTTCTTACATGAGAGTATAGATGTTTCAATGCCATTCTCCCAAACCATTCCACCTTCTCCCTCTCCCACAGAGTCCAAAAGTCTGTTCTATACATCTGTGTCTCTTTTGCTGTCTCACATACAGGGTTATCGTTACCATCTTTCTAAATTCCATATATATGTGTTAGTATACTGTATTGGTGTTTTTCTTTCTGGCTTACTTCACTCTGTCTAATTGGCTCCAGTTTCATCCACCTCATTAGAATGGATTCAAATGTATTCTTTTTAATGGCTGAGTAATACTCCATTGTGCATATGTACCACAGCTTTCTTATCCATTCGTCTGCTGGTGGACATCTAGGTTGCTTCCATGTCCTGGCTATTATAAACAGTGCTGCGATGAACATTGGGGTACACGTGTCTCTTTCAATTCTGGTTTCCTCGGTGTGTATGCCCAGCAGTGGGATTGCTGGGTCATAAGGCAGTTCTATTTCCAGTTTTTTAAGGAATCTCCACACTGTTCTCCACAGTGGCTGTACTAGTTTGCATTCCCACCAACAGTGTAAGAGGGTTCCCTTTTCTCCACACCTTCTCCAGCATTTATTGCTTGTAGACTTTTGGATCACAGCCATTCTGACTCATGTGAAATAGTATCTCATTGCAGTCTTGATTTGCATTTCTCTAATAATGAGTGATGTTGAGCATCTTTTCATGTGTTTGTTAGCCATCTGTATGTCTTCTTTGGAGAAATATCTATATAGTTCTTTGGCCCATTTTCTGATCGGGTCATTTATTTTTCTGGAATTGAGCTGCAGGTGTTGCTTGTATATTTTTTGAGATTAGTTCTTTGTCAGTTGCTTCATTTTCTATTATTTTCTCCCATTCAGAAGGCTGTCTTTTCACCTTGCTTATAGTTTCCTTTGTTGTGAAGAAGCTTTTAAGTTTAATTAGGTCCCATTTGTTTATTTTTGCTTTTATTTCCAGTATTCTAGGAGGTGGATCATAGATTATCCTGCTATGATTTATGTCGGAGAGTGTTTTGCCTATGTTCTCCTCTAGGAGTTTTACAGTTTCTGGTCTTACATTTAGATCTTTAATCCATTTTGAGTTTATTTTTGTGTATGGTGTTAGAAAGTGTTCTAGTTTCATTCTTTTACATGTGGTTGACCAGTTTTCCTAACACCACTTGTTAAAGAGATTATCTTTTCTTCATTGTATATTCTTGCCTCCTTTATCAAAGATAAGGTGTCCATAGTTATGTGGATTTATCTCTGGGCTTTCTATTTTGTTCCAATGATCTATATTTCTGTCTTTGTGCCAGTACCATACTGCCTTGATGACTGTGGCTTTGTAGTAGAGCCTGAATTTCTTATCGAAATGTTGGATGTTTAACAGTATGTTAGCTTCAAATGGGCTACAAAATGATTTTAATTTTACCTACATTATAAAATGACTACCAGTGTGTCTAGTAGCAATCTGTCCAGATCGAATTTATTACAATATTATTGACCATATTCTGTATGCTGTATATTACATCCCCCTGGCTTCTTCATTACATAACTGGGGTTTGTACTTCTATATCCCCTGTATCTACCTTGCCAACCCCCTCCTCTTTTCTTGCAACAACTCATTAATTTTTTATATCCATATGAGCCTGTTTTCCTTTGATTTTATTTTTAGATTCCATAAGTAAATGGAATCATGTGGCATTTGTCTTTTTCTATCTTACCTACTTCACTTAAAGTAATAATCCTAGACACATTCATGTTGTTGAAAATGGAAATGTTTCATATTTTATGTCTTGGTTATAGTTCATATTGTGTGTATATATAAAAAATATGTTCTTTATCTACCTATCAGTGGACTTTCTAGGTTGCTTCCAAATCCTGGTTATTGTATGCAATGTTGCAATGAGCATTGGAGTACATATATCTTTTTAGATTAGTGTTTTTGGTTCCTTTGAATAAATACCCAGTAGTGGAATTTCTGAATCATATGGCAGTTCTATTTTTAATTTTTAAAGGAAACTCTATCCTCTTTTCCATAGCAACTCTGCCAGTTTACAATCCCACCAACAGTGCACAAATATTCCCTTTCTCCACATCTTTGAAAACACTTGATATTGTCCTTTTCATGATAGCCATTGTGACAGGTGTGAAAGGACATCACACTATGGTTGTAATATGGTTTTCCTGGATACAGTAGTCTTGCCTGCAAGCTTTTTTCCTTTCATCACTTTGTATATGTTGTGCCAGTCCTGTGTGACCAAAAAAAGATTCTTCAGAAGCTGTTGATACTTGTAAGGGCCTCCTTGTAGGTAACTACTGCTTTTTCTCTTGAAGGAGAAGAGGGTGACAGAGGATGGGATGGTTGGATGGCATCACCAATTCAATGGACACGAACTTTGGCAAACTCTGGGAGATGGTGAGAGACAAGGAAGCCTGGCCTTTTGCAGTCCATGGGGTCACAAAGTGTTGGACATGACTTGGCAACAGAACAACTTTTTAAAGATAAAATAATTTTAATTGGAGGCTAACTAGTTTACAATATTTGGGGTTTTTTTGCCATACATTGACATGCGTGTACCCCCATCCTGAAACCCCCCTCCCACGTCCGTCCCTATCCTACCCCTCTGGGTTGTTCCAGTGCACCAGCTTTGAGTGCCCTGTTTCATGAATCGAACTTAGACTGGTAATCTATTTCATATATGGTAATATACATGTTTCAATGCTATTCTCTCAAATCATCCCTGCCTCACCTTCTCCCACAGAGTCCAAAAGTCTGTTCTTTATATCTGTATCTCTTTTGCTGTCTGGCATATAGGGTCGTGGTGATCATCTTTCTAAATTCCATATATATTCATTAATATACTGTATTGGTATTTTTCTCTCTGACTTACATCACTGTATAATAGGCTCCAGTTTCATCCACTTCATTAGAACTGATTCAAATGTGTTCTTTTTAATACCTGTCCAATATTCCTTTGTTTATATGTACCACAGCTTTCTTATCCATTTTTTTCTGCCAATGAGCGTCTAGGTTGCTTTCATGTCCTAGCTATTATAAACAGTGCTACAGTGAACATTGTGGTATGCGTGTCTCTTTAAATTCTGGTTTCCTTAGTGTGTATGCCTAGCAGTGGGATTGCTGGGTTGTATGGCAGATCTATTTTCAGTTTTTTAAGAAATCTCCACACTGTTCTCCATAGTGGCTGTACTAGTTTGCATTTCTACCAACAGTGTAAGAGGGTTCACTTTTCTCCACACCCTCTTCAGCATTTATTGTTTGTAGACATTTGATAGCAGTCATTTTGACCAGCATGAGATGGTACCTCATTGTGGTTTTGATTTGCATTTCTCTGATAATGAGTGATGTTGAGCATTTTTTCATGTGCTTATTAGCCATCTGAATCACTTCTTTGGAGAAATGTCTGTATATTTTTTGGCCTGTTTTTGGATTGGGTCATTTATTTTTCTGGTATTGAGCTGCATGAGTTGTTTGCATATTTTTGAGACTAGTTCTTTGTCAGTTGCTTCATTTGCTGTTATTTACTCATACTCTAAAGTCTGTCTTTTCACCTTTATTACAGTTTCCTTCGATGTGCAAAAGTTTTTAAGTTTAATTAGGTCCCATTTGTTTATTTTTGCTTTTATTTCCATTACTCTTGAAGGTGGGTCATAGAGAATCTGCTGTGATTTATGTCAGAGAGTGTTTTGTGTAAGTTTTCCTGTAGGAGTTTTATAGTTTCTATTCTTACATTTAGATCTTTAATCCATTTTGAGTTTATTTTTGTGTATGGTTAGAAAGTGTTCTGGTTTCATTCTTTTACAAATGGTTGATCAGTTTTCCCAGCACCACTTGTTAAAGAGATTGTCTTTTCTCCATTGCATATTTTTGTCTCCTTTGTCAAAGATAAGGTGTCCATGGGTGTGTGGATTTATCTCTGGGCTTTCTATTTTGTTCCATTTATCTATATTTCTGGCTTGTGCCAGTACTGTATTGTCTTGATGACTGTAGCTTTGTAGTATAGTCTGAAGTCAGTCATGCTGATTCATCCAGTTCCATTCTTCTTTCTTAAGATTGCTTTGGTTATTCGAGATTCTTTTGTATTTCCATCCAAGTTGTTAAATTACTTGTTCTAGTTCTGTGAAAATTGCCTTTGGAGCTTGATAGGGATTACATTGAATCTATAGATTGCTTTGGGTAGTATACTCATTTTCATTATGCTGATTTTTCCGATCCATGAACAGGGGTGTATTTCTCCATCAATTTGTGTCATCTTGGATATCTTTCATCAGTGTTTTATAGCTTTTTTATAAGTGTTTTGTTTGTTTAGGTAGACTTACTCCTGAGTATTTTATTCTTTTCATCACAATGGTGAATGGTATAGGAATGCAAGGGATATCTGTGTATCAATTTTATATCCTGCAACTTTACTATATTCATTTCTTAGCCCCAGTAATTTTCTGGTGGTGTCTTTAGGGTTTACTGTGTAGAGAATCATGTCATCTGCAAACAGTGAGAGCTTTACTTCTTCTTTTCCAATCTGGGTTCCTTTTACTTCCGTTTCTTCTGTGATTGCTCTCACTAAAACTTTCAAAACTATGTTGAATAGTAGTGATGAGAGTGGGAACCATTGTCTTGTTCCTGATCTTAGGCGGAATGCTTTCAATTTTTTGCCATTGAAGAAAATGTTTGCTGTGAGTTTATCATATATGGCTATTATTATGCTAAGCTATGTTCCTTCTATGCCTGCTTTCTGGAGAGGTTTTTTTTTTATCATAAATGGATTATGAATTTTTTAAAAAGGCTTTCTTTGCATATATTGAGATAATCATATGGTTTTTATATTTTAATGTTAATGTGGTGTATCACATTGATTGATTTACAAATATTGAAGAAACCTTGCATCCTTGGAATAAAACCCACTTGGTCATGATATATGATTTTTCTAATATGTTGCTGGATTCTGTTTGCTAGAATTTTGTTGAAGAATTTAGTGTCTATGTTCATCAGTGATACTGGCCTGTAGTTTTCTTTATTTGTGGCATCTTTGTCTGGTTTTGGAATTAGGGTGATGGTGACCTCATAGATTGAATTTGGGAGTTTATCTTCCTCTTCAATTTTCTGAAGAATTTGAGTAGGATCAGTTCAGCTCAGTTCAGTTGCTCAGTTGTGTCCGACTCTTTGTGGCCCCATGAACTGCAGCACGCCAGACCTCCCTATCCATCACCAACTCACAGAATTCACCCAAACTCATGTCCATCGAGTCAGTGATGCCATCCAGCCATCTCATCCTCTGTCATCCCCTTTTCCTCCTGCCCCCAATCCCTCCCAGCATCAGAGTCTTTTCCAATGAGTCAACTCTTCGCACGAGGTGGCCAAAGTATTGCAGTTTCAGCTTTAGCATCAGTCTTTCCGAAGACCAGGACTGATCTCCTTTAGAATGGACTGGTTGGATCTCCCTGCAGTCCAAGGGACTCTCAAGAATCTTCTCCAACACCACAGTTCAAAAGCATCAATTCTTTGGCACTCAGCTTTCTTCACAGTCCAACTCTCACATCCATACATGACCGCTGGAAAAACAATAGTCTTGACTAGACAGACCTTTGTTGGCAAAGTAATGTCTCTGCTTTTGAATATGCTATCTAGCTTGGTCATAACTTTTCTTCCAAGGAGTAAGTGTCTTTTAATTTCATGGTTGCAATCACCATCTGCAGTGATTTTGGATGCCCCAAAAATAAAATCTGACACTGTTTCCACTGTTACCCCATCTATTTCCGAAGAAGTGATGGGACCAGATGCCATGTCCTTCGTTTTTTGAATGTTGAGTTTCAAGCCAACTTTTTCACTCTCCTCTTTCACTTTCACCAAGAGGCTTTTTAGTTCCTCTTCACTTTCTGCCATAACGGTGGTGTTACCTGCATATCTGAGGTTATTGATATTTCTCCTGGCAGTCTTGATTCCAGCTTGTGCTTCTTCCAGCCCAGTGTTTCTCATGATGTACTCTGCATATAAGTTAAATAAGCAGGGTGACAATATACAGCCTTGATGTACTCCTTTTCCTATTTGGAACCAGTCTGTTGTTCCATGTCCAGTTCTAACTGTTGCTTCCTGACCTGCATATAGGTTTCTCAACAGGCAGGTCAGGTGGTCTGGTATTTCCATCTCTTTCAGAATTTTCCACAGTTTATTGTGATCCACACAGGCTTTGGCATAGTCAATAAAGCAGAAATAGATGTTTTTCTGGAACTCTCTTGCTTTTTCCCATATTCAGCAGATGTTGGCAATTTGGTCTCTCATTCCTCTGCCTTTTCTAAAACCAGCTTGAACATCTGGAAGTTTATGCTTCATGTATTGCTGAAGTCTGGCTTGGAGAATTTTAAGCATTACTTTACTAGCATGTGAGATGAATGCAATTGTGTGGTAGTTTGAGCATTCTTTGACATTGCCTTTCTTTGGGATTGGAATGAAAATGGACCTTTTCCAGTCCTATGGCCACTGCTGAGTTTTCCAAATTTGCTGGCATACTGAGTGCATCACTTTCACAGCATCATCTTTCAGGATTTGAAATAGCTCAACTGGAATTCCATCACCTCCACTAGCTTTCTTCATAGTGATGCTTTCTAAGGCCCACCTGACTTCACATTCCAGGATGTCTGACTCTAGGTGAGTGATCACACCATCATGATTATCTTGGTCATGAAGATCTTTTTTTGTACAATTCTTCTGTGTGTTATTGCCACCTAGGTTATAGCTTTTCCCTAAATTTTGGTAGAATTCACCTGTGAAGCCATCTGGTCCTTGAATTTTGTTTGCTGAAAGTTTTTTTATTCCATTTTCTATTTCTGTGCTTGTGATGGGTCTGTTAAGACCATGTGTTTCTTTCTGCTTCAGCTTTGGAAGATTCTACTTTTCTAAGAATTCATCCATTTCTTCCAAGTTGTCGATTTTATTGGCATATAGTTGCTAATAGTAGTCCCTTATTATCCTTTTTATTTCTGTGTTGTCTGTTATGATCTCTCCATTTTCATTTCTAATTTTGTTGATTTGATTCTTCTTCTTTCTTTCTTTTTTTTTTTTTCCTTGATGAGTCTGGCTAATGGTTTCTCGCCTTTATTTATTGCCTCAAAGAGCCAGCTTTTAGTTTTGCTGATTTTTGGTATAGTCTCCTTTGTTTCTTTTTCATTTATTTCTGCCCTAATTTTTATGATTTATTTCCTTCTACTAATACTGGGGTTCTTAATTTCTTCTTTTTCTAGTTGCTTTAAGTGCCAAATTAGATTATTCATTTAACTTTTCTCTTCTTTCTTGAGGTAAGATGTAATGCTATGAACCTTCACCTTAGTACTACTTTTATTGAATCCCATAAGTTTGGGGCTGTTGTGTTTTTGTTTTCATTTGTTTCTGTGCATATTTTGATTTTCTTGTTAATTTCTTCCGTGATTTTTTGATTTTTCAGAAGCATGTTATTTAGCCTCCATATGTTGATATTTTTAATAGTTTTTGTCCTGCAGTTGACATCTAATATTAGTGCATTGTGATCAGAAAAGGTTCTTGGAATGATTTCCATTTTTTTGAATTTACTAATGCTAGATTTATGCTATATCAGGATGTGATCTGTCCTGGAGAATGTTCTGTCCTCACTTGCAAAAAAGGTGAAATTCATTGCTTGGAGGTGAAATGTCCAATAGATATTAATTAGGACTAACTGTTCCACTGTATCATTTAAAGCTTGTGTTTCCTTGATAATTTTCTGGTTAGTTGATCTAACCATAGGTGTGGGTGGGGTATTAAAGTCTCCCACTATTGTTGTGTTACTGTTAATACCCCCTTTCATACTTGTTAACATTTGCCTTCGGTATTGAGGTGCCTCTATGTTGGGTGCATATATATTTATAATTGTGTTATCTACTTCTTGGATTGATCCTTTGATCATTAGGTAGTGTTTTTCTTTGTCCCTTTTCATGGCCTTTATTTCAAAATCTATTTTACCTGATATGAGTATTGCTACTCCTGCTTTCTTTTGGTTTCCATTTGCATGAAATATCTTTTACAGCCCTTCACTTTCTGTCTGTATGTTTCCCTTGGTTTGAGGTGGGTCTTCTGTAGACAGAATACATAGGGGTCTTGTTTTTGTGTCTGTTCAGCAAGTCTTTGTCTTTTGGTTGGTGCATTCAACCCATTTACATTTAAGGTAATTATTGATAAATATGATCCTGTTGCCATTTACTTTGGAACATTTTTAATTTTTTCCATTAAATGATACTGTGTCCTGGTATGGACCTCTTCATGTTCATCTCTTTTTGGGATTGTCTGGTTTCGATACCTGAATGTCTGTTTCCTTCCCCAGGCTAGAAAAGTTTAGCTATTATTTCTTCAAATAAGTCTCTGTCTCTCTCTATTTTAGATCCCCATAATGAGAATGATACTTCATGTGATGTTGTCCCGGATGTATGTTAACCTAGCCTCATTTTTAAAATTTATTTTTCTTTTTCCTATGCTATTTGGGAAGTTTCTACTACCCTGTCTTCCAGATCTCTGATCCATTCTTCTGGATCCTCTAATCTACTATTGATTTTTTTAGTGTATTTTTCATTTCAGCTGTTGTATCCTACAGCACTGTTTAGTTATTCTTTATATTTTCTTATTCTTAAAATTCTGTTTTCATCCAGTCTTCTCTAGATTCCATTGAACATCTTTATGGTCATTACCTTGCATGCTTTCTTGGGTAGATTGCTTATCTTAACTTTGTTTAGCGACTTTTCTGAGATTTTGTCTTATTCCTTCATTTGGAATGCATTTCTCTGTCTCCTGATTTTAACTAACTCTGTGTTTATTTCCAACAGTTAGGTGTATTCCTGATCTTAGAGAAGTGGTCTTATGCAGAAGTCTATGGGACCCAGCAGAATGCTCCCCTCTGTAGGATCTGGGCTGCAGATGTAGATGCTATAGGGGTGCCCTTCTGTTGTGTCAATGCCAACTACTTTGGGTGCATGGGTAAAAAAGGGTCCCACCTCCTCCCCTGTTGGCTGCCAGACTCTGCCCCTTGTGATGTCTGCCAGCTCACTCATAGGCAGGATGAAGTATTGATGGAGCTGGCTTCAGGGCCTAAGGATACCTGAGCTGGTGATATCACACCCAAGAGCAGGGTGAGATGCAGGTGTAGCAGCTGTGGAGCCCAGTGGAGTCTGGGGTTAGTGCTTTCATGCTGGTGAGTTGTTTAGCCTTTGGTGCTAGGTAAGCTATGTATGTGTGGGTTAGAGAGAAAGCTAAAGTGGCACTTGTCTCTCATGATGGCTGGCACCACTATCTATGATCCCAATCGTCTCCTATCTCTCTAGAAGTTTCACGAAGATAAGCAAATTAGTATAACCCAAGCTTTTTTTCCACTGATGCCTCTTTACTGGGACACAGAACATGTGAGGTTTTTGTATGCCTTTAAAGAACAGAAGCTCTGTTTCTTAAAGCCCTCTGGCTTTCTTGTGCACAAGTTACTCTGGACTTCTAAGTCAGAATTTCTGGGGGCTTATCTTTCGAGAGCATGACTCCCAGGCTGGGCAGCCCAGTTGTCCCTTCATCCTTGTCTTTTTGATCATTAGGAATAAAATTTGCATAAACATAAATTTTACCAGTTATTTACACAGCAGCCCAAAGAATTTGTCTGCATTTCACATCAGAAGTGAAAGAGTGTTCATCAATTCATAAACAGAAACTGTGATTTACTGTTTCAAGATAAATTGGAAGAGACAGAGAGGACTTAATCTTGCTGTTCCATACAAACCTTGTGTGAAAACACAACAACTCAAAACCTATGGGATGCAGCAAAGCAATTCTAAAAGGGAAGTTTATAGGAAGAAACAAGGAAAACATCAAATAGACGAACTAATTTACACCTAAAACAACTCGATAAAAAAGGGCAAAAAACAAACCCAAAGTTAGTAGAAGGAAAGAAATGCTAAAGGTCAGAGCAGAAATAAATGAAAAAGAAGGGAAGAACAACAGTAAAGACTAATAAAACTAAAAGCTGCTTCTTTGAGGAGATAAACAAAATTGACAAACAATTAGGCAAATGCATCAAGAAAAAATGGGAGAATCAAGTCAATAATATTAGGAATGAGAAAGAAGAGGTTACAACAGAAATACAGAAATACAAATGATCATAAGAAGCTATTATGAGCAACTATGTGCCAATAAAATGGACAACCCAAAAGAAATGGATATATTCTTAGAAAAGCTCAATCTCCAAGACTGAACCAGGAAGAAATTGAAATTATGAACAAGCTAACTACATGCACTGAAATCGAAAATGTGATAAAAAAAATTCTCAAAAAATTAAAGCACAGGGCCTGATGGCTTCACAGGTGAGTTCTCTCAAACATTTAGAGAAGAGCTAATAATATTCTTACAAAACTCTTTCAAAAAACTGCAGACGAAGGAGCTCTTCCAAACTCATTCTACAAGGCCATCATCACCTTTATACCAAAACCAGACAAAGACAACACAAAAAAGAAAATTACAGGCCAATATCACTGATGAAAATATATGGAAAAATCCTCAACAGAACACTAGCAAACAGAATTAAAAATACATTGAAAAGATAGTACACCATGATATGGAGAAGGCAATGGCATTCCAATCCAGTACTCTTGCCTGGAAAATCCCTTGGATGGAGAAGCCTGGTGGGCTTCAGTCCATGGGATTGCTAAGAGTCAGACACGACTGAGAAACTTCACTTTCAATTTTCACTTTCATGCGTTGGAGAAGGAAATGGCGACCCACTGCAGTGTTCTTGCCTGGAGAATCCCAGGGACAGGGGAGCCTGGTAGGCTGCCATCTATGGGGTGGCATAGAGTCAGGCATGACTGAAGCGACTTAGCAGCAGCAGCAGCACAGCATGATAGCAACCATCAAGTTGGGTTTATTCCAGGGATGCAACCATTCTTCAGTATACACAAGTCCATCCATGTGATATACCATATTAACAAATTGCAAGATAAATTCATATGGTAATCAAAATAAATACAGAAAAATTCTGAAAATTTTCAACACCCATTTATGATAAATACCCTTCAAAAAATGAGCAAAGAGGGAAACTACCTCAACATAATAAAGGCTATATATGAGAAAACCAGAGCAGACAGCATTCTCAATGGTGAAAACCTGAAAGCATACCCTCTAAGATCAGGAAACGACAAGGGTGCCCACTGTCACCACTATTAGTCACCATTGTTTGGAAGCCTTAGCTACAGCAGAGGATAAAAAGAAATAAAAGGAATCCAGATTGGAAAAGAAGAAGGAAAACTCTCATTGTTTGCACACAGACAATACTACACATAGAAAACCCAAAAGACGCTATCAGAAAATTACAAGAGGTGATCAGTGAATTCAGCAAAGTGACAGGATACAAAATGAATGCACAAAAATCACTTGAATCCCTATGTACTAACAATGAAACATCAGAAAGAGAAATTAAGGTATCAATCCTATTTACCATTACAACAAAAAGAATAAAATTCCTAGGAATAAACCTACTTAAGGAGAAATAAGAGCTGTATACAGAAAAGTAGAAGACGCTGAGGAAAGAACTCAAAGACAACACAAACAGATGGAGAGCTATTCCATCATCTGGGGTTGGAAGAATCAACATTGTGAAAATGACTATGCTACCAATTATAATCTACAGATTCAATGCCATCTGTATCAAATTACCAATGCTGTTTTTTCACAGAACTAGAATAAAAAGTCTCACAATTCATAGGGAAACACAAAAGACCTGAATAGCCAAAGCAATCTTGAGAAAGAAAAATAGAGCTAGAGGAATCAACCTTCCTGACTGTGAACTGACTACAAAGCTATAGTCATCCAGACAGTATGGTACTGGCAGGAAAAAATGGAAATAGAGACCAACGGAACAAGATAGAAAGCCCAGAAATAAACCCACACACCTATGGATAGCTTATGTTTGAAAAGGAGCAAGAATATGCAATGGGGCAAAGAGAGTCTCTTCTATAAGTGCTGCTGAAAAAACTTGACAATTAAAAAAATGAAAATTAGACTACTTCCTAACACCATACACAAAGATAAACTCAAAATGGATGGAAAACACAGGCAGAACACCTTATGTCATAAATCACAGCAAGATCATCTATGACCCACCTCCTAGAGTAGTCAAAAAAAAAAAAAGATAATCAAGTGGGTCATGATTAAACTTAAAAGCTTATCCACAGCAAAGGAAGTTATTAATAAGGTGAAAAGACAATGCTCAGAATGGGAAAAAATAACAGCAAATGAAACAACTGACAAAAGATTAATTTCCAAAAGATGCAAGCAGCTCATACAAATTAATACCAAAAAACAAACAACCCAATAAAAAAGTGGGAAAAAGACCTAAACAGACATTTGTCCAAAGACCTTTGATGGCTAATAAACAAATTAATAGATGCTCAACATCACTCACTATTAAAGAAATGCAAATCAAAACTACAATGAGATATCACTTCACACCAGTCAGAATGGCCATGATCAACAATTCTACAAACAATAAATGCTGGACAGGGTGTGGAGAAAAGGGAAGCCGCTTGCTTTGTTGGTGGAAATGTAAACTGATACAGCCACTATAAAGAACAGTATGAAGAGTCCTTACAAAATGAGGAATAAAACCGCTGTATGACCCACCAACCCCACTCCTAGGTATATACCCTGAAGAAACCAAGATGGAAAAAGACACATGTACCCCTATGTTCACTTCAGTTCCGTTTACAACAACTAGGACATGGAAGCAACATAGATGTCCATTGACAGATGAATAGATAAAGAAGCTGTGCTACATATATGCAATGGAATATTACTCAGCCATACAAAGGAATGCACTTAAGTCAGTCCTAAAGAGGTGGATGAACATAGAGCCTAGTATACAGAGTGAAGTAAGTCTGAAAGAGAAAAACAAATATTGTATAGTAACACATATACATGGAATCTAGAGATATTGTATGATAAACATATTTTCACAGCAGCAATAGAGACACAGACACTGAGAACAGACTTATGGACACAGCTGCCAGGGAGGAAGTAGAGGATGGGATGTATGGAGAGGGTTAGCATGCAAATTTACACTAGTAGTGAGTAGTGAAGTCACTCAGTCGTGTCCGACTCTGCAACCCCATGGACTGTAGCCCACCAGGCTCCTTGGTCCATGGGATTTTCCAGGCATGAATACTGGAGTGGGTTGCCATTTCCTTCTGCAAGGGATCTTCCCAACCCAGGGATCAAACCCAGGTCTCCCACATTGTAGGCAGACGCTTTACTGTCTGAGCGACCAAAATACACAGGCAACGGGACTTTGCTGTATGGCTCAGGGAAGTCAAACCAGAGCTCAGTAACAACCTAGAAGGGTGGGATGGGCAGGGAGCTGGGAGGGATGTTCATGTGGGAAGGGACATGGGTAAATCTATGGCTGATTCTTGTTTATGTTTTGTAGAACCCAACATAATACTGTAAAGTAATTATTCTTCAATTAAAAATAAATAAATTGAAAATAAACAACCACCCACCCCAAAATTCCATATGCCAGGGGCCCAGGAGGAGGCTCGCTCATCCATGCATGAGGTAAAAAGCAGAAAGAGCTCTTTCTTGACTGTGATGCCTACAGTGGCTCATGAACCATCTCAATTCCCTCTCAGCTGCACTCTAGCAGTTCTGGAAAACCTATCTTAAAAATTCATGCATGGAGCTAATCCTTCTGTGAAAGTCCAGGTTTTCACAGGAGGACCTCTGTCTGCCTCATTCACACACCCTTCCACCCTGTGGCCAGATCCCTGTGGTTACAACTGACTCAGAGGAAGAGCAACCTTTGACAGACCACCAGTGAGTTTGCACAGAAATTTGGCTTAAATCTGTGACCAAGTACAGGAACACAAGATTAAGAGGTAGTGCTACTTTGGGGGACACAAACGACAGGCTGTCAGTACTATTTCTGGTGCACTAATGTATCTAGACAAGAGATGAAGCACAGAAATTCTGACAAAATGGGGATGAGAAGTGTCAGCAGGTGCCACTATAGAAGATCTGAGATAGCTGCAGAGTCTCTAGTCGGGTTGAAGGAAGTTACCTCACACCCAAAGGAGACTGGTACTTTAATTAGAAAAACAGCATGTTTCCACTGTTTCCCCATCTATTTGCCATGAAGTGATGGGACCAGATGCCATGATCTTCGTTTTCTGAATGTTGAGCTTTAAGCCAACTTTTTCACTCTCTGCTTTCACTACAACCATATATTAAATCTCCTTCCTTTTCCCCTTCTCCATTTTATCTTTTTGATGTCATGATTTGCCTCTTTTTATAGTGTGTACTTAATTAAAAAGATAATTGTAGCTATAGTTACTTCTATATTCTTGCACTTTAACTCTTAGTTAAGTGTTTAACATTCCATATCAAAGTATTGTAGTGTTCTGAGTGTGAATGTGCACTTAAATTTACCAGTGTACTACATATTTTCATGGAATTAATTAGCATTATTTTACTTAAGCTTGAATAATTCCTTTTAGTGTTTCAGTAAGGAAGGTCTGTGTGCCTGCTCAGTTACCTCAGCTGTGTCTGATTCTTTGTGACCCTATGGGTGGCAACCCACCAGGTTCTCTGTCCATGAGCTTCTCCAGGCAAGAATACTGGAGTGGGTTGCCATGCCCTCCTCAAGGAAGGTGTAGCTATGTTCAATTTTCTCAGTGTTTTTTGGTCAGGTGAAGTCTTTATATTCTTTTCTTTTCTGAAGGATATTTTCAAATATTCTTCTTTGGCAATTTTCTCTTTCAACACTTGAAATATGTCATCCCACTTTCTCCTGGCCCACTAGGTTTCTGCTGAGAAATATTCCTAGATCCAAATGAAGCCTCCTTAGTAAATTCAGGAAACAACAGTTAGAACTGAACATGGAGCAACAGACTGGTTCCAAGTAGGAAAAGGAGTATAGCAAGGCTGTATATTGTCACCCTGCTTATTTAACTTATATGCAGACTACATCATGAGATGTACTGTATTTTCTGTAGCACACTGAGTTATCTAAAACAGCTATTTTGAATTCTTCCTTGGATAAATCACAGATCTCCAATCTTCAGATGTGAATACTGAAGATTTTTATACTTTGTTGGTGTCATGATACTTTGAGTTCATGTTCCTTGAAGTTTTGTGATGCTGTTTTTCTAATTAAAGTACCAGTCTCCTCTCTGACTCTATGGAGGTGAATCTGAGTGAACTCCAGGAGTTGGCGATGGACAGGGAGTCCTGGCGTGCTGTGATTCCTGGGGTCGCAAAGAGTGGGACACGACTGAGCGACTGAACTGAACTGAATTGTATTCATATATTATCAGCATAAAACACACAGCTCTCTCTTAAAGATGCTTTATGTAAATCTCATGGTAAACATAGTAGGAATCCATACTAGATTCACACTGGTAAAGAGAAGTTTATTAAATGCATACTACTATAAAGTTATAGTAGTATTGTTACACTACTATAACAAAAATCATGAATTCACAAAGGCAAGCAGTCTGAGGAAAGGAATTCAGTTCAGTTCAGTTCAGTTCAGTCACTCCAGTCGTGTCTGACTCTTTGCGACCCCATGAATCACAGCACGACAGCCCTCCTGTCCATCACCAACTCCTGGAGTTCACTCAGACTCACGTCCATAGAGTCAGTGATGCCATCCAGCCATCTCATCCTCTGTTGTCCCCTTCTCCTCCTTCCCCCAATCCCTCCCAGCATCAGAGTCTTTTCCAATGAGTCAACTCTTCGCATGAGGAAAGGAATTAGGGAACTTAAAACATCCTGTTACAAAAAATAATATTAATACATCCTTATCTATCAATAATTACACTAAATATAAAGGAATGCATGAGTGCATGCTAAGTAGCTACTGTTGTGTCTGACTCTTTTGAGAATCAATAGACTGTAGCCGTCCAGGGTCCTGTGTCCATGGGATTTCTCAGGCAAGGATACTGGAGTGGGTTGCCATTTCCTTCTCCACTGTTTTCTTCTATCTCAATGAAATTCTTAAGCAATTACTTTGAATTGCTAATCAGACAAATCGTCCATATCCATTTTTGGGGTTCAGTAACTGAAAAACTATTGTGTTTCTCTGTTGACATTTTAGTCCTTTGATGTCTATGTCCATTGAAGTCTCAGGTTGCTGTGTTTGCCTTTAACGAAGCAGTCACTCCCTCCAGTCTTTACAGACTGACCTGGGGAGGGAAGTACACTGTCACACTGATAGGGATTTTGAGACTTTTTCAGACCTTTTTTAAGGACACACCTGTCCCATGTACTCAGTTCCTCCTAGGAGAGAATTCTGAAGCCCATATGCTTCTACCAATGCAGCAAAGACAGTCTCTGTGCCGACAGTTTTCTGGCTGCTTCCCTGGGGCAATGTCAAATGCTCACATTTGTGTGCTTTCTCACAGACCCACGGGGACAGGTTAGCTTCTAGATGTCCCACAGGCCATCTGCAAAAGTCTAGATGTCGCCGTGGGGACTTACACAGGGAGCTGGCCCTAGGGAGGGGGATGTGGCTGAGATGAGGGGCCCAGGGGTAAGCAGGACCACATGCACAGTGTCTGCAATGGTTTGGGGCTCCCTGGTGGGGTCTCCACATGGTCAGTAGGACTCATGTCCCTTGAAGAATTCTAGCCCTGGATGCTGTGCTTCTAGCCTCTCCCCACCCCCCAGCCATATAGGTGACCCCATTGTCCTAGATAAGGGGAGAAAGAAGAGGGCTGGAAGATGAGGACGTGGCACTTGCTCACACGCTCTTATTTCCCCCACAGGTATAATCCTATGTTGAGGTACCTGTCTTTGCACTAAGCAGTGCCACCTCAGGGGCTAAATGAGGCTACTGCTCTAACCCTCAGTGATGCGTCCTGTATTAAACCTTTGTGTTCTAGCAGCATGCTGTCGTGTCTCTGCTAGACTCCTGGACCCCCCACAAAGATCCTCTTCACCACAAATGATGGTCAAAGTCTGCGTTTATATCAGGAGAGACAGTGAGATTCCTGCCATCTTTCTGACCTCACTCTGTTATTACAGCTTTCTTCTTTGTGGATCTTTTTCTATTTTCTTGACTAATGTCTATCAATACATGTATTTTGTTATATTCTTATCAAGAAGCCTATAGATACACTCATAGACACTTGTAAACAATAAAATTAAATTGGTCTTTGGCAAAACAAAAATTTGATATAAACTTTTTGAGTGGAAAATGGGATCTCAGCCCAGTTTACTCACTGACACAGATGCATCTGGGAGGAGGAGACCAGCCACTCTCTGTGCAGGTCATTGTTTTCTGATTATTTTGAAGACTGTAGCCATGATAGCAGCAAACCCTTACTGTTTCACCCTGTACAACTTTTTTTCACTACTTGAGTTATATCCATTTTTCAAATTATTGAAAATACTTTCTCCTAAGGATCATAAAATAATATGATAGAAAAAAACATAAATTTGTTAAAATAGAACCTTAAAGATTAACCTTATAGAATTTAAGGTGAATGCACTAGTATTCAAATATAATACATAACAATAAAAATGAAAGCTACTACCAGATTTTTTACAAATGAAAATCAACATTCCATATTATTTTTCTTTAGTTATGATTAAAGTATGTATAAATGATGCAGATATTCTTATAAAGTCTGTATCTCACAGGATTTACATGAAAAGCCTCTAGTAAAGGGAAAATCTATTTGCATGGTTTTTTTCATAGAACTCACCCCTTGGCCTTACTGTTGTTACACAACACTTAACTCAGTTGTATACTTTTGTCTCTTCACTCTTTCAAAGATTTATGCCTATAAATTTAAATAGGTTTACTTTCTGAGGCATGGTTCTTCTGGAGACCATCCTTCTGCTGTGCAAGTCAGGTAATCTGAGGAATATTGTGAAGGAGGCACAAAATACTGATCAGAGTTATAGAGAAACTGTTGATTTACATGAGCTGGAAAGTATCCACTGTATGAATGATATAGCCATCCATGTTTTATTACTGGATAATTACAATGTTTCCCTTGGAATAAAAAAAATAATGTTTTACCTCATTATATAATCAAATTTGAAATTAACATTACCTCTATGAATTACATTCTCGTTCAGTTAATTACACTCACTACATTATGGTTTTTAGGAAAAGAAAAGTTACAGAAAACTCAGATGATTGAAGTATGTAAAGAGGTCCTTGATATTGAAGGTCAAATTATGTCTTGTGAGTCATATCATATAAAATTTGTATGTGGATTCACTTGGTAGAAAACTATACAGACTTATTAAATGAATTCTCCTTAAGTGGGAAAGTGCTAACCATGGTTGACTAAATTAGCATCTTAGTCAAGAGATGAAAGTACAGATTTTATCTTGTGGCTCATCTGACTTCTTTTTCTTTCTTTTCCATTCTTATCAGAAACCAACATCCTGACACTTCTTCTCAGTCCAAGTCAATGTAGAAAGAAAACAGTGTTTTGGTTTTTTTTCCAATTAACATTCACTTCTTTAATTTTCTGTTTATTGGAAACATGTGATATATATATATATCAGTTCAGTTCAGTTCAGTTCAGTTGCTCAGTCATGTCCGACTCTTTGCAACCCCATTAATTGCAGCACACCAGACCTCCATGTCCATCACCAACTCCCAGAGTTCACTCAAACTCACATCCATCGAGTCTCTCTATATATATCGAGTCGGTGATGCCATCCAGCCATCTCATCCTCTGTCGTCCCCTTTTCCTCCTGCCCCCAATCCCTCCCAGCATCAGAGACTTCTCCAGTGAGTCAACTCTTCTCATGAGGTGGCCAAAGTACTAGAGTTTCAGCTTTAGCATCATTCCTTCCAAAGAACACCCCAAGCTGATCTCCTTTAGAGTGGACTGGTTGGATCTCCTTGCAGTCCAAGGGACTCTCAAGAGTCTTCTCCAACACCACAGTTCAAAAGCATCAATTCTTCAGTGCTCAGCTTTCTTCACAGTCCAACTCTCACATCCATACATGACTACTGGACAAACCCTTAAACCACAATAATTTTCATAGATCTAATCACACAGGGAAGTAACATTATTGTTTAATCTACTTTTTGTAGATTAGAATAATTTCTCTTAATCCTTGAATTTTACAAATTTCATCATGTATGTCAAGATATGTGTATTTAACAATAATACCATGTTGGGCAAACTTGAGTGTTTGTATTTGCAGGAGTCAAGTGAAATGAACTCAACTAACTTTGTTATTACATTGAAGAGAGACTTCAGTCCTTATTATCTGAGTTCAGATCTAGTACAGGTATTCACCTTATTTTGATGCTTCAAAGAACATGAATACAGTAAAATAATCCACTGAGACTCACTTGCAAAAGGTACACAAAGAGGGCATAATTAAAAGTAAACGTCATTGCTATCACTGCCCTGAGCTATTTCCCTCCTCTCTTTTATTTGGTCACATGTGAATCTGTCTTTGTCTCTCTAACCAGATCATTTACTGAAGCACATACATAGTCCACTATGGTCAGAGCGGCACTGACTCTGTCAGGACTCAGAACAACCTCATTCTCCTCTTACACTTCTACCAATACAAGTTCTGGTCTCACGAGCAGGCTTGGCTGTCCATCATAGTGTTGGCTCAGATTGATCTCAAAATTGAGATCAATTATTCACTAAGTTGTAAAAGTGTTTCTAGTCTTTCTGTATTTGTGCTGCGTATTTCTATGATCCAGGCCCAGGATCTTATAATTATCACAGTCAAATATCACATTACTGAGTCCAACCTCACACATGGGCATCTTTCTGAGTGATGAACCTGTCCTAATGTGGGTTCACTTTCAGTACCTCAGGATCATTCCAGGCACATCTTCTTTGCTCCATTAAACTGGTTGATGATACAAAACAGCAATGGAGCAGGCCTGAGAACAAAATCCTGCATCTGATAATCAGCTTATTTAATGAAATTATGAATATCTGATGAACTATTTAACTGGCCAATTTCCTCATCTTGTCTACAAGAACTTTACAAGGTCCCTTGTGGGATAACTTTTCTGTGATATAAATATATTTGGGTTGATCTGCCATTTTCATAGGGCTTCCCCTATGGCTCAGTGGGTAAAGAATTTACCTGTAATGCAGAAGACAAAGGAGCTGTAGCTTTGATCCCTGGGTCAATCATATTCCCTTGCAGAAGGAAGTGGCAACCCACTCCAGTAATCTTGCCTGGAGAATTCCATGGACAGAGGAGTCTGGAGGGCTATAGTCCAAAGGGTCGCAAAGAGTTGGACATGATTGAGGGACTAAGCACACAGCACCATTTTCATAAATCCATCTTAAACAAGTTTAAATATCTTTAGTATAATTCTTATGTAGATTGAAATCTGTTTAATACTGCTAACACCATCATTTAAAAAAAATTAAAAAAGAAATTATGCTTTTTGTGGAGGCTTCCTCCTCCCTGTCTGGGGTCAATGGCCCTGAGGAAAGCTACCTGTCTCTCAAGCAAGCTGCAGAGATGCTCCAGTGGTCAGGAGAGTGAGCCAACTTGGAAGCAAAGATTCCAGCCCAGCTGAGCATCCAGGTGACAGCAGCCCATGTCATTACCCAGTTGCCCCCCAAATAGAGTGACACATAGCTAGCCAATGAAACCTTTTCCTTATTCCTGACTCACAGGAGCTCTAAGAATATGGAGGTGTATTGTCTTAAGCCAATATGTTCTCTAGAAAATTTGTTAATTAGGACTATGTATCTAATACAATGGGCATCCCAGTTGGTGCTAGTGGTAAAGAACAAACCCGCCTGCCAATGCAGGAGACATAGTACAGGCAGATTCGATCCTTGGGTTTGGATGATCACCTGGAGGCGGACATGGCAACCCACTCCAGTATTCTTGCCTAGAAAATTCCATGGACAGAGAAGCCTGGTGGGCTAGAGTCGATGGGGAGGCAAAGAATCAGACATGACTGACATGACTTAGCATGCAGGCATCTACAACAATAGGTGTTAGGTGACGTGGGTTTTACTTAATGGCTTGAATCTGATATTACAATTATTTTACATGCTAAAAATTTCATAAGTGCACCCATAAATTATGAAAAAAACCTTTGCTTAAATATTTGAACATTTAGCTTTAAGACCACTTTTGGAAAGAGTTCAGCTGTTAATGAGAAGACAAGTGTTGCACTGGAATATCTGGTGAAGATTTGTCAAAGTTTCACATTTCTCTTTCATATTGTATAGTCTTTCTCCTCTTGTTTGGAAATATGTCTGTAGTCTTATTCTAGTTGATGAATAAATCATCACTCATATACCTGAGAATCAGGAGAAACAATTCATGTCTGCATGCTCCTCAGTAAGAATAATGGTGATGCAGCCTTTCTTATATGTGATCTGGGGCCTGAGCTGCTCTTTATTGTAACACTAAGGACTGGACAAGGAGCTTTATTGTGTTGTAAATGTTGTTCATGGAGAAAATTGCCTAATGGACTAAAATAACATGCAACAAATTATCAGATGAATAATGCAGAGTGATGCATACTCTATTCACACCTTGAATTTCATGAGGTATCATAAAATTCATTAGAGTTTTCATTTACAAAAACTTGAAGACAGATAGATTATTAAAGAAAATGAAAGACAAAAACATCATAATAAAGAACATATAAGTTTTATAGTTTGGAGTAAAATCTTTGCTTTTGATATGATTTAATTACTTATATTAATACATTTATATAATTTAATTTTTGTTTTCTTTAATTTTTATTGGAGTTGCTTTAAAATGTTGGGTTATCTTCTTTTGTACATCAAAATGAATCAGTTATATGAAAATATATATTTATCTCCCCTTTTTTTGGATTTCCTTTCAATTTATGTCACCAGAGAGCATTGAGTGGAGCTGCCTATGATACAGAGTAAGTTCTCATTAGTTATCTATTTTACCCACAACTGCCAGGACATGGAATCAACCTAAATGTCCATCAACAGAAGAATAGATGCAGAAGAAGTGGTACATATACACAATGAAATATTACTCAGCCATAAAATGCAATGAAATTGTGCAATTTGCAGAGATGTGCATAGACCTAGAGACTTTCATACAGAGTGAAGAAAGTCAGAAAGAGAAAAATAAATATTGTATAATATTGCTTATATATGGAAGCTAGAAAAATGCGACAGATGAACTTATTTGAAAAGCAAACATAGAGATACAGGCATAGAGAATGGATGTATAGATACAAGGGGGCCCAAGAGTAGAGGGATGAATTGAGAGACTGAGCCTGACATGTAATAGATAACTAATGAAAAGAACTTATAAGTTTAAAAATAAAAGTGACAAGTTTTTTAAGGTTGTCAACATTTACATTTCTCTCTGAAAATAATTCTAAATGTATTGGCACTACACTTGAAATTAAGACTGTATTTCACATTTTGTAAAAAGAAAATATATCTGGTACCTAAGCTAGTTTTTTTTTTAAATTAACAGTGATGTTAATGACCTTTAATAGACTTATTAAACTATAATCACAATAAGGTCAACTGAACATATTTAAAATAGATTTGAACCTGGAAAAATATATTTGAACCTGTAAAATTGTAAAAATAACCATTTTTCTACAAAGTTTCCTCATATTACAAGTAAGACTCTCCTAAACATTCTGGAATTATAATCTACTTTTCTGTGACACATTTTCTATTCACATTTTCATGAGCATATTCACATGACCCAATAATCTACATAGAGTACCTTTTTGGTACTTTTTGGAACTCAGATGACATAGAAAAGTATTCATTTTGTTTTCCCCTTTTAGGTGAATGTCTGATCATTTTTCCATTAAGGTATTCTTATGGTTACCTCACAGTGCAGACTATTTTAACCCGTTTATTCAATCAAAAATACACAAAGGAAAGTAGATAGTTATATTTAGGAGGAGGGCTGAGTGTTCATATCTGTTTCAACTTACCCTGTCCATGAGCAGTGTAAAACCACAAGGTGAGAAGAACATTGATTAAAAACAACATGTTAGATTTTCCCAATGGTACATTCACACAAATACTCCAGTTGCACTGTTTAGGGTTCAAAAATCTGCTTCATTTGCAGTTACCTGAGCGACTTCACTTTCACTTTTCACTTTCACGCATTGGAGAAGGAAATGGCAACCCACTCCAGTGTTCTTGCCTTGAGAATCCCAGGGACGGAGGAGCCTGGTGGGCTGCCCTCTCTTGGGTCGCACAGAGTTGGGCATGACTGAAGCGACTTAGCAGCAGCAGCAGCAATAGTTACACAGGCATACGTGTGTGTTAAAACAATTATCAATCAGATTAAGATTAACTTTAGGTGTTTAGTTATTTATATGTTTAACTTTGCTGAAAAAATTACCATTTTCAGAATAAAATGTAAAGGTAAAAGTTACAATCCAATCCAGAGGACACACCTTATGTCTCAAATCAAAAGGACTTGAGAGCGCCTTGAGTCTTTATCACCAAACACAAGAATTTGGGGCTATTGGTAATACTAGTTTCTACTGAAATGAAATCCTATATGAAAATTAGACATAATTTGTGAATGGGGTGCTATTTTCACTTTCAACATTTTAATGCTTCTTTTTTTATGTATACCTTCTATAAAAATAGTTGTGGACATTTCCATAAGCTAAAATTTCCATACAACTTATGTTTTCATAGAGAAAACTACAGATTGTTTAAATGTTTATCAATAAAAGAATGTTGAAAAGAAAAAGAAAAAGTTACCTGTGACAGATTCATGTTGATGTATGGCAAAATCAATACAATACTGTAAAGTAATTATCCTCCAATTAAAATAAATAAATTTATATTTTTTAAAAAAGTTATTGTTTTTCTTCAAAAGTTCAATTCTCATTGAACACACACCTCCACTCCAAAAAAGAAATAGTGTAGTTATGGAACATGGAGAGACTTCAAAAGGCATGAAGGAACATTTGGGATGATGAAAATATTCTACATCTTGATTATAGAGTAATTGTATAGATGTACTGGGAAGGAAATGGAAACTTACTCCAGTATTCTTGCCTGGGAAATACCATGGACAGAGAAGCTTGGCAGGCTACCCTCCATGGGATCACAAGAGTTGGACACAGCCTGTCACGACATAACTATATATATTTTATGAGACTCATCATGTTGCATATTTAGAATAGACAGGTTAAACATGTCTAATCTAAAGGTAATGGGAAGTTCCTCAGAGCTCTAGGCAGGGGAAAATAGGACTTTAGAATTCTCCAAAGAAACTAAAAGACCAAGGCAATAATAGAAGAGCATTTTCATAAAAGTTAAGAAAGGAAAATGAAAATCAAGAGTTTTATATCCATACAACCAGGCAGCCAAGTATTACACTACAAAAAATAATTTTAATTGTGCAAGAACTCATAGGACACTATTGATCTACAGATGCACACATTCCATGGCTTTAGCTACATGCTTAGTCACCCAGTCGTGTCTGACTTTTGCTATCCTTTGGATTTTAGCCCGCCAGTCTCCTCTGTCCATGAGATTTTCTAGGCAAGAATAAGGGTGAGGATTTCCATTTCCTCCTCCACAGAATCTTCACAAACCAGCAATCAAACTAGTATTTCCTATGTTTCCTGCACTGCAGGCAGATTCTTTAAATGTTGAGCCATCAAGGAACTGCCTCCATGCATGTAAGGGGCACCTTAAATATGGAATCTACATTATTCCACCTGAATGAAGAGTTCGAAAAAATAGAAAGAAGAGATAAGAAAGCATCCTTAAGTGAACAATGCAAAGAAATAGAGGAAAGCAATAGAATGATAAAGACTAAAGATCTTTTCAAGAAAATTAGAAATACAAAAGGAACATTTCATGCAAATATGGGCACTGAAGGATAGAAACAGTTGGACCTAATAGAAGCAGAAGACATTAAGAAGAGGTGGCACGAATACATAGAAAATCTGTACAAAAATACAAAAAACCTCGAATAGCCAAAGCAATCTTGAGAAAGAATGGAACTGGAGGAATCAACCTGCCTGACTTCAGGCTCCACTACAAAGCCACAGTTATCAAGACAGTATGGTACTGGCACAAAGACAGAAATATAGATCGATGGAACAACATAGAAAGCCCAGAGATAAATCCACACACCTGTAGACACCTTATCTTCAACAAAGGAGGCAAGAATATGCAATGGATTAAAGGCAATCTCTTTAACAAGTGGTGCTGGACAAAGTGATCAACCACTTGTAAAAGAATAAAACTAGAACACTTTATAACACCATACACAAAAATGAACTCAAAATAGATTAAAGATCTAAACATAAGACCAGAAACTATAAAACTCCTAGAGGAGAATATAGGCAAAACACTCTCCGACATACATCACAACAGGATCCTCTATGATCCACCTCCCAGAATTCTGGAAATAAAAGCAAAAATAAACAAATGGGATCTAATTAAAATTAAAAGCTTCTGCACAACAAAGGAAACTATAAGTAAGGTGAAAAGATGGCCTTCGGAATGGGAGGAAATAATAGCAAATGAAGCAACTGACAAACAACTAATCTCAAAAATATACAAGCAACTTATGCAGCTCAATTCCAGAAAAATAAACGACCCAATCAAAAAATGGGCCAAAGAACTAAATAGACATTTCTCCAAAGAAGACATACAGATGGCTAACAAACACATGAAAAGATGCTTTACATCACTGTTTGTCATAGAAATGCAAATCAAAACCACAATGAGGTACCATTTCACACCAGTCAGAATGGCTGTGATCCAAAAGTCTACAAGCAATAAATGCTGGAGAGGGTGTGGAGAAAAGGGAACCCTCTTACACTGTTGGTAGGGATGCAAACTAGTACAGCCACTATGGAGAACAGTGTGGAGATTCCTTAAAAAACTGGAAATAGAACTGCCTTATGACCCAGCAATCCCACTGCTGGGCATACACACCGAGGAAACCACAATTGAAAGAGACACGTGTACCCCAGTATTCATCGCAGCACTGTTTATAATAGCCAGAACATGGAAGCAACCTAGATGTCCATCAGCAGATGAATGGATAAGAAAGCTGTGGTACATATACACAATGGAGTATTATTCAGCCATTGAAAAGAATACATTTGAATCCATTCTAATGAGGTGGATAAAACTGAAGCTGATTATACAGAGTGAAGTAAGCCAGAAAGGAAATCACTAATACAGTATACTAACACATATATATGGAATTTAGAAAGATGGTAATGATAACCCTGTTTGTGAGACAGCAAAAGAGACACAGATGTATAAAACAGTGTTTTGGACTCTGTGGGAGAGGGAGAGGGTGGGATGATTTGGGAGAATGGCATTGAAACATGTATAATATCATGTAAGAAATGAATTGCCAGTCTAAATTCGATGCAGGATACAAGATGCTTGGGGCTGGTGCAGTGGGATGATCCAGAGAGATGGTATAGGGAGGGAGATGGGAGGGGGGTTCAGGATTGGTAACACGTGTACACTCGTGGTGGATTCATGTTGATGTATGGCAAAACCAATACAGTATTGTAAAGAAAAATAAAGTGAAACAAAAAAAAAACTAAAAAAACAAAAAAAAGGTCTTAATGAACCAGATAACCATGATGGTGTGATCGCTCACCTAGAGCCAGAAATCCTGGAGTGTGAAGTCAAGTGGGCCTGAGGAAGCATCACTGCAAACAAAGCTAGTGGAGTTGATGGAGTTCCACCTGTGCCATTTCAAATCCTAAAAGATAATGCCAATAAAGCACTGCACTCAATATGCCAGCTAATTTGGAAAACTCAGCAGAGGCCCCAGGACTGGAAAAGGTCAGTTTTCTTTCTAACCTCAAAGAAGGACAATGCCATAGAATATTCAAACTATCACATAACTATGTTCATTTCACATATTGTCAATATAATGCTCAAAATCTTTCAAGCTAAGCTTCAACAGTATGTGAACGGAACTGAGACTTCCAGATCTATAAGCTTGATTTAGAAAAGGCAGAAGAACCAGAGATCAAATTGCCAGCATCTGCTGGATCATAGATAAAGCAAGGGAATTCCAGAAAAACATATACTTCTGCTTCATTGACTACACTAAAGCCTTTGACTTTGTGGATCACAACAAACTGTGGAAAATTCAGGAGACAGGCATTCCAGACCACCTTGGAAACCTGTATGCAGGTCAAGAAGCAATATTTAGAACCAGACATGGAACAATGAGCCAGTTCCAAATTGAGATATGAGTACATCAAGGCTGCATATTGTCACCATGTTATTTAACTTTATGTGGAGTACATCATGCGAAATGCTGGGATGGATGACTCACAAACTGAAATCAAGATTGCCAGATAAATATTAACAACCTCAGATGTGCCAATGACACCAGCTCTTTGCAGAGAGCCAAGATGAACTGAAGAATCTCTTGATGAAGGTGAAAGAATCGAGTGAAAAGGCTGGCTTAAACCTCAGCATGAAAAAGCTAAGATTCTGGCATCCAGTCCCATCACTTCATGAGAAATAGATGGGGAAACAATGGAAATAGAGACAGATTTCATTTTTGAGGACTCAAAAATCACTGACAAGAGTTACTGCAGCCTCAAAATTAAAAAGAAAAAAAAAACTGCTCCTTGGAAGAAAAACTATGACAAATGTAGATAGAATTTTAAAAAGCATCACTTTGTCAAAAAAGGCCTATATATTCAAGCTATGGTTTTTCCAGTAATCATGTACGGATGTGAGAGGTGGATCATAAAGGAGGCTGTGCACCAAAGAATTGATGCTTTCAAACAGTGGTGTTCTCCTGAGAGTCTCTTGAAGGGCGATGAAATGAAACCAGTCAATCCTAAAGGAAATCTACCCTGTATACTCATTGGAAAGACTGATGCTGAAGCTGAAGCTCCAATACTTGGGCCACCTGATGTGAAGAGCTAACTCACTGGAAAAGACCTTGATGTTGAGAAAGATTGAGGAAAGGAGGAGAAGGGGTTGACAGAGGATGAGATGGTTGGATGGCATCATTGACCCAATGGGTATGAGTTTGAGCAAATTCCTAAGATAGTGAGAGACAAGAAAGCCTGGTGAGGTGCTGTCCAAGGGGTTGCAAATAGTTGGACACAAATGACTGAACAACAAAACGAAGCTTAATCCACCAGATGGCACTGTTCAGTTTCTAAAGAAGGGTTTTCTGTTGTTGTTGTTTTTAATTATTTTATGGGTAAGGTAAGAAGGGGACTTGAAGATTCTGAGACTCTTTTTGCTTTAATATACATTTCAAAAGGTGATGTGGGAAATGGGCAATATCATGATATTAAATATTTTGTATATTTTTTTCCACAGCTGAGACTGAAATAAGAACTGGGGCATGGATAGACTTATATTTGTATGAATTAAATATTCTGCAAAGTAGAAAGAATGTAACCGAATCATGGCAGGAGTAGGAAGAGATGAATGGAATAAAAACACTGACCACTGAGAAGTAGGTGAGTGTTCAAACATCCCACTTACAACTGGCAGTAAGGTGTCAAATGGTGGAGTATAGTGAAAACAGGAATGGTGTTCTATGAAATACACTATACAGGTTTAGACATATAGAAAAGCACAAAACTTTCGCAGATAACAAAGTAAATGTAAAAGCACAAAAGGAAAGAGGAGTGTACATATTTCAACATAAGATGCTATAGCAGTTTCCACCAAACATGAGTCATATTTATAAGCATGTGCAGTGTGAAACTGTCTATTAAAGAATGGGTCCTTCAACTGACTTAACTTTATTCTGTCCTTATACAAGGAGCACACCTAATCAGAGTGACCTAGGAAACTAAACCTGATTTATGCACTGCAATTGGCCAGGCTTGGAGGAGACAGAGACAGGGAGAGATGTGGAGAGTGAGACAGAGTATTATGAGGTAAGATAGAATTTAGATTTAAGAAATTTTTGGGCTCCAAAATCACTGCAGATAGTGATTGCAGCCATGAAATTAAAAGACGCTTACTCCTTGGAAGGAAATTTATGACCACCCTAGATAGCCTATAGAAAAGCAGAGACATTACTTTGCCAACAAAGGTCCATCAAGTCAAGGCTATGGTTTTTCCAGTGGTCATGTATGGACATGAGAGTTGGACTGTGAAGAAAGCTGAGCGCCAAAAAATTGATGCTTTTGAACTGTGGTGTTGGAGAAGACTCCTGAAAGTCCCTTGGACTGCAAGGGGATTCAACCAGTCCATTCGAAAGGAGATCAGTCCTGGGTGTTCATTGGAAGGACTGATGCTGAAGCTGAAACTCCAGTACTTTGGTCACCTCATGCAAAGAGTTGACTCATTGGAAAAGACCCTGATTTTGGGAGGGATTGGGGGCAGGAGGAGAAGGAGATAACAGAGGATGAGATGGCTGGATGGCATCACTGACTCGATGGACGTGAGTCTGAGTGAACTTCGGGAGTTGGTGAGGGACAGGTAGGCCTGGCGTGCTGTGATGCATGGAGTTGCAAAGAGTGGGACACGACTGAGCGACTGAACTGAAATGAATGGAACAAACAGCTCAGCAGGTAAAGAATCCGCCTGCAATGCAGGAGACACAGGAGATGCAGGTTGGATCCCTGGCTCAGGAAGAGCACCTGGAGGAGGGCATGCCAATCCACTGCAGTACTCTTGCCTGAAGAATTCCATGGACGGAGGAGCCTGGCAGGCTACTGTCCATGAGGTTGCAAGGAGTCTGAGAGAACTGAGAGAATAAGCTCACGACCAAGCACACAGAGGAACAAAGGACACTGCACAATGCAAAAAGCCCAAATCACAATAAAAACTTACCAGGTTGGGAAACTTGTGCTAGATCCAGAAACAAGAGGTTCTACTGCTCCTGGATGTACCTTCAGCTTCCAACCACCCCTCTGTTGTTGGAGATATGGTTTTGCAGTTAGTTCTGGGTCTAGAGAAGAAGAGGAACAGGCTAGCAGGAATCTAACAGGATTTTTCCTTTGGATCACCACATCTCCACGTGGAGATCTCTCACCAGATTTCTGTCTCTAACTAGTGTGGGCAGCTGCCTCACTGGTAGAGCTGGAGAAATCTTCTGGTTTCTGATTTCCCACTCCAATCTATGGGCAAAACTCAGGGACAACCTGAAAACCAAAAGAATCTGAAACAGTTTATAAGCGCTAACCTCTAAGAGGGCATAGCAGTGTGTAGAAGGTGGTTTGGTGCTTGGCAACACCAGTAAATAATCAGTGTAGTTCACCATTGTCCACCACAATAACAACAATGATGCTTCTACATAACAATATTAAATCTGTCTCCTAAAATGAAGATTCCTTTGTTCTCTTTCTATAGGCTGAAGTTAAAACTTCCAAGAGTCAAATTATTTCTATTTGGTGACATTATCATCTTTTTAATTTAGTCATAACTCCAATAGGTGTCTTGTATTTTGAAAAAGGGAATGGCTTTTCTTTAAAACCATAAAGTCAAAGAGGAAAATGTAGTTAAAAATTTACAAGTATGTTTATAAGAATCAAACTAGAAAGCACAATGAAACAATCCTCAAAGCAGACCCAAAAAGTAGACTCTGTTGAAATTATAAATTCGTTTTTATATACCTGGTAATATATCTGCCTTATCTTCAGCTGGCAATGAAAAAGTCCATGTCCCTTACCTTGTGGGGTTAACCTAAACTTCATTTCCAAGTGGTCAGAATCTAGAGGGATCTCACACATAATCAGTTCCTGCTGTCTTCTATTAACCTTAATAGGAACATGGAAAAGTGCAAAGGAGAAGCCTCAGAGAATATCCTCATCCAAATATAGTTTCCTGTCCATGTAGCAATAGACAATGACCGCTTGGTGGCTGAGTTCGATGTTCCCAGCCTGTGTTCATATCAATCTCTGTGCCTGACAGTTCAATGACATAAAAGGCTTAAGATAACAAATAGTTACTTTTCACTTCCAGGAAAGGGAAGTATCCATTTTTCCGGTGAAAAGATCTTATACTATGAACTAAACCTTGCACTTTGGCAGAATAAGAATTTGTAAGCCTGGAAAACAATGTTATTAGTGATTTTACATCTTAACAAATGCAAACAAAATTATAATCAACACAACCTATTACTAATACTTAGTAAAAAGAAAGAAAGAAAGAAAGAAAGAAATACAAGAAATCAAGTTCTTTCAAAGACAAATAGAAATTTTCTTTGTTCAATCAATTTATAGCCATTGATATGATACAGTGCCAATATGTACCATCCCAACAAATCTGCAACAATGTTAGGGTTTGTGATGTTGTGATTTTCAATAAAAAAAGATATAGTTGGTCTTTGTCCCCGTTTTGGGCACAGAACTCCAGAAACTCTCGGAATTTCCTATATGTCTTTTGTTATGTTAATACAGTAACTTTGGTAAATCTTCTAATGATGGAGGCTAGTTGTTCGGGGAAACAACCATATGACTAGATGGTTGAAACAATGATCCTACCCTCCTGATGTCCAGCAAAGGGCAAGGGACTGGAGGTTTCATCAGTTAGCAATGGTGAAAAAATAAATAATTTATGCCCATGTAGTGATGCGTTGTTTTTGCTTTGGCTCCATCCCTTCGTTCTTTCTGTAGTTATTTCTCCTCTGATCTCCAGTAGCATATTGGGCACCTAATGACCTGGTGAGTTCCTCTTTTGGTATCCTATCATATTGTCTTTTCATACTGTTCATGGGGTTCCCAAGGCAAGAATACTGAAGTGGCTTGCCATTCCCTTCTCCAGTGGATCACGTTCTGTCAGTTGTGGATGTGACTGGTGATAGAAGCAAGATCTGATGCTGTAAAGAGCAATACTGCATTGGCCTTGGAATGCGGAATGAAGCAGGGCAAAGACTAATAGAGTTTTGCAAAGAAAATGTACTGGCCGTAGCAAACACCCTCTTCCAACAACACAAGAGAAGACTCTACACATGGACATCACCAGATGGTCAACACCGAAGTCAGACTGAGTATATTCTATGCAGCCAAAGATGGAGAAGCTCTATACAGTTAACAAAAACAAGACCAGGAGCCGACTGTGGCTCAGATCATGAACTCCTTATTACCAAATTCAGACTCAAATTGAAGAAAGTAGGGAAAACCGCTAGACCATTCAGGTATGACCTAAATAAAATCCCTTATGATTATACAGTGGAAGTGGAAATAGATTTAAGGGCCTAGATCTGATAGATAGAGTGCCTGATGAACTATGGAATGCAGTTTGTGATATTGTGCAGGAGACAGGGATCAAGATCATCCCCATGGAAAAGAAATGCGAAAAAGCAAAATGGCTGTCTGAGGAGGCCTTACAAATAGCTGTGAAGAGAAGAGAGGCAAAAAGCAAAGGAGAAAAGGAAACATATAGGCATCGAAATGCAGAGTTCCAAAGAATAGCAAGAAGAGATAAGAAAGCCTTCTTCAGCGATCAATGCAAAGAAATAGATGACAACAGATTGGGAAAGACTAGAGATTTCTTCAAGATAATTAGAGATACCAAGGGAACATTTCATGCAAAGATGGGCTCGATAAAGGACAGAAATTGTATGGACATAACAGAAGCAGAAGATATTAAGAAGAGGTGGTGAGAATACACAGAAGAATTGTACAAAAAAGATCTTCACGACCCAGATAGTCATGATGATGTGATCACTAATCTAGAACCAGACATCTTAGAATGTGAAGTGAAGTGGGCCTTAGAAAGCATCACTACGAACAAAGCTAGCAGAGGTGATGGAATTCCAGCTGAGCTGTTTCAAATCCTGAAAGATGATGCTGTGAAAGTGCTGCACTCAATATGTCAGCAAATTTGGAAAACTCAGCAGTGGTCACAGGACTGGAAAAGGTCACTTTACATTCCAATTCCAAAGAAAGGCAATGCCAAAAAATACTCAAACTACCACACAATTGCACTCATCTCACATGCTAGTGAAGTAATGCTCAAAATTCTCCAAGCCAGGCTTCAGCAATACATGAACCATGAACTCCCTGACGTTCAAGCTGGTTTTAGAAAAGGTAGAAGAACCAGAGATCAAATTGCCAACATGCGCTGCATCATGGAAAAAGCAAGAGAGTTCCAGAAAAACATCTATTTCTGCTTTATTGACTATGCCAAAGACTTTGACTGTGTGGATCACAATAAACTGTGGAAAATTCTGAAAGAGATGGGAATACCAGACCACCTGACCTGCCTCTTAACAAATCTGTATGCAGGTCAGGAAGCAACAGTTAGAACTGGACATGGAACAACAGACTGGTTCCAAATAGGAAAAGGAGTACGTCAAGGCTGTATAATGTCACCCTGCTTATTTAACTTCTATTCAGAGTACCTCATGAGAAATGCTGGACTGGAGGAAACACAAGCTGGAATCAAGATTGCCGGGAGAAATATCAATAACCTCAAATATGCAGATGACACCACCCTTTTGGCAGAAAGTGAAGAGGAACTAAAAAGCCTCTTGATGAAAGTGAAAGAGGAGAGCGAAAAAGTTGGCTTAAAGCTCAGCATTCAGAAAACTAAGATCATGGCATCTGGTCCCATCACTTCATGGGAAATAGATGGGGAAACAGTGGAAACAGTGTCAGGCTTTATTTTGGGGGGCTCCAGAATCACTGCAGATGGTGATTGCAGCCATGAAATTAAAAGACGCTTACTCCTTGGAAAAAAAGTTATGACCAACCTAGATAGCATATTCAAAAGCAGAGACATTACTTTGCTGACTAAGGTCTGTCTAGTCAAGGCTATGATTTTTCCTGTGATCATGTATGGATGTGAGAGTTGGACTGTGAAGAAGGCTGAGCACCAAAGAATTGATGCTTTTGAACTGTGGTGTTGGAGAAGACTCTTGAGAGTCCCTTGGACTGCAAGGAGATCCAACCAGTCCATTCTGAAGATCAACCCTTGGATTTCTTTGGAAGGAATGATGCTAAAGCTGAAACTTCAGCACTTTGGCCACCCCATGTGAACAGTTGACTCATTGGAAAAAACTCTGATGCTGGGAGGGATTGTGGGCAAGAGGAGAAGGGGACTACTGAGGATGAGATGGCTGGATGGCATCACGGACTTGATGGACGTGAGTCTGAGTGAACTCCGGGAGATGGTGATGGACAGGGAGGCCTGGCGTGCTGCGATTCATGGAGTCCCAAAGAGTCGGACACGACTGAGTGACTGAACTGAACTAAGTGATGCGTTAGTCTGAGAACCTCAGGACTCATAGCTTAGAGGAACTGGAGTGTGGAGCCCTGGAAGAGAATGGAAGCTCTGAACTTGGTAGGTTCCTGATGTCTTCTATTAACTTCTATCACACCTTGCCCTGGGCCTCCTTTCCATCTGGCTGGTCATGAGTTAATCAATGAGTTTCTTTTGAGTTCCATGGGCCACACTAGCAAAATAACTGAACCTGAAGACGAAGTTGTAGTTACCTCCAATCTTAATGGTTAGACCAGAAGTGCAGAGTCACATGGATTTGTCATTGGCTTCTGAAGTGGGCAGGGGGGCATGTTTGTGGGACTGAGCCCTTAACCTCTGGGATCTGAAGCTGTTTCAGGTAGATGGTATTAGTATGTACTAAATTGTAGGATACTCAGCTTGTGTTGGAGAATTGCTTGGAGGTATGGAAAACATACACATACACATCATGATAGAAAAGATCATCAAACTACTTGAATAGCGTATTTCAGTTGGGATAACAAATAGACTTGTCCTCAGTGGGAATAAACTTACAGCTAAGTGTGTAACTGAAAATGTTCAGTTTCATGAAGTGAACTTTTGACAGTTTCAATTAAGCTTCTTGTCTTCCCTCCCACTGTTTCCTTCATATGTGGTTGTTGTTGTTGTTGTTGGTCAGTCACTCAGTCGTGTCTGACTCTTTGCAACCCCAGGGACTGCAGCATACCAGGCTTCCCTGTCCTTCCTAAATACCATTTACTAACTTGACACCTGTCTAGGTTTGTTGTAACCCTCTTTAAAGGAGCAAGCATGTTTTAATTTCATGGCTGCAGTCATCGAGACAGTGTACTGAAAGCAGAGACATCAGATTCCTGACAAAGGCCCATTTAGTCAAAGCTATGGTTTTTCCAGTAGTCATGGATGGATCTGAGAGTTGCACCATAAAGAAAGTTGAGCACTGAGGAGATGATGCTTTTGAATTACAGTGCTGGAGAAGACTCTTGAGAGTCTTTGAAGTGTAAGATCAAACCAGTCAAATGTAAAGGAAATCAATCCTGAATATTCATTGGAAGGAGTGATGCTGAAGCTGAAGCTCCAGTACTCTGGCCACCTGATGCAAAGAGCTGACTCATTGGAAAAGACCCTGATGCTGAGAAAGATTGAAGACAAAAGAATGGGGCGGCAGAGGATGAGATGGGTTAGATAGCATCATAGACTGAATGGACATGAAAGACTTCAGGAGACAGTAGAGGACAGAGGAGCCTGGCGTGCTACAGTCCATGGGGTCACAGAGTCAGACACTGGTTAGTGATTGATCAACAGCAAACCTGACAGCTGACCTTGTATGAGTAACTGAACTGTGCCACTTCTTAAAGTTTTAGGTGAGAACTTCCTGCTTATTTTCTTTTTAAAAAATATTTATTTGTTTTAAGTGATTGATGATTGCATTACAACATTGGTTTGAATCTATCATACATCAACATGAAGTAATCATAGCTGTACATATATCCTCTCCCTCATGAATCTCCCTCCCACCTCTCACCCATTCCCACCACATCTAGGTTGTCACAGAGCCCTGGTTTGTGTTCCCTGAGTCATACAGCAAATTCCTGTTGGTATCTGTTTACATATGTTAGTGTATATGCATCCATGCTGCTCTCTCCATTCATCTCACCCTCTCCCTCTTCTCCCCCACCCTTGTCCATAAGCCTGTTCTCTATGTCTGTATCTCCATTGCTGCTCTGTGAACAGGTTCATCAGTACCACGCTCATAAGTACATTAATATACAATATAGGTTTTTCTCTTTCTGCCTTACTTCGCTCTGTATAATAGACTCTAGGTTCTTCCACCTCATCAGAACTGACTCAAATGCACTCCTTTTTATGACTGAGTAGTATTCCATTGTATGTATGCACCATCGTTTCTTTGTCTATTAAACTGTCGATGGATATCTAGGTTGTTTGCATGCATTGTCTATCGTATATAGTGCTACAATGAACACTGGGGTACAGGTTTCTTTTTTAGTTTTGATTTATTCAGGGTATATGCCTAGTAGTGGTATTGCTAGGTCATAGGGTGGTTTTATTCCTAGTTTTATTTCAAGGAATGTCCATACTATCTTCCATAGTGGCTGTGTCAATTTACATTCCCAGCAGAAGCGCAGAAAGGTTCCCTTTTTCCAGACCCTCTTCAACACTTCTTCTTTATGAATTTTTTGATTATGGCCATTTGGTCTGGTGTGAGGTGATATCTCACAGTAGCTTTGATTAGCATGTCTCTAATAATGAGTGATGTTCATGGGTTTTTTGATGCTTTTGAACTGCAGTGTTGGAGAAGACTTTTGAGAGTCCCATGGACTACAAGGAGATCCAACCAGTCCATTCTAAAGGAGTTCAGTCCTAGGTGTTCTTTGGAAGGAATGATGCTAAAGCTGAAACTCCAGTACTTTGGCCACCTCATGTGAAGAGTTGACTCATTGGAAAAGTCTCTGATGCTGCGAGGGACTGGGGGCAGGAGGAAAACAGGATGACAGAGGAATAGATGGCTGGATGGCATCACCAACTCGATGGACATCAGTTTGAGTGAACTCTGGGAGTTGGTGATGGACAGGGAGGCCTGGCATGCTGCAATTCATGGGGTCGCAAAGAGTCGCACACGATTGAGTGACTGAACTGAAGTGAACTGAGGTCTTCTTTGGGGAAATGTCTGTTTAGGTCTTTTGCCCAATTTCTGATGGGCTTGTGTGTTTTTCTGGTATTGAGTTGTATGGGCTACTTGCATATTTTGGAAATTAATAATTCAGCAATTGTTTCCTTTGCTATTATTTTGTTCTATCCTGAGGATTGTCTTTTCACTTTGTTTATAGATTCCTTTGCTGTGAAAAATCTTATAAGTTTAACTAGGTCCCACTTATTTATTTTTTGGTTTTATTTCCATTATTTTAGGAGGTGAGTCATGAAAGATCATGCTGTGATTTATGTCATACAGTGTTCTGTTTATGTGTTCTTCTAAGAGTTTTATAGTGTCTGGTCTTAAATTGAAAACATTTAGTTTTTATCCATTTTGTGTTTATCTTTGTGTATAGTGTTATGAAGTGTTCTAATTTCATTCATCTGCACATTGTTGTCCAGTTCTTCCAACATCAGTTATTGGAGAACTATTATTTTTCCCATTGTATATTCTTGCCTCCTTTTTCAGAGATAAGGTGCCCATGGATGCAGGGGTTTATTGCTCAGCTTTCTATCTTGTTACATTGGTCTATCCTTCTGTTTTTGTGCCAGTGCCATGCTCTTTGGATGACTATAGATTTGTACTATAGTCTGAAATTACATAAGTTGATTCCTCTAGCTCTATTCTTCATTCTTTTTAAAAAATTTATTTATTTTAATTGGAGGCTAATTACTTTACAATATTGTAGTGGTTTTTGTTATACACTGTCACGAATGAGCCATGGGTTTACATGTGTTCCCCATCCTGAACCCCTCTGACACCTCCCTCCCCATCCTATCCCTCTGTGTCATCCCAGTGCACCAGCCCTGAATACCCTGTCTCATTCATCAAACCTGGACTGATGATCTGTTTCACCTCTGATAATATACATGTTTCAATATATTCTCTTAAATTATCCCACCCTCACCTTCTCCCTCATAGTCCAAAAGACTGTTCTATACATCTGTGTCTCTTTTGCTGTCTTGCATATGGGATTATCATTATGATGTTTCTAAATCCATATATATGGGTTAGTATACTGTGTTGGTGTTTTTCTTTCTGACTTACTTCACTCTGTATAATAAGCTCCAGTTTCATCCACCTCATTATAAATGATTCAAATGCATTCTTTTTAATAGCTGAGTAATATTCCATTGTGCATATGTACCACAACTTTCTCATCCATTCATCTGCCGATGGACATCTAGGTTGCTTCCATGACCTGGCTATTATAAACAGCGCTGTGATGAACATTGGGGTACACATGTCTCTTTCAATTCTGGTTTCCTCTGTGTGTATGCCCAGCAGTGGGATTCCTGGGTCATATGGCAGATCTATCTTCAATTTGTTCAGGAATCTCCACATTGTTCTCCATAGTGGCTGTACTAGTTTGCATTTACACCAACAATGTAAGAGGGTTCCCTTTTCTCCACACCCTCTCCAGCATTTATTGCTTGTGGACTTTTGGATAGCAGCCATTCAGACAGCTGTGAGATGGTACTTCATTGTAGTTTTATTTGCATTTCTCTATAATGTGTATTCTTCTTTCTTAAAATTACTTTGGCTTTTGGGGGTCTTCTGTGTCTCCATACAAATTGTGAAATTTGGGTATACCTGTGGCAGATTCATGTTGATGCATGGCAAAACCATACATACAAAAACGTGTATGCCTGTGGCGGTTTCATGTTGATGTATGGCAAAACCAATATAATATTGTAAAGTAATAAACCTCCAATTAAAATAAATAAATTTATATTAAAAATTTTTAAAATGATAATAGTAAAAATATATCTAGGAATTTCTCTGGAGCTGTTGTGGACAGTATGGGGTCAATTAATTTTCAGATAGTTCCTTGGTCTGGCTTATACGTCTCAAGATCTATAGGCACCTTCCTATGTAGTCGGTGCTGACTACAGGGTTTTGATCTGTTGCACCTGGCACTTCCAAAGTGGGTCCCTCTGTTTATTTTAGCTTTTTCTGTTTACTGGTCTCTTCAGCGTCTAATTTCTGCCCTGACACAAGGGCGCGATGGTGGTCACTTTTTCAGGCTCACTTATTCAGTCGTGCTGTTGGGAGGGAGCAATACTGCATAAAAATACCACTGGCGTGTATGGGAAGTGCTCACAGGGTTTCAGCCTCCCTGGGTTTGCCCCCGCTCGCTGCGTGTGTGCTTTCATTCTACACTTCTCAGGCTCTATGCTGCTCTGCCAGGAACTATCTGAGGCGGGCCCTGGGTTGCATACACTTCCGAGATCTAAGTTGCTCAGGTTCAGGTTCTCAGGTACTCCACAAAGGCACAGACTTGGTTGGGCCTTCGTTTGGTGCCTTTCCCAGGCCCGAGCAGATCAGGTGACCACGTCCTTGGCGAGCGCAGTCACCCCCAGGTAGGGGGTGCATCTTGTCACCTCCCCCGTCCCAGCTGCTCGGTTTTCTGAGTGTACAATGGACGCGCCTTCTCAGGTGTGCCAGGTGTCTCTTCTGGGGAGCTGATCTCTGGCTGCAACCCTCCCGGCAGATGTCGGCCATCCAGAATCCCAAGCAGTCTTGGTTAGCAACAAAGCCTGCCGGCAGTTTGGGACATGATGCCTCTCTGGGGCCACCATTGCCCCCTTCTGGCTCTGGTTGCCCCCCACCCCCTGCCTGCCTGTCTCTGGCGGGGGATGAGCCGGTCCGCTAGCTCTGCTTAGTTCTCTGTTCTGTGAGCAGGCCTGGCAGAGTCTTAAGTTAGGGCTTTTCATGGGATAGTTTCTCTCTCTCTCTCTCTCTCTTTTTCTGTCTCTCTCTGGCTATCTCACAGTCTGGGTTGCTTTCTCACATTAGTTCCCTGATGCCCTCAAGGCATCAGGCCCAGGTCTTACCCTAAGCAATGCAGCCAGTGCCTCCCTGTCCAGACCCTGATTGCTAATGGCAGATGCGAGCCTCTGGGCTGCTTCTCCTCTGGGAGTTGCCATTGCCACGTAATCTGTGGGTTTTAATTATTTGTTTATTTATTTTTCCTCCAGGTTATGTTGCCCTCTGAGGTTACAAGACACTCCGCAGACCTGTGGTGAGTGTTTCCAGGTGTTTGAAAACTTCTTTCTTTTTTAAAACTCCCTTCCTGGGACAGATCTCAGTCCTTACCTCTTTTGTCTCTCTTTTTGTCTTTTATATTTTCTCCTACCTCCTTTCGAAGATCATAGGTTGCCTTTCTGGGTGCCTGATGTCCTCTGCCAGCATTCAGAAATTGTTTTGTGGAATTTGCTCAGTGTTAAAATGTTCTCTCGATGAATTTGTTGGGGAGAAAGTGGTCTCCCTGTCCTATTCCTCTGCCACCTTAGGATTGCCTCCCTTCAGTTCTTTCTCATTTATTTCTGCTCTGATCCTTATAATTTATTTCCATTTACTATTTTTGGCTTTTTGTTGTTGTTGCTGTTGTTCTTTTACCAGCTGATTTAGGTGTAGAGTTAGGTTATCTATTTTACAACTTTCTTGTATCTTCAAGTAGGATTGTAGTGTTATACACTTCCCTCTTAGAACTGCTTTGCTGCATCCCATAGGATTTGGGTCATTGTGTTTTTGTTGTCATTTCTTTCTATGAATCTTTTGATTTCCCTTCTGATTTCTTCAGTAACCTCTTTATTATTTAGAAATGTATTGCTTATTATCATTGTTTTGTGTTTTTTTTTTTTTTTTTGCAGTTCTTTCCCTGTAATTGATATCTAGTCTCATAGCATTGTGGTCAGAGAAGTTGCTTGGCACAATTTCAATTTCCTGAAATTTACTGAGGCACAATTTGTGGCCCAAGCTCTGGCCTATCATGGAGAATGAATGTTCCATGTGCCCTTGAGAAGAAAGTGTATTCTTCTGCATTTTTGGATGGAAATTTCTGAAGATATCAATTAACCCAAATGGCTTAATGTTTCATTTAAGGTTTGTGTTTTCTTATTGATTTTCTGTTTCTCATGCTCTGTCCATTCGTATAAGCAGGGTGTTAAAGCCACTATTACTATTTTGCCATTCTTGAGCTCCATTTTTATATCTGTTAGTATTTGCCTCATGCAAGGAGGTGCTTCTATGTTGGATACATAGATATTTACAGTTGTTATGTGTTCTTTTCAGATTGATCCCTTGATCATTATATACAGTCCTTTTTATCTCTGGCAATATTCTTTACTTTAAAGACTATTATATCTGAAATGAGAATTGCCACTCTGGCCTCTTTTGATTTCCATTTGCATGGGTATCATTTTCCATCCTTTTGCTTTCAATCTGTATGTGTCTCTAGGTCTGAAATGGGTCTCTTCTAGGCAGCAAATATATGGGTCTTGTTTTTTTATCCATTCATCCAGTCTATATCTTTTGGTTGGAAAATTTAATTCATTTACATTTAAAGTAATTATTGATATATGTTTCTATTGACATTTTCTTAATTGTTTTTGTAGGTCTTTCCTTCCTCTTTTGTTTACTACTTATATAAAACAAGTCCCTTTAGTATTTGTTGTAATGCTGGATTGGTGGTCCTAAATTCTCTTAAAATTTGCTTTTCTGTAAAGCTTTGATTTCTCCATCAGTTTTGAATAAGATCCTTACTAGATAGAGTAGACTTGACGGTAGATTTTTTTTTTTTCTTTCAGTATTTTAAATATATCCTGACATTACCTTCTGGCTTGCAGAGTTTCTGCTGGCTTGCAGAAAGACCTGCTGTTACTTGTATGGGCTTTCCATTGTGTGTTACTTGTTTCTTTTCCCTTGATGCTTTTAATATTGTGTTTTATACTTAGTGCTTTTAATCTTTGTGTTTACTATCTGTTAGCTTGATTAGTATGTGTCTCAGCACCTTTCTCCTGGGGTTTATCCTGTATTAGACTCTGTGCTTCTTGGACTTGATTGACTTTCCTTTCCCATGTTGAGGAAATTTTCAACTATCATCTCCTCAAAAATGTTCTCAGTGCCTTTCTTTTTCTGTTCTTCTGAGACCCCTATAACTCAAACATTGATGAGTTTAATACTGTCATCGGTTTCTTCTCATTCTTTTTCCTTTATTTTTCTCTTCAGCAGTTATTTTTCCCAATCTGTCCTCTAGCTCACTTATCTGTTCTTATACCTCAGTTACTCTACTATTGGTTCCTTCTAGAGTATTTTTAGTTTCAGTAATGTGTTATTCATCTCTCTTCATTATTTATTCTTTATATCTTCTACGTCCTTGGTAATTGTATTAATTGTGTTAATTGTTTCTTGCATAGTCTACATCCTACTTTTGAGGCTTTGGAACATCTTTACTGTCATTATTCTGAATTATTTTTCAGGTAGTTTGCTTATTTCCTCCTTCTTTATTTGGCCTTGTGAGTTTCTACTTTGTTTCTTCATTTGTCCTATATTTCTGTGTCTTTATTTATTTATTTTCTAACTTGCTCCATTTGAAGTCTCCTTTTCCCAGATTTTAGGGGTGTATCCCTTCTTCCTTTTGGTTTTTGCTCTCAGTGGGAAAGGTTGTTTCAGTGGTTTGTGTTGATTTCTTGTTAGGGGTGACCTGAGTCTGTGTTAAAGTGGAGGAAGTGAGTTGTTTTATTTATTTATTTATTTTTCCTGATGGAGAAGGCTGTGTGAGGTGATATAATTTGGAGTGTCTGTGGGAATCTTGTGGCTGATATTGTTTTTGTGTTTTTGTCTTGCGACTTGATTGGGTAAGGTATCCTGCAGGGTATGCCATTGGCAGCCCAGTGATACCAGGCTCTGTTTACAGTTCTAGGCCTTCATGGATTTTATCAGTAATTAATTTCCTTAATTTCCATGGGGGGGGGGGGTGGTGCAGTTAGGAGTTCATTAGCAGTCTCGGATCTTGGACTCAATGATCCCACCTCAGTTTTTCCGTCTCAGGCACAATCTCCCATCCTGAAATTCTCCATCTCTTCCTTTCATTTTTTATGTCTTATCTTTTGTCCCACCTCATTCCAGTGAGCTTAGCTTGCCACCCTGGAGGCGCCTGGGGTCTTCTGCTGTCTCTTAGAGGCTGCTTTGTAAGCATTGTTCAATATCTTGATGAGTTTTTGGTGTATTTGTTGGGAAGCTGGAAACCTCCCCATCTTACTCCTTTGCCATTTTTTTCTACTTCTTTTTATGTGTTGCTGTATTATATAAAACTGTGTATTATATAAAATTGTGTAGAACTCTATATAAAATATCCAGTGCATTTAAGAAATAGCATAACATTTTTATAAATGGCACAGTATTTAGAGACAGACTAATAAGCATTTAGTTGTGTCATAACAATGGGATAGATGTGAGGTCTTCAGTGATATACTATGAGTTGTGTGGCTTCCATCTCTCATCTGTGAAATATCTACAATCATATACTCAGTATATGAGCTTCCTTTCTATCGTCTTCCCTCATAGCTCATTAGTAAAGAATCTGCCTGCAATGCAGGAGACCCAGGATCAGTTCGTGGGTTGCAAAGATCTCCTGGAGAAGGAAATGGCAACCCACTCCAGTATTCTTGCGTGGAGAATTCCATGGACAGAAGAGCTTGACATTCTACAGTCCATAGAGTCACAAGAGTCAGACATGACTTAGCAGTTAAACCACCACCATACCCAGTAATAAGGCCCTTTGTGAAGATCACGCATGTTAATTATATAATATCTTGAAATGTAGTATTGATAAGTATTCAGTTGTTACTAAAACTTAGTTTTTCTTAATTTGATATCTTCTTAGGCAATTATCTTACCACTAAACATTCCTGGGGATACAAACTTCAAGGGAAGATAGAATCGTAATCCTCACTAGCAAGTCATATCTCCAGATACAAACTGCAATTTCCTAACACTAAAATAAAGAAGACTATAGTGGAGACTGGATTAAGAAATCATACACATTATTCTACAAATTACCTCATTAAAAATTGAACTCTATGTTTTAAAGCAGGTTTAGGTTCATAGCAAATGTGAGCAGAAAATACAGAGTTCCCAAACTCCCCACCACACACACACACACACACACACACACACACACACACACACACACAGATTGAGATTTGTTTTAAGGATCTGGCTCATGTGATTGTGAGGACTGGTAGGTCTGAAACCTACATGGTACGTGGCAGCCTGGAAAATTCAGGAAGGGTGTGTGTTGCAGTTTTTACTTTGGAAGCCTTGAGAGGCAGAGCTCCTTTTTCCTGGAAGGAGCTCAGTGTTTTATCTTAAAACTTTCAACAGAATGGATGAAGTATACCCATGTTATGAAAGGTAATTTACTTTATTTAAAGTTTGTGATTAAATGTTAATCATGTCTTTAAGATGCTTTCAGAGAAATAGCCAAACTGGTTTGACCAAACTACTGAGTACTATAACCTGGCCAACTTGATACAAAATTGACCATTATACAAAATATCCAAGGTGAACTTGGATATTTAGTTCAGAAGACTGCCAACCCAATTATGGAAGATTCATCTAATTTCTTCTCGCTGCTTGCGTAAAATACATGAGATGAGTTGTAAATGGAAGAATGAATCACCAGTCATTAAGAAGTCAATGGGAGATAATTCAAAATTTCTCAGTGGAGCTAGTGGTAAAGAGCCTGCATGACAATGCAGGAGACTTAAAAGATGGGCATTTGATTCCTGGGTTGAGAAAATCCCCTGGGGAAGGAAATCACAACCCACTCTAGTACTGTTGCTTAGAGAATCCCATGGACAGAGGACCCGGTCAGGCTACAGTCCCTGGCATCACAGAGAGTTGGACACGACTGAAGCGACTTAGCATGGCACAGCACAAGACAGAGATAGAGATGCTGTTATCCAGGGATGATCTGTGTTTTATCCACATGGCTGAGAACTTATACGTATTAAAGCACAAGAGACTGAAAAGGTTTTTGAGAACTTTATACTAGCAGAAATGCATTCAGCATGGACTGAAAGGGACAGGCATCATACACATAAAAGAAGAATGCCTTCAAAGATAGAGCTCTGATAACAGAGCTTCTTTCAGCTGAGAAAGTAGGCTCACTTCTTTGGTGGGTTGAAAAGTTGTGGCTTTCCCCCATTGGCTTTTTTTTTTTTTTTTCATAGAAATGTGTCCTCTCAATTGGAATCTAATGAGATTTCTCCTCATGGGGTTTGAGTTTAAACTTGAGACTCATTTTTTCTTTATCTTTCTCCATTTTTGAATGGTGATGTCTATTCTATGTATGTATTAACATTGTACTTTGGAAGCACATTTCTTGTTTTCTGGTTCATAGGGTCACACATGAATAGGAATTTTGCCCAAGGATGGACAAGAAACTGCGTCTCACCCATAACTATTTGGAAGACATTTAATAAAATTTGGGCCTTAGAGTTGACACTGAAAAGGGTGAAAACTTTGGGAGATGTTGGGATTGAGTGAATATATTTGACACTTGGGAAAGACAGGAAGCTGGGAAAGACAGGAAGCTGAGAGGCTGCAATGTGCACTGTTATGTGTCAAACAGTGTCCTCAAAGAGTTTTTAGAATCCTTACAGGCAAGACTTAAAGTCTAACAGATGTAATCAAGTTAAGATGCGATCATTTTGTGACACTTAGATTATTCCCAGGTTGTGGCTGTTCATTTCAGAAAAGGCAAAACTACAGTCACAGAAGCCAACTTAATGGTTCTCAGAGGTTAGGGTTTGATGAAGAGGATTGCCTGCAGAAGATTCTTCTGGGGTTATTGAACAGATGGTGCTAGTGGTACAGACCTGCCAGCCAATGCAGGAGATGTAAGAGCGTAGGTTTGATCTCTGAGTGGGGAAGATCAGCAGGAGGAGGAAATGGCAACCCACTGCAGTATTCTTGCCTGAAGAGTCCCATCAATCCAGGAGCCTGGCAGCCTACAGTCCACAGGGTCGCAGTCAGACATGGCTGAATGCACAACAGCCTGTATTTTGACTAGATGATGCTTATGCAGCTGTATATGTTGGTCAAAATTTCTTCAACTCTGTGCAACTCAATTCCTCCATTAAAAATAATTACTTTTAAGAGTGATTCTGAAACCATTTTATTTTATTCAATATATTTTCATAATTAATAAAATATCTTAGACTTAATTATCCTTGATGGATTTAAAAGATTAATTTCTCATAAGGCATTAGTGTAAACCTAAATTTCCTTCTTGTCCTTAGACTTGGGCTGTACATTTGCATCTTAGTATGTGTATAAGGCCACTTCTCCCAAAGAGAATTGACTGTGTGTAGGATCTGTTCATAATTCTTTAATTAAAAAAAAAAGAAGTTTGACATATACAGACTACTATATATAAAATAGATGACAAATAAGGACCTACCATGTAAGAAAGGGAACACTACTCCATACTCTGTTACAGCCTATATGGGAAAAGAATCTTAAAAAACTGTATCTTAAAAAAGTGTGCTTTGCAATACATCTGATACTATACATTATAAACCAACTATGCTGCAATAAAATTCATTTTTAAAATAAAAAGTCTGAGATTTGTTCACGATTCTCATACTTGCATGTAATGACACATGCATAGTACATACTCATCTCATTTTTAGCTTAGAAAATCATAACTTTTCACTGAAATTGAAAGAATAATTTGTGTTCTTACTGTCCAGGTTACTTCCTTAGACTCATTCTTCATTATTTTTTCCAGACTTGCATTTTTTATGTAATCCTTTTTCCCCTGGTGTTTCACATTGCAGACTTACAAAATATGTCTAGATTCTCCTCTCTAGTACTTATTTCAGATGCCAGATCATAGTCTATCCTCTAGTACCTCAAGTGAGGATGCTTTCTTTTAACTTCATCTCCTAGAGGTACATATTTATAGATATATATTTTTTCACTCTATGTTTTCCAAAAATACTAGCTATCTTAGTACAATTAAGAAAAGACTAAGAAGAAAATTGTAACAAATTTTATTTATAAGTGGCCTTCTGAAATACTGGGACAATTGTAAAACAACTCCACTGTTTTACCTCCCACACCTGCACACCAGATGCATGCAAAATAAGTTAGACTTCACAGCTCTTTTTCGACTTCTTTAAAAACAAAACCTTCAAATATGCTTAGTCAAAGACCATCACAGCTTGGAAATTAATACTTCTTATTCAGTGTAAGCATATAAATATGGATGAATATGAATCAAATTTAAATCTCCTATTCCCTAGCTTACCTTCAATAACCAGGACTACACTGATAAAGGGTATGATGCTTTCGTTATCTTTATAGTAGATTTAACTCAAACCACTAATTATGTGTATATATATATATATATATACACACACATATATATATGTATATGTATGTATTTACACAAGGGATTAAAGTAACCATAAACAAGAATGAATTTTTGCTATTTTATGCATAGTGATTAGACTTAGAAGGTATTATTCTTTGTGAAATATGTCATACAGAGAAATACAAGTCCCATATGATATCACTTATATGTGGAATTTAAAAAAATTAATTGAAAGAGACACGTGTATCCCAATGTTCATCACAGCACTGTTTATAATAGCCAGGACATGGAAGCAACCCAGATGCCCATCAGCAGATGAATGGATAAGAAAGATGTGGTACATATACACAATGGAGTATTACTCAGCCACTAAAAAGAATACATTTGAATCAGTTTTAATGAGGTGGATGAAACTGGAGCCGATTATACAGAGTGAAGTAAGCCAGAAAGAAAAACACCAATACAGTATACTAACACATATATATGGAATTTAGAAAGATGGTAATGATAACCCTGTATGTGAGACAGCAAAAGAGACACAGATGTATAGAACAGTCTTTTGGACTCTGTGGGAGAGGAAGAGGGTGGGATGATTTGGGAGAATGACACTGAAAAATGTATAATATCATATATGAAACAAATCACCAGTCCAGGTTCGATGCAGGATACAGGATACTTGGGGCTAGTGTACTGGGATGACCCAGAGGGATGATACGAGGAGGGAGGTGGGAGGGGGGTTCAGGATGGGAAACGTGTGCACCCGTGGCAGATTCATGTTGATGTATGGCAAAACCAATATTGTAAAGTAATTAGCTTCCTATTAAAATAAATAAATTTATATTTAAAAAATAAATTTAATAATGAATGTATGGCAAAACCAATACACTATTGTAAAGTAAAATAAATAAAAATAAAAACATAAAAACAACAGAAAAAATGAATGAATATAACAAAACAGCAACAGAGTCATAGATACAGATAAAGAGCAAATGGTTGCCAGTGGGGAGAAGGAAGCAGGGAGGGACAATAGCCGTATTTGATTAAGAGGTATTATGTATAAAATAGAATCTCCAAGGACATACCATACAACACAGGAAGCATAACCAATATTTTACAATAACTCTAAATATAATATAGGGAATTTGCTCAGTCGTGTCCGACTCTTTGCAACCCCATGGACTGTAGCCTACCAGGCTCCTTCCTCGGGATTCTCCAGGCAAGAGTACTGGGGTGGGTTGCCATTTTCCTTCTCCAGAGGATCTTCCCGACCCAGGGATCGAACCCAGGTCTCCCGCATTCCAGGTGGATGCTTTAACCTCTAAGCCACCAGGGAAGCCCTCTAAATAGAGTATAATCTTTAAAAATTGTGGATCTCTGTGTTATACACCTGAAACTTGTAAATTAACTATATGTCAACTACAAATTATTTAAAAACAAATTATTTTAAAGATTTGCTAAAACGTTTTAGGTGAAAGTGATTATGAACAAAGTCTGTAAATTAACACTCATCTCTTTACACAGAATGACAATAAATGCAGAAAAATGATAGAACTGATCTTTAAAAATCACCACTTTCTAGACAACAGTGAAATAACCGTTTGCAGCCTTGGGTCATAAATAGATTCTACAACGATTAGTTGAAAAATTTGGAGAAATATTATCTGCAAAAATGTTAACATTGACAGCAAAGATAACTTGTCAACTGTAACAATTTTATCTAAGGGTGAGAAAACCAGCTGTTACCAGCAATTCAGATTTAAATCAATTAGCACCAATGCTGATGGCCATGCTTCTTAGACTAAGAAGGTCACTTGATGCAGTACAAAGTAATAAGATATCACCTTAAATATTGTAGTTTGATTATTTAAATCTATTTTAATAATAAAATTTTTATGATATTTAGAAATTTAAAATGTTTATAGTTAACTGATTTAAGCTTAATATGCTGTTTAAAATGTGTGAACATAAAAATCATCTTTCAGACTGGTGGTGAATGTTTCTAAAGTGCTCTGTACCAGCAAAATCAGGAAAACGTTACTAGACCTGGAGTTTATTACTAAATTGATCTCTAAAGCTCCTGTTGTGTCATTTTGCATATTTATTTTAGAAACTATTTTGAGGTTCAAAGTTGACATACACTGAAGACAGAAAAAATCAAGAATTCATGTAAGTAAAAAGAAGTGAAACACCTTTTACACCTATTATCTGTGAATTCAACTCTAGGTATACTAGTTTCTTACATTTCTTGACAATATTTTTCTATAAAAAGTTATTCAGTGTTTAAAGCAGAGTGTCTTTATGTGTGTGTATGTATTTAATGTTGAATTTTTAAATCATTTATATGCCATGTTACAGTAGTTACACAATGTGATTGTCATTGTTCTTTATTTGAATTATGTGTACTTTGATAAGCATCTTGTAAAATATTATGAGATCCAACCAGTCCAGCCTAAAGGAAATCAGTCCTGAATGTTCACTGGGAGGACTGATGCTGAAGCTGAAGCTCCAATATACTGGCCACCTGATGTGAAGAGCTGACTCCTTTGAAGACCCTCATGCAAGGAAAAATTGAAGGAGGGAGAAGGGGACAACAGAGGATGAGATGGTTGGATGGCATCATTGACTCAATGGACATCCGTTTGAGTAAGCTCCGGGAGTTGCTGATGGACAGGGAGGCCTGGAGTGCTGCAGTGCATGGGGTCACAAAGAGTCAGAAACGACTGTGTGACTGAACTGAACTAAAAATATTATGTGTTTCATCATTTTTGGTTTATTCATCTATTGATAGATGAGCAAAAGTAAGATAAATTTCTTATATTTAATTGTTGACTTAAATATGACATTGTTTGCTTTTATATGTTTGTTAAGTGATATTATCAATATTTTGAATGTTTTCCATTTCGTTCCACACTTTTTTCCCTTGTATGCTAAAACAGAGTTTCAGAAACCCTCAGAAGTAATGGAGAAAGCTTTAAGAAAGTTAGGAAACTGATGGATGGAAGGAGGCTTGGAAGTGATTGAATCTCATTTCTTGCTGTAAATGTTTCATGAACAGGGCACATAACATTTTGATTTGCCAAGTTTAATGAGGTACTTTTAGGAAGTGATTCACTGGACCCATCTCTCAATTACACTGTCCCCATAATATTTAACACAAATCTGATTTATGATTCAAGATGAGTTTAAAAATACTTGATAAAATAAACAGAATTGAATTAATAAGGAAAAATCTGAATACATGTACATATTTCAGTTTTACAACTGCATTGAGTCTATGTTTTACCCACATCGAGGATATACCACCTTTCCTTCCTGACAAGTTGTTCGAAATGTATGTTTTGGTGTCAGTTGATGATAACCATATTCACACGTAAATTCAATAGTATCCTCTGTTTTATAGTAAAGTTTTGTATCATGTTTCCATCTTAACTGTATGTGATGTTTTTTCATTGTTTCTTCTGAAATTACACATGCCTCTAAAATTAAAGAAAATAAACATAAACCTTTGAGTAATATGCAAATGCTTTCTACAGAATTTCAGGGTTTCAAGAACGTTGGTCCAAAAATTCTTCCTCAAACCTTTTCCAAACCAATACACTGAAAATGTACAATGTAGGTTTCATCATATTTAAAAAATTAATGTTATAAAAATGAGATATTTTGTTTAGTGTAATCATTAAATGTTATAAGATTCATAATGTCAGTTATCATATGAAGAGCTTTCATAAAGGATCCATTGTGCTTGAACATAAAATTTTATAACTTTATTTCTAGATACAGGTATTAATGCTTGGTGTGCAAGCATGAACTCGTTGTTATTTAATCCATAAAATCTCTATTATAAACAGTTAAATATTATGCTGTGTACAAGGATTATCCTAGGATCCAAGAGAAGTTTAAAGCATTTACCTAAGCATTTTGGTGGTTCTGACCACTCTCCATTCTGACATACTATGTTTCTGTTTCCCCTAAGTTCGTAGTAGAGCTGACACTGGTACTCAGCAGTATATCCTGGAGGATATACTGATTGCAGGAGTGAGGTAATGTCTCCGTTGTCTATTGGTGGAGGAGGCCCACATTTTCCTTTAGAGTCTAAAAAATAATGGCGTTTGCTTTATTCAAAGACAACACTGACAGTTTTAAGCAAATAAAAATGCAGCCAAATATGTCGTATGAAAACTTAAGATTTCTGATGAAAGAAATTATTTATAGAAGGAATTTTAATCACTAAAACAGAAATACACATTTTAAGACCTTATTTTACCACCACGGAAGCACATATAGTACTTTAACAAATATGTCTGCTTTGCAGTGTCCTGATGTTCAAACATATTTTCTTTCAGAGTATATGCTGGGAATATGGGTAGCTAAGATAAAAGTTTGATATGTGCAACTTTTTCATTTTGGGGGTGTAGTGCCAGTAGCAAGTATAGACACTGGAAAAAATAAAATGAAAACAGTAGAAAGGGATATTATAAATACCCACTTTACTTAAAGTGACTATGTAAAATATCACTTCAAAAATATCACTGTGTAGCTTTGGGATGAATAAGACAAACTCATTCATTGTTCTTAGAAAATCTTCATAAACATCTATGTGTTGCTACAAGAAAAACCTTCAGCACAGCAGAATTTGGTCCTGTCTAGAGGTGTTTCTCTGTCTCCACTAACTAGATGTTTATGAAGATTTCCTAAGAGAGAATTTTTCACAAGGATATCTATCCTAGAGATTCAAACATATGAATTATTTGTCATATTATTTGAAGTTTATACACCATGGCCTCACATCTTTGCTTAAAAACATAACTTTTAGGCTTAGGAGCAGAGACTCTGGCTTAAGAGTCTCCTAAAATAAAAGCAGATGCATTAAGCATAAAGGTCTCAGCTGAAAATAAATGAATTTACCCCAGAAGAGAGGTAAGGATCTTAGCAAAATTACTTTTTAGTCACAGGATGTTTTAAAGTGACAAAACATATACACAATGGAGTATTACTCAGCCGTTAAAAAGAATTCATTTGAATCAGTTCTGATGAGATGGATGAAACTGGAGCCGATTATACAGAGTGAAGTAAGCCAGAAAGAAAAACACCAATACAGTATACTAACACATATATATGGAATTTAGGAAGATGGCAATGACGACCCTGTATGCAAGACAGGGAAAGAGACACAGATGTGTATAACGGACTTTTGGACTCAGAGGGAGAGGGAGAGGGTGGGATGATTTGGGAGAATGACATTCTAACATGTATACTATCATGTGAATTGAATCGCCAGTCTATGTCTGACGCAGGATGCAGCATGCTTGGGGCTGCTGCATGGGGATGACCCAGAAAGATGTTCTGGGGAGGGAGGTGGGAGGGAGGTTCATGTTTGGGAATGCATGTAAGAATTAAAGATTTTAAAATTTAAAAAATAAAAAACTAAAAATTAAAAAAAATAAAAAATAAAAAATAAAAAAAAATAAAGTGACAAAACGTTGAACTAAATAGTACAATGATATTCTACTCCACTAGTAATTAATCATTAAAGGCAAAAAAAAAAAACATACGTTTTTCAAAGCTTTGTAATTGATCTTTTAAAATACAGCCATGGAACCACAAAACACTTCATATGACCCTGCACCAGCAAAAAAAAAAAAACAAAACAAAACAACAACAAACAACAACAAAAAAAAAAAAAGAAAGAAAGAAAGAAAGAAAAAAAAAGAACAAAGTTAAAGAATACTTCTGTATAGTTATCATCAGGATAAAGAATACTAAGATAATGAATTACTTACTAATGCATACAGGTTGAGCTGACCATCCATTTTGCAGACATGTAATTAACCCTGATGTCTTACCATCTGCTGTTACATATCCTGGTTTACACTTATATTCTGTTTGTTTATTTAGGGGATACATAAAGGCAGATTCAGACAAAAATCCATTCTCAATTCTTATTTCAGATTTTGAACATGTTTCTAAAAGGGATAGAGCATAAAGAAAAGGTAAGCATATATCTGATACACATTTCATAAGGACCCAAATAAGGTAATGATACAAAAAAGATGAGTCATTTATGACTATAAACCAAGAAAACATCTAATCATTTCCCCTCCTGTGTAAGAGGGGAAAAACAAAACAAAAAACTATGAGTTTCCAAAGATATTAAACCAAAACACTTGATTTTTATTTTCTAGAGCAAAGCAAGATTTATAATACTCCGAATCCCTTCTAGGAAAGTATTAGAAATCTGTTTGTATAAAGGATCTGGAATCCCACAGCATGTCAGAAATCTTTTAGCAATGGATTTCCTTTCCTGGGACTTGTTGAAAGTATTGTCTAGTCTGGATCTCTTACACAACCCGGAACACAGATCAGGTGGCAATCACAGAATCTTCCACCATAGTTACCCCAGCCTTTGTCTCTGAGGATTTGAAATGCTGTCATCCAAACTGAGTGCTTAAAGCCATATCAGTACATGGCGTTCAATGAAGATGATAAAGATCAATACATCCATTCATTTTACTAAGGACAAAATGTTGATCCTTCAAACCATGAATAACTAAACTTGGAAAAGTACAATTCTGTCACCTACTAGACATCTTCATAGAATTCAGCTAATTTTTTTAGTACTTCATGGATAAAGAAGAAATCAAAAGAGAAAACTGAATATTTTTAATTGAATGAAAATAAAACCATGATAAATAAAGTTTTGTATGATTTATGAGATGACACAAAATTGTGCTGAGGGGAATTTTAAAATTACATAGCAATAATAGTAATGATAAAGACTGAAAACCAATCATTGCTTTTTCCTAAAATTGAAAATAGAAAAACAAACAAGCCCAACACATATAATTTGGAAACACTGCAGTGATATCAGTAAGAGAGTGGAATAGGCCACCTTAATGTCTCCTTCCCTCCACAGACACACTGAATTAACAGCTATGTGTGTATCAGCTCCTTCTATTCAAAATAGAAACAGTAGATGAGAAGTTCTGTATTCAAGGCAAGTGAGAAAATGCCAAAATCCTAAGTGGGAGGGAAAACTAAGACACATTCCTGCAATAAGATCCATGCAGCAGAGGACCATACAGTTTGAAGGGAACACTCAACTCCCAGCTTCTCCTGGAGGAGCAAAGAGTTTGATCCACCATCTAGGTCTCTGATTTTGCAAATGGTAGTCCAGGGTCCAGTTTACAATTTACCTGCCTCTGGGAGGCCTAGGATTTCCAATCTCCTGGGATTACAGAAATGAAGTGGCAGTTATGAATCTGTACCAGCACTTCTCACATGTCTTCCCATAGATTAATGAAGAGTGAGCAACTCCCAGTTTCTCCATGGAAGAAGTCAGATGGCACATGTTGACCTTCATCTTTTCCCGCTCTGCCTGAGGAGTTGGCTTCTAACTAACCTGTCCCTGAGAGCTGATGAAACCCAACATTTGCATTTGTGCCTGGGGAGTACAGAGAGCCAAATTATGGTGCAGAAGGCACAGAGTTTGAAGTAGCATGCAGGCATTAACCACAGCTCCTTTCCCTAGGTCAGTGCAGAGTGAGCTAGGTGATAAACTCCAATTGCCTGTTCCACCAAGTATTCTGACTTGTTCAGTTCAGTTCAGTTCAGTTCAGTCACTCAGTCGTGTCCGACTCTTTGCGACCCCATGAATCGCAGCACGCCAGGCCTCCCTGTCCATCACCATCTCCCGGAGTTCACTCAGATTCACGTCCATCGAGTCCGTGATACCATCCAGCCATCTCATCTTCAGTCGTCCCCTTCTCCGCCTGTCCCCAATCCCTCCCAGCATCAGAGTTTTTTCCAAAGAGTCAACTCTTCTTATGAGGTGGCCAAAGTACTGGAGTTTCAGCTTTAGCATCAGTCCTTCCAAAGAAATCCCAGGGTTGATCTTCAGAATGGACTGGTTGGATCTTCTTGCAGTCCAGGGGACTCTCAAGAGTCTTCTCCAACACCACAGTTCAAAAGCATCAATTCTTCGGCGCTCAGTCTTCTTCACAGTCCAACTCTCACATCCATACATGACCACAGGAAAAATCATAGCCTTGACTAGACGGACCTTAGTCGGCAAAGTAATGTCTCTGCTTTTGAATATGCTATCTAGTTTGGCCATAACTTTTCTTCCAAGGAGTAAGTGTCTTTTAATTTCATGCCTGCGGTCACCATCTGCAGTGATTCTGGAGCCCCAAAAAATAAAGTCTGACACTGATTCCACAGTTTGCCCAACTATTTCCCATGAAGTGATGGGACCGGATGCCATGATCTTAGTTTTCTGAATGTTGAGTTTTAAGCCAACTTTTTCACTCTCCTCTTTCAGTTTCATCAAGAGGCTTTTTAGCTCCTCTTCACTTTCTGCCATAAGAGTGGTGTCATCTGCATACCTTAGGTGATTGATATTTCTCCCGGCAATCTTGATTCCAGCTTGTGTTTCCTCCAGTCCAGCGTTTCTCATGATGTACTCTGCACAGAAGTTAAATAAGCATGGTGACATTATACAGCCTTGACGTACTGCTTTTCCTATTTGGAACCAGTCTGTTATTTCATGTCCAGTTCTAACTGTTGCTTCCTGACCTGCATGCAGATTTCTTAAGAGGCAGGTCGGATGGTCTGGTATTCCCATCTCTTTCAGAATTTTCCACATTTTATTGTGATCCACACAGTTAAAGGCTTTGGCATAGTCAATAAAGCAGAAATGGATGTTTTTCTGGAACTCTCTTGCTTTTTCCATGATGCAGCGCATGTTGGCAATTTGATCTCTGGTTCCTCTGCCTTTTCTAAAACCAGCTTGAACATCAGGGAGTTCACGGTTCACGTATTGCTGAAGCCTGGCTTGGAGAATTTTGAGCATTACTTTACTAGCATGTGACATGAGTGCAACTTTGCAGTAGTTTGAACGTTCTTTGGCATTGCCTGTCTTTGGAATTGGAATGAAAACTGACCTTATCCAGTTCTGTGTCCACTGCTGAGTTTTCCAAATTTGCTGGCATATTGGGTGCAGCACTTTCACAGCATCATCTTTCAGGATTTGAAACAGCTCAATTGGAATTCCATCACCTCCACTAGGTTTGCTCATAGTGATGCTTTCTAAGGCCAGTTGACTTTACATTCCAAGATGTCTGGTTCTAGATTAGTGACTGCATACTCTCGACTCCTGGAGGAGGCTGACTACAAACACAGAAGTTTGGATGAGCAGAGAGGTTAGAGAGGTAACCAAAATTCTGGCCAGGCTGATTGAAAAGGCTGAATTCTGGAAGGATTCTACTTCTGAGGCCAATTTGTGAAGACTAGGACAAGTGGATGTTTAGTCTAATGCACAGATATCAACACAGACACTCCAGAAAAATGATCAACTGAGAAGTATGTTCAAATGAGAACAAGATATCCATTGTTTTTTATCCCAACCCAACAGCAGAAATTTAACAACCGACCACAGCAATCCTGACTTGGAGTGAGGTGTGGGCTCTATACCATACACTGAGATCCATGATGGTAAAAGAGTAGGTACACATGGAGTACATCTCTCTCCACGGATACATCAGGAATACACCTCCAGACACAGAAGATCTTGCAGAACGCCAGCTGAGAACCTGACCATGGGAAAAGAATATATAGAACCAGGCAACACTCAGCAAGACAAAAGAAGAAGTGCAAAAAAAGAAGAGAGTGAGTAGAACTGGATCTGCATCTGGGGTCGGGAACTGAAGCAGGGACAGAGCTGCATGGGAGGGCAAATGTTCGTGACAGAGGTGAAGCACTGAGACTGTTGGAGAGTGAAGCAGCTGACCAGCGAGTGTCTGAATGGAATGAGGATCACACAGACAATCCTTGCCAAAGCTGTACCTACACCAGACAGGGATGAAAGTCTCCTAGAAAGTGCTTCAGGTTGGAGCTGGAACATAGAGATTCAAAAGCAATCCCAGGGCAAGGTCTGCTGTTGACTGAAGGGAGATGATGTGAAGGAACCTGAGAGAGGAGAGCACAGTGGGGAATGCTTATGAAGGAAAGCCAGCTAACCTGGAGGCATCATGATACTGCTGAGTCACACGCAGAGGATGGAGCCATCTCTATAGCCTCTCTCTCTGCACATATCAGCACCAGACGGCTGAAACAACACAGGGAGGGTGGTCCTTTAAGGATCTGGCATGCAGAGCAAAAGATGGACCTCAGCCAGGGTAATCTTTAAGTCCCTGATGCAAAGAACAACAAATAATGACCCCAACTGGGGGGCCTGTAAGCACCTGATAGGGTGAAGCAACATTGAAGGACCAGCCAAAGAGACACTCTGATGGCCAGGTGCCAGAAGCTAGGAAACGACTCTAATAGGACCACCGCTTCTGCAGCTGAGTCAGTTGGTTTCCCTGCACGCTTGGCACTGCCAGAGTTTCCATAATTCAAGCAGCTGTGTCACCTCCATGCTCAATCCTCACTGGGCAGAGCTATCAGAAGCTAGAAAGATCCGTAATAGTCACATACCACCGGTGACAATAGCCACAGCTATGTATCCGGGATTGCTATGGTCCCCATTATCCAAGCTCCTGTGTCACTCCCTAGTTCAATCCCACAAGGACAGAGCAAGCAGAGGCTACAAAAATCCCTAAGGGCATCATATTTCCTGCTATCCTAGCCAGTGGCTCCCCTTAGTACCTGGTACTGCCAGGGCTCCTGCAATCTAAACAACTGCATCACCTCCACATTCTGTCCTCCCTGGGGCACACCCAAGTCCTCCAGGGGAGCCTCAGGAGTAAACTCCTGTGGACGACTCACATGCAAAGGTGGAGATAAAACCACAAGTGAAATCCAGGGGCAGGTGGCTAAAGAATAGAACCAAAACATTCCCATCAGTGGTACAAGCTCAAGATTGAATCCACATGATCAACTGGCAGACTTAATGTATCTTTGGAATATATAAAAGACAATGAGAATTCCTGCAAAAGAAAACACACTAGCACTGGCAGATGTGGACATTAGAGCAAGAACATGCAAGAGTAGAACCAGATGAGAGTCTGAGCTGTGGCCACAACAGGTAAGAGACCAGTCCAGAACTGGAGGGCATCCTAAAGAGGTGAGGTGGACTGTGACCCACATTGAGGAAAAGGATGCTTACAGCTGATCCAAGAAAAATATGTATTATTCTTATACCTTAATTTATTTAGAAGTTGCTACCGGGTTTTTAATTTTTTACTTGTTTTTTGCTCTCTGTTGTTGTACCTGTTGATTTTAATACTACAATGAAATCTACTTACACTTTTGAGAAATTGTTTTCACCACACATTTAATTTTCTTTAAATACTTCTGCCTCTACATGGTTTTGAGGGTTGTTTTCCTCTTTAATTTTCAAAGCTTTAAAAAAATTATTTTCACTATTTTCCCACATATATTCTTTTGCTTGCTTTTCTTATTCTTTTTCTGTTGTTTTTCTTTAACATACGTAAAACTTCTTTATCTACCTCTATTTTAATTTGCTTTTCTAGCTTTTCTTTCTTTTTTTCCTTTTCTCACTTTTCCTCATTATGTTTATTAGTTTGTTTTGCTTTAGTTGTTTTATTCCCCTGTTGACATATGGCTTTGGTTTTGTTTTCCAGTTTATGCTTTTAGTCAGATTTGTTAGTAACTAGTTGATATCATTCTTACTTTCCTTTGCTCATTGAATAAATCTCTTATCCTTTTTTTTTCACTGTTTTGGTTTTGTTTATGTGTGTATACATGTGTGTATATTTCCCACTTTTTTGTTAGTACTTGCCTGATTTTGTATCTGTCATTTGTTTGAGGTTTGTAGTTTGTTTCTAGTTTTAGTGTGTTTGTTTTATCCCCTTTAATGCCATTACAAACCACCTGTGGAATCTCACTTCCCTGGCCAGAGATCAGGCCCAGAACCTTTGAAGTGGAAGCACTGACAAGACTCTAGACTGCCATAAAACTCCTAATCCCAGGGAGTACTTATTAGTGAGATTTGTCATAAAAGCCTCCACCTGTATACACCTGGCATCACCCAACTACCAGCAGTATTCAGTGTAGGATGCCTCATCCAAAAAAAATCAAACAAGATAAAAACACAAACCTAGTCATCAGTAAACAAGACTGCCACCTCATACAGCCCTGCCCATCAGAGAGAGAGAGGAAACAAAACAAAACAAAACAAAACAAAACTTGCTTCATTTACCAGAGTACAAACAAAAGTCATGCCCAAAAGAAGCCTACACAAACCACTGGCACAATCTTACACACCAAGGGCAGACCAAAAGGAAGAAAGCATTCAAATTGAAAGCCTGAGAAAAGGAGACATCAAATGCAATAGTGAAAAAAAGAAAAGGTAAAAAATTATTGCTCAAATGAAGGAACAAACTAGAAGCATACAAGACTAAAAAACAAACAAACAAACAAAAACCCTTAAGAGGAAATAGTTCAAATTCCTGAAAAAAATTCAGAATAATGATGGTAAAGACGTTCCAAAACCTTGAAAACAGAATGCATAAAATGCCAAGAAGCAACCAACACAATTAACATAATTACCAAAGATATAGAAGAAATAAAGAATAAACAAACAAAGATGAATAACACAATTACTGAAAATAAAAATACTCTAGAAGGAAATAAGAGTAGAGTAACTGAAGCAGAAGAATGGAACAATGAGCTGGAAGATAGAATGGTTGAAATAGTTGCTGATCACCAGAGTAAAGGAAAAAGAATGAAAATAATTGAGGAGAGCTTCAGACACTTCTGGGACAGTATTAAACACACCAACATTTGAGTTATAGAAGTCCCAGAAGAAGAAGAGAAAAAGAACGGCACTGAGCAATTTTTTAAAGATAATATAGTTGAAAACCTTCCCAGCATGGGAAAGGAAATAGTCAATCAAGTTCAAGAAGCACAGAGAGTCCAACACAGGATAAATCCAAGCAGAAATATGTCAAGACACATACTAACCAACAGAGATTAAACACAAGGAAAGAATATTAAAAGCAACAAGGGAAAAGCAACAAGCAACACACAAGGGAAAGGCCATTCAATTAATAGCTGTGTTTCAGCAGAGATCCTGCCGGCCAGAAAGGAATGGCAGGATATATATAAAGTACTGAAAGGGGAAAATCGACAAGCAAGATTACTTCACCTGGCAAGGATTTCATTCAAAACTGATGGAAAAATTAAAACATTTAGAGATAAGCAGTAGTTAAGAGAATTTAGCACCACCAAACCAGCTTTACAACAGATATTAAAGAGACATATAGGCAATGAGCATAAGACAAAGGAAAGACCTACAAAAAACCTGAAACAATTAAGAAAATGTAAGTGGGGGGTGGTCTTAAGATGGCAGAGGAATAGGATGGGGAGATCACTTTCTCCCCCACAAATTCATCAAAAGATCATTTGAATGCTGAGCAACTTCCCCAAAACAACTCCTGAACACTGGCAGAGGACACCAGGCACCCAGAAAGGTAGCCCATTCTCTTCTAAAGGAAGTAGGACAGAATATAAAAGAGAAAAAAGAGTTAGGGACAAAGACCCGCCCTGGGAGGGAGTTGTGAAGGGGGAGAAGTTTCCAAACACCAGGAAACCCTCTCACCAGTGGGTTTGTGGGGAGTTTTGGAATCTCAGAGGGCAACATAAAGTGAAAGACAGAAAGAAACAAAAAAGTGAAGTTGCTCAGTCGTGTCTAACTCTTTGCGACCCTATGAACTGTAGCCTACCAGGGTCCTCTGTCCATGGGATTTTCCAGGCAAGAATACTGGAGTGGGTTGCCATTTCCTTCTCCAGGAGATCTTCCCTACCCAGGGATCGAACTCAGGTCTCCCACACTGCGGGCAGATGCTTTAACCTCTGAGCCACCAGGAAGAGGGCAACATAACAGGGAGGGGAAAAAAAAAATACAAACCATAGAATATGTGTCTTAACCACAACTCCAAGCAGAGAAATAGCTCAGATGCTCAGGTCTGCCACCAGCAAGAGGGGGAGGCACTTTTGCATTGCTTAAGTTTAAGGACCTGTCCTGAAAGCCCTGAGGACAATCTGAGGGAGCTAACGTGAGATAGCAGTCAAACTGTGGGACAGACAGAGAGAGAAAGGGATAAAAGAGAGAGAGAGAAAAGCTCTAACCTAAGCCACATCCTGGCCAACTCACAGAACAAAGGATTGAGCGAATGCCAAAGGAGAGCTAGTAGACTGCAGACCGGCTCCTCCCCAACCCCCCCCCCCCCCCCCCCACACACACACAGGAGGCAGAGAGGCAGACAGGCGACAGCCAGAGCCAGAAAGCAGGGGGCAATTTTGGCCCCAGAGACGGCATTCTCCACCATACTGGGAGCAGGCTCCCACTTGTTAACCACGTCTTCCTGAGATATTGAATGGCTGACATCTGCCAGGAGGGTTGCAACCTGAGATCACCCCCCAGAGGAGACACACAGCACACCTGAGACGGCGCTCTTGCAGCGCACCCAGTAAACCGAGTGACAGGGACCAGAAAGGTGACAAGACCCACTGCACACCTGGGACAGTGTGCTGGCCAAGCACCTTGTTGCCTGAGCTCCTCGGACCTGGGAAGGGCACAAAATGCAGGCCCAGCCGAGTCTATGCCTTTGTGGAGAAACTGAACCTGAGCAGCTTAGACCAGGGAAGTGCACGCAACCAAGGGCCTGCTTTGGAAAGTTCCCCTTCAAAGCAACCTGGAGTCTGAGCAGTGTAGATCAGGAAAGCACAGGCACCATGAGCTACGGCAACCCAGTGTGGTCCGTACACTGTGAGCACTCCCCACACATGCCAGTGATATTTGTTTGCAGTATTCCTCCCTCCCCACAGCATGACTGCACAAGTGAGCCTAAATAAGTGACCACCTTCACCCCCTTACATCAGGGCAGAAATTACACACTGAAGAGACTTGCAAACAGAGGGAACTGCTCTCGAAGTGACAGGCACAACAGACTGAAACCCTGTAGTTAGCATTGACTAAGCACTGGAAGGGGCCTATAAACCTTGAAAAGACGTATAAGCTGGAGCAAGGAACTATCTGAAACTGAACTGACCCCACACTGCCCTCACCAGCTCCAGAGAAATTCCTAGATATACTTTTACTAGAATCATTTTTAAAAAATTTTTTCAGTTCTTTATTACACCTTTAATTTTTATTTTTATAACCTACTATTACCTTGCAGAAAAGACCCTATTTTTTAAAGCAAATTTCACATATGTATTTTTTATAATTTGTGATTGGTTTTGTATTTATAATGTTGCATTTTTCAGAGTCTAACCTCTACTCTAGATTTTTAATCTTTGCTTTGTGTATCTGTTCTCAATTTTGTACCTTTAAGAATCTAATCTTCAGTACCCATTTTTACTTAGGGGTGTGATTACTGGTTTGATTGCTCTCTCCCCTTTTGACTCTTCCTCTTCTCACCCAGGTCACCTTTATCTCCTCCCTCCCCTTATGCTTCTCTACTTAACTCTGAATCTCTCTGGGTGTTCCGGGCTGTGGAGAACACTTAGGGACCTGATTACTGGCTAGATTGCTCTCTCCCCTTTGGATTCCCCTCTTCATCTATCTTCCTCCTCCCTCTTCTCTTCTCCATGTAACTGTGTGAACCTTTCTGGGTGTCCCTCACTGTGGAGATTCTTTTCACCATTTTTCTAGATATTTTATCAGCAGTGCTGTATGGATGGAGAAGTCTTGAGGCTACTGTAAGATTAAGACTGAAAGCCAGAGGTAAGAGGCTTAAATCCAAAACTTGAGAACACCAGACAACTCCTGACTCCAGGGAACATTAATCGACAAGAGCACATCCAAAACTCTGCATACCTACACTGAAACCAAGTTCCATCCAACAGCCAACAAGTTCCAGAGCAAGATAGATAATGCTATTTCTCCAGCAACACAGGAACATAGCCCTGAGCTTCAATATGCAGTCTGTCCAAAGGCACACCAAACCCATAGACACCTCAAAACTCACTACTGGGCACTTCACTGCACTCAGAAGAGATCCAGCTCCACCCACCAGAACACGGACACAAGCTTCCATAACCAGGAAACCTTGAAAAGTCAAACGTCCAACCACACCCTCAGGGTGCAACCTCCACAATAAAGAGGAACCACAAACTTCCAGCATACAGAAAGGCCACCCCAAACAGAACAATCTAAACAAAATGGAAAGGCAGAGAAATATTCAGCCCATAAAGGAACATGATACATTCCCACAAAATCAAACAAAGGAGGAGGAGATCTCTCTTTTTGAGTCTATCTCAAAAAGAATTCAGAATAGTGATAGTAAAGATGATCCAAAATCTTAAAAACAAAATGGAGTTGCAGATAAATAGACTAGAAACGAGGATTAAGAAGATGCAAGAATGTTTAACAAGGACCTAGAAGAGATAAAAAAGAGTCAGTCAATAATGAATACTGCAATAAATAAGATCAAAAGAACTCTGGAGGGAAACAACAGTAGAATAACTGAAGCAGCAGATATAAGTGAGGTGGAAGATAGAATGGTGGAAATAAATGAAGCAGAGAGGAAAAAAGAAAAAAGAATTAAAAGAAATGAGGATAACATCAGAGACCTCTGGGACAATGTTAAACACCCCAACATTTGAATAATAAGAGTTCCAGAAGAAGACAAAAAGAAAGGCCATGAGAAAATACTTGAGATAATACTTGAAAACTTCCCTAAAATATGGAAGGAAATAGCCACCCAATTCTAAAAAAGTGAGTGGCTCCAAAACAGGATAAACCCAAAAGGAAACACCCCAAGATACATATTAATCAAATTAATGAGGATCAAACACAAAGAGCAAATATTAAAAGTAGCAAGGGAAAAACAACAAATAACACACAAGGGGATTCCCATAAGGATAACAGCTGATCTTTCTACAGAAACTCTTCAGGCCAGAAGGAATTGGCAGGATGTACTTAAAGTAATGAAAGAGAAAAACCTACAAACCACATTACTATACCCAATAAGAATCTCAGTCTATTATGCAGGGGAAATGAAAAGCTTTACAGACAAGCAAAAGCTGAGAGAATTCATCACCACCAAACCAGCTCTTCAACAAATGATAAAGGAACTTCTCTAGACAGGAAACACAGAAAAGGTTTATAAATAAGTATGGATGTGAGAATTGGACTGTGAAGAAGGCTGAGTACCGAAGAATTGATGCTTTTGAACTATGGTGTTGAAGAAGACTCTTGAGAGTCCCTTGAACTGCAAGGAGATCCAACCAGTCCAGTCTGAAGATCAGCCCTGGGATTTCTTTGGAAGGAATGATGTTAAAGCTGAAACTCCAGTACTTTGGCCACCTCATGCAAAGAGTTGACTCATTGGAAAAGACTCTGATGCTGGGAGGGATTGGGGGCAGGAGGAGAAGGGGACGACAGAGGATGAGATGGCATCACTGACTTGATGGACGTGAGTCTGAGTGAACTCCAGGAGTTGGTGATGGACAGGGAGGCCTGGTGTGCTGTGATTCATGGGGTCGCAAAAAGTCCGACACGACTGAGCGACTGAACTGAACTGAAGTGTTAGTCGCTCAGTCATGTCTGACTCTTTGCGACCCCATGGACGGCAGCCCACCAGGCTCCTCTGTCCATGAGATTTTCCAAGTAAGGAGACTGGAGTCGGTTGCCATTTCCTTCTCCAGGGGAGCTTCCCAAACCAGGGATTGAACCTGGGACTCCTGCACAGCAGCCAGATTATTTACCGACTGAGCTACAAGGGAAGATATAACAATTTATAAACTCAAATCCGAAACAACAAAATAAATGGCAACGGGATCATACTTAACAATAATTACCCAAAATGTAAAAGGGGTGAATGCCCCAACCAAAAGACAAAGACTGGCTGAATGGACTCCAAAACAAGACTCCTATATATGCTGTCTATAAGGGACCCCCTTCCAAACAAGGGACACATACAGACTGAAAGGAGAGGGCTGGAAAAAATATATTTCAAGCAAATGCAGACCAAAAAAAGCAGGAGGAGCAATACTCATATCAGATAAAACAGATTTTGAAATAAAGACTATGTAAAATGACAAAGAAGGACACTAAATAATGATCAAAGGATCAATCCAAGAAGAAGATATAACAATTATAATTCTATACGCACCCAGCATAGGCACACCGCAATATGTAAGGCAAAGGCTAACAAGTGTGAAAGGGGAAATTTACAGTAACACAATAATAGTGGGAGACTTTACTATCCCACTCACTCCTATGGATAGATCAACTAAACAGAAAATTAGCAAGGAAACACCAATTATAAATGATACAATGGACTAGTTAGACCTAATGAATATCTTTATGACATTTCACCCCCAAACAACGCATTTCACCTTTTTCTCAAGAGCACATGGAACCTTCTACAGGATAGATCACATACTGGGCCATAAATCTAGCCTTGGTAAATTCAAAAAATTGAAATCATTCCAAGCGTCTTTTCTGATCCCAATATAATAAGCCTAGATGTCAACTATGGGGGGGGGGGAAACTATTAAAAATTCAAATATATGGAGGCTAAACAACATGTTTCTGAATAACCAACACATCATGGAAAAAATCAAAAAATAAATCAAATATGCACAGAAATGAATGAAAATGAGAACAAGACAACACGAAACCTAAGGGATTCAGTAATATCAGTGCTAAGGGGAAAGTTCATAGATTACAAGCTTACCTCAAGTAACAAGAGAAAAATCAAATAAATAACATAACTGTACACCTAAAGCAACTAGAAAAAGAAGAAATGAAGAACCTTAGGGTTAGTAGAGGGAAAGAATGCATAAAAATTAGGGCAGAAGTAATTGAAAAAGAAACAAAGGAGACTATAGCAAAAATCAACAAAACTAAAAGCTGGTTCCTTGAGAAGATAAATAAAATAGAAAAACCATTAGCCAGATTCATCAAGAAACAGAGGGAGAAGAATCAAATCAACAGAATTAGAAATGAAAATGGAGAAAGCACAACAGACAACACATAAACACAAAGGATCATAAGAGATTACTATCAGCAAATTTATGACAATAAAATGGACCACTTGGAAGAAATGGACGAATTCTTTAAAAAGTATAACCTTCCAAAAGTGAACCAGGAAGAAAGATAAAATCTTAACAAACCCATCACAAGCACGGAAATGAAATTGTAATCAGAAATCTTCCAGTAGACAAAAGCCCAAGACTAGATGGCTTGACAGCTGAATTCTACCAAAAATTTAGAGAAGACCTAACACCTATCCTACTCAAATTCTTCCAGGAAATTGCAGAGAAAGGTAAATTGCCAAACTCCTTCTATGAGGCCACCATCAGCCTAATACCAAAACCAGACAAAGATGCCACAAAAACCGAAAACTACAGATCAATATCACTGATGAACATAGATGCAAAAATCCTTAAAAAAATTCTAGGAAATAAAATCCAACAACATATTAAAAAAAAATCATACATCATGACCAAGTGGGCTTTATCCCCGGGATGCAAAGATTCTTCAATATTCACAAATCAATCAAAGTGATAGACCACATTAACAAATTAAAAGATAAAAACCATGTGATTATCTCAATATATGCAGAGAAAGCTTTTGACAAAATTCAGCATCCATTTCCATTTATGATAAAAAAAAAAAACCCAGAAAGCATGCATAGAAGGAACATAACTCAGAATAAAGGCCATATATGATAAACCCATAGCAAATATTGCCCTCAATGGTGAAAACTTGAAAGTATTTTCCCTAAAGTCAGGAACAAGAGAAAGTTGCCCACTCTCACTACTACTATTCAACATAATTTTGGACGTTTTAGCCACAGAAGTCAGAAGAGAAAACATAAATAAACGGAATCCAGATCAGGAGAAAGTAGTAAAACTCTCACTGTTTGCAGATGACATGATCCTCTACATAGAAAACCCTAAAGACACTACCGGAAAATTGCTAGAGCTAGTCAATGAATAAAGTAAAGTTGCAGGATATAAAATTAACACAGAGAAATCCCTTGCATTCCTATACACTAACAATGAGGAAACAGCAAGAGAAATGAAGGAAACAATTTCATTCACCAGTGCAATGAAAAGAATAAAATAGTTAGGAATAAATCTTCCTAAAGAAACAAAAGACCTATACATAGAAAACTATAAAACATTGATGAAAAACTCAAAGAACACAAATAGATGTAGAAATATGCCATGTTCATGGATCAGAAGTATCAACATAGTGAAAATGAGTATACTACAAAAGGCAATCTGTAGATTCAAAGCAATTCCTATCAAGCTACTAATGGCATTTTTCAGAGAACTAGAATAAATCAATCCACAATTTGCATGGAAATACAAAAAAAAAATATTGAATAGCCAAAGCAAGCTTGAGAAAGAAGAATGGAACTGGAGGAATCAACCTACCTGACTTCAGACTATATTACAAAACTACAGTCAATAAGACAGCATGGTACTGGCACAATGCCAAAAACATAGATCAATGGAACAAGATAGAAAGCCCAGAGATAAACCCACACACCTATGGAAACCTTATCTTTGACAAAGGAGGCAAGAATATACAATGGAGAAAAGACAATCTCTTTAACAAGTGGTGCTGGGAAACCTGTCAACCACTTGTATAAGAATGAAACTAGAACACTTTCTAACACCATGCACAAAAATAAACTCAGAATGGATTAAAGATCTAAATGTAAGACCAGAAACTATAAAACTCCTAGAGGAAAACATGGGCAAAACACACTCTGACATAAATCACAGCAAGATCCCCTATGACCCACCTCCCATAGTAATGGAAACAGAAGCAAAAATAAACAAATGGGACCTAATTAAACTTAAAAGCTTTTGCACAATGAAGGAAACTATAAGTAAGTTGAAAAGATAGCCTTCAGAATGGGAGAAAATAATAGCAAATGAAGCACCTGACAAAGAATTATTCTCCAAACTATACAAGCAGCTCATGCAGATCAATTTACAGAAAAATAAATGACCCAATCAAAAAATGGGAACACGTGTACACCCATGGCAGATTCATGTTGATGTATTGCAAAACCAATACAGATTGTAAAGTAAAATAAAGTAAAATTAAAAAAAAAAAAAACTAGGCAACAACAAAAGACAAAAATGCTAAAACTAGTTAATTTGTAAATTATTTTCCTTTTTTCTTTAGGAAATAAAAAATTGAAAGTAACAAAAAAATAAAAAAATGGCCAAAGAACTAACAGACATTTCTCCAAAAAGACATACAGATGGCTAACAAACACATGAAAAGATGTTCAACATTATTCATTATCAGAGAAATGCAAATTAAAATCACAATGAGGTACCATCTCATGCTGGTCAGAAAGGCTGCTATCAAAATCTACAAACAATAAATGCCCATTGGCAAAGTAATGGATAAGTAAGCTATGGTATGTATACACAATGGAATACTACTCCATAATTAAAAAATGCATTTGAATCGGTTCTAATGGGGTGGATGAAAATGGAGCCTATTATACAGAGTGACATAGAAGGCAATGTCACCCCACTCCAGTACTTTTGCTTGGAAAATCCCATGGACGGAGGAGCCTGTAGGCTGCAGTCCATGGGGTCACTAAGAGTGGGACACGACTGAGTGACTTCACTTTCACTTTTCACTTTTATGCATTGGAGAAGGAAATGGCAACCCACTGCAGTGTTCTTGCCTGGAGAATCCCAGGGATGGGGGAGCCTGGTGGGCTGCCATCTCTGGGGTCGCACAGAGTCAGACACGACTGAAGTGACTTAGCAGCAGCAGCATACAGAGTGAAGTAAGTCAGAAAGAAAACACCAGTACAGTATATTAAGGCATATATACAGAATTTAGAAAGATGTTAATGATGGCCCTATATGTGAGAGAGCAAAAGAAACAGGATGTAAACAACAGACTTTTGAACTCTGTAGGAGAAGGCAAGGGTGGGATGATTTAAGAGAATAGCATTGAAACATGTATATTATAATATGTGAAATAGATTGCCAGTCCAGGTTCGATGCATGAGACAAGGGGCTCAGGGCCAGTGCACTGGGATGACTTTGAGGGATGGGCTGGGGAGGGAGGTGGGAGGGGGCTTCAGGATGGGAGACACATGTACACCCATGGCTGATTCATGTCAACATATGGCAAAAACCACAACAATTTTGTAAATTAATTAGCCCTCAATTAAAATAAATTAATTAGTTTAAAAAATGCTATAAGAACATACAGCATTATATTATAATAGTAAAACGCTAATAGTAATATATAAATAATTACTTTAAATGTAAATGGATTAAACTCTCCAACCAAAAGACAAAGATTGACTGAATAGATAGAAAACAAGATCCATATATAGGCTGTCTACAAGAGACCCACTTCAGACCTAGAGACACATACAGACTGAAAGTAAGAGGATTGAAAACGTATTCCATGCAGAGGGAAATCAAAAGGAAGTTGTAGTGGCAATTCTAATTTCTGACAAAATTGACTTTAAAATAAAGAATATTATACAAGATAAAGAAGGGACATTACATAATGATCAAGGGATCAATCCCAAAAGAAGACAAAATTCTAAACATCTATGCACCCAGCATAGAAGCACCTCAGTACATAAGGCAAATAAACAAACGTAAAAAGGGAAATTGACAGCAACACAATAATGGTAAGGGATATTAACACCCCAGTTATACCAATGGGCAGATCATCAAAACAGAAAATTAACAAGCATCGAACCCAGCTCTCCCACATTGCAGGCAGACGCTTTAACCTCTGAGCCACCAGGGAAGATCTCAATAAGGAAACAATCTTAAATGAAACATTAGGTCCCAAGGGACCTAATTGATATTTTCAGCATTGTCCACACAAATCCAAGAGAACACACTTTCTTCTCAAGTGTGCTTGGAATATTTTCCAGGATAGACTATATTGGGGCCAAAAATCAAACCTCAGTAAATTATTAAAAATCTAAATTCTATGAAGCATTTTTTCTGACCACAATACTATGAGACTAGATATTAATTACAGTAAAAAACACAAACACTTGGAGATTAACCAATATGCTTTTACATAATGAACAGATAAGTGAAGAAATCAAAAGGGAAATCAGAGAATTCTTGAAACAAATGAGAATGAAAACATGATAACTTAAAATCTATGGGATGCAACAAAACAGTTCTAAGAGGGAAGTTTGTAGCAAGAAAAAAGGAAAACATTAAATAGACAACCTAACTTTACACCTAAAACAACTGGATAAAGAAGGACATTAAAAGAAAAAAAAAAGTTAGTCAAAGGGAAGACATCCGACAGATCAGATCAGAAATAAATGAAAGAAAATGAAGGAACATTAGTAAAGATTGATAAAACTGGAAGGTGCTTCTTTGAGAAGATAAACAAAATTGTCAATTAGTCAAATCCATCAAGAAGAAATGGGACAAGAATGACATCAACAAAATTAGGAATGAGAAAGGAGAGGGTAACAAAAAACACAGAAATACAAAGGATCATAAGGGGCTACTATGAGCAACTATATGTCAAGAAAACAGACCAACTGAAATAAATCGATCTATTCTTAGAAAAGTTCAATCTACCAAGACTGAACCAGGAAGAAATAGAAATTATGAACAAGCCAATTACATGCACTGAAATCGAAAATGTGATTTTAAACACTCCCCCAAAATTGAAGCACAGGGCCAGATAGTTTCACAGTGAATTTTCTCAAACATTTAGAGAAGAGCTAATGCCTATTCTTATCAAACTCTTTCAAAAAACTGCAGAGGAAGGAACACTTCCAAACTCATTCTACAAGGCCATCATCATCCTAATACCAAAACCAGACAAAGACAACATGAAAAAGAAAATTACAGGCCAATATCATTGATGAAAATAGATGGAAAAATCCTCAGCAAAACTCTAGCAAACAGAATTCAAAAATACATTAAAAAGATAGCACACTATGATCAAGTTGGGTTAATCCGAAGGATGCAAGCATTCTTCAATATACTTGTGTATATCCATCAATGTGATATATCATATTAACAAATTGCAAGATAAAACCATATGGTCATCTCAATAGAGGCAGAAAAAGCTTTTGAAAAATTTCAGTACCCATTTATGATAAATACTCTTCAAAACATGAGCAAAGAAGGAACCTACCTCAACATAATAAAGGCCATATATGAAAAACCCAGAGCAAACATTATTCTCAAAGGTGAAAAACTGAAAGCATTTCTTCTGAGATCAGGAAAAGACAAGGGTGCCCATTCTCACCACTATTAGACAACATTGTTTGGAAGCCCTCGCAACAGCAATCACAGAAGAAAAAGAAATAAAAGGAATCCAGATTGGAAAAGAAGAAGCAAAACTCTCATTGTTTGCAGACAGACGATACTATACATAGAAAATCCTAAAGACATGTTCAGAAAATTACTAGAGGTAATCAGTGAATTTAGCAAACTGACAGCATAGAAAATGAATACACAGAAATCACTTGCATTCCTCTGTACTAACAATGAAACATCACAAACAGAAATTAAGGTATCAATGCCATTTACCATTGCAACAAAAAGAACAAAATCCTAGGAAAATAAACCTAAGAAGACATAAGAGCTGTATACATAAAAGTACAAGACGTTGAGGAAAGAAATCAAAGACAACAAAAAGAGATGGAGAGATATTCCATGTTCCTGAGTTAGAAAAATCAACATTATGAAAAGGACTATACTACCAAATATAATCGGAAGATTCAATGCAATCTATATCAAAATACCAATGTTATTTTTCACAGAACTAGAACAAAAAGTCATAATTCATATGGAAACACAAAAGACCTGAATAGCCAAAGCAATCTTGAGAAAGAAAAATAGAGCTAGAGGAATCAACCTTCCTGACTTCAGACTGACTACAAGGCTACAGGTATCCAGACAGTATGGTACTGGCAGAAAAACAGAAATATAGACCAATGGAACAAGACAGAAAGCCCAGAGAATAACCCATACACCTATGAATTACTTATGTTTGACAAAAGAGGCAAGAATATACCATGGGGCAAATAGAGGGTCTTTCGTAAGTGCTGCTGGGAAAAACTGACAGCTACATGGAAAAGAATGAAATTAGACTACTTTCTAACACCATTCACAAAGATAAACTCAAAATGGATGGAAAACACAGGCAGAGCACCCTATGTCATAAATCACAGCAAGATCCTCTATGACCCACCTCCTAGAGCAGTGGAATAAAAACAAAGATAATCAAGTAGGACGTAATTTAACTTAAAAGCTTCTCCACAGCAGAGGAAACTATGAATAAGGTGAAAAGACAATGTTCAGAATGGGACAAAATAATAGCAAATGAAACAACTGACAAAGGATTAACTTCCAAAAGATAGAAGCAACTCAGAAATCAATACCAAAAGAAAAGAAAAAAAAAAAACACAACTCAATCAGAAAGTGGGAAAAAGACCTAAACAGACATTTGTCTAAAGACCTAAAATGGCTAAGAAACACATGAATATATTTTCAATATCACTATTAGAAAACTGCAAATCAAAGTTACAATGAGATATCACTTCACACCAGTCAGGATGACCATCATCAAAATGTTTACAAACAATAAATACTGGAGAAGGTGTACAGAAAAGGGAACCCTCTTGCACTGTTAGTGGGAATGTAAACTGATATAGCCACTATAAAGAACAGTATGGAGAGTACTTACAAATTCAGGAGTAAAACCACTATATGATGCACCAACCCCACTCCTAGGTATATACCCTGAGGGAACCAAAATTGAAGAAGACACATGTACCCCAATGTTCACTGAAGTTCCATTTACAACAGCTAGGACATGGAAGCAACATAGATGTCCACAGATTAATAGATAAAGAAGCTATGCTACATACATACAGTGGAATATTACTCGGTCATAAAAAGGAATGCACTTGAGTCAGTCCTAAAGAGGAGGATGAACATATAGCCTAGTATACAGAGTGAAGTAAGTCAGAAAGAGAAAAACAAATATTGTATGCTAACACATATACATGGAATCTAGAGATATTGTACTGATAAACTTATTTGCACAGCAGCAATAGAGACACAGACACTGAGAACAGCCTTATGGACACGGCTGAAAGGGAGGAAGTAGAGGGTGGCATGTATGGAGAGGGTTAGCATGCAAACTTAAGCTACCATATGTAAACTAGAGAGTCAATGGGAATTTGCTGTATGACTCAGGGAACTCAAACCAGAGCTCAGGAACAACCTAGAAGGGTGGGATGGGCAGGGAAATGGGAGGGATGTTCATGTGGGAGGGGACATGGTAAATCTATGGCTGATTCTTATTGATGTTTTGTAGAACCCAACATAATACTGTAAAGTAAGTATACTTCAATTAAAAATAAATAGATATAAAAAAACAACCACAACCCCCCCCCCCGAAATTCCATATGCCAACGGACCCAGGAGGAGGCTCACTCATGCATGCATGAGGTAAAAGGCAGACAGATCTCTGTCTTGACTGTGATGCCTACAGTGGCTCATGAACCATCTCAGTTCCCTCTCAGCTCCACTCCAGGAATCCTGGAAAACCTATCTTAAAAATGCATGCATGGAGCTAAGTCCTTCTGTGAAACTCCAGGTATTGACAAGTGGACCTCTGTCTGCTTCATTCACACACCCTTCCACCCTGTGGCCAGATCCCTGTGGTTACAACTGACTCAAGAGAAGAGCAACCTTTGACAGACCACCAGTGAGCTTGCACATAAATTTGGCTTAATTCTGTGGCCGAGAACAAGAACACAAGATTAGTAGCACTGGAACATGTATATTATCATATGTGTAATGGATCACCAGTCTAGGTTTGATGCATGAGATAGGGTGCTCAGGGCTGGTGCACTGCAATATCCCTGAGGGATGGGATGGGGAGGGAGGTGGTAGGGGTGTTCAGAATGGGGAACACATGTACACCCATGGCTGATTCATGTCACTGTATGGCAAAAATCACTACAATATTGTAAAGTAATTAGCCTCCATTTAAAATAAAAATTTTTTTAAGTAAAAAGGAAAATTAAAAAAAGATGTAGTGCTACTTTGGGGGAAACAAAGGACAGGCTGTCAGTACCATTTCTGGTGCACTAATGTATCTAGACAAAACAAGAAGCACAGAAATTCTGACAAAACAGGGATGAGAAGTGTCAGCAGGTGCCACTATAGAAGATCTGAGATAGCTGCGGAGTCTCTAGCCAGGTTGGAGGAAGTTGTCTCTCACCCAAAGGAGACTGGAACTTTAATTAGAAAAACAGCACCGACAAACTTCAAGGAACATGAACTCAAAGTATCATGACACCAACAAAGTATAAAAATCTTCAGTATTCACATCCAATTGGTGATGTGTGATTTATCCTGTGAAGAATTCGAAATACCTTTTTAAAATAACTCGGTGTGCTATAGAAAATACAGTAAGATACTTGAACAAAAGCAGGAAAACAATAAACAAAAAGCAGGAAAACAATGGACAAAACAAGCAGTTTAATAAAAATGTACAAATCATTCAAAATCAGAAACTCTGGTGCTAAAGGTTCCAAGGATGAAATAAAATAATTCATTAAAGAGCATCAACGACAGAGTCAAAAAGGTAAAAGAATCTGTGAGATAGATGATATATCAAAGTTATCCTGTCCAGGGAGATTAAAAACAAAATTTAAAAGAAAAGAATGAAAAAGAACAAAGAAAGGCTACATGATCTATGCCACATTGAAAACAGAACCGATTTGCAAATTATTGAAGTTCCAGGAGGAGAAAGAAGATGAGGCAGAAAAAATATTTAAGGAGTAGTGTATGAAAACTTCCCAAGTCAAGGGTGATATTTGAATATCTAAGTTCAGGAAGCTTACAGGGACCAAACCAAACCAACTTTAAAAATCCTCTACAACACACATTCATAATAAAGTTGCAAAAATCAAAGAAAAATAGAGAAGCCTTCAAGCAGCATGAAGGAAAAACAAACAAGCTAGCAAAACAAAAACCTTGAAACTTACTAAGGAGCCTTCATTTGGATCTTAGCAAATCTCTCATCAGAAACCCACTAGGCCAGGAGACAGTGGGAGGATATATTCCAAGTGTTGGAAGAAAAATCTGCCAAAGAAGAATACTTGAAAATATCATTCAGAAAAGAAAAGAATATAAAGATTTCACCAGACCAACAAATATTGAGGAAATAGAACACAACTAGACCTTCCTTGTGGAGAAGGCAATGGCACCCCACTCCAGTACTCTTGCCTGGAAAATCCCATGGATGGAGGAGCCTGGTAGGCTGCAGTCCATGGGATTGCGAAGAGTCGGACACGACTGAGAGACTTCACTTTCACATTTCGCTTTCATGCATTGGAGAAGGACATGGCAACCCACTCCAGTGTTCTTGCCTGGAGAATCCCAGGGACGGGGGAGCCTGGAGGGCTGCCGTCTCTGGGGTGGCACAGAGTAGGACACGACTGAAGCGACTTAGCAGCAGCACCAACAGACCTTCCTTGAGGAGGACATGGCAACCCACTGCAGTACTTTTGCCTGGAGAAACCCATGGAGGGACGAGCCTAGCGGGCTGCTGCCCAAAGTGTCCCAAAGAGTCAGACACAGCTGAGGTAACTGAGTAGGCACACAGACCTTCCTTACTGAAACACTAAAAGGAATTTTTGAAGCTGAAAGAAAAGAATGCTAATTCATTCCATGAAATTACCTAGTACAGTGGTAAATTTAAGTGCACACTCACATTCAGAACACTGCCGTACCTTGATATGCAATGTTAAACACAACTATTTAAGAGTTAAAGTACAGAAATTAAAAATTAGTATATTTAAAATTATTTTTTAATTAAGTACACACTATAAAAAGAGGTAAATCATGACATCAAAAAGATAAAATGGAGAAGGGTAAAAGGAAGGAGATTAATATGTGGTTGATGTTCATATATTATCAGCATAAAATACACTGCTCTCTCTGTAAGGTGTTTTACGTATATCTCATGGTAAACAAAGCAAGAATCCATTCTAGATTCACAAATGGTAAAGAAAAGTTCATTAAGTGCATACTACTGTAACAAAAATCATGAATTCAAAGAGGCAAGCCATCAGAGGAAGTAAAGAATTAAGAAACTATAAAACATCTTGTAAAATAAAAAAATATTAATATATCCTTATCTATTAATAATTACTCTAAATATAAAGGATTGCATGTTTGCATGCTAAGTCACTACAGTTGTGTTTGACTGTTTTGAGACTCAATGGACTATAGCCCTCTAGGCTCCTCTATCCATGGGATTTCCCAGGCAAGAATACTGGAAGGGTCATCCCCATGCACCAGCCCCAAGCATGCTGCAGAAAGATGTTATGGGGAGGGAGGTGGGAGGGGGGTTCATGTTTGGGAATGCATGTAAGAATTAAAGATTTTAAAATTAAAAAAAAAAAAAAAGAATACTGGAAGGGGTTGCCATTTCCTTCTCCACCGTTTTCTTCTATCTCAATGAAATTCTTAAGCAATTACTTTGAATTACTTATCAGACAGATCATCCATATCTATTATTTCGGGTCAGTAACTGAAAAACTATTGTATTTCTCTGTTAACATTTTAGTCCTTTGATGTCTATGTCCCTTGAAGTCTCAAGTTGCTGTTTGCATTTAAAGAAGTGGTCACTCCCTCCAGTCTTTACAGACTGACCTGGGGAGGGAAGTATACTGTCACATTGCTAGGGATTTTGAGACTTCTCAGACATTGTTTAAGGAGATACCTGTCCCATCTACTCAATTCCTCCTAGGAGAGAATTCTGAAGCTCATATGCTTCTATCAAAACAGCAAAGACAGTCTCTGTGCCGACAGTTTCCTGGCTGTTTCCCTGGGGCAGTGCCAAATGCTCACATTCATATGGTTTCTCAAAAACCCAGGGGGACAGGATGGCTTCTAGATGTCCCACAGGCCATCTGCAAAGGTCTAGATGCCACCGTGGGGACCTACAGAGGGAGCTGGCCCTGGAGAGGGGATGTAGATGAGATGAGGGGCCCAGGAGTGAGCAGAACCACAAGCACAGTGTCTGCAATGGTTTGGGGCTCCCTGGTGTAGTCTCCACATGGTCAGTAGGACCTATGTTCCTTGAAGAATTCTAGCCCTGGATGCTGTGCTCCTGGGCTGTCCCCACCCCAGCCATGCAGGTGACCCCAGTGGTCTGGATAAGGGGAGAGAGAAGTGTGCTGGAAGGTGAGGATGCCACCCTTGCTTACATGCTCTTATTTTCCCCACAGGTAAAATCCTGTGCTGAGAGGTCTGTCTTGGCACTTAGCAGTGCCACCTCAGGGGCTAAACGAGGCTACTGCTCTAACCCTCAGTGAGGCATCCAGTCTTCAATCTTTGTGCTCTAGCAGCATGCTATCATTTCTCTGCTAGACTCCTGGACCCCCACAAAGATCCTCTTATTCACAAATGATGGTCAAAGTCTGCATTTATATCAGGAGAGACAGTGAGACTCCTGCCATCTTTCTGACCTTACTCTGTTATTACAGGTTTCCTCTTTGTGAATCTTTTCCTATTTTTTTGACTAATGTCTATCAATAGGCACATGTATTTTGTTATATACTTATCGAGGCGTCTATAGGTATACTCATAGACACTTGTAAACAAAATTAAATTGGTCTTTTGGCAAAACAAGAATTTGATATAAACTTTTTGAGTGGATAATACAGCTGAGTCTTAGAAAATTATGAACACCCTGGGATCTCAGCCCAGTTCACTCACTGACACGGATGCATCTAGGAGGAGGAGACCAGCCACTCTCTGTGCAATTCATTGTGTTCTGATCATTTTGAAGACTGTAGCCTTCATAGCAGCGAACTGTTACAGTTTCACCCTGTAAATATTTTTCTTCATGATGTGGGTTATGTCCATTTTCCAAATAATTGAAGATACATTGTCCTAAGGATCATAAAATTAATATGAAAGAAATACAGCATAAATTTGGGAAAATAGTGCATTAAAATTAATCTTATAGAATTTACATGAGAATAAATTAGTATTCAAATATATCACATAAGAATAAAAATGAAAGCTAGTACACGTTTGTTGGAAATGAAAATCAACATTCCATATTATTTATCCTTAGTTTATGATTAAAATATGTATTAATGATACAGATATTCTTGTAAAGCCTCTGTATCTCTCACAGGATTTACATGAAGAGCCTCTAATATGGAAAATCTATTGGATGTTTCTACTCATAGAACTCATCCCTTGGCCTTACTGTTGTTATACAACACTTAATTGTATTCACTTATATATCCTGTTTAAGTATGCTATAATTTTACAAAATACAGTTAGAAAAAAGAGAATTGTTACTTTAGTGGCAGGAAAGTAGTTGAGGACTAAACGAAGCAGCCCCAGAAAATACTGTGTTCAGTTGACCTGATGTTTTTCTATATGTGATGGTTTTAGGAAAGTCCACAACACCTTCCACACTCCTCTCTCCAAATATTAAAGCTTGAGTCCTCACTACTGAGTGTGCAGGACTTTAGTGACAATTTCTCATGATTACACATGACTGATGTGACAGTGTGACAAATTCAGACCTGCTGTGGAGGCTTCCTCCTCCCTGTCTGGGGTCACTGGCCCTGAAGAAAGCTAGCTGTCTCACGAGCTAGCTGCAGAGATGCCCAAGTGGTCAGGTGCTGAGGCCTCCCCCAAAAGCCAGGAGAGTGAGCCAACCTGGAAGCAAAGCCTCCAGCCCAGCTGAGCATCCAGGTGACAGCATCCCAGGCTATTACCAAGTTTCCACCCAAACAGAGTGACTCAGAATTAGCCAGCGAGGCCCTTTCCTCATTCTGAGCGACAGAAATTCTAAGAATATGGAGGTGTGTGGTCTTAAGCCAATATGTTTTTTAGAAAATTTGTTAATTAGGAGTATGTGTCTAATACAATGGCCATCTCAGTTGGTGCTAGTGGTAAAGAATGAACCCACCTGCCCATGCAGGAGATATAGTAGTACAGGCAGGTTCGATCCTTGGGTTTGAATAACCTGCTGGAGGAGGGCATGGCAACCTATTCCAGTATTCTTGCTTGGAAAATGCCATGGACTGAGAAGCCGGGTGGGCTACAGTCAATGGGGAGGCAGCACATGACTGAAGCGACTTAGCATGCAGGCATGGAGGCATGCAGGCATCTACTACAATAGGTGTTAGATAATGTGAATTTAATATAATGGCTCGGATCTGATATTGCAATTATTTTGCATGCTAAAACTTTCACAATTGCACCCATAAATTATGAAAAATAACTGCGTATAAATATTCAAACATTAGGCTTTAGGACCACTTTTAGAAAGAGTTCAGTTGTTAATGAGAAGACAAGTGTTGCATTGGAATGTCTGGTGAAGAGTTGTCAAAGTTTCACATTTCTCTTTCATGTTGTGTACTCCTTCTCCTCTTATTTAGAAATATGCCTGTAGACTTATCTATAATTGATTAACAGACCATCACTCATATACCTGGGAATCAGGAGAAACTGAATTAAATAACATATCTACCTGCTCCTGAGCATGAATAATGGTGATACAGCATTTCTTATAAGTGATCTGGGGCCCGAGCTACTATTTTTTATTGTTTTTAATTTGTGTGATTTTTTATTCATTATTTTCTTTTTTTAAGATTCTTTTTTTAAATTTATTTATTTTAATTGGAGGTTAATTACTTTACAATATTGTATTGGTTTTGCCATACATCAGCATGAATCCACCACAGGTATACTTTTAATTGTAACACTTAGGACTAGACAGGGAGCTTTATTGTGCTGTAAGTCTTATTCATGAAAAAAATTGCCAAATGGTCTAAAATAACATGCAACAAATTATGAGATGAATAATGCAGAGTGATGCATATTCTATTCACATCTTGAATTTCACAAGGTATCATAAAACTCAGTAGAGGTTTCATTTAAAAGAACTTGAAGACAAACGGATCATTAAAGAAAATGAAAGACAAAAACATCATAATGAAGAACTTATAAGCTTACTTTTTTGGAGTAAAATCTTTGTTTTTACTATTTACTTATATTAACACATCTATATAATTTATTTTTTTAATTTTTCAAATTTTAAAGTCTTTAATTCTTACATGTGTTCCCAAACATGAACCCCCCTCCCACCTCCCTCCCCATAACATCTCTCTGGGTCATCCCCATGCACCAGCCCCAAGCATGCTGCATCCTGCGTTAGACATAGACTGGCGATTCAATTCTTACATGATAGTATACATGTTAGAATGCCATTCTCCCAAATCATCCCACCCTCTCCCTCTCCCTCTGAGTCCAAAAGTCCGTTATACACATCTGTGTCTTTTTTCCTGTCTTGCATACAGGGTCGTCATTGCCATCTTCCTAAATTCCATATATATGTGTTAGTATACTGTATTGGTGTTTTTCTTTCTGGCTTACTTCACTCTGTGTAATCGGCTCCAGTTTCATTCATCTCACCAGAACTGATTCAAATGAATTCTTTTTAACGGCTGAGTAATACTCCATTGTGTATATGAACCACAGCTTTCTTATCCATTCATCTGCTGATAGGCATCTAGGTTGTTTCCATGTCCTGGCTATTATATAATTTAATTTTTTGTTTTTTTCATTAGTTTTTATTGGAATGTAGTTGTTTTACATTGTTGGGTTAGCTTCTGCTGTACATCAAAATGAATCAGTTCCATGAATATATATATATATATGCATAAATATATATCCCTTTTTTTTTTTATTTCCCTCCCATTTAAGTCACCAGACAGCATTGAGTGGAGGTCCCTATGATACACAGTAAGTTCTCATTAGTTATCTATTTTATTCAAAACAGCCAGGACATGGAATCAACTTAAATGTCCATGAGCAGAAGAATAGAATAGATTGAACTCAAGTCTCCTGCATCGCAGGCAGATTCTTTACCATCTGATCTTTTTAAAATAAGCCAATTGCTTTGCTGTCTCGGCTGCTGCAAAGGCGTGTGTCTCTGCTGCTGAATGGTTTCCAGGCTTTCTTTGCATAGACGTCTTCCTACATAAACTTGACCAGCAGTCCCTCCTACTTTCTAAGCACTTGGATTCTTTTGTTCTTAGAATACACTTATTGGAACAATATAATAGAAATATTTTTACCTTTTGGTTCATTATTTGCCTTAATTCATCTTTTTTTTTTTTTTCAACCTGGCATGAAAGCTCTTGAAAGACATACCACCTTCCTCCACTGTATTCTTCACAATTACTCTTAGGTAACTTCTGGCACATAGTAGGTGCTTGCTGACAACCTGAAAGTGAAATAACCTGGGCTCTGGACACTGTTGAACAAGCCTGGCTTGTTCCTCTAACAAGCTACCCCTGTGTGTCTATCTGAAATCTCTATCCTGAACCTCTTGTTCTCTGTCACAACCAAGCCTTTTCAGAGTTATGTCCGCAAGCTATATTGCATTTCTTATTAACAATTTATTTAGCAGATTCTAAGTACGTTTTTCCCTGTCTACAGCATCTTAAACTGTCTCTCTCACAATTAATGTTGGCACCATATTTTTAGTCTCTTAACCTGGCTTATTAACTGAATTAGAAGTATTCATTAGTATAACTATTCTAATGTAATTAGTTTACAAGTTCCTTGACTAAACTGTATGGCAGGCATTATGACAAGTGTATATGAATATTTTATTTTAATAGCTAAAAGATATTTTGAAATATTACAACATTTGTAAATATAAAATCTTTTTACAGATTTAGAGGAGTGAACAAAGTTTCAAATAGTTTGTTGCCCTTAGATTCATACTTAGCAAATGGTGGAATTGGATATAGAACCATTTCAGGCTGATTCCATAGGAATTACTATTAGTCAATTTATTATCCCTTGTTCTTAAATCATTTTCTTCCGTCCAATCTATGCAACATTCATTCTGACATGTTTTCTCCTAAATTCTCTGGGTCCTCCTTTCTTTCTGTCCACTTTGCCATCTATTCTTCTTCTGGCAGACACCTCAGTGTTGGAAGCTTCAGGACTCAGTCTTGAGCTTTCTTCTATTTTCATTCTACATTCTTTCTAATCTGATGTCATCATTTAGAGAGTGATAATCAGTCTATGGTTTTTCCAGTAGTCATGTATGGATGTGAGAGTTGGACTGTGAAGAAGGCTGAGCACCAACTAATTGATGCTTTTGAACTGTGGTGTTGGAGAAGACTCTTGAGAGTCCCTTGGACTGCAAGGAGATCCAACCAGTTCACTCTGAAGGAGATCAGCCCTGGGATTTCTTTGGAAGGAATGATGCTAAAGCTGAAACTCCAGTACGTTGGCCACCTCAAGCAAAGAGTTGACTCATTGGAAAAGACTCTGATGCTGGGAGGGATTGGGAGCAGGAGGAGAAGGGGACAGCAGAGGATGAGATGGCTGGATGGCATCACTAACTCGATGGATGTGAATCTGAGTGAACTCCGGGAGTTGGTGATGGACAGGGAGGCCTGGTGTGCTGCGATTCATGGGGTCGCAAAGAGTCGGACACGACTGAGGGACTGAACTGAACTGAACTGCATCTCATGTGTATATCTCCTGGTTAAACCTATGCATTCAGCACTACAGTTGATGTATCCTATGTTTATGGTCCCCATTGGCCCAACCACAATGTATTCAGGTCAAAGTTGGGATGCTCTTGCAAGAGTGTGCTTTCTCCTGCCAGTACCACGTACAAAGTCATTTCCATTTGCTTGCTTGCTTATGAGAAAATGGTATTCAAAACATGAGTCCTTTCAACTTTTGCTCTTTCTGACAATCAACATTTAGCAACTTTACATGCATTTATTACCAGCAAAATATATCCCAAATTTATTCTCTGCTCAGAATCACTTCAGTCAAGAATTTATCTAGTCCCAACACTTTTTCACCCCACATGGTTTCTTGAATCTTCTCTTGTCCATCATAAGCACAGCATACAGAAAAATCCACAAACAGCCTTCAAAACTCCAAATAAAATTATATCATTCCTTTTCTTAAAATTCCCTATGCGTTTTCATGAATCATAAAATCAATCAATGTTAATATGCCTTGATATAACCCTGCTCCTTTTTCCTTTGCCTCATATCAGCTTCAGCTCATAAAATTCTCTCTCATTCAGTAGAATACGCCCACCTTCATATTTTCCAAACATTATTTTGCTGCCAAAGTTTGCACATAACTCTTCCCTTGGCTTGAGACACTCAACATCCACTCAGCTTACCAGAGACTGAATCCCTATTTCCAACCCTGGAAAAAACACGTCTGATTGGCAAAATATAAGAGATCCATGTCATTGTCCTCAGAACTTGTCAAAGTCAGAAAATAAAATCACCTGTCAAAACCTACAGAATTTAACATTCAAGGTAGGAGGTATAAGCAGAAACTCAGGAGCAAATACTTGAGCAGGTTGCAAGACCCTGTCATTTTGATATTGAGTGAGTCATTGGACTTTAAAACTTCCCCTCCTTCCAGTTTACATTAAAGTAGGAGGAAGCATCATTCCTTAAAGATGATTCTAGATCAGTGTAATTTGGTAAAAATCAAACACTTCTGACAATTACTGTTAAATTTTGCTTATCTTGAAGGAAAGAACATCTGGAAAAGAGCACTTACCATAGCATGCAGCTTTATCGGACCAGCCATCTTGACCACATACTATGGAGCCTGTGGTGCGTCCATCTCGAGTCTCATACCCATCAAGACATTCGTAGTCCAGGCTGTCATTCAGCTTGAACCACGTGCCATCACTTTTGACTTTGGCCTTCTCAAATACTGGCCTGTCACAGGACTCTAAGGGATAATGGGATTGTGATTTCATTTCTAATATTATTTAGTGGGCAATTTGATTGAGTTTCATTGCAAGGGAAAAGGGCTTCACCAATTAGTATGTACTAATCATAAAATATTAGCCAAGAATGCCAGTGATATATCACTGTCCTGAAATAATACTCAAAGTGAAAACAGGTGCATTCCTATGCAACATTTTTCTCAGCACTTGATGTTCCTGAATTATTTACTTTAAGAACATGTTCCTCAGTTGCTATACTTATGCATTTTTTCCAATGCTAGTATTAAAATAAGCCATTACAGAAGCATTGTACTATTTTCATAACAGCATTTTCTGAATTAATATGCCAAATTAATCAGCAGTTGTGACATATTTGCCAGAGAAAACTTCATTGAAAAAAAGTAATTTTCAAAAGGCAAGTTAATTTTTTTAAAGATGCTATAAAATTTTTAAAATCCATATGATGATTTTCCTTTTCCAACTATATTTCTAATGGTTGTATATTCTTTTATACTCATCAAGGTTGAGTACAGACATAATTCTTCATTTATAGCTATTTACAAGAAAACATGTTAACAATTAATCTGTTTTCACTAACACCATAGACTGATGTTAATAGTTTAAATAATTTACTTCAAATTTTCATAATGTGTTAAAGCAAAATTATACTAGTAAAATATAATAGAGACACTTTTCATAAAAGACTGTCAAAATGGAAAACTGTCATATATTAAAATAAAATAAGTTTGATATGTGCAACTTTTTTCATTTTGAGGGTTTAGTGCTTATAGCAAATATAGACACTGGAAAAAATACAATGCAAAAGTAGAAAGGGATATTATAAATACTCACTTTACTTAAAGTGACTATGTAAAATATCACTTCAAAAATATCACTGTGTAGTTTGGGGATGAATAAGACAAACTCATTCATTGTTCTTAGAAAATCTTCATAAACATCTATGTGTTGCTACAAGAAAAACCTTCAGCACAGCAGAATTTGCTCCTGTCTAGAAGTGTTTCTCTGTCTCCACTAACTAGATGTTTATGAAGATTTCCTAAGAATTTTTCACAAGGGTATCTATCCTAGAGATTCAAACATATGAATTATATATCATATTATTTGAAGTTTATGCACCATGGCCTCACGTCTTTGCTTAAAAACATAACTTTTAGGCTTAGGAGCAGAGACTCTGGCTTAAGAATCTCCTAAAATAAAAGCAGATGCAATCAGCATAAAGGTCTCAGCAGAAAATAAATGAATATATCCCGGGAGAGAGGTAAAGCTCTTGGCAAAATTAGCTTAGTCACAGGATGTTTTAAAGTGACAAATCATTGAACTAAATAGTACAATGATATTCCACTCCACTAGTAATTAATCATTAAAGGCAAAAAAAATACATATTTCAAAGCATTGTTATTGATTTTTTCAAGTACAGCCATGGAACCACAAAACACTTCATATGATCCTGCCCCAGTAAAAAAAAAAAAAAAGAAGAAGAAAGAAAAAAGGAAAAAATAACAAAGTTAAAGAATACATCTGTATAGTTATCATCAGGATAAGAATACTAAGATAATGAATTACTTACTAATACATACAGGTTGAGCTGACCATCCATCTTGCAGACATGTAATTAACCCTGATGTCTTACCATCTGCTGTTACATATCCTGGTTTACACTTATATTCTGTTTGTTTATTTAGGGGATACGTAAAGGTAGATTCAGACAAAAATCCATTCTCAATTCTTATTTCAGATTTTGAACATGTTTCTAAAAGGGAGAAAACATAAAAAAAAGGTAAGCATATATTTGATATACATTTCATAAGGACCCAAATAAGGTAATGATACAAAAAAGGGAAGTCGTTTATGACTATAAACCAAGAAAGCTTCTAATAATTTAAGGTCCTGTGTAAGAGGAAAAAAGAAGTATGAGTTTCCAAAGATATTAAACCAAAACACTTGATTTCTATTTTCTAGAGCAAAGCAAGATTTAAAATACTCTGAATCCCTTCTAGGAAATTTTTAGAAATCTGTTTGTCTAAAGGACCTGGAATCCCACAGCATGTCAGAAATCTTTTAGCAATGGGTTTCCTTTCCTGGGACTTGTTGAAAGTATTGTCTAGTCTGGATCTCTTACACAAGCCAGAACACAGATCAGGTGGTGATCACAGAATCTTCCACCATAGTTACCCCAGCCTTTGCCTCTGAGAATTTGAAATGCTGTCATCAAAACTGAGTGCTTAAAGCCATATCAGTACATGGAGTTCAATGAAGATGACAAAGATCAATACATCCATTCATTTTACTAAGAACAAAATGTTGATCCTTCAAACCATGAATAACTAAACTTGGGAAAGTACAATTCTGTCACCTAATAGATATCTTCATAGAATTCAGACAAGTTTTTTTATAGTAATTCACGGATAAAGAAGAAATCAAAAGAGAAAACTTTGAATATTTTGAATTGAATGAAAATAAAACCATGATAAGTTAAGTTTTACATGATTTATGAGATGACACAAAAGTGTGCTGAGGGGAATTTTAAAATTACATAGCAATAATAGTAATGATAAAGACTGAAAATCAATCATTGCTTTTCCTGAAAATAGAAAAGCAAACAAGCTCAGCACATATAATTTGGAAACACTGCAGTGACATTAGAAAGAGAGTGGATAGGCCACCTTGACCTCTCCTTCCCTCCACAGACACACTGAATTAACAGCTATGTGTGTATCAGCTCCTTCTATTCAAAATAGAAACAGTAGATGAGAAGTTCTGCATTCAAGGCAAGTGAGAAAGTGCCAAAATCCTAAGTGGGAGGGAAAACTAAGACACATTCCTGCAATAAAATCCGTGCAGCAGAGGACCATACAGTTTGAAGGGAACACTCAACTCCCAGCTTCTCCTGAAGGAGCAAAGAGTTTGATCCACCATCTAGGTCTCTGATTCTGCAAATGCTAGTCCAGGGTCCAGCTTCCAATTTACCTGCCTCTGGGAGGCCTAGGATTTCCAATCTCCTGGGATTATAGAAATGAAGTGGCAGTTATGAATCTGTACCAGCACTTCGCATAGGTCTTCCCCTAGCTTAATGAAGAGTGAGCAACTCCCAGTTTCTCCATGGAAGGAGTCAGATGGCACATCTGGACCTTCATCTTTTCCCGCTCTGCCTGAGGAGTTGGCTTCTAACTAACCTGTCCCTGAGAGCTGATGAAAACCAAAATTTGCATTTGTGCCTGGGCACTACAGAGAGCTAAATCATGGTGCAGAAGGCACAGAGTTTGAAGCAGCATGCAGGCATTAACCACAGCTCCTTTCCCCATGTCAGTGCAGAGTGAGCTATGTGATAAACTCCAATTGAATGTCCACCAAGTATTCTGACTTGTAGATCACTGCATACTCTCTACTCCTGGAGGAGGCTGACTATGAAAACAAGTTTGGATGAGCAGAGAGGTTAGAGAGGTAACCAAAATTCTGGCCAGGCTGATTGAAAAGGCTGAATTCTGGAAAGGCTCTACTTTTGAGGCCAATCTGTGAAGACTAAGACAAGCGGAGGTTTAGTCTAATGCACAGATATCAACAGAGAGAGTCAAGAAAAATGATCAACGGAGAAGTATGTTCAAATGAGAACAAGATATCCATTGCTTTTTATCCTGACCCAACAACAGAATCAACAACCGCCCAGAGCAATCCTGACTTGGAGTGAGGTGTGGGCTCTATACCATACTGAGATCCACGATGGCAGAAGAGTAGGTGCACGTGGAGGTCATCTCTCTCCACAGATACCTCAGGAATATACCTCCAGACACAGAAGATCTTGCAGAAGCCAGCTGAGAACCTGACCACGGGAAAAGAACATATAGAACCAGGCAACACTCAGCAGGACAAAGGAAGGAGGGCAAGAAAAGAGGAGAGTGAGTAGAACTGGATCTGCATCTGGGGTAACGAACAGAAGCAGGGACAGAGCTGCATGGAGGGCAAATGTTTGCGACAAAGGTGAAGCACTGAGACTGCTGGAGAGTGAAACAGGTGACCAGTGAGAGTCTCAATGGAATGAGGATCACACAGACAATCCTTGCCACAGCTGTACCTACACCAGACAGGGATGCAAGTCTCCTAGAAAGTACTTCAGGTTGGAGCTGGAATATAGAGATTGGAAAGCAATCCCAGGGCAAGGTCTACTGTTGACTGAAGGGAGATGGTGTGAGGGAACCTGAGAGAGGAGAGCATGCTTATGAAGGAAAGCCAGCTAACCTGGAGGCAGTGTGATACTGCTGAGTCACACACAGAGGATGGAGCCATCTCCATAGCCTCTCTCTCTGCACATATCAGCACCAGACAGCTGAAACAACACAGGGAGGGTGGCCTCTAAGGACCTGACGTGCAAAGCAACACAGAAGGACCCCAGCCAGGGTGATCTTTATGTCCCTGATGGGAAGAACAACAGACAATGACCCCAACTTGGGGGCCTGTAAGCGCCTGAAGGGGTCAAGCAACTGAGAAGGACTAGCCAAAGAGACCCTCTGATGGCCAGGTGCCAGAAGCTAGGAAACGACTCTAATAGGACCACCGCTTCTGCAGCTGAGTCAGTTGGTTTCCCTGCACGCTTGGCACTGCCAGGGTTCCCATAATTCAAGCAGCTGTGTCACCTCCATGCTCAATCCTCACTGGGAAGAGCTGTCAGAAGCTCAAAAAATCCCTATTAGTCACATACCACTGGTGACAATAGCCACAACTATGTATCTGGCATTGCCATGGTCCCCATTATCCAAGCTCCTGTGTCACTCCCTAGCTCAATCCCACAAGGACAGAGCAAGCAGAGGCTACAAAAATCCCTAAGGGCATCATATTTCCTGCTGTCCTAGCCAGAGGCTCCCCTTAGTACCTGGTACTGCCAGGGTCCCTGCAAACCAAGCAACTGCACCACCTCCACATTCTGTCCTCCCTGGGGCACACCCAAGTCCTCCAGGGGAGCCTCAGGAGTAAACTCCTGTGGACGACTCACATGCAAAGGTGGAGATAAAACCACAAGTGAAATCCAGGGGCAGGTGGCTAAGGAATAGAACCAAAACATTCCCATCAGTGGTACAAGCTGAAGATTAAATCCACATGATCAACTGGCAGACTTTGTATCTATGGAATATATAAAGGACAATGGGAGTTCCTGGACAAGAAAACACACTAGCACTGGCAGATGTTAGAGCAAGAACATGCAAGAGTAGGACCAGATGAGAGTCTGAGCTGTGGCCACAACAGGTAAGAGACCAGCCCAGAACTGGAGGGCATCCTAGGGAGGAGAGGTGGGCTGTGACTCACATTGAGGAAAAGGATGCTGACAGGTGTTCCAAGAAAAATATGTATTATTCTTATACTTTAATTTATTTAGAAGTTACTACTGGGTTTTTAAATTTTTACTTCTTTTTTGCTCTCTGTTGTTGTAGCTGTTGATTTTAATACTACAATTAAATCTATTTACACTTTTCAGAAATTTTTTTAAACACACATTTACTTTCCTTTAAATACTTCTGCCTCTACATTGGTCTTTTGTGGTTTTGAGGGTTATTTTCCTCTTTAATTTTCAGAGTTTTAAAAAAAAATTATTATCACTATTTTCCCACATATATTCTTTTGCTTGCTTTTCTTATTCTTTTTCTGTTGCTTGTTTTTCTTTAATATATTTAAAACTTCTTTATCTCCCTCTATTTAAATTTGCTTTTCTAGCATTTCTTTCTTCTTTTTTTTTCTTTTTCTTGCATTTCCTCACTATGTTTATTAGTCTGTTTTGCTTTAGTTGTTTTATTCCCCAGTTGACATATGGCTCTGAATTTCTTTTCCAGTTTATACTTTTAGTCAGATTAGTTAATAACTAATTGATATCATTCTTACTTTACTTTGCTCACTGGATCAATCTCTTCTACTTTTTTTTTCCCACTGTTTTGGTTTTGTTTATGTGTGTATATGTCTGTGTATATTTCCCACTTTTTTGTTAGTACTTGCCTGATTTTGTATCTGCCATTTGTCTGAGGTTTGTAGTTTGTTTCTTGTTTTAGTGTGTTTGTTTTATTCCCTTTAATGCCATTACAAACCACTTGTGGATTCTCACTTCCCTGGCCAGAGATCAGGCCCAGAACCTTTGAAGTGGGAGCGCTGACAAGAGTCTAGACTGCTGTAAAACTCCTAACCCCAGGGAGTATTTATTAGTGAGAATTCCCATAAAAGCCTCCACCTGTATACACCTGGCATCACTCAACTGCCAGCAGCACCCAGTGTAGGATGCCTCACCCCAAACAAAAACAAAAACAAAAACCAAGATAAAAACACAAACCCAGTCATCAGCAAACATGACATTCACTTCATACAGCCCTGCCCATCAGAGGGGAAAAAAAATGAAAACTTACCTCCTTTCACCAGAGTACAAACAAAAGTCACACCCAAAAGAAGCCTACACAAAACCAGTGACACAACCTTACACAGCAAGGGCAGAAACCAAAAGGAAGGAGGAACTCGACATGAAAGCCTGAGAAGAGGAGACATCAAATGTAATAATGAAAAAATGAAAAAAAAAGCAAAGGTAAAAAAATATTGCTCAAATGAAGGAACAAACTAGAAGCACACAAGACCTAAAAAAAATAAAATAAAATAAACCCTAAGAGGAAGTAGTTCAAATACCTGAAAAAAATTCAGAATAATGATGGTAAAGATGTTCCAAAACCTTGAAAACAGAATGCATAAAATGCCAAGAAGCAATCAACACAACTAACACAATTACCAAGGATATAGAAGAAATAAAGAATAAACAAACAAAGATGACTAACACAATTACTGAAATTAAAAATACTCTAAGGTAAGGTAAGGTGAAGTCGCTCAGTCGTGTCTGACTCTTTGCGACCCCTTCGACTGTAACCTACTAGGCTTTTCCGTCCATGGGATTCTCCAGGCAAGAATACTGGAGTGGATTGCCATTTCCTTCTCCAGGGGATCTTCCAGACCCAGGGATCAAACCCAGGCCTCCCACATTGGAGGCAGGTGCTTTTAACCTCTGAGCCACCAGGGAAGCCAAAAATACTCTAGAAGGAAACAATAAGAGACTAACTGAAGCAGAAGAATGGCACAATGAGCTGGAAGATAGAATGGTTGAAACAGTTACTGATGAGCAGAGTAAAGGAAAAAGAATGAAAATAAATGAGGAGAGCTTCAGAGACCTCTGGGACAGTATTAAACACACCAACATTTGAGCTATAGAGGTCCCAGAGGAAGAAGAGAAAAAGAAAGCCACTGAGCAATTATTTGAAGATACTATAGTTGAAAACCTTCCCAGCATGGGAAAGGAAATAGTCAATCAAGTTCAAGAAGCACAGAGAGTCCAATACAAGATAAATTCAGGCAGAAACATGTCAAGAAACATACTCACCAACAGAGATTAAACACAAGGAAAGAATATTAAAAGCAGCAAGGGAAAAGCCATTCAATTCACAGCTGATGTTTCAGCAGAAATCCTGCAGGCCAAAAAGGAATGGCAGGATATCTTTAAAGTGCTGAAAGGGGGAAATCTACAAGCAAGATTACTTTACCTGGCAAGGATTTCATTCAAAATTGATGGAAAAATTAAAACTTTACAGACAAGTGGTAGTTAAGAGAATTTAGCACCACCAAACCAGCTTTACAACATATATTAAAGAGACATATAGGCAATAAGCATAAGGCAAAGGAAAGACCTACAAAAAACTCAAAACAATTAAGAAAATGTTAATTGGGGAGCGGTCTTAAGATGGCAGAGGAATAGCATGGGAGATCACTTTCTCCCCCACATATTCATCAAAAGATATTTGAATGCTGAGAACTTCCCCAAAACAACTTCTGAACACTGGAGGAGGACACCAGGCACCCAGAAAGGTGGTCCGTTCTCTTCCAAAGGATGTAGGACAAAATGTAAAAGACAAAAAGAGAGACAAAAGAGTTAGGAACAGAGACCCTTCCTGGGGAGGGAGTTGTGAAGGGGGACAAGTTTCCAAACCCCAGGAAACCCTCTCACCAGTGGGTCTGTGGGGAATTTTGGAACCTCAGAGGGCAACATAAAGTGAAAGAAAGAAAGAAGGATGCTCAGTTGCGTCCGACTCTTTGCGACCCTATGAACTGTAGCCTACCAGGGTCCTCTGTCCATGGGATTTTCCAGGCAAGAATACTGGAGTGGGTTGCCATTTCCTTCTCCACGGGATGTTCCCTACCCAGGGATCGAACCCAGGTCTCCTGCATTGCGGGCAGATGCTTTAACATCTGAGGCACCAGGAAGAAGGCAACATAACAGGGAGGGGGAAAAACACACACACACACACAGAATACGTGCCTTAACCACAACTCCAAGTGGAGAAATATCTCAAACACTCACATCTGCCACCAGCAAGTGGGGGAGGCACTGTTGCATCACTTAGGGTTAAGGACCAGTCCTGAATGCCCTGAGGACAATCTGAAGGAGCTAACATGAGATAGCAGCACAAACTGTGGGACAGAGAGAGAGAGGGAAAAAGAAAGAGAGAGAGAGAGAGAGAGAGAGAGAGAGAAAAGCTCTAACTTAAGCCACATGCTGGCCCGCTCACAGAACAAAGGATTGAGCGAATGCCAAAGGAGAGCTAGAAGGCTGCAGACCAGCTCCTTCCCCGCCACCACCCCCCACAACCCCCTGCACCACTGGAAGCAGAGAGGCAGGCAGGTGACAGCCAGAGCCAGAAGGCAAGGGGCAATTTTGGCCCCAGAGACGGCATCCTCCACCAAACTGGGAGCAGGCTCCCACTTGCTAACCACGTCTTCCTGGGATATTGGTCGGTTGACATCTGCCAAGACGGTTGCAACCTGAGATCAGCCCCTCAGGGGAGACACACGGCACACCTGAGACAGTGCTCTTGCAGCGCACCCAGTAAACCAAGAGACTGGGACCAGAGAGGTGATAAGGCACACTGCACACCTGGGACGGTGTGCTTGCCAAGCACCTGGTTACCTGAGCTCCTCGGACCTGGGAAAGGCACAAAATGCAGGCCCAGCCGAGTCTATGCCTTTATGGAGAACCTGAACCTGAGCAACTTGGACCTGGGAAGTGCACGCAACCTAGGGCCTGCTTTGGAAACTTCCCCTTCCAAGCAACCTAGAGTCTGAGCAGTTAGACAGGGAAAGCGCAGGCACCATGAGCTAGGGCAACCCAGTGTGGTCCATACACTGTGAGCACTCCTCACACATGCCAGTGATGTTTGCAGTATTCGTCCCTCCCCACAGCACTACTGAACAAGTGAGCCTAAATAAGTGACCACCACGCCCCCTGGCGTCAGGGCAGAAATTAGACACCAAAGAGACGTGCAAACAGAGGAGGCCAAAATAAACAAATAACAGGGAAGTGCTCGCGAAGTGACAGGCACAACAGATTGAAACCCTGTAGTTAGCATTGACCAAGCACTGGAAGGGCCTGTAGACCTTGAAAGGAAGAGTAAGTTGGAACAAGGAACTATCTGAAACTGAACTGACCCCACACTGCCCTCAAGAGCTCCAGAGAAATTCCTAGATATATTTTTACTATTATCATTTTTTAATTTTTCAGTTCTTTATTATTCCTTTAATTTTCATTTTTATAACCTATTATTACCTTGCAAAAAAGACCCTATTTTGCAAAGCAAATTTCACATATGTATTTTTTATAATTTGTGATTGGTTTTGTATTTTTAATGTTGCATTTTTCAGAGTCTAACCTCTACTCTAGATTTTAAATCTTTGCTTTTTGTTATCGGTTATCAATTTTGTACCTTTAAGAATCTAATCTTCAGTACACATTTTTACTTATGGGTGTGATTACTGGTTTGATTGCTCTCTCCCCTTTTGACTCTCCCTCTTCTCACCCAGGTCACCTCTACCTCCTCCCTCCCCATATGCTTCTCTACTTAACTGTGAATCTCTCTGGGTGTTCTGGGCTATGGAGAACACTTAGGGAACTGATTACTGGCTAGATTGGTCTCTCCCTTTTTGACTGCCCTTCTTCTCCTCATGGTCACCTCTATCTCTCTTCTCCCTCTTCTATACTCTATTTAATTGTGTGAACCTCTCTGGGTGTTCCAGACTGTGGACAGCACATAGGGAATTGATTATTGGCTAAATTGCTCTCTCCCCTTTGGATTCCCCTCTTCACCTCCTGGTCACTTCTGTCTTCCTCCTCCCTCTTCTCTTCTCCATGTTACTCTGTGAACCTTTCTGGGTGCCCCTCACTGTGGAGATCCTTTTCACCATTTATCTAGATGTTTTATCAGCAGTGCTGAATGGATGGAGAAGTCTTGAGGCTACTGTAAGATTAAGACTGAAAGCATGAGGTAAGAGACATATATCCCAAACTTGAGAACACCAGACAACTCCTGACTCCAGGGAAGATTAATTGACAAGAGCACATCCCAAACCCTGCATACCTACACTGAAACCAAGTTCCACCCAAGAGCCAACAAGTTCCAGAGCAAGACATACCATGCTAATTCTTCAGCAACACAGGAACATAGCCTTGAGCCTCAAAATACAGGCTGTTCAAAGTCACACCAAACCAACAGACACCTCAAAACTCACTACTGGGCACTTCATGGCACTCAGAGAGAAGAGATTCAGCTCCACCCACCCGAACATGGACTCAAGCTTCCATAACCAGGAAACCTTGACAAGCCAAACGTCCAACCACACCCACAGGGAGCAACCTTCCTTTATTTTTAGTCAACAATAAAGAGGAACCACAAACTTCCAGCATACAGAAAGGCCACCCCAAACAGAACAATCTAAATAAAATGAAAAGGCAGAGAAATATTCAGAAGGTAAAGGAACAGAATAAATCCCCAACAAACCAAACACAAGAGGAAGAGATAGGGAGTCTACCTCAAAAAGAATTCAGAATAATGACAGTAAAGATGATCCAAAATCTTGAAAACAAAATGAAGTTACAGATAAATAGACTAGAAACGAGGATTGAGAAGATGCAAGAATGTTTAACAAGGACCTAGAAGAGATAAAAAAGAATCAATCAATAATGAATACTCAATAAATAAGATCAAAAGAACTCTGGTGGGAACCAACAGTAGAATAACTGAAGCAGAGGATAGGATAAGTGAGGTAGAAGATAGAATGGTGGAAATAAATGAAGCAGACGGGGGAAAAAAAAAAAGAATTTTAAAAAATGAGGACAACATCAGAGACCTCTGGGACAATGTTAAATGTCCCAACATTTGAGTCATAAGGGTCCCAGAAGACAAAAAGAAAGGCCATGAGAAAATACTTGAGGAGATAATAGTTGAAAACGTCCTCAAAATATGGAAAGAAATAGCCACCCAAGTCCAAGAAAGCCAAAGGCTCCAAAACAGGATAAACCCAAGGTGAAACACCCCAAGACACATATTAATCAAATTAACCAAGATCAAACACGAAGAGCAAATATTAAAAGCAGCAAGGGAAAACCAACAAATAACACACAAGGGGATTCCCATAAGGATAACAGCTGATCTCTCTACAGAAACTCTTCAGGCCAGAAGGGATTGGCAGGGCATACTTTTAAAGATGAAAAAGAAAAGCCTACAACCCACATTACTATACCCAGTAAGGACCTCATTCAGATATGAAGGAGAAATGAAAAGCTTTATAGACAAACAAAAGCTGAGAGAATTCATCACCACCAAACCAGCACTTCAACAAATGATAGAGGAACTTCTCTAGACAGGTAACAAAGAAAAGGTTTATAAGTAAGTAAGTGTTAGTCACTCAGTTATGCCCGACTCTTTCTGACCCCAAGAATGGCAGCCCACCAGGCTCCTGTGTCCATGAGATTTTCCAGGTAAGGATACTGGAGTAGTTTGCCATGTCCATCTCCAGGGGATCTTCCCAAACAAGGGATCGAACCCGGATCTCCTGCATTGCATCCAGATTCTTTACCAGTTGAGTTACAAGGGAAGCTATTAAGGTTTATTAACTTGAATCCAAAACAACAAAATAAATAGCAATGGAATCATACTTAACAATAATTACCCGAAAATGTAAATGGGTTGAATGCCCCAACCAAAGAACAAAGACTGGCAGAATGGATACAAAAACAAGACCCCTATATATGCTGCCTACAAGGGACCCACCTCAAAACAAGGGACACATACAGACTGAAAGTAGAGGGTTGGAAAAATATATTTCAAGCAAATGCAGACCAAAAAAAGCAGGAGGAGCAATACTCATATCAGACAAAATAGACTTTGAAATAAAGGCCATGAGAAATTACAAAGAAAGACACTAAATAATGATCAAAGGATCAATCCAAGAAGAATATATAACAATTATAAATATATATGCACCCAACATAAGCACACCACAATATGCAAGGCAAATGCTAACAAGTGTGAAAGGGGAAATTAACAGTAACACAATAATAGTGGGAGACTTTAATATACCACTCACACCTATGGATAGATCAACTAAACAGAAAATTAGGAAGGAAACATAAATGATAAATGATACAATGGACTAGATAGACATAATGAATATCTATATGATATTTCACCCCCAAACAATGCATTTCACCTTTTTCTCAACAGCTTTTTGAACCTTATACAGGATAGATCACATACTGGGCTAAATCTAGCCTTAGTAAATTCAAAAAATTGAAATTATTCCAAGCCTCTTTTCTAATCCCAATGCAGTAAGATTAGATGTCAACTACAGGGAAAAAAAAAAAAAAACTATTAAAAATACAAATATATGGAGTCTAAACAGCATGCTTCTGAATAACCAACCAATCACGGAAGAAATTTAAAATGAAATCAAAATATCCATAGAAATGAATGAAAATGAAAACACAGCAACACAAAACCTAAGGGATTCAGTAAAAGCAGTGCTAACGGGAAGATTCATAGCATTACAAACTTACCTCAAGAAACAAGAGAAAAATCAAATAAATAACCTAACTGTACACCTAAAGCAACTAGAAAAAGAAATGAAGAACCCTAGGGTTAGTAGAAGGAAAGAACTCATAAAAATTAGGGCAGAAGTAATTGAAAAATAAACAAAGGAGACTATAGCAAAAATCAACATAACTAAAAGCTGGTTCTTTGAGAAGATAAATAAAATAGAAAAACCATTAGCCAGACTCATCAAGAAACAAAGGGAGAAAAATCAAATCAACAGAATTAGAAATGAAAATGGAGAAATCACAACAGACAACACAGAAATACAAAGGATCATAAGAGATTACTATCAGCAATATTATGACAATAAAATGGACCACTTGGAAGACATGGATGAATTCTTAAAAAAGTCTGACCTTCCAAAACTGAACCAGGAAGAAAGATAAAATCTTAACAGACCCATCACATGCACAGAAACGAAACTGTAATCAGTAATCTTCCAGTAAACAAAAGCCCAAGACCAGATGGCTTCCCAGCGGAATTCTACCAAGAATTTAGAGACCTAACACGTATCCTACTCAAATCATTCCAGGAAATTGTAGAGAAAGGTAAATTGCCAAACTCATTTTTTGAGGCCACCATCACCCTAATACCAAAACCAGGCAAAGATGCCACAAAAAACGAAAACTACAGATCAATATCACTGACGAACATAGATGCAAAAATCCTTAAAAAAAATTCTAGGAAATAAAATCCAACAACATATTAAAAAAATCATACATCATGACCAAGTGGGCTTTATCCCCGGGATGCAAGGATTCTTCAATATTCACAATTCAATCAATGTGATACACAATATTAACAAATTAAAAGATAAAAACCATATAATTATCTCAATATATGCAGAGAAATCTTTGACAAAATTCAACATTCATTTATGATAAAAAAAAAAAAACCCTCCAGAAAGCATGCATAGAAGGAACATAACTCAGAATGATAAAGGCCATATATGATAAACCCACAGCAAACATTACCCTCAAAGGTGAAAACTTGAAAGTATTTTCCCTAAAGTCAGGAACAAGAGAAAGGTGCCCACTCTCACTACCACTATTCAACATAATTTTGGAAGTTTTAGCCATAGAAATCAGAGGAGAAAACAGAAATAAATGGAATCCAGATCGGGAAAAAGTAGTAAACCTCTCACTATTTGCAGATGACATGATCCTCTACATAGAAAACCCTAAAGACACTACTGGAAAATTACTAGAGCTAGTCAATGAATATAGTAAAGTTGCAGGATATAAAATTAACACACAGAAATCCCTTGCATTCCTATACACTGACAATCAGAAAACAGAAAGAGAAATTAAGGAAACAATTCCATTCACAAGTGCAATGAAAATAATAAAATAGTTAGGAATAAATCTTCCTAAAGAAACAAAAGACATATATATATATAGAAAATATAAAACATTGATGAAAAACTCAAAGAACACAAATCGATATAGAAATATACCCTGTACATGGATCAAAAGTATCAATATAGTGAAAATGAGTATACTACAAAAAGCAATCTATAGATTCAAAGCAATTCCTATCAAGCTACTAATGGCACTTTTCAGAGAACTAGAATAAATAAATTCACAATTTAGTATGGAAATACAAAAAAAACTCCAAGAGCCAAAGCAATTTTGAGAAAGAAGAATGGAACTGGAGGAATCAACCTACCTGACTTTAGACTATATTACAAAGCTACAGTCCATAAGACAGCATAGTACTGGCACAATGCCAAAAACATAGATCAATGGAACAAGATAGAAAGCCCAGAGATAAACCCACGCACCTATGGAAACCTTATCTTTGACAAAGGAGGCAAGAATATACAATGGAGAGAAGACAATCTCTTTAACAAGTGGTGCTGGGAAAACTGGTCAACCACTTGTAAAAGAATGAAACTAGAACACTTTCTAACACCATACACAAAAATAAACTCAAAATGGATTAAAGATCTAAATGTAAGACCAGAAACTATAAAACTCCTAGAGGAAAACATGGGCAAAACACACTCTGACATAAATCATAGCAAGATCCCCTATGACCCACCTCCCAGAGTAATGGAAATAGAAGCAAAAATAAACAAATGGGACCTAATTAAACTTAAAAGCTTCTGGACAACGAAGGAAACTATAAGTAAGTTGAAAAGATAGCCTTCAGAATGGGAGAAAATAATAGCACATGAAGCACCTGACAAGGAATACTCTCCAAACTATACAAGCAGTTCATGCAGATCAATTTACAGAAAAACAAATGACCCAATCAAAAAATGGGTCAAAGAACTAACAGACATTTCTCCAAAAAGACATACAGATGGCTAACAGACACATGAAAAGATGTTCAACACTACTCATTATCAGAGAAATGCAAATTAAAATCACAATGAGGTACCATCTCATGCTGGTCAGAAAGGCTGCCATCAAAAAGTCTACAAACAATAGATGCTGGAGAGTATGGAGAAAAGGGAACCTTCTCACACTGCTTGTGGGAATGTAAACTAGTACAGCCACTATGGAGAACAGTGTGGAGATTCCTTAAAAAACTGGAAATAGAACTGCCATATGATCCAGCAATCCCACCGCCGGGCATACACACTGAAGAATCCATAATTGAAAGAGACACATGTACCCCATTGTTCATCGTAGCACTGTTTACAACAGCTAAGACATGAAAGCAACACAGATGCCCACTGGCAAATTAATGGATAAGAAAGCTGTGGTATGTATACACAATAGAATACTACTCAGTGATTAAAAATGCATTTGAATCAGTTCTAATGAGGTGGATGGAAATGGAGCCTATTGTACAGAGTGAAGTAAGTCAGAAAGAAAACACCAGTACAGTATATTAAGGCATATGTATAGAATTTAGAAATATGTTAATGATGATCCTAAATGTGAGACAGCAAAAGAGATAGGAGGTAAACCACAGACTTTTGAACTCTGTGGGAGGAGGCAAGGGTGGGATGATTTGAGAGAATAGCACTGGAACATGTATATTATCATATGTGAAATAGATTGCCAGTCCAGGTTCGATGCATGAGACAAGGGCCTCAGGGCCAGTGCACTGGGATGACTTTGAGTGATGGGATGGGGAGGGAGGTGGGAGGTGGCTTCAGAATGGGAGACACATGTACACTCTTGGCTGATTCATGTCAACATATGGCAAAAACCACTACAATATTGTAAATTAATTAGCCTCCAATTAAAATAAATTAATTAATTTAAAAAATGCTGTAGGAACATGCAGCATTAGAGTATAATAGTAAAATGCTAATAGTAACATATAAATAATTACTTTAAATGTAAATGGATTAAACTCTCCAACTGAAAGACACAGATTGGCTGAATGGATAGAAAACAAGACCCATATATAGGCTGTCTACAAGAGACCTGCTTCAGACCTAGAGACACATACAGACTGAAACTAAAAGGATGGAAAATATATTCCATGCACGTGGAAATGAAAAGGAAGTTGGAGAGGCAATTCTCATTTCTGACCAAATTGACTTTAAAATGAATATTATACAAGATAAAGAAGGGACATTACATAATGATCAAGGAATCAATCCCCAAAGAAGACAAAATTCTAAACATCTATGGACCCAGCATAGAAGCACCTCAGTTATAAGTCAAATACTAACAAACATAGAAAGGGAAATTGACAGCACACAATAATGGTAAGGGATGTTAACATCCCAGTTATACCAATGGGCAGATCATCAAAACAGAAAATTAATAAGGAAACACAAACCTTAAATGAAACATTAGACCAAAGGGACCTAATTGATACCTTCAGCATTTTCCACACAAATCCAAAAGAAGACACTTTCTTCTCAAGTGTGCTTGGAATATTTTCCAGGATAGACTATCAGATCAGATCAGTCGCTCAGTCATGTCCGACTCTTTGCAACCCCATGCACTGCAGCATGCCAGGCCTCCCTGTCCATCACCATCTACCAGAGTTCACTCAAAGTCACATCCATCGAGTTGGTGATGCCATCCAGCCATCTCATCCTCTGTCATCCCCTTCTCCTCCTGCCCCCAATCCTCCCAGCATCAGAGTCTTTTCCAATGAGTCAACTCTTCACTTGAGGTGGCCCAAGTAATGAAGTTTCAGCTTTAGCATCATTCCTTCCAAAGAAATCCCAGGGTTGATCTCCTTCAGAATGGACTGGATCTCCTTGCAGTCCAAGGGACTCTCAAGAGTCTTCTCCAACACCACAGTTCAAAAGCATCAATTCTTCAGCGCTCAGCCTTCTTCAGAGTCCAAATCTCACATCCATACATGACCACTGGAAAAATCATAGCCTTGACTTGACAGACCTTTGTTGGCAAAGTAATGTCTCTGCTTTTCAATATGCTACCTAGGTTGGTCATAACTTTCCTTCCAAGGAGTAATTGTCTTTTAATTTCATGGCTGCAATCACCATCTGCAGTGATTTTGGAGCCCCTCAAAGTAGAGTCTGACACTGTTTCCACTGTTTCCCCATCTATTTCTCATGAAGTGATGGGACCAGATGCCATGATCTTTGTTTTCTGAATGTTGAGCTTTAAGCCAACTTTTCACTCTCCTCTTCCACTTTCATCAAGAGGCTTTTTAGCTCCTCTTCAATTTCTGCCATAAGGTGGTGTCATCTGCATATCTGAGGTGATTGATATTTCTCCCGGCAATCTTAATTCCAGCGTGTGTTCTTCCAGCCCAGCGTTTCTCATGATGTAATCTGCATATAAGTTAAATAAGCAGGGTGACAATATACAGCCTTGATGTACAACTTTTCCTATTTGGAAACAGTCTGTTGTTCCATGTCCAGTTCTAACTTTCACTTCCTGACCTGCATATAGGTTTCTCAAGAGGAAGGTCAGGTAGTCTGGTATTCCTATCTCTTTCAGAATTTTCCACGGTTTATTGTGATCCTCACAGTCAAAGGCTTTGGCATAGTCAATAAAGCAGAAATAGATGTTTTTCTGGAACTCTCGCTTTTTCCATGATCCAGCACATGTTGGCAATTTGATCTCTGGTTCCTCTGCCTTTTCTAAAACGAGCTTGAACATCTGGACGTTCATGGTTCACATATTGCTGAAGCCTGGCTTGGATAATTTTGAGCATTACTTTACTAGCATGTGAGATGAGTGCAATTGTGTGGTAGTTTGAACGTTTTTTGGCATTGCCTTTCTTTGGAATTGGAATGAATTCTAACCTTTTCCAGCCCTGTGGCCACTGCTGAGTTTTCCAAATTTGCTGGCATATTGAGTGCAGCACTTTCACAGCATCATCTTTCAGGATTTGAAATAGCTCAACTGGAATTCCATCATCTCCACTGTAAAGGAGCAATATTACATAGGAACCTAGAATGTCAGGTCCATGAATCAAGGCAAATTGGAAGTGGCCAAACAGGAGATGGCAAGAGTGAACATCGACATTATAGGAATCAGCGAACTAAAATGGACTGGATTGGATGAATTTAACTCAGATGACCATTATATCTACTACTGCGGGCAGGAATCTCTTAGAAGAAATGGAGTAGCCAACATGGTTAACAAAAGAGTTAACCAAATGGTTAACCAAAATGCAGTACTTGGATGTAATCTCAAATATGACAGAATGATCTCCGTTCATTCCAAGGCAAACCATTCAAATCACGGTAATCCAAGTCTATGCCCCAACCAATAACGCTGAAGAAGCTGAAGTGGAATGGTTTTATGAAGACCTACACAACCTTATAGAATGAACACCCAAGAAAAAGAGGATAGACTATATTTGGGCCAAAAATCAAACCTCAGTAAATGATTAAACATTGAAATTCTATGAATTTTTTCTGACCACAATACTATGAGACTAGTTATCAATTACAGTAAAAAACACAAACACTTGGAGATTAAACAATATACTTTTACATAATGAAGAGGTAAGTGAAGAAATCAATAGGGAAAACAAAGAATTCTTGAAACAAGTGACAATGAAAACATGACAACTCAAAACCTATGGAATGCAATAAAACAGTTCTAAGAGGGATGTTTATGGCCAAAAAAAAAAAAAATCAAATAGACAACCTAACTTTACACCTAAAACAACTGGATAAAGAAGGACATAAAAAAAAATTAGTAGAAGGAAAGAAATCCTACAGATCAGATCAGAAATAAATGAAAAAGAAATGAAGGAACAATGGTAAAGATTAATAAAACTAGAAGGTGCTTCTTTGAGAAGATAAACAAAATTGTCAATTAGTCAAATCCATCAAGAAAAAAGGGGAGAAAAATCAAATCCACAAAATTAGGAATGAGAAAGGAGAGGGTAACAGACAACACAGAAATACAAAGGATTAATAAAACGGACAACATCTATTCTTAGAAAAGTTCAATCTACCAAGACTGAACCAGGAAGAAATAGAAATTATGAACAAGCCAATTACATGCACTGAAATTGAAAATGTGATTTTAAAAACTCCCAGAAAATTGAAGCACAGGGCCGGATAGTTTCACAGGTGAATTCTCTCAAACATTTAGAGAAGAGCTAATTCCCATTCTTATCAAACTCTTTTAAAAAACTGCAGAGGAAGGATCGCTTCCAAACTCATTCTACAAGGCCATCATCACCCTAATACCAAAACCAGACAAAGATAAAATAAAAAAGAAAATTACAGGCCAATATCATTGATGAAAATGGATGGAAAAATCCTCAGCAAAACTCTAGCAAACAGAATTCAAAAATACATTAAAAAGATAGCACACTATGATCAAGTTGGGTTAATCCCAAGGATGCAAGCATTCTTCAATATACTTGTGTATATCCATCAATGTGATATACCATATTAATAAATTGCAAGATAAAACCATATGGCCATCTCAATAGAGGCAGAAAAAGCTTTTGAAAAATTTCAGTACCCATTTATGATAAATACTCTTCAAAACATGAGCAAAGAAGGAACCTACCTCAGCATAATAAAGGCCATATATGAGAAACCCAGAACAAACATTATTCTCAAAGGTGAAAAACTGAAAGCATTCCCTCTGAGATTAGGAAAAGACAAGGGGGCCCACTCTCACCACTATTAGACAACATTATTTGGAAGCCCTTGCAACAGCAATCACAGAAAAAAAAATAAAAATAAAAGGAATCCAGATTGGAAAAGAAGAAGCAAAACTCTCATTGTTTGCAGACAGACAATACTATACATAGAAAATCCTAAAGATATATTCAGAAAAGTGCTAGAGGTAATCAGCGAATTTAGCAAACTGACAGCATAGAAAATGAATACAGAGAAATCACTTGCATTCCTCTGTACTAACAATGAAACATCAGAAAGAGAAATTTAAGGTATCAATACCATTTACCATTGCAACAAAAAGGATAAAATGCCTAGGGAAAAAACCTAAGGAGACATAAGAGCTATATACAGAAAAGTACAAGACATTGAGGAAAGAAATCAAAGACAACATAAACAGATGGAGAGATATTCCGTGTTCCTGAGTTAGAAGAATCAACATTATGAAAATGACTATACTACCAAATATAATCGGAAGATTCAATGCAATCTGTATCAAAATACCAATGCTATTTTTCACAGAACTAGAACAAAAAGTCACAATTCATATGGAAACACAAAAGACCTGACTAGCCAAAGCAATCTTGAGAAAGAAAAATGGAGCTAGAGGAATCAGCCTTCCTGACTTCAGACTGACTACAAAGCTATAGGTATCCAGACAGTATGGTACTGGCAGAAAAACAGAAATATAGACCAATGGAACAAGATAGAAAGCCCAGAGATTAACCCATACACCTACGAATAACTTATGTTTGACAAAAGAGGCAAGAATATACCATGGGGCAAATAGAGGGTCTTTCATAAGTGCTGCTGGGAAAACTTTGACAGCTACATGGAAATGAATGAAATTAGACTACTTTCTAACACCATACACAAAGATAAACTCAAAATGGATGGAAAACACAGGCAGAACACCCTTTGTCATAAATCACAGCAAGATCCTCTATGACCCACCTCCTAGAGTAATGGAATAAAAACAAAGATAATCAAGTGGGACGTAATTAAACTTAAAAGCTTCTCCACAGCAAAGGAAACTATGAATAAGGTGAAAAGACAATGCTCAGAATGGGAAAAGAAAAATACCAAATGAAACAACTGACAAAGGATTAATTTCCAAAACATACAAGCAGCTCATACAAATCAATACCAGAAAAACAAAAAACCCAATCAAAAAGTGGGGAAAAGACCTAAACGGACATTTGTCTAAAGACCTAAAATGGCTAATAAACGCATGAATATATTCTCAATATCACTATTAGAGAAACACAAGTCAAAACTACAATGAGACATCACTTCACACCAGTCAGGATGACCATCATTAAAAAGTCTACAAACAATAAATGCTGGAGAAGGTGTGAAGAAAAGGGAACCCTCTTGCACTGTTAGTGGGAATGTAAATTGATACAGCCACTATAAAGAACAGTATGGAGAGTACTTACAAAGCCAGGAGTAAAACCACTATATGACCCACCAACCCCACTCCTAGGTATATACCCTGAGGGAACCAAAATTGAAAAGGACACATGTACTCCAATGTTCCCTGAAGTTCCATTTACAACAGCTAGGACATGGAAGCAACATAGATGTCCACAGATTAATAGATAAAGAAGCTGTGCTACATATATACAGTGTAATATTACTCGGTCATAAAAAAGAATGCACTGGAGTCAGTCCTAAAGAGGTGGATGAACATACAGCCTAGTATACAGAGTGAAGTAAGTCAGAAAGAGAAAAACAAATATTAAAAAAAAAACAAATATCGTATACTAACACATATACATGGAATCTAGAGATATTGTACTGATAAGCCTATTTGCACAGCAGCAATAGAGACACAGACACTGAGAACAGACTGATGGACACGGCTGGCAGGGAGGAAGTAGAGGGTGGCATGTACGGAGAGGGTTAGCATGCAAAGTTAAACTACCATATGTAAAATAGCCAATGGGAATTTGCTGTATGACTCAAGGAATTCAATCCAGAGCTCAGTAACAACCTAGAAGGGTGGGATGGGCAGGGAAATGGGAGGGATGTTCATGTGGGAGGGGACATGGGTAAATCTATGGCTGATTCTTGTTGATGTTTGGTAGAACCCAACATAATACTGTAAAGTAAGTATACTTCCATTAAAAATAAATAAATATAAAATAAACAACCACCCACCCCTGAAATTCAACATGCCAATGGACCCAGGAGAAGGCTCACTCATGCATGCATGAAGTAAAAGGCAGACAGATCTCTGTCTTGACTGTGATGCCTACAGTGGCTCATGAACTATCTCAATTCCCTCTCAGCTGCACTCTAGCAGTCCTGGAAAACCTATCTTTAAAATTCATGCATGGAGCTAAGTCCTTCTGTGAAACTCCAGGTATTGACAAGTGGACCTCTGTCTGCTTCATTCACACACCCTTCCACCCTGTGGCCAGATCCCTGTGGTTACAACTGACCCAGAGGGAAGAGCAACCTTTGACAGACCACCAGTGAGCTCGCACATAAATTTGGCTTAAACCTGTGGCCCAGAACAAGAACACAAGATTAGTAGCACTGAAGCATATATATTGTCATATGTGAAGCGGATTGCCAGTCCAGGTTTGATGCATGAGACAGGGTGCTCAGGGATGGTGCACTGCAATAACCCTGAGGGATGGGATTGGGAGAGAGGTGGTAGGGGGATTCAGGATGGGGAACACATGTACGCCCATGGCTGATTCATGTCACTGTATGGCAAAAACCACTACAATATTGTAAAGTAATTAGCATCCATTTAAAATAAAAATTTTTTAAGTAAAAAAATAAAAATAAAAAAAGATGTAGTTCTACTTTGGGGAAAACAAAGGACAGGCTGTCAGTACCATTTCTTGTGCACTAATGTATCTAGACAAGACATACAAGCACAGGAATTCTGACAAAACAGGGATGAGAAGTGTCAGCAGGTACCACTATAGAAGATTCGAAATAGCTCTGGAGTCTCTAGCAGGGCTGAAGGAAGTTGTCTCTCACCCAAAAGAGACTGGAACTTTAATTAGAAAAACAGCACCACAAAACTTCAAGGAACATGAACTCAAAGTACCATGACACTAACAAAGTATAAAAATCTTCAGTATTCACATCCAATTGGCAATGTGTGATTGATCCAGTGAAGAATTCAAAATAGCCATTTTAAATAACTCGGTGTGCTATAGAAAATACAGTAAGATACTTGAACAAAAGCAGGAAAACAATAAACAATGGACAAAACAAGCAGTTTAATAAAAACATACAAATCATAAAAAAAAAAAAAAACAGAAACTCTGGTGCTGAAGGTTCCAAGGATGAAATGAAAAAAATCATTAAAGAGCATCAACCACAGAGTCAAAAAGGTGAAAGAATCTGTGAGATAGATGATATATCAAAGTTACCCTGTCTAGGGAGATTAAAAACAAAATTAAATTTTAAAAAAAGAATGAAAAAGAACAAAGAAAGGCTACATGATCTATGCTACATTGAAAACAGAACTGATTTGCAAATTACTGAAGTTCCCGGAGGAGAAAAGGAGATGGGGAAGAAAACATATTTAAGGAGTAATGTCTGAGAACTTCCCAAATCAAGGATGCTATTTGAATATCTAAGTTCAGGAAGCTTACAGGTGACCAAACCAAATCAACTTAAAAAATCCTCTCCAAAACACATTTATAATAAAATTGCAAAAATCAAAGAAAACTAGAGAAGCCTTCAAGCAGCATGAAGAAAAAACAAACAAGCTAACAAAACAAAAACCTTGAAATTTACTAAGAAGCCTTCATTTGGATCTTAGCAAATCTCTCAGCAGAAACCTACTAGGCCAGGAGAAAGTGGGATGATATACTCCAAGTGTTGAAAGAAAAAACTACCAAAGAAGAATACTTGAAAATATCATTCAGAAAAGAAACGAATATAAAGATTTTACCAGACCAACAAATACTGAGAAAAGAGAACACAACTAGACCTTCCTTGAGGAGGGCATGGCAACCCACTCCAGGATTCTTGCCTGGAGAACCCCATGGAGGGACGAGCCTGGTGGGCTGCTGCCCACAGGGTTGCAAAGAGTCAGACGCAGCTGAGGTAACTGAGCAGGCACACAGACCTTCCTTACTGAAACACTTAAAGGAATTATTGAATTTGAAATAAAAGAATGCTAATTCATTCCATGAAAATACCTAGTACACTGGTAAATTTAAGTGCACACTCATATACAGAACACTGCAGTACCTTGAGATGGAATGTTAAACACAGCTATTTAAGAGTTAAAGTACAGGAATATAAAAATTACTATATCTACAATTATTTTTAAATTAAGTACATATTATAAAAAGAGGTAAATCATGACATCAAAAAGATAAAATGGAGAAGGCTAAAAGGAAGGAGATTTAATATGTGGATGATGTTCATATATTATCAGCATAAAATACAGTGCTCTCTCTGTAAGGAGTTTTATGTAAATCTCAAGGTAAAAGAAGCAAGAATCCATACTAGATTCACAAATGGTAAAGAAAGTTTATTAAATGCCTCCTACTACTACAAAAATCATGAATTCAAAGAGGCAAGCCATCAGAGGAAGGAAAGAATTCGGAAACTATAAAACATCCTGTAAAATAAAACAGATAATATTAATACATCCTTATCTATCAATAATTACTCTAAATATAAAGGATTGCATGTTTGCATGCTAAGTCACTACAGTTGTGTCTGACTCTTTGAGACTCAATGGACTGTAGCCCTCCAGGCTCCTCTGCCCATGGGATTTCCCAGGCAAGAACAGTGGAGTGGGTTGCCATTTCCTTCTCCACTGTTCTCTTCTACCTCAATGAAATTCTTAAGCAATTAATTTGAATTACTTATCAGACAAATCGTCCATATCTATTATTTGGGTCAGTAACTGAAAAACTATTGTATTTCTCTGTTAACATTTTAGTCCTTTGATGTCTATGTCCATTGAAGTCTCAAGTTGCTGCGTTTGCATTTAAAGAAGCAGTCACTCCCTCCAGTCTTTACAGACTGACCTGGGGAGGGAAGTACACTGTCACATTGCTAGGGATTTTGAGACTTTTCAGACATTTTTAAAGGAGACACCTGTCCCATGTACTCAACTCTTCCTAGGAAAGAATTCTGAAGCTCATATGCTTCTATCCACGCAGCACAGTCTCTGTGCCGACAGTTTCCTGGCTGCTTCCCTGGGGCAATGTCAAATGCTCACATTCATGTGCTTTCTCACAGACCCACGGGGACAGGTTGGCTTCTGGATGTCCCACAGGCCATCTGCAAAGGTCTAGGTGCCACCATGGGGACTTACACAGGGAGCTGGCCCTGGGGAGGGGATGTAGATGAGATGAGGGGCCCAGGGGTGAGCAGAACCACAAGCACCGTGTCTGCAATGGTTTGGGGCTCCCTGGTGGGGTCTCCATGTGGTCAGTAGAACCCATGTTCCTTGAAGAATTCTAGCCCTGGATGCTGTGCTCCTGGCCTCTCCCCATCCCAGCCATGTAGGTGACCCCAGTGGCCTGGATAAGGGGAGAGAGAAGAGGGCTGGAAGATGAGGACGCGGCACTTGCTCACACGCTTTTATTTTCCCCACAGGTAAAATCCTGTGCTGAGGGGTCTGTCTTGGCACTAAGCAGTGCCACCTCAGGGGCAAAACAAGGCTACTGCTCTAACCTTCAGTGAGAAATCCAGTCTTCAATCTTTGTGCTCTAGCAGCATGCTGTCGTGTCTCTGCTAGACTCCTGGACACCCACAAAGATCCTCTTATCCACAAATGATGGTCAAAGTCTGTGTTTATATCAGGAGAGACAGTGAGACCCCTGACATCTTTCTGACCTCACTCTGTTATTACAGGTTTCTTCTTTGTGGATCTTTTCCTATTTTCTTAACTAATGTCTATCAATAGGTACATGCATTTTGTTATATGGAGACGGCAACGGCACCCCACTCCAGTACTCTTGCCTGGAAAATCCCATGGGTGGAGGAGCCTGGTAGGCTGCAGTCCATGGGGTCACGAAGAGTCGGACATGACTGAGCAACTTCACTTTCACTTTTCATTTTCATGCATTGGAGAAGGAAATGGCAATCCACTCCAGTATTCTTGCCTGGAGAATCCCAGGGACGGGGGAGCCTGGTGGGCTGCCGTCTCTGGGGTCGCACAGAGTCGGACACAACTGAAGCGACTTAGCAGCAGCAGATTTTGTTACATACTTATCAAGACGTCTATAGGTACACTCATAGACACTTGTAAACAATAAAATTAAATAGGTCCGTTGGCAAAACAAGAATTTCATATAAACTTTTTGAGTGGATAATACAGCTGAGTCTTAGAAAATTATGAACACACTGGGATCTCAGCCCAGTTTACTCACTGACACGGATGCATCTGGGAGGAGGAGACCAGCCACTCTCTGTGCAGGTCATTGTGTTCTGATCATTTTGAAGACTGTAGCCTTCATAGCAGCGAACTTTTACAGTTTCACCCTGTAAATATTTTTCTTCACGATGTGGGTTATATCCATTTTCCAAATAATTGAAAATACATTGTCCTTAGGATCATAAAATTAATATGAAAGAAGTACAACATAAATTTGGGAAAATAGTACATTAAAGATTATAGAATTTACATAAGAATGCATTAGTATTCAAATAAAACATGTAACAATAAAAATGGAAGCTACTACCACATTTGTGGAAAATGAAAACTATAACATTCCATATTATTTGCCTTTAGTTTTATGACTAAAATATGTATAAATGATGCAGATATTCTTGTAAAGTCTCTGTATCTCTCACAGGATTTACATGAAAAGCCTCTAGTAAAGGGGAAGTTCTATTGGATTTTTTGCTCATAGAACTCATCCCTTGGCCTTACTGTTGTTACATAATACTTAACTGTACTCACTTGTCAACTTTTCTCTCTTCACTCTTTCAAAGATTATGCATGTAAACTTAAGGAGATTTACTTACTGAGGCATGGTTCTTCTGGAGACCATCCTTGTGCTGTGCAAGTCAGGTGGTCCCAGGAACGTTGTGAAGGAGGCACAAAATACCGATCACAGGAATAGATAAACTGTTGATTTACATATGCTGGAAAGTATCCTCTGTATGAATAATATAGCCATCCATGTTTGATCACTGGATAATCACAAGGTTTCCCTTGGAATTAAAATAGTAGAAATAATGTTTTACCTCAGTATACAATTTGAGTTAATATTTCATCTATGAATTATATCCTTGTTCACTTAATTACATTCATTGCATTACGGTTTATAGGAAAAAAAGTTATAGAAAATTCAGATGATTGAAGTATATAAGGAACTCCTTGCTAATGAAGATCAAAGTATGTCTTGTGGGTCATATTATGTAAAATGTGTATGTGGATTCTCTTGGTAGGAAACTATACAGATCTATTAAATAAATTCTCCTTAAATACAGAAGTTCCAACCTTGGTTGACTAAATTAGCATCTTAATCAAGAGATGAAAGTACAGATTTTATCTTGTGGCTCATCTGCTTTCTTATTCTTTCTTCTCCATTCTCATCAGAAACCAGAATCCTGACATTTATTCTCATACCAAGTCAATGTAGGAATCAAACAGATTTTTTTACAATTATCATTCATTAGTTTACTTTTCTGTTTATTGGAAATATGTGATATAGAGAGAGAACCACAACAATTTTTCATTGATCAGATCACACAGAGTAACATTCTTATTTATCCATCAAACTAGACATTAAGATATCTTTTCCCTTGCTTGTCTAATCAGAGAAATGAACAATGAATAATTCTTAATATTTAAATGGTTAAGATGAAGGGAAACCCTTGTTACTTATGGTCTAATTTTAATTGGAGAATGATGTATTTTTCAGTATTTCTTACAAATATTTTAAATGAGGTATAACATAATTACATTTTATTGTTATCAGCATATATTGAGTAATTTTCATGTATATGCTTGCTATGTGAATTATAAAATTTGATTCTTTGCATATCTTAATCCATTTCTTTAACAAAGACTTGTCAATTATACCCTCTTATGGCCTATAGTCTGCATTTCTCATCGCTGATAGATTTCCCCCACTTTTTTGAAGCTTGTCTACATTTTTAAGTTTGAAAGCTTACGTAGTTTGATTCCTGTTAAGTAATAGTCTAGATTTCTGTCCACTAATTTTGGGAGATTAGAACACTGTCTCTTCAGCCTTGAATTTTACAAATTTCATCATGTATGGTAAGATATGTGTATCTTTCAATAATTCTATGTTGGGCAAGTTTGAGTCTTTGTATTTGCAAGAACCAAGTGAAAAGAACTCAATTAACCTTGTCATTACATTGTAGAGGAGAGATCTGAGTTCTGATTATATGATTTCAGAACTAGTACATTTATCATTTTGGTGCATCATAGAATATGAATACAGTAAAATAATCCTCTGACACTCACTTCCTAAAGGTACACAAAGAGAGCATAATTAAAAGTAAGCATCATTACTATCACTGGCGTGAGCTATTTTCCTCCTCTCTTTTATTTGGGCACATGTGAATCTGTCTTTGTCTCTCTAACCAGATCATTTATTGAAGCACATATAAGAGTCCACTATAGTTGGAATGGCATTGACTTTGTCAGGACTCAGAACAGCCTCTTTCTTCTCTTACACTCCTACCAACACAGGTTCAGGTCTCATGAGCAGGCTTGGCTGTCCATCATAATGTTGGCTCAGATTGATCTCAAAACTGATGAAAAGTATTCACTCAGTTTTACAGTGTTCCTAGTCTTTCTGTACCTCTGCAACTTACTCCAAAGATCCAGGCCCAGGATCTTATCATTTTTAAGTGTAAGTTTTAAATGTCATGTTATTAGGTCCACCCTCACACATGGGATTTGTTCTGAGTGATGAATTTGTCCTAATATAGGTTCACTTTCAGCACCTGTGTATCATTCCAGATGCATCTCCTTTGCAGCATTAAACCAGCTGATCATACAAAAGAGGAAGGGAACAGGCCTGACAACAAAGTCCTGCATCTGATAACCAGCTCATCTAATGAAACTATGAATATTGATAAACTATTTAAGTAGTTTCTTCATGTTGTCAACAAGAACTTCACAAGGTGCTTTGTGGGATAACCTCGTTGTGATATAAATAGAATTGGGTTGATCTACCATTTTCAAATGGCTTCCCTATGGCTCAGTGGTGAAGAATCCATCTGCAATGCAGAAGACATGGGAGATGTAGGTTTCATCTGTGGGTCAAAAGATTCCCCTGGAGAAGGAAATGGCAACCCACTGCAACATCCTTGCCTGGAGAATTCCATAGACAGAGGATCCTGGTAGGCTATAGTCCAAAGGATCACAAAAAGTTGTACATGATTGAGTGACTAAGCGCACAGCACCATTTTCACAAATCCATCTTAAACAAGATTAAATATTTTTATTAAAATTCTTATGCAGATTAAAATCTGTTTCATACTGCTAATACCTTCATTTTAATGGAACTTATGCTTTGAAAATTCATTTTAAATGTATGCTTGGAATTACCATTAAGGTCACTGAACTGTTTTATATCATTACAGTTTTCTTTCATGGAATAACTGGGTTAAGTATGCTGAAATTTTACAGTGTACTGTTAGAAAGAAGATTGTTTAGAGGCAACTCAGAGGAAGTTGAGGAGTAAAGGAAGCAACCCCTGAAAATATTCTGTTCAGCTCACCTGACGTTTTTCTATATGTGATGGTTTTAGGAAAGTCCACAACGCCTTCCACACTCCTCTCTCCAAATATTAAAGCTTGAGTTCTCACTACTGAGTGTGCAGGACTTAGTGGCCATTTCTCACGATTACACATGACTGATGTGACAGTGTGACAAACTGATACCTGCTGTGGAGGCTTCCTCCTCCCTGTCTGTGGTCACTGGCCCTGAAGAAAGCTAGCTGCAGAGATACCCACGTGGTCAGGTGCTGAGGCCTCTCCCAAAAGCCAGGAGAGTGAGCCAACTTGGAAGCAAAGCCTCCAGCCCAGCTGAGCATCCAGGTGACAGCAGCCCAGGCCATTACCCAGTTGCCACCCAAGCAGAGTGACTCGGAATTAGCCAGTGAGGCACTTTCCTCATTCTGACCCACAGGAATTCTAAGAATATGGAGGTGTGTGTTCTTAAGCCAATACGTTTTTTTGGAAAATTTGTTAATTAGGAGTATGTGTCTAATACAATGGCTATCCCAGATATAGTAGTACAGGCAGGTTTGATCCTTGGGTTTGGATGATCCGCTGGAGGAGGGCATGGCAACCTACTCCAGTATTCTTGCCTGGAAAATCCCGTGGACCGAGAAGCCTGGTGGGCTACAGTCAATGGGGAGGCAGCACATGACTGAAGCGACTTAGCATGCAGGTATGGAGGCACGCAGGCATCTACTACAATAGGTGTTAGATAATGTGAGTTGAATATAATTCCTCGGATCCGATATTACAATTATTTTGCATGCTAAAACTTTCACAATTGCACCCTTATATTATGAAAAATAACTGCGCATAAATATTCAAACATTTAGCTTTAAGACCACTTTTAGAAAGAGTTCAGTTGTTAGTGAGAAGACGTGTTGCATTGGAATGTCTGGTGAAGAGTTGTCAAAGTTTCACATTTCTCTTTCATGTTGTGTACTCCTTCTCCTCTTATTTAGAAATATGCCTGTAGACTTATCTATAATTGATTAACAGACCATCACTCATATACCTGGGAATCAGGAGAAACTGAATTAAATAACATATCTACCTGCTCCTGAGCAAGAACACATTTCTTATAAGTGATCTGGAGCCCGAGCTACTATTTTTTATTGTTTTTAATTTGTGTGACTTTTTATTCATTATTTTCTTTTTTTAAGATTCTTTTTTTTAATTTATTTATTTTAATTGGAAGTTAATTACTTTACAATATTGTATTGGTTTTGCCATGCATCAACATGAATCCGCCACAGGTATACTTTTAATTGTAACACTTACGACTAGACAGGGAGCTTTATGGTGCTGTAAGTCTTGTTCATGAAAAAGATTGCCAAATGGTCTAAAATAACATGCAACAAATTATGAGATGAATAATGCAGAGTGATGCATAGTCCATTCACATCTTGAATTTCACAAGGTATCATAAAACTCAGTAGAGGTTTCATTTAAAAGAACTTGAAGACAAATGAATTATTAAAGAAATGAAAGACAAAAACATCATAATGAAGAACTTATAAGCTTACATTTTGGAGTAAAATCTTTGTTTTTACTATTTACTTATATTAACACATCTATATAATTTAATTTTTTGTTTTATTATTATTTTTTATTGGAATGTAGTTGTTTTACATTGTTGGGTTAGCTTCTGCTGTACATCAAAATGAATCAGTTCCATGAATATATATATATGCATATATATATATCCCTTTTTTTAAAATTATTTCCCTCCCATTTAAGTCACCAGACAGCATTGAGTGGAGGTCCCTATGATACAGAGTAAGTTCTCATTAGTTATCTATTTTATTCAAAACAGCCAGGACATGGAATCAACTTAAATGTCCATGAGCAGAAGAATAGAATAGATTGAACTCAAGTCTCCTGCATCGCAGGCAGATTCTTTACCATCTGATCTTTTTAAAATAAGCCAATTGCTTTGCTGTCTCGGCTGCTGCAAAGGCGTGTGTCTCTGCTGCTGAATGGTTTCCAGGCTTTCTTTGCATAGACGTCTTCCTACATAAACTTGACCAGCAGTCCCTCCTACTTTCTAAGCACTTGGATTCTTTTGTTCTTAGAATACACTTATTGGAACAATATAATAGAAATATTTTTACCTTTTGGTTCATTATTTGCCTTAATTCATCTTTTTTTTTTTCAACCTGGCATGAAAGCTCTTAAAAGACATACCACCTTCCTCCACTGTATTCTTCACAATTACTCTTAGGTAACTTCTGGCACACAGTAGGTGCTTGCTGACAGCCTGAAAGTGAAATTACCTGGGCTCTGGACACTGTTGAACAAGCCTGGCTTGTTCCTCTAACAAGCTACCCCTGTGTGTCTATCTGAAATCTCTATCCTGAACCTCTTGTTCTCTGTCACAACCAAGCCTTTTCAGAGTTATGTCCACAAGCTATATTGCATTTCTTATTAACAATTTATTTAGCAGATTCTAAGTACGTTTTTCCCTGTCTACAGCATCTTAAACTGTCTCTCTCACAATTAATGTTGGCACCATATTTTTAGTCTCTTAACCTGGCTTATTAACTGAATTAGAAGTATTCATTAGTATAACTATTCTAATGTAATTAGTTTACAAGTTCCTTGACTAAACTGTATGGCAGGCATTATGACAAGTGTATATGAATATTCTATTTTAATAGCTAAAAGATATTTTGAAATATTACAACATTTGTAAATATAAAATCTTTTTACAGATTCAGAGGAGTGAACAAAGTTTCAAATAGTTTGTTGCCCTTAGATTCATACTTAGCAAATGGTGGAATTGTATATGGAACCATTTCAGGCTGATTCCATAGGAATTACTATTAGTCAATTTATTATCCCTTGTTCTTAAATCATTTTCTTCCGTCCAATCTATGCAACATTCATTCTGACATGTTTTCTCCTAAATTCTCTGGGTCCTCCTTTCTTTCTGTCCACTTTGCCATCTATTCTTCTTCTGGCAGACACCTCAGTGTTGGAAGCTTCAGGACTCAGTCTTGAGCTTTCTTCTATTTTCATTCTACATTCTTTTCTAATCTGATGTCATCATTTAGAGAGTGATAACCAGTCTATGGTTTTTCCAGTAGTCATGTATGGATGTGAGAGTTGGACTGTGAAGAAGGCTCAGTGCCGAAGAATTGATGCTTTTGAACTGTGGTGTTGGAGGAGACTCTTGAGAGTCCCTTGGACTGCAAGGAGATCCAACCAGTTCACTCTGAAGGAGATCAGCCCTGGGATTTCTTTGGAAGGAATGATGCTAAAGCTGAAACTCCAGTACTTTGGCCACCTCATGCAAAGAGTTGACTCATTGGAAAAGACTCTGATGCTGGGAGGGATTGGGGGCAGAAGGAGAAGGGGACAGCAGAGGATGAGATGGCTGGATGGCATCACTAACTCGATGGATGTGAATCTGAGTGAACTCCGGGAGTTGGTGATGGACAGGGAGGCCTGGTGTGCTGCGATTCATGGGGTCGCAAAGAGTCGGACACGACTGAGGGACTGAACTGAACTGAACTGCATCTCATGTGCATATCTCCTGGTTAAACCTATGCATTCAGCACTACAGTTGATGTATCCTATGTTTATGGTCCCCATTGGCCCAACCACAATGTATTCAGGTCAAAGTTGTGATGCTCTTGCGAGAGTGTGCTTTCTCCTGCCAGTACCACATACAAAGTCATTTCCATTTGCTTGCTTGCTTATGAGAAAATGGTATTCAAAACATGAGTCCTTTCAACTTTTGCTCTTTCTGACAATCAACATTTAGCAACTTTACATGCATTTATTACCAGCAAAATATATCCCAAATTTATTCTCTGCTCAGAATCACTTCAGCCAAGAATTTATCTAATCCCCACACTTTTTCACCCCACATGGTTTCTTGAATCTTCTCTTGTCCATCATAAGCACAGCATACAGAAAAATCCACAAACAGCCTTCAAAACTCCAAATAAAATTATATCATTCCTTTTCTTAAAATTCCCTATGCGTTTTCATAAATCATGAAATCAATCAATGTTAATATGCCTTGAAATAACCCAGCTCCTTTTTCCTTTGCCTCATATCAGCTTCAGCTCATAAAATTCTCTCTCATTCAGTAGAATACACCCACCTTCATATTTTCCAAATATTATTTTGCTGCCAAAGTTTGCACATAACTCTTCCCTTGGCTTGAGATACTCAACATCCACTCAGCTTACCAGAGACTGAATCCCTATTTCCAACCCTGGAAAAAACATGTCTGATTGGCAAAATATAAGAGATCCATGTCATTGTCCTCAGAACTTGTCAAAGTCAGAAAATAAAATCACCTGTCAAAACCTACAGAATTTAACATTCAAGGTAGGAGGTATAAGCAGAAACTCAGGAGCAAACTTGAGCAGGTTGCAAGACCGTGTCATTTTGGTATTGAGTGAGTTGTTGGACTTTAAAACTTCCCCTCCTTCCAGTTTACATTAAAGTAGAAGGAAGCATCATTCCTTAAAGATGATTCTAGATCAGTGTAATTTGGTAAAAATCAAACACTTCTGACAATTACTGTTAAATTTTGCTTATCTTGAAGGAAAGAACATCTGGAAAAGAGCACTTACAATAGCATGCAGCTTTATCGGACCAGCCATCTTGACCACATACTATGGAGCCTGTGGTGCGTCCATCTCGAGTCTCATACCCATCAAGACATTCGTAGTCCAGGCTGTCATTCAGCTTGAACCACGTGCCATCACTTTTGACTTTGGCCTTCTCAAATACCGGCCTGTCACAGGACTCTAAGGGATAATGGGATTGTGATTTCATTTCTAATATTATTTAGTGGGCAATTTGATTGAGTTTCATCGCAAGGGAAAAGGGCTTCACCAATTAGTATGTACTAATCATAAAATATTAGCCAAGAATGCCAGTGATATATCACTGTCCTGAAATAATTACTCAAAGTGAAAACAGGTGCATTCCTATGCAACATTTTTCTCAACACTTGATGTTCCTGAATTATTTACTTTAAGAACATGTTCCTCAGTTGCTGTACTTATGCATTTTTCCAATGCTAGTATTAAAATAAGCCATTACAGAAGTATTATACTATTTTCATAACAGCATTTTCTGAATTAATATGCCAAATTAATCAGCAGTTGTGACATATTTGCCAGAGAAAACTTCATTGAAAAAAAGTAATTTTCAAAAGGCAAGTTAATGTTTTAAAGATGCTATAAAATTTTTAAAATCCACATGATGATTTTCCTTTTCCAACTATATTTCTAATGGTTGTGTATTCTTTTATACTTATCAAGGTTGAGTACAGACATAATTCTTCATTTATAGCTATTTACAAGAAAACATGTTAACAATTAATCTGTTTTCACTAACACCATAGACTGATGTTAATAGTTTAAATAATTTACTTCAAATTTTCATAATGTGTTAAAGCAAAATTATACTAGTAAAATATAATAGAGACACTTTTCATAAAAGACTGTCAAAACGGAAAACTTCATAAACATCTATGTGTTGCTACAAGAAAAACCTTCAGCACAGCAGAATTTGCTCCTGTCTAGAAGTGTTTCTCTGTCTCCACTAACTAGATGTTTATGAAGATTTCCTAAGAATTTTTCCCAAGGATATCTATCCTAGAGATTCAAACATATGAATTATATATCATATTATTTGAAGTTTATGCACCATGGCCTCACATCTTTGCTTAAAAACATAACTTTTAGGCTTAGGAGCAGAGACTCTGGCTTAAGAGTCTCCTAAAATAAAAGCAGATGCAATCACCATAAAGGTCTCAGTAGAAAATAAGTGAATTTATCCCAGAAGAGAGGTAAAGCTCTTAGCAAAATTAGCTTAGTCACAGGATGTTTTAAAGTGACAAATCATTGAACTAAATAGTACAATGATATTCTACTCCACTAGTAATTAATCATTAAAGGCAAAAAAAAATACATATTTCAAAGCATTGTTATTGATTTTTTCAAATACAGCCATGGGACCACAAAACACTTCATATGATCCTGCCCCAGCAAAAAAATAAAAATAAAAAAGAAGAAAGAAAAAAGGAAAAAATAACAAAGTTAAAGAATATTTCTGTATAGTTTTCATCAGGATAAGAATACTAAGATAATGAATTACTTACTAATACATACAGGTTGAGCTGACCATCCATCTTGCAGACATGTAATTAACCCTGATGTCTTACCATCTGCTGTTACATATCCTGGTTTACACTTATATTCTGTTTGTTTATTTAGGGGATACGTAAAGGTAGATTCAGACAAAAATCCATTCTCAATTCTTATTTCAGATTTTGAACATGTTTCTAAAAGGGAGAAAGCATTAAAAAAAAGGTAAGCATATATTTGATATACATTTCATAAGGACCCAAATAAGGTAATGATACAAAAAAGGGAAGTCGTTTATGACTATAAACCAAGAAAACTTCTAATAATTTAAGGTACTGTGTAAGAGAAAAAAGAAGTATGAGTTTCCAAAGATATTAAACCAAAACACTTGATTTCTATTTTCTAGAGCAAAGCAAGATTTAAAATACTCTGAATCCCTTCTAGGAAATTTTTAGAAATCTGTTTGTCTAAAGGACCTGGAATCCCACAGCATGTCAGAGATCTTTTAGCAATGGGTTTCCTTTCCTGGGACTTGTTGAAAGTATTGTCTAGTCTGGATCTCTTACACAAGCCAGAACACAGATCAGGTGGTGATCACAGAATCTTCCACCATAGTTACCCCAGCCTTTGCCTCTGAGAATTTGAAATGCTGTCATCAAAACTGAGTGCTTAAAGCCATATCAGTACATGGAGTTCAATGAAGATGACAAAGATCAATACATCCATTCATTTTACTAAGAACAAAATGTTGATCCTTCAAACCATGAATAACTAAACTTGGGAAAGTACAATTCTGTCACCTAATAGATATCTTCATAGAATTCAGACAATTTTTATAGTACTTCACGGAAAAAGAAGAAATCAAAAGAGAAAACTTTGAATATTTTGAATTGAATGAAAATAAAACCATGATAAGTTAAGTTTTACATGATTTATGAGATGACACAAAAGTGTGCTGAGGGGAATTTTAAAATTACATAGCAATAATAGTAATGATAAAGACCGAAAATCAATCATTGCTTTTCCTGAAAATAGAAAAGCAAACAAGCTCAGCACATATAATTTGGAAACACTGCAGTGACATTAGAAAGAGAGTGGATAGGCCACCTTGACCTCTCCTTCCCTCCACAGACACACTGAATTAACAGCTATGTGTGTATCAGCTCCTTCTATTCAAAATAGAAACAGTAGATGAGAAGTTCTGCATTCAAGGCAAGTGAGAAAGTGCCAAAATCCTAAGTGGGAGGGAAAACTAAGACACATTCCTGCAATAAAATCCGTGCAGCAGAGGACCATACAGTTTGAAGGGAACACTCAACTCCCAGCTTCTCCTGAAGGAGCAAAGAGTTTGATCCACCATCTAGGTCTCTGATTCTGCAAATGCTAGTCCAGGGTCCAGCTTCCAATTTACCTGCCTCTGGGAGGCCTAGGATTTCCAATCTCCTGGGATTATAGAAATGAAGTGGCAGTTATGAATCTGTACCAGCACTTCGCACAGGTCTTCCCCTAGCTTAATGAAGAGTGAGCAACTCCCAGTTTCTCCATGGAAGGAGTCAGATGGCACATCTGGACCTTCATCTTTTCCCGCTCTGCCTGAGGAATTGGCTTCTAACTAACCTGTCCCTGAGAGCTGATGAAAACCAAAATTTGCATTTGTGCCTGGGCACTACAGAGAGCTAAATCATGGTGCAGAAGGCACAGAGTTTGAAGTAGCATGCAGGCATTAACCACAGCTCCTTTCCCCATGTCAGTGCAGAGTGAGCTATGTGATAAACTCCAATTGAATGTCCACCAAGTATTCTGACTTGTAGATCACTGCATACTCTCTACTCCTGGAGGAGGGTGACTATGAAAACAGAAGTTTGGATGAGCAGAGAGGTTAGAGAGGTAACCAAAATTCTGGCCAGGCTGATTGAAAAGGCTGAATTCTGGAAAGGCTCTACTTTTGAGGCCAATCTGTGAAGACTAAGACAAGCGGAGGTTTAGTCTAATGCACAGATATCAACAGAGAGAGTCAAGAAAAATGATCAACGGAGAAGTATGTTCAAATGAGAACAAGATATCCATTGCTTTTTATCCTGACCCAACAACAGAATCAACAACCGCCCAGAGCAATCCTGACTTGGAGTGAGGTGTGGGCTCTATACCATACTGAGATCCACGATGGCAGAAGAGTAGGTGCACGTGGAGGTCATCTCTCTCCACAGATACCTCAGGAATATACCTCCAGACACAGAAGATCTTGCAGAAGCCAGCTGAGAACCTGACCACGGGAAAAGAACATATAGAACCAGGCAACACTCAGCAGGACAAAGGAAGGGGGGCAAGAAAAGAGGAGAGTGAGTAGAACTGGATCTGCATCTGGGGTAACAAACAGAAGCAGGGACAGAGCTGCATGGAGGGCAAATGTTTGCGACAAAGGTGAAGCACTGAGACTGCTGGAGAGTGAAACAGGTGACCAGTGAGAGTCTCAATGGAATGAGGATCACACAGACAATCCTTGCCACAGCTGTACCTACACCAGACAGGGATGCAAGTCTCCTAGAAAGTACTTCAGGTTGGAGCTGGAATATAGAGATTGGAAAGCAATCCCAGGGCAAGGTCTACTGTTGACTGAAGGGAGATGGTGTGAGGGAACCTGAGAGAGGAGAGCATGCTTATGAAGGAAAGCCAGCTAACCTGGAGGCAGTGTGATACTGCTGAGTCACACACAGAGGATGGAGCCATCTCTATAGCCTCTCTCTCTGCACATATCGGCACCAGACAGCTAAAACAACACAGGGAGGGTGGCCTCTAAGGACCTGACGTGCAAAGCAACACAGAAGGACCCCAGCCAGGGTTACCTTTAAGTCCCTGGTGCGAAGAACAACAGACAATGACCCCAACTGGGGGGCCTGTAAGCGCCTGAAGGGGTCAAGCAACTGAGAAGGACCAGCCAAAGAGACCCTCTGATGGCCAGGTGCCAGAAGCTAGGAAACGACTCTAATAGGACCACCGCTTCTGCAGCTGAGTCAGTTGGTTTCCCTGCACGCTTGGCACTGCCAGGGTTCCCATAATTCAAGCAGCTGTGTCACCTCCATGCTCAATCCTCATTGGGCAGACCAGTCAGAAGCTCGAAAAATCCCTAATAGTCACATACCACTGGTGACAATAGCCACAGCTCTATCCAGCATTGCCATGGTCCCCATTATCCAAGCTCCTGTGTCACTCCCTAGCTCAATCCCACAAGGACAGAGCAAGCAGAGGCTACAAAAATCCCTAAGGGCATCATATTTCCTGCTGTCCTAGCCAGAGGCTCCCCTTAGTACCTGGTACTGCCAGGGTCCCTGCAAACCAAGCAACTGCACCACCTCCACATTCTGTCCTCCCTGGGGCACACCCAAGTCCTCCAGGGGAGCCTCAGGAGTAAACTCCTGTGGACGACTCACATGCAAAGGTGGAGATAAAACCACAAGTGAAATCCAGGGGCAGGTGGCTAAGGAATAGAACCAAAACATTCCCATCAGTGGTACAAGCTGAAGATTAAATCCACATAATCAACTGGCAGACTTTGTATCTATGGAATATATAAAGGACAATGGGAGTTCCTGGAAAAGAAAACACACTAGCACTGGCAGATGTGGACATTAGAGCAAGAACATGCAAGAGTAGAACAGATAAGAGTCTGAGCTGTGGCCTCAATAGGTAAGAGACCAGCCCAGAACTGGAGGGCATCTAGGGAGGAGAGGTGGGCTGTGACTCACATTGAGGAAAAGGATGTTGACAGCTGATCCAAGAAAAATATGTATTATTCTTATGCTTTAATTTATTTAGAAGATGCTACTGGGTTTTTAAATTGTTACTTCTTTTTTGCTCTCTGTTGTTGTAGCTGTTGATTTTAATACTACAATTAAATCTATTTACACTTTTGAGAAATTTTTTTAACCACACATTTAATTTCCTTTAAATACTTCTGCCTCTACATTGGTCTTTTGTGGGTTTTTTTTTTTTTTTCACTTTAGCAGGATCCCTTTATTTATTTATTTATTTTTTAAATTTTAAAATCTTTAATTCTTATATGCATTCCCAAACATGAACCCCCCTCCCACCTCCCTCCCCATAACATCTCTCTGGGTTATCCCCATGCACCAGCCCCAAGCATGCTGTATTTGCGTCAGACATAGACTGGAGATTTAATTCTTACATGATAGTATACATGTTAGAATGCCATTCTCCCAAATCATCCCACCTTCTCCCTCTCCCTCTGAGTCCAAAAGTCCGTTATACACATCTGTGTCTTCTTTGCTGTCTTGCATACAGGGTCGTCATTGCCATCTTTCTAAATTCCATATATATGTGTTAGTATACTGTATTGGTGTTTTTCTTTCTGGCTTACTTCACTCTGTATAATCGGCTCCAGTTTCATCCATCTCATCAGAACTGATTCAAATGAATTATTTTTAATGGCTGAGTAATACTCCATTGTGTATATGTACCACAGCTTTCTTATCCATTCATCTGCTGATGGACATCTAGGTTGTTTCCATGTCCTGGCTATTATAAACAGTGCTGTGATGAACATTGTGGTGCATGTGTCTCTTTCAATTCTGGTTTCCTCGGTGTGTATGCCCAGCAGTGGGACTGCTGGGTCATAAGGTAGTTCTATTTGCAATTTTTTAAGGAATCTCCACACTGTTCTCCATAGTGGCTGTACTAGTTTGCATTCCCACCAACAGTGTAGGAGGGTTCCCTTTTCTCCACACCTCCTCCAGCATTTATTGCTTGCAGATTTTTGGATTGCAGCCATTCTGACTGGCTTGAAGGGGTACCTCATTGTGGTTTTGATTTGCATTTCTCTAATAATGAGTGATGTTGAGCATCTTTTCATGTGTTTGTTAGCCATCCGTATGTCTTCTTTGGAGAAATGTCTATTTAGTTCTTTGGCCCATTTTTTGATTGGGTCGTTTATTTTTCTGGAATTGAGCTACATAAGTTGCTTGTATATTTTTGAGATTAGTTGTTTGTCAGTTGCTTCATTTGCTATTATTTTCTCCCATTCAGAAGGCTGTCTTTTCACCTTGCTTATATTTTCCTTTGTTGTGCAGAAGCTTTTAATTTTAATTAGATCCCATTTGTTTATTTTTGCTTTTATTTCCAGAATTCTGGGAGGTGGATCATAGAGGATCCTGCTGTGATTTATGTCTGAGAGTGTTTTGCCTATGTTCTCCTCTAGGAGTTGTATAGTTTCTGATCTTACATTTAGATCTTTAATCCATTTTGAGTTTATTTTTGTGTGCGGTGTTAGAAAGTGATCTAGTTTCATTCTTTTACAAGTGGTTGACCAGTTTTCCCAGCACCACTTGTTAAAGAGATTGTCTTTACTCCATTGTATATTCTTGCCTCCTTTGTCAAAGATAAGTTGTCCATATGTGTGTGGATTTATCTCTGGGCTTTCTATTTTGTTCCATTGATCTATATGTCTGTCTTTGTGCCAGTCCCATACTGTCTTGATGACTGTGGCTTTGTAGTAGAGCCTGAAGTCAGGCAAGTTGATTCCTCCAGTTCCATTCTTCTTTCTCAAGATTGCTTTGGCTATTCGAGGTGTTTTGTATTTCCATACAAATCTTGAAATTATTTGTTCTAGTTCTGTGAAAAATGTGGCTGGTAGCTTGATAGGGATTGCATTGAATTTGTAAATTGCTTTGGGTAGTGTACTCATCTTCACTATATTGATTCTTCCGATCCATGAACATGGTATATTTCTCCATCTATTAGTGTCCTCTTTGATTTCTTTCATCAGTGTTTTATAGTTTTCTATATATAGGTCTTTAGTTTCTTTAGGTAGATATATTCCTAAGTATTTTATTCTTTTCGTTGCAATGGTGAATGGAATTGTTTCCTTAATTTCTTTTTCTACTTTCTCACTATTCGTGTATAGGAATGCAAGGGATTTCTGTGTGTTGATTTTATATCCTGCAACTTTACTATATTCATTGATTAGCTCTAGTAATTTTCTGGTGGAGTCTTTAGGGTTTTCCATGTAGAGGATCATGTCATCTGCAAACAGTGAGAGTTTTACTTCTTCTTTTCCAATTTGGATTCCTTTTATTTCTTTTTCTGCTCTGATTGCTGTGGCCAAAACTTCCAGAACTATGTTGAATAGTAGCGGTGAAAGTGGACACCCTTGTCTTGTTCCTGACTTTAGGGGAAATGCTTTCAGTTTTTCACCATTGAGGATAATGTTTGCTGTGGGTTTGTCTTATATAGCTTTTATTATGTTGAGGTATGTTCCTTCTATTCCTGCTTTCTGGAGAGTTTTTATCATAAATGGATGTTGAATTTTGTCAAAGGCCTTCTCTGCATCTATTGAGATAATCATATGGTTTTTATTTTTCAATTTGTTAATGTGGTGAATTACATTGATTGATTTGTGGATATTGAAGAATCCTTGCATCCCTGGGATAAAGCCCACTTGGTCATGGTGTATGATCTTTTTAATGTGTTGTTGGGTTCTGATTGCTAGAATTTTGTTGAGGATTTTTGCATCTATGTTCATCAGTGATATTGGCCTGTAGTTTTCTTTTTTGGTGACATCTTTGTCAGGTTTTGGTATTAGGGTGATGGTGGCCTCATAGAATGAGTTTGGAAGTTTACCTTCCTCTGCAATTTTCTGGAAGAGTTTCAGTAGGATAGATGTTAGCTCTTCTCGAAATTTTTGGTAGAATTCAGCTGTGAAGCTGTCTGGACCTGGGCTTTTTTTTGCTGGAAGTTTTCTGATTACAGTTTCAATTTCTGTGCTTGTGATGGGTCTGTTAAGATTTTCTATTTCTTGCTGGTTCAGTTTTGGAAAATTGTACTTTCCTAAGAATTTGTCCATTTCTTCCACGTTGTCCATTTATTGGCATACAACTGCTGATAGTAGTCTCTTATGATCCTTTGTATTTCTGTGTTGTCTGTTGTGATCTCTCCATTTTCATTTCTAATTTTATTGATTTGATTTTTCTCTCTTTGCTTCTTGATGAGTCTGGCTAATGGTTTGTCAATTTTATTTATCCTCTCAAAGAACCAGCTTTTGGCTTTGTTGATTTTTGCTATGGTCTCTTTTGTTTCTTTTGCATTTATTTCTGCCCTAATTTTTAAGATTTATTTCCTTCTACTAACTCTGGGGTTCTCCAATTCTTCCTTTTCTAGTTGCTTTAGTTGTAGAGTTAGGTTATTTATTTGACTTTTTTCTTGTTTCTTGAGGTATGCCTGTATTGCTATGAACTTTCCTCTTAGCACTGCTTTTATAGTGTCCCACAGGTTTTGGGTTGTTGTGTTTTCATTTTCATTAGTTTCTATGCATATTTTGATTTCTTTTTTGATTTCTTCTGTGATTTGTTGGTTATTCAGAAGTGTGTTGTTCAACCTCCATATGTTGGAATTTTTAATAGTTTTTCTCCTGTAATTGAGATCTAATCTTAATGCATTATGGTCAGAAAAGATGCTTGGAATGATTTCGATTTTTTTGAATTTATCAAGTTTAGATTTATGGCCCAGGATGTGATCTATCCTGGAGAAGGTTCCATGAGCACTTGAAAAAAAGGTGAAGTTCATTGTTTTGGGGTGAAATGTGCTATAGATATCAATTAGGTCTAACTGATCTAATGTATCATTTAAAGTTTGCGTTTCTTTGTTAACTTTCTGTTTAGTTGATCTGTCCATAGGTGTGAGTGGGGTATTAAAGTCTCCCACTATTATTGTGTTACTGTTGATTTCCCCTTTCATACTTGTTAGCATTTGTCTTACATATTGTGGTGCTCCTATATTGGGTGCATATACACTTATAATTGTTATATCTTCTTCTTGGATTGTTCCTTTGATCATTATGTAGTGGCCTTCTTTGTCTCTTTTCACAGCCTTTGTTGTAAAGTCTATTTTATCGGATATGAGTATTGCCACTCCTGCTTTCTTTTGGTCTCTATTTGCGTGGTATAACTTTTTTCAGCCCTTCACTTTCAGTCTGTATGTGTCCCTTGTTTTGAGGTGGGTCTCTTGTAAGCAGCATATAGAGGGGTCTTGTTTTTGTATCCATTCGGCCAGTCTTTGTCTTTTGGTTGGGGTGTTCAACCCATTTACGTTTAAGGTAATTATTGATAAGTATGATCCCGTTACCATTTACTTTATTGTTTGGGTTCGGGATTATACGCCCTTTTCGTATTTCCTGTCTAGAGAATATCCTTTAGAATTTGTTGGAGAGCTGGTTTGGTGGTGCTGAATTCTCTCACCTTTTGCTTGTCTGTAAAGCTTTTGATTTCTCCTTCGTATTTGAATGAGATCCTTGCTGGGTACAGTAATCTGGGCTGTAGGTTATTGTCTTTCATCACTTTAAGTATGTCTTGCCATTCCCTCCTGGCCTGAAGAGTTTCTATTGAAAGATCAGCTGTTATCCTTATGGGAATCCCCTTGTGTGTTATTTGTTGTTTTTCCCTTGCTGCTTTTAATATTTGTTCTTTGTGTTTGATCTTTGTTAATTTGATTAATATGTGTCTTGGGGTGTTTCGCCTTGGGTTTATCCTATTTGGAACTCTCTGTGTTTCTTGGACTTGGGTGATTATTTCCTTCCCCATTTTAGGGAAGTTTTCAGCTATTATCTCCTGAAGGACTTTCTCATGATCTTTCTTTCTGTCTTCTTCTTCTGGGACTCCTATAATTCGAATGTTGGAGCATTTCATATTGTCCTGGAGGTCTCTGAGATTGTCCGCATTTCCTTTAATTCATTTTTCTTGTTTCCTCTCTGATTCATTTATTTCTACCATTCTATCTTCTATTTCACTAATCCTATCTTCTGCCTCCATTATTCTACTATTTGTTACCTCCAGAGTGTTTCTGATCTCATTTATTGCGTTATTCATTATATTTTGACTCTTTTTTATTTCTTCTAGGTCCTTGTTAAACCTTCCTTGCATCTTCTCAATCCTTGTCTCTAGGCTATTTATCTGTGATTCCATTTTGATTTCAAGATTTTGGATCATATTCACTATCAATATTCGGAATTCCTTCTCCGGTATATTCCCTACTTCTTCCTCTTTTGTTTGGTTTGGTGGGCAACTCTCCTGTTCCTTTACCTGCTGAGTATTCCTCTGTCTCTTCATCTTGGTTATATTGCTGCGTTTGGGGTGGCCTTTTTATATTCTGGTAATTTGTGGAGTTCTCTTTATTATGGAGTTTCCTCACTGTGGGTGGGGTTCTGTCAGTGGCTTGTCAAGGTTTCCTGGATAGGGAGGCTTGTGTTGGAGTTCTGGTGGGTGGAGCTGGGTTTCTTCTCTCTGGAGTGCAGTGGAGTGACCCGTAATGGGTTATGAGACATCAAAGGTTTTGGGATAATTTTGAGCTGCCTGTATATTGAAGCTCAGGGAAGTGTTCCTGTGTTGCTGGAGAATTTGCGTGGTATGTCTTGTTTTGGAACTTGTTGGCCCTTGGGTGGAGCTTGGTTTCGGTGTAGGTATGAAGGCATTTGATGAGCTCCTATTGCTTAATGTTCCCTGAATTCAAGAGTTCTCTAATGTTTTCAGGCTTTGGATTTAAGCCTCCTGCTTCTGGTTTTCAGTTTTATTTTTACAGTGGCCTCTAGGATTCTCCATCTATACTGCACCGATGATAAAACATCTAGGTTAAAGATGAAAAGTTTCTCCACATTGAGGGACACTCAGAGAGGTTCACTGAGTTACAAGGAGAAGAGAAGATGCAGGGGGTAGTTAGAGGTAACTGGAATGAGATGCGGTGAGATCAAAAGAGGAGAGAGCAAGCTAGCCAGTAGTCACTTCCTTATGTGCGCTCTATAGTCTGGACCGCTCAGAGGTATTTACAGAGTTATACAGGGAAGAGGAGAGGGAGGAAGTAGACAGAGGTGACCAGGAGGATAAGAGAGAGGAATGAGTAGGAGAGAGACAAATCCTGCCAGTAACCGGTTCCTTAGGTGTTCTCCACCGTCTGGAACACACAGAGATTCACAGAGTTGGATAGAGAAGAGATAGGGGAGAAAAGAGACAGAGGCCACCTGGTGGAGAAAAAGGAGAGTCCAGAGGAGGAGAGAGTGGTCAAGCCAGTAATCTCGCTCTCAGGTAAACTTGGGTAGTGAAGTTTGGGTTTTTAAATGTACAAAATTGACAACAAAAACCTAAGAGCAAAGATTAAAAATCTAGAGTAGAGGTTGGATTTTCAAAGATACAATATTAAAGAAAAGCAGAAGGAAAAAGGAAGAAAGAAAAAAAAAGAATTATTTAAAAAAAGAAACAAAACAAACAAACAAACAAACAAACAAAAACCCCACCAACAACCATCCAAAGACTATATATGGTGTTTGCCTTAAAAAAAAAAATCTTTTTTTTAAAAAAATAGTAATAGTAGGTTATAGAAATAAAAATTAGAGGAGAAATAGAAGACTTAACAGTTTAAAAAAAGTTAGAAAAAGAAAAAAAAGAAAACACACACACACAAAAACAAACAAACAAACAAACACACAAAAAAAAGGAATTATTTTAAAAATAGTAAAAATATCTGGCCCTTCTCTGATGTTATGGGCTGTATGGGATCACTTCCAAGGTGGTTCCCTCTGTTTAACTTCTTCTGTTTGCTGGTTTTTTAGGCTCACTAGTTCAGTCGCGCTGTGGGGAGGGGGGATGCTGCAGACAAATAGCACTGTCGTGTGCTCACAGTGTCTCAGCCCCGCTTGACCTGTCCCTTCTCACGGCGCACAAACCGCTCTGGCTCTACGATGCTCAGCCGGAACCATCTGGGGCTGGCCCTAGGCTGTGTGCACTTCCCCGGTCCAAGCTGCTCAGGTTCGGCACTCAGGCAGCCCTCAGAGGCACAGATTTGGCTGGGACTGCGCTTTGTGCCCTTCCCAGGTCCGAGTAGCTCAGGAGTTTGGAGAGCGCAATCGCCGCGGCTTGTCTCCTTTTCTGCTGCTGCTGCTCAGCTTTCTGGGTGGACTGCTGGCGCCCCCCATGAGGCAGATTGTGACTGTCCAGCACCCCCAGAAGTCTTAGCAAAGGAGCCTGCTTGCAGTTAGGTAAGTCAAGTCTCTCCGGGTCTGCAATTGCCCCTTTCCAGTCCTTACGGCTCTGGCTGCCTGTCCCCGGCGGGGGATGATCTGAAGCCGGCTTTTTCCGTTCCGTCCTTTGTTCTATGCTCGGTCCTGGCGGTGTCTTATGTTCAAGCTTTTCGCGTGGTAGCTATCCCACAGTCTAGTTTGCTAGCCCAAGTTAGATCTTTCTGGTTGCTCGTGGGGCGTTCCTGCCCAATTCTTACAAAGCACTGCAGCCCGCGCCTCCGGCACGTCCCTGCCCTGCCCTCACTTCCCAATGGCGGATGCAGGTGTCTGTGCTGCTTTTCCGCTGGGGGAGTTACTGGTGGGCTTGTAATCTCTTGGTTTTAATTATTTATCTATTTTTCCTTCCTGTTATGTTGCCCTCTGTGTTTCCAAGGCTCGCCACAGACTCGGCAGGGAGAGTGTTTCCTGGTGTTTGGAAACCTCTCTTCTTAAAATTCCCTTCCCGGGACGGGCTTCCCTTCCCGGGACGGAGCTCCCTCCCCACCTCCTTTGTCTCCTTTTTCATCTTTTATATTTTTTCCTACCTGTTTTTGAAGACAATGGTCTGCTTTTCTGGTTGCCTGATGTCCTCTGCCAGCCTACAGAAGTTGTTTTGTGGAGTTTGCTCGGCGTTGAAATGTTCTTTTGAGGAATTTGTGAGGGCGAAAGTGGTCTTCCCGTCCTATTCCTCTGCCATCTTTCCCTCTCCCCCCGGTCTTTTGTGGTTTTGAGGGTTGTTTTCCTCTTTAATTTTCAAAGTTTTTAAAAAAATTATTATCACTATTTTCCCACATATATTCTTTTGCTTGCTTTTCTTATTCTTTTTCTGTTGCTTGTTTTTCTTTAATATATGTAAAATTTCTTTATCTACCTCTATTTAAATTTGCTTTTCTAGCATTTCTTTCTTTTTATTCTTTTTCTTGCATTTCCTCACTATGTTTATTAGTCTGTTTTGCTTTAGTTGTTTTATTACCCAGTTGACATATGGCTCTGAATTTCTTTTCCAGTTTATACGTTTAGTCAGATTAGTTAATAACTAATTAATATCATTCTTACTTTACTTTGCTCACTGGATCAATCTCTTCTACTTTTTTTTTTCCACTGTTTTGGTTTTGTTTATGTGTGTATATGTCTGTGTATATTTCCCACTTTTTTGTTAGTACTTGCCTGATTTTGTATCTGCCATTTGTCTGAGGTTTGTAGTTTGTTTCTTGTTTTAGTGTGTTTGTTTTATTCCCTTTATGCCATTACAAACCACTTGTGGATTCTCACTTCCCTGGCCAGAGATCAGGCCCAGAACCTTTGAAGTGGGAACACTGACAAGACTCTAGACTGCTGTAAAACTCCTAACCCCAGGGAGTATTTATTAGTGAGAATTCCCATAAAAGCCTCCACCTGTATACACCTGGCATCACCCAACTGCCAGCAGCACCCAGTGTAGGATGCCTCACCCCAAACAAAAACAAAAACAAAAACCAAGATAAAAACACAAACCCAGTCATCAGCAAACACGACTTCCACTTCATACAGCCCTGCCCATCAGAGGGGAAAAAAAATGAAAACTTACCTCCTTTCACCAGAGTACAAACAAAAGTCACACCCAAAAGAAGCCTACACAAAACCAGTGACACAGCCTTACACAGCAAGGGCAGAAACCAAAAGGAAGGAGGAACTCAACATGAAAGCCTGAGAAGAGGAGACATCAAATGTAATAATGAAAAAAAGAAAAAAAAGCAAAGGTAAAAAAATATTGCTCAAATGAAGGAACAAACTAGAAGCACATAAGACCTAAAAAAAATAAAATAAAATAAACCCTAAGAGGAAGTAGTTCAAATACCTGAAAAAATTTCAGAATAATGATGGTAAAGATGTTCCAAAACCTTGAAAATAGAATGCATAAAATGCCAAGAAGCAATCAACACAACTAACACAATTACCAAGGATATAGAAGAAATAAAGAATAAACAAACAAAGATGACTAACACAATTACTGAAATTAAAAATACTCTAAGGTAAGGTAAGGTGAAGTCGCTCAGTCGTGCCGACTCTTTGCAACCCCGTGGACTGTAACCTGCTAGGCTTCTGTGTCCATGGGATTCTCCAGGCAAGAATACTGGAGTGGATTGCCATTTCCTTCTCCAGGGGATCTTCCAGACCCAGGGATCAAACCCAGGCCTCCCACATTGGAGGCAGGTGCTTTTAACCTCTGAGCCACCAGGGAAGCCAAAAATACTCTAGAAGGAAACAATAAGAGACTAACTGAAGCAGAAGAATGGCACAATGAGCTGGAAGATAGAATGGTTGAAACAGTTACTGATGAGCAGAGTAAAGGAAAAAGAATGAAAATAAATGAGGAGAGCTTCAGAGACCTCTGGGACAGTATTAAACACACCAACATTTGAGCTATAGAGGTCCCAGAGGAAGAAGAGAAAAAGAAAGCCACTGAGCAATTATTTGAAGATACTATAGTTGAAAACCTTCCCAGCATGGGAAAGGAAATAGTCAATCAAGTTCAAGAAGCACAGAGAGTCCAATACAAGATAAATTCAAGCAGAAACATGTCAAGACACATACTCACCAACAGAGATTAAACACAAGGAAAGAATATTAAAAGCAGCAAGGGAAAAGCAACAAGTAACACACAAGGGAAAAGCCATTCAATTCACAGCTGATGTTTCAGCAGAAATCCTGCAGGCCAAAAAGGAATGGCAGGATATCTTTTAAGTGCTGAAAGGGGGAAATCTACAAGCAAGATTACTTTACCTGGCAAGGATTTCATTCAAAATTGATGAAAAAATTAAAACTTTACAGACAAGCAGTAGTTAAGAGAATTTAGCACCACCAAACCAGCTTTACAACATATATTAAAGAGACATATAGGCAATAAGCATAAGACAAAGGAAAGACCTACAAAAAACTCGAAACAATTAAGAAAATGCTAATTGGGGAGCGGTCTTAAGATGGCAGAGGAATAGCATGGGAGATCACTTTCTCCCCCACATATTCATCAAAAGATATTTGAATGCTGAGCAACTTCCCCAAAACAACTTCTGAACACTGGCGGAGGACACCAGGCACCCAGAAAGGTGGTCCGTTCTCTTCCAAAGGATGTAGGACAAAATGTAAAAGACAAAAAGAGAGACAAAAGAGTTAGGAACAGAGACCCTTCCTGGGGAGGGAGTTGTGAAGGGGGACAAGTTTCCAAACCCCAGGAAACCCTCTCACCAGTGGGTCTGTGGGGAATTTTGGAACCTCAGAGGGCAACATAAAGTGAAAGAAAGAAAGAAGGACGCTCAGTTGCGTCCGACTCTTTGCGACCCTATGAACTGTAGCCTACCAGGGTCCTCTGTCCATGGGATTTTCCAGGCAAGAATACTGGAGTGGGTTGCCATTTCCTTCTCCACGGGATGTTCCCTACCCAGGGATCGAACCCAGGCCTCCTGCATTGCGGGCAGATGCTTTAACATCTGAGGCAGCAGGAAGAAGGCAACATAACAGGGAGGGGGAGGAAAAACACACACACAGAGAATACGTGCCTTAACCACAACTCCAAGTGGAGAAATATCTCAAACACTCACATCTGCCACCAGGAAGTGGGGGAGGCACTGTTGCATTACTTAGGGTTAAGGACCAGTCCTGAATGCCCTGAGGACAATCTGAAGGAGCTAACATGAGATAGCAGCACAAACTGTGGGACAGAGAGAGAGAGGGAAAAAAGAGAGAGAGAGAGAAAGAAAAGCTCTAACTTAAGCCACATCCTGGCCCGCTCACAGAACAAAGGATTGAGCGAATGCCAAAGGAGAGCTAGAAGGCTGCAGACCAGCTCCTTCCCCGCCACCACCCCCCACAACCCCCTGCGCCACTGGAGGCAGAGAGGCAGGCAGGTGACAGCCAGAGCCAGAAGGCAAGGGGCAATTTTGGCCCCAGAGACGGCATCCTCCACCAAACTGGGAGCAGGCTCCCACTTGCTAACCACATCTTCCTGGGATATTGGTCGGTTGACATCTGCCAGGACGGTTGCAACCTGAGATCAGCCCCTCAGGGGAGACACACGGCACACCTGAGACAGCGCTCTTGCAGCGCACCCAGTAAACCAAGAGACTGGGACCAGAGAGGTGATAAGGCGCACTGCACACCTGGGACAGTGTGCTCGCCAAGCACCTGGTTACCTGAGCTCCTCGGACCTGGGAAAGGCACAAAATGCAGGCCCAGCCGAGTCTATGCCTTTATGGAGAACCTGAACCTGAGCAACTTGGACCTGGGAAGTGCACGCAACCTAGGGCCTGCTTTGGAAAGTTCCCCTTCCAAGCAACCTGGAGTCTGAGCAGTTAGACAGGGAAAGCGCAGGCACCATGAGCTAGGGCAACCCAGTGTGGTCCATACACTGTGAGCACTCCCCACACATGCCAGTGATATTTGTTTGCAGTATTCCTCCCTCCCCACAGCACTACTGAACAAGTGAGCCTAAATAAGTGACCACCTCGCCCCCTGGCGTCAGGGAAGAAATTAGACACCAAAGAGACTTGCAAACAGAGGAGGCCAAAATAAACAAATAACAGGGAACTGCTCGCAAAGTGACAGGCACAACAGATTGAAACCCTGTAGTTAGCATTGACCAAGCACTGGAAGGGGGCTGTAGACCTTGAAAAGAAGTATAAGTTGGAACAAGGAACTATCTGAAACTGAACTGACACCACACTGCCCTCAAGAGCTCCAGAGAAATTCCTAGATATATTTTTACTATTATCATTTTTTAATTTTTCAGTTCTTTATTATTCCTTTAATTTTCATTTTTATAACCTATTATTACCTTGCAAAAAAAGACCCTATTTTGTAAAGCAAATTTCACATATGTATTTTTTATAATTTGTGATTGGTTTTGTATTTTTAATGTTGCATTTTTCAGAGTCTAACCTCTACTCTAGATTTTAAATCTTTGCTTTTTGTTATCGGTTATCAATTTTGTACCTTTAAGAATCTAATCTTCAGTACACATTTTAACTTACGGGTGTGATTACTGGTTTGATTGCTCTCTCCCCTATTGACTCTCCCTCTTCTCACCCAGGTCACCTCTACCTCCTCCCTCCCCGTATGCTTCTCTACTTAACTGTGAATCTCTTTGGGTGTTCTGGGCTATGGAGAACACTTAGGGAACTGATTACTGGCTAGATTGGTCTCTCCCTTTTTGACTGCCCTTCTCCTCGTGGTCACCTCTATCTCTCTTCTCCCTCTTCTCTTCTCTATTTAATTCTGTGAACCTCTCTGGGTGTTCCAGACTGTGGACAGCACATAGGGAATTGATTACTGGCTAAATTGCTCTCTCCCCTTTGGATTCCCCTCTTCACCTCCTGGTCACTTCTGTCTTCCTCCTCCCTCTTCTCTTCTCCATGTAACTCTGTGAACCTTTCTGGGTGCCCCTCACTGTGGAGATCCTTTTCACCATTTATCTAGATGTTTTATCAGCAGTGCTGACTGGATGGAGAAGTCTTGAGGCTACTGTAAGATTAAGACTGAAAGCATGAGGTAAGAGACTTATATCCCAAACTTGAGAACACCAGACAACTCCTGACTCCAGGAAACATTAACTGACAAGAGCACATCCCAAACCCTGCATACCTACACTGAAACCAAGTTCCACCCAAGAGCCAACAAGTTCCAGAGCAAGACATACCATGCTAATTCTTCAGCAACACAGGAACATAGCCTTGAGCCTCAAAATACAGGCTGTTCAAAGTCACACCAAACCAACAGACACCTCAAAACTCACTACTGGGCACTTCATGGCACTCAGAGAGAAGAGATTCAGCTCCACTCACCCGGACATGGACTCAAGCTTCCATAACCAGGAAACCTTGACAAGCCAAACGTCCAACCACACCCCCAGGGAGCAACCTTCCTTTATTTTTAGTCAACAATAAAGAGGAACCACAAACTTCCAGCATACAGAAAGGCCACCCCAAACAGAACAATCTAAATAAAATGAAAAGGCAGAGAAATATTCAGAAGGTAAAGGAACAGGATAAATCCCCAACAAACCAAACACAAGAGGAAGAGATAGTGAGTCTACCTCAAAAAGAATTCAGAATAATGACAGTAAAGATGATCCAAAATCTTGAAAACAAAATGAAGTTACAGATAAATAGACTAGAAACGAGGATTGAGAAGATGCAAGAATGTTTAACACGGACCTAGAAGAGATAAAAAAGAATCAATCAATAATGAATACTCAATAAATAAGATCAAAAGAACTCTGGTGGGAACCAACAGTAGAATAACTGAAGCAGAGGATAGGATAAGTGAGGTAGAAGATAGAATGGTGGAAATAAATGAAGCAGAGAGGAAAAAAGAAAAAAAGAATTTTAAAAAAATGAGGACAACATCAGAGACCTCTGGGACAATGTTAAATGTCCCAACATTTGAATCATAGGGGTCCCAGAAGAGAAAAAGAAAGGCCATGAGAAAATACTTGAGGAGATAATAGTTGAAAACGTCCTCAAAATATGGAAGGAAATAGCCACCCAAGTCCAAGAAAGCCAAAGGCTCCAAAACAGGATAAACCCAAGGTGAAACACCCCAAGACACATATTAATCAAATTAACCAAGATCAAACACGAAGAGCAAATATTAAAAGCAGCAAGGGAAAACCAACAAATAACACACAAGGGGATTCCCATAAGGATAACAGCCGATCTTTCTACAGAAACTCTTCAGGCCAGAAGGGATTGGCAGGACATACTTTTAGTGGTGAAAGAGAAAAGCCTACAACCCACATTACTATACCCAGTAAGGACCTCATTCAAATATGAAGGAGAAAAGAAAAGCTTTATAGACAAACAAAAGCTGAGAGAATTCATCACCACCAAACCAGCACTTCAACAAATGATAGAGGAACTTCTCTAGACAGGTAACAAAGAAAAGGTTTATAAGTAAGTAAGTGTTAGTCACTCAGTCATGCTCGACTCTTTGTGACCCCAAGAATGGCAGCCCATCAGGCTTCTGTGTCCACGAGATTTTCCAGGTAAGGATACCGGAGTAGTTTGCCATGTCCATCTCCAGGGGATCTTCCCAAACAAGGGATCGAACCCGGGTCTCCTGCATTGCAGCCAGATTATTTACCAATTGAGCTACAAGGGAAGCTATTAAGGTTTTTTAACTTGAATCCAAAATAGCAAAATAAATAGCAATGGAATCATACTTAACAATAATTACCCGAAAATGTAAATGGGTTGAATGCCCCAACCAAAGAACAAAGACTGGCGGAATGATACAAAAACAAGACCCCTATATATGCTGCCTACAAGGGACCCACCTCAAAACATGGGACACACAAAGACTGAAAGTAGAAGGTTGGAAAAATATATTTCAAGCAAATGCAGACCAAAAAAAGCAGGAGGAGCAATACTCATATCAGACAAAATAGACTTTGAAATAAAGGCCATGAAAAATTACAAAGAAAGACACTAAATAATGATCAAAGGATCAATCCAAGAAGAAGATATAACAATTATAAATATATATGCACCCAACAGAAGCACACCACAATATCTAAGGCAAATGCTAACAAGTGTGAAAGGGGAAATTAACAGTAACACAATAATAGTGGGAGACTTTAATATCCCACTAAGAAATATGGATAGATCAACTAAAAAGAAAATTAGCAAGGAAACACAAATTATAAATGATACAGTGGACTAGATAGACATAATGAATATCTATATGATATTTCACCCCCAAACAATGCATTTCACCTTTTTCTCATTAGCACATGGAACCTTCTACAGGATAGATCACATACTGGGCTAAATCTAGCCTTAGTAAATTCAAAAAATTGAAATCATTCCAAGCCTCTTTTCTAATCCCAGTGCAGTAAGATTAGATGTCAACTACAGGGAAAAAAAAAAACTATTAAAAATACAAATATATGGAGTCTAAACAACATGCTTCTGAATAACCAACAAATCACAGAAGAAATTAAAAATGAAACCAAAATATCCATAGAAATGAATGAAAATGAAAACACAGCAACACAAAACCTAAGGGATTCAGTAAAAGCAGTGCTAACGGGAAGATTCATAGCATTACAAGCTTACCTCAAGAAACAAGAGAAAAATCAAATAAATAACCTAACTGTACACCTAAAGCAACTAGAAAAAGAAATGAAGAACCCTAGGGTTAGTAGAAGGAAAGAACTCATAAAAATTAGGGCAGAAGTAATTGAAAAATAAACAAAGGAGACTATAGCAAAAATCAACATAACTAAAAGCTGGTTCTTTGAGAAGATAAATAAAATAGAAAAACCATTAGCCAGACTCATTAAGAAACAAAGGGAGAAAAATCAAATCAAAAGAATTAGAAATGAAAATGGAGAAATCACAACAGACAACACAGAAATACAAAGGATCATAAGAGATTACTATCAGCAATTTTATGACAATAAACGAAAACTACAGATCAATATCACTGACGAACATAGATGCAAAAATCCTTAAAAAAAATTCTAGGAAATAAAATCCAACAACATATTAAAAAAATCATACATCATGACCAAGTGGGCTTTATCCCCGGGATGCAAGGATTCTTCAATATTCACAATTCAATCAATGTGATACACAATATTAACAAATTAAAAGATAAAAACCATATAATTATCTCAATATATGCAGAGAAAGCTTTGACAAAATTCAACATTCATTTATGATAAAAAAAAAAACCCTCCAGAAAGCATGCATAGAAGGAACATAACTCAGAATGATAAAGGCCATATATGATAAACCCACAGCAAACATTACCCTCAAAGGTGAAAACTTGAAAGTATTTTCCCTAAAGTCAGGAACAAGAGAAAGGTGCCCATTCTCACTACCACTATTCAACATAATTTTGGAAGTTTTAGCCATAGAAATCAGCGGAGAAAACAGAAATAAATGGAATCCAGATTGGGAAAAAGTAGTAAACCTCTCACTATTTGCAGATGACATGATCCTCTACATAGAAAACCCTAAAGACACTACTGGAAAATTACTAGAGCTAATCAATAAATATAGTGAAGTTGCAGGATATAAAATTAACACACAGAAATCCCTTGCATTCCTATACACTAACAATGAGAAAACAGAAAGAGACATTAAGGAAACAATTCCATTCACCAGTGCAATGAAAACAATAAAATAGTTGGGAATAAATCTTCCTAAAGAAACAAAAGACATATATATAGAAAACTATAAAACATTGATGGAAAAACTCAAAGAACACAAATCAATATAGAAATATACCCTGTTCATGGATCAAAAGTATCAATATAGTGAAAATGAGTATACTACAAGAAGCAATCTATAGATTCAAAGCAATTCCTATCAAGCTACTAATGGCATTTTTCAGAGAAGTAGAATAAATAAATTCACAATTTAGTATGGAAATACAAAAAAATCTCGAAGAGCCAAAGCAATTTTGAGAAAGAAGAATGGAACTGGAGGAATCAACCTACCCGACTTTAGACTATATTACAAAGCTACAGTCCATAAGACAGCATAGTACTGGCACAATGCCAAAAACATAGATCAATGGAACAAGATAGAAAGCCCAGAGATAAACCCATGCATCTATGGAAACCTTATCTTTGACAAAGGAGGCAAGAATATACAATGGAGAGAAGACAATCTCTTTAACAAGTGGTGCTGGGAAAACTGGTCAACCACTTGTAAAAGAATGAAACTAGAACAGTTTCTAATACCATACAGAAAAATAAATTCAAAATGGATTAAAGATCTAAATGTAAGACCAGAAACTATAAAACTCCTAGAGGAAAACATGGGCAAAACACACTCTGACATAAATCATAGCAAGATCCCCTATGACCCACCTCCCAGAGTAATGGAAATAGAAGCAAAAATAAACAAATGGGACCTAATTAAACTTAAAAGCTTTTGCACAATGAAGGAAACTTTAAGTAAGTTGAAAAGATAGCCTTCAGAATGGGAGAAAATAATAGCACATGAAGCAACTGACAAGGAATTATTCTCCAAACTATACAAGCAGCTCATGCAGATCAATTTACAGAAAAACAAATGACCCAATCAAAAAATGGGTCAAGGAACTAACAGACGTTTCTCCAAAAAGACATACAGATGGCTAACAGACACATGAAAAGATGTTCAACACTACTCATTATCAGAGAAATGCAAATTAAAATCACAATGAGGAACCATCTCATGCTGGTCAGAAAGGCTGCCATCAAAAAGTCTACAAACAATAAATGCTGGAGAGTATGGAGAAAAGGGAACCTTCTTACACTGCTTGTGGGAATGTAAACTAGTACAGCCACTATGGAGAAGAGTGTGGAGATTCCTTAAGAAACTGGAAATAGAACTGCCATATGATCCAGCAATCCCACTTCCGGGCATACACACTGAAGAATCCATAATTGAAAGGGACACGTGTACCCCATTGTTCATCGTAGCACTGTTTACAATAGCTAAGACATGAAAGCAACACAGATGCCCACTGGCAAATTAATGGATAAGAAAGCTGTGGTATGTATACACAATGGAATACTACTCAGTGATTAAAAAATGCATTTGAATCAGTTCTAATGAGGTGGATGAAAATGGAGCCTATTGTACAGAGTGAAGTAAGTCAGAAAGAAAACACCAGTACAGTATATTAAGGCATATGTATAGAATTTAGAAAGATGTTAATGATGACCCTAAATGTGAGACAGCAAAAGAGATAGGAGGTAAACCACAGACTTTTGAACTCTGTGGGAGAAGGCAAGGGTGGGATGATTTAAGAGAATAGCATTGAAACGTATATTATAATATGTGAAATAGATTGCCAGTCCTGGTTCGATGCATGAGACAAGGGCCTCAGGGCCAGTGCACTGGGATGACTTTGAGGGATGGGATGGGGAGGGAGGTTGGAGGTGGCTTCAGGATGGGAGACACATGTACACTCTTGGCTGATTCATGTCAACATATGGCAAAAATCGCTACAGTATTGTAAATTAATTAGCCTCCAATTAAAATAAATTAATTAATTTAAAAAATGCTGTAGGAACATGCAGCATTAGATTATAATAGTAAAATGCTAATAGTAATATATAAATAATTACTTTAAATGTAAATGGATTAAACTCTCCAACTAAAAGACACAGATTGGCTGAATGGATAGAAAACAAGACCCATATATAGGCTGTCTACAAGAGACCCACTTCAGACCTAGAGACACATACAGACTGAAAGTAAAAGGATGGAAAATATATACCATGCACATGGAAATGAAAAGGAAGTTGGAGAGGCAATTCTAACTTCTGACCAAATTGACTTTAAAATAAAGAATATTATACAAGATAAAGACGGGACATTACATAATGATCAAGGAATCAATCCCAAAAGAAGACAAAATTCTAAACATCTATGCACCCAGCATAGAAGCACCTCAGTACATGAGTCAAATACTAACAAACATAAAAAGGGAAACTGACAGAAACACAATAATGGTAAGGGATGTTAACACCCCAGTTATACCAATGGGCAGATCATCAAAATAGAAAATTAATAAGGAAACACAAACCTTGAATGAAACATTAGACCAAAGGGACCTAATTGATATCTTCAGTATTTTCCACACAAATTCAAAAGAAGACACTTTCTTCTCAAGTGTGCTTGGAACATTTTCCAGGATAGACTATCAGATCAGATCAGTCGCTCAGTCATGTCCGACTCTTTGCAACCCCATGCACTGCAGCATGCCAGGCCTCCCTGTCCATCACCATCTACCAGAGTTCACTCAAAGTCACGTCCATCGAGTAGGTGATGCCATCCAGCCATCTCATTCTCTGTCGTACCCTTCTCCTCCTCAACCCAATCCTTCCCAGCATCAGAGTCTTTTCCAATGAGTCAACTCTTCACATGAGGTGGCCAAAGTACTGAAGTTTCAGCTTTAGCATCATTCCTTCCAAGGAAATCCCAGGGTTGATCTCCTTCAGAGTGAACTGGTTGGATCTCCTTGTAGTCCAAGGGACTCTGAAGAGTCTTCTCCAACACCACAGTTCAAAAGCATCAATTCTTCAGTGCTCAGCCTTCTTCACAGTCCAACTCTCACATTCATACATGACCACTGGAAAAATCATAGCCTTGACTTGACAGACCTTTGTTGGCAAAGTAATGTTTCTGGTTTTGAATATGCTACCTAGGTAGGCCATAACTTTCCTTCCAAGGAGTAAGTGTCTTTTAATTTCATGGCTGCAGTCACCATCTGCAGTGATTTTGGAGCCCCCAAAAGTAAAGTCTGACACTGTTTCCACAGTTTCCCCATCTATTTCTCATGAAGTGACAGGACCAGATGCCATGATCTTCGTTTTCTGAATGTTGAGCTTTAAGCCAAATTTTTCACTCTCCTCTTTCACTTTCATCAAGAGGCTTTTGAGTTCCTCTTCACTTTCTGCCATAAGGGGTGGTGTCATCTGCATATCTGAGGTAATTGATATTTCTCCCGGGAATCTTAATTCTAGCGTGTGCTTCTTCCAGCCCAGCGTTTCTCATGATGTACACTTCATAGAAGTTTAATAAGCAGGGTGACAATATACAGCCTTGATGTACTCCTTTTCTTATTTGGAAACAGTCTGTTGTTCCATGTCCAGTTCTAACTTTTGCTTTCTGACCTGCATATAGGTTTCTCAAGAGGAAGGTCAGGTAGTCTGGTATTCCTATCTCTTTCAGAATTTTCCACAATTTATTGTGATCCTCACAATCAAAGGCTTTGGCATAGTCTATAAAGCGGAAATAGATGTTTTTCTGGAACTCTCTTGCTTTCTCCATGATCCAGCGCATGTTGGCAATTTGATCTCTGGTTCCTCTGCCTTTTTAAAACCAGCTTGAACATCTGGAAGTTCACGGTTCACATATTACTGAAGCCTGGCTTGGATAATTTTGAGCATTACTTTACTAGCATGTGAGATGAGTGCAATTGTGTGGTAGTTTGAGCGTTTTTTGGCATTGCCTTTCTTTGGAATTGGAATGAAAACTGACCTTTTCCAGTCCTGTGGCCACTGCTGAGTTTTGCAGATTTGCTGGCATATTGACTGCAGCACTTCACAGCATCATCTTTCAGGATTTGAAGTAGCTCAACTGGAATTTCATCATCTCCACTGTAAAGGAGCAATATTACATAGGAATCTGGAATGTCAGGTCCATGAATCAAGGCAATTGGAAGTGGTCAAACAGGAGATGACAAGAGTGAACATCTACATTCTAGGAACCAGCGAACTAAAATGGACTGGATTGGATGAATTTAACTCAGATGACCATTATATCTACTACTGTGGGCAGGAATCCCTTAGAAGAAATGGAGTAGCCAACATGGTTAACAAAAGAGTTAACCAAATGGTTAACCAAAGTGCAGTACTTGGATGCAATCTCAAAAATGACAGAATGATCTCTGTTCATTTCCAAGGCAAACCATTCAATATCACGGTAATCCAAGTCTATGCCCCAACCAGGAACGCTGAAGAAGCTGAAGTGGAACGGTTTTATGAAGACCTACACGACCTCATAGAATGAACACCCAAGAAAAAGAGGATAGACTATATTTGAGCCAATAATTAAACCTCAGTAAATGATTAAACATTGAAATTCTATGAAGCATTTTTTCTGACCACAATACTATGAGACTAGATATCAATTACAGTAAAAAACACAAACACTTGGAGATTAAACAATATGCTTTTACATAATGAACAGGTAAGTGAAGAAATCAAAAGGGAAATCAAAGAATTCTTGAAACAAATGACAATGAAAACATCACAACTCAAAAACTATGGAATGCAACAAAACAGTTCTAAGAGGGAAGTTTAGCAAAAAAAAAAAATAATCAAATAGACCTCCTAACTTTACACCTAAAACAACTGGATAAAGAAGGACATTAAAAAAAAAGTTAGTAGAAGGAAAGAAATCCTACAGATCAGATCAGGAATGAGTGAAAAAGAAATGAAGGAACAATAGTAAAGATTAATAAAACTAAAAGGTGCTTCTTTGATAAGATAAACAAAATTGTCAATTAGTCAAATCCATCAAGAAAAAAAAGGGAGAAAAATCAAATCCACAAAATTAGGAATGAGAAAGGAGAGGGTAACAGACAACACAGAAATACAAAGGATCATAAGGGGTTACTATAAGCAACTATATGCCAATAAAATGAACAACATCTATTCTTAGAAAAGTTCAATCTACCAAGACTGAACCAGGAAGAAATAGAAATTATGAACAAGCCAATTACATGCACTGAAATTGAAAATGTGATTTTAAAAACTCCCAGAAAATTGAAGCACAGGGCCAGATAGTTTCACAGGTGAATTCTCTCAAACATTTAGAGAAGAGCTAATGCCCATATTTATCAAACTCTTTTAAAAAACTGCAGAGGAAGGATCGCTTCCATACTCATTCTACAAGCCATCATCACCCTAATACCAAAACCAGACAAAGATAACACGAAAAAGAAAGTTACAGGCCAATATTATTGATGAAAATAGATGGAAAAATCCTCAGCAAAACTCTAGCAAACAGAATTCAAAAATACATTAAAAAGATAGCACACTATGATCAAGCTGGGTTAATTCCAAGGATGCAAGCATTCTTCAATATACTTGTGTATATCCATCAATGTGATATACCATATTAACAAATTGCAAGATAAAACCATATGGCCATCTCAATAGAGGCAGAAAAAGCTTTTGAAAAATTTCAGTACCCATTTATGATAAATACTTTTCAAAACATGAGCAAAGAAGGAACCTACCTCAGCATAATAAAGGCCATATATGAGAAACCCAGAACAAACATTATTCTCAAAGGTGAAAAACTGAAAGCATTCCCTCTGAGATTAGGAAAAGACAAGGGTTCCCACTCTCACCACTATTAGTCAACATTGTTTGGAAGCCCTTGCAACAGCAATCACAGAAGAAAAAGAAATAAAAGGAATCCAGATTGGAAAAGAAGAAGCAAAACTCTCATTGTTTGCAGACAGACGATACTATACATAGAAAATCCTAAAGATATATTCAGAAAAGTGCTAGAGGTAATCAGTGAATTTAGCAAACTGGCAGCATACAAAATGAATACACAGAAATCACTTGCATTCCTCTGTACTAACAATGAAACATCAGCAAGAGAAATTAAGGTATCAATACCATTTACCATTGCAACAAAAAGAATAAAATGTCTAGGGAAAAAAACCTAAGGAGACAAAAGAGCTATATACAGAAATGTACAAGACATTGAGGAAAGAAATCAAAGACAACATAAAGAGATGGAGAGATATTCCATGTTCCTGGGTTAGAAGAATCAACATTATGAAAAGGACTATACTACCAAATATAATCGGAAGATTCAATGCAATCTGTATCAAAATACCAATGCTATTTTTCACAGAACTAGAACAAAAAGTCATAATTCATATGGAAACACAAAAGACCTGAATAGCCAAAGCAATCTTGAGAAAGATAGAGCTAGAGAAATCAGCCTTCCTGACTTCAGACTGACTACAAAGCTATAGTTATCCAGACAGTATGGTACTGGCAGAAAAACAGAAATACAGACCAATGGAACAAGATAGAAAGTCCAGAGATTAACCCATACACCTACGAATAACTTATGTTTGACAAAAGAGGCAAAAGGGTCTTTCATAAGTGCTGCTGGGAAAACTTTGACAGCTACATGGAAATGAATGAAATTAGACTACTTTCTAACACCATACACAAAGATAAACTCAAAATGGATGGAAAACACAGGCAGAACACCCTTTGTCATAAATCACAGCAAGATCCTCTATGACCCACCTCCTAGAGTAATGGAATAAAAACAAAGATAATCAAGTGGGACGTAATTAAACTTAAAAGCTTCTCCACAGCAAAGGAAACTATGAATAAGGTGAAAAGACAATGCTCAGAATGGGAAAAGAAAAATACCAAATGAAACAACTGACAAAGGATTAATTTCCAAAACATACAAGCAGCTCATACAAATCAATACCAGAAAAACAAAAAACCCAATCAAAAAGTGGGGAAAAGACCTAAACGGACATTTGTCTAAAGACCTAAAATGGCTAATAAACGCATGAATATATTCTCAATATCACTATTAGAGAAACACAAGTCAAAACTACAATGAGACATCACTTCACACCAGTCAGGATGACCATCATTAAAAAGTCTACAAACAATAAATGCTGGAGAAGGTGTGAAGAAAAGGGAACCCTCTTGCACTGTTAGTGGGAATGTAAATTGATACAGCCACTATAAAGAACAGTATGGAGAGTACTTACAAAGCCAGGAGTAAAACCACTATATGACCCACCAACCCCACTCCTAGGTATATACCCTGAGGGAACCAAAATTGAAAAAGACACATGTACCCCAATGTTCCCTGAAGTTCCATCTACAACAGCTAGGACATGGAAGCAACATAGATGTCCACAGATTAATAGATAAAGAAGCTCCGCTACATATATACAGTGGAATATTACTCGGTCATAAAAAGGAATGCACTGGAGTCAGTCCTAAAGAGGTGGATGAACATACAGCCTAGTATACAGAGTGAAGTAAGTCAGAAAGAGAAAAACAAATATCAAAAAAAAATATCATATACTAACACATATACATGGTATCTAGAGATATTGTACTGATAAACCTATTTGCACAGCAGCAATAGAGACACAGACACTGAGAACAGACTGATGGACACGGCTGGCAGGGAGGAAGTAGAGGGTGGCATGTACGGAGAGGGTTAGCATGCAAAGTTAAACTACCATATGTAAAATAGCCAATGGGAATTTGCTGTATGACTCAAGGAATTCAATCCAGAGCTCAGTAACAACCTAGAAGGGTGGGATGGGCAGGGAAATGGGAGGGATGTTCATGTGGGAGGGGACATGGGTAAATCTATGGCTGATTCTTGTTGATGTTTGGTAGAACCCAACATAATACTGTAAAGTAAGTATACTTCCATTAAAAATAAATAAATATAAAATAAACAACCACCCACCCCTGAAATTCAACATGCCAATGGACCCAGGAGAAGGCTCACTCATGCATGCATGAAGTAAAAGGCAGACAGATCTCTGTCTTGACTGTGATGCCTACAGTGGCTCATGAACTATCTCAATTCCCTCTCAGCTGCACTCTAGCAGTCCTGGAAAACCTATCTTTAAAATTCATGCATGGAGCTAAGTCCTTCTGTGAAACTCCAGGTATTGACAAGTGGACCTCTGTCTGCTTCATTCACACACCCTTCCACCCTGTGGCCAGATCCCTGTGGTTACAACTGACCCAGAGGGAAGAGCAACCTTTGACAGACCACCAGTGAGCTCGCACATAAATTTGGCTTAAACCTGTGGCCCAGAACAAGAACACAAGATTAGTAGCACTGAAGCATATATATTGTCATATGTGAAGCGGATTGCCAGTCCAGGTTTGATGCATGAGACAGGGTGCTCAGGGATGGTGCACTGCAATAACCCTGAGGGATGGGATTGGGAGAGAGGTGGTAGGGGGATTCAGGATGGGGAACACATGTACGCCCATGGCTGATTCATGTCACTGTATGGCAAAAACCACTACAATATTGTAAAGTAACTAGCATCCATTTAAAATAAAAATTTTTTAAGTAAAAAAATAAAAATAAAAAAAGATGTAGTTCTACTTTGGGGAAAACAAAGGACAGGCTGTCAGTACCATTTCTTGTGCACTAATGTATCTAGACAAGACATACAAGCACAGGAATTCTGACAAAACAGGGATGAGAAGTGTCAGCAGGTACCACTATAGAAGATTCGAAATAGCTCTGGAGTCTCTAGCAGGGCTGAAGGAAGTTGTCTCTCACCCAAAAGAGACTGGAACTTTAATTAGAAAAACAGCACCACAAAACTTCAAGGAACATGAACTCAAAGTACCATGACACTAACAAAGTATAAAAATCTTCAGTATTCACATCCAATTGGCAATGTGTGATTGATCCAGTGAAGAATTCAAAATAGCCATTTTAAATAACTCGGTGTGCTATAGAAAATACAGTAAGATACTTGAACAAAAGCAGGAAAACAATAAACAATGGACAAAACAAGCAGTTTAATAAAAACATACAAATCATAAAAAAAAAAAAAAACAGAAACTCTGGTGCTGAAGGTTCCAAGGATGAAATGAAAAAAATCATTAAAGAGCATCAACCACAGAGTCAAAAAGGTGAAAGAATCTGTGAGATAGATGATATATCAAAGTTACCCTGTCTAGGGAGATTAAAAACAAAATTAAATTTTAAAAAAAGAATGAAAAAGAACAAAGAAAGGCTACATGATCTATGCTACATTGAAAACAGAACTGATTTGCAAATTACTGAAGTTCCCGGAGGAGAAAAGGAGATGGGGAAGAAAACATATTTAAGGAGTAATGTCTGAGAACTTCCCAAATCAAGGATGCTATTTGAATATCTAAGTTCAGGAAGCTTACAGGTGACCAAACCAAATCAACTTAAAAAATCCTCTCCAAAACACATTTATAATAAAATTGCAAAAATCAAAGAAAACTAGAGAAGCCTTCAAGCAGCATGAAGAAAAAACAAACAAGCTAACAAAACAAAAACCTTGAAATTTACTAAGAAGCCTTCATTTGGATCTTAGCAAATCTCTCAGCAGAAACCTACTAGGCCAGGAGAAAGTGGGATGATATACTCCAAGTGTTGAAAGAAAAAACTACCAAAGAAGAATACTTGAAAATATCATTCAGAAAAGAAACGAATATAAAGATTTTACCAGACCAACAAATACTGAGAAAAGAGAACACAACTAGACCTTCCTTGAGGAGGGCATGGCAACCCACTCCAGGATTCTTGCCTGGAGAACCCCATGGAGGGACGAGCCTGGTGGGCTGCTGCCCACAGGGTTGCAAAGAGTCAGACGCAGCTGAGGTAACTGAGCAGGCACACAGACCTTCCTTACTGAAACACTTAAAGGAATTATTGAATTTGAAATAAAAGAATGCTAATTCATTCCATGAAAATACCTAGTACACTGGTAAATTTAAGTGCACACTCATATACAGAACACTGCAGTACCTTGAGATGGAATGTTAAACACAGCTATTTAAGAGTTAAAGTACAGGAATATAAAAATTACTATATCTACAATTATTTTTAAATTAAGTACATATTATAAAAAGAGGTAAATCATGACATCAAAAAGATAAAATGGAGAAGGCTAAAAGGAAGGAGATTTAATATGTGGATGATGTTCATATATTATCAGCATAAAATACAGTGCTCTCTCTGTAAGGAGTTTTATGTAAATCTCAAGGTAAAAGAAGCAAGAATCCATACTAGATTCACAAATGGTAAAGAAAGTTTATTAAATGCCTCCTACTACTACAAAAATCATGAATTCAAAGAGGCAAGCCATCAGAGGAAGGAAAGAATTCGGAAACTATAAAACATCCTGTAAAATAAAACAGATAATATTAATACATCCTTATCTATCAATAATTACTCTAAATATAAAGGATTGCATGTTTGCATGCTAAGTCACTACAGTTGTGTCTGACTCTTTGAGACTCAATGGACTGTAGCCCTCCAGGCTCCTCTGCCCATGGGATTTCCCAGGCAAGAACAGTGGAGTGGGTTGCCATTTCCTTCTCCACTGTTCTCTTCTACCTCAATGAAATTCTTAAGCAATTAATTTGAATTACTTATCAGACAAATCGTCCATATCTATTATTTGGGTCAGTAACTGAAAAACTATTGTATTTCTCTGTTAACATTTTAGTCCTTTGATGTCTATGTCCATTGAAGTCTCAAGTTGCTGCGTTTGCATTTAAAGAAGCAGTCACTCCCTCCAGTCTTTACAGACTGACCTGGGGAGGGAAGTACACTGTCACATTGCTAGGGATTTTGAGACTTTTCAGACATTTTTAAAGGAGACACCTGTCCCATGTACTCAACTCTTCCTAGGAAAGAATTCTGAAGCTCATATGCTTCTATCCACGCAGCACAGTCTCTGTGCCGACAGTTTCCTGGCTGCTTCCCTGGGGCAATGTCAAATGCTCACATTCATGTGCTTTCTCACAGACCCACGGGGACAGGTTGGCTTCTGGATGTCCCACAGGCCATCTGCAAAGGTCTAGGTGCCACCATGGGGACTTACACAGGGAGCTGGCCCTGGGGAGGGGATGTAGATGAGATGAGGGGCCCAGGGGTGAGCAGAACCACAAGCACCGTGTCTGCAATGGTTTGGGGCTCCCTGGTGGGGTCTCCATGTGGTCAGTAGAACCCATGTTCCTTGAAGAATTCTAGCCCTGGATGCTGTGCTCCTGGCCTCTCCCCATCCCAGCCATGTAGGTGACCCCAGTGGCCTGGATAAGGGGAGAGAGAAGAGGGCTGGAAGATGAGGACGCGGCACTTGCTCACACGCTTTTATTTTCCCCACAGGTAAAATCCTGTGCTGAGGGGTCTGTCTTGGCACTAAGCAGTGCCACCTCAGGGGCAAAACAAGGCTACTGCTCTAACCTTCAGTGAGAAATCCAGTCTTCAATCTTTGTGCTCTAGCAGCATGCTGTCGTGTCTCTGCTAGACTCCTGGACACCCACAAAGATCCTCTTATCCACAAATGATGGTCAAAGTCTGTGTTTATATCAGGAGAGACAGTGAGACCCCTGACATCTTTCTGACCTCACTCTGTTATTACAGGTTTCTTCTTTGTGGATCTTTTCCTATTTTCTTAACTAATGTCTATCAATAGGTACATGCATTTTGTTATATGGAGACGGCAACGGCACCCCACTCCAGTACTCTTGCCTGGAAAATCCCATGGGTGGAGGAGCCTGGTAGGCTGCAGTCCATGGGGTCACGAAGAGTCGGACATGACTGAGCAACTTCACTTTCACTTTTCATTTTCATGCATTGGAGAAGGAAATGGCAATCCACTCCAGTATTCTTGCCTGGAGAATCCCAGGGACGGGGGAGCCTGGTGGGCTGCCGTCTCTGGGGTCGCACAGAGTCGGACACAACTGAAGCGACTTAGCAGCAGCAGATTTTGTTACATACTTATCAAGACGTCTATAGGTACACTCATAGACACTTGTAAACAATAAAATTAAATAGGTCCGTTGGCAAAACAAGAATTTCATATAAACTTTTTGAGTGGATAATACAGCTGAGTCTTAGAAAATTATGAACACACTGGGATCTCAGCCCAGTTTACTCACTGACACGGATGCATCTGGGAGGAGGAGACCAGCCACTCTCTGTGCAGGTCATTGTGTTCTGATCATTTTGAAGACTGTAGCCTTCATAGCAGCGAACTTTTACAGTTTCACCCTGTAAATATTTTTCTTCACGATGTGGGTTATATCCATTTTCCAAATAATTGAAAATACATTGTCCTTAGGATCATAAAATTAATATGAAAGAAGTACAACATAAATTTGGGAAAATAGTACATTAAAGATTATAGAATTTACATAAGAATGCATTAGTATTCAAATAAAACATGTAACAATAAAAATGGAAGCTACTACCACATTTGTGGAAAATGAAAACTATAACATTCCATATTATTTGCCTTTAGTTTTATGACTAAAATATGTATAAATGATGCAGATATTCTTGTAAAGTCTCTGTATCTCTCACAGGATTTACATGAAAAGCCTCTAGTAAAGGGGAAGTTCTATTGGATTTTTTGCTCATAGAACTCATCCCTTGGCCTTACTGTTGTTACATAATACTTAACTGTACTCACTTGTCAACTTTTCTCTCTTCACTCTTTCAAAGATTATGCATGTAAACTTAAGGAGATTTACTTACTGAGGCATGGTTCTTCTGGAGACCATCCTTGTGCTGTGCAAGTCAGGTGGTCCCAGGAACGTTGTGAAGGAGGCACAAAATACCGATCACAGGAATAGATAAACTGTTGATTTACATATGCTGGAAAGTATCCTCTGTATGAATAATATAGCCATCCATGTTTGATCACTGGATAATCACAAGGTTTCCCTTGGAATTAAAATAGTAGAAATAATGTTTTACCTCAGTATACAATTTGAGTTAATATTTCATCTATGAATTATATCCTTGTTCACTTAATTACATTCATTGCATTACGGTTTATAGGAAAAAAAGTTATAGAAAATTCAGATGATTGAAGTATATAAGGAACTCCTTGCTAATGAAGATCAAAGTATGTCTTGTGGGTCATATTATGTAAAATGTGTATGTGGATTCTCTTGGTAGGAAACTATACAGATCTATTAAATAAATTCTCCTTAAATACAGAAGTTCCAACCTTGGTTGACTAAATTAGCATCTTAATCAAGAGATGAAAGTACAGATTTTATCTTGTGGCTCATCTGCTTTCTTATTCTTTCTTCTCCATTCTCATCAGAAACCAGAATCCTGACATTTATTCTCATACCAAGTCAATGTAGGAATCAAACAGATTTTTTTACAATTATCATTCATTAGTTTACTTTTCTGTTTATTGGAAATATGTGATATAGAGAGAGAACCACAACAATTTTTCATTGATCAGATCACACAGAGTAACATTCTTATTTATCCATCAAACTAGACATTAAGATATCTTTTCCCTTGCTTGTCTAATCAGAGAAATGAACAATGAATAATTCTTAATATTTAAATGGTTAAGATGAAGGGAAACCCTTGTTACTTATGGTCTAATTTTAATTGGAGAATGATGTATTTTTCAGTATTTCTTACAAATATTTTAAATGAGGTATAACATAATTACATTTTATTGTTATCAGCATATATTGAGTAATTTTCATGTATATGCTTGCTATGTCAATTATAAAATTTGATTCTTTGCATATCTTAATCCATTTCTTTAACAAAGACTTGTCAATTATACCCTCTTATGGCCTATAGTCTGCATTTCTCATCGCTGATAGATTTCCCCCACTTTTTTGAAGCTTGTCTACATTTTTAAGTTTGAAAGCTTACGTAGTTTGATTCCTGTTAAGTAATAGTCTAGATTTCTGTCCACTAATTTTGGGAGATTAGAACACTGTCTCTTCAGCCTTGAATTTTACAAATTTCATCATGTATGGTAAGATATGTGTATCTTTCAATAATTCTATGTTGGGCAAGTTTGAGTCTTTGTATTTGCAAGAACCAAGTGAAAAGAACTCAATTAACCTTGTCATTACATTGTAGAGGAGAGATCTGAGTTCTGATTATCTGATTTCAGAACTAGTACATTTATCATTTTGGTGCATCATAGAATATGAATACAGTAAAATAATCCTCTGACACTCACTTCCTAAAGGTACACAAAGAGAGCATAATTAAAAGTAAGCATCATTACTATCACTGGCGTGAGCTATTTTCCTCCTCTCTTTTATTTGGGCACATGTGAATCTGTCTTTGTCTCTCTAACCAGATCATTTATTGAAGCACATATAAGAGTCCACTATAGTTGGAATGGCATTGACTTTGTCAGGACTCAGAACAGCCTCTTTCTTCTCTTACACTCCTACCAACACAGGTTCAGGTCTCATGAGCAGGCTTGGCTGTCCATCATAATGTTGGCTCAGATTGATCTCAAAACTGATGAAAAGTATTCACTCAGTTTTACAGTGTTCCTAGTCTTTCTGTACCTCTGCAACTTACTCCAAAGATCCAGGCCCAGGATCTTATCATTTTTAAGTGTAAGTTTTAAATGTCATGTTATTAGGTCCACCCTCACACATGGGATTTGTTCTGAGTGATGAATTTGTCCTAATATAGGTTCACTTTCAGCACCTGTGTATCATTCCAGATGCATCTCCTTTGCAGCATTAAACCAGCTGATCATACAAAAGAGGAAGGGAACAGGCCTGACAACAAAGTCCTGCATCTGATAACCAGCTCATCTAATGAAACTATGAATATTGATAAACTATTTAAGTAGTTTCTTCATGTTGTCAACAAGAACTTCACAAGGTGCTTTGTGGGATAACCTCGTTGTGATATAAATAGAATTGGGTTGATCTACCATTTTCAAATGGCTTCCCTATGGCTCAGTGGTGAAGAATCCATCTGCAATGCAGAAGACATGGGAGATGTAGGTTTCATCTGTGGGTCAAAAGATTCCCCTGGAGAAGGAAATGGCAACCCACTGCAACATCCTTGCCTGGAGAATTCCATAGACAGAGGATCCTGGTAGGCTATAGTCCAAAGGATCACAAAAAGTTGTACATGATTGAGTGACTAAGCGCACAGCACCATTTTCACAAATCCATCTTAAACAAGATTAAATATTTTTATTAAAATTCTTATGCAGATTAAAATCTGTTTCATACTGCTAATACCTTCATTTTAATGGAACTTATGCTTTGAAAATTCATTTTAAATGTATGCTTGGAATTACCATTAAGGTCACTGAACTGTTTTATATCATTACAGTTTTCTTTCATGGAATAACTGGGTTAAGTATGCTGAAATTTTACAGTGTACTGTTAGAAAGAAGATTGTTTAGAGGCAACTCAGAGGAAGTTGAGGAGTAAAGGAAGCAACCCCTGAAAATATTCTGTTCAGCTCACCTGACGTTTTTCTATATGTGATGGTTTTAGGAAAGTCCACAACGCCTTCCACACTCCTCTCTCCAAATATTAAAGCTTGAGTTCTCACTACTGAGTGTGCAGGACTTAGTGGCCATTTCTCACGATTACACATGACTGATGTGACAGTGTGACAAACTGATACCTGCTGTGGAGGCTTCCTCCTCCCTGTCTGTGGTCACTGGCCCTGAAGAAAGCTAGCTGCAGAGATACCCACGTGGTCAGGTGCTGAGGCCTCTCCCAAAAGCCAGGAGAGTGAGCCAACTTGGAAGCAAAGCCTCCAGCCCAGCTGAGCATCCAGGTGACAGCAGCCCAGGCCATTACCCAGTTGCCACCCAAGCAGAGTGACTCGGAATTAGCCAGTGAGGCACTTTCCTCATTCTGACCCACAGGAATTCTAAGAATATGGAGGTGTGTGTTCTTAAGCCAATACGTTTTTTTGGAAAATTTGTTAATTAGGAGTATGTGTCTAATACAATGGCTATCCCAGATATAGTAGTACAGGCAGGTTTGATCCTTGGGTTTGGATGATCCGCTGGAGGAGGGCATGGCAACCTACTCCAGTATTCTTGCCTGGAAAATCCCGTGGACCGAGAAGCCTGGTGGGCTACAGTCAATGGGGAGGCAGCACATGACTGAAGCGACTTAGCATGCAGGTATGGAGGCACGCAGGCATCTACTACAATAGGTGTTAGATAATGTGAGTTGAATATAATTCCTCGGATCCGATATTACAATTATTTTGCATGCTAAAACTTTCACAATTGCACCCTTATATTATGAAAAATAACTGCGCATAAATATTCAAACATTTAGCTTTAAGACCACTTTTAGAAAGAGTTCAGTTGTTAGTGAGAAGACGTGTTGCATTGGAATGTCTGGTGAAGAGTTGTCAAAGTTTCACATTTCTCTTTCATGTTGTGTACTCCTTCTCCTCTTATTTAGAAATATGCCTGTAGACTTATCTATAATTGATTAACAGACCATCACTCATATACCTGGGAATCAGGAGAAACTGAATTAAATAACATATCTACCTGCTCCTGAGCAAGAACACATTTCTTATAAGTGATCTGGAGCCCGAGCTACTATTTTTTATTGTTTTTAATTTGTGTGACTTTTTATTCATTATTTTCTTTTTTTAAGATTCTTTTTTTTAATTTATTTATTTTAATTGGAAGTTAATTACTTTACAATATTGTATTGGTTTTGCCATGCATCAACATGAATCCGCCACAGGTATACTTTTAATTGTAACACTTACGACTAGACAGGGAGCTTTATGGTGCTGTAAGTCTTGTTCATGAAAAAGATTGCCAAATGGTCTAAAATAACATGCAACAAATTATGAGATGAATAATGCAGAGTGATGCATAGTCTATTCACATCTTGAATTTCACAAGGTATCATAAAACTCAGTAGAGGTTTCATTTAAAAGAACTTGAAGACAAATGAATTATTAAAGAAATGAAAGACAAAAACATCATAATGAAGAACTTATAAGCTTACATTTTGGAGTAAAATCTTTGTTTTTACTATTTACTTATATTAACACATCTATATAATTTAATTTTTTGTTTTATTATTATTTTTTATTGGAATGTAGTTGTTTTACATTGTTGGGTTAGCTTCTGCTGTACATCAAAATGAATCAGTTCCATGAATATATATATATGCATATATATATATCCCTTTTTTTAAAATTATTTCCCTCCCATTTAAGTCACCAGACAGCATTGAGTGGAGGTCCCTATGATACAGAGTAAGTTCTCATTAGTTATCTATTTTATTCAAAACAGCCAGGACATGGAATCAACTTAAATGTCCATGAGCAGAAGAATAGAATAGATTGAACTCAAGTCTCCTGCATCGCAGGCAGATTCTTTACCATCTGATCTTTTTAAAATAAGCCAATTGCTTTGCTGTCTCGGCTGCTGCAAAGGCGTGTGTCTGTGCTGACGAATGGTTTCCAGGCTTTATTTGCATAGACATCTTCCTACATAAACTTGACCAGCAGTCCCTCCTACTTTCTAAGCACTTGGATTCTTTTGTTCTTAGAATACACTTATTGGAACAATATAATAGAAATATTTTTACTTTTTGGTTCATTATTTGCCTTAATTCATCTTTTTTTTTTTCAACCTGGCATGAAAGCTCTTAAAAGACATACCACCTTCCTCCACTGTATTCTTCACAATTACTCTTAGGTAACTTCTGGCACACAGTAGGTGCTTGCTGACAGCCTGAAAGTGAAATTACCTGGGCTCTGGACACTGTTGAACAAGCCTGGCTTGTTCCTCTAACAAGCTACCCCTGTGTGTCTATCTGAAATCTCTATCCTGAACCTCTTGTTCTCTGTCACAACCAAGCCTTTTCAGAGTTATGTCCACAAGCTATATTGCATTTCTTATTAACAATTTATTTAGCAGATTCTAAGTACGTTTTTCCCTGTCTACAGCATCTTAAACTGTCTCTCTCACAATTAATGTTGGCACCATATTTTTAGTCTCTTAACCTGGCTTATTAACTGAATTAGAAGTATTCATTAGTATAACTATTCTAATGTAATTAGTTTACAAGTTCCTTGACTAAACTGTATGGCAGGCATTATGACAAGTGTATATGAATATTCTATTTTAATAGCTAAAAGATATTTTGAAATATTACAACATTTGTAAATATAAAATCTTTTTACAGATTCAGAGGAGTGAACAAAGTTTCAAATAGTTTGTTGCCCTTAGATTCATACTTAGCAAATGGTGGAATTGTATATGGAACCATTTCAGGCTGATTCCATAGGAATTACTATTAGTCAATTTATTATCCCTTGTTCTTAAATCATTTTCTTCCGTCCAATCTATGCAACATTCATTCTGACATGTTTTCTCCTAAATTCTCTGGGTCCTCCTTTCTTTCTGTCCACTTTGCCATCTATTCTTCTTCTGGCAGACACCTCAGTGTTGGAAGCTTCAGGACTCAGTCTTGAGCTTTCTTCTATTTTCATTCTACATTCTTTTCTAATCTGATGTCATCATTTAGAGAGTGATAACCAGTCTATGGTTTTTCCAGTAGTCATGTATGGATGTGAGAGTTGGACTGTGAAGAAGGCTCAGTGCCGAAGAATTGATGCTTTTGAACTGTGGTGTTGGAGGAGACTCTTGAGAGTCCCTTGGACTGCAAGGAGATCCAACCAGTTCACTCTGAAGGAGATCAGCCCTGGGATTTCTTTGGAAGGAATGATGCTAAAGCTGAAACTCCAGTACTTTGGCCACCTCATGCAAAGAGTTGACTCATTGGAAAAGACTCTGATGCTGGGAGGGATTGGGGGCAGAAGGAGAAGGGGACAGCAGAGGATGAGATGGCTGGATGGCATCACTAACTCGATGGATGTGAATCTGAGTGAACTCCGGGAGTTGGTGATGGACAGGGAGGCCTGGTGTGCTGCGATTCATGGGGTCGCAAAGAGTCGGACACGACTGAGGGACTGAACTGAACTGAACTGCATCTCATGTGCATATCTCCTGGTTAAACCTATGCATTCAGCACTACAGTTGATGTATCCTATGTTTATGGTCCCCATTGGCCCAACCACAATGTATTCAGGTCAAAGTTGTGATGCTCTTGCGAGAGTGTGCTTTCTCCTGCCAGTACCACATACAAAGTCATTTCCATTTGCTTGCTTGCTTATGAGAAAATGGTATTCAAAACATGAGTCCTTTCAACTTTTGCTCTTTCTGACAATCAACATTTAGCAACTTTACATGCATTTATTACCAGCAAAATATATCCCAAATTTATTCTCTGCTCAGAATCACTTCAGCCAAGAATTTATCTAATCCCCACACTTTTTCACCCCACATGGTTTCTTGAATCTTCTCTTGTCCATCATAAGCACAGCATACAGAAAAATCCACAAACAGCCTTCAAAACTCCAAATAAAATTATATCATTCCTTTTCTTAAAATTCCCTATGCGTTTTCATAAATCATGAAATCAATCAATGTTAATATGCCTTGAAATAACCCAGCTCCTTTTTCCTTTGCCTCATATCAGCTTCAGCTCATAAAATTCTCTCTCATTCAGTAGAATACACCCACCTTCATATTTTCCAAATATTATTTTGCTGCCAAAGTTTGCACATAACTCTTCCCTTGGCTTGAGATACTCAACATCCACTCAGCTTACCAGAGACTGAATCCCTATTTCCAACCCTGGAAAAAACATGTCTGATTGGCAAAATATAAGAGATCCATGTCATTGTCCTCAGAACTTGTCAAAGTCAGAAAATAAAATCACCTGTCAAAACCTACAGAATTTAACATTCAAGGTAGGAGGTATAAGCAGAAACTCAGGAGCAAACTTGAGCAGGTTGCAAGACCGTGTCATTTTGGTATTGAGTGAGTTGTTGGACTTTAAAACTTCCCCTCCTTCCAGTTTACATTAAAGTAGAAGGAAGCATCATTCCTTAAAGATGATTCTAGATCAGTGTAATTTGGTAAAAATCAAACACTTCTGACAATTACTGTTAAATTTTGCTTATCTTGAAGGAAAGAACATCTGGAAAAGAGCACTTACAATAGCATGCAGCTTTATCGGACCAGCCATCTTGACCACATACTATGGAGCCTGTGGTGCGTCCATCTCGAGTCTCATACCCATCAAGACATTCGTAGTCCAGGCTGTCATTCAGCTTGAACCACGTGCCATCACTTTTGACTTTGGCCTTCTCAAATACCGGCCTGTCACAGGACTCTAAGGGATAATGGGATTGTGATTTCATTTCTAATATTATTTAGTGGGCAATTTGATTGAGTTTCATCGCAAGGGAAAAGGGCTTCACCAATTAGTATGTACTAATCATAAAATATTAGCCAAGAATGCCAGTGATATATCACTGTCCTGAAATAATTACTCAAAGTGAAAACAGGTGCATTCCTATGCAACATTTTTCTCAACACTTGATGTTCCTGAATTATTTACTTTAAGAACATGTTCCTCAGTTGCTGTACTTATGCATTTTTCCAATGCTAGTATTAAAATAAGCCATTACAGAAGTATTATACTATTTTCATAACAGCATTTTCTGAATTAATATGCCAAATTAATCAGCAGTTGTGACATATTTGCCAGAGAAAACTTCATTGAAAAAAAGTAATTTTCAAAAGGCAAGTTAATGTTTTAAAGATGCTATAAAATTTTTAAAATCCACATGATGATTTTCCTTTTCCAACTATATTTCTAATGGTTGTGTATTCTTTTATACTTATCAAGGTTGAGTACAGACATAATTCTTCATTTATAGCTATTTACAAGAAAACATGTTAACAATTAATCTGTTTTCACTAACACCATAGACTGATGTTAATAGTTTAAATAATTTACTTCAAATTTTCATAATGTGTTAAAGCAAAATTATACTTGTAAAATATAATAGAGACACTTTTCATAAAAGACTGTCAAAATGGAAAACTTCATAAACATCTATGTGTTGCTACAAGAAAAACCTTCAGCACAGCAGAATTTGCTCCTGTCTAGAAGTGTTTCTCTGTCTCCACTAACTAGATGTTTATGAAGATTTCCTAAGAATTTTTCACAAGGATATCTATCCTAGAGATTCAAACATATGAATTATATATCATATTATTTGAAGTTTATGCACCATGGCCTCACATCTTTGCTTAAAAACATAACTTTTAGGCTTAGGAGCAGAGACTCTGGCTTAAGAGTCTCCTAAAATAAAAGCAGATGCAATCACCATAAAGGTCTCAGTAGAAAATAAGTGAATTTATCCCAGAAGAGAGGTAAAGCTCTTAGCAAAATTAGCTTAGTCACAGGATGTTTTAAAGTGACAAATCATTGAACTAAATAGTACAATGATATTCTACTCCACTAGTAATTAATCATTAAAGGCAAAAAAAAATACATATTTCAAAGCATTGTTATTGATTTTTTCAAATACAGCCATGGGACCACAAAACACTTCATATGATCCTGCCCCAGCAAAAAAATAAAAATAAAAAAGAAGAAAGAAAAAAGGAAAAAATAACAAAGTTAAAGAATATTTCTGTATAGTTTTCATCAGGATAAGAATACTAAGATAATGAATTACTTACTAATACATACAGGTTGAGCTGACCATCCATCTTGCAGACATGTAATTAACCCTGATGTCTTACCATCTGCTGTTACATATCCTGGTTTACACTTATATTCTGTTTGTTTATTTAGGGGATACGTAAAGGTAGATTCAGACAAAAATCCATTCTCAATTCTTATTTCAGATTTTGAACATGTTTCTAAAAGGGAGAAAGCATTAAAAAAAAGGTAAGCATATATTTGATATACATTTCATAAGGACCCAAATAAGGTAATGATACAAAAAAGGGAAGTCGTTTATGACTATAAACCAAGAAAACTTCTAATAATTTAAGGTACTGTGTAAGAGAAAAAAGAAGTATGAGTTTCCAAAGATATTAAACCAAAACACTTGATTTCTATTTTCTAGAGCAAAGCAAGATTTAAAATACTCTGAATCCCTTCTAGGAAATTTTTAGAAATCTGTTTGTATAAAGGACCTGGAATCCCACAGCATGTCAGAAATCTTTTAGCAATGGGTTTCCTTTCCTGGGACTTGTTGAAAGTATTGTCTAGTCTGGATCTCTTACACAAGCCAGAACACAGATCAGGTGGTGATCACAGAATCTTCCACCATAGTTACCCCAGCCTTTGCCTCTGAGAATTTGAAATGCTGTCATCAAAACTGAGTGCTTAAAGCCATATCAGTACATGGAGTTCAATGAAGATGACAAAGATCAATACATCCATTCATTTTACTAAGAACAAAATGTTGATCCTTCAAACCATGAATAACTAAACTTGGGAAAGTACAATTCTGTCACCTAAAAGATATCTTCATAGAATTCAGACAATTTTTATAGTACTTCACGGAAAAAGAAGAAATCAAAAGAGAAAACTTTGAATATTTTGAATTGAATGAAAATAAAACCATGATAAGTTAAGTTTTACATGATTTATGAGATGACACAAAAGTGTGCTGAGGGGAATTTTAAAATTACATAGCAATAATAGTAATGATAAAGACCGAAAATCAATCATTGCTTTTCCTGAAAATAGAAAAGCAAACAAGCTCAGCACATATAATTTGGAAACACTGCAGTGACATTAGAAAGAGAGTGGATAGGCCACCTTGACCTCTCCTTCCCTCCACAGACACACTGAATTAACAGCTATGTGTGTATCAGCTCCTTCTATTCAAAATAGAAACAGTAGATGAGAAGTTCTGCATTCAAGGCAAGTGAGAAAGTGCCAAAATCCTAAGTGGGAGGGAAAACTAAGACACATTCCTGCAATAAAATCCGTGCAGCAGAGGACCATACAGTTTGAAGGGAACACTCAACTCCCAGCTTCTCCTGGAGGAGCAAAGAGTTTGATCCACCATCTAGGTCTCTGATTCTGCAAATGCTAGTCCAGGGTCCAGCTTCCAATTTACCTGCCTCTGGGAGGCCTAGGATTTCCAATCTCCTGGGATTATAGAAATGAAGTGGCAGTTATGAATCTGTACCAGCACTTCGCACAGGTCTTCCCCTAGCTTAATGAAGAGTGAGCAACTCCCAGTTTCTCCATGGAAGGAGTCAGATGGCACATCTGGACCTTCATCTTTTCCCGCTCTGCCTGAGGAATTGGCTTCTAACTAACCTGTCCCTGAGAGCTGATGAAAACCAAAATTTGCATTTGTGCCTGGGCACTACAGAGAGCTAAATCATGGTGCAGAAGGCACAGAGTTTGAAGTAGCATGCAGGCATTAACCACAGCTCCTTTCCCCATGTCAGTGCAGAGTGAGCTATGTGATAAACTCCAATTGAATGTCCACCAAGTATTCTGACTTGTAGATCACTGCATACTCTCTACTCCTGGAGGAGGCTGACTATGAAAACAGAAGTTTGGATGAGCAGAGAGGTTAGAGAGGTAACCAAAATTCTGGCCAGGCTGATTGAAAAGGCTGAATTCTGGAAAGGCTCTACTTTTGAGGCCAATCTGTGAAGACTAAGACAAGCGGAGGTTTAGTCTAATGCACAGATATCAACAGAGAGAGTCAAGAAAAATGATCAACGGAGAAGTATGTTCAAATGAGAACAAGATATCCATTGCTTTTTATCCTGACCCAACAACAGAATCAACAACCACCCAGAGCAATCCTGACTTGGAGTGAGGTGTGGGCTCTATACCATACTGAGATCCACGATGGCAGAAGAGTAGGTGCACGTGGAGGTCATCTCTCTCCACAGATACCTCAGGAATATACCTCCAGACACAGAAGATCTTGCAGAAGCCAGCTGAGAACCTGACCACGGGAAAAGAACATATAGAACCAGGCAACACTCAGCAGGACAAAGGAAGGAGGGCAAGAAAAGAGGAGAGTGAGTAGAACTGGATCTGCATCTGGGGTAACGAACAGAAGCAGGGACAGAGCTGCATGGAGGGCAAATGTTTGCAACAAAGGTGAAGCACTGAGACTGCTGGAGAGTGAAACAGGTGACCAGTGAGAGTCTCAATGGAATGAGGATCACACAGACAATCCTTGCCACAGCTGTACCTACACCAGACAGGGATGCAAGTCTCCTAGAAAGTACTTCAGGTTGGAGCTGGAATATAGAGATTGGAAAGCAATCCCAGGGCAAGGTCTACTGTTGACTGAAGGGAGATGGTGTGAGGGAACCTGAGAGAGGAGAGCATGCTTATGAAGGAAAGCCAGCTAACCTGGAGGCAGTGTGATACTGCTGAGTCACACACAGAGGATGGAGCCATCTCTATAGCCGCTCTCTCTGCACATATCGGCACCAGACAGCTAAAACAACACAGGGAGGGTGGCCTCTAAGGACCTGACGTGCAAAGCAACACAGAAGGACCCCAGCCAGGGTTACCTTTAAGTCCCTGGTGCGAAGAACAACAGACAATGACCCCAACTGGGGGGCCTGTAAGCGCCTGAAGGGGTCAAGCAACTGAGAAGGACCAGCCAAAGAGACCCTCTGATGGCCAGGTGCCAGAAGCTAGGAAACGACTCTAATAGGACCACCGCTTCTGCAGCTGAGTCAGTTGGTTTCCCTGCACGCTTGGCACTGCCAGGGTTCCCATAATTCAAGCAGCTGTGTCACCTCCATGCTCAATCCTCATTGGGCAGACCAGTCAGAAGCTCGAAAAATCCCTAATAGTCACATACCACTGGTGACAATAGCCACAGCTCTATCCAGCATTGCCATGGTCCCCATTATCCAAGCTCCTGTGTCACTCCCTAGCTCAATCCCACAAGGACAGAGCAAGCAGAGGCTACAAAAATCCCTAAGGGCATCATATTTCCTGCTGTCCTAGCCAGAGGCTCCCCTTAGTACCTGGTACTGCCAGGGTCCCTGCAAACCAAGCAACTGCACCACCTCCACATTCTGTCCTCCCTGGGGCACACCCAAGTCCTCCAGGGGAGCCTCAGGAGTAAACTCCTGTGGACGACTCACATGCAAAGGTGGAGATAAAACCACAAGTGAAATCCAGGGGCAGGTGGCTAAGGAATAGAACCAAAACATTCCCATCAGTGGTACAAGCTGAAGATTAAATCCACATAATCAACTGGCAGACTTTGTATCTATGGAATATATAAAGGACAATGGGAGTTCCTGGAAAAGAAAACACACTAGCACTGGCAGATGTGGACATTAGAGCAAGAACATGCAAGAGTAGAACAGATAAGAGTCTGAGCTGTGGCCTCAATAGGTAAGAGACCAGCCCAGAACTGGAGGGCATCTAGGGAGGAGAGGTGGGCTGTGACTCACATTGAGGAAAAGGATGTTGACAGCTGATCCAAGAAAAATATGTATTATTCTTATACTTTAATTTATTTAGAAGATACTACTGGGTTTTTAAATTGTTACTTCTTTTTTGCTCTCTGTTGTTGTAGCTGTTGATTTTAATACTACAATTAAATCTATTTACACTTTTGAGAAATTTTTTTAACCACACATTTAATTTCCTTTAAATACTTCTGCCTCTACATTGGTCTTTTGTGGGTTTTTTTTTTTTTCACTTTAGCAGGATCCCTTTATTTATTTATTTATTTTTTAAATTTTAAAATCTTTAATTCTTATATGCATTCCCAAACATGAACCCCCCTCCCACCTCCCTCCCCATAACATCTCTCTGGGTTATCCCCATGCACCAGCCCCAAGCATGCTGTATCCTGCGTCAGACATAGACTGGAGATTTAATTCTTACATGATAGTATACATGTTAGAATGCCATTCTCCCAAATCATCCCACCTTCTCCCTCTCCCTCTGAGTCCAAAAGTCCGTTATACACATCTGTGTCTTCTTTGCTGTCTTGCATACAGGGTCGTCATTGCCATCTTTCTAAATTCCATATATATGTGTTAGTATACTGTATTGGTGTTTTTCTTTCTGGCTTACTTCACTCTGTATAATCGGCTCCAGTTTCATCCATCTCATCAGAACTGATTCAAATGAATTATTTTTAATGGCTGAGTAATACTCCATTGTGTATATGTACCACAGCTTTCTTATCCATTCATCTGCTGATGGACATCTAGGTTGCTTCCATGTCCTGGCTATTATAAACAGTGCTGTGATGAACATTGTGGTGCATGTGTCTCTTTCAATTCTGGTTTCCTCGGTGTGTATGCCCAGCAGTGGGACTGCTGGGTCATAAGGTAGTTCTATTTGCAATTTTTTAAGGAATCTCCACACTGTTCTCCATAGTGGCTGTACTAGTTTGCATTCCCACCAACAGTGTAGGAGGGTTCCCTTTTCTCCACACCTCCTCCAGCATTTATTGCTTGCAGATTTTTGGATTGCAGCCATTCTGACTGGCTTGAAGGGGTACCTCATTGTGGTTTTGATTTGCATTTCTCTAATAATGAGTGATGTTGAGCATCTTTTCATGTGTTTGTTAGCCATCCGTATGTCTTCTTTGGAGAAATGTCTATTTAGTTCTTTGGCCCATTTTTTGATTGGGTCGTTTATTTTTCTGGAATTGAGCTACATAAGTTGCTTGTATATTTTTGAGATTAGTTGTTTGTCAGTTGCTTCATTTGCTATTATTTTCTCCCATTCAGAAGGCTGTCTTTTCACCTTGCTTATATTTTCCTTTGTTGTGCAGAAGCTTTTAATTTTAATTAGATCCCATTTGTTTATTTTTGCTTTTATTTCCAGAATTCTGGGAGGTGGATCATAGAGGATCTTGCTGTGATTTATGTCTGAGAGTGTTTTGCCTATGTTCTCCTCTAGGAGTTGTATAGTTTCTGATCTTACATTTAGATCTTTAATCCATTTTGAGTTTATTTTTGTGTGCGGTGTTAGAAAGTGATCTAGTTTCATTCTTTTACAAGTGGTTGACCAGTTTTCCCAGCACCACTTGTTAAAGAGATTGTCTTTACTCCATTGTATATTCTTGCCTCCTTTGTCAAAGATAAGTTGTCCATATGTGTGTGGATTTATCTCTGGGCTTTCTATTTTGTTCCATTGATCTATATGTCTGTCTTTGTGCCAGTCCCATACTGTCTTGATGACTGTGGCTTTGTAGTAGAGCCTGAAGTCAGGCAAGTTGATTCCTCCAGTTCCATTCTTCTTTCTCAAGATTGCTTTGGCTATTCGAGGTGTTTTGTATTTCCATACAAATCTTGAAATTATTTGTTCTAGTTCTGTGAAAAATGTGGCTGGTAGCTTGATAGGGATTGCATTGAATTTGTAAATTGCTTTGGGTAGTGTACTCATCTTCACTATATTGATTCTTCCGATCCATGAACATGGTATATTTCTCCATCTATTAGTGTCCTCTTTGATTTCTTTCATCAGTGTTTTATAGTTTTCTATATATAGGTCTTTAGTTTCTTTAGGTAGATATATTCCTAAGTATTTTATTCTTTCCGTTGCAATGGTGAATGGAATTGTTTCCTTAATTTCTTTTTCTACTTTCTCACTATTCGTGTATAGGAATGCAAGGGATTTCTGTGTGTTGATTTTATATCCTGCAACTTTACTATATTCATTGATTAGCTCTAGTAATTTTCTGGTGGAGTCTTTAGGGTTTTCCATGTAGAGGATCATGTCATCTGCAAACAGTGAGAGTTTTACTTCTTCTTTTCCAATTTGGATTCCTTTTATTTCTTTTTCTGCTCTGATTGCTGTGGCCAAAACTTCCAGAACTATGTTGAATAGTAGCGGTGAAAGTGGACACCCTTGTCTTGTTCCTGACTTTAGGGGAAATGCTTTCAGTTTTTCACCATTGAGGATAATGTTTGCTGTGGGTTTGTCTTATATAGCTTTTATTATGTTGAGGTATGTTCCTTCTATTCCTGCTTTCTGGAGAGTTTTTATCATAAATGGATGTTGAATTTTGTCAAAGGCCTTCTCTGCATCTATTGAGATAATCATATGGTTTTTATTTTTCAATTTGTTAATGTGGTGAATTACATTGATTGATTTGTGGATATTGAAGAATCCTTGCATCCCTGGGATAAAGCCCACTTGGTCATGGTGTATGATCTTTTTAATGTGTTGTTGGGTTCTGATTGCTAGAATTTTGTTGAGGATTTTTGCATCTATGTTCATCAGTGATATTGGCCTGTAGTTTTCTTTTTTGGTGACATCTTTGTCAGGTTTTGGTATTAGGGTGATGGTGGCCTCATAGAATGAGTTTGGAAGTTTACCTTCCTCTGCAATTTTCTGGAAGAGTTTCAGTAGGATAGATGTTAGCTCTTCTCGAAATTTTTGGTAGAATTCAGCTGTGAAGCTGTCTGGACCTGGGCTTTTTTTTGCTGGAAGTTTTCTGATTACAGTTTCAATTTCTGTGCTTGTGATGGGTCTGTTAAGATTTTCTATTTCTTGCTGGTTCAGTTTTGGAAAATTGTACTTTCCTAAGAATTTGTCCATTTCTTCCACGTTGTCCATTTATTGGCATACAACTGCTGATAGTAGTCTCTTATGATCCTTTGTATTTCTGTGTTGTCTGTTGTGATCTCTCCATTTTCATTTCTAATTTTATTGATTTGATTTTTCTCTCTTTGCTTCTTGATGAGTCTGGCTAATGGTTTGTCAATTTTATTTATCCTCTCAAAGAACCAGCTTTTGGCTTTGTTGATTTTTGCTATGGTCTCTTTTGTTTCTTTTGCATTTATTTCTGCCCTAATTTTTAAGATTTATTTCCTTCTACTAACTCTGGGGTTCTCCAATTCTTCCTTTTCTAGTTGCTTTAGTTGTAGAGTTAGGTTATTTATTTGACTTTTTTCTTGTTTCTTGAGGTATGCCTGTATTGCTATGAACTTTCCTCTTAGCACTGCTTTTATAGTGTCCCACAGGTTTTGGGTTGTTGTGTTTTCATTTTCATTAGTTTCTATGCATATTTTGATTTCTTTTTTGATTTCTTCTGTGATTTGTTGGTTATTCAGAAGTGTGTTGTTCAACCTCCATATGTTGGAATTTTTAATAGTTTTTCTCCTGTAATTGAGATCTAATCTTAATGCATTATGGTCAGAAAAGATGCTTGGAATGATTTCGATTTTTTTGAATTTATCAAGTTTAGATTTATGGCCCAGGATGTGATCTATCCTGGAGAAGGTTCCATGAGCACTTGAAAAAAAGGTGAAGTTCATTGTTTTGGGGTGAAATGTGCTATAGATATCAATTAGGTCTAACTGATCTAATGTATCATTTAAAGTTTGCGTTTCTTTGTTAACTTTCTGTTTAGTTGATCTGTCCATAGGTGTGAGTGGGGTATTAAAGTCTCCCACTATTATTGTGTTACTGTTGATTTCCCCTTTCATACTTGTTAGCATTTGTCTTACATATTGTGGTGCTCCTATATTGGGTGCATATACACTTATAATTGTTATATCTTCTTCTTGGATTGTTCCTTTGATCATTATGTAGTGGCCTTCTTTGTCTCTTTTCACAGCCTTTGTTGTAAAGTCTATTTTATCGGATATGAGTATTGCCACTCCTGCTTTCTTTTGGTCTCTATTTGCGTGGTATAACTTTTTTCAGCCCTTCACTTTCAGTCTGTATGTGTCCCTTGTTTTGAGGTGGGTCTCTTGTAAGCAGCATATAGAGGGGTCTTGTTTTTGTATCCATTCGGCCAGTCTTTGTCTTTTGGTTGGGGTGTTCAACCCATTTACGTTTAAGGTAATTATTGATAAGTATGATCCCGTTACCATTTACTTTATTGTTTGGGTTCGGGATTATACGCCCTTTTCGTATTTCCTGTCTAGAGAATATCCTTTAGAATTTGTTGGAGAGCTGGTTTGGTGGTGCTGAATTCTCTCACCTTTTGCTTGTCTGTAAAGCTTTTGATTTCTCCTTCGTATTTGAATGAGATCCTTGCTGGGTACAGTAATCTGGGCTGTAGGTTATTGTCTTTCATCACTTTAAGTATGTCTTGCCATTCCCTCCTGGCCTGAAGAGTTTCTATTGAAAGATCAGCTGTTATCCTTATGGGAATCCCCTTGTGTGTTATTTGTTGTTTTTCCCTTGCTGCTTTTAATATTTGTTCTTTGTGTTTGATCTTTGTTAATTTGATTAATATGTGTCTTGGGGTGTTTCGCCTTGGGTTTATCCTATTTGGAACTCTCTGTGTTTCTTGGACTTGGGTGATTATTTCCTTCCCCATTTTAGGGAAGTTTTCAGCTATTATCTCCTGAAGGACTTTCTCATGATCTTTCTTTCTGTCTTCTTCTTCTGGGACTCCTATAATTCGAATGTTGGAGCATTTCATATTGTCCTGGAGGTCTCTGAGATTGTCCGCATTTCCTTTAATTCATTTTTCTTGTTTCCTCTCTGATTCATTTATTTCTACCATTCTATCTTCTATTTCACTAATCCTATCTTCTGCCTCCATTATTCTACTATTTGTTACCTCCAGAGTGTTTCTGATCTCATTTATTGCGTTATTCATTATATTTTGACTCTTTTTTATTTCTTCTAGGTCCTTGTTAAACCTTCCTTGCATCTTCTCAATCCTTGTCTCTAGGCTATTTATCTGTGATTCCATTTTGATTTCAAGATTTTGGATCATATTCACTATCAATATTCGGAATTCCTTCTCCGGTATATTCCCTACTTCTTCCTCTTTTGTTTGGTTTGGTGGGCAACTCTCCTGTTCCTTTACCTGCTGAGTATTCCTCTGTCTCTTCATCTTGGTTATATTGCTGCGTTTGGGGTGGCCTTTTTATATTCTGGTAATTTGTGGAGTTCTCTTTATTATGGAGTTTCCTCACTGTGGGTGGGGTTCTGTCAGTGGCTTGTCAAGGTTTCCTGGATAGGGAGGCTTGTGTTGGAGTTCTGGTGGGTGGAGCTGGGTTTCTTCTCTCTGGAGTGCAGTGGAGTGACCCGTAATGGGTTATGAGACATCAAAGGTTTTGGGATAATTTTGAGCTGCCTGTATATTGAAGCTCAGGGAAGTGTTCCTGTGTTGCTGGAGAATTTGCGTGGTATGTCTTGTTTTGGAACTTGTTGGCCCTTGGGTGGAGCTTGGTTTCGGTGTAGGTATGAAGGCATTTGATGAGCTCCTATTGCTTAATGTTCCCTGAATTCAAGAGTTCTCTAATGTTTTCAGGCTTTGGATTTAAGCCTCCTGCTTCTGGTTTTCAGTTTTATTTTTACAGTGGCCTCTAGGATTCTCCATCTATACTGCACCGATGATAAAACATCTAGGTTAAAGATGAAAAGTTTCTCCACATTGAGGGACACTCAGAGAGGTTCACTGAGTTACAAGGAGAAGAGAAGATGCAGGGGGTAGTTAGAGGTAACTGGAATGAGATGCGGTGAGATCAAAAGAGGAGAGAGCAAGCTAGCCAGTAGTCACTTCCTTATGTGCGCTCTATAGTCTGGACCGCTCAGAGGTATTTACAGAGTTATACAGGGAAGAGGAGAGGGAGGAAGTAGACAGAGGTGACCAGGAGGATAAGAGAGAGGAATGAGTAGGAGAGAGACAAATCCTGCCAGTAACCGGTTCCTTAGGTGTTCTCCACCGTCTGGAACACACAGAGATTCACAGAGTTGGATAGAGAAGAGATAGGGGAGAAAAGAGACAGAGGCCACCTGGTGGAGAAAAAGGAGAGTCCAGAGGAGGAGAGAGTGGTCAAGCCAGTAATCTCACTCTCAGGTAAACTTGGGTAGTGAAGTTTGGGTTTTTAAATGTACAAAATTGACAACAAAAACCTAAGAGCAAAGATTAAAAATCTAGAGTAGAGGTTGGATTTTCAAAGATACAATATTAAAGAAAAGCAGAAGGAAAAAGGAAGAAAGAAAAAAAAAGAATTATTTAAAAAAAGAAACAAAACAAACAAACAAACAAACAAACACCCCACCAACAACCATCCAAAGACTATATATGGTGTTTGCCTTAAAAAAAAAAAATCTTTTTTTTTTTAAAAATAGTAATAGTAGGTTATAGAAATAAAAATTAGAGGAGAAATAGAAGACTTAACAGTTTAAAAAAAGTTAGAAAAAGAAAAAAAAAGAAAACACACACACACACAAACAAACAAACAAACAAACACACAAAAAAAGGAATTATTTTAAAAATAGTAAAAATATCTGGCCCTTCTCTGATGTTATGGGCTGTATGGGATCACTTCCAAGGTGGTTCCCTCTGTTTAACTTCTTCTGTTTGCTGGTTTTTTAGGCTCACTAGTTCAGTCGCGCTGTGGGGAGGGGGGATGCTGCAGACAAATAGCACTGTCGTGTGCTCACAGTGTCTCAGCCCCGCTTGACCTGTCCCTTCTCACGGCGCACAAACCGCTCTGGCTCTACGATGCTCAGCCGGAACCATCTGGGGCTGGCCCTAGGCTGTGTGCACTTCCCCGGTCCAAGCCGCTCAGGTTCGGCACTCAGGCAGCCCTCAGAGGCACAGATTTGGCTGGGACTGCGCTTTGTGCCCTTCCCAGGTCCGAGTAGCTCAGGAGTTTGGAGAGCGCAATCGCCGCGGCTTGTCTCCTTTTCTGCTGCTGCTGCTCAGCTTTCTGGGTGGACTGCTGGCGCCCCCCATGAGGCAGATTGTGACTGTCCAGCACCCCCAGAAGTCTTAGCAAAGGAGCCTGCTTGCAGTTAGGTAAGTCAAGTCTCTCCGGGTCTGCAATTGCCCCTTTCCAGTCCTTACGGCTCTGGCTGCCTGTCCCCGGCGGGGGATGATCTGAAGCCGGCTTTTTCCGTTCCGTCCTTTGTTCTATGCTCGGTCCTGGCGGTGTCTTATGTTCAAGCTTTTCGCGTGGTAGCTATCCCACAGTCTAGTTTGCTAGCCCAAGTTAGATCTTTCTGGTTGCTCGTGGGGCGTTCCTGCCCAATTCTTACAAAGCTCTGCAGCCCGCGCCTCCCTAGAATCCCTGCCCTGCCCCCACTTCCCAATGGTGGATGCAGGCGTCTCTGCTGCTTTTCCTCTGGGGGAGTTACTGTTGGACTTGTAATCTGTTGCTTTTAATTATTTATCTATTTTTCCTTCCTGTTATGTTGCCCTCTGTGTTTCCAAGGCTCGCCACAGACTCGGCAGGGAGAGTGTTTCCTGGTGTTTGGAAACCTCTCTTCTTAAAATTCCCTTCCCGGGACGGGCTTCCCTTCCCGGGACGGAGCTCCCTCCCCACCTCCTTTGTCTCCTTTTTCATCTTTTATATTTTTTCCTACCTGTTTTTGAAGACAATGGTCTGCTTTTCTGGTTGCCTGATGTCCTCTGCCAGCCTAGGCAATAAGCATAAGGCAAAGGAAAGACCTACAAAAAACTCGAAACAATTAAGAAAATGCTAATTGGGGAGCGGTCTTAAGATGGCAGAGGAATAGCATGGGAGATCACTTTCTCCCCCACATATTCATCAAAAGATATTTGAATGCTGAGCAACTTCCCCAAAACAACTTCTGAACACTGGCGGAGGACACCAGGCACCCAGAAAGGTGGTCCGTTCTCTTCCAAAGGATGTAGGACAAAATGTAAAAGACAAAAAGAGAGACAAAAGAGTTAGGAACAGAGACCCTTCCTGGGGAGGGAGTTGTGAAGGGGGACAAGTTTCCAAACCCCAGGAAACCCTCTCACCAGTGGGTCTGTGGGGAATTTTGGAACCTCAGAGGGCAACATAAAGTGAAAGAAAGAAAGAAGGACGCTCAGTTGCGTCCGACTCTTTGCAACCCTATGAACTGTAGCCTACCAGGGTCCTCTGTCCATGGGATTTTCCAGGCAAGAATACTGGAGTGGGTTGCCATTTCCTTCTCCACGGGATGTTCCCTACCCAGGGATCGAACCCAGGCCTCCTGCATTGCGGGCAGATGCTTTAACATCTGAGGCACCAGGAAGAAGGCAACATAACAGGGAGGGGGAGGAAAAACACACACACAGAGAATACGTGCCTTAACCACAACTCCAAGTGGAGAAATATCTCAAACACTCACATCTGCCACCAGGAAGTGGGGGAGGCACTGTTGCATTACTTAGGGTTAAGGACCAGTCCTGAATGCCCTGAGGACAATCTGAAGGAGCTAACATGAGATAGCAGCACAAACTGTGGGACAGAGAGAGAGAGGGAAAAAAGAGAGAGAGAGAGAAAGAAAAGCTCTAACTTAAGCCACATCCTGGCCCGCTCACAGAACAAAGGATTGAGCGAATGCCAAAGGAGAGCTAGAAGGCTGCAGACCAGCTCCTTCCCCGCCACCACCCCCCACAACCCCCTGCGCCACTGGAGGCAGAGAGGCAGGCAGGTGACAGCCAGAGCCAGAAGGCAAGGGGCAATTTTGGCCCCAGAGACGGCATCCTCCACCAAACTGGGAGCAGGCTCCCACTTGCTAACCACATCTTCCTGGGATATTGGTCGGTTGACATCTGCCAGGACGGTTGCAACCTGAGATCAGCCCCTCAGGGGAGACACACGGCACACCTGAGACAGCGCTCTTGCAGCGCACCCAGTAAACCAAGAGACTGGGACCAGAGAGGTGATAAGGCGCACTGCACACCTGGGACAGTGTGCTCGCCAAGCACCTGGTTACCTGAGCTCCTCGGACCTGGGAAAGGCACAAAATGCAGGCCCAGCCGAGTCTATGCCTTTATGGAGAACCTGAACCTGAGCAACTTGGACCTGGGAAGTGCACGCAACCTAGGGCCTGCTTTGGAAAGTTCCCCTTCCAAGCAACCTGGAGTCTGAGCAGTTAGACAGGGAAAGCGCAGGCACCATGAGCTAGGGCAACCCAGTGTGGTCCATACACTGTGAGCACTCCCCACACATGCCAGTGATATTTGTTTGCAGTATTCCTCCCTCCCCACAGCACTACTGAACAAGTGAGCCTAAATAAGTGACCACCTCGCCCCCTGGCGTCAGGGAAGAAATTAGACACCAAAGAGACTTGCAAACAGAGGAGGCCAAAATAAACAAATAACAGGGAACTGCTCGCAAAGTGACAGGCACAACAGATTGAAACCCTGTAGTTAGCATTGACCAAGCACTGGAAGGGGGCTGTAGACCTTGAAAAGAAGTATAAGTTGGAACAAGGAACTATCTGAAACTGAACTGACACCACACTGCCCTCAAGAGCTCCAGAGAAATTCCTAGATATATTTTTACTATTATCATTTTTTAATTTTTCAGTTCTTTATTATTCCTTTAATTTTCATTTTTATAACCTATTATTACCTTGCAAAAAAAGACCCTATTTTGTAAAGCAAATTTCACATATGTATTTTTTATAATTTGTGATTGGTTTTGTATTTTTAATGTTGCATTTTTCAGAGTCTAACCTCTACTCTAGATTTTAAATCTTTGCTTTTTGTTATCGGTTATCAATTTTGTACCTTTAAGAATCTAATCTTCAGTACACATTTTAACTTACGGGTGTGATTACTGGTTTGATTGCTCTCTCTCCTTTTGACTCTCCCTCTTCTCACCCAGGTCACCTCTACCTCCTCCCTCCCCGTATGCTTCTCTACTTAACTGTGAATCTCTTTGGGTGTTCTGGGCTATGGAGAACACTTAGGGAACTGATTACTGGCTAGATTGGTCTCTCCCTTTTTGACTGCCCTTCTCCTCGTGGTCACCTCTATCTCTCTTCTCCCTCTTCTCTTCTCTATTTAATTCTGTGAACCTCTCTGGGTGTTCCAGACTGTGGACAGCACATAGGGAATTGATTACTGGCTAAATTGCTCTCTCCCCTTTGGATTCCCCTCTTCACCTCCTGGTCACTTCTGTCTTCCTCCTCCCTCTTCTCTTCTCCATGTAACTCTGTGAACCTTTCTGGGTGCCCCTCACTGTGGAGATCCTTTTCACCATTTATCTAGATGTTTTATCAGCAGTGCTGACTGGATGGAGAAGTCTTGAGGCTACTGTAAGATTAAGACTGAAAGCATGAGGTAAGAGACTTATATCCCAAACTTGAGAACACCAGACAACTCCTGACTCCAGGAAACATTAACTGACAAGAGCACATCCCAAACCCTGCATACCTACACTGAAACCAAGTTCCACCCAAGAGCCAACAAGTTCCAGAGCAAGACATACCATGCTAATTCTTCAGCAACACAGGAACATAGCCTTGAGCCTCAAAATACAGGCTGTTCAAAGTCACACCAAACCAACAGACACCTCAAAACTCACTACTGGGCACTTCATGGCACTCAGAGAGAAGAGATTCAGCTCCACCCACCCGGACATGGACTCAAGCTTCCATAACCAGGAAACCTTGACAAGCCAAACGTCCAACCACACCCCCAGGGAGCAACCTTCCTTTATTTTTAGTCAACAATAAAGAGGAACCACAAACTTCCAGCATACAGAAAGGCCACCCCAAACAGAACAATCTAAATAAAATGAAAAGGCAGAGAAATATTCAGAAGGTAAAGGAACAGGATAAATCCCCAACAAACCAAACACAAGAGGAAGAGATAGTGAGTCTACCTCAAAAAGAATTCAGAATAATGACAGTAAAGATGATCCAAAATCTTGAAAACAAAATGAAGTTACAGATAAATAGACTAGAAACGAGGATTGAGAAGATGCAAGAATGTTTAACACGGACCTAGAAGAGATAAAAAAGAATCAATCAATAATGAATACTCAATAAATAAGATCAAAAGAACTCTGGTGGGAACCAACAGTAGAATAACTGAAGCAGAGGATAGGATAAGTGAGGTAGAAGATAGAATGGTGGAAATAAATGAAGCAGAGAGGAAAAAAGAAAAAAAGAATTTTAAAAAAATGAGGACAACATCAGAGACCTCTGGGACAATGTTAAATGTCCCATCATTTGAATCATAGGGGTCCCAGAAGAGAAAAAGAAAGGCCATGAGAAAATACTTGAGGAGATAATAGTTGAAAACGTCCTCAAAATATGGAAGGAAATAGCCACCCAAGTCCAAGAAAGCCAAAGGCTCCAAAACAGGATAAACCCAAGGTGAAACACCCCAAGACACATATTAATCAAATTAACCAAGATCAAACACGAAGAGCAAATATTAAAAGCAGCAAGGGAAAACCAACAAATAACACACAAGGGGATTCCCATAAGGATAACAGCCGATCTTTCTACAGAAACTCTTCAGGCCAGAAGGGATTGGCAGGACATACTTTTAGTGGTGAAAGAGAAAAGCCTACAACCCACATTACTATACCTAGTAAGGACCTCATTCAAATATGAAGGAGAAAAGAAAAGCTTTATAGACAAACAAAAGCTGAGAGAATTCATCACCACCAAACCAGCACTTCAACAAATGATAGAGGAACTTCTCTAGACAGGTAACAAAGAAAAGGTTTATAAGTAAGTAAGTGTTAGTCACTCAGTCATGCTCGACTCTTTGTGACCCCAAGAATGGCAGCCCATCAGGCTTCTGTGTCCACGAGATTTTCCAGGTAAGGATACCGGAGTAGTTTGCCATGTCCATCTCCAGGGGATCTTCCCAAACAAGGGATCGAACCCGGGTCTCCTGCATTGCAGCCAGATTATTTACCAATTGAGCTACAAGGGAAGCTATTAAGGTTTATTAACTTGAATCCAAAATAGCAAAATAAATAGCAATGGAATCATACTTAACAATAATTACCCGAAAATGTAAATGGGTTGAATGCCCCAACCAAAGAACAAAGACTGGCGGAATGATACAAAAACAAGACCCCTATATATGCTGCCTACAAGGGACCCACCTCAAAACATGGGACACACAAAGACTGAAAGTAGAAGGTTGGAAAAATAAATTTCAAGCAAATGCAGACCAAAAAAAGCAGGAGGAGCAATACTCATATCAGACAAAATAGACTTTGAAATAAAGGCCATGAAAAATTACAAAGAAAGACACTAAATAATGATCAAAGGATCAATCCAAGAAGAAGATATAACAATTATAAATATATATGCACCCAACAGAAGCACACCACAATATCTAAGGCAAATGCTAACAAGTGTGAAAGGGGAAATTAACAGTAACACAATAATAGTGGGAGACTTTAATATCCCACTAAGAAATATGGATAGATCAACTAAAAAGAAAATTAGCAAGGAAACACAAATTATAAATGATACAGTGGACTAGATAGACATAATGAATATCTATATGATATTTCACCCCCAAACAATGCATTTCACCTTTTTCTCATTAGCACATGGAACCTTCTACAGGATAGATCACATACTGGGCTAAATCTAGCCTTAGTAAATTCAAAAAATTGAAATCATTCCAAGCCTCTTTTCTAATCCCAGTGCAGTAAGATTAGATGTCAACTACAGGGAAAAAAAAAAACTATTAAAAATACAAATATATGGAGTCTAAACAACATGCTTCTGAATAACCAACAAATCACAGAAGAAATTAAAAATGAAACCAAAATATCCATAGAAATGAATGAAAATGAAAACACAGCAACACAAAACCTAAGGGATTCAGTAAAAGCAGTGCTAACGGGAAGATTCATAGCATTACAAGCTTACCTCAAGAAACAAGAGAAAAATCAAATAAATAACCTAACTGTACACCTAAAGCAACTAGAAAAAGAAATGAAGAACCCTAGGGTTAGTAGAAGGAAAGAACTCATAAAAATTAGGGCAGAAGTAATTGAAAAATAAACAAAGGAGACTATAGCAAAAATCAACATAACTAAAAGCTGGTTCTTTGAGAAGATAAATAAAATAGAAAAACCATTAGCCAGACTCATTAAGAAACAAAGGGAGAAAAATCAAATCAAAAGAATTAGAAATGAAAATGGAGAAATCACAACAGACAACACAGAAATACAAAGGATCATAAGAGATTACTATCAGCAATTTTATGACAATAAACGAAAACTACAGATCAATATCACTGACGAACATAGATGCAAAAATCCTTAAAAAAAATTCTAGGAAATAAAATCCAACAACATATTAAAAAAATCATACATCATGACCAAGTGGGCTTTATCCCCGGGATGCAAGGATTCTTCAATATTCACAATTCAATCAATGTGATACACAATATTAACAAATTAAAAGATAAAAACCATATAATTATCTCAATATATGCAGAGAAAGCTTTGACAAAATTCAACATTCATTTATGATAAAAAAAAAACCCTCCAGAAAGCATGCATAGAAGGAACATAACTCAGAATGATAAAGGCCATATATGATAAACCCACAGCAAACATTACCCTCAAAGGTGAAAACTTGAAAGTATTTTCCCTAAAGTCAGGAACAAGAGAAAGGTGCCCATTCTCACTACCACTATTCAACATAATTTTGGAAGTTTTAGCCATAGAAATCAGCGGAGAAAACAGAAATAAATGGAATCCAGATTGGGAAAAAGTAGTAAACCTCTCACTATTTGCAGATGACATGATCCTCTACATAGAAAACCCTAAAGACACTACTGGAAAATTACTAGAGCTAATCAATAAATATAGTGAAGTTGCAGGATATAAAATTAACACACAGAAATCCCTTGCATTCCTATACACTAACAATGAGAAAACAGAAAGAGACATTAAGGAAACAATTCCATTCACCAGTGCAATGAAAACAATAAAATAGTTGGGAATAAATCTTCCTAAAGAAACAAAAGACATATATATAGAAAACTATAAAACATTGATGGAAAAACTCAAAGAACACAAATCAATATAGAAATATACCCTGTTCATGGATCAAAAGTATCAATATAGTGAAAATGAGTATACTACAAGAAGCAATCTATAGATTCAAAGCAATTCCTATCAAGCTACTAATGGCATTTTTCAGAGAAGTAGAATAAATAAATTCACAATTTAGTATGGAAATACAAAAAAATCTCGAAGAGCCAAAGCAATTTTGAGAAAGAAGAATGGAACTGGAGGAATCAACCTACCTGACTTTAGACTATATTACAAAGCTACAGTCCATAAGACAGCATAGTACTGGCACAATGCCAAAAACATAGATTAATGGAACAAGATAGAAAGCCCAGAGATAAACCCATGCATCTATGGAAACCTTATCTTTGACAAAGGAGGCAAGAATATACAATGGAGAGAAGACAATCTCTTTAACAAGTGGTGCTGGGAAAACTGGTCAACCACTTGTAAAAGAATGAAACTAGAACAGTTTCTAATACCATACAGAAAAATAAATTCAAAATGGATTAAAGATCTAAATGTAAGACCAGAAACTATAAAACTCCTAGAGGAAAACATGGGCAAAACACACTCTGACATAAATCATAGCAAGATCCCCTATGACCCACCTCCCAGAGTAATGGAAATAGAAGCAAAAATAAACAAATGGGACCTAATTAAACTTAAAAGCTTTTGCACAATGAAGGAAACTTTAAGTAAGTTGAAAAGATAGCCTTCAGAATGGGAGAAAATAATAGCACATGAAGCAACTGACAAGGAATTATTCTCCAAACTATACAAGCAGCTCATGCAGATCAATTTACAGAAAAACAAATGACCCAATCAAAAAATGGGTCAAGGAACTAACAGACGTTTCTCCAAAAAGACATACAGATGGCTAACAGACACATGAAAAGATGTTCAACACTACTCATTATCAGAGAAATGCAAATTAAAATCACAATGAGGAACCATCTCATGCTGGTCAGAAAGGCTGCCATCAAAAAGTCTACAAACAATAAATGCTGGAGAGTATGGAGAAAAGGGAACCTTCTTACACTGCTTGTGGGAATGTAAACTAGTACAGCCACTATGGAGAAGAGTGTGGAGATTCCTTAAGAAACTGGAAATAGAACTGCCATATGATCCAGCAATCCCACTTCCGGGCATACACACTGAAGAATCCATAATTGAAAGGGACACGTGTACCCCATTGTTCATCGTAGCACTGTTTACAATAGCTAAGACATGAAAGCAACACAGATGCCCATTGGCAAATTAATGGATAAGAAAGCTGTGGTATGTATACACAATGGAATACTACTCAGTGATTAAAAAATGCATTTGAATCAGTTCTAATGAGGTGGATGAAAATGGAGCCTATTGTACAGAGTGAAGTAAGTCAGAAAGAAAACACCAGTACAGTATATTAAGGCATATGTATAGAATTTAGAAAGATGTTAATGATGACCCTAAATGTGAGACAGCAAAAGAGATAGGAGGTAAACCACAGACTTTTGAACTCTGTGGGAGAAGGCAAGGGTGGGATGATTTAAGAGAATAGCATTGAAACGTATATTATAATATGTGAAATAGATTGCCAGTCCTGGTTCGATGCATGAGACAAGGGCCTCAGGGCCAGTGCACTGGGATGACTTTGAGGGATGGGATGGGGAGGGAGGTTGGAGGTGGCTTCAGGATGGGAGACACATGTACACTCTTGGCTGATTCATGTCAACATATGGCAAAAATCGCTACAGTATTGTAAATTAATTAGCCTCCAATTAAAATAAATTAATTAATTTAAAAAATGCTGTAGGAACATGCAGCATTAGATTATAATAGTAAAATGCTAATAGTAATATATAAATAATTACTTTAAATGTAAATGGATTAAACTCTCCAACTAAAAGACACAGATTGGCTGAATGGATAGAAAACAAGACCCATATATAGGCTGTCTACAAGAGACCCACTTCAGACCTAGAGACACATACAGACTGAAAGTAAAAGGATGGAAAATATATACCATGCACATGGAAATGAAAAGGAAGTTGGAGAGGCAATTCTAACTTCTGACCAAATTGACTTTAAAATAAAGAATATTATACAAGATAAAGACGGGACATTACATAATGATCAAGGAATCAATCCCAAAAGAAGACAAAATTCTAAACATCTATGCACCCAGCATAGAAGCACCTCAGTACATGAGTCAAATACTAACAAACATAAAAAGGGAAACTGACAGAAACACAATAATGGTAAGGGATGTTAACACCCCAGTTATACCAATGGGCAGATCATCAAAATAGAAAATTAATAAGGAAACACAAACCTTGAATGAAACATTAGACCAAAGGGACCTAATTGATATCTTCAGTATTTTCCACACAAATTCAAAAGAAGACACTTTCTTCTCAAGTGTGCTTGGAACATTTTCCAGGATAGACTATCAGATCAGATCAGTCGCTCAGTCATGTCCGACTCTTTGCAACCCCATGCACTGCAGCATGCCAGGCCTCCCTGTCCATCACCATCTACCAGAGTTCACTCAAAGTCACGTCCATCGAGTAGGTGATGCCATCCAGCCATCTCATTCTCTGTCGTACCCTTCTCCTCCTCAACCCAATCCTTCCCAGCATCAGAGTCTTTTCCAATGAGTCAACTCTTCACATGAGGTGGCCAAAGTACTGAAGTTTCAGCTTTAGCATCATTCCTTCCAAAGAAATCCCAGGGTTGATCTCCTTCAGAGTGAACTGGTTGGATCTCCTTGTAGTCCAAGGGACTCTGAAGAGTCTTCTCCAACACCACAGTTCAAAAGCATCAATTCTTCAGCACTCAGCCTTCTTCACAGTCCAACTCTCACATTCATACATGACCACTGGAAAAATCATAGCCTTGACTTGACAGACCTTTGTTGGCAAAGTAATGTTTCTGGTTTTGAATATGCTACCTAGGTAGGCCATAACTTTCCTTCCAAGGAGTAAGTGTCTTTTAATTTCATGGCTGCAGTCACCATCTGCAGTGATTTTGGAGCCCCCAAAAGTAAAGTCTGACACTGTTTCCACAGTTTCCCCATCTATTTCTCATGAAGTGACAGGACCAGATGCCATGATCTTCGTTTTCTGAATGTTGAGCTTTAAGCCAAATTTTTCACTCTCCTCTTTCACTTTCATCAAGAGGCTTTTGAGTTCCTCTTCACTTTCTGCCATAAGGGGTGGTGTCATCTGCATATCTGAGGTAATTGATATTTCTCCCGGGAATCTTAATTCTAGCGTGTGCTTCTTCCAGCCCAGCGTGTCTCATGATGTACACTTCATAGAAGTTTAATAAGCAGGGTGACAATATACAGCCTTGATGTACTCCTTTTCTTATTTGGAAACAGTCTGTTGTTCCATGTCCAGTTCTAACTTTTGCTTTCTGACCTGCATATAGGTTTCTCAAGAGGAAGGTCAGGTAGTCTGGTATTCCTATCTCTTTCAGAATTTTCCACAATTTATTGTGATCCTCACAATCAAAGGCTTTGGCATAGTCTATAAAGCGGAAATAGATGTTTTTCTGGAACTCTCTTGCTTTCTCCATGATCCAGCGCATGTTGGCAATTTGATCTCTGGTTCCTCTGCCTTTTTAAAACCAGCTTGAACATCTGGAAGTTCACGGTTCACATATTACTGAAGCCTGGCTTGGATAATTTTGAGCATTACTTTACTAGCATGTGAGATGAGTGCAATTGTGTGGTAGTTTGAGCGTTTTTTGGCATTGCCTTTCTTTGGAATTGGAATGAAAACTGACCTTTTCCAGTCCTGTGGCCACTGCTGAGTTTTGCAGATTTGCTGGCATATTGACTGCAGCACTTCACAGCATCATCTTTCAGGATTTGAAGTAGCTCAACTGGAATTCCATCATCTCCACTGTAAAGGAGCAATATTACATAGGAATCTGGAATGTCAGGTCCATGAATCAAGGCAATTGGAAGTGGTCAAACAGGAGATGACAAGAGTGAACATCTACATTCTAGGAACCAGCGAACTAAAATGGACTGGATTGGATGAATTTAACTCAGATGACCATTATATCTACTACTGTGGGCAGGAATCCCTTAGAAGAAATGGAGTAGCCAACATGGTTAACAAAAGAGTTAACCAAATGGTTAACCAAAGTGCAGTACTTGGATGCAATCTCAAAAATGACAGAATGATCTCTGTTCATTTCCAAGGCAAACCATTCAATATCACGGTAATCCAAGTCTATGCCCCAACCAGGAACGCTGAAGAAGCTGAAGTGGAACGGTTTTATGAAGACCTACACGACCTCATAGAATGAACACCCAAGAAAAAGAGGATAGACTATATTTGAGCCAATAATTAAACCTCAGTAAATGATTAAAGATTGAAATTCTATGAAGCATTTTTTCTGACCACAATACTATGAGACTAGATATCAATTACAGTAAAAAACACAAACACTTGGAGATTAAACAATATGCTTTTACATAGTGAACAGGTAAGTGAAGAAATCAAAAGGGAAATCAAAGAATTCTTGAAACAAATGACAATGAAAACATGACAACTCAAAAACTATGGAATGCAACAAAACAGTTCTAAGAGGGAAGTTTAGCAAAAAAAAAAAAAATAATCAAATAGACCTCCTAACTTTACACCTAAAACAACTGGATAAAGAAGGACATTAAAAAAAAAGTTAGTAGAAGGAAAGAAATCCTACAGATCAGATCAGGAATAAGTGAAAAAGAAATGAAGGAACAATAGTAAAGATTAATAAAACTAAAAGGTGCTTCTTTGATAAGATAAACAAAATTGTCAATTAGTCAAATCCATCAAGAAAAAAAAGGGAGAAAAATCAAATCCACAAAATTAGGAATGAGAAAGGAGAGGGTAACAGACAACACAGAAATACAAAGGATCATAAGGGGTTACTATAAGCAACTATATGCCAATAAAATGAACAACATCTATTCTTAGAAAAGTTCAATCTACCAAGACTGAACCAGGAAGAAATAGAAATTATGAACAAGCCAATTACATGCACTGAAATTGAAAATGTGATTTTAAAAACTCCCAGAAAATTGAAGCACAGGGCCAGATAGTTTCACAGGTGAATTCTCTCAAACATTTAGAGAAGAGCTAATGCCCATATTTATCAAACTCTTTTAAAAAACTGCAGAGGAAGGATCGCTTCCATACTCATTCTACAAGCCATCATCACCCTAATACCAAAACCAGACAAAGATAACACGAAAAAGAAAGTTACAGGCCAATATCATTGATGAAAATAGATGGAAAAATCCTCAGCAAAACTCTAGCAAACAGAATTCAAAAATACATTAAAAAGATAGCACACTATGATCAAGCTGGGTTAATTCCAAGGATGCAAGCATTCTTCAATATACTTGTGTATATCCATCAATGTGATATACCATATTAACAAATTGCAAGATAAAACCATATGGCCATCTCAATAGAGGCAGAAAAAGCTTTTGAAAAATTTCAGTACCCATTTATGATAAATACTCTTCAAAACATGAGCAAAGAAGGAACCTACCTCAGCATAATAAAGGCCATATATGAGAAACCCAGAACAAACATTATTCTCAAAGGTGAAAAACTGAAAGCATTCCCTCTGAGATTAGGAAAAGACAAGGGTTCCCACTCTCACCACTATTAGTCAACATTGTTTGGAAGCCCTTGCAACAGCAATCACAGAAGAAAAAGAAATAAAAGGAATCCAGATTGGAAAAGAAGAAGCAAAACTCTCATTGTTTGCAGACAGACGATACTATACATAGAAAATCCTAAAGATATATTCAGAAAAGTGCTAGAGGTAATCAGTGAATTTAGCAAACTGGCAGCATACAAAATGAATACACAGAAATCACTTGCATTCCTCTGTACTAACAATGAAACATCAGCAAGAGAAATTAAGGTATCAATACCATTTACCATTGCAACAAAAAGAATAAAATGTCTAGGGAAAAAAACCTAAGGAGACAAAAGAGCTATATACAGAAATGTACAAGACATTGAGGAAAGAAATCAAAGACAACATAAAGAGATGGAGAGATATTCCATGTTCCTGGGTTAGAAGAATCAACATTATGAAAAGGACTATACTACCAAATATAATCGGAAGATTCAATGCAATCTGTATCAAAATACCAATGCTATTTTTCACAGAACTAGAACAAAAAGTCATAATTCATATGGAAACACAAAAGACCTGAATAGCCAAAGCAATCTTGAGAAAGATAGAGCTAGAGAAATCAGCCTTCCTGACTTCAGACTGACTACAAAGCTATAGTTATCCAGACAGTATGGTACTGGCAGAAAAACAGAAATACAGACCAATGGAACAAGATAGAAAGTCCAGAGATTAACCCATACACCTACGAATAACTTATGTTTGACAAAAGAGGCAAAAGGGTCTTTCATAAGTGCTGCTGGGAAAACTTTGACAGCTACATGGAAATGAATGAAATTAGACTACTTTCTAACACCATACACAAAGATAAACTCAAAATGGATGGAAAACACAGGCAGAACACCCTTTGTCATAAATCACAGCAAGATCCTCTATGACCCACCTCCTAGAGTAATGGAATAAAAACAAAGATAATCAAGTGGGATGTAATTAAACTTAAAAGCTTCTCCACAGCAAAGGAAACTATGAATAAGGTGAAAAGACAATGCTCAGAATGGGAAAATAAAAATACCAAATGAAACAACTGACAAAGGATTAATTTCCAAAACATACAAGCAGCTCATACAAATCAATACCAGAAAAACAAACAACCCAATCAAAAAGTGGGGAAAAGACCTAAACGGACATTTGTCTAAAGACCTAAAATGGCTAATAAACGCATGAATATATTCTCAATATCACTATTAGAGAAACACAAGTCAAAACTACAATGAGACATCACTTCACACCAGTCAGGATGACCATCATTAAAAAGTCTACAAACAATAAATGCTGGAGAAGGTGTGAAGAAAAGGGAACCCTCTTGCACTGTTAGTGGGAATGTAAATTGATACAGCCACTATAAAGAACAGTATGGAGAGTACTTACAAAGCCAGGAGTAAAACCACTATATGACCCACCAACCCCACTCCTAGGTATATACCCTGAGGGAACCAAAATTGAAAAAGACACATGTACCCCAATGTTCCCTGAAGTTCCATCTACAACAGCTAGGACATGGAAGCAACATAGATGTCCACAGATTAATAGATAAAGAAGCTCCGCTACATATATACAGTGGAATATTACTCGGTCATAAAAAGGAATGCACTGGAGTCAGTCCTAAAGAGGTGGATGAACATACAGCCTAGTAGACAGAGTGAAGTAAGTCAGAAAGAGAAAAACAAATATCAAAAAAAAATATCATATACTAACACATATACATGGTATCTAGAGATATTGTACTGATAAACCTATTTGCACAGCAGCAATAGAGACACAGACACTGAGAACAGACTGATGGACACGGCTGGCAGGGAGGAAGTAGAGGGTGGCATGTACGGAGAGGGTTAGCATGCAAAGTTAAACTACCATATGTAAAATAGCCAATGGGAATTTGCTGTATGACTCAAGGAATTCAATCCAGAGCTCAGTAACAACCTAGAAAGGTGGGATGGGCAGGGAAATGGGAGGGATGTTCATGTGGGAGGGGACATGGGTAAATCTATGGCTGATTCTTGTTGATGTTTGGTAGAACCCAACATAATACTGTAAAGTAAGTATACTTCCATTAAAAATAAATAAATATAAAATAAACAACCACCCACCCCTGAAATTCAATATGCCAATGGACCCAGGAGGAGGCTTGCTCATGCATGCATGAGGTAAAAGGCAGACAGATCTCTGTCTTGACTGTGATGCCTACAGTGGCTCATGAACTATCTCAATTCCCTCTCAGCTGCACTCTAGCAGTCCTGGAAAACCTATCTTAAAAATTCATGCATGGATCTAAGTCCTTCTGTGAAACTCCAGGTATTGACAAGTGGACCTCTGTCTGCTTCATTCACACATCCTACCACCCTGTGGCCAGATCCCTGTGGTTACAACTGACCCAGAGGGAAGAGCAACCTTTGACAGACCACCAGTGAGCTCGCACATAAATTTGGCTTAAATCTGTGGCCCAGAACAAGAACACAAGATTAGTAGCACTGAAACATATATATTGTCATATGTGAAGCGGATTGCCAGTCCAGGTTTGATGCATGAGACAGGGTGCTCAGGGATGGTGCACTGCAATAACCCTGAGGGATGGGATTGGGAGAGAGGTGGTAGGGGGGGTTCAGGATGGGGAACACATGTACGCCCATGGCTGATTCATGTCACTGTATGGCAAAAACCACTACAATATTGTAAAGTAATTAGCCTCCTTTAAAATAAAAATTTTTTAAGTAAAAAAAAAAATTAAAAAAAGATGTAGTGCTACTTTGGGGGAAACAAAGGACAGGCTGTCAGTACCATTTCTTGTGCCCTAATGTATCTAGACAAGACATACAAGCACAGGAATTCTGACAAAACAGGGATGAGAAGTGTCAGCAGGTCAACTACAGAAGATCCGAAATAGCTGTGGAGTCTCTAGCAGGGTTGAAGGAAGTTGTCTCTCACCCAAAGGAGACTGGAACTTTAATTGGAAAAACAGCACCACAAAACTTTAAGGAACATGAACAACATGCATAAAACAAAGTATAAAAATCTTCAGTATTCACATCCAATTGGCAATGTGTGATTTATTCAGTGAAGAATTCAAAATCGCCATTTTAAATAACTCGGTGTGCTATAGAAAATACAGTAAGATACTTGAACAAAAGCAGGAAAACAATAAACAATGGACAAAACAAGCAGTTTAATAAAAATATACAAATCATAAAAAAACAGAAACTCTGGTGCTGAAGGTTCCAAGGATGGAATGAAAAAATTCATTAAACAGCATCAACCACAGAGTCAAAAAGGTAGAAGAATCTGTGAGATAGATGATATATCAAAGTTACCCTGTCTAGGGAGATTAAAAACAAAATTAAATTAAAAAAAAAAGAATGAAAAAGAACAAAGAAAGGCTACATGATCTATGCAACATTGAAAACAGAACCGATTTGCAAATTACTGAAGTTCCAGGAGGAGAAAAGGAGAGGAGGCAGAAAACGTATTTAAGGAGTAATGTCTGAGAACTTCCCAAATCAAGGATGCTATTTGAATATCTAAGTTCAGGAAGCTTACAGGTGACCAAACCAAATCAACTTAAAAAATCCTCTACAACACACATTTATAATAAAATTGCAAAAATCAAAGAAAACTAGAGAAGCCTTCAAGCAGCATGAAGAAAAAACAAACAAGCTAACAAAACAAAAACCTTGAAATTTACTAAGAAGCCTTCATTTGGATCTTAGCAAATCTCTCAGCAGAAATCTACTAGGCCAGGAGAAAGCGGGATGATATATTCCAAGTGTTGAAAGAAAAAACTACCAAAGAAGAATACTTGAAAATATCATTCAGAAAAGAAAAGAATATAAAGATTTCACCAGACCAACAAATACTAAGGAAAGAGAACACAACTAGACCTTCCTTGAGGAGGGCATGGCAACCCACTCCAGGATTCTTGCCTGGAGAACCCCATGGAGGGACGAGCCTGGCGGGCTGCTGCCCACAGGGTCGCAAAGAGTCAGACACAGCTGAGGTAACTGAGCAGGCACACAGACCTTCCTTACGGAAACACTAAAAGGAATTATTGAAGCTGAAATAAAAGAATGCTAATTCATTCCATGAAAATACCTAGTACACTGGTAAATTTAAGTGCACACTCACATTCAGAACACTGCAGTACCTTGAGATGGAATGTTAAACACAGCTATTTAAGAGTTAAAGTACAGGAATATAAAAATTACTATAGCTACAATTATTTTTTAATTAAGTACACATTATAAAAAGAGGTAAATCATGATATCAAAAAGATAAAATGGAGAAGGGTAAAAGGAAGGAGATTTAATATGTGGATGATGCTCATATATTATCAGCATAAAATACAGTGCTCTCTCTGTAAGGAATTTTACGTAAATCTCAAGGTAAACGAAGCAAGAATCCATACTAGATTCACAAATGGTAAAGAAAAGTTTATTAAATGCCTCCTACTACTACAAAAATCATGAATTCAAAGAGGCAAGCCATCAGAGGAAGGAAAGAATTAGGAAACTATAAAACATCCTGTAAAATAAAAAAAGATAATATTAATACATCCTTATCTATCAATAATTACTCTAAATATAAAAGATTGCAAATTTGCATGCTAAGTCACTACAGTTGTGTCTGACTCTTTGAGACTCAATGGGCTATAGCCCTCCAGGCTCCTCTGTCCATGGGATTTCCCAGGCAAGAACAGTGGAGTGGGTTGCCATTTCCTTCTCCACTGTTCTCTTCTACCTCAATGAAATTCTTAAACAATTATTTGAATTACTTCTCAGACAAATCGTCCATATCTATTATTTGGGGTCAGTAACTGAAAAACTATTGTATTTCTCTGTTAACATTTTAGTCCTTTGATGTCTATGTCCACTGAGGTCTCAAGTTGCTGTGTTTGCATTTAAAGAAGCAGTCACTCCCTCCAGTCTTTACAGACTGACCTGGGGAGGGAAGTACACTGTCACATTGCTAGGGATTTTGAGACTTTTCAGACATTTTTAAAGGAGACACCTGTCCCATGTACTCAACTCCTCCTAGGAAAGAATTCTGAAGCTCATATGCTTCTATCCACGCAGCACAGTCTCTGTGCTGACAGTTTCCTGGCTGCTTCCCTGGGGCAATGCCAAATGCTCACATTCATGTGCTTTCTCACAGACCCACGGGGACTGGTTGGCTTCTGGATGTCCCACAGGCCATCTGCAAAGGTCTAGGTGCCACCGTGGGGACTTACACAGGGAGCTGGCCCTGGGGAAGGGATGTAGATGAGATGAGGGGCCCAGGGGTGAGCAGAACCACAAGCACCGTGTCTGCAATGGTTTGGGGCTCCCTGGTGGGGTCTCCATGTGGTCAGTAGAACCCATGTTCCTTGAAGAATTCTAGCCCTGGATGCTGTGCTCCTGGCCTCTCCCCATCCCAGCCATGTAGGTGACCCCAGTGGCCTGGATAAGGGGAGAGAGAAGAGGGCTGGAAGATGAGGACACAGCACTTGCTCACACGCTTTTATTTTCCCCACAGGTAAAATCCTGTGCTGAGGGGTCTGTCTTGGCACTAAGCAGTGCCACCTCAGGGGCAAAACAAGGCTAATGCTCTAACCTTCAGTGAGAAATCCAGTCTTCAATCTTTGTGCTCTAGCAGCATGCTGTCGTGTCTCTGCTAGACTCCTGGACACCCGCAAAGATCCTCTTATCCACAAATGATGGTCAAAGTCTGTATTTATATCAGCAGAGACAGTGAGACTCCTGACATCTTTCTGACCTCACTCTGTTATTACAGGTTTCTTCTTTGTGGATCTTTTCCTATTTTCTTGACTAATGTCTATCAATAGGTACATGTATTTTGTTATATGGAGAAGGCAATGGCACCCCACTCCAGTACTCTTGCCTGGAAAATCCCATGGGTGGAGGAGCCTGGTAGGCTGCAGTCCATGGGGTCACGAAGAGTCGGACATGACTGAGCAACTTCACTTTCACTTTTCATTTTCATGCATTGGAGAAGGAAATGGCAATCCACTCCAGTGTTCTTGCCTGGAGAATCCCAGGGATGGGGGGAGCCTGGTGGGCTTCCATCTCTGGGGTCGCACAGAGTCGGACACAACTGAAGCGACTTAGCAGCAGCAGATTTTGTTACATACTTATCAAGACGTCTATAGGTACACTCATAGACACTTGTAAACAATAAAATAGGTCCGTTGGCAAAACAAGAATTTCATATAAACTTTTTGAGTGGATAATACAGCTGAGTCTTAGAAAATTATGAACACACTGGGATCTCAGCCCAGTTTACTCACTGACACGGATGCACGTGGGAGGAGGAGACCAGCCACTCTCTGTGCAGGTCATTGTGTTCTGATCATTTTGAAGACTGTAGCCTTCATAGCAGTGAACTTTTACAGTTTTACCCTGTAAATATTTTTCTTCACGATGTGGGTTATATCCATTTTCCAAATAATTGAAAATACATTGTCCTTAGGATCATAAAATTCATATGAAAGAAGAAAAACATAAATTTGGGAAAATAGTACATTAAAGATTATAGAATTTACATAAGAATGCATTAGTATTCAAATAAAACATGTAACAATAAAAATGGAAGCTACTACCACATTTGTGGAAAATGAAAACAATAACATTCCATATTATTTGCCTTTAGTTTTATGACTAAAATATGTATAAATGATGCAGATATTCTTGTAAAGTCTCTGTATCTCTCACAGGATTTACATGAAAAGCCTCTAGTAAAGGGAAGTTCTATTGGATTTTTTGCTCATAGAACTCATCCCTTGGCCTTACTGTTGTTACATAATACTTAACTGTACTCACTTGTCAACTTTTGTCTCTTCACTCTTTCAAAGATTATGCATATAAACTTAAAGAGGTTTACTTACTGAGGCATGGTTCTTCTGGAGACCATCCTTGTGCTGTGCAAGTCAGGTGGTCCCAGGAACGTTGTGAAGGAGGCACAAAATACCGATCACAGGAATAGATAAACTGTTGATTTACATATGCTGGAAAGTATCCTCTGTATGAATAATATAGCCATCCATGTTTGATTACTGGATAATCACAAGGTTTCCCTTGGAATAAAAAAAGCAGAAATAATGTTTTACCTCAGTATACAATTTGAGTTAATATTTCATCTATGAATTATATCCTTGTTCAGTTAATTACACTCATTTCATTATGCTTTCTAGGGAAAAAAAGTTATAGAAAATTCAGATCATTGAAGTGTATAAGGAACTCCTTGCTAATGAAGATCAAAGTATGTCTTGTGGGTCATATTATGTAAAATGTGTATGTGGATTCTCTTGGTAGGAAACTATTACAGACCTATTAAATAAATTATCCTTAAGTACAGAAGTCCCAACCTTGGTTGACTACATTAGCATCTTAAGAGATGAAAGTACAGATTTTATCTTGTGGCTCATCTGCTTTCTTTTTCTTTCTTCTCCATTCTCATCAGAAACCAGAACCCTGACATTTATTTTCATACCAAGTCAATGTAGGAATCAAACAGATTTTTTTACAATTATCATTCATTAGTTGACTTTTCTGTTTATTGGAAATATGTGATATATAGAGAGAACCACAACAATTTTTCATTGATCAGATCACACAGAGTAACATTCTTATTTATCTATCAAACTAGACATTAAGATATCTTTTCCCTTGCTTGTCTAATCAGAAAAATGAACAATGAATAATTCTTAATATTTAAATGGTTAAGATGAAGGGAAACCCTTGTCACTTATGGTCTAATTTTAATTGGAGAATGATGTATTTTTCAGTATTTCTTACAAATATTTTAAATGAGGTATAACATAATTACATTTTATTGTTATTAGCATATATTGAGTAATTTTCATGTATATGCTTGCTATGTGAATTATAAAATTTGATTCTTCGCATATCTTAATCCATTTCTTTAACAAAGACTTGTCAATTATACCCTCTCATGGCCTATAGTCTGCATCTCTCATCACTGATAGGTTTCCCCCACTCTTTTGAAGCTTGTCTGCATTTTTAAGTTTGAAATGCTTACATAGTTTGATTCCTCTTAAGTGGTAGTTTAGGTTTCTGTCCCCTACTTTTTGGAGATTAGAACATTGTCTCTTCAGCCTTGAATTTTACAAATTTCACCATGTGTGTTAAGATATGTGTATCTTTCAATAATTCTATGTTGGGCAAGTTTGAGTCTTTGTATTTGCAAGAACCAAGTGAAAAGAACTCAATTAACCTTGTCATTACATTGTAGAGCAGAGATCTGAGTTCTGATGATCTGATTTCAGAACTAGTACATTTATCATTTTGATGCATCATAGAATATGAATACAGTAAAATAATCCTCTGACACTCACTTCCAAAAGGTACACAAAGAGGGCATAATTAAGTAAGCATCATTACTATCACTGGCGTGAGCTATTTTCCTCCTCTCTTTTATTTGGACACATGTGAATCTGTCTTTGTCTCTCTAACCAGATCATTTAATGAAGCACATATAAGAGTCCACTATAGTTAGAATGGCATTGACTTTGTCAGGACTCAGAACAGCCTCTTTCTTCTCTTACACTCCCACCAACACAGGTTCAGGTCTCATGAGCAGGCTTGGCTGTCCATCATAATGTTGGCTCAGATTGATCTCAAAATTGATAAAAAGTATTCACTCAGTTTTACAGTGTTTCTAGTCTTTCTGTACCTCTGTAACTTACTCCAAAGATCCAGGCCCAGGATCTTATCATTTTTAAATTTTAATTTTAAAGGTCATGTTATTAGGTCCACCCTCACACATGGGATTTGTTCTGAGTGATGAATTTGTCCTAATATAGGTTCACTTTCAGCACCTGTGTATCATTCCAGATGCATCTCCTTTGCAGCATTAAACCAGCTGATCATACAAAAGAGGAAGGGAACAGGCCTGACAACAAAGTCCTGCATCTGATAATCAGCTCATCTAATGAAACTATGAATATTGATAAACTATTTAAGTAGTTTCCTCATGTTGTCAACAAGAACTTCACAAGGTGCCTTGTGGGATAACCTTGTTGTGATATAAATAGAATTGGGTTGATCTACCGTTTTCAAAGGGCTTCCCTATGGCTCAGTGGTGAAGAATCCATCTGCAATGCAGCAGACACAGGAGATGTAGGTTTCATCTGTGGGTCAGAATGATTCCCCTGGAGAAGGAAATGGCAACCCACTGCAATATCCTTGCCTGGAGAATTCCACAGACAGAGGATCCTGGTAGGCTATAGTCCAAAGGATCACAAAAAGTTGTACACGATTGAGCGACTAAGCACACAGCACCATTTTCATAAATCCATCTTAAACAAGATTAAATATTTTTCTTAAAATTCTTATGCAGATTAAAATCTGTTTCATACTGCTAATACCTTCATTTTAATGGAACTTATATTTTGAAAATTCATTTTAAATGTATGCTTGGAATTACCATTAAGGTCATTGAACTGTTTTATATCATTAGAGTTTTCTTTCATGGAATAACTGGTTTAAGTATGCTGAAATTTTACAGTGTACTGTTAGAAAGAAGATTGTTTAGAGGCAACTTAGAGGAAGTTGAGGAGTAAAGGAAGCATCCCCTGAAAATATTCTGTTCAGCTCACCTGACGTTTTTCTATATGTGATGGTTTTAGGAAAGTCCACAACGCCTTCCACACTCCTCTCTCCAAATATTAGAGCCTAAGTCCTCTCTACTGAGTGTGCAGGACTTAGTGACCATTTCTCATGATTGCACATGACTGACGTGACAGTGTGACAAACTCATACCTGCTGTGGAAGCTTCCTCCTCCCTGTCTGCTGTCACTGGCCCTGAGGAAAGCTAGATGTCTCTCAAGTACCCTGCGCAGATGACCACGTGGTCAGGTGCTGAGGCCTCCCCCAAAAGCCAAGAGAGTGAGCCAACTTGGAAGCAACGCCTCCAGCCCAGCTGAGTGTCCAGGTAACAGCGGCCCAGGCCATTACCCAGTTGCCTCCCAAACAGAGTGATGCATAACTAGCCAGCGAAGCCCTTTCTTTATTCTTGACCCACAGGAGCTCTACGAATATGGAGGTGTATTGTCTTAAGCCAATGTGTTTTCTGGAAAATTTGTTAATTAGGACTATGTATCTAATATAATGGGCATCCCACTTGGTGCTAGTGGTAAACAAGGAACCTGCCTGCCAATGCAGTAGAGACATAGTACAGGCAGGTTTGATCCTTGGGTTTGGATGATCCCGTGGAGGCAGGCATGGCAACCCACTCCAGTATTGTTGCCTGGAAAATCCCATGGACAGAGAAGCCTGGTGGGCTATAGCCAATGGGGAGGCAAAGAGTCAGACATGACTGAAGCGACTTAGCATGCAGGCATGCAGGCATCTACAACAACAGGTGTTAGTTGATGTGAGTTTTACTTAATGGTTTGAATCTGATATTACAATTATTTTGCATGCTAAAAATTTCATAAGTGCACCCATAAATTATGGAAGAAAAACTTTGCTTAAATATTCAAACATTTAGCTTTAAGACCACTTTTGGAAAGAGTTCAGTTGTTAATGAGAACAGAAGGGTTGCACTGGAATATCTGGTGAAGATTTATCAAAGTTTCACATTTCTCTTTCATATTGTGTACTCTTTCTCCTCTTGTTTGGAAATATGCCTGTAGTCTTATTCTGCTGCTGCTGCTGCTGCTAAGTCGCTTCAGTCGTGTCTGACTCTGTGTGACCCCATAAATGGCAGCCCACCAGGCTCCCCCATCCCTGGGATTCTCCAGGCAAGAACACTGAAGTGGGTTGCCATTTCCTTCTCCAATGCCCGAAAGTACAAAGTGAAAGTGAAGTCGCTCAGTCATGTCAGACTCTTAGCGATCCCATGGACTGCAGCCTACCAGGCTCATCTGCCCATGGGATTTTCCAGGCAAGAGTACTGGAGTGGGGTGCCATTGCCTTCTCCAGTAATCTTATTCTAGCTGATTAATAAACCATCACTCATGTACCTGAGAATCAGGAGAAACAATTCATGTCTGCCTGCTCCTCAGCAAGAATAATGGTGATGCAGCCTTTCTTATAAGTGATCTGGGCCAGAGCTGCTTTTAATTGTAACACTAAGGACTAGACAGGGAGCTTTATTGTGCTCCAAATGTTGTTCACGAAGAAAATTACCAAATGGACTAAAATAGCATGCAACAAATTATGAGATGAATAATGCAGAGTGATGCATATTCTATTCACATCTTGAATGTCACGAGGGATCATAAAACTCATTAGAGTTTTCATTTACAAAAACTTGAAGACAAATGGATTATTAAGAAAATGAAAGACAAAAATATCATAATGAAGAACATATAAGTTTTATATTTGGGAGTAAAATTTTTGTTTTCAATATGATTTAATTACTTATATTAATACATTCATATAATTTGATTTTTGTTTTTCATTTTCATTGGAGTTGCTTTTAAATATTGGGTTAGCTTCTGCTGTACATCAAAATGAATCTGAATATGTTATATGAATGTGTGTGTATATATATATATTCCCTTTTCTTGGATTTCCTTCCCATTTAGGTCACCAGAGAGCATTGAGTGGAGCTGCCTATGATACACAGTAAGTTCTCCTTAGTTATCTATTTTATCCACACCTGCCAGGACATGGAATCAACCTAAATGTCCATCAACAGAAGAACAGATGCAGAAGAAGTGGTACATATACACAGTGAAATATCACTCAGCCATAAAAAGCTATGAAATTGCACAATTTGCAGAGACATGGATAGACCTAGAGACTGTCACATAGAGTGAAGCAAGTCAGAAAGAGAAAAATAAATATTGTATAATATTGCTTATATACAGAATCTAGAAAAATGCTACAGATGAACTTATTGCAAAGCAAAAATAGAGATACAGGCATAGAGAACGGATGTCTAGATGCAAGAGGGCCCAAGAGTAGAGGGATGAATTGGGAGAGTGTAAAAAATAGATAACTAATGAAAACAACTTGTAAGTTTAAAAATAAAAGTGACAGTTTTTTTAAGGTTGTCAACATTTACATTTCTCTCTGAAAAGAATTCTAAATATATTGGCACTACACTGGAAATTAAGACTGTCTTTCACATTTTGTAAAAGGAAAATATATCTTGTACCTACACTGGTTTTTAAAAACTAACAGCGATGTTAATGACCTTTAATAGATTTATTAAGCTATAATCACAATACAGTCAACTGAATATATTTAAAATGAGATTTGAACCTGTAAAAATCACCATATGTAAAAGTATAAAAATAACCATTGTTCTCCAGAGCTTTCTCATATTACAAGTAAGACTCTCCTAAACATTTTGGAATTATAATCTACTTTTCTGTGACACATTTTCTATTCACATTTTCATGAGAATATTCACATGACCCCATAATCTACATAGAGTACCTTTTTGCACTGTGGAACTCAGATGACATAGAAAAGTATTCATTTTGTTTTCCCCTTTTAGGTGAATGTCTGATCATTTTTCCATTAAGGTATTCTTATGGTTATCTCACAGTGCAGACTATTTTAACCAGTTTATTCCATCAAAAATACACACAAAGGAAAGTAGATAGTTATATTTAGGAGGAAGGCTGAGTGTTCACATCGATTTCAACTTACCCTGTCCATGAGCAGTGTAACACCACAAGGTGAGAAGGACATTGATTAACAACAACATGTTAGATTTTCCCAGTGGTACATTCACACAAATACTCCAGTTGCACTGTTTAGGGTTCAAAAATCTGCTTCATTTGCAGTTACCTAGTGTGACTGAATTTATGCATTACAATGAAGCTAGTTAATTAGTGCCATTTAGTAAATATTAAAGTTCAAAGTTTTGAAATGTCCCTACCTTGTTTCTGTTGGTAGTTTCACAATAAGTTATTGTATTCACCACCTGATATCTATGTGCACAACTTTCTGTGGCTAATATGGACCAGCTCCAAAGCCATATATCAGATACTAACTTTCAATAATATATTTCAAGACAGTAGGTGAAGTTTCTACCAGCCATTTGGGTCATCCGTATTTTCATGGACTAGGGAAAGTGAATAAATTAAAAAAAAATTAAAGTAGAGCTTAAAAACAGTCATATAAATTATAGCACAATCCCTTCACTTACGTGCTATTTATCTATGGGTTCTATGATTATCAACTTCCTAATTTTGTTAACATATAATTGACATAAAGCACTGCATAAGTTTCAGGTGTATGGCCTAATGATGTAATTTACATATATCTTGAAATGATTACAACAATAAGGTTTGTGAATATCCATCATCTCATATAGATATAAAAGTAAAGAAAAAAGAATTTGTGATGAGAACTCAGGACTTACCATCCTATTAACTTTCATACTTAAAATACAGCAGAATTAGTCATATTAATCATTTTGTACACTACATTCTTAGTACTAATCTATCTCACAGCAGGAATTTGGTACCTTTTGACTGGCTTCATCCAGTTCCCCTATCTCCAGGCCTAGCCTATGGTAATCACAAATGAGATTTATTTTTCAAAGTATTTGTTTGTGCTTTTAAGTACAGTTGGCCTACAACATTCTGTTACTTTCTGTTACACAGTGTAGTGATTCCATGTTTCTGTCCATTTCAAAATAATTGCCACAGTAAGTCTAGTTACAATCTAGCAAGATTTTAAAAATTGTATAATTATTGACTATATGCTCCACACTGAATATTTCATGTTTATGACTCATCTATTTTGCACCTGGAAGTTTCTCCCCTTAACCTCTCCCTCACCAGAGCATCTGGAGTGCATCCCTTAAAAAGACACATACAGAATTGTTCATTGCAGCTTTATTCATAAATGGCAAAAATGCAATTGTTCCCATGAACATTGAGAAAATGGATAAAACATTTGTAGCATTTTCATATGACTGATTAATATGCACTAATTTAGAAAATGATAGACAGTGGTTTGGGATAATGTCACAGCTCTTGTAAATGGAAAAAAATCAAACACACTCACTAAGTACATATCTTATAATTTCATTGGTAGGCTTTCGAAAGGTTGAAAACCTAATCATGAAGGTGGTGACTACGAGGTAACGTGTGGTACAGAATGGGACGAGACACAAGGAAACCTGAGGTTGTGTTGGACATTTACTCAATTTAGTCCTGGGTAGCAGTTACACAGGCATACATGTGTGTTAAAAAAATTATCAATCATGTTAAGATTAACTTCAGGTGTTTAGCTATTTCTATGTTTAACGTTGCCTTAAAAATTACCATTTTCAGAATAAAATGTAAAATTAAAAGTCAAAATCCAATCCAGAGGACACACCTTATGTCTCAAATCAAAAGGACCTGAAAGAGCCTTGAGTCTTTATCCCCAAACACAAGAAATTTGGGGCTATTGGTCATACTAGATTCTACTTAGTAATATGAAATCCTATATGAAAAATTAAACAAATTTGTGAATGGGGTGCTATTTTCACTTTCAACATTTTAATGTTTCTATTTTTATGTATACCTTCTATAAAAATAGTTGTGGACATTTCCATGAGCTAAAATTTCCATACAACTTATTTTTCATAGAGAAAACTACAGATTGTTTAAATGTTTATTGATAAAAGAATGTTGAAAAAAAGAAAAAGAAAAAGTTACCTGTGGCAGATTCATGTTGATGTATGGCAAAATCAATACAATATTGTAAAGTAATTAACCTCCAATTAAAATAAATAAATTTATATTTTTTTAAAAAGTTATTGTTTTTCTTCAAAAGTTCATTTCTCATTGAACACAAACCTCCACTCTAAAAAGAAATAGTGTAGTTATGGAATATGGAGAGACTTCAAAATGCATGAAGGAACATTTGGGATGAGGAAAATACTCTACATCTTGATTATAGAGTAATTGCATAGATGTATTGGGAAGGAAATGGAAACCTACTCGAGTATTCTTGCCTGGGAAATACCATGGACAGAGAAGCTTGGCAGGCTACCCTCCATGGGATCACAAGAGTTGGACACAGCCTGTCACGACATAACTATATATATTTTGTGAGACTCATCATATTGCATATTTAGAATAGACAGGTTAAACATGTCTTCTCTGTAAGGGTAATGGGAAGTTCCTCAGAGCTCTAGGTGGGGGGAAATAGAAGGACTTTAGAATTCTCCAAAGAAACTAAAAAACCAAGGCAATAATAGAAGGGCATTTTCATAAAAGTTAAGAAAAAAAAATGAAAATCAAGAGTTTTATATCCATACAACCAGACAGCCAAGTATTAAACTACAGAAAATATTTTTATTGTGCAAGAACTCATAGGACACTATTGATCTACAGATGCACACATTCCGTGGCTTTAGCTACATGCTTAGTCACTCAGTCGTGTCTGACTTTTGCTATCCTTTGGATTTTAGCCCACCAGTCTCCTCTGTCAATTAGATTTTCTAGGCAAGAATAAAGGTGAGGATTTCCATTACCTCCTCCACAGAATCTTCACAAACCAGCAACCAAACTAGTATTTCCTGTGTCTCCTGCCTTGCAGGCAGATTCTTTAAATGTTGAGCCATCAAGGAACTGCCTCCATACATGTAAGGGGCACCTTAAATATGGAATATACCTGATTCCACCTGAATGAAGAGTTCAAAAGAATAGACAGAAGAGATAAGAAAGCATCCTTAAGTGAACAATGTAAAGAAATAGAGGAAAGCAATAGAATGGTAAAGACTAAAGATCTTTTCAAGAAAATTAGAGATACAAAAGGAACATTTCATGCAAATATGGGCACTGAAGGATAGAAAGAGTTGGACCTAATAGAAGCAGAAGATATTAAGAAGAGGTGGCAGGAATACATAGAAAATCTGTACAAAAATACAAAAAACCTCGAAAAGCCAAAACAATCTTGAGAAAGAAGAATGGAACTGGAGGAATCAACCTACCTGATTTCAGGCTCTACTACAAAACCACAGCCTACAAGACAATATGGTACTGGCACAAAGACAGAAATATAGATCAATGGAACAAAATAGAAAGCCCAGAGATAAATCCACATACCTATGGACACCTTATCTTCGACAAAGGAGACAAGAATATACAATGGCGAAAAGACAAACTCTTGTACAAGTGGTGCTGGGGAAACTGGTCAACCACTTGTAAAAGAATGAAACTAGATCACTTTCTAACACCGCACACAAAAATAAACTCAAAATGGATTAAAGATCTAAATGTAAGACCAGAAACTATAAAACTCCTAGAGGAAAACATAGGCAAAACACTCTCTGACATAAATCACAGCAGGATCCTCTATGACTCACCTCCCAGAATACTGGAAATAAAAGCAAAAATAAACAAATGGGATCGAGTTAAAATTAAAAGCTTCTGCACAACAAAGGAAACTATAAGCAAGGTGAAAAGACAGCCTTCTGAATGGGAGAAAATAATAGCAAATGAAGCAACTGACAAAAAACTAATCTCAAAAATATACAAGCAACTTATGCAGCTCAATTCCAGAAAAATAAACGACCCAATCAAAAAACGGGCCAAAGAACTAAATAGACATTTCTCCAAAGAAGACATATGGATGGCTAACAAGCACATGAAAAGATGCTCAACATCACTCATTATCAGAGGAATGCAAATCAAAACCACAGTGAGGTACCATTTCACACCAGTCAGAATGGCTGCGATCTAAAAGTCTACAAGCAATAAATGCTGAAGAGGGTGTGGAGAAAAGGGAACCCTCTTACACTGTTGGTGGGAATGCAAACTAGTACAGCCACTATGGAGAACAGTGTGAAGATTCCTTAAAAAACTGGAAATAGAACTGCCTTATGACCCAGCAATCCCACTGCTGAACATACACACCGAGGAAACCAGAATTGAAAGAGACACGTGTACCCCAATGTTCATCACAGCACTGTTTATAATCGTCAGGACATGGAAGCAACCTAGTTGTCCATCAGCAGATGAATGGATAAGAAAGCTGTGGTACATATACACAATGGAGTATTACTCAGCCATTAAAAAGAATACATTTGAATCCATTCCAATGAGGTGGATGAAACTGGAGCCGATTATACAAAGTGAAGTAAGCCAGAAAGGAAAGCAATAATACAGTATACTTAACACATATATATGGAATTTAGAAAGATGGTAACGATAATCCTGTATGCAAGACAGCAAAAGAGACACAGATGTATAGAACAGTCTTTTGGACTCTATGGGAGAGGGAGAGGGTGGGATGATTTGGAGAATGGCATTGAAACATGTATAATATCATATAAGAAATGAATCACATGTATAGGTTCGATGCATGAGACAGGGTGCTCAGGGCTGGTGCACTGGGATGACCCAGAGAGATGGTATGGGGAGGGAAGTGGAAGGGGGGTTCAGGATTGGGAACATGTGTACACCCGTGGCGGATTCATGTTGATGTATGGCAAAACCAATACAGTATTGTAAAATAAAATATAGTAAAAAAGAAAAAAAAGAAAAAGGTTTTCATGAACCAGATAACCCTGATGGTGTGACACTCACCTAGAGCCAGAAATCCTGGAGTGTGAAGTCAAGTGGGCCTTAGGAAGCATTACTACAAACAAAGCTAGTGGAGTTGATGCAGTTCCAGCTGTGCCATTTCAAATCCTAAAAGAGAATGGCAATAAAGTGCTGCACTCTATATGCCAGCTAATTTGGAAAACTCAGCAGAGGCCCCAGGACTGGAAAAGGTCAGTTTTCTTTCTAATCTCAAAGAAGGACAATGCCATAGAATATTCAAACTATCATATAATTATGTTCATTTCACATATTGTCAATATAATGCTCAAAATCTTTCAAGCTAAGCTTCAAAAGTGTGTGAACTGAACTGAGACTTCCAGATCTATAAGCTAGATTTAGAAAAGGCAGAAGAACCAGAGATCAACTTGCCAGCATCTGTTGGATCATAGATAAAGCAAGGGAATTCCAGAAAAACATATACTTCTGCTTCTTTGACTACACTAAAGCCTTTGACTTTGTGGATCACAACAAATTGTGGGAAATTCAGGAGACAGGCATTCCAGACCACCTTGGAAACCTGTACACAGGTCAAGAAGCAATATTTAGAACCAGACATGGAACAATGAGCCATTCCAAATTGGGATAGGAGTACATCAAGGCTGTATATTGTCATCCTGTTATTTAACTTTATGTGGAGTACATCATGTGAAATGCTGGGATGGATGACTCACAAACTGAAATCAAGATTGCCAGATAAATATTAACAACCTCAGATGTGCCAATGACACCAACTCTTTGCAGAGAGCCAAGATGAACTGAAGGATCTCTTGATGAAGGTGAAAAAATAGAGTGAAAAGGCTGGCTTAAACCTCAGCATGAAAAAGCTGAGATTATGGCATCCAGTCCCATCACTTCATGAGAAATAGATGGGGAAACAATGGAAATAGAGACATATTTCGTTTTTGAGGACTCAAAAATCACTGACAAGAGTTACTGCAGCCTCAAAATTAAAAAGAAAAAAAAAGCTGCTCCTTGGAAGAAAAACTATGACAAATGTAGATAGAATTTTAAAAAGCATCACTTTGCCAAAAAAGGCCTATATATTCAAGCTATGGTTTTTCCAGTAATCATGTACGGATATGAGAGGTGGATCATAAAGGAGTCTGTGCACCAAAGAATTGATGTTTTCAAACAGTGGTGTTCTCCTGAGAGTTCTTGGAGGGCGATGAAATGAAACCAGTCAATCCTAAAGGAAATCCACCCTGTATATCCATTGGAAGGACTGATGCTGAAGCTGAAGCTCCAATACTTGGGCCACCTGATGTGAAGAGCTAACTCATTGGAAAAGACCTTGATGTTGGGAAAGATTGAGGAAAGGAGGAGAAGGGGTTGACAGAGGATGAGATGGTTGGATGGCATCATTGACCCAATGGATATGAATTTGAGCAAACTCCTAGAGATAGTGAGAGACAAGAAAGCCTGGTGAGGTGCTGTCCAAGGGGTTGCAAATAGTGGGACACAAGTGACTGAACAACAAAATGAAGCTTATTCCACCAGATAGCACTGTTCAGCCTCTAAAGAAGGTGTTTTGTTGTTGTTGTTGTTGTTTTTTAATTATTCCGTGGGCAAGGAAGGAAGGGGCCTTGAAGATTCTGAGACTCTTTTTGCTTTAATATACATTTCAAAAGATGATGTGGGAAATAGGCAATGTCATGATGTTAAACATTTTGTATATTTTTTTCCAGAGCTGAGACTGAAATAAGAACTGGGGCATGGATAAACTTATATTTGTATGAATTAAATATTCTGCAAAGTAGAAAGAATGTAACCAAGTCCTGGTTGGAGAGGGAAGAGATGAATGGAATAAAAACACTGACCACTGAGAAGTAGGTGAGCGTTCAAACATTCCACTTACAACTGGTAGTAAGATGTCAAATGGTGGAGTATAGTGAAAACAGGAATGGTGTTCTATGAAATACACTATACAGGTTTAGACATATAGAAAAGCACAAAACTTTTGCAGATAACAAAGTAAATGTAAAAGCACAAAAGGAAAGAGGAGTGTATATGTTTCAACATAAGATGCTATAGCAGTTTCCACCAAACATGAGTCATATTTATAAGCATGTGCAGTGTGAATCTGTCTATTACAGAAAGAGTCCTTCAACTGACTTAACTTTATTCTGTCCTTATACAAGGAGCACACCTAATCAGAGTGACCTAGGAAACTAAACCTGATTTATGCACTGCAATTGGTCAGTCTTGGAGGAGACAGAGACAGGGAGAGATGTGGGGAGCGAGACAGAGTATTATGAGGTAAGTTAGAATTTAGATTTAACAAGAAATTTTTGGGCTTCAAATTCACTGCAGATGGTGACTGCAGCCATGAAACTAAAAGACACTTATTTCTTGGAAGGAAATTTATGACCAACCTAGATAGCATATTGAAGAGCAGAGACATTACTTTGCCAACAAAGGTCCGTCTAGTCAAGGCTATGGTTTTTCCAGTGGTCATGTATGGATGTGAGAGTTGGACTGTGAAGAAAGCTGAGCACCGAAAAATTGATGCTTTTGAACTGTGGTGTTGGAGAAGACTCCTGAGAGTACCTTGGACTGCAAGGAGGTCCAACCAGTCCATTCTAAAGGAGATCAGTCCTGGGTGTTCATTGGAAGGACTGATGCTGAAGCTGAAACTCCAGTACTTTAGCCACCTCATGCAAAGTGTTGACTCATTGGAAAAGACCCTGATGCTGGGAGGGATTGGGGGAAGGAAGAGAAGGGGACAACAGAGGATGAGATGGCTGGATGGCATCACCGACTCGATGGACGTGAGTTTGAGTGAACTCCGGGAGTTGGTGAGGGACAGGTAGGCCTGGCATGCTTTGATGCATGGGGTCACAAAGAGTTGGACACGAATGAGCAGCTGAACTGAACTGAATGGAACAAATGGCTCAGCAGGTGAAGAATCCACCTGCAATGCAGGAGACACAGGAGATGCAGGTTGGATCCCTGGCTCGGGAAGATCCCCTGGAGGAGGGCATGGCAATCCACTGCAGTACTCTTGCCTGAAGAATTCCATGGACAGAGGAGCCTGGCAGGCTACTGTCCATGAGGTTGCAAGGAGTCTGAGAGAACTGAGAATAAGCTCACGACAGAGGAACAAAGGACACTGCACAATGCAAAAAGTCCAAATCACAATAAAGACTTACCAGGTTGGGAAACTTGTGCTAGATCCAGAAACACGAGGTTCTACTGCTCCTGGATGTACCTTCAGCTTCCAACCACCCCTCTGTTGTTGGAGATACGGTTTTGCAGTTAGTTCTGGGTCTAGGAAATGGAAATCCACCCCAGAAATATTGCCTGGAAAATCCCATGGACAGAGGAGCCTGGTAGGCTACAGTCCATGGGGTGGCAAAGAGTCGGACATGACTGAGCGACTTCACTCACTTTCACTTTCTGGGTCTAGAGAAGAAGAGGGACAGGCTAGCAGGAATCTAACAGGATTTTCCCTCTGGATCACCACATCTCCACGTGGAGATCTCTCACCAGATTTCTGTCTCTAACTACTGTGGGCAACTGCCTCACTGGTAGAGCTGGAGAAGTCTTCTTGTTTCTGATTTCCCACTCCAATCTATGGGCAAAACTCAGGGAAAACCTGAAAACCAAAAGAATCTGAAACAGTTTATAAGCGCTAACCTCTAAGAGGGCATAGCAGTGTCTAGAAGGTGGATGTGGTGCTTGGCAACACCAGTAAATAATCAGTGTAGTTCACCATTGTCCACCACAATAACAACAATGATGCTTCTACATAACAATATTAAATCTGTCTCCTAAAATGAAGATTCCTTTGTTCTCTTTCTATAGGCTGAAGTTAAAACTTCCAAGACTCACCTTATTTATATTTGGTGACATTATTACCTTTTTAATTTAGTCACAATTCCACACAGGTGTCTTGTATTTTGAAAAAGGGAATGATTTTTCTTTAAAACCATAAGGGCAAAGAGGGAAATGTGGTTAAAAATTTACAAGTATGTTTATAAGAAACTAGAAAGCACAATGAAACAATCCTCAAAGCAGACTCAAAAGTAGACTCTGTTGAAATTATAAATTCGTTTTTATACACCTGATAATATATCTGCCTTGTCTTCAGCTGGCAATGAAAAAGTCCATGTCCCTTACTTTGTGGGGTTAACTTAAACTTCATTTCCAAGTGGTCAGAATCTAGAGGGATCTCACACTTAATCGGTTCCTGCTGTCTTCTATTAACCTTAATATGAACATGGAATAGTGTGCAAGGGAGAAGCCTCAGAGAATATCCTTATCCAAATATAGTTTCCTGTGCACATCATGTAGCAACAGACAATGGCCGTTTGGTGGCTGAGTTCAATGTCCCCAGCCTGTGTTCATATCGATTTCTGTTCCTGACAGTTCAATGACATAAAAGGCTTAAGACAACAGATAGTTACTTTCCACTTCCAGGAAAGGGAAATATCCATTTTTCTGGTGAAAAGATCTTATACTATGACCTAAACCTTGCACTTTGGCAGAATAAGAATTTGTAAGCCTGGAAAAGGAATGTTATTAGTGATTGTACATCTCAACAAATGCAGACAACCTAACACTAATACTAACACAAGCACAAATACTTGGTAAAAGAGAAATACAAGAAATCAAGTTCTTGCAAAGACAAATAGAAATTTTCTTTGTTCAATATACAGCCATTGATATGATACAGTGCCAATATGCACCATCCCAACAAATTTGCAACAATGTTAGGGTTTGTGATGTTGTGATTTTCAATAAAAAAAGATATACTTGGTCTTCATCCCCATTTTGGGCACAGAACTCCAGAAACTCTTGGAATTTCCTATATGTCTTTTGTTATGTTAATATGTTAACACTTTTGTTATGTTAATATGTTAACACTTATATTAATACAGTGACTTTTAGAAATCTTCTAGAGATGGAGGCTAGTTGCCCGGGGAACCAACCATATGACTAGATGGTTAAAACCAGGATCCTACCCTCCTGATGTCTAGCGAAGGGCAAGGGACTGGAGGTTTCCTCAGTTAGCAATGGTGAATAAATAAATAATTTATGCCCATGTAGTGATGCGCTGGTTTGAGAACCTCCAGGACTCATAGCTTAGAGGAACTGGGAGTGTGGAACCCTGGAAGAGCATGGAAGCTCTGCACTTAGTAGCTTCCTGCTGTCTTCTATTAACTTCTATCACACCTTGCCCTGGGCCTCCCTTCCATCTGGCTAGTCATGAGTTAATCCAGTGAGTTTCTTTTGAGTTCCAGGGGCCACACTAGCAAAATAACTGAACCTGAAGACGAAGTTGTAGCTACATCCAATCTTAATGATTAGACCAGAAGTGCAGGGTCACATGGATTTGACATCGGCTTCTGAAGTGGGGAGGGTGGCATGTTTGTGGGACTGAGCCCTTAACCTCTGGGATCTGAAGCTGTTCCAGGTAGATGATAATAGTATGTACTAAATTATAGGATACTCAGCTTGTGTTGGAGAATTGCTTGGAGGTATGGAAAACATACACATACACATCATGATAGAAAAGATCATCAATCTACTTGAATAGCGTATTTCAGTTGGGATAACAAATAGACTTGTCCTCAGTGGGAATAAACTTACAGCTAAGTGTGGTAACTGAAAATGTTCAGTTTCACAAACTGAACTTTGCACAGTTTCAATTATGCTTCTTGTCTTCCCTCCACTGTCTTCTTCATATGTGGTTGTTGTTGTTGTTGTTGTTGTTGTTGTTGTTGGTCAGTCACTCAGTTGTGTCTGACTCTTTGCAACCCCAGGGACTGCAGCATACCAGGCTTCCCTGTTCTTCCTAAGTACCATTTACTAACTTGACACCTGTCTAGGTTTGTTGTAACCCTCTTTAAAGGAGCAAGCATGTTTTAATTTCATGGCTGCAGTCATCGAGACAGTGTACTGAAACAGAGACATCAGATTCCAGACACGGCCCATTCAGTCAAAGCTATGGTTTTTCCAGTAGTCATGGATGGATCTGAGAGTTGCACCATAAAGAAAGTTGAGCACTGAGGAGATGATGCTTTTGAATTGCAGTGCTGGAGAAGACTCTTGAGAGTCTTTGAAGTGTAAGATCAAACCAGTCAATTGTAAAGGAAATCAATCCTGAATATTCATTGGAAGGAGTGATGCTGAAGCTGAAGCTCCAATACTCTGACCACCTGATGCAGAGCTGACTCATTGGAAAAGACCCTGATGCTGAGAAAGATTGAAGGCAAAAGAAGGGGGGTGGCAAAGGATGAGATGGGTTAGATAGCATCATAGACTGAATGGACATGAAAGATTTCAGGCGACAGTAGAGGACAGAGGAGCCTGGCGTGCTACAGTCCATGGGGTCACAGAGTCAGACACTGGTTAGTGATTGATCAACAGCAAACCTGACAGCTGACCTTGTATGAGTAACTGAACTGTGCCACTTCTTAAAGTTTTAGGGGAGAACTTCCTGCTTATTTTCTTTTTAAAAAATATTTATTTGTTTTAAGTGATTGATGATTGCATTACAATATTGGTTTGAATCTGTCATACATCAACATGAAGTAACCATGCTAAGTCACTTCAGTCGTGTCCAACTCTGTGCGACCCCATAGATGGCAGCCCACCAGGCTCCCCTGTCCCTGGGATTCTCCAGGCAAGAGCACTGGAGTGGGTTGCCATTTCCTTCTCCAATGCATGAAGGTGAAAAGTGAAAATGAAGTTGCTCAGTCGTGTCCGACTCTTAGCGACCCCATGGACTGCAGCCCACCAGGCTCCTCCGTCCATGGGATTTTCCAGGCAAGAGTACTGGAGTGGAGTGCCGTTGCCTTCTCCATATGAAGTAACCATAGTTGTACATATATCCTCTCCCTCGTGAATCTCCCTCCCACCTCTCACCCATTCCCACCACATCTAGGTTGTCACAGAGCCCTGGTTTGTGTTCCCTGAGTCATACAGCAAATTCCTGTTGGTATCTGTTTACATATGTTAGTGTATATGCGTCCATGCTGCTCTCTCCATTCATCTCACCCTCTCCCTCTTCTCCCCCACCCTTGTCCATAAGCCTGGTCTCTATGTCTGTATCTCCATTGCTGCTCTGTGAACAGGTTCATCAGTACCACGCTCATAAGTACATTAATATACAATATAGGTTTTTCTCTTTCTGCCTTACTTCGCTCTGTATAATAGACTCTAGGTTCTTCCACCTCATCAGAACTGACTCAAATGCACTCCTTTTTATGACTGAGTAGTATTCCATTGTATGTATGCACCATCGTTTCTTTGTCTATTAAACTGTCGATGGATATCTAGGTTGTTTGCATGCATTGTCTATCGTATATAGTGCTACAATGAACACTGGGGTACAGGTTTCTGTTTTAGTTTTGATTTATTCAGGGTATATGCCTAGTAGTGGTATTGCTAGGTCATAGAGTGGTTTTACTCCTAGTTTTATTTCAAGGAATGTCCATACCATCTTCCATAGTGGCTGTGTCAATTTACATTCCCAGCAGAAGCGCAGAAAGGTTCCCTTTCTCCAGACCCTCTTCAACATTTCTTCTTTATGAATTTTTTGATTATGGCCATTTTGTCTGGTGTGAGGTGATATCTCATAGTAGCTTTGATTAGCATGTCTCTAATAATGAGTGATGTTCATGGGTTTATTGATGCTTTTGAACTGTGGTGTTGGAGAAGACTCTTGAGAGTCCCTTGGACTGCAAGGAGATCCAACCAGTCCATTCTGAAGATCAGTCCTGGGTGTTCTTTGGAAGGAATGATGCTAAAGCTGAAACTCCAGTACACTGGCCACCTCAGGCGAAGTGTTGACCAATTGGAAAAGACTCTGATGCTGGGAGGGATTGGGGGCAGGAGGAAAAGGGGACGACAGAGGATGAGATGGCTGAATGGCATCACCGACTCAATGGACATCAGTTTGAGTGAACTCCGGGAGTTGGTGATAGACAGGGAGGTCCTGAGTGCTGTAATTAATGGGATCACAAAGAGTAGGACACGACTGTACGACTGAACTGAACTGAACTGAGAGGTCTTCTTTCGAGAAATGTCTGTTTAAGTCTTTTGCCCACTTTCTGATGGGCTTGTTTGTTTTTCTGATATTGAGTTGTACGAGCTGCTTGCATGTTTTTGAAATTAATAATTCAGCAATTGTTTCCTTTGCTTTTATTTTGTTCCATCCTGAGGGTTGTCTTTTCACTTTGTTTATAGATTCCTTTGCCGTGAAAAATCTTATAAGTTTAATTAGGTCCCACTTATTTATTTTGGGTTTTATTTCCATTATTTTAGGAGGTGCGTCATGAAAGATCATGCTGTTATTTATGTCATACAGTATTCTGCCTATGTGTTCTTTTAAGAGTTTTATAGTGTTTTATAAAGTTTGGAAGGATAGGTATTAGCTCTTGTCTTAATGTTTTATGGAATTCTCCTGTGAAGCCATCTGGCCTTGGGCTTTTGTCTTGGGGGAGATTATTGATCACAGTTTCAACTTCAGTGTTTCTTTGCTTGTTTTTTTTTAATTTTTATTTTTACTTTATTTTACTTTACAATACTGTATTGGTTTCATGTCAATGTATGGCAAAACTTCAGTGTTTCTAATTGTCTTATTCATAATTACTGTTTCTCCCTGGTTCAATCTTGAATTGAAGGAGGTAGAACTTTCCTAAAAATCTGTCCATTTTCTCTAGGTTGTCTATTTTCTTAGCATACAGTTCCTCTTATTAGTCTTATGATCTTTTGTATTTCTGCATTGTCTGTTGTGACCACTCCTTTCTCATTCCTAATTCTGTTGATTTTATTTTCACCCTTTTTTTCTTGATGAGCCTGGCTAATGATTCTTTATCTTCTCAAAGAAACTGCTTTTTGTTATCAATCTTTACTATTGTTTCCTTCACTTCTTTTTCTTTTTGTAATATAAATTTATATATCTTAATTGGAGGCCAATTATCTTACAATATTGTAGTGGTTTTGCCATAAATTGACATGGACCCACCATAGGTATACATGTGTTCCTCATCCTGAAACCTCTCCCACCTCCCTCCCCATCCCACTCCTCTGGGTCATCCCAGTGCATCAGCCCCAAGTGCCCTGTCTCACACATCAAACCTGGACTGGCAATCTATTTCACATATGATAATATACATGTTTCAATGCCATTCTCCCAAATCATCCCACCCTGGCACTTTCCCATAGAGTCCAAAAACTGTTCTATACATCTGTGTCTCTTTTGCTCTCTTGCATATAGGTTACTGTTACCACCTTTCTAAATTTCATATATATGTGTTAGTATACTGTATTGGTGTTTTTCTTTCTGGCTTACTTCACTCTGAATAATAGGCTCCAGTTTCATCCACCTCATTAGAACTGATACAAATGTATTCTTTTTAATGGTGGAGTAATATTCCATTGTGTATATGTACCACTACTTTCTTATCCATTGGTCTGCTGATGGACATCTAGGTTGTTCAGCCTCCATATGTTTGTATTTTTAATAGTTTCTTTTTCCTGTAGTTGACGTCCAGTCTTACTGCATTGTGGTCAGAAAAGATGCTTGGAATGATTTCAATTTTTTTGAATTTACCAAGGCTAGATTTATGGCCCAGGATGTGCTCTATCCTGCAGAAGGTTCCATGTGCACTTGAGAAACAGGTAAAATTCATTGTTTTAGGGTGAAATGTCCTATAGATATCAATTAGGTCTAACTAGTCTATTGTATTATTTAAAGTTTCTGTTTCCTTGTTAATTTTCTGTTTAGTGGATCTACCCATAGGTGTGAGTGGGGTATTAAAGTCCCCCATTATTATTGTGTTATTGTTAATTTCTCATTTCATACTTGTTAACATTTTCTTACATATTGTGGTGCTCCTGTGTTGGGTGCATATATAATTGTTATATCTTCTTTTTGGGTTGATTCTTTGATCATTATGTAGTGTCCTTCTTTGTCTCTATTCACAACATTTACTTTAAAGTCTATTTTATCTGATATGAGTATTGCTTCTCCTGCTTTCTTTTGGTCTCCATTTGCATGAAATATCTTTCCCTGCCCTTCACTTTCAGTCTGTATGTGTCCCTTGTTTTGAGGTGGGTCTCTTGTAGACAACATATATAGGGGTCTTGTTTTCATATCCATTCAATTGATCTTTGTTTTTTGGTTGGGGCATTCAACCCATTCATATTTAAGGTAATTATTGATAAGTATGATCCCGTTGCCATTCACTTTGTTATTTTGGGTTTGAGGTTATACACCCTTTCTGTGTTTCTTGTCTAGAGAAGATCCTTTAGCATTTGTTGGAGAGCTCTGTTGGTGGTCCTGAATTCTCTCAGTTTTTACTTGTCTGTAAAGCTTTTGATTTCTCCTTCATATTTGAATGAGATCCTTGCTGGGTACACTAATCTGGGTTGTAGGTTTTTCTCTTTCATCACTTTAAGTATGTCCTGCCATTCCCTTCCGGCCTAAAGAGTTTCTATTGAAAGGTCAGCTGCTATCCTGATGAGAATCCCCCTGTGTGTTATATTCGTTTTTCCTTTGCTGCTTTTAATATTTGTTCTTTGTGTTTGATCTTTGTTAATTTGATTAATATATGTCTTGGGGTGTTTCGCCTTGGGTTTATCCTGTTTGGGACTCTCTGGGTTTCTTTGACTGGGTGACTATTTCCTTACCCATTTTAGGGAAGTGTTCAAATATTGTTTCCTCAAGTATTTTCTCATGGTCTTTCTTTTTGCCTTCTTCTTCTGGGACGCTGATGATTCAATTCTTGGGGCATTTAACCCTGTCCCAGAGTTCTCTGAGGTTGTCCTTATTTCTTTTAATTCTTTTTTCTTTTTTCCTCTCTGATTCATTTCTACCATTCTATCTTCTACCTCACTAATCCTATCTTCTGCCTCCATTATTCTACTGTTGGTTCCCTCCAGAGTGTTTGTGATCTCATTTATTGCATTATTCATTATATATTGACTCTTTTTTATTTCTTCTAGGTCTTTATTTCTTGCATCTTCTCAATCCTTGTCTCTAGTCTATTTATCTGTAACTCCATTTTGTTTTCAAAATTTTGGATCATTTTCACTATCATTTTTCTGAAATCTTTATCAGGTAGATTCCCTATCTCTTCCTCTTTTGTTTGGCTTGGTGGACATTTATCCTGTTCCTTTACCTGCTGAGTATTTGTTTATATTGCTGTGTTTGGGGTGGCCTTTCCCTACTCTGGCAGTTTGTGGTTCCTCTTTATTGTGGATGTCCCTCACTGTGGGTGGGGGTGGACAGGTGGCTTGTCAGTTTCCTGGTTAGGGAAGCTGCATCAGTGTTCTGGTGGGTGGAGCTGGATTTCTTCTGTCTGGAGTGCAATGAAGTGTCCAGTAGTGGGTTTTGAGATGTCAGTGGGTTTGGTGTGACATTGGGCAGCCTGTATATTGAAGCTCAGGGCTATGTTCTTGTGTTGCTGGAGAATTTGCATGGTATGTCTTGCTCTGGTTCTTGTTGGCTCTTGGGTAGTGCTTGTTTTCATTGTAGGTATGGAGACTTTTGATAAGCTCTTATTGATTAATATTCCCTGGAGTCAGGAGTTCTCTGGTATTCTCAGGATTTGGACTTAAGCCTCCTGCCTCTGGGTTTCAGTCTTATTCTTACAGTAGCTTCAAGACTTCTCCATCTATACAGCACCAATGATAATTAACCTAGAAAGGTTAATGATGAAAAAATTCACCACAGTGAGGGACACCCAGAGAGGTTCACAGAGTTACATGGAAAAGAGAAGAGGGAAGAGGGAAATAGAGGTGGCCAGGAGGAGAAGATGGGGAATCAAAAGGGGAGAGAGCAAGTTAGCCAGTAATCACTTCCCTATGTGCTCTCCACAGCCTGGATCCCTCAGAGATGTTCATGGAGTTACACAGAGAAGAGAAGAGGGAGGAAGGAGACTGATGTGGCCAGGAGGCAAAAATGGGGAATCAAAAGGAGAGAGACAGATCCAGCCAGTAATCAGTTCCCTACGTGTTCTCCACAGTCCAGAACACACAAAGAGATTCACAGAGTTGGGTAGAGAAGAGAAGGGGGAGAGGGGAGATAGAGACGACCTGGTGGAGAAAAAGCAGAGTCAAAAGGGGGAGATAGCAATCAAGCCAGTAATCTCACTTCCAAGTAAAAATGGGTACTGACTATTGGGTTCTTATAGATACAAATTGATAACAAATACCAAAAATCTAGAGTAGAGGTTAGATTCTTAAAAATATGATATTAAAAAAAAACCAAAGTCAAAAAATTATAAAATATATATATGAAGTTTTCTTTAAAAATATGGTCCTTTTTTTGCAAGGTTATAAAAATAGTAGGTTATAAAAATGAAAATTAAAGGCGTAATAGAGGACTTTAAAATTTTAAAAAATTCCAACAGTCTTTTGGACTCTGTGGGAGAGGAGAGGGTGGGATGATTTGGGAGAATGGCATTGAAACATGTATAATATCATATATGAAACCAGTCGGCAGTCCAGGTTCGATGTGTGATACAGGATGCTTGGGGGTGGTGCACTGGGATGACCCAGAGGGATGGTATGGGGAGGGCTGAGGGAAGGGGGATCAGGATGGGGAACATGTGTATACCTGTGGCAGATTCATGTTGATGTATGGCAAAACCAATACAATATTTTAAGTAATTAACCTCCAATTAAAATGAATAAATTTATATTAAAAAATTTTAAATTAAAAAATTATAATAGTAAAAATATATCTAGGAATTTTTCTGGCACTGTTGTTGACAGCGTGGGGTCAATTCATTTTCAGATAGTTCCTTGATCTGGCTTATACTTCTTCTCAAGATCTATAGGCACCTTCCTATGTAGTCGGTGCTGACTACAGGGTTTTAATGTGTTGCACCTGTCACTTCTAAAGCGGATCCTCTGTTTATTTTAGCTTTTTTGGTCTCTTCAGCATCTAATTTCTGCCCTGACACAAGGGGGTGATGGTGGTCACTTTTTCAGGCTCACTTGTTCAGTCGTGCTGTCAGGAGGGAGCAACACTGCAAACAAATACCCCTGGCGTGTATGGGAAGTGCTCACAGGGTTTCAGCCGCCCTGGGTTTGCCCCCGCTCGCTGCGTGCGTGCTTTCATTCTACACTTCTCAGGCTCTATGCTGCTCTGCCGGGAACTGTCTGAGGCAGGCCCTGGGTTGCATTTACTTCCCAGGTCTAAGTTGCTCAGGTTCAGGTTCTCGGGTACTCCACAAAGGTGCAGACTTGGTTGGGCCTGCGTTTGGTGCCCTTCCCAGGTCCGAGCAGCTCAGGTGACCAGGTCCTTGGTGAGCGCAGTCACCCCCAGGTAGGGGGTGCATCTTATCGCCTCCCCCGTCCCAGCTGCTTGGTTTTCTGAGTGTACAATGGACGCGCCTTCTCAGGTGTGCCGGCTGTCTCATCTGGGGAGCTGATCTCTGGCTGCGACCCTCCCTGCAGATGTCGGCCATCCAGAATCCCAAGCAGTCTTGGTTAGCAACAAAGCCTGCCGGCAGTTTGGGAGATGATGCCTCTCTGGGGCCACTATTGCCCCCTTCTGACTCTGGCTGCCCCCGCCTGCCTGTCTCTGGCGGGGGATGGGCCAGTCCACTAGCTCTGCTTAGTTCTCTGTTCTGTGAGCAGGCCTGGCAGTCTTAAGTTAGGGCTTTTCACGGGATAGTTTCTCTCTCTTTTTCTGTCTCTCTCTGGCTATCCCACAGTCTGGGGTGCTTTCTCACCTTAGATCCCTCAGATTGCCCTCAGGGCATTCAGGCCCAGGCCTTACCCTATGCAATGCAGCTGGTGCCTCCCTGTCCAGCCCTTGCTTGCTAATGGCAGATGTGAGCCTCTGGGCTGCTTCTCCATTGGGAGTTGCCATTGGCATGTAATCTGTGGGTTTTAAGTATTTATTCATTTATTTTTCCTCCTGGTTATGTTGCCCTCTGAGGTTACAAGACTTGCCACAGACCTGTGGTGAGAGTGTTTCCTGGTGTTTGGAAACTTCTTTCTTTTTTAAAACTCCCTTCCTGGGACAGATCTCAGTCCCTACCTCTTTTGTCTCTCTTTTTATCTTTTATATTTTCTCCTACCTCCTTTTGAAGACAATGAGCTGCCTTTCTGGGTGCCTGATGTCCTCTGCCAGCATTCAGAAATTGTTTTGTGGAATTTGCTCAGCATTCAAATGTTCTTTCAATGAATTTGTGGGGGAGAAAGTGGTCTCCCCGTCCTATTCCTCTGCCACCTTAGGATTGCCTCCCTTCAGTTCTTTTTCATTTATTTCTCCTCTGATCCTTATAATTTATTTCCATTTACTGTTTTTGGCTTTTTGTTGTTGTTGCTGTTGTTCTTTTACCAGCTGATTTAGGTGTAGAGTTAGGTTCTCCGTTTTATAATTTTCTTGTACCTTCAAGTAGGATTGTATTGCTATACACTTCCCTTTTAGATCTGCTTTGCGGCATCCCATAGGTTTTGTGTCATTGTGTTTTTGTTGTCATTTCTTTCTATGAATCTTTCAATTTCCCTTCTGTTCTCTTCAATAACTTCTTTATTATTTAGAAATGTATTGCTTATTATCCCTGTTTTTGTGTTTTTTGCAGTTCTTTCCCTGTAATTGATATCTAGTCTCATAGCATTCTGGTCAGAGAAGTTGCTTGGTACGATTTCAATTTCCTGAAATTTACTGAGGCATGATTTGTGGCCCAAGCTGTGGTCTCTCGTGGAGAATGAATGTTCCATGTGCACTTGAGAATAAAGTGTATTCTTCTGCATTTTTGGATGGAAAATTCTGAAGATATCAATAATCCAAATGGCCTAATGTTTCATTTAAGGTTTGTGTTTTCTAATTGATTTTCTGTTTTTCATGCTCTGTCCATTAGTATAAGCAGGGTGTTAAAGCCACCTACTATTATTTTGCTCTTCTCGAGCTTCATTTTTATATCTGTTAGTATTTGCCTCATGCAAGGAGGTGCTTCTATGTTGGATACATAGATATTTACAGTTGTTATGTCTTCTTTTCAGATTGATCCCTTGATCATTATATACAGTCCTTTTTATCTCTGGCAATATTCTTTACTTTAAAGAGTATTATATCTGAAATGAGAATTGCCACTCTGGCCTCTTTTGATTTCCATTTGCATGGGTATCATTTTCCATCCTTTTGCTTTCAATCTGTATATGTCTCTAGGTCTGAAATGGGTCTCTTGTAGACAGCAAATATATGGGTTTTGGTTTTGTATCCATTCATGAAGTCTATATGTATTGGTTGGAGAATTTAATTCATTTACATTTAAAATAATTATTGATATATATGTTTCTATTGATATTTTCTTAATTGTTTTTGTAGGTCTTTCCATTCTCTTTTGTTTACGACATATATAAAATAAGTCCCTATAGTATTTGTTGTAATGCTGGATTGGTGGTCCTAAATTCTCTTAAATTTTGCTTTCCTGTAAAGCTTTTCATTTCTCCATCAGTTTTGAATGAGATCCTTACTAGATAGAGTAGACTTGATGATAGATTGTTTTTTTTCTTTTCAGTATTTTAAATATATCCTGACATTACCTTCTGGCTTGCAGAGTTTCTGCTGGCTTGCAGAAAGATCTACTGTTACTTGTATGGGCTTTCCATTGTGTGTTACTTGTTTCTTTTCCCTTGATGCTTTTAATATTGTGTTTCATAGCTTGTGCTTTTAATCTTTGTGTTTAATATCTGTTAGCTTGATTAGTATGTGTCTCAGCATCTTTCTCCCGGGGTTTATCCTGTGTTAGACTCTGCACTTCTTGGACTTGATTGACTATTTCCTTTCCCATGTTGAGGAAGTTTTCAACTATCATCTCCTCAAAAATGTTCTCAGAGCCTTTCTTTCTCTGTTCTTCTTCTGAGACCCCTATAACTCAAACATTGGTGAGTTTAATACTGTCATAAGTTTCCTCTCATTCTTTTCCCTTTATTTTTCTCTTCAGCAGTTATTTCTGCCATTCTGTCCTCTAGCTCACTTATCTGTTCTTATACCTCAGTTACTCTACTATTGGTTTCTTCTAGAGTATTTTTAATTTCAGTAATGTGTTATTCATCTCTCTTCATTATTTATTCTTTATTTCTTCTAGGTCCTTGGTAATTGTATTAACTGTGTTGTTTCTTGCAAAGTCTACATCCTACTTTTGAGGCTTTACTGTCATTATTCTAAATTATTTTTCAGGTAGTTTGCTTATTTCCTCCTTGTTTATTTGGTCTTGTGAGTTTTTACCTTGTTTCTTCATTTCTCCTATATTTCCATGTTTTCTGCTCCATTTGAAGTCTCCTTTTCCCAGACTTTAGGGATGTATCCCTTCTTCCTTTTGGCTTTTGCTCTCAGTGGGAAAGGTTGTTTCAGTGGTTTGTGTTGATTTCTTGTTAGGGGTGACTTGAGCCTATGTTGTAGTGGAGGAAGTGAGCTGTTTTATTTATTTATTTATCTTTCCTGATGGAGAAGGCTGTGTGAGGCGGTATAATTTGGAGTGTCTGTGGGAATCCTGTGGCTGATATTGTTTTTGTGCTTTTGTCTTGCCACTTGATTGGGCAAGGTGTCCTGCAGACTATGCCATTGGCAGCCCAGTGATACCAGGCTCTGTTTACAGTTCTAGGCCTTCATGGATTTTATCAGTAATTAATTTCCTTAATTTCCATGGGAAGGGGGGTGCAGTTAGGAGTTCTCTAGCAGTCTCGGATCTTGGACTCAATGCTCCCACCTCAGTTTTTCCGTCTCAGGCACAATCTCCCATCCTGAAATTCTCCATCTCTTCCTTTCATTTTTTATGTCTTATCTTTTGTCCCACTTCATTCCAGTGAGCTTAGTTTGCCACCATGGAGGGCTGGGGTCTTCTGCTGCCTCTTAGAGGCTGCTTTGTAAGCATCGTTCAATATCTTGATGAGTTTTTGGTGTATTTGTGGGGAAGCTGGAAACCTCCCCATCTTACTCCTCTGCCATTTTTTTCTACTTCTTTTTATGTATTGCTGTATTATATAAAATTGTGTAGAATTCTATATAAAATATCCTGTGCAGTTAAGAAGTAGCATAACATTTTTGGAAATGGCACAGTATTTAGAGAAAGACTAATAAGCATTTAAGCTGTGTCATAACAATGGGATAGATGTGAGGTCTTCAGTGACATCCTATGTGTTGTGTAGCTTCCATCTCATCTGTGAAATATCTACAATCATATACTCAGTATATGAGCTTCCTTTCTATGGTCTTCCCTCATAGCTCATTAGTAAAGAATCTGCCTGCAGTGGAGAATCCTATGGACAGAAGGGCTTGGCATTCTACAGTCCATAGAGTCACAAGAGTCAGACATGACTTAGCAATTAAACTACCACCATACCCAGTAATAAGGCCCTTTGTGAAGATCGCACATATTAATTATACAATATCCTGAAATGTAGTATAGATAAGTATTCAGTTGTTACAAAAACTTAGTTTTTCTTAATTTGATATCTTCATAGGCAATTATGTTACCACTAAACATTCCTGGGGATACAAACGTCAAGGGAAAATAGAAACGTAATCCTCACTAGCAAGTCATATCTCTAGATACAAACTACTATTTCCTAACTCTAAAATAAAGAAGAATATAGTGGAGAATGGATTAAAAAATCACACACATAATTCTTCAAACTATTTCATTAGAATATGAACTCTATGTTTTAAAGCAGGTTTAGGTTCATAGCAAATATGAGCAGAAAATACACAGTTCCCAATCTTCCCACCACACACACACACACACACACACACACACACACACACACACACACGCAGATTGAGATTTGTTTTAAGGATCCGGCTCATGTGATTGTGATGACTGGTAGGTCTGAAACCTGCATGGTAGGTGGCAGTCTGGAAAATTCAGGAAGGGTGTGTGTTGCAGTTTTTACTTTGGAAGCCTTGAGAGACAGAGTTCCTTTTTCCTGGAAGGAGTTCAGTGTTTTCTCTTAAAACTTTCAACAGAATGGATGAAGTACACCCATGTTATGAATGGTAATTTACTTTATTCAAAGGCTGTGATTAAATTTTAATCACATCTTTAAGATACCTTCAGAGAAACAGCCAAACTGGTTTGACCAAGCTACTGAGTACTATGACTCGGCCAAGTTGATACCAAATTAACCACTATACAAAATATCCAAGGTGAACTTGGATATGTAGTTCAGGAGACTGCCAACCCAATTATGGAAGATTCATCTAATTTCTTCTCGCTGCTTGCATACAATACATGAGACGAGTTGTAAATGGAAGAATGAATCACCAGTCATTAAGAAGTCCGTGGGAGATAATTCAAAATTTCTCAGTGAAGCTAGTGGTAAAGAACCTGCATGACAATGCAGGAGACTTAAAGATAGGCATTTGATTCCTGGGTTGAGAAAACCCCCTGGGGAAGGAAATCACAACCCACTCTAGTATTGTTGCTTAGAGGATCCCATGGACAGAGGACCTGTTCAGGCTACAGTCCCTGGGGTCGCAAAGAGTTGGACACGACTGAAGTGACTTAGCACAGCACAGAACAAGACAGAAACAGAGATGCTGTTATCCAGGGATGATCTGTGTTTTATCCTCATGGCTAAGAACTTATACATATTAAAGCACAAGAGACTGAAAAGGTTTTTGAGAACTTTATATTAGCAGAAATGCATTCAGCATGGACTGAAAGAGACAGGCATCATATACATAAAGGAAGAATGCCTCCAAAGGTAGAGCTCTGATAACAAGGCTTCTTTCAGCTGAGAAAGTAGGCTCACTTCTCTGGTGGGTTGAAAAGTTGTGGCTGTCCCCCATTCACTTTCTTTTTTTTTTTTCATAGAGATGTGTTCTCTCAATTGGAATCTAATGAGATTTCTCCTCATGGATTTTGAGTTTAAGACTTGAGACTCATTTTTCTTTCTCCTCCATTTTTGAATGGTAATGTGTATTCTATGTATGTATTAACATTGTACTTTTGAAGCACATTTCTTGTTTTCTGGTTCATAGGGTCACACATGAATAGGAATTTTTCCCAAGGATGGCAAGAAACTGCATCTCACCCATAACTTATTTAGAAGACATTTAATAAAATGTGGGCCTTAGATTTAACACTGAAAAGGGTGAAAACTTTGGGAGATGTTGGGATTGAGTGAATATATTTGACACTTGGGAAAGACAGGAAGCTGGGAAAGACAGGAAGCTGAGAAGCTACAATGTGTACTGTTATGTGTCAAACAGTGTCCTCAAAGAGTTTTTAGAATCCTTACAGTCAAGACCTAAAAGTCTTAACTTTATTGGCAATTAGATGTCTAACAGATGTAATCAAGATGCGATCATTTTGTGACACTTAGATTATTCCCATGTTGTGGCTGTTCTTTTCAGAAAAGGCAGAACTACAGCCACAGAAGCCAAATTAATGGTTCTCAGAGGTTAGGGTTTGATGAAGAGGATTGCCTGCAGAAGATTCTTCTGGGGTTATTGAACAGATGGTGTTAGTGGTACAGAAGCTGCCAGCCGGTGCAGCAGATGTAAGAGCGTAGGTTTGATCTCTGGGTGGGGAAGATCGCCAGGAGGAGGAAATGGCAACCAACTGCAGTATTCTTGCCTGGAGAGCCCCATCGATCCCGGAGCCTGGCAGCCTACAGTCCATAGGGTCTCACAGTCAGACATGGCTGAATGCACAACAGCCTGTATTTTGACTAGATGATGCTTATGCAGCTGTATACATTGGTCAAAGTTTCAACTCTGTGCAACTCAATTCCTCCATTAAAAATAATTACTTTTAAGAGTGATTTTGAAAACATTTTATTTTATTCAATATATTTCATAATTAATAAAAGATCTTAGACTGAATTATCCTTACTGGATTTAGAAGACTGATTTCTCATAAGGCATTAGTGTAAACCTAAATTTCCTTCCAGACATTAGACTTGGACTGTATAATTTATCATTTGCATCTTAGTATGTGTATAAGGCCACTTCTCCCAAAGAGAATTGACTGTGTGTAAGATCTGTTCATAATTCTTTAATTTAAAAAAAAAGAAGTTTGACATATACAGACTACTATATATAAACTAGATGACTAATAAGGACCTACCATGTAAGACAGGGAACTCTACTCCATACTCTGTTACAGCCTATATGGGAAAAGAATCTTAAGAAAGTGTGTATCTTTAACTGAGTCACTTTGCAAGGCATCTGATACTACACATTATAAATCAACTATGCTCCAATAAAAATTGTTTTTAAAATAAAAATTTAAGTCTGAGATTTGTTCACGATTCTCATATTTGCATGTAATGATCCATGCATTGTACATACTCTTCGCATTTTTAGCTTAGAAAATCATAACCTTTCACTGAAACTGAAAAAACAATTTGTGTTCTTACTGTCCAGATTACTTCCTTAGACTCACTCTTCATTATTTTTCCCAAACTTGCATCTTGTATGTAATCCTTTTTCCCCTGGTGTTTCACATTGCAGACTTACAAAATATGTCTAGATTCTCCTCTCTAGAACTTATTTAAGGTGCCAGATCATAGTCTATTCTCTAGTACCTCAAGTGATGATGCTTTCATTTATCTTCTAGAGGTACATATTTATAGATATATATTTTTTGTCCTATGTTTTCCAAAAAGATTAGATATCTTAGTACAATTAAGAAGAGACTAAAAAGAAAATTGTAACAAATTTTATGTATAAGTGGCCTTCTGAAATACTGGGACAATGGTAAAACAATTCCACTGTTTTACCTCCCACACCTGCACACCAGATTCATGCAAAATAAGCTAGACTCCACAGCATTATTTTGACTTCTTTAAAAACAAAACCCTCAAATATGCTTAGTCAAAGGCCATCACAGTTTGGAAATTAATACTCCTTACTCAGTGTAAGCATATAAATATGGATGAATATGAATCAAATTTAAATCTCCTATTCCCTAGCTTACCTTCAATAACCAGGACTACACTGATAAAAGATATGATGCTTTTCTTGTCTTTATAGTAGATTTAATTAAAACCACTGATTATGTATATATATATATACACATATATATATATGTATATGTATGTATTTACACGACGGGCTAAAGTAACTATAAAAAAGAATGAATTTTTGTCATTTTATACAACGTGATTAGACTTGAAAGGTATTATTCTTTGTGAACTTTCTCATACAGAGAAATACAAGTACCATATGATATCACCTATATGTGGAATTTTTTTAAAAAGTAATTGAAAGAGACACATGTATCCCAATGTTCATCACAGCACTGTTTATAAGAGCCAGGACATGGAAGCAACCTAGATGCCCATCAGCAGATGAATGGATAAGAAAGCTGTGGTACATATACACAATGGAGTATTACTCAGCCACTAAAAAGAATACGTTTGAATCAGTTTTAATGAGGTGAATGAAACTGGAGTTGATTATACAGAGTGAAAGCCTGAAAGAAAAACACCAGTACAGTATGCTGCTGCTGAGTCTCTTCAGTCGTGTCCGACTCTGTGTGACCCCATAGACGGCAGCCCACCGGGCTTCCCCATCCCTAGGATTCTCCAGGCAAGAAGGAGTGGGTTGCCATTTCCTTCTCCAATGTATGAAAGTGAAATTGAAAGTGAAGTCGCTCAGTCGTGTCCGACTCTTGACGACCCCATGAACTGCAGCCCACCAGGCTCCTCCATCCATTGGATTTTCCTGGCAAAAGTGCTGGGGTGGGGTGCCATTGCCTTCCCCACCAATACAGTATACTAACACATATATATGGAATTTAGAAAGATGGTAACGATAACCCTGTATGTGAGACAGCAAAAGAGACACAGATGTATAGAACAGTCTTTTGGACTCTGTGGGAGAAGGAGAGGGTGAAATGATTTGGGAGAATGGCACTGAAACATGTATAATATCATATATGAAACGAATCACCAGTCCAGATTTGATGCAGAATACAGGATGCTTGGGGCTGGTGCACTGGGATGACCTAGAGGGATGATATGCAGAGGGAGATGGGAGCAGGTTCAGGATGGGGAACATGTGTGCACCCGTGGCAGATTCGTGTTGATGTATGGCAAAACCAATATTGTAAAGTAATTAGCTTCCTATTTAAATAAATAAGTTTAGATTTTAAAAATTTTTTTAAAAATGAATGAATATAACAAAACAGCAACAGAGTCACAGACACAGATAATGAGCAAGTGGTCGCCAGTGGGGAAAAGGAAGCAGGGAGGGACAATAGCCATATTTGATTAAGAGGTATTATGTATAAAATGAAGAATCTCCAAGGACATACCATACAACACAGGAAGCGTAACCAATATTTTACGATAACTCTAAATACAGTATAATCTTTAAAAATTGTGGATCTCTGTGCTATACACCTGAAACTTGTAAATCAACTACATGTCAACTACAAATTATTTAAAAACAAATTATTTTAAAGATTTGCTAAAACTTTTTAGGTGAAAGTTGATCATGAACAGAGTCTGCAAAGTAACACTCATCTTTACACAGAATGACAATAAATGCAGAAAAATGATAGAAATGATCTTTAAAAATCACCATTTTCTAGACAACAGTGAAATAACTGTTTGCAGCCTTGGGTCATAAATAGATTCTACAACCATTAGTTGAAAAATTTGGAGAAATAATATCTGCAAAAATGTTAACATTTATAGCAAAGATAACTTGTCAACTTTAACAATTTCATTTAAGGGTGAGAAAACCAGCCATTACCAGCAATTCAGACTTAAATCAATTAGCACCAATGCTGATGGCCATGCTTCTTAGACTAACAAGGTCACTTGACTTGATGCAGTACAAAGTAATCAGATATCACCTTAAATATTCTAGCTTGATTATTTAAATCTATTTTAATAATAAAATTTTTATGATATTTAGAAATTTAAAATGTTTATAGTTAACTGATTTAAGCTTAATATGCTGTTTAAAATGTATGAACAGAAAGATCACCTTTCAGACTGGTGGTGAATGTTTCTAAAATGCTCTGTACCAGCAAAATCAGGAAAATATTACTAGACCTGGAGTTTATTACCAAATTGATCTCTAAAGCTCCTGTTGTATCATTTTGCATATTTATTTTAGAAACTATTTTGAGGTTCAAAGTTGATATACACTGAAGACAGAAAAATTCAAGAATTCATGTAAGTAAAAAGAAGTAAAACACCAAGGGGAGGGAAAGATGGCGGAGGAATAGGACGGGAAGATCACGTTCTCCCTCACAAATTCCTCAAAAGAACATTTCAACGCCGAGCAAACTCCACAAAACAACTTCTGTAGGCTGGCAGAGGACATCAGGCAACCAGAAAAGCAGACCATTGTCTTCAAAAACAGGTAGGAAAAAATATAAAAGATGAAAAAGGAGACAAAGGAGGTGGGGAGGGAGCTCCGTCCCGGGAAGGGAAGCCCGTCCCGGGAAGGGAATTTTAAGAAGAGAGGTTTCCAAACACCAGGAAACACTCTCCCTGCCGAGTCTGTGGCGAGCCTTGGAAACACAGAGGGCAACATAACAGGAAGGAAAAATAGATAAATAATTAAAACCAAGAGATTACAAGCCCACCAGTAACTCCCCCAGCGGAAAAGCAGCACAGACACCTGCATCCGCCATTGGGAAGTGAGGGCAGGGCAGGGACGTGCCGGAGGCGCGGGCTGCAGTGCTTTGTAAGAATCGGGCAGGAACGCCCCACGCGCAACCAGAACGATCTAACTTGTGCTAGCAAACCAGACTGTGGGATAGCTACCACGCGAAAAGCTCGAACATAAGACACCGCCAGGACCGAGCACAGAACAAAGGACGGAACGGAAAAAGCCGGCTGCAGACCATTCCCCGCCGGGGACAGGCAGCCAGAGCCGTAAGGACTGGAAAGGGGCAATTGCAGACCTGGAGAGACTTTACGTACCTAACTGCAAGCAGGCTCCTTTGCTGAGACTTCTGGGGGTTCTGGATGGTCGTGGTCTGCCTCGCTGGGTGCGCTGGTGTGGTCTGCCTCGCTGGGTGCGCCGGCTGTCCGCCCGGGGAGCTGGGCGGCAGCGGCGGAGAAGGTGACGAGCCGCGGCGATCACGCTCGCCAAACTCCTGAGCTACTCGGACCTGGGAAGGGCACAAAGCACAGTCTCAGCCGCATTTGTGCCTCTGAGGGCTGCCTGAGCGCCGAACCTGAGTGGCTTGGACCGGGGAAGTGCACGCGGCCTAGGGCCGGCCCCAGACGGTTCCCGGCTGAGCATTGTAGAGCCGGAGCGGTTTGTGCGCCGCGAGAAAGGACAGGTCAAGCAGGGCAAAGATACTGTGTACACACGACAGTGCTATTTGTTTGCAGCATCCCCCCTCCCCACAGCGCGACTGAACTAGTGAGCCTAAAAAACCAGCAAACAGAAGAAGTTAAACAGAGGGAACCACCTTGGAAGTGAGCCCACACAGCCCATAACATCAGAGAAGAGCCAGATTTATTTTTAATATTTTTAAAATCATTCCTTTTTTTTTTCTTTTTGCTTTTTTTCTTTTTTTTCCTAGCTTTTTTAAAATTGTTAAGTCTTCTATTTCTCCTCTAATTTTTATTTCTATAACCTAGTATTACTATTTAAAAAAAAAGACTTTTTTTTTTTTAAGGCAAACACCATATATACTCTTTGGATGGTTGTTGGTGTTTTGTTTTGTTTTGTTTTGCTTTTTTTATTTGTTTTTTAATAATTCTTTTTTTTTTCTTTCTTCCTTTTTCCTTCTGCTTTTCTTTAATATTGTATCTTTGAAAATCCAACCTCTACTCCAGATTTTTAATCGTTGCTCTTAGGTTTTTGTTGTCAATTTTGTACATTTAAAAACCCAAACTTCACTACCCAAGTTTACCTGAGAGCGAGATTACTGGCTTGACCACTCTCTCCTCCTCTGGACTCTCCTTTTTCTCCACCAGGTGGCCTCTGTCTCTTTTCTCCCCCATCTCTTCTCTATCCAACTCTGTGAATCTCTGTGTGTTCCAGACGGTAGAGAACACCTAAGGAACTGGTTACTGGCAGGATTTGTCTCTCTCCTACTCATTCCTCTCTCTTATCCTGCTGGTCACCTCTGTCTACTTCCTCCCTCTCCTCTTCCCCATATAACTCTGTAAATACCTCTGAGTGGTTCAGACTAGAGAGCGCACATAAGGAAGTGACTACTGGCTAGCTTACTCTCTCCTCTCTTGATCTCACCGCATCTCATTCCAGTTACCTCTAACTACCCCCTCCATCTTCTCTTCTCCTTGTAACTCAGTGAACCTCTCTGAGTGTCCCTCAATGTGGAGAAACTTTTCATCTTTAACCTAGATGTTTTATCATCGGTGCTGTATAGATGGAGAAGCCTAGAGGCTACTGTAAAAATAAAACTGAAAACCAGAAGCAGGAAGCTTAAATCCAAAGCCTGAAAACATTAGAGAACTCTTGAATTCAGGGAACATTAAGCAATAGGAGCTCATCAAATGCCTTCATACCTACACTGAAACCAAGCTCCACCCAAGGGCCAACAAGTTCCAAAACAAGACATACCACGCAAATTCTCCAGCAACACAGGAACACTCCCCTGAGCCTCAATATACAGGCAGCTCAAAATTATCCCAAAACCTTTGATGTCTCATAACCCATTACGGGTCACTCCACTGCACTCCAGAGAGAAGAAACCCAGCTCCACCCACCAAAACTCCAACACAAGCCTCCCTAACCAGGAAACCGATACAAACCACTGATAGAACCCCACCCAAAGTGAGGAAGCTCCATAATAAAGAGAACTCCACAAATTATCAGAACATAAAAAGGCCACCCCAAACGCAGCAATATAACCAAGATGAAGAGACAGAGGAATACTCAACAGGTAAAGGAACAGGAGAGTTGCCCACCAAACCAAACAAAAGAGGAAGAAGTAGGGAATCTACCTGAGAAGGAATTCCGAATATTGATAGTGAAAATGATCCAAAATCTTGAAATCAAAATGGAAACACAGATAAATAGCCTAGAGACAAGGATTGAGAAGATGCAAGAAAGGTTTAACAAGGACCTAGAAGAAATAAAAAAGAGTCAAAATATAATGAATAATGCAATAAATGAGATCAGAAACACTCTGGAGGCAACAAATAGTAGAATAACGGAGGCAGAAGATAGGATTAGTGAAATAGAAGATAGAATGGTAGAAATAAATGAATCAGAGAGGAAACAAGAAAAACGAATTAAAAGAAACGAGGACAATCTCAGAGACCTCCAGGACAATATGAAACGCTCCAACATTCGAATTATAGGAGTCCCAGAAGAAGAAGACAGAAAGAAAGATCATGAGAAAATCCTTGAGGAGATAATAGTTGAAAACTTCCCTAAAATGGGGAAGGAAATAATCACCCAAGTCCAAGAAACACAGAGAGTTCCAAATAGGATAAACCCAAGGCGAAAAACCCCAAGACACATATTAATCAAATTAACAAAGATCAAACACAAAGAACAAATATTAAAAGCAGCAAGGGAAAAAACAACAAATAACACACAAGGGGATTCCCATAAGGATAACAGCTGATCTTTCAATAGAAACTCTTCAGGCCAGGAGGGAATGGCAAGACATACTTAAAGTGATGAAAGACAATAACCTACAGCCCAGATTACTGTACCCAGCAAGGATCTCATTCAAATACGAAGGAGAAATCAAAAGCTTTACAGACAAGCAAAAGCTGAGAGAATTCAGCACCACCAAACCAGCTCTCCAACAAATTCTAAAGGATATCCTCTAGACAGGAAACACGAAAAGGGTGTATAAACCCGAACCCAAAACAATAAAGTAAACGGTAACGGGATCATACTTATTAATAATTACCTTAAACGTAAATGGGTTGAACGCCCCAACCAAAAGACAAAGACTGGCCAAATGGATACAAAAATAAGACCCCTCTATATGCTGCTTACAAGAGACCCACCTCAAAACAAGGGACACCTACAGACTGAAAGTGAAGGGCTGGAAAAAGATATACCACGCAAATAGAGACCAAAAGAAAGCAGGAGTGGCAATACTCATATCCGATAAAATAGACTTTAAAACAAAGGCTGTGAAAAGAGACAAAGAAGGCCACTACATAATGATCAAAGGAACAATCCAAGAAGAAGATATAACAATTATAAATATATATGCACCCAATATAGGAGCACCACAATATGTAAGACAAATGCTAACAAGTATGAAAGGGGAAATCAACAGTAACACAATAATAGTGGGAGACTTTAATACCCCACTCACACCTATGGACAGATCAACTAAACAGAAAATTAACAAAGAAACACAAACTTTAAATGATACATTAGATCAGTTAGACCTAATTGATATCTATAGGACATTTCACCCCAAAACAATGAATTTCACCTTTTTTTCAAGTGCTCATGGAACCTTCTCCAGGATAGATCACATCCTGGGCCATAAATCTAAACTTGATAAATTCAAAAAAATCGAAATCATTCCAAGCATCTTTTCTGACCATAATGCATTAAGATTAGATCTCAATTACAGGAGAAAAACTATTAAAAATTCCAACATATGGAGGTTGAACAACACACTTCTGAATAACCAACAAATCACAGAAGAAATCAAAAAAGAAATCAAAATATGCATAGAAACTAATGAAAATGAAAACACAACAACCCAAAACCTGTGGGACACTATAAAAGCAGTGCTAAGAGGAAAGTTCATAGCAATACAGGCATACCTCAAGAAACAAGAAAAAAGTCAAATAAATAACCTAACTCTACAACTAAAGAAACTAGAAAAGGAAGAGTTGGAGAACCCCAGAGTTAGTAGAAGGAAAGAAATCTTAAAAATTAGGGCAGAAATAAATGCAAAAGAAACAAAAGAGACCATAGCAAAAATCAACAAAGCCAAAAGCTGGTTCTTTGAGAGGATAAATAAAATTGACAAACCATTAGCCAGACTCATCAAGAAGCAAAGAGAGAAAAATCAAATCAATAAAATTAGAAATGAAAATGGAGAGATCACAACAGACAACACAGAAATACAAAGGATCATAAGAGACTACTATCAGCAGTTGTATGCCAATAAAATGGACAACGTGGAAGAAATGGACAAATTCTTAGAAAAGTACAATTTTCCAAAACTGAACCAGGAAGAAATAGAAAATCTTAACAGACCCATCACAAGCACGGAAATTGAAACGGTAATCAGAAATCTTCCAGCAAACAAAAGCCCAGGTCCAGACGGCTTCACAGCTGAATTCTACCAAAAATTTCGAGAAGAGCTAACACCTATCCTCCTCAAACTCTTCCAGAAAATTGCAGAGGAAGGTAAACTTCCAAACTCATTCTATGAGGCCACCATCACCCTAATACCAAAACCTGACAAAGATGTCACCAAAAAAGAAAACTACAGGCCAATATCACTGATGAACATAGATGCAAAAATCCTCAACAAAATTCTAGCAATCAGAATCCAACAACACATTAAAAAGATCATACACCATGACCAAGTGGGCTTTATCCCAGGGATGCAAGGATTCTTCAATATCCGCAAATCAATCAATGTAATTCACCACATTAACAAATTGAAAAATAAAAACCATATGATTATCTCAATAGATGCAGAGAAGGCCTTTGACAAAATTCAACATCCATTTATGATAAAAACTCTCCAGAAAGCAGGAATAGAAGGAACATACCTCAACATAATAAAAGCTATCTATGACAAACCCACAGCAAACATTATCCTCAATGGTGAAAAACTGAAAGCATTTCCCCTAAAGTCAGGAACAAGACAAGGGTGTCCACTTTCACCGCTACTATTCAACATAGTTCTGGAAGTTTTGGCCACAGCAATCAGAGCAGAAAAAGAAATAAAAGGAATCCAAATTGGAAAAGAAGAAGTAAAACTCTCACTATTTGCAGATGACATGATCCTCTACATGGAAAACCCTAAAGACTCCACCAGAAAATTACTAGAGCTAATCAATGAATATAGTAAAGTTGCAGGATATAAAATCAACACACAGAAATCCCTTGCATTCCTATACACGAATAATGAGAAAGTAGAAAAAGAAATTAAGGAATCAATTCCATTCACCATTGCAACGAAAAGAATAAAATACTTAGGAATATATCTACCTAAAGAAACTAAAGACTTATATATAGAAAACTATAAAACACTGATGAAAGAAATCAAAGAGTACACTACTGGATGGAGAAATATACCATGTTCATGGATCGGAAGAATCAATATAGTGAAAATGAGTATACTACCCAAAGCAATTTACAAATTCAATGCAATCCCTATCAAGCTATCAGCCACAGTTTTCACAGAACTAGAACAAATAATTTCAAGAATCGTATGGAAATACAAAACACCTCGAATAGCCAAAGCAATCTTGAGAAAGAAGAATGGAACTGGAGGAATCAACTTGCCTGACTTCAGGCTCTACTACAAAGCCACAGTCATCAAGACAGTATGGTACTGGCACAAAGACAGACACATAGATCAATGGAACAAAATAGAAAGCCCAGAGATAAATCCACACACATATGGACACCTTATCTTTGACAAAGGAGGCAAGAATATACAATGGAGTAAAGACAATCTCTTTAACAAGTGGTGCTGGGAAAACTGGTCAACCACTTGTAAAAGAATGAAACTAGATCACTTTCTAACACCGCACACAAAAATAAACTCAAAATGGATTAAAGATCTAAATGTAAGATCAGAAACTATACAACTCCTAGAGGAGAACATAGGCAAAACACTCTCCGACATACATCACAGCAGGATCCTCTATGATCCACCTCCCAGAATTCTGGAAATAAAAGCAAAAATAAACAAGTGGGATCTAATTAAAATTAAAAGCTTCTGCACAACAAAGGAAAATATAAGCAAGGTGAAAAGACAGCCTTCAGAATGGGAGAAAATAATAGCAAATGAAGCAACTGACAAACAACTAATCTCAAAAATATACAAGCAACACCTGCAGCTCAATTCCAGAAAAATAAACGACCCAATCAAAAAAATGGGCCAAAGAACTAAATAGACATTTCTCCAAAGAAGACATACGGATGGCTAACAAACACATGAAAAGATGCTCAACATCACTCATTATTAGAGAAATGCAAATCAAAACCACAATGAGGTACCCCTTCACACCAGTCAGAATGGCTGCGATCCAAAAATTTGCAAGCAATAAATGCTCGAGAGGGTGTGGAGAAAAGGGAACCCTCCTACACTGTTGGTGGGAATGCAAACTAGTACAGCCACTATGGAGAACAGTGTGGAGATTCCTTAAAAAATTGCAAATAGAACTACCTTATGACCCAGCAATCCCACTTCTGGGCATACACACCGAGGAAACCAGAATTGAAAGAGACACATGTACCCCAATGTTCATCGCAGCACTGTTTATAATAGCCAGGACATGGAAACAACCTAGATGTCCATCAGCAGATGAATGGATAAGCAAGCTGTGGTACATATACACAATGGAGTATTACTCAGCCGTAAAAAAGAATTCATTTGAATCAGTTCTGATGAGATGGATGAAACTGGAGCCGATTATACAGAGTGAAGTAAGCCAGAAAGAAAAACACCAATACAGTATACTAACACATATATATGGAATTTAGGAAGATGGCAATGACGACCCTGTATGCAAGACAGGGAAAGAGACACAGATGTGTATAACGGACTTTTGGACTCAGAGGGAGAGGGAGAGGGTGGGATGATTTGGGAGAATGACAGTCTAACAAGTATACTATCATGTAAGAATTGAATCGCCAGTTTATGTCTGACGCAGGATGCAGCATGCTTGGGGCTGGTGCATGGGGATGACCCAGAGAGATGTTATGGGGAGGGAGGTGGGAGGGGGGTTCATGTTTGGGAATGCATGTAAGAATTAAAGATTTTAAAATTTAAAAAATAAAAAACTAAAAAAAATAAAAAATAAAAAAAATGAAAAAAATATATATAAAAAAAGAAGTAAAACACCTTTTACACCGATTATCTGTGAATTCAACTCTAGCTATACTAAATAGTTTCTTACATTTCTTGCCAGTATTTTTCTATAAAAGTTATTCAGTGTTTAAAGCAGAGTGTCCTTATGTGTGTGTATATTTAATGTTGAATTTTTAAATCACTTATATGCCATGTTATTGTAGTTATGCGATGTGATTGTCATTGTTCTTTATTTGAATTATGTGTACTTTGATAAGCATCTTGTAAAATATTAAGAGATCCAACCAGTCCAGCCTAAAGGAAATCAGTCCTGAATGTTCACTGGGAGGACTGATGCTGAAGCTGAAACTCCAATATACTGGCCACCTGATGTAAAGATCTGACTCCTTTCAAAAGACCCTCATCCAGGGAAAGATTGAAGGAGGGAGAAGAAGGGGACGACAGAGGATGAGATGGTTGGATGGCATCACTGACTCAATGGACATGAGTTTGAGTAAGCTCCGGGAGTTGCTGATGGACAGGGAGGCCTGGAATGCTGCAGCGCATGGGGTTGCAAAGAGTCGAAAACGACTGTGTGACAGAACTGAACTGAAAATATTATGTATTTCATCATTTTTGGTTTATTCATCTACTGATGAGCAAAAGTAAGATAAACTACTTATATTTAATTGCTGACATAAGTATGACATAGTTTGCTTTTATATGTTTGATAAGTGATATTATCAATATGTTGAATGTTTTCCATTTCATTCCACACTTTTTTCCCATGTCTTCTAAAACAGAGTTTCAGAAACCCTCAGAAGTAATGGAGAAAGCTTTAAGAAAGTTAGGAAACTGATGGATGGAAGGAGGCATGGAAGTGATTGAATCTCATTTCTTGCTGTAAATGTTTCATGAACAGGACACATAACATTTTGACTTGCCAAGTTTAATGAGGTACTTTTAAGAAGTGATTCATTGGACCCATCTCTTTATTACACTGTCCCCATAATATTTAACACAAATCTGATTTATGATTCAAGATGAGTTAGAAAAATATTGATAAAATAAACAAAATTGAATTAATAAGGAAAAATCTGAATACATGTACATATTTCAGTTTTACAACTGCATTGAGTCTATCCACATTGAGGATACACCACCTTTCCTTCCCTACAAGTTGTTCGAAATGTATGTAGTGCTGTCCGTGGACGATAACCATATCGACACGTAAATTCAATAGTATCCTCTGTTTTGGAGTAAAGTTTTTTATCGTGTTTCCATTTTAACTGTATGTGATGTTTTCTCATTGTTTCTTCTGAGATTACACATGCCTCTAAAATTAAAGAAAATAAACATAAACCTTTGAGTAATACGCAAATATTTTCTACAGAATTTCAGGGTTTCAAGAGCTTTGGTCCCAAACTTCTTCCGCAAACCTTTTCCAAACCAATACACTGAAAATGTATAATGTAGGTTTCATCATATTTAAAAAATGAATGTTATAAGCATGAGATACTTTGTTTAGTGTAATCATTAAGTGTTATAAGATTCATAATGTCAGTTATCATATGAAGAGCTTTCATAAACGAGCCATCGTTGCTTGAACATGAAGTTTTCTAACTTTATTTCTATATACAGATATTAATCCTTGGTGTGCAAGCATTAACTGGTTATTTAATCCATAAAAACTCTATTATAAACAGTTAAACATTATGCTGTGTACAAGGACTATCCCAGGATCCAAGAGAAGTTTAAAGCATTTACCAAAGCATTTTGGTGGTTCTGACCACTCTCCATTCCGACATACTATGTTTCTGTTTCCCTGAAGTTCATAGTAGGCCTGACACCGGTACTCAACAATCATTCCTGGAGGATATACTGATTGCAGGAGTGAGGTAATGTCTCCATTGTCTATTGTTGGAGGAGGCCCACATTTTCCTTTAGAGTCTAAAAAATAATGGCGTTTACTTTATTTAAAGATAACTCCTACAGTTTTAAACAAATAAAATAAAAATGCAGCCAAATATGTCATATCAAAACTTAAGATTTCTGATGACAGAAATGTTTTATAGAAGGAATTTTAATCACTTAATCATAAATACACATTTTAAGACCTTATTTTACCACCATGGAAGCACATATAGTACTTTAATGAATATGTCTGCTTTGCAGTGTCCTGATGTTCAAACATATTTTCTTTCAGAGTATATGCTGGGAAGATGGATAGCTAAGATTTAAAAAAAAAAATTTACCCTTTTATACAACATGTGGCAGTGCCTGTGAAAGGAAACTTTGGCTTCCATTTCTGGACAAGATGAGGTAAAAATATTTGTGCTTACAGCATCTGCTAAGTATTCCTTCTGCCATATAAAGGTCCTGAACATATTATAAAAACCAACACAGGTGACTGTGAAACAAAAAGTAAGTCAATCTGCTTAGGGACCTTGGGATTTAAAGAGTTACACTGAAGAGAGTCCTTGGGATCTTCATTTTGCCCTCTATGTACCCTGAATGGGCCACTGAGACAGCAACTCAGAAATAATACAAGTCCAGAAAAAAGAAAGTCTCATGAAGCAGTTGATCTCTTTAAGAAAAGGCCCAGAAAAGAGTAGCCTAGCGAGATACAAACAGTATTCACAATACTGAATTAGTCTAGAAATACTACACTAAGTGTGCACACTAACTTCTTGTGTGCACCAGGACCCAGAGACCCAAAACAGACTAAGCCAGAATTATGTCTGAGTGTCTCCTGCAGAAGTACGGGTGAGCAGTGCACTGCTACAGGGGCAGGGGCTCTGGGTGCAGTAGACTTGGGTATTGCATAAGCCCTCTTGGAGGAGGCTGCAATTAACTCCACCACAGAGCCACCAGAACCTACACAGGTCTGCAGAAACAGACTCTTAGAGGGCACAAACAAACCTTGTGCACAAAAGAACCCAGGAGAAAGAACCAGTGACCCCACAAGAGACTGACCCAGATTTGGCCATCAGTATCTAGGAGTCTTCAGCAGAGGCATGGGTTAGTGGTGGCCTGCTGCAGGTTTGGGGGCATTGAGTGCAGCAGTGCATGCATAAGACCTTTTGAAGAAGCTCACCAGTATCCTCCTTATCTCCACCACTGTTTGGCCACAGGTCAAAAAACAGGGAGGGAACATGACCCCACCCATCAACAGAAAATTGAACTAAAGATTTACTGAGCATGGACCCTTCCATCAGACCAAGACACAGTTTAACCCTGAGTTAGTCTGTCTCATCAGGAAGCTTCCATAAGCCTGTTATCTTCATCCATTAGAGGGCAGACAGAATGAAAACCACAATCACAGAAAACTAACCAATATGATAGCATGGACAACAGCCTTATAGAACTCCATGAAACTCTGAGCCATGCCATATAGGGCCTTCAAGTTGGACGGATCATGGTGGAGGATTCTGACATAACGTTGGCCACTGGAAAAGGGAATGCCAAACCACTTCATTATTCTTGCTTTGAGAACCCCACGAACAGTATGAAAAGGCAAAAAAAAAAAAAGGACACTGAAAGATGAACTCCTCAGGTGGGGAGGTGCCCAATATGCAAGAGATCAGTGGAGAAATACTTCCAGAAAGAATGAAGAGATGAAGAAAAAGCAAAACAACATCCAATTGTGGGTGTGACTGGTGATGGAAGTAAAGTCTGATGCTGTAAAGAGCACTATTGCATAGGGACCTGGAATGTTAGGTCCATGAATCAAGGCAAATTGGAAGCGGTTAAACAGGAGATGGCAAGAGTGAACACTGGCATTTTAAAAATTAGCAAACTAAAATGGACTTGAATGGGTGAATTTGACTCAGATGACCAGTATATTTACTACTATGAGCAAGAATCCCCAAGAAGAAATGCAGTAGCCATGATAGTCTACAAAACAGTCTGAAATGCAGTGCTTGTATGCAATCTCAAAAACGACAGAAGGATTGCTATTCATTTCCAAGCCGAACCATTTACAAGCACAGTAATGCAGGTCTGTGCCCTGAACAGTAACGCTGAAGAAGCTGAAGTGGAATGGTTTCCTGAAGACGTACAAGGACTTCTAAAAGTAACAAGCAAAAAGATGTCCTTTTCATCGTATTGGACTGGAATGCAAAAGTGGGAGGTTGAGATATCTGGACTGACAGGCAAGTTTGGGGTTAAGAGTACAAAATGAAGCAGGGCAAAGAGTAACAGAGTTTTGCCAAGAGAACACACTGGTCATAGCACACACACCCTCTTCCAAAAACACAAGTGAAAACTCTACACATGGACATCACCAAATGTGCATGGAAAACTCTACATACACATGGACAATACCCAAATCAGATTGACTATATTCTTTGCAGCCAAAGATGGAGAAGCTCTATACAGTCAGCAAAAACAAGACTGGGAGCTAACTGTGGCTCAGATCATGAACTCCTTGTTGTCAAATTCATACTTAAATTGAAGAAAGATGTGAAAACTACTAGACATTCAGGCATGACCTAAATCAAATCCCTTACAATTAGAGTGGAAGAGACAAATAGATTCAAAGGATTTGATAAGACAGAATGCCTGAACAACTATGGACAGCGGTTCTTGACTTTGTACAGGAGGAATGGATCAAAATCATCCCCAATAGAAAGAAACATAAAAAAGGCAAAATGGTTGCCTCAAGAGGCCTTACAAATAGCTGAGAAAAGAAGAGCTGCTAAAGGCAAAGGAGAAAAGGAAAGAAAAATGATTTGAATGCAGTGTTCCAAAGAATAGCAAGGAGAGATAAGAGAGCCTTCCTTAGTGATCAGTGCAAAGAAATAGAGGAAAACAATAGAATGGGAAAGACTGGAGGTCTCTTCAAGAAAATTAGAGATACCAAGGACAATTCATGCAATGATGGACACAATAAAGGATAAAAATGATATGGACCTAACAGAAGTAGAAGATATTAAGAAGAGGTGGCAAGGCTACACAGAAGAACTATACAAAAAAAGATCTTCATGACCCAGATAACCCCAAAGGTGTGATCACTCACCTAGAGCCAGACATCCTAAAATACAAAGTCAAGTAGACCTTAGGAAGCATCACTGTGAACAAAGCTAGTTGAGGTCATGGTATTCCAGTTGAGCTATTTCAGATCCTAAAGATGATGCTCTTTAAGTGCTGCACTCAATATGCCAGCAAATTCAGCAGTAAACAAAGGTCTACAAAATGTCAATTTTCATTCCAATCCCAAAGAAAGGCAATCCCAAAGAATGTTGCAACTACCATACAATTGCATTCATCTCACACACTGAGTAATGCCCAAACTTCTCCAAGCTAGGCTTCAATAGCACGTGACCCATGAAATTCTTGATGTTCAAACTGGATTCATAAAAGGCAGAGAAACCAGAGATCAAATTGCCAACATCCGTTGGATCATCCGAAAAGCAAGAGAGTTCCACAAAAAAATCCACTTCTGTTTAATTGCCTACACCAAAGCCTTTGACTGTGTGGATCACAACTGTGGAAATTAAATAAATGGAAGCACCTGACCTGCCTCTTGAGGAATCTGTTTGCAGGTCAAGAAGCCCCAGTTAGAGTCAGACCTGGAAGAAAAACTGGTTCCAAATCAGGAAAGGAGCACATCAAGTCTGTATACTGTTACCTGCTTACTAAATTATATGCAGAGTACATCATGCAAAATTCCAAGCCGGATGAAGCACAAGCTGGAATCAATATTGTCAGGAGAAATATCAACAACCTCAAATATGCAGATGGCACCGCTCTTATGGCAGAAAGTGAAGAACTAAAGAGTCTCCTAATGAAAGTGAAAGAGGAGAGTGGAAATGTTAGCTTAAAAGTCATCATTCAGAGAACTAAGGTCATGGCATCTGGTACCATCACTTCATAGCAAACAGAAGGTGAAACAATGGAAACAGTGAGAGACTTTATTTGTGGGGCTCCAAAATCACTGCAGATGGTAATTGCAGCCATGAAATTAAAAGACACTTGCTCCTTAGAAAAAAGTTATGACCTACCTAGACAGCATATCAAATAGCAGAGACATTACTTTGCCAACAAAATTCCACCTAGTGAAAGCTATGATTTTTACAGTCATCATGCATGGATGTGAGAGTTGGACTATAAAGAAAGCTGAGCACTGAAAAATTGATGCTTTTGAACTGTGGTGTTGGAGAAGACTCTTAAGAGTCCCTTGGAATGCAAGGAGATCAAACCAGTCAATCCTAAAGGAAATCAGTCCTGAATATTCATTGGAAGGACTGATGATGAAGCTGAAGCTCCAATACTTTGACCAGCAGATGAAAAGAACTGACTCTTTGGAGAAAACTCTGATGCTGGGAAAGACTGGAGGCAGAAGGATAAGAGGATAACAGAGGATGAGATGGTAGGATGGTATCATTGACTTGCTGGACATGAGGTTGGTTAAGCTCTGGGTGTTGGTAATGGATGGGAAAGCCTACCGCGCTGCAGTCCATGGAGTTGCAAAGAGTCAGACATGACTGAGCGACTCAACTGGACTAATTTAGTCTAGAAACACACGATGACAGAAACCTCAGACCAATCCTTTCCATGCCTTGATCTACAGGGTCCAAGGAAGCAGACCCTATTTCCACCCACATAATGAGAGAACTCTTGAGAGTCCCTTGGACTGCAAGGAGGTCCAACCAGTCCATCCCAAAGGAGATCAGTCCTGGGTGTTCATTGGGAGGACTGATGTTGAAGCTGAAACTCCAATACTTTGGCCACCTCATGCGAAGAGTTAACTCATTGGAAAAGACCCTGATGCTGGGAGGGACTAGGGGCAGGAGGAGAAGTGGATGACAGAGAATGAGATGGCTGGATGGTATCACCGACTCGATGGACATAAGTTTGAGTGAAATCCCCGAGTTGGTGATGGACAGGGAGGCCTGGCATGCTGCAATACGTGGGATAGCACAGTCAGACATGACTGAGCGACTGAACTGAACTGAGCTGAATGATCGAATAAGAAACCTCTGTCCTTTCTCCTGGTGTCAGAGGAGGCCAGGTGGGAACCTTGGACTTCCACCCTACATGGCAGTAATGGAGGCCTGTTTAATGAAGGAGACCAATAACATCCTTAGTCTCAAGATATAAAAGCTCAAGTGTCTGAATACAATTGAAAATCATTTATCAGACCAAAGTCCAGGAAAAACCTCCAAAGGGTAAAAGCAATTACCAGAAGACAACACTGAGGTGACACAGATATTGAAATCATTGGATGATGGTTTTTAAAAATCTAGTCCAATTGGTAGAACTAGAAAATAGATTATTAGAAAACCACGTGGTTTGACAATATATTGCAGATGGCAGAATGATCAATAAGTTTGAATATTAACTAACCTTGAAAATAGACTGAAAAGAAAATGGACATAGCTTCAAGGACCTGTGGAAGATAGCAAAGAAGGTTGAACATGAAGTTGAAAATAAAGAATAAGAGATAAAAAAAAATAATGTCTGAGTTCCCTGTGCCATCATTTTGTGATGGTCTAAATGGAAAGGAAATACAAAAGAATGGGGATATGGGGATATGTTTACATGTGTAGCTGATTCACTTTGATGTACAGTGAAACTAATACTATATTGTATAGGAAATATACTCCAAAAAATTTTTTTTAATAATGGCTGATAATTTCTCAAATAGGGCATATGACTTAGCGACGAACCAAAAAGAACAACTACATGCTAAAACTGCTCACTTCAGTTCAGTTGCTCAGTCGTGTCCGACTCTTTGCAACCCCATGAATTGCAGCATGCCAGGCCTCCCTCTTCATCATCAACTCCCGGAGTTCACTCAGACTCACATCCATCCAGTCAGGGATGCCATCCAGCCATCTTATCCTCGGTCCTCCTCTTCTCCTTCTGCCCCCAATCCTTCCCAGCATCAGAGTCTTTTCCGATGAGTCAACTCTCATGAGGTGACCAAAGTACTGGAGTTTGAGCTTTAGCATCATTCCTTCCAAAGAAATCCCAGGGCTGATCTCCTTCAGAGTGGACTGGTTGGATCTCCTTGCAGTCCAAGGGACTCTCAAGAGTCTTCTCCAACACCACAGTTCAAAAGCATCAATTGTTTGGCGCTCTGCCTTCTTCACAGTCCAACTCTCACATCCATACATGACCACAGGAAAAGCCATAGCCTCGACTAGACGGACCTTAGTCAGCAAAGTGATGTGTCTGCTTTTGAATATGCTATCGAGGTTGGTCATAACTTTTCTTCCAAGGAGTAAGCGTCTTTTAATTTCATGGCTGCAATCACCATTTATAGTGATTTTGGAGCCCCAGAAAATAAAGTCTGACACTGTTTCCACTGTTTCCCCATCTATTTCCCATGAAGTGGTGGGACCGGATGCCACGATCTTCATTTTCTAAATGTTGAGCTGTAAGCCAACTTTTTCACTCTCCTCTTTCACTTTCATCAAGAGGCTTTTTAGTTCCTCTTCACTTTCTGCCATAAGGGTGGTGTCATCTGCATATCTGAGGTGATTGATATTTCTCCTGGCAATCTTGATTCCAGCTTGTGCTTCTTCCAGTCCAGCATTTCTCATGATGTACTATGCATAGAAGTTAAATAAGCAGGGTGACAATATACAGCCTTGACGTACTCTTTTTCCTATTTGGAACCAGTCTGTTGTTCCATGTCCAGGTCTAACTGTTGCTTCCTGACCTGCATACAGATTTCTCAAGAGGCAGGTCAGGTGGTCTGGTATTCCCATCTCTTTTGAAGTTGTCAACAGTTTATTGTGATCCACACAGTCAAACGCTTTGGCATAGTGAATAAAGCAGAAATAGATGTTCTGCTGGAACTCTCTTGATTTTTCCATGATCCAGCGGATGTTGGTAATTTGATCTCTGGTCCCTCTGCCTCTTCTAAAACCAGCTTGAACATCTGGAAGTTCACGGTTCACATATTGCTGAAGCCTGGCTTGGATAATTTTCACCATTACTTTACTAGCATGTGAGATGAGTGCAATTGTGTGGTAGTTTGAGCATTCTTTGGCATTGCCTTTCTTTGGGATTGGAATGAAAACTGAGCTTTTCCAGTCCTGTGGCCACTGCTGAGTTTTCCAAATTTGCTGGCATATTGACTGCAGCACTTCACAGCATCATCTTTCAGGATTTCAAACAGCTCAACTGGAATGCCATCACCTCCACTAGCTTTGTTCATAGTGATGCTTTCTAAGGCCCACTAGACTTCACATTCCAGGATGTCTGGCTCTAGATGAGTGATCACAACATCATGATTATCTGGGTTGTGAAGATCTTTTTTGTACAGTTCTTCTGTGTATTCTTGCCACCTCTTCTTAATATCTTCTGCTTCTGTTAGGTCCATACCATTTCTGTCCTTTATTGAGCCCATCTTTGCATGAAATATTCCCTTGGTATCTCTAATTTGCTTGAAGAGATCTCTAGTCTTTCCCATTCTGTTCTTTTCCACTATTTCTTTGCATTGATTGCTAAAGAAGGCTTTCTTATCTCTTCTTGCTATTCTTTGGAACTCTGCATTCAGATGCTTATATATTTCCTTTTCTCCTTTGCTTTTCACCTCTCTTCTTTTCACAGCTATGTAAGGCCTCCCCAGACAGCCATTTTACTTATTTTCGTTTCTTTTCCAAGGGGATGGTCTTGATCCCTGTCTCCTGTGCAATGTCACGAACCTCATTCCATAGTTCATCAGGCACTCTATCTATCAGATCTAGGCCCTTAAATCTATTTCTCACTTCCACTGTATAATCATAAGGGATTTGATTTAGGTCATACCTGAATGGTCTAGCGGTTTTCCCTGCTTTCTTCAATTTGAGTCTGAATTTGGTAATAAGGAGTTCATGATCTGAGCCACAGTCAGCTCCTGGTGTTGTTTTTGCTGACTGTATAGAGCTTCTCCATCTTTGGCTGCAAAGAATATAATCAATCTGATTTCGGTATTGACCATCTGGTGATGTCCATGTGTAGAGTCTTCTCTTGTGTTGTTGGAAGAGGGTGTTTGCTATGACCATTGCATTTTCTTGGCAAAACTCTATTAGTCTTTGCCCTGCTTCATTCCGCATTCCAAGGCCCAATTTTCCAGTTACTCCAGGTGTTTCTTGACTTCCTACTTTTGCATTCCAGTCCCCTATAATGAAAAGGACATCTTTTATGGGTGTTAGTTCTAAAAGGTCTTGTAGGTCTTCATAAAACCGTTTGACTTCAGCTTCTTCAGCATTACTGGTTGGGCATAACTGTGGATAACTGTGATATTGAATGGTTTGCCTTGGAGACAAACAGAGATATTTCCAAAGGGGATGGAGCTAAGAACTTAATGTCAAGATACATCGTAATCAGTTCCTGTTGTGTTGTTCAGTCGCTCAATTGTTTCTGACTTTTTGCAACCCCGTGTATTGCAGAAAGCCCGGCTTCCCGGTCCTTCATTAACTCCCGGAGTTTGTTCAAAGTCATGTCCATTCTGTTGACCATGTCATCCAAACATCTCATCCCCTGATGTCCCTTCTCCTTCTGTACTTAATCTTTCCAATACCAGGATCTTTTCTGATGAGTCAGCTCTTCTCATCAAGTGGCCAAAATACTGGTTCATCTGCTTCAGCATCAGTCCTTCCAATGAATATTCAGGACTGATTTCTTTTAGGATTGACTAGCTTGATCTCCTTGCATTCCAAGGGACTCTCAAGAGTCTTCTCCAGCACCACAGTCCAAAAAATCAATTCTTTGGTACTCAGCTATCTTTGTGGTCAAACATTCACATCCACACATTACTGCTTGAAAAACCATAACTTTGAAAATATGAACCTTTGTTGGTAAATTGATGTCTCTGCTTCTCACCATGCTGTCGAGGTTTTCATAGCTTTTCTTCCAAGGAGTCTTTTAATTTCATGGCTGCAGTCAGCATCCACAGTGATTGTGAAGCTGAAAAGAATGAAGTCTGTCACTGTTTCCATTTTCCCCCATTTTTGACAGTCAGTGATGGAACCCGACACCATGATCTTCGTTTTTTGAATATGGTTTTAAGCTGGCTTTTTCAATCTCCTCTTTCACCATTATCAAGAGGCTCTTTAGGTCTTCTTTGCTTTTGGCCATTAGTGTGATGTCATCTGTGTATCTGAGGTTGTTGGTATTTTTCCTGGCAATCCTGATTCCAGCTTGTGCTTTTTCCAACCTTCTATTTTGTGTGATGTTAAAGTACCAGGGTGATAATATACAGCTTTGACACACTCCTTTCCCAATTTTGAACCAGTTTGTTGTTCCATTCCGGTTCTAACTGTTGCTTCTTGACCTCCATACAGGTTTCTCAGGAGGCAGGCAAGGTGGTCAGGTATTCCCATCTCTGTAAGAATTTTCCACAGTTTGTTGTGATCCACACAGTCAAAGACTTTAGTGTAGTCAATGAAGCAGAGTGTTTCTTCAATCCCTTTGCTTTTTCTATGATCCAATGGATGTTGTCAATTTAATTTCTAGTTTTGCCATCTTTCTAAATTTACCTTGTACATCTTGAAGTTCTCAGTTCACATGTTGTTAAAATTTAGCTTGAAGGACTTGAAGTATTAACTTGCTAGCATGTGAAATGAGCCCAGTTGTGTTGTGGTAGTATGAACTTTCTTTGGTGTTGCCCTTCTAGAGACTGGGATAAAAACTGACCTTTTCCAGCCCTATAGCCATTGCTGAGTTTTCCAAATTTGCTGGAATATTAAGTGCAGTACTTTCACAGCATCATCTGTTAGCATTTGAAATAACTTAACTGGAATCCCGTCACTTCCGCTAGCTTTGTTTGTAGTGATGCCCACTTGACTTCACACTCCAGGATTTCTGGCTCTAGGTGACTTGTGGTTATCTGGGTCATTAAGTCTTTTTCTGTACAGTTCTTCTGTATATACTTGCCACCTCTTCTTAATAACTTCTGCTTCTCTTAGGGGCATACTCTTTCTGCCCTTTACTGTGTCCATCATTACATGAAATGTTCCCTTGCTCCCTCGAATTTTCTTGAAGACATCTCTAGTCTTCCCCATTGCATTGCTTTCCCCTAGTTTTTTGCATTGCTCTCTTAACAAGGCTTTCTTATCTCTCTTTGCTATTCTTTCGATTCTTCATTCAGATGGGTATATTTTCGTTTTTGTCCTTTGCACTTTGCTTCTCTTCTTTTTTCATCTCATATAAGGCCTTCTTAGAAAGCCATTTTGCATTGTTGCATTTCTGCTTCTTGGGGATGGTTTTGCTCACTGCCTCCTGTACACAGCTACAAACCTCCATCCATAGTTGTTCAGGCACTCTCTCAGATCTAATTCCTTGAATATTTTTTATCCTTTTTGCTATATAATCATAAAAGACCTGAATGGCCTAGTGGTTTTCCCTGCTTTCTTCAATGCAAGTCTGAATTTCACAATAAGGACCTCATGATCTGAGCCACAGTCAGCTTCCAGTCTTGGTTTTGCCAACTGTATAGAGCTTCTCTATCTTTGACTGCAAAGAATATAGTCATTCTGATTTTGGTACTAACCATCTCATGATGTCCATGTGTAGAATTGTCTCTTGTGTTTTTGAAGAGTGTGTTTGCTGTGACCCATGTCTTCTCTTGTCAAAACTCTTTTAGCCTTTCCCCTGCTTCATTTTGTACTTCAAGGCCAAACTTGCCTGTTACTCCAGGTATCTTTTTATTCATACCTTTGCATTCCAGTTCCCTGTATGAAAAGCAGATTTTTTTTGTTTTGATGTTTTGATCTAAAATGTAACATGTCTTCATAGAAGCAGTCAACTTCATATACTTTGACATTAGTGGGTGGGGCATAGACTTGGATTACTGTGATTTTAAGTGACTTGCCTTGGAAATTAATGCGGATAATTTTGTCATTTTTGAGAATGCACCCAAGTACTGTATTTCAGACTCTTGTTGGCTGTGAGGGCTACTCCATTTCTCCTAAGGAATTCTTGCCCATAGTAGTAGATATAATGGTCCTCTGAATTAAATTTGCCCTTTCCTGTCCACTTCAATTCACTGATTCATTAAGTCTTGATGTCATAATGAGTACCTTTTTTTTTTTTAATGTGTAGAGCTTTGTAGTATAGTCTGAAGTCAAGGAGTGTCATTCCTCCAGCTCCATTTTTCTTTCTCAAGATTGCTTTGTCTATTTTTGGTCTTTTGTGTCTCCATTCAAATTTTAAGGGTTTTTTTTTTTTCCTAGTTCTGTGAAAAATTGCCATTGGTAATTGCATATGGATTGCATTGAATCTATAGATTGCTTGTGGTAGTACAGTCATTTTGACAATATTGATTTTTCTATCCGAAGATAATGGTATATCCTTCTATCTGTCTTTGTCTTCAATTTCTTTCATTAGTGTACTACAGTTTTCAGATTACAGATCTTCTGTCTCCTTAGGTTTATTCTCCAAAGAAGACATTCAGATGGGCAAGACACCCATGGAAAGATGTTCATATCAGTAATTATTAGAGATTCAAATCAAAACTACAGCATGATATCCCTTAACATGAGTCCAAAGAGCTATGCTGGCGAGTATGTGGAGAGAAGGTAACCCTCCTACACTGTTAGTTGATACAGCCACTATGGAGACAAGTATTTATGCTCCTTTGAAAGCTAAAAATAGAGCTACCATATGACCTTGCAATCTTGCCCCGGGCATGGATCTGGTGAAAAACTTGGTCTAAGAGGAAACACACACCCTAATGTTCATTGAAGCACTATTTACAATAGTCATGATATGGAGTTAACCTAAATGTCCATCAACAGAGAAATGGGCAAAGAAGATGTGGTACATATACAATGGAATATTACTCATCCACTAAAAGAATGGAATAATGCCATTTGCAAAAATATGGATGGACCTAGAGAGTGTTATATTGAGTGAAGTTAGAAAAGGAGAAAAATTGTAAGACATCCCCTATATATGGAATCTCAAAAGAAATTTTTCAAACAAACTTATTTGTGGAACAGAAACAGACTCACAGACTTAGAGAAGGAATTTATGGTTGCCAGGGGGAATGATGGGAGAAGAGACAGTTCGGGAGTTTGGGTGGATATGAACACACTGCTATTTTTAAAGTGGATGACAAATAAGGACCTACTGTATAGCACAGGGAACTCTGTGGAGTGTAATGTAGCAGATATGACAGGAAGGGAGTTTGAGTGAGAATGGTCATATGCATATGTGTGGCTGAGTCCCTTCTCTGTTTACCTGAAGTGAGCACAACAGTGTTAATCGGCTATAAGCCAATACTAAATAAAAAGTTAAACAAGATACATCATGTTCAAGTTCCTGAAACTTACAGAAAAAAGTCTCATAAGCAGCTTGATAGATATGCAATACTTATTTGGGATAAATATTATGCAATAAGTATTTGGAAAAAAGGATTCAAGCATCGGTGGAAATTTCATCAATGAGCATAGAGCCAGAAAGAACTGAGAACATTTTTCCAAAGCTGGATGAAAGAAATTGTCAACTCCAAATTCTATATCTTGTAAACTATCTTTTTGAATTAATGGGAGAAAGAAAGAATTTCCTGAACAAAGCAAAACTGAGAGAATTTGTCTCCAGCAGAACTATACTTAAGAACTTTTCAAAAGAAAGCAAAATAGAAAAAGAATTGAGATTTTAGAATGGAGGTTTTTTTTAAAGGGTAGATGTAATAAGAGTATGATCTTCCTGTTGATTTTATTATAGTTGTACAAAACTGTCATCTGATACGGTGCTCAATGTATATAGAGAGGATACTACAGACATTTATGTTAAAAAATGTCAAGAGAACCAATAAGTCTAAATGGAAGTAAGCATTCCACATTTTATCTGAGGTGGTAAAATGTCAGCAACAGTAGGGAGTGATAAATTACCTGCTGCTGCTGCTAAGTCACTTCAGTTGTATCCAACCCCAAAGACAGCAGCCCACCAGGCTCCCCTGTCCCTGGGATTTTCCAGGCAAGAGTACTGGAGTAGGGTGTCATTGCTTTCTCCGGATAAACTACTTATGTGTATCTTAATACCTAGAGAGACTAAGAAAACCATGCAAAGACATATACTCAAAAACAATGTAGATCCAAGTCAAATTATTTTATGTTCAAAAATCCACAAGGAAGTCAAGAAAAGAAAAACGTTGAGAATTGAAGTAAACACACACAAAACAAATAAGAAAATGGCAGACTGTCCTTAATAGTTAATAAGTCTCTCAAAATATAAATGGCAAATACATCAATTAAAAACCTGAAAATGGCAGGGTAGACACCTAAAGAAGACTGAGCTATATGTTGTCTAAAACAAAAGTTGCTTCAAACATGAAAATATGTACAAGTGAAGACTGCAAAAATTACACACCACGCAAAAGTTAACTTGAAAAATTAGAAGTGGCTAATGTACATGGAACAATAGACTAGTTTCAAATAGGAAAAGGCTGTATATTGTCACCCTGCTTACTTAACTTCTATGCAGAGTACATCATGAGAAACGCTGGGCTGGAAGAAGCAAAAGCTGGAATCAAGATTGATGGGAGAATATCAATAACCTCAGATATGCAGATGTCATCACCCTTATGACAGAAAGTGAAGAGGAATTAAAAAGACTCTTGATGAAAGTGAAAGAGGAGAGTGAAAAAGTTGGCTTAAAGCTCAACATTCAGAAAACTAAGATCATGGCATCTGGTCCCATCAGTTCAAGGGAAATAGATGGGGAAACAGTGGAAATCGTGTCGGACTTTATTTTTGGGGGCTCCAAAATCACTGCAGATGGTGATTGCAGCCATGAAATTAAAAGACACTCCTTGGAAGGAAAGTTATGCCCAATCTAGATAGTATACTGAAAAGCAGAGATATTACTTCACCAACAAAGGTCTGTCTAGTCAAGGCTATGGTTTTTCCAATGGTCATGTATGGATGTGAGACTTGGACTGTGAAGAAAGCTGAGTGCCAAAGAATTGATGCTTTTGAACTGTGGTGTTGGAGAAGACTCCTGAGAGTCCCTTGGACTGCAAGGAGATCCAACCAGTCCATCCTAAAGGAGATCAGTCCTGGGTGTTCATTGGAAGGACTGACGTTGAAGCTGAAACTCCAATAATTTGGGCACCTCATGCAAGGAGTTGACTCATTGGAAAAGACTGTAATGCTAGGAAGGATTGGGGGCAGGAGAAGAAGGGGACGACAGAGGATGAGATGGCTGGATAGCATCACTGACTCGATGGACATGAGCTTGAGTGAACTCCAGGAGTTGGTGATGGACTGGGAGGCCTGGTGTGCTGTGATTCATGGGATCACAAAGAGTTGGACACGACTGAGCAACTGAACTGAACTGAACTGAACTGAATGTACTTCTTGGTTTGGATTCCCATCCTGTCTGATCGCTAAACACTGAAGTGTCCCAGTACCAAGTTCAGACTCTTTATTTTTATGTGTACACTGATTTCCTGAGTGAGTTCAGCTAGTTATTGTTCAGTCATCAAGTCGTGTCTACCCACGGACTGCTCATGCCACGTTTCCAGGTCCCTGACCTCTCCCGGAGTTGCCTAAGTTCACGTCCATTGAATCGGTGATGTCACCCAAACATCTCATCTTCTGTCACCCTCTTCTCTGTTTGCCTTCAACCTTTCCCAGTTTCAGGGTGTTTTCCAAGGAATCAGCTATTCATATCAAGCTTAGCTTGAGGACATTGAACATAACCTTACTAGCATGGGAGATGACTGCAATTGTCTGGTGATCTGAACATTGTTTAGCACTGCCCTTCTTGGGAATTGGTGACGATTGACCTTTTCCACTCCTGTGACTACTGCTGGGTTTCCCAAGTTTGCTGATGTAATGAGTGTAGCACTGTAGCATCATCCTGTAGGATTTTAAATAGCTCTGCTGGAACTCAGCTAGTAACCTACCTTTAAATATCATCCATAGGTACAGCTCCCCACATCTATGTCAGATTTTGTGATCAGGCCCCAGCTGCTTATTCCATGTCTCAAAGTGGAATTTCTTGGGCTGTTAAATGTATCTATGGTATCTTTTTCACACTTATCTTCAGAAAACAACTATCTTAATGTTTTAAGACAGGAAATGTCCCATGATTCCAACTGCTCAAATCTGGTCAATACTGTCATACAATAAATATGTTAGATTACATATTCAGACCACAAAAAACTGGATTTTCAGCACCATTCTTTCTGCAACTAAAAATTATTCCAGAAAGGCTACTTCATCCTAATTTTGATTCAATGTATTTTGTTATTATATTCTCTAAATTGGGCAGACATGGTGAGTAAGATACTCTACCTTTGCACTGAGGTGGTTTTGTCCAAGTTCCATCTAAACATACGACATCTATTTCCCCAAAAAGGTCATAATTCCCAACGCATTCGTAACGTGCTCTCTCACCACTTTGATATCTAGACTTCTGATTTTGTATAATAGCATTTTCCACTTGAGGTGGATTCACACAGGAAACATCTGAATAGAAAGGGAAAAAAGTATCTCTAATCTAATGATTATCATAAACAGCAAGGAGGAATTAGAATGTCAAATATATTTCATAGTTGTTTCAATTCAACAGTTAATCTGTCATGAAAGACTACTAATTGTCGTCAGTTTATATGTAAGGTTAAGGGAAAGGAAATAAAGCAATATTTTTCAGCATGAATTAAACTTCTGTATCTTAAATCTCTCCCCTATACTTCACTATAAAAGTAATACACAATTTTTAGGGCACTGAAAAAAAAAAGTTTTCCTGGAAATCTCTTTCTGAGATTAGTAAAATAAAAATTATAAAGTGTATAAATTCAAAACATATTTATAAGCCATAAGCAAAACATAATAAAAATATCATTTAACATCAAGATTTGGTTTACATTCACCCTGTTTATGAGATATAACTTTAGGGCCTTTCAGAAAATAAGCATAGGAGGTTCTTCTTTAGAGACTTGATCAAGAATTAACACACTTTGAAGAATACTATAGTTGCGAAAAGAAGATGATTAAGTTTTGAACAGAAAATCTGGAAAGATAATAGAAAAATAAAATGTAAATTTACAAAACTGTACTTTAATGATATTTTGGGGGCAAATGCTAAGGACGACACCATCAATGATGTGCATTCCTCAGTGTGATTCAGGGAATGAAGAGGCTGTGACTACCAGAGGCTGTAGCCATGAGTCTTAAACTGAAATATATACAGAATTCCTTGGGGATCATCAAGACATTGTCAGAGTTGCAGCCCCAGAGGTTTAGATTCTACAAGTCTGAGTGAGCCTGTGAATCTGCTTGCATATCTAACAGTTTACAGAATGTGCTGAGAATGCTCTGCCAGGACTGTGCTTTGAGAACTATTGGGCTACAACACCAAACACTGGGAACACAAGTCCATCCCTTGTTATGTTCAGGCACAAACTGGTTTTGACCTGGCCTAAAAGTAGTCTATGTCCTTTTAATGATAGTGGAGGCAATTTTCTACATTATAATACTTCAGATACTTATATAAATTTTAAAATTTTACCAAAGTACCTCTGCATGCTGGCCTTCCTATCCATTTGCCCTTAATACACTGTATAGTATTAGCTCCATCCAACTGATAATATGATAAACACTTAAAAGCCACTTGTTCTCCTGACTTATAGGAATCCTTCTCCCGATCTATGAGTACAGCATCATCAAAGGTGGGCAAGTTAACACAATTTGTGCCTGAAAGAAAAAAGAATATGCATTTGTTAAGTACATCTTTAAAGATTCATAGTGACCACTGATTATATTCCAGAAAATAAATAATTACATATCAAACCAACAAATATTCTACAGCATTTCTCTTATACCTTGCGACAAATGTTAGAAATCTTGATTTAGTCACACTATATTATCAAAAATACACCATGGGAATGGTGACATTCTAAGAGGTAGAGCTGCATACTTCTCAAATTTAAATTCTCTTCTCCCATGACAGCCCACCTAAATTATGAATGTTTCTGTTTTTGCTTTTATCAAAATGTTACCTTGAGTTATGTTAAATGTCTTAGAAAACTGCATATTACAAAGAGATGATTGACAAATTAACAGCAAATTGAGTAGTGATAAGAGCAGAGTTCAGCCATAGGACAGAAACAGAGACCAGAAATCTGAGATGTATATCAGAGGATGTTCAAGCTGCACCCAAGATGATGAAAAAGAGATCGTTTAGTGTTATCAAATTGCCAACCTCCATTGGGTCACAGAAGAAGCAGGGGAATTCCAGAAAAACATCTACTTCTGCTTCATTGACTACATTAAAGCACTTGATTGTGTAGATCACAACAAACTGTGGAAAGTCCTTGAAGAGATGGGAATACCAGACCACCTTACCTTCCTCCTGAGAAAACGATGCAGGTGAAGAAGTATCAGTTAGATCCGTACATGGCCAATTGACTGGCTCAAAATTGGAAAAAGAGTACTTCAAGGGTGTATATTGTCATCCCGCTTAACTTAAAGGCAGAGTACATCATGCAAAATGCCTGGCTGGATGAAGCTCCAGCTGGCATCAAAATTGCCAGGAGAAATACCAATAACCTCAGCTATGCCTCAGATGACACCACCTTAATGGCAGAAAGTAAAGACAAACTAAAGGGTCTCTTGGTGAAGGTGGAAGAAGAGACTGAAAAAGCTGGCTTAAAACTCAACATTCAAAAAATGGAGATCATGGCATCTGGTCCCATCACTTCATAGCAAATACAGGGGGGAAAAATGGAAACAGTGGCAGACCTCGTTTTCTTGGGCTCTAAAAGCACTGTGGATGGTCACTGAAGCCGTGAAATTAAAAGATGCTTGCTCCTTGGAAGAAAAGCTATGACAAACCTCAACAGTCATGTATGATTTGAGAGTTGGACAGTTCAGAAGGGTCAGGCCGAGTTCCAAAGAATTGATACTTTCGAACTATGGTGCTGGAGAAGACTCTTGAGAGTACTTTGGACTGCAAGATCAAAGCAGTCAATCCTAAAAGAAATTGACCCTGAATGTTCAAAGGACTGATTTTGAAGCTGAAGCTCCAATACTTTGTTCACGTAATATGAAGAGCCAACTTATGGGAAAAGTCCCTGATGCTGGGAAAGATTGAGGGCAGGAGAAGAAGGGGACAGCAAACGATGAGATGGTTGAATGGCATCACTGATTCAATGGACATTAGTTTAAGCAAACACCAGGAGACAGTGAAGGACAGGGATGCCTGGCTTGCTACAGTCCATAGGGTCGCAAAGAGTCAGAAACGACTGATTGACTGAACTACAACAACAAATCAAACTTTTATTATTTCTAGGGTTATTAATTCTCTGCCAGAATTCAGAACTTTTCATGGATACCTTGTTAAATTCTAGAATTACTGCTTAATTTCATATTTGGGCCATTTATGCTTTGAATTAAAAGATATTTGTCAGCTTTAGAATTAAAGGAAAAATACTATACTTATGCAATCTTGTGGACGAGACCATTGCCCCCCTAAACATCTTATAGATACAGGTCCATCAGTTCCAAACCCTTCATCACAGTCGTAAGTAACTTCTTCTCCATATTGGTAACTGTATTTCTTGTGAGATACAACACCATTCTGAATATAAGGTGGAAATCCACAGGGAAGTCCTGGGAAGACATGAAAGAATGAATTCATGTTTTGCTATCTTTGAAATTTAATTTGATGTACTGGTCAACATAGTTGGTAGTGTTACTTGAAAATAATAAATCCTTATACAGGAACTTCCATGACATGGGAGGAAAATGCACAAATTTTTCCTAAAATTTCCATTCTGGTGTGTGTCCACTTGAGCAAGAACTTGAAACTGAAATTTCCAATATATGAAAGAAACCATCAGTGCTTCTCTAACCAGTCATGAATAATGAAAGAAAAACACATTGAGACTCCACACATCATCTTAGGAAACGTACTATATATTGTAAGAAATTAAAAGGGACATTTTAGGGAAGACATGGAACATTTTTTTGAAACTTAAATAGATAGGAATATAAAATATAAGTAGTTAGGTTTAGTTTTATTGCATATCCAGTGTTAATACAAAATAATTGCCAGATTGAAAAGCGATTCTCTATAGAACAAAAGAAATTATTAATAACAAAATGATTAATTTTATATGTCAAACGATTTGATGTATAAAATATAGATATTATTTTAATACATAAATGATCTATAAATGGATAAGTTACTTGATATCTTTAGAAATCTAATGGATTGAGTCTCATGACTTTGATGACAATTGATTAGTTTTAATGAATGGTACTGAAAATAGATTTTGGTTTGCCTAGTGTCCTCACCTACACACTGAGGTGGAGAGCTCCACTTTCCCATGTGGCATATTATCACATTATTTTCAGATATCTCGAAGCCTTCTTCACAAGTATAACTTAACTTCGTGCCATGTGCATACAGCTTTTGCTCATGTATTTCTCTCCTTTCTTCTGCAGAGCTAGATGAGTTAATGGTTCCATGGTCTATTTGAGGTGGTTGAGAACATCCAATTTTTTCTATATGAAGTACAGAGGTCAAAGAGTAAAGTACAAATATAATCTTTAAAATTAACATGTTAATACAATCAAATATTACTTTGGATTTTAAAATAAGAATAAAAAGAAAAGAATACTCAGAACAATTTACAGAATTTTAAAACTGACAGATATTTGAAACTTGCAAGCTATTTGTCTCCATAAACACTGCTACTACCACTTGTTCAATATGCCCCTTCATCCTTTTTTAAATGAATTTCTTATTGAAATGTTGGATGTATAACAGTATGTTAGCTTCAAATGGGCTACAAAATGATTTTACTTTTACCTACATTATAAAATGACTAACAATATGTCTAGTAACAATATTTTCTAACAAATTTACTACAACATTATTGACCATATTCTGTATGCCTATATTACATCACTCTGGCTTCCTTATTACATAACTGGAGTTTGTACTTCAAAATCCCCAGTATCTATTTTGCCAACCCCCTCCTCCTTTCTTGCAACTCACTAATTTTCTGTATCTGTATGAGCCTGTTTTCCTTTTATTTTGTTTTATTTTTAGATTCCACAAATAAGTGAAATCATGTGACATTGTCTTTTTCTATCTGACCTACCTCTCTCAGAATAAATACATCCTAGACACATCCACGTTGTTGCAAATGGAAATGTTTCATATTTTATGGCTCGGTCATAGTTCATATAGTGTGTATATATAAAACACCTTCTTTAACTACGTATATATCAGTGGACTCTTTAGGTGGCTTCCAAACCTTGGTTATTGTGTGTAATGCTGCAGTGAACATTGGAGTGCATATATCTTTTTAGATTAGTGTTTTTTGTTCCTGTGAATAAATAGCCAGTAGTGGAATAGCTGGATCATATGACAGTTCTATTTTTAATTTTTAAATGAAATTCCACATTCTTTTTCATAGCAACTCTGCCAGTTTACGATCCCACCAACAGTACACTAAGAGTCCCTTTTCTCCACATCTTTGACAACACTTGATGTCCTTTTCCTGACAGCCGTTATGACAGGTGTGAAGGGACATCACACTATGGCTGCAATATGTTTTTCCTGTATACAGTAGTCTTGCCTGCAAGCTTTTTTTTTCCTTTCATTACTTTGTATATGTTGTGCCAGTCCACTGTGACCTAAAAAATATTCTTCAGAAGCTTTTGATGCTTGTTAGGGTCTCCTTGTAGGTAACTACTGCCTTTTCTCTGGAAGAAGAAGAGGGTGACAGAGGATGATATGGTTGGGTGGCATCACCGTTTCAATGATCATGAACTTGGGCAAACTCTGGGAGATGGTGAGAGACTGGAAAGCCTGGCATGTTGCAGTCCATGGGGTAGCAATGAGTTGGACATGAATTGGCAACTGAACAACAACTTTCTTTTAATTAATATTTTATTTTATTTTTTAATTTATTTATTTTAAATGGAGGCTAATTACTTTACAATATTGTGGTGGTTTTTGCCATACATTGACATGAATCAGCCACGGGTGTACCCGCATCCCAAACCCCTCTCCCAGCTCCCTCCCTATTCAACCCCTCTTGGTTGTCCCAGTGCACCAACTTTGAGTGCCCTGTTTCATGCATTGAACTTGGACTGGTGATCTGTTTCACATATGCTAATATACATGTTTCAATGCTATTCTCTCAAGTCATCCCCCCATTGCCTTCTCCCACAGAGTCTAAAAGTCTGTTCTTTATATCTGTGTCTCTTTTGCTGTCTCGCATATAGGGTCATCGTGACCATCTTTCTAAATTCCATATATATGCATTAATATACTGTATTGGTGTTTTTCTTTCTAACTTATATCACTCTGTATAATAGGCTACAGTTTCATACACCTCATTAGAACTGATTCCAATGCAATCTTTTTAATAGCTGAGTAATATTCTGTTGTACATATGTACCACAACTTTCTTATCCATTCGTCTGCTGATGGACATCTAGGTTGGTTCCATGTCTTAGCTATTGTAAACAGTTCTACGATGAATACTGGGGTACATGTGTCTCTTTCAATTCTGTTTTCTTCAATGGTTATGCCTAGCAGTGGGATTGCTGGGTCATATGATAGATCTGTTTTCAGTTTTTTTAAGGAATCTCCACACTGTTACCCATAGTGGTGTAGTAGTTTGCATTCCCACCAACAGTGTAAGAGGGTTCCCTTTTCTCCACACCTTTTCCTGCATTAGACTTTTAGATAGCAGTCATTCTGACTGGCATGAGATGGTACCTCACTGTGGTTTTGATTTGTAGTTCTCTGACAATGAGTGATGCTGAGCATTTTTTTCATGTGTTTTTTCATGTGTTTGTCATCTGTATGTCTTCTTTGAAGAAATGTCTGTTTAGTGCTTTGGCCCATTTTTGGATTGGGTCGTTAGTTTTTCTGGTATTGAGAGGCATGAGTTGTTTATATTATTTTGAGATTAGTTCTTTGTCAGTTGCTTAGTTTGCTATTATTTTCTCCCAGTCTGAAGGCAGTCTTTTCACCTCGCTTAGAGTTTTCTTCATTCTGGAAAAGCTTTTATGTTTAATTAGGTCTCATTTGTTTATTTTTGCTTTTATTTCCATTACTCTGTGAGGTGGGTCATAGAGGATCTTGCTGTGATTTATGTCAAAGAGTGTTTTGCCTATGTTTTCCTCGAGGAGTTTTATAGTTTCTGATCTTACATTTAGATCTTAAATCCATTTTGAGTTTACTTTTGTGTATGGTGTTGGAAAGTCCTTCTTTTACAGTTGGTTGACCACTTTTCCCAGCACCATTTGTTAAAGAGATTGCGTTTACTCCATTGTATATTTTTGCCTACTTTGTCAAAGATAAGTTGTCCACAGGTACATGGATTTATCTCTGGGCTTTTTATTTTGTTCCATTGATCTATATTTCTGGCTTTGTACCAGTACAATACTATCCTGATGACTCTAGCTTTGTAGTATAGTCTGAAGTCAGGCAGGTTGTTTCCTCCAGTTCCATTTTTATTTCTCAAGATTGCTTCGGCTATTCGAGGTTTTTTTGGATTTCCATACAAATTGTGAAATGATTTGTTCTAGTTCTGTGAAAAAAAAATGTTGTTGGAGCTTGATAGGGATTGCACTGAGTCTATAGATTGCTTTGAGTAGTAAACTCATTTTCAGTATATTGATTCTTCCGATCCATGAACATGGTATATTTCTCCATCTATTTGTGTCATCTTTGATTTCTTTCATCAGTGTTTTACAGCTTTCCATGTATAGGTCTTTTGTTTCTTTGGGTAAGTATTTTATTCATTTCATCACAGTGGTGAATGGGATTGTTTCCTTAATTTCTGTTTTATCATTGTTAGTGTATAGGAATGCAAGGGATTTCTGTGTATTAATTTTATATCCTGCAATTTTTTATCCTGCAAATATTCATTGATTAGCTCTAGTAATTTTCTCATGGTGTCTTTAGCGTTTTCTATGTAGAGGATCATGTCATCTGCAAACTATGAGAATTTTACTTCCTCTTTTCCCATCTGGATTCCTTTCCAGTCTGGATTCCTTTTCTTCTCTGAGTGTTGTGGATAAAACTTCCAAAACTATGTTGAATAGTAGTGGCGAGAGTGAGCACCTTTGTCCTGTTCCTCACTTTATGGGAAATGATATCAATTTTTTCCATTGAGGATAATGTTTGCTGTCGGTTTATCATATATCGCTTTTATTATGTTGAGGTATGTTCCTTCTATGCCTTCTTTCTGGAGGGTTTTTATCATAAATGGATGTTGAGTTTTGTTAAAAGCTCTCTCTGAATATATTGAGATAATCATATGTGGGGTTTTTTTGCTTCAATTTGTGTATGACATTGATTGATTTGTGAATATTGAGGAATCCTTGCATCCTTGAGATAAAGCCCACTTGGTCATGATGTATGATCTTTTTAATATGTTGTTAGATTCTGTTTGCTAGAATAATGTTAAGGATTTTTGCATGTATGTTCATCAGTGATATTGACCTTTAGTGTTCTTTTTCTGTGGCATCTTTGCCTAGTTTTGGAATTAAGGTGATGTTGGCCCCACAGAACGTGTTTAAGAGTTTACCTTCCTCGGTACTTTTCTGGAAGTGTTTGAGTAGGATAGATGTTGAAAAGAAAAGTGAAAGTGAAGTTGTTCAGTCGTGTCCAACTCTTTGCAACCCCATAGACTGTAGCCTACCAGGGTTCTCCATCTGTGGGGTTTTCTAGGCAAGAGTATTGGAGTGGGTTGCCATTTCCTTCTCCAAGGGATCTTATGTACCCTGGGATTGAACACAGGTCTACCACATTGCAGGCAGATGCTTTACCCTCTGAGCCACCAAGGAAGGATAGGTGTTAGCTCGTCTCTAAATTTTTGATAAATTCACCTATGAAGCCATCTGGTCCTGGGCTTTTTTTTCTTGGAAAATTTTTGATTCCAGTTTCCATTTCCATGCTTGTGATGGGCCTGTTAAGATTTTCTCTTTCTTCCTGGTTCAGTTTTGGAAGGTTATACCTTTCTCGGAATTCATCCATTTCTTCCAAGTTGTCCATTTTATTGGCATATATTTGCTGATAATAGTCTCTTATGATCCTTTGTATTTCTGTGTTGCCTGCTCTGATTTCTCCATTTTCATTTCTAATTTTATTGATTTGATTCTTCTCCCTTTTTATCTTGATGAGTCTGGCTAATGGTTTGTCTATTTTATTTATCTTCTCAAAGAACCAGCTTTTAGCATTTTTTAATTTTTGCTATAGTTTCCTGTATTTCTTCTTCATTTATTTCTGCCCTAATTTTTATGATTTCCTTCCTTATACTAAACCCAGGGTTCTTCTTTTTCTAGTTGTTTTTGGTGTAAAGTTAGGTTATTTTTCTCTTGTTTCTTGAGGCAAGCTTGTAAAGCTATGAACCTTCCACTTAGCACTCTTTTTACTGATTCCCATATGTCTTCAGTTGTTGTGTTTTCATTTTCATTTGTTTCTATGCATATTTTTATTTCTTTTTTTATTTCTTCCCTTATTTTGTTAGTTATTAAAAATCGTGTCACTTAACCTCCATATGTTTGTATTTTTAATAGTTTCTTTTTCCTGTAGTTGACATCTAATCTTACCACACTGTGATCAGAAAAGATCTCTGAAAGGATTTTCAATTTTTTTTTTTAATTTACCAAGACTAGATTTAAGGCCCTGGATGTGGTGTATCCTGGAGAATAGCGCTTGCGCACTTGAAAAAGATGAACTGCACTGTTTCGGGGTGAAATGCCCTTTAGATATCAATTAGGTCTAACTGGTCCATTGTATCATTTAAAGTTTGTGTTTCCTTGCTAATTTCCTGTTTGGATGACATGTCCATATGTGTGAGTGGGGTATTAGAATCTCCCACTATTATTGTGTTATTATTCACTTCTCCTTTCATACTTGTTGTCATTTGCCTTATGTATTGAGCTGCTGCTATGTTGGGTGCATATATATTTCTAACTGTTATATCTTCTTTTTGGATTGACCCTTTGATCATTCAGTTCAGTTCAGTCGCTCAGTCGTGTCTGACTCTTAGCGACTCGATGAAGCACAGCACGCCAGGCCTCCCTGTCCATCACCAACTCCCGGAGTTCACTCAGATTCACGTCCATTCTGTCAGTGATGCCATCCAGCCATCTCATCCTCTGTCGTCCCCTTCTCCTCCTGCCCCCAATCCCTCCCAGCATCAAAGTCTTTTCTAATGAGTCAACTCTTCATGAGGTGGCCAAAGTACTGGAGTTTCAGCTTTAGCATCATTTGGTAGTGTCCCTCTTTGTCTCTTTTCACAGCCTTTATTTCAAAGTCTATTTTATCTGATATGAATATTGCTACTCCTGCTTTCTTTAGGTCTCCATTTGTATTAAATATCTTTTTCCACCCCTTCACTTTCAGTCTGTATGTGTTCCTTGTTTTCAGGTGGGTCTCTTTTAGACAGCATATATAGGGGTCTTGTTTTTGTATCCATTCACCAGTCTTTGTCTTTTGGTTGGGGCATTCAACCCATTTGCATTTAAGGTAATTACTGATAAGTATGATCACATTGCCATTTACTTTGGAACAATAACATTATTAATTTTTTTCCATTAAATGATAATGTGTCCTGGTATGGACCTCTTCAGGTTCATCTCTTTTTGGGACTGTCTGATTTCAAGACCTGAATGTCTCTTTCCTTCCCCACGTTAGAAAAGGTCAGCTATTATTTCTTCAAATAAGTCTCTGTCTCTCTCTATTTTAGATCCCCATAATGAGAATGGTACTGATGTTGTCCCAGATGTCTGTTAACCTATCCTCATTTTATAAATTCTTTTTCCTTTTTCCTATGCTGTTTGGGAAGTTTCCACTACCCTGTCGTCCAGATCTCTGATCCATTCTTCTGAATCCTCTAAACTACTGAAGATTTTCGTTAGTGTATTTTTCATCTCAGCTGTTGTATCCTTCAGCACTGTTTAATCCTTTATATTTTCTTATTCTTAAAATTCTGCTTTCATCCATTCTTCTCTAGAGTCTACTGAACATCTTTATGGTCATTACCTTGAATACTTTATTGGGTAAATTGCTTATCTTAACTTTGTTTAGTGACTTTTCTGAGATGTTGTCTTATTCCTTCATTTGGAATGCATTTCTCTGTCTCCTGATTTTACCTAACTCTGTGTTTATTTCTAAGAGTTAGGTGTACTCCTGATCTTAGAGAAGTAGTCTTATGCAGAAGTCTATGGGGCCCAACAGAATGGTCCCCTCTGTAGGATCTGTGAAGCAGATCTAGATGATATAGGGGTGCCCTTCTGTTGTGTCAATGCCAACTACTCTGGGTGCACTGGTAGGCAAGGGTCCCACCTCCTCCCCAGGTGGCTGACAGACTGTGCCTCATGTGGTGGCTGCCAGCCCACTCACAGTCAGGATGAAGTGATGATGGAGCTGGCTTCAGGGCCTAAGCATACTTGAGCTGGTGATATCACACCCAAGAGAAGGATGAGATGCAGGTGTAGCAGCTGTGGAGCCCCATGGAGTCTGGAGTTGGTGTTGTCATGCCGGTGAGTTGTTAAGCCTCTGGTGCTAGTAAGCTATGTATGTGTGTGTTAGGGAGAACTCTAAAGTAGTACTTGTCTCTCATGATGGCTGGCACCAGTATCTATGATCCCAATTGTCTCCTATCTCTCTAGAAGTTTTACAAAGAAAAACAAATTAGTCTAACCCAAGCCTCTTTCCCATTGATGCCTCTTCACTGGGACACAGAGTATGTGAGATTTTGTATGCCTTTAAAGAACAGAAGAAGCTCTGTTTCCTAAAGCCCTCGGGCTTTCTTGTGCACAAGTTACTCTGGACTTCTAAGTTAGCATTTCTGGGGGCATATTTTTTAGGACTATGACTTCCAGGCTGGGTAGCCCAGCTGTCCCTTCATTCTCGTCCTTTTGATCATTAGGAATAAAGTTTGCATAAACATAAATTTTACCTATTATTTGCACAGTAGCCCAAGGAGTTTGTCTGCGTTTCACATCAGAGGTGAAAGAGTGTTCATCAGTTCATAAACTGAAGCTGTGATTTACTCTTTCAAGATAAATTGGAAGAGACAGAGAGGACTTCATCTTGCTGATCCATACAAAGATTGTGTGCATGATCAGTCACTTAGTCATGTCCAACTCTTTGTGACCAAGTGGACTCTAGCCCACCAGGTCCCTCTGTCCATGGAATTTCCCAGGCAAGAACGCTGGAGTGGGTTGCCACCCTCCTCCCCAGGGGATCTTCCCCATCCCGGGATCGAACCCATATCTTCTGCATCTCTTGCATTATAAGAGGTTTCTTTACCACTGAGCCACCATGGAAGGATACAAAGCTTAGAGGAGTATTAATCTTCTTTAAAGAGTATTTTAAACAAACTTATGCATGCACTGCTTACCAATACAACGTGGGATTGACTGCCATCTCCCATCCTTGCACTCAATTTCTTCTGCATCTTGAATTAAATAATTTTCTTTACATAGAATTGATATTTTTTCTCCATCCTGATATTTCACAGTAGTTGTCATATCTCGAGCATTGGGAATCTGAGGTGGAGGTGGGCATGTTTGTATTTGTGCTTCTGAAAATATTAAATTTAGATTTCTTGATTAAAAAGTATAAGGCCAAATATTAAAGGAAAACTTTTCAATAAACAGAAAGCTCTAATGATATATCATAAATGATCAAATAATATGATACTCTGTAATTATACTCTTAAGCTTGTTTAGCACTTCAGTATATCACATTTGGTACATTGTCTCATGATCTTAGTTTCTTCCTTTTATTCTTCCTGTGCTCAATCTTGCATGATTTATGTAAAACGGATTTTATTTTTTTCTAACCTTTAGAATGCCCTAATTGAATTGCTCACTCAGTTATAGGTACTGAGGAAACACTGTTATCAGGGTCTTTTTTTTTTTTTTTTAAGCAGGTATTCATGATCAGATATATTGGAATTGGATTGAAGCCCTAGCAAATTTTTCTACCATGGGAGTTGTTTAGCCATATGAGAAACTACATTTAGTTAATAACCTATTAATTTGATGCTGATTCTTGAACAAGGTAAGTTAGATATGTTCAGTGGGATTTAGAGTGTATTGTTTACAGTAGAGTACTCTCCTGGAGGTACAATTCACTAGCTCGCCTGCACTGTTCAATGATATATACATAGACGAATGAACCTTCTTTAACGGATTAGCAAGCCTGGCTTTTTCTACGTGACCAGAGGGTATAAAGGATCCCTCTGTAGACTGTCTGAGTCCATCAAATAGAGATACCTAAATATCCAATTCATAATCTGAAGACAAAGCTTGTTCTGCTCAACTGAGGGAAGACTGCGTGAATACACCTGGAAGAATTTGGAGCCCTCTATGACTCCTTGGTTTTGCTTTCTCCTGTCATACTTCATTTCTATTTCATTAGAAACACTATGCAAGTATAGGCTGGAAACTCATAAATCCTTCCAGGGATCCAACATTTTGTATTAAATTCAGGGAAATATTTGACTGAATACATAGTAATATCATCAGATTTTCTATTCTGATCTAAGTCAATAGGAGTATTTTTTGTGCTGTGTTGTGCTTACTCACTCAGTCATGTCAGATTCTTCATGACCCCATGGACTATAATCTGCCAGGCTCCTTTGTCCATGGGGATTCTGGCTTCTCCAGGCAAGAATACTGGAGTGGGTTGCCTTGCCCTCCTCCAGTGGATCTTCCCAACACAAGAATTGAACCGAGGTCTCCTGCAACTCGGGTGGATTCTTTACCATCAGAGTCACCAGGAAAGACTTGGAATCTTTTATGTTTCATCACAAATATTTCTCTTATTTCTGTTTTAACTATTTTGACATTTTTATCAATGCATTTTCAAGAATTTTTTTCTTTTATGTTTGATGTTTTATGTTGATTTTTGTCCTAATTTAATTTGTTAAAAGTCTTGCAAAACTTAGTTTATACACTACATTTCCCCATAAACTGAATATTTTGCAAATCAGCTACTTATCCTTTTTAGCTTATTCTAAAAATTGACATTTTAATTTTAGTTTTTCTTTCCTTCTATGCTCTTTGGATGTATGTTCTTTTCTAGATTCTAGATTGTACTACCTATTACTTAAGTACCTTCATTTTGTAAAGCAAGTTTTAATCTATACATATCTTTGTTTTTTTGCTGTATACCATGGATTCCAAAGTATACTGTTTTCATTTTACTTAATTTAACATAGTTTCTGCCAGTAAATCACAGAATTTTTTTTTTTAATTTTCAAGTTTTGTGATATGGGTGAATAAGTTGTTTAGCTAGCTTTCTTTTAATTTACAATTGCTTTTAATTTATAGAGAATAATTTGAGGACACATATCATGAAACTGATTAGGAATTCTTTTATCACATGAAAATAATCAGGTGTTTTTAATTAATTATCTATATTTCAATAAATTAATGTGGACTTCCAGAGAAGGCATATTATGAAAACTATGAAGACCTATTTTATAAATATTAAAAAGGTAATTCACAAGGACTAAGCCATTATAAATATATAATGTATCCAAGAATATATCAAAATACATGAAGCAAAGATGGGCAGAAATGAAAGAAGAAATAGACAAATCCACACCCTTTTTAGCAATTCTGAGAGCCTTCCTACTCTGATGGATAGAACAACTACAAAAAGCTATTTTAAGACATAGGTAGATTTTAGAACACTATGAACAAGTTAACCTGATCCAGAAACTAGAATATGCATATACTTTATATGAAATAGAAACATCACAAAGATAGACAATATGCTGTGCAACAAAGAATAACATTTAAAATATTAAAAATTTACAGTGTGTTCTATGACAAGGGAATTAGATTAGAAATCAATAAGAATAAATTATCTATGTAATCAACGATGATAATCATCAAATTGTGTACAATAAATATATACAGCTCTCTAGATAAAAATCATACCACAGTATTACTGTTAATGGAGAATGAATTATTTAGAAAATCACAAACATGTGAGAATTATAAAACACATTTCTAAACAACTGTTACATCAAAGAAGCCACTAGGAAGATTAGAAAATATTTCACATACAGTTAATTGAAAATAAAATTGATATATATTTATACATTTTTGAGGCACAGGTAAAGCAATGCTTAGAAGTGAACAAAGGTAGTTTTACACAGGTAAAGCAATACTTAGAAGTAAAAAAAGGTAGTTTTACAGGTTTAGATTTGAAAAACAGGATGGTTTGAATCAATGTTTTCATTTTTTATCTTAAAAAATGAGAGTAAAATTACAATGAAGCAATCAGAAAAAAGGAAAATTACGTCCACAAGAGAGAAAAAATTGAGAAAGATTAATAGAAAACAGAAAATTAAGAAAGTTAAAAATCATGAATATTAACAAGGTAAAAATTAGACAAGAGAGGAAATGGAAGAAGCTGAGTGTGTTTAAAAGGTTAATTTGACTAATCTCAAAAATATACAAGCAACTTCTGCAGCTCAATTCCAGAAAAATAAACGACCCAATCAAAAAATGGGCCAAAGAACTAAATAGACATTTCTCCAAAGAAGACATACGGATGGCTAACAAACACATGAAAAGATGCTCAACATCACTCATTATTAGAGAAATGCAAATCAAAACCACAATGAGGTACCACTTCACACCAGTCAGAATGGCTGCGATCCAAAAATCTGCAAGCAATAAATGCTGGAGAGGGTGTGGAGAAAAGGGAACCCTCCTACACTGTTGGTGGGAATGCAAACTAGTACAGCCACTATGGAGAACAGTGTGGAGATTCCTTTAAAAATTGCAAATAGAACTACCTTATGACCCAGCAATCCCACTGCTGGGCATACACACCGAGGAAACCAGAATTGAAAGAGACACATGTACCCCAATGTTCATCACAGCACTGTTTATAATAGCCAGGACATGGAAACAACCTAGATGTCCATCAGCAGATGAATGGATAAGCAAGCTGTGGTACATATACACACTGGAGTATTACTCAGCCGTAAAAAAGAATTCATTTGAATCAGTTCTGATGAGATGGATGAAACTGGAGCCGATTATACAGAGTGAAGTAAGCCAGAAAGAAAAACACCAATACAGTATACTAACACATATATATGGAATTTAGGAAGATGGCAATGACGACCCTGTATGCAAGACAGGGAAAGAGACGCAGATGTGTATAACGGACTTTTGGACTCAGAGGGAGAGGGAGAGGGTGGGATGATTTGGGAGAATGACATTCTAACAAGTATACTATCATGTAAGAATTGAATCGCCAGTCTATGTCTGACGCAGGATGCAGCATGCTTGGGGCTGGTGCATGGGGATGACCCAGAGAGATGTTATGGGGAGGGAGGTGGGAGGGGGGTTCATGTTTGGGAATGCATGTAAGAATTAAAGATTTTAAAATTTAAAAAATAAAAAACTAATTAAAAAAAAGGTTAATTTGAAAATGATAATTTTGAAAAACAAAACTTTATTCACAAAATGAAGGAGGGAACAACTCTCAATACCAAAAATGAAAGAGGTGATATTACCAAATATACTATAGGATTAGAAGAAAAATAGAATGTTAAATGACTATTAGAAATGTTTTCCCATCAATCAATTTCATACGTTAGGTAAAAGAGATATTTCTTGAAAAATGCAACTTTCACACACTGATAAGACAATGTAGAAAATGTGAATAGCATACTCCCTATTAAAGAAATTGAATTCTTCATCAAGGGAATTTTTTGAAGAAGCAAACTGCATATCAGATCTCATGTGTGCTCAGTCATGTCCAACTCTCTGCAACCCTATGGACTGCAGCCTGCCAGGCTTCTCTGTCCATGGGATTCTCCAGGCAAGAATACTGGAGTGGGTAGCCATTCCCTTCTGCAGGGAATCTTCACTACTCAGGGACTGAACCTGGGTCTCCTGAATTGCAGGCAGGTTCTTTACTGTCTAAGCCCCCAGGGGAGCCTATTTGTATGTCTGGAAAAATTGAAGCAGAAATAAATAGAGACATATCATGTTTATGAATTCAAAATTCAATATGGTAAGGAAGCCAATTGTCCACAATTCATTTCTCATTACAAAGTCATCCCGTTCGATATACAACCCAATATTTTATCAAAATTTGTAAGTTTCCCCTGAAATTTCTATGTTCAAAACCAAAATAACTAAAGTTATATTGAGTGAGAAGAACATACTTAGAGACTATTATCAGACTGTCAGCCTGCTAAAAAGCTAGTTACAAAGGTAATTTGGCAGCAATGAAGATAGTTAAATGACTAAATAGAAAGTTCAGAAATAAATCAACCCTTTCATCGTTAACTGATTTTTCATTTCAATGGCTTTTCCACACATATTCTTAAAATAATTGACAATCCACCCATAAAAAATCAACTCGTACTTTATGCAATCCTCAAATGTTAACATGAGACAGATAACATACTTAAATATACTCACATAAAATTATAGTTTCTAGAAGAAACTGTAGAACATATGTACTTCACTACCTGTAGATGTTATTCGTTTCCTTAAAGATGAAGCTGTGTAGCAAGCTCTTTTAATTTTATACTTGCTATTAATTTAGAATAATTCATAAACGTGAATTCCTTGAAATTTGTTGAGAATTCCTTCATCATATGAAATAATAAATTGCTTTAACTATCTTTAATAAGCTAATATAGACTTCTAGACAAGGTGCATGTCAAATATTAAGAAATATTTTATAATTATAAAAAAGTTAATTCACAAGGACCAAGCAATCATAAATATATAATGATTAATATACAATGCTGTGCTTAGCCACTCGGTCAGGTTCCACTCTTTGTGATCCCATGGTCTGCAACCTGCCAGGCTCCTTTGTTCTTGGGGCTTCTCCAGGCAAGAATACAGGAGTGGGTTGCCTTCATGGGATCTTCACAATACAGGGATTGAACCCAGGTCCCCCCCCCCCAACCCCGCTCACTGCAAGCAGATTGTAGACTGATCTACCAGGGAAACTCAGGAATTCTGGAGTGGGCAGCCTAATTCTTCTCTAGGGGATATTCCTGATCTAGAAATTGAACTGGGTTCTCCTGCATGGCAGAGGGATTCTTTACCAGCTCAACTACCAAGGAAGCCCATAATATACAATGTACATTATGTATCGGTGTGGCAGTTATTTAGAAGCTTGTTTAATTCCCAAATAGTTATGCTCTTCTAAATAATTTATTCTCCATTAATACAGCTTTATTGTTGTATGATTTTTATATTAGGATCTTTATAAAAGGATGAATCATGAGGTTGAATATTAGATAGTAGATCTGGTTTTCCATTGATTTGAAACTTCTTTATAGATATTCTAGGCTTGTAGAAATTGGTAAACATATTGAGGATAGGGAGTCAAGATGTCATAGAGTCAGAGAAGAGAAACAGATATTAAAAGTAGAAAATTGAAATGAACCTATTTAACTGGAATTCATCAGGTAAACATGTCTCAAGTCTTTTCAAGATAGTTAAACAAATAGAGAAACAGATGACTAGATAGATACATAGATATATATAAATAGATAAATAGATTGATACGTATAGATACGCTGATAAATGCATAATAGTTCAGCACAAGCCTAAGTACATTTATGTGTAATACACAAAATCAGAAACAATGGCTTTCCCATAGAAATGAGCATGCATGTAAGAATTAAAGATTTTAAAATTTAAAAAATAAAAAACTAAAAAAAAAATAAATAAATAAAATAAAATAAAATAAAATATTAAAAAAAAAAAAGAAATGAGCACACCTATAGCCCAGATGGTAATTTAAAGTCACAAAGTCTCTGAGTGGTTTGTCACATAGCTGACTAAGGCACATTATACAATTAATATTTAGACACAGTATTTTGATTAGCTTCTAAATTACCTTGCAGATGGAAAATATTTGGAATGATAAATAGCTAAATTTCCTTGAAGCAGACAAAGATACTATTTTTACAAGTTAGAGAGATATAGGATACATTTTTAAAAACATTATGGAAAAGAGATTACCTTCTTTGCAGTCTACTTTAGGATCCCATTCTCCATTTATACAGATTGAGTGTTTGTGTTCTGATTTTCCTCGACATCGGTAACTTTTGTTGGTGTTATGGTCATATTCAATCATATGTGCTGGTTTTCCCTCAGGTGGAAATAATGTTGACCCTTTACACTTCTTAAGTTCATCTGTTGCTATAAAATGAAAACATTCTCTTGAAAAGACTAATTCTAAAGAACCAAATAGCTAAGTATGGCAAAACCAATACAATATTGTAAAGTAATAAATAAATAAACAAACAAAATAGCTATGGAGTGAATAAAATAATGATGATAGAATTTATGCCTACAAATTCCACCAGCCAAGTTCTTTCTGATCAAATTTCATGAGATGAAAAATTATACATGAGCCTGAGTCTTGCGTCCAGTCTTTCTTTTGAAATTTCAGAGAAAATACCCATCCTGAAGATTTCTGCCTTTTTGATGATCTACATAGCGAATAGTTATCACATGAATAAATTTGGTCCCAAACTTGAAATCTGTGCAAATGTTCATATAATTTGCTTGTTGACCTTAAGCATTTCTGCATTGTTTGTAATTCACAATCTTAAAACAATAAAATAAAAACAATTTTCTGTGGACAAAGCATACCAAGTTGCTACTTTATAAATGTTTTTTCAATAAATGTAATGAAACATAATAAGAAAACTACATCCAAGGTGTTTTGCATAGAATCTTAACTTTTAAGCAAATCTTTTACCTGACACCAAAAATAAATAAACACTTGAAATAAGAAGATTGGGTACTTAAAGTTACAACCTATCTTGTATATATACTTAGAGTCTTTGAACCACTATGTTATATATCAGATCATTATAATGCAATATAAAACAATGATAACAATTTTTCCTAGCTCCAGGATAAGTTAAATATGGACTTAAAAAGCTTTATATACATATATATACATACCTTTATATATATATACCTATTTATATATATACCTATATATATATATATACCTATTTCATAATTTCAATGCAGGTGGAAGTTCTTTTTGAATTTGACAAAATATTAGTATAGGTCTTTGGCAGTGTATGTTAATGATTTGTTAATGATAAAGGCTAAGTGAAATGAATAAAATCAGGAAAAGTCAAGTAGGTAGTCAAAGAAAAGTGATTATTTCAAAATGAAACTCTGAAAGAATAAAACTACAAGCTGAATTGAAAATACAATAAAGGCTTGAGAATTAGCCTGTTTTTAAGATTTGTTCAGGGTGTAGAGGGACAAAAAACCAGTAGTATTCTTCAAGGAATGGTGGCCAAAGGAAGATGTATACTCAAAAGGAGAAATAGTGGCTGCAGGCCTCATCCTATGATGGACTGGTTTCTGGAAGGAAAGCAGACTTATTTTATTAGGAGAAAATAAGCATAGTAGGAAGAAAGACGAGCTAGATTAGACAGAGTTACAAAATAAACCTTGAGAGAAGAAAACTGGAATAAGGTCTATTACAGCAAAACGGGACTATATTAAACTGAATACAGGTAGAGGATTAACCTTTGCAAGGAAAACTCTGAAGTCTGAAGAGTAATAATTTTCCAAGCATTTTGGCATTAGGTAGAATGAAAAGTTAAATGAGGTGAGGTCATTTGAGGAGATAGAAGAGAACAAAGATGAGGTTTGGTCTTGAAGAACTGGCAATACCTAGGACAGGAATGTGTTCATAAAATTGTAGGGATTAATCAGCAAAAATATTACTATTTAACTACACAAATTCCTACTAAAAGTCTCCCATCTGTCAACTGGTCTTTTGAGTGTGGGTCTTTCGACATACTGTCAGCAAAGAAAACGGCTATCAGTCCCTTGCCCTCACTCAGGGCCTGAGCCAAAGCCCTAACTTCTTCTTGGAATAATTAATGACTAGAAATATAATGAGTTAATCAGCCTGGACATCCAGATCTCTCTTTGAATGCAGACCCCAGGAAAACTCCAGGAAAAAGTCGATTTCAAGAGAAAATGAAATAAGGCAGCTAACATTGATTCTCCTGGCCAGTCATCAAAGACTTGGTCATCAAAAAGTCAGGATGAGTCTCTTACAGGGAAATGTGGTTCCTGGCCCCACCCAAGTGCCTCCCATGACAGAGTTACCTACTAGCAGGGAGGGCTTGAGCCCACCCTCCCCAGCACAGTAAATTCTCTTTGCAGAATTTGAAACAGACAGAGAAATAATCATTGTTAGAAGCTTGAGAGAGGCAAGATTCCTACAGAAATGTATTAAATGGGTATTTTCCTCAACTGTAATTCCTGGTTTCAAATGTTCTAAAAGAAAGAGTATCATATAAAAGCAAAAATGGCATTTCTGCAATGATAGTTGTATTTTCCTGGTAATTAGTACTCCCATTTTTGCTCGCATGAGCAACTATCAGTAAGATTTAGCTTCACACTTGTCAAAATAAACAATGTTAATATCAGGACAGAAAGATGCATAAAATTCTATTGCTCGTTTATATTTTTCCTCTTTAGACACATATTGAACTATAAAAATCAAATGTTTGGGATCATTATAATTTAATCTGACATTTTCAAGTATAACTCTAAATTTCAACAGTATGGCTGCAAATACTAAAGGTCAATTTGAGATGTGTATTCTGACCAATGCACTGAGGAGGCTGGGTCCACTCGCCACTAATACACGTAATAAATCTGGGTCCAATCATTGTAAATGCTTCTCTGCAACTGAACTCTACCGAGTCTCCATGGTGATAGGGAGGGACAGAAGGCTTGATATCGCCGTGATCAAGGTCAGGTATATCTCCACAGGTACGCTCCTCCTCTGAAAATCCACAAAAATATGTTCATCTTTAAAATATTATTTAAATGTGCATATGAATACAAATAAGAGTAATGATTTACCTTTAAATATTACTATTTTTAATACATTACCGATACACACAGGTAATGCTGTCCATTCTCCATCAACACACTGAATTTTATGAGAACCCTTCATCAGAAATCTGGAGTTGCAAGCATATTCCACTACCTCATTATGTGCATATTCTTCTTTGTGTATTTCTTTCCCTTTTCCATTGAGAAGTTGAGGAGGTGGAGCACACGATTTTACTTTCCTTACTGTAGAAATATTGCATAAATTATGGTTACATTGTCTGTCTTATGACTGAAAAACCCAGCTAATGCAGAAATTTATTTTGCTAAATGATCTTTTATTTGTTATATAATTTACTTTAGCATTCTTAAACAATGAAAAAAGAATAGTGTTTACAGCAGACTCGTGTTTACTAATTCTGTTACTCTTCTTGAACTACCATATTGAAGTCTATGTATGCTCAGAAAGCATGTTCATTATCCAGACATGTAAATAAATATGCAAACCAGTTACTCAACACAGGTATGACTGTAAATATCATAGCAAACATAGCAATACATTTATTCCACAGAAACACTGTATGAAATCTTTTTGAAAAAAATATCATTTGAGAGAAGCATTTGAACAGTTTAACTTTGATTCATATGATTTGATACTGTGACTGAATTGACTTTAAGTTACTTGACCACTCTTTAGACATACATGCCGACACTAGATGTAAGTTCAGTTCAGCTCAGTCACTCAGTTGTGACTGACTCTTTGTGACCCCATGAATCACAGCACACCAGGCCTCCCTGTCTATCACCAACTCCCGGAGTTCACTCAGACTCACGTCCATCGAGTCAGGGATGCCCCAGCCATTTCATCCTCTGTCGCACTCTTCTCCTCCTGCCCCCAATCCCTCCCAGCATCAGATTCTTTTCCAGTGAGTCAACTCTTCACATGAGGTGGCCAAAGTACTGGAGTTTCAGCTTTAGCATCATACCCTCCAAAGAAATCCCCGGGCTGATCTCCTTCAAAATGGACTGGTTGGATCTCCTTGCAGTCCAAGGGACTCTCAAGAGTCTTCTCCAACACCACAGTTTAAAAGCATCAGTTCTTCGGTGCTCTGCCTTCTTTACAGCCCAACTCTCACATCCATACATGACCACTGGAAAAACCATAGCGTTGACTAGACGGACCTTAGTCAGCAAAGTAATGTCTCTGCTTTTGAATATACTATCTAGGTTGGTCATAACTTTTCTTCCAAGGAGTAAGCATCTTTTAATTTCATGTCTGCAGCCACCATCTGCAGTGATTTTGGAGTCCAAAAAAATAAAGTCTTATGCTATTTCCGCTGTTTCCCCATCTATTTCCCATGAAGTGATGGGACCAGATGCCATGATCTTCGTTTTCTGAATGTTGAGTTTTAAGCCAACTTTTTCACTCTCCTCTTTCAGTTTCATCAAGAGGCTTTTGATTTCCTCTTCACTTTCTGCCATAAGGGTGGTGTCATCTGCATATCTGAGGTTATTGATATTTCTCCTGGCAATCTTGATTCCAGCTTGTGTTTCTTCCAGTCCAGCGTTTCTCATGATGTCCTCTTCATATAAGTTAAATAAGCAGGATGACAATATACAGCCTTGATATACTCCTTTTCGTATTTGGAATCAGTCTGTTGTTCTATATCCAGGTCTAACTGTTGCTTCCTGACCTGCATACAGATTTCTCAAGAGGCAGGTCAGGTGGTCTGGTAGTCCCATCTCTTTCAGAATTTTCCACAGTTTATTGTGATCCACACAGTCAAAGGCTTTGGCATAGTCAAGAAAGCAGAAATAGATGTTTTTCTGGAACTCTCTTGCTTTTTCCATGATCCAGCGCATGTTGGCAATTTGACCTCTGGTTCTTCTGCCTTTTCTAAAACCAGCTTGACCATCAGGAAGTTCACGGTTCACGTATTGCTGAAGCCTGGCTTAGAGGATTTTGAGCATTACTTTACTAGCATGTGAGATGAGTGCAATTGTGTGGTAGTTTGAGCATTCTTTGGCATTGCCTTTCTTTGGGATTGGAATGAAAATGGACCTTTTCCAGTCCTGTGGCCACTGCTGAGTTTTCCACAGTTGCTGGCATATTGGGTGCAGTACTTTCACAGCATCATCTTTCAGGATTTGAAACAGCTCCCCTGGAATGCCATCAGCTCCACTAGCTTTGTTCATAGCGATGCTTTCTAAGGCCCACTTGACTTCACATTCCAGGACATCTGGCTCTAGATTAGTGATCACACCATCATGATTTTCTCTCCAATATTAATGGTAGAGCTGCAGGAAAAAGGAAAACTAACAAGAAATCCTGCCAGTGTCAGGTTCCTCATGCATTTCTGTGGAATCTCCACCACATATTCCAAGAAGCTCCTGGAGGCCAATTTCTTTAAGAAGGAAATCTGAGGTATCTACTACCCAGCACATGTCCTTGGTGAGTATGCTGCTGCTAAGTCGCTTCAATCGTGTCCTACTCTGTGCAACCCCATAGGCAGCAGCCCACCAGGCTTCTATGTCTCCAGGATTATCCAGGCAAGAATACTGGAGTGGGTTGCCATTTCCTTCTCCACCTTGGTGGGTATATCTCTGCCTTAATGCATTAGACTATAGATGCACTTGAAGTGGACAGAAAATTAAAGGAGGGAAATAAAAAGATTATTATCTGAAATCCCAATTCTTGCTCCAGCAACTGTCAGATAAATATTTACCTTTACACGTTGGAAGTCTAGGGGACCATCCAAAGTGGTAGCACTGAACTGAATCTGCTCCAACCATAATTCGACCTTGGCTGCAGGAGAATTTCAGCACATCTCCAACTTCAAATGTATCTTTCCTGGGATAAGCATTTAAATATGTATCCATTTCAGGAATACTGCATTCTCTTTCTATCAAAAAAGATAAATAATGAGTGAGAATATTTAACCATTGGAAGATAAATATCATTTGTGTCACATAAAATGAGGTGCTGGGTACTGCATACACAGAGGACATACATTAATGCACATTAATGCTCTTCCTTGAAAAACATTACATGTTAGGTTTTACACACCCTCTGCACTCATCTGGGATTTTGAGAAATATTAAGGTATTGAGCAGCAACATATATGTCCTGATAATTTATTTGTAAAGTCAACTTGTTAATACTGGATCTGATTTTATCACTGACATTTACAAAATATAATGCTGCTTTTTTGGTCTCAAAATGTATAAATATTCTCTCAGAATAAAAAAAAGACACAATTTTTAAATTGAATACCCTCTTTAATAAGGTAAAACAGTGCACTGACTGTCATCCAGTACTTAGACAGTGATCACTTGTTAAGTATAAGATCAATATTAAGAAAATATCTGTAAATATCATAATTGTTGAATAGTTATAATTAAAAAGGAAAAATTTTAAAGATAAAAAAATAAAATAAAATAAAAAGTATAAAATCCATCAAAAAAAAACAAATGAAAAAATGGTATTATAAAAATATAACTGGAAAACTAGAACACACAAGAGAGACATTTCTCTTGTATTTGAGTTACAGGTACATTAAAAATCACTTAATTTTACATACAAGTGTAGAAATCAAACCGAAACATGAAACAAACTGAGTAAACATGTTCAAGGTCACATAAGCATATTTTAGATGTCTTGATTATATATGGGACAACACAGACATCTAATCTTATTGTACCCATAAATGAGCTTAACTATTAATATCTGCTTAATTATTCTGATTCATTTTTAAAAATGTGTAAACTTATCATTGAAAATGTGTAAAATCTATGAAATTTGTGACATTGCTGTGTGTGGATTAGTCGTTCACTTGTTTCTGAGCCTTTGTGACCCCATGGAGTATAGCTGGCCAGGCTCCTCTGTCCGTGGAATTCTCCAGGCAAGAATACTGAAAGGAGTAATTCATTCCTTTCTCCAGGGGATCTTCCTAACCCAAGGATCAAACCCAGGTCTCCCGCACCACAGGCAGTTTCTTTACATCTGAGCCACCAGGGATTGCTACATATTATCAAAAATTTCATTATTCTTATTTGGAATCTTCCTATTGCTCAATAATTTATAAACTTCAAAACTGGAATTTAAGAATTAGAATCTCACCCAAAAGAAGGACTATCTAATAGTCTTCAAACATTATCATAACATTATATAGAAGCTAACTAGTTTTAAAAGTAATGCTCCCTCTTCCCAAAATCAATAAATTTATTTCTGCTTTTGTTTTACTGTTGAGTTTTGTAGCTTAGCTGTGAGGTTACTCTTGATGAGAACCATTGGGATTCCTTTCCTAAAGTTGTATTCCAAACTTCCACATAGCAATATTTCTAACGGTATGCGACTTTGTTTACATATATTGTGCTTCAGTTCAGTTCAGTTCGGTTCAGTTGCTCAGTCATGTCCGACTCTTTGCCACCCCATGAATAGCGACACACCAGGCCTCCCTGGCCATCACCAACTCCCGGAGTTCGATCAAACACACGTCCATCCAGTCGGTGATGCCATCCAGCCATCTCATCCTCTGTCGTCCCCTTCTCCTTCTGCCCCCAATCCCTCCCAGCATCAGAGTCTTTTCCAATAAGTCAACTCTTTGCATGAGGTGGCCAAAGTACTGGAGTTTCCGCTTTAGCATCATTCCTTCCAAAGAACACCCAGGGCTGATCTCCCTTAGAATGGACTGGTTGGATCTCCTTGCAGTCCAAGGGACTCTCAAGAGTCTTCTCCAACACCACAGTTCAAAAGCTTCAATTCTTTGGTGCCCAGCTTTCTTCACAGTCCAACTCTCACATCCATACATGACCACTGGAAACTTACATAAAATTCCTATTTTATCCTACTACGTAAAGTGCTGCCTTAACAAAAAAAGATCTTAATATTAGGCTCTTTTCTAACTGCTTTCTTTACAAAGAGTGACTGTAAAAATGACATGATCATCTTAAAAGCCTTTGCCTTTACTTAGAATTGTTAGCAGCTCAGTTGTGTCTATCTCTTTGTGATCCAATGGACTGCAGCTTGCCAAAATTGCATGGAATTCTTCAGGTGAGAATATTGCAGTAGTTAGCCTTTCCTTTCTCTAGGGGATCTTCCCGACCCAGGGATCCAATCCAGGTCTCCTGCAATGCAGGTAGATATATTACTGCCAGGTGGCTCAGAAATTTTGAAATGGAAAGTGTGGTCTCTCAGGCATGTCTGATTCTTTTTGATCCCATGGACTATAGCCCACCATACTCCTCTGTCTGTGGAATTCTTGAGGCAAGAATACTGCAATGGGATGCCATTCCCTTTTCCAAGAGATCTTCCTGACCCAGCGATCGAACCCAAGTCTCCTGCATTGCAGGCGGATTCTTTACTAAAATAATCAATCTTTTCTAAAATAGTCAATTTCTTTGCTGCCTCGGCTGCTGCAAAGGCGTGTGTCTCTGCTGATGAATGGTTTCCAGGCTTTCTTTGCATAGACGTCTTCCTACATAAACTTGACCCGCAGTCCCTCCTACTTTTTAAGCACTTGGATTCTTTTGTTCTTAGAATACACTTATTGGAACAATAGAATAGAAATATTTTTACTTTTTGGTTAATTAAATATTTTATTTCATCTTTTTTTTTTCTTTTTTTCATACTGGCATGAAAGCTCTTGAAAGGCAAACCAGTGGTCGCCACTGTATCTTTCACAATTTTCTCTTAGCCTACTTCTGGCACATATTAGATGCTTGCCTACAGCCTGAAAACTGAAACTACCTGGGCTCTGGACACTGTTGAACAAGCCTGGCCCATTTCTATAACAAGCTCCCTCTGTGTGTCTATATGAAATCTCTGTGCTCAATCTTTTCTACACTGCCCAGTGTTCCTTCTCCTCCTTCCCCCATGCACCATTCAGTCTCACATGACTTTGTCTCTTTCCTGAAATGAGAAGAGGAACCATCAGCACCTGCTTCTCTCCAGCATTGTATTTACACACCCATTTTCCTTCCTTCTCCTGACAGGAAGTTGCAAAGAATCCAGTTGTCACCAAGTCCAGGACTTTCTCAAAACTGCTGGTTCCTCTCCCACCTCTTTCACAGGGAGCCTGTGGTCAGTCTTTGCTGCTTCCCTCAAGGCTCATCCTCTTCAACGTTCATTACACTCTCATCTTTCCCATTAAAACAATACATAATCCACCGAGCAATATATCCTGAACCTCTTGTTCTCTGCCACAACCAAACCTTTTGAAAGAGTTATGTAATCATGCTGTATTGCATTTCTTACTAATAATTTATTTAGCAGGCTGTAAGTAGATTTTCCCCTGTCTATTCCATCTGAAACTGTCTCTGTTACAATTATTGTTGGCCTCCATGTAGCCAAATCCACCACATTTTAAGTCTTTTAACCTGACATTAACTGAATTAGAAATATTCATTAGTGTAACTATTCTAATGTAATTAGATTGCACTTTCCTTGAATAAACTGTATGGTAGACATTATGACAAGATGCTTACATGAATAACTTATTTTAATAACTAAAAAATCTTTTGAAATATTAGAACATTTGTAAATATTAAATCATTGTACAGATTCAGAGGTGTGAACAAACTTCAAATAGGTCGTTGCTCTTAGATATAGTTAGATAATGGTGGAATTGGATATAGAACCATTTCTGGGTGATTCCACAGGAATTACTGTTAGTCATTTTATTATTCCTTGCTATTATATCATGTTCTTCTGTCCACAACTATGAATCATTCATTCTGACATTTTTTTACCCTAAATTCTCTGGGTTCTCCTTTCTTTCTGTCTACTTTGCCATCTATTCTTCTTTCGTCAGGCGCCTCAGTGTTGGAAGCTTCAGGACTCAGTCTTGAGCTCTTTTCTATTTTCATTCTACATTCATTTCCAATCTGATGTCATCATTTACAGAATGATAATCTCACATGTACATCTCCTGGCTAAACCTATGCATTCAACACTGTAGTTGACGTATCCATGGTGACGTTTATGGTCCATGGGCGGCACAACCACAGTGTGTCAGCAGGACAAAAGAAGGATGGCAGAAAAAAAGGAGAGTGAGTAGAACTGGATCTGCAGCTGGGGTTGGATGAATGGGCACAGAGCTACACGGGAGGGCAAATGTTTGCGACAGAGGTGAAGCATTGAGGCTGTTGGAGAGTGAAGCAGCAGATCTGTGAGAGTCTGAATGGAATGAGGATCACACAGACAATCCTTTCCACAGCTGTACCCACACCAGACAAGTATTCAAGTCCCCTAGAAAGTGCTGTAGTTTGGAGCCGGAACATAGAGATTGGAAAACAATCCCAGGGCAAGGTCTACTGTTGACTGAAGGGAGATGCTGTGAGGGAACCTGATGGAGAAGATTGCAGTGGAAAATGCTTCTGAAGGAAAGCCAGCTAACCTGGAGGAAGGGTAATACTGCTGAGTCACACACAGACAATAGAGCAATCTCTGCAGCCTCTCTGTCTGAACACATCAGCACCAGACAGCTGAAACAACCCAGGGAGGGTAGCCCTATAAGGACCTGATGTGCAAAGCAACACAGAGGGACCCCAGCCAGGGTGATCTTTATGTCCCTGATGAGATAAACAACAGACAATTACCCCAAGTGTGGGGCCCTGTAAGCGGCTGAAGGGGCCAAGCAACAGGGAAGGGCCAGCCAAAGAGGCCCTCTGATGGCCAGATGCCAGAAGCTAGGAAAAGACTCTAATAGGGTCATCGCTCCTGCAGCTGAGTCAGTTGGTTTCCTTGCACTCTTAGCACTGCCAGGGTTCCCATAATTCAAGCAGCTGTGTCACCTCCATGCTCAATCCTCACTGGGCAGAGCTGTCAGAAGCTAGAAAAGTCCCGAATAGTCACAAAACTCCTGATGATAGCCACCAGCTTTGTATCTGGTGTTGCCAGGGTCCCCATTATCCAAGCTCCTGTGTCACTCCCTAGCTCAATCCCACAAGGACAGAGCAGCCAGAGGCTGCAAAAATCCCTAAGGGCCTCATATTTCCTGCTGTCATAGCCGATGGCTCCCCTTAGTACCTGGTACTGCCAGGGCCCCTGCAATCCAAGCAACTGCACCACTTCCACATTTGGTCCTCCCTGGGGCACACCCAAGTCGTCCAAGCGAGCCTCAGAAGCAAACTCCTGTAGACGACTCACATGCACAGGTGGAGATAAAACCACAAGTGAAATCCAGGGGCAGGTGGCTAAAGAATAGAACCAAAACATTCCCACCAGTGGTACAAGCTGAAGATTGAATCCACATGATCAAGTAGGCAGACTTTCTATTTATGGAATATATAGAGTTCCTGAAAAACAAAAAACACTAGCACTGGCAGATGTGAGTAGGACCAGATTAGAGTCTGAGCTTGCCCCCACAATAGGTCCAGAGACCAGCTCAGGGAGGTGAGGTGGACTGTGACTCACACTGAGGAAAAGGATGCTGACAGCCCATCAAAAAAATTTTATTATTTTTATATTTTAACTTATTCAGTAGTTGCTATTGGGTTTTTACCTTTTTATTCCTGTTATTCTAGTTGTTGATTTTAATGCTACCATTAAATCTACTTATGCTTTTGAGAAATTTTTTAAATCACACTTTTAATTTCCTTTAAATACTTCTTCCTCTACATTGGTTTTTGTTGTTTTATGGACTTTTTCCTACTTTTAATTTTCAAAGTTTTTAAAAATTTTATTATTTTTCCACATATATTCTTTCATTTGCTTTTCTTATTCTTTTCCTGTGGCAAATTATTCTTTAATATATATATAAACATTCATCTACCTCTACTGAAATTTTCTTTTCTAGTCTTTCTTTCTTTTCTTCCTTTTCTCACTATGTTTATTAGTCTGTTTTGCTTTATTTGCTTTATTCCCCAGTTGTCACATGGCTTTGGTTTTGTTTTCCAGTTTATGGTTTTAGTTAGTTTTGTTTTTAACTAGTTCATATCATTTTTGCTTTCATTTTCTCACTGGATCAATCTCTTCTACTTTCTTCTTCTTTTTTTTTTTTTAACACTGTTTGTTCCCCACCCCGCATGTACATGCATGTGTCTATATCCCATTATTTTTGTGAATACATGCCTTATTTTGTATTTGCCATTTGTATGGGGTTTCCATTTTGTTTTCTTGTTTCAGTGTGTTTGTTTTAATCCCCTTTAATGCCATTACAAACCGCCAGTGGTATCTCACTTCCCTGGCCAGAGATCAGGCCCCGAGCCCTTGATGTGGGAGCACTGACAAGACTCTAGACTGCCATAAAACTCCTAACCCCAAGGAGTATTTATTAGTGAGAACTCCCATAAAGGCCTCCATCTGTATACACCTGGCATCACCCAACTGCCAGCAGCACCCAGTTTAGGATGCCTCACCCAAAAAACAAACAAAATAAAAACACAAACCCAGTCATCAGCAAATAAGATTGCCACCTCACAAAGTCTTGCCCATTAGAGGGGAAAAAAAAAAATCTTACCTCCTTTCAGCAGAGTACAAACAAAAACAACCAAAAGGAACTTAAACAAACCACTAGCACCGTCTTACACACCAAAGGCAGAAACCAAAAAGAAGGAGGAATTCGACCTGAAAGCCTGAGAAAAGGAGACATCAAATGCAATAATGAGAAAAGAAAGGGGTGGGCAGAAAAATATTGCTCAAGTGAAGAAAGAAACTAGAAGCACAAAAGACCAAAAAAAAAAAAAAAGGCGTGGGGAGGGGAGAATAGGTAAAATACCTGAAAAAGAATTAACAGTAATGATAGGAAACATGTTCCAAAACCTTGAAAAGAGAATGGATAAAATGCCATGAAGCAATCAAGAAATTAGCACAATAAACAAGGATATAGAAGAAATAAAGAATAAATCAACAAAGATGAATAACACAATCATGGAAATAAAAAAGTTCTCTAGAAGGAAACAATGATAGATTAACTGAAGCAAAAAAGTGAAACAGTGAGCTGGAAGAGTAAATAGTGGTAGTTGCTGATGAGCAGAATAAAAGAAAAAGAATGAAAAGAATTGAGGAGAGCTTTGGCGATCTCTGGGACAGTATTTACCTCATCAACATTTGAGTTATAGGGGTCCCAGAGGAAAAAGAGAAAAAGAAAGTCACTGAGAACATTTTTGAATATATTATAGTTGAAAAGTTTTCCAGCATGGGAAAGGAAATAGCCAATCAAGTTCAAGAAACACAGAGTGCAATACAGGAGAAACCCAAGGAGAAACACGTCGAGACACATACCAAGCAACAGAGATTAAAAACAAAGAAAGAATATTAAAAGCAGTAAGGGAAAAGCAACAAGTAACACACAAGGGAAAAGCCATTCAATTAAAGGCTGATCTTTCAGCAGAAACTCTGCAGGTCAGAAAGGAATGGCAGGATATATTTAAAGTACTGAAAGGGAAAAATCTACAAGCAAGATTACTCTACTTGGCAAGGATTTCATTCAACATTGATGGAAAAGTTAAAAATCTTTACAGACAAACAGAAGTTAAGAGAATTTAGCACCACCAAACCAGATTTACAACAAATATTAAAGAGACCTATAAGCATAAGACAAAGGAAAGACCTACAAGAAACACAAAATACTTTAAAAAATGCTAATTGGAACATATAGCATTATATTATATTATATTATAACAGAGAAATGCTAATAGTAATATATAAATAATTACTTTAAATGTAAATGGATTAAACTCTCCAACCAAAAGACACAGATTGGCTGAATGGATACAAAACAAGACCCATATATATGCTGTCTACAAGAGACCCACTTCAGACTTAGAGACACATACAGACTGAAATTAAAAGGATGGAAAAACATATTCCATGAACATGGAAACCAAAAGGAAGTTGAAGTGGCAATTCTCATTTCTGACAAAACAGACTTTAAAATAAAGAATATTATATGAAATAGAGAAGGGACATTATATAATGATGAAGGGATCAATCCAAGAAGAAGACATAATTCTATACATTTATGCACCCAACATAGAAGCACCTCAATGCATAAGGCAATAACTAACACACATAAAAGGGGAAACTGACAGCAATAAAATAATGGTAAGGGATGTTAACACACAATAATTGTAAGGGATGTTAACAATGGACAGATCATCAAAACAGAAAATTAATAAGGAAACATAAACCATACATGAAACATTAGACCAAACGGACATAATTGATATCTTCAGAACTTTCCACCCAAATGCATAAGAATACACCTTCTTCTCAAGTGTGCATGGAACATTTTCCAGGAAAGACCATACCTTGGGTCACAAATCAAACTTCAGTAAATTTTAAAAGACTGAAATCATATGAAGCATCTTTTCTGACCACAATACTATGAGAATAGATGTCAAATAGAGGGTAAATGGTAAAAACACAAACACTTGGAGATTAAACAATATGTTTTTACATAATAGACTGGATCCTGAATAAATCAAAAGGGAAATCAACAAATTCTTGAAGCAAATGACAATGAAAACACAACAACTCAAAACCTATAGGATGCAGCAAAACAGTTCTAAAAGGGAAGTTTATAGGAAGAAACAAGGAAAACATCAAATTGCCAACCTAATTTACACCTGAAACAATTCGATAAAGAGGGGCAAAAAACAAACCCAAAGTTAGTGGAAGGAAAGAAAGCCTAAAGATCAGAGCAGAAATAAATGAAAACGAAAGGAAGGAACAATAGTAAAGACTAATAAAACTAAAAGCTGCTTCTTTGAGAAGATAAACAAAATTGACAAACAATTAGGCAAATGCATCAAGAAAAAATGGGAGAAGAATCAAATCAATAATATTAGGAATGAGAAAGGAGAGGTTACAACAGAAATACAAATGATCATAAGAAGCTGTTATGAGCAACTATATGCCAATAAAGTGAACAACCTGAAAGAAATGGATATATTCTGAGAAAAGTTCAATCTTCCAAGACTGAACCAGGAAGAAATAGAAATTATGAACAAGCCAATTACATGCACTGAAATTGAAAATGTGACCAAAAAAAAAAAATACTCTCAAAAAATTAAAGCACAGGGCCTGATGATTTCACAGGTGAGTTCTCTCAAACATTTAGAGAAGATCTAATAATATTCTTACAAAACTCTTTCAAAAAACTGCAGAGGAAGAAGCACTTCCAAACTCATTCTACAAGGCCATCATTACTTTTATACCAAAACCAGACACAGACAACACAAAAAAGAAAATTACAGGCCAAAATCACTGATGAAAATGGATGGAAAAATCCTCAACAGAACACTGGCAAACAGAGTTCAAAAATACATTAAAAAGATAGTACACCATGATACAGAGAAGGCAATGGCACCCCACTGCAATACTCTTGCCTGGAAAATCCCATGGATGGAGGAGCCTGGTGGGCTTCAGTCCATGGGGTCGCTAAGAGTTGGACACGACTGAGTCACTTTCACTTTTCACTTTCATGTATTGGAGAAGGACATGGCAACCCACTCCAGTGCTCTTGCCTGGAGAATTCCAGGAATGGGGGAGCCTGGTGGGCTGTCATCTATGCGGTCGCATAGAGTCAGACAGGACTGAAGTGACTTAGCAGCAGTGGCAGCAACACACCATGATAGCAACCATCAACTTGGGTTTATCCCAGGGATGCAAACATTCTTCAGTATACACAAATCCATCAATGTGATATACAATATTAACAAATTGCAAGATCAATTCATATGGTAATCAAGATAAATACAGAAAAATTCTGAAAATTTTCAACACCCATTTATGATAAATACTCTTCAAAAAATGAGCAAAGAGGGAAACTACCTCTCTCATACATATATGAGAAAACCAGAGCGGACATCATTCTCAATGGTGAAAAACTGAAAGCATACCCTCTATGATCAGGAAACGACAAAGGTGCCCACTGTCACCACTATTAGTCAGCATTGTTTGGAAGCCTTAGCTACAGCAGAGGAGAAAAAGAAATAAAAGGAATCCGGATTGGAAAAGGAGAAGCAAAACTCTCATTGTTTACACAGATGATACAACACATAGAAAACCCAAAAGATACTGTCAGAAAATTACAAGAGGTAATCAGTGAATTTAGCAAAGTGACAGGATACAAAATGTAATGTATTATACAGAGTGACATAAGCCAGAAAGAAAAACACTATATACATACATACTAACACCTATATATGGAATTTAGAAAGATGGTAACCATAACCCTGTATGCAAGACAGCAAAAGAGATACAGATGTATAGAACAGTCTTTTGGACTCTGTGGGAGAGGGAGAGGGAGAGGGTGGGACGATCTGGGGGAATGGCACTGAAATGTATAATATTATATAAGAAACGAATCACCAGTCCAGGTTCGATACAGGATGCTTGGGGCTGGTGCACTGGGACGACCTGGAGGGGTGGTACAGGAAGGGACGTGGAAGCAGGGCTTCAGGATGGGGAACATGCTTACGCCCATGGTGGAATCATGTTGATGTGTGGCAGAACCAATACAATATTGTAAAGTAAAAAAGAAAGAAAGAAAGAAAGAAAAGAAAGAAAGAAAGAAAGAAAGAAAGAAAGAAAGAAAGAAAGAAAGAAAGAAAGAAAGAAAGAAAGAAAGAAAGAAAGAAAGAAAGAGAAAAATGAATACACAAAAATCACTTGAATCCCTATGAAACACTAGAAAGAGAAATTAAGGTATCAATCCTATTTACCACTGCAACAAAAAAGAATAAAATGCCTAGGAATAAACCTACTTAAGGAGAAATAAGAGCTGTATACAGAAAAGTATAAGACACTGAGGAAAGAAACCAAAGACAACACAAACAGGTGGAGAGCTATTCCATTATCTCGGGTTGGAAGAATCAACATTGTGAAAATAACTATGCTACCAAATATAATCTACAGATTCAATGCCATCTGTATCAAATTACCAATGCTGTTTTTCACAGAACTAGAACAAAAAGCTCACAGTTCATAGGGAAACACAAAAGACCTGAATAACCAAAACAATCTTGAGAAAGAAAAATAGAGCTAGAGGAATCAACCTTCCTGACTATGAACTGACTACAAAGCTATAGTCATCCAGACAGTATAGTACTGGCAGAAAAACAGAAATAGAGACCAATGGAACAAGATAGAAAGCCCAGAAATAAACCCACACACCTATGGACAGCTTATGTTTGAAAAGGAGCAAGAATATGCAATAGGGCAAAGAGAGTCTCTTCTATAAGTGCTGCTGAGAAAAGCTTGACAATTACACGGGAAAAAAATGAAATTAGACTGCTTCCTAACACCATACACAAAGATAAACTCAAAATGGATGGAAAACACAGACAGAACACCTTACGTCATAAATCACAGCAAGATCATCTATGATCCACCTCCTAGAGTAGTCAGAAAAAAAAAAAAGATAATCAAGTGGGACATAATTAAACTTAAAAGCTTATCCAGAAATCATTAATAAGGTGAAAAGACAATGCTCAAAATGGAAAAAAATAACAGCAAATGAAACAACTGACAAAAGATTAATTTCCAAAAGATGCAAGCAGCTCATACAAATCAATACCAATAAAACAAACAACCCAATAAAAAAGTGGGAAAAAGACCTAAACAGAGATTTGTCCAAAGACCTATGATGGCTAATAAACATATGAATAGATGTTCAACATCACTCACTATTAAAGAAATGCAAATCAAAACTATAATGAGATATCACTTCACACCAGTCAGAATGGCCATGATCAATAATTCTACAAACAATAAATGCTGGAGAGGGTGTGGAGAAAAGGGAACCTGCTTGCATTGTTGGTGGGAATGTAAACTGATACAGCCACTATAAAGAACAGTATGAAGAGTCCTTACAAAATGAGGAATAAAACCACTGTAAGACCCACCAACCCCACTCCTAGGCGTACACCCTGAGGAAACCAAGATGGAAAAAGACCCATGCACAGCAATGGTCACTGCAGTTCCGTTTACAACAGCTAGGACATGGAAGCAACATAGATGTCCATCGACAGATGAATAGATAAAGAAGCTGTGCTACATAAATACAGTGGAATATTACTCAGCCATAAAAAGGAATGCGCTGGAGTCAGTCCTAAAGAGGTGGGTGAACACAGAGCCTAGGATACAGAGTGAAGTAAGTCAGAAAGAGAAAAACAAATATTGTATGCTAACACATATACATGGAATCTAGAGATATTGTACTGATAAACCTATTTGCACAGCAGCAATAGAGACACAGACACTGAGAACAGACTTATGGCACGGCTGGCAGGGAGGAAGTAGGGGGTGGCATGTATGGAGAGGGTTAGCATGCAAATTTACACTACCATATGTAAAATAGACAGTCAATGGAAATTTGCTGTATGAATCAGGGAGCTCAAACCAGAGCTCAGTAACAACCTAGAAGGGTGGAATGGGCAGGGACCTGGGAGGGATGTTCATGTGGGAGGGGACATGGGTAAATCTATGGCTGATTCTTGTTGATATTTGGTAGAACCCAATATAATACTGTAAATCCTTCAATTAAAAATAAATAAATATAAAATAAACAACCACCCACCCCAAAATTCCATATGCCAAGGGGCCCAGGAGAAGGCTTGCTCATGCATGCAAAAGGTAAAAGGCAGACAGATCTCTGTCTTGACTGAGATGCCTACAGTGGCTCATGAACCATCTCAATTCCCTCTCAGCTGCACTTCAGGAGTCCCGGAAAACCTAGCTTAAAAATTCATGCATGGAGCTAATCCTTCTGTGAAAGTCCAGGTTTTCACAGGAGGACCTCTGTCTGCTTCATTCACACACCCTTCTACCCTGTGGCCAGATCCCTGTGGTTACAACTAACTCAAAGGGAAGAGCAACCTTTGACAGGCCACCAGTGAGTTTGCACACAAATTTGGCTTAAATCTGTGACCAAGTACAGGAACACGAGCTTAAGATGTAGTGCTACTTTGGGGGAAACAAATGACAAGCTGTCAGTACCATTCCTGGTGCACTAATGTATCTAGACAAGACATGATGCACAGAAATTCTGACAAAGCAGGGATGAGAAGTGTCAGCAGGGGCCACTATAGAAGATCTGAGATAGCTGCAGAGTCTCTAGCTGGGTTGAAGGAAGTTATCTCTCACCCAAAGGAGACTGGTACTTTAATTAGAAAAACAGCACAACAAAACTTCAAGGAACATGAACCCAAAGTATCATGACACCAACAAAGTATAAAAATCTTCAGTATTCACATCTGAAGATTGGAGATCTGTGATTTGTCCAGGGAATAATTCAAAATAGCTGTTTTTAATAACTTAGTGTGCTACAGAAAAAACATTATGAGAATTGAACAAAAGCAGGAAAACATTAAACAAATGAACAGTAAACAATGGACAAAAAAACTTTAATAAAATGTACAAATCATAAAAAAAAAAAAAACAGAAATTCTGGTGCTGAAGGATCCAAGAATGAAATGAAAAAATTCATTGAAGAGCATCATCCACAGAGTGAAAAGAGCAGAAGAATCTGTGGGACAGATGACATATCAAAGTTATCCTGTCAAAGGAGATTCAAATCAAAACAAAAATATCTTATAACAAAGCAATGAAAAAGAACAAAGAAAGGTTACATGGTCTATGCAACATTGTCAATAGGCCAATTTGCAAATTATTGAAGTTCTAGGAGGAGAAAAGGAGATGAGGCAGAAAACATATTTAAGGAGTAACATCTGAGAACTTCTCAAATCAAGGATGATATTTGAATATCTACGTTCAAGAAGCTTACAGGTGACCAAACCAAGTCAACTTAAAAAATCCTCTACATCACATGTTGTAATAAAGTTGCAAAAATCAAAGAAAAAATGAGAAGCCTTCAAGCAGCGTGAGGAAAAAACAAACAAGCTAACAAAACAAAAACCTTGTAATTTACTACTTCAGTTCAGTTAAGTTCAGTCGCTCAGTCGTGTCTGACTCTGTGACCCCATGAACCGCAGCACGCCAGGCCTCCCTGTCCATCACCAACTCCCGAAGTTCACTCAAACCATGTCCATTGAGTCGGTGATGCCATCCAACCATCTCATCCTCTGTCATCCCCTTCTCCTGCCCTCAATCTTTCTCAGCATCAGGGTTTTTTCAAATGAGTCAGCTCTTCGCATCAGGTGGCCAAGGTATTGAAGTTTTAGCTTCAACACCAGTCTTTCCAATGAACGCCCAAGACTGATCTCTTTAAGGATGGACTGGTTGGATCTCATTGCAGTCCAAGGGACTCTCAAGAGTCTTTTCCAACACCACAGTTCAAAAGCATTAATTGTTCCGTGCTCAGCTTTCTTTATAGTACAACTCTCACATCCATACATGACCACTGGAAAAACCATAGCCTTGACTAGATGGACCTTTTTTTGACAAAGTAATGTCTCTGCTTTTGAATATGCTATCTAGTTTGGTCATAACTGTAATTCTAAGGAGTAAGCATATTTTAATATCATGGCTGCAATCACCATCTGCAGTGATGTTGGAGCCCTAAAAAATAAAGTCAACCACTGTTTCCACTGTTTCTCCATCTATTTCCCATGAAGTGATGGGACTAGATGCCGTGATCTTAGTTTTCGGAATGTTGAGCTTTAAGCCAACTTTTTCACCCTTTTCTTTCACTTTCATCAAGAGGCTCTTCAGTTCTTCTTCCTTTTCTGCCATAAGGGTGGCGTCACCTGCATATCTGAAGCTATAAATATTTCTCCCAGCAATCTTGATTCCAGCTTGCGCTTCACCCAGCCCAGCGTTTCTCATGATGTACTCTGCATATAAGTTAAATAAGCAGGGTGACAATATACAGCCTTGACATACTCCTTTTCCTACTTGGAATCAGTCTGTTGCTCCATGTCCAGTTCTAACTGTTGCTTCCTGACCTGGAATTTACTAAGGAGCTTTCATTTGAATCTAGGAATATTTCTCAGCAGAAACCTAGTGGGCCAGGAGAAAGTGGGATGACATATTCCAAGTGTTGAAAGAAAAAACTGCCAAAGAAGAATATTTGAAAATACCCTTCAGAAAAGAAAACAATATAAAGACTTCACCTGACAAAAAAATACTGAGAAAATTGAACACAGCTAGACCTTCCTTGAGGAGGGCATGGCAACCCACTCCAGTATTCTTGCCTGGAGAAGCTCATGGACAGAGAACCTGGCAAGCTGCCACCCATAGGGTCACAAAGAATCAGACACAGCTGAGGTAACTGAGCAGGCACACAGACCTTCCCTACTGAAACACTAAAAGGAATTATTCAAGCTAAAGTAAAATAATGCTAATTAATTCCATGAAAATACATAGTACAATGGTAAATTTAAGTGCACACTCACACTCAGGACACTATAGTACTTTGATATGGAATGTTAAACACTTAACAATTTAAGAGTTAAAGTGCCAGAATATAAAAGTAACTCTAGCTACAATTATTTTTTAATTAAGTACACACTATAAAAAGAGGCAAATCATGACATCAAAAAGATAAAATGGAGAAGGGGAAAAGGAAGGAGATTTAATATATGGTTGTGCTCATATATTATCAGCATAAAACACACTGCTCTCTCTGAAAGATGCTTGATGTAAATCTCATGGTAAACAAAGCAGGAATCCATACTAGATTCACAAACGGTAAAGAGAAGTTTATTAAACACATACTACTATAACAAAAATTACAGTAGTGTTGTTACACTACTATAACAAAAATCATGAATTCACAAAGGCAAGCAGTCAGAGCAAAGGAATTAGGGAACTATAAAACATCCTGTTACAAAAGATAGTATTAATACATTTATCTATCAATAATTACACTAAATATAAAGGAATGCATGTAGCTACTGTTGTGTCTGACTCATTGAGACTCAATGGACTGTGGCCCACCAGGCTCCTCTGTCCATGGGATTTCCCAGGCAAGAATACTGGAGTGGGTTGCCATTTCCTTCTCCACTGTTGTCTTCTATATCAATGAAGTTCTTAAGCAATGACTTTGACTTATCAGACAAATCATCCATATCCATTATTTGGGGACAGTAACTGAAAAACTATCGTGTTTCTCTGTTAACATTTTAGTCCTTTGATGTCTGTGTCCCTTGAAGTCTCAGGTAGCTGTGTTTGCGTTTAACGAAGCAGTCACTCCCTCCTGTCTTTACAGACTGACTTGGGGAGGGAAGTACACTGTCACACTGATAGGGATTTTGAGACTTTTTCAGACCTTTTTTAAGGACACACCTGTCCCATGTACTCAATTCCTCCTAGGAGAGAATTCTGAAGCTTGTATGCTTCTACCAATGCAGCAAAGACAGTCTCTGTGCTGACAGTTTCCTGGCTGCTTCCCTGGGGCAATGCCAAATGCTCACATTCATGTGCTTTCTCACAGACCCACGGGGACAGGTTGGCTTCTGGATGTCCCACAGGCCATCTGCAAAGGTCTAGGTGCCACCGTGGGGACTTACACAGGGAGCTGGCCCTGGGGAGGGGGATGTGGATGAGATGAGGGGCCCAGGGGTGAGCAGGACCACAAGCACGGTGTCTGCAATGGTTTGGGGCTCCCTGCTGGGGTCTCCATGTGGTCAGTAGAACCCATGTCCCTTGAAGAATTCTAGCCCTGGATGCTGTGCTCCTGGCCTCTCCCCATCCCAGCCATGCAGGTGACCCCAGTGGCCTGGATAAAGGGAGAGAGAAGAGGGCTGGAAGATGAGGACATGGCACTTGCTCACATGCTCTTATTTTCCCCACAGGTAAAATCCTGTGCTGAGGGGACTGTCTTGGCACTAAGCAGTGCCACCTCAAGGGCAAAATGAGGCTACTGCTCTAACCCTCAGTGATGCGTGCAGTCTTCCATCTTTGTGCTCTAGCAGCATGCTGTCATGTCTCTGCTAGACTCCTGGACCCCCCACAAAGATCCTCCTATCCACGAATGATGGTCAAAGTCTGTGTTTATATCAGGAAAGACAGTGAGACTCCTGCCATCTTTCTAACCTCACTCTGTTATTACAGGTTTCTTCTTTGTGGATCTTTTCCTATTTTCTTGAGCAATGTCTATCAATAGGTACATGTATTTTGTTATATACTTATCAGGAAGTCCATAGGTACACTCATAGACACTTGTAAAAAATAACATCAAATAGGTCCTTTGGCAAAACAAGAGGTTGATATAAACTTTTGGAGTGAATAAAACAGCTGAGTCTTAGAAAATTATGAACACAGTGGGATCTCAGCCCAGTTTACTCACTGACACGGATGCATCTGGGAGGAGGAGACCAGCCACTCTCTGTGCAGGTCATTATGTTCCGATAATTTTGAAGATTGTAGCCATGATAGCAGCGAACCCTTACAGTTTCACCCTGTAGAACTTTTTTTTCACTACTTGGGTTATATCCATTTTCCAAATTATGGAAAATACATTCTCCTAAGGATCATAAAAATAATATGGTAGAAAAAAACATAAATTTGTTAAAATAGAACCTTAAAGATTAACCTTCTAGAATTTAAATGTGAATGCACTAGCATCTAAATATGATATGTAACAATAAAAATGAAAGTTACTACCACCATTGTTACAAATGAAAATAACATTCCATATTATTTTTATTTCATTTATGATTAAAGTATGTATACATGATACAGATATTCTTATAAAGTCTCTATCTCACAGGATTTACATGAAGAGCCTCTAGTAAAGGGAAGATCTATTTGGATTTTTTTTTCATAGAACTCATCCCTTGGCCTTGCTGTTGTTACACAACACTTTACTCAGTTGTCTACTTTTGTCTCTTCACTCTTTCAAAGATTTATGCATATAAACTTAAATAGGTTTACTTACTGAGGCATGGTTCTTCTGGAGACCATCCTTCTGCTGTGCAAGTCAGGTAATCTGAGGAATATTGTGAAGGAGACACAAAATACTGATCACAGTTATAGAGAAACTGTTGATTTACACGTGCTGGAAAGCGTCCTCTGTATGAATGATAAAGCCGTCCATGTTTTATTACTGGATAATTACAGTGTTTCCCTTGGAGTAAAAAAAGTAGAAATAATGCTTTACCTTATTATTAAATTATATAAGAAATTAACATTATCTCTATGAATTACATTCTTGTTCAGTTAATTACACTCACTACATTATGATTTCTAGGAAAAGAGGTTATAGAAAACTCAGATGATTGAAATACATAAAGATGTCCTTGATATTGAAGGTCAAATTATGTCTTGTGAGTCATATCATATAAAATTTGTATGTAGATTCTCTTGGTTGAAAACTATAGAGACTTAATAAATGAATTCTCCTTGAATAGAGAAGTGCTAACCATAGTTGACTAAATTAGCATCTTAGTCAAGAGATGAAAGTACAGATTTTATCTTGTGGCTCATTTGACTTCTTTTTCTTGCTTTTCCATTCTAATCAGAAACCAACATCCTGACACTTCTTCTCAGACCAAATCAATGTAGAAAGAAAACAGTGTTGTTGTTTTTCCAATTAACGTTCATTACTTTAATTTTCTGTTTATTGGAAACATGTGATATATATAGAGAATCACAATAATTTTCATGGCTCTAACCACACAGGAAAGTAACATTATTGTTTATCATTCAGACTGGATATTAGGCATCTTTTCCCTTGCTTATCTAATTGGAGAAATGGACAATCAATAATTCTTAATTTCCAAATGGTTAAGATTAAGGGAAACCCTTGAATGCTTGTGTCTAATTTTAATTGGAGAATGATGCATTTTTTTCAGTATTTCTTACAAATATTTTAAATGAGGTAAAACATAATTACAATTTATTTTTTAGTATATATTGAGTAATTGTCACTTATATGCTTACTAAGTGAATTATAAACTTTGAATCTTTGTATATCTTAATCCCTTTAACAAAGACTTGTCAATTATACAATCTCATGGCCTATAGTCTGCATCTCTCATCACTAATAGATTTCCCACACTTTTTTGAAGCTTCTCTACATTTTTTAGTTTGAAATGCTTATTTAGTTTGATTACTCTTAAGTAACAGTCTAGGTTTCTTCCCACTACATTCTATAGATTAGAATACTTTCTCTTAATCCTTGAATTTTACAAATTTCACCATGTATGTCAAGATATGTATATTTAACAATAATACCATGTTGGGCAAGCTTGAGTGTTTGTATTTGCAGGACTCAAGTGAAAAGAACTCAACTAACTTTGTCATTACATTGTAGAGGAGAGATTTGAGTCCTGATTATCTGAGTTCAGATCTAGTACAGTTATTCACCTCATTTTGATGCCTCATAGAACATGAATTAGTACAATAATCCACTGAGATTCACTTCCAAAAGGTACACAAAGAGGGCATAATTAAAAGTAAACATCATTGCTGTCACTGCCCTGAGCTCTTTTCCTCCTCTCTTTTATTTGGTCACATGTGAATCTGTATTTGTCTCTCTAATCAGATCATTTATTGAAGCACATACATAGTCCACTATGGTCAGAGTGGCACTGACTCTGTCAAGACTAAGAACAACCTCATTCTCCTCTCACACTTCTACAAATACAAGTTCTGGTCTCATGAGCAGGCTTGGCTGTCCATCATAGTGTTGGCTCAGATTGATCTCAAAATTGACTGAAAAGTATTCAGTAAGTTTTAAAAGTGTTTCTAGTCATTCTGTATTTGTGCTGCTTATTCCTATGGTCCAGGCCCAGGATCTTACAATTATCACAGCTAAATATCATGTTATTGAGTCCAACCTCACACATGGGCATCTTTCTGAGTGATGAACCTGTCCTAAAGTGGGTTCACTTTCAGTACCTCAGGATCATTCCAGGCACATCTCCTTTGCTCCATTAAACTGGTTGTTGATACAAAACAGCAATGGAGCAGGCCTGAGAACAAAATCCTGCATCTGATAATCAGCTTATTTAATGAAATTATGAATATCTGATAAGCTATTTAACTGGCCAATTTCCTCATCTTGTCTCCATGAACTTTACAAGGTCCCTTGTGGGATAACTTTGCTGTGATGTAAATACATTTGGGTTGATCTGCCATTTTCATAGGCTTTCCCTATGGCTCAGTGGGTAAGGAATCTACCTGTAATGCAGAAAACAAGGGAGATGCAGATTTGATCCCTGGGTCAATCATATTCCCTTGCAGAAGGAAGTGGCAACCCACTCCAGTAATCTTGCCTGGAGAATTCCATGGACAGAGGAGCCTGGAGGGCTATAGTCCAAAGGGTTGCAAACAGTTGGACATGATTGAGGGACTAAGCACACAGCACCATTTTCATAAATCCATCTTAAACAAGTTTAAATATCTTTAGTATAATTCTTATGTGGATTGAAATCTGTTTTATACTGTTAACACTCTCATTTTAAAAGAAATTGTGGTTCGAAAAATCATTTTAGATTTATGCTTGCAATTGCTATTAAGGTCACTGACATGTTTTCTAAAGTTACAGTTTTCTTTCCTGTAATAACTTGTTTAAGTTTGCCAAAATTTTATGAGGTACTGTTGGAAAAAAGAGTATTGTTACAAAACAGGCAGGAAAGAAGTTGAGAAGTAAAGGAAGCATCCCCAGAAAAGACTCTGTTCAGTTGACCTGACATTTTTCTGTATGTGATGGTTTTAGGAAAGTCCACAACGCCTTCCACACTCCTCTCTCCAAATATTAGAGCCTAAGTCCTCTCTACTGAGTGTGCAGGACTTAGTGACCATTTCTCATGATTGCACATGACTGACGTGACAGTGTGACAAACTCATACCTGCTGTGGAGGCTTCCTCCTCCCTGTCTGCTGTCACTGGCCCTGAGGAAAGCTAGATATCTCTCAAGCAACCTGCGCAGATGACCACGAGGTCAGGTGCTGAGGCCTCCCCCAAAAGCCAAGAGAGTGAGCCAATTTGGAAGCAAAGCCTCCAGCCCAGCTCAATGTCCAGGTAACAGCAGCCCAGGCCATTACCCAGTTGCCTCCCAAACAGAGTGATACATAACTAGCCAGCGAAGCCCTTTCTTTATTCTTGACCCACAGGAGCTCTACGAATATGGAGGTGTATTATCTTAAGCCAATATGTTTTCTGGAACATTTGTTAATTAGGACTATGTATCTAATATAATGGGCATCCCACTTGGTGCTAGTGGTAAACAAGGACCCCGCCTGCCAATGCAGGAGACATAGTACAGGCAGGTTTGATCCTTGGGTTTGGATGATCCCCTGGAGGCAGGCATGGCAACCCACTCCAGTATTGTTGCCTGGAAAATCCCATGGACAGAGAAGCCTGGTGGGCTACAGCCGATGGGGAGGCAAAGAGTCAGACATGACTGAAGCGACTTAGCACGCAGGCATGCAGGTATCTATCTACAATAGGTGTTAGTTGATGTGAGTTTTACTTAATGGCTTGAATCTGATATTACAATTATTTTGCATGCTAAAAATTTCATAAGTGCACCCATAAATTATGGAAGAAAAACTTTGCTTAAATATTCAAACATTTAGCTTTAAGACCACTTTTGGAAAGAGTTCAGTTGTTAATGAGAAGAGAAGGGTTGCACTGGAATATCTGGTGAAGATTTGTCAAAGTTTCACATTTCTCTTTCATATTGTGTACTCTTTCTCCTCTTGTCTGGAAATATGCCTGTAGTCTTATTCTGCTGCTGCTGCTGCTGCTGCTAAGTTGCTTCAGTCATGTTCGACTCTGTGCGACCCCATAGACGGCAGCCCACCAGGCTCCCCCATCCCTGGGATTCTCCAGGCCAAGAACACTGGAGTGGGTTGCCATTTCCTTCTCCAATGCATGAAAGTGCAAAGTGAAAGTGAAGTTGCTCAGTCATGTCCGACTCTTAGCGATCCCATGGACTGCAGCCTACCAGGCTCATCTGCCCATGGGATTTTCCAGGCAAGAGTACTGGAGTGGGGTGCCATTGCCTTCTCCATTAATCTTATTCTAGCTGATTAATAAACCATCACTCATGTACCTGAGAATCAGGAGAAACAATTCATGTCTGCCTGTTCCTCAGCAAGAATAATGGTGATACAGCCTTTCTTATAAGTGATCTGGGGCCAGAGCTGCTTTTAATTGTAACACTAAGGACTAGACAGGGAGCTTTATTGTGCTCCAAATGTTGTTCACGAAGAAAATTACCAAATGGACTAAAATAGCATGCGACAAATTATGAGATGAATAATGCAGAATGATGCATATTCTATTCACATCTTGAATTTCATGTGGGATCTTAAAACTCATTAGAGTTTTCATTTACAAAAACTTGAAGACAAATGGATTATTAAAGAAAATGAAAGACAAAAACATCATAATGAAGAACATATAAGTTTTATATTTTGGAGTAAAATCTTGGTTTTTAATATGATTTAATTACCTATATTAATACATGTATATAAGCTGATTTTTGCTTTTCATTTGTATTGGAGTTGCTTTTAAATATTGGGTTAGCTTCTGCTGTACATCAAAGTGAATCTGAATCTGTTATATGAAAATATACACACACACACACACACACACACACACATATATATATATATATATATATATATATATATATATATATCCCCTTTTCTTGGATTTCTTTCCCATTTAGGTCACCAGAGAGCATTGAGTGGAGCTGCCTATGATACACAGTAAGTTCTCCTTAGTTATCTATTTTATCCACACCTGCCAGGACATGGAATCAACCTAAATGTCCATCAACAGAAGAACAGATGCAGAAGAAGTGGTACATATACACAATGAAATATTACTCAGCCATAAAAAGCTATGAAATTGCACAATTTGCAGAGACATGGATAGACCTAGAGACTGTCACATAGAGTGAAGCAAGTCAGAAAGAGAAAAATAAATATTGTATAATATTGTTTACATATGGAATCTAAAAAATGCTATGGATGAACTTATTGCAAAGCAAAAATAGAGATACAGGCATAGAGAATGGATGTATAGATACAAGGGGGCCCAAGAGTAGAGGGATGAATTGGGAGAGTGTAAAAAATAGATAACTAATGAAAACAACTTGTAAGTTTAAAAATAAAAGTGACAGTTTTTTTAAGGTTGTCAACATTTACATTTCTCTCTGAAAAGAATTCTAAATATATTGGCACTACACTGGAAATTAAGACTGTCTTTCACATTTTGTAAAAGGAAAATATATCTTGTACCTACACTGGTTTTTAAAAACTAACAGCGATGTTAATGACCTTTAATAGATTTATTAAGCTATAATCACAATACAGTCAACTGAATATATTTAAAATGAGATTTGAACCTGTAAAAATCACCATATGTAAAAGTATAAAAATAACCATTGTTCTCCAGAGCTTTCTCATATTACAAGTAAGACTCTCCTAAACATTCTGGAATTATAATCTACTTTTCTGTGACACATTTTCTATTCACATTTTCATGAGCATATTCACATGACCCCATAATCTACATAGAGTACCTTTTTGCACTGTGGAACTCAGATGACATAGAAAAGTATTCATTTTGTTTTCCCCTTTTAGGTGAATGTCTGATCATTTTTCCATTAAGGTATTCTTATGGTTATCTCACAGTGCAGACTATTTTAACCAGTTTATTCCATCAAAAATACACACAAAGGAAAGTAGATAGTTATATTTAGGAGGAAGGCTGAGTGTTCACATCGGTTTCAACTTACCCTGTCCATGAACAGTGTAAAACCACAAGGTGAGAAGGACATTGATTAACAACAACATGTTAGATTTTCCCAGTGGTACATTCACACAAATACTCCAGTTGCACTGTTTAGGGTTCAAAAATCTGCTTCATTTGCAGTTACCTAGTGTGATTGAATTTATGCGTTACAATGAAGTTAGTTAATTAGTGCCATTTAGTAAATATCAAAGTTCAAAGTTTTGAAATGTCCCTACCTTGTTTCTGTTGGTAGTTTCACAATAAGTTATTGTATTCACCACCTGATATCTATGTGCACAACTTTCTGTGGCTGATATGGACTAGCTCCAAAGCCATATATCAGATACTAACTTTCAATAATATATTTCAAGACAGTAGGTGAAGTTTTTACCAGCCATTTGGGTCATCTGTATTTTCATGGACTGGCAAAAGTGAATAAAATGTAAACTAAATACATATAGCCATTTTTCCTAATAACTTTAAATAGACTAAGATCTATAAAAGTATTGAATCACTATGTTGTATATTTGAACTAATATACTGCAATTAAAATTTTTAAGCATATGTTCATGACCCTGTTTTATACTGAGTGTATCACTATTGCAAATAAAATAAATATTGATAGAAATACAAAAAAAAAATTATAGTAGAGCTTAAAAACAATCATATAAATTATAGCACAATCCCTTCATTTGCATGCTATTTATGTATGGGTTTTATGATTATCAATTTCCTAATGTTGTTAACATGTAATTGACATAAAGCACTGCATAAGTTTCAGGTGTATGGCCTAATGATGTAATTTACATATATCCTGAAATGATTACAACAATAAGGTTTGTGAATATCCATCATCTCATACAGATATAAAAGTAAACAAAAAAGAATTTGTGATGAGAACTCAGGACTTACCATCCTATTAACTTTCATACTTAAGATACAGCAGAATTAGTCATATTAATCATGTTGTACACTACATTCTTAGTACTAATCTATCTCACAGCAGGAAGTTGGTACCTTTTGACTGGCTTCATCCAGTTCCCCTATCTCCAGGCCTAGACTATGGTAATCACAAATGAGATTTATTTTTCAAAGTATTTGTTTGTTCTTTTAAGTACAGTTGGCCTATAACATTCTGTTACTTTCTGTTACATAGTGTAGTGATTCCATGTTTCTGTCCATTTCAAAATAATTGCCACAGTAAGTCTAGTTACAATCTAGCAAGATTTTAAAAATCACATAATTATTGACTAAATGCTCCGCACTGAATATTTCATGTTTATGACTCATCTATCTTGCACCTGGAAGTTTCTCCCCTTAACCTCTCCCTCACCAGAGGATCTGGAGTGCATCCCTTAAAAAGACACATACAGAATTGTTCATTGCAGCTTTATTCATAAATGGCAAAAATGCAATTGTTCCCATGAACATTGAGAAAATGGATAAAACATTTGTAGCATTTTCATATGACTGATTAATACACACTAATTTAGAAAATGATAGTGGTTTGGGATAATCTCACAGCTCTTGTAAATGGAAAAAAAATCAAACACACTCACTAAGTACATATCTTATAATTTCATTGGTAGGCTTTCGAAAGGTAGAAAACCTCATCATGAAGGTGGTGCCTACGAGGTAACGTGTGGTACAGAATGGGACGAGAGACAAGGAAACCTGAGGATGTGTTGGACATTTACTCAATTACACAGGCATACATGTGTGTTAAAAAAATTATCAATCACGTTAAGATTAACTTTAGGTGTTTAGCTATTTCTATGTTTAACGTTGCTTTAAAACTTACCATTTTCAGAATCAAATGTAAAGTTAAAAGTCAAAATCCAATCCAGAGGACACACCTTATGTCTCAAATCAAAAGGACTTGAAAGAGCCTTGAGTTTTTATCCCCAAACACAAGAATTTGGGGTATTGGTCATACTAGATTCTACTGAATAATATGAAATCCTATATGAAAAATTAAACAAATTTGTGAATGGGGTGCTATTTTCACTTTCAACATTTTAATGTTTCTTTTTTTATGTATACCTTCTATAAAAATAGTTGTGGACATTTCCATAAACTAAAATTTCCATACAACTTATGTTTTCATAGAGAAAACTACAGATTGTTTAAATGTTTATCAATAAAAGAATGTTGAAAAAAAGAAAAAGAAAAAGTTACCTGTGGCAGATTCATGTTGATGTATGGCAAAATCAATACAATATTGTAAAGTAATTAACCTCCAATTAAAATTAAAAAAATTATATATATTTTTAAAGTTATTGTTTTTCTTCAAAAGTTCATTTCTCATTGAACACAAACCTCCACTCTAAAAAGAAATAGTGTAGTTGTGGAATATGGAGAGAGTTCAAAATGCATGAAGGAACATTTGGGATGAGGAAAATACTCTACATCTTGAATATAGAGTAATTGTATAGATGTATTGGGAAGGAAACGGAAACCTACTCGAGTATTCTTGCCTGGGAAATACCATGGACAGAGAAGCTTGGCAGGCTACCCTCCATGGGATCGCAAGAGATGGATACAGCCTGTCACAACATAACTATATATATTTTGTGAGACTCATCATGTTGCATATTTAGAATAGACAGGTTAAACATGTCTTCTCTGTAAGGGTAATGGGAAGTTCCTCAGAGCTCTAGGTGGGGGAAAATAGAAAGACTTTAGAATTCTCCAAAGAAACTAAAAACCAAGGCAATAAAGAAGAGCATTTTCATAAAAGTTAAGAAAAAAAATGAAAATCAAGAGTTTTATATCCATACAACCAGACAGCCAAGTATTACACTACAGAAAATATTTTTAATTGTGCAAGAACTCATAGGACACTATTGATCTACAGATGCACACATTCTGTGGCTTTAGCTACATGCTTAGTCACTCAGTCGTGTCTGACTTTTGCTATCCTTTGGATTTTAGCCCACCAGTCTCCTCTGTCTATTAGATTTTCTAGGCAAGAATAAAGGTGAGGATTTCCATTACCTCCTCCACAGAATCTTCAAAAACCATCAATCAAACTAGTATTTCCTATGTCTCCTGCCTTACAGGCAGATTCTTTAAATGTTGAGTCATCAAGGAACTACCTCCATGCATGTAAGGGGCCCCTTAAATATGGAATCTACCTTATTTCACCTGAATGAAGAGTTCAAAAGAATAGACAGAAGAGATAACAAAGCATCCTTAAGTGAACAATGTAAAGAAATAGAGGAAAGCAATAGAATGGTAAAGACTAAAGATCTGTTCAAGAAAATTAGAGATACAAAAGGAACATTTCATGCAAATATGGGCACTGAAGGATAGAAAGAGTTGGACCTAATAGAAGTAGAAGATATTAAGAAGAGGTGGCAGGAATACATAGAAAATCTGTACAAAAATACAAAAAAACCTCAAAAAGCCAAAACAATCTTGAGAAAGAATGGAACTGGAGGAATCAACCTACCTGACTTCAGGCTCTACTACAAAGCCATAGCCATCAAGACAATATGGTACTGGCACAAAGACAGAAATATAGATCAATGGAACAAAATAGAAAGCCCAGAGATAAATCCACATACCTATGGACACCTTATCTTCGACAAAGGAGACAAGAATATACAATGGAAAAAAGACAAACTCTTGAACAAGTGGTGCTGGGAAAACTGGTCAACCACTTGTAAAAGAATGAAACTAGAACACTTTCTAACAGCATACACAAAAATAAACTCAAAATGGATTAAAGATCCAAATGTAAGACCAGAAACTATAAAACTCCTAGAGGAAAACATAGGCAAAACACTCTCTGACATACATCACAGCAGGATCCTCTATGACCCACCTCCCAGAATACTGGAAATAAAAGCAAAAATAAACAAATGGGATCTAGTTAAAATTAAAAGCTTCTGCACAACAAAGGAAACTATAAGCAAGGTGAAAAGACAGCCTTCAGAATGGGAGAAAATAATAGCAAATGAAGCAACTGACAAACAACTAATCTCAAAAATATACAAGCAACACCTGCAGCTCAATTCCAGAAAAATAAACGACCCAATCAAAAAACGGGCCAAAGAACTAAATAGACATTTCTCCAAAGAAGACATATGGATGGCTAACAAACACATGAAAAGATGCTCAACATCACTTATTATCAGAGGAATGCAAATCAAAACCACAGTGAGGTACCATTTCACACCAGTCAGAATGGCTGTGATCCAAAAGTCTACAAGCAATAAATGCTGGGGAGGGTGTGGAGAAAAGGGAACCCTCTTACACTGTTGGTGGGAATGCAAATTAGTACAGCCACCATGGAGAACAGTGTGGAGATTCCTTAAAAAACTGGAAATAGAACTGCCTTATGACCCAGAATCCCACTGCTGGGCATACACACGGAGGAAACCAGAATTGAAAGAGACATGTGTACCCCAATGTTCATCACAGCACTGTTTATAATCGTCAGGACATGGAAGCAACCTAGTTGTCCATCAGGAGATGAATGGATAAGAAACCCATGGTACATATACACAATGGAGTATTACTCAGCCATTAAAAAGAATACATTTGAATCCATTCTAATGAGGTGGATGAAACTGGAGTGGATTATACAGAGTGAAGTAAGCCAGAAAGGAAAGCACTAATAGAGTATACTTAACACATATATATGGAATTTAGAAAGATGGTAACGATAACCCTGTATGCGAGACAGCAAAAGAGACACAGATGTATAGAACAGTCTTTTGGACTCTATGGGAGAGGGAGAGGGTGAGATGATTTGGAGAATGGCATTGAAACATGTATAATATCATATAAGAAACGAATCACAAGTCTAGGTTTGATGCAGGATACAAGATGCTTGGGGCTGGTGCACTGGGATGACCCAGAGAGATGGTATGGGGAGGGTAGTGGAAGAGGGGTTCAGGATTGGGAACACGTGTACACCCGTGGCGGATTCATGTTGATGTATGGCAAAACCAATACAGTATTGTAAAATAAAATATACAAAAAAAAAAAAAGGTTTTCATGAACCAGATAACCATGATGGTGTGACACTCACCTAGAGCCAGAAATCCTGGAGTGTGAAGTCAAGTGGGCCTTAGGAAGCATTACTACAAACAAAGCTAGTGGAGTTGATGCAGTTCCAGCTGTGCCATTTCAAATCCTAAAAGATAATGGCAATAAAGTGCTGCACTCTATATGCCAGCTAATTTGGAAAACTCAGCAGAGGCCCCAGGACTGGAAAAGGTCAGTTTTCTTTCTAATCTCAAAGAAGGACAATGCCATAGAATATTCAAACTATCATATAATTATGTTCATTTCACATATTGTCAATATAATGCTCAAAATCTTTCAAGCTAAGCTTCAAAAGTGTGTGAACTGAACTGAGACTTCCAGATCTATAAGCTAGATTTAGAAAAGGTAGAAGAACCAGAGATCAAATTGCCAGCATCTGCTGGATCATAGATAAAGCAAGGGAATTCCAGAAAAACATATACTTCTACTTCATTGACTACACTAAAGCCTTTGACTTTGTGGATCACAACAAATTGTGGGAAATTCAGGAGACAGGCATTCCAGACCACCTTGGAAACCTGTACACAGGTCAAGAAGCAATATTTAGAACCAGACATGGAACAATGAGCCGTTCCAAATTGGGGTAGGAGTACATCAAGGCTGTATATTGTCATCCTGTTATTTAACTTTATGTGGAGTACATCATGTGAAATGCTGGGATGGATGACTCACAAACTGAAATCAAGATTGCCAGATAAATATTAACAACCTCAGATGTGCCGATGACACCAACTCTTTGCAGAGAGCCAAGATGAACTGAAGAATCCCTTGATGAAGGTGAAAAAATAGAGTGAAAAGGCTGGCTTAAACCTCAGCATGAAAAAGCTGAGATTATGGCATCCAGTCCCATCACTTCATGAGAAATAGATGGGGAAACAATGGAAATAGAGACAGATTTCATTTTTGAGGACTCAAAAATCACTGACAAGAGTTACTGCAGCCTCAAAATTAAAAAGAAAAAAAAAGCTGCTCCTTGGAAGAAAAACTATGACAAATGTAGATAGAATTTTAAAAAGCATCACTTTGCCAAAAAAGGCCTATATATTCAAGCTATGGTTTTTCCAGTAATCATGTACGGATATGAGAGGTGGATCATAAAGGAGGCTGTGCACCAAAGAATTGATGCTTTCAAACAGTGGTGTACTCCTGAGAGTTCTTGGAGGGCGATGAAATGAAACCAGTCAATCCTAAAGGAAATCCACCCTGTATATTCATTGGAAGGACTGATGCTGAAGCTGAAGCTCCAATACTTGGGCCACCTGATGTGAAAAGCTAACTCATTGGAAAAGACCTTGATGTTGGGAAAGACTGAGGAAAGGATGAGAAGGGGTTGACAGAGGATGAGATGGTTGGATGGTATCATTGACCCAATGGATATGAATTTGAGCAAACTCCTAGAGATAGTGAGAGACAAGAAAGCCTGGTGAGGTGCTGTCCAAGGGGTTGCAAATAGTGGTACAAAAGTGACTGAACAACAAAATGAAGCTTATTCCACCAGATAGCACTGTTCAGCCTCTAAAGAAGGTGTTTTGTTGTTGTTGTTGTTGTTGTTTTTTAGTTATTCCGTGGGCAAGGAAGGAAGGGGCCTTGAAGATTCTGAGACTCTTTTTGCTTTAATATACATTTCAAAAGATGATGTGGGAAATAGGCAATGTCATGATGTTAAACATTTTGTATATTTTTTTCCAGAGCTGAGACTGAAATAAGAACTGGGGCATGGATAGACTTATATTTGTATGAATTAAATATTCTGCAAAGTAGAAAGAATGTAACCAAATCCTGGTAGGAGAGGGAAGAGATGAATGGAATAAAAACACTGACCACTGAGAAGTAGGTGAGTGTTCAAACATTCTACTTACAACTGGTAGTAAGATGTCAAATGGTGGAGTATAACGAAAACAGGAATGGTGTTCTATGAAATACACTATACAGGTTTAGACATATAGAAAAGCACAAAACTTTTGCAGATAACAAAGTAAATGTAAAAGCACAAAAGGAAAGAGGAGTGTATATATTTCAACATAAGATGCTATAGCAGTTTCCACCAAACATGAGTCATATTTATAAGCATGTGCAGTGTGAAACTGTCTATTAAAGAAAGGGTCCTTCAACTGACTTAACTTTATTCTGTCCTTATACAAGGAGCACACCTAATCAGAGTGACCTAGGAAACTAAACCTGATTTATGCACTGCAATTGGCCAGGCTTGGAGGAGACAGAGACAGGGAGAGATGTGGGGAGCGAGACAGAGTATTATGAGGTAAGTTAGAATTTAGATTTAACAAGAAATTTTTGGGCTTCAAATTCACTGCAGATGGTGACTGCAGCCATGAAACTAAAAGACACTTATTTCTTGGAAGGAAATTTATGACCAACCTAGATAGCATATTGAAGAGCAGAGACATTACTTTGCCAACAAAGGTCCGTCTAGTCAAGGCTATGGTTTTTCCAGTGGTCATGTATGGATGAGAGAGTTGGACTGTGAAGAAAGCTGAGCACCGAAAAATTGATGCTTTTGAACTGTGGTGTTGGAGAAGACTCCTGAGAGTACCTTGGACTGCAAGGAGGTCCAACCAGTCCATTCTAAAGGAGATCAGTCCTGGGCGTTCATTGGAAGGACTGATGCTGAAGCTGAAACTCCAGTACTTTAGCCACCTCATGCAAAGTGTTGACTCATTGGAAAAGACCCTGATGCTGGGAGGGATTGGGGGAAGGAAGAGAAGGGGACAACAGAGGATGAGATGGCTGGATGGCATCACCGACTCGATGGACGTGAGTTTGAGTGAACTCCGGGAGTTGGTGAGGGACAGGGAAGCCTGGCATGCTTTGATGCATGGGGTCGCAAAGAGTCGGACACGAATGAGCGGCTGAACTGAACTGAATGGAACAAATGGCTCAGCAGGTGAAGAATCCACCTGCAATGCAGGAGACACAGGAGATGCAGGTTGGATCCCTGGCTCAGGAAAATCCCCTGGAGGAGGGCATGGCAATCCACTGCAGTACTCTTGCCTGAAGAATTCCATGGACAGAGGAGCCTGGCAGGCTACTGTCCATGAGGTTGCAAGGAGTCTGAGAGAACTGAGAGAATAAGCTCACGACAGAGGAACAAAGGACACTGCACAATGCAAAAAGTCCAAATCACAATAAAGACTTACCAGGTTGGGAAACTTGTGCTAGATCCAGAAACACGAGGTTCTACTGCTCCTGGATGTACCTTCAGCTTCCAACCACCCCTCTGTTGTTGGAGATACGGTTTTGCAGTTAGTTCTGGGTCTAGGAAATGGAAATCCACTCCAGTACTATTGCCTGGAAAATCCCATGGACAGAGGAGCCTGGTAGGCTACAGTCCATGGGGTGGCAAAGAGTCGGACACGACTGAGCGACTTCACTCACTTTCACTTTCTGGATCTAGAGAAGAAGAGGAACAGGCTAGCAGGAATCTAACAGGATTTTCCCTCTGGATCACCACATCTCCACGTGGAGATCTCTCACCAGATTTCTGTCTCTAACTACTGTGGGCAACTGCCTCACTGGTAGAGCTGGAGAAATCTTCTTGTTTCTGATTTCCCACTCCAATCTATGGGCAAAACTCAGGGAAAACCTGAAAACCAAAAGAATCTGAAACAGTTTATAAGCGCTAACCTCTAAGAGGGAATAGCAGTGTCTAGAAGGTGGATGTGGTGCTTGGCAACACCAGTAAATAATCAGTGTAGTTCACCATTGTCCACCACAATAACAACAATGATGCTTCTACATAACAATATTAAATCTGTCTCCTAAAATGAAGATTCCTTTGTTCTCTTTCTATAGGCTGAAGTTAAAACTTCCAAGAGTCACCTTATTTATATTTGGTGACATTATCACCTTTTTAATTTAGTCACAACTCCACACAGGTGTCTTGTATTTTGAAAAAGGGAATGATTTTTCTTTAAAACCATAAGGGCAAGAGGAAAATGTGGTTAAAAATTTACAAGTATGTTTATAAGAAACTAGAAAGCACAATGAAACAATCCTCAAAGCAGACTCAAAAGTAGACTCTGTTGAAATTATAAATTCGTTTTTATACACCTGATAATATATCTGCCTTGTCTTCAGCTGGCAATGAAAAAGTCCATTTCCCTTACCTAGTGGGGTTAACCTAAACTTCATTTCCAAGTGGTCAGAATCTAGAGGGATCTCACACTTAATCGGTTCCTGCTGTCTTCTATTAACCTTAATATGAACATTGAAAAGTGTGCAAGGGAGAAGCCTCAGAGAATATCCTTATCCAAATATAGTTTCCTGTGCACATCATGTAGCAATAGACAATGGCCGTTTGGTGGCTGAGTTCAATGTCCCCAGCCTGTGTTCATATCAATTTCTGTTCCTGACAGTTCAATGACATAAAAGGCTTAAGACAACAGATAGTTACTTTCCACTTCCAGGAAAGGGAAATATCCATTTTTCTGGTGAAAAGATCTTATACTGTGACCTAAACCATGCACTTTGGCAGGATAAGAATTTGTAAGCCTGGAAAAAGAATGTTATTAGTGATTGTACATCTCAACAAATGCAGACAACCTAACACTAATACTAATACTAACACAAACACTAATACTTGGTAAAAAAGAAATACAAGAAATCAAGTTCTTGCAAAGACAAATAGAAATTTTCTTTGTTCAATATACAGCCATTGATAAGATACAATGCCAATATGTACCATCCCAACAAATTTGCAACAATGTTAGGGTTTGTGATGTTGTGATTTTCAATAAAAAAAGATATAGTTGGTCTTTATCCCCGTTTTGGGCACAGAACTCCAGAAACTCTTGGAATTTCCTATATGTCTTCTGTTATGTTAATATGTTAACACTTTTGTTATGTTAATATGTTAACACTTATGTTAATGCAGTGACTTTTAGAAATCTTCTAATGATGGAGGCTAGTTGCCCGGGGAACCAACCATACGACTAGATGGTTAAACCACGATCCTACCCTCCTGATGTCTAGTGAAGGGCAAGGGACTGGAGGTTTCCTCAGTTAGCAATGGTGAATAAATAAATAATTTATGCCCATGTAGTGATGCGCTGGTTTGAGAACCTCCAGGACTCATAGCTTAGAGGAACTGGGAGTGTGGAGCCCTGGAAGAGCATAGAAGCTCTGCACTTAGTAGCTTCCTGCTGTCTTCTACTAACTTCTATCACACCTTGCCCTGGGCCTCCTTTCCATCTGGCTGGTCATGAGTTAATCCAGTGAGTTTCTTTTGAGTTCCAGGGGCCACACTAGCAAAGTAACTGAACCTGAAGACGAAGTTGCAGCTACATCCAATCTTAATGATTAGACCAGAAGTGCAGAGTCACATGGATTTGTCATCGGCTTCTAAAGTGGGGAGGGTGGCATGTTTGTGGGACTGAGCCCTTAACCTCTGGGATCTGAAGCTGTTCCAGGTAGATGATAATAGTATGTACTAAATTGTAGGATACTCAGCTCGTGTTGGAGAATTGCTTGGAGGTATGGAAAACATACACATACACATCATGATAGAAAAGATCATCAATCTACTTGAGTAGCATATTTCAGTTGGGATAACAAATAGACTTGTCCTCAGTGGGAATAAACTTACAGCTAAGTGTGGTAACTGAAAATGTTCAGTTTCACAAACTGAACTTTGCACAGTTCAATTATGCTTCTTGTCTTCCCTCCCACTGTCTTCTTCATATGTGGCTGTTGTTGTTGTTGTTGTTGTTGTGGGTCAGTCACTCAGTCGTGTCTGACTCTTTGCACCCCCATGGACTGCAGCATACCAGGCTTCCCTGTCCTTCCTAAGTACCATTTACTAACTTGACACCTGTCTAGGTTTGTTGTAACCCTCTTTAAAGGAGCAAGCATGTTTTAATTTCATGGCTGCAGTCATCGAGACAGTGTACTGAAACAGAGACATCAGATTCCAGACACGGCCCATTCAGTCAAAGCTATGGTTTTTCCGGTAGTCATGGATGGATCTGAGAGTTGCACCATAAAGAAAGTTGAGCACTGAGGAGATGATGCTTTTGAATTGCAGTGCTGGAGAAGACTCTTGAGAGTCTTTGAAGTGTAAGATCAAACCAGTCAATTGTAAAGGAAATCAATCCTGAATATTCATTGGAAGGAATAATGCTGAAGCTGAAGCTTCAATACTCTGGCCACCTGATGCAAAGAGCTGACTCATTGGAAAAAACCCTGATGCTGAGAAACATTGAAGACAAAAGAAGGGGGCGGCAGAGGATGAGATGGGTTAGATAGCATCATAGACTGAATGGACATGAAAGACTTCAGGCGACAGTAGAGGACAGAGGAGCCTGGCGTGCTACAGTCCATGGGGTCACAGAGTCAGACACTGGTTAGTGATTGATCAACAGCAAACCTGACAGCTGACCTTGTATGAGTAACTGAACTGTGCCACTTCTTAAAGTTTTAGGTGAGAACATCCTGCTTCTTTACTTTTTTTTTTTAATTAATTTATTTTTTTTATTTTTTTATTTTTTTAATTTTAAAATCTTTAATTCTTACATGCGTTCCCAAACATGAACCCCCCTCCCACCTCCCTCCCCATAACATCTCTCTGGGTCATCCCCATGCACCAGCCCCAAGCATGCTGTATCCTGCGTCAGACATAGACTGGCGATTCAATTCTTACATGATAGTATACATGTTAGAATGCCATTCTCCCAGATCATCCCACCCTCTCCCTCTCCCTCTGAGTCCAAAAGTCCATTATATACATCTGTGTCTTTTTTCCTGTCTTGCATACAGGGTCGTCATTGCCATCTTTCTAAATTTCATATATGTGTTAGTATACTGTATTGGTGTTTTCTTTCTGGCTTACTTCACTCTGTATAATTGGCTCCAGTTTCATCCATCTCATCAGAACTGATTCAAATGAATTCTTTTTAATGGCAGAGTAATACTCCATTGTGTATATGTACCACAGCTTGCTTATCCATTCATCTGCTGATGGACATCTAGGTTGTTTCCATGTCCTGGCTATTATAAACAGTGCTGCGATGAACATTGGGGTACATGTGTCTCTTTCAATTCTGGTTTCCTCGGTGTGTATGCCCAGAAGTGGGATTGCTGGGTCATACGGTAGTTCTGTTTGCAATTTTTTAAGGAATCTCCACACTGTTCTCCATAGTGGCTGTACTAGTTTACATTCCCACCAACAGTGTAGGAGGGTTCCCTTTTCTCCACACCCTCTCCAGCATTTATAGCTTGCAGATTTTTGGATCGCAGCCATTCTGACTGGTGTGAAGTGGTACCTCATTGTGGTTTTGATTTGCATTTCTCTAATAATGAGTGATGTTGAGCATCTTTTCATGTGTTTGTTAGCCATCCGTATGTCTTCTTTGGAGAAATGTCTATTTAGTTCTTTGGCCCATTTTTTGATTGGGTCGTTTATTTTTCTGGAATTGAGCTGCAGAAGTTGCTTGTATATTTTTGAGATTAGTTGCTTGTCAGTTGCTTCATTTGCTATTATTTTCTCCCATTCAGAAGGCTGTCTTTTCACCTTGCTTATATTTTCTTTTGTTATGCAGAAGCTTTTCATTTTAATTAGATCCCATTTGTTTATTTTTGCTTTTATTTCCAGAATTCTGGGAGGTGGATCATAGAGGATTCTGCTGTGATTTTAAAAAATATTTATTTGTTTTAAGTGATTGATGATTGCATTACAATATTGGTTTGAATCTGTCATACATCAACATGAAGAAACCATGCTAAGTCACTTCAGTCGTGTCCAACTCTGTGCGACCCCATAGATGGCAGCCCACCAGGCTCCCCCATCCCTGGGATTCTCCAGGCAAGAACACTCGAGTGGGTTGCCATTTCCTTCTCCAAGGCATGAAAGTGAAAAGTGAAAGTGAAGTTGCTCAGTCGTGTCCAACTCTTAGCGACCCCATGGACTGCAGCCCACCAGGCTCCTCCGTCCATGAGATTTTCCAGGCAAGAGTACTGGAGTGGGGTGCCATTGCCTTCTCCATATGAAGTAACCATAGTTGTACATATATCCCCTCCCTCATGAATCTCCCTCCCACCTCTCACCCATTCCCACCACATCTAGGTTATCACAGAGCCCTGGTTTGTGTTCCCTGAGTCATACAGCAAATTCCTGTTGGTATCTGTTTACATATGTTAGTGTATATGCATCCATGCTGCTCTCTCCATTCATCTCACCCTCTCCCTCTTCTCCCCCACCTTTGTCCATAAGCCTGTTCTCTATGTCTGTATCTCCATTGCTGCTCTGTGAACAGGTTCATCAGTACCACGCTTATAAGTACATTAATATACAATATAGGTTTTTCTCTTTCTGCCTTACTTCGCTCTGTATAATAGACTCTAGGTTCTTCCACCTCATCAGAACTGACTCAAATGCACTCCTTTTTATGACTTTTTATTCCATTGTATGTATGCACCATCGTTTCTTTGTCTATTAAACCGTTGATGGATATCTAGGTTGTTTGCATGCATTGTCTATCGTATATAGTGCTACAATGAACACTGGGGTACAGGTTTCTTTTTTGTTTTGATTTATTCAGGGTATATGCCTAGTAGTGGTATTGCTAGGTCATAGGGTAGTTTTATTCCTAGTTTTATTTCAAGGAATGTCCATACTATCTTCCATAGCAGCTGTGTCAATTTACATTCCCAGAAGAAGCGCAGAAAGGTTCCCTTTCTCCAGACCCTCTTTAACACTTCTTCTTTATGAATTTTTTGATTATGGCCATTTGGTCTGGTGTGAGGTGATATCTCATAGTAGCTTTGATTAGCATGTCTCTAATAATGAGTGATGTTCATGGGTTTCTTGATGCTTTTGAACTGTGGTGTTGGAGAAGACTCTTGAGAGTCCCATGGATTACAAGGAGATCCAACCAGTCCATTCTGAAGGAGATCAGTCCTGGGTGTTCTTTGGAAGGCGTGATGGTAAAGCTGAAACTCCAGTACTTTGGCCACCTCATGCAAAGAATTGACTCACTGGAAAAGACTGTGATGCTGGGAGGGATTGGGGGCAGGAGGAAAAAGGGGATGACAAAGGATGAGATGGCTGAATGGTATCACCGACTCGATGGACATGAGTTTGGGTGAATTCCGGGAGTTGGTGATGGATATGGAGGCCTGGAGTGCTGCAGTGCATGGGGTCGCAAAGAGTCAGACACGACTGAGAGACTGAACTGAACTAAACTGAGGTCTTTGGAGAAGTCTGTTTAGGTCTTTTGCCCACTTTCTGACGGGCTTGTTTGTTTTTCTGGTATTGCGTTGTGTGAGCTGCTTACATATTTTGGAAATTAATAATTCACCAATTTTTCCTTTGTTATTATTTTGTTCCATCCTGAGGGTTGTCTTTTCACTTTGTTTATAAATTCCTTTGCTGTGAAAATCTTATAAGTTTAATTAGGTCCCACTTATTTATTTTTTGTTTTATTTCCATTATTTTAGGAGGTGAGTGATGAAAGATCATGCTGTGATTTATGTCATACCATATTCTGCTTATATGTTCTTCTAAGAGTTTTATAGTGTCTGGTCTTAAATTGAAAACATTTAATTTTTATCCTTTTTGTGTTTATCATTGTGTATAGTGTTATGAAGTGTTCTAATTTCATTCTTCTGCACATTGCTGTCCAGTTCTTCCAGCATCAGTTAGTAGAGAGACTATATTTTTGCCATTGTATATTCTTGCCTCCTTTTTCAGAGATAAGGTGCCCATGGATGTGGGGGTTTATCTCTCAGCTTTCTATCTTGTTCCATTGGTCTATCCTTCTGTTTTTGTGCCAGTGCCATGCTCTTTGGATCACTATAGCTTTGTACTATTGTCTGAAATTACATAAGTTGATTCCTCCAGCTGTATTCATTCTTTTTAAAAAATTTATCTATTTTAATTGGAGGCTAATTACTTTACAATATTGTAGTGGTTTTTGTCATACATTGACATGAATGAGCCATGGGTTTACATGTGTTCCTCATCCTGAACCCACCCCACCTCCCTCCCCATCCCATCCCTCTGTGTCATCCCAGTGCACCAGCCCTGACCACCCTGTCTCATGCATCAAACCTGGACTGATGATCTGTTTCACCTATGATAATATACATGTTTCAATATATTCTCTCAAATCGTCCCACCCTCACCTTCTCCCACAGAGGCCAAAAGACTGTTCTATACATCTGTGTCTCTTTTGCTGTCTTGCATATGGGATTATCATTATGAAGTTTCTAAATTCCATATATATGGGTTAGTATACTGTGTTGGTGTTTTTCTTTCTGACTTACCTCACTCTGTATAAAAGGTTCCAGATTCATTCACCTCATTAGAACTGATTCAAATGCATTCTTTTTAATAGCTGAGTAATATTCCTTTGTGTATATATACCACAACTTCCTCATCCATTCTTCTGCTGATGGACATCTAGGTTGCTTCCATGACCTGGCTATTATAAACAGCACTGTGATGAACATTGGGGTACATGTGTCTCTTTCAATTCTGCTTTCCTCAGTGTGTATACCCAGCAGTGGGGTTTCTGGGTCATATGGCAGATCTATCTTCAGTTTTTTAAAGAGTCTCCACACTGTTCTCCATCCTGGCTGTACTAGTTTGCATTTTCACCAACAATGTAAGAGGCTTCCCTTTTCTCCACACCGTCTCCAGGATTTATTGCTTGTGCACTTTTGGATAGCAGCCATTCAGATAGGTGTGAGATGGTACCTCATTGTAGTTTTATTTGCATTTCTCTATAATGTCTATTCCTCTTTCTTAAAATTACTTTGGCTTTTAGGGGTCTTCTGTGTCTGCATACAAATTGTGAAATTTTTTGTTCTAGTTCTGTGAAAAATGCCACCAGCAATTTGATATTGCTTTCAATCTCTAGATTGTGTTTGGTAAGGCAGTCATTTTCACCATATTGATTCTTCCAACCCAGGAGCCTGGAATATCTCTCCATCCCTTTATGTCATCTTTCATCCGTGTCTCATAATTTTCTGTATATAGTTCTTTTCTCTCCGTAGGTAGGCTTATTCCAAGGTATTTTATTCATGTTGTTGCAGTGGTAAATGGGACTGATATCTTAATTTCTCTTTCTGATTTTTCTTATTCTATAGGTATACAAGTGATTTTTGTGTATTGATTTTATAATCTGTGACTTTACTAAATTCACTGATAATTTCTAGTAATTTTCTGATAGTATATTTATGGTTTTCTATGTACAGTATCATGTCATCTGCAAATAGTGAGACTTTTACTTCTTCCTTTCCAATCTGGATTTCTTTTATTTCTTTCTATTCTCTGATTGCTGTAGCCAGGAATTCCAAACTATGTTAAATATTAGTGGCATGAGTAGGCACCCTTTTCTTGTTCCTGATCTTACAGGGAATGCTTTCATTGTCTCACCATTGTGAATGTTTGCTGTGGGCTTGTTGTACATGCCTTTTATTATGTTAAGGTAGGTTCCTGCTATGCCCATTTTCTGGAGTTTTTTTTTTTTTAATCATAAATGGGTGTTGAATTTTGTTGAAAGCTTTTTCTGCATCTATTGAAATTATCATACTGTTTTAGCTTTCAATTTGTTAAAATGGTGTATCATATTAATTGACTTGCATATATCCAAGAATCCTTGCACCCTGGAATAAACTCAACTTGATCATGGTGTATTATGTTTTTATTTTGTTCATGAATTCCATTTGCTATAATTTGTGGAGGATTTTTGTACCTATGTTCATCAGTGATATTGACCTCTAATTGTGTGTGTGTGTGTGTGTGTGTGTGTGTGTCTGTGATATCAGTGTCTGGTTTTGCCATCAGTGTGATTGTGGCCTTGTAGAATGCATTTGAAAATGTTTTCCTCTGCAAGTTTTAGGAAGAGTTTGGAAGGATAGATACTAGCTCTTGTCTTAATGTTTTATGGAATTCACCTGTGAAGCCATCTGGCCTTGGCCTTTTGTCTTGGGGGAGATTTTTAATCACAGTTTCAACTTCAGTGTTTCTAATTGTCTTGTTCATAATCACTATTTCTTCCTGGTTCAGTCTTGAATTGAAGGAGGTAGAACTTTCCTAAAAATCTGTCCATTCATTTTCTCTAGATTGTCTATTTTCTTAGCATACAGTGATCTTTTGTATTTCTGCATTGTCTGATGCATATGGAGGTTGTTTAGCCTCCATATGTTTGTATTTTTAATAGTTTCTTTTTCCTGTAGTTGACATCTAATCTTACTGCATTGTGGTCGGAAACGGTGCTTGGAATGATTTCAATTTTTTGAATTTGCTAAGGCTAGATTTATGGCCCAGGACATGATCTATCCTGCAGAAGGTTCCATGTGCACATGAGAAACAGGTAAAATTCATTGTTTTAGGGTGAAATGTCCTATAGATATCAATTAGGTCTAACTGGTCTATTGTATTATTTAAAGTTTTTGTTTCCTTGTTAATTTTCTGTTTAGTGGATCTACCCATAGGTGTGAGTGGGGTATAAAGTCTCCCATTATTATTGTGTTATTGTTAATTTCCCCTTTCCTACTTGTTAGCATTTTCTTAAATATTGTGGTCCTCCTGTGTTAGGTGCATATATAATTCTTACATCTTCTTATTGGATTGATCCTTTGATCATTATGTAGTGTCCTTCTTTATCTTTTTTTACAGCCTTTACTTTAAAGTCTATTTTATCTCATATGAGTATTGCTTCTCCTGCTTTCTTTTGGTCTCCATTTGCATGAAATATCTTTCCCTGCCCTTCACTTTCAGTCTGTATGTGTCCCTTGTTTTGAGGTGGGTCGCTTGTAGACAACATATATAAGGGGTCTTGTTTTCATATCCATTCAACCAGTCTTTGTCTTTTGGTTTGGGCATTCAACCCATTCATATTTAAGGTAATTATTGATAAGTATGATCCTGTTGCCATTCACTTTGTTGTTTTGGGTTCGAGGTTATACACCTTTCTGTGTTTCCTGTCTAGGGAAGATCCTTTAGCATTTGTTGGAGAGTTGGTTTGGTGTTCCTGAATTCTCTCAGCTTTCACTTGTCTGTAAAGCTTTTGATAACTCCTTCATATTTGAATGAGATCCTTGCTGGGTACACTAATCTGGGTTGTAGGTTTTTCTCTTTCATCACTCCAAGTATGTCCTGCCATTCCCTTCTGGCCTAAAGAGTTTCTATTGAAAGGTCAGCTGTTATCCTAATGAGAATCCCCTTGTGTGTTATTTGTTGTTTATCCTTTGCTGCTTTTAATATTTGTTCTTTGTGTTTGATCTTTGTTAATTTGATTAATATGTGTCTTGGGGTGTTTTGCCTTGGGTTTATCCTGTTTGGGACTCTCTGGGTTTCTTGGACTGTGTGACTATTTCCTTCCCCATTTTAGGGAAGTGTTCAACTATTGTTTCCTCAAGTATTTTCCTCCGGCCTTTCGTTTTGCCTTCTTCTTCTGGGATGCTGATGATTCGATTGTTGGGGCATTTACCATTGTCCCAGAGTTCTCTGAAGGTTGTCCTTATTTCTTTTAATTCTTTTATCATCTCTGATTCATTTCTACCATTCTATCTTCTACCTCACTAATCCTATCTTCTACCTCCATTATTCTACTGTTGGTTCCCTCCAGACAGTTTTTGATCTCATTTATTGCATTATTCATTATATATTGAATCTTTTTTATTTCTTCTGTGTCTTTATTTCTTGCATCTTCTCAATCCTTGTCTCTAGTCTGTTTATCTGTAACTCCATTTTGTTTTCAAAATTTTGTATCATTTTCACTATCATTTTTCTGAATTCTTTATCAGGTAGACTCCCTATCTCTTCCTCTTTTGTTTGGATTGGTGGGCATTTATTCTGTTCCTTTACCTGCTGAGCATTTCTCTACCTTTTCATCTTATTTACATTGCTGTGTTTGGGGTTGCCTTTCCCTACTCTGGCAGTTTGTGGTTTCTCTTTATTGTGGACGTTCCTCACTGTGGGTGGGGTTGGATGGGTGGCTTGTCAAAGTTTCCTGGTTAGGGAAGCTGTGTCGGTGTTCTGGTGGGTGGAGCTGGATTTCTTCAGTCTGGAGTGCAATGAAGTGTCCAGTAGTGACTTTTGAGATGTCTTTGGGTTTGGTGTGACATTGGGCAGCCTGTATATTGAAGCTCAGGGCTATGTTCTTGTGTTGCTGGAGAATTTTCATGGTATGCCTTGCTCTGGTTCTTGTTGGCTCTTGGGTAGTGCTTGCTTTCATTGTAGGTATGGAGGCTTTTGATGAGCTCTTATTGATTAATGTTCCCTGGAGTCAGGAGTTCTCTGGTGTTCTCAGGATTTGGACTTAAGCCTCCTGCCTCTGGGTTTCAGCTTTATTCTTACAGTAGCCTCAAGACTTCTCCATCTATACCGCACCAATGATAATTAACCTAGAAATGTTAATGAGGAAAAATTTCTCCACAGTGAGGAACACCCAGAGAGGTTCACAGAATTACATGGAGAAGAGAAGAGGGAGGAGGGAAATAGAGGTGACCAGGAGGAGAAGATGGGGAATCAAAAGGGGAGAGAGCAAGTTAGCCAGTAATCACTTCCCTATGTGCTCTCCACAGCCTGGATCCCTCAGAGATGTCCACGGAGTTACACAGAGAGGAGAAGAGGGAGGAAGGAGACTGAAGTGGCCAGGAGGCAAAAATGGGGAATGAAAAGGAGAGAGACAGATCCAGCCAGTAATCAGTTCCCTAACTGTTCTTCACAGTCCGGAATACACAAAGAGATTCACAGAGTTGGATAGAGAAGAGAAGGTGGAGAGGGGAGATAGATACGACCTGGTGGAGAAAAAGCAGAGTCAAAAGGGGGAGAGAGCAGTCAAGCCAGAAATCTCACTTCCAAGTAAAAATGGGTACTGACTATAGGGTTCTTAAAGATACAAATTGATAAAAAATACCAAAAAGCAAAGATTAAAAATCTAGAGTAGAGGTTAGATTCTCAAAAATATGATATTAAAAAAAAACCAAAGTCACAAAATTAAAAATATGTATATATGAAGTTTGCTTTAAAAATATGGTCTTTTTCTTCAAGGATATAAAAATAGTAGGTTATAAAAATGAAAATTAAAGGAGTAATAAAGGACTTTAAAATTTAAAAAAATTCCAAAAGTCTTTTGGACTCTGTGGGAGAGGGAGAGGGTGGGATGATTTGGGAGAATGGCATTGAAACATGTATAATATTATATAGGAAACAAATCACCAATCCAGGTTCGATGCGTGATACTGGATGCTTGGGGCTGATGCACTGGGATGACCCAGAGGGATGGTACTGGGAGGGAGGTGGGAGGGGGGTTCAGGATGGGGAGCATGTGTATACCTGTGGCGGATTCATGCTGATGTATGGCAAAACCAGTACAATGTTGTAAAATAATTAACCTCCAATTAAAATAAATAAATTTATATTTAAAAAATTTTTTAATTAAAAACTGATAATAGTAAAAATATATCTAGGAATTTCTATGGAGCTGTTGCGGACAGTGTGGGGTCAATTCATTTTCAGATAGTTCCTCGATCTGGCTTATACTTCTTCTCAAGATCTATAGACACCTTCCTATGTAGTCAGTGCTAACTATAGAGTTTCAATCTGTTGCACCTGTCATTTCAAAGTGGGTCCCTCTGTTTATTTTAGCTTCTTCTGTTTACTGGTCTCTTCAGCATCTAGTTTCTGCCCTGACACAAGGGGGTGATGGTGGTCACTTTTTCAGGCTCACTTGTTCAGTCGTGCTGTCAGGAGGGAGCAACACTGCAGACAAATACCACTGGCGTGTATGGGAAGTGCTCACAGGGTTTCAGCCGCCCTGGGTTTGCCCCCGCTCGCTGCGTGCGTGCTTTCATTCTACACTTCTCAGGCTCTATGCTGCTCTGCCGGGAACTATCTGAGGTGGGCCCTGGATTGCATTTACTTCCCAGGTCTAAGTTGCTCAGGTTCAGGTTTTTGGGTGCTCCACAAAGGTGCAGACTTGGTTGGGCCTGCGTTTGGTGCCCTTCCCAGGTCCGAGCAGCTCAGGTGACCATGTCCTTGGTGAGCGCAGTCACCCCCAGGTAGGGGGTGCATCTTATCGCCTCCCCAGTCCCAGTTGCTCAGTTTTCTGAGTGTACAATGGACGCGCCTTCTCAGGTGTGCCGGGTGTCTCATCTGGGGAGCTGATCTCTGGCTGCGACCCTCCCGGCAGATGTCGGCCATCCAGAATCCCAAGTAGTCTTGGTTAGCAACAAAGCCTGCTTGCAGTTTGGTAGATGAAGCCTCTCTGGGGCCACTATTGCCTCCTTCTGGCTCTGGCTGCCTCCGCCTGCCTGTCTCTGCCGGGGGATGAGCCAGTCCACTAGCTCTGCTTAGTTCTCTGTTCTGTGAGCAGCAGGCCTGGCAGAGTCTTAAGTTAGGGCTTTAAGGGATAGTTTCTCTCTCTCTCTTTTTCTGTCTCTCTCTGGCTATCCCACAGTCTGGGTTGCTTTGTCACCTTAGTTCCTTCAGATTGCCCTCAGGGCATTCAGGCCCAGGCCTTCCCCTATGCAATGCAGCTGGTGCCTCCCTGTCCAGCCCCTGCTTGCTAATGGCAGATGCGAGCCTCTGCTGCTTCTCCACTGGGAGTTGCCACTGGCATGCAATCTGTGGGTTTTAAGTATTTATTTATTTATTTTTCCTCCTGGTTATATTGCCCTCTGTGGTTACAAGACTCACCACAGACCCGCCTTCAGAGTGTTTCCTGGTGTTTGGAAACTTCTTTCTTTTTTAAGATTCCCTTCCTGGGACAGATCTTTAGTCTCCCTTTTTATCTTTTATATTTTCTCCTACCTCCTTTTGAAGACAATGGGCTGCCTTTCTGGGTCCCTGGTATTCTCTGCCAGCATTCAGAAATTGTTCTGCGGAATTTGCTCAGCGTTCAAATATTCTTTCAATGAATTTGTTGGGGAGAAAGTGGTCTCCCCGTCCTATTCCTCTGCCACCTTAGGACTGCCTCCCTTCACTTCTTTTTCATTTATTTCTGCTCTGATCCTTATAATTTATTTACATTTACTATGTTTGGCTTTTTGTTGTTGTTGCTGTTGTTCTTTTACCAGCTGATTTAGGTGTAGAGTTAGGTTCTCTGTTTTACAGTTTTCTTGTATCTCCAAGTAGAAGTGTATTGCTATACACTTCCCTCTTAGAACTGAGTTGCTTCTTCCCTTAGGTTTTGTGTCATTGTGTTTTTGTTGTCGTGGGTTTCTATGAATCTTTTCATTTCCCTTCTGATCTCTTCAGTAACCTCTTTATTACTTAGAAATGTATTGCTTATTATCCTTGTTTTTGTGGTTTTTTTTTCAGTTCTTTCCCTGTAATTGATATCTAGTCTCATAGCATTGTGGTCAAAGAAGTTGCTTGGTACGATTTCAATTTCCTGAAATGTACTGAGGCATGATCTGTGGCCCAAGCTGTGGTCTCTCATGGAGAATGAATGTTCCATGTGCACTTGAGAAGAAAGTGTATTCTTCTGCATTTTTGGATGGAACTTTCTGAAGATATCGATAATCCAAATGGCCTAATGTTTCATTTAAGGTTTGTATTTTCTTATTGATTTTCTGTTTTTCATACTCTGTCCATTGGTTTAAGCAGGGTGTTAAAGCCCCCTACTACTATTTTGCTCTTCTCGAGCTCCATTTTTATATCTCTTAGTATTTGCCTCATGCAAGAAGGTGCTTCTATGTTGTATACACAGATATTTACAGTTGTTATGTCTTCTTTTCAGATTGATCCCTTGATCATTATGTAGAGTCCTTTTTTATCTCTTGCAATATTCTTTACTTTAAAGTGTGTTATATCTGAAATGAGAGATGCCACTCTGGCTTCTTTTGATTTCCATTTGCATGGATATCATTTTCCATCCTTTTGCTTTCAATCTGTATATGTCTCTAGGTCTGAAATGGGTCTCTTGTAGGGAGCAAATATATGGGTCTTGTTTTTGTATCCATTCATCTAGTCTATATCTTTGGTTGGAGAATTTAATTCCTTTACATTTAAAATAATTATTGATATACATGTTTCTATTGACATTTTCTTAATTGTTTTTGTAGGTCTTTCTTTCCTTTCTCTTTTGTTTATGACTTATATAAGTCCCTTTAGTATTTGTTGTAATGCTGGATTGGTGGTCCTAAATTCTCTTAAATTTTGCTTTTCTGTAAAGCTTTTCATTTCTCCATCAGTTTTGAATGAGATCCTTACTAGATAGAGTAGACGTGATGGTAGTTTTTTTTTTTTTTTTTTTCCTTTCAGTATTTTAAATATATCCTGACATTACCTTCTGGCTTGCAGAGTTTCTGCTGGCTTGCAGAAAGACCTGCTGTTACCTGTATGGGCTTTCCATTGTGTGTTACTTGTTTCTCTTCCCTTGATGCTTTTAATATTGTGTTTTATACCTTGTGCTTTTAATCTTTGTGTTTAATATCTGTTAGCTTGATTAGTATGTGTCTCAGCATCTTTCTCCTGGGGTTTATCCTGTATTAACTCTGTGCTTCTTGGTCTTGATTGACTATTTCCTTTCCCATGTTGAGGAAGTTTTCAACTATAATCTCCTCAAAAATGTTATCAGTGTCTTTCTTTCTGTGTTCTTCTTCTGAGACCCCTATAACTCAAACATTGGTGAGTTTAATACTGTCATAGGTTCCTTCTCATTCTTTTTCCTTTATTTTTCTCTTCAGCAGTTATTTCTGCCATTCTGTCCTCTAGCTCACTTATCTGTTCTTATACCTCAGTTACTCTACTATTGGTCCCTTCAAGAGTATTTTTAATTTCAGTAATGTGTTATTCATCTCTCTTTATTTCTTCTATGTCCTTGGTAATTGCATTAATTGTGTTAATTGTTTTTGGCATAGTCTACATCGTACTTTTGAGGCTTTGGAACATCTTTACTGTTGTTATTCTGAATTGTTTTTCAGGCAGTTTGCTTATTTTCTCCTTGTTTATTTGGTCTTGTGAGTTTCTACCTTGTTTCTTCATTTGTCCTATATTTCTGTCTTTTCTGTTTTTTTTTTTTCCTTTTTCCCTAACTTGCTCCATTTGAAGTCACCTTTTCCCAGACTTTAGGGATGTATCCCTTCTTCTTTTTGGTTTTTGCTCTCAGTGGGAAAGGTTATTTCAGTGGTTTGTGTTGATTTCTTGTTAGGGGTGACTTGAGCCTGTGTCATGGTGGAGGAAGTGAGTTGTTTTATTTATTTATTTATCTTTCCTGATGGAGAAGGCTGTGTGAGGCGGTATAATTTGGAGTGTCTGTGGGAATCCTGTGGCTGATACTGTTTTTGTGCTTTTGTCTTGCCACTTGATTGGGCAAGGTGTCCTGCAGACTATTCCACTGCCAGCCCAGTGATACCAAGCTGTGTTTACAGTTATGGGCCTTCATGGATTTTCTCAGTATTTAATTTCCTTGTTTCCATGGGGGGGGTGGGGGGTGCAATTAGGAGTTCTCTAGCAGTCTCGGATCTTGGACTCAATGCTCCCACCTCAGTGGTTCAGTCTCAGGTATAATCTCCCATCCTGAAATTCTCCATCTCTTCCTTTTGTTTTTCATGTCTTATCTTTCCCCCACCTCATTCCAGTGAGCTTAGCTTGCCACCCTAGAGGCCTGTCATCTTCTGCTGTCTCTTAGAGGCTGCTTTGTAAGCATTGTTCAATATCTTGATGAGTTTTTGGTGTATTTGTGGAGAAGCTGGAAACCTCCCCATCCTACTCCTCTGCCATTGTTTTCTACTTTTTATGTATTGCTGTATTATATAAAATTGTGTAGAATTCTATATAAAAGATCCTGTGCATTTAAGAAATAGCATAACATTTTTGTAAACGGCACAATATTTAGAGACAGACTAATAAGAATTTAAGTTTTGTCATAACAACGGGATAGATGTGAGGTCTTCAGCGATATACTATGAGTTGTGTGGCTTCCATCTCATCTGTGAAATATCTACAATCATATACTCCAGTATATGAGCTTCCTTTCTATGGTCTCCCCTCATAGCTCATTAGTAAAGAATCTGCCTGCAATGCAGGAGATCCAGATTCAGTTCCTGGGTTGTGAAGATCTCCTGGAGAAGGAAATGGCAACCCACTCCAGTATTCTTGCCTGGAGAATCCCATGGAGAGAAGAGCTTGGCATTCTACAGTCCATAGAGTCACAAGAGTCAGACATGACTTAGCAATTAAATCACCACCATACCCAGTAATCATGAGAAATGCTGGACTGGAAGAAATACAAGCTGGAATCAAGATTGCCAGGAGAAATATCAATAACCTCAGATATGCAGATGACACCACCCTTATGGCAGAAAGTGAAGAGGACCTAAAAAGCCTCTTGATGAAAGTGAAAGAGGAGAGTGAAAAAGTTGTCTTAAAGCTCAACATTCAGAAAACGAAGATCATGGCACCTGGTCCCATCACTTCATGGGAAATAGATGGAGAAACAGTGGAAACAGTGTCAGACTTTATTTTGGGGGGCTCCAAAATCACTGCAGATGGTGACTGCAGCCATGAAATTAATAGACGCTTACTCCTTGGAAGAAAAGGTATGACCAACCTAGATAGCATATTCAAAAGCAGAGACATTACTTTGTAGTCAAGGCTATGGTTTTTCCTGTGGTCATGTATGGATGTGAGAGTTGGACTGTGAAGAAGGCTGAGCGCCGAAGAATTGATGGTTTTGAACTGTGGTGTTGGAGAAGACTCTTGAGAGTCCCTTGGACTGCAAGGAGATCCAACCAGTCCATTCTGAAGGAGATCAGCCCTGGGATTTCTTTGGAAGGAATGATACTAAAGCTGAAGCTCCCATACTTTGACCACCTCATGCAAAGAGTTGACTCATTGGAAAAGACTCTGATGCTGGGAGGGATTGGGGGCAGGAGAAGGGGGCGACTGAGGATGAGATGGCTGGATAGCGTCACCAACTCGATGGACATGAGTCTGAGTGAACTCCGGGAAACAGTGATGAACAGGGAGGCCTGGCGTGCTGCAATTCATGGGGTTGCAAAGAGTCGGACACGACTGAGCGACTGAACTGAACTGAACTGATCCCCAGTAATACCTGCACTAAGCGCAGGCGGCAGTGGCAGCAGCCAGTGCACAAGCAAGGCTGAGAGCTACCCCGCGCCCCAGGTCAGGGGCGACCGCCGGGAGGAGATACCGCATGTCCAAGGCCAGGGATGATGGTCGGGAGGAGTCACCCTGAGTCCCAGGCCAGGGGCAGCACCAGAGGCCAGGGGTGGCAGCAGAAAGGAGCAACCCCATGCAGGAGGCCAGGGCAGCGACCAGGAGGAGCAACCCCACGCCCAAGGAGTGGTGGCTGTGTGGACACAGGAGGACCTAGAGGAGCCATCCCACGTTGAAGGTCAGGAAGGGTGGCGGGAAGAGATACCCTCATCCAACGTAAGGAGCAGTTGCTGTGCTTTGTTGGAGCAGCCGTGAAGAGATACCCCACAACCAAGGTAAGAGAAACCCAAGTAAGATGGTAGGTGTTGCAGGAGGGCATCAGAGGGCAGACACACTGAAATCAGACTCACAGAAATCTAGTCAACCTAATCACACTAGGACCACAGCCTTGTCTAACTCAATGAAACTAAGCCATGCCCACCCAGCAACCCAGGACAGGTGGGTCATGGGGGAGAGGTCTGACAGAATGTGGCCCATTGGAGAAGGGAATGGCAAACCACTTCAGTATTCTTGCCTTGAGAACCCATGAACAGTATGAAAAGGAAAAATGATAGGATACTGAAAGAGGTACTCCCCAGGTCATTAGGTGCCCAATATGCTACTGGAGGTCAGTGGAGAAATAACTCCAGAAAGAATGAAGGGATGGAACCAAAGCAAAACAATACTCAGCTGTGGATGTGAGTGGTGATAGAAGCAAGGTCTGATGCTGTAGAGAGCAATATTGCATAGGAACCTGGAACGTCAGGTCCATGAATCAAGGCAAATTGGAAGTGGTCAAACAGGAGATGGCAAGAGTGAACATCGACATTCTAGGAATCAGTGAACTAAAATGGACTGGAATGGGCGAATTTAACTCAGATGACCATTATATCTACTACTGTAGGCAAGAATCCCTCAGAAGAAATGGAGTAGCCATCATGGTCAACAGAAGAGTCTGAAATGCAGTACTTGGATGCAATCTCAAAAACGACAGAATGATCTCTGTTCATTTACAAGGCAAACCATTCAATATCACAGTTATCCAAGTCTATGCCCCAACCAGTAACACTGAGGAAGCTGAAGTTGAACGGTTCTATGAAGACCTACAAGACCTTTGAGAACTAACACCCACAAAAGATGTCCTTTTCATTATAGGGGACTGGAATGCAAATTAGGAAGTCAAGAAACACCTGGCAAATTTGGCCTTGGAATGCGGAATGAAGCAGGGCAAAGACTAATAGAGTTTTGCCAAGAAAATGCACTGGTCATAGCAAACACCCTCTTCCAACAACACAAGAGAAGACTCTACACATGGACATCACCAGATGATCAACACCAAAATCAGATTGATTATGTTCTTTGCAGCCAAAGATAGAGAAGCACTATACAGTCAACAAAAACAAGACCAGGAGCTGACTGTGGCTCAGGTCGTGAACTCCTTATTGCCAAATTCAGACTTAAATTGAAGAAAATAGGGAAAACCACTAGACCATTCAGGTATGACCTAAATCAAATCCCTTATGATTATACAGTGGAAGTGAGAAATAGATTTAAGGGCCTAGATCTGATAGATAAAGTGCCTGATGAACTATGAAATGAGGTTCATGACTTTGTACAGGAGGCAGGGATCAAGACCATCCCCATGAAAAGAAATGCAAAAAAGCAAAATGGCTGTCTATTAAAAGAAGAGATGCGAAAAGCCAAGGAGAAAAGGAAAGATATAAGCATCTGAGTTGAATGCAGGGTTCCAAAGAATAGCAAGAAGAGATAAGAAAGCCTTCTTCAGCGATCAATGCAAAGGAATAGAGGAAAAGAACAGAATGGGAAAGACTAGAGATCTCTTCAAGAAAATTAGAGAAATAGCAATAAACTCAGATATGCAGATGACACCACCCTTCTGGCAAAAAGAGGAACTCAAAAGCCTCTTGATGAAAGTAAAAGAGGAGAGTGAAAAAGTTGGCTTAAAGCTCAACATTCAGAAAACGAAGATCATGGCATCTGGTCCCATCACTCCGTGGGAAATAGATGGAGAAACAGTGAAAACTGCTTCAGACTTTATTTTGGGGGGATCCAAAATCACTGCAGATGGTGACTGCAGCCATGAAATTAAAAGACGCTTACTCCTTGGAAGAAAAGGTATGACCAACCTAGATAGCATATTCAAAAGCAGAGACATTACATTGCCGACTAAGGTCCGTCTAGTCAAAGCTATGGTTTTTCCAGTAGTCATGTATGGATGTGAGAGTTGGACTGTGAAGAAGGCTGAGTGCCAAAGAATTGATGCTTTTGAACTGTGGTGTTGGAGAGACTCTTGAGAGTGTCTTGGACTGCAAGGAGATCCAACCAGTCCATTCTGAAGGAGATCAACCCTGGGATTTCTTTGGAAGGAATGATGCTAAAACTGAAACTCCAGTACTTTGGCCACCTCATATGAAGAGTTGACTCATTGGAAAAGACTTTGATGTAGGGAGGAATTGGGGGAAGGAAGAGAAGGGGACGACCGAGAATGAGATGGCTGGATGGCATCATTGACTCGATGGATGTGAGTTTGAGTGAACTCCGGGAGTTGGTGATGGACAGGAGGCCTTGCATGCTGCAATTCATGGGGTCACAGAGAGTCGGACACGACTGAGAGACTGAACTGAACTGAACTGAATACCCAGTAATAAGGCCCTCTGTGAAGATAGCACATATTAATTATACAATATCTTGAAATGTAGTATAGATAAGTATTCAGTTGTTACGAAAACTTAGTTTTTCTTAATTTGATATCTTCTTAGGCAATTATCTTACCACTAAACATTCCTGTGGATACAAACTTCAAGGGGAGATAGAAACGTAATTCTCACTAGCAAGTCATATCTCCAGATACAAACTGATATTTCCTAACACTAAAATAAAGAATAATATAGTGGAGAATGGATTAGGAAATTACACATATAATTCTACAAATTACTTCATTAGAAAAATAATTCTGTGTTTTAAAGCAGGTTTGGGTTCATAGCAAATGTGAGCAGAAAATATAAAGTTCCCAAACTCCCCACCAGACACACACACACACACCAGACTGAGATTTGTTTTAGGGATCTGGCTCATGTGATTGTGATGACTGGTAGGTCTGAAACCTGCAGGGCAGCTGGCAGCCTGGAAAATTCAGGAAGGGTGAGTGTTGCAGTTTTTACTTTGGAAGCCTTGAGAGGCAGAGTTCCTTTTTCCTGGAAGGAGCTCAGTGTTTTCTCTTAAAACTTTCAACAGAATGGATGAAGTACACCCATGTTATGAAAGGTAATTTACTTTATTCAAAGTCTGTGATTAAATGTTAATCATATCTTTAAGATGCCTTCAGAGAAACAGCCAAACTGATTTGACCAATCTATTGAGTATTATAACTCCACCAAGCTGATATAAAATTAACCACTATACAAAATATCCAAGGTGACCTTGGATATTTAGTTCAGGAGACTGCCAACCCAATAATGGAAGATTCATCTAATTTCTTCTCACTGCTTGCAAAAGTACATGAGATGAGTTGTATATGGAAGAATGAATCATCAGTCATTAAGATTTGAAATTTCTCAGTGAAGCTAGTGGTAAAGAACCTGCATGACAATGCAGGAGACTTAAAAGATGGGCATTTGATTCCTGGGTTGAGAAAACCACCTGGGGAAGGAAATCACAACCCACTCTAGTATTGTTGCTTAGAACATCCCATGGACAGAGTACCTGGTCAGGCTACAGTCCCTGGGGTCGCAGAGAGCTGGACACAACTGAAGCGACTTAGCATGGCACAGCACAAGACAGAAATAGAGATGCTGTTATCCAGGGATGATCTGTGTTTTATCCACATGGCTGAGAACTTATACGTATTAAAGCACAAGAGACTGACAAGGTTTTTGAGAACTTTATATTAGCAGAAATGCATTCAGCATGGACTGAAAGGGACAGGCATCATACACATAAAGGAGGAATGCCTCCAAAGATAGAGCTCTGATAACAGGGCTTCTTTCAGCTGAGAAAGCAGGCTCACTTCTATGGTGGGTTGAAAAACCAACACAATATTGTAAAGTAGTTAACCTCAAAATAAATAATAAGTTTATATTTTAAAAAATAAATTAAATTAAAAAAATAAAAAGAAGATTTGTGACTGTCCCCCACGAGCTTTTTTTTTTTTTTTTTTTCGTAGAAATGTGTTCTCCCAATTGGAATCTAATGAAATTTCTCCTCATGGGTTTTGAGTTTAAGACTTGAGACTCATTTTTCTTTCTCTTTCTCCATTTTTGAATGGTGATGTCTATTCTATGTATGTATTAACATTGTACTTTGGCAGCACATTTCTTGTTTTCTGGTTCATAGGGTCACACATGAATAGGAATTTTGCTCAAGGATGGACAAGAAACTGTGTCTCACCCATAACTTATTTGGAAGACATTTCATAAAATTTGGGCCTTAGAGTTGATGCTGAAAAGGGTGAAAACTTTGGGAGATGTTGGGATTGAGTGAATATATTTGACACGTGGGAAACACAGGAAGCTGAGAGGCTGCAATGTGCACTGTTATGTGTCAACCAGCGTCCTCCAAAGAGTTTTTAGAATCCTTACAGCCAAGACCTAAAAGTCTTACTTTATTTGGAATTAGGTGTCTAACAGATGTAATCAAGTTCAGATGAGGTCGTTTTGGTGGGCTTCAATGAAATATGACTGATGTATTTTAAGAAGAAGAAAATACAAGTAAAGACAAAGACAGAGAAAATATTCTGACCAGAGAGGCAGCAGTTAGACTAATGCAGCTGCAAGCCAAAAACCAGTGAGGACTGATGGCCACTCCCAGAAGCTACAAAGAAGCAAAGAATATTCTACTCATTCTCAGAGAGAGCGTGGAATAAAGAAGAACAAATTGAAAGAAAAGGAAGCAACTGCTCTTGTTAGTGTTCCAGGGGATTCAATCCATGTATAAGGGCTCCACCCCAAAGACCTCCTCTAATCCTAATCACCATCCAAAGGTTCTACCTCAATTCTCTCACTTTAGAAAGTTTGATTTCAAAATGCAGATTCTGGAGAACTCACTCCATCATTTTTCCAAAGTCAATAACTCTTCAAAAAAGAGTTAACTGCAATTCTCTTTATGTGTAGTGATATATTTACTATGCTGTCGTGTATTACCTGAATTCAGGTCATGAATCGGTTAGATTTGTACTTAATGAAGATTTCAAATGTATATTTGAAGATTATACATTTGGAGATTTCAAATGATGATATACTAATATTGGAAACTGAAGAATAAGTCTCAGTAATTTTACTTCTAGTAGTGAAACATATGACTAACAGAGTTAGCTGATAAGAACAAAGATCGATCCATCTACCAGTTAAGTGAAACTTAGATTATTCCCAGATTGTGGCTGTTCTTTTCAGAAAAGGCAGAACTACAGCCACAAAAGCCAAATTAATGCTTCTCAGAGGTTAGGGTTTGATGAAGAGGATTGCCTGCAGAAGATTCTTCTGGGGTTATTGAACAGATGGTGCTAGTGGTAAAGAATCTGCCGGCCAATGCAGGAGATGTAAGAGCGTAGGTCTGATCTCTGGGTGGGGAAGATCACCTGGAGGAGGAAGTGGCAACCCACTGCAGTATTCTTGCCTGCAGAGTCCCATCGACCCAGGAGCCTGGCAGCCTAAAGTCCATAGGGTCACACAGTCAGACACAGCTGAATGCACGACAGCCTGTATTTTTACTAGATGACTCTTATGCAACTGTATATATTGGTCACAATTTCTTCAACTCTGTGCTTAAAGTGTGTGAGCTTATTGTAGGCAAAGTACCTGAGTAAAATCACATTTTATTTTTCAGATGTAAAAAATACACTTCTTTGTTTTATTACTCCCATTTAACTTAAAAATTATGTAACTCTAAAAAGAATCTATTTTTAATAGAACAACTGCAAACACCAAATATCAAAAATTTTAAATGATCAAGGCATTTGATCATTTGGTCAACTTGTGTACTTCATTTTTTATACAAATTTGATATCAACCCCTTGGACATTGTATTTTGAGTTTTGTTTTTTAATTTCATGTTTGTGAATTCCTCCATTAAAAATAATTACTTTTAAGAGTGATTTTGAAACCATTTTATTTTATTCAATATATTTTCATAATGAATAAAAGATCTTAGACTTAATTATCCTTGCTGGATTTAAAAGATTGACTTCTCATAAGGCATTAGTGTAAACCTAAATTTCTTTCTTGATACTAGACTTGGGTTGTATAATTTATCATTTGCATCTTAGTATGTGGATACGGGCCACTTCTCCCAAAGAGAATTGACTGTGTGTAAGATCTGTTCATAATTCTTTAATTAAAAAAAAGAAGAAGTTTGACATATACAGACTACTATATATAAACTAGATGACTAATAAGGACCTACCATGGAAGACAGGGAACTCTACTCCATACTCTGTTACAGCCTATATGGGAAAAGAATCTTAAAAAAAAGTGTATATCTTTAACTGAGTCACTTTGCAATACATCTGATACTACACATTATAAATCAACTATGCTCCAAAAAATTTTGTTTTTAAAATTAAATAAAAGTCTGAGATTTGTTCACGATTCTCATATTTGCATGTAATGATTCATGCATAGTACATACTCATCTCATTTTTAGCTTAGAAAATCATAGCCTTTCACTGAAACTGAAAAAACAATTTGTGTTCTTACTGTCCAGGTTACTTCCTTAGACTCACGCTTCATTATTTTTCCCAGACTTGCATCTTGTATGTAATCCTTTTTCCCCTGGTGTTTCACATTGCAGACTTACAAAATATGTCTAGATTCTCCTCTCTAGTACTTATTAAAGGTGCCAGATCATAGTCTATTCTCTCAAGTACCTCAAGTGATGATGCTTTCATTTAACTTCCTCTCCTAGAGGTATATATATATACATATATATATATATATATTGCTCTGTGTTTTCCAAAAATATTAGATATCTTAGTACAATTAAAGAAAGACTAAAAGGAAAATTATAACAAATTTTATTTATAAGTGGCCTTCTGAAATACTGGGACAATTGTAAAACAATTCCACTGTTTTACCTCCCACACCTGCACACCAGATTCATGCAAAATAAGCTAGACTCCACAGCTCTTTTTCGACTTCTTTAAAAACAAAACCTTCAAATATGCTTAGTCAAAGTCCATCGCAGCTTGGAAATTAATACTTCTTACTCAGTGTAAGCATATAAATTTGGATGACTATGAGTCAAATTTAAATTTCCTATTCCCTAGCTTACCTTCAATAACAAGGACTACACTGATAAAAGATATGACGGTTTTCTCATCTTTATAGTAGATTTAACCAAAACCACTAATTATGTATATATATATATACATATATATATATATATACACACACACACATATATATGTATGTGTATATGTATGTGTATATATACATATACATACATATATATATGTGTATGTATGTACACAAGGGGCTAAGAAACTATAAAAAAGAATGAATTTTTGCCATTTGATACAACATGATTGGACTTGGAAGGTATTATTCTTTGTGAAATTTCTCATACAGAGAAATACAAGTACCATATGATATCACTTGTATGTGAAATGAAAAAAAAAATTGAAAGAGACACGTGTACCCCAATGTTCATCACAGCACTGTTTATAATAGCCAGGACATGGAAGCAACCTAGATGCCCATGAGCAGATGAATGGATAAGAAAGCTGTGGTACATATACACAATGGAGTATTACTCAGCTATTAAAAAGAATACATTTGAATCAGTACTAATGTCGTGGATAAAACGGGAGCCTATTATACAGAGTGAAGTAAGCCAGAAAGAAAAACACAAATAGAGTATACTAACACATATATATGGAATTTAGAAAGATTGTAATAATAACCCTGTATGTGAGACAGCAAATGAGACACAGATGTATAGAACAGTCTTTTGGACTCTGTGGGAGAGGGCTGGGTGGGATGATTTGGGAGAATGGCACTGAAACATGTATAATATCATGTATGAAACAAATCACCAGTCCAGGTTCAATGCAGGATACAGGATGCTTGGGGCTAGTGCACTGGAATGATCCACAGGGATGGTACGGGTAGGGAGGTGGGAGGGGGGTTCAGGATGGGGGACACGTGTACACCCGTGACAGATCCATGTTCAGTTCAATTCAGTTCAGTCGCTCAGTCATGTCCAACTCTCTGTGACCCCATGAATCGCAGCTCGCCAGGCATCCTTGTCCATCACCAACTCCCGGAGTTCACTGAGAATCACGTCCATGGAGTCAGTGATGCCATCCAGCCATCTCATCTCCTGTCATCCCCTTCTCCTCCTGCCCCTAATCCCTCCCAACATCAAAGTCTTTTCCAATGAGTCAACTCTTCGCATGAGGTGGCCAAAGTACTGGAGTTTCAGCTTCAGCATAATTCCTTCCAAAGAAATCCCAGGGTTGATCTCCTTCAGAATGGACTGGTTGGATCTCCTTGCAGTCCAAGGGACTCTCAAGAGTCTTCACCAACACCACAGTTCAAAAGCATCAATTCTTCAGCGCTCAGCCTTCTTCACAGTCCAACTCTCACATCCATACATGACTACTGGAAAAACCATAGCCTTGACTAGACGGACCTTAGTCGGCAAAGTAATGTCTGTTTTTGAATATGCTGTCTAGGTGGCTCATAACTTTTCTTCCAAGGAGTAAGTGTATTTTAATTTCATGTATAATATCATATAGGAAACAAATCACCAGTCCAGGTTTGATGCATGATACTGGATGCTTGGGGCTCGTGCACTGGGATGACCCAGAGGGGTGGTAAGGGGAGGGAGGAGGGAGGAGGGTTCAGGATGTGAAACCTGTGTATACCTGGGGAGATTCATGTTGATGTACGGCAAAACCAATACAATATTGTAAAGTAATTAACCTCCAATTAAATTAATTTATATTTAAAAAATTTTTAAAATGAAAATAGTAAACATATATCTAGGAATTTCTCTGGAGCTGTTCTGGACAATGTGGGGTCAATTCATTTTCAGATAGTTCCTTGATCTGGCTTATACTTCTCAAGATTTATAGGCACCTTCCTATGTAGTCAGTGCTAACTGGGTTTTTATGTGTTGCACCTGTCACTTCTAAAGTGGATTCCTCTGTTTATTTTAGCTTTTTCTGTTTACTGGTCTCTTCAGCATCTAGTTTCTGCCCTGACACAAGGGGGTGATGGTGGTCACTTTTTCAGGCTCACTTGTTCAGTCGTGCTGTCAGGAGGGAGCAACACTGCAGACAAATACCCCTGGCGTGTATGGGAAGTGCTCACAGGGTTTCAGCCGCCCTGGGTTTGCCCCCGCTCGCTGCGTGCGTGCTTTCATTCTACACTTCTCAGGCTCTATGCTGCTCTGCCGGGAACTGTCTGAGGTGGGCCCTGGGTTGCATTTACTTCCCAGGTCTAAGTTGCTCAGGTTCAGGTTTTTGGGTGCTCCACAAAGGTGCAGACTTGGTTGGGCCTGCGTTTGGTGCCCTTCCCAGGTCCCAGGAGCTCAGGTGACCAGGTCCTTGGTGAGCGCAGTCACCCCCAAGTAGGGGGTGCATCTTATTACCTCCCCCGTCCCAGCTGCTCGGTTTTCTGAGTGTACAATGGACGCGCCTTCTCAGGTGTGCCGGGTGTCTCATCTGGGGAGCTGATCTCTGGCTTCGACCCTCCCGGCAGATGTCGGCCATCCAGAATCCCAAGTAGTCTTGGTTAGCAACAAAGCCTGCTTGCAGTTTGGTAGATGATGCCTCTCTGGGGCCACTATTGTGCCCTTCTGGCTCTGGCTGCCCCCGCCTGCCTGTCTCTGGCAGGGAATGGGCCGGTCCACTAGCTCTGCTCAGTCCTTGTTCTGTGAGTGGGCCTGGCAGTCTTAGGTTAGAGCTTTTCAGCAGATAGTTCTCTCTCTCTCTCTCTCTCTCTTTCTCTCTCTCTCTCTCCTGTCTCTTTGGCTACCCCATAGTCTGGGTTGCTTTCTCACCTTAGTTCCCTCAGATTGCCCTCAGGGCATTCAGGCCCAGGCCTTACCCTATGCAATACAGCCTGCACCTCCCTGTCCAGCCCCTGCTTGCTAATGGCAGATGCGAGCCTCTGGGCTGCTTCTCCACTGGGAGTTACCATGGCTTGTAATCTCTGGGTTTTAAGTATTTATTTATTTATTTATTTATCCTCCTGGTTATGTTGCCCTCTGTGGTTACAAGACTCGCCACAGACCTGCCGTGAGCATGTTTCCTGGTGTTTGGAAACTTCTTTCTTTTTTAAGATTCCCTTCCCAGGACAGATCTCTGTCCCTACCTCTTTTGTCTCTCTTTTTATCTTTTATATTTTCTCCTACCTCCTTTTGAAGACAATGGGCTGCCTTTCTGGGTGCCTGGTATTCTCTGCCAGCATTCAGAAATTGTTCTGTGGAATTTTCTCAGCGTTCAAATGTTCTTTCAACGAATTTGTTGGGGAGAAAGTGGTCTCCCCGTCCTATTCCTCTGCCATCTTAGGACTGCCTCCTTTCACTTCTTTTTCATTCATTTCTGCTCTGTTCCTTATAATTTATTTCCATTTACTATGTTTGGCTTTTTGTTGTTGTTGCTGTTGTTCTTTTACCAGCTGATTTAGGTGTAGAGTTAGGTTCTCTGTTTTATAATTTTCTTGTATCTCCAAGTAGGAATGTATTGCTATACACTTCCCTCTTAGAACTGAGTTGCTGCATCCCTTAGGTTTTGTGCCATTGTGTTTTTGTTGTCATTTCTTTCTATGAATCTTTTCATTTCCCTTCTGATCTCTTCAGTAACCTCTTTATTACTTAGAAATGTATTGCTTATTATCCTTGTTTTTGTGTTTTTTGGTTTTTTTTTTTTTTTTCAGTTCTTTCCCTGTAATTGATATCTAGTCTCATAGCATTGTGGTCAAAGAAGTTGCTTGGTACGATTTCAGTTTCCTAAAATATCCTGAGGCATGATTTGCAGCCCAAGCTGTGGTCTATCATGGAGAATGAATGTTCCATGTGCACTTGAGAAGAAAGTGTATTCTTCTGCATTTTTGGATGGAAAATTCTAAAGATATCAATAATCCAAATGGCCTAATGTTTCATTTAAGGTTTGTGTTGTCTTATTGATTTTCTGTTTTTCATGCTCTGTCCATTAGTATAAGCAGGGTGTTAAAGCCACCTACGATTATTTTGCTCTTCTTGAGCTTCATTTTTATGTCTCAATATTTGCCTCATGCAAGGGTGTGCTTCTATATTGGATACATAGATATTTATGGTTGTTATGTCTTCTTTTCAGATTGATCCCTTGATCATTATGTAGAGTCCTTTTTTATCTCTTGCAATATTCTTTACTTTAAAGTATATTATATCTGAAATGAGAATTGCCACTCTGGCTTCTTTTGATTTCCATTTGCATGGATATCATTTTCCATCCTTTTGCTTTCAATCTGTATGTGTCTCTAGGTCTGAAATGGGTCTCGTGTAGGCAGCAAATATATGAGTTTTGGTTTTGTATCCATTCATCCAGTCTATATCTTTTGGTTGGAGAATTTAATTCATTTACATTTAAAATAATTATTGATATATATGTTTCTATTGACATTTTCTTAATTGTTTTTGTAGGTCTTTCCATTCTGTTTTGTTTATGACATATAAAATAAGTCCCTTTAGTATTTGTTGTAATGCTGGATTGGTGGTCCTAAATTCTCTTAAATTTTGCTTTTCTGTAAAGCTTTTCATTTCTCCATCAGTTTTGAATGAGATCCTTCCTTACTAGATAGAGTAGACTTGACGGTAGATTTTTTTTTTTTCCTTTCAGAATTTTAAATATATCCTGACATTACCTTCTGGCTTGCAGAGTTTCTGCTGGCTTGCAGGAAGATCTGCTGTTACATGTATGGGCTTTCCATTGTGTGTTACTTGTTTCTTTTCCCTTGATGCTTTTAATATTGTGTTTTATACCTTGTGCTTTTAATCTTTGTGTTTAATATCTGTTAGCTTGATTAGTATGTGTCTCAGCATCTTTCTCCCGGGGTTTATCCAGTGTTAGACTCTGTGCTGCTTGGACTTGATTGACTATTTCCTTTCCCATGTTGAGGAAGTTTTCAACTATAATCTCCTCAAAAATGTTCTCAGTGTCTTTCTTTCTGTGTTCTTCTTCTGAGACCCCTATAACTCAAACACTGGTGAGTTTAATACTGTCATAGGTTTCTTCTCATTCTTTTTCCTTTATTTTTCTCTTCAGCAGTTATTTCTGCCATTCTGTCCTCTAGCTCATTTATCTGTTCTTATACCTCAGTTACTCTACTATTGGTTCCTTCTAGAGTATTTTTAATTTCATTAATGTGTTATTCATCTCTCTTTATTTCTTCTATGTCTTTGGTAATTGTATTAATTGTGTTAATTGTTTCTTGTGTCTTCTACATCTTACTTTTGAGGCTTTGGAATATCTTTACTGTCATTATTCTGAATTATTTTTTAGGCAGTTTGCTTATTTCCTCTTTGTTTATTTGGTCTTGTGAGTTTCTACCTTGTTTCTTCATTTGTCCTATATTTCTGTCTTTTTTGTTTGTTTGTTTTTCTAACTTGCTCCATGTGAAGCCTCCTTTTCCCAGACTTTAGGGATGTATCCCTTCTTCTTTTTGGTTTTTGCTCTCAGTGGGAAAGGTTGTTTCAGTGGTTTGTGTTGATTTCTTGTTAGGGGTGACTTGAGCCTGTGTTGTAGTGGAGGAAGTGAGTTGTTTTATTTATTTATTTATCTTTCCTGATGCAGACGGCTGTGTGAGGCAGTATAATTTGGAGTGTCTGTGGGAACCCTGTGGCTGATATTGTTTTTGTGCTTTTGCCTTGCCACTCGATTGGGTAAGGTGTCCTGCAGACTATTCCATTGGCAGCCCAGTGATACCAGGCTCTGTTTACAGTTCTAGGCCTTCATGGATTTTGTCAGTAATTAATTTCCTTAATTTCCATGGGAAGGGGGGTGCAGTTAGGAGTTCTCTAGCAGTCTCGGATCTTGGACTCAATGCTCCCATCTCACTTTTTCCGTCTCAGGCACAATTTCCCATCCTGAAATTCTCCATCTCTTCCTTTCATTTTTTATGTCTTATCTTTTGTCCCACTTCATTCCAGTGAGCTTAGCTTGCCACCATGGAGGCCTGTCGTCTTCTGCTATCTCTTAGAGGCTGCTTTGTAAGCATCGTTCAATATCTTGATGAGTTTTTGGTGTATTTGTGGGGAAGCTGGAAACCTCCCCATCTTACTCCTCTGCCATTTTTTTCTACTTCTTTTTATGTATTGCTGTATTATATAAAATTGTGTAGAATTCTATATAAAAGATCCTGTGCATTTAAGAAGTAGCATAACATTTTTGGAAATGGCACAGTATTTAGAGACAGACTAATAAGAATTTAAGTTGTGTCATACCAATGGGATAGATGTGAGGTCTTCAGCGATATACTTTGAGTTGTGTGGCTTCCATCTCATCTGTGAAATATCTACAATCATATACTCAGTATATGAGCTTCCTTTTTATGGTCTTCCCTCATAGCTCATTAGTAAAGAATCTGCCTGCAATGCAGATCCAGGTTCAGTTCGTGGGTTATGAAGATCTCCTGGAGAAGGAAATGGCTTCCCACTCTAGTATTCTTGCCTGGAGAATCCCATGGACAGGAGAGCTTGGCATTCTACAGCCCATAGAGTCACAAGAGTCAGACATGACTTAGCAATTAAACTACCACCATACCCAGTAATAAGGCCCTTTGTGAAGATCACACATATTAATTATACAATATCTTGAAATGTAGTATAGATAAGTATTCAGTTGTTACGAAAACTTAGTTTTTCTTAATTTGATATCTTCATAGGCAATTATCTTACCACTAAACATTCCTGGGGATACAAACTTCAAGGGAAAATAGAAATGTAATCCTCACTAGCAATTCATATCTCCAGATACAAACTGCGATTTCCTAACTCTAAAGAAGAATATAGTGGAGAATGGATTAAGAAACCACACACATAATTCTTCAAATTACTTCATTAGAATATGAACTCTATATTTTAAAGCAGATTTAGATTCATAGCAAATATGACCATGAAATACAGAGTTTCCAAACTTCCCACCAGACACACACACACACACACACACACACACACACACACACACACACGCAGATTGAGATTTGTTTTAAGGATCTGGCTCATGTGATTGTGATGACTGGTAGGTCTGAAACCTGCAGGGCAGCTGGCAGTCTGGAAAATTCAGGAAGGGTGAGTGTTGCAGTTTTTACTTTGGAAGCCTTGAGAGACAGAGTTCCTTTTTCCTGGAAGGAGTTCAGTGTTTTCTCTTAAAACTTTCAACAGAATGGATGAAGTACACCCATGTTATGAATGGTAATTTACTTTATTCAAAGGCTGTGATTAAATTTTAATCACATCTTTAAGATACCTTCAGAGAAACAGCCAAACTGGTTTGACCAAGCTACTGAGTACTGTGACTCGGCCAAGTTGATACCAAATTAACCACTATACAAAATATCCAAGGTGACCTTGGATATTTAGTTCAGGAGACTGCCAACCCAATTATGGAAGATTCATCTAATTTCTTCTCGCTGCTTGCATAAAATACATAAGATGAGCTGTAAATGGAAGAATGAATCATCAGTCATTAAGAAGTCCGTGGGAGATAATTCAAAATTTCTCAGTGGAGCTAGTGGTAAAGAACCTGCATGACAATGCAGGAGACTTAAAGATAGGCATTTGATTCCTGGGTTGAGAAAACCCCCTGGGGAAGGAAATCACAACCCACTCTAGTATTGTTGCTTACAGCATCCCATGGACAGAGGACCTGGTCAGGCTACTGTTCCTGGGGTCACAGAGAGTTGGACACGACTGAAGCGACTTAGCACGGCACAGCACAAGACAGAAATAGAGATGCTGTTATCCAGTGATGATCTGTGTTTTATCCACATGGCTACGAACTTATACATATTAAATCACAAGAGACTGAAAAGGTTTTTGAGAACTTTATATTAGCAGAAATGCATTCAGCATGGACTGAAAGGGACAGGCATCATACACATAAAGGAGGAATGCCTCCAAAGATAGAGTTCTGATAACAGGGCTTCTTTCAGCTGAGAAAGTAGGCTCACTTCTATGGTGCGTTGAAAAGTTGTGGCTGTCCCCCATTCACTTTTTTTTTTTTTTCATAGAGATGTGTTCTCTCAATTGGAATCTAATGAGATTTCTCCTCATGGGTTTTGAGTTTAAGACTTGAGACTCATTTTTTTTTCCACTTTCTCCTCCATTTTTCAATGGTAATGTCTATTCTATGTATGTATTAACATTGTACTTTTGAAGCACATTTCTTGTTTTCTGGTTCATAGGGTCACACGTGAACAGGAATTTTTCCCAAGGATGGACAAGAAACTGCGTCTCACCCATAGCTTATTTGCAAGACATTTAATAAAATGTGGGCCTTAGATTTAACACTGAAAAGGGTGAAAACTTTGGGAGATGTTGGGATTGAGTGAATATATTTGACACTTGGGAAAGACAGGAAGCTGGGAAAGACAGGAAGCTGAGAAGCTACAATGTGTACTGTTATGTGTCAAACAGTGTCCTCAAAGAGTTTTTAGAATCCTTACAGCCAAGACCTAAAAGTCTTAACTTTATTTGCAATTAGATGTCTAACAGATGCAATCAAATTAAGATGCGATCATTTTGTGACACTTAGATTATTCCCATGTTGTGGCTGTTCTTTTCAGAAAAGGCAGAACTACAGCCACAGAAGCCAAATTACTGGTTCTCAGAGGTTAGGGTTTGATGAAGAGGATTGCCTGCAGAAGATTCTTCCGGGGTTATTGAACAGATGGTGCTAGTGGTACAGAACCTGCCGGCCAATGCAAGAGATGTAAGAGCGTAGGTTTGATCTCTGGGTGGGGAAGATCGCCAGGAGGAGGAAATGGCAACCCACTGCAGTATTCTTGCCTGGAGAGTCCCATCGACCCAGGAGACTGGCAGCCTACAGTCCATAGGGTCTCACAGTCAGACATGGCTGAATGCACAACAGCCTGTAATTTGACTAGATGATGCTTATGCAACTGTATACATTGGTCAAAGTTTCAACTCTGTGCAACTCAATTCCTCCATTAAATATAATTACTTTTAAGAGTGATTTTGAAAACATTTTATTTTATTCAATATATTTTCATAATTAATAAAAGATCTTAGACTTAATTATCCTTGATGGATTTAAAAGATTGATTTCTCATAAGGCATTAGTGTAAACCCAAATTTCCTTCCAGGTGTTAGACTTGGGCTGTATAATTGATCATTTGCATCTTAGTATGTGTATAAGGCCACTTCTCCCAAAGAGAATTGACTGTGTGTAGGATCTGTTCATAATTGTTTAATTTAAAAAAAAAGAAGTTTGACATATACAGACTACTATATATAAACTAGATGACTAATAAGGACCTACCATGTAAGACAGGGAACTCTACTCCATACTCTGTTACAGCCTATATGGGAAAAGAATCTTAAAAAAGTGTGTATCTTTAACTGAGTCACTTTGCAAGGCATCTGATACTACACATTATAAATCAACTATGCTCCAATAAAGATTGGTTTTAAAATAAAAAAAAAATAAGTCTGAGATTTGTTCATATTCTCATATTTGCATGTAATGATCCATGCATAGTACATACTCATTTTTAGCTTAGAAAATCATAACCTTTCACTGAAACTGAAAAAACAATTTGTGTTCTTACTGTCCAGATTACTTCCTTAGACTCACTCTTCATTATTTTTCCCAGACTTGCATCTTGTATGTAATCCTTTTTCCCCTGGTGTTTCACATTGCAGACTTACAAAATATGTCTAGATTCTCCTCTCTAGTACTTATTTAAGGTGCCAGATCATGATCTGTTCTCTAGTACCTCAAGTGATGATGCTTTCATTTATCTCCTAGAGGTACATATTTATAGATATATATTTTTTGTCCTATGTTTTCCAAAAAGATTAGATATCTTAGTACAATTAAGAAAAGACTAAAAAGAAAATTGTAACAAATTTTATGTATAAGTGGCCTTCTGAAATACTGGGACAATTGTAAAACAATTCCACTGTTTTACCTCCCACACCTGCACACCAGATTCATGCAAAATGTTAACTTTACAGCACTATTTTGACTTCTTTAAAAGCAAAACCTTCAAATATGCTTAGTCAAAGTCCATCACAGCTTGGAAATTAATACTCCTTACTCAGTGTAAGCATATAAATATGGATGAATATGAATCAAATTTAAATCTCCTATTCCCTAGCTTACCTTCAATAACCAGGACTACACTGATAAAAGATATGATGCTTTTCTTGTCTTTATGTGTGTATATATATATACACACACACACATACATATACATATATGTATATGTATGTATTTACACAAGGGGCTAAAGTAACTATAAAAAAGAATGAATTTTTGTCATTTTATACAACGTCATTAGACTTGGAAGGTATTATTCTTTGTGAAATTTCTCACACAGAGAAATACAAGTACCATATGATATCACCTATATGTGGACTTAAAAGAAAAAGTAATTGAAGGAGACACATGTACTCCAATGTCATCACAGCACTGTTTATAATAGCCAGGACATGGAAGCAACCTAGATGCCTATCAGCAGATGAATGGATAAGAAACCTGTGGTACATATACACAATGGAGTATTACTCAGCCACTAAAAAAGAATACATTTGAATCAGTTTTAATGAGGTGGATGAAACCGGAGCTGATTATACAGAGTGAAAGCCAGAAAGAAAAACACCAATAAAGTATACTAACACATATATATGGAATTTAGAAAGATGGTAACGATAACCCTGTATGTGAGACAGCAAAAGAGACACAAATGTATAGAACAGTCTTTTGGACTCCGTGGGAGAGGGAGAGGGAGAGGGTGGGATGATTTGGGAAAGTGGCACTGAAACATGTATAATATCATATATGAAACGAATCACCAGTCCAGATTCGATGCAGGATACAGGATACTTGGGGCTGGTGCACTGGGATGACCTAGAGGGATGATATGGGGAGGGAGGTGGGAGCGGGTTCAGGATGGGGAACATATGTGCACCCGTGGCAGATTCGTGTTGATGTATGGCAAAACCAATATTGTAAAGTAATTAGCTTCCTATTTAAATAAATAAGTTTAGATTTTAAAAAATTTTTAAAAATGAATGAATATAACAAAACAGCAACAGATTCACAGATACAGATAATGAGCAAGTGGTCACCAGTGGGGAAAAGGAAGCAGGGAGGGACAATAGCCGTATTTGATTAAGAGGTATTATGTATAAAATAAAGAATCTCCAAGGACAAACCATACAACACAAGAAGCATAACCAATATTTTACAATAACTCTAAACACAGTATAATCTTTAAAAATTGTGGATCTCTGTGCTATACACCTGAAACTTGTAAATCAACTACATGTCAACTACAAATTATTTAAAAACAAATTATTTTAAAGATTTGCTAAAACTTTTTAGGTGAAAGTTGATCATGAACAGAGTCTGCAAATTAAACTCATCTTTACACAGAATGACAATAAATGCAGAAAAATGATAGAAATGATCTTTAAAAATCACCATTTTCTAGACAACAGTGAAATAACTGTTTGCAGCCTTGTCATAAATAGATTCTACAACCATTAGTTGAAAAATTTGGAGAAATACTATCTGCAAAAATGTTAACATTTATAGCAAAGATAACTTGTTAACTTTAACAATTTCATTTAAGGGTGAGAAAACCAGCCGTTACCAGCAATTCAGATTTAAATCAATTAGCACCAATGCTGATGGCCATGCTTCTTAGACTAACAAGGTCACTTGACTTGATGCAGTACAAAGTAATAAGATATCACCTTAAATATTCTAGCTTGATTATTTAAATCTACTTTAATAATAAAATTTTTATGATATTTAGAAATTTAAAATGTTTATAGTTAACTGATTTAAGCTTAATATGCTGTTTAAAATGTATGAACAGAAAGATCACCTTTCAGACTGGTGGTGAATGTTTCTAAAATGCTCTGTACCAGCAAAATCAGGAAAACGTTACTAGACCTGGAGTTTATTACCAAATTGATCTCTAAAGCTCCTGTTGTGTCATTTTGCATATTTATTTTAGAAACTATTTTGAGGTTCAAAGTTGATATACACTGAAGACAGAAAAATTCAAGAATTCATGTAAGTAAAAAGAAGTGAAACACCTTTTACACCGATTATCTGTGAATTCACCTCTAGCTATACTAAATAGTTTCTTACATTTCTTGCCAGTATTTTTCTATAAAAGTTATTCAGTGTTTAAAGCAGAGTGTCTTTATGTGTGTCTGTATATTTAATGTTGAATTTTTAAATCACTTATATGCCATGTTATAGTAGTTATGCCATGTGATTGTCATTGTTCTTTATTTGAATTATGTGTACTTTGATAAGCATCTTGTAAAATATTAAGAGATCCAACCAGTCCAGCCTAAAGGAAATCAGTCCTGAATGTTCACTGGGAGGACTGATGCTGAAGCTGAAACTCCAATATACTGGCCACCTGATGTGAAGAGCTGACTCCTTTCAAAAGACCCTCATCCAGGGAAAGATTGAAGGAGGGAGGAGAAGGGGACGACAGAGGATGAGATGGTTGGATGGCATCACTGACTCAATGGACATGAGTTTGAGTAAGCTCTGGGAGTTGCTGATGGACAGGGAGGCCTGGAATGCTGCAGTGCATGGGGTCGCAAAGAGTCGGAAACGACTGTGTGACTGAACTGAACTGAAAATATTATGTATTTCATCATTTTTGGTTTATTCATCTACTGATGAGCAAAAGTAAGATAAACTACTTATATTTAATTGCTGACATAAGTATGACATAGTTTGCTTTTAAATGTTTGATAAGTGATATTATCAATATGTTGAATGTTTTCCATTTCATTCCACACTTTTTTCCCATGTCTTCTAAAACAGAGTTTCAGAAACCCTCAGAAGTAATGGAGAAAGCTTTAAGAAAGTTAGGAAACTGATGGATGGAAGGAGGCATGGAAGTGATTGAATCTCATTTCTTGCTGTAAATGTTTCATGAACAGGACACATAACATTTTGATTTGCCAAGTTTAATGAGGTACTTTTAAGAAGTGATTCACTGGACCCATCTCTCAATTACACTGTCCCCATAATATTTAACACAAATCTGATTTATGATTCAATATGAGTTAAAAAAAAATATTGATAAAATAAACAAAATTGAATTAATAAGGAAAAATCTGAATACATGTACATATTTCAGTTTTACAACTGCATTGAGTCTATCCACATTGAGGATACACCACCTTTCCTTCCCGACAAGTTGTTCGAAATGTATGTAGTGCTGTCCGTGGACGATAACCATATCGACACGTAAATTCAATAGTATCCTCTGTTTTGGAGTAAAGTTTTTTATCGTTTTTCCATTTTAATTGTATGTGATGTTTTCTCATTGTTTCTTCTGAAATTACACATGCCTCTAAAATTAAAGAAAATAAACATAAACCTTTGAGTAATATGCAAATATTTTCTACAGAATTTCAGGGTTTCAAGAACTTTGATCCAAAAATTCTTCCTCAAACCTTTTCCAAACCAATACACTTGAAATGTATAATGTAGGTTTCATCATAGTTAAAAAATGAATGTTATAAGCATGAGATACTTTGTTTAGTGTAATCATTAAGTGTTACAAGATTCATAATGTCAGTTATCATATGAAGAGCTTTCATAAAGGAGCCATAGTTGCTTGAACATGAACTTTTCTAACTTTATTTCTATATACAGATATTAATCCTTGGTGCACAAGCACTAACTGGTTGTTATTTAATCCGTAAAAACTCTATTATAAACAGTTAAACATTATGCTGTGTACAAGGACTATCCTAGGATCCAAGAGAAGTTTAAAGCATTTACCTAAGCATTTTGGTGGTTCTGACCACTCTCCATTCCGACATACTACGTTTCTGTTTCCCTGAAGTTCATAGTAGACCTGACACCGGTACTCAACAATCATTCCTGAAGGATATACTGATTGCAGGAGTGAGGTAATGTCTCCGTTGTCTATTGGTGGAGGAGGCCCACATTTTCCTTTAGAGTCTAAAAAATAATGGCGTTTGCTTTATTCAAAGACAACTCCTACAGTTTTAAACAAATAAAATAAAAATGCAGCCAAATATGTCATATCAAAACTTAAGATTTCTGATGACAGAAATGTTTTATAGAAGGAATTTTAATCACTTAATCAGAAACACACATTTTAAGACCTTATTTTACTACCATGGAAGCACATATAGTACTTTAACGAATATGTCTGCTTTGCAGTGTCCTGATGTTCAAACATGTTTCCTTTCAGAGTATATGCTGGGAAGATGGATAGCTAAGATTAAAAAAAAAATTACCCTTTTATACAACATGTGGCAGTGCCTGTGAAAGGAAACTTTGGCTTCCATTTCTGGACAAGATGAGGTAAAAATATTTGTGCTTACAGCATCTGCTAAGTATTCCTTCTGCCAAATAAAGGCCCTGAACATATTATAAAAACCAACACAGGTGACTGTGAAACAAGTAGTAAGTCAATCTGCTTAGGGACCTTGGGATTCAAAGAGTTACACTGAAGAGAGTCCTTGGGGGTTTCATTTTGCCTTCTATGTTCCCTGAATGGGCCACTGAGACAGCAACCCAGAAATAATACAAGTTCAGAAAGAAAAAAAGTCTCACGAAGCAGTTGATCTCTTTAAGAAAACACCCAGAAAACAGTAGCCTAGCAAGACACAAATAGTTTTCACAATACTGAATTAGTCTACAAATACTACACTAAGTGTGCACACTAACTTCTTGTGTGCACCAGGACCCAGAGACCCAAAACAGACTAAGCCAGAATTATGTCTGAGTGTCTCCTGCAGAAGTACGGGTGAGCAGTGCACTGCGACAGGGGCAGGGGCTCTGGGTGCAGTAGACTTCCGTATTGCATAAGCCCTCTTGGAGGAGGCTGCAATTAACTCCACCACAGAGCTGCCAGAACCTACACAAGACAACAGAAACAGACTCTTAGAGTGCACAAACAAACCTTGTGCACAAAAGAACCCAGGAGAAAGAACCAGTGACCCTACAAGAGACTGACCCAGACTTGCCCATCAGTGTCCAGGAGTCTTCAGCAGGGGCATGGGCTAGTGGTGGCCTGCTGCAGGTTTGGGGGCATTGAGTGCAGCAGTGCATGCATAAGACCTTTTGAAGGAGGCCACCAGTATCCTCTTTACCTCCACCACTGTTTGGCCACAGGTCAAAAAACAAGGAGGGAACACGACCCCACCCATCAACAGAAAATTGAACTAAAGATTTACTGAGCATGGCCCCTTCCATCAGACCAAGACCCAGTTTAATCCTGAGTCAGTCTGTCTCATCAGGAAGCTTCCATAAGCCTGTTATCCTCATCCATTAGAGGGCAGACAGAATGAAAACCACAATCACAGAAAACTAACCAATCTGATCACACGGATAAGTGCCTTGTATAACTCCATGAAACTCTGAGCCATGCCATATAGGGCCTTCAAGTTGGACGGGTCATGGTGGAGGATTCTGACAAAATATGGGCCACTGGAAAAGGGAATGCCAAACCACTTCAGTATTCTTGCCTTGAGAACCCCATGAACAGTATGAAAAGGCAAAAAGATAGGACACTGACATATGAACTCCTCAGGTGGGGAGGTGCCCAATATGCAGGAGATCAGTGGAGAAATAATTCCAGAAAGAATGAAGAGAAAGCAAAACAACATCCAGTTGTGGGTGTGACTGGTGATGGAAGTAAAGTCTGATGCTGTAAAGAGCACCACTGCATAGGGACCTGGAATGTTAGGTCCGTGAATCAAGGCAAATTGGAAGTGGTCAAACAGGAGATGGCAAGAGTGAACATCGGCATTTTAAAAATCAGCCAACTAAAATGGACTTAAATGGGTGAATTGGAATCCCTAAGAAGAAATGGAGTAGCCATGATAACCAACAAAACAGTCTGAAATGCAGTGCCTACATGCAATCTCAAGAATGACAGAATGATTGCTGCTCATTTGCAAGCCAAACCATTGAGAAGCACAGTAATCCAGGTCTATGCCCTGAACAGTAATGTTGAAGAAGCTGAAGTGGAATGGTTTTCTGAAGACATACAAGGACTTCTAGAACTAGCAAGCAAAAAGCTGTCTTTTTCATTATATTGGACTGGAATGCAAAAGTGCGAGGTTGAGATATCTGGACTGGCAGGCAAGTTTGGAGTTAAGAGTACAAAATGAAGCAGGGCAAAGAGTAACAAAGTTTTGCCAAGAGAACACACTGGTCTAGGAAACACCTTCTTCCAACAACACAAGTGAAAACTCTACACATGGACATCACCAAATGTCCATGGAAAACTCTACACATGGACAATACCAAAATCAAATTGATTATATTCTTTGCAGCCAAAAATGGAGAAGCTCTATACAGTCAGAAAAAACAAGACTGGGAGCTGACTGTGGCTCAGATCATGAACTCCTTGTTGCCAAATTCTTACTTAAATTGAAGAAAGATGTGAAAACTACTAGACATTCAGGCACGACCTAAATCAAATCCCTTACATTTAGAGTGGAAGAGACAAATAGATTCAAGGGACTGATAAGACAGAATGCCTGAACAACTATGGACAGTGGTTCCTGACTTTATACAGGAGGAAGGGATCAAAATCATCCCCAATAGAAAGAAACATAAAAAAGGCAAAATGTTTGCCTCAAGAGGCCTCACAAATAGCTGAGAAAAGAAGAGATGCTAAAGGCAAAGGAGAAAAGGAAAGAAAAAACGATTTGAATGCAGTGTTCCAAAGAACAGCAAGGAGAGATAAGAAAGCCTTCCTCAGTGATCAGTGCAAAGAAATAGAGGAAAACAACAGAATGGGAAAGACTGGAGATCTTTTCAAGAAAATTAGAGATATCAAGGGCATTTCATGCAATGATGGGCACTATAAAGAACAAAAATGGTATGGACCTAACAGAAGCAGAAGATATTAAGAAGAGGTGGCCAGAATACACAGAAAAACTATACAAAAATATCTTCATGACCCAGATAACCACAAAGGTGTGATCACTCACCTAGAGCCAGACATCCTAAAATACAAAGTCAAGTAGGCCTTAGGAAGCATCACTGTGAACAAAGCTAGTGGAGGTGATGGTATTCCAGTTGAGCTATTTCAAATCCTAAAGATGATGCTCTTTAAGTGCTGCACTCAATATGCCAGCAAATTCAGCAGTAAACAAAGGTCTGCAAAATGTCAATTTTCATTCCAATCCCAAAGAAAGGCAATCCCAAAGAATGTCACAACTACCGTACAATTGCATTCATCTCACACACTAGCAAAGTAATGCTCAAACTTCTCCAAGCTAGGCTTCAACATTACGTGACCCATGAGATTCCTGATGTTCAAACTGGATTCAGAAAAGGCAGAGAAACCAGAGATCAAATTGCCAACATCCACTGGATCATCAGAAAAGCAAGAGAGTTCCACAAAAAAATCCACTTCTGTTTTATTGACTACACCAAAGCCTTAGACTGTGTGGATCACAGCAAACTGTGGAAATTAAATAGATGGTAACGCCTGACCTGCCTCTTGAGGAATCTGTATGCAGGTCAAGAAGCCACAGTTAGAGTCAGACATGGAAGAACAAACTGGTACCAAATCAGGAAAGGAGCACATAAATCTGTATACTGTCACCTGCTTACTTAACTTATATGCAGAGTACATCATGCAAAATTCCAGGCCAGATGAAGCACAAGCTGGAATCAATATTGTCAGCAGAAATATCAACAACCTCAAATATGCAGATGGCACCACCCTTATGGCAGAAAGTGAAGAAGAACTAAAGAGTCTCCTAATGAAAGTGAAAGAGGGGAGTGGAAAAGTTGGCTTAAAAATCAACATTCATGTTTGGGAATGCATGTAAGAATTAAAGATTTTAAAATTTAAAAAAAATAAATTATATATATATATATATATATATATATATATATATATATATATATATAAATCAACATTCAGAGAACTAAGGTCATGGCATCCAGTTCCATCACTTCATAGCAAACAGATGGTGAAACAATGGAAACAGTGAGAGCTTTTATTTGGGGGCTCCAAAATCACTGCAGATGGTGACTGCAGCCATGAAATTAAAAGATACTTGTTCCTTAGAAAAAAGTTATGACCTACCTAGACAACATATCAAAAAGCAGAGACATTATTTTACCAACAAAATTCCACCTAGTGAAAACTGATTTTTTCAGTCATCATGTATGGACGTGAGAGTTGGACTATAAAGAAAGCTGAGCACCGAAAAATTGTTGCTTTTGAACTGTGGTGTTGGAGAAGACTCTTAAGAGTCCCTTGAAATGCAAGGAGGTCAAACCAGTCAATCCTAAAGGAAATCAGTCCTGAATATTCATTGGAAGGACTGATGATGAAGCTGAAGCTCCAATACTTTGGCCAGCAGATGAAAAGAACTGACTGGAGAAAACCCTGATGCTGGGAAAGATTGGAGGCAGAAGGATAAGGGGATAACAGAGGATGAGATGGTAGGATGGCATCATTGACTTGATGGACATGAGGTTAGTCAAGCTCTGGGAGTTGGTGAAGGATGGGAAAGCCTGGTGTGCTGCAGTCCATGGAGTTGCAAAGAGTCAGACACAACTGAGAGACTGAACTGGACTGATTTAGTCTAAAAACACACGATGGCAGAAACCTCAGACCAATCCTTTCCATGCCTTGATCTACAGGGTCCAAGGAAGCAGCCCCTATTTCCACCCACATAATGAGAGAACTCTTGAGAGTCCCTTGGACTGCAAGGAGGTCCAACCAGTCCATCCTAATGGAGATCAGTCCTGGGTGTTCATTGGAAGGACTGATGTTGAAGCTGAAACTCCAATACTTTGGCCACCTCATGTGAAGAGTCAACTCATTGCAAAAGACCCTGATGCTGGGAGGGACTAGGGGCAGAAGGAGAAGGGGACGACAGAGAATGAGATGGCTGGATGGCATCACCGACTCGATGGACATGAGTTTGAGTGAAATCCCCGAATTGGTGATGGACAGGGAGGCCTGGCATGCTGCAATACCTGGGATCGCAGAGTCAGACATGACTGAGCGACTGAACCGAACTGAGCTGAATGATTGAATAAGAAACCTCTGTCCTTTCTCCTGGTGTCAGAGGCCAGGTGGGAACCTTGGACTTGCACCCTACATGGCAGTAATGGAGGCCTGATTAGTGAAGGAGACCAATAACATCCTTAGTCTCAAGATATAAAAGCTCAAATGTCTGAATACAGTTGAAGATCATTTATCAGACCAAAGACCAGGTAAACCTCAAAAGAAAAAAAGCAATCAACAGAAGACAACACTGAGATGACACAGATATTGAAATCATTGGAAGATGGTTTTTAAAAATCTAGTCCAATTGGTAGAACTAGAAAATAGATTATTAGAAAACCACATGGTTTGACAATATATTGCAGATGGCAGAATGATCAGTAAGTTTGAATATTAACTAACCTTGAAAATAGACTGAAAAGAAAATGGACATAGCTTCAAGGACCTGTGGAAGATAGCAAAGAAGGTTGAACATGAAGTTGAAAATAAAGAATAAGAGATAAAAAAAATAATGGCTGAGTTCCCTGTGCCATCATTCTCTGATGGTCTAAATGTAAAGGAAATCCAAAAGAATGGGGATATGTGGATATGTGGATATGTGTAGCTGATTCATTTTGATGTACAGTGAAACCAACACTATATTGCATAGGAAATACATTCCAAAAAAAATTTTTTTAAATAATGGCTGATAATATCTCAAATAGGGCATATGACTTAGCGACTAACCAAAGAAACAGCTACATGCTAAAACTGCTCAGTGAATTCCAAATGGGACAGAGCCAAAGAACTTAATGTCAAGATACATCATAATCAGTTCCTGTTGTGTTGTTCAGTCGCTCAATTGTTTCTGACTCTTTGCAACCCCATGGATTGTAGAAAGCCCGGCTTCCCAGTCCTTCATTAACTCCCAGAGTTCGTTCAAAGTCATGTCCATTCTGTTGATCATGCCATCCAACCATCTCATCCCCTAATGTCCCTTCTCCTCCTGCACTTAATCTTTTCCAATATCAGGTATTTTTCCAAAGAGTCAGCTCTTCTCATCAAGTGGCCAAAATACTGGAGCTTCAGCTTCAGCATCAGTCCTTCCAATGAATATTCAGGACTGATTTCTTTTAGGATTGACTGGCTTGATCTCCTTGCATTCCAGGGGACTCTCAAGAGTCTTCTCCAGCACCACAGTTCAAAAAAATCAGTTCTTTCGTACTTAGCCTTCTTTGTGGTCAAACATTCACATCCATATATTACTGCTTGAAAAACCATAACTTTGACAATATGAACCTTTGTTGGTAAAGTGATGTCTCTGCTTCTTACCATGCTGTCAAGGTTTTCATAGCTTTTCTTCCAAGGAGTCTTTTAATTTCATGGCTGCAGTCAGCATCCACAGTGATTGTGAAGCTGAAAAGAATGAAGTCTGTCACTGTTTCCATTTTCCCCCATTTTTGACAGACAGTGATGGAACCCGATACCATGATCTTCGTTTTTTGAATATGGCTTTAAGCTAGCTTTTTCAATCTCCTCTTTCACCATTATCAGGAGGCTCTTTAGTTCCTCTTTGCTTTCTGCCATTAGTGTGATGTCATCTGTGTATCTGAGGTTATTGGTATTTTTCCTGGCAATCTTGATTCCAGCTTGTGCTTTTTCCAGCCTGGTGTTTTGTGTGATGTTTAAAGTAGCAGGGTGATAATATACAGCCTTGAAACACTCCTTTCCCAATTTTGAACCAGTTTGTTGTTCCATTCCGGTTCTAACTGTTGCTTCTTTACTTGCATACAGGTTTCTCAGGAGGCAGGCACAGTGGTCAAGTATTCCCATCTCTGTAAGAATTTTCCACAGTTTGTTGTGATCCACACAGTCAAAGATTTTAGTGTAGTCAATGAAGCAGAGTGTTTCTTCAATCCCTTTCCTTTTCCTATGATCCAATGGATGTTGTCAATTTAATTTCTAGTTCTACTGTCTTTCTAAATTTAGCTTGTACATCTAGAAGTTCTCAGTTCACATGTTGTTGAAATTTAGCTTGAAGGACTTTGAGTATTAACTTGCTAGCATGTGAAATGAGCCCAGTTATGTTGTGGTAGTATGAACTTTCTTTGGCATTGTCCTTCTAGAGACTGGAATAAAATCTGACTTTTTTCAGCCCAATAGCCACTGCTGAGTTTTCCAAATTTGATGGAATATTAAGTGCAGTACTTTCACAGCATCATCTGTTAGCATTTGAAATAGTTCAGCTGGAATCCCATCACCTCCACTAGCTTTGTTTGTAGTGATGCCCACTTGAATTCACACATCAGGATTTCTGTCTCCAGGTGACTTGTGGTCATCTGGGTCATTAAGTCCTTTTCTGTACAGCTCTTCTGTATATTCTTGCCACCTCTTCTTAATACCTTCTGCTTCTCTTAGGGGCATACTCCTTCTGCCCTTTACTGTGCCCATCATTACATGAAATGTTCCCTTTCTCTCTAATTTTCTTGAAGACATCTCTAGTCTGCCCCATTGTATTGCTTTCCTCTATTTTTTTGCATTGCTCACTTAACAAGGCTTTCATATCTGTCCTTGCTATTCTTTGGATTCTGCATTCAGATGGGTATATTTTCCCTTTTCTCCTTTGTGCTTTGCTTCTCTTCTTTTTTCATCTCGTATAAGGCCTTCTTAGAAAGCCATTTTGCATTGTTGCATTTCTGCTTCTTGGGGATGGTTTTGCTCACTACCTCCTGTACAAAGTTACAAACCTCTATCCCTAGTTCTTCAGGCACTCTCTCAGATCTAATCCCTTAAATATTTTTATCCTTTCTGCTATATAATCATAAAAGACCCAAATGGCCTAGTGGTTTTCCCTGCTTTCTTCAATTCAAATCTGAATTTCACAATAAGGACCTCATGATCTGAGCCACAGTCAGCTTCCAGTCTTGGTTTTGCCAACTGTGTAGAGCTTCTCTATCTTTGACTGCAAAGAATATAATCATTCTGATTTCAGTACTGACCATCTTGTGATGTTCATGTGTAGAATTGTCTCTTGTATTTTGAAGAGGGTGTTTGCTATGACCCATGTCTTCTCTTGTCAAAAGTCTTTTAGCCTTTCCCCTGCTTCATTTTGCACTCCAAGGTCAAACTTGCCTGTTACTCCAGGTATCTTTTTATTCATACCTTTGCATTCCAGTTCCCTGTATGAAAAGCAGATTTTTTTGGTTTTGATGTTTTGATCTAAAATGTAATATAAGTCTTCATAGAACCAGTAAACTTCATATACTTTGACATTAGTGGGTGGAGCATAGACTTGGATTACTGTGATTTTAAGTGACTTGCCTTGGAAATCAATGGGGATAATTTTGTCGTTTTTGAGAATGCACCCAAGTACTGTATGGAAGGCTACTCCATTTCTCCTAAGGAATTCTTGCCCATAGTAGTAGATATAATGGTCATCTGAATTGTTTGCCCATTCCTGTCCATTTCAATTCACTGATTCATTAAGTCTTGATGTCATAATGAGTTTTTGTTTTTTTTTTTTTAATGTGTAGAGCTTTGTCGTATAGTCTGAAGTCAGGCAGTGCCATTCCTCCAGTTCCATTTTTCTTTCTCAAGATTGCTTTGTCTATTTTTGGTCTTTTGTGTCTCCATTCAAATTTTAAGGTGTTTTTTTTTTTCCTAGTTCTGTGAAAAATTGCCATTGGCAATTACATACGGATTGCACTAAATCTGTAGATTGCTTTTGGTAGTACAGTCATTTTGACAATATTGGTTTTTCTAATTGAAGATAATGGTATATCCTTCTATCTGTTTTTGTCTTTAATTTCTTTCATTAGCATACTACAGTTTTCAGATTACAGATCTTCTGTCTCCTTAGGTTTATTCTCCAAAGAAGACATTCAGATGGGCAAGACACCCATGAAAAGATGTTCATATCACTAATTATTAGAGAGATTCAAATCAAAACTACAGCATGATATCCCTCAACATGAGTCCAAAGAGCTATGCTGGCTGGCGAGTATGTGAAGAGAAGGTAACCCTCCTACACTGTTAGTTGAGACAGCCACTATGGAGACAAGTATTTATGCTCCTTTGAAAACTAAAAATAGAGCTACCATATGACCTTGCAATCTTGCCCCGGGCATGGATCTGGTGAAAAACTTGGTCTAAGAGGAAACACACACCCTAATGTTCATTGAAGCACTATTTACAATAGTCATGATATGGAATCAACCTAAATGTCCATCAACAGAGAAATGGGCAAAGAAGATGTGGTACATATACAATGGAATATTACTCATCCACTAAAAGAATGGAATAATGTCATTTGCAAAAATATGGATGGGCCTAGAGAGTGTTATACTGAGTGAAGTCAGAGAAGGAGAAAAATTGTAAGACATCCCCTATATATGGAATCTTAAAAGAAATTTTGCAAACAAACTCATTTGTGGAACAGAAACAGACTCACAGACTTAGAGAAGGAATTTATGGTTGCCAGGGGGAATGATGGGAGAAGAGACAGGGAATTGGGGTGGACATGAACACACTGCTATTTTTTAAGTGGATGACAAATAAGGACCTACTGTATAGCACAGGGAACTCTGGAGTGTAATGTGGCAGATTTGACAGGAAGGGAGTTTGAGTGAGAATGCTCACATGCATATGTGTGGCTGAGTCCCTTCTCTGTTTACCTGAAGTGAGCACAACAGTGTTAATCGGATATATGTCAAAACTAAGTAAAAAGTTACACAAGATATGTCATGTTCAAATTCCTGAAACTTACAGAAAAAAATCTCATCAGCAGCTTCATAGATATGCAATACTTATTTGGGATAAATATTATGCAATACATATTTGGAAAAAAAGGTTCAAGCATCAGTGGAAATTTCATTAATGAGCATAGAGCCAGAAGGATGTGAGAAAATTTTTCCAAAGCTGGATGAAAATAATTGTCAAGTCCAAATTCTATATCATATAAACTATCCTTTTGAATTAATGGGAGAAAGAAAGAATTTCCTGAACAAAGCAAAACTGAGAGAATTTGTCTCCAGCAGAACTATACTTAAGAACTTTTCAAAAGAAAGCAAAGTAGAAAAAGAAGTTGTGTTTTTTTTTTTAAGGTAAATATAATAAGAATATGATTTCCCTGGGATTTCTTTGGAAGGAATGATGCTAAAGCTGAAACTCCAGTACTTTGGCCACCTCATGCGAAGAGTTGACTCATTGGAAAAGACTCTGATGCTGGGAGGGATTGGGGGCAGGAGGAGAAGGGGATGACAGAGGATGAGATGGCTGGATGGCATCACTGACTTGATGGATGTGAATCTGAGTGAACTCTGGGAGTTGGTGATGGACAGGGAGGCCTGGCATGCTGTGATTCATGGGGTCGCAAAGAGTCGGACATGACTGAGTGGCTGAACTGACTGACTGATGATTTTCCTGCTGATTTTACTATAGTTGTACAAAACTGTCATCTGATATGGTGCTCAATGTATATAGAGAGGATACTACAGACATTTATGTTAAAAATTTTGAGAGAACCAATAAGTCTAAATGGAAGCAAGCATTCCACATTTCATCTGAGGTGGTAAAATGTCAGCAACAGTAGGGAGTGATAAACTACCTGCTGCTGCTGCTAAGTCACTTCAGTCATATCCGACTTTGTGCGACCCCAAAGTTGGCAGCCCATAAAGCTCTCCTGTCCCTGGGATTTTCCAGGCAATAGTGGACTGGGGTGCCATTGCCTTCTCTGGATAAACTACCTATGTGTATTTTAATACCTAGAGAGACTAAGAAAACCATGTAAAGACATATACTCAAAAACAATGCAGATCCAAGTCAAATTATTTTATAATGTTCAAAAATCCACAAGACAGTCAAGAAAAGAAAAACGTTGAGAATTGAAGGAAACACACACAAAACAAATAAGAAAATGGCAGACTGTCCTTAATAGTTAATAAGTTTCGCAAAATATAAATGGTCCTAAATACATCAATTAAAAACCTGAAAATGGCAGGGTAGACACCTAAACAAGACTCAGATGTATGTTGTCTAAAACAAAAGTCGCTTCAAAAATGAAAATATGTTCAAGTGGAGATTGCAAAAATTACACACCAGGCAAAAGTTAACTTGAAAAGTTAGAAGTGGCTAATGTACATGGAATAATAGACTGGTTTCAAATAGGACAAGGCTGTATATTGTCACCCTGCTTATTTAACTTCTATGCAGAGTACATCATGAGAAACGCTGGGCTGGAAGAAGCACAAGCTGGAATTAAGATTGCCAGCAGAAATATCAATAACCTCAGATATGCAGATGACACCACCCTTATGGCAGAAAGTGGAGAGGAACTAAAAAGCCTCTTGATGAAAGTGAAATTGGAGAGTGAAAAAGTTGGCTTAAAGCTCAACATTCAGAAACCTAAGGTCATGGCATCTGGTCACATCACTTCATGGCAAATAGATGGGGAAACAGTGGAGCAGTCTCAGACTTTATTTTTTGGGGCTCCAAAATCACTGCAGATGATGACTGCAGCCATGAAATTAAAAGACGCTTACTCCTTGGAAGAAAAGTTATGGCCAATCTAGATAGTATATTGAAAAGCAGAGATATTACTTTGCCAACAAATGTCCATCTAGTCAAGGCTATGGTTTTTTCAGTGGTCATGTATGGATGTGAAAGCTGGACTGTGAAGAAATCTGAGTGCCAAAGAATTGATGCTTTTGAAATGTGATGTTTTAGAAGACACTTGAGAGTCCCTTGGACTGCAAGGAGATCCAACCAGTCCATCCTAAAGGAGATCAGTCCTGGGTGCTCACTGGAAGGACTGATTATTCTGAAGCTGAAACTCCAATACTTTGACCAGCTCATGCAAAGAACTGACTCATTGGAAAAGACCATGATGCTGGGTGGGATTGGGGGCAGGAGGAGAAGGGGACAACAGAGGATGAGATGGCTGGATGGCATCACCAACTTGATGGACATGAGCTTGAGTGAACTCCAAGAGTTGGTGATGGACAGGGAGGCCTGGCGTGCTGCAATTCATGGGGTTGCAAAGAGTTGGACACGACTGAGCGACTCAACTGAAATGAACTGAGCTGAATGTACTTCTTGTTTTGGATTCCCATCCTGTCTGATCTCTAAACACTGAAGTGTCCCAGTACCAAGTTCAGACTCTATTTTTATGTGTACACTCATTTCCTGAATGAGTTCAGCTAGTTATCGCTCAGTCGCCAAGTCGTGTCTAACACTTTGTGACCCCACGGACTGCTCATGCGAGGTTTCCAGGTCTCTGACCTCTCCCGGAGTTGCCTAAGTTCATGTCCATTGAATCAGTGATGTCACCCAAACATCTCATCTTCTGTCACCCCCTTCTCTGTTTGCCTTCAACCTTTCCCAGTTTCAGGGTGTTTTTCAAGGAATCAGCTATTCACATTGAAGATAACCTTACTAGCATGGGAGATGACTGCAATTGTCTGGTGATCTGAACATTGTTTAGCACTGCCCTTCTTGGGAATTGGTGACGATTGACCTTTTCTACTCCTGTGACTACTGCTGGGTTTCCCAAGTTTGCTGACGTAATGAGTGTAGCACTGTAGCATCATCCTGTAGGATTTTAAATAGCTCTGCTGGAACTCAGCTAGTAACCTACCTTTAAATATCATCCATAGGTACAGCTCCCCACATCTATGTCAGATTTTGTGATCAGGCCCCAGCTGCTTATTCCATGTCTCAAAGTGGAATTTCTTGTGCTGTTAAATGTAACTATGGTTATCTTTTACACACTTATCTTCAGAAAACAACTGATTATCTTAATGTTTTAAGACAGGAAATGTCCCATGATTCCAACTGCTCAAATTTGGTCAACACTGTGATACAATAAACATGTTAGATTACATAATCGGACCACAAAAAAACTGGATTTTGAGCACTATTTTTTTTTTGCAACTAAAAATTATTCCAGAAAGGCTACTTCATCCTTATTTTGATTCAATATAGTTTGTTATTATATTCTCTAAATTGGGCGGACACGGTGAGTAAGATACTCTACCTTTGCACTGAGGTGGTTTTGTCCAAGTTCCATTTAAACATACGACATCTATTTCCCCAAAGAGGTCATAATTCCCAATGCATTCATAACGTGCTCTCTCACCACTTTGATATCTAGACTTCTGATTTTGTATAATAGCATTTTCCACTTGAGGTGGATTCACACAGGAAACATCTGAATAGAAAGGGAAAAAAGTATATCTAATCTAATGATTATCATGAACAGCAAGGATGAATTAGAATGTCAAATACATTCCATGGTTGTTTTGATTGAACAGTTAATCTGTCATGAAAGACTGCTAATTGTCATCAGTTTATATGTAAGGTTAAGGGAAAGGAAACAAAGCAATATTTTTCAGCATGAATTAAACTTCTGTATCTTAAATCTCTTCCCTATACTTCACTATAAAAGTGATACACAATTTTTAGGGCACTGAAAAAAAAGAGTTTTCCTGGAAATCTCTTTTTGAGCTTAGTAAAATAGAAATTATAAAGTATATAAATTCAAAATATATTTATAAACCATAAGCAAAGCATAATAAAAGTATCTTTGACATCAAGATTTGGTTTACATTCCTCCTGTTTTTGAGATATAACTTTAGGGCCTTTCAGAATATAAACACAGGAGGTTCTTCTTTAGAGACTTGATCAAGAATTAACACACTCTGAAGAATACTATAGTTGCAAAGAGAAGATGATTAATTAAAGATTTGGACAGAAAATCTGGAAAAATATTAGAAAAATAAAGTGTAAATTTACAAAACTATACTTTAATTATATTTTGGGGCAAATGCTAAGGACACCACCATCAATGATGTGCATTCCTAACTGTGATTCAGGGGAAGAAGAAGCTGTAACTGCAAGAGGCTGTAGCCATGGGTCCTAAACTGAAATATACACAGAATTCCTTGGGAATCATCAAAACATTGTCCGAGTTGCAGCCCCAGAGGTTTAGATTCAACAAGTCTGAGTGAGCCTGTGAATCTGCTTGCATATCTAACAGTTTACAGAATGTGCTGAGAATGCTCTGCCAGGACTGTGCTTTGAGAACTATTGGGCTACAACACCAAACACTGGGAAAACTGGTTTTGACCTGGCCTAAAAGTAATCTATGTCCATTTAATGATAGTGGAGGCAATTTTCTGCATTATATTACTTCAGATACTTATATACATTTTAAAATTTTACCAAAGTACCTCTGCATGCTGGCCTTCCTATCCATTTGCTCTTAATACACTGTATAGTATTAGATCCATCCAACTGATAATATGATAGACACTTAAAAGCCACTTGTTCTCCTGACTTATAGGAATCCTTCTCCTGATCTATGAGTACAGCATCATCAAAGGTGGGCAAGTTAACACAATTTGTGCCTGAAAGAAAAAAGAATACGCATTTGTTTAATACATCTTTAAAGATTCATAGTGATATTGATTATATTAGAGAAAATAAAGTCACATATCAAACCACGAATATTCTACAGCATTTCTCTTATACCTTGAGACAAATGTCAGAAATCTTGATTTAGTCACGTTTGACCATCTCTATATTATCAAAAATACATTATGGGAATGGTGACATTCTAAGAGGTAGAGCTGGATACTTCTTATATTTAAATTCTCTTCTCCCATGACAGCCCACCTAAATTATGAATGTTTCTATTTTTTGCTTTTATCAAAATGTTACCTTGAGTTATGTTAAATGTCTTAGAAAACTGCATATTACAAAGAGATGATTGACAAATTAACAGCAAATTGAGTAGTGATAAGAGCAGAGTTCAGCCATAGGACAGGAACAGAGACCAGAAATCTGAGATGTATATCAGAGGATGTTCAAACTGCACCCAAGATGATGAGAAAGAGATCGTTCAGAGTTATCAAACTGCCAGCCTCCACTGGATGACAAAAAAAGCAAGGGAATTCCAGAAAAACATCTACTTCTGCTTCATTGACTACACTAAAGCACTTGATTGTGTAGATCACAACAAACTGTGGAAAGTTCTTGAAGAGATGGGAATACCAGACCATCTTACCTTCCTCCTGAGAAAACTATGCAGGTGAAGAAGTATCAGTTAGATCCGTACATGGCCAATTGACTGGCTCAAAATTGGAAAAAGAGTACTTCAAGGGTGTATATTGTCATCCCGCTTATTTAACTTAAATGCAGAGCACATCATGCAAAATGTCTGGCTGGATGAAGCTCCAGCTGGCATCAAGATTGCCGGGAGAAATACCAATAACCTCAGCTATGCCTCAGATGACACCGCCTTAATGGCAGAAAGTAAAGACGAACTAAAGGGCCTCTTGGTGAAGGTGGAAGAAGAGACTGAAAAAGCTGGCTTAAAACTCAACATTCAAAAAATGGAGATCATGGCATCTGGTCCAATCACTTCATGGCAAATAGAGGGGGGAAAATGGAAACAGTGACAGACCTCGTTTTCTTGGGCTCTAAAAGCACTGTGGATGGTCACTGAAGCCATGAAATTAAAAGATGCTTGCTCCTTGGAAGAAAAGCTATGACAAACCTCAACAGTCATGTATGATTTGAGAGTTGGACAGTTCAGAAGAGTCAGGCCGAGTTCCAAAGAATTGATACTTTCGAACTATGGTGCTGGAGAAGACTCTTGAGAGTACCTTGGACTGCAAGATCAAAGCAGTCAGTCCTAAAAGAAATCGACCCTGAATATTCATTCAAAGGACTGATGTTGAAGCTGAAGCTCCAATACTTTGTTCACCTGATACGAAGAGCCAACATATTGGAAAAGACCCTGATGCTGGGAAAGATTGAGGGCAGGAGGAGAAGGGGACAGCAAACGATGAGATGGTTGAATGGCATCACCAATTCAATGGACATTAGTTTAAGCAAACACCAGGAGACGGTGAAGGACAGGGATGCCTAGCTTGCTACAGTCCATAGGGTCACAAAGAGTCAGAAACGACTGAATGACTGAACTACAACAACAAATCAAACTTTTATTATTTCTAGGGTTATTAATTCTCTACCAGAATTCAGAACTTTTCATAGATACTTTGTTAAATTCTACAATTACTGCTTAATTTCATATTTTGGCCATTTATGCTTTGAATTAAAAGATATTTGTCAGCTTTAGAATAAAAGGAAAAATACTATACTTATGCAATCTTGTGGACGAGACCATTGCCCCCCTAAACATCTTATAGATGCAGGTCCATCAGTTCCAAACCCTTCATCACAGTCATAAGTAACTTCTTCTCCATATTGGTAACTGTCGTTCTTGTGAGATACAACACCATTCTCAATATAAGGTGGAACTCCACAGGGAAGTCCTGGGAAGACATGAAAGAATGAATTCATGTTTTGCTATCTTTGAAATTTAATTTGATGTACTGGTCAACATAGTTGGTAGTGTTACTTGAAAATAATAAATCCTTATACAGGAACTTCCATGACATGGGAGGCAAATGCACAAATTTTTCCTAAAATTACCATTCTGGTGTGTGTCCACTTGAGCAAGAACTTGAAACTGAAATTTCCAATATATGAAAGAAACCATCAGTGCTTCTCTAACCAGTCATGAATAATGAAAGAAAAACACATTGAGACTCCACACATCATCTTAGGAAACGTACTATATATTGTAAGAAATTAAAAGGGACATTTTAGGGAAGACATAGGACATTTTTTTGAAACTTAAATAGATAGGAATATAAATAGGTTTACTAATATAAATAGTTAGGTTTGGTTTTATTGCATATCCAGGGCTAATACAAAATAATTGCCAGATTGAAAAGCGATTCTCTATAGAACAAATAATATTAATAACAAAAATGATTAATTTTATATGTCAAATTTGATTTAATATATAAATATATACATTTTATTTTAATACATAAATGACCTATAAATAGATAAGTTACTTGATGTATTTAGAAATCTAATGGATCGAGTCTCATGACTTTGATGACAATTGATTAGTTTTAATGAATGGTACTGAAAATAGATTTTGGTTTGCCTAGTGTCCTCACCTACACACTGAGGTGGAGAGCTCCACTTTCCCATGTGGCATATTATCACATTATTTTCAGGTATCTCGAAGCCTTCTTTACAAGTATAACTTAACTTCGTGCCATGTGCATACAGCCTTTGTTCACGTATTTCTCTCCTTTCTCCTGCAGAGCTAGATGAGTTAACGGTCCCATGGTCTATTTGAGGTGGTTGAGAACATCCAATTTTTTCTAAATGAAGTACAGAGGTCAAAGAGTAAAGTACAAATATAATCTTTAAATTTAACATGTTAATACAATCAAATATTACTTTGGATTTTAAAATAAGAATAAAAAGAAAAGAATACTCAGAACAATTTACAGAATTTTAAAACTGACAGATATTTGAAACTTGCAAGCTATTTGTCTCCATAAACACTATGCTACTACCACTTGTTCAATATGCCCCTTCATCCTTTTTTAAATGAATTTCTTATTGAAATGTTGGATGTATAACAGTATGTTAGCTTCAAATGGGCTACAGAATGATTTTACTTTTACATACATTATAAAATGACTAACAATATGTCTAGTAACAATATTTTCTAACAAATTTACTACAATATTATTGACCATATTCTGTATGCTGTATATTATATCCCCCTGGCTTCCTTATTACATAACTGGAGTTTGTACTTTATTTTTTTTTTATTTTTTTTTTATTTTTTTTATCTTTAATTCTTACATACGTTCCCAAAAATGACCCCCCCTCCCACCTCCCTCCCCACAACATCTCTCTGGGTCATCCCCATGCACCCGCCCCAAGCATGCTGCATCCTGCGTCAGACATGGACTGGCGATTCAATTCCTACATGATAGTATACATGTTAGAATTCCCATTCTCCCAAATCATCCCACCCTCTCCCTCTCCCTCTGAGTCCAAAAGTCCGTTATACCCATCTGTGTCTTTTTTCCTGTCTTGCATACAGGGTCGTCATTGCCATCTTCCTAAATTCCATATATATGTGTTAGTATACTGTATTGGTGTTTTGCTTTCTGGCTTACTTCACTCTGTATAATTGGCTCCAGTTTCATCCATCTCATCAGAACTGATTCAAATGAATTCTTTTTAACGGCTGAGTAATACTCCATTGTGTATATGTACCACAGCTTTCTTGTCCATTCATCTGCTGATGGACATCTAGGTTGTTTCCATGTCCTGGCTATTATAAACAGTGCTGCGATGAACATTGGGGTACATGTGTCTCTTTCAATTCTGGTTTCCTCGGTGTGTATGCCCAGCAGTGGGATTGCTGGGTCATAAGGTAGTTCTATTTACAATTTTTTAAGGAATCTCCACACTGTTCTCCATAGTGGCTGTACTAGTTTGCATTCCCACCAACAGTGTAGGAGGGTTCCCTTTTCTCCACACCCTCTCCAGCATTTATTGCTTGCAGATTTTTGGATCGCAGCCATTCTGACTGGTGTGAAGTGGTACCTCATTGTGGTTTTGATTTGCATTTCTCTAATAATGAGTGATGTTGAGCATCTTTTCATGTGTTTGTTAGCCATCCGTATGTCTTCTTTGGAGAAATGTCTATTTAGTTCTTTGGCCCATTTTTTGATTGGGTCGTTTATTTTTCTGGAGTTGAGCTGCATAAGTTGCTTGTATATTTTTGAGACAAACAATTTGTATGGAAATACAAAAAACCTCGAATAGCCAAAGCAATCTTGAGAAAGAAGAATGGAACGGGAGGAATCAACTTGCCTGACTTCAGGCTCTACTACAAAGCCACAGTCATCAAGACAGTATGGTACTGGCACAAAGACAGACATATAGATCAATGGAACAAAATAGAAAGCCCAGAAATAAATCCACACACATATGGACACCTTATCTTTGACAAAGGAGGCAAGAATATACAATGGAGTAAAGACAATCTCTTTAACAAGTGGTGCTGGGAAAACTGGTCAACCACTTGTAAAAGAATGAAACTAGATCACTTTCTAACACCGTACACAAAAATAAACTCAAAATGGATTAAAGATCTAAATGTAAGATCAGAAACTATAAAACTCCTAGAGGAGAATATAGGCAAAACACTCTCAGAAATAAATCACAGCAGGATCCTCTATGATCCACCTCCCAGAATTCTGGAAATAAAAGCAAAAATAAACAAATGGGATCTAATTAAAATTAAAAGCTTCTGCACAACAAAGGAAACTATAAGCAAGGTGAAAAGACAGCCTTCTGAATGGGAGAAAATAATAGCAAATGAAGCAACTGGAGTTTGTACTTTAAAATCCCCTGTATCTATTTTGCCAACCCCCTCCTCCTTTCTTGCAACTCACTAATTTTCTGTATCTGTATGAGCCTGTTTTCCTTTGATTTTTAGATTCCACAAATAAGTGAAATCATGTGGCATTTGTCTTTTTCTATCTGACCTACATCTCTTAGAATAAATACATCCTAGACATATCCACCTTGTTGCAAATGGAAATCTTTCATATTTTATGGCTTGGTCATAGTTCATATAGTGTGTATATATATAACGCCTTCTTTATCTACGTATATATCAGTGGACTCTTTAGGCGGCTTCCAAACCTTGGTTATTGTGTGTAATGCTGCAGTGAACACTGGAGTGCATATATCTTTTTAGATTAGTGTTTTCGGTTCCTATGAATAAATACCCAGTAGTGGATTAGCTGGATCATATGGCAGTTCTAGTTTTAATTTTTAAAGGAAATTCCACATTCTTTTTCACAGCAACTCTGCCAGTTTACAATCCCACCAACCGTGGCACATAGATTCCCTTTTCTCCACATCTTTGACAACACTTGATGTTGTCCTTTTCATGGTAGCCATTATGACAGGTGTGAAGGGACATCACACTATGGCTGCAATATGTTTTTCCTGGATACAGTAGTCTTGCCTGCAAGTTTTTTTTTTCCTTTCATTACTTTGTATATGTTGTGCCAGTCCACTGTGACCTAAAAAATATTCTTCAGAAGCTGTTGATACTTGTTAGGGTCTCTGGAAGGAGACGGTGACAGAGGATGATATGGTTGGGTGGCAGCACCGTTTCAATGGACATGAACTTGGGCAAACTCTGGGAGATGGTGAGAGACAGGATAGCCTGGCATGTTGCAGTACAGGGGGTCGCAGTGAGTTGGACATGACTTGGCAACTGAACAACAAATTTCTTTTAATTAATTTTTAATTTAATTTTTTAATTTTAATTGGAGGCTAATTACTTTACAATATTGTGGTGGTTTCTGCCATACATTGACACGAATCAGCCATGGGTGTACCCCCATCCCGAACCCCCCTCCCACCTCCCTCCCTATCCCACCCCTCTGCATTGTCCCAGTGCACCAGCTTTGAGTGCCCTGTTTCATGCGTTGAACTTGGACTGATGATCTATTTCACATATGGTAATATACATGTTTCAATGCTATTCTCTCAAATCATCCCCCCTCACCTTCTCCCACAGAGACTAAAAATCTGTTCTTTATATCTGTGTCTCTTTTGCTGTCTCGTGTATAGGATCTTTCTAAATTCCTTATATATGCATTAATATACTGTATCGGTGTTTTTCTTTCTGACTTATATCACTCTGTATAATAGGCTCCAGTTTCATACACCTCATTAGAACTGATTCCAATGCAGTCTTTTTAATAGCTGAGTATTATTCTGTTGTGCATATTTACCACTACTTTCTTATCCATTCGTCTGCTGATGGACATCTAGGTTGGCTCCATGTCTTAGCTATTGTAAACTGTGCTTTGATGAACATTGGGGTACATGCGTCTCTTTCAATTCTGTTTTCTTCAACGGGTATGCCCAGCAGTGGGATTACTTGGTCATATGGCAGATCTGTTTTCTTTTTTTTTTTTTTTAAGGAATCTCCACACTGTTACCCATAGTGGTTGTAGTAGTTTGCATTCCCACCAACAGTGTAAGAGGGTTCCCTTTTCTCCACACTTTCTCCTGCATTAGACTTTTAGATAGCAGCCATTATGACTGGCATGAGATGGTACCTCATTGTGGTTTTGATTTGTAGTTCTCTGACAATGAGTGATGCTGAGCACTTTTTCATGTGTTTGTTAGCCATCTGTATGTCTTCTTTGGAAAAGTGTCTGCTTAGTGCTTTGGCTCATTTTTGGATTGGGTTGTTTTCCTGGTATTGAGCTGCATGAGTTGTTTCTATCATTTTGAGGTTAGTTCTTTGTCAGTTGCTTTGTTTGCTATTATTTTCTCCAATTCTGAAGGCAGACACCTTGCTTAGAATTTTCTTCGTTGTGCAACAGCTTTTACGTTTAATTAGGTCTCATTTGTTTATTTTTGCTTTTATTTCCATTACTCTGTGAGGTAGGTCATAGAGGATCTTGCTGTGATTTATGTCAAAGAGTGTTTTGCCTATGTTTTCCTGGAGGAGTTTTATAGGTTCTGATCTTATATTTAGATCTTAAATCCATTTTGAGTTTACTTTTGTGTATGGTGTTGGAAAGTGTTCTAGTTTCCTTCTTTTATAGATGGTTGACCACTTTTCTCAGCACCATTTGTTAAAGAGATTGTGTTTACTCCACTGTATATTTTTGCCTCCTTTGTCAAAGATAAGGTGTCCGCAGGTGCATGGGTTTATCACTGGGCTTTCTATTTTGTTCCATTGATCTATATTTCTGGCTTTGTACCAGTACAATACTATCTTGATGACTGTACAGCTTTGTAGTATAGTCTGAAGTCAGGCAGGTTGATTCCTCCAGTTCCATTCTTATTTCTCAAGATTGCTTTGGCTATTCGAGGGTGTTTTTTTTTTTTTTAATTTCCATACAGATTGTGAAATTATTTGTTTTAGTTTTGTGAAAAAAATGTTGTTGGAGCTTGATAGGGATTGCACTGAATCTATAGATTGCTTTGAGCAGTATACTCATTTTCAGTATATTGATTCTTCTGATCCATGAACATGGTATATTTCTCCATCTATTTGTGTCATCTTTGATTTCCTTCATCACTGTTTTATAGCTTTCCATGTATAGGTCTTTTGTTTCTTTAGGTAGATTTATTCCTAAGTATTTTATTCATTTCATCACAGTGGTGAATGCGATTGTTTCCTTAATTTCTCTGTTTTCTCATTGTTAGTGTATAGGAATGCAAGAGATTTCTGTGTATTAATTTTATATCCTGCAAATTTACTATATTCATTGATTAGCTCTAGTAATTTTCTCATGGTGTCTTTAGCGTTTTCTATGTAGAGGATCGTGTCATCTGCAAAAGATGAGAGTTTTGCTTCTTCTTTTCCAATCTAGATTCCTTTATTTCCTTTTCTTCTCTGAGTGCTGTGGATAAAACTTCCAAAACTATGTTGAATAGTAGTGGTGAGAGTGAGCACTCTTGTCCTGTTCCTCACTTTAGGGGAAATGATTTCAATTTTTTGCCATTGAGGATAATGTTTGGTGTGGGTTTATCATATATGGCTTTTATTATGTTGAGGTATGTTCCTTCTATGCCTTCTTTCTGGACGGTTTTTATCATAAATGGATGTTGAGTTTTGTTAAAGGCTTTCTCTGCATCTATTGAAATAATCATACGGGTTTTTTTCCTTCAATTTATTAATGTGGTGTATGACATTGATTGATTTGTGAATATTGAGGAATCCTTGCATCCTTGAGATAAAGCCCATTTGATCATGATGTATGATCTTTTTAATATGTTGTTAGATTCTGTTTGCTAGAATTTTTTTAAGGATTTTTGCACATATGTTCATCAGTGGTATTGGCCTTTAGTGTTCTTTTTCTGTGGCATCTTTGTCTGGTTTTGGAATTAGGGTGATGTTGGCCTCACAGAATGAGTTTGGGAGTTTACCTTCCTCTGTATTTTTCTGGAAGCGTCTGAGTAGGATAGGTGTTGAAAAGAAAAGTGAAAGTGAAGTTGTTAAGTCGTGTCCGACTCTTTGCGACCCCATGGACTGTAGCCTACCAGGCTTCTCCATCTGTGGGATGTTCTAGGCAAGAGTATTGGAGTGGGTTGCCATTTCCTTCTCCAAGGGATCTTACCTACCCAGGGATTGAACACAGGTCTACCACATTGCAGGCAGATGCTTTATCCTCTGAGCCACCAGGGAAGGATAGGTGTTAGCTCATCTCTAAATTTTTGATAAATTCACCTATGAAGCCATCTGGTCCTGGGCTTTCGTTTCTTGGAAAATTTTTGATTCCAGTTTCTATTTCCATGCTTGTGATGGGTCTGTTAAGATTTTCTCTTTCTTCCTGGTTCAGTTTTGGAAGGTTATACTTTTCTCGGAATTCGTCCATTTCTTCCAAGTTGTCTATTTTATCGGCTTATAGTTGCTGATAGTAGTCACTTATGTTCCTTTGTATTTCTGTGTTGCCTGCTCTGATTTCTCCATTTTCATTTCTAATTTTATTGATTTCTTTTCCCTTTTTTTCTTGATGAGTCTGGCTAATGGTTTGTCTATTTTATTTATCTTCTCAAAGAACTAGCTTTTAGTTTTTGGGTGTGTTTTTTTTGTTTGTTTGTTTTGCTATAGTCTCCTTTGTTTCTTCTTCATTTATTTGTGCCCTAATTTTTATGATTTTCTTCCTTATACTATACCTGGGGTTCATATTTTTCTAGTTGCTTTAGGTGTAAAGTTAGGTTATTTATTTTTGTCTTGTTTCTTGAGGTAAGCTTGTAAAGCTATGAACCTTCCCCTTAGCACTCTTTTTACTGATTCCCATATGTCTTCAGTTGTTGTGTTTTCATTTTCATTTGTTTCTATGCATATTTTGATTTCCTTTTTGATTTCTTCCATTATTTTGTTAGTGATTAAGAATCATGTAACTTAACATCCATATGTTTGTATTTTTAATAGTTTCTTTTTCCTGTAGTTGACATCTAATCTTACCACATTGTGATCAGAAAAGATCTCTGAAAGGATTTCAATTTTTTTGAATTTACCAAGGCTAGATTTATGGCCCAGGATGTGATGTATCCTGGAGAATGGCCCTTGTGCACTTGAGAAAAAGGTGAAATGCACTGCTTGGGGGTGAAATGTCCTATAGATATCAATTAGGTCTATCTGGTCCATTGTATCATTTAAAGTTTGCGTTTCCTTGCTAATTTTCTGTTTGGATGACATGTCCATACGTGTGAGTGGGGTATAAAATCTCCCACTATTAATGTGTTATTATTCATTTCTCCTTTCATACTTGTTAGCATTTGCCTTCTGTATTGAGCTGCTCCTATGTTGGGTGCATATATATATATATATATATATATATATATATATATATAATTGTTATATCTTCTTTTTGGATTGATCCTTTGATCATTAGGTAGTGTCTTTGTCTCTTTTCACAGCCTTTATTTCAGTCTATTTTATCTGATATGAGTATTGCTACTCCTGCTTTCTTTTGGTCTCCATTTGCATGAAATATCTTTTCCCACCCTTTCACTTTCACTCTGTACGTGTCCCTTGTTTTCAGGTGGGTCTCTTTTAGACAGCATATATAGGGGTCTTGTTTTTGTATCCATTCACCCAGTCTTTGTCTTTTGGTTGGGGCATTCAACCCATTTGCATTTAAGGTAATTACTGATAAGTATGATCACATTGCCATTTACTTTGGAACAATAACATTATTAATTTTTTTCCATTAAATGATAATGTGTCCTGGTATGGACCTCTTCAGGTTCATCTCTTTTTGGGACTGTCTGATTTCAAGACCTGAATGTCTCTTTCCTTCCCCACGTTAGAAAAGGTCAGCTATTATTTCTTCAAATAAGTCTCTGTCTCTCTCTGTTTTAGATCCCCATAATGAGAATGGTACTGATGTTGTCCCAGATGTCTGTTAACCTATCCTCATTTTATAAATTCTTTTTCCTTTGTCCTATGCTGTTTGGGAAGTTTCCACTACCCTGTCTTCCAGATCTCTGATCCATTCTTCTGAATCCTCTAAACTACTAAAGATTTTCGTTAGTGTATTTTTCATCTCAGCTGTTGTATCCTTCAGCACTGTTTAGTCTTTATATTTTTCTTATTCTTAAAATTCTGCTTTCATCCATTCTTCTCTAGAGTCCACTGAACATCTTTATGGTCATTACTTTAAATGCTTTATTGGGTAGGTAGATTGCTTATCTTAACTTTGTTTACTAACTTTTCTCAGATGTTGTCTTATTCCTTCATTTGGAATGCATTTCTCTGTCTCCTGATTTTACCTAACTGTGTTTATTTCTTAGAGTTAGGTGTATTCCTGATCTCAGAGAAGTAGTCTTATGCAGAAGTCTATGGAGCCCAACAGAATGGTCCCCTCTGTAGGATCTGTGCAGCAGATCTAGATGATATAGGGGTGCCCTTCTGTTGTGTCAGTGCCAACTACTCTGGGTGCACTGGTAGGCAAGGTTCCCACCTCCTCCCCAGGTGCCTGACAGACTGTGCCTTATGTGGTGGCTGCCAGCCCACTCATAGGCAGGATGAAGGGTTGATGGAACTGGCTTCAGGGCCTAAGCGCACTTGAGCTACTGATATCACACCCAAGAGCAGGGTGAGATGCAGGTGTAGCAGCTGTGGAGCCCAGTGGAGTCTGGGGTTGGTGTTGTCATGCCGGTGAGTTGTTAAGCCTCTGGTGCTAGTAAGTTATGTATGTGTGTGTTAGGGAGAACTCTAAAGTGGTACTTGTCTCTCATGATGGCTGGTACCAGTATCTATGATCCCATTGTCTCCTATCTCTCTAGAAGTTTCACAAAGAAAAACAAATTAGTCTAACCCAAGCTTCTTTTCCATTGATGCCACTTCACTGGGACACAGAGTATGTGAGATTTTGTATTCCCTTAAAGAACAGAAGAAGCTCTGTTTCCTAACGCCCTCTGGCTTTCTTGTGCACAAGTTACTCTGGACTTCTAAGTCAGAATTTCTGGGGGCTTATTTTTCAGGACCATGACTCCCAGGCTGGGCAGCCCAGTTGTCCCTTCATTCTTGTCTTTTGATCATCAGGAATAAAATTTGCATAAACATAAAATGTACCTGTTATTTGCACAGTAGCCCAAGGAGTTTGTCTGTGTTTCACATCAGAAGTGAAAGAGTGTTCATCAATTCATAAACTGAAACTGTGATTTACTGTTTCAAGATAAATTGGAAGAAAGAGAGAGGACTTCATCTTGCTGATCCATACAAAGATTGTGTGCATGCTCAGTCACTTAGTCATGTCCACTCTTTGTGACCCAGTGGACTCTAGTCCACCAGCTTCCTCTGTCCATGGAATTTCCCAGGCAAGAACACTGGAGTGGGTTGCCACCCTCCTCCCCAGGGGATCTTCCCCATCCAGGATTTGAACCCATATCTTCTGCATCTCTTGCATTGCAAGAGTTTCTTTACCACTGAGCCACCATGGAAGGATACAAAGCTTAGAGGAGTATTAATCTTCTTTAAAGAATATTTTAAACAAACTTATGCATGCACTGCTTACCAATACAACGTGGGATTGACTGCCATCTCCCATCCTTGCACACAATTTCTTCTGCATCTTGAATTAAATAATTTTCTTTACATAGAATTGATATTTTTTCTCCATCCTGATATTTCACTGTAGTTGTCATACCTCGAGCATTGGGAATTTGAGGTGGAGGTGGGCATGTTTGTATTTGTGCTTCTGAAAATATTAAATTTAGATTTCTTGATTAAAAATCATAAGTTCAAATATTAAAGGAAAATTTTTCAATAAACAGAAAGCTCTAATGTTATATCATAAATGATCAAATAATATGATACTCTGTAATTATACTCTTAAGCTTGTTTAGCACTTCAGTATATCACATTTGGTTCATTGTCTCATGGTCTTAGTTTCTTCCTTTTATTCTTCCTGTGCTCAATCTTGCATGATTTACATAAAACGGATTTTATGTTTTTTCTAACCTTTAGAATGCCCTAATTGAATTGCTCACTCAGTTATAGGTACTGAGGAAAAACTTATCAGGGTCATTGTCGGGTTTTTGTTTGTTTGTTTGTTTGTTTTTTAAGCAGGTATTCATGATCAGATATTTTGGAATTAGATTGAAGCCCTCACAAATTTTTCTATCATGGGAGTTGATTAGCCAGATGAGAAACTACATTTAGTTAATAACCTATTAATTTGATGCTGATTCTTGAACAAGGTAAGAGTTAGATATGTTCACTGGGATTTAGAGTGTATTGTTTACAGTAGAGTACTCTCCTGGAGGTACAATTCACTAGCTTGCCTGCACTATTCAATGATATATACATAGATGAATGAACCCTCTTTAATGGATTGGCAAGCCTGGCTTTTTCTATGTGACCAGAGGGTATAAAAGATCCCTCTGTAAACTGTGTCTGAGTCCATCAAATGGAGATACCTCAAATATCCAATTCATAATCTAAAGACAAAGCCTGTTCTGCTCAACTGAGGGAAGACTGTGTGAATACACCTGGAAGAATTTGGAGCCCTCTATGACTCCTTGGTTTTGCTTTCTCCTGTCATACTTCATTTCTATTTCATTAGAAACACTATGCAAGTATAGGCTGGAAACTCATAAATCCTTTCAGGGATCTAACATTTTGTATTAAATTCAGGGAAATATTTGACTGAATACACTTTATTCATCATTAGTAATACCATCAGATTTTCTATGCTGATCTAAGTCAACAGGAGTATTTTTTGTGCTGTGTTGTGCTTAATCACTCAGTTATGTCAGACTCTTTGTGACCCCATGGACTACAATCTGCCAGGCTCCTCTGTCCATAAGGATTCTGGATTCTCCAGGCAAGAATACTTGAGTGGGTTGCCTTGCCCTCCTCCAATGGATCTTCCCAACACAGGACTTGAATCGAGGTCTCCTGCAACTCGGGTGGATTCTTTACCATCAGAGCCACCAGGAAAGACTTGGAATATTTTATGTTTCATCACAAATATTTCTCTTATTTCTGTTTTAACTATTTTGACATTTTTATCAATGTATTTTCAAGAATTTATTTTCTTTTATGTCTGATGTTTAAACATTTTTGTCCTAATAATTTTAATTTGTTAAAAGTCTTACAAAAGTTAGTCTATACACCACATTTCCCCATAAACTGAATCTTTTGCAAATCAGCTATTTATACTTTTTAGCTTATTATAAAAATTGACATTTTACTTTTAGGTTTTTTTTTCTTTCTATGTTCTTTGGATGTATGTTCTTTTCTAGATTCTAGATTGTACTACCTATTACTTAAGTCCCTTTATTTTGTAAAGCAAGTTTTAATCTATACATATCTTTGGTTTTTTTGCTGTATACCATAGATTTCAAAATATACAGTTTTCATTTTACTTAATTTAACATATTTTCTGTCAGTAAATCATAGAAAAATTTTTTTAATTTTCAAGTTTTGTGATATGGATGAATAAGTTGTTTAGCTAGCTTTCTTTTAATTTACAATTGCTTTTAATTTATAGAGAATAATTTGAGGACATATTACACGCAATTGATTAGGAATTCTTTTATCACATGAAAATAATCAGGTGTTTTAAATTAATTATCTGTATTTCAATAAATTAATGTGGACTTCCAGAGAAGGCATATTATGATAACTATGAAGACCTATTTTATAAATATTAAAAAGTTAATTCACAAGGACTACGCCATTATAAATATATAATGTATCTAAGAATATATCAGAATACATGAAGCAAAGATGGGCAGAACTGAGAGAAGAAATAGACAAATCCACATCCCTTTTTAGCAATTCTGAGAGCCTTCCTACTCTGACGGATAAAACAACTAGAAAAAGCTATTTTAAGACATAGGTACATTTTAGAACACTATCAACAATGTTAACCTGATCTAGAAAGCAGAATTCACATATACTTTATATGAAATGGAAACATCACAAAGATAGACAATATGCTGCACAACAAAGAATAAAATTCAAAATATTAAAAATTTACAGAGTGTGTTCTATGACAAGGGAATTAGATTAGAATTCAATAAGAATAAATTATCTATGTAATCAACGATGATAATCTTCAAATTGTGTACAGTAAATATAGGCAGCTCTCTAGATAAAAATCATACCACAGTATTACTGTTAATGGAGAATGAATTATTTAGAAAACCATAAACATGTGAGAATTAAACAACACATTTCTAAATAACTGTTACATCAAAGAAGCCACTAGGAAGATTAGAACATATTTCACATACAGTTAATTGAAAATAAAATTGATACATATTTATAAATTTTTGAGGCACAGGTAAAGCAATGCTTAGAAGTGAACAAAGGTAGTTTTACACAGGTAAAGCAATACTTAGAAGTAAAAAAAGGTAGTTTTACAGGTTTAGATTTAAAAAGCAGGATGGTTTGAATCAATGTTTTCATTTTTTATCTTAAAAAATGAGAGAGTAAAATTACAATGAAGCGATCAGAAAAAAGGAAAATTAAGTCCACAAGAGAGAAAAAATTGAGAAAGATTAATAGAAAACAGAAAATTAAAAAAGGTAAAAATCATGAAATTAGTAAAATTAGTAAAAATTAGTAAAAATTAGACAAGAGAGGAAATGGAAGAAGCTGAGTGTGTTTAAAATGTTAATTTGAAAATTAAAAAAGGTAAAAATCATGAAATTAGTAAAAATTACTAAAAATTAGTAAAAATTAGACAAGAGAGGAAATGGAAGAAGCTGAGTGTGTTTAAAATGTTAATTTGAAAATGATAATGTTGAAAAACAAAACTTTATTCACAAAATGAAGGAGGGAACAACTCTCAATACCAAAAATGAAAGAGGTGATATTACCAAATATACTATAGGATTAAAAGAAAAATAGAATGTTAAGTGACTATTAGAAATGATTTTTCATCAATCAATTTCATAAGTTAGGTAAAATAGAGATATTTCTTGAAAAATGCAACTTTCACACAGTGAGAAGACAATGTAGAAAATGTGAATAGCATACTCCCTATTAAAGAAACTGAATTCTTCAAGGGAATTTTTCGAAGAAACAAACTGCATATCAGATCTCACGTGTGCTCAGTCATGTCCAACTCTCTGCAACCCTATGGACTGCAGCCTGCCAGGCTTCTCTGTCCATGGGATTCTCCAGGCAAGAATACTGGAGTGGGTAGCCATTCCCTTCTCCAGGGACTCTTCCCTACTCAGGGACTGAACCCGGGTCTCCTGAATTGCAGGCAGATTCTTTACTATCTGAGCCCCCAGGGGAGCCTATTTGTATGTCTGGAAAAATTGAAGCAGAAATAGAGACATATCATGTTTATGAATTCAAAATTCAATATGGTAAAGAAGCCAATTGTCCAAAGTTCGTTTCTCATTACAAAGTCATCCTGTTCAATATACAACCCAATATTTTATCAAAATTTGTAAGTTTCCCCTGGAATTTCTATGTTCAAAACCAAAATAACTAAAGGAAATTTGAGTGACAGAAACATACTTGGAGACTATTATGAGACTTTCAGCCTGCTAAAAAGCTAGTTACAAAGGTAATTTGGCAGCAGTGAAGATAGTTAAATGACTAAATAGAAAGTTCAGAAATAAATCAACACTTCCATATTTAACTGATTTTTCACTTCAATGGCTTTTCCACGCATATTCTTAAAATAATTGACAATCCACCCATAAAAAATCAACTTGTACTTTATGCAATCCTCAAATGTTAACATGAGACAGATAACATACTTAAAAATACTCACATAAAGTTATAGTTTCTAGAAGAAACTGTAGAACATACGTACCTCACTACCTGTAGATGTTACTTGTTTCCTTAGAGATGCAGTTGTGTAGCAAGCTCTTTTAATTTTTTATTTGCTACTAATTTAGAATAATTTATAAACATGAATTCCTTGAAATATGTTGGGAATTCCTTCATCATATGAAATAATAAATTGTTTTAATTTAACTATATTTAATAAGCTAATACAGACTTCCAGACAAGGTGCATGACAAAAATTAAGAAATACTTTATAATTATAAAAAAGTTAATTCACAAGGACCAAGCAATCATAAATATATAATGATTAATATACAATGCTGTGCTTAGCCACTCGGTCATGTCCCACTCTTTGTGATCCCATGGTCTGCAACCTGCCAGGCTCCTTTGTTCTTGGGGCTTCTCCAGGCAAGAACACTGGAGTGGGTTGCCTCCATGGGATCTTCACAATACAGGGACCGAACCCAGGTCCCACCCACTGCAAGCAGATTGTAGACTGATCTACCAGGGAAACTCAGGAATTCTGGAGCGTGCAGCCTCTCTTCTCTAGGGGATATTCCTGATCTAGAAATTGAACTGGGGTCTCCTGCATGGCAGGCGGATTCTTTACCAGCTCAACTACCAAGGAAGCCCATAATATACAATGTACACTATGTATCGTCATGGCAGTTATTTAGAAGCTTGTTGTTTAATCTCCAAATAGTTATGCTTCTCTAAATAATTTATTTTCCATCAATACAGCTTTATTGTTGTATGATTTTTATATTAGGATCTTTATAAAAGTATGAATTATGAGGTTGCATATTAGACAGTAGATCTGGTTTTCTATTGATTTGAAGCTTCTTTCTAGATACTCTAGGCTTGTAGAAACTGGTAAACATATTGAGGATAGGGAGTCAAGATGTCATAGAGTCAGAGAAGAGAAACATATTAAAAGTGGAAAATTGAAATGAACCTATTCAACTGGAATTCATCATGTAAACATGACTCAAGACTTTTCAAGATAGTTAAACAAAGATAAATTGATGACCAGATAGATAAATATATATAAATAGATATATAGATTGATACATATAGATATGCCAATAAATGCATAAAAGTTCAGCACAAGCATAAGTACATTTATGTGTAATACACAAAATCAAAAACAATGGCTTTCCCATAGAAATGAGCACACCTACTGCCCAGATGTTAATTTAAATTTACAAAGTCTCTGAGTGGTTTGTCACATAGCTGACTAAGGCACATTATACAATTAATATTTAGACACAGTATTTTGATTAACTTCTAAATTACCTTGCAGATGGAAAATATTTGGAATGATAAATAGCTAAATTTCCTTGAAGGAGACAAAATACTACTTTTACAAGTTAGAGAGATATAGAATACATTTTTTAGAACATTATAGACAAGAGATTACCTTCTTTGCAGTCTACTTTAGGATCCCATTCTCCATTTATACAGATTGAGTGTTTCTGTTCTGATTTTCCTCGACATTGGTAACTTTTGTTGGTGTTATGGTCATATTCAATCGTATGTGCTAGTTTTCCCTCAGTTGACCATTTACACTTCTTAAGTTCATCTGTTGCTATAAAATGAAAACATTCCCTTGAAAAGACTAATTCTAAAGAACCAAATAGCTAAGTATGGCAAAACCAAACAATATTGTAAAGTAAAAAACAAATAAATAATTTTTAAAAATAGCTATGGAGTGAATAAAATAATGACGTTAGAATTTATGCTTACAAATTCCACCAGCCAAGTTCTTGCTGATCAAATTGCATGAAATGAAAAATTATACATGAGCCTGAGTCTTGCATCCAGCTTTTGAAATTTCAGAAAAAAATACCCATCCTAAAGATTTCTGCCTTTTTGACTAGAATACTTTTTGATGATCTACATAGTGAATAGTTATCACATGAATAACTTTAGTCCCAAACTTGACATCTGTGCAAATGTTCATATAATTTGCTTGTTGACCTTAAGCATCTCTGCATTATTTTTAATTCACAATCTTAAAACAATAAAATAAAAACAATTTTCTGTGGACAAAGCATACCAAGTTGCTACTTTATAAATGTTTTTTCAAGAAATGTAATGAAACATAATAAGAAAACTACATCCAAGGTGTTTTGTAAGAATCTTAACTTCTAAGCAAATCTTTTATCTGACACCGAAAATAAACACTTGAAATAAGAAGATGGGTACTTAAAAGTTACAACCTATCTTGTATATATACTTAGAGTCTTTGAGCCACTATGTTATGTATCAAATCATTATAATGCAATATAAAGCCATGATAACAATTTTTCCTAGCTCCAGGATAAGTTAAATATGGACTAAAAAAGCTTAATATATATATATATATATATATATATATATATATACCTATTTCATAAATTTAGTGCAGGTGGAAGTTCTTTTTGAATTTGAAAAAATATCCATATAGGTCATTGGCAGTATATGTGAATGATTTGTTAATAATAAAGGTTAAATGAAATGAATAAAATAAGGAAAGTCAAGTAGTTAGTCAAAGAAAAGAGATGATTTCAAAATGAAATTCTGAAAAATAAAATAACAAACTGAATTGAAAACACACTAGAGGCTTGAGAATTAGCCTGTTTTTAAGATTTCTTCAGGGTGTAGAGGGACAAAAAACCAGTAGTATTCTTCAAGGAATGGTGGCCAAAGGAAGATGTATACTCAAAAGGAGAAATAGTGGCTGCAGACCTCATCCTATGATGGACTGGTTTCTGGAAGGAAAACAGACTTATTTTATTAGGAGAAAACAAGCATAGTAGGAAGAAAGACAAGCTAGATTAGACAGAGTTACAAAATAAACCTTGAGAGAAGAAAACTGGAATAAGGTCTATTATAGCAAAGGGGGACTATAGTAAACTGAATACAGGTAGAGGATTAACCTTTGCAAGGAAAACTCTGAGGTCAGAAGAGTAATAAGCAAACATTTTGGCATTAGGTAGAATGAAAAGTCAAATGAGGTGAGGTCATTTGAGGAGATAGAAGAGGACAAAGATGAGATTTGGTCTTGAAGAACTGGCAATACCTAGGACAGGAATGTGTTCATGAAAATGCAGGGATTAATAAGCAAAAAAATTACTATGTAACTAAATAAACTCCTACTGAATGTCTCCCATCTGTCAACTGGTCTTTTAAGTAGGAGTCTTTCGACATACTGTTGGCAAAGAAAACAGTCAGTCCCTGCCCTCACTCAGGGCCCTAGCCTAAGTCCTACCTTCTTCTTGGAATAATTAATGACTAGAAATATAATGAGTTAATAGGCCTGGGCGTCCAGGGCTCTCTTTGAATGCAGAGCCAGGAAAAAGTCTATTCCAAGAGAAAAAATGAAAGAAGGCAGCTAACATTGATTCTCCTGGTCAGTCATCAAAGACTTGGTCATCCAAAACTCAGTATGAGTCTCTTACAGGGAAATGAGTCAGGGCAGGTTCCTGGGCCCACCCCAAGCACCTCCCATGACAGAGTTACCTACTAATAGGGAGGGCTTGAGCCCACCCTCCCCAGCACAGTAACTTCTCTTTGCAGAATTTGAAACAGATAGAGAAATATTCATTGTTAGAAGCTTGACAGAGGCAAGACTCCTACACAAATGTATCAAATGGGTGTTTTCCTCCTCAACTATAATTCCTGATTTCAAATGTTCTAAAAGAAAGAGTATCATATAAAAGCAAAAATGGCATTTCTGCAATGATAGTTGTATTTTCCTGGTAACTAGTTCAGTTCGGTTCAGGTTAGTCGCTCAGTCGTGTCTGACTCTTTGCGACCCCATGAATCGCAGCACCCCAGGCCTCCCTGTCCATCACCAACTCCTGGAGTTCACTCAGACTCACGTGTAAGAGAAACCCAAGTAAGATGGTAGGTGTTGCAAGAGGGAAGACACACTGGAACCATAATCACAGAAAACTAGTCAATCTAATCACACTAGGACCACAGCCTTGTCTAACTCAATGAAACTAAGCCATGCCCGTAGGGCCACCCAAGATGGGGGGATCATGGTGGAGAGGTCTGACACAATGTGGTCCACTGGAGAAGGGAATGGCAAACCACTTCAGTATTCTTGCCTTGAGAACCCCATGAACAGTAGGAAAAGGCAAAATGATAGGATACTGAAAGAGGAACTCCCCAGGCCACTAGGTGCCCAATATGCTACTGGAGATCAGTGGAGAAATAACTCCAGAAAGAATGAAGGGATGGAACCAAAGCAAAAACAATACCCAGCTGTGGATGCGACTGGTGATAGAAGGAAGGTCTGATGCTGTAAAGAGCAATATTGCATAGGAACCTGGAATGTCAGGTCCATGAATCAAGGCAAATTGGAAGTGGTCAAACAAGAGATGGCAAGGGTGAACGTCAACATTCTAGGAATCAGCAAACTAAAATGGACTGGAATGGGTGAATTTAATTCAGATGACCATTATATCTACTACTGCGGGCAGGAATCCCTCAGAAGAAATGGAGTAGCCATCATGGTCAACTAAAGAGTCTGAAATGCAGGACTTGGATGCAATCTCAAAAACGACAGAATGATCTCTGTTCGTTTCCAAGGCAAACCATTCAATATCACAGTAATCCAAGTCTATGCCCCAACCAGTAACGCTGAAGAAGCTGAAGTTGAACTGTTCTATGAAGACCTACAAGACCTTTTAGAACTAATACCCAAAAAATGTCCTTTTCATTGTAGGGGACTGGAATGCAAAAGTAGGAAGTCAAGAAACACCTGAAGTAACAGGCAAATTTGGCCTTGGAATACGGAATGAAGTAGGGCAAAGACTAATAGAGTTTTGCCAAGAAAATGCACTGGTCATAGCAAACACCCTCATCCAACAACATAAGAGAAGACTCTACACGTGGACATCACCAGATAGTCAACACCAAAATCAGATTGATTACATTCTTTGCAGCCAATGATGGAGAAGCTCTATACAGTCAACAAAAACAAGACCAGGAGCTGACTCTGGCTCAGTTCATGAGCTCCTTATTGCCAAATTCAGACTTAAATTGAAGAAAGTAGGGAAAACCACTAGCCCATTCAGGTATGACCTAAACCAAATCCCTTAAGATTATACAGTGGAAGTGAGAAATAGATTTAAGGGACTAGATCTGATAGACACAGTGCCTGATGAACTATGGACTGAAGTTTGTGACACTCTACAGGAGACAGGGATCGACACCATCCCCATGGAAAAGAAATGCAAAAAAAGCAAAATGGCTGTCTGAGGAGGGCTTACAAATAGCTGTGAAAAGAAGAGAAGCAAAGGAGAAAAGGAAAGATACAAGCATCTGAATGCAGAGTTCCAAAGAATAGCAAGAAGAGATAAGAAAGCCTTCCTCAGTGATCAATGGAAAGAAATAGAGGAAAACAATAGAATGCGAAAGACTAGAGATCTCTTCAAGAAAATCAGAGACACAAAGGGAACATTTCATGCAAAGACGGGCTCAATAAAGGACAGAAATGTTAACTAGTACTCCCATTTTAATCACATGAGTATCTATCAGTAAGATTTAGCTTCACACTTGTTAAGCTATGTTAATATCAGGACAGAAAGATGCATAAAATTCTATTGCTCGTTTATATTTTTCCTCTTTAGACACATATTGGACTATAAAAATCAAATGTTTGGGATCATTATAATTTAAGATCTGACATTTTTCAAGGATAAGTCTAAATTTCAACAGAATTGCTGCAAATACTAAAGGTCGATTTGAGATGTGTATTCTGACCAATGCACTGAGGAGGCTGGGTCCACTCGCCACTAATACACGTGATAAATCTGGGTCCAATCATTGTAAATGCTTCTCTGCAACTCAACTCTACCGAGTCTCCATGGTGATAGGGAGGGACAGAAGGCTTGATATCGCCGTGATCAAGGTCAGGTATATCTCCACAGGTACGCTCCTCCTCTGAAAATCCACAAAAATATGTTCGTCTTTAAAATATTATTTAAATGTGTATATGAATACAAAATAATAGTAATGATTTACCTTTAAATATTACTACTTTTAATACATTACCAATACACACAGGTAAAGCTGTCCATCTTCCATCAACACACTGAATTTTACGAGAACCCTTCATCAGAAATCTGGGCTTGCAAGCATATTCCACGACCTCATTGTGTGCATATTCTTCTTTGTGCATTTCTTTCCCTTTCCCATTGAGAAGTTGAGGAGGTGGAGCACACCCTTTTACTTTCTTTGCTGTAGAAATATTGCATAAATTATGGTTACATTGTGTCTTATAACTGAAAAATCCAGCTAATGCAGAAATTTATTTCTCTAAATGATCTTTTATTTGTTATATAATTTACTTTAGCATTCTTAAACAATGAAAAAAGAACAGTGTTTACTGATTCTGTTACTCATCTTAAACTAGCATATTTAAGTTATGTATGCTCAGAAAGCATGTTCATTATCCAGACATGCTAAATAAATATGCAAACCAGTTACTCAATCTGGGTGTACGAATTATAGCAATACTTTTATTCCACAGAAATACTGTATGAAAACTTTTTGAAAAAAATATCATTTGACAGAAGCATTTGAACAGTTTAACTTTGATTCATATGATTTGATACATGTGACTGTATTGACTTTAAGTTACTTGAACACTCTTTAGACATACTTGAGAACATTAGATGCAAAGCCCACAGTATATAAACTCTCCAATATTAATGGTGGAATTGCAGGAAAAAGGAAAACTAACAAGAAATCCTGCCAGTGTCAGGTTCCTCATGCATTTCTGTGGATTCTCCACCACATATTTCAAGAACCACCCAGAGGTTAATTTCTTAAAGAAGGAAAACTGAGGTATCTGCTACCCAGAACATGTCCTCGGTGAGTATGCTCCTGCTAAGTCGCTTCAGTCGTGTCCGACTCTGTGCGACCCCATAGACAGCAGCCCACCAGGCTTCTCTGTCCCCAGGATTATCCAGGCAAGAATACTGGAGTAGGTTGCCATTTCCTTCTCCACCTTGGTGGGTATATCTCTGCCTTAATGCATTAGACTATAGATGCACTGAAAGTGGACAGAAAATTAAGGGAGGGAAATAAAAAGGTTGATATCTGAAATCCCAACTCTTGCTCCAGCAACTGTCAGATAAATATTTACCTTTACACGTTGGAAGTTTAGGGGACCATCCAAAGTGGTAGCATTGAACGGAATCTGCTCCAACCATAATACGGCCTTGACTGCAGGAGAATTTCAGCACATCCCCAACTTTAAATGTGTCTTTCCTGGGATAAGCATTTAAGTATGCATCCATTTGGGGAATACTGCATTCTCTTTCTATCGAAATAATTGAGTGAGAATATTTAACCATTGCAAAATAAATATCATTTGTGTCACATAAAATAAGGTGCTGGGTACTGCATACACAGAGGACATACATTAATGCACATTAATGTTCTTCCTTGAAAAACATTACATGTTAGGTTTTATACACCCTCTGCACTCATCTGGGACTTTTGAGAAATATTAAGGTATCGAGCAGCAACATATATGTCCTGATAATTTATTTGTAAAGTCAACTTGTTAATACTGGATCTGATTTTATCACTGACATTTATAAAATATAATGCTACTTTTTTGGTATCAAAATGTATAAATATTCTCTCAGAATAAAAGTAAAAGACACAATTTTAAAATTGAATACAAATGAAAAAATGGTATTATATAAAATATAACTGGGACACTAGAACACACAAGAGAGACATTTCTCTTGTATCTGAGTTACAGGTACATTAAAAATCACTTAATTTTATCTACAAGTCTAGAAATCAAACCGAAACATGAAACAAACTGAGTAAACATGTTCAAGGTCACACAGGCATATTCTAGGTGTTTTGATTATGTATATGACAACACAAACATCTAGTCTTATTGTACCTATAAATGATCTTAATTATTAATATATGCTTAATTATTGACTCATTTTAAAAATTATAAATTTATCATTGAAAATGTGTAAAATCTATGAAATTTGTGACATTGCTGTGTGTGGCTTAGTCGTCTAGTAGTGTCTGACCCTTTGTGACCCCATGGAGTATAGCTGGTCAGGCTCCTTTGTCCATGGAATTCTCCAGGCAAGAATACTGGAGTGGGTAGTCATTCCTTTTTCTAGGGGATCTTTCTAACTCAGGGATCAAACCCAGGTCTCCCACATTGTAGGCAGATTCTTTACCATCTGAGCCACCAGGGATTGCTACATATTATCAAAAATTGCATTGTTCTTTATTTGGAATCTTCCTATTGCTAAATCATTCATAAACTTCAAAATTGGAATTTAAGAATTAGAACCTCACCAAAAAGAAGGATCATACTATCTAAAATTCTTCAAACATTATCATAAAATTATATATAAGCTAACTAGTTTTAAAAGTAATGCCCCCTCCCCCCAAAATCAATAACTTTGTTTCTGCTTTTGTTTTATTGTTGAGTTTTGTAGCTTACATGAAAGGTTAATATTGATGAGAACCATTGGGATTCCTTTCCTAAAATTCTATTCCAAACTTCCACATAGCAATACTTCTAATGGTATGTGACTTTGTTTACACATTTTATGCTTATCTTATGTAAAATTCCTATTTTATCATACTGTGTTAAATACTGCTTTAACAACAACAAAAAGATCTTGGCTTTAGGCTGTTTTCCAACTGCTGTCTTCACATAGAGTGACTGTAAGAAAGCCATGATCATCTTAAAAGCCTTTCCCTTTACTTAGAATTGTTAGTAGCTCAGTCATGTCCATCTCTTTGTGATCCCCTGGACTGCAGCTCGCCAAAATTCCATGGAATTCTTCAGGCAAGAATACTGCAGAGGGTTGCCATTCTCTTCTCCAAGAGATCTTCCTGACCCACGGATTGAATCCAAGTCTCCTGCATCGCAGGCAGATTCTTTACCATCTGATCTTTTTAAAATAAGCCAATTGCTTTGCTGTCTCGACTGCTGCAAAGGCGTGTGTCTCTGCTGACGAATGGTTTCCAGGCTTTCTTTGCATATGTCTTCCTACATAAACTTGACCAGCAGTCCCTCCTACTTTCTAAGCACTTGGATTCTTTTGTTCTTAGAATACACTTATTGGAACAATATAATAGAAATATTTTTACTTTTTGGTTCATTATTTGCCTTAATTCATCTTTTTTTTTTTTTCATACTGGCATGAAAGCTCTTGAAAGACATACCACCGTCCCCCACTGTATTCTTCACAATTACTCTTAGGCAACTTCTGGCACATATTAGGTGCTTGCTGACAGCCTGAAAGTGAAATTACCTGGGCTCTGGACACTGTTGAACAAGTCTGGCTGGTTCCTCTAATAAGCTTACCCTGTGTGTCTATCTGAAATCTCCATCCTGACCCTCTTGTTCTCTGTCACAACCAAGCCTTTTCAGAGTTATGTCCGCATGCTGTATTGCATTTCTTACTAATAATTTATTTAGCAGATTCTAAGTAGGTTTTTCCCTGTCTACTCCACCTTAAACCATCTCTCTCACAACTAATGTTGGCACTACATTTGTAGTCTCTTAACCTGGCTTATTAACTGAATTAGAAGTATTCATTAGTATAACTATTCTAATGTAATTAGTTTACAATTTCCTTGACTAAACTGTATGGCAGGCATTATGACAAGTGTATATGAATAATTTATTTTAATAACTAAAAGATCTTTTGAAATATTAGAATATTTGTAAATATTAAATCTTGTTACAGATTCAGAGGAGTGAACAAAGCTTCAAATAGGTTGTTGCCCTTAGATTCATACTTAGCAAATGGTGGAATTGGATATAGAACCATTTCAGGCTGATTCCATAGGAATTACTATTAAGCCAATTTATTATCCCTTGTTCTTAAATCATTTTCTTCTGTCCAATCTATGCAACATTCATTCTGACATGTTTTCTCCTAAAGTCTCTGGGTCCTCCTTTCTTTCTGTCCACTTTGTCATCTATTCTTCTTCTGTCAGACGCCTCAGTGTTGGAAGCTTCAGGACTCAGTCTTGAGCTTTCTTCTATTTTCATTCTACATTCTTTTCTAATCTGAGGTCATCATTTAGAGAGTGATAATCTCATGTGTATATATCCTGGTTAAACCTATGCATTCAACACTACAGTTGATGTATCCTATGTTTATGGTCCCCATTGGCCCAACCACAATGTGTTCAGGTCAAAGTTGTGATGCTCTTGCGAGAGTGTGCTTTCTCTTGACAGTACCATGTACAAAGTCATTTCCATTCGCTCGCTTGCTTATGAGAAAATGGTATTCAAAACATGAGTCCTTTCAATTTTTGCTCTGACAATCAACATTTAGCAATGTTACATGCATTTATGACCAGGAAAATATATCCCAAATCTATTCTCTGTTTGGAACACTTCAGCCAAGAATTTATCTAATCCCCACACTTTTTCACCCCACATGATTTCTTGAATCTTCTCTTGTCCATCATAAGCACAGCATACAGAAAAATCCACAACGGCCTTCAAAAATCCAAATAAAATTATATCAATCCTTTTATTAAAATTCCCTATGCCTTTTCATGAATCATAAAATCAATCAATGTTAATATGTCTTGAAATAACCCAGCTCATCTTTCCTTTGCCTCATATCAGCTTCAGCTCATAAAATCCTCTCTCATTCAATCGAATCTGCCCACCTTCATATATTCCAAATATTACTTTGCTGCCCAAGTTTGCACATAACGCTTCTCTTGACTTGGGACACTCAACATCCACTCAGCTTACCAGAGACTGAAGCCCTATTTCCAACTCTGGATAAAACACATCTGATTGGCAAAATAAAAGAGATCCAGGCCATTGTCCTCAGAACTTGTCAAAGTCAGAAAATAAAAAGCGCCTGTCAAAACCTGCAGAAGTTAACATTCAAGGTAGGAGATATAAGCAGAAACTCAGGAGCAAACTTGAACAGGTTGCAAGACCGTGTCATTTTGGTATTGAGTGAGTCATAGGACTTTAAAACTTCCCCTCCTTCCAGTTTACATTAAAGTAGAAGGAAGCATCATTCCTTAAAGATGATTCTAGATCAGTGTAATTTGGTAAAAATCAAACACTTCTGACAATTACTCTTAAATTTTGCTTATCTTGAAGGAAAGAACATCTGGAAAAGAGCACTTACCATAGCATGCAGCTTTATCGGACCAGCCATCTTGACCACATACTATGGAGTCTGTGGTGCGTCCCTCTCGAGTCTCATACCCATCAAAACATTCGTAGTCCAGCGTGTCATTCAGCCTGAACCACGTGTCATCACTTTTGACTCTGGCCTTCTCAAATACTGGCCTGTCACAGGATTCTAAGGGATAATGGGATTATGATTTCATTTCTAATATTATTTAGTGGGCAATTTGATTGAGTTTCATCTCAAAGGAAAAGGGCTTCACCAATTAGTATGTACTAATCACAAAAAATTAGCCAAGAATGCCAGTGATAAATCACTGTCCTGAAATAATTACTCAAAGTGAAAACAAGTATATTTCTTGCAACATTTTTCTCAACACTTAATGTTCCTGAATTATTTACTTTATGAACATGTTCTTCAGTCGCTATACTTATGCATGTTTTTCCAATGCTAGTATTAAAATAAGCCATTACAGAAGTATTATACTATTTTCATAACAGCGTTTTCTGAATTAATATGCCAAATTAATTAGCAGTTGTGACATATTTGCCAGAGAAAACTTCATTGGAAGGGGTTCAGGGTTGGGAACTCATGTACTCCTGTGGCGGATTCATGTCAATGTATGGCAAAACCAATACGGTATTGTAAAGTAAAAAAATAAATAAATAAATAAAGTAGGAAAAAAAAAAATTTCTACACTATTTCTAGATCACAGAAAGAAAAAAGAAAAAAAGTAATTTTCAAAAGGCAAGTTAATTTTTTAAAAATGTTATAAAATTTTTAAAATTCACATGCTGATTTTCCTTTTCCAACTATATTTCTAATGGTTGTATATTCTTTTCTAGTTATCGAGGTTGAATACAGACATAATTCTTTATTTATAGCTATTTACAAGAAAATATGTTAACAATTAATCTGTTTTCACTAACACCATAGACTGATGTTAATAGTTTAAATAGTTTACTTCAAATTTTCATAATGTGTTAAAGAAAAATTGTACTAGTAAAATATAATAATAGAGATTTTTCATAAGAGTGTTAAAATGGAAAGCTGTCATATATTAAAATAAAATAATTTTGATATGTGCAACTTTTTTCCTTTTAAGGGTGTAGTGCCTGTAGCAGGTATAGACACTGGAAAAAATAAAATGAAAGAGTAGAAAGGGATATTATAAATACTCACTTCACTTAAAGTGAATATGTAAAATATCACTTCAAAAATATTATCATGTAGCTTTGGGATGAATAAGACAAACTCATTAACTGTTCTTAGAAAATCTTCATAAACATCTATGTGTTGCTACAAGAAAAACCTTCAGCACAGCAGAATTTGGTCCTGTCTAGAAGTGTTTCTCTGTCTCCACTAACTAGATGCTTATGAAGATTTCCTAAGAATTTTTCACAAGGATATCTATCCTAGAGACTCAAACGTATGAAATATATATCATATTATCTTTACTTAAAAACATAACTTTTAGGCTTAGGAGCAGAGACTCTGGCTTAAGAGTCTCCTAAAATAAAAGCAGATGCAATCAGCATAAAGGTATCAGCTGAAAATAAATGAATTTATCCCGGAAGAGAGGTAAGGCTCTAAGCAAAATTAGCTTTTAGTCACAGGATGTTTTAAAGTGACGTTGAACTAAATAGTACAATGATATTCTACTCCACTAGTAATTAATCATTAAGGCAAAAAAAAAAAAAAAAACATTTTTCAAAGCTTTGTAATTGATCTTTTCAAATACAGCCATGGAACCACAAAACACTTCATATGACCCTGCCCCAGCAAAAACAAAAAAAAAGAAAGAAAGAAAGAAAGAAAAAAGGAAAAAAGAACAAAGTTAAAGAATACTTCTGTATAGTTATCATCAGGATAAATAATACTAAGATAATGAATTACTTACTAATGCATACAGGTTGAGCTGACCATCCATCTTTCAGACATGTAATTAACCCTGATGTCTTACCATCTGCTGTTACATATCCTGGTTTACACTTATATTCTGTTTGTTTATTTAGGGGATACGTAAAGGCAGATTCAGACAAAAATCCATTCTCAATTCTTATTTCAGATTTTGAACATGTTTCTAAAAGGGAGAAAGCATAAAGAAAAGGTAAGCATATATTTGATACATGTTTCATAAGAACCCAAATAAGGTAATGATACAAAAAAGGGGAGTTGCTTATGACTATAAACCAAGAAAATTTCTAATCATTTAAGGTCCTGTGTAAGAGAAAAAAAAAAAAAAACCTATCAGTTTCCAAAGATATTAAACCAAAACACTTGATTTCTATTTTCTAGAACAAAGCAAGATTTAAAATACTCTGGATCCCTTCTAGGAAATTATTAGAAATCTGTTTGTCTAAAGGATCTGGAATCCCACAGCATGTCAGAAATCTTTTAGCAATGGGTTTCCTTTCCTGGGACTTGTTGAAAGTATTGCCTAGTCACAAGCCAGAATACAGATCAGGTGACGATCACAAAATCTTCCATCATAGTTACCCCAGCCTTTGTCTCTGAGAATTTGAAATGCTGTCATCAAAACTGAGTGCTTAAAGCCATATCAGTACATGGCGTTCAATGAAGATGACAAAGATCAATACATCCATTCATTTTACTAAGGACAAAATGTTGATCCTTCAAACCAGGAATAACTAAACTTGGGAAAGTACAATTCTGTCACCTAATAGACATCTTCATAGAATTCAGCTAATTTTTTAGAGTACTTCATGGATAAAGAAGAAATCAAAAGAGAAAACTTTGAATATTTTGAATTGAATGAAAATAAAACCATGATAAGTAAAGTTTTATATGATTTACGAGATGACACAAAAGTGTGCTGAGGGGAATTTTAAAATTACATAGCAATAATAGTAATGATAAAGACTGAAAATCAATAATTGCTTTTCCTTAAAACTGAAAATAGAGAAGCAAACAAGCCCAGCACATATAATTTGGAAACACTGCAGTGACATTAGTAAGAGAGTGGAATAGGCCACCTTGACCTCTCCTTCCCTCCACAGACACACTGAATTAACAACTATGTGTGTATCAGCTCCTTCTATTCAAAATAGAAACAGTAAATGAGAAGTTCTGCATTCAAGGCAAGTGAGAAAATGCCAAAATCCTAAGGGGGAAGGAAAACTAAGACACATTCCTGCAATAAGATCCATGCAACAGAGGACCATACAGTTTGAAGGGAACACTCAACTCCCAGCTTCTCCTGGAGGAGCAAAGAGTTTGATCCACCATCTAGGTCTCTGATTTTGCAAATGCTAGTCCAGGGTCCAGCTTCCAATTTACCTGCCTCTGGGAGGCCTAGGATTTCCAGTCTCCTGGGATTACAGAAATGAAGTGGCAGTGATGAATCTGTACCAGCACTTCTCACAGGTCTTCCCCTAGTTAATGGAGAGTGAATAACTCCGTTTCTCCATGGAAGGAGTCAGAAGGCACATGTGGACCTTCATCTTTTCCCACTCTGCCTGAGGAGTTGGCTTCTAACTAACCTGTCCCTGAGAGCTGATGAAACCCAACATTTGCATTTGTGCCTGGATACTACACAGAGCCAAATCATGGTGCAGAAGGCACAGGGTTTGAAGTAGCATGCAAGCATTAACCATAGCTCCTTTCCCTAGGTCAGTGCAGAGTGAGCTAGGTGATAAACTCCAATTGCCTGTTCCACCAAGTATTCTGACTTGTAGATCACTGCATACTCTGGACTCCTGGAGGAGGCTGACTACAAACACAGAAGTTTGGATGGGCAGAGAGGTTAGAGGTAACCAAAATTCTGGCCAGGCTGATTGAAAAGGCTGAATTCTGGAAAGGCTCTACTTCTGAGGCCAATCTGTGAAGACTAGGACAAGTGGATGTTTAGTCTAATGCACAGTTTATCAACACAGAGACTCAAGAGAAATGCTCAACTGAGAAGTATGTTCAAATGAGAAGAACAAGATATCCATTGCTTTTTATCCTGACCCAACAACAGAAATTCAACAACCGCCCACAGCAATCCTGACTTGGAGTGAGATGTGGGCTCTATACCATACACTGAGATCCATGATAGCGGAAGAGTAGGTGCACGTGGAGTACATCTCTCTCCACGGATACATCAGGAATACACCTCCAGACACAGATGATCTTGCAGAAAGCCAGCTGAGAACCTGACCACGGGAAAAGAATATATAGAACCAGGCAACCCTCAGCAGGACAAAGGAAGGAGGGCAAAAAAAGACGAGAGTGAGTAGAACTGGATCTGCATCTGGGGTCGGGAACTGAAGCAGGGACAGAGCTACACGGGAGGGCAAATGTTTGCGACAGAGGTGAAGCACTGAGACTGTTGGAGAGTGAAGCAGCTGATCAGTGAGAGTGTGAATGGAATGAAGATCACACAGACAATCCTTGCCACAGCTGTACCTACCAGACAGGGATGAAGGTCCCCTAGAAAGTGCTTCAGGTTGGAGCTGGAACATAGAGATTGGAAAGCAGTCCCATGGCAAGGTCTACTGTTGACTGAAGGGAGATGGTGTGAGGAAACCTGAGAGAGGAGAGAGCAGGGGGGAAATGCTTATGAAGGAAAGCCAGCTAACCTGGAGGCAGGGTGATACTGCTGAGTCACACACAGAGGATGGAGTCATCTCTATAGCCTCTTTCTCTGCACATATCAGCACCAGACAGCTGAAGCAACACAGGGAGGGTGGCCCTCTAAGGACCTGACGTGCAAAGCAACACAGAAGGATGCCAGCCAGGGTTATCTTTAAGTCCCTGATGCGATGAGCAATAGACAATGACCCCAACTTGGGGCCCTGTAAGCGCCTGAAGGGGTCAAGCAACAGAGAAGGACCAGCCAAAGAGGCCCTCTGATGGCCAGGTGCCAGAAGCTAGGAAAAGACTCTAATAGGACCATCACTTCTGCAGCTGAGTCAGTTGGTTTCCTTGCATGCTTAGCACTGTCAGGGTTCCCATAATTCAAGCAGCTGTGTCACCTCCATGCTCAATCCTCACTGGGAAGAGCTGTCAGAAGCTAGAAAAATCCCTAATAGTCACATACCTCCTGTGACAATAGCCACAGCTATATCCGGCGTTGCCATGGTCTTCATTATCCAAGCTCCTGTGTCACTCCCTAGCTCAGTCCCACAAGGACAGTACAAGCAGAGGCTACAAAAATCCCTAGGGGCACCATATTTCCTGCTGTCCTAGCCAGTGGCTCCCCTTAGTACCTGATACTGCCAGGGTCCCTGCAAACCAAGCAACTGCACCACCTCCACATTCGGTCCTCCCTGGGGCACACCTAAGTCCTCCAGGGGAGCCTCAGGAGTAACTCCTGTGGACGACTCACATGCAAAGGTGGAGATAAAACCACAAGTGAAATCCAGGGGCAGGTGGCTAAGGAATAGAACCAAAACATTCCCATCAGTGGTATAAGCTGAAGATTGAATCCACATGATCAACTGGCAGACTTTGTATCTGTGGAATATATAAAGGACAATGGGAGTTCCTGGACAAGAAAACACACTAGCACTGGCAGATGTGGACATTAGAGCAAGAACATGCAAGATTAGAACCAGATTAGAGTCTGAGCTGTGGCCACAACAGGTAAGAGACCAGCCCAGAACTGGAGGGCAACCTAGGGAGGTGAGGTGGGCTGTGACTCACATTGAGGAAAAGGATGCTGACGGCTGATCCAAGAAAAATATTTATTATTCTTATATTTTAATTTATTTAGAAGTTGCTACTGGGGTTTTAAATTTTTGCTTGTTTTTTGCTCTCTGTTGTTGTAGCTGTTGATTTTAATACTACAATTAAATCTATTTACACTTTTGAGAAATTTTTTTAACCACACATTTAATTTCTTTTAAATACTTCTGCCTCTACATTAGTCTTTTGTGGTTTTGAGGGTTGTTTTCCTCTTTAATTTTCAAAGTTTTTTAAAAAAAACTTTTATCACTTTTTTTCCACATATATTCTTTTGCTTGCTTTCTTATTCTTTTTCTGTTGTTGTATTTCTTTAATATATGTAAAACTTCTTTATCTACCTCTGTTTAAATTTGCTTTTCTAGCATTTCTTTCTTTTTCTCCTTTTCTTGCTTTTCCTCATTATGTTTATTAGTCTGTTTTGCTTTAGTTGTTTTGTTCCCCAGTTACATATGGCTCTGATTTTGTTTTCCAGTTTATGCTTTTAGTCAGATTTGTTAATAACTAGTTGATATCATTCTTACTTTCCTTTGCTCACTGGATCAATCTCTTCTACTTTTTTTTTCCCACTGTTTTGGTTTTGTTTATGTGTGTATACATGTGTGTATATTTCCCAATTTTTGTTAGTACTTGTCTGATTTTGCATCTGCCATTTGTCTGAGGTTTGTAGTTTGTTTCTTGTTTTAGTGTGTTTGTTTTATCCCCTTTAATGCCATTACAAACCACTTGTGGTATCTCACTTGCCCAGCCAGATATCAGGCCCAGAACCTTTGAAGTGGGAGCACTGACAAGAGTCTAGACTGCTGTAAACCTCCTAACCCCAGGGAGTATTTATTAGTGAGAATTCCCATAAAAGTCTCCACCTGTATACACCTGGCATCACCCAACTGCCAGCAGCACCCGGTGTAGGATGCCTCACGCCCCCCCCAAAAAAAAAAAACAAGATAAAAACACAAACCCAGTTATCAGCAAACAGGACTGCCACCTCATATGGCCCTGCCCATCAGAGGGGAAAAAAAAAAGAAAACTTATCTCCTTTCACCAGAGTACAAACAAAAGTCACACTCAAAAGAAGCCTACACAAACCAGTGACAAAACCTTACACAGCAAGGGCAGAAGCCAAAAGGAAGGAGGAACTCGACATGAAAGCCTGAGAAGAGGAGACATCAAATGTAATAATGAAAAAAAGAAAAAAAAAGCAAAGGTAAGAAAATATTGCTCAAATGAAGGAACAAACTAGAAGCACACAAGACCTAAAAAAAAATAAAATAAAATAAACCCTAAGAGGAAGTAGTTCAAATACCTGAAAAAATTTCAGAATAATGATGGTAAAGATGTTCCAAAACCTTGAAAACAGAATGCATAAAATGCCAAGAAGCAATCAACACAATTAACACAATTACCAAGGATATAGAAGAACTAAAGAATAAAAAAACAAAAATGAATAACACAATTACTGAAATTAAAAATACTCTAAGGTAAGGTAAGGTGAAGTTGCTCAGTCGTGTCCAACTCTTTGCGACCCCGTGGACTGTAACCTACTAGGCTTTTTCTTCCATGGGATTCTCCAGGCAAGAATACTGGAGTGGATCGCCATTTCCTTCTCCAGGGGATCTTCCAGACCCAGGGATCAAACCGGGGTCTCCCGCATTGGAGGCAGGTGCTTTTAACCTCTGAGCCACCGGGGAAGCCAAAAATACTCTAGAAGGAAACAATAATAGACTAACTGAAGCAGAAGAATGGCACAATGAGCTGGAAGATAGAATGGTTGAAATAGTTACTGATGAGCAGAGTAAAGGAAAAAGAATGAAAATAAATGAGGAGAGCTTCAGAGACCTCTGGGACAGTATTAAACACACCAACATTTGAGCTATAGAGGTCCCAGAGAAAGAAGAGAAAAGAAAGCCACTGAGCAATTTTTTGAAGATACTATAGTTGAAAACCTTCCCAGCATGGGAAAGGAAATAGTCAATCAAGTTCAAGAAGCACAGAGAGTCCAATACAAGATAAATTCAAGCAGAAACATGTCAAGACACATACTAACCAACAGAGATTAAACACAAGGAAAGAATATTAAAAGCAGCAAGGGAAAAGCAACAAGTAACACACAAGGGAAAAGCCATTCAATTCACAGCTGATGTTTCAGCAGAAATCCTGCAGGCCAAAAAGGAATGGCAGGATATCTTTAAAGTGCTGAAAGGGGGAAATCTACAAGCAAGATTACTTTACCTGGCAAGGATTTCATTCAAAATTGATGAAAAAATTAAAACTTTACAGACAAGCAATAGTTAAGAGAATTTAGCACCACCAAACCAGCTTTACAACATATATTAAAGAGACATATAGGCAATAAGTATAAGACAAAGGAAAGACCTACAAAAAACCCAAAACAATTAAGAAAATGCTAATTGGGGAGCGGTCTTAAGATGGCAGAGGAATAGCACGGGAGATCACTTTCTCCCCCACAAATTCATCAAAAGATCATTTGAATGCTGAGCAACTTCCCCAAAACAACTTCTGAACACTGGCGGAGGACACCAGGCACCCAGAAAGGTGGCCCATTCTCTTCCAAAGGATGTAGGACAAAATGTAAAAGACAAAAAGAGAGACAAAAGAGTTAGGAACAGAGACCCTTCCTGGGGAGGGAGTTGTGAAGGGGGACAAGTTTCCAAACCCCAGGAAACCCTCTCACCAGTGGGTCTGTGGGGAGTTTGGAATCTCAGAGGGCAACATAAAGTGAAAGAAAGAAAGAAAGTCAAGTTGCTCAGTTGTGTCCGACTCTTTGCGACGCTATAAACTGTAGCCTACCAGGGTCCTCTGTCCATGGGATTTTCCAGGCAAGAATACTGGAGTGGGTTGCCATTTCCTTCTCCACGGGATGTTCCCTACCCAGGGATCGAACCCAGGTCTCCTACATTGCAGGCAGCTGCTTTAACATCTGAGGCACCAGGAAGAAGGCAACATAACAGGGAGGGGGAAAAACAAACAAACAAAAAAAAAAAACACAGAATACATGCCTAACCACAACTCCAAGCGGAGAAATATCTCAAACGCTCGCATCTGCCACCAGCAAGTGGGGGAGGCACTGTTGCATTACTTAGGGTTAAGGACCAGTCCTGAATGCCCTGAGGACAATCTGAGGGAGCTAACATAAGATAGCAGCACAAACTGTGGGACGGAGGGAGAGAGGGATAAAGAGAGAAAGAGAGACAGAGAGAAAGAAAAGCTCTCACCTAAGCCACATCCTGGCCCGCTCACAGAACAAAGGATTGAGCGAATGCCAAAGGAGAGCTAGCAGGCTGCAGACCAGCTCCTTCCCCGCCACCCCCCCGCCCACCCCCTGCCCCACTGGAGGCAGAGAGGCAGGCAGGTAACAGCCAGAGCCAGAAGGCAAGGGGCAATTTTGGCCCCAGAGACGGCATCCTCCACCAAACTGGGAGCAGGCTCCCACTTGCTAACCACGTCTTCCTGGGATATTGGTCGGTTGACATCTGCCAAGAAGGTTGCAACCTGAGATCAGCCCCTCAGGGGAGACACACGGCACACCTGAGACAGCGCTCTTGCAGCGCACCAAGTAAACCAAGAGACTGGGACCAGAGAGGTGATAAGACGCACTGCACACCTGGGACGGTGTGCTTGCCAAGCACCTGGTTACCTGAGCTCCTTGGACTTGGGAAAGACACAAAATGCAGGCCCAGTCGAGTCTATGCCTTTATGGAGAATCTGAACCTGAGCAGCTTAGACCTGGGAAGTGCATGCAACCTAGGGCCTGCTTTGGAAAGTTCCCCTCCCAAGCAACCTGGAGTCTGAGCAGTGTAGACAGGGAAAGCACAGGCACCATGAGCTAGGGCAACCCAGTGTGGTCCATACACTGTGAGCACTCCTCACACATGCCAGTGATATTTGTTTGCAGTATTCCTCCCTCCCCACAGCACTACTGAACAAGTGAGTCTAAATAAGTGGCCACCTCACCCCCTTGTGTCAGGGTGGAAATTAGACACTGAAGAGACTTGCAAACAGAGGAGGCCAAAATAAACAAATAACAGGGAAGTGCTCGCGAAGTGACAGGCACAACAGATTGAAACCCTGTAGTTAGCATTGACCAAGCACTGGAAGGGGGCTGTAGACCTTGAAAAGAAGTATAAGTTGGAACAAGGAACTATCTGAAACTGAACTGACCCCACACAGCCCTCAAGAGCTCCAGAGAAATTCCTAGATATATTTTTACTATTATCATTTTTTAATTTTTCAGTTCTTTATTATTCCTTTAATTTTCATTTTTATAACCTACTATTACCTTGCAAAAAAGACCCTATTTTGTAAAGCAAATTTCACATATGTATTTTTTATAATTTGTGATTGGTTTTGTATTTTTAATGTTGCATTTTTCAGAGTCTAACCTCTACTCTAGATTTTAAATCGTTGCTTTTTGTTATCGGTTATCAATTTTGTACCTTTAAGAATGTAATCTTCAGTACCCATTTTTACATAAGGGTGTGATTACTGGTTTGATTGCTCTCTCCCCTATTGACTCTCCCTCTTCTCACCCAGGTCACCTCTACCTCCTCCCTCCCTGTATGCTTCTCTACTTAACTCTGAATCTCTCTGGGTGTTCTGGGCTATGGAGAACACTTAGGGAACTGATCACTGGCTAGATTGGTCTCTCCCTTTTTGACTGCCCTTCTTCTCCTCGTGGTCACCTCTATCTCTCTTCTCCCTCTTCTCTTCTCTATTTAATTCTGTGAACCTCTCTGGGTGTTCCAGACTGTGGACAGCACATAGGGAATTGATTACTGGCTAAATTGCTCTCTCCCCTTTGGATTCCCCTCTTCACCTCCTGGTCACTTCTGTCTTCCTCCTCCCTCTTCTCTTCTCCATGTAACTCTGTGAACCTTTCTGGGTGCCCCTCACTGTGGAGATTCTTTTCACCATTTATCTAGATGTTTTATCAGCAGTGCTGAATGGATGGAGAAGTCTTGAGGCTACTGTAAGATTAAGACTGAAAGCATGAGTTAAGAGACATATATCCAAAACTTGAGAACACCAGACAACTCCTGACTCCAGGGAACATTAATTGATAAAAGCACATCCCAAACCCTGCATACCTACACTGAAACCAAGTTCCACCCAAGAGCCAACAAGTTCCAGAGCAAGACATACCATGCTAATTCTCCAGCAACACAGGAACATAGCCTTGAGCTTCAATATACAGGCTGTTCAAAGTCACACCAAACCCATAGACACCTCAAAACTCACTACTGGGCACTTCATTGCACTCAGAGAGAAGAGATCCAGCTCCACCCACTCGAACATGGACTCAAGCTTCCATAACCAGGAAAACTTGACAAGTCAAATGTCCAACCACACCCACAGGGAGCAACCTTCCTTTATTTTTAGTCAACAATAAAGAGGAACCACAAACTTCCAGCATACAGAAAGGCCACCCCAAAGAGAACAATCTAAATAAAATGAAAAGGCAGAGAAATATTCAGAAGGTAAAGGAACAGAATAAATCCCCAACAAACCAAACACAAGAGGAAGAGATAGGGAGTCTACCTCAAAAAGAATTCAGAATAATGACAGTAAAGATGATCCAAAATCTTGAAAACAAAATGAAGTTACAGATAAATAGACTAGAAACGAGGATTGAGAAGATGCAAGAATGTTTAACAAGGACCTAGAAGAGATAAAAAAGAATCAATCAATAATGAATACTGCAATAAATAAGATCAAAAGAACTCTGGTGGGAACCAACAGTAGAATAACTGAAGCAGAGGATAGGATAAGTGAGGTAGAAGATAGAATGGTAGAAATAAATGAAGCAGAGAGGAAAAAAGAAAAAAAGAATTTTTAAAAAATGAGGACAACATCAGAGACCTCTGGGACAATGTTAAATGCCCCAACATTTGAATCATAGGGGTCCCAGAAGACAAAAAGAAAATGAGAAAATACTTGAGGAGAAAATAGTTGAAAACTTCCTCAAAATATGGAAGGAAATAGCCACCCAACTCCAAGAAAGCCAGAGGCTCCAAAACAGGATAAACCCAAGGTGAAACACCCCAAGATACACATTAATCAAATTAACCAAGATCAAACACAAAGAGCAAATATTAAAAGCAGCAAGGGAAAACCAACAAATAACACACAAGGGGATTCCCATAAGGATAACAGCTGATCTTTCTACAAAAACTCTTCAGGCCAGAAGGGACTGGCAGGACATACTTTCATCACATAAAGTGATGAAAGAGAAACGCCTACAACCCACATTACTATACCGAGTAAGGACCTCATTCAAATATGAAGGAGAAATGAAAAGCTTTATAGACAAACAAAAGCTGAGAGAATTCATCACCACCAAACCAGCACTTCAACAAATGATAGAGGAACTTCTCTAGACAGGTAACAAAGAAAAGGTTTATAAGTAAGTAAGTGTTAGTCACTCAGTTATGTCTGACTCTTTGCGACCCCAAGGACAGCAGCCCACCAGGCTCCTGTGTCCATGAGATTTTCCAGGTAAGGATACTGGAGTAGTTTGCCATGTCCATCTCCAGGGGATCTTCCCAAACAAGGGATCGAACCCGCGTCTCCTGCATTGCAGCCAGATTCTTTACCAATTGAGCTACAAGGGAAGCTATTAAGGTTTATTAACTTGAATCCAAAACAACAAAATAAATAGCAACGGAATCATACTTAACAATAATTACCCGAAAATGTAAATGGGTTGAATGCCCCAACCAAAAGACAAAGACTGGCAGAATGGATACAAAAACAAGACCCCTATATATGCTGCCTACAAGCGACCCACCTCAAAACAAGGGACCCACCTCAAAACAAGGGACACATACAGACTGAAAGTAGAGGGTTGGAAAAATATATTTCAAGCAAATGCGGACCAAAAAAAGCAGGAGGAGCAATACTCATATCAGACAAAATAAACTTTGAAATAAAGGCCATGAAAAATTACAAAGAAAGACACTAAATAATGATCAAAGGATCAATCCAAGAAGAAGATATAACAATTATAAATATATATGCACCCAACAGAAGCTCACCGCAATATGTATGGCAAATGCTAACAAGTGTGAAAGGGGAAATTAACAGTAACACAATAATAGTGGGAGACTTTAATATCCCACTCACACCTATGGATAGATCAAGTAAACAGAAAATTAGCAAGGAAACACAAATTATAAATGATACAATGGACTAGTTAGACATAATGAATATCTATATGATATTTCACCCCCAAACAATGCATTTCACCTTTTTCTCAACAGCACATGGAACCTTCTACAGGATAGATCACATACTGGGCCATAACTCTAGCCTTAGTAAATTCAAAAAATTGAAATCATTCCAAGCCTCTTTTCTAATCCCAATGCAGTAAGACTAGATGTCAACTACAGGGGAAAAAAAAAAACTATTAAAAATACAAATATATGGAGTCTAAACAACATGCTTCTGAATAACCAACAAAACACAGAAGAAATTAAAAATGAAATCAAAATATCCATAGAAACGAATGAAAATGAAAACACAACAACACAAAACTTAAGGGATTCAGTAAAAGCAGTGCTAAGGGGAAGGTTCATAGCATTACAAGCTTATCTCAAGAAACAAGAGAAAAATCAAATAAATAATCTAATTGTACACCTAAAGCAACTAGAAAAAGAAATGAAGAACCCCAGGGTTAGTAGAAGGAAAGAACTCACAAAAATTAGGGCAGAAGTAATTGAAAAAGAAACAAAGGAGACTATAGCAAAAATCAACATAACTAAAAGCTGGTTCTTTGAGAAGATAAATAAAATAGAAAAATCATTAGCCAGACTCATCAAGAAACAAATGGAGAAAAATCAAATCAACAGAATTAGAAATGAAAATGGAGAAATCACAACAGACAACACAGAAATACAAAGGATCATAAGAGATTACTATCAGCAATTTTATAACAATAAAATGGACCACTTGGAAGACATGGATGAATTCTTAAAAAAGTCTAACCTTCCAAAACTGAACCAGGAAGAAATAGAAAATCTTAACAGACCCATCCCATGCACAGAAATGAAACTGTAATCAATAATCTTCCAGTAAACAAAAGCCCAAGACCAGATGGCTTCACAGCCGAATTCTACCAAAAATTTAGAGAAGACCTAACACCTATCCTACTCAAATTATTCCAGGAAATTGCAGAGGAAGGTAAATTGCCAAACTCATTCTATGAGGCCACCATCACCCTAATACCAAAACCAGACAAAGATGCCACAAAAAACGAAAACTACAGACCAATATCACTGATGAACATAGATGCAAAAATCCTTAAAAAAATTCTAGGAAATAAAATCCAACAACATATTAAAAAAATCATACATCAGAACTGAGTGGGCTTTATCCCAGGATGCAAGGATTCTTCAATATTCACAAATCAATCAATGTGATACACAATATTAACAAATTAAAAGATAAAAACCATATGATTATCTCAATATATGCAAAGAAAGCTTTTGACAAAATTCAACATCCATTTATGATAAAAAAAAAACCCTCCAGAAAGCATGCATAGAAGGAACATAACTCAGAATGATAAAGGCCATATATGATAAACCCACAGCAAACATTACCCTCAAAGGTGAAAACTTGAAAGTATTTTCCCTAAAGTCAGGAACAAGAGAAAGGTGCCCACTCTCACTACCACTATTCAACACAATTTTGGAAGTTTTAGCCATAGAAATCAGAGGAGAAAACAGAAATAAATGGAATCCAGATAGGGAAAAAGTAGTAAACCTCTCACTATTTGCAGATGGCATGATCCTCTATATAGAAAACCCTAAAGACACTACTGGAAAATTACTAGAGCTAGTCAATGAATATAGTAAAGTTGCAGGATATAAAATTAACACACAGAAATCCCTTGCATTCCTATATACTAACAATCAGAAAACAGAAAGAGAAAGTAAGGAAACAATTCCATTCACAAGTGCAATGAAAACAATAAAATAGTTAGGAATAAATCTTCCTAACGAAACAAAAGACATATATACAGAAAACTATAAAACATTGATGGAGAAACTCAAAGAACACAAATCGATATAGAAATATAGCCTGTTCATGGATCAAAAGTATCAATATAGTGAAAATGAGTATACTACAAAAAGCAATCTATAGATTCAAAGCAATTCCTATCAAGCTACTAACGGCATTTTTCAGAGAACTAGAATAAATAAATTCACAATTTGTATGGAAATACAAAAAAATCTCGAATAGCCAAAGGAATCTTGAGAAAGAAGAATGGAACTGGAGGAATCAACCTACCTGACTTTAGACTATATTACAAAGCTACAGTCCATAAGACAGCATAGTACTGGCACAATGCCAAAAACATAGATCAATGGAACAAGATAGAAAGCCCAGAGATAAACCCACGCACCTATGGAAACCTTATCTTTGACAAAGGAGGCAAGAATATACAATGGAGAGAAGACAATCTCTTTAACAAGTGGTGCTGGGAAAACTGGTCAACCACTTGTAAAAGAATGAAACTAGAACACTTTCTAACAGCATACACAAAATTAAACTCAAAATGGATTAAAGATCTAAATGTAAGACCAGAAACTATAAAACTCCTAGAGGAAAACATGGGCAAAACACACTCTGACATAAATCATAGCAAGATCCCCTATGACCCACCTCCCAGAGTAATGGAAATAGAAGCAAAAATAAACAAATGGGACCTAATTAAACTTAAAAGCTTTTGCACAACGAAGGAAACTATAAGTAAGTTGAAAAGATAGCCTTTAGAATGGGAGAAAATAATAGCAAATGAAGCAACTGACAAGGAATTATTCTCCAAACTATACAAGCAGCTCATGCAGATCAATTTACAGACAAACAAATGACCCAATCAAAAAATGGGTCAAGAAACTAACAGACATTTCTCCAAAAAGACATACAGATGGCTAACAGACACATGAAAAGATGTTCAACACTACTCATTATCAGAGAAATGCAAATTAAAATCACAATGAGGTACCATCTCACGCTGGTCAGAAAGGCTGCCATCAAAAAGTCTACAAACAATAAATGCTGGAGAGTATGGAGAAAAGGGAACCTTCTCACACTGCTTGTGGGAATGTAAACTAGTACAGCCACTATGGAGAACAGTGTGGAGATTCCTTAAAAACTGGAAATAGAACGGCCATATGATCCAGCAATCCCACCGCCGGGCATACGCACTGAAGAATCCAGAATTGAAAGAGACACATGTACCCCATTGTTCATCGTAGCACTGTTTACAACAGCTAAGACATGAAAGCAACACAGATGCCCACTGGCAAATTAATGGATAAGAAAGCTGTGGTAATGGTATACACAATGGAATACTACTCAGTGATTTAAAAATGCATTTGAATCAGTTCTAATGACGTGGATGAAAATGGAGCCTATTATACAGAGTGAAGTAAGTCAGAAAGAAAACACCAGTACAGTATATTAAGGCATATGTATAGAATTTAGAAAGATGTTAATGATGACCCTAAATGTGAGACAGCAAAAGAGATAGGAGGTAAACCACAGACTTTTGAACTCTGTGGGAGCAGGCAAGTGTGGGATGATTTGAGAGAATAGCATTGGAACATGTATATTATAATATGTGAAATAGATTGCCAGTCCAGGTTCGATGCATGAGACAAGGGCCTCAGGGCCAGTGCACTGGGGTGACTTTGAGGGATGGGATGGGGAGGGAGGTGGGAGGTGGCTTCAGGATGGGAGACACATGTACACCCTTGGCTGATTCATGTCAACATATGGCAAAAACCACTACAATATTGTATATTAATTAGCCTCCAATTAAAATAAATTAATTAATTTAAAAAATGCTATAGGAACATACAGCATTAGATTATAACAGTAAAATGCTAATAGCAATATATAAATAATTACTTTAAATGTAAATGGATTAAACTCTCCAACTAAAAGACACAGATTGGCTGAATGGATAGAAAATAAGACCCATATATAGGTTGTCTACAAGGGACCCACTTCAGACCTAGAGACACATACAGACTGAAAGTAAAAGGATGGAAAATATATTCCATGCACATGGAAACGAAAAGGAAGTTGGAGAGGCAATTCTCATTTCTGACAAAATTGACTTTAAAATAAAGAATATTATACAAGATAAAGAAGGGACATTACATAATGATCAAGGAATCAATCCCAAAAGAGGACAAAATTCTAAGCATCTATGGACCCAGCATAGAAGCACCTCAGTACATGAGTCAAATACTAACAAACATAAAAAGGGAAACTGACAGCAACACAATAATGGTAAGGGATGTTAACACCCCAGTTATACCAATGGGCAGATCATCAAAATGGAAAATTAATAAGGAAACACAAACCTTAAATGAAACATTAGACCAAAGGGACCTAATTGATATCTTCAGCATTTTCCACACAAATCCAAAAGAAGACACTTTCTTCTCAAGTGTGCTTGGAACATTTTCCAGGATAGACTATCAGATCAGATCAGTCACTCAGTCATGTCTGACTTTTTGCAACCCCATGCACTGCACCATGCCAGGCCTCCCTGTCCATCACCATCTACCAGAGTTCACTCAAAGTCACATCCATCGAGTCGGTGGTGCCATCCAGCCATCTCATCCTCTGTCGTACTCTTCTCCTCCTGACCCCAATCCCTCCCAGCATCACAGTCTTTTCCAATGAGTCAACTCTTCACATGAGGTGGCCAAAGTACTGAAGTTTCAGCTTTAGCATCATTCTTTCCAAAGAAATCCCAGGGCTGATCGCCTTCAGAATGGACTGGTTGGATCTCCTTGCAGTCCAAGGGACTCTCAAGAGTCTTCTCCAACACCAAAGTTCAAAAGCATCAATTCTTCAGCGCTTGGGTTTCTTCACAGTCCAACTCTCACATCCATATATGACCACTGGAAAAATCATAGCCTTGACTTGACAGACCTTTGCTGGAAAAGTAATGTCTCTGGTTTTCAATATGCTACCTAGGTTGGTCATAACTTTCCTTCCAAGGAGTGTCTTTTAATTTCATGGCTGGAGTCACCATCTGCAGTGATTTTGGAGCCCCTCAAAGTAAAGTCTGACACTGTTTCCACTGTTTCCCCATCTATTTCTCATGAAGTGATGGGACCAGATGCCATGATCTTCGTTTTCTGAATGTTGAGCTTTAAGACAAATTTTTCACTCTCCTCTTTCACTTTCATCAAGAGCCTTTTTAGTTCCTCTTCACTTTCTGCCATAAGGGTGGTGTCATCTGCATATCTGAGGTGATTGATATTTCTCCCGGCAATCTTAATTCCAGCGTGTGCTTCTTCCAGCCCAGCGTTTCTCATGATGTACTCTGCACAGAAGTTAAATAAGCAGGGTGACAATATACAGCCTTGATGTACTCCTTTTCCTATTTGGAAACAGTCTGTTCTTCCATGTCCAGTTCTAACTTTCGCTTCCTGACCTGCATATAGGTTTCTCAAGAGGAAGGTCAGGTAGTCTGGTATTCCTATCTCTTTCAGAATTTTCCACAGTTTATTGTGATCCTCACAGTCAAAGGCTTTGGCATAGTCAATAATGCTGAAATAGATGTTTTTCTGGAACTCTCTTGCTTTTTCCATGATCCAGCAGATGTTGGCAATTTGATCTCTGGTTCCTCTGCCTTTTTAAAACCAGCTTGAACATCTGGAAGTTCACGGTTCACATATTGCTGAAGCCTGGCTTGGATAATTTTGAGCATTACTTTACTAGCATGTGAGATGAGTGCAATTGTGTGGTAGTTTGAGCGTTTTTTGGCATTGCCTTTCTTTGGAATTGGAATGAAAACTGACCTTTTCCAGTCCTGTGGCCACTGCTGAGTTTTCCAAATTTGCTGGCATATTGAGTGCAGCACTTTCACAGCATCATCTTTCAGCATTTGAAATAGCTCAACTGGAATTCCATCATCTCCACTGTAGAGGAGTAATATTACATAGGAACCTGGAATGTCAGGTCCATGAATCAAGGCAAATTGGAAGTGGCCAAACAGGAGATGGCAAGAGTGAACATTGACATTCTAGGAATCAGCGAACTAAAATGGACTGGATTGCATGAATTTAACTCAGTTGACCATTATATCTACTACTGCGGGCAGGAATCTCTTAGAAGAAATGGAGTAGCCAACATGGTTAACAAAAGAGATTGAAATGTAGTACTTGGATGCAATCTCAAAAATGACAGAATGATCTCTGTTCGTTTCCAAGGCAAACCATTCAATATCACGGTAATCCAAGTCTATGCCCCAACCAGGAATGCTGAAGAAGCTGAAGTGGAACGGTTTTATGAAGACCTACATGACCTTATAGAACGAACACCCAAGAAAAAGAGGATAGACTATATTTGGGCCAAAAATCAAACCTCAATAAATGATTAAACATTGAAATTCTATGAACCATATTTCTGTCCACAATACTATGAGACTAGATATCAATTACAGTAAAAAACACAAACACTTGGAGATTAAACAATATGCTTTTACATAATGAACAGGTAAGTGAAGAAATCAAAAGGGAAATCAAAGAATTCTTGAAACAAATGACAATGAAAACATGACAACTAAAAACCTATGGAGTGCAACAAAACAGTTCTAAGAGGGAAGTTTATAGCATTAAAAAAAAGAAGAAGAAAAACATCAAATAGACAACCTAACTTTACACCTAAAACAACTGGATAAATAAGGACATAAAAAAAAAAGTTAGTAGAAGGAAAGAAATCCTACAGATCAGATCAGAAATAAATGAAAAAGAAATGAAGGAACAATAGTAAAGATTAATAAAACTAAAAGGTGCTTCTTTGAGAAGATAAACAAAATTGTCATTCAGTCAAATCCATCAAGAAAAAAAGGGAGAAAAATCAAATCCACAAAATTAGGAATGAGAAAGGAGAGGGTAACAGACAACACAGAAATACAAAGGATCATAAGGGGTTACTATAAGCAACTATATGCCAATAAAACGGACAACATCTATTCAATCTACCAAGACTGAACCAGGAAGAAATAGAAATTATGAACAAGCCAATTACATGCACTGAAATTGAAAATGTGATTTTAAAAACTCCCAGAAAATTGAAGCACAGGGCCAGATAGTTTCACAGGTGAATTCTCTCAAACATTTAGAGAAGAGCTAATGCCTATTCTTATCAAACTCTTTTAAAAAACTGCAGAGGAAGGAACGCTTCCAAACTCATTCTACAAGGCCATCATCACCCTAGTACCAAAACCAGACAAAGACAAAATAAAAAAGAAAATTACAGGCCAATATCATTGATGAAAATAGATGGAAAAATCCTCAACAAAACTCTAGCAAACAGAATTCAAAAATACATTAAAAAGATAGCACACTATGATCAAGTTGGGTTAATCCCAAGGATGCAAGCATTATACTTGTGTATATCCATCAATGTGATATACCATATTAACAAACTGCAAGATAAAACCATATGGCCATCTCAATAGAGGCAGAAAAAGCTTTTGAAAAATTTCAGTACCCATTTATGATAAATACTCTTCAAAAAATGAGCAAAGAAGGAACCTACCTCAACATAATACAGGCCATATATGAAAAACCCAGAGCAAACATTATTCTCAAAGGTGAAAAACTGAAAGCATTCCCTCTGAGATCAGGAAAAGACAAGGGTGCCCACTCTCACCACTATTAGACAACATTGTTTGGAAGCCCTCGCAACAGCAATCACAGAAGCAAAAGAAATAAAAGGAATCCAGATTGGAAAAGAAGAAGCAAAACTCTCATTGTTTGCAGACAGACGATACTATACATAGAAAATCCTAAAGACATGTTCAGAAAATTACTAGAGGTAATCAGCGAATTTAGCAAACTGACAGCATAGAAAATGAATACACAGAAATCACTTGCATTCCTCTGTACTAACAATGAAACATCAGCAAGAGAAATTAAGGTATCAATACCATTTACCATTGCAACAAAAAGAATAAAATGTCGAATAGCCAAAGCAATCTTGAGAAAGAAGAATGGAACTGGAGGAATCAACTTGCCTTTCAGGCTCTACTACAAAGCCACAGTCATCAAGACAGTATGGTACTGGCACACAGACAGACATATAGATCAGTGGAACAAAATAGGAAGCCCAGAGATAAATCCACACACATATGGACACCTTATCTTTGACAAAGGAGGCAAGAATATACAATGGAGTAAAGACAATCTCTTTAAAAAGTGGTGCTGGGAAAACTGGTCAACCACTTGTAAAAGAATGAAACTAGATCACTTCCTAACACCGCACATAAAAATAAACTCAAAATGGATTAAAGATCTAAATGTAAGATCAGAAACTATAAAACTCCTAGAGGAGAACATAGGCAAAACACTCTCAGACATAAATCACAGCAGGATCCTCTATGATCCACCTCCCAGAATTCTGGAAATAAAAGCAAAAATAAACAAATGGGATCTAATTAAAATTAAGAGCTTCTGCACAACAAAGGAAAATATAAGCAAGGTGAAAAGACAGCCTTCTGAATGGGAGAAAATAATAGCAAATGAAGCAACTGACAAACAACTAATCTCAAAAATATACAAGCAACTTATGTAGCTCGATTCCAGAAAAATAAACGACCCAATCAAAAAAATGGGCCGAAGAACTAAATAGACATTTCTCCAAAGAAGACAATGGCTAACAAACACATGAAAAGATGCTCAACATCACTCATTAGTAGAGAAATGCAAATCAAAACCACAATGAGGTACCACTTCACACCAGTCAGAATGGCTGCGATCCAAAAATCTGCAAGCTATAAATGCTGGAGAGGGTGTGGAGAAAAGGGAACCCTCCTACACTGTTGGTGGGAATGCAAACTAGTATAGCCACTATGGAGAACAGTGTGGAGATTCCTTAAAAAATTGCAAATAGAACTACCTTATGACCCAGCAATCCCACTGCTGGGCATACACACCGAGGAAACCAGAATTGAAAGAGACACATGTACCCCAATGTTCATCGCAGCACTGTTTATAATAGCCAGGACATGGAAACAACCTAGATGTCCATCAGCAGATGAATGGACAAGAAAGCTGTGGTACATATACACAATGGAGTATTACTCAGCCGTAAAAAAGAATTCATTTGAATCAGTTCTGATGAGATGGATGAAACTGGAGCCGATTATGCAGAGTGAAGTAAGCCAGAAAGAAAAACACCAATACAGTATACTAACACATATATATGGAATTTAGAAAGATGGCAATGACGACCCTGTATGCAAGACAGGGAAAGAGACACAGATGTGTATAACGGACTTTTGGACTCAGAGGGAGAGGGAGAGGGTGGGATGATTTGGGAGAATGACATTCTAACAAGTATACTATCATGTAAGAATTGAATCGCCAGTCTATGTCTGATGCAGGGTGCAGCATGCTTGGGGCTGGTGCATGGGGATGACCCAGAGAGATGTTATAGGGAGGGAGGTGGGAGGGGGGTTCATGTTTGGGAATGAATGTAAGAATTAAAGATTTTAAAATTTAAAAAATAAAAAACTAAAATAAATAAATAAATAAATAAAAAGAATAAAATGCCTAGGGAAAAAACCTAAGGAGACATAAGAGCTGTATACAGAAAAGTACAAGACACTGAGGAAAGAAATCAAAGACAACATAAAGAGATGGAGAGATATTCCATGTTCCTGGGTTAGAAGAATCAACATTATGAAAATGACTATACTACCAAATATAATCGGAAGATTCAATGCAATCTGTATCAAAATACCAATGCTATTTTTCACAGAACTAGAACAAAAAGTCAAAATTCATATGGAAACACAAAAGACCTGAATAGCCAAAGCAATCTTGACAAAGAAAAATAGAGCTAGAGGAATCAGCCTTCCTGACTTCAGACTGACTACAAAGCTATAGTTATCCAGACAGTATGGTACTGGCAGAAAAACAGAAATATAGACCAATGGAACAAGATAGAAAGCCCAGAGATTAACCCATACACCTATGAATAACTTATGCTTGACAAAAGAGGCAAGAATATGCCATGGGACAAATAGAGGGTCTTTCATAAGTGCTGCTGGGAAAACTTTGACAGCTACATGGAAGAGAATGAAATTAGACTACTTTCTAACACCACACACAAAGATAAACTCAAAATGGATGGAAAACACAGGCAGAGCACCCTTTGTCATAAATCACAGCAAGATCCTCTATGACCCACCTCCTAGAGTAGTGGAATAAAAACAAAGATAATCAAGTGGGACGTAATTAAACTTAAAAGCTTCTCCACAGCAAAGGAAACTATGAATAAGGTGAAAAGACAATGCTCAGAATGGGAAAAGAAAAATACCAAATGAAACAACTGACAAAGGATTAATTTCCAAAACATACAAGCAGCTCATACAAATCAATACCAGAAAAACAAAAAACCCAATCAAAAAGTGGGGAAAAGACCTAAACAGACATTTGTCTAAAGACCTAAAATGGCTAATAAACGCATGAATATATTCTCAATATCACTATTAGAGAAACACAAGTCAAAACTACAATGAGACATCACTTCACACCAGTCAGGATGACCATCATTAAAAAGTCTACAAACAATAAATGCTGGAGAAGGTGTGAAGAAAAGGGAACCCTCTTGCACTGTTAGTGGGAATGTAAATTGATATAGGCACTATAAAGAACAGTATGGAGAGTACTTACAAAGCCAGGAGTAAAACCACTATATGACCCACCAACCCCACTCCTAGGTATATACCCTGAGGGAACCAAAATTGAAAAGGACACATGTACCCCAATGTTCACTGAAGCTCCATCTACAACAGCTAGGACATGGAAGCAACATAGATGTCCACAGATTAATAGATAAAGAAGCTGTGCTACATACATACAGTGGAATATTACTCAGTCATAAAAAGGAATGCACTTGAGTCAGTCCTAAAGAGGTGGATGAACATACAGCCTAGAATACAGAGTGAAGTAAGTCAGAAAGATTATACATGGAATCTAGAGATAGTGTACTGACAAGCCTATTGCACAGCAGCAATAGAGACACAGACACTGAGAACAGACTGATGGACACGGCTGGCAGGGAGGAAGTAGAGGGTGGCATGTACGGAGAGGGTTAGCATGCAAACTTGAACTACCATATGTAAAATAGCCAATGGGAATTTGCTGTATGACTCAAGGAATTCAATCCAGAGCTCAGTAACAACCTAGAAGGGTGGGATGGGCAGGGAAATGGGAGGGATGTTCATGTGGGAGGGGACATGGGTAAATCTATGGCTGATTCTTATTGATGTTTGGTAGAACCCAACATAATACTGTAAAGTAAGTATACTTCCATTAAAAATAAATAAATACAAAATAAAAAACCACCCACCCCTGAAATTCAATATGCCAATGGACCCAGGAGGAGGCTCGCTCATGCATGCATGAGGTAAAAGGCAGACAGATCTCTGTCTTGACTGTGATGCCTACAGTGGCTCATGAACTATCTCAATTCCCTCTCAGCTGCACTCTAGCAGTCCTGGAAAACCTATCTTTAAAATTCATGCATGGAGCTAAGTCCTTCTGTGAAACTCCAGGTATTGACAAGTGGACCTCTGTCTGCTTCATTCACACACCCTTCCACCCTGTGGCCAGATCCCTGTGGTTACAACTAACCCAGAGGGAAGAGCAACCTTTGGCAGACCACCAGTGAGCTCGCACATAAATTTGGCTTAAACCTGTGGCCCAGAACAAGAACACAAAATTAGTAGCACTGAAACATATATATTGTCATATGTGAAGCGGATTGCCAGTCCAGGTTTGATGCATGAGACAGGGTGCTCAGGGATGGTGCACTGCAATAACCCTGAGGGATGGGATTGGGAGAGAGGTGGTAGGGGGGGTTCAGGATGGGGAACACATGTACGCCCATGGCTGATTCATGTCACTGTATGGCAAAAACCACTACAATATTGTAAGGTAATTAGCCTCCTTTAAAATAAAATTTTTTTAAGTAAAAAAAAAAAATTTAAAAAAGATGTAGTGCTACTTTGGGGGAAACAAAGGACAGGCTGTCAGTACCATTTCTTGTGCCCTAATGTATCTAGACAAGACATACAAGCACAGGAATTCTGACAAAATAGGGATGAGAAGTGTCAGCAGGTCAACTACAGAAGATCCGAAATAGCTGTGGAGTCTCTAGCAGGGTTGAAGGAAGTTGTCTCTCACCCAAAGGAGACTGGAACTTTAATTGGAAAAACAGCACCACAAAACTTTAAGGAACATGAACAACATGTATAAAACAAAGTATAAAAATCTTCAGTATTCACATCCAATTGGCAATGTGTGATTTATTCAGTGAAGAATTCAAAATCGCCATTTTAAATAACTCAGTGTGCTATAGAAAATACAGTAAGATACTTGAACAAAAGCAGGAAAACAATAAACAATGGACAAAACAAGCAGTTTAATAAAAATATACAAATCATAAAAAAACAGAAACTCTGGTGCTGAAGGTTCCAAGGATGAAATGAAAAAATTCATTAAACAGCATCAACCACAGAGTCAAAAAAGTAGAAGAATCTGTGAGATAGATGATATATCAAAGTTACCCTGTCTAGGGAGATTAAAAACAAAATTAAATTTAAAAAAAAAAAGGAATGAAAAAGAACAAAGAAAGGCTACATGATCTATGCTACATTGAAAACAGAACCGATCTGCAAATTACTGAAGTTCCAGGAGGAGAAAAGGAGAGGAGGCAGAAAACATATTTAAGGAGTAATGTCTGAGAACTTCCCAAATCAAGGATGCTATTTGAATATCTAAGTTCAGGAAGCTTACAGGTGACCAAACCAAATCAACTTAAAAAATCCTCTACAACACACATTTATAATAAAGTTGCAAAAATCAAAGAAAACTAGAGAAGGCTTCAAGCAGCATGAAGAAAAAACAAACAAGCTAACAAAACAAAAACCTTGAAATTTACTAAGAAGCCTTCATTTGGATCTTAGCAAATCTCTCAGCAGAAACCTACTAGGCCAGGAGAAAGCAGGATGATATATTCCAAGTGTTGAAAGAAAAAACTACCAAAGAAGAATACTTGAAAATATCATTCAGAAAAGAAAAGAATATAAGGATTTCACCAGACCAACAAATACTAAGGAAAGAGAACACAACTAGACCTTCCTTGAGGAGGGCATGGCAACCCACTCCAGTATTCTTGCCTGGAGAACCCCATGGAGGGACGAGCCTGGCGGGCTGCTGCCCACAGGGTCGCAAAGAGTCAGACACAGCTGAGGTAACTGAGCAGGCACACAGACCTTCCTTACTGAAACACTAAAAGGAATTATTGAAGCTGAAATAAAAGAATGCTAATTCATTGCATGAAAATACCTAGTACACTGGTAAATTTAAGTGCACACTCACATTCAGAACACTGCAGTACCTTGAGATGGAATGTTAAACACAGCTATTTAAGAGTTAAAGTACAGGAATATAAAAATTACTATAGCTACAATTATTTTTTAATTAAGTACACATTATAAAAAGAGGTAAATCATGATATCAAAAAGATAAAATGGAGAAGGGTAAAAGGAAGGAGATTTAATATGTGGATGATGTTCATATATTATCAGCATAAAATACAGTGCTCTCTCTGTAAGGAATTTTACGTAAATCTCAAGGTAAACGAAGCAAGAATCCATACTAGATTCACAAATGGTAAAGAAAAGTTTATTAAATGCCTCCTACTACTACAAAAATCATGAATTCAAAGAGGCAAGCCATCAGAGGAAGGAAAGAATTAGGAAACTATAAAACATCCTGTAAAATAAAAAAGATAATATTAATACATCCTTATCTATCAATAATTACTCTAAATATAAAGGATTGCATGTTTGCATGCTAAGTCACTACAGTTGTGTCTGACTCTTTGAGACTCAATGGACTATAGCCCTCCAGGCTCCTCTGTCCATGGGATTTCCCAGGCAAGAACAGTGGAGTGGGTTGCCATTTCCTTCTCCACTGTTCTCTTCTACCTCAATGAAATTCTTAAGCAATTATTTGAATTACTTCTCAGACAAATCGTCCATATCTATTATTTGGGGTCAGTAACTGAAAAACTATTGTATTTCTCTGTTAACATTTTAGTCCTTTGATGTCTATGTCCATTGAAGTCTCAAGTTGCTGTGTTTGCATTTAAAGAAGCAGTCACTCCCTCCAGTCTTTACAGACTGACCTGGGGAGGGAAGTACACTGTCACATTGCTAGGGATTTTGAGACTTTTCAGACCTTTTTTAAGGACACACCTGTCCCATGTACTCAACTCCTCCTAGGAAAGAATTCTGAAGCTCATATGCTTCTATCCACGCAGCACAGTCTCTGTGCTGACAGTTTCCTGGCTGCTTCCCTGGGGCAATGCCAAATGCTCACATTCATGTGCTTTCTCACAGACCCACGGGGACTGGTTGGCTTCTGGATGTCCCACAGGCCATCTGCAAAGGTCTAGGTGCCACCATGGGGACTTACACAGGGAGCTGGCCCTGGGGAGGGGATGTAGATGAGATGAGGGGCCCAGGGGTGAGCAGAACCACAAGCACCGTGTCTGCAATGGTTTGGGGCTCCCTGGTGGGGTCTCCATGTGGTCAGTAGAACCCATGTTCCTTGAAGAATTCTAGCCCTGGATGCTGTGCTCCTGGCCTCTCCCCATCCCAGCCATGTAGGTGACCCCAGTGGCCTGGATAAGGGGAGAGAGAAGAGGGCTGGAAGATGAGGACACAGCACTTGCTCACACGCTTTTATTTTCCCCACAGGTAAAATCCTGTGCTGAGGGGTCTGTCTTGGCACTAAGCAGTGCCACCTCAGGGGCAAAACAAGGCTACTGCTCTAACCTTCAGTGAGAAATCCAGTCTTCAATCTTTGTGCTCTAGCAGCATGCTGTCGTGTCTCTGCTAGACTCCTGGACACCCACAAAGATCCTCTTATCCACAAATGATGGTCAAAGTCTGTATTTATATCAGGAGAGACAGTGAGACTCCTGACATCTTTCTGACCTCACTCTGTTATTACAGGTTTCTTCTTTGTGGATCTTTTCCTATTTTCTTGACTAATGTCTATCAATAGGTACATGTATTTTGTTATATGGAGACGGCAATGGCACCCCACTCCAGTACTCTTGCCTGGAAAATCCCATGGGTGGAGGAGCCTGGTAGGCTGCAGTCCATGGGGTCACGAAGAGTCGGACATGACTGAGCAACTTCACTTTCACTTTTCATTTTCATGCATTGGAGAAGGAAATGGCAATCCACTCCAGTGTTCTTGCCTGGAGAATCCCAGGGATGGGGGGAGCCTGGTGGGCTTCCGTCTCTGGGGTCGCACAGAGTCAGACACAACTGAAGCGACTTAGCAGCAGCAGATTTTGTTACATACTTATCAAGACGTCTATAGGTACACTCATAGACACTTGTAAACAATAAAATAGGTCCGTTGGCAAAACAAGAATTTCATATAAACTTTTTGAGTGGATAATACAGCTGAGTCTTAGAAAATTATGAACACACTGGGATCTCAGCCAAGTTTACTCACTGACACGGATGCATCTGGGAGGAGGAGACCAGCCACTCTCTGTGCAGGTCATTGTGTTCTGATCATTTTGAAGACTGTAGCCTTCATAGCAGCGAACTTTTACAGTTTTACCCTGTAAATATTTTTCTTCACGATGTGGGTTATATCCATTTTCCAAATAATTGAAAATACATTGTCCTTAGGATCATAAAATTAATATGAAAGAAGAACAACATAAATTTGGGAAAATAGTACATTAAAGATTATAGAATTTACATAAGAATGCATTAGTGTTCAAATAAAACATGTAACAATAAAAATGGAAGCTACTACCACATTTGTGGGAAATGAAAGCGATAACATTCCGTATTATTTGCCTTTAGTTTTATGACTAAAATATGTATAAATGATGCAGATATTCTTGTAAAGTCTCTGTATCTCTCACAGGATTTACATGAAAAGCCTCTAGTAAAGGGAAGTTCTATTGGATTTTTTGCTCATAGAACTCATCCCTTGGCCTTACTGTTGTAACATAATACTTAACTGTACTCACTTGTCAACTTTTGTCTCTTCACTCTTTCAAAGATTATGCATATAAACTTAAAGAGGTTTACTTACTGAGGCATGGTTCTTCTGGAGACCATCCTTGTGCTGTGCAAGTCAGGTGGTCCCAGGAACGTTCTGAAGGAGGCACAAAATACCGATCACAGTAATAGAGAAACTGTTGATTTACATATGCTGGAAAGTATCCTCTGTATGAATAATATAGCCATCCATGTTTGATTACTGGATAATCACAAGGTTTCCCTTGGAATAAAAAAAGCAGAAATAATGTTTTACCTCAGTATACAATTTGAATTAATATTTCATCTATGAATTATATCCTTGTTCAGTTAATTACACTCATTGCATTATGCTTTCTAGGGAAAAAAAGTTATAGAAAATTCAGATCATTGAAGTGTATAAGGAACTCCTTGCTAATGAAGATCAAAGTATGTCTTGTGGGTCATATTATGTAAAATGTGTATGTGGATTCTCTTGGTAGGAAACTATTACAGACCTATTAAATAAATTATCCTTAAGTACAGAAGTCCCAACCTTGGTTGACTACATTAGCATCTTAAGAGATGAAAGTACAGATTTTATCTTGTGGCTCATCTGCTTTCTTTTTCTTTCTTCTCCATTCTCATCAGAAACCAGAACCCTGACATTTATTTTCATACCAAGTCAATATAGGAATCAAACAGATTTTTTTACAATTATCATTCATTAGTTGACTTTTCTGTTTATTGGAAATATGTGATATATAGAGAGAACCACAACAATTTTTCATTGATCAGATCACACAGAGTAACATTCTTATTTATCCATCAAACTAGACATTAAGATATCTTTTCCCTTGCTTGTCTAATCAGAAAAGTGAACAATGAATAATTCTTAATATTTAAATGGTTAAGATGAAGGGAAACCCTTGTCACTTATGGTCTAATTTTAATTGGAGAATGATGTATTTTTCAGTATTTCTTACAAATATTTTTAATGAGGTATAACATAATTACATTTTATTGTTATTAGCATATATTGAGTAATTTTCATGTATATGCTTGCTATGTGAATTATAACATTTGATTCTTTGCATATCTTAATCCATTTCTTTAACAAAGACTTGTCAATTATACCCTCTCATGGCCTATAGTCTGCATCTCTCATCACTGATAGATTTCCCCCACTCTTTGGAAGCTTGTCTGCATTTTTAAGTTTGAAATGCTTACATAGTTTGATTCCTCTTAGGTGATAGTTTAGGTCTCTGTCCACTACTTTTCGGAGATTAGAACATTGTCTCTTCAGCCTTGAATTTTACAAATTTCACCATGTATGTTAAGATATGTGTATCTTTCAATAATTCTATGTTGGGCAAGTTTGAGTCTTTGTATTTGCAAGAACCAAGTGAAAAGAACTCAATTAACCTTGTCATTACATTGTAGAGGAGAGATCTGAGTTCTGATGATCTGATTTCAGAACTAGTACATTTATCATTTTGATGCATCATAGAATATGAATACAGTAAAATAATCCTCTGACACTCACTTCCAAAAGGTACACAAAGAGGGCATAATTAAGTAAGCATCATTACTATCACTGGCGTGAGCTATTTTCCTCCTCTCTTTTATTTGGACACATGTGAATCTGTCTTTGTCTCTCTAACCAGATCATTTATTGAAGCACATATAAGAGTCCACTATAGTTAGAATGGCATTGACTTTGTCAGGACTCAGAACAGCCTCTTTCTTCTCTTACACTCCTACCAACACAGGTTCAGGTCTCATGAGCAGGCTTGGCTGTCCATCATAATGTTGGCTCAGATTGATCTCAAAATTGATAAAAAGTATTCACTCAGTTTTAAAGTGTTTCTAGTCTTTCTGTACCTCTGTAACTTACTCCAAAGATCCAGGCCCAGGATCTTATAATTTTTAAATTTTAATTTTAAAGGTAATGTTATTAGGTCCAACCTCACACATGGGAGTCGTTCTGAGTGATGAATTTGTCCTAATATAGGTTCACTTTCAGCACCTGTGTATCATTCCAGATGCATCTCCTTTGCAGCATTAAACCAGCTGATCATACAAAAGAGGAAGGGAACAGGCCTGACAACAAAGTCCTGCATCTGATAATCAGCTCATCTAATGAAACTATGAATATTGATAAACTATTTAAGTAGTTTCCTCATGTTGTCAACAAGAACTTCACAAGGTGCCTTGTGGGATAACCTTGTTGTGATATAAATAGAATTGGGTTGATCTACCGTTTTCAAAGGGCTTCCCTATGGCTCAGTGGTGAAGAATCCATCTGCAATACAGCAGACACAGGAGATGTAGGTTTCATCTGTGGGTCAGAAAGATTCCCCTGGAGAAGGAAATGGCAACCCACTGCAATATCCTTGCCTGGAGAATTCCACAGACAGAGGATCCTGGTAGGCTATAGTCCAAAGGATCACAAATAGTTGTACATGATTGAGCGACTAAGCACACAGCACCATTTTCATAAATCCATCTTAAACAAGATTAAATATTTTTCTTAAAATTCTTATGCAGATTAAAATCTGTTTCATACTGCTAATACCTTCATTTTAATGGAACTTATGCTTTGAAAATTCATTTTAAATGTATGCTTGGAATTACCATTAAGGTCATTGAACTGTTTTATATCATTACAGTTTTCTTTCATGGAATAACTGGTTTAAGTATGCTGAAATTTTACAGTGTACTGTTAGAGAGAATATTGTTTAGAGGCAACTTAGAGGAAGTTGAGGAGTAAAGGAAGCATACCCAGAAAATACTCTGTTCAGCTGACCTGACGTTTTTCTATATTTTATGGTTTTAGGAAAGTCCACAATGCCTTCCACACTCCTCTCTTCAAACATTAGAACCTAAGTCCTCACCACTGAGTGTGCAGTTAGTGTTCATTTCTAAAGAATACACATGACTGAATGACAGTGTGTGACCAAGTCATACCTGGTGTAGAGGATTCCTCCTCCCTCTCTGGGGTCACTGCCCCTGAGGAAAGCTAGCTGTCTCTCAAGTGACCTGCAGAGATGCCCGGCTGGTCAGGTACTGAGGCCTCCCCACAAAGCCAAGACAGTGAGCCAACTTTGAAGCAAAGTCTCCAGCCCAGCTGAGCCTCCAGGTGACAGTGGCCCAGGTCAATACCTTGACTGCCAGCCATGCATAGTGATTCAGAACCAGACAGTGAAGCCCCTTCCTCATTCCTGACCCACAGGAGCTCTAAGAATATGGAGGGGTGTTGTCCTAAGCCAAAATGTTTTCTGGGAAATGTGTTAATTTGGCTATGTATCTAATACAATGGTTTCCCAGTGGGCACAAGTGTAAAGAAGCCGCTTGCCAATACAGGAGACATAGTACATGCAGGTTTCAATCCCTGAGTTGAGAAGAACACCTGGAAGAGGGCACTCCAGCATTCTTGCCTGGAAAATCCCATGGAGAGCGAAGGTGGCAAAGAGTCAGGCATGACTGAGCAATTTAGCATATGCGCATGCAGGCATCTAAAACAATAGGTGCTATGTGATGATATTTTTACTCAATGGCTTAGATCCAGTATTACAATTATTTTGCATGCTAAGTCGCTTCAGTCGTGTCTAGTTGTTTGTGATCATTGTAGACTATATCCTGCCAAGCTTCTCTGTCCATGGGATTCTCCAGCCAAGAATAGTGGAGTAGGTTGTTAGAGATTTATATATTCAAAAACACAGCCATATTTTATCTTTGAGTGGCAAAAATGTAAAGAGTTTTTAGTTTACAAAAATGTTTTTATTCCTTATTAGAACTGCCTACTTCAAGAAGCAAATAATGCCTCTAAAAGCCCAGAATTAGCATACAGAGTAAGGCAGATACTTGGATTTGCCCTATGCATAGGGCATGGTGCCCCATTGTTGTATGTTTAAGAGAAAGAAATTTCACAATTAAGAAGGTCAAGATATGAATGGAACATACAAGCACATCTTGGAGCAGGTGCCCAGCCATCTCTGGTACATGTTGCCTCAGTTCCACGGATTTCAGGAATAAAACCCTTTTTACACTCGTAAGTGATTTTATCTTGACCTCTGTATTTGCTTAATTCAGGTCTGTACACACCATTTGGAATACGAGGAGGATCACATATTATTTCTGAAAAGACAAAAGGTATGTTCACAGTATAGAAATCACATCCCTTAAAATAATCAATTATATAAAATATAAAAGTGGATGTTATTAATTTGTTCTTAGTACAGCACAAAAGTCAGTAAAATGAGCATAGCCTCATACCCCTCCTGCTGTATCACTTACATTTCCCTTCACTGTGTTTCTCGTCTGATATATCTATACCCTCAGTACTCTTGAGCCTCCTTTTCTCCACAGTCAACACACAGTTCATGATATTCCACATCTGGCAAAGAATTCATGATGTATCACTTCAGCTATTCTTTCCACTTTATGCAAGTTTCTCAGCTTCTGTATTTCTACAAGTACTGTTGGCAAATATTCTCCTCCCTCCAGACACTTGTTGCAATAACACACCCTGTCCTTTTGAAGTAGACTTAAATACAGGGATTGCATAGGGCAATGAAATGAATGTGGAAGTAATGTTTTCCTTTAGGGAGGGAGTTGAAAAAGTCATTGAATTTTCATATTCCCTTTCCCACAGCTACAGTGATTAAAGAAGAACATGGAAGGTCATACCTCCATTCCCTGATTCTGACAATTAAAATAATGAGGAGGGTCCCTGCTGACCTATGTTTTCTGGGAAATTTGTTAATTAAGACTATATATCTAATACAATGGGCTTCCCAGTTGGCACAAGTGGTAAGGAATCCACCTGCCGATGCAGGAGACATAGCAGATGCAGGTTCTGATGAAGTTTGGAAGTGAGCATATATGGAAAATAAACTTTAGTTTCTTGAGCCACTAAGATTTTGGAACACATCATTCTTATTGTAGTCAAATAACCTAATCCAGGTTTCAAAACTCCTTTTAGTATAAAGACTCAGGTAAAAGGTGTCTGTTGTAAATACTGAACTCCACCATTGTAGGGCAGAAGTAGCCATCAGTCAGTTCAGTCACTCAGTTGTGTCTGAATCTGCGACCCCATGAATTGCAGCACGCCAAGCCTCCCTGTACATCACCAACTCTCGCAGTTCACTCAAACTCATATCCATCCAGTTGGTGATGCCATCCAGCCATATCATCCTCTGTCCTCCCCTCTTCCTCTTTCCCCCAATCCCTCCCAGCATCAGAGTCTTTTCCAATGCGTCAACTCTTCGCATGAGGTGGCCAAAGTACTAGTACTAGCTTTAGCATCATTCTTTCCAAAGAAAACCCAGGACTGATCTCCTTTAGAATGGACTGGTTGGATCTCCTTGCAATCCAAGGGACTCTCAAGAGTCTTCGCCAACACCACAGTTCAATAGTATCAATTCTTCAGCACTCAGCTTTCTTCACAGTCCAACTCTCACATCCATATATGACCACTGGAAAAATCATAGCCTTGACTAGATAGACCTTTGTTGGCAAAGCAATGTCTCTGCTTTTGAATATGCTATCTAGGTTGGTCATAACTTTCCTTCCAAGGAGTAAGCATCTTTTAATTTCATGGCTCCAGTCACCATCTACAATGATTTTGGAGCCCATAAAATTAAAGTCTGACACTGTTTCCACTGTTTCCCCATCTATTTCCCATGAAGTGATGGGACCAGATGCCATGATCTTCGTTTTCTGAATGTTGAGCTTTAAGCCAACTTTTTCACTCCCCTCTTTCACTTTCATCAAGAGGCTCTTTAGTTCCTCTTCACTTTCTGCCATAAGGGTGGTGTCATCTGCATATCTGAGGTTATTTATATTTCTCCTGGCAATCTTAATTCCAGCCTGTGCTTCTTCCAGCCCAACGTTTCTCACGATGTACTCTGAATAGAAGTTAAATAAGCAGGGTGACAGTATACAGCCTTGACGTACTCCATTTCCTATTTGGTACCAGTCTGTTGTTCCATGTCCAGTTCTAACTGTTGCTTCCTGACCTGCATACAGATTTCTCAAGAGGCAGGTCAGGTGGTCTGGTATTCCCATCTCTTTCAGAATTTTCCAGTTCATTGTGATCCACATAGTCAAAGGCTTTGGCATAGTCAAGAAAGCAGAAATAGATGTTTTTCTGGAACTCTCTTGCTTTTTCCATGATCCAGCGCATGTTGGCAATTTGATCTCTGGTTCCTCTGCCTTTTCTAAAACCAGCTTAAACATCAGGAAGTTCACAGTTCACGTATCGCTGAAGCTTGACTTGGAGAATTTTGAGCATTACTTTACTAGCATGTGAGATGAGTGCAATTGTGCGGTAGTTTGAGCATTCTTTGGCATTGCCTTTCTTTGGGACTGGAATAAAAACTGACCTTTTCCAGTCCTGTGACCACTGCTGAGTTTTCCAAATTTGCTGGCAGATTGAGTGCAGCACTTTCACAGCATTACCTTTCAAGATTTGAAATAGCTCAACTGGAATCCCATCACCTCCACTAGCTTTGTTCGTAGTGATGCTTTCTAAGGCCCACTTGACTTCACATTCCAGGATGTCTAGCTCTAAGTGAGCGATCACACCATCGTGTTTATCTGCATTGTGAAGATCGTTTTTGTACAGTTCTGTATATTCTTGCCACCTCTTCTTAATATCTCCCCCTTCTGTCAGGTCCATACCATTTCTGTCCTTTATTGAGCCCATCTTTGCATGAAATATTCCCTTGGTATCTCTAATTTTCTTGAAGAGATCTCTAGTCCTTCCAATCTGTTGTTTTCCTTTATTTCTTTCCATTGATCACTAAGGAAGGCTTTCTTATCTCTCCTTGCTATTCTTTGGAACTCTGCATTCAGATGCTTCTATCTTTCTTTTTCTCCTTTGCTTTTCCCTTCTCTTCTTTTCACAGCTATTTGTAATGCCTCCTCAGACAGCCATTTTGCTTTTTTGCATTTCTTTTCCGTGGGGATGGTCTTGACCCGTCTCCTGTACAATGTCACCAACCTCCGTCCATAGTTTATCAGGCACTCTGTCTATCAGATCTAGGCCCTTAAATCTATTTCTCACTTCCACTGTATAATCATAAGGGATTTGATTTTGGTCATTCCTGAATGGTCTAGTGGTTTTCCCTAGTTTCTTCAATTTAAGTCTGAATTTGGCAATAAGGAGTTCATGAACAGAGCCACAGTCAGCTCCCAGTCTTGTTTTTGCTGACTGTATAGAGCTTCTCCATCTTTGGCTGCAAAGAATATAATCAGTCTTATTTCAGTGTTGACCCTCTGGTGATGTCCATGTGTAGAGTCTTCTCTTGTGTTGTTGGAAGAGGGTGTTTGCTATGACCAGTGCATTCTCTTGGCAAAACTCTATTAGCCTTTGCTCTGAAGTAGCCATAGACAATACATATAAGAAATGGGCATGTCTCTGTTCCAGTAAGTCTTAGTTTACAAAAAAGGGACAGGCTGGATTTGAGCTAGGGCTATGGCATGAACCACACATGGGACAACAAACTGGCTCAAATTTGAGAAAGGAGTACATCAAGGCTGCATATTGTCACCATGCATATTTAACTTCTATACAGAGTACATCATGTGAGTTGCTGGACTGGATGAATCACAAGCTGGCATCAAGATAGCCAGGAGAAATATCAACAACCTCAGATATGCAGACAACAGCACCCTAATGGCAGAAAGCGAAGAGGAACTAAAAAGCCTCTTGATGAAAGTGAAAGAGGAGAGTAAAAAAGCTGGCTTAAAATTCAACATTCAATAAACTAAGATCATGGCAATCGGTCCCATCATTTCATGGCAAATAGAGGAGAAAAACTGGAAGCAGTGGCAGAATTTATATTCTTGGGCTCCAAAATCACTGCAGATGGTGACTGCAGCTATGAAATTAAAAGACACTTAACTCCTTCGAAGAAAAGTTATGACAAACCTAGACAGCATATTAAAAACCAGAGACATCACTTTGCCAACAGAAGTCTGTCTAGTCAAAGCTATGGTTTTTCCTGTAGTCATATACGGATGAGAGAGTTGGACCATAAGAATGCTGAGCACCAAAGAACTGATGCTTTCAAACTGTGGCGCTGGAGAGGACTCTTGAGAGACTCTTGGGTAGCAAGGAGATCAAACCAGTCAATCCTAAAGGAAATCAACCCTGAATATTCATTGGAAGGACTGAAGCTGAAGCTGAAGCTCCAATGCTTTGGCCATCTGATGTGAAGAGTTGACTCACTAGAAAAGACTCTGATGCTGGGAAAGATTGAAGGTTGGGGGAGAAGGGGACAACAGAGGATGAGATGGTTGAATGGCATCACTAACTCAATAGACATGAGTCAGAGCAAACTCTGGGAGATAGTGAAGGACAGGGAAACCTGGCATGCTGCCGTTTATGGGGTTGCAAAGAGTTGGACACAACTTCATGACTGCACAACAACTGTGTGCTACACAATAGTGTGCTACCCCTTGACGTAGTCCTTTCTGATTTGTAAAGTTCTACTCAGTCATTTATATCAACTTTGTTAGTACACAACAAGGATCAATTTGCAATAATCTTTTTTTTTTTTAAGTCATGCTTTCCAGGTGGCTCAGTGGTAAAGCGTCCAATGGAGGAGACAGAGGTTCAGTCCCTGGGTCAGGAAGATACCCTGGAGAAGGGAGTCCCAATCCATGCCAGTATTGTTGCCTGGGAAATCCCAAGGACAGAGGAGCCTGGCAGGCTACAGTCCATGGGATCTCAAAGGAATCAGACATGACTTAACAACTAAACAACAACAAATAAACATCAATACTCCATTGTCAGAAAAAATAAACTGCTTAATGGTATGGAGTATATGAGTTAAAGGAACTGTAATAAAATATGCAACAAAAGATATAGAAGAAATGTAACATTACCTATACAAGCAGGAGCTGGAGTCCATCCAGATTTAGTGCATATTGTATCTCCCCTCTGACCATATTCAAAACCGGCTGCACATCTATACTGAACTCGTTCATTTGCCTTATAAGTTGCCTTTGGAAGTACAGCGTGTCCATTTAAAATGACAGGTGGTTTGCAGAAAATTTCTAAACAAAAGGGGTTAAATTCCAAAATGTCCATTATATGTCAATTCCAATATGTCCATTATATCCCAGACATAAGTTATATAAAGATACAACTTTTGTTTCCATTCCGTTAAGTAAATTAGGCCACCAAACAAAGTCCTGTTTTGACTTGAATGCTTGATGAACAATTTATCAGTTGTTCTTAACATTCATTTTGGAAGAAAGTTAAAATTCTGATTTAAATCTTATTGCTGATTTATTTAGTTGGGGGATAAATTAGTCCTCTTGAAATAAATAATGTCCAGTAACTTCATCAGCTATATATATAAAACTGAATACCAAAGTAGTTTCATTGTGCTTTATGTAAAACAGCCTATACATACGTATCCTGGTTTTCCATATCGTTTGCTTTATTTTAGATTAATGTTATATAAAGAAGATACTTGTTATAACTTAAGCATTTTATATATTATAATATTCTGAATGAATCTGAACATCAATGTCTAGAGCTGTGGGAAATTACATCAAAAGGATATTTACCCATTTGGTATTACTAAATATTTATGTTGTACCCTGTCCTTCATTTGTAGAAAGCTAGAAAACATCATGTACTTAATGCCTTTCTCTTTTTTTCAACTTTTTCTAAGCTTTGTTTTTATTTTTACTTTACCTAATTTTTATTGGTATTTATTTGCTTTACAGTGCTGTGTTAGTTTCTACTGTACAGCACAGTTAATGAACTATATGTATACGTATATCCCTTCTTTTTTGGAATTCCTTTCCATTTGTGTCTCCACAGAGCACTGAGTTCCCTGCGCTATATAGTAGGTTCTCATTAATTTTCTATTTTATACATAGTATCAATAATGTCTCTATATATGTCAATCCCAGTCTTACCATTCATCCCACTTCCCCTTTCCCCTTGGTATCCATAAGTTTGTTCTCTACATCTGTGTCTCTGATTCAGCTTTGTAAATGAGATCAGCTCTACCGATTTTTTCAGATTCTACATATATGTGTTAATACCCAATACTTGATTTTCTTTCTGACTTACTTCACTCCATATGATACTGCATAGGCCTCTTCTACATAAATCATTTTTTAAAAGCTTTTCATAAAAATTTTCAAACATAATCAAAAGTAGAAAAAATACGTGATCTCAATTCCAAATCATTTAAACTTGCTTTAAAAAAATAATAATTAGCAATACATAATGAACTTTTTTCATATCATTCAATATTCTTTTACCACATAATATTTCCAGTTGTAATGCTGAGGCACTTATTAAGTGTTCTAATACTTGCATATAATGGGAAAGTAAAAATTAATGTATTCAAGAAGAATATATGTGTTTTTTGAGGGAAAACATTCTCATGGAAATAATTTACATAGAAATAACTACAGAATTTTTTTTTAATATGAAGGAATTGTATCACAGATATTGCATTCAACTTAGATGAATTCATGTAGTTCTGCTATGTAATTAAAATACCATATTTTTTTAAAGTAGGTCAAATTTGATACATAACTTCAGCAAATGATCTGTAAAAATTATATATATATTTTGTTATTGATAATAATTATTAACAAGATACTTTATCAAAGAAATTAATTTAACTCGTTGTATTACATCTCCAAAAAGCAACTGACCAGCTCTTGTGATTGCCATCCCTTCAAGTTTCTGTCAAAAACAAACAAACAAACAAACAAAAGCTGGCCATCATCTTTCACACTGTCCTCTCTCAAACATTTTCCCCTGGGATTCCAGCAACAGCTACTAATTTCCCAGATTCTATTCTCCCTTCATCTCAATCTTTTCTTTCCTGTTTGCAACTTAATGATATTTTTCCTGTTACTTCACTATTCCACTTAAAATGCTGCATTGATTCCCAAACCAGTCTGCATAAAAGCCTAATCCTTCAGCATGGTGTGTGCCACCCCTCAGAACCTTGGACTGCCCATATTCACTCCATCACTGACTTGTTCTCTGCCTGCATCCTACGTTAAGGCCCCTGAGAACAATGGAAACAAGGGGCTTCATGCTCAAAGAGGCCTCAAAGCCATTGCCCCTTCCTCTCCATCTGACTGGTTTGCTTTTCCCTGCCTCAATTCATCTAAAGATTCTCATTCTTCCTTTAAGACATGTTTTGCATCAGTCATTTCTGAAAGATTTCACTAACCACAGAAACTTATGCAAAAAACAAGCCCCACCCACAATCCTCTAGAGCTTCCCTGTTCACTCAGTTGGTAAAGAACCTGCCTGCAATGCAGGAGACCCAAGTTGGATCCTGGGTCAGAAAGATTCCCTGGAGAAGAGAATGTCAACCCACTCCAGTATTCTTGCCTGGAAATCCCATGGACAGAGGAGCCTACTGGCTACAGTTCATGGGGTTGCAAGAGTCAGACACAACTAGGCAACTAAATCACAAGTCCCACCATATGATCTTTAGAGCATATGTAACTACTACACTGCATATAAATATGTTCATCTTTATTAACTCGAAATAGTTTTGTAAAAAGGACTTTCTAGGAAGAGGAACACTTCTCTTTGCGTCTCACTGTAGGACAGACTAGATTAGGAAAATGTAAATAATTTGGAGATATTAGATAATGTTAAAAATATATATGGTAGAAATTTATCCCAAACAAGTATTGGTAAAAAAAAAAAAGGTATGGTAATTTTAAATAAATTGGACATAATACATTATGACAAAAGCAAAAACCATCATGAGGTTCTCAAGGGAACATTTCACACAAAGATAGGCACAATAAAGGAGAAAAACAGGAAGGACCTAACAGAAGGAGAAGTGATTAAAAAGAGGTGGCAAGAATACACAGAAGAATTGTACAAAAAAGATCTCAATGACCCAGATAACCACAATTGTGTGGTCACTCACCTATAGTCAGACATCCTGGAGTATGCAGTCAAGCGGGCCTTAGGAAGCCTTGCTACAAACAAAACTAGTGGAGGTGATGGAATTCCAGCTGAGCTATTTCAAATCCTAAAAGATAATGCTGTTGAAGTGCTGCACTCAATATGCCAGCAATTTTGGAAAACTCAGCAGTGGCACAGGACCGGAAAAATTCAGCTTTCATTCTAATCCCAAAGAAGGGCAATGCCAAAAATGTTCAAGCTACCACACAATTGCACTCATTCACATGCGAGCAAGGTAATACTCAAAATCCTTCAAGCTAAGTTTCAATAATGTTTGAACAAAGAACCCCCAGATGTACAGCTAGATTTAGAAAAAGCAAAGAAACCAGAGATAAAATCACCAACATCTGCTGGATCATAGAAAAAGAAAGGGAACTCCAGAAAAAACATATATTTCTGCTTCATTTACTATTCTAAAGCCTTGACTGTGTGGATCACAACAAACTGTGGAAAATTCTTTAAGAGTTGAGAACGCCTGACCCTCTTACCTGCCTCCTGGGAAACCAGTAGGTAGGACAAGAAGCAACAGTTAGAACTGGACATGGAACAACTGACTGGTTCAAAATTGAGAAAGGAGTATGTCAAGGCTGTATACTGTCACCCTGCTAATTTAACTTACATGCAGAGTACATAATGCAAATTTTAAAAAGCAGAATCATCACTTTGCCAAAAAAAAAAAAAGGTCTGTATAGCCAAAGTTATGATGTTTTCCACTAGTCATGTACTGATGTGAGAGCTGGACCATAAAGAAGGCTGAGTGCTAAAGAACTGATGCTTTCGAACTGTGGTGCTAGAAGACTCTTGAGAGTCCCTTGGACTGCAAGGAAATCAAACCAGTCAATCCTGAAGGAAATCAGTCCTGAATATTCATTGGAAGGATTGATGCCAATGCTGATGCTCCAATAATACTTTGGCCACCTGATGCAGAGAGCCGACTCATTGGGAAAAACCTCTGATGCTGGAGAAAGTTTAGGGCAGGAGGAAAAGGAGGCAACAAAGGATGAGATGATTGGATCGCATCACTGACTCAATGGTCATGTGTTTGAGCAAACTCTGGGAAATAGTGAAGGACAGGGAAGCCTGGTGCATTGCAATTCATGGGGCTGCAAAGAGTTAGACACTGCTGAGCAACTGAACAACAATAAAATCATCATATTGGTCATGAGGCCAAGGTCAGCAGTATTACGACTGAAGAAATGCTGATTTACAGGTTACTACAGAACTTTTATTTACAGACAAAAATTTATTTAGTGGATTCAATTCAGATCAGCAATATTTATACTAAACTTCCAGTGCAAGTATAAAACAGGACCACTTTTAGAAGTGTTATTCAAAGACAGAATGTCATCATGATACATCAGTAGAGATAAACATTGAATGTTTAGTTTTTCAAATATAAAATAACCTTTTAGAGTTTTAATATTAAAACTTATAGCAGAAATGCTTAAAATTTTAGTTTAGTCATGAGTCAATTACACTTTAATTATGGTTATGAGAATGGACTTTAATGTCATATAACCTAGGTTTGAATCTTACCTCTACCATATACACCATGATCATTTTGGACATGCAATTTAATTTCTTTGCACCATGATTTCCTCAATTATGAAACAGACATGAACACAGTACATAAATTACATGACCATTTGGAAGGTTAAATAGATGACACTTGTAAACAGTTTAGATTACCTACTGTAAAATAGTAAGTGCTGAATTAATGCTAGCGATTGTTAGTATTTTTCAAATCCTATAGGATGCACAATGTTTTGAAAGGCATATTTTCATGAAAAAAAAAAAAACTAAACTCATGCAATTAATCAAACCAACAGTAAGTGAGTAAGTTTATCTTACCTACACATTTTGGAGTTTCTGCACTCCAAACACCACCTGCTGAGCAATGTATTTGTTTGGGTCCATTCAGCATGTAGCCTGAATTACACTCAAACTGTACCACTTGTCCATAGGTATATTCTTGGTCTGGTTCCAGGGCACCACTGAAAATTTTCCCATTCTCTGGTTCTGCCACCGGGAAACACTTAACAACTGAAAAAATAAACATAACTTCTTTTAATGAAATTGGAAAACTTTAAAACCTTATCATGAAAAAATGAGTATATATAAATTTGACATTATTGGTTGTATATATTGTATATATACTGTATATATATACATTATATATATATATATATATATCCAACAGCAAGATTACTTTTTTAAAGATGTGTTTATTTGCTAAAACTGTTAGCCAGAAATAAATTCTACTAAGTAAAAACAAAGAAAAACAATAATAGTAGTAAGCTTATCTCTGATTCTTTCCTGTGGGAGTAAGCAAAAAACACTACCACCTTGAGTTTTGTAATGAAAGTATATATATTTTCACTTTCATTTTTAATGAAAGTGTATATATTTTCCATGAACAGTATGGAAAGGCAAAAAGATAGGATACTGAAAGATGAACTCCTCCAGTCAGTAGGTTCCCAATATGCTAGTGGAGATCAGTGGAGAAATAACTCCAGAAAGAATGAAGGGACAGAGCCAAAGCAAAAACAACACCCAGCTGTAGATGTGACTGGTGATAGAAACAAGGTCTGATGCTGTAAAGAGCAATATTGCATAGGAACCTGGAATGTCAGGTCCATGAATCAAGGCAAATTGGAAGTGGTCAAACAAGAGATGGCAAGGGTGAACGTCAACATTCTAGGAATCAGCCAACTAAAATGGACTGGAATGGGTGAATTTAACTCAAATGACTTTTATATTCCTACTGTGGGCAGGAAACCCTTAGAAAAAATGGAATAGCCATCATACTCAACAAAAGAGTCCGAAATGCAGTACTTGGATGCAATCTCAAAAACAACAGAATGATCTCTGTTCGTTTCCAAGGCAAACCATTCAATATCACAGTAATCGAAGTCTATGCCCCAATCGGTAATGCTAAAGAAGCTGAAGTTGAACAGTTCTATGAAGACCTACAAGACCTTCTAGAACTAACACCCAAAAAAAATGGCCTTTTCATTATAGGACTGGAATGCAAAAGTAGGAAGTCAAGAAACAACTGGAGTAGCAGGCAAATTTGGCCTTGGAATACAGAATGAAGCAAGGAAAAGGCTAAAAGAGTTTTGCCAAGAGAACACACTGGTCATAGCAAACACCCTCTTCTAACAACACAAGAGAAGACTCTACACATGGACATCACCAGATGGCCAGCACTGAAATCAGATTGATTATATTCTTTGCAGCTAAAGATGGAGAAGCTCTATACAGTCAGCAAAAACAAGAATGGGATTGACTGTGGCTTAGATTATGAACAACTTATTGCCAAATTCAGATTTAAATTGAAGACAGTAAGGAAAACCACGAAACCATATGACCTAAATCAAATGCCTTATGATTGTACAGTGGAAGTGAGAAACAGATTTAAGGAATAGATCTGATAGACATATAGTGCCTAATAAACTATGGATGGAGGTTCATGACATTGTACAGAGGATAAGGATCAAGACTATTCCCAAGAAAAATAAATGCAAAAAAGCAAAATGGCTGTCTGATGTGGCCTTACAAATAGCTTTGAAAAGAAGAGAAGCCAAAAGCAAAGAAGGAAAGATATACCCATTTAAATGCAGAGTTCCAAAGAACAGCAAGGAGAGATAAGAAAGCCTTCCTTAGTGATCAATGCAAAGAAATAGAGGAAAATAATAGAATGAGAAATACTAGAGATCTCTTAAAGAAAGTTAGAGATACCAAGGGAACATTTCATGCAAAGATGGGCTCAATAAAGGACAGAAATGGTATGGACCTAACAGAAGCAGAAGATATTAAGAAGAGATGACAAGAATACACAGAAGAACTGTACAAAAAAGATCTTCATGACCCAGATAATCACAATGGTATGATCACTCACCTAGAGCCAACATCTGGAATGGGAAGTCAAGTAGGCATTAGGAAGCATCACTATGTAGAAAGCTAGTGGAGGTGTTGGAATTCCAGTTGAGCTATTTCAAATCCTGAAAGATGATGCTGTGAAAGTGCTGCAATCAATATGCCAGCAAATTTGGAAAATTCACAGTGGCCACAGGACTGGAAAAAGTCAGTTTTCATTCCAATCCCAAAGAAAGGCAATGCCAAAGAATGCTCAAACTACCCCACAATTGCACTCATCTCACATGCTAGCAAAGTAATGCTCGAAATTCTCCAAGTCAGGATTCAGCAATACGTGAACCGTGAACTTCCAGATGTTCAAGCTGGATTTAGAAAAGGCAGAGGACCCAGAGATCAAATTGCTAACATCCGTTGGATCATCGAAAAAGCAAGAGTTCCAGGAAAAAAACATCTATTTCTGCTTTATTGACTATGCCATAATCTTTGACTGTGTGGATCACAACAAACTGTGGAAAATTCTTCAACAGATGGGCATACCAGACCACCTGACCTGCCTCTTGAGAAATCCGTATGCAGGTCAGGAAGCAACAGTTAGAACCGAACATGGAACAACAGACTGGTTCCAAATAGGGAAAGGAGTACAACAAGGTTGTATATTGTCACCCTTTTCATTTAATTTATATGCAGAGTACATCATGAGAAACGCTGGGCTGGATGAAGTAAAAACTGGCATTAAGATTTCTGGGACAAACATCAATAACCTCAGATATGCAGATGATATCACCCTTATGGCAGAAAGTGAAGAAGAACTAACAAGCCTCTGGATGAAAGTGAAAGTGGAGAGTGAAAAAGTTGGCTTAAAGCTCAACATTCAGAAAACAAAGATCATGGCATCTGGTCCCATCACTCATGGGAAATAGATGGGGAAACAGTGGAAACAGTGGCTGACGTTATTTTGAGGGGCTTCAAAATCACTGCAGATGGTGACTGCAGCCATGAAATTAAAAGATGCTTACTCCTTGGAAGGAAAGTTATGACCAACCTAGAGAGCATATTAAAAAGCTGAGACCTTACTTTGCCAACAAAGATCCATATAGTCAAGGCTATGGTTTTTCCAGTGGTCATGTATGGATGTGAGAGTTGGACTGTAAAGAAAGCTGAGCACCGAAGAATTGATGCTTTTGAACTGCGGTGTTGGAGAAGACTCTTGAGAGTCCCTTCTGTCCTGGGTGTTCACTGGAAGGACTGATGTTGAAGCTGAAACCAATTCTTTGGCCGCTTGATGCGAAGAGCTGACTCATTTGAAAAGACCCTGATGCTGGGAAAGATTGAGGGCAGGAGGAGAAGGGGATGACAGAGGATGAGATGGCTGGATGGCATCACCGACTCAATGGAGATGAGTTTGAGTAAACTCCGGGAGTTGGTGATGGACAGGGAGGCCTAGCGTGCTGCAGTCCATGTGGTCGCATAGTCAGACACAACTGAGCGACTGAACTGAATTGAACTGACATATTTTGTAGTAGCCAAAAAAGTGTTTCTTACATAACTGAGAAATATAAGTTGGAGATACTTAAATACAAAATTTCCATTTAAGTCCCACAATAATACAAAGCTGTATCCTTAAAAGGTATAAAAGCAAACTTTCTGATTATATGTACTTCAATAAATAAATAGTCTTTAATTTTTCTTCTTCTTCTATATCAAAATAACTAGAGCACTTTTTTTATTTTCCTTATTATTTTCCAATATCCCTTAGGTTTAAGAAAGTCAACCTTTATTTTAGAATAGAATCTCCCAGGATGCTTGTTAAATGGAAACTCTGTGGCTAGCTCCCTGCCCTATCACCCAAGGAACACTGATTCAGTCGATCTTTATGATCCAAAATTTCAGTTTTTAAGAATCACTCCAGATTATTCCAGTGTGGATGTTCCCTAGAACATTTATCCCCTTCCTCTCATTTCTGTTGATGAAAGATCTCCCACTCTCTTTTTCAGAAAACAGGAATTTTGAGTGATCAGTTTTTCTTTCCTTCTTCCTCTGCCTCTGTCTTTTTCTCTCTCTTTCCTCCCTTCCACTCTCTCTGACTTGCATTTACCTCTTCTTTTTCCTCTCTACTTACTCATCACCATTCAACTAGGAAAAGTTATTTTCATGATGACAACAGATTATTCTTTTTATTTTATATTGAAGTATAGTCAACAATGTTGTGATAGTTTCAGGTGGACAGCAAAAGGACTCTTATTTTCTTGATGACTACAGATTGTAATCAGTGGTTTAAAATCTGAAAACAGGATGTGCAATTTTTCCATTCTCTCTGCTTTATGGATCAGTTAAGAAAGGGCAGAGCTCTTCTTTAGTTTCTGGCTCTTTTCAGTAAACTAAAACCATAGGAAAACTCCTCGTGTCAGGCAGGAGGAAGGAGATGCCTAAACTATGTTCTCTAGTTAAGCTTTTATCTGAGATCCTTGCATTTGGGTAGTTATTTGGCTGAGTGCACCTTTATTAATAAAGCTGAAACTCTCTTCATTTTAATGTGATATATATGTTATTCCCAGTGGTTAGAATCCAAAAGGAAAAGCAAAACTTAGATTTTTTTTTTCTAGTCTGTAATACTTGGACTATTAGATTAGATGAACCTGTATTTATTTGTGGTTATTGAAACATTTAACAGCATAGCAATAAAAGATTACATCCAACTCTGTACCATAGTAGAATCCACAAAAATAATTTGAGTAAGAAATATTTAATTATGGAATTTAAGAATATTTAATGTAACACATTTCCCCCAAAAATCCATATTTTAAACATATGCTTTAATATACTTGTAAATCAGTTTTACATCTACCTTCACATATGGGAATATCATTGGTCCATCCATTTGTGTCACATTCACGGAAATTCATCTCACCCAGCATCTGATACCTGAAAATCAAAAATAACAGAATTGTGAGCTGATGTGTGTTTATGTGCACTTTTAAGTTTGATACCATTTCAAATATCCAGAAACTCTATTTCAAGGAAAACTATTAATAAGAGCACATGCTTCCCTCCCGCCTCAAGAAAGACCCTTAATTAAGCCCTCAGGTGCATGGACTTAAATTATCAAAATCCTTGGTTTGTGAAACAAACTCATAACTGTTTCATGCACTTTTATTTTTCCAGTTGAGTCAGTTAATGAGGTACACTTAACAATGTAATAAGCTCCATGAACTATCACTAAAATCAAAGATAAAAAACATGAGATGATGATAAAAGCAGTAAACAACAGTTCACTGTATGTTACCCCAGTCCACTCTTTTTCCATATTTCTATCCATAGTCCTACCCTCCACAATTGTGATATTTTCTGGACACTGTACTTTTTTTAAACATGATCAAGGACAGTGCTAGCAAGAATATTTCGGTGTGGCTTATTGTCAGCACTTGTCTCCATCTCTCATCTCCATCCTGGTGATGTTTTCCAGAGTGTGGTCACCAAGCCAAGTCCGCTTACATAAGTAATTCAGTGTGAAATTATACTAACTCATCAAGCCTGAGCTTCAAACCAAAGATGCTGTACTTGCATGGGAACAATGCTCAATGTCATGTGGCAGCCTGAATGGGATGGGGGTTTGGGAGAATGGATACATATATGTGTATGGCTGAGTTCCTTTGCTGTGCACTTTAAACTATCACAACATTGTTAATTGCTATATTCCAATACAAAATACTGCTGCTGCTGCTGCTAAGTCGCGTCAGTCGTGTCCGACTCTGTGTGACCCCATAGACAGCAGCCCACCAGGCTCCTCTGTCCCTGGGATTCTCCAGGCAAGAATACTGGAGTGGGTTGCCATTTCCTTCTCCAAGGCATGCATGGTAAGTCGCTTCAGTCGTGTCTAGCTCTTTGCAACTCCATGGAGGGCAGCCCACCAGGCTGTCCTGTCCACGGGATTCTCCAGGCAAGAATATTTCAGTGGGTTGCCATTTCCTTCTCCATACAAAATACAAAGCTTTAAAAAAAAAAAAAAAAAAAAAAAACCTTCTCAAATTTATTACATTTGACAATTGGAAGCAAAAAGACATTTTTTTTTAACTCAAAAAATAAATAAGGAAAGGCATTTTGACAACCACAAGCGAGAGAATTTGGGGGAGAAAAAAAAAAGGCCTCTTACAAACTTCCAAAGAATTGTACCTGGACAAACATTTCCTTTGACCCTGAATGAGAGCTGTCCTGCTAGTTACACAAGTGAAAAAACGCTCTCCTTCAAACACGTTGCCTTCTTGGATTGGGGTTGATTTGTTTCTAATTCTCTAAGGGAAGAAATCGTTACAGTAGAGTAAATGGAAGTCACGGGAACTTGAACTCAAACTTTTACTCTGTGCCCCTGTCACCCGAAGGAACAAGATAATTGGTTGTCAAAGGTTCTTCTGTGGCTCCTTTATTGGCTCCGCCTAACAGAGGAACATTTCCTGCTGACTATTTTCCACCAGGGACCCAGTCATTCGCGCAAACCTCTCTACGGAGTTCTGCGAAATTCTACACAAATCCTCCTACTGCCACCGGCTAACCCCGGAAATTCAAATTTCTGGGGAATGAAAATAGAACCTGGGGAATAAATCTAACCTTATTTCCCCTCCGCGCTAAGTTTCCTTTGGCAGGCTCACAGGGTCCCGCATACCGAAGCCGCAAAGCCAGCCCTTCCGACGGCGCTCCCAGCTCAAAATGGCCGCCCGGGCGCCTCAGCCTGGGGCCCTGTGCTGGCGCCGCGCTGCCCACTGCGCCCTTGAACCTGAGCCCCGCGCTGCCCGCCCGCGGGAATCCCCCAGCCCGGCCCCGCGTTCCCCGCTGAGGAGACCCTGAGAAGCAGCCCAGCTTGCTCATAGCCTGCCGTACTTATTTCTCCCACCAAGTCCGTGATGTGCTTGCTATGTTTCTGCTTTTGTAAGTGAGGAAATTGGAATAAAGAGCTATTTTCTAAAAATACATATAGTTATTAAGTGGTAGCGTTTTGGAATACGGACTTACTTCAAAGCCTAAGCTCTAAAATATTCTATTGCCTCAAATCAAGAAATAAATAGGGAGTGAATAGTGATTCCGCGTGTAATTTCTTCACCCTATGTATATTTATGTAATATAAAAGTACAACAATCCAGTTTTCCTATGTATAAAACTTTCTTCAAAACAAGGTGCTGGGAGTCACAAGAAAGAAGGAACACTGAGGAGGTCACAACACAGGGTTAAGACTAGCTGAGCTGTGGGAATCCAGCAGGTGCTTAGAAGGCACAAAGTCACCTCTTCTGAGCATAGCAGCATTTTTGGTCTGCATGATGAGTGTAATTTACAGATTGTGGAAACTTAAAGAATGATAGTTATTATTTCAGTGTTCAGTTAGTCTGATTTCTCATAAATTGTATAAAATTTTATCAAAATAAAGCCACGTTCTCTAATTTTGTTACCATTCCCACTGCCCCTGAGATATGGAATTCTTATTCTGCACATAATAGGATACGGTGAGGACTCATTGCAGAGAATTTTTATTTAAATGTGTACAATTTTCCCACTCTCTTGTAACTTATACTCTACCAGAGTAATTATAATTCGTTTTAATTGTTCAATGTTGAGGAGATGATCATATTATCCAAATATAATGATTTTCATTATAGTTTACATTTTCAGATTACTTGTGTGTTACATATAAAAATGCTCATAGAAAAATATAATAACCTTAAACACATAAATAAGGTCAGTTTCTATTTACTCTTTCCAGTACGAAAGATCTGAATTATAAACTGCTCTTTCTGTTGATGACATACCCCTCATCACACGTATAAACAACTTTTGCACCATATTCAAACTGAGTTCCTTCTGCAAGATGGAAAGAACCAAATGGAGTGTCTCCAGGGTGTGCACAGGGCTTTTCTAAAATGAAAAAGAAAAAGAATATGATGCTAGCATGTAGCACAGAGTAACAATTTACATAGGAGTTAAAGAACAAGGATATCTGATATTGTTTTAGAGAACAGAATTGGAAATATAGAAAAGTGAAAAATGCCAAAGTTATATGTATGACATTTTTCTTTTAATTTTGGAAGATGACAACCCCTTTTTAAGAATGATGAGGATATATTGCTTTGTATTTAAATGACACTAGTGATAGAATTCAGCCAGTATTGCCACAATAGCATTTGTTAGTTATTTATTAATTAAATAGTTATTTTCATGACTTTTCACAGTTTTCACAAAAGTAGGAATTACTTACTCCGACATATCCTCGATGGATAAAGAGACACCCATTTTCCACCCTTGCACACCATTACAATACTCCCCAGAGTTCTGTATCCAGGGCGGCATTTATATGTAGCCTGAGTGCCCTCTTGATATGTTTGTTCAGTCCAAGAACCTGAAAGGATTTCTGTTTCCTTTCTGGGAGGGGGTTCTTTACAGTCTACAAAAAAAAAAAAAAAAAAAAAAGGTGTTTAAATACAATGAGAAATGCAGTATTTTTAGGTTATTTTTGCTTTAAAGAAAACCTATACAGGTCCATCCAATGTAAGTCTTAATATATATTTTTTAACCTTACAAAAATTAAATCTGCATAGATTTATAAGAATAACTGTCAAGATAAATAGTTACACTTTCAGTTCAGTTCTGTTCAGTTCAGTCACTCAGTCGTGTCCGACTCTTTGCGACCCCATGAATCGCAGCACGCCAGACCTCCCTGTCCATCACCAACTCCCGGATTTCACTCAAACTCATATCCATCCAGTCGGTGATGCCATCCAGCCACCTCATCCTCTGTCCTCCCCTTCTCCTTCTGCCCTCAATCCCTCCCAGCATCAGAGTCTTTTCCAATAAGTCAACTCTTCGCATGAGGTGGCCAAAGTACTGGAGTTTCAGCTTCAGCATCATTCCCTCCAAAGACATCCCAGGGCTGATCTCCTTCAGAATGGACTGGTTGGATCTCCTTGCAGTTCAAGGGACTCTCAAGAGTCTTCTCCAACACCACAGTTCAAAAGCATCAATTCTTTGGCACTCAGCTTTCTTTACAGTCCAACTCTCACATCCATCCATGACCACTAGAAAAACCATAGCCTTGACTAGATGGACCTTAGTTGGCAAATTAATGTCTCTGCTTTTGAATATGCTATCTAGGTTGGTCATAACTTTTCTTCCAAGGAGTAAGCGTCTTTTAATTTCACGTCTGCAGTCACCATCTGCAGTGATTTTGGAGCCCCAAAAAATAAAGTCTGCCACTGTTTCCACTGTTTCCCCATCTATTTCCCATGAAGTGATGGGACCGGATGCCATGATCTTTGTTTTCTGAATGTTGAGCTTTAAGCCAACTTTTTCACTCTCCACTTTCACTTTCATCAGGAAGCTTTTTAGTTCCTGTTCACTTTCTGCCATAGGGTGGTGCAATCTGCATATCTGAAGTTATTGATATTTCTGCTGGCAATCTTGATACCAGCTTGGGCTTCTTCCAGCCCAGCGTTTCTCATGATGTACTCTGCATATAAGTTAAATAAACAGGGTGACAATATACAGCCTTGACGTACTCCTTTTCCTATTTGGAACCCGTCTGTTGTTCCATGTCCAGGTCTAACTGTTGCTTCCTGACCTGGATATAGGTTTCTCAAGAGGCAGGTCAGGTGGTCTGGTATTCCCATCTTTTTGAGAATTTTCCACAGTTTATTGTGATCCACACAGTCAAAGGCTTTGGCATAGTCAATGATGCAGAAATAGATGTTTTTCTGGAACTCTCTTGCTTTTTTGATGATCCAGCACATGTTGGCAATTTGATTGATTTCTATAATTCTGCTCTTTTCTAAGGGCTTCCCTGGTAGTTTAGCCGGTAAAGAATCCACCTGCAATTCAGGAGAACCTGGTTCAATTCCTAGGTTTGGAAGATCCCCTTGGAGAAAGAATAGGCTATCCACTCCAGTATCCACTTCGCTGGTGACTCAGACGGTAAAGAATTCACTGCAATGTGGGAGACCTGGGTTCAGTTCCTGGGTTGATACAATCCCCTGGAGGAAGGCAAGGCAACCCACTCCATATTCTTATCTGGATAGTCCCCATGGACAGAGGAGCCTGATGGGCTACAGTCCATGGGGGTCACAGAGTTGGACACGACTGAGAGATTAAGCACAGCACCGCACATTCTTTCTTAAATTCAGGAAATACTAGGCACTATTCTAAGGTTTGAAGAAACAAAAATGGATATGGAGACAAAGTGTTGTCACTCTAGTAAGGAAGTTATTGAATATGTATTCAAAGAGATGACGTATCCAGGTGTCTGAAATCTTCATCAAGATCTTGTACAGTCTGCTCTACCACCAATTCTATATAATCTCTTGAACCTCAGTAACCTTGGGGCTGGAGCAGTCAAGTGTATGTGTAAACGTGATTGACAATCCCAAATTGAAACCCACTCTGGCACTCTAGCAATTAGAAACCACTGAAGATAAAAAGGAGTAAAATCGAATCCCTACTTTTCTCAGAAAACTGTCATTAGGAAACATGAATTCAGGAAATAGAGTAAATTGTAAAAAGTATATACATATTAGAATGTTTTTAATTAAAATCCTATTTATGAAGATTTAATCTATACAAAATTCAAAGGAAAATTTTCTGCAAAATTATTTTCCACACAAAAGCACTTCTTGCAATAACACAACCAAAAGAAAAATACAGGAGGATAATAGAACATTTTCTTAAGAATGGCTGATAATATAACCATTACTAAAATAAAAGACATCACAATTAAGTGTAACTGATTTTTTTGGGCAAATTTCAATGACAAAAATATAAAGGGAATGACACCTGATTTTGCAGAAAAAGAAATGTTATAAATATTATATTAAATAAAATTAGAGGTATAAATCACTAAAGCAATTTGATGACAATTATAAAGAATCTTAAAAATGCTCATGTAAATTAAAGATTTTCAAACCAAAAAAAGATCCTAAAGCAATAATAATAGTTTTTCTAAGATTCTTATGTACAGAATGTTTATTCCAACATTTTCATAGTGGAAAAAATAAGGTATGTTAATGTGAATATTGTCATATTGTAGTACATTCACCTGAGGAAATATTTTATGGTTTTTGAAAATTGTCTTTTGGGAAATATTTAATCATATGGCTAAATGTTAGCATAAGAGTAAGGGGGAAGGTATTATAGATTTTTTGTTTCTAATAAAGATATACTATAGTGATCAAGGATCAGAATGGTCAGTAGTTAAAGCTGACTTTTCAGCAGCAGTAATGGAAACCAGAAGATGTTAACTTATCACTTCTATCTGCATAAAGCAATAATTGTCTACTTAGAATTCTACATAAAGGAACAAATTTTTTAAGGTTCAAGATTTCAATTAATGGAATGTGAGAGAATTTGCTTTATAGATTCACATTAAGGGAAAATAAAATATGTACTTTCGAAAAAGGAAAACTATCTCAGATATAAGGTTTGTAATGAAAGAAAAACAAAAACAGCACCTAAACAAATAAGTCTAAGACAACACCAACTGTGAAACAATAAAACTGCAGTCTTATGTAATTTAAAATGCATATATATTCATACATACATACACATACTAAAATACAGGACAACCATGTGTTAACTGAGAGAATAGAACAGAAAGTGAAGGATATAACTTGAAGGATAACAATGTCCAGAGGAATGAAGAGATATGAATCAGCTGTGATAGCTTTGATGAGGGGTCAGCCTGACTGGGCATCCATCCTCAGTTATTTAAACCAACACTAACCTAGGTACTGCTGAGAAGCTACATGACCAGATATAATCCTAAACACTTAATTTTAAACAAGCTGATTATCCTGGATAACTGGTGTGGGCCTGATTACATCACTTGAGTGGCTTTTAAAGCAGTACTGACCCAGAGAGATGTTGTGGGGAGGGAGGTGGGAGGGGGGTTCATGTTTGGGAACGCATGTAAGAATTAAAGATTTTAAAATTTAAAAAATAAAAAACTAAAAAAAAAAAGAGAGAGAGAGAGAAGAAACTGTACTGTGGACTCAGCTTCCTTACCTGTGCTCCGCCCTATGATGTTTAGACCTGCTTACCCACAGTGCAGGCTACCCTGGTGTTTCGAGGTAAAGAATCTGCCTGCTAATGCAGGAAATGTGGGTTTGATCCCTGATCTGGGAAGATCCCATAGAGAAGGAAATAGCAGTTCATAAAAGACTCTGAAATGCAGTACTTGGATGCAGTCTCAAAAATGACAGAATGATCTCTGATCATTTCCAAGGCAAACCATACAATATCACAGTAATACAAGGCTATGCCCCTACCAGTAAGGCTGAAGAAGCTGATGTTGAACGGTTCTGTGAAGACCTACAAGACCTTTTAGAACACACACAAAAAGATGTCTTTTTCATTATAGGGGACTGGAATGCAAAAGTACCAGATCAAGAAACACCTGGAATAACAGGCAAATTTGGCCTTGGAATACAGAATGAAGCAGGGAAAAGGTTAATAGAGTTTTGCCAAGAGAATGCACTGGTCATAGCAAACACCTTCTTCCAACAACACAGCAGAAGACTCTACATATGGACATCACCAGATGGTCAATACCGAAATCAGATTGATTATATTCTTTGCAGCCAAAGATGGAGAAGCTCTATACACTCAGCAAAAACAAGACCGGGATTAACTGTGGCTCAGATCATGACTGCTTATTGCCAAATTCAGACTTAAATTGAAGAAAGTAGGGAAAACCACTAGACCATTCAGGTATGACCTAAATCAAATCCCTTACAATTATATAGTGGAACTGAAAAATAGATTTAAGGGATTAGATCTGATTGACAGAGTGCCTGAAGAACTATGGACAGAGGTTCGTGACTTTGTACAGGAGGCAAGGATCAAGACCATCCCCAAGAAAAAGAAATGCAAAAAAGCAAATTCGCTGTCTGAGGAGGCCTTACAAATAGCTTTGAAAAGAAGAGAAGCCAAAAGCAAAGGAGAAAAGGAAAGATATAAACATCTGAATGAAGAGTTCTAAAGAATAGCAAGAAGAGATAAGAAAGCCTTTCTCAGTGATCAGTGAAATGAAACAGAGGAAAACAATAGAATGAAAAAGACTAGCAATCTCTTCAAGAAAATCAGAGATACCGAGGGAACATTTCATGCAAAGATGGACACAATAAAGTACAGAAATGGTACGGACCTAACAGAATCAGAAGATATTAAGAAGAGGTGGCAAGAATACACAGAAGAACTATACAAAAAAGATTTTCACAACCCAGATAACCACAATGATTTGACCACTCACCTAGATCCAAACATCTTGCAATGTGAAGTCAAGTGGGCCTTAGGAAGCATCACTATGAAGAAAGCTAGTGGAGGTGATGGAATTCCAGTTGAGCTATTTCAAATCCTAAAAGATGATGCAGTGAAAGTGCTGCACTCAATCTGCCAGCAAATTTGGAAAAACTCAGCAGTGGCCACAGGACCGGAAAAGGTCAGTTTTCATGCCAATCCCAAAGAAAGGCAATGCCAAACAATGTTCAAACTACTGCGTAATTGCACTCATCTCAGATACTAGTAAAGTCATGCTCAAAATTCAACAAGCTAAAGTTCAACAGTACATGAACCATGAACTTCCAGATGTTCAAGCTGGATTTAGAAAAGGCAGAGGAACCAGAGATTAAATGGCTAACATCCTCTGGATCATCGAAAAAGCAAGAGAGTTCCAGAAAAACATCTACTTCTGCTTTATGGACTATGCCAAAGCCTTTGACTGTGTGAATCACAACAAACTGTGGAAAATGAAGGAGATGGGAATACCAGACCACCCAACCTGCCTCTTGAGAAATCCATATGCATGTCAGGAAGCAACAGTTAGAACTGGACATGGAACAACAGACTGGTTCCAAATAGGAAAAGGAGTATGTCAAGGTTATATATTGTCATCCTGCTTATTTAAATTATATGCAGAGTACATCATGGGAAACGCTGGGCTGGAGGAAGCACAAGTTGGAATCAAGATTGCCGGGAGAAATATCAATAACCTCAGATATGCAGATGACACCACCCTTATGGCAGAAAGTGAAGAAGAACCAAAGAGCCTCTTGATGAACGTGAAAGAGGAGAGTGAAAATGTTGACTTAAAACTCACCATTCAGAAAACAAAGATCATGGCATCTGGTCCCATCACTTCATGGGAAATAGATGGGGAAACAATGGAAACAGTGGCAGACTTTTATTTGAGGGGGCTCAAAAATCACTGCAGATGGTGATTGCAACCATGAAATTAAAAGATGCTTGCTCCTTGGAAGGAAAGTAATGACCAACCTAGATAGCATATTCAAAAGCAGAGGCATTACTTTTCCAATAAAGGTCTGTCTAGTCAAAACTATGTATGGATGTGAGAGTTGGACTGTAAAGAAAGCTGAGCGCTGAAGAATTGATGCTTTTGAACTGTGGTGTTGGAAAGACTCTTGAGAGTCCCTTGGACTGCAAGGAGATCCAACCAGTTTATCCTAAAGAAAATCAGTCCTGAATATCCATTGGAAAGACTGATGTTGAAGCTGAAACTCCAATACTTTGGCTACCTGATACGAAGAGCTGACTCATTTGAAAAGACTCTGATGCTGGGAAAGATTGAGGGCAGGAGGAGAAGGGGATGGCAGAGAATGAGATAGTTGGATGGCATCACAGACTCAATGGACATGAATTTGAGTAAACTCCAGGAGTTGGCGGTGGACAGGGAGGCCAGGCATGCATGCTTCAGTCCATGGGGTCACAAAGAGTTTGACACAACTGAGTGACTGAACAGAACTGAACTGAACCAGTATTCTTGCCTGGGAAATCTCATGGACAGAGGTGCCTGGTGTGTCACATTGGGTCGCAAGAGTAGGACACGATTTAGTGACCGAAGAACAATAAACAGCCACAATTGCATTGGAGAACTTCTTTCTTCTGATAGATCTATATCTTGATAGGCAGTTAGGTAGGTAAATAGATAGATAGATTTCTGTTGTTCTGTGCTGCTAAGTCATGTCTGACTCTTTTGGAACCCCCTGGGCTGAATCCTCCAGCAGGTTGCCATTTCCTTCTGCAGGGGATCTTCCTGACTCGGGATTGAATCTGCATCCCCTGCACTGGCAGGCGATTATTTACCACTGAGCCACCAGGGAAGCCAGATTGATAGATACATAGATGAAAAACTTTTACTATTATGTTTCTCTAGTTGAACCCTGGCTGATAGATGAATACTAACCTTTGAAAAGAAGGCATATTTTAATTTCTAAGTTAATTGTCAAAATTATAGAAGCAGAATTTTGATAAAAATTCCATCCTGCTGGACAGGAAAAGATTAAATAACAAGAAATAACTAAATCAAAAGGTGGCATGTCAAAGAGAGGGAAAAATACAGAAATGGGGATTGAATGTTAGATTTTAACTCAAACATAGCAGTAATTTTATCAGATAGAAGTAGACTAAATATAGTTCAAAGTCAATGGTCTTTACTAAATTAGTATCTCTGATATTTGCACTCCCATCCTCACTGCAGCATTACTTAGAATAGCCGAGATAAGGAAACAACTTAAGTGGACCTTGACAAATGAATGGATAAAGAAAATGCTCTATATACCTATAGTGGAATATTATTAGGCCATAAAAAGAGGTCAGTTGTGCCATTTGCCACAACATGGATGACTCTTGAGGGTTTTTGCTAAGTGAAACAAGTCAGAGAGAGAGATTAAAAAACTATGATATCACTTACGTGTGAGGAAAAAGAAAGATAATGGGTAAAAGACGAATGGATTTCACCAAAAAGAAAATCCAGGTTGATCAATAAACTTATTAAAAACTGCTCAAAATGCAAATAAAAATTAAAACCATAATAAGCTGCAAATAAAATAATATGACATTGGCAAACTTGTTTAATGTCTAAAAATCCTACTACTTGGAAAGATTGTGGAGCATTAGTAACTGTTGTTGGGAAGGAAAATTGGAACTCCCAGGACAGAGAGGAACTTAGCAACTCACAGTGAAGTTGAAACTATCTTTATCACTCAGCTATTTTCCAGCTGAGCTATTTCAAAACCAAAAGATGATGCTGTTAAAGTGCTGCAATCAATATGCCAGCAAATTTGGAAAACTCAGCAGTGGCCACAGGACTGGAAAAGGTCAGTTTTCATTCCAATCTAAAAGAAAGGCAATGCCAAAGAATGTTTGAACTACCACACAATTGCACTCATCTCACATACTAGCAAAGTAATGCTCAAAATTCTCCAAGCCAGGCTTCAACAGTACATGAACCATGAACTTCCAGATGTTCAAGTTGGATTTAGAAAGGGCAGGGGAACCAGAGATCAAATTGCTAACATCTGCTGGATCATTGAAAAAGCAAGAGAGTTCCAGAAAAAAACATCTACATCTGCCTTATTGACTACGTCAAAGCCTTTGACTGTATGGATCACAACAAACTGTGTAAAATTCTTCAAGAGATTGGAATACCAGACCACCTTACCTGCCTCCTGAGAAATCTGTATGCAGGTCAAGAAGCCACAGTTAGAACTGGACATGGAACAACAGACTGGTTTCAAATTGCGAAAGAAGTACATCAAGGCTGTGTATTGTCACCCTGCTTATTTAACTTCTATGCATAGTACATCATGTGAAATTCTGGGCTGGAAGAAGCCCAAGCTAGAATCAAGATTGCTGGGAGAAATATCAATAACCTCAGATACGCAGATGATACCACCCTTATGGCAGAAAGTGAAGAAGATTTAAAGAGCCTCTGGATGAAAGTAAAAGAGGAGAGTGAAAAAGCAGGCTTAAAGCTCAACATTGAGAAAACTAAGATCATCTGATCCCATCACTTCATGGCAAATAGATGGGCAAAGAATGGAAAATGAGAGACTATTTTTTGAGGCTCCAAAATCACTGTTGATGGTGACTGAAGCCACAAAATTAAAAGCTCCTTGGAAGAAAAGCTATGACCAACCTAGACAGCATATTAAAAAGCAGAGACATTTGGCCAACAAAGGTCCATCTAGTCAAGCTATGGTTTTTCCTATAGTCATGTATGGATGTGGGAGTTGGACTCTAAAGACAGCTGAGCACCAAAGAATTGATACTTTTGAACTGTGGTGTTGGAGAAGACTCTTGAGAGTCCCTTGGACTGCAAGGAGATCCAACCAGTCCATCCTGAAGGAAATCAGTCCTGATTCATTGAAGGACTGATGCTGAAACTCCAATATTTTGGCCACCTGATGCGAAGAACTGACCCATTTGAAAGACCCTGTTGCTGGGAAAGATTGAAGGCAGGAGAATAAGGGATGACAGTGGATGAGATGGTTGGATGGCATCATCGACTCGATGGACATGAGTTTGAGTCATCCCCAGGAGTTGGTAATGGACAGGGAAGCCTGGTGTGCTACAGTCCATGCGGTCGCAAAAAGTCGGACACTATTGAGAGACTGAACTGAACTGAAGAGCTATTTTATTCCTAGGAATACACTAAACCAGATTTTCATGTATGGTAATATTTTATAGTCATATGTGGTTTTTTTTCATAATTAAAAATGGAAATAACTTCAAAGTCTGTCAACTATTGAATGGATTGAAATTTGTGTATGTTTCTGCATTTCAACATCACACCAAGGCCACAAAATGGTAAAGAAACAAATGATAGCAATCACATGAAGTAAGAAAACATCAACGGTTACAAAATTATTTCATCTACATAATATTCAAGAACAAACACATATAAGACGGCTGTGTATATAGACCTTTAAAAACTATGAAGGAAGTGCAAAAATATAATTACTATAAATATTAAAATAATGTTTTCTTCTGCAAGAAAGGAAGGGGTATTAATCCAAAAGAAACCCAAGGGTATGTTGGGGATGCTCAGAAAGCTCTATTTGTTTCCATGGGCAGTTTTAATTATTTTTAATACAGCACACATATTTTATTCACTCATATACTTCACAACAAAGGTATTTATTATGTAATAGAATCTGCCTATACCATATGATTCTTATTTTCTGAAAAAGTAATTCATTAACAACATGACATATAAAGAGAGGAATAGATACAATTAATAATGAAGCTAATGTCTACTTATTATAATTGATAATCTTTTCAAAACTTCTTGCTACTTAATTTAGATATAACTACTCTCATTATTAGGATGATTTCATTAGTATATGCTCAACACATTACTTAAAAAATGGCAAAGTCAAAGATACTTCTCACCATATTTATTTGTTGATATTATTTTCATTGCTAAACTTCATTTCTTAGTTGGTTTTATAATAATGGTCTAACATTCTATTCTAGAATTTCTTTTCATAAAGACAAGGGGAAAAAATACTGAGCTGGATCCCATTTTGAAAACTTTCCACATTTCATAGAACAGAAAGTTCACATGAAAATTCATTTTTCTGTAATATATAACACTTATGTGGGCTTTCGTATGCACTAGTTTTTCCTTGACGTTTTTGCAAATCTGTGGCACATTTGTTAGGGAACTTTTGTGAGTCCACATTAGTTTTGATTTCTAAAATTTAAGTAAACATACTTTCTCTCCACTAGATGGTGTGAACACCCCGCCATAAAACAGCACAAACTGCCTGTACCTCTACCTACCGGCGCCCCCTCCCTCTCCCCAAGAAGCCCGAGCTTTTGGTTTCGCTTTTTCAAATTAAAGATCTTTTTTTTTTTACAACATGAAAATTTTGTGTTTAATTACAGGATAATTCCACTTTCTGAATTCAGATCCACTTCATGGCATTCAGGTTACTGGAAAAATTAATCTGTCCAATTCCAAATGTAGACGGCAGCATCATGAGTGGAGCACCAATTTTCACTAATATACTACCATTCTGACGAATTTAGTTCCTATCCTTTCCTCATGCTTATGCAAGGAAAAAGTAAAATTTTCTTATCCATTAGCTTATTCAATTTAAATGATTTTTATTAAAGCAATGTAGTTACACAAAGGATATTTATCCCTCTGTTACTTGCTTTGAACAACCAGATGTGAAAGACAAGAATACATCACTTTCATAAAATCTTCCTACTAGTTTCTCACAATATTTACTCTATGTAGACATATTTACTATAAAAAGAGTTCTCATATTGATTACACTTCAAATGATACTAAAGCCTCTAGTGCTTTTTCCATGAACTTTTTTTTTTCTTTTTTCTTTTAGTAGATGAATCATTTACCTGAATGAGTTCAGGACTCTGAAAGAATAAATTTTAAATTTTATACTTAACCACTAAGGTACAGCCATTGTGGAAAACAGTTTAGCTGTTCCCTAAAAAGATAAACTGTTAATATATGATGCAGCAATTCCCAGGGGGCGCTAGTGTAAAGAACCCAATGCAGGAGCCAATACAGGAGACGTAAGAGGCATGAGTTCAATTCCTGGGTCAAGAACATCTTCTGAATAAGGGCATGGCAACCCCCTCCAGTATTCTTACTTGGAAAATCCCATGGACAGAGGCGCCTAGAGGGCTACAGTCCATTGGGTCACAAACAGCTGGACACAATTGCATTAACTTAGCACACAAAGTGTGCTAAAGTGGTTATGAATGGTCAGCAACTCAACTCCTAGGTATGGACCCAAAAGAAATGAAAGTAGGGACCTGAATAGATACTTGCATACCAATACTCAAAGGAGCACAAGAGCCAAACAATGGAAACATCCCAGTGTCCATCAATAGACAAATGGATAAACAAAATATAGCAGATATACAATGGAATATTACTCAGCCTTATAAATGAAGGATACTTTGATACTTGCAACAACATGGCTAAATCTTGAAGACATTATGCTAACTGAAAACACACAGACACATCCAAGAACTTTAAATGGCATCTCTTGTCTCCATCAGAAAAAGATATTACCATCAACTACACTGTTTTTTCATCTTTCCACTGCCATCTCTAAAATGTTAGTTCTGATTACCATCATCTGTCAGCTTGATGATAACTCAACCTGCTAACTAGTTCCCAAGCTCCCCTCTTACATTAGCATCAAAGCCACCAGTGATTTTTGCAAATTTGGTCATGTCGTTTCTGGGATTAAAATTCCCGGACTTCTCCTTATCCTTGTATGTTTCTTCCCCTTGGCTTTAGAATCTGTATTTGGCTCTTGTCATTCTCTGATTTCATCTTATCGCCTCCATCGTTTATTCACAATGCCAAAGCCACCATAGTTTGATTGTTTATATTTAGTTGAACATCTCAGATGAATTTTTTCCCTTAGGCCTTTTGCACATGTTGTTTCACTCCTCAGTCTCTTTAACCTCAGGCATTTGGTGACTAGCTGTCTCATCTTTCAGGCTCTATTCACATGTTGCTTCCTCCAAGGGATCCACTTATCTCTAGGCTCCAAGACCCACTGGACACCCCACTACCCCTTCTGTGTGATGTTCCCTCAGCCCCTGCTTCACTTTCTTCACAACATAATTCATGATTCAGAGTCATGTTTATGTTTACTAGAATTTCATCTGTCCTCCTATCAAAATGTAACTTCCCAGAGAATAAGCACTATCACAACAATTGTGGGGATACATATGAAAAGAGAAAGGGGAGAAAAACAGCACACATGATGCTCAATTTTACCCATGTTATTTGGACAAGTTCAATTGATTAAAGGATTAGAAATATGGATTGGATTCCTCTGGCATTATAGGGCTACTTTTAGTCCTTTGAGTATACATTTGAATCTCCTTAAAATCAATATCCTCCTTGTCACCCCTCACCTGGTTAACTCCTATTCAACTGTCAGAACCTACCCATGATGTCATCACAACTCTGATATATTTCCCTCTCCTCATTGCACTTCTTACAAACCAATTCCTCAACCCCACCCTACTCCATTCTTTCATTCCAGTCTGAGTATATTGCCTTCCCTAAGTGATCCTATAGTGTTTTCATTTATCTCCACCAAAATATATGATAAAGTAAATATATTAGCGATATATAATAATCATTGCTTTTTTTCCTCCCAAGTAGGAGGTGCTTGGAAAGTGTTTATCGTCATAGTGCCTGGTATTTAGCAATCACTCAAAAAAAAAAAAGATTATTGAATGAACAAAAAGAATGAATGAATAAATGCGAAGCTAACCCAGAGACTTTCCATTTTATCTGAAGATTATGGATAACCTGCAAAATGTCAAACTGGATGAAGCACAAGCTGGAATCCATATTGCAGGAAGAAATATCAATCAATAACCTCAGATATGCAGCTAACACCACCATTAAGGCAGAAAGTGAAGAGGAATTAAAGAGCCTCTTGATGAAAGTGAAAGAGGAGAGTGAAAAAGCTGGCTTCAAACTCAACATTCAAAAACTGAAGATTATGGCATCTGATTCCATCACTTCATGGGAAATAGATGGAAAAAATGGAAAAAATGACAGAGTTTATTTTCTTGGGCTTTAAAATCACTGCAGATGGTGACTGCAGCCATGAAATTAAAAGACATTTGCTCCTTGGAAGAAAAGCTAAGACAAACCTAGACAGCCTATTAAAAAGCAGAGACATTACTTTGCCAACAAAGATCCATCTAGCCAAAGCTATGGTTTTTCCAGTAGTCATGTATGGATGTGAGAGTTGAACCATAAAGAAAGTTGAGTGCCAAAGAATTGATGCTTTTGAATTGCAATGTTGGAGAAGACTCTTGAGAGTCCCTTGGACAGAAAGGTCAAACTGGTCAATCCTAAAGGAAATCAATCCTGAATATTCATTGGAAGGACTGATGTTGTAGCTGAAGCTCCAATACCTTGGCTACCTGATGTGAAGAACTGACTCCTCGGAAAAGACCCTGATGCTGGGAAAGACTGAAGGCAGGAGGAGAAGGGGATGACAGAGTAGAGATGGTTGGATGGAATCACAGACTCGATGGGCAGGAGTTTCAGCAAGATCATGCTGAGTTGGTGATGGACAGGGAAGCCTGGCATGCTGCAGTCCATGGGGTCACAGTCGGATGTGACTGAGCTGCACTGAACTGAATGGATAACCCGGAGAAAAGGCATCGTAGATGAGAGCAAAAGTAAAAGATAAGACAAGGGTACAAATGTTTAGTGCTCTGTTGCATGAACCCCCAAAATTTAGCATCTGTAAAATTCCGTTCTACATCTTATTTTGGGGTCCTATATTTGAATTTATTTTATACTTTTTGAAGTTCAGAATCATTTTAATTTAGTTCAGAAAACTTTAAAGGGACATTTCTATAATCACTTTTCTATCTATTACATTTCTGGTTAACAAGGTTTAGGGGAAACTTGGCTCTCTCAGTCAAAATGTCAAAACAAATAAAAGTACTCTGTCAAATCTTTTTACTTGTATTATTTTGGGGATTTTTTTCCTGTTCCATTACTTTACTTTCTCTGAACCATTTTTATAATGTTTCCTTTTAGTCTTAAGCTAAAATGCAACACTATTTTTTCAGTGACATCATGTCCCTTTTAAGCACTGTGTCCTGAGACTGGTTCAAGATGTTAAGAAATGGGTAAAGTGCACATTAGTTAAGTGACCACAGGACAGGTTGCTTGGCAGAAGCTCAGGGCAGGCAGGTGGGGGATGGTGTGTGGGGTGAGAACGGGGAGGAGGAGAGCTGAGAAGAAGGAAACATGGCCAAAAGCGAAGGACCGTCACAGACTGAGGGAATAAAAATGGGTCAACTCAGACTGAGGCTCAAGCCCTAGCCATAAAGGCCCCCAGGTACAGAATGCCTCCTTATCTGTGCTTCCACTTGTATTTGAAAACATACTTCGAGCTAAGAATAATTTTGAAGTGAAGTGAAGTTGCTCAGTCGTGTCCGACTCTTTGCAACCCCATGGACTGTAGCTTACCAGGCTCCTCCCTCCATGGGATTCTCCAGGCAAGAGTACTGGAGTGGGGTGCCATTTCAGCAATACTTAAAGAATTTAGTTCTAATTTAAAATTGCGTGCTAAGGCAGTTCAGTTGTGTCCAACTCTGTGTGACCCTATTGGCTATAGCCCTCCAGGCTCTTATGTCAATGGAATTCTCCAGGCAAGAATATTGGAGTGGGTTGTTATGCCCTCCTCCAGGGGATCTTTCCAACTGAGAGATTTAACCCGCATTTCCTGTCTCCTGCATTGGCAAGCTGGTTCTTTACAACTAGCGCCACTTGGGAAGCCCCTGGTTTAAAATTATGTGCAGGCAAAAGAGTAGAATATGCATTCCCAGGCTGGACCTAAACTTAAAATCAGCAAGGCTTTCCCTCTCCTGGCCGTCCAGGGGGCATTTGCTCCACCCTTTGTCAAAGAACCCAGAGAGCACTTCTTCCATCAGATCTTAGTTCCTGGAAACACCTCATCTTCCAAATTGCTTATTCTGTTCTTGCTACCCTTTGCCCACTAAAACTGTTGCAGAAAACTTATCAACATGTAATTCACAGTGAATCATGATGACTAAATTTAACTACCCCAACTCTTACTCACATATGGCCTTCCACATAAATTTCAGACTGGTTGAATTTATGGTATTATTAATATGTACATTTTAAGAGAACAGAAGATATTGACAAAAACTTTTCTATTGCTCTACTTTAAGTCACACCATATAGGTAAACACTCACACTACTAGATCTGAAAATGTGAGATTTTCTGGAGAGGATGGATTCTTACTTATCTATCACACTAGAATTGAAACACAGAGTTAAGTTTTCTAGATTAGATAACTATATGTGACATTCACATCTATCCTTGTAAAAGAGCAATTGTTATTAATTTATAATTAATTCTTATCATGTCAGTTATTTTTGCATTAAAAAGTATTTTTATGAATTTATAATTAATTTTTATGATCACAGTATCAAATTTTTTACATCAGATTTAACTCTGATTCAAAACCACCTTGTACTTGAAACAGTAAAATATATTAAAAAAATGTTCTCCTCTCTGTGTTGGAATAGAATCTCTCTGATATGTAACATATTTCAGGTCCTGAAAGAATGTTTTTATCCTTTTAACCTCCAGAATTAGAAAACACATATCTTGCCAAGCAACATAGCCATCATGCCTTGGACACGCTTCAGCTATGTTTTGATTTATTTACTTTAATCATCCTGGAATTTGGGGGCCATGGTTAATTTCAAAGTGTATACACTTTTTGGATCTTAAAAGGTCTTCTTGAAAAATTGGTCACTAGATATTCCAGAAGGCAGAAACAATGTGTTATAACTGAGGAACTGTCATTCTAAACTCTATAAATCTGACCAGATTCTTAGTAGCCTGGGGTGACTCCCCTTGAAGCAGCTGATGTTCTTGTTCAACTAAGGATGAAAGTGCAGATAACCTACTGCATTAAAAAGGTACTACTTGGTCTCCAGGATAAAGGAAAACTAATGGAGAGGTGCGCTTATAAATTCTTCCTGTTGGTTACTATTCCTCTTCAGTAGTGATTAGTATTGTTAAGGAATGTTCACTCCTAACAAGACAAAGACCATGTAGGAAATGCTGAAATGCTATATCTAGTTGAGTGAAGCCCATTGTGATAGCAGACACAACTGTCTTTTCTCAATGTCTCAACTTAGCATTCAGTATTCAATTTAGTATTTCTCAACCTCTCAATTTGTATTCTGTAGTTATTTCTACACAGGAGACAAAAAAAGAGGCCAGTGTTGAAGTATATGTGTATATTTTTAAATGACTAAGGCCACTCTTTAATAAAATTTCTGTTAGGTATGCTAGACCAATGAAATTGATTGACATTTTGAACTAATAGTTTCAGATATATTTGGTGAACAAGCAGTAAAAGAGCAGTTCTATACCCACTGAAAAAGTGAAAGTCATTCAGTCATGTCCGACTCTTTGTGACCCCATGGACTTATCCAGGCCAGAATACTGGAGTGGGTAGTCTATCCCTTCTCCAGGGGATCTTCCCGACCCAGGAATTGAACTGGGGTCTCCTGCATTGCAGGCAGATTCTTTACCAACTGAGCTATGAGGGAAGTCCACATATCCACTGAAAGCTCATGTAATTTTTCTCTACTAGCTTGTGCATTGAGGGTGTTTTTTGTGAAAACCATGAGGCTAACCTAAACATTACTTTAAACACTAAAGCTGTACTTTATCTAGAATGTGACCAGGTTGATACCCATTCTCACTGTAATGGGTATAGTGCTAATGCTCAGTTCATTAGTGAAAACTGATGTCACATTCTAACATACATCGACGAAACATAAAATACAAATGAACTGAGTCGTCTGGAATAAATTAGAAATGCAAGGACTTTAAATCACTGCTACTTAGTTTTTGTCATTTATTCTTTGTAGCAAACAATTTTAATAATAATTCAAATTCCACTTTGTTATAACTGAAACAGTTTAATTAAATTTAGCATCAATCCTTAGCTTTAAACATGAGCTAGAAACAAATCTTCCCTAGCTTGACAAATGCAGTCGACAGAAAACCTCAGCAAACAGGATGTCAATCAAGAAGCACAAAAATTATTCTTATTAAAGAAAAGACAGAAACACTTATGTACAGAAAAAGATGCTTGGTATTGATAACATTACATTGTTCCAGAACTCTTTGCCAATATAATCATCTCTTCGTATATTTTGTTGTAATATTAGTTATTATTGCAATATTTTTATGGATAGGGAAATGATTACATACCTAGTTTTAAAAAGTGGCTGAATATAAGGTTTATAAGCTAAAAATCAAGCAATTGCATATTAGCATGTATAACAAGAAAATAATTTATCTTTAAAAAAGTCTTAAACACATTCGAGAAAATCTGAAAAGATTACTAAAGGATATACCTTAAAAAGAATAACTGCCTTTATTTTCTAGATTGAACCATCCTCAAGAATAGGGGTTTTGTTTATTTGCTAATATTCTTCATTGCCTAGAGGTTGACTTAAAATAAGCATTTGATCAAAATTTGTTGACAGTGAAAAATGCTGGGAATTCATAAATGATAACTTAAAAAAATGTCAATCAAACATCTATCCCATAATTGGTTACCTAACATGAACTAGAAAACCAAATATCCTCCACAAAGACATTTTTTTATCTATGAGGAAAAAGTAATAGAGTTTAATTATCCAGAAATTTTCTTATTGATATAAAGAAAAAACCCTGCACTCAGATGTACTACTCCTAAAGGCTATTCTTCTAGAATATCTTATACACAAATTTTGAGGGGAAAAAAAAAAACTATTTTTTCCTTTCAACAAAGGTTGCATATGCAATTTTTTTCAAATTTATAGATTTTCATTCTAATGATGAGAGTGGTGTTTGACCTCAAGACTTTTAAAGCCATCACAGTACCAGTTGTAAATGATAAGTAAATTTTTCTTTAGAAAGATTTAACATCTCTAACTGAAATAAGTCCAATCATTGTAATAAGAAGGCTTTTAATTTCTAATTTATTTTCTTGTTCTGTATATGTTCACATACTTCTTAATACTTTCACATAAGGTGAAAATTTTAAGCAAAAAAAAAGTAAAGTGCATTCTATGATAATTGCAATTATGACATGTTACAGTTTTTGAAAATAATTATTAAAACATTTTCTAAAATTTTCTATTAAATGAAATTATGATGAATGATCAGATATGCCATTCAAATAAGCTGCTTATATTTTTTGACATTGTTCACAATGTCAAAAGTGTCTCACACAGGCGGCCACAGAACAGTAATGAAATCACATCTTCTAGACCAAGTTTTTCCTACTGCCATAAAAAGCATGTTAGCAAATGTTTTGCAATATAGGAAAAAATAAAAAGCAAAACTCCTACCTTCTGCGACACAAACGGTCCACAGCAGAAGCCACACGATTTTTGCTGGAAATCTCATTTTGGAGACCCTTCGGGGCACATCTAGCGTTGACAGTGCTCACCACTGTGTCAGGTTCTCCTCTGCTAAAAACTGTGAAAAGTGCAGGAAACCACTTGCTCCAAAAGGAAGTTGAAACACAGCTTGGGAAATAAAGGGATTGCTAGATGTCCCGCCCATCAGAAACTTTGCAAAGCAAAAGAAAAATCTCAGTCAGGAGCCCCAGCAATGCCAGAGTCTGAACCTGACTCCCACTGAAAGTGAATGCCGTGACCTGCCCTTGATTTGTTTTTTTAAACCCAGGCTGGTTCTCTGGAAATGTTCAGGTTCTTGGAATGTGCATAACTGGTAATACTCTCTGCATTTCATAAACCCTCCGATTAATCAGACCTATCCATATCTACCATCTGTAACCTCAGGAGATTAAAAAATAAATAAATAGAAGCTCTTTCAAATTCATTTACAGAACTTGAGGTTAGGCAATGCTTTCACAATCAAGACCCAGACAACAGGAATAGACTTTGCCAAGAATGCAAGTGCTGGCTGATTTGGAGGCCTGCTTTTCCTGCAGTTCAAGAAATTAATCTCTTAAGGATTTGTTATAAATGTGTGTAAAGCAACAGGCTCACTCTCTTTAGGTACAAAAGGGTTTAATAATTCAAAATTCAAGAAGTTGAAATGCTGAATTTTTTAAACTTTGTACTGAAATATAATATACTTAAAGAGACCTAAGCAAATGGTTTGCTGAATATAGAGAAAGTGAAGAAACACATGCTAAGAGCACCAGGTGAAAAACAGCTTCTCAGGAAAACCCCAGCACCCCCCTAAGCCCCCAACCCCATCCTCCCATTCAATACTTTAGTCAACCTCAATCCTGCTCCACTGTACCCTCTCCTGATTTTTGTGCACAGGGGACAAATTTGCCTGGTTTTATATTAATACTGTATATACATCTGGCAATAAGATATTCATCTTTTTTGTGCTTGGAGTCCTCCACTGAAAACAATGTTTCAATTATTCAACCACACCATTGGGTGTTGCTGTAGATTATCAACTTTTTTTGCTGTATGATATTCAATTCTTTGAGTTTCCCTGGTGGCACAGATGGTAAAAAAAAAAAAAAAAAAAAATCTGCCTGCAATGCAGGAGACCTGGGTTGCATCTCTGGGTCAGGAAGATTCCCTGGAGAAGGAAATGGCAACCCACTCCAATATTCCTACCTGGGAAATCCCATGGACAAAAATCCCATGGTGGGCTACAGTCCAAGGGGTTACAAAGAGTCTGACATGACTGAGCAACTAACACTTTCATTTTCACTCAGTTCTTCGACTATGCCACATTTTATTTACCTGGTGCCTGTGAGTGGGCATCTAGGTAGATTGTGGTTTGGTGGGAACACACAGAGTGCTGCTATGAATACCATATTATGAGGTTTCAGTAAGCACATGCCCTCATTTCCGATAACTACATACTGAGGAATGGAATATCAGGACATCATATATGATTATGTTTGAGTGTAATAGGGATCATTAGACATTTTTCCGAAAAGACTCTATCAGTTGATATTCCCATCAGCAAGTTGTAAGTTTTTCCACACCCTCAACACACCCTCTATCTTTGTAATTTTTGCCCTTCTGGTGAGCATAGAACAATACACCTTTGTGGCTTTCATATGCATTTTGCTGATAAGGAATGGAGCTGAGTGAATTCATGCCATGAGGAAGCATTTAGCTGAGCTACAGATGATTTAAGCCGTTTCTTCAAAGTCAAAAAACATGGTACTAGAACTAGATATCAAACCCAGTGATCTGATTACCTGAATTTTATTTTTTATGCATACAGATCTGCCCTTTCAAATTATTTGCTTCCCATAGTATTAAACACTTGTAAATTAAAATAGTATAAAATATTTCCATGTGTATTTTAGTAAATGCTTCACATTTACCTATTTATCTTATAATTATGTAAACATGAATATTCATTGGAAGGACTGATGCTGAAGCTCCAATACCTTGCCAATTGATGTGAAGAGCCAACTCAATAGAAAAGACCCTGATACTGAGAAAGACTGAGGGTAGAAGGAGAAGGGACTGACAGAGGATGAAACAGTTGGATGACATCACCAACACAATGGATGTGAGCTTGAACAAACTCTGGGAGATAGTAAAGGACAGAGAAGGCTGGCATGCTGTATTCCATGGAGGTGCAGAGTCAGACATAACTTAATGACTGAACAACAACAGCAATCACCCTAAAGGCTTTTAATGTATACACAAACACACACACACATACATACACATTTATGTATGTGTGGATAGAGATTTTACACATTTATGGAGATTTTAAAGAAGGCAATGGCACCCCACTCCAGTACTCTTGCCTGGAAAATCCCATGGACGGAGGAGCCTGGTGGGCTGCAGTCCATGGGGTCGCGACTGAGCGACTTCACTTCCACCTTTCACTTTCACGCACTGGAGAAGGAAATGGCAACCCACTCCAGTGTTCTTGCCTGGAGAATCCCAGGGACGGGGGAGCCTGGTGGGCTGCCGTCTATGGGGTCACAGAGTCGGACACAACTGAGCGACTTAGCAGCAGTAGCAGCAAAGTATTTCAGGGTGATATTCCTTTACAAATTTTTGCTTTATTTGCAGAAGATGAACATAAGATGTCACTCAACTATTCAAGTGAAAATAATGGCTTCAAATTAGTTTCAACAATATCTTTTAGATGTATTATTTTTACCATTTTTTCCTTTTTATTTGATTTCAAAGACCTATGCTTAAGACATTAGTTGACAGCTTTTGTTGTCCTTTTTATTGTCCATCAGTATTTTTAAAAAGCAAATGTTTATTTCAAAGAGATTTAGAAAAACATAAAATTACCTACATGATATTATTTCATGACATGAATTTGTTATATGCTGTTACATTACCATAGCAAGAACAGATAGTAAATAGTTAGCCATTATACTAAAATTAAGCCCCAAACACTCCAATTTATTCTCATTATTCACATCGACACTTTCTCAACAAATGTGTTCTATGTATAGTAAGGCAAAAAGTTAGGCAAAATTTTACAAGGCTTAACAGACTCTATTTTTAAAATTAGAAGTAATATCTGCACTCAATAACAAATCAATATTATGTAACACAAGAGGAAATTTTCCCCAAAGGCTCTATTTGGGAGGGTCTCAAGAGGTCTCCTGAAAGTCCCTTGGACAGCAAGGAGATCAAGCCAGTCAATCTTAAGGGAGATCAACCCTGAATATTCACTAGAAGGACTGATGCTAAAGCTGAAGCTCCAGTATTTTGGTCATTTGATATGAACAGATGACTTACTGGAAAAGTTCCTGATGCTGGGAAAGATCAAGGGCAGAAGGACAAGAGGGCATCACAGGATGAGATGGCTTGATGGCATCACCAATGCAATGAGCATGAACTTGGGCAAACTCCAGGAGATGGTGAGGGACAGGGAGGGCTGGCATGTTGTGGTCCACATGGTTACAGAGTTGGACACGACCGGGTGACTGAACAACCACAAGGATATTTGGAATACTTGGTTATTAAATTCTAATTTACGGGAAGAGGACATCCAAGCAAAGACTCTGAGGTATGAGAATGTATCGAGAGTGTCCTAGAATTAAAAACAATATTAACACCATGTAGTGCTGGTGTAAAGAACCCACCTGCCAATGCAGGAGACATAAGAGATGTGGGTTCAATCTGTGGGCAGGAAGATCACCTGAAGGAGTGCATGGCAACCCACTCCAGTATTCTTGCCTGGAGAATCCCGTGGATGGAAGAGCCTGGTGAGCTACAGCCCATAGGGTCACAAAGAGTTGCACATAACTAAAGTAACTTAGTCTCTCAGTCAGTCTCTCCCATCAGGAAGCTTCCATAAACCTCTTATCCTTATCCAACAGAGGGAGAATGGAATAAAAACCACAATCACAGAAAATGAGTCAAACTGATCACATGGACCACAGCTTTGTTAATTCAATGGAAGTATGAGCCATGCCATGTAGGGACACCTAAGATGGACAGATCATGGTGGAGAGCTCTGACAGAAAAAAAAAAAAACAACACATGATCCATTGGAAAAGGGAATGGCAAACCACTTCAATATTTTTGCCTTGAGAACCCCATGAATAGTATGAAAAGACAAAAAGATATGACACTGAAAGGTGAACTCCCCAGGTTGGTAGGTGCCCAATATGCTGCTGGAGAAGAATGGAGAAATAACTCCTGAAAGAATGAAGACATAGAGCCAAAGCACAAAGAATGTCCAGTTGTGGATGTAACTGATGATGGAAGTAAAGTCCGATGCTGTAAAGAGCTAAATTGTATAGGGACCTGGAATGAATCAAGGTGAATTGGAAGTGGTCACACAGGAGATGGAAAGAGTGAACATTGACATTTTAGGAATCAGCAAACTAAAATGGACTGGAATGGGTGAATTTAATTCAGATGACCATTATATCTACTACTGTGGGCAAGAATCCCTCACAGTCAACAAAAGAGTCTGTAAGGCAGGGTGCAATCTCAAAAATGGCAGAATGATCTCTGATCCTTTCCAAGGCAAACCATTCGCTATCACAGTAATCCAAGTCTATGACCCAAACACTAACGCTGAAGGAGCTGAAGTAAAATGGTTCTATAAAGACGTACAAGATCTTCTAGAACTAACACTCCAAAAGATGGCCTTTGTATGATAGGGGACTGGAATGCAAAAGTAGGAAGTCAAGAGATACCTAGAGTAACAGACAAATTTGCCCTTGGAACACAAAATGAAGCAGGACAAAGGCTAACACAGTTTTACCAAGAGAATGCACTGGTCATGGAAAACACCCTCTTCCAACAACACAAGAGAAGACTCTAAACATGGACATCACCAGATGGTCAATACCGAAATTAGATTAATTATATTCTTTGCAGCCAAAGATGGAGAAGCTCTATCCACTCAGCAAAAACAAGACCAGGAGCTGACTGTGGCTCAGATCATGAACTGCTTATTGCCAAATTCAGACTTAAATTGAAGAAAGTAGGGAAAACTACGAGACCATTCAGGTATGACCTAAATCAAATCCCTTACGATTATACAGTGAATGTGACAAACAGATTCAAGAGGTTAGATCTGACAGACAGACTGCCTGAAGAACTATGGATGGAGGTTCATGACATTGTACAGGAAGCAGTGATCAAGACCATCCCAAGAAAAACAAATCCAAAAAGGCAAAATGGTTGTCTGAGGAGGTCTTACAAATAGCCGAGAAAAGAAGAGAACTGAAAAGGCAAAAAAAGAAAAGGAAAGATATACCCATTTGAATGCAGAGTTCCAAAGAATAGCAAGGAGAGATAAGAAAGCCTTCCTCAGTGATCAATGCAAAGAAATAGAGGAACACAATAGAATGGAAAAGACTGAGATCTCTTCAAGAAAATTAGAGATACCAAGAGTAAAATTCATGCAAAGACGGGCACAATAAAGGACAGAAATGCTATGGACCTAACAGAAGCAGAAGGTATTAAGAAAAGGTAGCAAGAATACACAGAAGAACTATACGAAAAGCATCCTCATGACCCAGATAACCACAATGCTGTGGTCATTCACCTAGAGCCAGACATCCTGGAATGTGAAGTCAAGCAGACCTTAGAAAGTATCAGGATGTACAAAACTAGTGGGGGTGATGGAATTCCAGTTGAGCTATTTCACATCCTAAAAGATGATGCTGTTAAAACGCTTCACTCATTGAAGTCAATGAAGTCGGAAAGAGTAAGATAAATATCGTATTCTAATGCATATATAAAGAATCTAGAAAATTGGTACTGAAGAATTTACCTGCAGGGCAGCAGTGGAGAAACAGACATAGAGAGTAGACTTGTGTACATGGGAAACAGAAGGAGAGGGTGAAATGTATGGAAAGAGTAGCATGGAAACTTACATTGTCATATTTAAAATAGATAGCCAATGGGAATTTGCTGTATGGTCAAGAGACTCAAACAGGGGCTCTGTATCAACCTGGAGGGGTGAGATGGGGAGGGAAATGGGAGGAAGGTTGAAAAGGGAGGGAATATATGTAAATTTATGGCTGATTCAGTTTGAGGTTTGACAGAAAACAACAAAATTCTATAAAGCAATTATCCTTCAATAAATAAATAAATTTTTAAAAAATGCTGCACTCAGTATGCCAGCATATTCAGAAAGCTCAGCAGTGGCCACGGGGTTGGAAAGGTCAGTTTTCATTCCAATCCCAAAGAAGGGCAAAGCCAAAGAATGTTCAAACTACCACACAATTACACTCATCTCACATGCCAGCAAAGTAATGCTCAAAATTCTCCAAGCCAGGCTTCAGCAGTATGTGAACCATGAACTTCCAGATGTTCAAGCTGGATTTAGACAAGGCAGAGGAACCAGAGATCAAATTGCCAATACCCTTTTGATCACTGACAAAGCAAGAGAATTTCAGAAAAACGTCTACTTCTGCTTTATGGACTACACCAAAGCCTTTGACTGTGTGGATCACAACAAACTGTGGAAAATTTTCCAAGAGATGGGAATACCAGACCACCTGACCTGCCTCTTGAGAAATCTGTATACAGGTCAGGAAGAAATAGTGAGAACTGGACATCGAGCAACAGACTGGTTCCAAATTGGGAAAGGAGTAGGTCAGGGCTGTATAATGTCACCCTACTTATTTAACTTCTATGCATAGTACATCATGTGAAATTTCAGGCTGGATGAAGCACAAGCTAGAATCAAAATTGCCAGGAGAAACATCGATAACCTCAGATACGCAGATGATACCACCCTTATGGCAGAAACTGAAGAGGAGTGAAGAGCCTCTTGATGAAAGGAGAGTGAAAAAGTTGTCTGAAAACTCAGCATTCAAAAAATGAAGATCATGGCATCTGGTCCCATCACTTCAAGGCAAATATACAGGGAAACAATGGAAACCATGAAAGATTTTACTTTCTTGTACACTGAAATCACTGCAGATGATGACTCAGCCATAAAATTAAGAGACTTGCTCATTTGAAGAAAAGCTCTGATTAACCTAGACCATATATTAAAATGCAGAGACATTCTTTTGCTGACAACGGTCCATCTAGCCAAAGCTATGGTTTTTCCAGTAGTCATGCATGGATGTGAGAGATGGACTATAAAGAAAGCTGAGCAACAAAAAATTGATACTTTTGAAATATGGTGTTGGGGAAGATTCTTGATAGTCCCTTCAGCAGCAAAGATATCAAACCAGTCAATCCTAAAGGAAATCAGTGCTGAATATTCATTTGAAGGCCTAAGGCTGATGCTGAAACTCCAATACTTTGGCCACCTGATGGGAAGAACTAACTCATTGGAAAAGACCCAGATGCTGAGAAAGATTGAAGGCAGGAGGATAAGGGAACAATAGAGGATGAGATGGTTGGATGGCATGACCTACTCGATGGACATGAGTTTGAGCAAGTTCCAGGAGTTGGTTATGGACAGGGAAGCCTGTCACACTGCAGTGCATGGGGTCAGAACGAGTTGGACATGACTGAGTCATAGAACTGAACTGATCTGAAGTGACTTAGCATGAATAGCATGCATTGACACCAGCACACCAGCACAGGAAGCTATGGAAGAAGCAAGAGGGGCTTTGTTAAGGAGAGGTTTGAATTCCAGATAAGATATTTGTAAATCATTGTATAAGCAGTATGTAATTGTTGACGTGGATTCCTTACCAGCTGAGCCACAAGGGAAGCCCATAATTATTGATAGATCTAATCAAAGGAAAGGAATGTAGGAGAGGCAGTTTAAGTAGAATTGCTTTCACTGTTGTATTAGGATAGATGAAGAGAAAAGGACTTGGAAGAGTGGGTACAAATCAAGCAGATAATTGGAAGAATTCATCATGCAACAATGATGTGGAAGCTCAGTAAGACGAAAAAAGGAAAAACTGATGAAAACAATCAGAGCTTCATTTCCTTTGAAACAAATTAGGTTTAAACTTCAGGGTTTCTCATTTGAGCAGGAACCATCAAGGACCTGAGAGGTACCCTAGTGATGTTGCTTCATGGTCATATATTTTCATAAAAATTGGAAAGAAGTCTTAATTGCAAGAGAATAAACTACTGTCTTTTTAAAAATTTATTTATTTTAATTGGAAGTTAATTACTTTACAATATTGTATTGGTTTTGCCATACATCAACATGAATCCACCACAGGTATATACGTGTTCCCCATCCTGAACCCCACTCCCTCCTCCCTCCCCATACCATCCCTCTGGGTCATCTCAGTGCACCAGCCCCAACCATCCAGTATCATGCATCGAACCTGGACTGGCGACTTGTTTCTTGTATGATATTATACATGTTTCAATGCCATTCTCCTAAATCATCCCACCCTTGCCTTCTCCCACAGAGTCTAAAAGACTGTTCTATACATCTGTGTCTCTTTTGCTGTCTCACATACAGGGTTATCATTACCATTTTTCTAAATTCCATATATATGTGTTAGTATACTGTATTGGTGTTTTTCTTTCTGGCTTACTTCACTCTGTATAATAGGCTCCAGTTTCATCCACCTCATTAGAACTGATTCAAATGTATTATTTTTAGTGGCTGAGCAATATTCCATTGTGTATATGTACCACAGCTTTCTTATCCATTCATCTGCTGATGGACATCTAGGTTGTTTCCATGTCCTGGCTATTATAAACAGTGTTCTGATGAACATTGGGGTACACGTGTCTCTTTCAATTCTGGTTTCTTCAGTGTGTATGCCCAGCAGTGGGATTGCTGGATCATAAGGCAGTTCCATTTCCAGTTTTTTAAGGAATCTCCACCCTGTTCTCCATAGTGGCTGTACTAGTTTGCATTCCCACCAACAGTGTAAGAGGGTTCCCTTTTCTCCACACCCTCTCCAGCATTTATTGCTTGTAGACTTTTGGATCGCAGCCATTCTGACTAGAGTGAAATGTCTTTTCTAATCTGATATCCCTCTCATTATGCTTCCATTGAGTTTAATTGGTTTCACCAGCTTTGGAGAACTCAACCAAGAAGTCAAAGGGAGAATGCATGGAGTTGGAGATGAGTGAGGTATATTCTATAGTCACAAGTGTATATGATTTGTTGACTGTTGTTCCACGTCTTCCTCTTTTAAATATATATCAGGATCAACCTATAGAAAATGTTGCCTTCTTTTTCATACCAACATGTTCATGTTGTTCAACTGCTAAATCATTTTTGATTCTTTGCCCCCCATGAACTGAAGCATGCGTGGCTTCCCTGTTCTTCACTCTCTCCCAGAGCTTGTTTAAACTCATGTCCCTTGAGTCAGTGGTGCCATCCAAACATCTCATCCTCTGTCACCCCCTTCACTTTCTGCCATCAATCTTTCCCAGCATCAGGGTCTCTCCCAAAGCATCAGCTCTTTTGCATCAGGTGGCCAAAGTATCGGAGCTTCAGCTTCAGCATCAGTCCTTTCAATGAATATTCAGGGTTGATTTATTCAAGATTGACTGGTTTGATCTCCTTGTTTTGAGAGCACCACCACTATTGCAAATACAAATTAAAGTTTCAAAAAAAAATGAAGAGTTCATTATCCCTTCTGTAATTAATTTAAACTAGGAACAGTTTTTCATTATCTGTCACTGTTTCTGGTTTGAGGTTAACTTTTCCTCTCCTTACTTACTCAGGTATGTAATTATCTCCTTTCTCTCCTGACAGAAAGAGTTTAAAACATCTTGACACATTTCCTTGTCATCTTTCCTCCTGGATTATCCTGAAAAATAATATACAAGTTGTACTATACAAATATGGCCTTAGGTAAAGATCGTTCTTCTAATTTATCTTAGAATCTCCCCTCATTTACATGGAGAAGCCCTGAACATTCCAGAGTTTGCTTCCCTGCTCCTTAGGAGGCTAGAAGTTTTTCTTTTTCCCATGGGGACACTGCCAGCATAATCCAATTTAATAATTTGCATAAAAGTGAAGAACAATGATTCTGGATTTTGCTTAATTCCAGCTGAAACAAAGTGAAAACACACAATGCCCTCAGTTCCTATTTATTGCACTTATTCTATTAGGTACATATCTAACACTAGATTGCAAGCACTTTCAAATAATTCAACACTTAGGAGGAAAAAGAAAAAAAAAATGTTGATATCTTCTTAGCAATTCATTCAAGCATATGGAGCACATGCAGAAAGCTTTAAAAGCCCTCAGAGAAAACTAGTTTTCTCTTCCCTAATGTCCTTTTTTCCTAGTTCCTAGGCATTCACTATAGGGTACAACACACAATGTAATTGCCCATTTCGGAGCTTTTCTAGATATCTGTGAGCAAAGGCAACTGATGGCCCCTGCAACTGGCACTGCTTCAACCTTCCACACTCTATTAACCTATTAGCAATTAATAACTTCTGTATGTCAGGTGCTATATTAAAGCTATTACATATTTTAACTCTCAGAAGCCTTATGAGACAGTTCTATCATTCTCTTTTTCCACATAGGGAAGCTGAATTTAAGAGAGGATTATGTGACTTATTTAAGTTATGTTAGAACCCAGATTGTCTGGTTCCAGAGTTAAATATTTAAACACTAGGCTCACCACCTTTTCTGACTCCAAGTGTGTATTATTCCCAAGCTTCATCATCAGCTTCTCCTCTGGAGAGAAGAAACTCTTGGAGCTGGACTTTTTTCCAGCCTCTAATGAAAACTCAGAGTTATACAATGCAGTATTTTTTATAATGATACCAACCTATGTTCTGGTAGATGATAATTTTTTGAAAGTCATCTTTCTAAAAACATCTAATAAATTATCTACTGTAAGGTAGAAATAATCATTTTGGGGGGCAGGGGAAATAAAGTGAGTCTTGCCTATGATATGTAGTTAGCCAAAATTAAATGGTCAAAAACCCAGTTAATATAACCAATTGGGTCAGATTATATGCCATCATTTGAATGAAATTCAAATACAAAATGATACCAAAGAATTCACAATTGTTTAAATTCTGATGTGTATCAACAATCAAAAGAATAAAACAGATGTAAAAATCACACTGGGTACATGATCAGGTTTTAACCATGTTGCTTTTGATATGAAATAATTAGATTCTATATATATATATGAAATATATATATATAAGATTATATATATATATATTTAAGAATCTATTTAAGAATATATATATATATTTAAGAATCTATTTATTTCATATCAAAAGCAACATGGTTGCTGCTGGTTCCAGTATTAACACTTTATATTCTATTAAGAAATCCTACTAATCATTAAACATCATGTTACTGATAACACTCATATTTAATGTCATCATCAGAAAGATTGCAAAACATATACTTTTTCTTTTCAGATATTCTATAAGAACAAAATTCTTTCACAAGGAACTTCTGAAATGAAGAATTTTAAAATAATATTCTCCAAAATTTTATTTTATAGAAATACTCATAATTGAAAGATTATTTACTAACAGTTTTGATACACCAGAAGATGACCCATACTCTTAATTACTTGTGAGTCTCCTTAATAGTATTCCAGTTTTAACTGTTTCCCTCTCTCAGAAGAATGATTAGAAATAAACTTGAATGCAAAGATTTTGACGATCTCTTAAAAATGCATATAAAATCTATTTTTTAATTGTTCACAGATTAAAATAGTCATTTCCTGAAAACTACAGTGCTAGGGTATCATATGTAAAAAAATGGTAGAATTACTGAATTAAATAGTCAACAGTACTTGTCTCATATTTTATGTCTGGTCCTCTCAGTAGCAGTCCAAACTCAGGCCTATTGTAATGATCTATTTCATGGAAAAAGGGTAAGAATGACTATTCTGATACTGACATCTTGAACTTGTTACAGGATTTAAATTTAAAAGACATTAATAGTGGGAAATATTGGTTCTACTAAGGCACTCCTATGATAAGATTTGTAATTAATAATCTCCTTATGTGCTTAAAGACAATGGTGAAGGTCAGTTGAAATCTATTCTTGATGAAAAAAATGGTTGCTTTGAGCTGTTGATGTAATCCCTCTACAAGGAGGATCTGTCCTGAGGCAAACACAGCACAGGGTGAAAGGAGCCAAACAGAAGTACTGGTCTAGACTTTAAGATATTTTAAGATTGAACTACATGCTGAACTTCATAACATGGAAGGAAATGATATCCTGATTCTTAGCACAAATAACTGGGTGAAAAGGAAAGCTGAATTATATTACGCAGTAGGGAAAGAAAAGTGAAGGAAGGAAGAAAGACACACCGAGACAAAGAGATAACTCTTACTTCAATATGAACTCACCTGAAAATTGATTATGTATTGTTGGCTTTAAAATAAATTTAGGAAGGACATTTCTAAAACGACAATGAATTTATGAAGTGTTAGAGATGCAATGAATTTTTGCATTTCAACAATTTGAAAGTGTTGCCTGAGAATGTTATCCTAATTCTCACACCCAAAAAGCATGTGGAAGCATGTTATCAGCTACTTTGTTGACTTTACAGAACTGCTGATATAAAACTTAAAAAAATTTTTTTTTTATTTTATAGTGGAGTACAACCAATTATCAATGATAGCTTCAGGTGGACAATGAAAGTTCAGGAATACGCATGCGTGTATCCCTTCTCCCCCAAACTCCCTCCCATCCAGGCTGCCACATAACATTAAACCTAGTCTCCTATGCTATGCAGTAGGTCAATGTTGCTTATCTATTTTAAATATAGTATGTATCCATTTAAATTATTATCCATTTAAACATAGTGTGTACATGTCCATCTCAAACTCCCTATCCCTTCCCCCATCCTTTACCCCAGTAACCATAAGTTTGTTCTCTAAGTCTGTGAAGCTTTTAGTTTTGTAAATTCATTTGTATCATTTCTTTTTAGATTCTATAAACAAGGGATGTTGTACAATATTTCTTCTTCTCTGTCTGACTTACTTTACTCAGTATGATAATTATTATAGTATCTGAAAAAAGTGTAAACTATTTTACATTTATCACTTAAAACTTTTGCAATGCTGGTTCATGATTATGGAATTATTTCCTCACCTCTCAAACATTTCCCAACTAGTCTTCATTTTGGCTTCTATCTGCCATCACAAACAACTACCTGGGAACAGTCCCAGGAAATTCTCTAATCATTTATCCCTTTTTGGTGTATTGGTTTCTCTGGACTATTCTGATCACAGAAATTTATTTTCTCACAACTACTGGAGGTCAGAAGTCTGCAGTCAAGGTTCCAGCAGAGCCAGACCACCTCCAGAGACAGTGAGGAAGAATCCTTCAGTGAGCCTTCCTGCCTTCTGGCGGTGGCGTCAATCCTTGTAATTCCTTGGTTTGCAGTGCTGCCACCTCGGTGTGTGCTCTGTGGTCATGCGGCCGTCTCCCCTGTGGCTGTGTCTCTATACTTATATGAATAAATCTCCCTCTTCTTTCTCTTATAACAACACCAATCTATGGATTAGGGATCCTGCTCCAGTTTAACTTAATCTTACTTGATTATATCCACCAAATCCATATATTCAAATGAGGTCACATTCACTGGTATGAGGTTAGGACTTGAACGTACTGTTTTGGGTAACATGGTTCAACCCACAGTATTCAGTCAATAAGAATCCCCCATATTCTGTCTGATGCGTTTGAAACTACCGGCCTTTCCTCTTGATAATCCCCTTGCTTGTCTTCCATGATACTGAATTTTTCTGTTGTCTGCTTTAACTTTGTTTGGCTGTGTCTTCTTGACTGTTTTATCTTGTTTTCTACATGCCCAGAATTTTGTCTTTAGTTCTTTATTTTCCCCCATAGTCTGAGTCTCCATGCATTTAATAAGCACATACTGGTAACTACATGTATTTCTATTTGCTGGAAACTGGCTATGTAGAGAAAATTAATCATAGTTTCTGCTTGGAAATTTACAGTAAAACTGGGATATATGTAATATATCAGCAAGTATAAAGCTGAGTAAAAGGAAGATAAATAATTCAATAAGAAAGTTTGCAAAATTGAGAAGACACAAACCAGATTTTGACAAAAAAAAAAGAGAGAGAAAATGAGTACATATTCACCAGGTTACTTTTCATGACTTTCTACTACACTTTTGTTTTTCTTGATGGATAGGCTTTAATGATAAAGTGTATTTCTTTAAAAAATAAAAGAACATCCATATTGCTTGTTTCCACTTGTGTTAATTTTTAATAACTTTTTATAGAATAGTTTTCAATTCATAGAAATATTGCAAAGATAGTGCCAAGAATCCCTCAATACTTCAGCTACCCCCACACTTAGCATCTCACATTGTAGTTGTTGCTATTCAGTCACTAAGTCGTGTCTGACTCTTTGCAACCCCATGGACTATAGCCTGCCAGGCTCCTCTGTCTCTGGGATTCTTCAGGCAAGACTACTGGAGTGGGTTGACATTTCCATCTCTAAGGTATCTTCCAGGACGAGGGATCTAACTTGTGTTTCCTTCATTGGAAGGCAGATTCTTTAACCACTGAGATACCAAGGAAGTCCAGCTTCTTACATTACCCATATAATCTTTGTTACAACTAAAGAACCATTATCAATACATTGTATTCAACTAAATTCCATGCTTTACTCAGATTTCCTTCGGTTCAGTTTAGTTCACTGGCTCAGTCGTGTCCTACTCTTTGCCACCCCATGAATTGCAGCACGCCAGGTCTCCCTGTCCATCACCATATCCCGGAGTTCACTCAAACTCACCTCCACCGAGTCAGTGATGCCATCTAGCCATCTCATCCTCTGTCGTCCCCTTCTCCTCCTGCCCACAATCCCTCCCAGAATCAGAGTCTTTTCCAGTGAGTCAACTCTTTGCATGAGGTGGCCAAAGTACCACCTTTAGCATCATTCCTTCAATTTTAGCATCATTTCTTCCAAAGAGCACCCAGGGCTAATCTCTTTTAGAATGGACTGGTTGGATCTCCTTGCAGTTCAAGGGACTCTCAAGAGTCTTCTCCAACACCACAGTGCAAAAGCATCAATTCTTCGGCTCTCAGCTTTCTTTACAGTCCAGCTCTCACATCCATACTTGACCACTGGAAAAACCATAGCCTTGACTTGACAGACCTTTGTTGGCAAATTAATGTCTCTGCTTTTGAATATGCTATATAGGTTGGTCATAACTTTCCTTCCAAAGAGTAAGCATCTTTTAATTTCATGGCTACAGTCACCATCTGCAGTGATTTTGGAGCCCAAAAAAATAAAGTCTGACACTGTTTCCACTGTTTCTCCATCTATTTCTCATGAAGTGATGGGACCAGGTGCCATGATCTTCGTTTTCTGAGCGTTGAGCTTTAAGCCAACTCTCTCACTCTCCTCTTTCATTTTCATCAAGAGGCTTTTGAGTTCTTCTTTACTTTCTGCCATAAGGGTGGTGTCATCTGCATTATCTGAGGTTATTGATATTTCTCCCGGCAATCTTGATGCCAGCTTGTGCTTCTTCCATCCCAGCATTTTTCATGATGTACTCTGCATAGAAGTTAAATAAGCAGGGTGACTATATACAGCCTTGACGTACTCCTTTTCCTATTTGGAACCAGTCTGTTTATTCCATGTCCAGTTCTAACTGTTGCTTCCTGACCTGCATACAGATTTTTCAAGAGGCAGGTTAGGTGGTCTGGTATTCCTATCTCTTTCAGAATTTTCCACAGTTTATTGTGATCCACACAGTCAAAGGCTTTGGCATAGTCAATACAGCAGAAATAGATGTTTTTCTGGAACTCTCTTGCTTTTTCAATGATCCAGTGGATGTTGGCTTACCTATTGTCCTTTCTTTTTCCAAAGTCCCACCCAAATTATATTATATATAAATATCAGATTTTATTTAGTCATCATGTGTTTTAGGCTCATCTGGACTGACAAGAGTTTTAGACTCATTTCCTTGACAATTTTGAGAGGGACTAATCAGCTGCTTTGAAGAATGTCTCTCAGCTGCAGTTTGTCTGCTGTTTTTCTCATGACTATATTGAAGTTATGCATTTAGGGAGGAAGCTTACAGAAGGAGTGTCATTCTTATTACATTATATCAAAGGTACCTGCTATCAACATGACATCACTGATGACGTTCACTGGTGTTATCTGGCTGAAGTGAAGTTTGTAAGATTTCCACACTAAGCTATTTGTCCCATCCTGTATTATGTTTGTTGTAAACCAGTTACTAAGGATAACTCATACAGGAGGTGGGAAGTGAAACCCCAGCTCCTTCATGGGAGGGTCTACATAAATTATTTAAAATCCTTCCATACTGAAAATCTGTTTCTTCACTCCCACTTACTCCATCATTTATATATACCAGTATAGATTTTCAGATGTTTCTCTTTTTTTAAGTTTTTTTGTTGACCATTAAAAAAAATAATTTTACCTATTTATTTATTCACTGCGCTGGGTTTTCATTGCTGCCCAGGCTTTTCTCTATTTGCAACAAGCGGGAGCTACTCTAGTTGTAGTGCTCTAGCTTCTCATTGTGGCGGCTTCTTGTTTCAGAGCATGGACTGTAAAGGGTCAGTAGTTTTGGGACTGGACTCTATAGCTGGGCTCCTGGCCTCTAGGGCACAGGCTCAATAGTTGTGGTGCACAGGCTTAGTTGCTTCACGGCATGTGGGATCTTTCTGGATCAGGGATCGAACCCATGCCTACTGCATTGGCAGGAAGATTCTTTATCACTGAGTCACCAGGGAAGCCACTGCAGATGTTTATTCTTTAGATGATAATCCAATTGTGCGTGTGTGTGTGTTAGTTTCTCTGTCGTCTCTGATTCTTTGTGACCCCATGGACTATAGCCTGCCATGGTGCTCTATCCATGGGGATTCTCCAGGAAAGAATACTGGAGTGGGTTACTATGCCCTTCTCTGGGGGACCTTCCTGACCCACGGATCAAATCCGGGTCTCCTGCATTGCAGGCAGATTCTTTGCTACCTGAGCTAACAGGGAAGTCCATAATCCACCATTACATATTTACATTTTTTCTCAAATTGTCCCAACTTTGGCCATTGAGAATTCTTTTAGGTTGATGCCAGTGTACTTTTGGCATGTCCCCAGCATCTTGTTTGTTTGTTTGTTTTTTAAGCACATCCTTACTTTCTAGCACTACAAGTTGATTCAGGATCATCTTATAGATTTCTGCCCAAGGCCTAGAATCAGTGTTTTCTCTGAGAAGCCCTGATTTCTTCTGTTGGAGAAGAGTATAGAAATAAAGTTCTGGATATTGACCTATGCTTGTTTCACTGGAGTGCTATTTTCTTCCAGGTTCTTTCAGCCAGCAGAGCTAGGAAATTTATGCATATATCTCAGTCTATGTTTATACATATACCTATGATAACTTATATATCCACCCATTTGTATATTAAGCCAAACATGAATTCAGGCTAATGGATCTGACTCTAACCTAAAACTATTAATACAAGGTTTATTCTAGCCTTCCTCCTTGCTTGCCTATCATCTTCCTTTTCAATGGTGAGAAGCCTGGTTCCCACCATCTAGTATCTGTTTGCATAAGTGAAAGTGAAAGTTGCTCAGTCGTGTCCTTCTCTTTGTGACCCCATGTAGCCCGCCATGTTCCTCTGTCCATGGAATGCTCCAGGCAAGAATACTGGAGTGGGTTGCAATTTCCTTCTCGAGGGGATCTTCCCAACCCAGGGATCAAACCCAGGTCTTCTGCATTGCAGGCTGATTCTCTACTGTCTGAGCCACCAGGGAATCCTCTGCTTGCATGAGTGCATGCTAAGTCATTTCAGTCATGTCCAACTTTACAGCCTTATAGATTGAAGCCCACCAGGCTCCTAAGCCCATGGGATTCTCCAGGCAAGAATATTGGAGTGGGTTGCTGTGCCCTCCTCCAGGTTATCTTCCCGATCCAGGAATCAAACCTGTTTCATATGTCTCCTGCATTGATAGGTGGGTTCTTTACTACCAGCACCACTTGGGAAGCCCAAACATCTATTTAATTTTATTTAATACTAGTATAAGAAGGTTAAACTTTATTGTTGTTTTTGTCACTGTCTTTGAAACAAATTATTTTCCAATTAACAAGAGATTTGGCAAAAAAATGGAAATTATTTTATTCTTTGAAGAACATTCAATAAAAATTGTATTCAGAGAAGATTATTTGAAGACATGATCCCTCAAAAGCCTTCATGATCCAGATATCTACCACAGAATCAAGACAATGAAAAATAATGTATGAAAAAAGTATTTGCAGATAAATATGGTTTTATTTACTGTAAATCAATGTATCTTTGATGAGAATGTCTTTGGTTTATGTTTAACCATTTCCTAACTACAAATTATACAGAAAGAACACCCTTTTATTAAGTATTTATGAATCAGGCTCTTTGTATGGCCTTTTTCATGTTATCCCATGTAAAAGCCTTACATTTTCATAAAAAAATAATGCTCCATGATTTTGATTGATAGATCTTTTTCAAATGTATTTTACCTTCTGATTCTCCTAAATGCTTATGAGGAAGAAATTCATAACTCCATTTTACAGATGATGAAGCTTTCTTGAGAGAATATAAATGAACTGACTGGGGAATAGCCAGTGGTAGAGCACTGATTCTAGATTGAGTACTTTTTGGTGACCACTACTCTGTGTCTTATATGGCATTTTACAATGATTTAAAGATCCAGGAAGTTATAGCAGAGTTAAATACACTCTCATATAAATTTATGAGGCTTCCCAGGTGGCTCAGAGGTGAAAAAAAAAATCTGCCTGCCAAGCAGAAGATCCAGGTTTGATACCTGGGTTGGGAAGTTCCCTGGGGAAGAAAATGGCAACCCACTCCAGCATTTTTGCCTGGGAAATTGCATGGAAAGAAAAGGCTGGTGGGCTACAGTCCATGGGGCCCCAAAGAGTTGGACATGACTGAGCCACTAAGCACAGCACACATAAATGCATAACACTGTTAGAATTATCAACCCATGTCCATATAGGAAATAATTGGATTAGCTAGAGCAGTGCTTTCACACGACCTTCAGTTTTATAGCCTTTAGCTTCACAGTTCCAATAATTTTCAAAGTTGCTTAGTGTAGCACCTTTTCTCCCCTTTCTCCTTTCAGTGAGGCTAGGTCACACTGAAAGGCTAGGTCACACATTTATATTACACTTTATATTCTTCTACAGTCTGTATTTCATCCTGAGTTCCCTCAACTTTGGAATTTGGGGAATTTGGTTATATTAATGTTTACTCTTGTACTAATAAGTTTTATGAACTGTTGATAAAACCATAGTGTCATCTACCACCACCATACAGAATAGTTTCACTGCCCTAAAAAATCTTTTGTTTCACCTAATCAAATTATGAATTTTAGCTCACTAATTTTTATTATCTGATTCCCTTGTACTCCAGTAAATCTCTTACTGTCTTGGCTAAGGCCCTGAACTGTCTCTCCTCTGAATTACTATACTGGAGGTTGGGAGAGAAGGGGAATATAATGCTGAAACATTCATTTTGTTTCCAAATAAGGAATTCCAGCTCTGAAAAACTACTTTCTTTTGCATTATACTTCTTAATGCATCAGTGTAGCAGTTCAATGAACCAAATCTGGCTACAACAATATTTAAAGAATTTGTAACCATATCTATATTTTATTACATTGTTTATCTTAATTTATTTGTTACAGCTTTTCATAATTGTGGCTGTAGTATCATATGCTGACAGTAGTAGAAATTCTTCAAATGTTTCATCATTAAACTTCAGATTTCCATCTTTTCGTATTTATTTCATTAAGAAACCAAATAACTGAGGTTTGCCAAATATCTTTTTATGGTCTATGGCAGCTATCAGTGGGTTTTGAAGTTTTGATTTTTTTTTCTTTTAAAATATTTGTTTGTTTATCTGGCTGTGTTGGGTCTTAGTTGCAGCCCTAGAGATCCTTGTTGCATCATGTGGAATATTTTTAGGAGTGCACAGTCTCTCTAATTGTGTTTCACAGTATCTAGAATGTATGGGTTTCAGTTGTTGTGGTACACAGGCTTAATTTCTCCACAGCATGTGGGATCTTAGTTAGCCAAATAGGGATTAAGCCCACATTCCCTGCATTGCAAGGCAGAATCTTAACCATTGGATCACCAAGGAATCTTGAAATTTTCACTTATTAAGATAGCTATGTCAAGAGACTCCATAAGTTGAGGCATCAATCACTAGTGAATAGGCATCTAAAGCTTAAGAAAACAAATTTCTATTTATATAGAAAATAAAGTTGTTTCACCAACTCTATCCTGAGAAAGTTAACTTTACCTTCAGCAGGTTGACACCAAAACCTGGGCAGTTCAAAAAAATTAGAGATGGGACAAGCAGGAATAATGATTAGGTATATGATCTGGCCCTCTATTTAGCTCACAGATGGAAGACTCCAAACATTCTTGAACTTGCCAGAGAACAGATTTTACATGGCTGTTATTTTGTGTTTTATGTCTGAGCTGTCCAAATCCTGGAGTTTACTCAAACTCATGTCCATCGAGTTGGTGATGGACTGGCTGGATCTCCTTGCAGTCCAAGAGACTCTCAAGAGTCTTCTCCAACACCACAGTTCAAAAGCATCAATTCTTCGGCACTCAGCTTTCTTCACAGTCCAACTGTCACATCCATACATGGCCACTGGAAAAACCATAGCCTTGACTAGACGGATCTTTGTTGGCAAATTAATGTCTCTGCTTTTGAATATGCTGTCTAGGTTGGTCATAACTTTTCTTCCAAGGAGTAAGCATCTTTTAATTCCATGGCTGCAATCACCACCTGCAGTGATTTTGGAGCCCCAGAAAATAAAGTCTGACACTGTTTCCACTGTTTCCCCATCTATTTCCCATGAAGTAATGGAACCAGATGCCATGATCTTCGTTTTCTGAATATTGAGCTTTAAGCCAACTTTTTCGTTCTCCTCTTTCACTTTCATCAAGAGGCTTTTTCATTCTTCTTCACTTTCTGACATGAGTGGTGTCATCTGCATATCTGAGGTTATTGATATTTCCCCGGCAATTTTGATTCCAGCTTGTGCTTCCTCCAGTCCAGTGTTTCTCATGATGTACTTTGCACATGAGTTTAAGTAAACTCCTGGAGTTTGTGATAGACAGGGAGGCCTGGCATGCTGCAATTCATGGGGTTTTAAAGAGTTGGACATGACTGAGCAACTAAACTGAACTGAACTGATACTTGCAGTTCTTATGTCATGTAGCTGATTAATTAAAAATAAGAAAAATAAATTTTATCTCACCTCCATTTCTTCCTTCTCTGATGCTCGTCTTTTTCATACAGAAGCAAGCTTTTGACTTATTTTCCTCTGCCTATGGAAAATCTTTTAATATACCTTGTAGGGCAGGTCTATCAGTGATAAAATACCCCAGTTTTCTTGTCTAACAAAGTCTTTCCTGCTTCATTTTTTGAAGGATACGTTTTACGGGTATAGAATTCTAGGTTGGTAGATTGTTCTTTCAACACCGCAACTATTTCACCTACTCTCTTCTTCTGTGTTTCTGATGATAAATTACCAATAGTTCTTACCTAATAGGTAAGGTTTTTTTCCCCTTCATAGACACTTCAGGATTTTCTCCTTACTTTGCTTTTTAGAAGTTTGAATGTGACAGCTTGAGAGTAAATTTTGATATTTATTCTGCTTGCTATTGTCTAAGCTTCTTGGATCCATAGTTTGGAGTTGGTCAATAATTTTTAAAAATTCCTGGCCAATACTACTTCAAATATTTTTTCTGCTCTCTCCTATGTTTCTTCTCCTTCTGATATTCTTATATATTTAATATATATAACTATAAATATATATGTATATGTATATATATTATTACTTTTAATTTTGTCCAAGATTTCATAGTGGTGCTCTGATTTCTAAAATTATTCTCTTTATCTTTGAATTTTAGTTTGGAAAATTTCTATTGACCAATCTAGAAGCTCACTGATTCTTTCATTGGCCTTGTTTAGTCAACTGATGAGTCCACTAAACGCATTTTTATTTCTGTTACATAAATTTTGATTTCCAGTGTTCCCATCTGATTATTTCTCAGAATTCCTATCTCTGTTTACATTTCCCATATGTTTGTGCATGTCGTCTATTTTATCCATTTAGAGATCTTAGCATATTAATCATTGCTATTTACGACACTCTGTCTGATAATAACAACATCTGTGTCACATCTGAGTGTTATTCTAATGTTTGCTTTGTGTTTTCAGACTATTTTTGTTGTTGCTACCTTGTGGCACAGCTTGCAAATGTTTGCTGAATTCTGGACATTTTATATCAGGTAATAGCCATGAAATTAAAAGACGCTTACTCCTGAGAAGGAAAGTTATGACCAACCTAGACAGCATACTAAAAAGCAGAAACATCACTTTGCCAACAAAGGTCCATCTAGTTAAGGCTATGGTTTTTCCAGTAGTCACGTATATATGTGAGAGTTGGACTGTGAAGAAACCTGAGCGACGAAGATTTGATGCTTTTGAACTGTGGTGTTGGAGAAGACTCTTGAGAGTTCTTTAGACTGCAAGGAGATCCAACCAGTACATCCTAAAGGAGATCAGTCCTGGGTGTTCTTTGAAAGGACTGATGCTAAAGCTGAAACTCTAGTATTTCGGCCACCTCATGAGAAGAGTTGACTCATTGGAAAAGATTCTGATGTTGGGAGGGATTAGGGGCAGAAGGAGAAGGGGGTGACAGAGGATGAGACGGCTGGATGACATCACTGCCTTGATGGACATGAGTTTGGGTGAACTCCGGGAGTTGGTGATGGACAGGGAAGCCTGGTGTGCTGCAATTCATGGGGTTGCAAAAAGTCGGACACGGCTGAGAGACTGAACTGAACTGAATAGGAGTTGAGGTAAATAGGCCTCTATCATGAGAATTTATGATCTTATCAGGATCTGAGGTTTGTTTCATATTTGCTCAAGCTATAGGTGCCACAGATTTCAAATTTCTCTAGCACTTTTGACTTTGTTTGTCTGCTGGAATTCAGGCTTTCCTGCATACCCTCCTGCAGAAAGAATGTGTTTTACAGCAGTTTCATCTGTGATCAGTAGTAATCCCATAGGTGTGGGAACAAGGTGTGGGAGGGTAAATGTTCTATAATTTTCCATTTAAGTCTCATTCTGATAGTGGGCTTTCCTCTTTGACTTGTGACCTTCATAAGTGTTTTTTTGTTTGTTTGTTTGTTTGTTTGTTTTTTAATGGCCTTTAGAAAAATCCCCCCTCTCAGCATAAAACAGGGAGGGGTCTGGAGTGAGAGGAATGTCCTTCCCCATAATCCCAAGATAAGGCTCAGGTCAAGTTTTTTCTCTTGAGGAGAAGGACTTTGGTATGGAGAAGGTCTGGGCATATTTCACAAGCATTATTCTCCCCTTGCCCCTGAAGACTCAGAAGGGGCATATTTTTCAGATCTTCATTTTGAGAACCTGGTGGGGTTCCTGGAAGTAAAGATCACAAAATTGTAAGGGTCTCCTAAAGCCCCCAGGAGTTTCTCATCTCATTCTATCAATTATCTCCAATAATTGTCAAGATGGTCATTTAAATCTTGCTAGTTTATGGATCAAGTGACTTGTGTTCCAGATAAGCAGATCTTGGCTGTGATTCTCTGATTCGCATTCCAGATTTCACGGTAGCTATTTATTTACAAACTCAATTCTTTGTTGGGTTAAAGAAAACTTGCTGATTTTCAATTTATCCAGATTTTCTTCTTATAAGGACAGTAGAGAAGACTTGTTGGAACTAAAAGTTCTCTAGATTGTTTTTGTTTTATGGCTCTTTTTTATTTTTTTATTCTGCTTTTGGCCATGCCATGTGGCTTGCAGGATCTTAGTTCCCTGGCCAGGTATTGAACCCATGTCCCCTGCAATGGAAGTAAGGAATCCTAACCACTGGACCACGAGGGAATTTCCCCAAAGTTCTCTATATTGTTGATATCAATGTTTCAGCTGCTCAAATGCAAGAACATCTTGATTGGATATAGTTTTTGATGACCTCAGGCCTTGACTTCTAAAAAGAGTAATGCATGACTGAGAATGGTCCCTGTGATGTTTGTTTACCTTGAACAATTGAGACAATGTCTCAGACTAGGAGAAGAAACAGTATTTGGCCTTTCACAGGGGGATTAGTGCAAGTAGGGATACTATCTCAAGTTATCTCCAGTTTAAACTACCTTGACCAGACAATGGGAGTCACTCAGACTGTAGAGGCATACAGTAGTCATCATGGTTTCCACACCGAAATAACAGTGACTCTGAAGAAAGAAACCAAGTCGTGCTAAGGACAAATCATTAATAAGTTGGACAAATAGTAAACAACATTTGACTCAGTGTATGCTCAGATTTTGTTACAATGATGAATTTTTTCTTACAATGATGATTTTTGAACATAACTCATCTGAGTAAACTCCTTATATCACATAATGTGCCCTCCTAGCACAACTGACAGAATGGATTGACTTTGAATGAAACCAAAGTGCAAGGTACCAGCAAGTTACCATGCTGGGAACTTTCTGGACCATAATTTATAGTTACGTTATGGACTAAATTGTACCTCCCCAAATTCATACACTGAAGACTTTACCCCCAATATAACTGGGATATAGAGATAGGGCCTTAAGGGAATAAGGTAGGTACCTAAGATTGAATAAGGTTATAAGAGTGGATCCTAATCTGACAGGACTGGTGTCTTTATAAGAAAAGAAAGAGGTGCAGAGATTTCCCCTTCCTCCACATGTGCACAAAGAAAGGTCACTGTGTGCCAGCCAGCAAGAGAGAGCTCACTGGAAACCAACCCTGGCACCTTAATTCTGGATTTCCAACCTCCCAGAAGTATGAGAAAATGACATGTGCTGTTTCAGTCACCCAGTCTATGTATCTTGCTATGGCAGCTCTAAGTACAAATGGTAGAGATGGACTCTTGGTTCTGTAGCAGTGACTATAAAGAATTAGGCACAACACCTGACTGACTTCCATGGATGTTGCAGATGCATATGGCACAAGTGGATATTTTTCTGCTGCTTCTACACAAAGCCAACAGACAGCCTACTCTCTAGAACTTTTGTTGTTCAGTGGCTCAGTTATGTCCAACTTTTGCAACACCATGGACTGCAGCATTCCAGGCTTCCCTCTCTTTCACCATCTCCTGGAGCTTGCTCAAACTCATGTCCATTGAGTCGGTGATGCCACCCAATCATCTCATCTTCTGTCATCCCCTTCTCCTCCTGCCTTCAATTTTTCCTGGCAATGAGTTGGCTCTTTCCATCAGGTGGCCAAAATATTGGAGCTTCAGCTTCATCATCAGTCCTTCCAATAAATATTCAGGACTGATTTCTTTGAGGATTGACTGGTTTGATCTCTTTGCTATCCAAGGAACTCTCAAGAGTCTTGTCTAACACATTTCAAAAACATCAATTCTTCAGTGCTCAGCATTCTTTATGGTCCAACTCTCACATCTATACTCATATCCACTACTGGAAAAACCATAGCTTTGACTCTATGGACTTTGTCAACAAAGTAATGTCTTTGCTTTTTAATATGATGTCTAGGTTTTTCATAGCTTTTTTCCAAAGCACAAGCATCTTTTAATTTCATGGCTGCAGTCACCATCCACAGTGATTTTGGAGCCCGGGGAAAATAAAGTCTGTCACTGTTTCCATTGTTTCCTCATCTATTTGCCATGAAGTGATGGGACAGGACACCATGATCTTTAGAGCTAGAGACCTTGAAATCAATCCAAATGTTAATACCTCAAGAGCTGTCCTGAGCCCACATCTCCTTCAGAACCCATGATATTACACATATCTGTGTATGGCTTTGTAGACTTTTGATGGAAACCTTTGTCAATAAACCATCAATATATCTCAGGCTCCAGGGTTCTCAGTCACTCAGTTGTGTTTAACTCTTTGTGACCCCATAGACTGCAGAACGCTAGACTTCCCTGTCCATGACCATCTCCCAGAGCTTGCTCATCGAGTCAGTGATGCCATCCAAACATCTCATGTTCTGTCACTCCCTTCTCCTCCTGCCCTCAATCTTTCCCAGCATCAGGGTCTTTTTCGATGCTCTTCGCATCAGGTGGCCAAAGTATTGGAGCTTTAGCTTCAGCATCAGTCTTTCCAATAAATATTCAGGATTGATTTCCTTTAGGATTGACTTCCTTGCTGTCCAAGGAACTCTCAAGAGTCTTCTCCAACACTGTAGTTCAAGAGCATCAATTCTATGACACTCAACTTTCTTTATGGTCCAATTCTCACATTCATATATGACTACTGGAAATATCATAGCTTTGACTAGACCGATCTTTTGTCAGCAATGTCTCTGCTTTTTAATAGGTTGTCTATATTGGTCATAGTTCTCCTTCCAAGGAGCAAGCGTCTTTTCAAGTCATGGCAGCAGTCATGTAGCAATGCAAAGGATCTACAGCTTGCCTAATAGATTCAGAGATTATCTCACTACAAGTCATGAATCTAATGGAGTCTTCAAATAACAGTCAAACAGGGCCTTAGGTCCTTGGCCATCCTAACAAATCCAATGTTAGACACTGAGACAACAGGGTTCACTATAAAAGAGCCTGCCTCCAGAGAGAACACTTTCCGTGGACTAATGCAGCCTTCCAATATAATGACTGATCACCAACAGCCCACAGCACTGAGGGTCTGCAAAGTGGGCTGAACAGCACTTCTCAACTCATTTTTATACTAACTATATACTTTATACTTATACTAACTATACTTTATACTAAAGATGCTAACTCATCTTTATACTTGTGAGCCAGCACTAAAGGCCTAAAAATTGTCAGGCTATTGCATATGAACATAGGGCTATAATATTAAAAATATATCTATATGAAATTAGATATAATAACTTGTTCATGAACTTAATGTTTACATCACACAAGTGTATGTCCAAATAAAGGGATTATGTTTAAGTCAAAGTATTTTCCTAACAAAGTCCAATCAAGAATGCTGGGCTATTTTGTTGGATTTATTCTGTAGTTATATTTTTAATTTCCTAAGACAGAGGTTTAGCTCATTAATTTTTGCACTCCTTTCTTAACTTAAGAATTTTAGTCTAACCATTTATCTCTCTATATTGCTTCAACCCAACACTCCAAGTTATGCACTCTAGAATTTCCACTAGTTTGAATACCTAAAAATTGCCTAAGTTCCACAGCGATTTCTTCTATAATCCATGAGTTGCATGTGTTAATTTTATATTTTAAATGTAGTTTCATTTTGTCAACTTTTGTTGTTATTATCTTCCTTAATTGCCATGTCATCTGCTGCTACTGCTACTAAGTCGCTTTAGTCGTGTCCGACTCTGTGCGACCCCATAGACGGCAGCCCACCAGGCTCCCCCATCCCTGGGATTCTCTAGGCAAGAATACTGGAGTGGATTACCATTTCCTTCTCCAATGCACGAAAGTGAAAACTGAAAGTGAAGTCGCTCAGTTGTGTCCAACTCTTAGCGACCTAATGGACTACAGCCTACCAGGCTCCTCCATCCATGAGATTTTCCAGGCAAGAGTACTGGAGTGGGGTGCCATTGCCTTCTCCTGCCATGTCATCAGACAAGTTCTACTACCAAATATTTGAAAGTTTTAAAAACTGCTTTTGTGACATGACCTATCATAATTTTTCATAAATATTCTATATATCCATAAAAGTATGTTTCCTCCAACTGTGAAGGTACAATAGTCTGTAAATATAATTAGTTTTAATTTGGCAATGGTGTGATCAAACCTGTCAAATTACTTATTTTTAAAATGTTTATTCTACAAACTAAGAGAGATGTGATAAAACAACACAAAAAATGATACATTTGTTAATTTTCCCTGTAGATTCATTATTTTGCTCTTGCTCTCTCAATCTTTCTTCCTCCCTTCCCTCTCCCTCCTTTCTTCCTCCCTTGTATGTTGTTGGATAAAATTTAAAACTTTTTTTATAAATGGTTAAATGAATATTTTGCCATTATACACTGATCCCCTTTACCTCTGCTAATGTTGTGCAATGTAATGGATTTTTTTTTCTTTTGGTTTAATTTGATAATCTAGATGTTCACTGGTGGATTTAGCCCAAGCAGTGTAATTGTGATTACCAATTGTTTCTATTTTTTTTCCTTACCATCTTATAAAAAGTATTCCCTATTCCTATACTTTTCTAAATTTCTATTTTTCTGAAATTTTTCAGTGTTCTTCTCTTTCTTTCTTAGGAAGCAAAATCTTTATTACTGTAGTACAATAATTTAATATTAAATTTGATCCTGAACTTTGTGATGACAAGTATACAAAATGAAACACTGGTTCACATAATTAGTTCTCCTTAACATCTGCAAATTTAGTGTGAAAACAGATGAAAATACTTTTTCTAGGAAATGAATGTACATTGATTTGGGGTTTTTTTTTGAGAGAGAAAACTTACTCTAGTGTTAAAATCTAAAAGAATGTCTGGTATGGAACTCAATTTATATAAGGCAATACAACATGATGGTTGCTATTGACAACAGTTCACAGAAGAAGGGCAAGGGTGGTTAGAAACTAGTCTTCATTTTTGTTTTTTCAATTGAAATGTAGTTGATATTATCTTAGTTTCAGGTGTACTACTTAATATTTCAACATTTGCATACATTATGAACTCTGTATGCAGGTCAGGAAGCAACAGTTAGAACTGGACATGGAACAACAGACTGGTTCCAAATAGGAAAAGAGTATGTCAAGGCTGTATATTGTCACCCTGCTTATTTAACTTATATGAAGAGGACATCATGAGAAACGCTGGACTGGAAGAAACACAGGCTGGAATCAAGACTGCCGGAAGAAATACCAATAACCTCAGATATGCAGATGACACCACCCTTATGGCAGAAAGTGAAGAGGAACTCAAAAGACTCTGGGTGAAAGTAAAAGAGGAGAGTGAAAAAGTTGGCTTAAAGCTCAACATTCAGAAAACGAAGATCATGGCATCTGGTCCCATCATTTCATGGGAAATACATGGGGAAACAGTGGAAACAGTGTCAGACTTTATTTTCTGGGGCTCCAAAATCACGGCAGATGGTGACTGCAGCCATGAAATTAGAAGACGCTTACTCCTTGGAAGAAAAGTTATGACCAACCTAGACAGTATATTCAAAAGCAGAGACATTACTTTGCCAACTAAGGTCCGTCTAGTCAAAGCTATTGTTTTTCCAGTGGTCACGTATGGATGTGACGGTTGGACTGTGAAGAAGGCTGAGTGCCGAAGAATTGATGCTTTTGCACTGTGGTGTTGGAGAAGACTCTTGAGAGTCCCTTGTACTGCAAGGAGATGCAACCGGTCCATTCTGAAGGAGATGAGTCCTGGGGTTTCTTTGGAAGGAATGATGCTAAAGCTCAAATTCCAGTACTTTGGCCACCTCATGTGAAGAGTTGACTCATTGGAAAAGACTCTGATGCTGGGAGGGATTGGGGGTAGGAGGAGAAGGGGACAACATAGGATGAGATGACTAGATGGCATCACTGACTCGATGGGCGTGAGTCTGAGTGAACTCTGGGAGTTGGTGATGGACAAGAAGGCCTGGCGTGCTGCGATTCATGGGGTCGCAAAGAGTCGGACACGACTGAGCAACTGAACTGAACTGACCTGAACTGATCACCATGATAAATTAGTAACCATCTGTCCCCATACAAAGTTACTATGATATCACTGACCATATTCCTTATGCTTTTTCTCAAGACTTATTTATTATCTAACTGGAGGGTATGTGCCTCTAAATCCTCTTCACATATTTTGGTCACCCTTGCCTCTGCCATCCCTTCTGGCAAACATCTTTTTCGTTTTGGTTTTCATATCTATGAGTCTGTTTTCCTTTCGTTTTGTTTTTGAGTTCATGAGGTTGTTTTCTTTCTCTGACTTACTTCACTGTAAGTCAGAAAGAAACTTGTAACATTTTATCTCCCCAAGTGTCCTTCCCAGCAGCAGGATAAAGTGGCAGGAATAGATATCCTAGAATCTCAGCGGCTGGAGATGATATTTCTATTTGTCTTTACATGTAAAAATGCAAAACATAAAAAGAAAACACACACAACATATTATAATTATACATATAATATAGAAAGTAAAAAATTAAATGAATTTTATATTTCATAAATATGTTTCTTAACAAAATTTTATATTTGTTTACATTATTTCTCATTCACACTACTTGTTTTTAATGGGCATCCCACAGAATGACAGTATACCTTGTTCTAGCCCCAGGGTCCAGGCCATGTGGCATTATTAGTCACCAGGGCAGAGATAAAGAGATGTAAATGTATACAATTTCTTAAAGCTTCTGCCCAGAGATCACACAAGTCACCCAACTCTCATTATTATTCCTACCAGGTCCCAGGCATGTTTTAATTAAAAATCACTGTGAAGTACAGTTCTACTGCGTGCCTCTAACATCCTCCTTTCATCAGTTCCTGGTTTTCGTCAGTTAAACATTCATTCTGAAGTACTAACATTTATATTCTGTTTCATTACTAATTTCCCTATTTTCATTGAATTTTAGTTTTATATCTAAATGGGTTTATTTCTTTTTACCACTGGTGCTTTCCAACTGTGGCTTCTCTGTTATTGCGATCTTGATGTTGATTTTTTTCTTGAAATTCATAATCAAAATTTTAAGACAGGCTTTTTGGACTCTGTTCCTTGATTTCTTGCATATTCATGAATTTATTTCTTTTATACTAAAATGTCAACTTGACTGAATATAAAAAATCTTTTAAAAAAGTCTTGAATTGCACTTCTTTTTCACATAAGGATTTCATAAACATTATTTCACTCATTTTTAACATATGATTATGTACAAGACTCTAATACCACTCTTACTGTTTCATCTCATGATTAATCCCCAAGATGTCCATAGAATGCTTTTGATTTTTTAACTAATTTAAATGTATTTTTTTTTTAATTTTTAAGTTACAAAATAAGATATACTATTTTAATAAGTCATAGAGCACAGAAATAGAAAAAATGTCAATAACCTTTATATCCTCCACTAATTTCTCTCTTAAGCTTTGCTTTTCTAAAAATATACCTATTTATTAAATTATAACACAGATAGAGAAAATGCACAAATCATAAAAATGAAGCAAATTATGTTTATAAATGTGAATACACCAATGTAGTCAGTATATAGATAAGAAAACTACAACACCAGCATTCTAGGAGTACCTTCATGCTGCATCCCTTCCCTAAGGAGTAACCATTATTCTTTAAAATATATATATTTTAATTGAAGGCTAATTACTTTACAATAGCTTTGTAGTGGATTTTGCCATATGTTGACATGAATCAGCCATGGGTGTACATTGTTCCCCATCCTGAAAGCCCCCCTACCTCCCTCTCCATCCCATCCCTCAGGGTCATCCCAGTGCACCAGCCCTGGGCACCCTATCTCATGCATCAAACCTGGACTGGCAATCCGTTTCACATATGATAATTTACATGTATCAATGCTGTTCTCTCCAATCATTTCACCCTCACCTTCTCCCACAGAGACCAAAAGTCTGTTTTTTACATCTGTGTCTCCTTTGCTATCTCACATATAGGGTCATCATTACCATCTTTCTAAATTCCATATATATAAGTTAATATACAGTATTGGTGTTTTTATTTCTGACTTACTTCACTCTGCATAATAGGCTCCAGTTTCATCCACCTCATTAGAACTGATTCAAATGTATTCTTTTTAATGGCTGAGTAATACTCCATTGTGTATATGTACCACAGCTTTCTGAGCCATTTATCTGCTGATGGACATCTAGGTGGCTTCCATGTCCTGGCTATTATAAACAGTGCTCTGAAGAACATTGGGGTACATGTGTCTCTTTCAATTCTGATTTCCTTGGTGTGTATTCCCAGAAGTGGGATTGCTGGGTCATATGGCAGTTCTATTTCCAGTTTTTTAAGGAATCTCCACACTGTTCTCCATAATGGCTGTACTAGTTTGCATTCCCACCAACAGTGTAAGAGGGTTCCCTTTTCCCCAACCCCTCTCCAGCATTTATTGTTTGTAGACTTTTGGATAGCAGCCATTCTGACCAGTGTGAGATGGTACTACTTTGTGGTTTTGATTTGCATTTTTCTGATGAGTGATGTTGAGCATCTTTTCATGTGTTTGTTAGCCATCTGTATGTCCCCTTCGTAGAAATATCTGTTTAGTTCTTAAGCTCATTTTTTGATTGGGTCATTTATTTTTCTGGAATTGAGCTGCAGGAGCTGCTTGTATATTTTTGAGATTAACTCTTTGTCAGTTGCTTCATTTGCTATTATTTTCTCCCATTCTGAAGGCTGTCTTTTCACTTTGATTATAGTTTCCTTAGCTGTGTAAAAGTTTTTAAGTTTAATTAGGTCCCATTTGTTTGCTTTTGCTTTTATTTCCAGTATTCTGGGAGGTGGGTCATAGAGGATCCTGCTGTGACTTATATCGAAGAGTTTTTTCCCAGCACCACTTGTTAAAGCGATTGTCTTTTCTCCACTGTATATTCTTGCCTCCTTTGTCAAAGATAAGGTGTCCATAGGTGTGTTGATTTATCTCTGGGTTTTCTATTTTGTTCCATTGATCTATATTTCTGTCTCTGTGCCAGTACCATGCTGTCTTAATGACTGTAGCTTTGTAGTAGAGCCTGAAATCAGGCAGGTTGATTTCTCCAGTTCCATTCTCTCTCAAGATTGCTTTGGCTATTCGAGGTTTTTTGTATTTCCATACAAATTGTGAAATTATTTGTTCTGGTTTTCTGAAAAATACCGTTGGTAGCTTTATAGGGATTGGATTGAATCTATAGATTGCTTTGTATACTCGTTTTCATTATATTGATTCTTCTGATCCATGAACATGGTATATTTCTCCATCTATTTGTGTCATCTTCGATTTCTTTCATCAGTGTTTTATAGTTTTCTATATATAGGTCAATTGTTTCTTTAGGTAGAATTATTCTTAAGTATTTTATTCTTTTCATTGCAATGATGAATGGAGTTATTTCCTTAATTTCTCTTTTTGTTTTCTCGTTGTTAGTGTATAGGAATGCAAGGGATTTCTGTGTGTTAATTTTATATCCTGAAACTTTACTATATTCATTGATTAGCTCTAGTAATTTTATGGTAGAGTTTTTAGTGTTTTCTATGTAGAGGATCATGTCATTTGCAAACAGAGTTTTACTTCTTTTCCAATCTGGATTCCTTTTATTTCTTTTTCTTCTCTGATTGCTGTTGCTAAACTTCCAAAACTATGTTGAATAGTAGTGGTGAGAATGGGCACTCTTGTCTTGTTCCTGACTTTCGAGGAAATGCTTTCTATTTTTCACCATTGAAGATAATATTTGCTGTGAGTTTTTCATATATAGCTTTTCTAATGTTGAGGTATGTTCTTTCTATTCCTGCTTTCTGGAGGGTTTTTATCTTAAATGGATGCTGAATTTTGTCAAAGGCTTTCTCTGCATCTATTGAGATAATCATATGTTTTTTCTCTTTCAATTTGTTAATGTGGTATATTACATTGATTGATTTGTGGATATTAAATAATCCTTGCATCCCTGGGATAAAGCCCACTTGGTCATGATGTATGATCATTTTAATATGTGTTGGATTCTGTTTGCTAGGATTTTGTAAAGGATTTCTGAATCTATGTTCATCAGTGATATTGGCCTGTACTTTTCTTTTTTTGTGGCATTTTGTCTGGTTTTGGTATTAGGGTGATGGTGGCCTCATAGAATGAGTTTGGCAGTTTACCTTCCTCTGCAATTTTCTGGAAGAGTTTGAGTAGGATAGGTGTTAGCTCTTCTCGAAATTTTTGGTAGAATTCAGCTGTGAAGCCGTCTGGTCCTGGGCTTTTGTTTACTGGAAGATTACTGATTACAGTTTCAATTTCCGTGCTTGTGATGTGTCTGTTAAGATTTTCTATTTCTTCCTGGTTCAGCTTTGGAAAGTTATACTTTTCTAAGAATTTGTCCATTTCTTCCAGGTTGTCCATTTTATTGGCAAATAGTTGCTGATAGTAGTCTTTTATGATCCTTTGTATTTCTGTGTTGTCTGTTATGATTTCTTCATTTTCATTTCTAATTTTGTTGACTTGATTCTTCTCCCTTTCTTTCTTGATGACTTTGGCTAATGGTTTGTCTATTTTATTTATCTTCTCAAAAAAACAGCTTTTAGCTTTGTTGATTTTTCCCATGGTCTCTTTTGTTTCTTTTGCATTTATTTCTGCCCTAATTTTTATGATTTCTTTTCTTCTACTAACCTTGAGGTTCTTCATTTCTTCCTTTTCTAGTTGCTTTAGGTGTAGAGTTATGTTATTTATTTGACTTTTTTTCTTGTTTCTTGAGGTAAGCTTAGTGCTATGAACCTTTCCCTTAGCACTGCTTTTACTGAGTCCCATACGTTTTGGGTTGTTGTGTTTTCATTTTCATTCACTTCTATGCATATTTTGATTTCTTCTGTGATTTGTTAGTTATTCAGAAGCATGTTGTTTAGCCTCCATATGTTTGTATCTTAGTGGGTTTTTTTTTTCTGTAGTTGACACTTAATCTTCCCACATTGTGATCAGAAAAGATGCTTGAAATGATTTCGATTTTTTTGAATTTACCAAGGCTAGATTTATGGCTCAGGATGTCATCTATCCAAGAGAAGGTTCCATATGCACTTGAGAAAAAGGTGAAATTCATTGTATGGAGGTGATATGTCCTATAGATATCAATTAGGTCTAACTGGTCTATTGTATCATTAAATTTTGTGTTACCTTGCTAATTTTCTGTTTAGTTGATCTATCCATAAGTGTGAGTGGGGTATTAAAGTCTCCCACTATTATTGTGTTACTGTTAATTTCCCCTTTTACATTTGTTAGTATTTGCTTTACATATTGCAGTGCTCCTATGTTGGGTGCATATATATTTATAATTGTTATATTTTCTTCTCGGATTGACCCTTTGAACATTATGCAGTGTCTTCGTCTCTTTTCACAGCCTTTATTTCAAAGTCTATTTTATCTGATATGAGTATTGCTTCTCCTGCTTTCTTTTGGTCTCCATTTGCATGAAATATCTTTTTCCAGCCCTTCACTTTCAGTCTGTATGTGTCCCTTGTTTTGAGGTGGGCCTCTTTTAGACAGCATATATAGGGGTCTTGTTTTTGAATCCATTCAGCCAGTCTTTGTCTTTTGGTTGGGGCATTCAACCCATTTACATTTAAGGTAATTATTGATAAGTATGATCCCATTGCCATTTTCTTTGTTGTTTTGGGTTCGAGTTTATACACCTTTTCTGTGTTTCTTATCTAGAGAAGATCCTTTAGCGTTTGTTGAAGAGCTTGTTTGGTGGTGCTGAATTCTCTCAGCTTTTGCTTGTCTGTAAAGCTTTTGATTTCTCCTTTATATTTGAATGAGATCCTTGCTGGGTAGAGTAATCTGGGTTGTAGGCTTTTTTCTTTCATCACTTTAAGTATGTCCTGCCATTCCCTTCAGAGAAGGCAATGGCAACCCACTCCTGTACTTTTGCCTGGAAAACCCCATGGACAGAGGAGCCTGGCAGGCTGCAGTCCATGGGGTCACTGAGGGTCAGACACGACTGAGCGACTTCACTTTTACTTTTCACTTTCATGCATTGGAGAAGGAAATAGCAACCCACTCCAGTGTTCTTGCCTGGTGAATCCCAGAGACGAGGGAGCCTGGTGGGCTGCCGTGTATGGGGTCGCACAGAGTCGGACATGACTGAAGTGACAGCAGCAGCAGCAACAGCCATTCCCTTCTGGTCTGAAGAGTTTCTATTGAAAGGTCTCCTGTTATCCTTATGGGAATCCCCTTGTGTGTTATTTGTTGTGTTTCCCTTGCTGCTTTTAATATTTGTTCTTTGTGTTTGATCTTTGTTAATTTGATTAATATGTGTCTTGGGGATGACAGAGGATAATATGGCGTACGATATCACTGACTCAATGGACATGGATTTGGGTGGACTCCAGGAGTTGGTGATGGACAGGGAGGCCTGGTGTGCTGCAGTTCATGGGGTCGCAAAGAGTTGGACATGACTGAGCAACTGAACTGAACTGAACTGGGGTATTTCACCTTGGGTGTATCCTGTTTGGAACTCTCTGGGTTTCTTGGACTTTGGTGGCTATTTCCTTCCCCATTTTAGGGAAGTTTTCAGCTATTATCTCCTCAAGTATTTTCTCATGGCCTTTCTTTTTGTCTTCTTCTTCTGGTATTCCTATGATTTGAAATTTGGGGTGTTTGGCATTGTCCCAGAGGTCTCTGAGGTTGTGCTCAGTTCTTTTAATTCTTTTTTCCTCTCTGCTTCATTTATTTCCCCCATTCTCTCTTCCACCTCACCCTGTCTTCTGCCTCATGTATTCTACTGTTGGTTCCCTCCAGAGTGTTTTTGATCTCATTTATTGCATTATTCATTATTTATTGACTCTTTTTTATTTCTTCTAGGTCCTTGTTAAACATTTCTTGCATCTTCTCAATCCTTGTCTCCAGGCTATTTATCTGTAACTCCATTTTGTTTTCAAGATTTTGGATCATTTTTACTATCATTATTATGAATTATTTTTCAAGTAGACTCCCTATCTCCTCCTCTTTGGTTTGGTTTGGTGGAAATATATCATGTTCCTTTACCTGCTGAGAATTTCTCTGCCTTTTCATCTTGTTTAGATTGCTATGTTTGGGGTGGTCTTTCTGTATTCTGGCAGTTTGTGGAGGTTCCTTCCTGTGGCTTCTTTATTGTGGAGGTTCCTCTCTGTGGCTGGGATTGGATGAATGGCTTGTTAAGGTTTCCTGGTTAGGGAAGCTTGCATTGGCGTTCTGGTGGGTGGAGCTGGATTTCTTCTCTCCGGAGTGCAATGAAGTGTCCAGTAGTGAGTTTTGAGATTTCAGTGGGTTTGGTGTGACTTTGGGCAGCCTGTATATTAAAGCTCAGGGCTATGTTTCTGCATTGCTGGACAATTTGCATGGTATGTCTTGGTCTGGAACTTGTTGGTTCTTTGGTGGAGCTTGGTTTCAGTGCAGGTATGGAGGCTTTTGGATGAGCTCTTATCGATTAATGTTCCTTGGAGTCAGGAGTTCTCTGGTGTTCTCAAGTTTTGGATTTAAACCTCTTGCCTCTAGTTTTCCATCTTATTCTTACAGTAGCTTCAAGACTTCTCCATCCATATAGCACCAATGATGAAACATCTAGGTTAATGAAGAAAAGATTCTCCACAGTATGGGGCACTCAGAAAGGTTTGCTGAGTTATGTGGAAAAGAGAAGAGGGAGGAGGGTGATAGAGCTGACCAGGAGGAGACAAGGGGGATTCAAAAGGGGAGACAACAAGCTAGCCAGTAATCAAATGTCTATGTGCTCTCTGCAGCCTGGAACACCCAGAGAAGCTCACGGAGTTACATAGAGAGAAGAGGGAGGAAGGAGATAGAGGGGACCAGGAGGAGATAATGTGGTGGGGGGGGGATGAAAAGGAGAGAGACAGATTTAGACAGTAATCGGTTCCCTAACTGTTCTCCACAGCCCAGAAAATCCAAAGAGATTCACAGAGTTGGGTAGAGAAGAAAAGAGGGAGGGAGGAGATGGAGGAGACCTCCTTTCGAAGACAATGGGCTACCTTTCTTGGTGCCTGGTGTCCTCTGCCAGTATTCAGAAGTTGTTTTGTGGAACTTGCTTAGCATTCAAATGAACTTTTGATGAATTTGTGGGGGAGAAAGTGGTCTCCCCGTCCTATTCCTCTGCCATCCAGAGTAACCATTATTATAACAGCTAAAATAGCTTTGCTTATTTTTTAAAGAACAGAAAGAAAAGATTCACGTCATTGTACAGCAGAAAGTAACATATTGTATGGCAATTGTTTCAATATTTTCAAAATCATTGGCTTGCTTTTTTTTCTTTTGCTATGTATTCGTTACTTTTTATTGTGTGTGTGTGAGTATGTGTATATATGTGTGTGTGTATATATATATAGGTCCAGAACAGTGGTGATAGTCTTAGCCTCTAGTTCAAAGTCAGAACTAGACTGCTCTCCAGAATGCTCTACCTTTCTCCATTGCCTCACAGTACATGAAGTTTCCTATATCCTCATACCTCACTATTGTTTAAATTTGCATTGCTCTAGTTAATGTGTATAAACATCTCTTTCTATACTTCATGTACTTATAAGCTTTTTTCATTTCTTTGTTTTATTTTTTGAAATTTTTAATTGAAGTATAGTTGATTTACTATGTTGTGTTAATTTCTGCTATGCCACAAAGTGATTCAGTTATATTCTTGAAAAATTCCTGTTCACATCATTTTTATTTTTTAAAGAGAAATCATACATTTCATTGTTAACATGCAGAAATTTCTTGTATTATATATCTAATATATTCTAAATTAACCCTTCATTGGTTTTAGACATTGTAAATGTCAAATTTCATATTCTGTCACTAGTCTTTTAACTTTAACTGGGTGATTTGGATTTCTGGATGACTAGTGATGTTTAGCATCTTTTCATGTGCCTGTTGGCCATCAGTATGACTTTTCTGAAAAATGCCTACTCAGGCCTTCAGTCCATTTTTTAATCAAATTGTTTAGTTGTTTTGCTATTGAGCTGTGTGAGTTCTTTTTATATTTTGGATACTAACTTCTTATCAGACATATCATTTGCAAATAAGCTTTCCCATTCAGTTGGGTTACCAATTGTTTCCTTGCCCTTTCTTCTAACATTGGCTCTTTCCCTACATGTTTAATCTTTTTACTTATAAGCATATCATCCACGCTTATTTCTTTCTGATTTTTTACTAATGTTGAATGAGACACTTGTATCTGTTCACATATTTGCTGAAATACATTAAAGGTGAGAGATGTAAATTGAAGCAGTGGAAGTTCAGGATGCATCTTCATCATCTCTGTTTGGTCATCTCCTCTGTAAATGCTTTCTCTCATTAACATTCCTATGTCCAGTGAGCAGAAAGTCTTGAGTTTTCACAATAAAGCCATATATTTCAGGTGTCTGCGGCATCTCTCCCCATTATTAATTTATTTTCATTGACATTTGATTGGCTGTCACCACAATGAATGACGTATACACTCTTCTTGCTCTTTCTGAAAATATAACATTAAGTATGAATCTTATTCAATCTTCCCTCCCTCCTCAGGCCTGCTTTTTACATCTGTACTCTGCTCACGGGGTTTCCTGGTGTCTCAGTGGTAAAGAATCTGCCTGCAATGCAGGAGACGTGGGTTCGATCACTGGGTGGGGGAAATCCCCTGGAGGAAATGGCAACCTACTCTGCTACTCTTGCCTGGACAAGGACAAGAATTCCATTGACAGAAGATCCTGGCGGGCTACAGTCCATGGAGTCACAAAGAGTCATACATGAATGACCATGCACTTATGCACTCTGTTCACACCTCCATGCCAGGTATCTTTATTACCTTAGAGCTGTTCCCTGTACTTTGAAGGACCTCTGTACTATTTAAAGCATCTCTAGGGGTTTGCATTTCTTCTTGTCATCTTTTGCCACTTTGGTCCCAATAAGTTTTTCCTTTAATTTCTATTTGGAGGTTGTGAGTCCCACTGAAGACAGAATAGTCCCTATTTTTTATATATGCTTGTTCTTTCAGTTGGTGTTAAAGAATACAATGGATAAAATTACAGAAGGAAATAATGCTTAATTCCCTGAAACTGGGTAAAACATTGGTCAGTAAAAATATTTTCTAATTTGCTCCTTTGAAACCTGTTATTATTATGAAAATTTATCTTTTTCTATAAGATCAGGTGATCTGATGCTTTGAGGTTGGTGTTTAATTACTGCAGAATGCAAAATTTGGGACTCCAATATGGAATGTCAGTTCATGCAAATAATGTAAAAATTAGCATCCTAACAACAGTAGAATTTGTTGAGAAAGAAAACATAAAGTTGTTGTGCTACTTCGTTTCATTAGGAAATGATTCCAGTATTGGACCAAAAAGACTGATAATTATTCATAGCACTAGTAAGGAGATGGCCATAGGTAACAAAAGTTACCAATAAGTTAATTTGTTAGTTAGAATTTTTTAAGGTGCAAATGATAGAAATTCAAACCATCCTTAAGAAAAAAAGAGAGAGAGAGAGTTTATTGATTCTTATAAGTATTCCAAAAAGGGAGCTCACTTTAATCATGGCCAGCCCCCGAAGCTTAAAAAAAAAATCTAGTTTTGCTGCAAATTCTGGTCAGTTCCAAGTTATTTATGAGAAGGACATACATACTTCTTTGTTAGAAACCCAAAAGAAAGAGAATTGCTTAATCACACATGAAAGATTCTCCTTTTCCCAAGTTCAGACTCTTTGACCCCACTTGCATCACACAACTGTGCAGGATTGTGTGTTGAATTTCACCATGATCCATTGAGAAGAGTAGGACTTTTGTGTACAAGCAAGGGTGCTGGTAAAACAAAAGTTAAGTCCAATTAATGAACTGGGTTGTGTTGATTACAAATAATTTTGGAGAAGGATTTGCATTTCTATTATAAGTATTGCAGAGTAATTGAAGTTTCTTTGTTTTGTTTAGAAGAGGATTGGAAGAGGGAATGAACTCTAAGATGAGGCTATTTCAGTGATCGTTATTCTTTAGTTGCAAATTGGAAAGCCAAACACTCAAGATACTTACTCTCATAGCTTCAAGTTCTGCCTGGAATCTAGCTTTTAAGATGCTCTCTTGGGACTTCCCTGGAATGCAAAATAGAAAGTCAAGAGATACCTGGAGTAACAGGCAAATTTGGCCTTGCAGTACAGAATGAAGCAAGTCAAAAGCTAACAGAGTTTTGCAAAGAGAAGGCACTGGTCATAGCAAACATCCTCTTTCAACAGCACAAGAGAAGACTCTACACATGAACAGCAACAGATGGTCAATACTGAAATTAGATTGATTATATTCTTTGCAGCCAAAGATGGAGAAGCTCTATAACATCATCAAAAAACAAGAATGGGAGCTGATTGTGACTCAGATCATGAACTCCTTACTACCAAATTCAGACTTAAATTGAAGAAAGTAGGGAAAACCACTAGACCATTCAGGTATGACCTAAATCAAATCCCTTATGATTATAGAGATGAAGTGACAAATAGATTCAAGGGATTAGATCTGATAGACAGAGTGCCTGGAGAATTATAGATGGATGTTCACAACATGTTACAGGAGGCAGAGGTCAAGACCATCCCCAAGAAAAAGAAATTCAAAAAGGCAAAATGGTTGTCTGAGGGGGCCTTACAAATAGCAAGAAAAGAAGAGAAGCTAAAAGCAAAGGAGGAAAGAAAAGAGATATCCATCTGAAAGCAGAGTTCCAAAGAATAGCAAGGACAGATAAGAAAGCCTTCCTCAGTGACCAAGGCAAAGAATAGAGGAAAATAAAAGAATGGGGAAGACTAGGGATCTCTTCAAGAAAATTAAAGATACCAAGAGAACAATTCATGCAAAGATGGGCACAATAATGGACAGAAACTGTATGAACATAACAGAAGCAGAAGATATTAAAGAGAGGTGACAAGAATACACTGAAGAACTATATTAAAAAGATCTGAGTGACCCAGATAGCCACGATGGTATGATCACTCACCTAGAGCCAGGCATCCTGGAATACAAAGTCAAGTGGGCCTTAGGAAGCATCACTATGAACAAAGCTAGTGGAGGTGATGGAATTCCAGCTGAGCTATTTCAAATCCTAAAAGATGATGCTATGAAAGTGCTGCACTCAATATGCCAGCAAATGTGGAAAACTCAGCAGGGCCACAGGACTGGAAAAGGTCAGTTTCCATTCCAATCCCAAAGAAAGTCAATGCCAAAGAATGCTCAAACAACTGCAATATTGCACTCACCTCACATGAAAAGTAATGCTCAAAATTCTCCAAGCCAGGCTTCAACAGTACATGAGCTGTGAATTTCTAGATGTTCACTGGAATTAGAAAATGCAGAGGAACCAGAGATCAAATTGCCAAGATCCACTGGATCATTAGAAAATCAATAGACTCCCAGAAAAATATTTACTTCTGCTTTATTGACTAGCCCAAAGCCTTTGACTGTGTGGATCACAACAAACTGGGGAAAATTCTTCAAGAGATGGGAATACCAGACCACCTGACTTGCCTCCTGAGAAATCTATATGCAAGTCAAGAAGCAACAGTTAGAACCGAATATGGAACGGACTGGTTCCAAATTGAGAAAGTTGTACGCCAAGGTTGTATATTGTCACCCTGCTTATTTAACCTCTATGCAGAGTACATCATGTGAAATGCCAGGCTGGATGAAGCACAAGCTGGAATCAAGATTGCTGGGAGAGATATCAATAACCTCATATATGCAGAGGATACCACCCTTGCGGCATAAAATGAAGAAGAACTAAAGAACCTCTTGATGAAATTGAAAGAGGAGAGTGAAAAAGTTGGCTTAAAACTCAACAGTCAAAAAAACAAAGATCATGGCATTTGGTCTCATCACTTAATGGCAAATAGATGGGGAAATGATGGAAACAGTGAGAGACTCTTTGTGGGGCTCCAAAATCACTGCAGATAGTGACTGCAGCCATGAAATTTAAAAAATACACTTGCTTCTTGGAAGAAAAGCTATGACCAACCTAGACAGACTATTAAAAAGCACAGACATTACCTTTCTGACAAAAGTCCATCTAGTCAGAACTACAGTTTTTCCAATAGTCATGTATGGATGTTAGAGTTGGACAATAAAGAAAGTTTAGTGCTGAAGAATTGATGCTTTTGAACTGTGGTGTTGGAGAAGACTCTTGAGAGTCCGTTGGACTGAAAGGAGATGAGATCAAATCAGTTAATCCTAAGGGAAATCAGTCCTGAATATTCATTGGAAGGACTGATGATGAAGGTGAAACTTCAATACTTTGGCCACCTGATGCAAAGAACGGACTCATTTGAAAAGATCCTGATGCTGTGATCGAACGCAGGAGGAGAAGGGGATGACAGGGGATGAGATGATTGTAAGGCATCACTAACTTCATGGACATTAGTTTGAGTAGGTTCCAGGAGATGGTGATGGACAGGGAAGCCTGGCATGCTGCAGTCCGTGGGTTCACAAAGAGTCAGACATGACTGAGTGACTGAACTGAACTGACAGTGGTTGAAACTCTGAGCTCCCAATGCAGGGTGCCAGGGTTCAATCCTGGGTCAGGGACCTAGATCCCACGTATCACAACTAAGAGTTCCATGATGCAACTAAAGAAAGAGCATCCTACAACTAATGATTGTGCATGCTACAATGAAGATAAAAGATCCCACATGTTGTAGCTAATAGCTCACACAACCAAATAAATAAATAATAATAAATAAAATGTATTTAAAAGATGCTCTTGTTTCTGTTGGAAGGGAAAGAATCAATCCTTTGAATTCTCTTGAAATCACAGGGAGGAATGCAGAAGGTAGGACACCTGAATGCAGAGGAACTAAATCTTTTATGGAGAAAAGAGATCTTTAGATCTCTGCATCAAGCCTTGGCAAAAATGTTCTATCTCTCAATTTTTCCATAAAGAGATAGTTCAGCTCAGTCACTCAGTCATGCCTGACTCTTTGCATCCCATGGACTATTTCAATGAGTAAGTTCTTTGAATCAGGGGGTGAAAGCATTGGAGCTTCAGCTTCAGCATCAGTCCTTCCAATGAATATTCAGGACTGATTTCCTTGTGAATTGACTGGTTGGATCTCCTTGCAATCCAAGGGACTCTCAAGAGTCTTCTCCAACACCACAGTTCAAAAGCATCAGTTCTTTGATGCTCAGCCTTCTTAATGATCCAGCTCTCACATCCATACATGACTACCGGAAAAACCATAGCTTTGACTAGACGGACCTTTGTTGGCAAAGTAATATCTCTGCTTAACATGCTGTCTAGGTTGGTCATAGCCTTTCTTCCAAGGAGCAAGCTCCTTTTAATTTCATGGCTGTAGTCACCATCTACAGTGATCTTAGAGCCCAAGAAAATAAAGCCTGTCACAGTTTACATTTTTTCCCCATCTATTTGCCAGGAAATGATGGGACCTGATGCCAAGATCTTAGTTTTCTGGATGCTGAGTTTTAAGACAGCTTTTTCACTCTCCTGTTTTTAATTTCATCCTGAGACTCTAATTCTTCTTCACTTTCTGCCATAAGGGTGGTGTCATCTGCATATTTGAGGTTATTGATATTCCTCCCAGCAATCTTGATTCCAGCTTGTGCTTCATCCAGCCTGGCATTTCTCCTGATGTACTCTGCATATATGTTAAATAAGCAGGGTGACAATATACAGCCTTGATGTACTTTTTTCCCAATTTGGAGTCAGTCATTGTTCCGTGTCTGGTTCTAACTGTTGTTTGATCTTCATGCAGATTTCTCAGGAGGCAGTTAGGGTGGTATGGTATTCCCATCTCTTGAAGAATTTTCCACATTTTGTTGTGATCCACACAATCAAAGACTTTGGCGTATTCAATAAAGCAGAAGTAGATGTTTTTCTGGAACTCTCTTGTTTTTCCTATGTTCCAGTGGATATTGGCAATTTGATGTCTGGTTCCTGTGTCTTTTCTAATTCCAGTGAACCTCTGGAAATTCATGATTCATGTACTGTTGAAGCCTGACTTGGAGAACTGTGAACATTACTCTGCTAGTGTGTGAGATGAATACAATTGTGCGATAGTTTGAACATTTTTTAGCATTGCCTTTCTTTGGGATTAGAATGAAAACTGACTTTTTCCAGTCGTTTGGCCACTGCTGAGTTTTCCACCTTTGCTGGCATATTCAGGGCAGCACTTTAACTGTATCATCTTTTAGGATTTGAAATAGCTCAACTGGAATTCCATTACCTCCACTAGCTTTGTTCGTAGTGATGCTTCCTAAGGCCCACTTGACTTTGCACTCTAGGATGTCAGGCTCTATGTGACTGATCATACCATCATGGCCATCTGGGTCACTCAAATCTTTTTTGTATAGTTCTTTTGTGTATTCTTGCCATCTCTTATTAATATCTTCTGCTTCTGTTAGGTTCATACTGTTACTGTCCTCTATTGGGCCCATCTTTGCATGAATTGTACACTTGGTATCGCTAATTTTCCTGAGGAAATCTCTAGTCTTTCCCATTCTATTGTTTTCCTCTATTTCTTTGCATTGATCACTGAGGAAATTCTTACCTGCCCTTGCTATTCTTTGTAACTCTGCATTCAGATGGAAATATCTTTCCTTTTCTTCTTTGCCTTTAGCTTTTCTGTTTTTCTCAGCTATTTGTAAGGTTCCCTCAGACAACCATTTTGCCTTTTTGCATTTCTTTTTCTTGGGGATGGTCTTGATCCCTGAGTCCTGTACAAATTCACAAACCTCCACCCGTAGTTCTTCAGGCACTCTATCAGATCTAATGCCTTTAATCCATGTGCCACTTCCACTGTAAGGGATTTGATTTAGGTCATACCTGAATGGTCTAGTGGTTTTTCCTACTTTCTTCAATTTAAGTCTCAATTTTGCAATATGGATTTCATCATCTTTAGTGTTTTATGGCATAGTAGATCATGTATTTTGTACCAGTAATCAAGAACATCATAAATGAGACCCAAGTTTATTTTGTTCCTTGAAAGGGAAAGTGAAAAGTTTAGTTGCTCAGTCATGTCCAACTCTTTGCAACCCCATGGACTGTCATCTGCCAGATTCCTCTGTCCATGGAATTCTTCAGGCAGGAACACTGGAGTGCATTTCCATTACCTTCTCCAGGAGATCTTCCCAATCCAGGGATCAAACCCAGGTGGCATGCATTTCAGGCAGACTCGTTACCATTTGAGCCACAGATATCCTTCCATAAGAATTAACAGTCTGCTAGCAACAGTTAGAAGTGGACAGGGAACAACAGACTGGTTCCAAATAGGAAAAGGAGTATGTCAAGGCTGTATATTGTCACCCTGCTTATTTAACTTATATGCAGAGTACATCATGAGAAATGCTGGGCTAGGAGAAGCACAAGCTGGAATCAAGATTGCTGGGAGAAATATCAATAACCTCAGATATGCAGATGACACCACCCTTACGGCAGAAAGTGAAGAGGAACTAAAAGGCCTCTTGATGAAAGTGAAAGAGGAGAGTGAAAAAGTTGGCTTAAAGCTCAACATTCAGAAAACGAAGATCATGGCATCTGGTCCCATCATTTCATGGGAAATAGATGGGGAATCAGTGGAAACAGTGTCAGACTTTATTTTTTTGAGCTCCAAAATCACTGCAGATGGTGATTGCAGCCATGAAATTAAAAGATGCTTACTCCTTAGAAGAAAAGTTATGACCAACCTAGATAGCATATTCAAAGCAGAGACATTACTTTGCCGACTAAGGTCCATTAGGCTATGGTTTTTCCTGTGGTCATGTATGGATGTGAGAGTTGGACTGTGAAGAAGGTTGAGCGCCAAAGAATTGATGCTTTTGAACTGTGGTGTTGGAGAAGACTCTTGAGAGTCCCTTGGACTGCAAGGAGATCCAACCAGTCCATTCTGAAGCAGATCAGCCCTGGGATTTCTTTGGAAGGAATGATGCTAAAGCTCAAACTCCAGTACTTTGGCCACCTCATGCGAAGAGTTGACTCACTGGAAAAACTCCGATGCTGGGAGGGATTGCGGGTAGAAGGAGAAGGGGACGACAGAGGATGAGATGGCTGGATGGCATCACTGACTCGATGGATGTGAATCTGAGTGAACTCCGAGAGTTGGTGATGGACAGGGAGGCCTGGCATCCTGTGATTCATGGGGTTGCAAAGAGTCGGACACGACTGAGTGACTGAACTGAACTGAACTGATTCTGGATATGTCATGTTCACCTTGATGCTCTTTGATGCCCCTCTTCCCATAGCTGCTCTTGCTCTAGCTCGGTTTAACACCTCTGTTTAAACACCCTCATTTTACATTTGATTTGGCATTGTCTTGAGTCTTCTTTCAGAATCCAATTCAGCTCCTGCAGAATCTCTAACATGGATCTCTTTATTACTCCTGAATTATAATTTGGACATATTTTCTTCCCTATTTGATTCACTCCTACTCAGTAACCCTCCTATGACTCTAGCATAAAGGCCTCAGCTTCTAGGTTGCTCTTTCTAAGCAACTGATCATCACCCAGGAACTTGGAATTTAAAAAAAAAAAAAGCATTGAAGGAAAATGAGAAAGAAGAAACAACTGGTGGAAAATGTCAAAACAAAGCTATCTGAGAGTATATTTACAATCTTGGTCCCACTTAAATCATGTTCTAGGATAACTACATGGTATAAATTGTTTTGGAAACGTTGTCTGTGTAAAGCAGGTAAGTTATGGAAAGATCATGATCTTAGATAATTTGGTAGTTAACTCCTAGGAGAATAATCATCTAATGTTTCAGGAAATTAGTTGGAAACTCAACTTAGGCTGTCAGGTCATTAACATATAATGGTATTTAGGTTTTCTATACTACCCTGCGAAACATGGATTCTCCCAGGGCTTAAGTTCAAGTGAGTGTGTGGCTTATAGACAAAACAAAAGGAAATAGAGGTACAAAGGACATATTGGAATTGTTTCTTATTCAACTTTCCTACATCTGAGGGAATGGCTTGTCAACAGTGTTCATCCTAATGTTCTCAAATATCATATATTGCATTTCTCACAGTAATCAGTATTTCAATAAATTTTGTATTGATATTTGTGTAGGAAGTGGTCACCTTTCCTCTTAATTAGTGATTTGGCGATGACATTTCCATATTGCTTTTTGCCACATCCTCATTTTGTGCAACTATAAAGTTTGTTTGGACCCATTGTAAAAGTTACATTACTCAGGAAGCTCTGTAGTACATGTACAGCTTATCGCATCTGAACTCAATACAGTGCATGTTCTTTCTGCTTTGTATGTGATAATAATTCAAGATGCTTGTTTTAATTTTAAATGCCTCCATGACCTGGCTTCTAACTAGAGAATGTTTAAGGTACTTGGTGATAATTCATATTTAGTATTTCCTTGGGAGTTAAGAATAATCACTGAGCAGTCAGATTTTTTTTTCTTTTAGTTTTAGCATATTTTACATTGTTTCAATGCTCTGAGGGCACATATTTTAGTTTATCTCTTAAAAGGTAATCAAAGCTGTTCAACCAGTTGTGTGAAATTGGAAAAGCATACTTAAATTCACTAGTTGCTAAAGAGCGAAGATGAGTTTATATTAAGGAAAGGACTAGAAATGTGATTGCCTACATTTTGAAAAACAAATGTAATAACAATGGCAAAGTATGTGGTGAACAGCATTCTAAAATATTTAGACATATTAATGCATTTGATCCACAAAAAATGAGTGCTGTAATCCATTTCATAGATGAGGAAACTGAAACAACAGTGGTTAAATTGCCTAAGGTCAAACAACTGATAAATGCCAGTGTCAGGATGTAAATCCAAGAAGTTCAGGCTCAGAATGTGTACACATAGTCACTAGAGAAGATTGTTTTTCAGGTGGTTGGGTGGGTGGGCTAGCAGGCAGTGGAACAGGTACACTGGGAAGTAAAGGAAAGGGTAGGTTTTATGACAAACTGTGCTCACTACTGGGCTTCCCTGATGGCTCGGATGGTTAAAAAACAAACAAACAAACAAAAAACCACCTGCAATGCAGCAGACCTGGGTTCAGTCCCTGAGTTTGGAGGATCCCCTGGAGAACAGCACGGCAATCTGCTCCAGTATTCCTCCCTGGAGTATCCCCAGGGACAGAGGAGCCTGGTGGATTACAGTCCATGGGGTCGCAAACAGTCAGACATGACTGAGAGACTAAGCACATGCTCACTTCTGGAATTTGGAACCTAAATGATGGAATTGAAGGGAAGGATTTGCTAAGATTTTATGTGTGTGTGCATGTGTGTAAAAAATAGGACACAACTTTTGTTGTTTTTATAAATTTTTTAAAAATATAAATTTATTTTAATTGGAGGCTAATTACTTTACAATATTGTAGTGGGTTTTGCCATACACAGACATGAATCAGCCATAGGTGTACATGTGTTCCCCATCCTGAACACCCCTCCCACATCCCTCCCATCTCAACTCTCTGGGTCATCCCAGTGCACCAGCCCTGAGCACCCTGTCTCATGCATTGAACCCGGACTGGGGATCTGTTTCACATATGATAATAAACATGTTTCAATGTCATTCTCCCAAATCATCTCACCCTTGCCCTCTCCCACAAAGTCCAAAAGACTGTTCTATACATCTAAGGACACAACTTTGTACCCCCGCCCCAGGCCGGTGTGTTCTCAGGATGAAAAAAGTAGCATTTACATTGAAAACGAGATACATGCTGACTCACTACTTTCAAATAACAGCTTTTCAGATAGATACTAAGTGTGAAATCACTAATAATATATTACCTTTAAATAGCAACTTCTTCAAAGATATATTTTCTATAATTTTATTCTTTTTCTGAGGATTGCATGCAGAAATCTCAACTGAGTCTGAATCAGTTCAGTTCAGCTCATTCAGTCGCTCAGTCATGTCCGAATCTTTGCGACCCCATGAATCACAGCACGCCAGGCCTCCCTGTCCATCACCAACTCCCAGAGTTCACTCAGACTCACGTCCATCGAGTCTGTGATGCCATCCAGCCATCTCATACTCTGTCGTCCCCTTCTCTTCCTGCCCCCAATCTCTCCCAGCATCAGAGTCTTTTCCAATGAGTCTACTCTTTGCATTAGGTGGCCGAAGTACTGGAGTTTCAGCTTTAAGCATCATTCCATCCAAAGAAATCCCAGGGCTGATCTTCAGAATGGACTGGTTGCATCTCCTTGCAGTCCAAGGGACTCTCAAGAGTCTGCAACATCACAGTTCAAAAGCATCAAATCTTCGTCGCCCAGGTTTCTTCACAGTCCAACTCTCATATCCATACATGACCACTGGAAAAACCATAGGCTTGACTAGATGGACCTATGTTGGCAAAGTAATGTCTCTGCTTTTCCATATGCTATCTAGGTTGGTCATAACTTTTCTTCCAAGGAGTAAGCATCTTTTAATTTCATGGCTGCAGTCACAATCTGCAGTGATTTTGGAGCCCCCCAAAATAAAGTCTGACACTGTTTCCACTGATTCCCCATCTATTTCCCATGAAGTGATGGGACCGGATACCATGATCTTCATTTTCTGAATGTTGAGCTTTAAGCCAACTTCTTCACTCTTCTCTTTCACTTTCATCAAGAGGCTTTTGAGTTCCTCTTCACTTTCTGCCAAAAGGGTGGTGTCATCTGCATATCTGAGGTTATTGATATTTCTCCCAGCAATCTTGATTCCAGCTTGTGCTTCTCCTAGCCCAGCATTTCTCATGATGTACTTTGCATATAGGTTAAATAAGCAGGGTGACAATATACAGCCTTGACGTACTCCTTTTCCTATTTGGAATGTCTGTTGTTCCATGTCCAGTTCTAACTGTTGGTTCCTGACCTGCATATAGGTTTCTCAAGAGGCAGGTCAGGTGGTCTGGTATTCCCATCTCTTTCAGAATTTTCCACAGTTTATTGTGATCCACACAGTCAAAGGCTATGTCCTAGTCAATAAAGCAGAAGTAGATGTTTTTCTAGAACTCTCTTGCTTTTTCCATGATCCAGCAGATGTTGGCAATTTTTGATCTCTGGCTCCTCTGCCTCTTCTAAAACCAGCTTGAACATCTGAAAGTTCACGGTTCATGTTCTGTTGAAGCCTGGCTTGGAGAATTTTGAGCATTACTTTACGAGCATGTGAGATGAGTGGAATTGTGCAGTAGTTTGAGCATTCTTTGGCATTGTCTTTCTTTGAGATTGGAATGGAAACTGACCTTTTCCAGTCCTGTGGCCACTGCTGAGTTTTCCAAATTTGCTGGTATACTGAGTGCAGCACTTTCACAGCATCATCTTTCAGGATTTGTAATAGCTCCCTTGGAATTCCATCACCTCCACTAGCTTTGTTTGTAGTGATGCTTTCTAAGGCTAACTTGACTTCCCATTCCAGGATGTCTGGCTCTAGGTGAGTGATCACACCATCGTGATTATCTGGGTCTTGAAGCTCTTTTTTGTACAGTTCTTCTGTGTTCTCCTGCCACCTCTTCTTAATATCTTCTGCTTCTGCTAGGTCCATACTATTTCTGTCCTTTATTGTGTCCATCTTTGCATGAAATGTTCCCTTGGTATCTCTAATTTTCCTGAAGAGATCTCTAGTCTTTCCCACTCTGTTGTCTTCCTTTATTTCTTTGCATTGATCGCTGAGGAAGGCTTTCTTACCTCTCTCTCCTTGCTATTCTTTGGAACTCTACATTCAGATGTTTATATCTTTCTTTTTCTCCTTTGCTTTTCGCTTTTCTTATTTCACAGCTACTTGTAAGGCCTCCCCAGACAGCCATTTTGCTTTTTTGCATTTCCTTTCCATGGCGATGTTTTTGATCCCTGTCTCCTGTACAATGTCACGAACCTCAGTCCATAGTTCATCAGGCACTCTATCTATCAGATCTAGTCCCTTAAATCTATTTCTCACTTCCACTGTATAATCATAAGGGATTTGATTTAGGTCATACCTGAATGGTCTAGCGGTTTTCCCTATTTTCTTCCATTTAAGTCTAAATTTGGCAATAAGGAGTTCATGATCTGAGCCACAGTCAGCTCCTGGTCTTGTTTTTGTTGACTGTATAGAGCTTCTCCATCTTTGGCTGCAAAGGATATAATCAGTCTGATTTCGGTGTTGACCATCTGGTGATGTCCATGTGTAGAGTCTTCTCTGCAGTTGTTGGAAGAGGGTGTTTGCTATGACCAATGCATTTTCTTGGCAAAACTCTATTAGTCTTTGCCCTGCTTCGTTTTGCATTCCAAGGCCAAATTTGCCTGTTACTCCAGGTGTTTCTTGACTTCCTACTTTTGCATTCCAGTCCCCTATAATGAAAAGGACATCTTTTGGGGGTATTAGTTCTAAAAGGTCTTGTAGGTTTTCATAGAACCGTTCAACTTTAGCTTCTTCAGGGTTACTGGTTGGGGCACAGACTTGGATTACTGTGATATTGAATGGTTTGCCTTGGAAATAAACAGAGATCATTCTTTCATTTTTGAGATTGCATCCAAGTACTGCATTTCGAACTCTTTGGTTGACCATGATGGCTACTCCATTTTTTCTAAGGGCTTCCTGCCCACAGTAGTAGATATAATGGTCATCTGAGTTAAATTCACCCATTCCAGTCCATTTTAGTTCGCTGATTCCTAGAATGTTGACGTTCACTCTTGCCATCTCCTGTTTGATCACTTCCAATTTGCCTTGATTCATGGACCTGACATTCCAGTTTCCTATGCAATATTGCTCTTTACAGCATCAGACCTTGCTTCTATCACCAGTCACATCCACAGCTGGATATTGTTTTTGCTTTGGCTCCATCCCTTCATTCTTTCTGGAGTTATTTCTGCACTGATCTCCAGTAGCATATTGGACACCTACTGACCTGGGGATTTCCTCTTTCAGTATCCTATCATTTTGCCTTTTCATACTGTTCATGGGGTTCTCGAGGCAAGAATACTGAAGTGGTTTGCCATTCCCTTCTCCAGTGGACCACATTGTGTCAGACCTCTCCACCATGCCCGCCTGTCTTGGGTGGCCCCACAGGCCATGGCTTAGTTTCATTGAGTTAGACAAGGCTGTGATCCTAGTGTGATTATATTGACTAGTTTTCTGTGATTATAGTTTCAGTGTGTCTGCCCTGTGATGCCCTCTTGCAACACCTACCATCTGAATAGTTGCAGCTAATACCCATGCTTAATTGCTGTCTCTTTTTTTCTCAATTCCTAAGATGAATTTTCAACATGGTGTCATTAGTATGAGTATTTACAATTTTGTTTGATTCTGATTTTTTTTCTGAGGGAGATAGCAAAGTGAATAAGTTTTTCTTTTTTTTTTTCAACTCCCAACACCTAGTTTAGACACTCATCACCTTTTCCCTGGATTTTCATGAGTTTCCTAACTAGCCTTAAAAAAAAAAAAAACATTTATTTTTAATTGGAGGATAATACTTCACGATATTGTGTTGGTTTCTGTCATATGTTAATATGAATCAGCCATAGGTATACATATGCTCCCTCCCTCTTGAACTTTCATCCATCTTCCACCTCCCACCCCTTCCCTTCTAGGTCATCATATAGCACCAGATTTGAGCTCCCTCCTTTATACAGTAAATTTCCACTGAATATCTATTTTACATATGGTAATGTATATGTTTCCATGCTACTCTTGAAATTCATTCCACCCTTTCCTTCTCATGTGTCCACAGGTCTGCCATCTATGTCTGTGTTTCCATTGCTACCCTGCAGATAGTTCCATCAATACTATCTTTCTAGATTCCATATATATGTGTTAATATATGATATTTGTTTTTCTCTTTCTTACTTACTTCACTGTGTATAATAGGCTCTAGGTTCATCCACCTTATTAGAACTGAGTCAAATGCATTCTTTTCATCACTGAGTAATATTCCATTGTGTATATGTACCACTTCTTTATCCATTTATTTGTTGGTGGGAATCTAGGTTGCTTCCATGTCCTAGCTAGTGTAAATAGTGCTGCAATGAACATTGGGATACATGTGTCTGTTTTAATGATGGTTTCCTCGGCGTATATATCCAAGAGTGGGATTGTTGGGCCATATGGCAGTTTTATTCCTAGCTTTTAAGGAATCTCCGTACTGATCTCCATAGTGACTGCACCAATTTGCATTGCCATTGACAATGCCAGAGAGTTCTCTTTTCTCCACACCCTTTCCAGCATTTATTGCTTGCAGATTTTTTTGATAATGGCCATTCAGACCACTGTGAGGTGATATCCTTTAATTTTGATTTGCATTTCTCTAATAATGAGTGATAGCATATTGAAAAGCAGAGACATTATTTTGCCAACAAAGGTCTGTATAGTCAAGGCTATAGTTTTCCCAATGGTCATGTATGGATGTGAGAATTGGACTGTGAAGAAAGCTGAGCACTGAAGAATTAATGCTTTTGAACTGAGGTGTTGGAGAAGACTCTTGAGAGTCCCTTGGACTGCAAGGAGATCCAACCAGTCCATTCTGAAGATCAGCCCTGGGATTTCTTTGGAAGGAATGATGCTAAAGCTGAAACTCCAGTACTTTGGCCACCTCATGAGAAGAGTTGACTCATTGGAAAAGACTCTGATGCTGGGAGAGATTTGGGGTAGGAGGAGAAGGGGACGACAGAGGATGAGATGGGTGGATGGCATCACTTACTCAATGGACGTGAGTCTGAGTGAACTCCGGGAGTTGGTGATGGACAGGGAGGCCTGGCGTGCTGTGATTCACGGGGTCGCAAAGAGTCGGACATGACTGAGCAACTGAACTGAACTGAATAATGAGTGATGTTGAACATCCTTTCATGTGTTTATTAGCCATCTGTACATCAAGGCATATGTTGTCATCCTGCTTATTTAACTTCGGTGCAGAGTACATCATGAGAAATGCTAGGTTGGATAAAAACAAGCTGGAATCAAGATTGCTGGGAGAAATATCAATAACCTCAGATATGCTGATGATACCACACTTAAGGCAGAAAGCAAAGAACTAAAAAGCGTCTTGAAGAAAGTGAAAGAGAGTGAAAAAGTTGGCTTAAAACTCAACATTCAGAAAATGAAGATCATGGCATCTAGTCCCATCACTTCATGGCAAATAGATGGGGAAACAATGGAAACAGTGTGAGACTATTTTTTTTTTTTTGTGGGGGAGGCTCCAAAATTACTGCAGATGGTGATTGCAGCCATGAAATTAAAAGACTCTTGCTCCTTGGAGGAAAAGGTATGACCAACCTAGATAGCATATTAAAAAGCAGAGACATTACTTTCCCAACCAAGGTCCATCTAGTCAAAGATATGGTTTTTCCAGTAGTCATGTATGGATGTGAGAGTTGGACTATAAAGAAAGCTGAGCATCAAAGAATTGATGCTTTTGAACTGTGGTGTTGGAGAAGACCCTTAAGTATCCCTTGGACAGCAAGGGGATACTAAAGGAAATCAGTCCTGAATATTCTTTGGAAGGACTGATGCTGAAGCTGAAACTCCAATACTTTGGCCATCTGATGCAAAGAACCGACTCCTTGAAAAATACCCTGATATTTCAAAAGATTGAAGGTAGGAGAAGGGGATGACAGAGGATGAGGTGGTTGGATGACATCACTGACTTTATGGACATGAATTTGAGCCAGCTCCGGGAGTTGGTGATGGACAAGGAAGTTTGGCGTGATGCAGTTTATGGGGTCACAAAAAGTCAGACACTACTGAGCAACTGAACTGAACTGATGTCTTCTTTGGAGAATTGTCTGTTTAGGCCTTCTGCCCACTTTTTGAGTGGGTTGTTTTTTCTCGTATTGAACTGTATGAGCTGCTTGTGTATTTTGGAGATTAACCTTTTGTCTCATTTGCTCTGTTTGCTATTATCTTCTCCCATTCTGACGGCTATCTTTTCACTTTGTTTATAGTTTACTGCACTATGCAAAAGCTTTTATGTTTAATTATGCACTACTTATTTATTTTTGTTTTTGTTTCCATTATTCTAGTTCAGTTCAGTTCAGTTCAGTCACTCAGTCGTGTCTGATTCTTTGCGACCCCACAAATCGCAGCACGCCAGGCCTCCCTGTCCATCACCAACTCCCCGAGTTCACTCAGACTCACGTCCATCGAGTCAGTGATGCCATCCAGCCATCTCATCCTCTGTCGTCCCCTTCTCCTCCTGCCCCCAATCTCTCCCAGCATCAGAGTCTTTTCCAATGAGTCAAGTCTTCGAATGAGGTGGCCAAAGTACTGGAGTTTCAGCCTCAGCATCATTTCTTCCAAAGAAATCCCAGGGTTGATCTCCTTTAGGATTGACTGGTTGGATCTCCTTGCAGTCCAAGGGACTCTCAAGAGTCTTCTCCAACACCTCAGTTCAAAAGCATCAATTCTTCGGTGCTCAGCCTTCTTCACAGTCCAACTCTCACATCCATACATGACTACTGGAAAAACCATAGCCATTACTCTAGGAGGGGGATCATAGAGGATCTTGCTGTGATTTATATCAAAGAGTGTTCCTAGTATTATACAAATTTAAAAAATGTACAATAAACACACATTTTATTTTCATTCTCAAATGGTACAAATCAAGATGACAATGGATGCAGATGACAATATTCAGGAAAATTGGGCTTCCATAACATTTATAGTGGTTATTGAGTGATTTATTTTAGCTTTCCATTTCTTCTATCTAATCATTTTCAAAATGAGAAAAATATATATTCACTTAATGTAAGATATTGCCAAATTAGTATACATTTTAAACAAACGAGCCTGGGGTCATTTATAACATTGGAATGGACAGACAGCAACTATATAAGCTGTTAATATAGACATAATACAGAAATCAGCAGAAGTTTTCCTTCTTGTAAATTAAATGTATAACTAGATGAAATCAATAAAAATTGACAATATTTCAATACAAACAAAAGCATTTTAATTGCTGAGACCATAACCCATATTCTTTTTCTTTCTTGCAAGCATTACTCTACTTCTCAAGTCACATCCTCATGAGAGAAGACCTATTATACTTTATATAAGGCTCTGATAAAACGCTTTTTAAATTGGCATGCCTTACTTAGGTCAGTGTGATACATGTGCATGCGTGCACATGGGTGTTGTTGTTATTCAGTGGCTAACTTGTGTCTGGCCCTTTGTGACTCCATGAATTATAGCACACCAGGCTCCTCTGTCCTCCACTATCTCCAGGAGTTTGCTCAGATTCATGACCATTGAGTTGGTGATGCCATCCAACCATCTCATCCTCTGTTGTCCCCTTCTCCTGCCTTCAATCTTTCCCAGCATCAGGGTCTTTTCCAATGAATCAACTCTTCACATTGGGTGGCCAAAGTGTCAGAGCTTCAACTTTCATCTTTCCAATGAGTATTTAGGGTTGATTTCCTTTAGGACTGACTGGTTTGAACTCCTTCCAGTTCAAGGGACTCCTCTCAAGAGTCTTCTACAGCACTAGAGTTAGAGGCATCAATTCTTCTGCATTTCACCCTTCTTTGTGGTCCAGCTCTCACATCTGTACATGACTACTGGAAAAACCATATACAGACTGCCATATAACCTAGATAGCATATTGAAAAGCAAAGACATTACTTTGCCAACAAAGGTCCGTCTAGTCAAGGCTATGGTTTTTCCAGTGGTCATGGATGGATGTGAGAGTTGGACTGTGAAGAAAGCTGAGTGCCAAAGAATTGATGTTTCTGAACTGTGGTGTTGGAGAAGACTCTTGAGAGTCCCTTGGACTGCAAGGAGATCCAACCAGTCCATTCTGAAGGGGATCAGCCCTGGGATTTCTTTGGAGGGAATGATGCTGAAGCTGAAACTCCAGTACTTTGGTTACCTCATGTGAAGAGTTGACTCATTGGAAAAGACTGTGATGCTGGGAGGGATTGGGGGGAGGAGGAGAAGGGCACAGCAGAGGATGAGATGGCTGGATGGCATCAATGACTCGATGGACGTGAGTCTGAGTGAACTCCAGGAGGTGGTGATGGACAGGGAGACCTGGCGTGCTGTGATTCATGGCGTTGCAAAGAGTCGGACATGACTGAGCGACTGAACTGACTGATATATATGCATCACAATTTTCCCATGCTAGAATTAAAAAATCTAGACAGTTATTCAACCAGATTATTGACTCATTTTCTCTTTCTCTACTTCATTTTACTTTCCTTTCTTGCTTTCTATCACTCAGCAGACTTTGTTTTGGGGTCCATACTATATACCAGGCACTGTTCTGCATGCTGACAAGATCCACAAGGTCTTACCCTTACAGTGAAAGTTAAAGTCGCTTTGCAACCGACTTTTGCAAAGCATGTCCAACTCTGCAATTCCATGGACTGTAAGTCCATGGAATTCTCTAGGCCACAATACTGGAGTGGTAGCCATTCCCTTCTCCAGAGGATCATCCCAACCCAGGGATCAAACCTATGTCTTCCACATTGCAAGCAAATTCTTTTACCAGCTGAGCCACAAGGGAAGCGCAAGAATACTGGAGTGGGTAGCCTATCCCTTCTCCAGTGGATCTTCCCGACCCAGGAACCGAACTTGGGTCTCCTGCATTGCAGGCGTATTCTTTTTTTTTTTTTTTTAATACCTTTCCTATATAGGGCTTTATTGGAAACTTTTGGGGAATTAGAGGTTTTTAAGGCATGAGCCTTCAGGGTTTTGCATGATCCTGCAATAGACCTTTCTCTGCTCCAAACACCTGCATTTTGGTATTGTTTGGCCTCATTGTGCATCAGGCACACAGATTTGCATTTGATAGCATATGTGGGTTCTGACTAGACCGTGTCTCTGCTGCACCTACCTGCCTTGACGTGGCCATTTCTTTATACCTTTAGTTGCAGACAATCTATTCTGCTAGTATTCAGGTTGCTCTCAGAGCTGTTGAAGTTTTGGTGTATCTGTGGGAGGAGGTGAGCTCAGGATGTGCCTACTTCACCATCTTGATCTGGATCTCTGATAGCACAAATTATTTTGTATGATTTTCTGATGTTCATTTTTAATGTAATAGAGCTGTCCGTTTCATTTATAACTAGTATTTCTAGCAAGTATTGCTTTTTTAATTTTTATTTTATTATTATTTTTTTAATTTTTATTTTTACTTTATTTTACTTTACAATACTGTATTGGTTTTGCCATACATTGACATGAATCCACCACGGGTGTACATGCGTTCCCAAACATGAACACCCCTCCCACCTCCCTCCCCATAACTTCTCTCTGGGTCATCACCGTGCACCAGCCCCAAGCATGCTGTATCTTGCGTCGGACATAGACTGGCGATTCGATTCTTACATGATAGTATACATGTTACAATGCCATTCTCCCAAATCATCCCACCATCTCCCTCTCCCTCTAAGTCCAAAAGTCCGTTATACACATCTGTGTCTTTTTTGCTGTCTTGCATACAGGGTCGTCATTGCCATCTTTCTAAATTCCATATATATGTGTTAGTATACTGTATTGGTGTTTTTCTTTCTGGCTTACTTCACTCTGTATAATCAGCTCCAGTTTCATCCATCTCATTAGAACTGATTCAAATGAATTCTTTTTAACGGCTGAGTAATACTCCATTGTGTATATGTACCACAGCTTTCTTATCCATTCATCTGCTGATGGACATCTAGGTTGTTTCCATGTCCTGGCTATTATAAACAGTGCATTGCAGGCGTATTCTTTACCAGCTGAGCTATAAGGGAAGCACTTACAGAGCTCATATCTATTGCCGTGGGATTGGAGACCAGGAAAGCACAAACACAGAGAGCATCTTCGCATAGTGTGATTATAAAAATCTTCTCTAACAAAGTGATAATGAAGTTAGGATGAAGCCGTGGTGAGAAGGAGTGAGGGGAAAAAAGTGAGAAAGAAGGAAACAGGCTGGAGCATAGTGCCTGAGCAGGACTTGGACTGGGCAACTTTATAATTTTATTTTAATTTTGATTACCAAATGATAAACACAGATACCTAATAGTTATTTATCATAAATCTTCTTTCTCAGCTATTTTGGGGCACACATGCTCTTTGGAGTCAGAAAATCAAGGTTTAGAGTCTTGGCCTAGGACCTTTTACCTGGGTGATACCATCTGAGACTGAGTTTTCCCATCTTTGAAATCTGGACAAAGTTATTTGGTTTTCATAATTGTTCTGACACATAACAGTTACACTGCAGGTATTAGCTTCTTAGCATTTTTGTTTCTATGCTTGAAGAATGATAAGAATATAACTTAATCCATTCACTTAGGCAGCTTCTTGTTCACTCAGTAGAAGATTGTTGACCACCACTAGTTGACAAGCATTGTGAAAAAGGCAAAATCATAGTCACCATTATTGTTTTGGAAAGTTTGGAGATGACAGGCTCAGGGTAAAAGGAAGACTGAGACAGGGGGCTTCTCTGATCTGTCTGTGAACTGGATTTGGGACACTACAACATAAAGATTGGAAGAACCAGGATGAGAGCAGGAGTTTCCCAAACTTACTGGAGATAATTTTTCCCTGAAGAAATGTATGTGTTTCATAGGTAGAAGCCTCATGTGGGTGTGATTCCTGGATTATTGTAGGAGAAGATGCTTCAAAGGTATTTAAACACATTTGATACTTATTACCTAATTTAATTCTGTCTTCTTCCTCCAAAAATTCAAAGGAAGAGACTTTAGAAACAGGTAAAGGGAAATGATATGGGCTGTCATTGAGTAATGCTGAATAAGATGTGTGTTTAGGGAAAGCTTTGAGAAAAGGGACAGAAGCACAGAGGAAACTCACAGAGGACACTGCTATTAAAATAATAATAAAATGCTATAGCCATATATTACCTTAATGTAATTTATGGCAAACTTCCATTGTAAGGTGCAAACACACATTCTGCTTCTCAAAGAGATTTTAATTTCAGAATGGCAAAAGCCACTGGAAGTTTGGGTAAATCACATTAATTACTGGAATATCTTCATAAATCTCCAAATGGCCTTCCTCTAAACATCCTACCTGTGCTTTTCAGGTGGAACTGGTGAGTCAGTTGTGATATTCTGCCTTTTCATTTTCTCTCCACTGGTTCCTCTTTTCAGTGTTGCTGAAATAAAAATGATTCTGTTCATGTGGCTAGACATGCTTAGAATATAGGACAGGTTTTGTTACAGTTTTCTTCCTGTAGATAGAATCTATTTTAGCTTGAATTAAGGGTCACCAAATAAAATCAATCAAGAAAATAGAGAGACACTCCTTCTGTCCACCTCCCACCTCTGCAGCCCATCTGCTCCCGTGGGCACCATTATAGGCTCTGTGTCTGCCCTGCTGTCACCTCCTGGTACCTTGAGCCAGGTGCAGTTATCTCTCTAGAGGATGCTTCTTGATTTTACATCTCTGGATAAAAATCTGTTCCTGGTATTCAGACCCATAGATTCAAACCTTCTTGACTTCTCCTTTTTGCAGATGGCTTAGAGTGAACTCATTTTCTCACTCAGACCTATTTCTGTATTCCCATCTCACCCAAGAATAATACTCTTCACCTACTTACTCATCCTGGAAGCCCAGAATCATTGATTCTTCACTCCCCATTAACTTTCACAATATCTCAACTATCTGGTCCTTCTAAGACCATCTTCTTAATTTTCTACAAAGCTGTCTTCTACTTTCCATCTGCACTGTAATTATTTCAGACAATCAACATATCTTTCCTGACGTACTGAATGGCTCCTCAATGGTCTCCCTTCTTCCCTTCCTGTCCTCCCCACCAATCAATCATCTTCACTGCTAACCATGGTGGTCTTTCCAAACATGAACTGGGTTTTGTCACATACCTCCTTAAAAATCCTCCAGAGGGTCAGCGTTGTCTACAAGTTAAAACCCACACGTATGGCAAGGCATGCCAAGCCCCTCCAAATGATAAATGAAGGCAGCTCCTGGCTGCCAGTATTCCTGCCAATTTTTCTCCCTTCTGTCTCCTCCCGACCTAAATATACACCCTGAGTTCAAACTACATGAAGCTTTTGCATTTGCTGGAATCTGCTATCGCTTTCTCATATCCATTATCTGTACCTGTGTAGTTACTGATGCTCTCATTTGCTTTTAAAATTCTTTAGCATAAATGTCATCTCCTCCAGAAAGCCTTCCTGATTTTCCCAAAGCAGAATGAGATGTCTCTCTGTGCTCCTCAGCAACACGCTGCCAGTGACAATTACTACTGTTGCCATATTCTAGTGTACTATTGGATGGCCTTCTCCTGCGCCCTTAGACTATGGGAAGTTTAATTCATAGTGATGACTTAATGAATCTTTGTTAAAAAATTAACTGAACACATCTTTCTTTTCTACACTGGAATGCTGCTATGTAACTTAATGATGCTGAATAGATGTGGATTATCCCGCCTTCTTTTGCCTACACAGATGAAGGATCTATGAAGTAGGAAGCCTAACATATATAAAATTATTTTTTTCTATTCAAAATTTATTTTCAAACAACTTTTATAGGCCTCGGTAGACAAAGTCACTGGCAGTTTTAAAAATGTTCTCATAAAAATAACACACGTAATGTGCATATAATTTTTGGCTTAAAAACTCCAACATATTCTATACTGCCAACCATGCTTATTATTCACAAGATAATTATCAAGAAATTGCTTTTTGTAAGCAAAATCCTTTCCCACTCATTATCTTTACTCTTCACTCACTCTTCAATCATTCTTCACTCTACTCTCATTTATTTTTATATTTAAATATTAATATAATTAATGTACTGGAAATCAAAGATCTAAAAAAATACCTTTTCTGTATTGAAAAAGGAAGAAATTAGAAGATATTCTGAAATCTGTTTCTGGAAAGACTAGGAAATGAATCTTCTTCCTAATTATCAGTCTAGGCATGGTCTACTCCATCACTATTGTAATTCAGAAGAGTTGTGGCGAGTGTTCTCATAGTATTATGAGACCAAATTAGTCTATTGCTCTCATCTACTCTAGATTTTGATTTGATCACCTAAGATTACCAGCAAGGAAACTGCAAAATTGTACAGAACCAAGTTAAAATTGTTTCTAAAAATAGACTCTCATGTCATGGTAAAATGAAAGCTTTCACACACACATACACACACACACAGAGTCTATGAAATAGGAGATTAAAAGAGTACATTGAAAAAAGGAAACCAAGATATAAAGAGTGAGAGAGGAAAGTATGTTTTAACAGCAGGAAATGGCATGACTTGGCATGAAAAAAAGAGTAAAAGTATAGAAAGGCAGCTGGGAGAGCTAAAAGTAAAAATTAATGACAAAAAATGAAAAGTCTGCCTTCAGAAAACTGAAAAAAATTAAGTTTCAATGCCCAGATATTGCTATATTTTAAGACTGTCAGGATATATTTGTTATATTGCGCCATTCTTTTAATTTTCTTAAATTCAGAAAGATAAGATTCTTCACTGGTGACAACTGTAAGGCACATATTGGTCTCCACTTGCTTTGACACAGTAGGGTCCTTTGTACCCTTTGTATCCTTGACAGCTGGGCTATGACACTACTAGCGGAGCAAGTTTTTATTTATTCCTTTTTTTTTTCTTTCTACCTGAGGTACTTGTTCCCTCTTAAAATGTTTCCTGGGTACTTGGAAACCAAATAATTCAAACTGTCGTAAGGGTGAGGGTGCACAGCTTTCTTTTAAATCAAATGCTACTGCTTTACTCTCTAATCTGTAAAATCACAAGAATCCAACACTAAACAGCTATTTTTTTTCTTCATTTTAGTGTCTTGCTTCTGAATTGGTTACTGATACATAAATACTTCAGATTTCTGCCCTGTATATAAAAGCAGACTATAATAATATAAATAAAAATATAAATACTAGCCTGGAACAGTAAAAAAAAAAAAAAGTAAACTTCATAGAGCTATCTTAATAGCAGATTATAAGGTCCAAAAGATAAAACAGATATTCTCTCCCCAACCCCGGCCCATCCCACCTAAACTAACAATGTACCGATTCACCTTTCTCATTTGGCAAAGTGGTGGCAAAACACACACACACACACACACACACAAAAAAAACAAAAACAAACCATAAACACATAACTTTGGAGCTAAAGCCAAAGTGAAAAAAAAGATTAACTTCCTAGCTTTAAGAGCTTTTAATGCATCTGAACAGTACGTGTTGAGATGTTACTCATTTTAAAGGCACTGTGCTAGAAAGATAAGCCACGGGAAGGGGGATAAGATGTAGAAAAATGCACAGTTAATCATACAGCCGGCAAGAAAATAATAAGCACTCCAAGCAAAACACTCACAGAGGGTATGAAGGATTCAACGGAAGAAGGCATCTTAGCCAAATGGAAGCATCAGGAAATCTAATAGAGGAGATGTCATTTGAGGTGGGTCTGGAAGAATGGGTAGGATTTGGAAGATAGAGACATCTATTTCCACTGATTCTTAAGATTTAGGTAGGTGCTCACTCGATTTTCTCTGCTTCTACAGTTTGACTTTTTATTGAATTTCTAACTTTCCGTATTTAACCCTCCACTCCATGACCTCATTGAGAATTTAATCATACCAAATTAATCACTGACTCCTGAATGAACCAAACATTTTAAACTAGCATTTTGCATGTACTCATAGGATTCTCTCTGCTCGCTCCACTGCTTTCTTCCCTTTCCTTGAGTAAGTTGCAAAGTAACATAATAGACTTGGTTCACTTTCTGTCTTGACCCTTCCGTGCATGAAAAAGTGTGTTATCTCACAGGTATTTCCCAAACTCTGTATGTTGCTGGATTACTGTGTCTCATGTTGTATCACTTCATTTATAAGCTTGATCCTCCAAGCAAATGATGAGATCCCCGAGGCCACTGGCCGTGACACAACCTTCTCTGTACCCACAGGCCCGTGTCTCTCAGAGGAGAAGTAGTTGGTGTCTGAATGTACATATCCTGATGGAGTCGGTGTTTGGTAGAAGAGCAACATAGGCATGTTCCCATAAGCTGCGTTCCATTCTGAAAAGTAGGCTGTGGACTCTCGGGTTCACCCTTCCTCTGCCCGCGTGGACCACTAACAGGGGCGCACTGAACAAGGCGAAGGCCACACGGAAGCCCACAGCACCACACTCTTGAGCTAGTAGGTCATCCTCCACGCATTCCAATGCGTCCTCCCTGCCAGCATCTAAACACTTCTCTGCAACGGCCTAAAGTGGCCCTTATTCATTCCTTTCCAGGATCAGGGAAAACACCTCCCTGGCTTTCAGTCTGTGAGGAAAAAAAAAAAAAAAAGACTAGGACTTTCCTGAAGCTGGGAGCGGGGATTCCCTCTCCAGGAACGTGCCATTTCCACGCTGCCTACCTGGCTGAAGGCGGCCAAAGACGAGGAGCCGGGTGACCTGGGGACACTTGACGCGCTCGAGTCCCCCTCCTCCGGAGGGGGGGGTTCAGCCCGGGAACCCACTAATTAGGCTCGCCCCCATTGGTTGTCCCCCGGCACCTCCGTCACCGTTATGCTAACGAGGGGCGTCTCATTGGCGGGGCCTCCGCGGAGGCCCCGCCCACGGGGAGAGCCCTTGCGCTGCGCCGGGACCCCCAGCCCCAGGCCCCCCGGCGCCTGCGCGGCCTTGCGGGGCTTCCGCCTGCGGGAACCTGCTGCAAGCTGGGCTACCCTCCCAGGAGGGTCGCGCCTGCAGCCGGGCAGGACGGGCTTTCACCCTCGCGCTGCGCGCACGCCCACCCCTCTCCTCTCTTTCTAGGCACCGCGCGTCTTTTCTCTTTTTTTTCGGGCGAAGTAACTTTTGCATTCCCGCCTCCCCCGAGTCCTGGCGACTAGAGGCGGCGCCCAGCCTGGGGGCGGTTCCTTGGCATCGTCGGTCCTTGTCAGAGCCAGACTTTTGCTCCTGGGCTGGGTTTGCATCATCCCCATCACACTCTCCGGAGGAGAGGAGCCGGCCCCTTTCGGCCTCAGCTTCCGGCTGGGCGCAGACCCCCTCCACCCTCCCAGACACCTTCCCCTGCTGCGGTCCCCCTTCCCGCCGCCGCCTTTAACGAAGTCCTCGCCCCCCACCTCCCCACTCCGCAATATTTCCTTTCGCTCTTCCTCCTCGCCTCCTCCATTCGTTGTCTCACGTTTCCCACTCTTTGAGGAAGGATGGTTGATCTGGAGAGCGAAGTGCCCCCTCTGCCTCCCAGGTACAGGTTTCGGGATTTGCTGCTCGGGGACCAAGGATGGCAGAACGACGACAGGTGAGTGGTGTGCTGCAGTGTGGCTCCGAAGATACAGCTGGAAAAGGGAGGGATAGGGAGGCCGAAAGGCTAAAAGGAGGGAGACGAGGAAAGGGAGCCAGAGCTTGGGGGAGGGAGGGAGAGGGACTCTGACGTGTCTCTCCATTTTGACTATAGGGCTACTGGTGTAGGCAAGGAACTCCTTTTCACTTTCGGACCCCTGCCATGTATTTATTGCATTTATTTGGTGCTTATTCTTTTGTCTATCTGTGCTTTCCCAGGGTGTGGATGAGGCTGGTGTGAAAGGTATAGTACGTCCAAATGGCACGCAGCATCACTGCCGATCAGTTTTCATATTTTCCCCTTGGCTGTTGTTAATCAAATTCGAAAATGCATCCGAGTTGATTGAAAAAGCATACCTGATTAGGTGTCCACCTGCCACTGGGAATTTTATGTTTTTAAACATTTGGAGACACAGGTAGACAGTTGGTTTCAATATGTAACAGGTAGTTAGTGAAAATGACAGCGTTTGCAATTGGAAAAACTCACTTTGAACGGGTAACGATGATTATTATTCATAATGTGTTCGTATAGCTTGATTCAACCTTGTCATAAATAATGTATTTAACCAAAATAGTATATATGTCACAAAATTAAAACATAAATTTCAAAGAGTGTTATTAGCAGCATATTGCTCATGTGTTTTATCTGTAGAATCACTGCTTTGCCTCGTTAAACTTTTGTAATTACTCTTGTTATGTCTTATTATTATTTTTTAAAAAGCACGTTTTATGTTTCATTGAATTCGGTGTTTTCTGAAATAGTCATTTAGGTATTACATGCCACATTTCTTTGTTTTAAAATGATACGTGTATACTAACTAGACTTTCAACTCAACTGAAATGTTTCGTTAAATTTCAGTTTGGTATTGCTGTTCTGTTTTAGTAACATAAAAAACCCATTATTGGCCCCATTCAGAATTTCCTTGTTCAACCACTGGGAAATACCTTCCTCCCATCTCAGCTCCCAGTACAAACCCACACTACACACAGGGGATTTTATCTGAGGCATCACTTGTGGCCTTCTTCTTTGGTCTCATGTTAGTAATTTAAAGGGATATAGATGTTTTGTAGATGATAGTTCAATCTTTTTAGGCAAAAATGTATACATTGATAAAAATTAAAGAATTCATACCAGTATGCTTGGAAAGTAAGGTGTTCTGGTTGACTAAAGATGAAGAAAAGAATATTTAAACCAATTTCAGTGCTAATTGACATTTAGATACACTATTTTAACTTAGCTCAGTGGCTCATCAAGTGCAGCTTGGTGTTCATAGTGATTGGATCTATATTTGTTACTTCAGGACATCAGGATCATCATGTATTAATTGAACAGAAATCCTCATTGCAAAAATGTGAGTTGGCAGAGTACCTAGACATATTTCAGACTGGTGGTGATAGCCTTGTTTGTTTTTTAAACATCGTATCTAAGATAATGATTGCTCATGGGGTTGCCCTCACTTTTCTAGGGATGCTGAAGATATTTAGTTAATTAAGAATTTTGGTTAGTTGAATGCATCCTAAATGAGTCATTGCCAGGTTAAAAAATGTTTTGCACTTTTAAAATCCCTTTTATAATATAAGTTTATACTAGCCCAAGTTTAACTCTAAAATTCGGCCATATTTACTAATAAAATAAAGTACTGTTAACCAAACTAAACTTGGGTCCACTTGCCTGTGCAGTAAAGCCAATCTATTGACAATGCTTTGTGGTGAAGGCAAAAGAAAAAGTGAAGTCGCTCAGTTGTGTCCAACTCTTTGCAACCCTGTGGACTGTAGCCTGCCAGGCTCCTCTGTCCATGGGATTTTCCAGGCAAGAATATTGGAGTGGGTTGCCATTTCCTTCTCCAGGGGCAACTTCCTGACCTAGAGATGGAACCGAGTCTCCCACAGTGCAGGCAGACTCTTTACCATCTGAGCCACCATGGAAGCCCTGGCAAGTGCAGCCTTTATTTCAGGGCACCAAACAAGGAGTCCAGGTAGCTGGTTCTGGAAATGCCTAAACTTGCCAGCAGCTTTCAGGGAGATGTTTTTAAAGACAGAATGTGAAGGAGGGGCAGTTGTGCAGTGTGTGCAGCTCCTGGACATTCTTTTGATTGGTTGGTGATGAGGTAATCAGGAGCCTACATGTTCAACTTTCTGGTTCTAAACCAACTTGGGGTCTACCAGGTTGTGGACAGCAGGAAGTTAACTTCTTCCACCTAGTGGGGTCTTCGTGTCTGCAGAACAGCCTGAAGATCAGGGCTCAGAATGTTTTGATGGCCATTGAGGTCCTTGACTTTGTTTAATGGCTGACATATTCTTATTTTGTTTTACTTGACTGTTTTCCTTTCTTTCTGCCATTTCCCCACTTCTCCAGTTAGATTTATTCTTTGGAACTCAGCCTCGGAGGCTAAAGTTTTCTACAGACAAGGGGCAGGCAGAGGACATGGTCGGGGGGAATCTGTCTTGGGAACTCCCCATAGGGTCCTATTCGGTTACAGTATTAACATTTTAAACATTGTTCATTCACATTTAAAGGTAATTTTGTGCCTCCATGAAAACTTACTGTTTAGTTTTGGTTTTGTTTGTTGTCCATCTTTGAAGATAAGATCCTTGATTAATATGGAGGACCCAGATTTCAGTGCTGTGCTTATTCATTCCCTACCTGAGTGGCCTTAGGCAAGTCATTCAGCTGTTACAAATGTCAGTAATTTTATTTCTGTAAGATATGCCAGTAAAACTAGCAGTTTATACTGAGTACTTAGCTAGTGCTATATGTTAGCTATATTATATGTGTATGTGTGTGTGTAACATGCATGTAAAAACATATGTATAAGTTAACTTACGATAGTTATTATTTCAGTCAATTATCTGATAGTCCTTGAATTGTAGGTAATTATGTTAAGGACTAGGAAACTCAGTTTCTGGGAAATTAAATGCTTGTTATGGTGATATACCTTACAAGTGTAAAGATGACACTTGGGTTCAGTCCTTTGTGACTCAAATTACTTAAGAAGCTCCTAATTTCCTTCTACCTAATTAAATTTCTATTTATAAGAATAATTTTATAGAATCTAGCTTAGATGAGGTGCTCTTCGTTGCGTTCCCTTCTTAATCCACAAGTCAAAGTTTGCAAGTGAGGTCATCTCTTTTGCCTTTAGTACAGTCACAAATTTCTCTTTGCCATTAAGTGTGAGTAGCAATGTTGTTCTCAGTTATCTTCATGGGCTCAATTCCTACAGAGAAAAGGAGGAAGCACTCTTTAATCCGGGAATAAGTAGACAGTTCTGCCAACAGATGCATTTAGTGCTCTGCCCATATTTACTGGATATTTTCTAGGAACACCTTCTGCCTGATATTTTTTGTTTGTTTCCTCTTGGCCTTACGTGCACACCCGGCCCTCTTGGAGAGCAAGCCAGAAGTACCACTGAGTAAATACAGATTTGTTAGATAAATACTGTAGCCTCCTAGTTCCTTGGTTGGGACCACTCTGGCTTATGTTCTTTATACTGTGTCCTATGGGACACCACTTTAACTGGTATAGGGGGGTAACTGGCTTGATACTGTGAGCTTTATTAGCTTTCTTCCCTCTCTGCCTAACTGGTATTTTCTGGATCATTTCCCAAGTAAACTACTTACACTTCCATCCTTATCTCAAGGTCTGCTTCTGATGGAATCTGCACCAAGATGGATATATTCCCCATCTAGAGGCACATTCTAGAAATGATGGGGAAGAATTAGAGGAGAGAAAAGTAGAGCTCTTCATTTTAAGAATTTTAAGTTCAGTCTTAATAAGATATGGTGGATTGACATGTAAAAATGAGTGAGGCATATCACTGATGCATGAAGGGGTAATGTTAAAGAGGGAAGATTGGTGAGTCTGTCATAACACAGAAGTATATATTCCACACTATAAATTTTCTGTAAACCACAGATAATTCAGTTATATTTATATTGTACCACCTTTTGCTAGGGAAACAGACACACATGTAAAATACATGTAATATGTATGTATCTGTATAATGTATATATAATAGATCTGTATTCTATGTGAAAGTGAAGTCGCTCAGTCATGTCTCACTCTTTGTGACCCCACGGACTATAGCCTACCAGGCTCCTCCGTCCATGGGATTTTCCAAGCAAGAGTACTGGAATGGGTTGCCATTTCTTTCTCCAGGGGATCTTCCCAACCCAGGGATCGAACCTGGGTCTTCCACATTGTGGGCAGACGCTTTACCATCTAAGCCACTAGGGAAGTAATTCTATGTAAAATATATGGGATGCTTATGTAATATACACATCAATGGATCCTTGTGTAAATCTTATCCTCTAATGCTCATGTTCAGTCATGTCCAACTCTTTGCGACCCCAGGGACTGTAATGTCCATGGGATTTCCCAGGCAAGAATACTGGAGTAGGTTGCCTTTTCTTTCTCCAAGGGACCTTCCATGTGAAATGCCATGCTGGATGAAGCACAACCTGGAATCAAGATTACAGGGAGAAATATCAATAACCTCAGCTATACAGATGACACCACCCTTATGGCAGAAAGTTAAGAGGAACTAAAGAGCCTCTTGATGAAAATGAAAGAGAAGAGTGAAAAAGTTGGCTTAAAATTCAACATTCAGAAAACGAAGATCATGGCATCTGGTCCAATCACTTCATGGCAAATAGATGGGGAAACAATGGAAACACTGACAGACTTTATTTTCTTGGGCTCCAGAATCACTGCAGATGGTGACACAGCCATGAAATTAAAAGACATATTTTCCTTGGAAGAAAAGCTATGAAAAGCCTAGACAGCATATTAAAAAGCAGAGATATTACTTTATCGACAATGGTCTGTCTAGTCAAAGCTATGGATTTTCCAGTATTCATGTATGGATGTGAGAAGTGACGTCGCATAGTCGTGCCCGGCTCTTTGTGAACCCATGGACTGTAGTTTACAAGGCTCCTCTCTGTCCATGGAATTTTCCAGGCAAGAGTACTGGAGTGGGTTGCCATTTCCTTCTCCAGGGGATCTTCCCGACCCAGGGATCGAACCCAGGCCTCCCACACTGCAGGCAGACACTTTACTGTCTGAGCCACCAGGGAAGCCCATTCTCCACTATGGATGTGAGAGCTTGACCATAAAGAAGGCTGAGCACCAAAACACTGATGTTTTTGAACTGTGGTGTTGGAGAAGACTCTTGAGTGTCCCTTGGACTGCAAAGAGATGAAACTAGTCGATCCTAAAGAAAATCAGTCTTGAATATTTATTGGAAGGACTGATGCTGAAGCTGAAGCTCCAATACTTTGAGCACCTGATGCGAAGTCCTGACTCATTAGAAAAGACCCTGATGCTGGGAAAGACTGAGGGCAGGAGGAGAAGGGGACGACAGAGTATGAGATGGTTAGACTGCATCACTGACTCAATGGACATGAGTTTGAGGGAGCTCTGGGAGTTGGTGATGGACAGGGAGACCTGGTGTCCTGCTGTCCATGGGGTCATAGTCAGACACGACTGAGTGGCTAAACTGAACCGAGTAGTCTTTTATCCAGTCAGCTAATGTTTGAATGCATGCTATATCTCAGGGCCTCATGAAGTTAGGCTTTGGGAAGAACATAATAAAGAATATGAAAACAAGGCTTCATCAGGGAGGAGTTCACAGATATAATTTTAAGTGAATTGCTGCCATGATGTTGACAGTATTACTTATGTTATGATGATGTCCTTGCAGAATTTCTATTTTGAGAATGTCAAGAAAAGCATCCACCATTTGTAAGTAGTATATTCAGTGTTTGCTTGAAAGTAAAGTAGCTAAAATCTACTAGAGATGGCTCTATATACTAGAGAGTATATAGAGGTCTTCTATATACTTTAAATCTAATATTTAGACTACTTAATATTATCAAAGTTACTCTGTAATTGAAAGCAATATGAGTAGAGACTGAAAATTTAATTAATCTTCTGTGGAGACCATTTTGTAATATGTAAATTGTAAGGGTTAAAAATACTTTCTGTTTCCTATTTCATATTTTAAGATTTATAAAATAATAAAGATTTAGACTATTCTCTTGCAGTTAAAGATTGGTAAATTTCAGGTCTTAAATGTCTTCAGACAGTTTGGACTAGCCCTTCTCATCCTTCATAATGACTTAGTAATTTTAAAGTTTGGAACACAATGCACTAGATGTGGATAAATTATCACAAATGTAGATAAATTGCTGTTAATGGACGATTCTCAGTTGCAGTCATATGGGAGTAGGCCATTTATTTAATTAATGTTATTCTAGTGTTCAGATATTTGGTCAGGTGTTGCAACTCAAGTAATTTTAAGTGTATCATTCATATTTTATAGTTGGCATTTACACATAATGCAAACAAGTCACCTAATGCATTGTGGTAATTGAAAATATAAAAGAACTTGAACAAAAAGTCCAATTCAGTCAATTAATAGTTAAGAGGTAGTTATAAAATGGAGAGAATGTTGAATAGCTTTTCTAGTATAGGCAAGTTTATATATCATACAATGTAAATATGTGACTTTATTTTTTGTTGTTACTTTTTCTCTTTATTTTTTTTAGTTTTCTATTAAAAAATTATTTACTGTGACTTGATATAATCAAATTGAACTGGGGTAATGGTTTTGGATTGGCGCATGGCAAATTTATATGTTATCAATTTTATCTCCCTTAATAAATTATGTATTATTTTGAAAGTGTCCATTTAATGTAAAGTTTTTATTCTGAATGTTTATATTCAGGTCAGTAATACACTTTTAAAATATTTTGTGCTGTTAAAATTAATTAAATTTTAATTTTAATTTTTAATTAAAATTAGTTGTCTGTATATTATCTATACATAGTAGAACCAATCATGCATATGCAATATCTATAAAAATGATTTCAGCATTTATTATTTGAAAGTCCAGATAGTTCTATATCTGTTAGAGCTGTTGTATTGAGAGAAATCTCTATGAATAAGACAATAAAAATATTACCTGCTACTGAAATAGGTAATGGTATAAAAATTGACTTTACACACTCACACACACACACAGATATATATATATACATATATATACATATATATGTGTGTATATATATATATACATATATATATATACACACTACCTTTAGGTTAATACTGAATGTGATACTTCTGGGGTTTCCAGTCATGCTCTTGTTCATATGTTTATATATTATTTTGTCATTGATGGTTCATCTGTTTTTATTAGTGTATTTGTGTATTGCCAGTGTTGTCTTACTTATCTGTTGTGCTTGTCTCAATTGCCTTTAGAAAATAAAGCAAAAAGAAATATTTTTTACAGTGATATTTCACCAGTTGCTTTGTACATTTATACTGTGAAATTAAATAACAGTGACCTTTTCTGAGCAATATTTGATACTTTCGATCAAAATTTTTTTCAATTAAGATATTTTTAAACTAATGTTTTTCCTAAGTCTTAAGTTGCTAATTTAAAATTTCCCTATAAAAGAACCAAAACAATAGGTAATGATCCAGAAGAACAGTTACTTTGACTCTTTTACAGTTTTTGACTAGATATGGAATTTTTAAAATAGGTCTTGGGATCTTAATCATCAGATAGTAATCAAATTGCAATTTAAGAGAAAATTACTTGGAGAATAGTGAGAAGAAAGGTGCGTATATTGCACTGAGAAAATCTCAGCCTCAGTACAAATTCAAACTGGTTGTATGCAGTCATAAAAACTATGACCCAGAGGGATGGTACGGGGAGGGAGGTGGGGGGGGCATTCAGGATGGGGAACACATGTACACCCATGGTGGATTCATGTTGATGTATGGCAAAACCAATACAATATTGTAAAGTAAAAATAATAAATGATAAATGGTTAAAAAAAAACTACTATCCAAGCAAAGTGGGGGGACTTGCAGTCCCCTTCACACTGAATGTACCACCCAGGTAGAATAGATAAAGATAAACTGAGCCAGAAACTTCTTTCTGGTAGTCATGGGGGTGTTATGTAAGGTTTTTAAAGTTGTAAGCAAATGACCCAAACGTTATGAAGAAGCAAATTATAAAGACTACCTTAGATATATATTTTACCCTTGCATTTCTATAAAATATAGAACGTTGTTAATCTGTCATTTAATATAATCCATATTAAATATTTATACCTAATACACACATAAATAATGATTATTGTGTTTAAATTCTAATTGACATAGAAACTGAGAAATTTGCCACATATTGTAATCATGAGCTTTAGTCTACCAACCAAATTACATTATGAGTTTTCTTTTGCCTAAGGCAATCATTAATATTGATAACGTTTCTAAGTTACGCATTATGTCACTGTTGTTTTGTTATACGCTTGTGTATTGCAGAACAGAGGCTGTGGTTCCTTAGGAGCTGAGGTTCCCTTGTATTCTTCACCATCTCTCTAACCCAAATCTTTGGTCGTGTACAGTTGGCCTCATCATTTGTCCCAGCATCTGGGTACTGCATGACCTCGAGCCACTGTGATGTTTGATTGCATATCTGTCATATACAAGAGAGATCGCATATGTGTTTCCAGCAGATAAATAGAAGCTCAGACGTTGTGAAAGCAAGAAAGCACTCTGAGAAGGGCATTGGGTCCTTTATGTCTGGTCATCTGGAAGCAGAAGAGTGAACACAAAATTTCTGACCTTGTTTTCTTAATAACCAGAACTAGATTCTCTTGAGGAGAATCTGAGTTGTAGTACAGTTTCAAGGGGAGGAAGGAGCACTGTTCTTACTTGGAAAAGTAAATTATTTATGTAAATGAATTCAGTGTATCCCTGGTAGGTTTACTTGTCTGCTTTGGTTGGGAAGCAGGAATGGGATTGGAGTTGGGAAGGGGATTCCATAGAGGCTGAAAAGTTCTCATCTCCTGAAAGGAGTAGAGGGGATATACTCCTAGGGGTTCAGGAAAGAGGATTTGCAGAAAAGCAAGACCAGGGAAGTGAGATTTCTCTCCCCAGTTTTTTCTTGGATCAATCATATTGATTTTTGTCGTTTTGTTTCTTTTTTTTTTTTCTTCCTTTGACAAATAGAAGCAGTGAGGGAAAAACAGACAGGAAAACCCGGACTGAGAAGCCTGGCTGGTCACTGTGGACTAGCAGCGAGTCCCTTTCCTGTTCAGATTAATTACTGGACCTGTCTTTGGACTGTGCTTCCGCTCTCTTGCTCAAGTATGCTCAGCCACATCCAACTCTTTTGTGACCCCATGGGCTGTAGCCCAGGCTCCTCTGTCCATAGGATTCCCTAGAAAAGAATACTGGAGTTAGTTGCCATTTCCTCCTCACGGGGATCTTGTGACCCAAGGATGGAACCTGCGGCTTCTGCGTCTCCTGCATTAGCAGGTGGATTCTTTACTGCTCCACCATTCGGGAAGCCACTTAGCTCTCTTAGTACTACTGCAGTGATGCCCTGGCTTTAAAGATCAAGAATCATTTTTCTCTGTGTGTGTCTTCGTGGAACTCAGAGGTTTATTACTTCTTATTTTCACACTGCCCAAGTCTGTGTGAGAATAGGAGCTTGCACACAAAGCCAGAAACCTCTGAATCCAAGGACTGAAGGGCAGCTTCTTCTTGGCTGCCTTTCATTGCACCTTGCACAGAAACAGAATGATGAACTGCTATATCTGGGGCATCCTTAACTCATCCTGTAAAGCACCATGTGAACAGGGATAAAAGCGAATCGTCACATTTTAACCTCATTCAAATCCCTGTGGGAAGACTTGTAGATTGTCCACATATTGCAGATAACCTGGGACAGAAGGACCAAATGTGTGGTTTAATAATGGGCAGCCTGTGGTGTCAGGTCTGTCCAAAATGAAAATGCCATTCCATGCCCTCAGAATCGAATTGGGTGATTAGTAAGCTGCACAAGATGGTCAGCAGGGACAATGATGACTTTAGTCACTGCTGCACCATGTGGTGATGACACTGGCGAATTATAGATGGAAGCTTTCAGTGTTATGTTTCTATTTCTTGTCTATCTCTCTACAAGAGTTCCTGTGCTATGCCACCTGTTTCCCCTGAAAATACAGAAGAAGATGAAATGAAAATAGATGATGATATGAACAGGGTGTAGAACACCACACATTGTTCTAAGCGTGTGTATTATTTCGCTGAATCTTCACACCAGCTCTGAGGAATCTGGTTATCTTCCCCTTCTTACAGATGAATGTCCCGAGGTACAGAAATTCATGCCTTGTTCCCAGTTACATAACCCTGAGAGCTAGAACCAGAATCTAATTATTCTACCTACCCACTATGTTTACAACTAAACAAATGTGGTTTAATGCTGTGAAATAACAGACAGAACAAAATGCAAACAAATGTGAATACTTTGGAAGGTAGAAAAATCACAGACCATCTGCATCCCTTTAGGCCAGCATCACTTGAGTAATTCAACAGGAAAGTTAACGGAATTTTTGAAATTGATGATAATTTCCAGGGAGAAAATAATTTCCCCCCTCTCCATATACACTGTTCTCCTCACAATCTGAAGAAAGTGGATTGAAGTAGGGAATTAGTGAAACAATCAAGGCAGAGATTTATTCATTTAAATATTTATTGCTGTTTTTATTAAAGATAGGCTAGAGGTAATTGACTGGAGAAGGAAAAGGCAATCCATTCTAGTATTCTTGCCTGGGAAATAACATGGCCAGAGGAACCTGGTGGGCTATAGTCTGTGGGGTTGCAAGAAGTTGGACACGACTTAGTAATTGAGCATTCATGGGCAACCTTGGAGAAGGAAATAGCAACCCACTCCAGTGTTCTTGCCTGGAGAATCCCATGGACCGAGTAGCCTGGCAGGCTACAAGCCCATGTGGTCTCAGAGAGTCGTACAGGACTGAGCGACTATCTCTCATGCATGGGTAAAGGTAATTGATATCCCAGGAGTCAACAGTTCACAACAACTACCTTTCTTTTTATAAGGCTAGGTTTTTTGGTTTGTTTTTAAATATTTCTCATGTAACTTTGGGGTTTTCTACTATACTTTTACTCCCTAAGATATTGGTACCTACCTGAAATTAATTTTTCTCAGCCATCTTGCTAATGCTCATGGAAACCCTCTTGTGAGATGTTATGATGTCTAAATGTGGTGATGTGAAATTACTTAATGGAGGCCTTAGTATGGAGGTGTACCTATTAGTATGTTTCACCTGTTCTAAAAAAAAATTGCAGTGATCCACATAAACACTTGCAATATCATAAATAAAAAAACAGAGCTGAAGAAAAACGCAATAAGGGGGCAAAAATGAATCCAGTATAGAGTTGGTACACAGTAAGAATTCCATGATTTGCTAAGTAGCTACTGGAGATGGACAGCAGAGTTAGCAAGAGCAAAAGACATGGTCAGTCACGTAAGATGAGAAATAAACCTGCAGCTCGGGAGGAATACAGCTTGCCTTGTTCAAATTGAAAGAACATTGTTCCCAGGGATCTCACCTGGTGTACAGTGTGCTCACCCACTCTTCTGTCATAAAAGAATAGCAGATTTCACAAGACTTTTGTGATAGTCTCACTGCCAGGTGCTGATATAACTAGAAAGAATTATCCAGTTAAAGCAGATCTACAGGACACGCCCAAGTGTATTTCAGGCCAAAAAAAGGAGAAACACTCCAGGTTACTGATGGGTTATAGTCTTTCATGTAATTATCCTTAAAAAGTTTATATAGATAGATGGATGGCTTTGATTCAGAATTAAGAATGAAGTGAGTTTAGAGCTATATTCTTTGTTGTGAACCTGAAGAATAAATGTAATCAATAGAGCCTGGGATCAGTTACTGAATGTAGAATCTATAAGGATTCTAACCAAAACACAAGCCTGAATTGTAGTTATTCTCACCTGCTCAACAAATGTTAGATTAATTTATTTTCCTTTCCCACAGATACCTAAAGTGTATATTATATAATATTATATTAAGACTTTGTAAATATCCTGAATTTAATTATTCATATAGCCCTTACTTATCTTCGTATACATAGTGATATATGTTAAATGCATAGTTTTTATAGCAGACTTCTGGTTGCTAAGTAATTGATAAAAATAGCTTCAAACTAGAATATTTATTCAGTTTATCCACCATCACCAATATCATTATAATCCTCCAGAATTCTCCATTTCAAAACTTCACAATAGTTTTGTATTATCTTTTCAACTTGCTTTTTTTGGTTAGTTTTTGATCTCTATCCTTTTTTGGTAAGATTTCATTCTTTCTTATTTAAATTAATGTAACTCTTGTTAGCATACTTCATTGTTGCAAGCCTTTCCTTTGCACCCTACCTCCAATAATCTCTGTTGTCAACTCAAGTCTCATTCAACTCAAGCGTTTTCATCACAATCTTCTTAACATAATTTTAAGATAATATTCATGTGACTGATGCTTATTATGTGAAATTTAAACTGCTCAGTCTAGTATTCAATATTCTTGACTAACCAACTCCTCAGTTTTGTTTCCTGAGAACACATTTTTATGTTTTCAAACTGCAGGTACAATTTTTTTCTTTTAAATAAATCAACTTATTTAAGCTAAAACAAACAATTCACCCATTTCTCCCGCTTCTTATCTGAGCCCCTGGCAACCAGCAGTCTGTTCTTTGTATCTATGAGCTTTTTCTTTTTTAAAATTTATATATATATATTTTTTAGATTCCGCATATAAGAGAGATCATATGGTATTTGCCTTTCTCTGTCTTATTTCACATAGCATAATGCCCTTGAGGTCCATTTGTGTTGTTACAAATGAAGATTTTATTCTCTCTCTCTTTTTTTTTAATGGCTGAAATACATATATATTACACACAAACACATATGGCAGAATTTATTTATTACATTCATCCATCAGTGGAGTCTTAGATTGTTTCTGTATGTTAGCTATTGTAAATAATATTGATATGAACATAGGGTTGCATATATCCTTTTGAGTTCATGTTTTCATTGTTTCAGATAAATACCCAGAAGTGGAGTTTCTGGATCACATTGTAGTTCTATTTTTAATTTTTTGAAGAACTTTATAGTGTTTTCCATGTTGAACTGCATCAATTTACGTTCTTAGCAGTGCAGGAGGGTGCCCTTTTCTTCACAACCTCTGCAACGGTTGTTATTTTGTTCTTGTTCATAGTAGCCATTCTGACAGGTATGAAATGATATCGCAGTGTGGCTTTGATTTATATTTTCTTGATGGCTAATGATACTGAGCCTTTTTTCATTGGCCTGTTGATTGTGTGTTTGTCTTTCACTAGCTTTTTTGCACTTGAGTTGTATGTGTGTGTGTGCTTAGTCACTTAGTTGTGGACGAGGTGGACTGTAGCCCACCAGGGTCCTCTGTCCATGATATATCCCAGACAAGAATACTGGGCTGGATTGACATTTCCTACTCCAGGAGATCTCGACCCAGGGATCAACCCTGTTTCTCTTGCATCTCCTGCACTGGCAGGTGGATTTTCTACCACTGTTCCAGCTGGGAAGCCCATTGAATTGTGTCAGTTCTTCATATATTTTGGATGTCAGTCCCTTATGAGATTTATCAATTGCACATATTTTCTTTCATTAAGTAGGCAGCCTTTTCAGTCTGTTGATGGTTCCCTCTTCTGTGTAGAGGCTTTCTAGTTTGAAGTAGTTCCATCTGTTTACTTTTGCTTTTGTTGCCTTTCATTTTGGTCTCAGATTAAAATGATCACCAAGGCCTGTGTAAGGGACCTTACTGCCTGTGTTTTCTTCTAGGAGTTTTATAGTTTCAGGTCTTAGGTTCAAATCTTTCAGTTCAGTTCAGTTCAGTCGCTCAGTCGTGTCCGACTCTTTGCGCCCCCATGAATCACAGCACGCCAGGCCTCCCTGTTCATCACCATCTCCTGGAGTTCACTCAGACTCATGTCCATCGAGTCAGTGATGCCCTCCAGCCATCTCATCCTCTGTCGTCCCCTTCTTCTCCTGCCCCCAATCCCTCCCAGCATCAGAGTCTTTTCCAATGAGTCAACTCTTTGCATGAGGTGGCCAAAGTACTAAAGCTGGAGTTTCAGCTTTAGCATCTTTCCTTCCAAAGAAATCCCAGGGCTGATCTCCTTCAGAATGTACTGGTTGCATCTCCTTGCAGTCCAAGGGACTCTCAAGAGTCTTCTCCAACACCACAGTTCAAAAGCATCAATTCTTCGGCACTCAGCCTTCTTCACAGTCCAACTCTCACATCCATACGTGACTACTGGGAAAACCATAGCCTTGACTAAATGGACCTTAGTTGGCTTAAGTAATGTCTCTGCTTTTGAATATGCTATCTAGGTTGGTTATAACTTTTCTTCCAAGGAGTGTCTTTTAATTTCATGGCTGCAATCACCATCTGCAGTGATTTTGGAGCCCAAAAAATAAAGTCTGACACTGTTTCCACTGTTTCTCCATCTATTTCCCATGGAGTGATGGGACCGGATGCCATGATCTTCGTTTTCTGAATGTTGAGCTTTAAGCCAACTTTTTCACTCTCCTCTTTTACTTTCATCCAGAGTCTTTTGAGTTCCTCTTCACTTTCTGCCATAAGGGTGGTGTCATCTGCATATCTGAGGTTATTGATATTTCTCCACAGTTAATTTTTTTGCATAGTGTAAGATCATTGTCCAGTTTTATTCTTTTCTGTGTAGCTGTCCAATTTTCCCAGCACCATTTATTGAAGAGACTGTCCTTGCCCTAATTATATATTCTTGCCTCTTTTCTTGTGAATTAATTGACCAAATATGTGTGGGCTTATTTCTGGGTTCTCTATTCTGTTCTGATCAAGTATCTGTTTTTGTACTAATGCCATACTGTTTTGATTACTGTAGCTTTGTAATATAGTTTGACACCAGAGAGCATGTTGCCTCCAGCTTTGTTTTCCTTTCTCAAGATTGATTTGGCTATTTGGGGTCTTTTATGATTCCATAAAAATTTTAGGTTTCTATGAAGAATGCCACTGGAATATTGATACGGATTGTATTGAATCTCTAGATTACCTTGAGTATTGTGAACATTTTAACAATATTAATTCTCTCAATCTATAAGTACATAATGCCTTCATTAATTTTTCCAAAAAAAGCTTTTTGAAATTTGGTCACTGTGGTTATTCACAGAAATAACTCCCCACCTCCCTTGCAATATACAGTTCATTGCTCTTTCTGGTATCACACCATGATCTGAGACTGTTCAGCATCTGTTCCTTTTCTTATCATCCCTTACTTCATGACCGGACCCAGAACTGAACACTGAGCCAGAGTTACCTTTGAAATCACTCAGGCTACTCAATATATTTTACATATAATGATGTGGTTTTATAATTACTCATATTTTAGGCATAATATACAACTTTCTAGGGAAAAAGTCATGTCTTCAATTTATTTGAGGTCTTTCTACATTATTTAACATATATGGTTTACACAAAGCCTTTAAGAATTTTAATTTTTTAATATAAGGAATATATTTTTAAAAGAAAAACAGTCACAGCTATGAATATATATATATATATATATGTGCGTCACATAATACATATACACATTATTTTAATAAAAGTGCAAGATCGTTTCAGTTTCAGATGTTTTTTCACTTGGATATAAAATATGGTTTTAAAGCCCCTTCTAAACCTAGATATGCAGCTTGAATCATTTGACTTGAAAAATACTATTCCCATTTCTAATTTAATATTCACAAGGAGCTTTCCTTTGGAGATGGCAAAGCAGAATGTATCTCAGTCCATAATTCATACAGTGACAGTTCAAATGACTGTTAAAGTGAATTCTGAATTTTACGTACAGGGCCACTCAGTGAAAGCCATCAGTCTGCTTGACAGTCAGCAGTTTCAGTGTCCAAGAGACTGGTGGGGGTGTTGAAAAGAGCACATAGGTAGTGGTACTAACTCTTACATAGTTGGGATGAACAGAAGGAATTCTTTTTGGTCTTAAATCCTATTAAAAAAAGATTTTTTTTCTTATTGAGAAACAGTGCTTATAATAGTTGACTATGTTTAATTTTTCAGTGTTAGTGTGAATAGAATGATTTTCTAGAGGGATAAAAAAAAATATGTGAAATATATCAGTGACAACTATCTAAACATGGTCCAATTCTTTGAATAGAAAAAGGCACATTATTCCTAAACATGTATATGCCTATTATTATTCTATTTCCTGAGTCAGATCCTTAACTGGTGTTTTTGTCCAATGGAATGAACACATTTGATTTCACTTCAGTCTCCTTTTTAGTATCAGAAAGAAGCTGGTAATACATCTCTCTACCACATGGCAAGTAGGAGAGAAACAAACTCTAGTCACTTACAAAAATATATAATTAAATGTGCTTCAAAAAAAGACTAATTAAAATGTTCATTATAAAGATGCTCTTTCTTGCTGATTCTGTTCTTCCTGCTACATATTCCAAGTAATATGTCCTTTTAGTAAACCCATGTGATGAAGTCAAGGGAAGTTCCTCTGTGCATCCCAATTTGTGTTCACATTGAACTTATTCCTGTTACCATGTGCGTTAGGATAAGAAGTGCTTGAAAGATACGGTCCTGCCTTTATCGCACCCTTGAACTTGTGTTGGAAGACTTGAGACTTGCAAAACAATTCAGATAAACTAGAACATAGTATGAAGTAGCAGTCACCAACATTTTTGGCACCAGGGACAGGTTTTGTGGAAGACAGTTTTTCCACAGATTGGTGGTGGCAGGGAGGGGAAATGATTTCAGGATGATTCAAGCACAGTAGGGTTCATGCTCCTATGAGAATATAATGTTGCTACTGATCTGACAGGAAGTGAAACTCAGGCGGTAATGCAAGCAATGGGGAGCAGCTTTAAACATAGTAAAGTTTTTCTTTCTGGCCCACCACTCACCTGCTGCTCTGTTATGGCCTGGGTCCTAACTGGCCATGGACTGGTGGCCTGGGGGTTGGGGATCCCTGGGATGAGGTATGGGAATATTAGAAAAAGCTTTCTGCAGAGTTTTAGAAAGCAAGTAAATTTTTATGTTAGGGTTCGTGTATTAGACATCAAGTGGTAACAGCTAGTACAAATGGTGGATCTTCCATGAGGCATGTTCTAGGAAAAGATGCAATAAGTAAACTGAATTGGACATAATATAGTATACTCGTGGATCAATAATTGATGTAAATAGTTTGGGGAAAGACCATAGGAGCATTTATATTGCCAAGTGGAAGAGTGTGATTTTTTTTTTTTCGTATAGACTGTGGGGAATTGTTGAAAGGCTTCAAATAAAAAGTGACTTTATCAAGTGTGTAGTTTTAGAAACTACAGAGAGAGTAGAGAAGTTGATCAGACTACTTTAATGAGCTAAAAGAGAACAAGCAGTGATGATGAAAATGTACCCCCCCCCAAAAAAAATGCAGTAAGAAACTTCAGAAGTGTCATTAACAAACGTGAACATGGACTGTGGTGAATATCAATGTTGTGAAATAAGAAGAAATATTTAAAGAGGGGCAAATTTTAGTTAGTATTTGTCATGTTTATGCAATGCAATTTTATATCATTCATTAGGGTTATAAATTCTAGGGGTCAAAATCTCTAGAATCTAATTACACCTTGCAAAACATCCAAGAATGATGCTACTTAATATGCTCATTTTCATTATTGATAAAATTGAATTCATCTCAACAAACAGTAGCTAATTCCTGACAATGAATTGTGGTCTATGCTAAGTCCCTGAAAACAATGTAAAAGGTGTTGTGCTAAGTCGCTTCAGTCGTGTCCAATTCTTTGTGACCCCATGGACTGCAGCTCATCAGGCTCCTCTGTCCATGGGATTCTCCAGGCAAGAGTATTGGAGTGAGTTGCCATTTCCTTCTCCAAAAAGGTGTTCGGTTCAGTTCATTTCAGATCAGTCACTCAGGTGTGTCCGACTCTTTGCGACCCCATGAACTGCAGCATGCGAGGCCTTCCTGTCCATCACAAACTCCCGGAGTTCACTCAAACCCATGTGCGCTGAGTCGGTGATGGCATCCAACCATCTCATCCTCTGTTGTCTCTTTCTCCTCCTGCCCTCAACCTTTGCCAGCATCAGAGTCTTTTCCAATGAATCAGCTCTTTGTATCAGGTGGCCAAAGTATTGGAGTTTCAGCTTCAACATCAGTCCTTCCAATGAACACCCAGGACAGATCTCCTTTAGGATGCACTGGTTGGATCTCTTTGCAGTCCAAGGGGCTCTCAAGAGTCTTCTCCAACACTGCATTTCAAAAGCATCAATTATTCAGTGCTCAGCTTTCTTTGTAGTCCACCTCTCACATGCATACATGACCAGTAGAAAAACCACAGCCTTGATTAGATAGACTTTTGTTGGCAAAGTAATGTCTCTGCTTTTTAATATGCTGTCTAGGTTGGTCAAAACTTGCCTTCCAAGGAGTAAGCATCTTTTAATTTTAATGGCTGCAATTACCATCTACAGTGATTTTGGAGCCCAGAAAAATAAAGTCTGACACTGTTTCCGCTGTTTCCCCATCTATTTGCCATGAAGTGATGGGACCGGATGCCATGATTTTAGTTTTCTGAATATTGAGCTTTAAGCCAACTTTTTCACTCTCTTCTTTCACTTTCATCAAGAGGCTCTTTAGTTCTTCACTTTGTGCCATATGGGTGGTATCATCTGCATATCTGAGGTTATTGATATTTCTCGTGGCAATCTTGATTCCAGCTTGCGCTTCTTCCAGCCCAGTGTTTCTCATGATGTACTCTGCATATAAGTTAAATAAGCAGGGTGACAATATACAGCCTTGATGTACTCCTTTTCTTATTTGGAACCAGTCTGTTGTTCCATGTCCAGGTTGAACTGTTGCTTCCTGACCTGCATACAGATTTCTCAAGAGGCAGGTCAGGTGGTCTGGTATTCCCATCTCTTGAAGAATTTTCCACAGTTTATTGTGACCTACACAGTCAAAGGCTTTGGCATAGTCAATAAAGCAGAAATAGATGTATTTATGGAGCTCTCTTGCTTTTTTGATGATCCAGGAGATATTGGCAATTTGATCTCTGGTTCCTCTGCCTTTTCTAAAACCAGCTTGAACATCTGGAAGTTCATGGTTCATGTATTGCTGAAGCCTGGCTTGGAGAATTTTGATCATTACTTTACTAGCATGTGAGATGAGTGCAACTGTGTGGTAGTTTGAGCATTCTTTGGCATTGCCTTTCTTTGCAATTGGAATGGAAACTGAGCTTTTCCATTCCTGTGGCCACTGCTGAGTTTTCCAAATTTGCTGGCATACTGAGTGCAGCACTTTCACAGCATCATCTTTCAGGATTTAAAATAGCTCCCCTGGAATTCCATCACCTCCACTAGCTTTGTGCATAGTGATGTTTCCTAAGGCTCATTTGACTTCACATTCCAGGATGTCCGGCTCTAGGTGAGTGATCACACCATCGTGATTATCTGGGTCTTGAAGCTCTTTTTTGTACGGTTCTTCTGTGTATTCTTGCCACCTCTTCTTTTTTTTTTTTTTAGTTTTTTATTTTTTAAATTTTAAAATCTTTAATTCTTACATGCGTTCCCAAACATGAACCCCCCTCCCACCTCCCTCCCCATAACATCTCTCTGGGTCATCCCCATGCACCAGCCCCAAGCATGCTGTATCCTGCGTCAGACATAGACTGGCAATTCAATTCTTACATGATAGTATACATGTTAGAATGCCATTCTCCCAAATCATCCCACCCTCTCCCTCTCCCTCTGAGTCCAAAAGTCCATTATACACATCTGTGTCTTTTTTCCTGACTTGCATACAGGGTCGTCATTGCCATCTTCCTAAATTCCATATATATGTGTTAGTATACTGTATTGGTGTTTTTCTTTCTGGCTTACTTCACTCTGTATAATCGGCTCCAGTTTCATCCATCTCATCAGAACTGATTCAAATGAATTCTTTTTAACAGCTGAGTAATACTCCATTGTGTATATGTACCACAACTTTCTTATCCATTCATCTGCTGATGGACATCTAGGTTGTTTCCATGTCCTGGCTATTATAAACAGTGCTGCGATGAACATTGGGGTACATGTGTCTCTTTCAATTCTGGTTTCCTCGGTGTGTATGCCCAGAAGTGGGATTGCTGGGTCATAAGGTAGTTCTATTTGCAATTTTTTAAGGAATCTCCACACTGTTCTCCATAGTGGCTATACTAGTTTGCATTCTCACCAACAGTGTAGGAGGGTTCCCTTTTCTCCACACCCTCTCCAGCATTTATTGCTTGCAGATTTTTGGATCGCAGACATTCTGACTGGTGTGAAGTGGTACCTCATTGTGGTTTTGATTTGCATTTCTCTAATAATGAGTGATGTTGAGCATCTTTTCATGTGTTTGTTAGCCATCCATATGTCTTCTTTGGAGAAATGTCTATTTAGTTCTTTGGCCCATTTTTTGATTGGGTCGTTTATTTTTCTGGAATTGAGCTGCATAAGTTGCTTGTATATTTTTGAGATTAGTTGTTTGTCAGTTGCTTCATTTGCTATTATTTTCTCCCATTCAGAAGGCTGTCTTTTCACCTTGCTTATATTTTCCTTTGTTGTGCAGAAGCTTTTAATTTTAATTAGATCCCATTTGTTTATTTTTGCTTTTATTTCCAGAATTCTGGGAGGTGGATCATAGAGGATCCTGCTGTGATTTATGTCTGAGAGTGTTTTGCCTATGTTCTCCTCTAGGAGTTTTATAGTTTCTGATCTTACATTTAGATCTTTAATCCATTTTGAGTTTATTTTTGTGTGTGGTGTTAGAAAGTGATCCAGTTTCATTCTTTTACAAGTGGTTGACCAGTTTTCCCAGCACCACTTGTTAAAGAGATTGTCTTTACTCCATTGTATATTCTTGCCTCCTTTGTCAAAGATAAGGTGTCCATATGTGTGTGGATTTATCTCTGGGCTTTCTATTTTGTTCCATTGATCTATATGTCTGTCTTTGTGCCAGTACCATACTGTCTTGATGACTGTGGCTTTGTAGTAGAGCCTGAAGTCAGGCAAGTTGATTCCTCCAGTACCATTCTTCTTTCTCAAGATTGCTTTGGCTATTCGAGGTTTTTTGTATTTCCATACAAATCTTGAAATTATTTGTTCTAGTTCTGTGAAAAATGTGGCTGGTAGCTTGATAGGGATTGCATTGAATTTGTAAATTGCTTTGGGTAGTATACTCATTTTCACTATATTGATTCTTCCGATCCATGAACATGGTATATTTCTCCATCTATTAGTGTCCTCTCTGATTTCTTTCGTCAGTGTTTTATAGTTTTCTATATATAGGTCTTTAGTTTCTTTAGGTAGATATATCCCTAAGTATTTTATTCTTTTCGTTGCATTGGTGAATGGAATTGTTTCCTTAATTTCTTTTTCTACTTTCTCATTATTCGTGTATAGGAATGCAAGGGATTTCTGTGTGTTGATTTTATATCCTGCAACTTTACTAGATTCATTGATTAGCTCTAGTAATTTTCTGGTGGAGTCTTTAGGGTTTTCCATGTAGAGGATCATGTCATCTGCAAAGAGTGAGAGTTTTACTTCTTCTTTTCCAATTTGGATTCCTTTTATTTCTTTTTCTGCTCTGATTGCTGTGGCTAAAACTTCCAGAACTATATTGAATAGTAGCAGTGAAAGTGGACACCCTTGTCTTGTTCCTGACTTTAGGGGAAATGCTTTCAATTTTTCACCATTGAGGATAATGTTTGCAGTGGGTTTGTCATAGATAGCTTTTATTATGTTGAGGTATGTTCCTTCTTTTCCTGCTTTCTGGAGAGTTTTTATCATAAATGGATGTTGAATTTTGTCAAAGGCCTTCTCTGCATCTATTGAGATAATCATATGGTTTTTATTTTTCAATTTGTTAATGTGGTGAATTACATTGATTGATTTGAGGATATTGAAGAATCCTTGCATCCCTGGGATAAAGCCCACTTGGTCATGGTGTATGATCTTTTTAATGTGTTGTTGGATTCTGATTGCTAGAATTTTGTTGATGATTTTTGCATCTATGTTCATCAGTGATATTGGCCTGTAGTTTTCTTTTTTTGTGACGTCTTTGTCAGGTTTTGGTATTAGGGTGATGGTGGCCTCATAGAATGAGTTTGGAAGTTTACCTTCCTCTGCAATTTTCTGGAAGAGTTTGAGGAGGATAGGTGTTAGCTCTTCTCGAAATTTTTGGTAGAATTCAGCTGTGAAGCCGTCTGGACCTGGGCTTTTGTTTGCTGGAAGATTTCTGATTACAGTTTCAATTTCCATGCTTGTGATGGGTCTGTTAAGATTTTCTATTTCTTCCTGGTTCAGTTTTGGAAAATTGTACTTTTCTAAGAATTTGTCCATTTCTTCCACGTTGTCCATTTTATTGGCATACAACTGCTGATAGTAGTCTCTTATGATCCTTTGTATTTCTGTGTTGTCTGTTGTGATCTCTCCATTTTCATTTCTAATTTTATTGATTTGATTTTTCTCTCTTTGCTTCTTGATGAGTCTGGCTAATGGTTTGTCAATTTTATTTATCCTTTCAAAGAACCAGCTTTTGGCTTTGTTGATTTTTGCTATGGTCTCTTTTGTTTCTTTTGCATTTATTTCTGCCCTAATTTTTAAGATTTCTTTCCTTCTACTAACTCTGGGGTTCTCCAATTCTTCCTTTTCTAGTTGCTTTAGTTGTAGAGTTAGGTTATTTATTTGACTTTATTCTTGTTTCTTGAGGTATGCCTGTATTGCTATGAACTTTCCTCTTAGCACTGCTTTTATCGTGTCCCACAGGTTTTGGGTTGTTGTGTTTTCATTTTCATTAGTTTCTATGCATATTTTGATTTCTTTTTTGATTTCTTCTGTGATTTGTTGGTTATTCAGAAGTGTGTTGTTCAACCTCCATATGTTGGAATTTTTAATAGTTTTTCTCCTGTAATTGAGATCTAATCTTAATGCATTATGGTCAGAAAAGATGCTTGGAATGATTTTGATTTTTTTGAATTTATCAAGTTTAGATTTATGGCCCAGGATGTGATCTATCCTGGAGAAAGTTCCATGAGCATTTGAAAAAAAGGTGAAATTCATTGTTTTGGGGTGAAATGTCCTATAGATATCAATTAGGTCTAACTGATCTAATGTATCATTTAAAGTTTGTGTTTCTTTGTTAATTTTCTGTTTAGTTGATCTGTCCATAGGTGTGAGTGGGGTATTAAAGTCTCCCACTATTATTGTGTTATTGTTGATTTCCCCTTTCATACTTGTTAGCCCACCTCTTCTTAATATCTTCTGCTTCTGTTAGGTCCCTACCGTTTGTTTCCTTTATTGAGCCCATCTTTGCATGAAATATTCCCTTGGTATCTCTAATTTTCTTGAAGAGATCTCTAGTCTTTCCCATCCTGTTGTTTTCCTCAACTTCTTTGCATTGTTTGCTGAGGAAGGCTTTCTTAACTCTCCTTGCTATTCTTTGGAACTCTGCATTCAGATGTTTATATCTTTCCTTTCCCCCTTTGCTTTTCACTTCCCTTCTTTTCACAGCTATTTGTAAGGCCTCCCCAGACAGCGATTTTTCTCTTTTGCATTTCTTTTTCTTGGGGTTACCAACCTTCATTTATTTTAGGAAGGTGAGAAGGACAAATAAATAGTAATTATTCTAGAGCATACTATATAAAAGTAATATTAGTGTGAACAGATTATGGAGCTAGTACAGAGGCAAATAATTATTATGATATTTATAGTAATAAATAATAATGATATTACAAACAGGAAATAATTATTGTGATATTATATAAACAATAATAATAATAAATAATTGTGGTGTTATACATATTAACACATATAAAAGTTAATGTCATATGTCATATTTAATCCTTTTAAAATTTACTGCTTTTGTATTCTTCACAACATGGCAACACAGATGGGAATGTAGACCAATCCTGTTTCATTTTAGAGGTAGAAACTCAGCTAAAGAGAATTTTATCTTTTTTCTTCTTTTTTTTAAAATTGAAGTAGTTGATTTACAATATTATATTAGCTTTAGGTGTACAGCTTTCAGTTTTACATTCAGTTATACATATGTATATGTGTATATGAGCTTCCCAAGTGGTGCAGTAGTAAAAAAACCTACCTGCCGATGCAGGAAACATAGGAGATGCTTATTCGATCCCTGGGTCGGGAAGGTCCCCTGGAGACGGAAATGGCCACCCACTGCAGTATTCAAACAAGTAGGTCCTGTTTTGTTGTGTCCAAGTAGGTCCTGTTTTGTTGTGTATTTTATATATATTAGTGTGTATATGTTAATCCCAAACTCCTAATTTATCATTCCCCCACCCCCTTTCCTCTTTGGGAACCATAGATTTGTTTTTTACGTCTGTGAGTCTCTTTCTTCAACTAAAGAGTGTTTAAATACCTGAGCCAAATAGCAGAAGTTCTCTATTTGTTCAGTTGTAAATTATAGAAAATCCAGCTTAGATACATCCAATAAGACAAGAAGTCTGGAGCTGCTGTAGCTTCAGGGTTGACTTTAAACCCTAGGATATGTCCGTTTTTCTCCTTGTTTTCATTGACATCTGTTGCTGTGTCTCTGTCTTCTGGAGCTTGTCTGCTTGGTCCCTGAATGGCTGCTCTGGTTCCACATATTACAGAGTCTGAATCTTTGCAACCCCATGGATGGCAGCCCACCAGGCTTCTCTGTCCATGGGATTCCCCAGGGATGAATACTGGTGTAGGTTGCCATTTCTGTCTCCAGGGGATCTTCCTGACCCAGGGATAGAATCCATGTCTCCTGAGTCTTCTGCATTGGCAGGCAGCTTCTTTACCACTGAGCCACCTGGGCAGCTCAACAGTGCCAAAGTCTGGAGGTAGAAGAGAGAATTGTCATTGTGTTATGCCCTTCTTAAAAATGAGAGAAGTGTTGCCAGAGGCATTCGAAAGATACACTCTCTTGTGCTGTTGGTTGGAGCTGGTTTGTGCTGTGCGCAAGGGCAATGAGACCTCGTGGGCTGGAGGTGGACTCAGCCTCCTCTGAAGAGCTTTGTCGCTTTGAGGTGTATGAACAACATCAGGTTTGCTTATGGGGAGAAAAAAGTTTTATGCGTGTTGGTGGGTGGCTGAGGAAGCCAGGCCAGAGACATGGCTATCAGGGTAGGAAACCCACAATTCCAATTCTAAGTATAATTCTAAGTATTGCTCTTTAACCGTTTTACTGTTTTTCTTCACTATCAAGCAGTTCCCAGAGGAAATTATAATCTCAGCAGGTATCCTATGTCTTCTCTTGATAAACACAATAGTCCAATATATGAATATTCTTAAATTCCCATGTGAAAATTAGAATGTTATGAAGGCTTCTCTGGCTGTCCAGTGGTTAGGAGATGTAGGTTTGATCCTTGGTCGGGAACTAATATCCTGCATGCTGTGTGGCCCAAACACAAGAGAAACAAAAAACTGTAATGTTATAAACACTGTGCTAACTTATAAATGGACCCTTTGGAAAATTGTAAGCCATTCTGAGTGCAAAGCTTCTTTTAACAGCATCAACATCAACTTATATAGGTGCTGAGGAAGTTTTGGTATTTTTGGTGCTGATAGTAGGTAATAAAGGAAGAGATGGAGATATATAAATATGTATAGATCTATATGTCTGTGTAATGTGGATATATAAGCTGTAGCTGAGGTAAATGCTCCCTTACTGCCAGAGAACCTCAGAACATCAATCTAGAAGCAGGAAATTTGTTTTGTCTAAAGTTTTAATAAAAATCAACCATACCAGCACCCCCCTCCACTGAAGTCATTCTTTACCTGAAGGAGCATGTCCTACATTTTCTGGAAGAGACTGAAGGTCCTGCCAGGTGTTGGGGAAACAGGTGGGCTGAACAGGTAGAAGGGAGGAGAAAGAAGTTGGGGAGGAGAGAGAAGGGGAAAGGGGGCCAGGGACACAGCGCTTCATCTCTTTCTTGTAACAAGTCATCTGACAAATATAATGTGTGTTGCTTGTTAATAAACATGGTATCTAGCAGTAGCAGGCATCTCTTGATCACTTATGACAGGTGTGGAATTTTAATCTAGTTCCTTTTTTCCTCCATCCTTTTATAATTTTGCTAACTTGGCATATTTGAGAGGAATTAGTAGAAGAGGGCTATAACTGGTCAGAACAGTAGGAGAGGCAGAGCTTGGAAGAAGTATGCACTTCACCTTATTTCCTTTTACTCTCTTCTGCAGCATTTTAGTGCTTTCCCAAAGTCTAGCAGGCCATGCTGTTTTAAAACCAGTAATGGCTATGAGAATATTCTATTTGAAATTGGAATGAGGAAAACTAGTAATTTTACTGCCCCAAAAATGGCTTTTTGATCTTGCCGACCAAGTTCTATATTGTCAAAGCTATGGTTTTTCCAGTTGTCATATATGGATGTGAGAGTTGGACCATAAAGAAAGCTGAGCACCAAACAATTGATACTTTCAAACAGAGGTGTTGGAGAAGACTCTTGAAAGTCCCTTGGACAGCAAGGAGATTAGATCAGTCAATCCTAAAGGAAATCAACCCTGAATATTCACTGGAAGGACTGATGCTGAAGGTCCAATATTTTGGGCACCTAATGCAAAGAGCTGACTCATTGGAAAAGACTTAAATGCTGGGAAAGATTGAGGGCCCAAGGAGAAGGGGACAGCAGAGGATGAGAGGATTGGATTGCATCATTGACTCAATGGACATGAGTTTGAGCAAACACAGGAAGATGGTGAAGGACAGGGAAGCCCAAAGTTTATGGGGTCACAAAGAGCTGGACATGACTTAGTGACTGAATAACAACAAGGAGCACCTCCTAGATAATGCTTAGTAAAAATTGATTTAACTGTACTTCCCTGGTGGCTCAGATGGTAAAGCATCTGTCTACAATGCAGGAGACCCAGGTTCGATCCCTGGGTCGGGAAGATCCCCTGGGGAAGGAAATGGCAATCCACTCCAGTACTATTGCCTGGAAAATCCCATGGACAGAGGAGCTTGGTAGGCTACAGTCCATGGGGTCGCAAAGAGTCGGACACGACTGAGCGACTTCACTCACTCCCTCACTCACTCATGCCTAAATTAAAGGCTTCTTGTAATGAAATGGCATGAATATAAGGGCTTTCCCAATGGCTCAATGGGTAAAGAATCTGCCTGCAATGCAGGAGACGCAGGAGACCTGGGTTCAATTCCTGTGTCAGGAAGATCCTCTGGAGATGAAAATGGCAACCCAATCCAATATTCTTGCTTGGGAAACCCCATGGACACAGGAGCCTGGCAGTCTAGAGTCCATGGGTCACAAGGAGATGGACACAACTGAGTAACTAAGCATACATGCACAGAAAGTATAGATTCAATAACTGATACAATGAATAAAAAGCCAGATATTTTCAAAATACCTATAGAGATCCAGGAGTATCAGGGGTACATAAGGGTAGCCAGATGTATAATGAATATAATAAATGTCACAAATGCACCTACTCATACTTTAAAAGGGAGGGACACCTTCTTAGGTTGAGAAGGATGAGGTTGTTCTCAGAGGGGTTATCTTTGGATTGGGAAGACACCCAACAATAGCTATCTTTAGTTTTAGAACAGGAGAACTATTATGTTTAAACTTACTAGAAAACTCAGTTGAACGTTGTTGTTCAGTCACGCAGTCGTGTCTGACTGTTTGCAACCCAAAGGACTTCAACATGCCCGGCTTCCCCATCCTTCACTATTTCCTGGAGTTTGCTCAAACTCATGTCCATTGAGTCGATGATGCCATCCAACAATCTCGTCCTCTTATCACCCCCATTCTTCTTCTACCCTCAGTCTTTCCCAGCATCAGGGGCTTTTCCAATGAGTCAGCTCTTTGCACCAGGTGGCCAAAGTATTGGAGCTTCAGCTTTAGTATCAGTCCTTCCATTGACTATTCATTGTTGTGCAATTATTTTAAAAATCAAGTTTTGACCCTTAATCCAATAACTTCTGGACTACAAATACTGTGCCCAGTAGTGTTTTTTAGAATGCTTTTTAATATGGTCAGTACATTTTAATGTGTAAAATTGTTCAAAATATATGTAAAATATTTTAGTTACTTGCATATCCATGTATACATATGTTTATTTTGCTCATGGTGACTTTAAGGATTATGTTTTCATAAGTGAACTTTTACCAGAGAAGACAGTTTTGTCAACTGCTATTTTCACTTAATGTATTGTTACATAGACTAAATCTAAGTAAAATATGTCTTTAAGTAGATTCCTGAAAGAACATTATTTATGATTGTGTAATATTCCATGATATGAATATATCATATTTATTTAGTTAGCCACTGTTGCTATTAGACATTTAGGTTGCTTTCATGCTGCTATTTTACATCCTTGTCTGTAAATGTATTTGTATGCATTTCTAGGGGCTTGGTGGTGAGTTTCCTAAAATAAATTCCTAAATGTGAAATCACAGTGTCAGTTAGAGCATTTTAAAACTTTGAATGTGTATTTGCATATTGTATTCCAGAAATATGTTTTAGTTGCTAGACTACTCCATGTATGTATTATTATTTTATTAAAAATTAATTGATGCCATAACTATGCAGATTCTAGATTATTGTTAAGTAGAAGTTTATAACGTAGTTGACTAGAGAGTACTACTGTATTAGTCTTTTGTACTCTCCTTGTGTATCATCCATATCTCATTATATGTGTTTACTTGTGTATTTTCCTTGTATCATTATATATTCATATCATTCAAAAGCAAAGAAGAAAAAGCAAAGATTGACACATCAGTGAATGTTAGCAATAACAATAAAAGTTACTGCTTTCAGGAAAGCTTAAAATGCTTGCCATAAGATGGTGCTTTTGCTTGCTAATAAAATCTCCATTTTGCTCTGTGCAGATAGCAACAACAAGAAAAAAAAAAAGGAAGGATAAACAAATACACGCATAGACCTTGCCTGCTAGGAAAAGCTAATGATGTAAATGAATAATTGCCAGCTTTTTATTATTTCAAGTAAATCATCACATTTGTAGCTGACTGCTCCCAAGACAGGGTCTTTGCCAGTGGCTCAGCAGTAAAGAACCTGCCTGCTTTGCAGGTGACTCAGGAGATACCAGTTTGATCCCTGGGTCGGGAAGAACCCATGGAGAAGGAAAAGGCACCCTACTTCAGTGTTCTTGCCTAGGAAATCCCATTGACAGAGGAGCCTGGCGGGGTCCATGGGGTCACAAAGAGTCGGACATAACTGAGCGACTGAACACACACACACAAACACACAAGACAATAGGGCAGTGTCTTTTTGTTTTAAATGTTCATTTTTCCTGTTTGTTTGTTTTCCTGCATATTTAATCCTTGTTCACATAATATTTAATTTACATTTACACTGAACTGCAAAAGCTGAGATATTCAAACGCCACTTACTCTCAGGGATTCCCTGGCAGTCGAGTGGTTAGGACTCCATGCTTGCACTGCCAGGGGACCAGGGTTGATGGCTTGATCCCTGGTCAGGGAACCAAGATCCTGCAAGCTGCTCAGTGTGGTGCGGGGAGGGGGAAACCACTCATTCTTGAAATGGTATCTAGCAACTGTGTGGCCTTGGGCAATTATTTAATCTCTTTAGTTATCAGTCCTCAACTATAAAATGAGGGTAATAATCTTATAGCCTTTGGGAGATGAGGTAAAGTAGTTTTGAAAAAAGCTGAACCTTGATAGTTAAAATATATTGGTGATTTTTGGTTTTTAGGATTTGAGTCTCTTTTCTAAATAATATAGGGACTTTGCATTGGAGAGTCAAGCTGAGGAATACTTTCTTTCATTGCTACTGCTAAGTCACTTTCGTGTCCGACTCTGTGTGACCCCATAGATGGCAGCCCACCAGGCTCCCCCGTCCCTGGGATTCTCCGGGCAAGAACACTGGAGTGGGTTGCCATTTCCTTCTCCGATGCATGAAAGTGAAAAGTGAAAGTGAAGTCGCTCAGTCGTGTCTGACTCTTGGTGACCTCATGGACTGCAGCCCACCAGGTTCCTCCGTCCATGGGATTTTCCTGACAAGAGTACTGGAGTGGGGTGCCATTGCCTTTTTCTCTTATGAGCACCTATTAAATACTGCAGTTAAGAGATAAAGGGAAAAAGACATGAAAAATAATATTGTTCATCCTGGTGAGATACAGTGGAAGAAATGATAAATTGTATCACTTAGGGTTAAAAAAATTTTTCCCTCAATTTTAAGTTTAGTAGCTGTCTGCACTATTTTCCTCTTTGCTGCTTGTTTCTTTCTACTTGTCTTCCTAAAACCTTAACCAGAATTCCATTATGGAATCTTGAAGCCAATTAATTTTACCCTGAGTCACAAGGTTCCTTTTCTAGAAAAGCCTATCAATTTACTATTAACATAAAATTTGATTAGGAAAAAAATTACAGGATTTTCCTTTTGATAACAGTATAGCTAGTCACGAAAATGTTTGATGACATAATTCTCGGAGAATATGATCATTCATCTATATTCTCTCTGTCTTATTTCCACACTGCTGATTTAACTGTGCAGACACTGTCATCTCTGCTACCCTACTTTCTTCTGAATCTTCTGGAGTTACTGCACCGTCATAAATGATTTTCTTTTACACTCATTATTTTTCTAAAGAGAGTTCACTGCATCTTCTTATTTTATTTTTTAAAATTTTTATTAGAATATAATTGACTTACAGTATTGTGTTACTTTCTGCGGTGCTACAAAGAAATTCAGTTATACATATACATAGATCCACTCATTTTTAGATTATTTTCCCATATAAGCCATTACAAAGTTTTGTGTAGAGTTCCCTGTGTTATACAGTAGGCCCTTATTAGTTATCTATGTTATATAGTAGTCTGTATATATCAATCCCAATCTCCCCATTTATCCTTCCCTTCCCTTATCCCTGGGTAACCATAAGTTTGTTTTCTACATCTGTGACTATTTTGTGACTCCATTTTGTTAATAAGTTCGTTTGTACTCTTTTTTTAGTTTCCACATGCAATCAGTATCTTATGATATTTGTTTTTCTGTGTCTGACTTACATCACTCAGCATGACAGTCTTTAGGTTCATACATGATGCTGCCAATGGCATTATTTTTGTTCTTTCCTATGGCTGAGTAATATTCCATGCTATATATGTATTGCATCTTCTTTATCCATTCATCCATTGATGGACATTTAGGTTGTTTCCGTACCTTGGCTATTGTGAATGGTACTGCTGTGAGTTTTCGGGTGCAAGACATTGCACTTTTAACCCATGTCAATAATTATACATTATCAAAGGTGATAATTTATTTCTTATATCGAGTCTAGAGATGTAAAATGTCACATAGTGTGATGTGCCTTTTCCTTGCTTTTTCCCACCAATTTTCCTCCCTCACATTTTTTAAAGTTTAAGATAACATGCAACTTTAAAGTAATAAATAGATAAAACGGTGCAAGGCTTAAATCTAGAAAGCTGGACCTTTTTAGATCTCTATAGCTCTTTCTAAGGTATTTCCTCTTGCTCTCAGGATTATGGGTTGAAGTCTATTCATCGACTTTAGCTCCATAATAGACTGTTTATGTAACATTGCTCTTTATTGGGCTTTCTTCTTGGTGCTTCACCTGGTCCTTGAGGAAGTGCATTATCTGCATTTAGTAGTTGAAGAAACAAAAATAGAGTTTAAGTGACTGACAGTGGTTGCAAACTAGATAGAGGAAAAGCCAGGAACACACGCTCTGTTCTTCTTGACAATTAGACTATTCCAGAGAGGATGGAGAGGTGCACGAAGGTGATGTAGGGATGGGGGTTATTTGGCTTATTCCTCTAAAATCTGCTGTTGATAAAAAGATAAGGAACACATGTAAGAATTAAAGATTTTAAAATTTAAAAAAAAAACGAAAAATAAATAAAATAAATAATTTTTTTTAAAAAGAGAAAAAAAAGATAATTGATAGATGCTAAATTAATGCATGAATACATCATCAGCTCCTCATTGCAAAATTTAGGCTCAAATTGAAGAAAGTAGGGAAAATGACTAGGCCATTCAGGTGTGACCTAAATCAAATTCCTTATGATTAAACAGTGAAAGTGAGAATTAGATGCAAGGGGTTAGATCTGATAGACAGAGAGCCTGAAGAATGATGGACAGAGGTTCGTAACATTGTATAGGAGGTGGTGACAGAAACCATCCTCAAGAAAAAGAAATGCAGGAAGTACAAGTGGTTGTCTGAGGAGGCCTTACAAAAAACTGAGAAAAGAAGAGAAGCAAAAGGCAAAGGAGAAAGGGAAAGATATGCCTAATTTAATGCAGAGTTTCAGAGAATAGCAAGGAGAGAGAAGAAAACTTTGTTAAGTGAAGCAATGCAAAAAAATAGGGTAAAACAATAGAATGGGAAAGACTGGAGATCTCTTCAAGAAAATTGGAGATACCAAGAGAACATTTCATGCAAAGATGAGCACAATAAAGGTCAGAAATGGCAAAGAACTAACAGAAGCAGAAGAGGTGGCAAGAATACACAGAACACCTATACAAAAAAGATCTTAATGAGCTGGGTAACCACAATGGTGTGGTCGTTCACCTAAAGCTAGACATCCTGGAGTGTGAAGTCAGATGGGCCTTAGGAAACCTTACTACAAACAAAACCAGTGGAGATGATGGAATTCCAGCTGAACTATTTCAGATCCTAAAATATGATGCTGTTACAGTGCTGCACTCTATATGCCAGCAAATTTGGAAAACTCAGTAGTGACCACAGGACTGGAAAAGGTCAGTTTACATTCCAATCCCAAAGAAAGGCAATGCCAGAGAATGTTCATATTTCTGTACAATTGCATTTATTTCACATGCTTACAAGATTATGCTCAAAATCCTTCAAGCTAGGCTTCAACAGTACGAGAAGACATGGCTTTTAACAAATACTCTTTAGACAAATTGAAGCTAATTAGTATTTGAGCAGAACTTCTTTCTCTGTTCAGAAAATTGTTGTAAATGACTGAAAGCAAATTTCTTTTTACCAATAATGATCCCCACTCCATACTGCTATCCTTCCTCTTCTTAGAATAGTTGAATTCTGTAGAATGAATCAGGCTGCAAGAGAATTTCAAATTATGTACATTAACTTCGTTAAACTGAAATTCAGGAACAACCTCAGGGAGTAAGGGGTGAGAAAATAAAATGAGGCAATATTCATCTAGTGGCATTAATTTTCAATAAAGAGCAGTCAAAACTAAGAAATCTTTATATTATTAAATTTATGTTTTTTTTCCTTAGTTTTGATACCACATGTCTATATAAATAAAAATAAAACTATGTTTACTTAATCTAGATATTTGTAAGCATTGGGAAGTTAGTAAAAATGAAATAACTTAGGAAAAATATTCCCTGCTTCCTATTCTATAAACATGTACCTTTTTCTATTATAGTGAAAAAGTGAAACACTACAACTTAATGTATATTTTCTTACCACAGATAAGCATTTATGTGATTTTATACTAAGCCTTTGTGATACTAATAGCTAAAAATGCTAAAAAGATAGATTATATTCCACATTGATGTTTAAATGTTTAATGTCTTAAAATCTTACTTGCTGTAGGGCTTCCCCTGTGGCTCAGTGATAAGGAATCTGCCTGCTATTCAGGAGCTGTGGGTTTGATCCCTGATTTGGGAAGATCCCCTGGAAGAGGGCAAGGAAACCCACTCCAGTATTGTTGCCTGGAGAATCCCATGGAGAGAGGAGCCCAGCAGTTGACTGTCCACAGGGTCATGAAGAGTCAGACATGTTTGAAGTGACTTAGCACAGCACAGCATAGCATAGCATAATTTTTTGGAATAAATGACCTGTGTGTTAGAAACAGTTTTTATCGAAATACATATACATTGTTCAGAAAGCCAACGATCATCATAAGGCTTACAATAAGAAAACAAGAACAGAAACATCTTAGCAAAAACAGTTGGCCCCTGCCGTCATGTTATCAACACTTCCGCGGTCTACCTTCTAGACAGAAACACTTTAGTCTTTTAACGTCTACCAAATTTTTAACTCACTATTTAGTATATTTCTTAATTTTTCAATTTCAGGCAGTATTTGTTGACTTCCTTGTATAGAAGACGAGGAGTTAGGAGTCTAATTAATCATCACGACATAGCTTCCACTCCCCATCCTCCCAGTATAGTCCTGTATTTGCGTAGACAATGCCAAGGGTGTATTTTATGCCTCTACTTAAATATTTCAAAGAGCTGAATAATATAGTCATGTATTATGATTAGAATTTTCTTGTTGTTGCTGTTTAGTCGCTAAGTTGTGTCCAGCTCTTTTCAACCCCATGGACTACAGCACATGAGGCTTCCTTGTTCTTCACTATCTCCTGGATTGGCTCAGACTCATGTCCATTGAGTCAGTGATGCCATCCAGCCTGTTCTCCTTTTGCCTTCAGGCTTTCCCAGCATCAGGCTCTTATCCCAGTGAGTCAGCCCTCTGCATCAGGTGGCCAAAATAGTGGAGCTTCAGTTTCAGTATCAGTCCTTCCAATGAATATGCAAGGTTGATTTCCTTTAGGATTGACTGGTTTGATATCCTTTCAGTCCAAGGAACTCTCAAGAATCTTCTCCAACACCACAATTCAAAAGCATCAATTCTTTGGTGTTCAGCTCTTTGGCACTCAGCCTTCTTTATGGTCCAGTTCTCACATCCATACATGACTACTGGAGAAACTATAGTTTTGACAACACAGACCTTTGTGGGCAAAGTGATATATCTCTGCTTTTTAATATGCTGTCTAGGTTTGTCATAGCTTTTCTTCCAAAGAGTAAGCATCTTTTGTTTCTTAGGAATTTAATTATTTTACTTTTTTTTCTTCTACTAGTTGACACACTAAGAATAATCTATTAGTATAATTGGATAGAAATGACAAAATTCTTTCAAATAATTCAATATATCCTTAGAAGTCCTTATATGGATATTTCAATATCTCTAAAATATTTTAAAAATAATGATGATCTCAGGGATTTCCCTGGTGGTTTAGTGGTTAAGACTCTGCACTTCTATTGCGGGGGGCATGGGACTCAAAACCAATTATGCCTAGTGATTTAAAAATCTTTAATTCACTATGTAATATAAGATGTCTATTTAACTGTAGCCAAAGGGGCTTCTCTGTAAAGAATCTGCCTGCAATGCAGGAGACCCAGGTTGAATCCCTGGGTTGGGAAGATCCCCTGGAGAAGGGAATGGTGGCTTCCCAGGTGAGGCTAGTGGTAAAGAACGTGCCTGCCAATGCAGGAGACATAAGAGATGCCAGTTTGATCCCTGAGTTGGAAAGGTCCCCTGGAGGAGAGCACGGCAATCAACTCAGTATTCTTGCCTGGAGAATCCCACGGACAGAGGAGCATGGCGGGCTATAGTCCATAGGGATGCATAGATTCGGACACAACTGAAGTGACTTAGCATGTACACTCACGCATCTACTCCGGTCTTCTTGCCAGGAGAATTCCATGAGCAGAGGAGCCTGGTCGACTACAGTCCCTGGGGTTGCAAGGCGTCAGACAGGACTGAGCAACTAACACTTTCACTTTCAAAGATACTTTCTATTTAAAAGAAAAGAATGCATAAAACAAGATGTTGAATATATTAGCAATATTTTCAGTTTACTTTATAATTTTCAAATACACAAATTTATTCATTGTTTGGCTATAAGACCTTCCAGATGCCTTTAGAGATGTGTGCTAGGAATAAGGTGCAAACTTCTCACATAATCCTATGTATGATAGTATCTACTTCACTCTGACGCAGGCTACTGACTGGTACTCCTAATGAGTTTTGCCTGGAATGTTTTTCTAAATAGCATAGGTTCTTTAGGAGACAGTAGATTCACATATAAAAACCATTCAAATTTCTGTGCTGTTCCTGCTTGTAGCTCCTTGGATAATTGGTTTAATGTTCCAAATCTCAGTTTCCTCTTTATAAAACGGTAGTAAAACCAGGAACACTAGCTTTTGAATCAGATATATCTGTGTTTATATTGCTTTTTATATTACTGGTCTTGAGTTAATCTTGGGAGCTTTTTATTCTCCCTATTGTAACTCAGTATAACCGTGTACACTTTGCATTGTTGATATTAGGATTCATTGAAGACATGTATATGAAGAACCTGAAACACTGGCCCATCTCTGGCCCATCTCAAATATTTATCAAATGTTACCTACCATACCTTTCCCAACTTAAGCTAATAGGACAGTTAAGATTATGAATCTCTCAGATTATAGATAGAAACCATTTTGGAAAATATTAAAACCAGTATGCATATTAAATGGTCCTATTACATCTGTGGTAATCATACAGATTATAGGCTATAAACTGATAGCCAGGTTATCTGTAGGTTAGTATCATAAAAGCCCAAGTTAAAGTCAGCTCAACTGACAACCTTTCTTCATCTGAAGCATGATTGAAATATTTCCTGGCTAGTGGTTAGGGAACAAAGCTAGTAGTGGAGGAGATGGAATGGGTGGAGGTGATGGAGGTGATGGCCACCTGATGCAAAGAGCTGACTCATTTGAAAAGACCCTGATGCTGGGAAGGATTGAGGACAGGAGTAGAAGGGGACAACAGAGGATAAGATGGTTGGATGGCATCACCGACTCGATAGACATGGGTTTGGGTGGACTCTGGGAGTTGGTGATGGACAGGGAGGCCTGATGTGCTGCGGTTCATGGGGTCACAAAGAGTCAGACACAACTGAGCTGCTGAACTGAACTGAACTAAGTGGTTAGGGCACTAACAATTCTGCTACAGTCAAGGGACGCAGTTAATGCTATGGACATTTTACTTATGACTCATTTGCTGTGAAACTGTGGATATTATTATGCACATCATCTCAAAAGATGGATGTTGAGTGAAAGGAGAAAAATGATACAGATAACATTGGTAAAACAAAACATTACCCAACTTGGATCATGTTGATCCAAGACATCTGAATTTAAAAGGGAATATTTCCCAGGGTAATGGAAGTAAAAACAAAAATAAATGGGACACAATTAAACGTTTTTGCAAAACAAAGGAAACTATAAACAAGGTGAAAAGGCAGCCATCAGAATGGGAGAAAATGATAGCAAACGAAACACTGACAAAGAATTAATCTTCAAAATATACAAGCAGCTCATGCAGCCAATACCAGAAAAACAAACAACCCAATCAAAAAGTGGGCAAAAGACCTACACAGACATTTCCCCAAAGAAGACATACAGATGGCTAATAAACACATGAAAAGATAGATGCTCAACTTCACTCATTATTAGGGAAATGCAAATCAGAACCACAATGAGGTATCATTTCATGGCAGTCATAATGGCCATCCTCAAAAAGTCTATAAATAATAAATGCTAGAGAGGACGTAGAGAAAAGGGAACCCTCTTACACTGTTGGTGGGAATGCAAACTGGTATAGCCAGTATGGCGAACAGTGTAGAGATTCTTTAAAAAACTGGGAATAGGACTGCCATTCAACCCAGCAATCCCACTGCTGGGCATACACCCTGAGCAAACCAGAACTGAAAGAGACATATGAACCCCAATGTTCACTGCAGCACAATCTACTCAGTAACTAGGACACGGAAGCAACCTAAAGGTCCATTGGCAGATGAGTAGATAAGGAAGTTGTGGTACATGGACACAATGGAGTATTGCTCAGCTATAAAGAGGAATGCATTTGAGTCAGTTCTGATGAGGTAGATGAATCTGGAACCTATTATAAGTGAAGTAAGTCAGAAAGAGAAAGGCAAATACTGTATATTAACATATATATATAATTTAGAAAGATAGTACTGACGATCCTACATGCAGGGCAGCCAAGGAGATACAGATGTAAAGAACAGACTTTTGGACTCAGTGGGAGAGGGCGAGGGTGGGATGATTTGAGAGAATAGGATTGAAACATGTACATTACCATATGTAAAACAGATGACCAGTGCAAGTTTGATGCACGAAGCAGGGCACCTAAAGCCTGTGCTCTGGGACAACCCAGAGGGATAGGGTGGGGAGGGAGGTTGGAGGGTGGTACAGGATGGGAAAAACAATAAAAATAAAGTTGGTATTGAAGAAAGTGGCAATAATCGTATATGGATATCTGCCAGTCATTATTAGTTATTTAAAACAGTATCTGCCAATTGTTAGTTATTCAAAACAATATCTTTGAAAATCTCTCTTTTATTGATTCATTAATACCTTTACCTCACTGTTCCCTCTGGGAAAAGAGCAAATTTCCACTTCTAAAATTCTCTCCATTCTAACTTAATGATTTTGAAAGGTGCCTTAGATGAGTTCTTCCCCAAATGGACACAGTGCAATTTATTTAATGTAGAAAATGCCATCAATTGATTATGAGCCTTGAATTTTGTTTGAAATTATTAAACAGTGGCATCATGTTATTTATTGAAAATTCTAGGAGAAAATTCTGGGAGACACATATGGAAAATTTTAAGCTCTTCTCTACCTGATGTTAGTTTTTTAGAAGAAAAGAAAAACTTTTTCCCAGTGTTATGATTTTTTTTTTCTTTCCAACATTCCTTAGTTGTCAAATAATGCAAAAAGTTGTACATAATTTATATAGGGAATATCTCTAAAATTAAGTTATATTCACCATAATTTTAAAAATAAGTCAAGTATATCTCTTTATATCTTAACAAACCTTTTTGATCCCTCTTAACAAGTATATAATGATTAAGACCTCACTAAGAAGATATTTCTTTTGGAGAAACAATTTGCAAATTTGTTTTTACGTGTTATTCCACTTTAGGCTTGTGTGCGATATCTTTGTGATGAAACAAGAGTTTTGTTGGAGAGTAGAGAGAATAATGAAATGTAAGAGAGAGAATCCAGATCCCCAATTTTGCCCTTTTCTGTAGCACCTGTTTCCTGGAGAGTTATTGGACAATTGTGACACTAAGCTCTTCCTTCCTAAAACAAAACAAAGCTTTCACTCTCATAGGATTGTTGTGAGAATCACATTAGATGATATATTTGAAAGTGATTGGTAATTTAAAATTCTTTACAAATGTATAGATTATTTGGTATGTAGAAATAGACTTCTAAATTAATTAATATAAAATACAAAATTTCGTTTGTTTGCCTTTCTTTCTTCTTCTTCTTTTTTTTTCTTTTCTTTTTCATTTTTGGCCACACAGCATGGATTGCGGGATCTTGGTTCCCTGACCATGGATTGAACCCAGATCCTTGGCAGTGAGAGAATGGAGTCCTAACCACTGGATTGCCAAGTAATTCCCATGTTTGCGTTTCTTGATAGGATGCTTTGCATGTTTAGCCCACTTATGCTTCATAGGAACCTTCATTTATTCCACTTATGCTGTATTTCATAAAATAAAAATTAGGTATTATTTTCTCTTTTCTCCAGATTAAATAATAAAATTATTATTAATAATTGATTCTCAATAAAGCTAAATGGTTTTTTCAGGACCATGCAGCTGTGATAGAGCTGGGATTCAAACCTAGGCACACTCTACTTTACTATTCTATCACGACCCAATTTTGTGTACTTAGGTGATTTTTCTTTATCTTAGAAATCTCAATCCACTTCTTTCTTGCTTAAGAAATTTCAAGTGCCTTGTGTGTCAGGCACTGTTCCAAATCAGGTCATGCTATTAAGGCATTTATGGTAGCTGGAAAAGTAAGTAAGAGTGCCAGGTGGCAAGGAGTGCTCAAGTTATAGGTGTCTTGAGAGCACAATGGAAGGAAGGAGCAGGGAGGATAAGCTTCAGTGAGCCCTTGAGCAGGTCAGTGTGGTAGGAACCTGCAGGAGGAGTGAAATGTGCAAAGAGGCAGAACCACGAGGGAGCACGGGAACATAAGGGACAGTAGGCCAGATGCCAGAGACTGTCAGGACATAACATCGGAAAGGTGGAGCGGTTTCTGGTCACATAACCACCCCATGCCTCGCTGGGGTTTCTAGACTTTTCTGACTGTGATAGACGAGGGAGTCAACTGAATAATTTTAAACCGGGACGTGACCTGCTGGGAATCCAGTTTTGGATCTTTCTTCTCTGCAGGGGGTGTTGCCTTTGCTTTAGAGAAGATTTGGATGATGAAGTTTGTCTGTGACATGAGATGTATGCAAAATGGATATAATTTCTGGTTCAAATTCCTGTTGGGAAAGTTCTTTACAGTCAACGAACTATTTCTTAGAGATAAAAGCAAATTGACTACCTATGTCATTGCATTTTCAGATTTTAATGGGTAATTCTTTGTCCTGGTAAGAGTATGTATGGAGGTGCATGTATATATATGGTTTGATACTGTATTATATATGTTAGCGCTAGAAATATGGTATACAGCAAAACAACACAAAATAGCTAGGAGCTTCTGAGGGGAGAGCATTCCTAGTCCTCAAAAATTCAGAAGCCCCAGGCCTTTAAAACTCTGAAGTAAGTACTTACAGCTAGTCCATCGTTGATTAAAGAATGGTTTCACCCCTTCATTGAACAGTGCTGTTTTCATGATGGGAATATAGTCAAGACAGGACTGTGGACACAGTGGTTATAGATACAGTCCCTAGCCCTCTCAGGTGGGATTAACATGTATTTTAGCAACTGAAATTATGATAAATATTGTGGTAAAGTGTGCACGTAAAGGAAGTTATTTTGACCAAGGTAAGCTTGTCAAGGACTTCCTTGGTGGTTCAGTTGGCAAAGAATCAGCTTCCTATGCAGGAGACCCAGGTTAGATCCCTGGGTCAAGAAGATCCCCTGGAGAAGAAAGTGGCAACCCACTCTAGCATTCTTGCCTGGGAAATCCCATGGACAGAGAAACCTGACAGGCTACAGTCCGTGGGGTTATAAAGAGTCAGACATGACTGAGCGACTAAACCACTGCCACAAAGTTTGCCAATATATTAAACTGGAGTAAATAATAGAAAATTACTAAGACCACTGGCTTAATTTTGTGATACTCAAAATGACACTTCCCCCTTCATGCTTCACAAAGGAGTCATTGCCCTGTTAAAAAAATGAACTTGAAATAATGGGGTTCAAGAAACAGTTCCCATGTTAACAGATCAGAAGATTCAACGTAGTAAAGATGTCATTTCTCCCTAAATGGATCTGTTTGGTTGAGGCAATTTCTATCATTATTTCCCCAAGGTATTTTTGGAGACATCGATGCATTTATTCCAAAATTTATAGGAAGGCAAAGTCTCCAGAATAGCCAAAACAGATTTGTGGGAGGAATAATAATATGGGAATAATCAGCCTTCTGAGTGTTAAGAGTTACACTATTCAAGATGCTGTGGGTCCGGGGAAGGGGAGGCACAGATTGTTACAGGACTGAATAAAGAAGCCAGAAGTGCACCCACACAAGTATGTCCAATTAATTTTTTTACAAAAGAGCAAAAGCAGTGCAAGGAAGGAAGAATGGCCTTTTCAATAAATACTGCTTGAGCAATTGGACCTCTGTAGCTAAAAAATGAACTTGGACCTAAGCCTCACACCTAACACAAAGCAACTGAAAATAGTTCATGGAATTAAATGTAGAACATTAAATAACACTGCTAGGAAAAGACACAGGACAGAATCTTTGGCATGTAGAATAGGCAAATAGTTCTTAGACCAACACTAAAAACTATCCCTCTCCCAAATTGTGCTTCATCAAAACTTCAAAGCTTTTGTTCCCACTCTAGGGAGGATGAAGTGACAGATTATAAATTGGGAGAAAATATTTGCAACCCACATTTCAACAATGGATGTGTATCTAGAATAGATGGAGAACTCTTAAAACTCAGCATTGAAAAAGAAGCAAAAAAAAATCATTTAGGAAATGAGCAAATGATATGCATAGATAGTTCACCAAGGAATATATACAAACAGCAGGTAAGTGTATAAAAAGATGCTCACTATTGTTAGCTATCAGATAAATGTATATTAAGAGCACCAGGTGTTTATGCTACACAGCTCTCAGAATGAAAAGCAAAAAACAGTGTTCCTTGCCCTCAAATGCTGGCACGGCTGGATCAGAAAACTGGATCACTCATATATTGCTGGTGGAAATGTAAAATAATACAGCCACTATGGAAAACTGTTTGCAGTTCCTTTAAAAAGTGAAAATAGATTTACCTTGTGAAAAGTGAACGTCTTAGTTGCTCAGTCATGTCCAACTCTTTGCGACCCTTGCACTATAGCCCACCAGGCTTTTCTGTCCATGGTATTTCCCAGGCAAGAATACTGGGTGGGAAGCCATTTTCTTCTCTAGGGGAGCTTCCCAACCCAACGATCGAACCCAGGGTCTCCTTATAGACAGATTCTTTACTGTCTGAGCCACCAGTTTGAGCCAACAGTTTAAGTCTAAGGCACTGTTTCATGCAGAAACTTGTACACTGATGTTCATAGCAGCCAATCCCTAGTTATATATAACAATGGTACATTCATACTGGGCTTCCCAAGTGGCTCAGTGGTAAAGAATCCACCTACCAATGCAGGAAACGTGGGTTCCTTCCATGGGTCTGGAAGATCCCTTGGAGTAGGAAATGGCAACCCACTCCAGTATTCTTGCCTGGGAAATCCATGGAGAGAGGATTCTGGCAGGCTACAGTCCAAGGGGTTGCAAAGAGTTGAAAGCCAATTAGCAACTAAACAACAACAGCATTCATGACGTGGAATATTTGTTGTTCAGTTGCTAAGTGGTCTGCAGCATACCAGGCTTCTCTGTCCTTCAGTATCTCCTGGTGTTTGCTCAGAGTCACGTCCATTGAGTCAGTGATGCTATCTGACCATGTCATGTTCTGTTGCCCTCTTCTCCTTTTGCCTTCAGTCTTTCCCAGCATGAGGGTCTTTTCCAGTGAGTCAGCTCTTCGCATCAGGTGGCCAGAGTACTGGAGTTTCAGCTTCATCATCAGTCCTTCCGATGAATATTCAGGATTGATTTCCTTTAGGATTGACTGGCTTGATCTCATTGCAGTCCAAGGAACTCTCAAGAATCTTCTCTAGCATCATGTTTCACGAGCATTGATTCTTTGGCAGTTAGCCTTCTTTATGGTCCAATTCTCAGATCCATACATGACTAGTATTCATGGAATACTGGTTCAGCAATAAAAAGGAAAAATGACATAAATTCAACAACTTGTATGAACCTCAAAGAAATTACGCTGAAGGAACCAAAAGTGAACCTCAATAGAATATATCCTACATGATTACATGTATTTAGCATCCATGAAATAATATGGTTATAGAGATGCAGAACCAATTAGTGGTGGCGAGGTGTTAGTGATGGCAGTTGGTGGTGTGGCTGTAAGCAGAAGGGCATCTTGTGGTGATGAAATTAAATATCTTGATTGTGGTGGTAGTTCTATGAAGCTACAGGTATGAAAAAGTTTCGCAGGGCTACACACAAATATCAGTGAGTGCATTTATAACTGATGAAAATCTGAATAAGCTCTTTGAACTGCATCAATTTCAATTTTTTCTGGTATTAGTATTGTGCTATAGTTATGTCATCTGTTAACATTGGTGCACAGAACATCTCTGAACATTTCTTTGCCCTTCTGTGAATTTATATCATCCCAAGATGCAAGACTTAAAATAAAGGTAGTGATAAACATAAACACAATAAATTCCTCCAGGGGAAAACAGTTTTCACATCTCCTCCATTAGCACTTCAAATTGTTAGACATAAAATGAGTGAATCTTATGAATATTTTAGCCAGTTTTCTGTGTATTAGCACATTCAGATGCTCCTCCCTCCCTTTTCTCTTTCCTCTTCTCTCTCCCTCCCTCCCCCCCCCTTTTTTTTTTCTTTTAGTCATAAATTATTTATTGTTCAAAACACTTTGAAGCTTACTGGATAAACAGCTGGAGGAAAATAAATATTAGTATTATGTATCACATCTTCAATCTGATTTTGAGTCCTATAGAGTGACTCAATATAAGATAATTTTTACCTGGTCTGATTAGAAATCAAGATTGTCCCTGGGTAACTTTTTAAAAAAGACAATTAAGCAATGGAATGTAGTACTAGATGTATAACCAACTCTACATCACTGTTTCTGCTCATTCCAACCACAAAACGTATAATGGATTTTCAATCTAAGTAAGCCATGAAGTGATTAAACACACGTGTATGTTTAGGAATTATATTGTGTACTTTCCTAGAATTTTAAATCTATGTCTCAGAATTCTTCCGCTCTCATCTTTATCTTATTCTTAAACTTAACATTAGCCCCAAGTGTTGCATTTTCCATGAAGAAAGTTAAGGCATTTCTTTAAAGTTAAATGTGATGGACCAGGTCTCTGTGACAGTTGTTTCCTATCCCTTGAATGAGAAGATTTGGTCAGATATCCATCGTGTGCCTTCTGTAAGTTAAAAACCCACACTCGTTCAAAAATTCTGAAAAGGAAAGGCCTGCTGTGGTTAAAACATCCCGGAGAATTTTTCCATTCGGATGTACATGTGTTCTTTTATTTTATTCTAGCATCTGTCTAAACCTGAGACACTTAGAGCCCCTTTCCATTTATAGCCTCATTTATTTGGAGTAGAGCTTATGCCTAAAGTTTTCTGAGAAGCAAGAACAGTCAGCATGCATCCAGAAACAACTGAAAATCACGTGCTAGACCTTCTTGCTCCTAAAATCTTTGCAGCAACTCGTTTGTTATGGTTCCCATGTGATTTTGGTCAAATAGAAGGGGGAAGAGTAGAAAGAGTGGTAGATTTTATTTTCTCTGGCTCCAAAATCACTGCAGCCATGTAATTAAAAGGCACTTGCTTCGATGGAAAGCTGTGATAAACATAGACAGCATATTGAAAAATAGAGACATCACTTTGCTGATCAAAGTCCATATAGTCAAAGCTGTGGTTTTTCCAGTAGTCATGAATGAATGTGAGAACTGGACCATAAAGAAGGCTGAGCACTGAAGAAGTGACACTTTTGAATTGTGGTGCTGAAGAAGACTGTCGAGATTCCCTTGCACTGTGAGGAGATCAAAGTCCCATGTGTTACTTCGTTCTATAAAGTGCCTGGCTTTCCAGCATCTCAGGAAATTTCCTTTATCATCTGCTTTCCTTGAAAGCCTTTATTGATCTATCCACATGCATTGTGGTCTCAATAAAATAAAATAGCTTTTTAATGATAATATCCACCCTTCCTGGTAGCTCATATGGTAAAGAATTCACCTGCAATGCAGGAGACCTGAGTTCAATCCCTGGGTTAGGAGGATCCCCTGGAGAAGGGAACAGCTACCCACTCCAGTATTCTAGCCCGGAGAATTCCTTGGACAGAGGAACCTGGCAGTCCATGGGGTTGCAAAGTGTCAGACATGACTGAGCGACGTTCACTAATTTAGAAAGCATTTTCTTGCAATAACAATGGTGACTTACAGATTATCACACCCAAATTGGTAATGGTGACTCAGATTTGCTGACAAGGTGACAAAACATATATATTTTTTCACTTTGATACTTCCTCAGCCTTCTCTGATTCACTTCATGGCTCTCTTTCACTCTATGTTCTAGAAGGCCAAGATTAAGATCTGGCTTCTTTATAGATGCTGGCAGACATCCTCATTCACCTGCCCAGTCACTAGGTCATCACACCAACTTCTACCACCCACGTTTGGCTATTCTAGATCTGGAGGATTGTGTGTCAGGCAGAGTTTTCGCTGCACTGGGATAAGTCCCAAGTCCCTAGTGGATCTTTGTATCATCTAAAATTTGAAGTTGCAAGGCTTAATTTTTGCAGAGGTTGATTAAACTATCAAAATAAGTCACTACCATAAGGAAAGTTATGATCAACCTAGACAGCATATTGAAAAGCAGAGACATTACTTTACCAACAAAGGTCTGTCCAGTCAAGGCTATGGTTTTTCCAGTAGTCATGTCTGGATGTGAGAGTTGGACTATAAAGGAAGCTGAGCGCTGAAGAGTTGATGCATTTGAACTGTGATGTTGGAGAAGACTCTTGAGAGTCCCTTGGACTGCAAGGAGATCCAACCAGTCCATTTTAAAGGAGATCAGTCCTGGGTATTCATTGGAAGGACTGATGTTGAAGCTGAACCTCCAATATTTTGGCCACCTGATGCAAAGAGCTAACTCACTGGAAAAGACCCTGATGCTGGGAAGGATTGAGGGCAGGAGGAGAAGGGGACATAGGATGAGATGGTTGGATGGCATCATCGACTCAATGGACATGGGTTTGGGTGGACTCCGGGAGTTGGTGATGGACAAGGAGGCCTGGTGTGCTGTGATTCATGGGGTCACAAAGAACTGGACATGACTGAGTGACTGAACTGAACTGATACTCTCTTTTTTTTACAGTCAAGATTTGTTGTCATTTGCTAGTTCACCAGAGAAAGAGATTAAAAGGTGAGTACTTTTTAAAGCTCGTTAGCCTCTGTCTACAGGATCTGAGCCTGTGATGTCAATTGGATGGTTTCATTCATAGTGTTGAAATATGTTGAAACACATTACCTCTCAGGTCCCACTTCTTTCTCTCTCTCTCTTGCTTTCCTTTTTTTAAAATTTCGAGTATAGTTTCTTTACAGTGTTGTGTTAGTCTCTACTGTACAGTGAAGTGAATAAGCTGTATCTGTACATATATTCCTTCCTTCTTGGACCTCCCTCCCACGCCCCCATCTCACTCCTTTAGATCAGTTTAGAGCACTGAGCTGAGCTCCCTGTGATATAAAGCACCTTCCCACTAGCTTTCTGTTTTGCACTTCGTAGTTTATATACATCAATCTCAATCTCCCAGTTCACCCAACCCCACCCGCACCGTGAATGTCCATTCTCTATGTCTGCATCCCTGTTACTGCCCTGGAACTAGGCTCATCTGTACCATTTTTCTAGATTCCACACACATGTGTTAATATGCATTTTTGCTTTTCTCTTTCTTTAAAATCTTCTTTAGGCAAGTTTTAACATCTGCACATTCACATAATCAGGGTCAGACATATAACATGGATATGCATTCCCCCAAATACACATTATTTCTATGACTAAAACAAAATAATTGACATTTCTGTTACATGAAATCCCAAGAACTTGCATCTGCCCTCCATAAACACACCTCATTCTGAACTAATTTGGACCCTTTCCATGGAAAGAAATGTCTGCATCTCTGGGGCAATAATGAAATTTATTGTATCTGTGGAAATGTGGGTCTCTGTAGACCTATGCCTTCTAGATTTGCACTATTGGGACTTTTATTTGCTAGGCATTGGGGTGTGATTGACCTGTTGATCATAATTATCTTGTTTATAGATGAGAATTTTATGATGGAGGCAAATTTATCATCATGGTTAATAACCAGAAACAGATCTCTTTTGAGGACATTTTGACTTGTGCTGAAAAACTATCTTAACTCTAGTCTCTTGAGGACCAAAAATTCTATGTCAAGGGGCTTATTTTATTCATTTCTATATTTCTTTCAACTTTCTGTCTGAGTCCCAGTGCTACTTATTCTGGGATGTTCCCCAAAGGTAGCCACATACCCTCACATCCTTTCTCCTCTAAAGTTAATAGCTTGAATCTGGGGAATTTTTCAAGTCTTTTCCCATGTTGCCCAAATTCTTCCAAGAGGGACTGTAAATGGATCTATAAACATTTTCTGCAGTTGAGCTGATTTCTACCTTTTCTGTTTAATAGCACATCCTATCCATCTCTGTGAAAACATCTCATCTTGAAGCACTTATTATTTCAATGAATATGTGCTGAGCATATCCTTTTACCAGTTGAAGTGTTGGGATTGTTGTTGTTTAGCTGCTAAGTTACATTTGCCTCTTTGTGACCCGACAGACTGTAGCCCACCAGGCTTCTCTGTCCATGGGTTTTCTCAGGCAACAATACTGGGGTAGGTGGCAATTTCTCCAGGGGATCTTCTTGAACCAGGGATTGAACTTGAGTCTCCTGTTTGGCAGGAGGATTCTTTGCCATTGAGCCACCAGGGAAACCCTGAGGTTGTATAGGTGAATAAAATTAGCAGAGATTTCTTTCTTCTTGGGACAGGGAAAGGAGAGGGGAAGACAAATTAATATAGGAGTTCAGTCGTATGGGACCATGTCAGAGCAGTGTGGCGGGAACAGGCTAGGCGGCTGAGCTGTCTGCTCCTATAACTGACGTTTGCCCTCTGGGCTCTTCCTTTAGAGGAAATGATGACTGCTTAGTTTTATGGATGAGATGCAACCAGTTTTTTATGGGACACCTTCAAGATGAACGCTCTGTTGTTGAATGGTCAGACATTTTATCTTCACCAAGATCCAGTAGCAAGCCGGAATCTTTCTGAAGAGGACAGTAGTTACTCATTCAAGGAAGATTTATTTTTGCTTCACAATCCTAGGTGGCCCTGTTTTGTTCTTCCTGTGAGAGCTTGACACATATTCTTTATAGCACCTTCATCTACCACAGACAGTTTGCGTACCCTTGCATCTGCCAGCTTATAAGACGTGAAGAATGTTTTTTTTTTTCCTTTGAGAATACTACTGCAAGTGGTATTCTCTACTCAGAACTCAAAACTTTCCTGTTGGCTTGCTGTTGAGTAAGAGCGTGACACCAATATGGTGTGTGAAAGTGTTGAAAGGAGGTGCCCCCGACTAGGAAGCCTCCAACTCAGCAAAGATTGATTCCTTTCCCTTTTTTTAAAAATTCAACTTTATTTTTAATTGGAGGATAATTGCTGTACAATATTGTGTCAGTTTCTGCCATAATATCAACATCAATCAGCCGTAGGTATACATATGTGCTTTGTTTATATTATGAAAAAGTTCATCTGATTGTTTTTATTTTTTAATTTGTTTGGCCACTCTGTGGGATCTTCCTGAACCAGAAATGGAGCCCAAGCCTCTTGCAGTGGGAGCATGGAGTCTTAACCACTGGACCACCAGGGAAGTCCTGATTGTCTTACAGTCTGGTTTATTCCGGCCCCGTCAAAATTATGGAATAAAAAACCTTAAAAATCTGCCAACACAAACATTTAACAGGGTTTTAACAAGAAGAAGAATCATATTCTAGCAGTTCCTCAAAAGAAGATTCTTCCTTTCACAGTTAACTGCATTTTACCCTTAAGAACAGGCTTGCTCTCTCTCTTTCTTCTGGTTTTAGCAGACTGAAGCGTTGTTTTTGAACTTCTAGCCCCCTATTACACGAAATCCTTTTTCTCAAAGGGCTTTTTCTGTTCCAGTCCATATGTCCTGGACCCTGGAGTCCTGCTGAGTCAGAACTCTCCCTGCATGAGCACGAGACCCTGGGAATCCTTGAGTGGCTTTGGAAACCATCAGCTTGGCTGTAGACTTCCTCCTGCCTTTCCCATCTTCCCCTCTCCCCTGCCCAGATTGTCCATTTTGCCCTGTAATCAAAACAAAAGCAAGACTTTATTTTTAACATGTCTCTCACAGTGTAGGCAATAGCAGTCTAAATTTTCTCCCTAGTCTAGCCAATGCCGTTGAACACAAACTCCAGTTGCTCAAGTTTGAATAGGGCTACATCTGTAGCCCCAGGTGTGCCATTCTTTTCCTTCCCTCTGGGCAGCCAGTATTTGCCCCTGTTGTTATCCTTTTGAATTAACTTCATTATGATTTCAGGGGCTCTTTGGGTCTCTCTAGAAGTCTAAACTCCTTCAGTAATGTTTCTCCATAAATAGCCCTAGCAGTACATTGTTCCACATGATCCTGAAGAAAACTGTAAAATCTCATTGGGGTATATAAATAGATATATAACCAAATGTAAGGGTATAGCTTTATCCTAAGGAAGTCACCAAGTATCAGATATGTTTATAGCTTTATTACAGTTCCAGTAAAATTTTAAATGTATCATTTATTGAAAAATCAACTTATCACCATCAAGATAAGCAGAAAAATAAATGTTGAGACTTAAAGAGGTCATTTTGAAAAAAAAGTAGAGACAGATATTACTGAATGTTCATTCACAGTAGCTGTAGAGATCATTGAAACAGTTTAGATAGTCCAAAATGATAGGAAGTTAATATAAGAATATATTCTGTCCTCAGAAGTCATCAGTTGTAAAGAAAGAAGTTTAGAGATATAGTTGATTCTAAATATCAGATCCAATACTTTGGCTGCCTAATGCAGAGAACCAACTCATTGGAAAAGATTCTAATCCTGGGAAAGATTTAGGGCAGGAGAAGAAGGGGAGAGGATGAGATGGTTGGATGGCATCACTGACTCAGTGGACATGAGTTTGAGCTAACTCTGGGAGATAGTGAAGGACAGGGAAGCCTGGCGTACTGCAGTCTATGGGGTCGGAAAGGGTCAGACATGACTTAGTGACTGAACAACAATGATAAAACATCAGATCAGCTTACCAGTATTTCAGTAGATTAAGAAGCTAAGCATAAATATAAGCCAGAAAAACTAAGAGGAAATAGAAATTAATTTTAGGGTTTCAACAAAAGGATGGAAACTCATTAGGAATGAAATGATAATAGCAGTGATTTATTTGTGTTCCCATCCTTCTGTTGAAATCCTAAAATTAATTTCTGTATTAATGGTAGGAATTTTGTTTTATGCTTAACTTCTTAATCTGCTCAATGATTTCTGCCCCATCCCTTGCTCTGGGTTATCATTCTTTTAAAAGGATAGGCAGTTATCACAAGGGAGCACATCAGTAGATTTGACTCTACATGCTGTGAGCTTTTTGAACCCAAACTCTCTCTTTACATTCCTAGCATAGGGTCTTTCCAGCCTTCATTCAGCCAACATTTACAGCATTTGCTCCTGTGATTAGTGCAAGTTTTGGGGTGGTTGGTTTTTGTTTTGAGAGGCAATGTCTTTAATGCTCAAATATTAGAACTGCTGAAGAAAATCATGATAAACTGGAATCCAGGCTCAAGGCAGCAAGTTTTCCTAAATGAGATCAATGTCCTGGGTGGAGGAAGACTCAAGTACTGGGGTGGAGGTGTGGAGATACCACTGTTGACGCCTGATGTCCCATTTCCACACAGGCAGCTGAGAGGGTCTCCGCTTCCCTCAGGAGTCCTTCATCACTGCCTTCCTCTCTTCCTTCACAGAAAGCCTAGTGTCCCCACTTCAGGGGTAAGGTAGAAGCCATCACACAAGAGATTCCTTAGGTTCTCAGACCTGGACCTGGTGGGCACACTGCCATAGCCCTGGCACAAGAAGATACGTCCTTACAGGGTTGCAAACTCTCCCTTCCCTGGAATCCGTCGGCTCTCACTTAGTGGTGACTCAGAAGACTCAACTATCAGTCCTCTTTCTAAAGATTGTAGAAAAACTTGAGAAAGTTCTAGATTTATGCCAAAAGCATTAGAGAGGCAATCTCATCCTGCAGAGCTGTACAAGCAGTGCTATCTCAAGATTAGATTTCGGGGGCGAGGAGGCATTTGAGTTTTGCTCTTGACTGACACAGAGATTTCTGGGAGGTTACATTGTCAAGAAGCATTCCATATTACACAGAGAACTATACTCAGTTCAGTTCAGTCACTCAGTCGTGTACGACTCTTTGCGACCCCATGAATTGCAGCACCCCAGGCCTCCCTGTCCATCACCAACTCCCGGAGTTCACTCAGATTCACGTCCATCCAGTCAGTGATGCCATCCAGCCATCTCATCCTCGGTCGTCCCCTTCTCCTCCTGCCCCCAATCCCACCCAGCATCAGAGTCTTTTCCAATGAGTCAACTCTTTGCATGAGGTGGCCAAAGTACTGGAGTTTCAGCTTTAGCATCATTCCTTCCAAAGAAATCCCAGGGTTGATCTCCTTCAGAATGGACTGGTTGGATCTCCTTGCAGTCCAAGGGACTCTCAGGAGTCGTCTCTAACACCACAGTTCAATAGCATCAATTCTTCGGCACTCAGCCTTCTTTACAGTCCAACTGTCACATCCATACATGACTACTGGATAAACCTTAGCCTTGGCTAGATGAACCTTAGTCGGCTCAGTATTCTGTAATAACTTATATGGGAAAATAACTGAAAAGAATAGGTATGTATATATGTAAGTCTCTTTACTGTACACCTGAAACTATGAATAACACAACATTGCAAATCAACTATACTTCAATATAAACTTAAAAAATTTAAAAATTAAATTAAAAAAGAAGGCATTCCAAGTGCATAAAGAGGGCATGCAAAAGTGAGTTATGTTACAGCTATGATACTTAGTTGAGTGTACCTTAATTAAAACATTGATACTCATGGAGAAGAGAAATATAACTGGGTAGAATCAACTGTTTTGTGATCTACTCTCAGTTCAGTTCAGTTACTCAGTTGTGTCCGACTCTTTGCGACCCCATGAATCGCAGCACACCAGGCCTCCCTGTCCATCACCAACTCCTGGAGTTTGCTCAAGCTCATGTCCATTGAGTCAGTGATGCCATACAGCCATCTCATCCTGTGTTGTCCCCTTCTCCTCCTGCCCCTAATCCCTCCCAGCATCAGGGTCTTTTCCAATGAGTCAACTCTTCGCATGAGGTGGCCAAAGTATTGGAGTTTCACCTTTAGCATCAGTCCTTTCAATGAACACCCAGGACTAATCTCCTTTAAAATGGACTGTTGGATCTCCTTGCAGTCCACGGGACTCTCAGGAGTCTTCTCCATCACAGTTCAAAAGCATCAATTCTTTGGCACTCAGCTTTCTTCACAGTCTAACTCTGGCATCCATACATGACCACTGAAAAAACCATAGCCTTGACTAGACAGACCTTGGTTGGCAAAGTAATGTCTCTGCTTTTTAATATGCTATCTAGATTGGTCATAACTTTCCTTCCAAGGAGTAAGCATCTTTTAATTTCATGGCTGCAGTCATCATCTGCAGTGATTTTGGAGCCCCCCAAAATAAAATCAGCCACTGTTTCCACTGATTCCCCATCTATTTCCCATGAAGTGATGGGACCAGATGCCATGATCTTTGTTTTCTGAATGTTGAGCTTTAAGCCAACTTTAAGCCACTCTCCTCTTTCACTTTCATCAAAAGGCTTTTGAGTTCCTCTTCACTTTCTGCCAAAAGGGTGGTGTCATCTGCATATCTGAGCTTATTGATATTTCTGCCGGCAATCTTGATTCCAGCTCGGGCTTCATCTAGCCCAGCGTTTCTCATGATGTACTCTGCATATAAGTTAAATAAGCAGGGTGACAATATACAGCCTTGACATACTCCTTTTCCTATTTGGAACCAGTCTGTTGTTCCATATCCAATTCTAACTGTTGCTTCCTGACCTGCATATAGGTTTCTCAAGAGGCAGGTCAGGTGGTCTGGTATGCCCATCTCTTTCAGAATTTTCCAGTTTATTGTGATCCACACAGTCAAAGGCTTTGGCAAATCAATGATGCAGAAATAGATGTTTTTATGGAACTCTCTTACTTTTTCCATGATCCAGCAGATGTTGGCCATTTGATCTCTGGTTCCTCTACCTTTTCTAAAACCAGCTTGAACATCTGGAAGTTCATGCTTCACGTATTGCTGAAGCCTTGCTTGGAGAATTTTGAGCATTACTTTACTAGCATGTGAGATGAGTGCAATTGTGCAGTAGTTTGAGCATTCTTTGGCATTTCTTTGCCTTTCTTTGAGATTGGAATGAAAAGTGACCTTTTCCAGTCCTGTGACCACTGCTGAGTTTTCCAAATTTGCTGGCATATTGAATGCAGCACTTTCACAGCATCATCTTTCAGGATTTGAAATAACTCAACTGGAATTCCATCACCTCCACTAGCTTTGTTCATAGTGATGCTTTCTAAGGCCCACTTGACTTCCCATTCCAGTATGTCTGGCTCTAGGTGAGGTATCACACCATCATGATTATCTGCATCGTGAAGATCTTTTGTGTATAGTTCTTCTGTGTATTCTTGCCACCTCTTCTTAATATCTTCTGCTCTGTTAGGTCCATACCATTTCTGTCCTTTATCGAGCCCATCTTTGCATGAAATGTTCCCTTGGTGTCTCTAATTTTCGTGAAGATCTCTATTTAGTCTTTCCGATTCTGTTGTTTTCCTCAACTTCTTTGCATTGATCGCTGAGGAATTCATATTTAATTTTGTTAATTAAAATGTTAACTCATTTTAATTTTGTTAATAATTTTAGTTAAGATTCAGTCAGTAAGTTTTTGCTTAAGGAACATATTGATTAATTCTTAATACAATTGAGTATATTGATTATATTAATTGAGTAGATTGAATAATTATTAATTCTTAATGAGATATTATATGAATCCTGTGAAGTTTTTTGTGTTGTGTGTTGATTTATGTGTTTTAGTATATTTTTGTCTATAGACCTTATGTATATTTATTCACTGATGCTACAAAATATTGTCTGATACATTTTAAATACATATTCAAAATGTATAAAATTTTTATCTTGCTTTAAAAATATTTGTAATGGAACAAAATGCTAACTTCATAACTCATTTATATACATCTTATATTTTCTAACAAGAAGTACCTTATTGAGTTCTCTGCGTGGCCTTCATGACCTCCTTTAGCTGTGGTGATGATATACAATTTCTTTCTCATCATTAAGAAAGTATCCTTTAGATAGCTACTTATCAGTTGGTACTAGCGGGATGAAACCATAAAAATAGCTTATTCATTGTGAAACTATACCGAAGTTTCCATTTAGATTTTATGAAGTTTTTCTTTCTTTCCATTCTTACTTCTACCGCCTTAACCTCTTTCTCTCTTTCTTTCTGGTCTTGAAATAAGCCTTTTAAGACATTGGTTTCTTATGTGATCCCATTTGATGAATCTTGCACGTAGGTGCCACGTGTGTACTTAGTCTCTCACCCGTGTCTGACTCTTTGTGACCCCATGGATTGCAGCCTGCCAGGCTCCTTTGTCCATGGGATTTTTCAGGTAGGAATACTGGAGTGGGTGAACATTTCCTCCTTCAGGGCATCTTCCTGACCCAGGGATTGAACCTGCATCTCCTGCATCTCCTACCTTGTTAGGCAGATTCTTTACCACTGCACTACCTGTGAAGCCAACACATGGTTGCCATACTCCTGTTTATAAAAAGTGCTTTTGATCTTGTCATGTCTCATCCAGACAACTATTATGGTGCATCCCCATGCCTTCTTTGTAGTCAAGAGGACAGTCTAAGATGTAGCATTTAAAAGACCACCAATTCTGGTGCCAGATTGCCTATGAAATCACTCAAGCTGCTCCATTCAGGGGAAGGTGTCCTTTGCTACTTATTACTTTTCTCTCTCTGGAAGGTCATTTCTTCCACAGTTTGTACCCGAGGAAATTGGACCTCCCGCTAGCAGTCCCACTCCCCTTGGCACTAAAGGATCTTCAGTGATCTGTTGACCCACATTATCTTTTGCTTCACTGGCTGCTTATTGCTGTTTTATTTAGCTCACTAAATATTCATATTGAGGTTCTGATGGAGGGGGGCGGCAAACATTTTTCAGTTACTGACATAAAATGATAATGACAAGATCCGTTGTCTTGAAGTGACTGCATTTCAGGGCAGTAACCCACACTACCTGGGTTATTGAAATGTGTGATTTCAGTAACACATCTGTGACAATTCTATTAAGCCAGTTATGGGAATGCTTCACTTTATATCAGTTCTCTACACTAATGGTTTGATCAACCCACTGGTCAGTTCTAAAGGATTTGATCAAACCAGTCCATCCTAAAGGAAGTCAACCCTGAATATTCATTGGAAGGACTGATACTGAAGCTGAAGCTACAATACTTTGGGCGCCTGAGGCAAAGAGCCAACTCATTGGAAAAGACCCTGATGCTGGGAAAGATTGAAGGCAAAAGGAGAAGGGTGACGCCAAAGAACGAGATGATTGGATGACATCACTGACTAAATGGACGTGAGTTTGAGGAAGCTCCTGAAGATGGTGAAGGACAGGGAAGCCTGGTGCCCTGCAGTCCATGGGGTCGAAAAGAGTCAGACACAACTGAGCGATTAAACAACAAGAACAGTAATGGTAGGTAGAGAGCACAAGTGGATTTGAAGCCAAGATTCTGTGTTAGATTAGCTGGTGGAGTCTAGTTAAATTGAAGGAAGGAATACTTTGTGTGAAGGAAATAATATTCTTCGTGGATTCTCAGATTCCTGGTTTTGTTTTATTTGTTTGTGTTTGGCAGGAGAGGACTTTGTTAATGGCACTAAACTGAAATAGAATTTGCCCTGGAGGTAATTAGCTATTGAGAAGAATAGAAAAAAAAAAAGTAATTAGTACCTTACTTCCTAAAATATAATTCAAAATAAATCATGCAGTGGTTAACATTATTTTCATTTGAGTTTTTTCAGTCAGCTCACATTCAGTATTTTCCAGGCAAGGGAAATGGCTACATATCTGTGGCCATATTTCTTTCTTTCATTTATTTATTTTGTTATGGCTGTGCAGACTCCTCACTGTAGCCCATAGACGTCTCTAATTGCTACGTGTGGGCTTAGTTGCTCCGTGGCATTTGGGATCTTAGTTTCCCAACCAGGGAGTGAATCCATGCCCCTTCCTTTGGAAGATGGATTCTTAACCACTGGACCACCAGGGAAGTCACTGTGGCCATATTTCTTGGACTATCTATGCTTCCGTAAAATAATTTAGTTTATCTTGATACCTCTTACCATTATGTGGCATGTTAGTTGCTCCATCTTGTCTGACTCTTTGCTACTCCATGGAGTGTGGCCCACCAGGCCTACTCTGTACATGGAATTTTCCAGGCAAGAATACTAGAGTGAGCTGCCATTCCCTTCTAAGGGGATCTTCCTGACCCAAGGCTTGAACCCAGGCCTCCTGCATTGCAGGCAGATTCTTTACAGTCTGAATCACCAGGGAAGCTGCCTTACCATTAAATCCTATTCCTTATCAGATCCTATTGTTCCTGTGTGTGAGATATCCATGAATATATACACTTCTCTTCTTTACCATCCCACCTTATTCCAAGCTTTTCCCATTTCTCACCTGAATTATTTATTCTTTGGGTGAGACTTCCTTTTCTTTATTTTATTTTTCTCCTTTAGAGCCAAATAGGTCATTTTGAAATATAAAACTAAATGTACTTTCCCTCCCTTTACACTGTTAGGGGATAATAATTAAAAACTCAGCTTTCATCCGGTCCATAAAATCTGTCCACGAAGGCAGGAGATAAAGAAAACAGTTCTATCATTAAGTAATCCTAAGACCAGGATGTGAGACACATGGGCAACCCAGTAGGCATCTGCAAGATAGAAACTTTATTTTCTGATACAGCCAAGCGGATGCAACCCATCACTTAAATGTTCTCAAGATAATCAGTAATGAGTCCTGGAGTAAGAAGACTTGACAACACCGTTTATCACCTACCATTCATCTTAACTTTGCTTGGTAATTGGAATGATCATCTGTATTAACTAAATGGCCTTACCCAGAGGAAAATCAAACTTCCTAGGTTTTTTTTTTTTTTTAATTAGATTTTTTTCACATGAACCATTTTTAAAGCCTTTATTTGCTACAAGATTGCTTCTGTTTGATGTTATTGTTTTTTTGATTGGGAAGCATGTGGGATCTAGCTCCCCTATCAGGCACTGAACTCACACCCGCTACATTGGAAAGTGAAGTCTTAACTACTGGGCCACCAGGGAAGTCCCCTCCCAGGTTTTTATTATAGGAAGTTTTTTTTCAACTTGAAGCCCTGAAGATTCTGCTGTCCTACTACAGAAACAGAGAGATGGGGAGCTATCGCCCTTAATGTTCACATCACAAAGAGATGGCTCCCAGGTCCTTGAGAAAGAAACACAGTCCTAGGTCTGTAAAGCCCACCAGAGGCTGACCTAGTTTTCAAAAGGATTTATATGATTTCAAAAGAACATAGTATTTACAAGTACAGATTTTTTTTTTTTTTTTAAAGGAAATGCTCAAAGGAAAAGGCGAGTGGAGAAATCTCTTTATTTTCAACAGGGAGAATTAAGCCTCTTAGTTTTAATTTGTATTTGTCTTTACAACACCAGAAGTGTTTTCATTCTTCTTAGGATAAAGACCAGAATCTTAAGAGGCTTCTCCTGCTGCCTGGTCTCCTTACCTCTCCAGTTTTCTCTGACTCCATGTTCTGTTCAGCACAAGTTCAGCTATGTTTTCCTTTATTCTATCAGAATTCTCACCACATGGCTTTAGCAGAAGATTATTTTTCTGCTTTACCATCCCCTCAACAAATTTAGCCTTGGTTAGATATTTTACATCTCAGCTCAGTCCTTCTTTTCGCGAAGTGCTGTCTCTTGCAGATTTTAAGCTGCATGACCACTGCCACTGTGTCAGATTTTGCTCACTCTTGCTTTATGCCAAGTGTAAACTGTGTTTTCTTGATGCATAGTAAGCTCTTTACTGATATTTTTAAAGGAATTAATTTAAAAGTTAACATTAAAAATTTAGAAATTAGTAAAAGGAGTAGGATGGGGTGGGGGAAGGCTCAAGAGGGAGATGCTGTATGTATAATTAGAGCTGATTCAATCTGTTGTACAGCAGAAACACATTGTAAAGAAATTATCCTCCAATTAAAAATAAATTTTAAAAATTAGTAAAAACTAAAAGAGAATATGATTAAATATTTATCAAATATTTAACTTGAGGTAAGTTGGTGATGGACAGGGAGACCTGGTGTGCTACAATTCATGGGGTCGCAAAGAGTCAGACATGACTGAGCGACTGAACTGAACTGAAGCTTCATAATGGTTTAAAAAAGGCTGTAGAACTGGTTTCATTCAGTTAGGTTCAGTTCAGTTGCTCAGTCGTGTCCAACTCTTTGTGACCCCATGAACTGCAGCAGGCCAGACTTCCCTGTCCATCACCAACTCTAGAGCTTACTCAGACTCATGTCCATCGAGTCGGTGATGCCAACCAACCATCTCAACCTCTGTCATCCCTTTCTCCTCCTGCGCTCAATCTTTCCCAGCATCAGGGTCTTTCTCAGTGAGTCACTTCTTTGCATCAGGTGGCCAGTATATTGGAGTTTCAGCTTCAGCATCAGTCCTTCCAATGGATATTCAGGACTAATTTCCTTTAGGATGGACTGGATGGATTTCCTTGCAGCCCAAGGGACTCTCAAGAGTCTTCTCCAACACCACAGTTCAAAAGCATCAATTCTTCAGTGCTCAGCTTTCTTTATAGGCCAACTCACATCCATATGTGACTACTGGAAAAACCGTAGCCTTGAGTAGATGGACCTTTGTTGGCAAAATAATGTCTCTACTTTTTAATATGCTGTCTAGGTTGGTCATAGCTTTTCTTCCAAGGAGTAAGTGTCTTTTAATTTCATGGTTGCAGTCACATTCTTCAGTGATTTTGGAGCCGAAGAAATTAAAGGCTGTCACTGTTTCCATTGTTTCCCCATCTGTATGCCATGAAGTGATGGGATTGGATGCCATGATCCTCATTTTTTGAATGTTGAGCTTTAAGCCAACTTTTTCACTCTTGTCTTTCAATTTCATCAAAAGGTTCTTCAGTTCCTCTTCAGTTTCTGCCATAAGAGTTTTATCATCTGCATTTCTGAGGTTATTGATTGTTCTCCTGACAATCTTGATTCCAGCTTGTGCTTCATCCAGTCTGGCGTTTCTCATGATGTAATCTGCATAGAAATTAAATAAGCAGGGTGACAATATACAACCTTGATGTACTCCTTTCCCAATTTGAAATCAGTCCTTTGTTTCATGTCCGGTTCTAATTGTCATTTCTTGACGTGCATGCAGATTTCTCAGGAGGCAGGTCTGGTGGTCTGGTATTTCCATCTCTTGAAGAATTTTCCACAGTTTGTTGTGATCTATACAGTCGGCGTAGTCAATAAAGCATAACTGAATGTTTTTCTGGAACTCCCTTGCTTTTTCTGTGATCCAATGGGTGTTGGCACCTTGAATTCTGGTTCCTCTGCCTTTTCTAAATCCAGCCTGAACATCTGGAAGTTCACGCTTCATATACTGTTGAAGCCTGACTTGAGAATTTTGAACATTACTTTGCTAGCATGTGAGATGAGTGCAATTGTGTGGGGTTTTTTGAGCATTCTTTAGCATTTCCTTTCTTTGGATTGGGATGAAAACTGACCTTTTCTAGTCCTGTGGCCACTGCTGAGTTTTCCAATTTGTTGGCATATTGAGTGCAGCACTTTCACAGCATTGTCTTTTAGGAGTTGAAATAGCTCAGCTGGAATTCCATCACCTCCACTGGCTTTGTTTGTAGTGATGCTTCCTAAGGCCCATTTGACTTTGCATTTCAGGGTATATGGCTCTAGGTGAGTGATCACACCATTGTGGTTATCTGGGTCACCAAGATCTTTTTTGTATAGTTCTGTGTTCTTGCCACATCTTCTTAATATCTGTTTGGTCCATACCATTTCTGTCCTTTATTGTGCTAGTCTTTGCATGAAATACTCCCTTGGTATCTATGATTTTCTTCAAGAGATCTCTAGACTTTCCCATCCTATCAGTTCAGTTCAGTTCAGTTCAGTCACTCAGTCATGTCCGACACTTTGCAACCCCATGAACCGCAGCATTCCAGGCTTCCCTGTCTATCACCAACTCCTGGAGTTCACCCAAACCCATCTCCATTGAGTCAGTGATGCCATCCAGCCATCTCATTCTCTTAATATCTTCTGCTTCTGTCAAAATTTTGGAGTTTCAGCTCCAAACACCCAGGACTGATCTCCTTTAGGATGGGCTGGTTGGATCTCCTTGCAGTCCAAGGGTTCTCAAGAGTCTTCTCCAACACCACAGTTCTAAAGCATCAATTCTTCAGCGTTCAGTTTTCTTTATAGTCCAACTCTCACATCCATACATGACTACTGGAAAAACCATAGCCTTGACTAGATGGACCTTTGTTGACAAAGTAATGTCTCTGCTTTTCAATATGCTGTCTAGGTTGGTCATAACTTTCCTTCCAAGGAGTAAGCATCTTTTAATTTCATGGCTGCAATTACCAGCTGCAGTGATTTTGGAGCCCAGAGAAGAAAAGTCAGTCACTCTTTCCACTATCCATTTGCCATGAAATGATGGGACTGGATGCCATGATCTTAGTTTTCTGAATGTTGAGCTTTCACCCAACTTTTTCACTCTCCTCTTTCACTTTCATCCAGAGGCTCTTTAGTTCTTCTTCACTTTCTACCATAAGTGGGGTGTCATGTGCATATCTGAGGTTATTGATATTTCTCCTGGCAATCTTGATTCCAGCTTGTGCTTCTTCCAGCCCAGCATTTCTCATGATGTACTCTGCATGTAAGTTAAGTAAGCGGGTGACAATATACAGCCTTGACGTACTCCTTTTCCTGTTTGGAACCAGTCTGTTGTTCCATGTCCAGTTCTAGCTGTTGCTTCATGACCTGAACACAGACTTCTTAAAAGGCAGTTCAGGTGGTCTGGTGTTCCCTTCTCTTTCAGGATTTTCCACAGTTTATTGTGATCCACACAGTCAAAGGCTTTATCATAGTCAATAAAGCAGAAATAGATGTTTTTCTGGAACTCTCTTCCTTTTTCAATGATCTTTCAGATTTTGGCAATTTGATCTCTGGTTCCTCTGTCTTTTCTAAAACCAGCTTGAACATCTGGAAGTTCACAGTTCATGTATTGCTGAAGCCTGGCTTGGAAAGTTTTGAGCATTATTTTACTAGCATGTGAGATGAGTGCAATTGTGTGGTAGTTTGAGCATTCTTTGGCGTTGCCTTTCTTTGAAATTGGAATGAAAACTGAGCTTTTCCAGTCCTGTGGCCACTGCTGAGTTTTCCAAATTTGCTGGCATATTGAATGCAGCACTTTCACAGCATCATCTTTCAAGATTTGAAATAGCTCAACTGGTTTTCCATCACCTCCACTAGCTTTGTTTGTATTGATGCATCCTAAGGTCCACTTGACTTCCCATTCCAGTATGTCTGGCTCTAGGTGAGTGATCACACCATTGTGATTATCTGGGTCTTGCAGGTCTTTTTTGTACAGTTCTTCTGCGTATTCTTGCCACCTCTTCTTAATATCTTCTGCTTCTGTTAGGTCCCTACCATTTCTTTCCTTTATTGAGCCCATCTTTGCATGAAATCTTCCCTTGGTATCTCTAATTTTCTTTAAGAGATCTCTAATCTTTCCCATTCAGTTTTTTTTGTCTATTTCTTTGCTCTGATTGCTGAAGAAGGCTTTCTTATCTCTCCTTGCTATTCTTTGGAACTCTGCATTCATTGGGTGTATCTTTTCTTTTCTCCTTTGCTTTTCACTTCCCTTCTTTTACAGCTATTTTTAAGGCCTCCTCAGACAGCCATTTTGCTTTTTCATTTCTTTTTCTTGGGGGTTGTCTTAATTCCTGTTTTCTGTATAATGTCACAATCCTCCATCCATAGTTCATCAGGCACTCTATCAGATCTAGTCCCTTAAGTCTGTTTCTTACTTCCACTGTATAGTCATAAGGGATTTGATTTAGTTCATACCTGAATGGTCAAGTGATTTTCTCCATTTTCTTCAATTTGATCACTGAGTCAGGCTTTCCCATCTCTCCTTGCTCTTCTTTGGAACTCTGCATTCAAATGAGAATATCTTTCCTTTTCTCCTTTGTGTTTTGCTTATTTTCTTCTCTCAGCTATTTGTAAGGCCTCCTCAGACAACCATGTTGCCTTTTTGCATTTCTTTTTCTTGGGTTGGTCTTAATGACTGCCTCCTCTACATTAGAAAAAGAATAATCAGTTTCATTTAGTGACCCATGCGTAAAGATACACACACATACATAAAAACACACACGTACACTCACATATACAAAAGGCAAACAATACATCAGAAACATGCAGGAATGAATTAAATATGAGCCTATGTGCTCAGTCCCTCAGTCATGTCTGACTCTTTGTGATCCCATGCACTGTAGCCTAGTATTTTCCTCTGTCCATAGAATTTTCCAGGCAGGAATAGTGCCTACATTTCCTACTCCAGAGGATCTTTTGGACCCAGAGATGGATTAGGGAGAGGATGTTTTATAAAGAACTAAGTAAAAATAGCAGAAAAGATTATATCTAAGTAAATACCAACTACATCACTAATAAGGTGAGAAATTCACATTAAAGTTAGATGTAATGTTTAGCAGTGCTTTTTCAATTATATAATATGAAAGTGGATATAGTAAAATAGAACTTTATTACATTCCTAATGGGAATGCAGATTTGTACAACTTTTTGCAAAATGACTTGGTAAGTTTATGAAGAAACTTGAAATGTTGATATTCTTTGAACAAGTAAATCCACTTCTGAGAATCTAGTCTGGAATTCAGCAAGAAATGAGCAAGTAATGATGCTTGTTATCCAGTATGTTACTAGTGTGATACAGGAAACATGATAAATGTTTTCCTCAAAATTGGAGGAATGGTTTTCTAATTTATGGAAGAGAGTTTTATATATACATATATATATATATATATGGGTTAAAATTTCTGTGTAGACACAAAATACATATTTCAACAGATTGGAAATATGTCCTTTTTTATTTATTGCCAAGTTTAACAAATTTATATGTATATATATTGTATACATATATCTGTGTGCGTGCACTTATTCTCTCAGTTGTGTCGACTCTTGTGATCCCATAAATTGTAGCCTGCCAGGCTCCTCTGTTCATGGGATTCTCCAAGCAAGAATGCTGGAGTGAGCTGCCATTTCTTTCTCCAGTGGAAACTTCCTGGCCCAGGGATCGAACCCGGGTCTCCCACATTGCAGGCAAATTCTTTAGTGACTGATCTACAAGGGAAGCTATATATATATGTAGTTTCAAAGAGTTTCAGTCAGACAAGGCTTAGTGACTAACACTTTCATTTTCCACATATACAATATTAAGTAACAAAACAACATTCCACTTATTCACTATGACCTATATTAAAGGTTAGAGTTTATATGTATATAAGAATCGTCAAAAAGACACTGTACCTTCAGGTGATCTAAGCTCTCTTATTTGGGTATGATCCATTTAAGGAGACTATTCACTGAATTTTTTTCCCCAATTAAAACAACCATTGTGTATTTCTTTATTTTTTATTTAGGCATGGCTTTTCTTTATGTATTTTATTTGTATTTCAAATAAATAACTCTTCCAAGATATTATTTGCATTTAGAAGAATAACTGTATTATCGATCAGCCCTGGGATTTCTTTGGAGGGAATGATGCTGAAGCTGAAACTCCAGTACTTTGGCCACCTCATGTGAAGAGTTGACTCACTGGAAAAGACTCTGATGCTGGGAGGGATTGGGGGCAGGAGGAGAAGGGGGCGACAGAATGAGGTGGCTGGATGGCATCACTGACTCGATGGACATGAGTCTGAGTGAACTCCGGGAGTTGGTGGTGGACAGGGAGGCCTGGCGTGCTGCAATTCATGGGGTCACAAAGAGTCAGACACAACTGAGCAACTGAACTGAACTGAACTGACTGATCACCTTTCATAAAGCTGAATATGAGTCTGTTTGTTGGAATTAAAGATAAAGAATTAAATTTTCTATACATACTAAAAAAATTAAAAAGCTGGTTCATTTGATTCAATGCATATTTTCAGTTTTACTATGTTTTTACAAAAGTATTGAAAACAAATTTCAACTCTGAAAGAAAATAAATCGTGACCATGTAGAAAGAGGTGTAAATAGAAAACCATCAGGAAAATATTTGAACAAAGGTTAAGTATAAGAGATGGAGTGTGAGGTTCTTGAATTCAGCGTTTTGTCTTCCTCTTAGTTCATAGCCTATTTGCTTTGGGCTCTGTTTTCCTGGCAAATGATTGACAGGTCCCTGAAGACGTTAGAGATTCTGATAAGTTACATATAGTTGGCTTGGTGCACTGGTTGTGGGAATAGTATTGCTCCCGTTTTCCTACAAAAGCTGCAGGCCAAAACAAAAGCTAAAAATAAATAATAAAGGAGAAGTAAAGGAAAAAAAATACAAATTAAGGCAAATTTAAACATTATAAAATGATCAGTTTAGTTCAGTTGCTCAGTCCTGTCTGACTCTGCAACCCCCTGGACTGCAGCATGCCAGGCTTCCCTGTCCATCACCACCTCCTGGAGCTTGCTCAAACTCATGTCCATTGAGTTGGTGATGCCATCCAACCATCTCACCCTCTGTCGTCCTGTTCTCCTGCCCTCAATCGTTCCCAGCATTAGGATCTTTTCCAGCGAGTCAGTTCTTCGCATCAGGTGGCCAAAGTATTGAGGTTTCAGCTTCAACATCAGTCCTACCAATGAATATTCAGGACCGATATCCTTTCGGATGGACTGGTTGGATCTCCTTGTAGTTCAAGGGACTCTCAAGAAGCTTCTCAGAAGCATCAGTTCTTTGGCGCTCAGCTTTCTTTATAGTCCAACTCTTCACATCCATCCACGACTACTGGAAAAACCATAGCTTTGACTAGAGGAGCCTTTGTTGGCAAATTATAAAATGATAAATCAGATATGATATCCTTACTTTACGATCTTCCTTATTAATTAATAACTGGAGGTAGATTTTGATAGATTTCAGTGTTCGATCCTATTTGACCTATATGCACGTTTTTCTATGGTATGAGAGTTGTTTTCAGTGCATAGCTTGTAAGACTAAAGTTACTAAAGAAATTGCTTTCACCGTATTGTGTTATTTTCTAATTAAAAATAAAATTTAATCACACAGTCTATTATAATATCAGCTTACAGTTAAAGAGTGCATTTTGAAAAGCATTAGGCATCACCTACTGTACCAGGATGCTAATTTGTAACATTTTGGTATAGTAGTGAGGTAAAGGTTACAGAGGCATACCAGTCACAGTATGCAACTTCTCACATCCCTCCATGTGAGAGTAATTAAATCTCATTGCTTTTTTTAAAAAAATAATTCTGAAAAATATTTTTTTAATAAAAAAGTTTAAATTCTAAGCAAAAAATGCTCTTTAAAATAGCAAATGGTATATATTTTTATTTTTAACAATGTAGATAACTGGAAAACTGATTTAGTAACTTACTTGATTAAATAAATTACTTGATTTCTTTCACAAATAAGACTTCAAAAATATGAACTCTTTTTACCACCACCCCCACCCCACCCCACTTTTTAGTGATTTTGTGATTTTTTTAAATATATATATATATTTTTTCTTTTTGTGTATTTCTCATCGCTGTGATATGATTAGATGAGACTCTGGTCAGCAGACTGAGAATGACTGAGCATGCACATATGCATGCATGCTGGAGAGCAACATGGAATTACTTTGCTGTTAAAAAATTCTGTCTGTGTTCTGGGCCATATTGTTGTTTTTCCTATCCACCTACCATGTTGGTATTTTTTTCTTTTTTTTAATTTTTTTTTAATGTGGACCTTTGTTGAATTAGTTGCAGTATTGCTTCTGCTTTCTGTTTTGATTTTTTGGCTGCAGGGCATGTGGGATCTTTGCTCCCCAACCAGGGACTGAACCCTTATACCCTGCATTGGAAGGTCAAGTCTTAACCACTGAACCACCAGGGAAGTCTCATTTCATTTTTTCCTGACTCAGAGATCATGTTGAATCATAAACTTGGAAAGAGGAGAATGTCCACAGGGATCATGAAAAACTATATCCTGACTGTTAACACTAAGCTGCCTGCTACAGGTGATACAGTTTGGTGGGAATGTACAATGAGATCACGCTATTCCTCCCAAAATGGTATAGGGGGATAGTTGCTATGTCTTGTGTTAGTTCTTAATCAAAAGTATAATGCAAAAGCTATTAGAATTCTGGAAAAAAAGATTTTCTATGCCATATTTATCTTCTAAAGCAGGATTATGCACTATTTATGAACTAATACAGAGACACTCGGAAAATGGGAAAAAAAAGCTCATGATTTTACTGACAGAGTAGTCTGTAATTTCTGTTTTTAAAAGCAAGTATAATGTAGAGACAGACACAACTGTGGAGAGAATCAGGGAGAGTTGCTTTAGAATTAGCATGTGGTCTCTGTTTCTCATTGGCATAGAAACATTTATCTTGCTCTTCCTCTTCTTTAAAAAAAAATCTATTTTATGTGGAAAATTCTGAAAGAGATGGGAATACCAGACCACCTGACCTGCCTCTTGAAAAACCTATATCCAGGTCAGGAAGCAACAATTAGAACTGGACATGGAAGAACAGACTGGTTCCAAATAGGAAAAGGAATATGTCAAGGCTGTATATTGTCACCCTGCTTATTTAACTTCTATGCAGAGTACATCATGAGAAACGCTGGGCTGGAAGAAGCACACGCTGGAATCAAGATTGCCAGCAGAAATATCAATAACCTCAGATATGCAGATGACACCACCCTTATGGCAGAAAGTGAAGAGGAACTAAAAAGCCTCTGGATGAAAGTGAAAGTGGAGAGTGAAAAAGTTGGCTTAAAGCTCAACATTCAGAAAACAAAGATCATGGCATCCAGTCCCATCACTTCATGGGAAATAGATGGGGAAACAGTGGAAACAGTGTCAGACAAAATCACTGCAGACGGTGACTGCAGCCATGAAATTAAAAGACGCTTACTCCTTGGAAGAAAAGTTATGACCAACCTAGATAGCATATTGAAAAGCAGAGACATTACTTTTCCAACAAAGGTCCATTTAGTCAAGGCTATGGTTTTTCCTGTGGTCATGTATGGATGTGAGAGTTGGACTGTGAAGAAAGCTGAGCACCAACGAGTTGATGTTTTTGAACTGTGGTGTTGGAGAAGACTCCTGAGAGTCCATTGGACTGCAAGGAGATCCAACCAGTCCATTCTGAAAGAGATCAGCCCTGAGTGTTCTTTGGAAGGAATGATGCTAAAGCTGAAACTCCAGTACTTTGGCCATCTCATTCGAAGAGCTGACTCATTGGAAAAGACTCTGATGCTGGGACGGATTGGGGGCAGGAGGAGAAGGGGATGACAGAGGATGAGATGGCTGGATGGCATCACTGACTCGATGGACGTGAGTCTGAGTGAACTCCGGGAGTTGGTGATGGACAGGGAGGCCTGGCGTGCTGTGATTCATGGGGTCTCAATGAGTCGGACACAACTGAACGACTGAACTGAACTGAAATGATTCAGATTCTAGGGAGGAGTTGAAATTGGTTAGGCAAGTACTATGGTTTCTTTATAGACAAGGATAGAAAGACAGTAGAATTTTTAAGAGTTTGAGATTCATTATATTTATTAATATTTCTGATGTATCACAAATCATATGATTTTTAATATAGGAATAATGTCCAGATTTCTACTGCATTATGAACTCCTCAAAATTAGTCTCACATGCTGTGGTTAGTTATGGGTGCACTAATTCACAGAGGATACCAACTAGGTCAGGTAGAAGAATGAAAACTTTCTCTGCCTAAAAGTGTAAGAATTTGTTCAAATGCCTGGAAATATTTAAACTTCTGAAGGAGGTGACCACCTTGTTTATTTAAGTTGAAGCGGTAGCCTTTAAAAAAAAAAAAAAAGCAGATGTTTTATTGCTCCCAATAATGTGGTTAGGAGTTCAGACAGGGCTTAGCAAAGTGCTTTATGAGATATCAGCCTGATGGACTTGATGACTGGAAGGCCCAAGATGGTATCACTTATGTTGTGGTCCTGGTGCAGCCTTTTGGCTGGAGTTACTTGAGTCTCCTCCATAAAGTTTCTCTCCAGATAGTGGCCCAGCATTCGGGAGTTAGCCTAGGCTTACTTAGCTTGTTATGTTTTCCAGCAGGACGAAGGCGAGAGGGAAGATGCTTGCTAGATGCTAGCCTTTTTACCTAGCAGAACACGACTGAGTGACTGAACTGAACTGACCTGACTGAAATGTGGCTAACAGTAGATGTTTCTTTCTTTCCTTCCTCCCTTCCTTTGTTTCTTTCCTCTCTCTCCTCCCTCTCTCCCCTCCTTCCTTTCTTGGAGTATAATCACTTTACAATGTTGCATTAGTTTCTACTGCACAACAACGTGAATTAGCTATATGTGTGTGTATATATACGTATATATATGTATATATATGTATATATATGTATATATATGTATATATATGTGTGTATATATATATATATATCCTGCGCTTCTCAGGTAGCCCTACAGTGCTGGAGACACAGAAGACTTGGATTCTATCCTGGGTCAGGAAGATCCCCTGGAGGAGGGCATGGGAACCCATTCCAGTACTGTCACCTGGAGAATCCCAGGGACAGAGAAGCCTGGCGGGCTACCATCCCTAGGGTCACAAAGAGTCAGACATGACTGAAGCGACTGAGCAAATGTGTATATATATATCCCCTCCCTCTTGGACCTCCCTGCCCCATTGGGTGTTCTTTAAATTAAACTAATTGAAAAAAGGAAACTTTCTTTGGTTATGATTCAGAGCAACAGTAAGATAATAAGAAGCTGCAGGAAGAATTGTCTCGTATTTAGGAATGGACTTCATCCTGCTAAAGGCAGTGGATTCCCTGTCACTGACTGACTGCCAAGGTTGGTGTTCACCTTTCATGGATGATTTAGATGATGTCTCTCTGAGGAATAGAAGAAAGCAGCTTTTGAAGAACACCTAAATTTTAATTTTGTATGATTCCACCTTGTATGTCCTTGGCTTGCAAAAAAAACTGCAGTCACCACGATATAAGTGAACTAGCAAAGTAGAGTTTATTTTTGTCATTTTCTCTCTGCACTTCAGAATTTCTCTCTTCTTGAAAACCATTCTTCCGTTTTCAACACTTTCCAAAGCCCCACGTCTACCTGTCACCTACTGACTCTCCTATTCCCTCTAGTTCTACTCTTTAGACAAACAATTCGAAACATCAAATTTATGTTCTGTTCCTCACGTCCAAGCAAAAACAGTTCTAATTGCTCAGTGTTTTTGTGTTGCGTCTGATGAAAATAATTCAAGAGAAGTTATGGATTTAAAGTAAATTGAATGATCTCAGAGAGTGTTTATTCATGAGTTGTGTGGCTTTGGTCACTTAGTCTTGTCTGACTCTTTGTGACCCTCTGGGTTGTAGCCCACCACGCTCCTCTGTCCATGGAATTCCCAGGCAAGAATCCTGGAGTGGGTTGACATTTTCTTCTCCAGGGGATGTTCCTGATCCAGGGGCGAGACTCTGGTCTCCTGCATTGCAGACCGTCTCTTTACTGACTGAGCCACCAGGGAAGCCCTTATGTGTGAGTTAATCCCCATCAATCTCTAAGTGTTCAGGCCTGGATGAGGCAAGAACAGGAAGCTCCTAAGCTTGATTGACCTCCTGGAAGCCGTGCTGAGCCCACTCACTTTTTTTCAGTGACTCCTGTCACGAAGGGCAGTGCTGTAAAAACACACACCTTGAACTGAGAGAGCTTGGTCTCGCAAAACTGCAAATATCTGAACTCAAGAATCATAAATAAATATATGAATGTGAAGAGTTGCTTATAAGTAGAGAAAAGGATATCATTAGGAACATAATTTCCCTGTGGCACTTTCAAATGTCCCATGAGGTCAACTTGAATTTACCAACAATGCCTCTTTTTCCTAGCATGCTTTTTTTTTTTTTTAACTGTTCCCACAGCCTTTGGTTCTGAGAACAAGAAGTATCGATCTGAAGGAAAAAAAAGGTTCCCATGATAATTAAGTGGAAAGGGAATAGAAGTGAGAAACAGAGTGGATCTCATGTCTACTGGCTGATTTATTTTAGAACCTGTACAAGTGAATTTGTGTTTATTTTTAAGCCTGTGTACATGGATAAAATATAAATGTAGTCTACATTTAAAATCCTAAATGATGTCCTATATGTTAACCCAAGAGATAACATAGAAAGACTACAAGGCTGAAGTTATTTTCTTGATTTTGACAGTCTTTTATTATAATAGTATACCTAACAGAAATCATATGTAATATAAAAATCCATCCACATTTTTTTCTGACAGAGTGATCGCAAAATGTGTGATGTTTAAAATAACCGATCTTCATTTTGTGTTTTTTCTTACACGTGGTACTGGAAGCAAAACACTTAAGAGGAATCTAGACAATCACTTTAAACTGATTTTGCCAGAATCTTTTGAGTTTCAATTTTCTCTCACTCCTGCTGAGAAAGTACACACATTTTGAAAGTTAGTTTATTTGAGCAGTGCTTTTCCCCTCTTTAAGCTGATGATAAACATATGGGAGTGGGATTGAATTAGAGACAAGCTGTTGGTTTCTATTGAATACTCAAAAAATGTAAATTATCAAAAAATTTTTAACTATCCAGTGATTGGCTGAAGTTTATTAGAAGTTCAGTAAATGGATGTAAAATCATCCTGATGTGGAGCTTATAGGCAGAAGCGTGGTTGGTGTTTATTTCATAATTGGGGCTATGACTATTTTGCTTAGTGCTTAGAGTTATAAAGTTACGGTATTCAAAGAAAAGAATTAGAACCAGAAAGGGATGCTGAAATACACACAGTGGCAGCAAGAATATTATTATTATTTTTTTATACCATTTTGTTGGTTATCTCTTGGTTTGTTATATTTGGAACCATATATCTAGAAAAATATAAAATGTATTCTATATGTTATAATATATATATAATAGAAATAATATATCTATAATAAAATGACACATAGTATAATATATAATGGTATATATAATATATACATGCTATATAAGAATTATAAATATATAATAGTATAATTATAATGTAACATATACATGCACATATGTATACATACATTGTGTTATAATTATTATTCTATTATACAGTTATAATTATTGTATCATAACATATGCATATATAATGTTATAATTATATAATTATTACATTATATTACATTATACTTAAAAGACACTTGCTTCTTGGAAGGAAAGCTGTGACAAACCTAAGTAGTGTTTTATGAACCAGAGATAACAGTTTGCTGGCTAAGGTCCCTATAGTCAAAGCTGTGGTTTTTCCAGTAGTCATGTATGGATGTGAGAGTTGGACCCTAAAGAAGGCTGAACACTAAAGAACTGATGCTTTTGAGCTGTGATGCTGGAGAAGACTCTTGAGAGTTCCTTGAACTGCAAGGAGATACAACCAGTGAATCCTAAAGGAAATCAAACCTGAATATTCATCGGAAGGACTGGTACTGAAGCTGAAGCTCCAATACTTTGGCCACTTGATGCGAAAAGAGGTTGATTATGAGAAATATTGAGGTCAGGAGGAGAAGGGGATGACAGATTGAGATGATTGGATGGCGTCACCAACTCAATGAACATGAGTTTGAGTAAACTCCAGGAGGTAGTGACGGACAGGAAGCCTTTTATGCTGCAGTCCATGGAGATGCAGAGTCAGACACAACTTAGTGACTGAACAGTAATAACATCTGTGATGTTATAACATATAGTGGAATAGATACTATTAACGTTATAATCTATAACAGTATATATGATATATATGTAACAGATATTATATTTGTATAGTTCTATACTCCTAAGAAATATTTGAACAGATGGAGAATATACATTAGAGATAGTTGCTGATTTTAAAGTATATACTTATAAATACATCTACTTCCATATCTATTGAAAAAGTCAGCTTCTGAGAAATCAAATGGTATATCTTAGAGTTATATCTAAAAGGCAAGAGAGACCTGCATTTCATTTATACCTTTTTGACACTAGATTCACAAAACCGTTTAACTTTGAGGGTTCTTCATTTCATCATTTGTAAATCGGTGGTACTGAACCAGAAGACCATTTCTAGCTTGAGTTTGTTTGACTGAAGAAAGAAACAGGCCAGTCTTAGGACATCTGTAAGAACTAGCGATCTGCCTTTGGGGCCTTCTCACCTACATTTCTTTCACACTCCACCCTCTTCTTTCCTGCCCATCTTCTTCTTGCTGAAAATATTCAGGAGTCAGGGCCCATGAGGTTTTTTACTGAACTTCTTTCTTCTTGCAAAGGTTTGTGGTGACTTTTATAACTTGCCATTTAGTTTAACCTCTACCAAAATACCCAGGCCTTTTCCATTTAAACTCTGCTTTCAGCTAGCAATAAGAAATAAATACTTGAATGAACTAAGTAGCAGGCTTCCAAGTTCTCAGTTTTTAGTATATATCACTTGTTGAAAGTCCATGTTTGGAGTCTAGGCCCCCCCAGTCGTTGAATGTCCGTTTTTTAATACATTCTCTAACAGATTCCAATGCTCTTTGAGAAACAGTGGCCTAGGATTTCTGTATATTGCCAGAGATTTAGAAGGATTTAATTCAAATTATAGATGGAATATTTGGAGTTTCTGACATGCTTCAGGTCACACAAAATTATACATAATTTTATAGGTTTTACTCCTTAGACTATTCTCAATCTGTGGGGTGGGCCCATTTTCTCCAAAATAATTGTATTACTTTTCTCCAATGAATTTTCTCACATAGTATTCCCCCTAGAGTTCAGGTGTTAAAAGATAGAGTCCTTACTGAGAAAGATGGAAGAAAATGAACTTTCAGAATTGCAGATTTCATTGAATGACAGAATACTGGTTTACCAGAACCTAAAACCTGAAAAGAATTAACAACAACAAAAAAGACAACTATATAAGCTGATCTTCCTAAGTGACTTCTTGTAGAAGCCCAGTGCCCAAAATAGGTTTTTAATATTTTATTTATTTATTTTAATTTTTTTTAATAATTTTTTTTTACTTTATTTTATTTTACAATACTTTATTGGTTTTGCCATACATTGACATGAATCCACCACGGGTGTATACAAGCTCCCAATCCTGAATCCCCCTCCCACCTCCCACCCCATATCATCTCTGGATCATCCCCATGCACCAGCCCCAAGCATCCTGTATCCTGTATCAAACATAGACTGGCACTGTTAGTTACTGTTGTTTTCTCTAATTCCTCTCATATGCTCATTTTCATGGCTTATAAATGTTTTGCTTATTTAATGAGTAACTCCATGAAATTCCTTAAAATCTATTATTGCTCAATGGATGGCCTTGGGCTTTTACTAGAAATACCAAATCTTTGGATCCAGTCCAAACCTACTGAATTAGAACCAGCATTTTAAAAGATTCCTAGTTGACTTGTATTTTGTATTTGTTTTAAAATTTGAGGAGGGCTACTATAAAATGCTTTTTCTTGGGCTATACCAGACTGGAGTTTACTTTTAATATATTACCTTATGAAATTTTAATAATAATGTTTTAAAAAGCTGTATTGTTTTTGTATAAATTACATGTGTTTATTTAAGATATGAAGGTAAAGAAATGTAAATAAGGAAACTCACTCAGCCACTCAGAAAAAAAACATTGTTAACATGATAATTTTAGATATCTCCGTATACAGATGCAGATGAATGTAGATACAAATAGAGGGATGGATAGATGGGGAAATGCTGAGAGAGAATTTTGCTGAAGTGGAATCATGCTATATATAAAACATTGAAAATAAAGATGCTAAGTTAATTTTTTTTCTGAAATCAGAATTATTCAGAATTGATAAATACAAAGAAATTTAAATGTAATTGAAGGTATTGCTGAACTTGAAGCAAGCATTTCTTTATAAGAAGAGATCTTAGATTTTAAATGTCTTCTAAAATGTGATAACATTGTGAGATGGATGTGTTTCAAGTTTTGAAGACATCTGTTATCTGTCTAATGAAGGATGGGGAAATAAATATCTTTCACTGCCTTGCACTCAGCCTCCCGATTTTGTTTCTTGAGAACAATTTTTAATTTTTTTGCAATGGCAAGGTTTCTAATGTTCACATTCCATTCTACTATCATAATTTTAATTGTTTAAGCTTTCTTCTTTATTTAGGAGTATAATTATCTTATCAGTAGCACTTATCACATTTCCCATCCTATTTTTATTTTGATTTATTTCTGAAATGCAAATATTTCATTAGATATTCTCTCCAAAAGACAGTCCAGTGAGTATTGCTTTCTTTAGCTTTTTGAATTCTTGAGAAGGCAAGTGGTCCTTTTACTAAAAAAAAAAAAAAAAAAAAGTACATGGATATGTACTTATCTTGTTATTCGTTGTTACTTTATACTGGAGATATTGCTATGTTTTCAGAAGTTATTTTCCTGAAGAAATCTCAGATCACTTTGATATAACCTAACACCCCCTCTTGTACTTAGAGAATATATATACAACTGTTTTCTATAAAGTTAGGTAACTTTACCAGAATATCTTAGTTTTACTATCAAAACTATCACAGTGTGCCAAAAGTTGCTATGGATTTTAGCTTCATTTATTTCAGTACAGTTTTCTTTGATAAAGTTTTACATTTGTTTTTCTCCATTTTACTTGCTCTCTTTTTTCTTTTTTTGGAACTCTGTCTGTGCAGACAGATTCCTTTGTTTTTCTTCTGTCTCAACATAATAGTAACAGGTTTTGTTACAAGTGGGAGGTTTCATAGCGCCCTAGACCCTCATGTTTAGAATGTGACTTCTGCACCGATCACTGTCCTTAGAAACTGGCCCCAGTGCTCTGTTTCAGGACTGATGAATGTTCGGAACTGTGGCCTCAGGGTACACACAGAGGTTACTTGGAAAACACTCAGTGTTATGAGAAGATGTCCATCTGTTGATGATATGAATGTCAGATTATTGGCTGCTATCACTAGAAGACTCATATGGCTCCAAGATGGCAAATAACTCATTAGGCTCACTTCTCAGAGGTTATGTAGTTTCCTCTATGATAAAGACGCAGGGGCGTCCCAGTTGCCTCTAGTAGTAAAGAATCTGCCTGCCAGTGCCTGAGACACAAGAGGCATGGGTTCAATTGTTGGCTTGGGAAGTTCCCTTGGAGAGGAAATGGCAGCCCATGCCAGTATTCTTGACTGGGAAATCATGAGGACAGAGGAGCCTGGCAGGCTAGGGCCGCAAAGAGTCAGACATGACTGAGTGACTGAACACACATGATAAAGACATATGGTATGATACCGGGAGTATAACTAACAAAAGAATAACAATAAATTTACTTTATTAAAATTAAAATGTGTTTCATAGGACATCATAAATGAAGTGAAAACACAGTCTACAGAACAGAAAAAAAATATATTTGCAAGGCATATATTTGAATTCTATATATTTGTAATCTACAATATATGTAACAACTTTTACAACTCAATAATCAAAGGACAAATCACCCAGTTTTAAAAAGTAGGTAAAGGATATGAATAGACCTTTCTGCAAAGGACGTGTACAAATGGCCATGAAACGCAAGAAAAGATGGCCAGCATTATGACCATCAGAGGCCTGCAAATAAAAACCACAATGAGAACCTACCTTCCACCCACTGAGATGGTTTTGATATAAAAAGACACAATAACGAATGTTGACAAGGATAGGGAGAAGTCAGCACCCTCATCTATTGCTGGTGGGCATGTAAAGTGGTACAGCTGCTTTGGAAAACAGTCTGGCAGTTTCTGAAAAGGTAAAACATAGATTTACCATGTGACCCAGCAATTCCACTTCTAGGTGTTTACTCAAGATTTAGGGGAACATACATTCATAAAAAAAAAACTTGCACATGAATGTTTATAGTAGCATTACTCATAGGGCTTCCCTGGTGGCTCAGAGGTTAAAACGTTTGCCTCCATGTGGGAGGCCTGGGTATGATCCCTGGGTTCAATCCCTGGGTTGGGAAGATCCCCTGGAGAAGGAAATGGCAACCCACTCCAGTATTCTTGCCTGGAGAATCCCATGTTCAGAGAACCCTGTATGCTACAGTCCACAGGGTCACAAAGAGTCGGACACGACTGAGTGGACACAACTGAGCATTATTCATAATAGCACCCAAAGGGAAGCAAATTGTATGCCCTTCAATAGGGAAATTAATAAGTGCAAATGTGATATGTCCATACAAATGAATACTACTCAACAACAAGAATGTATTAAGTACTGGTGCAAGATACAACATGGGTAAACCTTGAAAACATTATGCTAAATGAAAGAAGTCAGTCATAAATGATTGCATATTGTATGACCATTCACATGAAATATTCAGAATAGGCAATTCTATAAAAACACAAAGTAGATTAGTGGTTGCCAGGAGCTGAGAGTGGGACAAGAGTGGGATATAGAGCCATTGCTCATGGGTGGATGGATGTAGGTTTTCTTTGGAGGGGCTGAAAATGTTCTAAAATTGGATTTGATGATGGTTGCACAGCTCTGCTAATACACTAGAAACCACTGAAATGGATAAATAGATTTAAATAGGTCAAAATTCTGCTATATGAATAGTCACTCTTGTTTAGTTGCTCAGTCGTGTCTATCTCCTTGAGACTCCATGGACTGCAGCACGCCAAGCTTTCCTGTCCTTCACCGTCTCCTGGAATTTTCTCAAACTTACATCCATTGAGTTGTTGGCACCCAACCATCTCATCCTCTCCCCCTTCTTCTCCTGCCCTTAATCTTCCCCAGCATCACTGTCTTTTCCAGTGAGTTGGCTCTTCATATCAGGTGGGCAAAGTATTGGAGCTTCAGCATCAGTCCTTCCAGTGAATATTCAGGGTTGATTTCCTTTAGGATTGACTGGTTTCATCTTCTTGCTGTCCAAAGGACTCTCAAAAGTCTTCTCTAATACCACACTTCAAAAGCATCAATTCTTCAGCGCTCAGCCTTCTTTTGGTCAGACTCTCACATCCATACATGAATATTGGAAAGCTTCCTGGGTGGCTCAGTTGGTTAAGAATCTGCCTGCAATCCAGGAAGCCCAGGTTCAATCTCCTGGAGAAGGGAAAGGCAAATCACTCCAGTGTTCTTGACTAGAGAGTTCCATGGACAGAGAGGTCTGGTTAGCTACAGTTTATAGGATCTCTAAGGGGTGGAAAATCTGAGCGACTAACACTTTCACTTTGAAGCTATATGAATTACATCACAATAAATTCACTAAAAAAAGTATATTAATGCATATATACAGAATCTTGAAAATGATATCAGTTCAGTTCAGTTCAGTTCAGTCACTCAGTCATGTCCAACTCTTTGCGACTTCATGGACTGTAGCACGCCAGGACTCCCTGTCCATCACCAACTTCTGGAGTTTACCCAAACTCCTCATGTCCATTGAGTCGGTGATGTCACCCAACCATCTCACCCTATGTTGTCCCCTTCTCCTCCTGCCTTCAATCTTTCCCAGCATTAGGGTCTTTTCAAATGAGTCAGTTCTTCCCATCAGGTGGCCAAAGTATTGGAGTTTCAGCTTCAGCTTCAGGCCTTCCAATTCAGGATTGATTTCTTTTAGGATGGACTGGTTGGATGTCCTTGTAGTCCAAGGGACTCTCAAGAGTCTTCTCTAACACCACAGTGCAAAAGCATCAGTTGTTCGGTGCTCAGCTTTCTTCACAGTCCAACTCTCACATCCGTACATGACCACTGGAAAAACCATAGGCTTGACTAGACGGACCTATGTTGGTAAAGTAATGTCTCTGCTTTTCCATATGCTATCTAGCTTGGTCATAACTTTTCTTCAAAGTACTCAGCGTTTTTTAATTTCATGGCTGCAGTCACCATCTGCAGTGATTTTGGAGCCCCAAAAAATAAAGTCTGACACTGTTTCCACTGTTTCCCCATCTATTTCCCATGAAGTGATGGGACTGGATGCCATCATCTTCATTTTCTGAATGTTGAGCTTTAAGCCATCTTTTTCACTCTCCACTTTCACTTTCATCAAGAGGCTTTTGAGTTCCTCTTCACTTTCTGCCATAAGGGTGGTGTCATCTGCATATCTGAGGTGATTGAGAGTTCCCCGGCAATCTTGATTCCAGCTTGTGCTTCTTCCAGCCCAGCGTTTCTCATGAGGTACTTTGCATATAGGTTAAATAAGCAGGGTGACTATATACAGCCTTGATGTACTCCCTTTGCTATTTGGAACCAGTCTGTTGTTCCATGTCGAGTTCTAACTGTTGCTTCCTGACCTGCATACAGATTTTTGAGTGGCAGCTCATGTGATCTGGTGTGCCCATCCTCTGAAGAATTTTCCACAGTTTATTGTGATCCACACAGTCAAAGGCTTTGGCATAGTCAATAAAGCTGAAATAGATGTTTTTCTGGAACTATCTTGCTTTTTTGATAATCCAGCAGATGTTTTCCATTTGATCTCTGATTCCTCTGCCTTTTCTAAAACCAGCTTGAACATCAGGAAGTTCACAGTTCACGTATCGCTGAAACCTGGCTTGGAGAATTTTGATGATTATTTTACTAGCGTGTGAGATGAGTGCAATTGTGTGGTAGTTTGAACGTTCTTTAGCATTGCCTTTCTTTGGGATTGGAATGAAAATTGACCTTTTCCAGTCCTGTGACCACTGCTGAGTTTTCCATATTTGCTGGCATATTGTGTGCAGCATTTTCACAGCAGCATCTTTCAGGATTTGAAATAGCTCAACTGGAATTCCATCACCTCCACTAGCTTCGTGATGCTTCCTAAGGTCCACTTGACCTCACATTCTAGGATGTCTGGCTCTTGGTGAATGATCACACCATCATGATTATCTGGGTCATGAAGATCTTTTTTGTTCAGTTCTTCTATGTTCTTGCCACTGCTTCTTAATATCTTCTGCTTCTGTTAGTTCCATACCATTTCTGTCCTTTATTTAGGTCATCTTTGCATGAAATGTTCCGTTAGTATCTTTAATTTTCTTGAAGAGATCTCTAGTCTTTCTATTGTTTTCCTCTATTTCTTTGCACTGCTCACTGAGGACGATGGAAATGGTATAAATGAACCTATTTGCAGGGCAGGAACAGAGACACAGATGTAGAGAATGGATGTGTAGGGGCAGTAGGGGAAGAGGTGGGTGGGGTGAATTGGGAGAGTATGTTTGATATAAATATTGACAACGCCATCGTGTAAAATGGATAGTTAGTGGAAAGCTGCTGTATTTCACAGGAAGCTCAGCTCCTTGCTCTGTGATGACCTAGATGGGTGGGATGCTGGAAAATGGGAGGGAAGTCAAAGAGAGAGAGGCTATATGCATACATACAGCTTATTCACAGAGTTTTAGGACAGAAACTAACACAACATTGCAAAGCAAGTATACTCCAATTAAAAAAGAAAGTCAAGTGGAATGCAGTCTTGCTTCCATGTTTCTCTGGGTCTCTGGTGATGTTAGCAGTTTTCCCAGGCAGAGCATTTCCCCAAGGTCTTTTCTCTGCTCCTACTCCGGTACTATATCTCTCTCCTTCCTTCCCTCAACCCAGGTGGTTCCTTTCATGTCCTGGTGAAGATCAGAGCTAAATCCATGGAGGTGGCTTTATTCTTCCCTGGCTTTCTTTTTTATTTTACAATCACTGCATAATTATATCCTACTTAGCTTCCAAAGGCTTTGGTTTTGATCTGCGAAAACCTTTGGTGAAAGTAAAAGTCCAAAGCTGGATCATTTTTTTATGTGGTTGTTTTTGGATTTAGGGCTGTGGGAAATATCTCATAGTTCACAGGAGCTGTAAGCTCTGCTGTTAACTTCTAGCATGTCTGGAGAAAATAGAAGTATATTTTGACCAAAACATGCTTTCCTGCTAGTCTTTTGACTTGTCCACCCAGCAAATTTTTTTAACCTTTTGCTGAGAATGAGGATTATTTTTTTTTCTTTTCCTCTTGTCCAGGGGAACATTTCATAAACTTCAGATAAGAACCCACTCTTCTTATTTTTGTGAAGTCAGTTTTTATTCCAGACTTTTCTCAACTGCTTACATCCTGAGGAAAACCACACTGCTTAGTCTCATGGGAGACATTATTTGTATTACAAAACACATTTGAACATGTATAATGAGACATGAAAGTGCCAAGCTTGCTGGTGTGCTCTAACACTGCTCCGGGCATTTTTTTCCAGTGAATTTTATGTCTGCGAACAAATTAGGATGAAAAACCTGTTCAGTTAGAATATAGAATCACATCAAAGATGTGCCCAAACCATCGGAAAGTTTCTAACATAAAACAGCATTCACTGCCAGACTAGAGACATACTAGGCAAATTTATTTCCAGCTGCTAAATCCAAAATACCCCAAGTGGCCTTTTTTCTTTTATAATTGAAACCACTTTTAATTAAAGCACTTCTATTAGTTTGGGAGAGGGGTGCTAAAATAGGAAATGTATATGCATAAGTAATTGTTAAAATTATATAAAATTTGTATATGTCTTCAAAAATAATTTTTAATATTAATACATTCACATGTTTAAAATTTTTGAAAGTGTGCAGTCAGAAATAGAAGAAATAGAATGAAAGTCTGCTTCTCCGCCATTTCCATTTTCACAGGCAGTTAAGCTGGTCCTTTGTTTCTGGTATGTGACTCAAGAAACATTTTCTATCAAAGCAAATATACACACACACATGCACACACAAGTACTGTGTGTGTGTGTGCGTGTGTGTGCTTAGCTGCTTATTCATGTCTGACTATTTTTGAGCCCATGGACTGTAGCCCACCAGGCCCCGCTGTTCATGGGATTCTCCAGGCAAGAATACTGGAGTGGGTAGCCATTCCCTTCTCTAGCAGATCTTCCCGACCCAGGCACCAAACCTGGGACTCTTGCATATAAAGCGTCTCTGGATTCTTTATAGTCTGAGCCACCAGAGAAGCCTATATATATATATATATATATATATATACACTATATATATATAAATATATACACACACACACATACACATACATTTCATTTTTCATCTTTATACAAGTACTAGTAACTACATAAAGTCTTATTTTGTGCATTCTTTTTCATTATATTAGAAGTCCTGAAGATATCCATTGTTCCAACATGGAATGGTTCCTCAAAGATAAAAAATGTAACTTAAAGATATACTTCAGAATTTTTAAAAATTTGTTTGTTTTTTGTCTGGTCTCCTTTTATTTCCCAATATTTTCTTTTATCCCCTTTTATCTCCCAGTATTTTCTTTTCCATTCTATTCTTACTTTCACAGATTTACATTAGAGAATATTAAGATGGTGGTGTGATTTTTTTTTTTTAAGTTGCTCTTGGGTCTGACAAAATTTATCTTTCTGCAGTTGTACTAGAAGAGACTTTTGATTGATAATCCCTTATGAAATGTACACAAAACAGTTTGTTGAAATTAAACTTTACTCTTCTGATTTAGAATCCTTACAATTACAGTACCTTAAAATGTTAATTCTCGAAGATATTACTGAGAGACAGATGGGATAATTATCTACATATCAAATACAATTGTTTGGAAGCTACAAATTAAATCAAGAACCGAATTTCTTATGTATGAAGCTTAACTCTAGTGAATTCCTTTGACTTATCAGTCAGTAGCTTCTAACAGCACCACCACTATATTTTAAATGAATGTTTGGCTTACAGAGTTGCTAAATAGTTATATATAATCAATTTATGACAATATATGATATCTCACAGTACTTATTTCTTTATTTTACTTTCATCTATCCATCCATCCATCCATTCATTAAGTGTTTTTCTTAGTGTCCTGAAATCATTTCATCTCGTAGGATATGGACTGGATAAAAGTCTAGAGTGCATTATAAGATAATTAAAACAAATATTGTGTAATCAAAAAGTGAGTCTTAAAAGTCTTGCTAAAACATAACAAAATAGGTTATGGCAGAAGATAGGATATTCTCTTTATTAAAACAGGAATCAACTTATTTTTCCTATGGAAAGAATCAGATATTAATTATTCTAGGCCCTGTAGACTGTAAAGGCTCTTTTATAACTAGTTAGCTCTGCTGTTTTAACCCATAGACAACATGTAGATGAATGAATATGTTTGAGCAGAAATAAAACTATTTATGGACATTGAGATTTGATTTTCATGTGCCATGAAATCTTCTTCTTTGAAATTATTGCAGACATTTTAAAATATAAAAATGTACTTCATTCACAAGTTATGTATAAAAAAAGAAAAACAGGCAGTGGGTGAGATTTGGTTTCTGGGCTATTGTTTGGTGAGCCCTGAAGTATAGCAAGATATGTTGCTGGATTCTAAACAAAATTCATTTCATTTCTAATTGATTATTTTTTGCTTAAGTGTATTTAAAGTGCTGATTATTAAATACCTTGTTTTTCTCTTATATGTTCAATTCAGTCTGTTACTTAGGGAAGAGATATAATTTTGAGTAATGTGTAGATACCAGACACTTGGTACTTTATCTCACTTAATCCAGTCACCAAGTCTATGAAGTGGATATTCTTATTTCTGTTTTATAGATGAAGTAATGAGAAGGAGAAGGATCAGCAACATTTCCAAGGTTATGTCCTAGCTAAGAGATGGGTTATAGTTTTTGATAGAGGTTGATCATACTCCTTGTTTATAGAATTGAACATCTATTTTTCAGTGTAATAAATATGCTGCTTCCACGTAGTTCCATAGAACTTAGCACAGTTCTATGCTCGTGAACTTAGGTATTCAAAGTTTTATTGTTGCCTGTTGGTCGGTTGATGTTCAGTGCTGCTATTTTCACAAAGATATAAACAGGAAAATTGAATTCATAGTTACTTTCATTACGTAGTTTTCACCTGAATGATTTTGATTTATCCAGCTTCCTTTTAAGGGGAATTGGATTGGAAAATTGGCAAATGGAGTTTAAAATTGAGGTGTTTTTTTTTTCCAAATATGGTCCTGACTTGCAGTTATATGCATAATTTAATTTTTATTTTTGTAATTTCAGTTCATTTCCTCTCGAATCCTCAGATGTTCAAAATGTTGGATGACAGCCAATTTTAGGAGATTGTTTTTCTCAGTGGTTTGAGGAAGAATGAAATGTTTTTATAGAGGGATTATAAAATACATTAAAGCACATATTCTTTCTTCTGAACTTAAAATAATTAAGAGTGTGATCTTTTTAGTCAACAACAGCATTGAATTATAGCCATATTGTTGATGGCAAAATTTGGCTACCCTTAAAAATAGACTTTAACATGTACATGCATGCCCTAGTAGCTTGAAATATTCTAATCAATCGGTTGATTATGACCCCTCTACAGTCATCAGCCATGCCCTTAACATATTCTCTCTTTAGCCCAGACAAACATACCATCTAAAGTCCTTTTAGATTTGTGGGTTTATCTCCATTGTACAAGAGCATTCTGTGATTAATTAAATTATTGGTTCCAAATAATAGGGCATTAGAAATCAGACAGTGTCTTTAATTTCAGTGATTGTTTAAAGGCTAATAATTAGAAGATTCAGTTGCTGACCTGCAGATGTCAGAGAAAAAATTTATTCCTTATCTGCCGCCACAATTTAAAGCAGAAGCTAATGCTAAGATCATACCATCACACTTTATTCTATCAATAAGAGGTGAAGTCATTACGTAATGACTACCGAGATAAAGGAGGGGGAAAATGCCCTTTAAAAAAAAGGAAAGAATTAAAGAAGGAAAGAAAGAAAGAGAGAAAGAATAGTTTACTTAAAATAAAAACTAAATATTGTGTGTGTCGAAAATACCTGGCAAGAACATGGAATAATGCTGTTCTACATAACAGACGTTAATACCATTAAAAACATTAGCTTTTCTAATTTTTATTGTTTTTTACAGACTGTTAGATATTCATCATAGCTCAGTCGGTAAAGCATCTGCCTGCAATGCAGGAGACCCAAGTTCAGTTCCTGGATCAGGAAGAAGGAAATGGCAACCCACTCCAATATTCTTGCCTCAGCAATCCCAGGGACAAAAGGAGCCTGGCAGGCTGCAGTCCATGGGGTTGCAAGAGTCGGACACGACTTGGTGATTAATTCACCACCAAGATATTACTATTTTGAGATTCATACACCTTAAGTCAGAAATCTACAGTTAAAAAGTGAGAAGCTTATTGAAAAATATTAAACATGCCAATGACTACGTTTTATGTATGCATAATAATGACTTCAGAAAACCCTAAGAGGCCATAGTATTCTCAGTAGCCCATCCAATGCCCAATACACATGGAAAACTCATATGTTTATTGACTGAAATAATAGGCTGATCTTCTGTATACTTTGTTTTATCCAAATCTTGTTTTCTTATATGCTTATTCAATCTTCATTAAATAGTCCTACTATTTGTTTTTATAACTGAAGAAGCTCAGTTAGTTTATAATTGATAATTTCATTGAAATATAAAAGTGTTCTTTGTATCCATTTCTGATTTCTGTCTTTGGAAAGTTATTTAACAACATTTTGTATGAAATGCATGAATGCTCTCACTTCAATAAGATATAAATCTGTAACCTAATAAAACATGAAGAGGGAGTTAAAGCCATTTATTTATGTATTTTATATTCAAATAGAGATATTGATACATTTTATGGAAGTGCATACTTCATTTCTCAAGCTCTAATATTCTGAATACATTTTTAAGTTAATTTTTCAACTTGAGTAGTGCCAGGATAGTAAGAAGTTAGAAAATTTTGAGAGTAATTTTTTAGTAAAGTCTCATTTTAATATGATAACATCATATATAGTTATAGATGCTTCAGGTTAGGATTCCCTGTGAATACCTATAACTTGTATTACACATGGGCTTCCCTGATGGCTCAGTGGGTAAAGAAACTGCCTGTAATGCAAGAGACATGGGTTTGATGCCAGAGTCAGGAAGATCCCCTAGAGGAGAAGAGTCCCACCCACTCCAGTATTCTTGCCTGAAAACTTCCATGGCCAGAGAAGCCTGGCAAGCTGAAGTCCAAAGGATATAACATATAATATACATATTACATATAACATCCTTGTCCTGTAAGGTCGTGATGCCACAAAACCAAAGTACAAAGAAATGTACAAAGAAAATGAGCATTCAAAAAAAATTTTCTTGGACTGTATTTAAAGAGCCCAGATTGAGATAAATTTTACTATATTTTTTCAAATATTTGCTAGAGTTGTTTTCAGTTGTCTTTTTTCCTTGAAATTGTCATTAATTGATTCAAGGTCTCTGGTTTTCCCACTTCCTATGAATTATAGATACTACTTTTATTATTATTATTAGTTGAAGTATAATTGATTTGCAATATATGTATATAAATATTCATTTTCAGATTCTTTTCTGTTACATATTTTTACAAGATAATGACAATAGTTCTCTGTGCTATACAGTAGGTCCTTGTTGTTTGTTTATATACAGTAGAGTTTTTTGTTTAATCCCAAACCCCTAGTTTATTCCTCCCTCACTTTTTCCCTTTAGTAACCGTGTTTGTTCTCTAAGTCTGTGAGTCTGTTTCTATTTTGTAAATAAGTTCATTTGTATCATTTTTTTAAGATTCCACATATGTGATATTATATGATATTTGTCTTTATCTGATATACTAATCTCTAGGTGCATATATGTTGCTGAAAATGGCATTTTGTCATTCTTTTTATCGCTGAGTAATAGTTCTTTGTGTATGTATGTACCACATCTTTATCCATTCATCTGTCAGTGGATACTTGGGTTGATTCCATGTCTTGGCTATTGTAAATAGTGCTGCTGTGAACATTGAGGTGCATGTATCTTTTCAGATTATAGTGTTCTCCAGATATATGCCTAAAGTGAGATCGCTAGAGCATAATGGCAACTCATTTTTTTGAGGAATCTCCATAATATTCTCCATAGTGGCTGCACTGATTTACTTTCCTGTCAACAATGTAGGAAGGTTCCCTTGTCTCCACACCCTATCCAGCATTTATTATTTGTAGACTTTCTGTTGATGGCCATTCTGACAGGTATGAGGTCATACCTCATTGTAGTTTTGATTTGCATTTCTCTTAACAATGTTGAACATCTTTTAATATTGCCTTCAAGTGAATAATTTTTAGGACGAACATTTTTACAGATAGGTAATGATTAAAAAATTTGGAATTGTGTCCTTTGAGATTTCAAAGAGAAAGCGAAATTGAAGAAAAAATAGGAGGGTAATTGGCCATTTGGGGAATACATTGTAGTGGCCTTTCCTTGATAAGGCCACGGCTCAGTGTCTCAGACTCAGTGTCTCAGACTGAGAATGCTGGACATTCTTATTGGAATGCTGCACATCTCATTTCCTGAATGCATCCAGAGTTTGTAGTTTCAAACCAACTGATTCATGCTCAGCACACTATAGTATGACCAAGATACAGTCCGTAATATCAGGGTAGTGACTTTGTTCTCATTAAATCATATGCATGTAAATGGAAATCATAATCAAAATCATACTTCCATAGGTATACGTATAACCCTCCCTTTTATGGCTGATTCATGTTAAGGTTTGACAGAAAACAGCAAAATTCTGTAAAGCAATTATCCTTCAATAAAAAATAAATTAATTTAAAAAATCATACTTCCATAACAGAGTCATAAAAATAAAGAAAAGGGAGTTGGGTGATTTTTAAATGATCTCTAGTATGTAATTCATGTAGCTAGTCTTCCCTAGGAGAATTGCAAGAATTTTTCTCCATTACTGAGAGGTTAACAATTCATCTGTCTTTGTTGTCCCCTCATTGAGATGATTTGGCAGGGAGAAATCAGTGAAAGAGTGTCAGTTCTGTAAAACAGTCTGTTTTTTCTTACAGATCTTTAAGATATATATATATATATATAATACATTGATAAATCAATAAATTTTAATTTTTGTTTTATTTTGAGTTTGCTTTCTTCTATCTCAGGGTTTTAGCTTTTAATCAAATGTCCAAGTGGGCTCCTGTTCTTTTTTGTTTTTTATTCTTTAAAATTTTTAAAGCCTAAATTGCAAGCTTTCTTTTGCTATGTTATTTTCTACTTAATTTTAGTTTGCAACAGCTTCCTTAGTATCTCCACTTCCTTATTATTTTTCATTTGAGAAAAATCTTAGGACATATCGGCTCAAATAATTAGTCTCTTAAGTCTAGCAAATATTATCTTACTAATAATTCTGTGGTGTGTGCATATTTATTGCCTGGAGAAGGCTTTCAAAATGAGAAATTTAAAATAATGTACCTAGCCAGTGTGTGCTTTGAATACAGAAACAATTTTCCTCATAGTCTACTAGGCAATCAGTTTACTCCATGGAACAATACCTCTATTTGTGATTTTCTCTCAACGTATAAGTGTACAAAAATTGGTTATCTATCAAAGGCATTGGAATATGGACAATTATGAACTGTGGGAAGCAGTGTTTTCAAAATGTGGTTTTCTCCCCAATACTTTTATTTCTTAAGTAAAAAAGAAATCTTTTTCACCCTCATTTATCACCCTCCAAACTTTTGTCCATTAAGTGCAAGAATATTGGGGCTTAAAGCAGATATCTTGTGTTATCCCCAAATTGTGAATGAAAATCAAATTTCAGTGAACAAAATTACTCTTTGGACTATCTATGAGGTGGTTCAGTGAATTAGAATCTGCTTACAATGCAGGAGACACCAGTTCTATCCCTGCATTAGGAAGATTTCCTGGAGAAATAAATGGCAACCCACTCCAGTGTTCTAACCTAGGAAATCCCATGGACAAAGGAGCCTGGTGGGCTACAGTCCATATGGTCAAAGAGAGTTGCACATGACTGAGCAACTGAACAACAATAACAGTGAAAAGTCCACTGGCTCAGACAACGTGATACCCATGGAGAGGACTTTGCTGCTTCCCAACTGTTCCATGTACCCACTCATTACCACCTAGAAGTTTCCATCCATAGCACTTATTTCAGCTTGTAATTGAACATTTATCACTGTGTTTATTTTCTGATTCTTCTGATTCTAATATAAGCTCTGTGAGAACATTTTTTTTCTTTTATTCGCTGCTGTATGTATGCTATCAAGGACAAAAGAAGACACAAGTTATTGAATGAATAGACAAATGCATCTGTAACCAAGCTGAGGCTTTTCTTTCTACATGGATTGACTTAAAGAAATGCTAGATTTCTGGACTGGGAGGAAGCTGTCATATCTCATTTTACAGTTTGGGACACTAAGCATCCCAGAAGATGGAAGAATTTGAACAGTTCCCAGATGCATTGATCCATAATAGCTGTCACTTATCATTGGTTCCTATTAAAACCTGTTTCTTTCTGTATCACCATATTTCTCTTTCAAAGTAATTCTTGTTCTGAGACATAAGGTCATCTCCACCATGATCTCTTTTTGTAATTGAGGGATAATTTTCATGTTTACATTGAGTCTTGAGAGGCCCAATAATTGTTGAACATTGAAAGAGAACTTCATATATCAATTGTTCTCAGAATCATTCTGTCGGCATCTGAAAGAAAACCTTGTGATTTAAAATGCTTCAGTGGGTGTTGGCAGTACCTCGACTGAACTGTAATATCCTTGCTAATCACCTGAGTCACTAACTTGGCAGTGCATGTTCTGTCCACTCTGTCATGTATATAATCCTTAGTTTGCTCAGTAAAAGAATGAGATTTTAGTGTGAACAAATAGAAGTTCCTGTGTATGTCAATTATTTGAGGCTCTCCTTTGCTTTTGAATTGCTACTGCTGTCCTCACGAAGGGGTAAATTTTGAGTGACCAATGAGTATTTGCTGGGGGAGGGGCAGTATTCCCAGAATTGTATGAGGCAGTAAGCAGGCTGAGCTACTTTATTACATTGTATTGCTTTATGTTATAAATCCTATGGTTTTAAGCCTTGGTTTACAAGAAAAGCTCAACAACTAGATTATGCATCCAAGCATATTAATAGAGTGGGGTATTAATCCTGTAAACATCCCTTTTCACATGCAAAAGTTCAAATAGAAAGCAGAAATAATTTATTTTGGCTCAGACACAGGGGATCATTAAATGTTCTAAAAGTTGTGTTCTGCTGATAAATTATTGGAGACTGCAATGTAGTCACAATTCTTTGAATTTTTATTTTTATTTCATGGAATTCTGCTAAAGAGTATAATGATGAACATTTTAGTGAAATAAGAAACATATGGTGGTCTCAAGCATTCTATCTTCTCTCTTGTTTATCTCAAGATTTTCCTTCCGTTCTGGTTAATAAGACTCATGTTCCAAGTATGAGCTTGGAAATGTTAAAGGGTTCCAGCATGTGAAGTTTGAAAAATGAACTTAGCTGTTGAATGATTCTGCTGATTTAGTTCTGGAAACTCAAATGATGTCCAAATACATTACATGGAAATGGTACAAATCACCTACTTTTCCCTGATTCTTGCTTGGCTAGTGCTGGTGTTTATGATACTATTCAGAGTCAGAATGAGTTGTTCCTGGCAGCATGCACTGTTAGCCCAAACTCTGATGTTTTTGAAAAATGTTTCATGGACTAAAGTTTTAAATCAGAATATTATTTCTGTTGATTCTCATTTGCAATCACTGTGAAATAAATGGATGTGAACATGTGATAAGGCATTCCTTTCCTAAGAGGGAAACAACACTAATGAAGACTTTATTTACTAAACCTCTCCCCACACCCCTCACACACACACTTAATATGGTATTGAGCAAAGGAAGCTAAATTACAAATTCGAGGATTTTGACAACTATGCATAGTTAACTCACAGACCCAGGTACTCCCTGCTACCACTTTGTAAAACTTGTAAATGCTGTACTGCTTCAGCTGTGCTTCTGCACTTCCACCAGCAGCCATTTGGTCTAATTACATTAAATTGCTGGAATAAAGGCATCTCTGATTACTTCATGGAGAGAGACTCTAGCACAGCCTGACTAGAGATCCTGCTGTAATCATCTCTGGACCCTTGAGTTATTTTTGCTATTTCAATAGATTTACAAGTCTACATTTCTCAGTGATAATACTGAGATGCTTACTAAAATGTCAGTCCTCTGTGGGGTAAAAATTCATCAATCTTATGTGATAATGATGGTTATGAATACTAGCCTAATAAAGATATGAGAAAGACAATCAAGATGCTACTGCATGTCAGTGTCTATATTAGGTATTTCACCCACGTTCTCATTTCATTCTAGTTAACATTGGGAAGTAAGAATTACTACTCCACTTTGACCACCTTGAAGAAGCTGTGAATCTCAGAACACTTAAGTAACGTTGCTGTGTTCAACGTCTGATAGTTAGCTCATCTGTGCATGTCCTGTGGCTCTGAATTTTGTCTTTTTTCCTAAAATTATAATCTTCACATGGTACCCTGTTCTTTAGAAAGTCTCCAATTAAAATAAATTAAAAAAAAGAAATGATTTGAAAATAAACATTCTTTTCTGAGAGCAAAACAAACAAAAAAAAATAGAAAGTCTCCTTGGGAATTCTTCTCTAATAACTGTGAAATCTTTTCTCTAATTGGGTTCGTGAAAAAGTATGGGTCTAGCTCAGTTGAGAAGAAAATGCCCCCTAAGCTTTGAAGAGCAAAGTCCATACATTGTACCAGAAAGAGTGGAAGGAGCAACCCCCATAGTCTCTTATGAAGAATAGAAGTCATGAGGATCTTGAGGTAACATGGTGCTGGATCCCTGGTAGTGATTAGGGCTTCTCTGGTGGCTCAGATGGTTAAGAATCCACCTGCAATGTGGGAGATGCAGGTTTGATCCCTGGATCAAGGAGATTTCCCTGCAGAAGGGAGTGGCTATCCACTCCAGTATTCTTGTCTGGAGAATTCCATAGACAGAGGAGCCTGCTGGTCCAAAGAGTCAGACATGACTGAGCAAATAACACTTTGACTTTTCAGTGATTAGGTCCAAAACTTATGTTCTGTAAAGTTGCTATTTACCTTAGGTATTTGACCTTTAATTTGTTCTTTTAGACTTCTTTTCTGAATTTAACAAATAGCCCTGGAAATTTGGGAGGGGTTGAAGTCCAATTGGTTGAACTAACTAACTAGTGAGTGGGCTTCCCTAGTGGCTCCGCAGTGAAGAATCCACTTGCCAATGCAGGAGATGCAGGTTTGATCCCCAGGCTGGGAAGATCTACTGGAGGAGGAAATGGCAATCCACTCCAGTATTTCATGCCTGGGAAATCCCATGGACAGAGCCGTCTGGCTGGCTACTGTCCATGGGGTTGCAATGAGTTGGACACACCTTAGCAACTAAACAATAACAACAAGCCTAGTAAGTAGTAGTTAGGATGAGGATCTCTAGATTCTGACTCTGGATATGATGTGATCTCCAGCATAATGTCCTTGAAAATAACCTAATGTCACCAGAGAGCAATTATTTGGATCTTTGTAGATGACATCCAGAAAGTGATTTCAAAGTGATTTTACATATTAGGAAGTAAAACCATGGTCAAACACCGTGATAGTCGTGGTTCTTGGTACCGCTGGTGCACTTTCTGTCATTAGTGCTTTATTTTTATTACATAAGTGGTACGTGGTCACTATGGGAAAGGTGGAAAACATTGATTAGAAACAACCACTTCAAAAAAAAATCTGAAACATAATTTCACCAATGATAATAACTTGATGTATAATAGTCCAGATTTTTTTTTCTATTTTGAAATGTTTAGGCTTTATCTAAACAGAATCAAACAACAATAGTATTTGGTAACCTATTTTTGTTTATTTATTTACTATTTTTCCACTGAATATGTTATTAGTGTTCCATAATTATTTGTGATGGCTTACTATTTCATGCTTACTGATATATAGAAAATATTTATCTGATTTTCTATTATTGGGCAGTTATGTTGCTTTGATTTTTCACAATCCAAACAAGATTATAATGAGCAAAATTACAAAAAGAGTTTATATACTTCTGTACACCATTGTCATCATATAAATTGCTAACATCTTCCTAACATTATCACTGTGTTTTAATGAGATGTATATTTTATAAATGTCTATATTTTTATTAATTCATGGATATATATACATTATTGTTATGCTTGGATGAAACTTCGACACATATACTTATTTTTTTAACTTTTTTATTTTATATTGGAGTATAGCTGATTAACAATGTTGTGATATTTTGAAGTGCACAGCAAAGGGACTCAGCCATACTTATACATGTATCCATTTCCTTCAATATGTCAGCCATTTTAAAGGGCACATGTTAAACAGTAATGTTCTCTTGGAATATAACATTTAGTGTATATATATATATATATATGAATTGCAGAAAGACCTTGCTGTTTGAAATATGATCACTCACATTCTTCTGAGTTGTAAGGCTTATATGTTTGGTAGACATAGTCTCAGAACCATGGACTTTTCTGAAAATTGCATCTGAATTATTTATCTTTTTTTAGCATAAAAAGTTTGAATCTATAACAAAGTCCTTTTTCTTGAGGAAAAGTTGATACTTTTTCTATTATTGAAGTACAGTTGATTTACAATGTGTGTTCATTTCAAGTGTACAGCAATGTATGATTCAGTTATATTTGCTAATATATTTCTTTATATTCAATCTATGTCCTCAGATTTTTTAAAAAATTCTTTTTCAAATTCTTCTTTAGAGTTTATTGACCGGAGAAAGATATATACGTTATGTTTTCTGAAACAAGTGATATGTTCTATATTTTGAACATCAAACATCCTGAGAATAAATACAGATAAATAAAAGATTTGTGGAAAGTAGCAGAGAGGAATATTGTGACAACTTATTCACTATGCACAGTGTTCTGTGAAATAATCATGTTAACATAGTCTGTTCTTCCTACATCATCAACATTTCCTTAATAGTCTGTCAAGCAATGCTGAATTACAGATAGCATTAAAGGAATTAGAATCAGCTGCTGGATCTGAAATGTTGACATCCCATAAAATCTTTCTAAAGTCATGGTAAAAGCAAAAGACTCCATTCCTTTGATCTTGCAACAGGATGAAAGGAGTTTGTGGCTGTAAACATATTTCTTTCTCTTGAACAAATACCTGAGCAGATCATAATGTCTCCACAGCTAGTTCCTTGTGGCTCCACTTTCGTGCCTTTTCCACGACTTCAGTCATCAATATCTGACTCACGAGAAAGGTACTGTAGAGTAAGCTAAAACATCGAGGGGTTGAAAAAGTGAAAACGATGTTCAGCTGCTTTTGTCGACATGGATAGAGCTATCAGTATTTGTTCTTTATGAATTTATTGCTCTCAAATAGAGCGCTTTGAATAATTTGTGGTTTCAGCAAACTTGTGTTTCATGTTTTCATATATGTATTTTAATGAACAGCGACAGATATGTTTAAGAAAATTCTTTTTGCATTTAGTATTATTTAATTTAGCACTGTATTTTTGAGATACTGTGGATGATCCAGTATATAAAATATGCTCCCACTGTAAGTTATTATTAAATTGCTCTGATTTGACATAATATTCTTTTTTTTCTAGCATTATTATTTAAATGGAAGTTGTTTTAAATACTTTAAGCCCAACATTTGCTCTAAAGAAAGCCATTCAGTCACATTAAGATACACATTCAAGAGTTAAATATTTATGTACAACCTAACTGTAAGCATAACAGGTATGGGGCAATCTAATGCACAGATATGTATTGCCTAAATTTTTCTGTTCTTGACTGAATACAATAGCTTTTTTTTTTTTTCAAAATTCCCATGCCTGCTTCTGCTCCTTTTATCAGTACATTTTAGGCCAAACTGCCTGCCTGGCAGATGGGTTGTTGCAAATACGTTGATGTCACCAGTCAAGGGAATAATTCTACCAAATGAGAAAGGGATAGTCTAACCAATTTTTATTACTGACAAGCAGTCATGAGCCAGTAAGAAGGAAACCCCCATAAAAGATAAATCTCTTCTCCCTTAATGATTATATATTTTATGTTCAACACTTAAAACTAAAGTGCTGCTTTCTCAAATGGACTATGGTAAAGTAAATATTTGGGCAATAACCCATAATGAATAAAGATTTATTGCATTTATTGTTGGCTCTAAGTTCAATAACACCTTTTGTGTCTTGGATATCATTAGGAAATTAGAGATTAATTCATGCCATTCCTGTTCGATTCTTGCTTGGATAAAAACGTCATGTGAGGAAAGGCTCACACATTATTTGTTTTTGCAATTCAAATGGCAGCTTAGTATTTACTGTTGTGCTCACAGGAAAACAAATAACCCTTGGCTGTAATATTGGCAGTAAAATATTTTTTTCAGAATAATTTCACATTTCTCTCCAAGAATATTATCCTATGCAGAACTAGAAGTACTTGCTTTCTGCATGTTTACAGTGACCACAGCACTAATGTACTAAAGAAATTAAAACCTTGTTTAAAAATGAAACAGGCTATTTTGATTAAAAAAGTGTAACCTTTTATTTATTTATTCTTTTTACCTAGAAGTGGTCATTTCCCCATAGAACTGATGATGGAAATTATTAGACCAGTGAAAGATAGCTGTCATTCCATTATTGGTCATTATCATTTTTTTTTTCCTTTAAAAATGCTTATTAGAGGTAGCTAATCAAATTCAATTGGAGGCTAAAAAAGCTGGTAAGTTAAAAGTACTGGAGACATGGCAGAAGAAATCTGATACATTAGCAAGGTCCATGATCTGGGAATCAAACTTGAGTTCACCTCTTTTTCTGACACTATGTATGAAAGAAATTCACCTCAGTGACATTGCTTATCTAATTTGGGTTTTGGTTTCTATCTATAAATCTAATTCTAAAGAGTTTTTGTCCAGAAGGAGTTGTAGTCCTTTATATCTCATGTTTTTATGAGATAAACTATAAGAAATATGAGAATAAGTCTTCAGGATTCATTTTATTTTCATTGCAAAGTTGCAATTCTTTTAGATCCCAGCTTCATGACTTACTAGCAGTGTGATTATGGGCAAGTAGTGAACTTCCTGAGCCCCATCTATTTCAGTTATATAAAGAGAATAATAATTCTTAGTTATTTTGTAATATTAGAAAAAAATGCCAAATGTGTGGCTAAAATGGTGGAGTTGGAAGACCCTGAGCTCACCTCCTTCAACAGGCACTCTAAAATTATAAGTACTTATAGAGAAAATATTGATGAGTAAGACCTAAAGATAAGCAAAACATATTTTCCACTATTAAAGTTATAAAGAAGGAACCACAATGATACATGTTATAATTAACACTCATACCCCAAAGTATGCAACCCATGAATTGGGATAATCACAATTACAGGAATTCTCCTAAAGAAACAAGGGGTGTGAAACCCCCTTGGGCTCTCCATCCTAGAGATCTGCTCTTGGGAGACAAGCCCCCAGAATGTCTGGCTTTGAGGCCAGCAGGATGTACCCATGGAGAGCCAGAAAGTGGTATGAAACAGAGACTTTGTTCTTAGAGGGCACACACAAAATCTTATATGCTTGGAGTCCCAGCACACAGGCAGTATTTGAAAGAATCCTGGGCCAGAGTACTTGCTCATATTGGCAATCACCCCAGAGAGGCAGTAAGTTTGACCTCCTACTGGGGATGTAGACACTGGCAGCAGTCATTTTCAGCAACTCATTCTATCTCAAGGGTAGTGGTGCTAGTAAGCACTGTTTGAGGTATTCTCCTTCGACCTTCTTGGGTTGGGAAAATACCCCAGAGAAGAGAATGGCCACCCACTCCAATATTCTTGCCAGGAGAATCCCATGGACAGAGGAGCCTGGCAGGCTGCAGTCCATGGGGTTGCACAGTGTTGGACATGACTGAAGTGACTTAACATGCATGCAGATGCTGACAGTAGTCATTTTCAGGAGTTCATTCTATCTCAAGGGCAGAGGTGCTAACAACCACTGTTGAGGGATTCTCCCTCCATCTTGTTAGTAATTTGGGCTTACCCACTCCCAAGCAGGTCCCACCTGGCCCTATAGGCAGTGACCAAGACCCAACTCTGCCCCTCAGGGGGTCTGTACCAGTAAGGTGGCCCCTGGACCCTAAGACCACTGCCCTAAACATGGCTCAACTAGGCTGCCTCCAGTGTGCCCACAAAGGTTGGCTTTGCCACAGTGGAAGAAACCTCACAGGCCACATGAAGGGCATGCCTAGAGCATATGGCTCTGGTGGCCAGGTGAGGATGTGCTATTGGGTTCTGTAAAATGGCTCCTACATAAAACTATTTCTCCAAGATCAGGAAATGCAACCAACCTACCTAATACAGAGAAATAAGCTCAGAAAATTCAGCAAATAAAGAGACAGAGGAATATGTTCCATATGAGTAGACAAAACTAAACCTCAGAAAAAGAATTGAATGAAGTGGAGGTAAGCAGTCTACCCAATGAAAAATTTAAGGTAATGATCATAAAGATGCTCAGTGAACCCAGGAGAACAATAGTTGAACACGGTGAAATTTTAACAAAGAGAGAGAGGATATAAAGAAGAACTAAACAGAACTAAAGAATAACTAACTGAAATAAATACACTAGAGGAGATCAGTGGTTGATTAGATGATGCCAAGAAGTGGATCAGAAAACTGAAAGATCACTGGAAATGTTCATCCATGTTGAACAGAAAAAATGAAGCAGAATTTTAAGAAATGAGAATACTAAACTTCTGTCACCAAATCTGAAGGGAGAAACTGTTAGAAACACAATAGTAAGAGATTTTAACACCACACTTACCCCAATTACACCCAGACAGAATTAATAAGGAAACTCTGCAGTAATGACATATTTGACCAATTGGGCTTAATAGATTATTATAGAAACTTCCATCTAAAAGCAGCAAAATATGCATTCTTTTCTCATGTACTTAGAACATTCTTTAGGATAGATAACATGATAGGCCACAAAACAAGTAAGGATAATTTTATTGATTGAAATCATATCAAGTATCCTTGGCAACCACAATTGTCTGAGATTAAAAATCAACTATAAGAAAAGCTACAAAAAAAAACCATGCAAACATATGGAGGCTAAACAATATGCCACTAAACAACCTGTGGATCACTGACTAAATCAAAGAGGAAATTTTTTAAAAATGCCTGTAGACAAATGAAAACAGAAATACACTGGTTCAAAATCTGTGTGCTGAAGCAAAAGCAGTTCTAAGAGGGAAGTTTATAGTGATACATGCCTACTTCAGGAAACGAGAAAAGTCTTAAATAACCCAGCCTTAAAGGAACTGGAAGAAGGAGAGCAAACTAAGCCCAAAATTAGAAGAAGGAGAGAATAAAGACCAGAGCAGAAATAAGTGAAATAGAGATAAAAATAGGATGCTAAGAACTGGTTCTTTGAAAAGATAAAATTGATAAACTTTTGGCCAGACTCATCAAGAACAAAAAGAGACAGAGTCAAAATCTATAAAATCAAAATGATAGAGGAGATGTTATGACTGAGATACAAGAAATAAAAAAGATCCTAAGAAATTTCTCTGAACAATTATACAGAAATAAATTGGACAACCTAGAAGAAATGGATAAATTCCTAGGAACCTACAATCTCATATATTTGCTTGAGCAAATCATAAAGCATGGAAAATTTGAACAGATATTACCAGGAATGAAATTGAATCAATAATTTTAAAACTCCCAAAAGATAAATGTCTGAGGCCAGATAGTTTCACAGATGATTTCTCCCAAGCATTTAAACAAGTTAAAGCCTATTTTTCTCAAACTGTTCTGAAAATTGAAGTGGAAGAATGGTTTCCAAACTCATTCTACAAGACCAGCTCCATCCTAATACCAAAACCAGAGAAAGACACCACAGAATAGAAATTTATAAGTTGATATCTCTGATAGGCATAGATACATAAATCCTCAACCAAATATTAGCAGACCAAATTCAACAGTACATTAAAAGGATCATAAACTATCATCCAGTGGGATTTCCTCTAGTGATGTAAGAATAGTTCAGTATCTATAAATCAGTCAACATGAGATTCCACAATAACAAACTGAAGTATAAAAATTATATGATTATGTTAATAGATGCAGAAAAACTTTTGACAACATTCAGTGTCCATTTTGATAAATCTGTTAATAAAGTGGGCATAAAGGATACATATCTCAACAAAATAAAGGCCATATTTGACAAGCCCACAGCTAACATCATTCTCCATGGTGAAAAGCAGAAAGCATTTTTTCCTAAGATCAGGCACTAGACGTGGATGGACACTCTCAACCACTTTTACTCAATATAGTTTTGGAAGTCCTAATCAAAGCAGTCAGCCAAAAAATAGAAATAAAAAGGAATCTAAATTGGAAAGAAAAAAGTAAAATTGTCACTATGCAGATGATATGATCCTATATATAGAAAATCCTAAAGACTCCACCAAAAATTATTAGTGCTTATCAATGAATTTAGTAAATTTTCAGAATACAAAGTTAATGTACAGAAATCTGTTGATATGCTCTAGTGATAAACTATCAGGAAAACATTAGGAAAATCTCATCTACAATTGCACAAGAAAGAATAAACTATCAAGAAATAAATCTAATCAAGGAGGCAAAAGACCTGTACATGGGAAACTATGAAATACTGATGAAAAAAAAGTGAAGACAGCACAGATGGCAAGATATACGTAATTATGGATTGAAAGAATTAATACTGTTAATATGGCTATACTACCAAAGGTACTTTGCAGATTCAGTGCAATCTCTACCAAAATACTACTGCAGTTTTTCACAGAACTAGGACAGATAATTCTAAAATTTGTTTTAAAACATATTATTCCTCAAACACCAAAGCAATTTTGAGAAGAAAAACAACAGCAATAGCAACAACAACAACAAAGAAGCTGGAGGTATCATATGCCCTGATTTTAAACTACATTGCAAAGCTGCAGTAATCAAAGTAATGTGATGCTGTCACAAGAAAAGCCACATAAATCAGTGCAACAGAGTCAGGAACCCAGAAGTAAACTCATACTTATGTGTTCAATTGACCCATAACAAAGGAGTCAAGAATATGCAATGAGAAAAAGACAACTTCTTTAAAAAATTGCACTGGGAAAACTAGACAGCTACATGCAAAATAATCAAACTGAACTACTTTCTCACACTACACAGTAAGTCTTCTACATCCAGATCTTCAAGTTGCCAATTTTCAAAAATGAAAATGTGTTTTTGCATGTTCAGTTACAGAAATTAGTTCGCATGTCTGACATATGTTGTCAGGTGCATGCATCCTCTACAAGCAATTGTGCTTTTGTGCACTTCACAGTATGGTATAGATTACAGTAGTACAGTACCTTTATTTCAAGTTCAGGAGTGTCCAGAAGTAAGCGTAAAAGCAGTGATGATGTAGTTGGTACTGCTAAGAAGTGCCAAGCAATAACAATGGAAATAAAAGTGAAAATTATTGAGTGGAGTGAGGTGAAAAGATGGTAGATAAAGCTCATTCATTGAACTGTTAGCACAAGGACAAAATCATGGGACATATGAAGTCTGCTGTGTCAGTAATGTTGACAATATCAAAGAAGCATGGAAAAGTGACAGAGGAGATTGACAAAGTTCTCAATGTTTGGATGCAGGATCAGCGTTAGCATCAAGTCCTGCTCAGCTTAATGTTGATTCAAGAGAAAGATAAAAGCCTTTATGAAAACTTGAGAAAGAAAAACGGTGAAGAATCAAAGGGCACATCTTTTAATGCTAGCTTTGGCTGGTTTCCAAGGTGACTCAGTGGTAAAGAATCTACCTGGCAAGCAGGAGACAGGAGTTCAATTTCTGGGTCGGAAAGATCCCCTGGAGAAAGAAATGGCAACCCGTTCCATTATTCTTGCCTGGGAAATCCCATGGGCAGAAGAGTCTGGCAGAGTATAGTCCACGCGGTTGCAAAGACTCAGACATGACTTAGTAGCTAAAACATCACCACCTACAGCTGGTTATCAGTTCAAGACTACAGTCAATCTTTACAATGTAAAAGTAAGCAATGAGGAAGCAAGTGCAGATATGGTAGCTGCCCAGGAATTTCCTGAACACTTCAAGAAATCATTGATGAAGATGTATATTTACCCAAGCAGATTTTTAATATAGATGAGACAAGACTGTACTGAAAGATGTTGCCAGACTAAAGTTACATCAGTAAGGAGAAAAAGTTGATGCCAGGATATAAGGCAGCAAAGGAGAGGCTAAATCTGTTGTTTGGTGGTACTGCTTCTGGTGATATGGAACTATAGTCTTTCTTAGTTTATTATTAACCCAAGAGCACTTAAAAACATGGCCAAGGGTTCTCTTCCTGTTGTGTGGAAGAGTAACCCCAAAGCCTCAGTTATACAGGCTATTTTCCAAGACTGATTTTTCTATCACTTTATCCTAGAGGTAGAGAAATATTGCTTGAAGAAGAATGTCCCATTCTTTTGCCACTCAACAGTGCTTTGGGCCACCACCCATTCATGCACAACTTTCATCCCAACATCAAAGTAGCTCATGTGTATGTATGCTCAGTCATGTCCAACTCTTTGTGACCTCATGGACTACAATCTACCAGGCTTCTCTGTCCATGGGATTTTCCAGGCAAGAATACTGGAGTGGGTTGCCATTTTCTTCTCCAGGGACTCCTCCCAACCCAGGGATTGAACCCACATCTCTTACATCTCCTGCATTGGCAGGTGGATTCTTTACTTCTAGCTTCACCTGGCTTTCCCGGTGTCTCAGATGGTGATGAATCCACCTGCATTGCAGGAGACCTGGGTTCAATCCCTGGATTGAGAAGCTCCCCTGGAGAAAGGAGCTGCTAGCCACTCTAGTATTCTGGCCTGGAGAATTCCATGGACTGTATAGTACATGAGGTCACAAAGAGTCTGACACTACTGAGCAACTTTTGCTTTCACTTTCAGTGCCACCTAGGAAGCCCAAAAGTAGTCCATCTACCACCAAATACTACTTCACTTATCCAACCTATGGACCAGGGAGTTGTAGAAACTTTCATGAAATATTTACACCGCACTTTTTTTTGTCAGATAGTAAAGGTTAGTGGTGAATCAGGAGTAACCTTGTGACAGTTTTGGAAGGACTGTAACATCTACAAGATCATAAAAAACCTGACTTTGCTTGTTGTGAGGTTAAGGCCATCACCACCGATGGGGTTTGGAAGAACCATAACCTGCACATTTTTCATGATTTTTGTGAATTTGAGAATGAGGAGTCCAAAGAGGTCTTCAGCAACTTAGTGACCTTCACCAAGAAGCTGGAGGTAGATCTGCAAGAGGATAACTACACTGAAGCCCTTGTTCTACAACACAAGGAGTTTACTAATGAAGACCTCATGGAATTGGAGTCCCAGAGGAAGGACTAAGAGAGACAAGAAAAAGAAGTAACTGAAGAATGGAAGAGAGTCATAACAGGGAATGGCAAGGGGATTTTCTTTATTTGTGGGGACTCTTCGTTGTTGAGGCATAGGACTATAGAATCTAGAATGGTACACGAAGGTTGCTGCAGCCATTCAGAAAGCAATCTGTGCTATCATGTCATCTGTGATGAGCAAAAGAGCTATTATCCAGACATCCCTGGGTAATTTCTTTCAAGAGGGTACATAGAATTGAATCCATCAAGGAACCAGAACCTGTGCCATCAGCATCACACATGACTGAAACTGCAGCTTGCTCTGTCTTCTGTTGCTGGCAATCCTTCAGCGCTACCATCTCCCACCTTCTCTCCATTTTCCAATCAGTAACACTTCTTGCCTGTTCACTTGATGCCTGTCCCTGTATGCCAGCTGTTTTACTGTACTGCTGCGCTTTTCAAGGTATTGTACTATAAGATTAAAACTATTTTCTTTATTTTGTGTGTGTGTTTGTTTCTTAGGAATTATTTGTGTGAGAAGTATTGCAAACCTATCACAGCACAGGACTATGTAACCTATCATGTTAGTTGGATAGCTAGGCTAACTTTGTTGTACTTCTCAATATGTTGGATTTATGAACATGCTCTCAGCATGGAACTTGTCCATATGTAAGGGACTTACTCTCTATAAAAATAAATTAAAAATGGATTAATGACTTAAATTAAGGCCTGAAACATAAAACTTCTAGAGGAAAACACAGGTGGCCCACTATTTGATCTTAGTCTTGGAAATATATTTTTGGATCTCTCTCCTCAGGCAAAGGAAACAAAAATAAACAAATGAGACTACATCAAACTGAAAAGATTTGAAACAGTGAAGGAAGCTTTCAACAAAACAGAAAGGTCATCTACAGGATGGGAGAAAATAATTGCACACCATATACCCATAAAGAGGCTAACATTAATATCCAAAATATACAAAGAGTTCATCAGTTCAGTTCGGTTCAGTCGCTCAGTTGTGTCCAACTCTTTGTAACATCATGGACCACAGCACCCCAGGCCTCCCTGTCCATCACCAACTCCTGAAGTTTACCCCAAACTCATGTCCATTGAGTCACTGATGCCATCTGACCATCTCATCCTCTGTCATCCCCTTCTCCTCCTGCCCTCAATCTTTCCCAACATCAGGGTCTTTTCAAATGAGTCACCTCTTCACATCAGGTGGCCAAAATATAGGAGTTTCAACTTCAGCATCACGCCTTCCAATGAACACTCAGAACTGATCTTCTTTAGGATGGACTGGTTGGACCTCCTTGCAGTCCAAGGGACTCTCAAGTGTCTTCTCCAACACCACAGTTCAAAAGCATCAATTCTTTGGCACTCAACTTTCTTTATAATCCAACTCCCACATCTATACATGACTACTGGAAAAACCATAGCTTGACTAGACGGACCTTTGTTGGCAAAGTAATGACTCTGCTTTTTATTTTATTTTTTTTTCCCCCCAGAGGGTACTTATCTTTTATTTATTTATTTATTTACTTTCCAATATTGTATTGGTTTTGCCATACATCAATTTTAATATGCTGTCTAGGTTGGTAATAATTTTTCTTCCAAGGAGTAAACTTCTTTTAATTTCATGGCTGCAGTCACCTTCTGCAGTGATTTTGGAGCCCCCAAAGTAAAGTCTGCCACTGTTTCCACTGTTTCCCTGTCTATTTGCCATGAAGTTCTGGGGCCGGATGCCATGATATTAGTTTTCTGAATGTTGAGCTTTAAGCCAACATTTTCATTCTCCTCTTTCACTTTCATCAAGAGGCTTTTTCATTCTTCTTCACTTTCTGACATAAGGGTGGTGTCATCTGCATATCTGAGGTTATGGTATTTCTCCTGGCAATCTTGATTCCAGCTTGTGCTTCATCCAGCCCGGCATTTCGCATGATGTATTCTGCATATTATTTAAATGAATAGGGTAACAATATACAGCCTCGACATACTCCTTTCCCGATTTGGAGCCAGTCTGTTGTTTCATGTCCAGTTCTAACTGTGGACTCTTGACATGCATACAGATTTCTCAGGTGACCAGTAAAGTAGTCTGGTATTCCCATCTCTTGCAGATTTTTCCACAGTTTATTGTGATCCCCATAGTCAAAGGCTTTGGCATAATCAATAAAGTAGAAGTAGATATTTTTCTGAACTCTTCTTGCTTTTTCTACAATCCAGTGGATGTTAACAATTTGATCTCTCGTTCCTCTGCCTTTTCTAAATCCAGCTTGAACATCTGGAAGTTCATGGTTCACGTACTGTTGAAGCCTGGCTTGGAGAATTTGGTAGCATGTGAAATGACTGCAATTGTGCAGTAGTTTGAACATTCTTTGGCGTTGCCTTTCTTTGGGATTGGAATGGAATCTGACCTTTTCCAGTCCTGTGGCCACTGCTGAGTTTTCCAAATTTGCTGGCATATTGAGCGCAGCACTTTCACAGCATCAGCTTTCAGGATTTGAAACAGCTCCACTGGAATTCCATCACCTCCACTAGATTTGTTCACAGTGATGCTTCTAATGCCCCCTTGACTTTGCATTCCAGGATGTCTAGGTGTAGGTGAGTGATCACCCCATCGTGGTTATTTGGGTCTTGAAGATCTTTTTTGTACAGTTCTGTGTATTCTTGCCGCCTCTTCTTTATATCATCTGTTTCTGTTAGGTCCATACCATTTCTGTCCTTTATTGTGCCCGTCTTTGCATGAAATGTTCCCTTGGTATCTCTAATTTTCTTGAAGAGATCTCTAGTCTTTCCTGTTCTATTGTTTTCCTCTATTTCTTTGCATGGATCATTTAGGAAAGCTTTCTTATCTGTCCTTGCTATTCTTTGGAACTCTGCATTCATACGGGTATATCTTTCCTTTTCTCCTTTGTCTTTAGCTTATCTTCTTTTCTCAGCTATTTAGCAGGTGTTTATTGTCTTAATGATTAAGTACATATTGGAGACCATAATTTTTGTTGGTGATGAATTTTTTCCCTCTTCTTCATATTAGTCATTTGGGATTGGTTTTTCCTTCTATTTCCTTTTACCCATATTTGTTAATTTGCCTTCCATGTAATTAGAATAAAGTGATTGAGCTATGTAAGTGTTAAAGATGCTTAAGTGGAAAAACAGGTTTCTTGACCTACAAATTAGATTTTTTCACCACAACTGCTGAACTAAACAAATTAAAAAATCATTTGAACATCTGCACATTACAGTGAGAAATGAATTCAGCTTGAGGCTTTGTATAATATATTTCTTTATATTAACTATGTTCTTTCATGTGCACCAGGAACTTTGTTTCACATTAAATTATTTAAACTAATTGAAACTTTTAAAATTGAAACTTTATATTTTATTTAAATGAAAGATTCTGAGTTATTAAGTATACATCCTTCATATGCTAGAAACCTATGTTATTTTCAAAGGGCACACACTGATTTATAACCCGAATAATAGGTTCCTATTAATACTCTTCCTCATGAAAGAAATTCAAGCAGCTTTTAAAGTACTTGAAACTGTAAAGATAATGGCCTCATTTTGGTGAAATTTGTTAGATTATTAATATCCTTGATATTTAAGTCATTGTTTTGCTAATGAAGTGTCGTTATTTACCTATGAACCTCTCTGAACACATTTCAGTTAATTTTAACCAACTTTATTTTTGTGTGATCGATTTTTATGTGTGTACTTTCAGTCTTTGTGGTAGTAAAACTTAGATAATGCAAGGCAAATTACTGAAGCTAATAAATGGCTCATAAATGCTATGAAGTCCACTTTTTCCATTCGCATTAAAGTGAATAAAAGATAATTTGCCATTACAAAAGACCTTTTGTTTCTTTAATAGGAAGTTTTGAGGAATATAATGTAGAACCAACGCACCATGGGGAATGCAAAAAGAAAGACGCAAGGCAGTCAGTGCCTTTGTGTTGGTAATGGTTGAAGAATAGACAAGCATAAATTACACTCACCAAGTAAAACTATTAATACAATATAGGTCCTGAGCAAGAATCAGAACAAGTGCTACAGTTGACCCTTGAACTACACAGGTGAACTGAGTGTGTCCATTTGCATGTGGATTCTTTTTAATGGTAAATATTACAGTAGTACCTGGTCTGTGGTTGGTTGAGCCAAGGACGCAAAAAGCTGACCGTAAAGTTATAAGTGAATGTTTGACTGATTTCTAACCTTTGCATTGTTTAAGGGTAAACTCAATATATAATTTGGATACATATCTACCTGCAAGACAGGAGAACCAAGTTCCATATCTGGGTTGGGAAGATTCCCTGGAGAATGGAATGGCTACCCATTCTAGTATTCTTGCCTGGAGAATTCCATGGACAGAGAAGCCTGGCGGGTTACAGGCCATGGGGTTGCAGAGTCGGACACGACTGAGCAACTAACACTTTCTTTTTTCAGGTGCGTTTGAACATTTGAATTGTCCACATCTCATGGATCCTCACTTTTAGCTGGCTTTTCCATAGCTTCATCATGCAATATATATCTAAATTTGACCTTTCTCAGAGCAGGCTCACATACCTATCAGTGAAATTCCTTTTTGTAAAGGAACATTGAAGTCACAAACAATAACACTCTTCACTTATTCCTGAATGAAGCTTATCTAACAAACATTTCTCCATAAGGCATATCCGAGCCTGTCATCTAGGAACCCAGACAGCACTTGAGCATTGCAGCTTTGGGGTTCCTTTGAAGAGTGAAATCACCAACAGAAGGCACACCAAAAATTGCAAAATACATGATACTAAACAGACCATGGAAAAGGCACTTGTTTGAAATATGGGAGCTGGCATAAGAAGACAGGGCACCATCTTGTTCAATCTCAACTGGGAACTTGCCCTAAAGACTCGCACTTTTTGCTGCTTTGTGAAAACCCACAGATGACTTGAAAACACTGACAGCAATGATTTGGTCATTTTCTATCTGTTCACTAGCTATTTTCCAGGAAATAAAAATCACCAAAATACACTTTTCTAATATTTGCTTTCCTATTAAATGACACCCATATCTATCAGATAAGCTACAAATATGGGAGTCAAATTTAATTTGTTTTCTTCACAGGGACCTTAATATACAACATATCACCAAATTGTCTTATTTCTAGCACTAACAAATGTTTGTTTTTAAATTTACTTGACATCTTTTTTTTTTCCCTGAACTACTGAGTTTCCTCACATTTAATCTTGACCCTTTTAATGCAATCTCTATACTGATTAGAGATATAAAAAACCACAGACATAACAATTGTCTGTGTAAATGGCTCACCATTACTTTAAAGTACAAGTTCAAACTCCTTGATATGATTTATAAAACCTTGCCACCTTTTCTTGATTGCTTTCCATCTGTTTTTCTGCTCCAGTCACAATAATATATAAAATAGATATGAAAATAGATATAGAAAAACACTCCCTGTATTCATAAAAATTGAAACCTGACATTTTATTTAAATCAATTTTTCTAAGCTAGGAGACAGTTTAATGCTGCTTTAGATCTAATTTGATTTTCCTGTCTACTTATAGTGAGAGATGTATGCAAAATGAAATTTTGAAACTAGAACTACCTCAAGAAGCTGATATCCAAAGTTCTAAATCCAATAGCATCAATGTAGAAATGTCCTAGTGCAATTCTAATGTCATTTTTTAATATTATTTATATTAATAATATTTAAGTTGTAGGAACATGAAGATCTTACTTAGCATTGAAAATAAATCTTATATGATTTTAATGTGAACTGTATATTTTACATCATATCATACATCATTTTACCTCTTTATTTTTATACCACTGACATCCAGTTACTCATTTTTGAAAATGAATCTTGATTTCTCTCTGGAAAACCAGCTTTTCTTCTATCTCATTCCACCCTACCCCTAACCAAGCTACAGATTTGAGACTTAAAAATATGACCAAGGCTAAGCCAACTTCAGAGAACTTCATGCCTTGACCTCAGTGTTTTTTTTTTGTTTGTTTGTTTTTTAATTTTAGTTTTTTATTTTTTAAATTTTAAAATCTTTAATTCTTACATGCATTCCCAAACATGAACCCCCCTCCCACCTCCCTCCCCACAACAACTCTCCGGGTCATCCCCATGCACCAGCCCCAAGCATGCTGCATCCTGCGTCAGACATAGACTGGCGATTCAATTCACATGATAGTATACATGTTAGAATGTCATTCTCCCAAACCTAGATGTCCATCAGCAGATGAATGGATAAGAAAGCTGTGGTACATATACACAATGGAGTATTACTCAGCCGTTAAAAAGAATTCATTTGAATCAGTTCTGATGAGATGGATGAAACTGGAGCCGATTATACAGAGTGAAGTAAGCCAGAAAGAAGACCTCAGTGTTTAATTTAGGGATGGATGCATGGCATGAATCAGATCCATTGACAGCCTGTGATCAATGAAATTATGGTAAAGACTTGCTTATTTTTCTTTCTGCATTTAACATGAGTAGATGTAATTTCTGGACCAGTTGAGTTCATCTTATTACTATAAAGGAAAATTCGTTTCAGGATTAAGTAAGGGAATGAACTTGAGAGATGAAGGGAAATGAAGTTGAGAGATGGAGAAAAATAAAGTCTTGGTGAAATTGATGAACTCCTGCTTCAAGCCATTCTTGCAGTCAACCTGAGGCTGGCACGTTTCTATTATGAAAAAGTTTAAATTCCTTTTTTTTTGCCTCTTTATGTTTTTTAAAAAATTTTTATTTTACTTTACAATACTGTATTCGTTTTGCCATACATCAACGTTTAAAAGAGTTGGAATAGGTCTTTTTTCTCAGTTGAAAACTGAAGAGTCCTAGCAATGCAACACATAACAATATAGTCATTTCAGTCATCTGCAATTTTTTTTGAATCAGAGCATATATATGTAAAGTTTTAGTAACTTAACTACTTTAGATTTCACTGGGTTGTATGATAACATTATTTTCACATATGCACATCTGTTCTTCATCAGAAACCACTGGAATCTCTATTATTTATACTTTTTGCATATGTATTGTTGTTCACTGTTTGTAATTTAAAGACCTATAACCCCTTTAAAGACAGCAAAATTCATGTTCTCACTTTAATTTTTAATTTTTGTTAATATGAATTAACACAAAGTACATTTACAAACAAGTTTAATTTAAAAAGAAGGGTGAATTCTTATATATACATGGAAACAATGAAAGCTAGTTTGAAATGGAATTGCCAAGTACTGATTCTTTCTTCACAAACACGGTTAAATATAACTATGGAGATTTTATATTCTTCGGTTTTTAGAGAAAACTACACATATTATTGGCACTTTTTTCCCTTTCCGTCTAGTCAAGGCTATGGTTTTCCCTGTGGTCATGTATGGATGTGAGAGTTGGACTGTGAAGAAGGCTGAGTGCCGAAGAATTGATGCTTTTGAACTGTGGTGTTGGAGAAGACTCTTGAGAGTCCCTTGGACTGCAAGGAGATCCAACCAGTCCATTCTGAAGGAGATCAACTCTGGGATTTCTTTGGAAGGAATGATGCTGAAGCTGAAACTCCAGTACTTTGGCCACCTCATGCGAAGAGTTGACTCATTGGAAAAGACTCTGATGCTGGGAGGGATTGGGGGCAGGAGAAGAAAGGGATGACCGAGGATGAGATGGCTGGATGGCATCACTGACTCGATGGACATGAGTCTGAGTGAACTCTGGGAGATGGTGATGAACAGGGAGGCCTGGTGTGCTGTGATTCACGGGGTCACAAAGAGTCGGACACGACTGAACGACTGAACTGAACTTTTTCCCTTAAATGAAGGAAAATATGATTCCATCATTAAGAGGAAAAACTCCATTATAATTGATTCTCTTTTTTTTTTTTTTTTTTTTTATTAATTTTATTTTTTTTTTAAATTTTAAAATCTTTAATTCTAAGATGTGTCTATAATCAGGCTTTAATTTCACATCAACTTTTTTCCATTCCAAAGGAATGCCTTTCCTGTTAATGGAGTGTCAGTGTGTGTTCAACATTTATGAATGTAAAAATGAAATACGCATATTTCATAAATAGTAGAGTGTTAAGCAAGTTTTCATGGTACTAGTATTCCTGAAATTATCTATTTTATGGTGTGATTTAACTGCCTTTTAACAGAAACCTAGCAGCTTTGTATTTCGCAAGTCTTCTTAAAAGGGACTAGAATGTGAGGTGATGGCCTTCTGAGTTCTGGTGACCAGCCTCAGGATCCTTGGAAAGGCTGTGCTATAGTCTTTCCCATAGCTATGGGTGCTGGTAAAATTGTCTTCATCTAAAAAAGTGCTGCAAGTGTTTTACAGCCATATTGATAGTTGCTTTCCAGGAATATTAGCAGTGATGATAAACCAGGATGTAGAATTTTCCCCAGTTGTTTTTAGTACTTTAAAACTCTTTTTTTAAAATATAAATTTATTTATTTTAATTGGAGGTTAATTATTTTACAGTATTGTATTGGTTTTGCCATACATCAACATGAATCCACTACAGGTATACATGTGTTCCCCAAACTGATCCCTCCTCCCTCCTCCCTCCCTGTACCATCCCTCTGGGTCATCTCAATGCACCAGCCCCAAGCATCCAGTGTCATGCATCGAACCTGGACTGGCGATTCATTTTATACATGTCAGTTTTCCTAAATCAGTGACATGAGTTATGAGGCTGAATTTTGGGAACGGATGCTGTCATCTATTATGGTTTCTTTCTTTTTCTTTTTTTGAGATGAATTCTGTTCATTTTGTTTCCCTCTTAACAAACTGATGATTGAAATTCAGACTTAATTCATCAGGGAGATATCTTACATACTTTATTTCATGAACGAATAGTTTCACAATTCTAAAAGACATGTTTTGGCAGAATTTCTAAAGTGATAATTTTGGAATTTAATGATTTAGTAATGTGTAAAAGAAAAACACCCAACAAAAATAAACAAGTGGAAATCAACTCTCTTATATTTTATATAAATATAAAGATGTCATTGACTAGTGTTTAAATGTGTAAGTTAATATTCAAATACTATATATGTACGTAAGTAAATGTTCAAGTAAAGGTATGTCCGTATTTACATGGTACACATTTTTTGGCCACATTTTATGAGTAATTTATGCAGAATTCAAAAATTATTCTGAAAGTATTAGAAACAAAAAAATATATTCTCAGTACTGCTCTGCCACAGAGAAGAAATAACAATACTACTGATTATTTTGGTGGGAAAAGGAAGGAAGGTTGAAGGTGATACTGAGAAATTTTAAATAAGCCCCAGCATCAGAATGTATAAAGGAAGGATGGTGGAAAATTAGAAAAATCTTCAGAAGAGATTTTAAAGTGAGAATATGACTTGACAGGTAAGAATGTAAATATTCATGAGCAAAAAATACAAGCTTTTATATAGCAAAATTAATTCAACCCTCAGGAACTATATTGCATACCTATTATGTGTACCTGGCACTATGTTGGGTTCTGAGAACACAATCAAAGTGAATAAAGTAGCTGGTGAACCTGTTTGCAGGGAAGGAATGGGGATGCAAAACAAAGAATGGCCATGTGGCCACAGGGGGGGGGAAGCAGAGGGTGGGATGAGTTGAGAAAGTAGCATTGGTTTACATACACTATCATGTGTGAAATGGAGACCAGTGGGATTGGTTTACATACACTATCATGTGTGAAATGGAGAGCCAGTGGGATTGGTTTACATACACTATCATGTGTGAAATGGAGAGCCAGTGGGAAGCTGCTGTGTAGCGCAGGGAGATCAACGTGGTGCTCTGTGATGACCTGGCGGGGTGGGGGAGGGGGGGCGGTGCAGGAGGCAGGCCCAAGAGGGAGGGGATTATATACATAGACATATATACATATAGACTTCCTGGTGGCTCAGACGGTAAAGCATCTGTCTACAATGTGGGAGACCTGGGTTCAATTCTTGGGTTGGGAAGTTCCCTGGAGAAGGAAATGGCAACCCACTCCAGTACTCTTGCCTAGAAAATCCCATGGACAGAGGAGCCTGGTGTCCATGGGGGTCACAAAGAGTAGGACACGACTGAGCGATAAAATAAGATAATATACATATGGGCTTCCCAGGTGGCGCTAGTGGTAAGGAAGCTGCCTGCCAGTTCAGGGGATGCAAGAGATGCAGGTTCCATCCCTGGGTTGGGAAGATCCCCTGGAGTAAGAAATGGCAGCCCACTCCAGTATTCTGGCCTGGAAAAATTCCATGGACAGAGAGTTTAGTGGGGGTACAGCCCGCAGAGTCACAGAAAGTAGGATAAGACTGAGTGGTTGAGCGCACAGCAGACAGATAGATAGATAGACATAGTTGGGCTTCCTTGGTAGCTCAGCTGATAAAGAATCGGCTTGCGATGCAAGAGACCCCAGTTCAATTCCTGGGTTGGGAAGATTCCGTGGAGAAGGGATAGGCTACCCACTCCAGTCTTTAGGGCTTACCTAGTGGCTCAGATGGCAAATAATCTACCTGTAATGCAGGAGACTTGGGTTCGATCCCTGGGTCGGGAAGATCCCCTGGAGGAAGGCATGGCAACCCACTCCAATATTCTTGTCTGGAGAATCCCAAAGGACAGAGTAGCCTGGTGGGCTACAGTTCATAGGGTCACAAAGAGCGGGACACAACTGAGCGACTAATCACAGACATTTATATAGTGATGACTGACTCATGTGTTGTACAGTACAAACCAACACGACACTGTAAAGCAATTATCCTTCAATTAAAAAAAAGAAGAACAAAATAGACACAGCTCCTGCCCTCACAATTTTAGAGCCAAGCAAAGCCATTACTAGCAGCTTCAGAGGGACACACAGCAAGAAACATGCCCTCAAATCAACTCTTGATGAGGCTTAGAGTTTGATGTTATTAATGATGCATTCCATCTGGTACTTGGTAGCTTCCTGTCTATTTCAGTCTATTTCTGCTCTTTATTCTTGCAAAGCACTAAGCTAAGCTGTTTCTGCTTCTCTCAAGGAGGGTATACAGCTTCAAAATGTAAATGTACCCAATTTCTAATTATATAAATATTTTAAGTTATCCTTTTTCTTTCTATAACATTGCTGTGTTCAGTGCCCTATGCCATAGAACTAGTTTTTTGGTTTTTGTTTTTTTTTTTCCTCTCTCTCTAAGTTTTAAAACTTTTCAAAAGATCATTCCAATACCTGGTAGTAAGTCCTATGGTCAAAGGAATTGAGTGCACTGAGCAAAAATACATGTGTGCCACTTAGAGATTGTGGTAGAAGGTTCAGGTGGCATCTAAAATGAGACCTGAAAGAAGCAGAGCAAGGCTGAGAAGGAAGGCAAAGGAAATCTTAGTTGAAGAGTTGTTCATTTTGGTAGAGATCCAGCTGAGTATTTTCTATTGTAAAGTAGTGCACCCACAGATGAAAACCTGTTAACTTGTATGATAATGAAGTCTCGTTGAGGAAATAAAGAAGAATTATGACATACTAGAGTGTCCATATCATCCATGGCAAATCAGAAGAATGCATTTGCAAATTAACAAATGTGTTCTTCCTTTTGGAACAAGGTTATTTGGGAGTCTCTGTTTCCCAGCATAGAGGCCAGATGGCAGCAGTCACAGATTGCCATTCTCTGCATGCTGGTAGTTGTCAACTTCAGATGCTAATGTGGTATCAGAGGCAACTACTGCCAAATAATTTTTAAATCTATATATATGAGTGAACATCCACTATATTCTAGGCACTGGGCAAACAGTTATAAGCAAAGCTGGTTAGTATTGTTTTAGTGGAGCTTGTGGTTTAATGAGGCTTTAAGAAGCTGTGCGATGACAAATTTTATCCTCTCTTAAACTAATTCTGAATTTTTATAGAACTCTGGATAGCATAATTGGGATTAATTGGGGAGAGGGAGGGAGTAAGCATGGGGAAAATGAGCAGGTAGATCAGAGTATCTTCTTTCTCAGACACAGTAAGGGGATGGGAAGAAAAAAAATGGGTGGTTATTTCCTTTCCAATACTTCCCTCTGTGTCTATACATCACTCACCCAAGGGATTCAATCTGGCAGTTTCTGCAGTCATATCTAATTAAAGGTCATGCCTTAGAATAGAATAATATTAATATGTGCACAAATGAGAAGTAAAATGGGGTATAATTATATGACTCTTGTCTGTGCCACCAGAGGATTTAATATCAGCTCAGATTGGGGAAAGGTTTTAGGGAAAAAAATATCAGAAATTTAGGTTTTGGTTATGCAAAGTTGAAGACATCCATTTGAGAAAAGTTGAGTAGGCAGTTGAATTTGAATGTATGCGTTCAGAAGAGAGGACTGAGCAGGATATATAAATTTGGCAAACTTGGGCATAGAGATGCATTACTCTTTGAGTATAATTCCAAAAGGATAGATTTTAAGAAGAAAAGGGAATGAACTAGCCAAGGATACTCAGAAGGAGTAAACATAAGTGGGAGGAAAACTAAGAGAAAAGAGATTCAAGGATGAGGAAGTGATCGATTATGCCAAACGCTGACAGGATATGTCATAGGCCTCATGCCTGGTTTCTGCATTATGCCAAGTAGAGGTCATTGGTGACGTTGGCAATTGCAGGTTTGGTCTGGAAGTGGAATAGGCCTAATAAAGAACAAAATGTGAGGAATTGGAGCCAGTGGTTTTAGGCTTTGTAAATGTTATGAGCTAAATTGTGTCCTGTAAAATTTGTGTCTCTGTGTGTGTTATCACTCAGTCATATCTGACTCTTTCTGACCCCATGGTTTGTAGCCCACCAGGCTCCTCCATTCATGGGATTTCCCAGGCAAGAATACCGGAGTGAGTTGCCATTCCCTTCTCCATGAGATCTTCCTGACCCAGGAATTGAACCCAGATCACCAGCATTGCAGGCAGATTCTTGAAGCCTTAATCCTCAGTACCTTAGAATGATAACTATTTGGAGACAGCACATTTAAAGGGGTAATTAAATTAAACTGTTCAGTTCAGTTCAATTGCTCAGTTGTGTCCAATTCTTTGTGACTCCATGGACCACAGCATGCCAGGCCTACCTGTCCATCACCAATTCCCAGAGTTTACCCTAACTCATGTCCATTGAGTCGATGATGCCATCCAAGGTGATGTCATCCCCTTTTCCTCCCTCCTTCAATCTTTCCCAGCATCAGGATCTTTTCTTTCTTTTTTTTTTTTTAATTTTTAAATTTTTATTTATTTATTTATTTATTTATTTATATTTTTGCTTTATTTTACTTTACAATACTGTATTGGTTTTGCCATACATTGACATGAATCCACCACGGGTGTACATGTGATCCCAAACATGAACCCCCCTCCCACCTCCCTCCCCACAACATCCCTCTGGGTCATCCCCGTGCACCAGCCCCAAGCATGCTGCATCCTGCATCGGACATAGACTGGTGATTCGATTCTTACATGATAGTATATATGTTTCAATGCCATTCTCCCAAATCATCCCACCCTCTCCCTCTCCTCTGAGTCCAAAAGTCCGCTATACACATCTGTGTCTTTTTTGCTGTCTTGCATACAGGGTCATCATTGCCATCTTTCTAAATTCCATATATATGTATTAGTATACTGTATTGGTGTTTTTCTTTCTGGCTTACTTCACTCTGTATAATCGGCTCCAGTTTCATCCATCTCATCAGAACTGATTCAAATGTATTCTTTTTCATGGCTGAGTAATACTCCATTGTGTATATGTACCACAGCTTTCTTATCCATTCATCTGCTGATGGACATCTAGGTTGTTTCCATGTCCTGGCTATTATAAACAGTGCTGCGATGAACATTGGGGTACATGTGTCTCTTTCAATTCTCTTTTCAAATGAGTCAGCTCTTTGCATCAGGTGGCCAAAGTATTGTAGTTTCAGCTTCAGCATCAGTCCTTCCAATGAACACCCAGGACTGATCTCCTTTAGGATGGAATTGTTGGACCTCTTTGCAGGCCAAGGGACTCTCAAGAGTCTTCTCCAACACCACAGTTCAAAAGCATCAATTCTTCAGTGCTCAGCTGTCTTTATAGGCCAACTCTCACATCCATACATGACTATTGGAAAAGCCATAGCCTTGATTAGACAGACCTTTGTTGGCAAAGTAATGTCTCTGCTTTTTAATATGCTATCTAGGTTGGTCATAACTTTTCTCCCAAGGAGTAAGCATCTTTTAATTTCATGGCTGCAGTCACCATCTGCAGTGATTTTGGAGCCCAAAAAATAAAGTCTTCCATTGTTCCCCATCTATTTGCCATGAAGGGCTGGGACTGGATGCCATGATCTTCGTTTTCTGAATGTTGAGTTTTAAGCCAACTTTTTCACTTTCCTCTCTCAGTTTCATCAATAGGCTCTTTAGTTCTTCACTTTCTGCCATAAGGGTGGTGTCATCTGCATATCTGAGGTTATTGGTATTTCTCCCAGCAATCTTGATTCCAACCTGTGCTTCTTCCAGCCCAGCATTTCTCATGATGTATTCTACATATAAGTTAAATAAGCAGGGTGACAATATACAGATTTGACATACTCCTTTTTCTATTTGGAACCAGTCTGTTGTTCCATGTCCAGTTCTAACTTGCTTCCTGAGCTGCATACAGATTTCTCAAGAGGCAGTTCAGGTGGTCTGATATTCCCATCTCTTTCAGAATTTTCCACAGTCTATTATGATCCACACAGTCAAAGGCTTTGACATAGTCAATAAAGCAAAAACAGACTGTTGTCCTTATGTAAAGGGGAAATTTGATCACACAGAGACACCAGTGATGCTTGAACTCAGAGGAAGGACCTTGTGAGGACACAATCAGAGGTTGCCATCTGCCAGCCAAGGAGAAATCAACCCACTGGCCCCTTGATCTTAGGCTTCCAGCCTCCAGAACTATGAGAAAATAAACTTAAGTCATTTAAGTTTTTTGTTTTGTTATGGCAGCTCTGGAAAGCTAATATCACAAGACTCAGTGTCAGTTTATTTCTTCCATGGCCAAGGTGGCTGAGTGCATTCACCATCTTCTGCAAGTTTGTTTCCCTCAGTGAGGTGTATATTGTCTTTCAATAACCCTAGTTCTCTCTAAGGGACTTATGTGGGAGATTTCTGTTGTGCTCTTCATGGGCTTTTTCTTTGTCAGGTCTCCTGTCAAAAGAGAAACTCCATATCATCAAAAATTGGCAGATTACACCATTGTGAACAGCAGAGTTAATAATCATTTATTTCTCTGATTTCTTAATTTCTTGTCTTATCTGACTTCCAAAGGATTTCTCTTACTTTCCTGGTAGCTAAGACATACATGTTAAAAAGTGGTGTGTCGTGTGTATGTTTAATATAATTTTTTTAACTTTTCAAGTTATTTCATTTGGGGAGAGTTTATGGAGTGTGTTTTATGATATCGTCAAAAGCAAAATCCTGAATTATTTTGAAGTTTTTTTTTTCCTTTTGTGATAAAGCAATTTTCTCTTTTCTGCATGTTGCCAATGTGATCATAGTTACTTGTTTGCTTTTTGATCCTGCTGGCTTGTTATTAAGCTCAGAGACAATCTATATTAAGTAATTCCCAGTGTCTCTGATTGGGCTCCCTAGAAGTAAACCCAATTATCCAGCTCATGGTGAAGGAGGTGGATCTGGGTGCTAAATTTTCATGTCCATCATATTCAGTTATATGTACTTAATCATGATGCAGTCTTAGCAATAATTTTTATTTACTAAATTAGTTGAAGCTGAAATAGCCAATTTTTCTTATGTAAATAAATTTTAATCCAACAAATTCCAAATGTATCTACCAGTCATTGTGGTATATGAAATATACCATTTTAGTGTATTTTATAATCAGAAAAACACACACACACACACAATAGCTTAAAAAATAGGAAATTTGTGGTCAAAAGTGAAAGTGTTATTTGCTTAGTCTTATCTGACTCTTTGCAATCCCATGGACTGTAGCCCACCAGGCTCCTCTGTCCATGGGATTTCCCGCGCAAGAATACTGGAGTGGGTTGTGATTTCCTCCTCCAGGGAATCTTCCCAACCCAGGGACTGAACCTACTTTTCCTGAATTGGCAATTGAGTTCTTTACTACTGAGCCACCAGGGAAGCCCACATGATGTGAGATAGAGGTCCAATTTCTTTTTTTCCTATTTGTATGCCTATTAAAAAAAATATTTAAAGTGTCTCTTTTTCCTGTTGACCTCTCATAATGTTTTTATTTCACAGTAATATTTAATAAATGCATGAGTCAATTTCTTGACTGTTGTATTCCTCTAATCAATTTTTCTTTCTCTGTGCCATGCTTAGATTCTTTTGATTACCATAAGATCCTAGGTCTTGATATCCGTCAGGTAGAGAGGATATCTACTCTTTATTCTTCTTCACAAAATATCTTGTTTAATCTTTCACCATCTATAGAATCAGCTTATCAGGTTCCACAAAATTGCCTATGTGATTTAGATTGGAATTTTATGTAATTTTTGGTTTATTTTATAGTATAAATACCAAATTGTTTATCAAAGCAATTGGGACAACTTAAATTATGCAGGTAATTAATGAGAAACCCTTATTAATTCGAGAAGGAACTTTAAGAGTATAATTTCCAAAAGGTTAAAAAACATGTCCCTCATACAAATATGAACTGAAATGTCAAAACTTATACTCAACTCATTAATTAATGAAGGATACAGCACTAATTTCAAACTGGTAGAGTATTGAAGAAGCTAGGTATTTCTAGGCAATGCTAAAATAAGATGTCTGGGTTAGTAGTCCCACCTCTAGAAGTTCTGTGGAACATTTGGTGTTTTCTCTTTTGTTTTGTGGAGATTTGTTGCTTAACTACTTGACACAACTCCACTCACTAAGATCTGTTCCTTCACTGTTGAAGAAATGCACAGAAAATGTAAAGTCAAGGTGAGCAGTTTATTAAAAGAGCATCTGGAAACCTTTTTTCCTGCTTCCAAATTTTGGATACTTTTTCTGACAAAATCGACAGAAAAAAAATTGACAGCAAATGTTTCTCTAGTATAACATTTTCACATTTTTCACCATTGTCTATCTTTTTAGACAGTTTTAGGAAAAAAAAATATTGGGAAAATTCTCTGAGAGAAGTTATTTGCCTGTTAAAATGATGAGATAATAAACAGAGTTTTAGATCACTGTTATATTATTTGTCATCTACATAAGTTTAAATTAATTTGATATTTACATTTTATGTTCTTTAGTAAAAATATAGATGATATACTTATTATTTATTAGAAAAAATACATGATTATTTTCCTGTATTTTTTTTCATAATCAGCCAACAAAACTTAAGTTACACAATTCCGTAAGGTAATTGTGGGAAAATGGTGGACCTTTAATACAGAGAACCATAGAAGAACACCACACAGTTGTTAACAATAATGATCTAGACCCACATTCTCTACGTTTGAGTAAACATAATTATGTTATAAATCTGCAGGTGTTTAAATAATTGAAATGTCACCAGACATTTGTAGATAAAGCAAAACTAAGTTTATTTAAACTCCTTGAAGCTAGGGATTAAACATTAGCCATGTTTCATAGGATAATGTTAAAAGTAATACCTTTATTATAGTTTGGAATAAGTGCAAGAGGGTCTTTTATGGTGAAAGGGGTTTCAAGTGATCAAAATTCATGATAAGTCCCTTTCAACTGGCGGAAACAACAAAGTGAGGGTTTTGAACGAATAATAAGAATATGAAAGTCTTGTAAATAAGTGATGTATATTGTTCCCAGTAAGTAGATCTGGAGAGATTTTCTGGAGTAAAACAGTGAAGTTATTTATTGCTTTATATCCTTATTTTTCCTAAGCAAATGCTTCTTGGAGGAATCTTCAGTTCATTTCAGTCGCTCAGTTGTGTCCGACCCTTTGTGACCCCATGGACCGCAGCACGCCAGGCCTCCCTGTCCATCGCCAACTCCTGGAGTTTACTCACACTCATGTCCATTAAGTCAGTGATGCCATCTAACCATCTCATCCTCTGTCATTCCCTTCTTTTCCCTGCCTTCAATCTTTCCCAGCATCAGGGTCTTTTCAGATGAGTCTGTTCATCGCATCAGATGGCCAAAGTATTGGAGTTTCAACTTCAGCATCAGGCCTTCCAATGAATATTCAGGACTAATTTCCTTTAGGATAGACTGGTTGGATCTTCTTGCAGTCCAAGGGACTCTCAAGAGTCTTCTCCAACACCACAGTTCAAAAGCATCAATTCTTCAGTGCTCAGCTTTCTTTATAATTCAAATCTCACATCCATATACATGACTACTGGAAAAACCATAGCTTTGACTAGACAGACCTTTGTTGGCAAAGTAATGTCTCTGGATTTTAATATGCTGTCTAGTTTAGTCATACTTCCCTGGTGGCTCAAACGGTAAGGCATCTGTCTACGATGCTGGAGACCCGGGTTTGATCCCTGGGTCGGGAAGATCCCCTGGAGAAGGAAATGGCAATCCAGTACTCCAGTACTATTGCCTGGAAAACCCCATGGACAGAGGAGCTTGGTAGGCTACAGTCCATGGGGTCGCAAAGAGTCGGACACGACTGAGCAACTTCACTCACTCACTAGTTTGGTCATAACTTTTCTTCCAAAGACTAAGCGTCTTTTTATTTCATGGCTGCAGTCACCATCTGCAGTGATTTTGGAGCCCAGAGAAATAAAGTCTGCCACTGTTTCCACATCTATTTTCCATGAAGTGATGGGACCAGATACCATGATCTTTGTTTTCTGAATGTTGAGTTTTAAGCCAACTTTTTCACTCTCCTCTTTCACGTTCATCAAGAGTCTCTTTAGTTCTTCTTCACTTTCTGCCATAAGGGTGGTGTCATCTTGGAGGAATCAACTGCATCAAATTGACATCAGTGGTCCACAGTTTTTGTTTTCCTTCCATAAATATTTGTTCTCAGAAAACTTTTTAACTATCAACATTTCAGAAAAAAAATTATTTGCTATTGTCTAGTTGTTTGTCTCACATAGAAAGTATCTCTAACTTTTATAACAACCATGTTAATGAAAGTAATATCCGCATTTTGTAGAGAATGAAAGTTAGGAAATCTGGTAGTCAAATGCATATCATTTGATCCCAAAGTCTGTGCTCTTATCCCTCTTAGCCATTATGCTAAAGTAAACAAACGGAACAAACAAAAGAACATACCAGCACATGACTGTGGGGATGAAGTCAGTTTCCCTAGAAAACACAGTCGTTTATTGTAGTATTTACTGAGGGAAATTCTATTTGTGACTGTTTTCTCCCTCTTTTGCCAGGTTGTGCAACCATGGCTTTAATAGTATTCAACCCCTATGATTTTTCTATTAAAAGTCATGTATGGTATTCAAGTGCAACTTCCCTGGTGGGTCACATGGTAAAGAATCTCCCTGCAATGTAGGAGACCTGAGTTCAGTCCCTGGGTCAGGAAGATCCCCTGGAGAAAGAAATGGTTACCTACTCCAGTGTTCTTGCCTGGAGAATGCTATGGATAGAGGAACCTGACAGACAACAGTCCATGGAGTCACAATGAGGCAGACATGACTGAACAACTAACACTTCCACTTTTCATGTTACTTAAGGAAGAATATTAAGTGATAAAAGAAATCCTAAAGAAATATATGTCCTCAGTGAACTGTGTCTATTACTGACCTGGAACTTTTCCCTTTGAGGTGCAGAATGGAAGAGGCTGCTTGGAGGACTGATCTGAAATCTAATGTCACTGGTGCAAAGAAATAAGACTAAAAGTTGCTCCTTTCACTGCATGTGCAAGTCTCCATAGAGTTTCCAATTTCATACTAACAACCAGCATCTGTTGCACATGACCAGACTATTTGAGATCCAATGAGTCACTCCCCCCAAACAAACACATTTCTCCTCAAGCTGGGGTTTGCTACTTGATCATGCCACCCATTCATAGCAATCCTGGGCTGTGGGAGCATCATTATAGTTTCCTTCAAGGTTTTAAAATGACTGATGCAAGAGTCCAATCTGAGTTAGAAATTACATGGCATCTTCTTTCCTCTTCTAATAAGTATACAGAAAAAGAAAAGAGAATTTACACATTGTAGTTGATGGGAGATTTGATTAGGTGATTATTAGGTTTGTAGTGGGGTTGTGCTACCTATAAGCTTCTAAATCATTCTGTGAATAGCAGCTTTATATTTTAATAATATATGTTTACATGTATGCATGTTATACTGGAGTGAGTTGCCATTTCCTTCTCCAGGATATCTTTCCAACCCAGGGATCAAACCCAGGTCTTCTGCATTGCAGGCAGATTCTTTACCACTGTGCCACCCCTGAAGCATAACTTTATACCCAAAGCTAAATCCTCTCCTAGCTTTGTTTATCTTTTGCTTCCCATGCTTAGGTTTAAAAATTGAGATTACTTAAATTTAATTATTTTGAACACCATGGGGAAGTACAGAGAGTAGGTCTTGAAAATGAGCATTGCACATCAGGACGTGAGTTTTTAAACTGAAGAAAAACTTGAATACAAAAGTACTCTTGGGTTCACTTCTAATTTGTTTTCCCCTGGAAGCCACAAGATTGTGTGTTTCCAGTTACTGGCAAGCTGTGATTACCAAGGAATGGCAAAAGCATACATGCAGTATTGAGGGGCATCAGCGTTATGTTACCCAGAATGAAAGAAAACTGATGAGTGATTAGCACCCCAGAATCTTTCCTCATTACATTACATATATCTATCTAATCATGTATCACTGATACTGCTCACAGTGCCAGTTATCTCGCTGTATCTCACTGAGCACACTGTTCGCTGAACTCTGGGTAGGCAAGGCATGAGCTTACCCAAAGAGGCTGGAAGAAATCTCAAGGAGTTGCGGAACTGCAAGACACGCTTATTATTGCCTGGATGATACGGCAGCCATAGCCGCAGCCGTAGCACAACCTAACACAATACCACCTCTCTCCTGACTGGCACAGTGGCCGTAACAGTATCCTCTCCTGCTACTGCAGCGGCCATCGCAGTAGACACACTACATTTTGTCGTCTCATGGCTGACCCAGTGGACACAGGCCGATGACACAGCAGCAGTGCCGCTGCGTTTTAGGTGGAACTCACATATCCCTACAGCACAAAGTAGCTCCTGACCAAGCCAGTACCTCCTGAAGGTATGCACACTGCTGTAAGTGATCTCAGCTGTTATATAGTCATTATTTACAAACTGTGGGGCAAGAAGCCTGAACACTCCATCTTGGCTAATTTGCTCTCTCCCGACACATCACTATATATATATATATATACACACACACATCACTATGTATATACATATATAAATACACATATATGTACATGTATATATATGCATATATATATGCATATAGTAGATGATTTAACTTTCTGAAAATGGCATAATTTAAAACTTTATTTTTACAGTGCAGAGAATGCTATTGAAAGTCTCCAGAATTAATCTCTGCCTCCTTATCCGTTCAGTTCAGTCGCTCGGTCATGTCCGACTCTTTGCGACCCCATGAACCACAGCTCGCCAGGCCTCCCTGTCCATTACCAACCCCTGGAGTTTACCCAACCCCATGTCCATTGAGTCGGTGATGCCATCTAACCATCTCATCCTCTGTTGTCCCCTTCTCCTCCTGCCCTGAATCTTTCCCAACATCAGGGTCTTTTCAAATGAGTCAGCTCTTTGCATCAGGTGTCCAAAGTATTAGAGTTTCAGCTTCAACACCAGTCCTTCCAATGAAGACCCAGGCCTGATCTCTTTAGGATGGACTGATTGGATCTCCTACAATCCAAAGGACTCTCAAGAGTCTTGTCCAACACCACAGTTCAAAAGTATCAATTCCTCTGCAGTCAGCTTTCTTTACAGTGCAACTCTCACATCCATACATGACTACTGGAAAAGCCATAGCCTTGACTAGACAGGCCTTTGTTGACAAAGTAATGTCTCTGCTTTTTAATATGCTGTCTAATTTGGTCATAACTTACCTTCTAAGGAATAAGTGAAGTGAAGTGAAGTCGCTCAGTCATGTCTGACTCTTCGCGACCCCATAGACTGTAGCCTACCAGGCTCCTCTGTCCATGGGATTTTCCAGGCAATAGTCCTGGAGTGGATTGCCGTTTCCTTCTCCAGGAGATCTTCCCAACCCAGGGATCGAACCTGGGTCTACCGCATTGTGCACAGACGCTTTACCATCTGAGCCACCAAGGAAGCTAAGGAGTAAGCGTCTTTTAATTTCATGGCTGCAATCACCATCCACAGTCATTTTGGAACCCAGAAAAATAAAGTCAGCCACGGTTTCCACTGTTTCCCCATCTATTTGCCATGAAGTGACGGGACCAGATGCCATGATCTTCGTTTTCTGAATGTTGAGCTTTAAGTCAACTTTTTCACTCTCCTCTTTCACTTTCATCAAGAGACTCTTTAGTTCTTCACTTTCTGCCATAAGAGTGGTGTCATCTACATATCTGAGGTTATTGATATTTCTCTCAGCAATCTTGATTCCAGCTTGTGCTTCTTCCAGCCCAGCATTTCCCCTGATGTACTCTGCATAGAAGTTAAATAAGCAGGGTGACAATATAAAGGCTTAACGTACTCCTTTTCCCAATTTGAACCAGTCTGTTGTTCCATGTCCAGTTCTAACTGTTGCCTCCTTATTAGCTATTACTAATGGAGATGGGAAAGTTAAGCAGGTATAATTATGAAAAGAATAAGATGGACAGAAAGATGTTAGCAAGTGACTTAAGAGAGACTCCATAGAGTTTTAAAAATGAGGTTATTGGTGTAAATAGCAAAGACTAGAAGCCAAGTAGAAGCTCCTTTGAAGCACTTGAGCTTGAACAATGTAAACTAATTCTGTGGGGATGAAAAAGTGATAGTAGGCTCATTTATTTATTTTTTTACAAGGTTCCATTTGAATGGTTCAGTTCAGTTCAGCTCATTTGCTCCGTCATGTCTGACTGTTTGCAACCCCATTGACTGCAGTATGCCATGCCTCCCTGTCCATCACCAACTCCCAGAGTTTACTCAAGCTCATGTCCATTGAGTTGGTGATGCCATCCAGCCATCTCATCCTCTGTTGTCCCCTTCTCCTCCCATCTTTAATCTTTCCCTGCATCAGGGTCTTTTCAAATGAGTCAGTTCTTCCCATCAACTGGCCCAAGTATTGGAATTTCAGCTTCAACATCTGTCCTTCCAATGAACACCCAGGACTGATTTCCTTGCAGTCCAAGGGACTCTTAAGAGTCTTCTCCAACACCACTGTTCAAAAGCATGAATTCTTCAGTGCTCACCTTTCTTTATAGTCCAACTCTCACATCCATACATGACTACTGGAAAAACCATAGCCTTGACTAGACAGACATTTGATGGCAAAATAATAGCTCTGCTTTTTAAAATGCTGTCTAGTTTGGTCGTAACTTTCCTGCCAAGGAGTAAGTGCCTTTTAATTTCATGGCCTCAGTCACCATCTGCAGTGATTTTGAAGCCCCCTAAAATAAAGTCTGTCACTGTTTCCACTGTTTCCCCATCTATTTGCCATGGAATGATGGACCCAATGCCATGATATTAGTTTTCTGATTGTTGACCTTTAAGCAGAGTTTTTCACTGTTCTCTTTTACTTTCATCAAAAGGCTCTTTAGTTCTTCTTCACTTTCTACCATAAGGGTGGTGTCATCTGCATATTTGATGTTATTGATATTTCTCCCTGCAATCTTGATTCCAGCTTGTGCTTCTTCCAGCCCAGCATTTCTCATGACGTACTCTGCATATAAATTAAATAGGCACAGTGACAATATACAGCTTTGATGAACTCCTTTTCCTATTTGGAGCCAGTCTGTTGTTCCATGTGCAGTTCTAACTGTTGCTTCCTGAGCTGCATATAGATTTCTCAAGAGGCAGCTCAGGTGGTCTGATATTCCCATCTCTTTCAGAATTTTCCACAGTTTATTGTTATCTACACAGTCAAAGGCTTTGGCATACTCAAAATTGGTAGCTCTGTTAAATAATTTAGTTACCAGAAGTTAGGAGTGAATATTTGGAAACGGATAAGAACCTGCTTTAGAGTCAACAGTCAAAGGGCAGAATTAAACAAACACTTCTTAGTATCCCTGTGATGGTCTGGTATTTGCAGTGCTCTTTTGTAATACTTCACAGATAACCTGGAACTCTCCTAATAATGAAAAATTAACTTGAAGAGAAAGCAGGAAGCAAGAAGTAGTAACTGAAAGACTAGTGTCCCAATTCTGTCTCAGTACTAGCTATAAATCTGGGCAAATTACTAAAATTACTTGAATTAAACTTTTTTAAAAATAAAATAAAAGTGATGGCTGCTTTAGTCAAGTCATAGCAACACTGTAAAAATTAATAAATCAACAGTAGTGGAATTTTTTTCTAAATGTTTATTAAATCACGGGGAGATGGTACAAATAAACAAGCACACCCAAATTAATTTTAAAAAATTCATGGAATAACCATTAATCACAAGGCAAACCAAGTTGGAGTAAGGAAGATATTTCAAGGATTCAGCCCACTACAAACCCAAGTATTTTATCCTTAAGTAGTTATAACCTAAGGGAAAAGTAAGATGACTATTTCTTCCACTGGACTAGCACTAGGTGTCCTTAAGGTTTGTACCAAAGAAAGAACTCGGGACCACACTGCCTCTTCATTCAGCCAATGAATAGAAATAGGTCCCTAGTAGGTGTCCAGAAATTTAAATATTTAAGACATAAGCATGAACAAAATGCAGTATGGTCCCCACTCTCATAGAGTTTACAATCTAATGGACTTATGTCATATTGCTGAGAAGTGCTACCCTCACCATCGTAAAGAGTGATTGGAAGAGAATGACAGTAGTTAGACCAGAAAGTCCAGATCAACACTCCCTTGTTTGAAATGAGTGCAGTAATTGTAAAACTGATACATGGACAGTATCAGAGGAAAGCAGGAAGGGAACAGCACCAAGGAGACACAGAAGAAGAATTTTCCTTTGGTAATGATCTGTGTCTACCATGAGTTCCCAAAGAGAATATCCGCAAAACTTTGGCATCCTAAACAGAGTCCAAGGTATTATCAATGCTCAAAAAAAAAAAAAAGAAAGGAAGAAAGGAAGTGTTCCTGAAAGATTGGTGCATAAACAACCTGGGTCACCATTATTTTTTTCTATTTTAAAGTTAGTAAAGAGGAATTTTAAGACTGAAATAGGAAAATTGCTTTTCAAGAAGATATTGCGTAATTTTTATGCTAAATTCAAGTAAGCAACAGAAAATGGGAAAAAAATTGAAATCACTATTAAGTCTTTGATATTGTTAAGGCAAATTGATGATGGTTTTGCAAAAAAAAAAAAAAAAAAAAAAAACAAAAACCCTACAATACTAAGAATTGTTCTAGAAAGTAAAACATCTGGGAGATTTTCAGTTTATATTTGAAGAATAATATAAAGATAATAGCACATGAATCTTAGTTATGAACATAGAATAAAAGCTTCTAAAATAAAAGAAAATGAATCCAGCAGTAAATTACATAAATAGTTCACTATTACAAAAACAATATTCCATGACTGAAAAAAAAAGTTGCCTAATATAAAAATACCTAAAAATTGGGCTTTCTTAATGACTCAGGTGGTAAAGAATCTGCCTGCAATGTGAGAGACCTGGGTTTGATCCCTGGGTTCGGAAGATCCCCTGTCGGAGGGCACGGCAACCCACTCTAGTATTCTTGGCTGGAGAATCCCATGGACAGAGGAGCCTGGCAGTCTACAGTCCAATGGGTCACAAAGAATTGAACGTGATTGAGCGACTAAGCACATGACAATATAAAAACAACCAAAATCATTTACCAAGTCAATAAATCAAGAAAAAACAAAAATACACCATCAACTGAAAGATTCAAGATTTTTTTTAAGAATCAGCATTCATTCATTCCTGTTATGATTTTTAGTAAAATATGAGTATTCATTGCAATTTCATTGTCAATAATGTAATTACTTCTAAAGCACTACATGCCTTCTAGGAAAACATACAATGTTTATTTGATTATTGTTTTCATCAAAAAGTTCTAGTCGATGTAATAAGACAAAAACAATGAAAAGGAAATTCAAATATTGGAAATTTTCAGATGACATGATTCTCTGCCTAGAAAACAAAAAATAAGCATGAAAAATATCACTACCTATAAGAGAGTTCAACATGGTTGTCAATTACAATATCAAAAAAAGTTAAAGGTCAGAACAGCACAGTTTTAGAATAGTAAACAAAATTATAGGATCTGCCCAAATAAAGCAACAACCAGCATATTTTTAACCAATGGTAATGTATGTCAGTAGGAATAGATATGGCATAGTAATGATTGCAATTCTAATTTATTTTTATTAACTACAATCACATATCCACTGCTATATTGGTATAAATGAGACAAAATGATCTTAAATTTTGAGTATAAAAATGTGAAAAATGACATTATAAGGAGTAATGAGGGCAGATTTGCTCTAGTGTATTGTTCAAAACTGTATGGTTTTAGAATACGCTAAAATTACCTACTGGATAGAGGTCAGTTCAGATAAAGTTAGATGGGAGGAAGGAATGCATAAACGAAGAGAAAAGAAGGAAGAGAAGAAGGAAGAAAGGGGAAAAAGAGGAAGGGAGGGAGGAAAGGAAAGAAGAAAAGAGGGAGGAAATAAGTAAAAGCACATTTAAATCTGGAAACGAAACTACTAAGAGGATATTTAAAATCAGCTAAAATCATGAAAAAAAAAACAAGAAAGATAAAAACTAAATTCTGTCTCACCCAACTCCCTGAGTACTAGAGAAATATCTGGTGCTGGATAGTTCCCAAAATATACACTATACTAGGTCAGGAAGCAACAGTTAGAACTGGACATGGAACGACAGACTGGTTCCAAATAGGAAAAGGAGTACGTCAAGACTGTATATTGTCACCCTGCTTATTTAACTTCTATGCAGAGTACATCATGAGAAACGCTGGGCTGGAAGAAGCACAAGCTGAAATCAAGATTGCCGGCAGAAATATCAATAACCTCAGATATGCAGATGACATCACTCTCACGGCAGAAAGTGAAGAGGAACTAAAAAGCCTCTTGATGAAAGTGAGAGAGGAGAGTGAAAAAGTTGGCTTAAAGCTCAACATTCAGAAAATGAAGATCATGGCATCTGGTCCCATCGCTTCATGGGAAATAGATGGGGAAACATTGGAAACAGTGTCAGACTTTATTTTGGGGGGCTCCAAAATCACTGCAGATGGTGACTGCAGCCATGAAATTAAAAGACGCTTACTCCTTGGAAGAAAAGTTATGACCAACCTAGACATCATATTGAATCAAAGCAGAGACATTACTTTGCCAACAAAGGTCCGTCTAGTCAAGGCTATGGTTTTTCCAGTGGTCATGTATGGATGTGAGAGTTGGACTGTGAAGAAAGCTGAGCGCCGAAGAATTGATGCTTTTGAACTGTGGTGTTGGAGAAGACTCCCTTGGACTGCACGGAGATCCAACCAGAACATTCTGAAGATCAGCCCTGGGATTTCTTTGGAAGGAATGATGCTAAAGCTGAAACTCCAGTACTTTGGCCACCTCATGTGAAGAGTTGACTCATTGGAAAGGACTCTGATGCTGGGAGGGATTGGGGGCAGGAGAAAGGGATGATAGAGGATGAGATGGCTGGATGGCATCACTGACTCGATGGGCGTGAGTCTGAGTGAACTCTGGGAGTTGGTGATGGACAGGGAGGCCTGGCGTGCTGCGATTCATGGGGTTGCAAACAGTCAGACACGACTGAGCAACTGAACTGAGCTGAACTGAAGCTGCCTGGATTCCTGTACAGTTGTCATGAATCAAATAAGTCTCCCTTCTATATTATAAATAATAAATCTAAATGACATTTCTTTGTATCTGATGGAAGACAGGGTTCAAAAAGTGTTTTGCTAATTTTTTTTTTTCATTTTAACTTTGAAAAGTGTTTGTATGAATGTATGCTTTAAAATCATCCATGTTCCTCAGTGATGTTGACTCAGATCACTAGATTAATTAACTCTGTTGCTTCACATGATATTATAATGAGAATGGAATTTGAAAGTTATTTAATGAGAGACCTTACACCATGCAAAATCATTTTCACTTCAGGAAAAAATCCAGTCGCTTGCAAGCTGTTACTTAGTCTTTGGCACATTTATAGGTATTGGAGAATGCTCAACTTTATAGTTTCAGAACTGGGTAATATCATTCATAATTCTCATATTTTCTATAACTAATCCTATACATCACATTATGAATCATCTCATTTTAATAATGATGGTCATTTCAGTGTTTATAGACAGCCGTTGAGTAAGGTTAAGCATTTCCAGTTACTTAAACTTGTCCTTATATGAAATGCTTTCCAGATACTCATTGTTTGCTTAAGGATTTAGACGATCTCATTTTAGTTAAAATACGCTCCTCTGCGGTATACCCAGTACTGCACTCCAGGTATTATCTGAATAATGCACTGATACTATTATAAGCTTGATAATCCTAAGGAGCAAATCTACACGGCTGTTTTATTACTTGTATAATAGCCATATGTCCTTCTCAAATTTGCTTCTGTATCCATAGCAAATTTGAATTAATGTAGCTTAATATCAGTGTCACAGTCACTTTGTTAAAATGAACTTTCTTTCACTTGATCAATAAGGGAAGCAGGTCCAGTGATGGCTTTCCAAGATGCCATGGAGTTGTGGCTCTCTATGTGTGTGCATGTATTTTGTAGCATTTGTGAGTGTGAAGGTCTCCATATATGTGTGCGGGTGTGTGCATGGGCACAAGCATGCATGTAGAGGTGTTCTGCTACAAGATACTACTGCAGTATCCATGGCTTGTTTCTAGAGAAATTAACAAGAAAGAGAATCTTGATTTTCGTCATTTTGCACATAAGGTAAAAAAACAAAAAACAGAAATCACAAAAGGATACAAAAGAAAAAATATTGATGGGTGATAACATTGTTTTTAGGGAAAAGAGATAAAGAGTAATTCAAGTTTTTAGAATGTATAACTGATAAACCTTGGTTAGCAATTGATAACAAAAGCCCTTTGTTTTTACTGCATAAGAGATTGCTTTTAAAAGATTCACAGATCTTTTTTAATATGCACCTTAGAATTTAGGAGTGAAATATTTCTCTAGGACATGAACATCATCCTATGTCAATTATTTTCTCTCAAGTTTTTATCTCTCGAGTATCCCTACAAAACAAAATGCAAACAAAAAGCCAACCCCAAAACTATCTACTTTATATAGATTACATTATCAAAATTTTGTGATATTTAGTTCAGTTCAGTCACTCAGTTGTGTCCAACTCTTTGCGACCCCATAGACTGCACCATGCCAGGCCTCCTTGTCCATCACCAACTCCTGGAGTTTACTCAAACTCATGTCCATCGAGTTGGTGATGCCATCTAACCTTCTCATCCTCTGTCGTCCCCTTCTCCTCCCATCTTGAATCATTCCCAGCATTAGGGTCTTTTCTAGTGAGTCAGTTCTTTATATCAGTTGACCAAAATATTGGAGTTTCAGCTTCAGCATCAGTCCTTCCAATGAATATTCAGGACTGATTTCCTTTAGGATGGACTGGTTGGATCTATTTGCAGTTCAAGGGACTCTCCAGAGTTTTCTCCAACACCACACCTCAAAGCATCAATTCTTCGGTGTTCATCTTTCATTACAGGCCAGCTCTCACATCCATACATGACTGCTGGAAAATCCATAGCCTTGAATAGACTGACTTTTGTTGGCAAAGCAATGGCTCTGCTTTTTAATATGCTGTCTAGGTTGGTTATAAGTTTTCTTCCAAGAAGCGAGTGACTTTTAATTTCCTGGTTGCAGTCACCACCTGTGGTGATTTTGGAGCCCCCCCACCAAATAAAGTCTGTCACTGTTTCCATTGTTTCCCCATCTATTTGCCATGACGTGATGGGACCAGATGCCATAATCTTTGTTTTCTGAATGTTGAGTTTTAAGCCAACTTTTTCACTTTCTTCTTTCACTTTCATCAAGAGGCTTTTTAGTTCTTCTTCACTTTCTGCCATAGGGTGGTGTCATCTTTATATCTGAGGTTATTGATATTTCTCCTGGCAATCTTAATTCCAGCTTGTGCTTCATCCAGCCCAGCCTTTCTTAAGGTGTTCTCTGCATATAAGTTAAATAAGCAGGATGACAATACACAGTCTTGAGGTACTCCTTTTCCTATTTGGAACCAGTCTGTTGTTTCCATGTCCAGTTCTAACTGTTGCTTCCTGAGCTGCATACAGATTTCTCAAGAGGCAGGTCAGGTGGTCAGGTATTCCCATCTCTTTAAGAATTTTCCAGAGTTTGTAGTGGTCCACACAGTCAAGGGGTTTGACATAGTCAATAAAGCAGAAGTAGATTTTTTTCTGGAACTCTCTTGCTTTTTCGATGATCCAACGGATGTTGGCAATTTGACTTCTGGTTCCTCTGCTTTTTCTAAATCCAACTTGACATCTGGAAGTTCATGGTTCACATACTGTTGAAGACTGGCTTGAAGAATTTTGGGCATTACTTTATTAGCGTGTGCGATGACTGCAATTGTGTGGTAGTTTGGGCATTCTTTGGCATTGCCTTTCTTTAGAATTGGAATGAAAACTGACCTTTTCTAATCCTGTGGCCATTGCTGAGTTTTCCAAATTTGCTCACATATTGAATGCAGCACTTTCACAGCATCATCTTTCAGGACTTGAAATAGCTCAACTAGAATTCCATCATCTCCACTAGCTTTATTCACAGTGATGCTTCTTAAAGCCCACCTGACTTCACCTTCCAAGATGTCTGGCTCTAGGTGAGTGATCACACCATTGTGGTTATCTTGGTCGTGAAGATCTTTTTTGTACAGCTCTTCTGTGTATTCTTGCCACCTCTTCTTAATATCTTCTGTTTCTGTTAACTCCACACCATTTCTGTCCTTTATTGATCCTATCTCTGCATAAAATGTTCCATTGGTATCTCTAATTTTCTTGAAGCGATCTCTTGTCTTTCCGATTTAATTGTTTTCCTCTATTTCTTTGCATTGATAGCTGAGGAAGGCTTCCTTAGCTCTCCTTGCTATTCTTTGGAACTCTGCATTCAGATGGGTATATCTTTCCTTTTCTCATTTGGCTTTGGCTTCTCTTTTATTCACAGCTATTTGTAAGGCATCCTCAGACAACCAGTTTGCCTTTTTGCATTTCTTTTCCTTGGGGATGGTCTTAATCCCTGTCTCCTGTACTATGTCATGAACCTCCATCCATAGTTCTTCAGGAAAAATTAAGTATTTTTTGTGTTTGTGAGCATTAAAATGTTTTCTAACTGTTCTTGAAATCTTAACTTATAGTAAATGTATTTAAGATTATTTGAGAAAATTTCAGATGATGATTATTCGGAATTCACCAAGTTTGAACACAGTTGCTTTTTACTCAGTATTTTGAAAATTTTATTTTTATACTATCATTTGAGAGGAGTTGCTAGAATTCAGGGAGAAAGCAAAAGCATTTATTAGAATGCTACTATGTTTTAGAGTGTTGATACCAGTTTTTAGTGATTAAAGGTAGAATATTCAGTCCCTTAAATGATCTGTCTGGTTGGTAACTTACCTCTAGTGACTTTAATGTTCCACTTACCAGTACTACTCCTTTGTTGATCAAGCAATATTTAATATGAGACAGATAAATAAATAAGAAAGTAAAGTGTCCTATATGTCATGTCCCAAAATAGGCTCAAGGTAAAGAGAAGCCTTGCTAAAATTCTATTTCCAAGCCCAGGCCCTTAAGATTCAGTAGATCTGGGGTGGTTAGTTCATCCTCACTTTTGTAAGCATCCAGTTGATTCCTACAACAGGGGAAAAATTGGGACTACACTGATGAAAAATTATTCCTCAAACATATATGAAAGACTTTTGCATTATTGCTGTTTTGAGCTACCAGGAAAGCCCTGAATCATACATACCACTCATTTATCTAGTAATACAGACAACTGAATTAACTGCGTATGATAGTTAAGCTGAGTATATCTTTAAAATTAGAACATAACTGGTACTCTCCAAAAAATCAGTGTTTTAACTCACTTCTCATTTTCTATGGTGGGGATTTGCTCAAATTATATAATGTATTACATCGCATAATTTGTTTTTATTTTCATATATCTTACTGTTTAGCTTAATTGTGTTTTTTTTTGTTTGTTTGTTTGCAGGGTGCAAGTTGAATTTTATATGAATGAAAACACATTTAAAGAGAGACTAAAGTTATTTTTTATCAAAAACCAGAGATCAAGTAAGTCTTTCATTTTATTCCCCTGTCTATATTTTGTATATATGTTCACTGTAATAAAAAATACAGCTATGCAGTCCTTTTTCAAAATATCTTTTATATACAAGAGTTAACTTGATAATCTTCTCTGTCAGGCATTAATGTTTAAAAAGCAGTAGATGTTGCCTCTGGTGATGTCAAAGTATCTTGACACCTTTACATCTTCAAGTCTGGTATCATTTAGTAGACTTCTGAGTGGACCATTTGGATTGATAGAAATACTGAGGAAAGTCATTTAAATGAGGGTTCTCCATATTTTTACTGTGAGAGACACCTAAAGCTTGTTTTGAGGAGACTCTGGTGATTCCAGGTGACCGTAATGGGGAATAATTTTCTGATTTAGTGTTTAGTAGGGGTGAGTTTACCTATCACATCTAATAGCAAGAAGCATGTAGGATGTCCTAAAATGTACAACACCTTCTCCTAGAGGTTTAAAATCATAAAGTGCAGAGCCAAGCTCAGCATATAACATCCCAGGAATTCTTGCCATAAAATACATTTGGGAAACTTTGGAACTTCAAGAGGGCATGAAATTGGCATAGTCGCTGACCTCCTAAGCCTGTTTGGGGTTGAAGTGTCAGTCATACTTCTTACCTCTCCACAATACCATGTATTTTTGAAAAGTTATATATAGTGAACCAGTATGCAATGTTTTTTTTCATGTGATTATTGCTTACGATGTCAATAAGCAATGGAAATAGTTTGGTGTAGACTCTACTATTTCACAGTTTTCACCTCTGAATCCTCTTGGGTGGTTTAATGTGCTTCTGTGGGTTCATAGAGAAAAACTTGAGTTATGAGAAGTTGCCTAAATACTGACCACAGGAAGTATTTCAATCTGTAAGGCACACAAATTACAGAATCTTAATGGCTGGTTAGTTCAGGGTTAGGTTAAGTGCTTCTCTAATCTGATTGGTTAGAGGTTGCACCAATAGATATTACTTGAAGGGTCCACATTATTTGCATAGAAGGTTTCCTTTATTTTAGTACTAAAAATTCTGTCTCTCCAGGCCAGAAAGAATGCCCAGCTTTGACTAAACTATCGTTTAAGGAGACCAGTTCTATAATACCAGGGCAATTTCATTAACAGTTTAAAAGACTTTATTAAGAAACTAACCTGTATGTACCTAGCATTTTAATAGGAAAACCAAGGAAAAATTATGCAATTAATAAGCATTAACCTTTTAGTGTTAAATATTACCTTAAGTACACTCACCTACAGCAGAGTAAAAACAAAATGGCATTTCATTTGTAGATGTTATTAAGAAACAATTATTGGAAGACCTTTCTCAGAATTTTATTCATAATGTGTAAATCTGGTACCATCTGATAATTGCAGGAAAGGTAATGCTTCTATTAATCAGATTTTAAGCACATTTTGCTTAATGTTAATTAGTCCTCTCCAACATCAACTATCACAGCCATGTACAAAGATACGTCCATGGCTGTGTTATTTCCCACAAAAAATTTTTTTAAGATTTCATCAGTATTTAAACCTATAATGAAAAGTTAGTTGAATCTCAAAAATGGCGGTGTGCGTGTATATATTTCCCATTATATGCTATTAGGATTTCTCGGTAATTCTATAATTACTGTCTAAATGTATAATACATAATTATATATGATTATAATTTCTGTATAATCAAATCTGCAAGGTGCTCAGAAGATACAAAGTTTATAACTTATCCTTGTGAATTTATAAGCAGCTAGATTTTCTGGCTAATTAAAATGTATTCCCAAATTTATAGATCTATAAAATGGTTAAACTTTTAAGCATACCTCAACCAGTCTTGGTTAGATATGATTTTTATGGCTTTGAATGCTCAAAAGTTGAATTACTTAGTGTATAATATCCACTATTATGGTTCATACAAGCTGTCATTCTCATTTTTTGTTTCAATTTCAGGCACTTAGAACTTCAGTTGGGTATACAATTATGGTAGTGTAGTTTCTAAACAATTTAAGTGCTGTACTTAATATTGATATCTTTGACAATTCTTTTTAGTTATCTGTGAACTGAGTTTAAATGAAAATCCAATTTCTGTTGTTTGTTTAAAGGTCTAAGAATACGTCTGTTCAATTTTTCTCTAAAATTATTAAGCTGCTTATTATACATAATCCGAGTGCTACTAGAAAACCCTTCACAAGGAAATGAATGGTAAGGTGTCTTTGATTTTCTGCAATATGATTTTGATTAGTTTAAGTTGTATTATAAGTTTTGAGGTAAAACTGGTAATAACATTATGTTAGTTTTCGGTATACGACGTAATGGTTCAATCTTTGTATACATCACAGTAAGTCTAGTTACCATACATCACCATATAATCCATCTCCTTTACCCATTTTGTCCCCATCCTCACCCTTTCCCTCTGACAACCAGCAGTCTATGAGTTTTGTTTCATTAGCTTGTTTTTTTTTTTCTGTTTACATGCAAGTGAAATCATATGGTATCTGTCTTTTCTCTGACTTATTTTATTCAACATAGTGCTCTCTGGGTCCTACCATGTTGTCACCAATGTCAAGCTTTCCTTCTTTTTACGGCTGAATGATCTTCCACTGTGTGTGTGTGTGCATCTTCCTTTTTCCTACATTCATCAATAAACACTTGAGTTGTTTCCATATCTTAGCTATTGTAAACACTACTGCATTGAACATAAGGGTGTGTATATCTTTTTGAATTAGAGTTTTTGAGTTTGGGGAGGGGGGTATAAATACTCAAAAGTAGAACAGTTGGGTTATATGGTAGTTTTATTTACAGTTTTTTTTTTTTTTTGAGGAGCCACCAAACTCTTTTCCATAGTGACTTCACCAATTTACATTCTCACAAATCATGTAAGAGGATTCCCTTTTCTCTAAAACTTTCAATGCTTTTTTTTTATTATTATGATCATTCTAACAGGTATGAGGTGATTTCTCATTGTGATTTCAAGTTGTATTTCCCTAATACTTGGATTTCCCTAGCAATGTTGAGAACCTTTTCATATATCTGTTGGACATCTGCATATCTTCTTTGAAAACGTATCTATCTGGATTCTGTGACAATTTTTATTCTTTTTTTGTTTGTTTTACTATTGAGTTGAATGAGTTCCTTAATATTTTGAATATTAACTCATTTTCAGATATACAATTTGAAAATATTTTCCCATTCTAGGTTGCTTTTTCATTTTATTGATGGTATGCTTTCCTGTGCAGTAGCTTTTCAGTTTGAAATAGTCCCACTTGGTGTTTTGTTGTTGTTGTTGTTGTTGTTTTGCCTTAATTGCCTTTGCTTTTGACATCAAATTCAAAAAATCATCACCAAGGCCTATATCAAAGGACTTACCACCTGTTTTCTTCTAGGAATCTTATGGTTTGGTTTCATACCTTACATTCAAGTCTTTCATCCATTTTGGGTTAATATTTATATATTGTGTAAGACCGTGGTCTTTGTTGTTGCTCTGCTTCCCAGGTGGTTCAGTGGTAAACAATGCATCTGCCAGTGCAGGAAACATGGGTTCAGTCCCTTGATCAGGAAGATCCTCTGGAGAAAAAAAATGGCAACCCACTCCAGTATTCTTGCCAGGAGAACCCCATGAACAGAGGAGCCTGGTGGGGCCACAGTCCAGGGGGTTCACAAAGAGTTGGACAGAGCAAGAACAACAAAGATAGTGGTCTAGTTTCATTTTTTTATTTGTGTTCTATTTTCCCAGCTCAATATATTGAAGAGACTGTCTTTTCCTCATTGTATATTCATAGCTCCTTTGTCATATATTACTTGACCGTATATGTGAGTATTTATTGTTGGGCTCTTTATTCCGTTTCATTGCTCTATGTATGTTTTTAATGTCAATAACATGCCATTTTTGTTTGTATAGCTTTAAGTATTGTTTGAAATCAGGGAGCATGATTCCTCTAGGCTTGTTCTTCTTTCTCAAGGTGCTTGGCTATTTAGATTTTTTTGTGGTTCCATAGAAATCTTTAAATTGTTTGTTTTAGTATTGTGAAAATGTCATTGGAATTTTGATAGAGATTACAGTGAATCTGTAGATTGCTTTGGATAGTATGAACATTATAACAATACAAATTCTTCCAATCCATGGGCACAGGATATCTTTCTATTTCTTTGTGTCTTATTTATTGAATAATTTATCAGTGTCATAGTTTTCAGCATATAGGTCCTTTCACCTCCTTGACTAAATTTGCTTCTAAGAATTTTATTCTTTCTGATGCAATTGTAAATGAGGTTGCTTTCTTAATTTCTCTTTCTGATATTCCATTATAATTTATAGACGTGCACAGATTTCTGTGCAGTCGTTCTACGTATCCACAGAGAGTTGGTTCCAGGACCCCAGCACAATACCAAAATCCACAGATGCGCAAGTCACTTACATGAAACGGCATAATATTTGCATATAATCCATGAACATCCTTGCATATACTCTATGTCATCGCTAAATTGCTTATAATACAAATCTAGTGTAAATGATAGTAAATAGCTGCTAGCATGGGGAAAATTCAAGTTTTGGTTTTTGGAAATTTCTGGAATTTTTTTTTTCAAATACTTTTGATCCATGGTTGATTGAATCTGCAGATGTAGACCCCATGGATAAGGAGGGCTAAATGTATATTGATTTCATATCCTGCAACTTTGCTGAATTTATCTATTGGTTCTAACAGGTTTTGGGTGAAGTTCTTAGGGTTTTCTATAGGCAGTCTCATGTAATCTACAATAATTTCAGTTATACTTTTTTTTTTAATCTGGATGACTGTATTTCTTTTTCTTGCTTAATTGCTGTGGTGAGAACTTACAGCACTCTGTTGATAAAAATGACAAGAGTAGGCATCTTGTCTTGTTCCTGATCTCAGCGGGAAAGCTTTTAACTTTTCATTAAGTATGATGTTAGCTGTGGGTTTGTCATATATATGACCTTTATTATGTTGAGGTCCATTCCCTCTATACCTGTTTTGATAAGAGTTTAGAAATTGTTATAAAACCAAAACATAACACACACATTTTTGTGGCACTACACAGTATTTAGAAAGCCCTGTTCTTCCCCATCTACCTCCTCCCTAATCACACCTCTAAAGGATGAGAAGTTGCTGACCAGATTGAAGTGAGCCCAAGATGCTCATTGGGCTGTATTTTCACAAATGAACAGGGTCACTATGTTAATGAGCTTCCCAGGTGGCACTAGTGGTAAAGAACCTACCTGCCAATGCTGGAGACGTGAGAGACCTGGGTTCGATCCCTGGGTCTGGAAGCTCCCCTGGAAAAGGGCATGGCACACTCACTCCAGTATTCTTGCCTGGAGAATTCCATGGACAGAGGAGTGTGGCGGGCTTTAGTCCATAGAATCTCAAAGTGTTGGACATGACTGAAGTACGGATGTTGAATCAAAATTCGACAATGTCTTTTCTGTATCTGTTGAGTTCATTATATAATTTTTTACCTATTTGGTTAAAGTGCTTAGTATTAATGAGATGTTGAACCATCTCAGCATAAATAAATCCCAGGAATAAAGCCCATTTGATCATGATGTATGTATACTAAGTTGCTTCAGTGGTGTCCGACTTTTTGCAACTCTAACGACTGTAGCTGGCCAGGCTCCTCTGTCCGAGGGATTCTCCAGGCAAAAACTCCAGAGTGAGTTACTATGCCCTCCTCTAGGGATCTTCCTAACCCAGGGATCAAATCCGTGTCTCTTACATCTCCTGCGTTGATGCAGGGGCCCCTTTACCACTAGTGCTACCTGGGAAGTCTGCGTATCTCACAACTAATTATTATCGTTAGTTTTACTACTTTTTTCTTTTAACCTTAGTAGTAGTTTAATAAATGGTCAGTCCATTGGTTTTATTGTTATTTACCTTTACCTGTGAGATTTTTTTTTTTTTACCATCTTATGTTTTCTTGTTACTGGATAGTGCCTTTTCAGTTTAAAGAAGTCCCTTTAGCATTTCTTTAAATGGGGGTTTAGAGCTGATAAAATTCTTTGGCTTTTGCTTGTCTCGAAACTTCTTTATCTCCCTTCAATTCTAAGTGATAACTTTGCCAAGTAGAGTGTTCTTGGTTGTAAGATTTTTCTTTTCAGCAATTTGAATCTGTCATGCCTCTCTCTCTCAGCCTGCAAAGTTTCTTCTTGAAAATCAGCTGATAGACGTATGGAACTTCCTTTGTATGTAAAAAGGTTTTTGTTTTTTTTTTTCCTCTCTTGCTTTTAATATTCTCTTTAATTTCCGACATTTTTATTATAACGTGTCTCTCTCTCTGTGTTTATCTCATTTGTAACTCTCTAGTCTTCCTGGACCTAAATGTTCATTTTCTTCTGTGGGTTAGGAATATTTTCAGTCATTACTGCTTTGTATAAACTTTCTGTCCCTTTTCTCTCTCTCTGCCTTTTTTGTCATCCCTATCGTGTGTATATTGGTCTTTTGGATGGTGTCCCATAAATCCCTTAAGCTACCTTCACTCTTTGTCTTTTTTTTTTTTTTCAGCTGCTCTTACTGAAAGAATTCCGCTATCTTGTCTATAAGTTTGCTTTTTTTCTTCTTCTTCTGCTTGATCTAGTCTTCAGCTAAAGCCCTTTGTTACATTTTCCAGTTCAGTTATTGAATTCTTTAGCCCTGTAACTTTCATTTTGGTGCTTTCTGACATTTTCCATCTCCTTTTTGAACTTCTCACTGTATTCATGTTTTCTCTCAAGTTCGGTGACCATTTTTATGGGCATTATTTTGAACTCTTTATCAGGTAAATTACTTATCCCCACTTCTTTAAGGATTTTTAAAAATTCAATCTTGTTCTTTCTTTTGAAAACTATTCCTCAGTTTCCTCATTTTGCTTTTCTCTCTGTGTTTCTTTATATTAGACAAAATGGGGAACCTCTCCCAGGCTTGAAGGAGTGTCCTTGAGTAAGCCGTGAACCTTACTGTTCAGCCCTGCCCTAGCTTTTGGTTATCTCTCAAATCTTTGTGATTGTTTAAACATCCTGATTTATTCTTGATAAGTTCCAGATTTTGAGGTTGTACTAAGCCCTGTTGTGTTCAAAGGTAGAGGTCTCAGTCAGCCTCTAGTTTTGGCTAAGTGAAAGCCAGACCCTCGGGGAGCAGCTTTAAAGTCCTGTGGGACCACTGTCTTTGCTGGCCTCCAGACAGGTGATTTGGATGTGACAGTTCCACAAGTCAGGGCTCCAGATGAGTGTGTATGCTTCCTCTGTGAGACCCTGGTGAACTGTAGCAAGGCCTGAGAGAGTGCAAAGATAACATTCACTCCCCTGGCCTTCACTCCCTAGAACTCCTCTGTAACCTCTCGATATATGGAAGGCCTGAAGCTTCCCTCACACTGAGACTCCAGCACAGGAATATAAGCCTTTTTTAGTGGCAAACTAGAGATGTGTTGCAGTCTGCTGTGTCATGTTGTGGGGGTGGTAGCCTGCCCAAACTGTCACTCCTGATTGTTTCAGTCTCCTGGGTGCAGAAGTGCAGGCCACCAGAGCTGGGTACCCAAGGGGCATCTGCTGTATGAACTGCCTGCACCTGCAGGGCTCAGTGGGGCCCCAGGATGGGGGGAAGTGGTGCTAGCAAGGAGAAGGAGCACAGAGATGGCACCTGATTATCAGGCACCTGCGCTCCCTGACAATGTCCAGAAAGACCCCTGTGTCCTTGGCAGTTGCTTTAAGATTGGCTAGGAATTATGCTAAAGCTGAAACTCCAGTAACTTTGGCCACCTCATGTGAAGAGTTGACTCCCTGGAAAAGACTCTGATGCTGGGAGGTATTGGGGGCAGGAGGAGAAGGGGACAACAGAGGATGAGATGGCTGGATAGCATCACTGACTCAATGGACGTGAGTCTGAGTGAACTCTGGGAGTTGGCGATGGACAGGGAGGCCTGGCGTGCTGCAGTTCATGGGGTCGCAAGGAGTCGGATACGACTGAGCGACTGAACTGAACTGAATGCATCAGTCCTGGGTGTTCATTGGTAGGACTGATGTTGAAGCTGAAACTGCAGTACTTTGGCCACCTGATGCAAAGAGCTGACTCATTTGAAAAGACATTGATGCTGGGAAAGATTGAGGGCAGGAGGAGAAGGGGACGACAGAAGATGAGATGATCGGATGGCATCACTGACTCAGTGGACATGGGTTTGGGTGGACTCCGGGAGATGATGATGGACAGGGAGGCCTAGCATCCTGTGGTTCATGGGGTCTCAGAGTTGGACACGACTGAGCGACTGAACTGAACTGAATGCATCTCCTGCTGATGTGGTCTAGGTAGTTTTCAGACTGCTGGCTTTTCTCTGGGTTTTAGGCTTTCCAGGTGGCACTAGTGGTAAAGAACCTGCCTGCCAATGCAAGAGACAAAAACGATGCAGGTTCAATCCCTGGGTTGGGAAGATCCCCTGGAGAAGGGCATGACAACCCACTCTGGAATTTTTGCCTGGAAAATCCCATGGACAGAGGAGCTTGATTGGCTACAGTACATAGGGTCACAAAGAGTTGGACACCCTGAAGTGACTGAGTATGAGTAGGGTGACTTAGTCTGCAAGAAGTGAAAGTTGCTCAGTTGTGTCGGACTCTTTGGGACCCCATGGACTATATATATAGTCCCTAGAATTCTCCAGGCCAGAATACTGGAGCAGTTAGCCTTTTCCTTCTCCAGGGGATCTTCCCAATCCAGGGATCCAACCCAGGTCTCCTGCATTGCAGGCAGATTCTCTACCAGCTGAACCATGAGGGAAGCCCATTTCTTCTAGCACTTGGTTCCATAATTCTAAATAATAAGTGTGCACTGCTCTTCCTTGGTTTGCCAACTTTGGATAGTAACTAGGAGCTTCCTACTTTGGTAGATCAAACTTAGTCTGCTTATGAGCCCTTTACAAGCTTCCTGTACCCCACACCTTTTCGGTCTCCTGAACCTAAATCCTACTGGTTTACAAAGCTGCTGTTTCTCTAGGCTCATTTCTCCAGGTCCCAAGAATGTCTGCATGGAGCACAGATCCTGCTCCACACAGAGAAGTCCTGTGTGGTGAGATCCCTCCTGCGCCTGGGTCACTGTGTCAGAGGCAGGGTTTTTGATAATACTGCATCTCTGCCTTTCCTTGTTGTGTTGTTGTTTAGCTGCTCAGTCGTGTCCGACTCTTTGCAACCCCGTGGACTGTAGCCCACCAGGCTCCTCTCTCCATGAGATTCTCCAGGCAAGAATACTGGAGTGGGTTGCCATTTCTTCCTCCAGGGGATCTTCCCGATATAGGGATTGAACCCATGTTTCCTGCATGGGCAGGTGGATTCTTTACCACTGAATCACCTGGGAAGCCGCCTCCCTTTCCTATTGGTCTCATTATGGCCCTTGTATTTCTTGTTGTGGAGAAGCTGTTCTGCTAGTTTTCAGGTCTTTTTCAGAGGAAATTGATCCATACATGGCTATAGATTTGGTGTGTCTGTGGCAGAGGTGTGTTCAGGATCTTCCTACACTGCCATCTTGAATTACCTCCTGAATGTAGTATAAGTTTAAAGAATGCTATATGGAATTTATTTCTTCAATGTTTGTCACAAATAAATCAATGTGGTTTTCAGTTAATACATGAATGTAATCTTTGTAGGTTCTTTTAATATATCTCTCTTCTTGTTTATCTAATTGTCTAATGCTAATACTTGCCATCTACCCACACAATGTTTATTGCTAGTCGAAATACTGTAAGTAATGCTTTGAAATGGATCAGTCTCTTTAAAAACCCAATACTTTTCTGTTCTTGATTCACATATACTCCAGAAAGGTTTATTGTTTTGTATTCCAGCTTTGTATGTATTTTCAGTTATAGTTTAGAGGCCACTTTGAAAAAAACGTTCCTTGAGGACATTCTAAGTGAATTAAGTCAGACAAAAAAATAAATATTGTGTGATCTCACTTATATGGGGGAAATTTTAAGACAAAACAAAGCAACAACAAAGCTAGTTATTTACTCTTGAATAGAAACAGCATTTATTCAGCGTTTATCGGGATGCTTAATTCAAGTCTCAGATTTAGCTTATGTAGTTCTTTATCTAATTTGAGTTAAATGACATTGATTTATTTTGACTTACTTTTCCATTCATTATTGCTTTTATTAAATTGCATATCTATTCCCTTAAAGGTTCTCCTTTTAATTTCTGTCCTTGCTAGAAGCAGTAGGGAAGGGGACTGGGTGTGTGATGGCCTGAATAATTATTATCTCATCACACACCTTGAGTTTCTGGCCAGCCTACTAAATTGAAAATAATTTTCAAAGCTGAAAACAAATTTGATGGCTAACTTCTGTACAATTATTTTTTTCATGTAGAGGTTTGCCCTAAGAAAATTTAAGAAAAATTAAAAGATCAAAGTAAAATGGAAAATGAAGGCATAATATACATTTAAATGAATTGATTACTCTTTGGCTTATTTAGACAGTGAAATGACTTCTTATGTGTTAAAGGGTTTGGAGATAAGCTAAAGATTGACAAGTGAAATTTCATTGTGTAATAATTTATTTTGAAATAATAAATAATGAAATAATTTATTTAATGAATGTAATATGGTTATTTTACTATCTCTTTATTGAATACTTAGCATGTATTCATAGTGCTGAAAGTGAAGACATGGCCATGAAAAGTAAAATTCATTACCCTCTGGAAATTTTCAACCCTTATAAAGGTTTTATATTTTAGAGATCTTGTATTTTCTCTCATTGGGATGGTTATTTTATTTATGTTATTTCCTTCAGTACACACTTAATCTTATTATTCTCACTTTCATGTAAAGAAACATGTGTTTTCTCCTCTTTGTCCTTCATGTTGAGAACCTCAGCACTAATCATTTTAACCCTGTTTAACTTACTGGCCTCAGGAAGCCAGCACTTTTCCTGCCTCCCACCCCCCAAATTCTAACTACATGTTCATCTTCTCCCCTTGGAGGTTTGATAGTCATAGCAAAGTTGTCATGTTCCAATTGGCTTCTGTGATTTTCTGCATCTCAGTGAATGACAACGCTATCCTTCCCCAAACCCTGCTCCACCCACAGCCTCCCACATTTTGGCTGATAGCAACTCCATCTGAACAGTTGCTGAGGCCAAATGTTTTGGAGTCAGTCATTCTTCATTTCTCTTTTTTTCCCCTCACATTCTCCAGCATGTGCAAAACCAGAAGAAAATTCCATCATGTCTACCTTCAAGATGGATCCAGCATACAGTCCCTTCTCGGTGCTACCATTCTGGCCAAGCCGTCTCCCCTCTACCTGGATTACTGTACCCTTCCTCACTAGTCCTGCTAATTCTGCCTTTTCTGCTCTTTGGTTTATTCTTAATGAAGCAGCTGGTATTCCATTAGAGTCAGATCCATGCGCAGCTGTAATCTGAGTATTGAAGTACCTGCGAAGGATGTAAGAACCCCGTTTTCCTGCTGTTACTCACCGCTTCTCCCCCGCACCCATTTTGCTCTGCCACTCTGGCATCTTCTCTGTTCCTGGGCCACATTAGCCACTCTGCCGGCTCGGGGCCTTCATACTTGCTCTTGCCTCTGTCTAGAATTCCCTACAGTCAGGTCACTCTGGCATGCTTCCTCAGATCTTTTTACTCAAAATCAGATTTGTAGTGACAGCTTAGCTGAACATCCTGTTTAAAACTGTATTCTCCTCTCAAGACTCTTTGGGATACTTTTTTTTCCCTTTCTTTTTACATTTATCTCCACTGTCTCTGTCTCTTTTATATGGTGTACGTGTGTTACTTGTTTATCTTGTTTTCTGTGCATTCCACGTAGATTGCAGTGGATATTCCGAGAGGGCACAGGTTGTTTGTTGTCTGAATCCTCAGAACCTGGCACCAGTGTGGCACTGAGTAGTTATTTATTACACGAGTAGGTGAGTTGAGGAGGCAATGAAGGTCCTTTCCAGTCTGACCTTTGCTTCCTTCACCTCAACAGCCTCACGCTCCAGCCCTGCTGACCTATTTGAAGCTGCTTATACATACTCGGCTCTCCGTTGTCTCAGAAGCTTAAACATTTGCTCCCAGTTCTCAGACCTCTGTCTTCCACTCCTGTCCCTCCACATCCATTGTTTCTCACCTTACCTCAGGACCCCTGGACCTTTTGGATAACAATATGTTGGATGAAACTTGACCTGACACTCTTCCTTGACATCATGCCCTATAACCTGGTGCCACTGTTCTCTGAGGGATAGTAGTCTTGGAGCAAGAGCTTTATCTCCCTCTCCCGGGATTGAACCTAGATACCAGTCCACCAGGCGCTAGAGACTGGAAGCAGAATTCTCTGATTCTTACCCAGTTTGGAAGCAAAAATGTCACAAGGAGGCAAAAACTGCAAAACAGATAGAAAGTTTACCATTAGAGACACACAGCACAATGGGAGAACACAGAGAAACAGCTTGTTTTATTTAAGTCAGAAGCAAGACAGAAACACAAACCCAGAGAGGAAGGGTGTGGGCATCCTCTCTAATGAGAAGCACAATAAGTCACAAACTGGACTGACATCCACACTCAGAGAGAAGTGCAGGAGTCCTGAACAAGGAACACAGTTAAGAGGTGACTTAAATCGTGTATATAGGACAGTCCTTCTGGGTCTTGGTTTACGTTTGGCCAGTTATCTTGTTTCTTTCTTCACTAACTGATCCTAAGACCCTCCCCAATGTGCATGTATATCTTTTCGATAAGATGTATCCCATCTCACCTATGGGTGCGTGTCCACACTTATTATGGACCCCCTCCCTTTTTGACCCTCAAGGAGCCTTCCTGCGCATGTGCAGAAGTGAAGTCTTCCTTGAACTCAGGAGTGGGCCCCTTATCTCTTTACTTCAGCAGAGCTCAGCTTCAGCCACTAGCTTTGTCCTCAGAGTGTCTGGGTGAGAACAAAGCTTCAATCTTACTCCACTAAACAAACACCAGCTGTCCATTTTAGGAGTCTGTCTATCTCCTATATCACCACTCTGGGTTAGGAGGAGTTTCTGAGGATTCTCCAAGTGTCCTCCATGTATTTCTGTCACCGACACACTAGCATTGTTTTCAAAACTTGGTGATTTATAAATGAAATGTACTTTAGAGATACCTGAGAATCATAAAATGAGGCACGACAGAATCCTTTTTACAATGAAAGAGCATTGGCAAGTAATAGAAGAGTGAAATAATATTATTCGAAAACATTGAGCAGTTTCCAATAATTAACTTCTCTGTCATATTAGTAAGAATGTTCAGCTGTAATTATAGAGGGTATACATTTGAAAAATCAGATTACTGCAATTAAAAAAGCATAACAAAATAACTCATGGCTCCATTTTGAATACATTGTTCTGTTTAGTTACTGTCAGGGTAGTATTGGTTAATGAAAAACAGCAGTGACCTTTACAGACACAGACTCTATTTTAAAATAATCAGGCTAATTTGGCAAAGAGATTAATTGAATTAGAAATTCTGGCATAACAAAGATGCAGATATTTTGTGCCACTTTGCTTTATTTTGAAGTCCCAGGAGTCGAAACTGATATGAAAATGTGGGTGTGGACAAACGGAAGGGTATGAAAAGAATTTTACTGTTAATGTATGAAATTGTGCAAATGGCAAGCTCTCATGGAGGCACAGTTTGTAATAAATGATTTAAAGGCATTAGCAAAGGAAACACACCTAACATGTAGTTTATGGATTTCATTGAGAGCTGAGCCATCAGCATTGTCTTATTGCCTGCTGGCGCTTACAGTTCTTCACTAGGTCAAAACTTATGCATCCTTTCCCACTTTAAAAATTGTTGAAGTGATTATTAATTTCCAATATCAAATGACAAAGTAAGAATCATGTAAATGTGCTCATATTTTATGGTAATTGGATTTACATTTAGAATAAGTGCCTAATAGAGCCACAAGTATGTTGACATGATGTTCTAATTTTAAAGACCATTTCTTCGTTTGGGTAATAACTATTAAAATAAGAAATTCAATTTTTGCAGTATGTTTAAATATCTGATGACCAGTGAGATTGAATATCATAATGTTGACCTTTTCTTCTCTCATATGCCTTGATTATAGCATCCCCAGGTGTTTCAACAGGCAATCTGAAAAATTCAAAAATATTTCTTTACCAGATTCCAGTGCTGGTGTTCCTAGTCAGGGTTCCTCTTCTCCATATGGTGATGGTCACACATACACACAGACATTCCCTATAGCATGGTACGTTCAGTGTCCTGCAGGCAACCCACTTCATTCAGTGGCTATATGCTGTCCTAAGACCCTACAGCGCTTTGTAGTCAGCTTTCAGAATGATGAAGAGAACGTGGGAAAAGATACAGTTGTTAAAGTTATTGGCTGACAGAGGAGTATCGCTTTTACTTGTGTTTCATACCCAGATCTCACTGGGGAATCAGTGACACAGTCATACCATGACACGGAGGCTAAGAAAGTCACCTTTGGCCAAAGAGTAGCTTTTTACACCCAACTCTGTACCATGGAAGGGGAAAAAAATAATAATGTTGATAGAAAGCCACTTCTACCTCAGCCCATGTGTGTCTGATGGAAAGACTCTTAAGAGTCTATTATTTCAAAGACCCAGCGTTTAGTCCTCTCTGCCGCATCTCCAACAGTGGTGTGAAGTATTGTTATTTTAGTCACTAAGAAGTGTCCAACTCTTTTGTGACCCCATAGATTGTAGCTCGCCAGGCTCCTCTGTCCATGGGATTTCCCAGTCAAGAATGCCATTTCCTTCTTCTGGGGATCTTCCTAACCTAGAAATCAAACCTGCATCTCCTCCATTGGCAGGCAGATGTTTTACCACTGAATCACCTGGGAAGCCCAGTGGGAAGTATACCCATTTTGAAAGGATTCAGTTATTGGGAAATCTTCGTAATATATTATCAAGACTCTACTATGCTTCAGTATCCTGGTCACATGATAAATTTATGTTAAATTTTGTCCCTCCTTAAAATGTGGCCATACCTAGTACTCATTTCTTAGGATTTGTTATGATTAAGAGACTGTCATAATTTTCCTCTTTGATTAAGTGGTCTTACACTTTCGTTAATACCATACAAGCTTGCCTACTGAGTTTGGAGCTCTGTCAACCCAAGTTCCTCTTGAGCTGTGACCCATAAGTGTTTCATTTGAATTCTGCCCCACGCAGTGACCCTATAACTTTTCTGTGTTTACCAGATGCTTGATTCTTCCAGTTAACATTTTTACCCCTGACCTCCTCCTCTGCTGCCAAAGCAGTTCTGACATTTTCAGCAGCTATTTCCTTACCTTTAGGAGAGGTATTTATTCACCATAAATAAGTGAGCTGTCAAGAGTGGCTGGGGTTGCATGTCATTAACTTTCCATATCTAACTACTGTTATTTCCACTGTTTGATATAGTTCTTCCAGTTTTCATAATCATTCTTCAATGTGATTTTTATCTATAGGCCTAGTTAAATCATATAAATAATATTTATATATTATTAATATAATAAATAGATAATATTTATTTTTATTTATATATTATATGGTGATGGTAGTTTAGTTACTAAGTCATGTTTGACTCTTTACAACCTGCTGTAACCCGCCAGGCTCCTCTGTGTATGGGATTTCCCAGGTAAGAATGCTGGAGTGGGTTGCCATTTCCTTCTCCAGGCGATCTTCCTGACCAAGAGATCGAACCCACGTTTTCTTCATTGGCAGGTGGATGCTTTACCACTGAGTCACCTGGAAAGCCCATAATGTATTACACGTATATAACATTATTTATATAATAATAAATTAATAAATTAAAATAGCCAAATAATATAAATTTTATTTTTATTTACTTTTAAACATATGTATTTGTTTATTTGGCTGCACTGGGTCTTAACTGTGGCATGTGTAGACCTAGTTCCCCAACCAAGGATTGAATCCCAGCTCCCCTGCATTGGGAGCACAGAGTCTTAGCACCTGGACTACCAGGGAAGTCCCAAAGGTTGTTTTTATGTTCGTTCTTGTTGTTATGTTCTTATAGTTTTAAAAAGTGAAATCTGTTTTATTCTTCTGATTGTACAAATGATTCATGACTATTGCAATAGAAATACTTAGGGTGAGGAAAAGGAAGTAAACATTACCTAACATCTTAATACCTACAAAAAAGTATTTTTAGTATTTTGACTGCCAATCTTCTGTAAATTGTATCAATACACACATACAGGTACCACAGTCATATTGATACAATTAGGATAATGTTCTATACGTCACTTTTTAGCCATGACTTTTTTTTTCTTGTTGACGGCCTTTTTGCTGTTGTTGATGCTGAGCAAGTTAATTTAAATCTCTTGTTGGTTAGGTAGATTCCAGTTACTATTCTGCCATATGTAATACTGCAGTTGATATTTCTGTGCAAGTCTGTCCTCTGAGTGCCTTTTTGTCAATAGGATTGAAGCTCACTTGGAATTAGAGGCTAGCTGCTAGTTTCAGTCTCACCTCTCATTCATTTTGGTAGTTTTCGAGGAACATGCAGATCAGATCCCACATTCTTTTTTCATGATAAATCTATTTTATGAAGAGAGTTTGGGTACTACCTTTTTGCTAGAATGCATACATTTTCCTCCTGTGTATTTAATTTAATTTAATGCCTGGTAAGTGGATGTAAAAGACAACTTTCCACTGGCGATGTCACTTCACATTCAAATTTACGTATTAGAGTTTTGTAGAAATGTTTTTTTCAGGACTATGAAACTTATTCCACATGACACTGTCTTGTACTAAAAATGTTTTCTTCAAAAGCTTATTTAAATTTAAGTACTCTGATATTTCAAGACCTATTAAAACATGTCAGATCAAAGAAAATGTCATTAATTAGATAACTAGCTTTTAGTAAATCTGTATTCACTACCAATTTCCTTTTGAAAATGCTCTCAAACTTATGATGAGCAATTTATTTTATGACTTTATAATTTGTTATGCTTTCAAATTTATTTTATGAATTTCCTATTTCCTTATTTTGTAGTTTATAGCATATCATTTCTATGTACCTCTATATGATACATTCCTCTTCATTCCTGCGTACTTTGTTTTGGCTTCATTTTTCAAGTGTTACTGAGAACATAATAAGGTGTGTTCTGGAAAGGAGAGTGGTGCTGAGTTCATCATCCACATTTTGCCTGTCCTGGCTCCATCCATCTGTCTGTATTGAATGCCTAGACTACTGTACTTGGGAAGACATTAGTACCATCAGTTCAGTTCAGTTCAGTTGCTCAGTCATGTCTGACTCTTTGCAACCCCATGAATCGCAACACACCAGGCCTCCTTGTCCATCACCACCTCCCGGAGTTCACTCAGACTCACGTCCATTGAGTCAGTGATGCCATCCAGCCATCTCATCCTCTGTTGTCCCCTTCTCCTCCTGCCCCTAATCCCTCCCAGCATCAGAGTCTTTTCCAATGAGTCAACTCTTCGCATGAGGTGGCCAAAGTACTGGAACTTCAGCTTTAGCATCAATCCTTCCAAAGAAATCCCAGGGCTGATCTCCTTCAGAATGGACTGGTTGGATCTCCTTGCAGTCCAAGGGACTCTCAAGAGTCTTCTCCAACACCACAGTTCAAAAGCATCAATTCTTCGGCGCTCAGCTTTCTTCACAGTCCAACTCTCACATCCATACATGACCACTGGAAAAACCATAGCTTTGATTAGACGGACCTTTGTTGGCAAAGTAATGTCTCTGCTTTTGAATATGCTATCTAGGTTGGTCATAACTTTCCTTCCAAGGAGTAAGCGTCTTTTAATTTCATGGCTGCAGTCACCATCTACAGTGCTTTTGGAGCCCCCCCAAAATAAAGTCTGACACTGTTTCCACTGGTTCCCCATCTATTTCCCATGAAGTGATGGGACCAGATGCCATGATCTTCATTTTCTGAATGTTCAGCTTTAAGCCAACTTTTTCACTCTCCCATAATGGTGAGTAAAAGAGATATACTCCATCTTACGGAACTTGCAGTTCAGTGAGGATACAAGTATTAAAGAGGTACATTTACAAACAAATTTAAGGTTACTCCTGAGATGAGTGGAGGCAGAGGTATGGTGAGTGACATGGCCTAAGAGATTCCTTGGCTGCATTGATCAAGGGGAAGTTTCCAGAAAGGTTTCCCTGAGAGAAAGATGAGCTGAGAGACCTCTGATGAGGGAAGAACATGTGAAAAGGGCTGCAATAGGAAGCGTGTGTCACAGTTGACTAAGTCTAAGAGAGCCAGGGTCGGAGTTTTGGTCTTTATCTTAACAAAATAAAGTGCCAGTGTTCAGTGGGGTGATGTGATATGGCATGCATTTAGAAGGAATCTGTGTAGTTGAAATTTGGAGAAAAAATATAGAAAGCAAAAGGAAGTGTAGAGTCCAGGTTTTGGCTTTTACAAGAGCACAATTGCAAGAAAATGATCATTTATATTCAGGTGGTTCTGGCTATAGATATGAAGAGAAGTAGATACATTTTACAAATATTTGGTGGAAAGAATTGGAAGGTTTGGTGACTCATGTATTCAGTATTTATAGATAGAGGGCAGGAAGCACCTAAGATGATGCCCAAGTCTTTGGCTAACCAAACACAATGAAATTTAGTGCCACTTACTGAGATGTGATGGAGAAGGCAATGGCACCCCAATCCAGTACTCCTGCCTGGAAAATCCCATGGACGGAGGAGCCTGGAATGCTGCAGTCCATGAGATTGCTGAGGGTCGGACACGACTGAGCGACTTCACTTTCACTTTTCACTTTCATGCATTGGAGAAGGAAATGGTAACCCACTCCAGTGTTCTTGCCTGGAGAATCCCAGGGAAGCCTGGTGGGCTGCCATCTCTGGGGTCACGCAGAGTCGGACACAACTGAAGTGACTTAGCAGCAGCAGCAGCAAATGAGATGTGAAAGGCCAAGAAGACCTATTTTGGTGGGAAATGGTACAGGTTTGGTTTGGAGCAAAAGAAGTCAGTCATCCAGATAATGGTATATTCTGGAATCACAAAGAATAATATACTAGGTGGTGGTTGTTATTCAGTTGCTAAGCCATGTCTGACTCTTTGCAACCCTGTGGACTACAGCACACCAGGCTTTCCTGTGCCTAATTATCTTCCAGAGTTTGCTCAAATTCATGTCCATTGAGTTAATGATGCCATCCAATTATCTCATCCTCTGTCGTCCCCTTCTCCTCCTGCCCTCAGTCTCTTCCAGCATCATGTTCTTTTTTGATGAGTCAGCTCTTTGTATCAGTTGGCCAAAGTACTGAAGCTTCAGTATCAGCCCTTCCAATGAATATTCAGGGTTGATTTCCTTTAGGATCTACTGGTTTGATCTTATAGTCCAAGGGACTCTCAAGAGTCTTCTCCAGCACCACAGTTTGAAAGCATCAATTCTTCAGCACTTTAACCTTTTTTATGGTCTAACTTTCACATCCATGCATGACTACTGGGAAAACCATAGGTTTGCCTATATGAACCTTTGTCAGAAAAGTGATGTCTCTGCTTTTTAATTCGCTATCTAGGTTTCATAGCTTTACTTCCAAAGAGCAAGTGAATATACTAGGTATTTTCTTTGAATAATCTTCTAAATTTTGCAGTTCTTTTTTAAACAAGGAATTTTTAAGAGTTTATTGCTCTTTGTGTTTGTTTAACATATTACCCAAAATAAAATGATTCAAAGATTTAAAAATACATACTCTGTTTTGGGATTCCTCGAATACTTTATCACTATAGTGAGTGGGCTTAGTTCTGTTTGTAGTTTTTTTGTTTGCATTTTTTGGGCAATGTAGTATAGCTATTTTCATCTTTTCCTGAGTAGAGTATGTTGCTGGGAATGACTAGTATTTGAATCAGCTGCACATTAAATGATGTAGATAGGGATGAAATATAAACAGTGAAAAATTCTAACTAGTTGGACATTAGAATATATGATGTTCTTTGCAGACTATAAACAGTTTTTAGCATCAAAGATAATAGTACTTTTAAGACACATTTAAAGACAATTACTCCTTGTTCTGCATAATGTTTTATGCTAACCTCAGTCACAGTTTTTTTTGTGTGGTATATTAAATATTTCATTAAATATTAATACAAATCTAAATATTAATGTGCTTTACAATCTGAAAGTGTTAGCATTAGTTAGACTGAGTGAAGTTACTCAGTCATGTCTGACTCTTTGTGACCCCATGAACTGCAGCCTACCCGGGTCCCTTGTCCATGGGATTTTCCAGGCAAGAATACTGGAGTGGGTTACCATTTGCTTCTCCAGAGTATCTTCCCAACCCAGGGATCGAACTCTGGGTCTCCTGCATCGCGGGCAGATGCTTTACCATCTGAGCCACCAGGGAAGCCCAAATATTAATGTGCTTTACAATCTGAAAGTGTTAGTCGCTCCAGTCATGTCCAACTCTTTGTGACCCGTGGACTGTAGCCACCCCCCCCCCCCCCCCCGCCCAGTCTCCTCTGTCCCTGGGATTTCCCAGACATAGATACTGGAGTGGGCTGCCATTCTCTTCTCTAGGGATCTTCCTGATCCAGAGATCAAACGTGGGTCTCCTGCTTTACAAGTGAATTCTTTACAGTCTGAGCCACCCCTTCAACCTGAGTTACTGACTTTATTCTGATTATTTCTACTGTTGAATTTGTACTGCCAAAATATTGCTTAAAAATAATAAAATGCTAGAGTTTATTGAAAGCATTTAAGTGACTTTTCAGTGGAGTATTGATTAGCAAATGGTTTGGAGTTTTTGTCCTCTGGCATTTTCACTCTTTAAATAAGAGCCCATGGTCTTTTCTTTTGATTAGTATGAGACCGAAAACAAAATAAAAAAGAGTTTTTTCCCTGAAATAGAAATGAATATTACCAAAAAGAAAATTAAATCAATATTAAGGTTTTTTCCCTAATTTTAATTTTGATGTTAATATATTGTCTCTATTTTATTTTCTCTTTATGTTAACAACATTTAAATATGTTTAGCTTTTATCAACATATGAAAATGAATGTTTTTTTCACTTGGAAAAATCTAATGTCTTATCATTCTTTTTATAGGTCTCATATCTTTTGGGTGAACAGAAGTCTACCTTTATGGGGCTTACAGGTTATGTACAATTTTGTTTTATTCCTATATATCTAGATGTACTCATATTTTACAGAGCAGTACTACTGGGGAGAAAATTATTGATATTAAAAATAAACAATTAAAATGGTTTATTGTTTAATTAACCTTAATGCACATCTTGAAGTTTTTATTTCTTTATGTTAACCTGAGCCTTGAATTCTACCTGTTGAGAATTTCCTCATGGTCAGGATTAGACTTCAGAAAGCTTGAGTAAAACAGTGTTTGAAATTGCAACACATTCTCCCAACTAATTTATGTGTTCCTAAATTCTTAAGTTACATCCATGTGTGAAAAATTAGTCAAAAGTCCTTAACCATATTTGCCTTTTTACCTTATGTTCTCAATATCAGGGTCATGGCGGAATCTTGATGAATAGTTGTTAAATGAATAAACAAATGAACCAATAGCTATTATTACCAATGGAAAGAGCTTGGTCCCTTAGTAGATAATTTTGCAAATAAAACAAAAAGTATGCTCTGGCATTGAAAGGCTCCTGAAGAAGGAGTAAGGAAATGTGAAGAGAACAGTGCTTCTGAATTACGTATTTGGTGTGTTTCCTCGAGTCCTGTGTGTTGTTCTTTGTTCCTTTTTCTGTTGAATTTCATGCCTAGCAAACTTTTTACAGCTTCACATCTCCTCTACTCCTCTTTCCTTCAGATGCTTTTTAGTTTCTGTTAATTTTCAAAAGCAAAAATTATTCAAAGAGTAGAGTCCCTAAGATTAAAAGCATTAGAGATTGGAAGATAGTTGAGTCTGGAAGGAATGGAAAGACTCTAAGCCTCACTGTTTATAAGCAAACATTAAAATACTTTAAAATCAAATATTTGGTTTGTCATTTAACATCAGGGTGATTCTGAGATCTGTACATTTTATATGCAACTATGAATATTTTTGATTATGTGTGCATTGTGTTTATTACTATGAAATCAAGTTTTTACTGTGTTTGCATATTTCCTATTTTATAAGTTGTGTTTTATGTTTTTTTAGTGAATCTTATAGTAGTGTCATTAACTTACAAATAACTCTTTTCAAATATTTCAGTTTTAGTAAAAATGCAGTTTTTTAATCTCTGAGTTAGATTCCTATATTATCCATCAGTGAGGTGGATACTTGTAAAGTAAGTTAGTATTTTTCTGAATAATTATATATGGCCTTGAAATATATTTTGATCATTCAAATTTTTACTTAATAGTGATACCTTTAAATAAGAACGTTCATTTTTCAATAAGATTTTGAGTAATTCATCCTGAAAATGGTTTCAAGGTCACCTAACAATGTGTACCTTTAGAATAGTACACTTAAGTTAAAAAATTTGCGGGGAAAATCTAAAAAGTTAAACTTTTCTATTTTAATAATGTCTGACTACTGTATGCACTTCCGGACTTATTTTACTTATATTGTGATGCATTCATATGTTTTTAAATTATCCTTATGTTTTAATACTCACCTATATCAAAATTTTCGTTAAAACAGGAGTCAGAATCTAAAACTCTAGGGCATCTGCTTTTCTCAGACAGGTTGACTTAACCCTCACAAATCTATGAACAAATATATTTGTTATCTTAAATACTTCATGTTGATGATTGCTTAGTACTCCTCTCTCCCAAAGTGCTTAGAGTCTTTAACAGAAGACAATTTGGATGTCCTTTCTGTTGGAGCCACTGTTCTTTGGGAGTTGAGCTGAGGAAATTGTATGCAGAGTAGAGATGAGAGAGAAAGGCGGGAACTTGTCTAGGGCAGGGCAGGATGCCCAAGTCTGCTGCAGAAGGGGGGTTGTTTATGAAGTCTGTTCAGACGGAATCTGCAAGTATCTTGGACCGTTTGCTTTAATGATCAAGGATGTTACTGTTTACCTTTGTTTGAGGTGGATGATAGGATGCAAATACCCTCTAACTCCAAGCTTGTATTCTTTGATTTTCTGTAGGGAACTGCCATTTTTGGTAGGTGAACTGAGAGGGAGGCTGTGTGGCTGGTTTTATGGTGGAGCAGTCATATGATAAACAAAATCTAGTCTTTACATATTATTCAAATTCCAGTCATCTGACTATTCTAATCCCACACTTACATTTGTGGTAATAAATTTTAAAAGACTTACTGAGGAGTATTAGACATTATAAAAACTAAACTGTAGTGGTCAGGACAGCCTGCTCCCTACCACTTGTATATAGAAGTTAAGAATGTCACACAGCACCTCTGTTGCTGAAACTCAGTCTCTGTTCACCAGAGTCAAATAGAAACACAGAGACAGAATTTCGGGTGAAGTAGAAAAGAGTAGCTTTAATCGCTTTGCCAGGCAAAGGGGGCCACAGTGGGCTAATGCCTTGAAGACTGCATGACCCCAGTGAGGAGTTTTATAGTGTTCAAGAAGCAGGGTAGGATCAGCTCGTGGACAATTCTTGGATTGGTTGGCATCAAGGTGAAGTTTTGAGAAAATGATCAACCTTCTGCTTTCAACTAGTCTAGGTTCTATGTTCTTGTGGTTGGCAGTTTTCATCTGGACAGGGAGTCTGCTTCCTGTAAAAACAGTCAGGCTTTTATCTGTATCTTTCAGGGAACTGGAATTTCAGTGATATGTGCCAGAATTATAGTCTAAATTGTTACCAGTTCTTTAGCGCAACAGCTTTTCCTTATTTCTGTATCTTCATATTTCCCAATCATTAACTCTTGAGTCACCATTTTACTTCAAAAGACAAGGACACGAGGCCTTGTATATGGTGTCAATCCCTATATCATACATGATATATATACATACTCATATATGCACACACATACACAGGCATATATTGATAAATTGATAGTATATTCAAAATATATATTTTTGTTGCATCTTCTCATTAAGGTATAATTTATATTTTAGGTTTTAGTGGCACTGATAAGTCTCTTTGAAACAATACTGCTTGGTTATCTCAGTTATAAGGTAAGTTGTTTTATTTAGAAATTTTCTGCCAGTGGAACACAGTACTAGCATTTACCCAGTATTTGTCTACTTATAATTCACACTCTGGGGCTAAAGCAAGATCTTCTTAAACCCCTTTAATTATTTTGGGCCTCTCCAGTAAGTAATAAAAAGCTGTTTTAATATAGTAATGTTTTCCTTGGTGGCTTAAACACACTTCACTAATTCCTCTGGTCTAATTTACCCAGTATATGCATGCTTATATTAGGCAAGTGAATGGAATTGTTTGGCTTTTTATTGTTCTCAACCTCTTCTCCTGATCTGTACAGAAAACACTGAGGGAGAAAAGTGTGTCTGTTAGGAATTATTAAAATGAATTCCCTTCATTTTTGGCAAAGCTTTGCTTGGCTAACCCAATTTAACAAATGTTTATTGAGCTCTTATTTGATGAAGAGCACCACACTGTGAATTGTTTGTTTGTTTGTTTGTTTTTCTTTTCTCAATGAGATTACAATCCAGAAATGGGGGTAGGCAGGAGAAGATTATACAGGCAATAATAACACAAGGTAAAATAATAAGTACATCCCATGAGATGCAAATAAATTTCAGTGGGGGTTCATCAGTTCAGTTCAGTCACTCAGTCATGTCTGTCTCTTTACAAACACATGGATTGCAGCAAACCAGACTTCCCTGTCCATCACCAGCTCCCAGAGCTGACTCAAACTCATGTCCATTGAGTCAGTGATGAAAACCAGCCATCTCATCCTTTGTCATCCCCTTCTTCTCCTGCCCTCAATCCTTCCCAGCATCAGGGTCTTTTCAAATGAGTCAGCTCTTCACATCAGGTGGCCAAAGTATTGGAGTTTCAGCTTCACCATCAGTCCTTCCAATGAGTATTCAGGGCTGATTTCCTTTAGGATGGACTGGTTTCACCTCCTTGCAGTCCAAGGGACTCTAAAGAGCCTTCTCCAACACCACAGTTCCAAAGCATCAATTCTTCAGTGCTCAGCTTTCTTTATAGTTCCACTCTCACATCCATACATAACTACTGGACAAATTATAGCTTTGACTAGATGGACTTTTGTTGGCAAAGTAATGTCTCTGCTTTTGAATATGCTGTCTAGGTTGGCCATAGCTTTTCTTCCAAGGAGTAAGCATCTTTTAATTTCATGGCTGCAGTCACCATCTACAGTGATTTTCATGTCCAAGAAAATAAAGTCACTGTTTTCATTGTTTCCCCATCTATTTGCCATGAAATGATGGGGCCAGATGCCATGATCTTCGTTTTTTGAATGTTAAGTTTTAAGCCAACTTTTTCACTCTTCTCTTTCACTTTCATCAAGAGGCTTTTTAGTTCCTCTTCACTTTCTGCCATAAAGGTGGTTTCATCTGCATATCTGAGGTTATTGATATTTCTCCCAGCAATGTTGATTCCAGCTTGTGCTTCATCCAGCCTGGCATTTCGTGTGATGTACACTGCATATAAATTAAATAAGCAAGGTGGAAATATACAGCCTTGATGTACTCCTTTCCTGATTTGGAACCAGTCTGTTGTTCATGTCTAGTTCTAAGGGTTTCTTCCTGACCTGCATACAGATTTCTCAGGAGATAGGTTGGGTAGTCTGGGATTTCCATCTCTTTAAGAATTTTTCAGTTTGTTTTGATCCACGTAGTCAAAGGCTTTGGCGTTAGTAAAGCAGAAGTAGATGTTTTTGTGGAACTCTCTTGCTTTTTTGATGATACAATGGATGTTGACAATTTGATCTCTGGTTCCTCTGCCTTTGATTAGTGCAAAGAAATATATGAAGATATTAGAATGGGAAAGACTAGAAATCTCTTCAAGAAAATTGGAGATACCAAGGGAACGTTCATGTAAAGATGGGCTCAATAAAGGACAGAAATGGTATTGACGTAACGGAAGCAGAAGACATTAAGAAGAGGTGGCAAGAATACACAGAAGAATTGTACAAAAAAGATCTTGACGACCCAGATAATCACAATAGTGTGATCACTCACCTAGAGCCAGACATCCTGGAATGGAAAGTTAAGTGGGCCTTAGAAAGCATCATTACGAACAAAGCTAGTGGAGGTGATGGAATTCCAGTTGAGCTGTTTCAAATCCTAAAAGAGAATACTATGAGAGTGCTGCACTCAATATGCCAACAAATTTGGAAAATAGTAGTGGCCACAGGACTGGAAGAGGTCAGTTTTCATTCCAATCTCAAAGAAAGGCAATGCCAAAAAATGTTCAAACTACTGCAGAATTGCACTCATCTCGCATACTAGCAAAGTAATGCTCAAAATTCTCCAAGCCATGCTTCAACAGTACATGAACCATGAACTTCCGTATATTAAAGCTAGATTTAGAAAAGGCAGAGGAACCAGAGAGAGAGGTTATATCATGGGATGAAAAGACCTATTAAGCAGAGTCCTTGAACCAGTGATTTCACTAAAGTAAGATCATAATTTCACTAAAAAAAAAAAAAGGCAGAACAACAGGGATTTGTAGAATTAGCAAAGGCATAAAATAAGAAATATGTATATAAAACTGGAAGAATGAATTAATATTTAGGCTTGGCCAGCATATGGTGTGTTTGGGAAAATGTTGTTGGGATAAGTTTGCTACAGTATTGTGAGGGCCTTGTAGAGAAACCTAGAATGGGAAGTTGGTGCAGGATGTTGAACATGAGAGTTCTATAATTGTAACTAAGTCTAGGAGTATTAGTTCGGAACATCTGTGCAAGCAGAAGTCAAAGAGCCAGTCCGCTGAAGTCCATATGCTCTGCTAAGACACAACTGCAGTAGGAAAGGAAAAGTGGGAGTGAGGTTTTGGCCAGGTGAGAGGAATAAACTCATTCAATGCAGGAAAAGTCATGAAAGTAGAAACTGAAGAAATCATCAACAGATTGGTTGAGATAGAAGAAGAAAACAAAATGTGAAAGATCATTTTAAGATTTCCTAAAGCCAGATGACAGTACAAGGCAGTAAACCCAAGAAAAATTACATGGAGGAAAAAATCAGATTGGGGTCAGGATAGATGGAATAATGGAAATTGTTTCGGGAATGATGAATTTGAGGTATTTTTGGACAAATAGATGTGATATGCAGACAACTGAAAAGGAAGATCCGGGACTCGCAAAAGAGATTTATTAAGCTTTGGCAGTCATTTCCAGTGAGATGATGAAGAAAGCAGGCAACTCCAGTAAGGATGGGATAGTAACCAATGGAGAAGAGATGCCCCATGTTAATGGAGATGCTTATGTTGTGGGTCTTGAAAGAATAGAGCAATGAGGGCAGACAGAGGAATAAGTGAGAAGGGTGGAAAGTCTTCCGAATGGTTGTCATAATCTTCGCTGATTTCCAGTTCACAGTTATTGCATGCACCGTATCAAGCAGCACAATCAAGGTTCTCTTTTGAGGGGATTCTTATCTAGCATATAAATTTCTCATTTCATAACGTAAAGTCTTAAAAGTAACATTCTGTTGAATGCTTTTTAAATCTTTTCAAACTCACCTTTTCCCCCTGGTTTCCTTTATAAAATTCTTGTAGGTGCCACCTAAAGAACATAATACCAGTGCCTAATTAGGTGAAATGAATGAATTAGAAAATATAGAAAGAAAAGAATGCTTGGTTTCCAAATAAACACAGATGGATTGATTTACTGATTATGAGGAAAATACAATATTAGGAATGACTAAGAAAAAAATATTAGATGAAAGATATGAATGATGGCAGGTTTAGCAAGAAGCTTGAGAAAAGCAATTGGGTTTACAGTTTAGGAGATCATTTGTTAGTCACCCTTAAAAGACCAGTTTCAACCGAGTACAATTGAGAGTAAAACTTTCAGATGAAGATTGTTGATTGATCAGTACAGAAGCTCACTAAAAGTAGTAGAATGAGATGGAAGATTGCCTCGTGATGGTAAAAATCTACATCATTTAAAATGAGCTGGTAGAAGGGACAGGAAAAATGATGGATGAAGCAAGATTTATAAAAAGTAAGAATAAGCTAGGTTAGGAAGTTGAGGATTACTAATTAGCTTTGGATACATCCTGTTCTTTTCTGAGAACACTGAAGATGGAAAATGGTGCCTGAAATAATATTTTGAAGTTGGAGGAGATACGCTGGAAAATTTTGCATATATGTAGCCACTCAACCCTAACTTACCTAGAAAGTACTAGCTTAGTGACATACGGTTTAGAAGGAGATGTGGAGGAGGGCTCTTTAGATGATTTATTAGTGAATCTCTTCGTCAAAATAGCTACCTCATAAATATGTTGTTGTTAAGTTGCTAAGTTGTGTCAGACTCTTTTGCAATCCCATGGGCTGTATCCATCAGGCTCCTCTGTCTATGGAATTTCCCAGGGAGAAATACTGAAGCAAGTTGCCATTTCCTTTTCCAGGGGATCTTCCTGATCCAGAGATCAAACCCACGTCTCCTGCATTGGCAGGCAGATTTTTTACTGCTGAACCACCGGGGAAGCCCATAAATATGTACTGATTGACAAATCTGGATTTTAGAAACCTAGGAGAAGGAAAACAATCAAGTAAATTAATATCCAAGGTGTTATCTTCTAAAGGCCCTTAGTATGCATGTGATAAATGTCAAATGTAATATACAGAAAGTGATGTACTGAAAAATAAGGATGTGGGTGTTTTTCTCTAATTTAATGAAATATTTTCCACTGTAACAAGAATATCTACAAATACATACACTGGTCAAAATATTAATTTGCATTTGTATTTGTTCCAAATTCTAACTAAAACAATATGAAATTAACTTTGAGGCTTTAAATGCTAGTAGTCATTTAACAAGCACAGACTCAAGATGGAATTATAGTTTCCCCTTGTGATTTTATGGTGCTGACCTTTGTAATCAATTAATTCCTGCCATTTATAAAATGAGAGCAAAGATTATAAGACCTAGTGGGGTGCCATTGCGTTCTCTGAGTAGATAGAGCTAGATGATGTATAATATTTTCATTCTGACCTTCATAGACATTAACGTCTAGGTCATGGTGTGGTTGAGTCTTGTGTGTTACAACACGAAGGCTAACAAGGGCTTATGTGACATGGGGAGGATTTCTTTTCTTTTCATTGTTGTCTTTTAGTCATTAAGCAATGTCCAACTCTTTTGAGACCCCATGGACTGTAGTCAACCAGGCTCCTCTGCCCATGGAATTCTCCAGATAAGAGTACTGGAGTAGGTTGCCATTTCCTCCTCCAGGGGAATCTTCATAGGCCAGGGATCAAACCCAAGTCTCCTGCATTGTGGGCATATTCTTTACCATCTGAGCCACTGGGGAATCCCTTTTCCTTTCATATATTCAGTCAAATTTGTGAACTCTTAAGACTCTTTCAATAAGCTGTTGGATACACTGTTGGAATGAATAAGTGATAACTATTTATAGCATATATATAAGATAAATCCAAATAGCAGAACTGCAAATGAGGTCCTTCTCTCAAATTAGGCTTTTAAGAAAATTATAGACAGATATGAAGAAATGGATATTGCATTAGGAGTGAAATCCATTTCTACTATTGCTGTTTGATATTTCTAGTTCTGAATATAAAATCTACATATAATTTTCTCTTATTGGTTTATGAAGTGAAGTGAAGTGAAGTTGCTCAGTCGTGTCCAACTCTTTGCAACCCCGTGGACTGTAGCCCACCAGGCTCCTCCATCCATGGGATTCTCCAGGCAAGAGTACTGGAGTGGGTTGCCATTTCCTTCTCCAGGGGATCTTCCCAACCCAGGGATCGAACCCACGTCTCCCACATTGCAGGCAGATGCTTTAACCTCTCAGCCACCAGGGAAGCCCAAAGTGAACAGTAAAAGAGACAATACTGGAAACCACTGCCAATGACAAATTCAAAATGATGTCTCTCCCCACACTGCAGTGGCGACCAGGTTGTCGTCTTATTCAGTAGGGCAGAGAAGGGGAAAAGAGAAGTCATTTTCACTTCCATTCTTGAAATGCTCACCTTGTGGGCATGAGGTGATTATAATTATAAACTTTCACAAAAGACTTGATCTTTGACTTCTTGGCAGTTTTCTTCTTGCCCATGGCAGCTGTCACTTTGCGGGGATAGCAATCAATTCCAGCCACCAGAGCATGGCTGTACGGTCGGTCTGAGGTGCTGTCATCAATGTTCTGAAGGAGCAAGAATTACATGCTACCAGCCATTTAGGCCCTGTGCTAGAATGGTTTATATCTATATATATAAACAGATAATGTATGTATTTATGTATACAACATATATGTTTGTACACACTGCTGCTGCTGCTAAGTCACTTCAGTCGTGTCCGACTCTGTGCGACCCCACAGATGGCAGCCCACCAGGCTCCCCCATCCCTGGGATTCTCCAGGCAAGAACACTGCAGTGGGTTGCCATTTCCTTCTCCAATGCATGAAAGTGAAAAGTGAAAGTGAAGTCGCTCAGTTGTGTCCAACCCTCAGCGACCCCATGGACTGCAGCCTTCCAGGCTCCTCTGTCCATGGGATTTTCCAGGCAAGAGTACTGGAGTGGGGTGCCATTGCCTTCTCCGATTGTACACACTAGACATTCTAAAATAAGCATGACTTAATCTTTAACTTAAAAGGTTTAAATTATTATGGAGAGCAAAGCTTTTTAAAATCAAAAGACTTAATAGGTAGCAGCAAATTGAGCAAAACTCTTTAAAGTGTGTGTTAAAGTTAGCAGATAAAAATTTCAAAATCCCTGACATTCATTTCTTCTGTCCTCTGTCATACAGACAGCAGATCTGAACTTAAATCACCATTCTGTTCATGTTTGTCACAACTTGGCAAAATATCCATGAGGCTTGCCTGACAGTAAAATTCTTATTTCTCTGTCACGTAAATACCGTCCGTGTCTTTATCAACTGTTTTAAAAAAAATAACAGTACTCTATATATACATACACATTTATTAAATCAAAAGGATTTTGTGCATTATGCACAAAAATGCATAATTTCCAAACCTCTTATAATGAAAATTCACCACACCTAGAAAGCTTTTGTTAAATCTATAGTTGTTTTTTTTTTTTTCCTATACAGTAATCACTTATAAAAAGCATCAGTTCTGAAATGTTAGCTTCATTTTGGGCTTATTCCTGGAAAAGAACAAAGAATTCATCCTAGGACTCCTAGATCCTGGTGATTCTGCTTATTATGGCACAGGAATGGTAAATCTAAGTGTTGTTGGGTTTATGTTTAGAAATACAAAGTAACGTTGCCATAGAGTTACTCCATATTTTAAACTCACTAAAAGAAGGTTAAGTCTTCTGGATTAAATATTTTAAATTAGGTATTCTTAATATTAGAGAAGAAGGTGCTTTTTAAGCTTCTCTTGTTCCCAATTTGGGCTAACAGCAAGTAGATTACCATAAGTCTTATACTTTTTAAAGTGCTTTTTTTTAGAGTTACCTAGATAATAGTTCTAAACTTGTACTTTCTTTTATGATAAAAATAAAAGCCTGGTACATTTTAGGAAATCATCTGTTTTCTTGAATTTTTATTGGTTGAGGAAAGTTGCATCCATACCAAATATAAAATAGATTAAATTTTATTTATATTTTATTGAATTATGTCAATAAGAAGAGGAACACAGAGAGTTCTATATGCTTAGAACAGTTAAAGCTATTTCTTAAAAACTATCCTTTTTCTTTAAGAAGTTACCTTTTAGAAGAAGACTAATGCCTTTCATCTCATTCAGGAAAACATGATTAAGTGGAACAGGTATTTAACTTAATTTTGAAAGGCATGTGCCTGCCTTTTGGATCTTATTTCACACTTCTCTACATAGTGCCATCTCTAGATTTATGCTTTCCTTTTTGCCATAATTGCTTTTATCCTGAGCCTATATTATGTAGGTTCATGGGAACTCCCTAACAGCCAATACAACTTTTGGATAATTTCTCTATTTTTCATCAGCTACTTTTAGGGGAGATAATTTATGAATATACCTTTAAGTTCAGAAGACAACCTGAGATTTTAGAACTAAATCTAATGAATATAACTGAAAAAGACATTTACTTTTAGCAATGAGTATATTGCCTCCCTGTATAATTTTAGATTGTGGAAGTCAGTCCTCAGGTGGAAGTTCATTATTTGCCACAACGTACACACACACACATACACACACACACATACACACACACACACACTAGCTGTGAATCAACAACAGGAGCATGTTTGACATAATGCAGATAGATTTTATTGAGGAGCTTCAGACTGGCAAGGATTGTGCTTGAAACAGAGCAAAGAATTGTGAACTAAATGTATGCTCTCGCCTGGACCACATTAAATTCAGTCACATGAGTGAAGTGAAGTCGTTCAGTCGTGTCCAACTCTTTGCTACCCCATGGACTGTAGACTACCAGACTCCTCCATCCCTGGGATTTTCCAGGTAAGAGTACTGGAGTGTGTTGCCATTTCTTCCTCCAGGGGATCCTCCCAACCCAGGGATCGAACTCAGGTCTCTTGCATTGCAGGCAGACGCTTTACCATCTGAGCCACCAAGGAAGCCCAATGCTCTCACCTGGACCACATGAAATTCAAAGTCAAGTGTTGATCAAATATATAAAAACAAACTGAAAAAAAAGGAAGGAGAAGGATGTTGATGAAGAATCAAAAAACCAAGTGTGGGAGTCTGATCTTGTCTAGAGTGTGTGTAAAGAGGAGGTGGGGAAAGTCTCAAAACACTCAGAAGATTTGAATTAATAGCTGAAAGACGTGTGTGAGTTAACTAGGTAAAGGAACATTGAAGAGGAAGGTGGGGAGACCAGTTAAGAAGTTAGAGTGGAAATAGAGTGTAAATTGAGAACCAGACAACCCAAGATACGTTCATGAATCAGAAAGTGTTATTCAACAGTTATACTTAGGTAGTGTGAAGCAGAGAAGGCGATGGCACCCCACTGTACTCTACCCCACAGTACTCTTGCCTGGAAAATCCCATGGCCGGAGGAGCCTGGTGGGCTGCAGTCTGTGGGGTCGCTAAGAGTTGGACATGACTGAGTGACTTCACTTTCACTTTTCACTTTCATGCATTGGAGAAGGAAATGACAACCCACTCCAGTGTTCTTGCCTGGAGAATCCCAGGGACAGGGCAGCCTGGTGGGCTGCCGTCTATGGGGTCGCACAGAGTTGGACACGACTGAAGCGCCTTAGCAGCAGCAGTGTGTAAAGGGGGCGGCAGAGGATGAGGTGGTTAGATAGCATTACTGACTCAATAGACATGAATCTGACCAAACAGAGGAGCCTGGCAGGCTACAGTCCATGGGGCTGCAAAGAGTCAGACATGACTTAGTGACTGAACAACAATGGCATGTGAAAAGAAGATGCAAATTTCTCCAGGATCTTTGGTTTTTGTTGCTAGAGAGTCAGTTAGGACAAACATCCTAAATTTTACTTTTAGGTTGTCCATTTTATTGGCATATAGTTTCTTGTTGTCGTCTCTTATGATTCTTTTTGTTTCTGTGGTATCAGTTGTAACTTATTTTTCCTTTCTAATTTTATTGATTTGAATCCTCTCACCTTTTTATCCTGATGAGTCTGCTAAAGGTTTATCAATTGTGTTCATCTTCTTGAAGAGCCACCTTTTAGTTTCATTGATCTTTACTGTTGTTTTCTTTGTCTCTATTTCATTTTTTTCTGCTCTGATCTTTATGATTTCTTTCCTTCCACTAACTTTGAGTTTTGTTTATTCTTCTTACACTAGTTGCTTTAGGTGTAAGGATAGGTTGTTTATTTGAGATCTGTCTTGTTCCTTGAGATAAGATTGCATTGCTATAAATTTCCTTCTTAGAACTGCTTTTGCTATATCCCATAGGTTTTGGATTGTCATGTTTTCATTGTCCTTTAAATTTTACTTTGAGACAAATTACCCACAAGGTGCCTTTGAGGCATTCATGTGAAGCAGCACATTAGACAGTGGAGATCTGAAACTGACTCTCAGATACAATATTGATCCAGGCTAGAGATACAACATTGGAAGTCATTGGTTTATTATTGATAATAAGTTGAAGTTGTAACATAAATGAGATTACCTAAAATGAATATATAGCCAAGTACTCTTGAAATGCTTTCTTCCAGAAAATTTCTGTTGAGCTTTGTGGCCATAAGTTTAATGATTTATATGATTGCATCAGGAAGACTTAATAAAATTTTTTGAGTGTTTCCACATGGATCCAAGAAAAAGAAATACAAATGCTTAAGTTCAAAATCAAAGCAATTATACCAGAAGGGAAGAGTGTTATAAAATATTTGGAACTTTCCTTTATTCAATATCATGCTCATTGAACTCTAATGGTCATAGAAACAGATAAGTTTTGTAAAGTGTTAAAAACACATATCAAGGTAGTTAGTGGTGAAGGTATGGGGATTGGGGCATTCCAAGCAGAAGAAGAAGTGTGAGCAAAGTTATAAAAGATGAAACAGCCTAGCTCATTCAGAGAACTATATCAAAATTAGTTCTATATGTAGTGAATCTGTAGCTGAATTTAAGGTGGGTTAGGAATATAGTAGGTACAGAACAAACCAGCAGCCATAGTTCAAATTGTGAAGCTTCATATGATATAATGAGGAGTTTGGATGTTGGCGATGGAGATTGGCCATTTTAGAAAGATTCTCTGGCTTGGAATATGGAGGCTAAATCAGAAATGAACCCAACTGAATCACATTTTAGTCATCAGACTCTCTTAGTGGTTTGAGGAAAAGCAATAAAAAATAAATGTTGTGTTAGATCTGGAAATGAAGAGAGACATCAGAGGTATAGAAGCTTTTGGTTTACTAGGAACTAAACTTTTCCAATGTGCCAAGCTAAGAAAACTAATGCTAGTCTTAATGTACATTAGCAGAAAGACCCTGCCATGTGACCAGTGATAATGATTCCCATTACATCCCCCTCCTCTGGTCATATCAGTCTCTTTTCCTGTGTAAAACCATTGACATTAAGGAACAATGTACAATGACTAGTAAAAAATATGGTGAGGAAAGAGTAGGCCAAATGTTACGCATTCTGGAAACTGAGTCATGTAAAAAACTGTTAAATGGTAACATTAACGAGCACAATAAAAAATAGATGTGTTGCATAATGAAAATCAAGTATAAATGGTTTATTGAATAGGCCTGATTCAGTGCAAGTAGAAAAGCCTTTAGCCCTTTCTACGTTTCTCCTTCAAACCCAGTCATTGTCCTTATGAGCCATGCTGATCCAATGAAATCTCAGTTAGGCCCCTTAGTTTTTTTGCAAGACAAATCTCAGTTTAGTATTTAAGAGATAGTGTTCAGTATGTAAAAAATTTAATGTTCTCATCCAGTTTTAGCTTTTTCTAAGCTGAAAACTTCCCAGGTGGCACAATGGTAAAGAATTCACCTGTCGATGCCGGAGACACAAAAAATGTGGGTTCAGTCCTTGGGCCAGGAAAAATTTCCTAGAGGAGGAAATGGCAAGCTGCTCCAATATTCTGGTTTCAAAAATCCCATGAATTGAGGAGCCTGGTAGGCAACAGTCCGTGGGACAGCAGAGAGTCAGACACGACTGAGCGTGCATGTGTGCCCAGCTGGGAACTCAACGGGGCAAGGATCTTCTTGGGGGGCTTCTCCTGTGTCCACCTCCTCTTCGTCCGAAACCAGCTGATCGTGGCCGCTTGGGGCTGAGGAGGCTCCAGGAGAAGGTGGTCCTGACTGACTGGCCCAGGAATAGTCTGTGGTTTGGTTGCTCTGATGGCAGATACAGATGGGGCTTTGGTGGTTCTCCTGAGGCCTTGGGTGGAAGCTCCTTGACGCCTCAAGCCCTGCTCTGGCCTCTCTGCCCGGGGTTCTGGGGGGCCCAAGGGCCACCATCTGTCAAGGTCCTCTGTCTCCTCAGGCCTGCAGCCCTTCCGAGTCTGAATTTAAAATGGCCATACATTTTATTCTGTAGGGTCTATATCTTGTTCCCAGAAAATAAGTCGCTCTGTCTTAGTATTGTTGTAAGTGTAGCCTGTTCTTATCGCAACATTCTTTCTCTTTGCTTTGCTGTGTGTGTGTGTGTGTGTGTGTGTGTGATGTTTTAGGCCTTAGTCAAAAACAGCCTCTAAGTCTGAGTCCAGCTCTCTAGGTTGTTTATCTGTGCCCTTCTTACAGAGCTGGAGGTGATGAGGGAAGCATCCTTACATCTTTACACAGAGATGAGAGAGATCCTTAGAGCTCCGTGCCTTCCACCTGCTCTCCCACCACTTTTTATTTAGCCTGCAGACGGCGTATGAACCAGGGATAACAAAATCTCTTACTTACTGTTTTAGCAACCCAGATGATCCCCGATGTAGAACTTGCTTTATGAAGTGGCGGTGTGCAGGGAAAGACCAAGTTAGCCAAGATGGCATAGTCAGGCCCTCTTGCCCCACAGCCTCTCGCTTTTGCCTCACATTTTGTAAATAATGTTCATGTAATAACTCAAGTCACTTATAACACGGCACATGTGCATCAAGGTACTCACTTGGTCACAGCTACTTTGTGCTGTAGGGATATATGAGCTCCACCTAGGGCTGCATTTTACTGCTGTGTCATCGCTGTGTCTCCTGAGTCAGCCACGAGAGGGGAGAACATAGGGTGTCTGTTGTTACGGCTGCAGAGGCAGCAGGAGAGAGGCTGTGTTATGGCTGCTCTGCAGGCCAGGAGAGAATAAACGTATCTGCAGTTCCTAGGGCTCCTCTGCTGCTGCTGCTAAGTCACTTCAGTCGTGTCCGACTCTGTGCAACCCTGTAAGACGGCAGCCCACCAGGCTCCCCCATCCCTGGGATTCTCCAGGCAAGAACACTGGAGTGGGCTGCCATTTCCTTCTCCAATGCATGAAAGTGAAAAGTGAAAGCGAAGTCGCTCAGTCGTGTCCCACTCTTAGCTACCCCAGGGACTGCAGCCCACCAGGCTCCTCCATCCATGGGATTTTCCAGGCAAGAGTACTGGAGTGGGTCGCCAGTGGCTCCTCTAGCCTCCTACTAACATCTTAGCTCACGCCTTGCCTACCCTGGGTTCAGCGAACACTGGGAACAGCGAGACAATTGGCATCATGAGCAGGATCGGCGATGCAAGGTGTTTTACATCTCTGTAATGTTTTAAGAGTTTGGGACCTCAAGAAAAATAAAGATCCCAATATTATAGCCAGTGTGTCCTCAGTTGCTTCAGTCGTGTTTGACTCTGTGCAACTCTATGGAATGTAGCCTGCTAAGCTCCTCTTTCCGTGGGATTCTCCAGGCAAGACTACTGGAGTGGGTTGCCATTCATAAAATAATTAGACATTACAGGGGTCAGATTTCAAGTTGCCTTTCTAACAGATAAATTTCTTTTGTTTTTGTTTGTTTTTTGTTGTTGTTGAAAGAATAAACTGCGTTAGGGAGTTCTGAGTTCTTTTTCACTGGACATCGTTAGAGAAAGTTTCAGGAATGACCTATTAGTCAGTGCCGTTGCCCAGAGCTGCACAATTAGAAGGATATGTGCTTGTTCGAATGCTCTGATGTCACCTTCTTGAAATTACTCATAATTTGTTAATAAGAGGCCCTGCATTTTTGTTTTTAACTGGGCCCCACTAATTATGTAGCCAGACCCGATTAATATTGTTGTACTGTGTGGGTTGGGAGACTAGAATCCAGATGATTGAGAAAACTCTGACTTTAAATCTTATTAATCTAAAAACAATGTTAAATGGCCTCCCAGGGCCATTGTTATATGTGTGTGTTTGCAAACTATTTAATATGCTTTATATTATGATATAAAAATTAGGATGGAGTTACTTTTTCATTGATTCTGTAAGGTTTCTTAATTTTTTTATTTTTACTAGTAACTTTTTTGATACGATATTATGTGATTAAAATGTGCTATGTGCAATATTCATGGATTACTATGAGCATTTGGTTTACTTAAACTCTGCAAAATTGAGAGGGCACAATTACATGTAGCAAAATAATCTCTAAAAGTCATTGCTACATTTCTAAATAATGATTTTGTATTCTGTTAATATAAACATCCTTATCCTTATTGCTAGCAAAATTCTGATGCCTTTTCCCTGTTTAATGGTATCAATTGTAATTGACTTTTATTTTTATTCATTTTTTTTTTGGAAGGGAAACATCTGGGAACAGATTTTACGAATACCCTTCATCTTGGAAATAATTAATGCGGTTCCCTTCATTATCTCAGTAAGTCCTAAAAGAATCTTTAAAAGAAATAATTTTGTTATTAGTCATGAGTAAAATCTTTCAATCTAAATAGCAAGAAATAATATATTAGCTCAGATGAATGAATTTAGGCTTTTGTTAATGTGTTAAATCATGGTATTAGAAAATAAATAACAAAGTCAGTTATAACAGGGTTGTGAAATTAAGTGAACATTAACGAGATTTAGTTCAATAGCAAAATGGAATGCATTTTAGGAATATATACTCTAGAGGTACCATTTAAACATGTTAATTTTGTCTAAACAGATTAGAATGAATCACTCCACTTCTTGTGTATATTGTAGAGTTTTAAAAAATAAAAGCCAAGTAAAACCAAGTATTTAGAAAAGTTTCTCATGCTGAGAATATGTTTATCTTTAGTTTAAGCCACAGGATTTATTAAATCCAGTTCTCTGTTTACTAAATATGTTGCCAACAACTAAGACAACCAGCAGTGTGCTTCTTTATTAAAGTCTGTGGAGGACCAATTCCATGGTGATCCTGTTCAGCTGCAGAATATGCAACCAGCACTTTTCCATTGCAAAACTGGATTTTAATCTATATTTGATAAAGCTTTAGAAATGTCTGTTGGGAATATGCTTTCTAACACTTTTTATTTTGAATTTTATTTGGAAAATCATGACTATAAGTCAGTATGATCCGAAGCTGTTGCTCACTCTGACAATTATTTTAATTTGAGTAATTTATCTAGAGGAACAACTGGCTCCAGATTGAATGACAGGTTAATTAAATATAATTCCAATGGAATACAGTTCCCCAGTGTCACATAAATGTTTGAATCTGAGAGAGTAAGTGGTAATGTTATAGAAAAGTAAAGCACTGTCTCCTTACACCTATTTTTACCTCCAGTTCCAGAGAAGAAAAAAGATGATATCTATTATAACAGTCATACCAAAAGATTTAGTGATCAGATTAACACATTTATAGCTGATATCCCATTACAGCTGATTATTTTCCTTCTGCTTCTACAATAACTTTGCAAAGAATTTTTCCTTAGGACTTAGAGAAGGAAAAGATCCTGTCTGCCCCTCCATTTCAATAATCATATGAATTTAGAGTATTTGCCACATGTTTTATATAATTATATTGTCTTAATAACTTATTTTTGTTTTGCTTTTCTTCTCAATCATGTAGATTTCTTGCTTGGAGATAAAAATTTAGTTTTGATTTGTCTTCCAGATATTCTGGCCTTCCTTAAGAAATCTATTTGTCCCAGTTTTTCTAAACTGTTGGCTTGCCAAACATGCCTTGGAAAATATGATTGTAAGTATAAAATACAAATGCAAAGACAAAAGTATTTTTCAATGCTCCATTACCTTCTTACCTCACTAAAGTGATGTGTTGCATAGATGTCTAAGCTAATAGACCCTATGTCTGTTTATATCCTAATAAGAATGAAAAGTGGTGAAACGCCCTTACTGTCAAGTCCCTTGTTTTATAAGGCCCTATGAAATAGTAAACAAAAATAATTCAGGTAGTCTAAAGATCACCAAACCAAAGCTGACTGCTGTTTGGATGGTCAAACTTATTACCAATCTTCTGAAGATAGTGTTTCCTTCTAAAGCAATCTCATTAGGTATAACAGGACCCCTAGGTTTAAGGCTTCAGGAGGTAATGTTGTCAAACTGTAGGTAGTCTCACATTCCATAAAAATCTGTGGAGTTTTCTAAGGCACTGTATTGGAGCTGGAAGGTCCTCATGTAAAGTCAACTTTTTAGGTTGGGTTCGGTTGGGAATAGGGAGGCAGAAGGGGACTCAAGAAGGAAGAGATGCAGAACTCAGAGATGTGCCACCACTGCATTTTGCCTAAGGCCGACTCTGTTTGAAAGGACTGATTTATAACTAGGACCAAAACATTATAGGCTTGGATACTTACTAGTGAGCTGACATTGGCTATTTGCTATTCAGTCATTTATTCTACCCTGGTGGCTCAGATGGTAAAGAAGTTCCCTGCAATGCAGGAGACCTGGGTTCTTTCCCTGGGTCAGGAAGATCCCCTGGAGAAGGGAATGACAACTGACTCCGGTATTCTTGTCTGGAGAATTCCATGGACAGAGGAGCCTGGCTGGCAGTCTATGGGGTTGCAAAGAGTCAGACATGACTGAGAGACTAACACTTTCACACTTTCACTTCCATTTGTTTTACAAGTATTGATATGAGTCTACTCTCAGCGAAGCACTCTGATAAATTAAGCAAGTGATTTAACACTTTTGCTAATGTCTTCATTTTGAAAGAGAATAAAACTACCAACATATAGGCTTGCTGTGAGGATTAAGTTATGTTATATATACATTTATATATGTGTAAAAATCTTGTATCTAGTATAAACATAGTAAGAGCTCAATATTATTAATTTGATCACACTGAAATTGTTTGCTTGGAGGCAAACTTGTTTTTCTTTTAAATAGCTTTTTAACAGAAAGTATGGCAATAGTTTTGGCCAAAAGGAATATTTGGATAGCATTTGAGTCTTTACAACCAGCTGAATGTTTCTAATCAGCTCTCAATATATTAAGTGACCACTGGAGTTTCATGCAAGCTTACAGCTAATAAGGGGAGCAGCATATATCCTGTGAATGGTTTGCAAAAACATCCTGCTATCTTAGCTGTCCAAAAAAATATTATTTCACTAACTATAACTGTGGAGCCTGATGGGCTGCCGTCTATGGGGTCACACAGAGTTGGACACGACTGAAGCAACTTAGCAGCAGCAGCAACAGACTGCCTAAATTGTTAATTAAAAAAAAAAAATTCCTGCAGTACTCTTTGCTAATTTGTGTTTATTAGTTACTAGAAAAAGTAACCTAACCAAGAAAGGAATCATTAGTCAATCATTAAGAGTAAAAGTAGTACTTTGCATTATTTATTTAGGATTCATTTTCCACCATAATTCTATATTTTACTTCTTTTCTTCCTGATTGGTAAAATTTAATTTGTTTTTCTGTTCATTAATACCTCTGTTAGAAGAAAGTAAAGAATGCAAGGTGAAGTTTTAATCAACTTCGCTTTTTTGTTTTCATAACGAAAGTTCTGGTTAAATATGTGGTAGAGAAAGATAAAATAATAGCTCATTGAGGTTTTATTTTATATTGAAAGTGCAAGTGACTTTTTGTGACCACATGGACTGTAGCCCAGTAGGCTCCTCTGCCCATGGAATTCTCCAGGCAAGAATACTGGAGTGGGTAGCCATTCCCTTCTCCAGGGGATCTTCCCAACCCAGGAATTGAACCAGGGTCTCCTGCACTGCAGGCAGATTCTTTACCAGCTGAGCTATCTATTTATCTCATGAAGTACAGCTATTCAGACTGTTAAAAAATTATTATGAAAAGTTATAAAACAGAAGAGTATAAAGTAAAACATTATATAAAACTACAAATCTTCCACAAAGGCTAGACACTAGAAATAATTTACATCCTTCTAATATTTTCTATGAAAGCACACACACACAAAATTGTATGTTTAATTTTATGATTTGAATGTTTGTCAAATACGAATTCCTATTCAATAAATATTTATGTTCAAACCATCTTTAATGGATGCATGTAAGTCTGCTATCTAATTTTGATCAATTTATTCAACCATTTTCTATTTCATTTTTAGTTATTTTAATAGGGATGAACATTCATTATTCATATTATAATTTTGCAATAAAGATTATACAAAATATTGATACAAATAAATAATATACAAAATAATATAATATATATCACACAATATATATTACACAATAAATATGTTCATATTTATATTTTATACTATAAATAATATAAAATATAGGAAATATAATAATTTTGTAATGAAGATGAGCATACATAAATATTCAACTTCCATCTCATAATTTTCATGTGGTTAACTTTTAGAAGTTATGTTATGGGATAAATACTAATTAAATGGTGAATGCATGAACTGGAAAGGGCATACTTGTGAATTTTGACCTGTATTACCAAATTACTTTCAAGATATTTATAACAAATTACTTGAGCAATATTACATGTGCGTGCTCATTTTTTGCCTCTTAAATAACAGTAGGTATTATTATTTTTTAATGTTTTTCAATTGCAAAGTAGACTTGTATCTTGAATTCACATTTCTCTTAATATGAATGAAATTTATCTAAACATGTTCATTGGCTATGTAATTTTTTATTTTTATGATAAACTGCCTGCTACTTTTTGTGACTTAGAGAATGAGATATGGTTGTAGTTGGATCCAGCTATTACTTTCCCCTCAGTTGAACATATTATTTTCTGATCTTTTAAAATTAGAAATTTCCATAAGACAGCATTGTCTTCAGGGAGGGCTTTTGGAGAGTCATTGAACATCTCTTTGTAAGGCAAGTAAACTAAAATTTAGTGCTTTTGTGGTGTACCATAGTATTAATATTATCTTGGCAATGAATGTTACAGTGAGGTTTAATTAGACCTAGGAAAAACCAAAAATATCCTGCTATATGCATTTAAAGTATGTGTGTTGAGTATGAATAAGACAGTTAAACTGTAATACATAGTAACAAATGTAACAAAACTCATGATTATTGAGTATCTATCAGAATTTAAAATATGCTTTTCTGTATTATTTCAGAATGATCTACACAGAGCCATTCAGCGTACACAGTCTGCAATGTTTAATCAAGTTTTGATTTTAATATCTACATTACTATGCCTTATCTTCACCTGGTAAGACTTTACATCAGCATTTTTATTATGTTTCATTTTAATTATAATACTAAAAAAAGTATTATAAACCATTTAAACTAAGAGCTGACAATAAAGATGAATAGATAAATATTTACTATAAAACATAATGGGTCACCTACAGAAACAAAAATAAAATCTTTACTTCAGTCTTACAGAAAAAAAATCAAGAAAGGACATTGATTATTTGGAATTGATATTTACTGCAACTCTGAGGTTTCCCAAATGCTGTAAACAATCAGATCACAAGAATTTGTATTTCATACCATAGTTGTCAAACAAGAATTTTTCCTTCACACTGCTGACATGGAGATGCCCTTATCTGTCCGTAATCTTCAAAGCAAAACCGCTGTTGGGAACATTGTCACTGCCCATCACTCCCCTGATGGTCTAACATGCAGCCAGGCAGAAAGCAAGGGCAGACCTGACAGCGTGAAGCAACCGGTACTTTGCTTTGTTATAGAAAACAGTTATTTCTTCCTGTGGAAAGTCCCACTTTGCCAATTACACAGTAATCCAATGAGAAATGATACACTTCCTATATGGATCCATGAAGATCCTAAGTAAAGGAAAAAAAAAGAAATGTGAAAATCAGAAAATGAGGTAGAATGATATATCTGTTTTTCAACTTCATTATGTATAATTGTGCTCTGACCTGAATTTGACCTACTGAGAAAGAGAAATTAGGAAGTCCTGAAGTAGGAAGAATGCCCTCATCACTAGCATTATAGAATTTTTAGATATAAATATAGCTACAGATATATGTGTGTAATTCTAGTTTTAGATACAGAAATATAATGTATGCTTAAGTAGTATGTAATTAATATCTCTATTAGGGATGGTACTGGGAGGGAGGAGGAAGGGGGGTTCAAGATGGGGACCACGTGTATACCTGTGGCGGATACATGTTGATGTATGGCAAAATCAATACAATATTGTAAAGTAATTAACCTGCAATTAAAAGAAATAAATTTATTTTAAAAATCTCTATTAAATGGATTTTAAATGTTTTATTGCTTACTTTTATATTTAAAAGTAAACATTTTAGGATATTCAACATTGTTAAATATAAAATATCCCTCTAAAATGGACACAATACCATCTTATCTTTTATTTTTTTTTACTCTGAACAGATTGCTTTTATTATTCACCTAGTAAATAACTGCATAAATTTGAAATACTGACAGCAGTGCCTTCTCAAGTCACAAAAGTGTTCTTAATTTTAAGATAATTACATTTTAAAATAATTTAGAAGATTTCTCCTTTTATTGCACTGAAGAAAAAGTACTTACAACTGAAATTTTTATATATATGCTGATTTCTCAATTGCTGGAAAATGACCAAGAGTGAAATGAATGAGTTATAAATGTTATACATAGTCTGTTCAATTAAAATTATAATTAAAATTTTAATGCTAAAATAAGTACAGATGATTTAAATATTATAGCAAGTCCAGTACTTTGGTTGGGACTGTGCTCATCACAGTAAACTCCCTACAGTGGGGCTCTTACTTTCTGCCTCTACATCAATTTCTTGAGCACATTTTATTTTTGAAGGAAGTGACTACACAAATTTTGCCACTTTCCTGTGCCAAGAAGTGCAACAGTGCTTGATAAAGGGTTTTCATGATCTATGTGAAATTTCCATTATGCAACTTGTTAATCTTTTAAATCATTTGTGTTTCATTTTTTGTTGTATTTATAGTTACTATTTTTGTTGTGTGTATATATTGTTAAATTTCAGACACTTGAGTGGTAGTTTCTACAAATATAGTCTCTAGTTAAAGCTGTCACCAATAAGTGGATTTGAATCTGTCTTTCAGTGTGGAATTTTTGTATAGAGTTATGTCTAACATAATTTTAATAACAAAATGTTATTGTTTTTAATCACATGCACATCAATACAATTAGGTTAATCTGTTTTAAATTATAATATCTGGGATAGAGAAATTGATGTTTAATTTATTTGTGCATTGTCTAGCTTAACAAGCAAAGGTCTTCATAAACCATGATTGTCATAGTAAGGTAGAATAAGTCTTATTTGAATTCACCATGGGCAATGGGGTTACTTACAAGAAAAAATATACAAAATGTTGCATTAGTCATGATACATCATGAGGCTATTTTACCACAGTATGCCACACATATTATAAAATAAAAGTACACACAAAGATGTAAGAACTTACACAAATAGAAATGTCTATGTAGTCTGTCCAAGACTGTTAGATCAGCTTAATACTCTGGAGATAAAGTTTCCTTATATCTTGTTTTGTGTCATTCTGAAAACCGTTTCCATGGTTCAGTATGGCTGCTTTGGTCTTGCCATTATATCCTAACTTCAACCTTTTCTCTTAGGAGAAAAGGATATAAGGTACTACAAGAAATTGCATGCATAATTTCAGCTAGAATTTGGTCATATACCTACATATAGCTGCAGGAGAGCTGCAAAAATGTAGCCTAACTGCACAGTATACCCAGTTGAATAATATACCATGAAAAAGAAAATGGGATATTGTGGAACAATAAGCAATGATGAGTCATAAAATTCTACTTGTATATTGTTTGTTTAAAACTCAGGACTGTACAAATTGGGAGGTCTTGGACAGCTTATTTATTTAGTCTTGTTTTCCACATCATTAAATGAATATAATACTAATCACCTTATAAGATTTTTGCTTTTTGTTTTTTAAATGAGGGTTGAATTGAGTGTGTTTATGAAATGTCTATCAGGGCATGGTAAATTGTGATAACACAGCAAAAATTTTAAGTTCAGTTTTTCTCTTTATACAAAATGATTTAATTATGTGAACTCAAAAATGAGATTACTTTAAAATGTCTAAACACAATAACGTATTCAGTTCAGTTCAGTTCAGTCGCTCAGTCATGTACTACTCTTTGCGACCCCATGAATCACAGCACGCCAGGCCTCCCTGTCCATCATCAACTCCTGGAGTTCACTCAGACTCGTGTCCATCAAGTCAATGATACCATCCAGGCATCTCATCCTCTGTCGTCCCCTTCTCCTCCTGCCCCCAATCCCTCCCAGCATCACAGTCTTTTCCAATGAGTCAACTCTTCGCATGAGGTAACCAAAGTACTGGAACTTCAGCTTTAGCATCAGTCCCTCCAAAGAAATCCCAGGGCTGATCTCCTTCAGAATGGACTGGTTGGATCTCCTTGCAGTCCAAGGGACTCTCAAGAGTCTTCTCCAACACCACAGTTCAAAAGCATCAATTCTTCGGTGCTCAGCTTTCTTCACAGTCCAACTCTCACATCCATACATGACCACAGGAAAAACCATAGCCTTGACTAGACGGACCTTTGTTGGCAAAGTAATGTCTCTGCTTTTGAATATGCTGTCTAGGTTGGTCATAACTTTTCTTCCAAGGAGTAAGCGTGTTTCAATTTCATGGCTGCAGTCACCATCTGCAGTGATTTTGGAGGCCCAAAAAATAAAATCTGACACTGTTTCCACTGTTTCCCCGTCTATTTCCCATGAAGTGATGGGACCAGATGCCATGATCTTCGTTTTCTGAATGTTGAGCTTTAAGCCAACTTTTCCACTCTCCACTTTCACTTTCATCAAGAGGCTTTTTGGTTCCTCTTCACTTTCTGCCATAAGGGTGGTATCATCTGCATATCTGAGGTTATTGATATTTCTCCTGGCAATCTTGATTCCAGCTTGTGCTTCATTAATAATACTTTAAAACTGAATCAGGATACCTAAAAATAATTCTTGGAAACAGAGAGAACTGGCTACTTTTTTTCTTCCAGTTTTATTGAGAAATAATTTATATATAGCACTATACAAAGGTAACATGTACAGAATAATGTTTGCTTATACACAACAGGAAGTAATTGCCATGGTAAGTTTAGTGAATGTCTATCATCTTTTATAAATATCAAATCAAATAAAAAAATTTCCTTGTGATAATTCAGAATTTATTCACTTAACAATTTTCCTGTATAACAGAGCAGTGTTAATTATATTACTGCAGCTTTACATTACATCCATGGTAGTTATTTAGCTTACAACTGAAAGTTTGTACCGTTTGAACATTATCATTATATAAAGATACTACATTATTATTGATTATATTCAACATACTTTGCTTTTCATTCACATGACTCACTTATTTGTACCTGTAAGTTTTTACCTCTTAATTGTGGATGTAACTGGTGATGGAAGTAAAGTTCAATCCTGTAAATAACAATATTGCATAGGAACCTGGAATGGTTAGGTCCATGAATCAAGGGAAATTAGAAGTGATCAAACAGGAGATGGCAAAAGTGAACATCGACATTTTAGGAATCAGCTAAAATAGACTGAAATGAGGGAATTTAATTCAGATGACCATTATATCTACTACTGGCAAGAATCCCTTAGAAGAAATGGAGTAGCCCTTATAGTCAACAAAAGGATCCGAAATGCAGTATTTGGGTGCAGTTTCGAAAACAATAGAATGACCTCTGTTCATTTCCAATGCAAGGCATTCAATAACACAGTAATCCAAGTCTATGCCCCAGCTACTACTGAAGGGGCTGAAGTTGAATGGTGATATGATGACCTACAAGACATTCTAGAACTAACAGCCCAAACCCCCAAAAGAGATGTCCTTTTCATCATAGGAGACAGGAATGAAAAAATAGGAAGTCAAGAGGTATCTAGAGTAACAGACAAATTTGGGCTTGGAGTACAAAATGAAGCAGGGCAAAGTCTAACAGAGTTTTGCCAAGAGAACACACTGGTCATAGCAAACACCCTCTTCCAGCAAAACAAAAGATGACTACACATGGACATCACCAGAAGGTCAATATCAAAATCAGATTGATTATATTCTTTGCAGCCAAAGATGGAGAAGCTTCATACACACTTCGAAAAACAAGACCGGGAGCTGACTATGGCTCAGATCATAACTCCTTATTGCCAAGTTCAGACTTAAATTGAAGAAGTAGGGAAAACCACTAGACCATTCAAGTATGACCTAAATCATATCCCTTACAGTAGAGTGACAAATAGATTCAAGGGATTATATCAGATAGCCAGACTGCCTGAAGAACCATGGGTCGAGGTTCATGACATTGTGCAAGAGGCAGTGATCAAGACCATCTCCAAGAAAAAAAAAATGCAAAAAGGCAAAATGGTTGTCTGAGGATGCCTTACAAATAGCTGAAAAAAGAAAAAAAAAAGTGAAAAGCAAGGGAGAAAAGGAAAGATATACCCATCTGAATGCAGAGTTCCAAAGAATAGCAAGGAGATATAAGGGAGCCTTCCTAAATGAACAATGCAAAGAAATAGAGGAAAATAATAAGATGGGAAAGACTAGAGTTACCTTCAAGAAATTTAGTGATATCAAGGGAATACTTCATGCAAAGATGGGCCCAATAAAGGAGAGAAATGGTATGAACCTAACAGAAAGAGAAGATATTAAGAAGAAGAGGCAACAATACACAGAAGAAGTATACAAAAATGATCTTTATGACCTAGTTCAGTCAGTTCAGTCGCTCAGTCGTGTCCAACTCTTTGCGACCCCATGAATCGCAGCATGCCAGGCCTCCCTGTCCATCACCATCTCCCGGAGTTCACTCAGACTCACGTCCATCAAGTCCGTGATGCCATCCAGCCATCTTACCCTCTGTCATCCCCTTCTCCTCCTACCCCCAATCCCTCTCAGCATCAGAGTCTTTTCCAATGAGTCAACTCTTCGCATGAGGTGGCCAAAATACTGGAGCTTCAGCTTTAGCATCATTCCTTCCAAAGAAATCCCAGGGCTGATCTCCTTCAGAATGGACTGGTTGGATCTCCTTGCAGTCCAAGGGACTCTCAAGAGTCAACACCACAGTTCAAAAGCATCAATTCTTCGGCGCTCAGCCTTCTTCACAGTGCAACTCTCACATCCATACATGACCACAGGAAAAACCATAGCCTTGACTAGACGGACCTTAGTCGGCAAAGTAATGTCTCTGCTTTTGAATATACTATCTAGGTTGGTCATAAGTTTTCTTCCAAGGAGTAAGCATGTTTTAATTTCATGGCTGCAGTCACCATCTGCAGTGATTTTGGAGACCCAGAAAATAAAGTCTGACACTGTTTCCACTGTTTCCCCATCTATTTCCCATGAAGTGATGGGAAAGAATGCCATGATCTTCGTTTTCTGAATGTCGAGCTTTAAGCCAACTTTTTCACTCTCCTCTTTCACTTTCATCAACAGGCTTTTTAGTTCCTCTTCACTTTCTGCCATAAGGGTGGTATCATCTGCATATCTGAGGTTATTGATGTTTCTCCCGGCAATCTTGATTCCAGCTTGTGTTTCCTCCAGTCCAGCGTTTCTCATGATGTACTCTGCATATAAGTTAAATAAGGAAGGTGACAATATACAGTCTCGAGGTACTCCTTTTCCTATTTGGAACCAGTCTGTTGTTCCATGTCCAGTTCTAACTGTTGCTTCCTGACCTGCATACAGATTTCTCAAGAGGCAGGTTAGGTGGTCTGCTATTCCCATCTTTTCCAAATTTTCCACAGTTTATTGTGATCCACACAGTCAAAGGCTTCGGCATAGTGAATAAAGCAGAAATAGATGTTTTTCTGGAACTCTCTTGCTTTTTCCATGGTCCAGCTGATGTTGGCAATTTGATCTCTGGTTCCTCTGCCTTTTCTAAAACCAGCTTGAACATCAGGGATTTCACGGTTCACATATTGCTGAAGCCTTGCTTGGAGAATTTTGGGCATTACTTTACTAGCATGTGAGATGAGTGCAATGGTGCGGTAGTTTGAGCATTCTTTGGCATTGCCTTTCTTTGGAATTGGAATGAAAACTGACCTTTTCCAGTCCTGTGGCCACTGCTGAGTTTTCCAAATTTGCTGGCATATTGAGTGCAGCACTTTCACAGCATCATCTTTCAGGATTTGAAACAGCTCAACTGGAATTCCATCACCTCCACTAGCTTTGTTCATAGTGATGCTTTCTAAGGCCCACTTGACTTCACATTCCAAGATGTCTGGCTCTCGATTAGTGATCACATCATCATGATTATCTGGGTCATGAAGATCTTTTTTGTACAGTTCTCTGGTGTATTCTTGCCACCTCTTCTTAATATCTTCTGCTCCTGTTAGGTCTAGACCATTTCTGTCCTTTATCGAGCCCATCTTTGCATGAAATGTTCCCTTTGTATCTCTAATTTTCTTAAAGAGATCTTTAGTCTTTCCCATTCTGTTTTTTCCTCTATTTCTTTGCATTGATCCCTGAAGAAGGCTTTCTTATCTCTTCTTGCTATTCTTTGGAACTCTGCATTCAGATGCTTATATCTTTCCTTTTCTCCTTTGCTTTTTGCTTCTCTTCTTTTCACAGCTATTTGTAAGGCCTCCCCAGACAGCCATTTTGCTTTTTTGCATTTCTTTTCCATGGGGATGGTCTTGATCCCTGTCTCCTGTACAATGTCACAAACCTCATTCCTTAGTTCATCAGGAACTCTATCTATCAGATCTAGGCCCTTAAATCTATTTCTCACTTCCACAGTGTAATCATAAGGCATTTGATTTAGGTCATACCTGAATGGTCTAGTGGTTTTCCCTCCTTTCTTCAGTTTGAGTCTGAATTTGGTAATAATGATCTGAGCCACAGTCAGCTCCTGGTCTTGTTTTTGTTGACTGTATAGCGCTTCTCCATCTTTGGCTGCAAAGAATATAATCAATCTGATTTCGGTGTTGACCATCTGGTGATGTCCATGTGTAGAGTCTTCTCTTGTGTTGTTGGAAGAGGGTGTTTGCTATGACCAGTGCATTTTCTTGGCAAGACTCTATTAGCCTTTGCCCTGCTTCATTCTGCATTCCAAGGCCAAATTAGCCTGTTACTCCAGGTGTTTCTTGACTTCCTACTTTTGCATTCCAGTACCCTATAATGAAAAGGACATCTTTTGGGGGTGTTAGTTCTAAAAGGTCTTGTAGGTCTTCATAAAACCATTCAGCTTCAGTTTCTTCAGCGTTACTGGTTGGGGCATAGACTTGGATAACTGTGATATTGAATGGTTTGCCTTGGAGACAAACAGAGATCATTCTGTCGTTTTTGAGATTGCGTCTAAGTACTGCATTTCGGACTCTTTTGTTGACCATGATGGCTACTCCATTTCTTCTGAGGAATTCCTGCCCGCAGTAGTAGATATGATGGTCATCTGAGTTAAATTCACCCATTCCAGTCCATTTTAGTTCACTGATTCCTAAAATGTCGAAGTTTACCCTTGGCATCTCTTGTTTTACCACTTCCAATTTGCCTTGATTCATGGACCTGACATTCCAGGTTCCTATGTGACCCAGATAACCACAATAGTGTGATCACTCACCTAGAGCCAGATATTCTGGAAAGCGAAATCACATGGGCCTTAGGAAGCATCACTACAAACAAAGCTAATGGAGGTGATTTAATTCTAGTTGAGGGATTTCAAATCCCAAACGATTATGCTGTGAAAGTGCTGTACTCAATATTCCAACAAATTTGGAAAACTCAGCAGTGGCCACAAGATTGGAAAATGTCAGTTTTCATTCCTATTCCCCCAAAAGGGAAATGCCAAAGAATTTTCAAACTACTGCACAATTGTACTCTTCTCACACAGTAGCAAAGTAATACTCAAAATTCTCCAAGTCAAATAGGGAAAGGAACTCATCAAGGCATATTGTCACCCTGCTTATTTAACTTATATGGAGAGTACATCATGTGGAATGCTGGGCTGGATGAAGTGCAAGCTGGAATCAAGATTTCCGGGAGAAATATCAATAAACTCAGATATGCAGAAGACACTGCCCTGATGGCAGAAAGCAAAGAAGAGCTAAAGAGCCTCTTGTTGAAAGTGAAAGAGAATGAAGACGCTTGCTTAAAACTCAACATTGAAAAAGCAAAGATCATAGCATCTGGTCCCATCACTTCGTGTCAAATAGATGGGGAAACAATAGAAACAGTGGAGGATTTTATTTTGGGGTCTCCAAAATCACAGCAGATGGTGACTTCAGCCATGAAATTAAAAGATACTTGCTCCTTGGAAGAAAAGCTATGACCAACCTAGACAGCACATTTAAAATAGAGACATTACTTTACTGACAAAGGTCTGTCTTGTCAAAGCTAGGATTTTTCCAGTAGTCATGTATGGATATGTGATTCAGACCATAAAGAAAGCTGAGCACCAAAGAACTTATGCTTTTGAACTGTGGTGTTGGAGGAGACTCTTGAGAGTCCTTTGTACTGCAAGTAGATGAAACCAGTTCATTCTAAAGGAAATCAGTCCTGAATATTCATTGGAAGGACTGATGCTGAAGCTGAAGCTCCAATACTTTGGCCACATAATATGAAGAACTGACTCATTAGAAAAGACCCTGATGCTGAGAAAGATTGAAGGCAGGAGGAGAAGTGGACCACAGAGGCCAAGACGGTTGGATGGCATCACCCACTCGATGGACAGGAGGTTGAACAAGCTGCAGGAGTTGGGGATGGACAGGGGAGCGTGGCATTTTGCAGTACAAGGGATCACAGAGTTGGACATGACTGAGTTACTGAACTAAACTGATACATATTTGTATCTATCTATGTATATTGGTACATACACACTGGGACACACACATACACTCATATATATGTATATATCAACACAATGTAATATACCTGGAGGAGTGCATGGCAACCCACTCCAGTACTCATGCCTGGAGAATCCCTATGGACAGAGGAGCTTGATGGAATTCAGTCCATGGGGTTGCAAAGAGTTGCACACAACTGAGCTACTAAGCACAGCCCAATGTAATATATATATATGTGTGTGTGTCATATTAAATGCTCTTAACTTACATCACAGAGCAAGACTGTTAGTGCTTTTCCAAATCAGAACTTTTAATATATATTAAATATTAAGCCCCGAATGATTTCAAGAACTAATATTTGATGAAAGGACTGTGTTATTTGTGGATCTCACAGTCTTAAAACTACCTGTTTGGAAAGCTGCTGTATGGCTTAAAATGTATCTTGTCTTCATTGTTATGAACATTACAGAGAACTATCATTAGGCACCGTGCTCAGTGCCAAACCAAAATAACGATTAGGCTGCCGACCCCTCCCTGTAGGAAATGTGCTCAGAATTGCTTTTCCTGTCATTGTGATGGAATTAGACTCATCTTTCCACATATCGCTGTGTGCCCCTCCTGATCAACAGGGTACACTTCCAAGACATCTGGGAGTTGTGATTCAGCTCATGTCTCTGTAACAAAGCAGAGGCAACTGGTCCATCCAGGAATTAAGTGCATGACTTTAGAGCAATTTTCAACATATTCTAACCAATAATAAGTACTCTAATGTATAATGCATTTGCTGTTTCTAATTATACACTGTTAAACTTGTTTTTGCACCTACTTTGATTTGAAATTTTTATTTGAATATGTATTGCATATTTTCATATTATTTCATAGAGTTATATAGTACAAGATATATTAGGTTAGTGGATATTTTGTGTTTTAGTACAGTGTGAAAAAATTAGTTTACCTCCTCAGTCATTTTTTTTTCCTACTGCTGCCCCAAATCATTGTTTATAATGTAGGCAAGAAGGGGTTGTTCTATGCTGGATTTTCTCAAAATTTATTGTAGGAAAAAAAATTAATTGGAATGTAATTGCTTTACAACATTGTGTTTTTCTTCTGCTGTACAATGAAGTGAATGTTATGTATGATTCTTCTCATTTTAGACAAGAGAATGAGGCACAGAAAGGAGAGAGGAAAAGATAAGCCTTAGTTTATTCAAGGTGTGCAATTAGTAAAAATCAGAGTTCAGATCTGGATCTAGGCAAACTGGTCCCAGAGTGATATGCTTACCTTGTATTATTTGTATGATGTTCTAGAAGTCATTAACATAGATGTATATAAATTATAATCAAACTAAAAATCAGATAAGTGAAAGTGAAAATCACTCAGTTGTTTCCAACTCTTTGCAACCCCATGGACTTAGTCCGTGGAATTCTCCAGGTCAGAATACTGGAGTGGGTAGCCTTTCTCTTCTCCAGGGAGTCTTCCCAACCCAGGGATTGAACCCAGGTCTGCCGCATTGCAGGCAGTTTCTTTACCAGCTGAACCACAAAGGAAGCAAAAAAAAAAAAAAAAAAAAATCAAACAGAATTGTGATAGTTTTCTCATTTCTGTTGTGAATTTAAATTGCCATTTGAAGCAGGATTATAGCTGAATTAAAACATTAAGATGACATTTTCTTCATTAGTAAAGACATTTTGGATTAAGTATAGAACGATACTTTAGCCATTAGTTTCTCTTTTCTGTAAATAGTTACTTTGAATTTGGCAAGTTTCTAATCTTTTTTTTTTAGTTTTAGCTAAAACAAATACAATATATTTAGATAAAATTTCTGCATATATACATTATTATTTTAATAATTTAATAATAATATTAATAATTATCAAATTATTTCCATTAACCTGTTTTCCCATCTGTCTTTCTACACTTCTGTGTTTTTATAAAGATACAGAAAGAATATATCAAGTGATTCTATTTGGATATAGGATTATGAATGATTTTTTAAACTTTCTTCCTTATACATTCTGCTGTGGTTTACATTTTCGAATGAATATGTGTAAGTTTTGAAAACAAAACAAAGTTACAAAAATTAAGGAATATAAAAAAGAGAACAAAATTTAATACAAGGTACAAAATGTAGTGATCACTTTACGTATGATTTATTTGAATAGTTTCTTTCCATTAGTAAAATTATTTTCATATTTTATGGGGATGATCCAGAGGGATGGTGTGGGGTGGGAGGTGGGAGGGGGGTTCACGTTTGGGAACTCATGTACACCCATGGTAGATTCGTGTCGATGTATGGCAAAACCAAAACAGTATTGTAAAGTAAAATAAAGTAAAAATAAAAATTAAAATAAAAAAATTAAAAAAATAAAAATGGAAATTAAACCAATTTTAAACTATACTATGAAACTCAAGAAAAAAAATCTAAATTCCTCTCCTTTCTCTCCTGCTTATCTTTTGAGTCTTGACATTTAGATTGAAGCTCTTAAGTTTTCTTGAAGGTTATCTAAATTAATGGGAGATATCCAAGCTTTATGCTTGCCAGTATTGGAAAAAATTGCAAAATATATAATACTTCCTTAATTATCAGCATTTCCTGCCAGATTTTAAACATATATAACAAAGTTTCAATTGTTCTTTCTTATCATTTTATATCTAATGTCTCTTTATAGTCGGAAAATATAAGACACTTAACAAGTGTTTGCAATTGATAGAAAATAATATTTTGGGGTTAAAATCACAGGCCAATATCCTTATCAGTTGGAGAAACTTAAATGTATTATAGGCTAAAAATGTTCAAACCATGTATTTTGAGAATGTTCCTTTATGTGCCTTCTTTTCACATTTAACTTTGTGTTGGATGCTGGAAAGAATCGTTATAATCATACCCTTCTCTGCCAATGTGGTTTTATGAAGATATTCTAGTTTTGTTACTTTTATCGAAGAAATATAACTGAGTAGCAAAACTTCTACAACTTTTTTAATTAAAAAGGAATGCTCTTTGAAATAATTTTTATAAATTGCCTACACATACCTCTTAAATAGGAACTTCCAGATAAATCAAATTTTGGCTGTTAATTTTGTCTCCATATAATTTCTGAATTTATATCTTGAAAATTTTTCTTTTAATTTTACAATTTTGAGAGTAGAACACTGTGATAAAATTACTGAAATTATCACTTCTTATTTGCTATCAAGAGTTTCCCAGATGACTCAGTCGTAGAGACTCTACTTGCCAATGCAGGAGACTCAGAAGACGTGGGTTCAATCCCTGGGTCAGGAAGAACCCTGGAGAAGGAAATGGCAACCCGCTTCAGTATTCTTGCCTGGGAAATCCCAGGGACAAAGGAGCCTGGTGGGTTACAGTCCATGGGGTCAGAAAGAGTCAGACACGACTGAGCATACTCACACGTGTGCTATCTTGCTTTTCTCATTCCATCATGCTTTAAGATTTCTTGTTTGGTTTATTCTTCTATTTATTTCTTTGCTTTTCCTTTTTTTTTTTTTTTTTTTTTTGGTTCCTGAAATCTGAGTTTTGTTTTTCCCATCTGAGTGAAACCCCAATCTTATCCTGAAAAATCTGTTTCTTTATTATTTTGAAACAAAGAAAATGTATGTTTCTATATCAGGGCGTAGGGTGGGATGTGTTCACTTTTTATAAATGACTAAACTGCAGTGTCTGTTAACTTCAGATTAGTGGCCCATATGACATAAGTCATTAACCTTTATTTGCATATACATGAAGACAGTGCCTAGTAGAGCAAGAACTTTCTTTTAATAGTAGAAAATCTAGATTTATCATTACTTCAAAAGGAGCAATTCTGCTAGAAAAGGTAAAACCCCATACCTCAAATGATCTTAAATCCCATGGAAATTTTAGATTTTAAGCAGACATTCTACAGGAAATGAAAATGATTATTTGGAACAATTTAGTTGGTGTTTATTCAATAAATACCAAACTGTAGGTCTGGGCTGATTTGAATGCTAATGTCTGAATTACAAGCATTAAATCAAGGTGTTAGATGCTTTCAGCAAAGAATGCCATTGCTAATTAAATTTTTCCAGTAACTATGCACAGCAATGGGATTCATAGGCAGTGTATGGATATTTGAAATTATTTATTTCTGCCATCTGATTTTTTTTCCCTCTGAAAACATTTCAGTGTACAAATTAACATTTACCAGGTGGTGAAAAAGATTACAGTCTCAATATTTCCTTTCATTCAAATTAACATTTCCCTTATAAATCTTGATAAAGCTTGAAAAAGTAAATGTATTCTTAACATATTAAAAGAAGAACAAATTAAAAACAATAATTACAAGTGATTAGATAAGTTTAGTTCAGTTCAGTCATTCAGTCATGTCCGACTCTTTGCAACCCCATGGACTGCAGTGCACCAGGCTTCCTTGTCCATCACCAACTCCCGGAGCTTACTCAAACTCATGTCCATCGAGTTGGTGATGCCATCCAACCATCTTATCCTCTGTTGTCCCCTTCTTCTCTTGCCTTCAATCTTTCCCACCATCAAGGTCTTTTCAAATGAGTCAGTTCTTTGCATCAGGTGGCCGAAGTGTTGGAGCTTCAGCTTCAGCATCAGTCCTTCCAATGAATTCAGGACTGATTTCCTTTAGAATGGACTGGTTTGATCTCCTTGCAGTTCAAGGAACTCTCAAGAGTCTTCCCCAACACCACAGTTCAAAAGCATCAGTTCTGGCACTCAGCTTTCTTTATAGTTCAATTCTCACATCCATATGTGACTACTGGAAAAACCATAGCTTTGACTAGATGGACCTTTATTAGCAAAGTAATGTCTCTGCTTTTTAATGTGCTGCCTAGACTGGCCATAGCTTTTCTTCCAAGGAGCAAGCATCTTTTAATTTATGGCTGCAGTCACCATCTGCTGTGATTATGGAGCCCCAAAATAAAGTTTATCATTGTTTCCTCATCTATTTGCCATGAAGTGATGGGACCAGATGCCAAGATCTTCATTTTTTGAATATTGAATTTTAAGGCAACTTTCACTCTCCTCTTTTTCTTCCATCAAAAGGTCTCTTACTTCTTTTTCAACTTTCTTCCACAGGGTAGTGTCATCTGCGTATCTGAGGTTATTGATATTTCTCCCAGCTACCTTGATTCCAGCTTGTGGTTCATCCAGTCCAGCATGAATTAGATGTTAGATAAGTGATTAGATATTAAGGTGTTTTTGTTATTATATTGATAACCTATTGGGTAAGCAAATATATTATGTTTTATTTTAGAATTGTGTAACACTGAAATTATTTTGCATGGATCTGTGTCAAAGATAATATGTAGGAATATTTTGTAAAGAAGGAAAGTTCACAGTAGATTCTTAAATCCAACATTATCCTTGAAACATCTGGAAAGTAAACTGTGTTTTTCTATAAGGAAAACAATAATAAGCTAACATTGAAACTTAAAAAGTATATTTAATTCATTTGCATTCTTTTAATAATTGAAATGTATTCTTATCTAGTATAAGTTTTCAGTGCCTATACTATTTTTCTGTTTTTTAATATTGCTTTTTATGAAGCAGCCGTATATTAATAAAAATCTATACATGACATTTTCATAGGGTAGGACCTGAGATATATGGAAGTCTCATGCTGAATCTGAGTAACCCCATCCATACACACACTGGGAGCTTTTTGTCTTGAACAGTTGCCTAAGTCTTCCAAGTTCCCAGGCCTTTGTCTTCTAATTCTAGTTCTTATCACTTCTAAGATCCCAAGTGCATCACTGTTATGAATTGTTTGCTTTGAAACCATGACTCACCTATGTGCTCTTGCTCTGAGTGCATCCCCCTCAAGGCAGAGCAATCTATAAGCCTGCTGGCCCTCCTTATGAATGATTTGTGAAATCTTCACTGAAACAGATGGCTATACAATCAATTAAGAAGATGCTCCATTCTGGCTTACTCTGTGCTGAAAGTTATTTAATTGTCTAGGTTGGTCTTAACACAGTTATCTTATTTTCTGTCACTTATGAACTTCTACAATTTCGATCTTAAAGGCATCTGTTGTCAGACCAGAGTGACTAGAATTGCTTTCTTTAGTAAACTCCAGAGTCTCTTGCTCTTCATAATAATGATAAGCATTGCAAACTAGAAAAGTATAATCCTGGGTTCATGTTATGCCTTTTCCATTGATTTATTTCATTACTGTAAGTTTGTATCATTTATTGTACACTTATACATTTATTCCATCCAGGGCTTCCCAGGTGGCTCAGATGGTAAAAAATCCACCTGCAGTGCAAGACACCTGGGTTTGACCCAGGGTCAAGATGACCTCCTGGAGTAGGAAATGGCAACACACTCCAGTATTTTTGCCTGGAGAATTCCATGGACAGAGGAGCCTGGTGGACTATATAGTCCATGGGGTTGCAAAGAGTTGGATACGACTGAGCAACTAACATATACATTTGTTAACAGCATAGATCTCATGTTAAGTGTTCTCAGTACAATAATTTTTTAAAAGAAGAGCTAAAAACTGAAGTTCAGTTGAGTAAATTTGAAAATCAAATTGACTATCTTGAACAGTTCATGAATTGGGTAGCATCCCCCCTAGCAAACAGAAAGGTTTAAAAGGCAGAAGGAGAGTGGGAAAGGGAAGTGTGTTAGCAAAGAGAAGATTGTAGCAGGGCCACCTTCCCACTGGAGAAGGCAGGGGTCTCTGCAGCATATGACCTTGCTAACTAATCAGGTACTCCAGAATGACTAGTTAAAGATTGCATTCTGGGGAGAGACTGAAACTGTGATTAAGTCCTGGTTTGCTGGTGTGGGGCTTAGGAAAAGTAACTCCGTTTGAGGCCCGTGGTTTCTTTCTTTAACAGAAGTGACACCATTTTGATGACTAATTGGTTGTAAGGTGAGAGAGAAAGGAAACTTGAAGATGACGTTGACATTTGCTTTTTGGGAAACTGACCAAATGCTGTGCTGTATGCCAGGATAAGGGAATCAAAAGGAACATGGAGAGGAAGAAAAAGAGTCCATTTTAGTTGAGGTCCCTTTGGGAAACTTAAGGTGAGGGATTGAGTAGCCATGTGTCTCCAGGAGCCCAGAGTTTAGGAGCAGGGCGGGGACCAGGGTGCAGAGCAGGGTGAATTTGGTGATCATCAGCATCCTTAAAGGTAAAGGATTAGAAAAGATCACCTAGGGGATGAACAAAGTGGAAATTCTGATTAAAAGCAAAGCAAAGCAGAAACCTCCGCAGGGTAGTAAGAAACATTTTATAAAGATAAATGGCACAATTTGCAAGGAGAGAGGATCTTCATTTACCTCTGTATCCAAAAAAAGGTGGCAGTTAAATATATAAAGTAAAACCTAGTGGAAATGCAAGGAGGATTTGATAAAAATCTTGTAGCAGAAGATTTTAATAAAGAATCCTATTACCAAAATGGATCCCAGGATATTTTTTTTAATTTTTTTTATTTTTCACTCCTCCAAACATAGCGCTCTCTATACCATCCAACCCAGATGGCTGTCTATTTTAAACCATAGTCAACGTCAGAGCTTTTATAGTACATTTTCATTATAATAAAAAGAGTTTCTTACCACCAAGCAACAAAGCCCTTGCAAAATTCATACATCTTTTTAAAACACCATAAACTCTATTTTTTTCTTTTAAAATTCTTCATTTTTTAAATCCTGTCTTTCCCTCCTTATTAATTCTTCTGTTACCTAACTCTTTAAATTGCTTAGACACATTCACGTTTCAACTGACTTTTAGAATCTTTATACTCAAGGTCATGTATTATTGCTGTTCTCACAATTTTCTATTAGTAAATTCTCTAAATTATAATATCTGCCTGCCAATGTAAGAGACACAAGAGACGTGGGTTCAATCCATAGGCCAGGAAGATTCTCTGGAGGAGGGCATGGCAACCCACTCCAGTATTCTTTCCTGGAGAATTCCATGGACAGAGGAGCCTGCGGGCTACAGTCCATGAGGTCACAATGAGTCGGACACAACTGAACATGTTTTGCAGAAGACAGTTAACTTTTTCCATGGACTGGGGTCGGGTGAGTGGGGAATGGTTTGGGGATGATTCAAGCCCATTACATTTCTTACGCACTTAGTTCCTAATATAATGCCGCCACTGATCTGAGTTACTGGTCCATGGCTGGGATGTTGGGGACCCCTGTTTCAGAGTACTTGATTCAGAGTGTTGAGAGCCTCATTTTAGCATTTTGTCCTTTCTCTAAATTCATTGTTTATGCTGGTGGTACCTCCTACACCAAGGTTATAATAACTTTCTCACTAGCATTTTGCTTTGCATATAAAATATACATAATATTTCTGATTATCGCTAATAATCCAGGTTCATCCGTCTACTTAAGATGCTTGCTCATTCCTGTCTATTAGCTCATTGAGTTATATTTATTATAGACCTTTGTTCTACCTTTGTATTTAAGTTTTTGGTATTTATTTTTAGGCCTCTCTTTTGCTAGCAAATTGATTTTAGGATGTTCTAAATACCTCATTTGAATTTCATATGAGCTCCTTCCCTCTGGTGAGACTGCTGGGAAGGTGAAAAACCTCTTTCAATTCCCTGCTTTATAATTATCTTTTATATTGACAAATGAAGCACAGTCTTCTTTTTCTTCAAGTCAAATATCCCACAAGTGCTTTAACTTTTTTCCCCAGGACTTTTTTTTTTTTTTTTTTGGTTTGTTTGTTTGCTGTTTACTAAGTCTCCCTATTTTCTGATTATAAAGTCAAGCCAAACCCAGTGCTGAATAACCACAAAGATTAAGATCCTTTGTATAATAGCATTTTGTAAATGAGAAAGTGTCATTTAAATGTAAAGTCATATTCTTCACTGACATAATTAACAAGACAGATTTTAGCGTAACAAAGATTGTTCCTCTTAGACTTTATTGTCACAGGGGCATATGTATATAAGCAGCTACCTGGAGGGGCTTTAGGTAAAAACAGAAATTCATTGGGTTTGAAGATTTCTTGGTTATGGCCCTTTTTTGCTGTGTGACTTTAGCTTCTCTGAGGTTTCATTTATTCGTTTGTCAAATGGAGACAGAAGAACACTACAAAACCTTCAACAAAATGTTAGGGGCAGTTTTCAAAGCATACATGAACTTTGGTCATTGTAACAGAAGTAGAAGAAACAAGTCAACATAGTAGGAAGGAAGTGTAAACCTTATATTAAGCTTTAAGACAGCTGAGGTGGGGGGAGAAATGAGTTATTCTGAGCTGTCATTTCAGAAAAAAGAAAGCACATGCATCTCTCAGTGTAACTAATATCCTCCTTCACTATTTCTTGCAGAACTCAGGAACCTCATTCTGTAGGTAGAACGATAGAGACAATATGTTTTGTAAGTGTATATTCAATATGTATATTATTCTTGTAAAATTTATATAGTGGAAAAACAGCATTGATTTTCTGCTTATTGGCTTAGTGTTTTTTTAAGCCCCCATAATAGCCTTCGGACATTCTGAGGTATGTGTTATATTTCTAGTCTGGAGAGGTGACAAGTAAGGGCAGAGGGAAAGATTTAAGGAGACTTTTAGGTAATTGTGGCTTCAGGAATGAGCCCAGATTTGTCTGATCAAGACCTGTATCTTTTCTATGCATATGAGGCCTTAACACAGATGAAGTCAGTTCTTTCAGGTGCACATTTTGGTGCTTTGCAGAGTTCAGCTTTATGCTAGCAGATAAATTAGGACACATGGAGGAAGAAAGGATTATTTGTACTCTGACCTGACTGTCTCCAACATAATTTTCTTTCCAGATGTTTGATAAGAGTTATTAACAAAATTATCAAGGCTCTTCTTGCTTTCTAGGGCCTGACTACTCTGTCTGCCTAGGTAAACTCGTAGATGCCCATGCTTCTAAAACCATCTATAAGCTAATCATTTCAGCAGCCCAAATCATTTTTAATTCTCTCCAGGCAGTTTTCCCTTATATGTTCTCAAGTCTCCACTTTAGAGCCATTCGCTGAAAAAAGTAAAATACTTGGAGTCATCTGACCTCTTCCTTTTCTCTCACACTGAGCATCCAATCTATCAGCAAGTGTATCAGCTCCAAGGCCAAAGTCTCTTCCAGCATATGCCCTTGCACTGTCTCTACCCCTCAAGTTGTCTCCTTCTTAGCTGTCTGATCTGTCTACTGACACCCTTCCTTTCTTTCTTCCATAGACCAATAAGAATATCCTTACAATTTTAAGAAACTCCATCCTCCCCGCTAGTGCACTTGGGTCAAAATAGCAAACAAAGAGAGGTTCATAACATTGTTAAGAAGCTGTGCTCAAAACCATCTCCAAGAAAAAGAAACGCAAAAGGCAGATGATTGTCTGAGGAGGTCTTAAAAATAGCTGAGAAAAGAAGACAAGTGAAAGGTAAAGGAGAAAAGGAAAGATATATCCATCTGAAAGCAGAATTCCAAAGAATAGCAAGGAGAGATAAGAAAGTCTTCCTAAGTGATCAGTGCAAAAAAATAGAGGGAAACAAAAGAATGAGAAAGTTTAGAGATCTCTTCAAGAAAATTAGAGATACCAAGGGAATATTTTATGCAAAGATGGGCACAATAAAGGACAGAAATGGTATGGACCTAACAGAAGCAGAAGATATGAAGAAGAGGTGGCCAAACTACACAGAAGAACTATACAAAAAAGACCCATGACCCAGATAGCCACAATGGTGTGATCATTCATCTCGAGCCAGACGTCCTGGAGTGTGAAGTCAAATGGGCCGAAGGAAGCAGCATTATGAACAAAGCTAGTGGAGCTGATGGAATTCAGGCTGAGCTATTTCAAATCCTAAAAGATGATGCTGTGAAAGTGCTGTATTCAATATGCCAGCAAATGTGGAAAACTCAGCAGTGGCCACAGAACTGGAAAAGATCAGTTTTCATTCCAATCCCAAAGAAAAGCAATGCCAAAGAATGCTCAAACTACCACACAGTTGCTCTCATCTCACATGCTAGCAAAGTAGTGCTCAAAATTCTCCAAGCTAAGCTTCAATAGTAAATAAATCTAGAACTTCCAGATGTTGAAGCTGGATTTAGAAAAGGCAGAGTAATCAGAGCACAAACTGCCAACATATGTTGGATCATAGGAAAAATAAGAGAATTACCAAAAAAAAATAAACAAAGCAAAAAAAAAATCTACTTTTGTTTCATTGACACGGTAAATATTTGACTGTATGGATCACAACAAACTGTGGAAAATTCTTAAAGAGATGGAAACACCAGACCACCTTGCCTGCCTCCTGAGAAATCTGTATGCAGGTTGAGAAAAAACAGAACCACAAATGGAACAATGGACTGGTTCAAAATTGAGAAAGGAGTATGTCAAGACTGTATATTATCACCCCGCTTATTTAACTTATATTCAGAGTACATCATGTGAAATGCCTGGCTGGATGAAGCACAAGCTGAAATCAAGATTGTGGGGAGAAATATCAGTTACCTAACATATATGGATGACACCACCCTTACAGTAGAAAGTGAAGAGGAACTAAAGAAGTTCTTGATGAAAGTGAAAGAGAAGAGTGAAAAAGTTGGCTTAAAACTCAACATTCAAAAAATGAAGATCATGGTGTCTGGTCCCATCACTTCATGGCAGATAGATGTGGAAACAATGGAAGCAGTGAGAGACTGTATTTTGGGGGGCTCCAAAATCACTGCAGACAGTGACTGCAGCCATGAAATTAAAAGATGCTTGCTCCTTGGAAAAAAAAGCAATTATAAACCTAGACAGAGTATTAAAACGCAGAGACATTATATTGCCAACAAAGGTCCATCTAGTCAAAGTTATGGTTTTTCCAGTAGTCATGTAAGGATGTGAGAGCTGGACCAGAAAGAAAGCTGAGCACTGAAGAATTGATGCTTTTGAATTGTGGTGTTGGAGAAGACTCTTGAAGGTCCCTTGGACTGCAAGGAGATCCAACCGGTCCATCCTAAAGGAAATCAGTCCTGAATATTCATTGGAAGGACTGATGCTGAAGCTGAAGCTCCAATACTTTGGCCATGTGATGTGAAGAACTGGCTAGTTAGAAAAGACCCTGATGTAGGAATGCAAACTAGTACAGCCACTATGGAGAACAGCATGGAGAACCCTTGAAAATTTAGAAATAGAACTGCCATAGAACCCAGCAATCCCACTGCTCGGCATACACACCAAGGAAACCAGAACTGAAAGAGACACGTGTACCCCAGTGTTCATTGTAGCACTATTTACAAGAGCTGGGACATGGAAGCAACCTAGATGTCCATTGGCAGATGAATGGATAACAAAGTAGTGGTACATATACAAAATGGAATATTAATCAGCTATTAAAAAGAACACATTTGAGTCAGTTCTAATGAGGTGGATGAAGCTGGAGCCTATTATACAGAGTAAAGTAAGTCAGAAAGAAAGACACCAAATATATTCACACACACACACACACACACATATATATATGGAATTTAGAAAGATGGTAATGAATATGCGAGACAGCAAAAGAGACACAGATAAAAAGAACAGACTTTTGGACTCTATGGAACAGGCAAGGGTGGATGGTTTGAGAGAAAAGCCTTGAAACATGTATATTACCATATGTGAAATAGATCACCAGTCCAAGTTTGATGCGTGAAATAGGGCCCTCAAAGCTGGCACACTGGGACAATCCAGAGGGATGGGAAGGGGAGGGAGGTGAAAGGGAGGTTCAAGATTGGGTACAGATGTACACTCGTGACTGATTCACATCAATGTATGGCAAAATATTGTAAAGTAATTAGCCTCCAATTAAAATAAATCAATTCATTTAAAAAAAGAAAGAAAAGACCGTGATGTTGGGAAAGATTGAAGGCAGGAGGAGAAGGGGATGACAGAGGATGAGATGAGATGGTTGGATGGTATCACTGACTCAATGGACATGAGTTTGAGCAAGCTCCAGGAGTTGGTGCTGGACAGGAAAGCCTGGCATGCTGCAGTCCATGGAGTCGCAAAGAGTAGGACAAGATCGAGTGACTGAACTGAAGGGAGTAGATCCTATTATCTTAGGTTTTTTGAATGTTGAGTTTTAAGCCAGCTTTTTCACTTTCCTCTTTAACTTTCATCAAGAGGCTCTTTAGTTCCTCTTTGCTTTCTGATGTAAGGACTGAGTCATCTGCATATCTGCGGTTGTTGATATTTCTCCAGGCAATCTTGATTTCAGCTTTTGCTTCATCCACCCTGGCATTTCACATGATGTACTCTGCTTATAAATTAAATATACAGGGTGACAATATCCAGCCTTGACATACTCCTTTCCCAATTTTGAACCAGTCCATTGTTCCATGTCTGGAAGCTTTTGAGACTAATATAATTATTTTCCATGATTATTTTTGATCCATGGGAGCATGTTAAGCTTTTGCGTATATGTACATACCCTTCCATCAAATTTATTATAATTCAAAATAATTCCTGAAACTTTTTTTTTATTTGAAACTTTTAAAAAGTTAAACATAAAAATAAAGTGTGTATGTTACAATATATACAGGTAAAATAAGCATGGAATTTTCTTTCTTTCAAATATCATTATTATTTATTAGTTTTCAGCTGAAACCCTAGGAAGCCTGGTGTGCTTCAGTCTGTGGGGTCGCAAAGAGTCAGAAGGACTGAACGACTGAGCGTTATTCTGTTATTCTGTTATCCTCCCCCCGCCCCCCAACCAATGCACTTGGATCACAACAGGAAACAAAAATAATTATGAGGTTTTCCGTGATCTGGCCATGCCTGCCTTCTTGACCTCAACTTACACTGCATTTCCTTTGAACCATGGGGCTGCCGCACCACTGCTTTTGATATTATGACGATTCCTGACGAGTTTTCTAAACAGTCTTTGTCTTGTGTAATCTCCCCTTAGCTTTTGTCATCCTTAAGGTCTCAGCTCATATGTTAAATCCTTAATGGAACCTTTCTTAACAACTCAGTCAAAAAGTCCTGACAGCTCTGCTGTACCATCCACCACCAGTGGGTCTGCATTGCACTAGCCTTCTGTTATTTTCAGTCATTTGCCCTTAACAGAAATTAGAGTTATTTCCTTTTACTTATATAAAATGGGTTATGGAGGTGGGTCAAGAAAGATCTCGCTGTGATTTATGTCAAAGAGTGTTCTACCTATGTTGTCCTCTAAGAGGTTTATATTTTATACCATAATTCAGAAGGCCACATGCACCTCAGTGTTCACTGCAACACTATTTACAATAAGCAGGACATAGAAGCAGCCTAAATGTCCATCCACAGAGGAGAGGATAAAGAAGATGTGGCATGTATATATGAAGACAATGGGATGTTACTAAGCCATAAAAGGAACAAAACTGAGTCAGCTGCAGTGAGATGAATGAACCTAGAGACTGTGAGACAGGGTGAAGTAAGTCAGAAGGAGAAAAACAATTATTAATATGCATTAATGCATATATATAGCATCTAGAAACATGGGTTAGATGATCTTACTGGCAAAGCAGAAACAATGACACAGGAAGAGAACAAACATTTGGACATCAAGGGAGGTAAGGACGGGTAGGATGAATGAGAAGATTGGGATTGACTAATATACACTGTAGATACTGTGCATAAAACAGCTACCTAGTGAGAATCTACTGTACATCTTCGTGAATGCTCAGTGTTCTGTGGTGACTAAACAGGAAAGAAATCCAGAAAAGAGGGGACATCTGTTTATGTACAGCTGATTCAATTTGCTGTACTGCAATAAATAAAAATAAAATAGGTTTTGAAATGATACTGTTTATACAGTGAGTCTGGGATAAACTACTTAACTGAAAATATAAAATATAAAACTGATTTTAAGTTCAATCGTATCTAAAGATACAATCACTAAAGGACACTTTATAGATTATTCTCCTAGACTAACTTTGCCACAACTACTTAAAACGCGAATCAAAATGTTCTAGATGTTTACATTGCAGGTAGTTAAAAGACAGATTGTTGTAAAGTGACTCATGTTACATGAATCTTTTTCTCTTTGCAGGACCTAAGTGGAAGATATTGTAGACAAATTTATCACTCAGGAAAGACAGCATAGCTTAGCCAAATTTCATCTTATTTAGGACATTCACTTAGCTAATTAGCAGCTAAGTAACTTATTAGTCCTTTAGTTCACTAGATTGTAAATTTGGTTGCATTTTGGTATAGGGAATTTTTAGAACCTACAATTTAAATTAGCAAAATATTTGAGGCAACTGGTTTCCATTCTGATTATTCTCTCAAACAAAGCATGTATAATGTCACAGTTTTCTTAGAGCATGCTTGTGTTATTTGATTTCTACAGAGTTGGGAGAGGGGAAGAGAAACTTAATTATATTACTGGTATTCCCTCTTATAAGGGTAGGTACCCTTGGTCAAGGGTTGAATTCTTTCCTCACTGAAATGCTACCTCTGGAGAAAAAGGCATGGATGGGACAAGTTGTTCGCAAACCAGTGTGCCGGGGTACCCTGTATGTTCCAGAACTTCCCCAGCAAGGACATTGAAGTTATACTATTCTGTGACATTCATTATTGCCAAAAATGAGGATAAAAGGAATTAGGATAATGTCTCGTAAATAAAATTTTGAGCTGAATCAGTTTCATCATGAGTACTAATGAAAAGAAATGCCGTATTTATTGTATATTCTCTACCCTGAAAGTGTTATCATTTTGCTTAATGAACTTTTTTTGTATGCCAAAAAATACAAAATCAAAGATTTTCTTGAATGGTAGTACCTTAATTGCTAGTGGTAAAGAACCCACCTGCCAATGCAGGAGACTCAAGAGATGCGGGTTCAATCCCTAGGTTGAGAAGATCCCCTGGAGGAGGGCATGGCAACCAATTCCAGTATTCTTGCTTGGAGAATCCCATGGGCAGAGGAGCCTGGCGGGCTATGGTCCATAGGGTCACAAAGAGATACACTGAAACGACTTAGCATGCACATACCTTAATTGCAATATTAATTCCTAGGTTAATCTTTGAGCATAAATAATCTGATATGGGAAAGGTCATACAATTTTTTTTTAATTGAAGCCACAGGAAAAAACTGTGCTAATGCAAATTATGTTTCCAGTAAGTTTCTTTAGTTTAGAATGTGTCATTGACCTCCTGAAACTGTTCTTTGAACAAATTTGATCAATAAGGAAAACAGTTGTCATTTCCAGTGAACAAGAAAAATAATTATTTACCTAGGACACCATTGTACATAGATAACCGATATATTTGTTGTTAGCTTACAATTAATAAATAACCATCAATTAGTTGAATGCTTAGATGAACCCCATCAGATACTTTTCAAGAGTATTCTGACTCACATATGGTAATATTTGTGTATTATATAGTTCTCTGAATATTATACTCTATGAAACAGATATAACAGATTGCCATCTCTTAGGGGAAATTTTTCAATTACTTTTAAGCAGAGATTAAATATTATGAATGCAAAAGTGTTATCACTATGACAAAGCTTTTCTGTTAGTGAACATGATAAAATATTACATTTAAAATACTGGATTCAAGTACATCATTACATAAAAATAAGAGCCACTTTTGCTATGAGAGAAATTCCCAGTCTTCACTGTGTGAAGTAACGTTTAAGATCTGTTTTCTTTTAGTTTTAGTGACTATTAAGTTTGGATCACTTCAGATAGTATAAGCCTTAATTTGTGCCTTACTTGATATCCAGAGACTGTTGACTAATGACTGAATATTTCGGTTTAATCGTGCTATGTGACAAAAACTATTAGCAATGTATTCCTGGGGGAACACATAAAATGAGTATAAATCGGCCTAAATTAACAGATATGTATTTGACCCTATTACCTATGTGCAGAAACATATAAACTAGTGTTTACTTACTAACTTCTTAATAGTAAAATTGAAATGCACTGTAAATCAATTATTTTCTGAAAAGAATCTGGAGATATATATATATGTTTTATGAATCTATATTTAAATATATAGTAGGAATTAAAAGGTGAAGTTATGACAAACCTAGATAGCATATTGAAAAGCAAAGACATTACTTTGTCAACAAAGGTCCGTCTAGTCAAGGCTATGGTTTTTCCTGTGGTCATGTATGGATGTGAGAGTTGGACTGTGAAGAAGGCTGAGCGCCAAAGAATTGATGCTTTTGAACTGTGATGTTGGAGAAAACTCTTGAGAGTCCCTTGGACTACAAGGAGATCCAACCAGTCCATTCTGAAGGAGATCAGCCCTGGGATTTCTTTGGAAGGAATGATGCTAAAGCTGAAACTCCAGTACTTTGGCCACCTCATGCGAAGAGTTGACTCATTGGAAAACTCTGATGCTGAGAGGGATTGGGGGCAGGAGGAGAAGGGGACGACAGAGGATGAGATGGCTGGATGGCATCACGGACTCGATGGATGTGAGTCTGAGTGAACTCTGGGAGTTGGTGATGGACAGGGAGGCCTGGCGTGCTGCGATTCATGGGGTTGCAAAGAGTCGGACATGACTGAGCAACTGAACTGAACTGAACTGAAGCTAATATTTTATTGTCATAAGCTTCATTTTGGGGAACTGAATTATATATATATATATATATATATATATATATATATATATATGTTTGTTTTTTTTTAATCAAGCAGGAAAAGTAAGTTGCCGGCAAGAGCTCACAACCTAGAAAATGCTTTAGGACTGAACTTAGTTGCTTTGGTACACCCATTATTTCCTCTGCTCGGAGTTGGAACTCTGTTGATTTGCATGGACAGTGTCTTAAGGGTGATTTGTCAGCCTGGAGGCTGAGAGTCTAGTGTAAATGTAGTTGCTTCTTGGAAGGAATAACCACTCAGGGTATCAGCAGACTTTTATTAATGACCTCAACACTACTCGATTGGATCACGTCATTCATTCTCTCGCTTAAATTTCTCCTTTTGTGTCTTCAGAGTATAAATTCTTTGGTGTTGTGTAAAAAGCAATTTATAATTTGTCCTGTCTTACCTCACCGACTTTATCTGCCCTTATTTGCCTTCCTCTAAAGGCTATCACGTAGCCAGACTGCACTATAGTGATGGTCTTCACAGTTGAAGTTTTCATGCTAGATTCTATTTTATCTTTTTTGCAACCAGTAGAAGTTATTTTGAACTGTTCATGACTCGATTGCAAAGCTTTTCCTATCAAGAATACTGTTTAAGTAAACATGGTTAGGAAGAAAAAGTGTAAATCAAGAGGAAAGAAAAATGGATATCATACTTTTTGTTTTCTTTTCTTTTTTTAATTTAAGACTTAAAAAGAGGGCAAAAGGGAATATGATCTTTAGAACCATTGACTTTATTCTATTACTGGAAAAGGAGCAACTATCAATTTAGGAGGGATCTCTGAAATCACAGTAAGACTCCAAAAGCTGGTGTAAGTCACTGGCTTTCAACATTAAACATCATTTAATATATCCTCATTTTAAAGTCACAAAAATGTATATGAAGAAGAATTTATACATCCATGAGAGTTATGAGCATGCGTTGGGCATGTGGAACACACACACACACACACACACCCCATAGATATACACTCTTTATGTTTCTTATCCTTTACTATAGCATTTCATTAAATGATGTTTTGTCTCAGTAGCCAGTCCTTGGTCTTTTAATTTTACTTTTATTTTTCATCTAGGAATATATCATATTTTAGTTATATTTTCTGTAATCCCATAAATATCTCATATAAACCACAGCGAAGCATGTGTCCAGACACAGTAAAAATCTAAGGATGGCTATTAAGTCTGTGAAGAATTCTCATCAGGGACCCATTATCAGGTATCACCAGGTTCAATCATGAATATCTGATGATTATCAAATTATTTTTACAAATTAACATAAAAGGAATTAAATTTTTTTCTAGCTGTGTAGTTGGTAAGAAGGTATTATTTGGTTATTTCTGCCCCTGCCTAACTGGACTGCAAGAATTTGTTGAACATAGCAGCCACACCCTTTAGGGAAGTGGTGCCTTCAGTCTGGAGACCCTTTCAAACTTGTTTCTCCTTTGAGCATTTGTCATCTGATCCCACAAGACTGTTAGCAGAAATTGCCCTTTGTACATTTTCAGCTTTTTCTTGTTATGAGTCTTTCTTTCAGTGTATTTGTTACTATGCACAGAAAGACAAGAGAACAGATCTCTTGGATCTTGCAGAACAGGGATTAGTGAGTGTTTTGTGTGGCAAAATTTAGTCTGCGACTTGCTCTTGCTATATCATGATTGGCAGCAGGGTTGTTAGAGAGGCAGTCTGACACCCCACCTTCTTTTTTCATTGGAGGTTACAAATGTGCACCAGGAAGAACTTAGTAACTAGACAAACTGTCTTAGGCCAGTTTCTATGGTTTTTAATTACATAGTTATACGTTTTGTAGTTAGCTGTTTCTATGGCATTTTCTCTTAGATTCCTCAAACTAAGTATGCCTAAAAGCAAATTTATGGCCATAACTCTAAAATAGCAGCCACTGTCCATTTTTTAGATCATTCAATGGAGTCATTCTTAACACCTCCTTTTCTCATGTCACACAGTACCTGATTTTTTTAAATCCCATACATTTTACCTCCTAAATATCCTGCAATTCTTCCTATTTCTCTTCCTCTCAGTCATCACCTCACTCATCTAAAGTGTTACTACCTCCTTATGGGGACAGCTTACCTGTTTTCACTCCAAACCGTTCATCTCGTGACTACCACAGCGATCGTTGGGAAATACAAATACGATTGTGTCACCACTTGCTTAATACTCGTTAAAGATTTCCTATGTGCTGTGGGCTGAAGACAGAACTTCTTATGATGTTCTCAATTTCCTGCACCAGCGGGATTTCCCCCATCTTTTTTTTTTTTCTTATCTCACATTCTTGATCTTTGCTCAGAAGTCATGCTTTTTCACCCCACTGCTTTGTCTATCAGATTAGACCCCTTTCCTAAAATTCTCTGCCTTCTCTGTAGGCTAAAGTCAGACTCACCTTTTTGTGTTAATGTAAACATCACTTTTTCATTGAACCTGACTCACCTGATTAGGTTGAATTCCATTGTTATAGGAAATCTTAGCACTAGAGGGTCTCCTATGTTATTTATATATAGTTATATTAGTCATCACTTTCTATCTTTTCCACTGCTCTGAAACTCCCATCAAGGAATTATTCTTGCAGGTTTTTCCATACCATCTTCTCCCCGAGTACCTGGTACTGTGCCTAAATCTTTGAGTTGTTGTCATTCAGTTGCCAAATTGTGTCTGACTTTTCTCAACCCCTTGGACCGAAGCACACCAGGCTCCCTGTCCCTCACTATCTCCTGGAGTTTGCACTCACTAAATAGAAGAACTAATAAATAAATGTAAACACTTCTCACATGAATATGGTCTACAATATAGTAGAAATAAAATTATAAGCACTTTATTGAAGCTTCAGGAGAGAAAAACCCTGAGAGCTTTCCAGAAAGCAAAGAGTAATAAATAAAAAATGCTTTCACTAAATTAATACAAATATAAGATGATTAAACACCATGTTGTCTTTATTTGTTCTCTTATGCTATTTTGTTTCAAAAATATGAACATAGTTTTAATAGCTTCCTGCTGGGGATATAGTTCCCCATTTTTTCCAGTAAGAGTTTAATCTCTGAATTTTGAAGTCTCCTAAAATGAGATTTTCAAGAAAACATTATTCTGATTTTACAGAATTCTTCTCTATACTATGTTATTTATTACCTATAACCATAAGCCATAATGATGTCATCTCTTTGTTTTCACCTCGTTCAATCTGTCTAATCATCTTTCTTATCCCACTGCCTACTTTCTTTGTTTCCTTTGTTCACTATTTATAGTAGAAAATACATTTTACATTGACACACAGTACCCATTTTTAATAAATAATTATGGATGAATATGAATACATGCTCAGCATATAACCTGAGAAACATGGAACAAAATACTATATGATTTTAAAAAGCCCTATATGTATATATGCACATATGTGCATGCTCAGTTGCTTCAATCATGTCCTACTCTTTGCTACCCTGTGGACTATAGCCTGCCAAACTCTTTTGTTTGGAATTTTCCAGACAAGATTCCTGGAGTGGGTTGCCACAGCTTTCTCCAGAGGACATATATATATAATACACACACACACATATATGTGCTGATAATGGCCCTTAGGCTTATGAGTCTATCAGTGATTTACAAAGACTGTTGAGCTGATGCTTTTATTCTGTTTTGGTCATTAATGATGAAAAAGGAGAAAATGTAATAAACGGAAATTTAATGTAAATTCATTAAAAGAAGTATATTCTATAAGACAGATAGTAGACGATGTGGAATCTTTAAATGGAGTATTTCATGTAAGGAAGAACGTTTGTCATTCCGTTACGGTTCGTGTAGTGTACAGCATTACATAGTTTATAACCCGTAGGCTGGTAATCCTTCTTTCATTAGGTGAGTGAAAGAGGAAAAAAGTATACTTTAAATTATGTAAATTAAGATGTTAGTTTTTCTAAATGGAGGAATATTTGGTGAAAATAAGACTTAAGAAATAAAGTTTACATTAGTTTTTTCCTAAAGATAATTAGAAATTAAATGTGTGGCATTATGGCTTTGTATATTTAGTGTAAATGGAGCCTAATCCTTTTTAAATTGATGTGAATATGATTTTTGCATACCTGTTTAAATAGTTTCTTTATAATTATCCTGAGTAAAATGTAACAGTATTTCACTCTTAACTTCACGGTCACTTTTCACTTTCATTCTCTGGAGAAGGAAATGCCAACCCACTCCAGTGTTCTTTCCTGGAGAATCCTAGGGACGGGGGAGCCTGGTGGGCTGCCATTTGTGGGGTCGCACAGAGTCAGACACGACTGATGTGATTTAGCAGCAGCAGCAGCAGCAGCAGCAGTTAACAAAAAGGTAGAATTTATAATTTTTAATGAGATAGAATTTAGAGTCTTCCTTTTCATATGACATGCTCAATTTGGTGATCCACACTTAAATAATTACAGTGCTTATGAAAACCCTTGTCCTATTCCTTTAACTTCTTTGTGAGCAGGAAGAGAGGGCTCTTCTTTGTATATCCAATGCTCGGTTTGGCTGCTGTGGACCTGTATTTATAAACTGTAGGAAGTCAGTAAAGACCCAAGCATTATATGTGAGGCATATTGATTCTTGTGAATATGTGGAAGGAATGGTGGGTCATTCTAAAGTACATATTTATGGATTTTAAGAAGGGCTTCCCTAGTAGCTCAGATGGTAAAGAATCTGCCTGGGTTCGATCCCTGGGTTTGGAAGAGCCCCTGGAGAAGGGAAAGGCTACCCACTCCAGTATTCTGGCCTGGAGAATTCCATGGACTGTACAGTCCAGGGAATTGTAAAGAGTTGTACAAGATGGAGCAACTTTCACTTTCATGGATTTTTAAGTAATATTAAATTAAGATTAAGGATAGATATGGAGCACCTTTAAAATGTTGCATTTTAAAATTACATCGTTTGATCTCAATTAAAAAGACGGGGGGGGGGGGGGGGAAGAAAAGTAAAAAATCTCCAGGAACTGATAGTTTCATTGTTACCTTTCTTCAAGGAACAGTAAAACCAGGGTGATATAATTCAGGAGCTAGACAAAGGTACAAAGTTATCCACATCATTTAATGATTAAGCTAAGCATTTATTCTAAAATACTCTGAGCGCAAACTATGAGTTGATGTTCTCACATTTTAGTTCATAAAACCCTAATACTTTGAGATGCTTTATCAAAAGCAAGAAATTTAGCAGATGTATTTGGTTTAATCTATTCTCAGAGATTTGCAATCAACATTAACTCATTAAAGGAACCTGGAAAATCCTTTACTAAATAAAATATACTTAATTCAGAGTTACCAAATATATTTGACTTCAGACCCCTGTGCCTGGTTCACATCTACTGCCAACTTGGCTTTTCAAGGAACATGTGTTGAGATACAAAAGTGTAGTCTAAGAGAACTTTAAAAAGATAGATATAAAAATCCTATAGTAATGAATTGTCAAACTCCAGTCACAGTGCATTTACATTAAGGACAACAGCAAAACAAAATACCAAACGAGCAAAAGGACAAATACTAAATATTACTGCCTCAAGGATAGAAAAGAGTACAATGATACTAATTTCTCATGCATGTCTTTATTATTTGCCTTGTAATAATTGCATATTACTATTTTTTGGAATTGAAAATATTAGAACTGCTCAAAATTTGAGAAACCTATATGCAGGTCAGGAAGCAACAGTTAGAACTGGACATGGAACAACAGACTGGTTCCAAATAGGAAAAGGAGTACGTCAAGGCTGTATATTGTCACCCTGCTTATTTAACTTCTATGCAGAGTACATCATGAGAAACACTGGGCTGGAACAAAACACAAGCTGGAATCAAGATTGCTGGGAGAAATATCAATAACCTCAGATATGCAGATGACACCACTCTTATGGCAGAAAGTGAAGAGGAACTAAAAAGCCTCTTGATGAAAGTGAAAGAGGAGAGTGAAAAAGTTGGCTTAAAGCTCAACATTCAGAAAACAAAGATCATGGCATCTGGCCCCATCACTTCATGGGAAATGGATGGGGAAACAGTGAAAACAGTGTCAGACTTTATTTTTCTGGGCTCCAAAATCACTGCAGATGGTGACTGCAGCCATGAAATTAGAAGACACTTACTCCTTGGAAGAAAAGATATGACCAACCTAGATAGCATATTAAAAAGCAGAGACATTACTTTGCCAACAAAGGTCCGTCTAGTCAAGGCTATGGTTTTTCCAGTGGTTATGTATGGATGTGAGAGTTGGACTGTGAAGAAGGCCGAAGAATTGATGCTTTTGAACTGTGGGGTTGGAGAGGACTCTTGAGAGTCCCTTGGACTGCAAGGAGATCCAACCAGTCCATTCTAAAGGAGATCAGCTCTGGGTGTTCTTTGGAAGGAATGATGCTAAAGCTGAAACTCCAGTACTTTGGCCACCTCATGCGAAGAGCTGACTCATTGGAAAAGACTTTGATGCTGGGAAGGATTGGGGGCAGGAGGAGAAAGGGACGACAGGGGATGAGATGGCTGGATGGAATCACTGACTCGATGAACGTGAGTTTGAGTCAACTCCGGGAGTTGGTGATGGACAGGGAGGCCTGGCGTGCTGCGATTCATGGGGTCGCAAAGAGTCGGACACAACTGAGTGACTGAACTGAACTGAACTGAACTGAAGGTTTACCCAAGGAGTGTAGGTATGACTTATTATAGGATAAGTCAATAATATAAGTTATTGTAATGAATTGGACATAATATCTTACAGGAGTGATATATTCAATATATCCAAAAATAAAATAGTTTATATTCCTCTCCTCCTGCAGAATTTTCCCTACTATTTCTTTTCTTATGCTTTCATTATCTGTTGTCTTTATTCCTTGATATCTGTAAATCATATTGAAAATAAACAAATATTGGTTGAAAACCAAACCAAACATTGTATTGCTCATGAGCTACATGAGCAATACAATGTTTGGTTTGGTTTTCATATGGTTCTAGCCATGCAGTCAGTCTTTATCCTTGTTGATTATGGTAGTGTTGAATGATATGAAATCTCAAGGTCATTTCTCTGTTTCTCATGCGTGTTTTTGTTTTTGTTGTTCAGTTGCTAAATGCTGTCAGACTCTTCTGCAACCCCATTTTGTGCATGTAGCCTGATGGCTCCTCTGTCCATGGGATTTTCCAGGCAAGAATACTGGAGTGGGTTGCCATTTCCTCTCCAGGGGATCTTATCGACCCAGGGATTGAACGCCCACATCTCCTGTATTGCTGGCAGATTCTTTACCATTGAACCGCTTGGGAATGTAGTTAATCAAGTTCTGAGTTGGCATTTAAGACATATTTCATTCGTTGGCATTTTGTTCTCTACTCTGCATAGTTTTAATGTATGTCCACTTGGTTTAAAAAACAAAACAAAACTTGTCAAAGTCCATGCTATAAAATTCCTCAAAAGATTTTTTTTTCTGACAGTGATCTTGAAAATAGTGTCACAAATCAATATTCATGTAAAACTAAATTGCATTAAGGCAGAAATAACTATGTGAAGGATTTTTGAAATTCCAGTTTAAGCTCAGTATTGTGAATATTGAGCAAAATTATGAGAAGCACATAAATATGTGTATGGCAAGAATTATTTGCTTCTCAAAATGAATTGAGTTTCTAAAACTGGGTATAGTTAATCTTCATGATAGAAAATTAATAAGTTATATAAAATGAATTGTCTATTTAAATGATAGCAGTGAATGTGTGTTAATATGTAAAATAATATAAAAAGAGAAAATTGTTTTTCAAAATATTATGATTTTAATATTTAAATCTTAAAATATTGCCATACAATGATATACTTAGTAGTTACCTAAGTCAGTGACTTTCATAGATACATATATTATACATTATACTGTCTCTATATAATTACAATAGGAGTTCTTTTATTTAAGCAATCTCAGTGATAAGTAGTGCTTTTTTAAAACAAGTCGCTAGCCTGATATTGACAGTTTGACCTAGAAATAAAGTGTAATCTATTTTTTTTCCCCTTCCTGCATTGCCAAGAATTAGTTGTCAGTTTCTGTAAATGACGACACTGAACCCTCCAAAGGTCAACTGATATCAGCTGGCTATCTTTCTAAATAAAGATTATAGGTTTACCTTCCAAATTGCCTAACTCTTCTTTTTTGGAGCCCTCTGTGTTTCCCTATGTTTTTACTTCCCTTCCCAGGTCAGAGTTACAGGATGGAGAAAAGACTGGACATGGATACAGAGACTCGTTAATCCATGAGTGGCTTTCTGCCCCTGATAACTCTGTTACCACATCCACAGCAAAGAGAACAGGCAGGCTGTTTTCTCTTTTTCCACCATCCTTGACTCTCCTGTTAATAGTACATTTACACTTCTCACAAGTGGAAAAAGCTTTTTAACACCTTTGTGGATTTACTGGATTCTTATATTTGAGTCTTTTTTGTGTTTATTTTTCTTTCATCCTCGGTATGTCATATAACTAACAGTATTACTTATGAATTTATTGAAGGTTATGTGTCAGGCATTTCATAGAACATTAGCTCACTTAATTCTGGGAATAACAAAGGAAGAAATTGGTATCATTACATTTGCTTTTCAGCTGAGGAGTATGAAGTTTAAATAGCTTAAGTAGTTTTCCTAAGTTAGTATTGATCAGTTCAGTTCAGTTCAGTCACTCAGTCGTGTCCGACTCTCTGTGACCCCATGATCCGCAGCACCCCAGGTCTCCCTGTCCATCTCCAACTCCCAGAGTCCACCCAAACCCATGTCCATTGAGTCGGTGATGCCCTCCAACCATCTCATCCTCTGTCATCCCCTTCTCCTCCTGCCCTCAATCTTTCCCAGCATCAAGGTCTTTTCATCAGGTGAATGATGAAAATGAATCAGCTCTTTGCATCAGGTGGCCAAAGTATTGGAGTTTCAGCATCAGCATCAGTCCTTCCAGTGAATATTCAGGATTGATCTTCTTTAGGATGGACTAGTTGGATCTTCTTGCAGTCTAAGGGACTCTCAAGAGTTTTCTCCAACACCACAGTTCAAAAGCATCAGTTCTTCGGTGCTCAGCTTTCTCTGTTGTCCAACTCTCACATCCATACATGACCACTGGAAAAACCATAGCCTTGACTAGATGGACCTTTGTTGGCAAAGTAATATCTCTGCTTTTCATTATGCAGTCTATGTTGGTCGTAACTTTCCTTCCAAGGAGTAAGTGTCTTTTAATTTCATGGCTGCAGTCACCATCTGCAGTGATTCTGGAGCCCAGAAAAATGAAGTCAACCACTGTTTCCCCAGTCTGTTTGAAGTGATGAGACCGGATGCCATGATCTTAGTTTTCTGAAAGTTGGGCTTTAAGCCAACTTTTTCACTCTCTTCTTTCGCTTTTAACAAGAGGCTCTTTAGTTCTTCACTTTCTGCCATAAGGGTGGTGTCATCTGCGTATCTGAGGTTATTGATATTTCTCCCGGCAATCTTGATTCCAGCTTGTGCTTCATTCACCCCAGTGTTTCTCATGATGTACTCTGCATATAAGTTAAATAAGGAAGGTGACAATATACAGTCTTGAGGTACTCCTTTTCCTATTTGGAACCAGTCTGTTTTTCCATGTCCAGTCCTAACTGTTGCTTCGTGACCTGCATACAGATTTCTCAAGAGGCAGGTCAGGTGGTCTGGTATTCCCATCACTTGAAGTATTTTTCACAGTTTATTGTGATCCATACAGTCAAAGGCTTTGGCATAATCAATAAAGTAGAAATAGATGTTTTTCTGGAACTCTCTTGCTTTTTCGATGATCCACCAGATTTTGGCAATTTGATCTCCGGTTCCTCAGCCTTTTCTAAAGCCAGTTTGAACATCTGAAAGTTCATGGTTCACATATTGCTAAAGCCTGGCTTGGAGAATTTTAAGCATTACGTTACTAGCGTGTGAGATGAGTATAATTGTGTGGTAGTTTGACCATTATTTGGCATTGCCTTTCTTTGAGATTGGAATGAAAACTGACCTTTTCCAGTCCTGTGGTCGCTACTGAATTTTCCAAAATTGCTGGCATATTGAGTCCAGCACTTTCATAGTATCATCTTTCAGAAATTGAAATAGCTCAACTGAATTTCTATCACCTCCACCAGCTTTGTTTGTAGTGATGCTTTCTAAGGCCCACTTGACTTCACATTCCAGGATGCCTGGCTCTAGGTGAGTGATCACACCATCATGATTATCTGGGTTGTGAAGATCTTTTTGTACAGTTCTTCTGTGTATTCTTGCCTCCTCTTCTTAATATCTTCTGCTTCTGTTAGGCCATACCATTTCTGTCCTTTATTGAGCCCATCTGTGCATGAAATGTTCCCTTGAGATCTCTAATTTTCTTGAAGAGATCTCTAGTCTTTCCCATTTTGTTGTTTTCCTCTTATTTCTTTGCATTGATCACTGAGGAAGGGTTTCTTATCTCTCCTTGCTATTCTTCAGTGCTCTGAATTCAAATGGGTATATCTTTCCTTTTCTCCTTTGCTTTTGGCTTCTCTTCTTTTCATAGCTATTTGTAAGGCCTCCTCAGAGAGCCATTTTGCTTTTTTGCATTTCTTTTTCTTGGGGATAGTCTTGATACCTGTCTCCTGTACAATGTCACAAAGCTCTGTCCATAGTTCATCAGGCACTCTGTCTGTCAGATCAAGTATTGATCAAGTTATGTATTGATCAAGTTATGAATAAATGTTTGATTATTACTTCATGATAGCATTGACAGTAGTAATAGGGTTATAAAGTTGAGGTCAAACCATTCATTTTAGATTTTAGAAACTTTTTTTTGTGTAGAATAAGGTGTCATGGATCTGCGTGTATAACATACAGCACATACCTGGCACTAGTAAACCATTGATAAATATATCTTTATGAATGAACATGGCTTACTTTTACAAATTAGATCACCCTTTTTCTATTATGAAACACTTTATTAAGATGTTATAGAACTTACTGCTTTTATAGAAATCATATTTAAATTAAAAATTTATAGGTATTTTTTAGTAGAGAAATTATAAGAAAATTATATTCATTTGCAGCTTTCCATTTCAGTCACTCAGTACAAATGAATCTGAGTAACTTGTATGCATATTAACTAAACAAAAAGGCACATAGAACATGATGTGATATTGGTTTATTTTTAAATCTTAAATTGGAGCAATTTATTTAATTTCAAATGTTTTGGCAGGGCTTTTCAGGTTGTCCTAGTGGTAAAGGCCCTGACTGCCGATACAGGAGACCTGGGTTCCATCCCTGGGTCGGGACAATTCCCCTGGGAGAGAACATGGCAACCCACTTCAGTATTCTTGGAGAATCCCGTGAACAGAGGAGACTGGCAGGCTACAAGCTATAGGGTCACAGAGAGTTCCACATGACTGAACAGACAGCATGCATGCATGGGATAATGAACAAAAATTTGGTTAGAGTTAGATATCCACTAAAATCAAGCATTTATGTGAGCTTTTTTGTCTTAAGTTTATGGCCCAGTCACAAAACATTAAATTTGATCACTAGAAAATTTGAAGGTAAAAGAATGTTTACTATTATCCACCAGCTATGATTATACTTGGAGAAGGAAATGACAACCCACTCCAGTACTCTTGCCTGGAGAATCCCGTGGAGGGAGGAGACTGGTAGGCTACAGTCCGTGGGGTCGCAAAGAGTCGGACACGACTATCAAGCCTTCATATACATATATATATATATATATATATATATACGATTATCCTACTTCTCTTTTCAATTCAGGATATAATTTAAGTAAGTTACTTAAGCTTTGACTGATGGAAAAGATGTATCTCTTTTATAAGAAGACAAAATAGGATATTTTGATTATGAATGTGCTGTATTTGAGCACATTCTTGGATTTACTTTATCACAAAATCTGTGCCTATCATTAAAATCACTTCTGGGTACAGATGAAAACTAATAATTAACTGAAATTCATCAACTATGATCAGGGAGAAGAGACAGTTTCCATTTAATAATGGCTTGAAAGATATCTGTGAATGAAATAAGATAACTATCTATATTAAAATGGATTATAATCATTGAATAGCTTCAAATCCTTATGTAGCACATTGTTGGAGAAGGCAATGGTAACCCACTCCAGTACTCTTGCCTGGGAAAACCATGGACAGAGGAGCCTGGGAGGCTGCAGTCCATGGGGTCAGTAAGAGTTGAACAGGACTGATCGACTTCACTTTCACTTTTCACTTTCTTGCATTGAAGAAGGAAATGGCAACCCACTCCAGTGTTCTTGCCTGGAGAATCCCAAGGATGAGGGAGCCTGGTGGGCTGCCGTCTGTGGCATCGCACAGAGTCAGATACGACTGAAGCGAATTAGCTGCTGCATTCACAGTGCTAGGAAAAAGAAGTAACATAAGTGAAATATTAATTTTTATGCATAATATAATAAAAGATGTTTCAAAGCTAAAAAACTGTCTTAACTTCAAGAATTATATAATAAAGTAACAGTTAACTACGTATCTACTTGTCCTGAAGTTTCCCTTTTACATTCCCTCAACAAAAGTAGTTGAATTATTATTTATATAGGTAATCTATGTGAATATAAAACTATTATTGTTTGTAGAGTAATAGTATTATAAGTTTTCATGTTTCTTTAAAACATTCCTATTTCTATTGCCTATAACCAAAATAGTATCTAATAAGTTGTCAGATACTCTTAACATTCTCCACATGTTGCATATTGGTGCTCTACAGCTAGTATCAGACAGTGATACTGTGTCCATAGAATGTAATTAGACTGTCTCTGCTTCACACCTCCCCCAGTTAACTTCCCCATGCATTAGTATTTACTTTTGTAAAATAACGTGCAACAAGTAATTTCAAAATACTTTTAAAATCTAATTTTGATAATTCTAGAAGAGATTTGAAAGACATTTTGCTTAAACAGTGTGAAGATCCTAACTCTGAAATTGATGTTAGCACAAATTCTGCAAAATCCCCTTCTAAATTGTTTCTACCCTGCAAGTAATGTGATTCTTTGCATAAATACTGCAAAACATAAGGGAAATAACTATTTTCAGAACTTAATGTGAAAATGAATTCCAACAACGAAGTTAATGATTACAGTCTTTTGTAGGCAAATCTCTCTCTAATAATTGAGAGTAATTTGTTTCTTTTATAAAAGATAAGCTGGATACTTTTATTATTATGATGGTTATATGAGTAACCTGATTGACTTGACTTAGTATTAATATGTGCAAAGTTCACTAACAGTGACATGAATATGATTTCAAGAAAAGCTTTTGATTAGAAATAATGTACTTAATTTAGTAATTTTTAATTGTGCAATTTTCTTGCATATTACCCCAACAGAATGGGTTTCAATAAGTCAGTACACTTCAAATTTCCCAAATTTTGTATTTATCATGTTAAGCAGTATTAACTGAACAAATGCTGGAGTTGCAAAAGTAAATTATGGAAGAGACTAAAACCCAATTTACTTGTTTATAAGAACTTGAATATTTCAAAAGGTTGTGGGAATGTCATTTGATTCTTTTGAGAAAGAAGTATTTAGCCTTGCCCCTAAAGTTATATTGGAGAAGGAGATGACAACCCACTCCAGTGTTCTTGCCTGGAGAATCCCAGGGACAGGGCAGCCTGGTGGGCTGCCGTCTATAGGGTCGCACAGAGTCGGACATGACTGAAGCGACTTAGCTTCCACCATTAAGGCAATGGTCAGAAAAATACATTTGTGTGCTTTTTCTTTTCTTTAATGAATTGTACTTAGTTTTTATCTTAACAGGATAAAGAGCTTGGTTATTTTCGTGTAGGCAACAGAAAGATATATATATTACATTCAGACTCTCATTCATTCAGGAATTATTAGTGAACATCATTATGCTCTTGGAACTAATATAGGTGTTCAGGCAATGTGAGTGAAGAAAGCACATGACTCTGTCCTAATAGGCTGCATTCTTACAGGTTTATGAACAATCAGTATCAAACTCAACAAATGACTAAAACTATTTTTTTTTAAATTAAACACAATAAGAAAGACAAGGAGTATATTGATGGTCAGATTAGAAGTAAAGACTTGAAGGATGTGAGGAAATATCCATGAAATACCTGGGCAATATGTTCCAGCCAGAGAGAGTCATCCATAACAAGACCCTGAATCTGGGTGATGCCTGTCATGTTGGTCAGAAAGCGAGAATGCCAGTGTAGCTGGGGCAGAGCAAACCACAGGGAGGAAACTAGTGAAACCACTAGGAAACTAGAGAAAACTAGAAACCTAGTCTGAAAGGCATAAGGAGGAGTCAGATGGAGGACTAGGCTAGAGACAAATATCATTGAATCACAAAGATCATTAGAGTTTAGTCTTACGTGGAATAGGGTTCCCTGTTTCAGGGGTTTAAGCAGAGAAATAACATGGCCTGACCCATGTTGTCATAGCCCAACTCTGGCTCATGTGCTGAGTATAAGCCGTTGGAAAAGTAAAGAATAAAAAAGTAAAGATGCCTTAAAAGGCTGGACAAGGAATTTCTGTAGTTTAAACATTGAATAGCACATCTTCTCGGTCGTCATAATCAAGCCATCTGTGCTTGTTCTGCATAGAAATTGGAAGGAAAATCTAGAAGTACACAGTGATTTCTTTTGACAGCTTTAGAGAGGTATAATTTACATGCCATAAAATTCATTCTTGTTAAGTGTAGAATGCAACCATGTTAATATATTTACAAATTTCTACAGCCATCACCACAAGTCTAGTTTTAGAACATTTTCATCATCTTATTCCCACCATTACTTCCAAGCAACCATTAATATGGTTTCTGTGTCTTTTCTGAACATTTCATGAAAACAGAATTATACAGTATATAGCCTTTTACATGTGACTTCTTTCACTCAGCATCTTTCTGTGGCTTATCACATTTTAACAGGCCTCAGTACTAGATTCCTTCTTATTTTATTGGTGATTTTTTATGTTGCAAATCACATTCCTCTCCAACACTGCACAAATATGCATGTTTCATAGCCTCCTTTTTTTTTTTTTTTTTTTAGCTAGTAGCAGTACTATTTCTAATGCTATTTTAGCAATTCTACTTTGGGAAAATCTTATAAAATTTCTAGCTTCTCCCTAACATTCATACCACCAATAGTTTTGTACAGATAATTGATGTACCTAAAGACTCCTTTTGAGAGTCATCTTGCAATGTTAACTCCTCAAGCCCTTCTTGTATACAGTGGTCCCTCTGTATTCCAAGTTCCCACGTTTGTGGGTTCAACCGTCACAGACTGAAAATATTAGGGAAGAAATTTCTTGAACATTCCAAAACCCAGAAGTTGAATTTGCTCCATACTTGTAACTATTTGCATAGCATTTGCAACTTATTTACAATGAATTTTATAGCATTTGTATGGTATTAGGTATTGTAAGTAATCTAGAGATGATTTAAAGTATACAAGAGGATGTGCATAGGTTATATGCAAATAGTATGTCATATGAGTGACTAGAATGACTATGTCATTATACATCCTGTGTCCCCCTGGGGGCTGGGAACCAACCTCTGGGGATATGGAGGGATGACTGTGAAACACGTACACACGAAATATATACACATATATTGATACCACACATACACAACTGAAAAATGTCTCTCTGTTAAAAAAGAAGACTATTGACTATTGCTATTTTGATGGGTATTAGATCTAGTGGATTCTGATGTCTATGTTTCCTTGACATGCATTCAAAATGTTTGTGTAAGTCACCCATGAAATTCTGTCTATTCATTTTATATATTATTCAAATATGCTTTGTGATTTGGGACTATAAATTTTGGCTACAAATAAAATAAGACTATTTCTCTTTGATGTAAGAAAAAACTTAAAAATATTTTCTCGAAGAAAAGTACTGAACCATATACAATCCCAGCTACCAAGTGGCTTTATGAAGTGTGCTTTGGCTTTCAGAAGAATGATGAAAAGTAACGTGACTGATTTGAAAGTTTTAACTGTAACGCATCTTTGTTTTTTTAGCATCTGTGGAATCCAACATCTGGAACGGATAGGAAAGAAGCTGAATCTCTTTGATTCCCTTTATTTCTGCATCGTGACATTTTCTACTGTGGGCTTTGGGGATGTGACTCCAGAAACGTGGTCGTCCAAGCTTTTTGTGGTTGCCATGATCTGTGTTGCTCTTGTGGTTCTCCCTATCCAGGTAAATACCACCATGTTAAATTTTATAGAAATGTGCAAAGTCTTATGAAATCAAATCTTCCACATTTAATCAAAAATGCAGGGTGACTTATTAACTATATTAACACATGCTCGTATACCATCTAGTCAATTATTGAAATTGTCTCCAAAATGCCTTTTTAAATTGTATTAGAAACATGAGGTTTTTTTTCCCTTCTAGTCTTAATTGGTAGCTCACATTTCATTTCAGTTTTTTCAAGATGCTTTCTTTTACATATAGAGTATTTACATTAATTATCAGACTGTAGGATAGTATAGTTTTCAATTATAGCATGTGTGTACAAGACAATAAACTTATGAAACATTGATTTCTTTTGATTCTTGAAACTACAACTAAAAGCCGTATGTTGTCATGAATAAAAATTGATTGACTATGTTGGTCAACTAAAACAAAATCTGAAGATGGTACATAGCTAACATGTAGCATTTTGGAGAATGGATAAGGAAGCAAAGGCACAGAGATATAAATGAGACTGAAGGCACTTAGAGGCAATCTTCAACTTTTTCCTGTAATGAATTCTGGCTGTCCATGAGTGGGCAGGTCATAAACAGGATGTGGCCAACACAAATCAAAATGTATATTATATTATACAACCATTTGACAAAGTTATTGAAATATCCTTTCCATAGATGTAAAAATGATCTTTCCACTCCTATCCAATCATGCACGCCATCTTCAGTGACACCCCTCCCACATACCCTCATCATCCTTTTAATAACAGCTACTTTCTTGGTGGCTCAGTGGTAAGGAATCAGCCTGCCAATGCAGGAGACATGAGTTCAGTCCCTGAGTCTGGAAGATCCCCTGGGGAAGATGATGGCAACTCACTCCAATATTCTTGCTTGGAAAATTCCGTGGACAGAGAAGCCTGGCAGGCTACAGTCCATGGGGTTGCAAAGAGTCAGACACGACTGAGCTTGCATGCATGCACTATGACTAGAAAGTAGCCCTGTGTGTGTGGTAAGGTTATCTCCCCTTGCAGGCGATGTGGGCTGAAGTTGACAGAAGAATGTGAGAGAAAAACGTGAGACCTTTCTCTTTAACCAGGTGCATGACATATATGGCTGCATACTCTACTGGACAGAAAGCAGAAGTGCAAACCTCTTGGTGCCCTGTTATGATACAATAGGAAAACCTCATTATTGTTTCCTGAGAAACATGAAGGCCCTGGGAAGGATTAGCAAGTCAGAAATTATCCTATGAAGAGTCTTGTTGAGGGGAACACTGATCATTTCAATCTCAAAGAGTTTCATCTAAGAAATTGAGTTATACCCAGTAGACAATAGATGGATTGCACTGATTGTTATTTTCATGTCCATTTCTTTTCATTCACATGTGGAAAATGTGTTACAGTTTGAACAGCTGGCCTATTTGTGGATGGAGAGACAAAAGTCAGGTGGAAACTATAGTCGACACAGAGCTCAAACTGAAAAGCACGTTGTTCTGTGTGTCAGCTCACTGAAGATTGATTTACTCATGGACTTTTTAAATGAATTCTATGCACATCCAAGACTCCAGGTAACTTTAAACAGATTATACCTACTAATATTGGCAAAATCAATTAATGATAGTACAGCCTGTGTTCTGGAGGATTTTTATTTATGTGCTCAAATTTAGAGAAAATGAAGAACTACAAATATAACCTGGAACATAGAAAAAAAATGCTGGAGGAATACACAATATGTTAAGTTTCCTTCTGTATCTATAACGAAAGACAGATGGAATTATATTACTGCTACAAAGAAAGGTTTTCTCTGAATTAAAATGATTGCTTTTTTCTCCTTTTGGTAGTGAATAAATGATATTTTTATGAAACAGTGAAACTTAACATATAATAAAACAATAAAAGAATCATTTCAATATCATCTGCTCACTTGAATTTTCAGAATTTTATCAAGTGTTACTGATGGAAATTTGGAAGTCTGAAAGTTCCATTCTTCCCTTTGTTTCCTGGAGTGAAACTTGGTCTTATTTATAGCAGCAATAAATGACCAAAATTTGGGCAATATGTAATTGAGATCATGAATTCAGAAAAATCTCTTCTGTCTATGCAGACACTTCCACTTGCCATGGTTCTGGGCCAGTGTAGACTTATGTCACCGCCTTTGCTGCTCAATGCACTTAGTCTGGTCCAGACAGCAAAGAACTACTTGAATTTTCTGTATTTTCCCCAATAAACTTCCGTGAAGAGATTGGAGAATCCGGAAGTCAAGACAGTAGGGAGTACTTCTAATTATCTCTCTCTTAAATAATTTAGAGAAATTTTAACATATTGCTTTTTTGGATTAAAAATCTAACTTATAAGAGAAACTTGTATAATATATTCTTTTGTTTTTACATACATTATTTTGAATTTTTGGAGTAACTCCATATTTAATGTTTTTTTAAAATTACTCATATTAAATAATTTCAGATGCTTATTATGACCCACAAAGAAAATCTATCTGGGAGAAAATTTAATCCACCCAAAATTTGATCCCTAGTAATTAATTTTACCTAATATCAATAGGGAGAAATCTTAAAACTCCAAAAGTTCCCACTAGATAGAGAGTGGTAAAATGGTGGACGTTTGCCAGAGAATTTGAATTCTTATAGATAAATTGCTTTATACCATTTTATCACTGAGAATAATTTTGCATTTTCTCCAAACAACCATTGTTTTAAAACAAACTTTCAAATTTAATTTACTTAGTCAGTATTATCAATATTTTTGTGAATCCTTTTCCGTTCAGATATTCATCAGAATATTTTCAATTTTATCAACTCATAATAATGTTACCAAATGATATAAACTATCACCGCAGCTTTTTATTCTAAAAGTAACAAGATTGAAGTATGACTTGATCCTTAGCAGTTCTGGCTGTTAGCAGTTTATTTTTTAGAATCAATCTGAAATCCTAAGGAAGTTCTCTGATGGCTCAGACTGTAAAAAACCTGCCTGCAATGCAGGAGACTTGAGTTCAATCCCTTGGTCAGGAAGATCCCCCAGAGAAGGGAATGGCAACTTGCTTCAGCATTCTTGCCTGGAGAATTCCATGGACAGAGGAGCGTGGCGGGCTACAGTCTATGGCGTCAAAGAGTCGGACACGACTGAGTGACTGACGCTTTCACACCCTGAAGTAAAAATTGAAAATTTCATAGGCTGAAATGTGTGCTGAGTGTAAGCACTGATTTATCTTCTCTTCTTCATGCTAAGTAAATTGAAAAAAGTCAGGATGAACATGCTGCTGATTTATGAGATTTTTGTATGTTTGTCTGTTATGTTTATTACCGTCTCATGTTATTTAACATATGCCCCGGTTTTAAATGCAAACTTTGATTTATTAGTAAGAGTTCATTTCTCTTTTATCATATTTCAAAATGTTCATAGATATTCTATTTACCTATCTAGTATAAAACAAAGCATTATTGTTTCTATCCCATTGCCCACTTTGTTTTGAGTAGGATTATTATGTGGTGATTTTGTGTCCTACTGAAATGGATGTGCAGGTCCGAAGGATCCTCCAGATTCCAATGTGGTCACAAAGAGTTATCTACCTTCAAGGTTCAGCCCTTAAAGACCAGGATCTGTTGAGAGCAAAGTAAGTATGTCCACTTCCCATCTTGTAGTGTTATAATATCTTTCCTCTCCTCCAAATTTTAGCAGTTTCAGTACCGCAAGATGTGTTCTTGAATACAAACTTTTGCTTTAGTACCATTGCTGGTCAAATGGGAAGATTAAAAATAGAAAATCAGCTTATTTGCTCCTCTTTCTCAGTGCAGGGTTGTTCATCAGACCATGTCCACACAACACATTGAGAAGTGTGGTGGGATGGTATCATCTCAGGGTGTGGGGAGATGAACTGAGTTATCCAGATTCAGCGAGAGTAGTCTCCAAATCCTTGGATACTGTTTTTATTCGACAAATAAAAATCTTGGGCTAAACACTATGTGAGATGCCAAAGCAGTGTGAGTGAGGGTTTAGATTTTAAGGAGTTTGTATTATATACCGGGCAGATAACACTTGTGTTCCCTGGTGTCTGAGATGAAAGCGTCCCTGGGGACTGGAGAAGTCAGGAGGGTGACAGAGGTCTTAGTTGCTGTCTTCTTCTTGTGCAGGTGCCTGTCCCCCTGTATTAAAGATGCCATAGTCTTATAGCTTTGTCACAGTCTTGGGGGGGTCACTGCAGCGTGGGAGCAGAGTGAGAGTGTGGTTGGTTAGAGTGCAGACTCCAGGAATCAGGGCCTCTGCAAAACACCCTCCATAGTTTCAGAAGCCAGAAGAGATCCTTTAGTGGAGGTGGCTTCACTCAATGTTTTCTCTTGTTTTGTAGCTTTTAAATATATCTTCGTGTTTATCTTTGAGTTGTCCTACAGACTCTGTTAGGTTTAAAAGTCTCTTCCTTGAATTTCATAGCACAAGTGTTTTTTTTTTCCTTGTTGTTGTTTTGATTCTTTCCAGATGGCTTGAGTATGTGTGTTGGTGCATGTTCTCCGTATGTTTGTGTATGTTCTGTTTCTTTATACATGTCCTCTGTATGCTTGTATTTGTGTGTGTATGGGTTTTGGTGTGTGTGTGTGTGTGTGTGTGTGGATGATGGAAAAGAACAGAAAAAAATTCTCAAACTTCTTTCTGCTGCTTATTCCTGCAAAAGTTGACTAGATAGCTCATAACAGGAACTCTAACATTATGTTAGATTTATATATAATAGGTCAATTTAGCTGAGAATTTTTTCAATGATTTAACAATTTGTGAAACAAAAAAAGTCAGTAGAAACTACCAGGATATAATGAATTGTACATAACTGGAAAATTAAGCTTCTTTGAGAATATATCAGCATCTGTAGTGGATTGCATACTTCATATATATTGTCACTATACACATGACAGTTCTAGAATAAGTCATAGTCTCCCAGTACCTCAAGTAAAACACAGCATTAGGTGTTTGCTAACAATCTACTATCTATACTCATTATTCAGGAACTGTAAAGAAATAGTTGCTTAAACAGTAATATAATTTGGATCTTTATATTCATCTGTATAGATAATAAACATGCTTAATTTATAGTAATGAGTTAAGTTCTTCATATAAGAATGAGTAATGCCCATTTTGTGTTCAATATGAATTTCTGTGATAAATGAAGCCTTTTGACTACCTAATCAATTAATCTAAGCTATTAGGATTAGCTATTGGCATCTCAGCTAGATAATACCTAGGATTAATGCGCTTCTCAGGTAGCATAGTGGTGAAGAATCTACTTACGAATGCAGGAGACACAGGAGTCATGGGTTCAATCCCTGGGTTGGGGAGATCCCCTGGAGTAGGGAACAGCAACCCATTCCGGTATTCTTGCCTGGAAATATCCCATAGACAGAGGAGCCTGGTGGGCTACAGTCCATAGAGTCTCAAAGAGTTGTATACGACTGCACGACTGAGCCAGGATTAGCACAACTCCATTTAGTATTAATAATATTAATGATTGTTTCTTAGACAAATCAGTCACATTTACAAGAAATACTCCTCCATAGGTATGAAAAAGGAGAGTGTGGATAAGTGAGAAGTAGCAGGCTGGTAATTCTCAGAAAATTGATTTAAGAAAGATGGTACCATTTTTATGTTCATTTCTTATCCTATGTCATGTAGAAATTTGGGATTTAATGTTAGCTAACACATTCTTCAGCACAATTCCCACGCAAGACAAGGAGTAAAATTCTCCAAACCATTTCCAAAGGTCAGTTGCATGAGTTTGAGTTGCTTTGTTGAAGATGATGTATAAAAAGTGGTATACAATTGTCTTAATAACCATGACAACTTCACACTTTTCCAAAACTGTTTGATTTGGTCTAATTCCATAGACTTTTATCATTTTTATCCATAGAAAATACATTGGAGGAAAAAATTTGTTCTACTGTAATGAACCAGAAAGGCAAATAGTTCCTCATTTTAAAAATACACAATGTTATGTTTTTAGAACATTGCTTACCAAGCACTGAAGCATTCTTATGGTTTATTATTACGTATAAGAAATATAGAACTTTAGTGTGAAGGAAAGGGATTTGGAACAAGATGATGATTCATCTCTAGGAAATATAAATGTGCAGTAGAGTTTGGCTTATGAATACTAAGCGGCTTTGTATCCTCTCTCTTAATTTTATTGATACATTGCAGTCAAAAAGTAATCCATCTAAAACTTATAGAAGTGTATATATGTATATATATATGAAAAAATATGTATAATGATAAAAGAAAAAATAAAATTTGACTTTTTTTAACTTCTGTCATTATGAACTGCTGTGTTATACAGCCAAGTCAACAATTATTTTGTTTATAATCATGATCTGCAAGAAATCCTATTTTCATTTAAGCTTAAGGATGTTCATAGTTTTTGTGTACTTTGTATGCCCTGGACTGAGTGTTGGAATTCTGTTTTTCAGATGGCACATAGATATGTCAATGTGTGATTATTTTCCTTTTCTGTCTGCATTTAGGATGGATGATGCTGAGGCCTGTTTTATTCTGAGCAGCCGTTGTGAAGTGGACAGGACGTCATCTGTAAGTTTCTAAAATCTCTTTTAGTAAATTGTTCTTTTTGCCTTACGAGATTTTATTATTTTTTTGTAGTCTGCCACTATTAAGTATGGATGGCCTTAAAATTTTACTAAAGAGAAGTAAATATCTTTAATCTATCTTGCCAAAAAATAAGAATAGTTGCATCAATTATATCAACAAAAATATTAAGTACTTTCTACTACTAATCTCTGGATTTTCTGTTGATCAAAATGAAATAAGTCCTATATAAACAGAACTAGATCATTTTTAATTAAATATATTCTATGCTATGTGATTTTGTTATAATGATCTCAATTTCCTCCACTTAAAAGTGAGGCATATGGATCAGGCAGTCTGCAAAATATCAGTTGGAGCATTTCTAAAAAAGTATGCATTTGTGAAAATCCTATTCAGGATATGTAGGGTGGGAATTGGGAAGCCGTGTATTTTTAAAAGCTCACCAGGTGATTTTGATGCACCTCCTAGTTTGGTAGTCTCTGGCTTATATGATCTCCATGATACATTTGTGGTCTAAAATTCAATAAACTAATAATCAAACTTTGTAATGTACCAACTTATAGCTTTTTTTCTGTAAATGCAATTTAATTTCCCTACTTAAAAAAAAAATGCTTTACTCCTTTATGTTGAGGATGTCCTATTAACTCCTGTGTTTTAAACTAGTGAGTCCATCTGTAGTCATATCTGTGGTACACAAACAGATGAGAAACATGGTGCCTTCTGCAGTGACTGGGGAAAAGTCAAAACATGCATGGGTCTTTGGGGGACATGATTTGCACTTTTCTGGACCATCTAATAGGTGTGATCTGTTACATTTCGTTAGGACTACAGGTCCTGAATGTGGTAGGCTTTGCATTGTCCTCACTCTAATTTACTTAAACGTTTTATTCCTTTTTAAACTAACTTGTGTGCATTTGTGCTAAGTCACTTCAGTCGTATCTGATTCTTTGTAATCCCGTGGATGGTAGCCCGCCAGGCTCCTCTCTCCATGGGATTCTCCAGGCAAGAACATTGAAGTGGGTTGCCATGCCCACCTCCAGGGGATCTTCCAGACCCAAGGAACAAACCCACATCTCTTATGTCTCCTGCATTGGCAGGTGGGTTCTTTACCACTAAAGAACCCAGGGAGGCCCTTAAACTAACTTAGTCAACCTTTATTGGAAAAGGAACTGTTATGAACTGAATTGTGAGCCATGAAAACTCATATGTTGAAGACCAAACCACAGGGACCTCATAATGTGAATTTCAGTTCAGTTCAGTTGCTCGTTGTGTCCAGCTCTTTGCGACCCCATGAACTGCAGCTTGCCAGGCCTCCCTGTCCACCACCAACTCCCGGAGTCCACACAAATTCATGTCCATTGAGTGGGTGATGCCATCCAACCATCTCATCCTCTGATGTCCCCTTCTCCTCTTGCTCTCAAACTTTCCCAGTATCAGGGTCTTTTCAAATGAGTCAACCCTTTGCATCAGGTGGCCAAAGAATTGGAGTTTCAGCTTCAACATCAGTCCTTCAAAGAACACCCAGAACTGATCTCCCTTAGGATGGACTGGTTGGATCTTCTTGCAGTCCAAGGGACTCTCAAGAGTCTTCTCCAACACCACAGTTCAAAAGCATCAATACTTTGGTGATCAGCTTTCTTTATAGTCCAACTTTCACATTCTTATATGACTACTGGAAAAACCACAGCCTTAACTAGACAGACTTTGTTGACAAAGTAATGTCTCTGCTTTTGAATACGCTGTCTAGGTTGGTCATAACTGTTCTTCCAAGGAGTCAGTGTCTTTTAATTCCATGGCTGCAATCACCATCTGCAGTGATTATGGAGCCCCCCCAACATAAAGTCACACAAAGTTTTCACTGTTTCCCCATCTATTTGCCATGATGGGACCGGATGCCATGATCTTAGTTTTCTGAATGTTGAACTTTAAACCAACCTTTTCACTCTCCTCTTTCACTTTCATCAAGAGGCTTTTTAGTTCCTCTTCACTTTCTGCCATAAAGGTGGTTTCATCTGCATATCTGAGGTTATTGACATTTCTCACAACAGTCTTGATTCCAGATTGTGCTTCATCCAGCCCAGCATTTTTCATGATGTATTCTGCAGTCAGTTAAATAAGCAGGGTGACAATATACAGCCTTGACGTACTCCTTTTCCTATTTGGAACCAGTCTGTTGTTCCATGTCCAGTTCTAACTGTTACTTCCTGGTCTGCATACAGGTTTCTTAAGAGGCAGGTCAGGTGGTCTGGTATTCCCATCTCTTTCAGAATTTTCCACAGTTTATTGTGATCCACACAGTCAAAGGCTTTGGCATAGTCAATAAAGCAGAAATAGATGTTTTTTAGGAACTCTCTTGCTTTTTCGATGATCCATCAGATGTTGGCAATTTGATCTCTGGTTCCTCTACCTTTTCTAAATCCAGCTTGAACATCTGGAATTTACAGTTCATGTATTACTGAAACCTGGACTCAGAATTGTGAACATGAGATCAGTGCAATTATGCAGTAGTTTGAGCATTCTTTGGCCTTGCCTTTCTTTGGGATTGGAATGAAAACTGACCTTTTCCAGTCCTGTGGCCACTGCTGAGTTTTCCAAATTTGCTGGCATATTGAGTGCAGCACTTTCACAGCATCATCTTTCAGGATTTGAAATAGCTCAACTGGAATTCCATCACCTACACTAACTTTGTTCATAGTGATGCTTTCTAAAGCCTACTTGACCTCACATTCCAAGATGTCTGGCTCTAGGTGAGTGATCACACCATCTTGATTATCTGGTTGGTGAAAATCTTTTTTGTACTGTTCTTGTGTGTATTCTTGCCACCACTTCTGAATATCTTCTGCTTCTGTTAGGTCCATAATATTTCTGGCCTTTATTGAACCCATCTTTTCATGAAATGTTCCCATGGTATCTCTAATTTTTTTGAAGAGATCTCTAGTCTTTCCTATTCTATTGTTTTTTTCTATTTCTTAGCATTGATCACTGAGGAAGGCCTTCTTATCTCTCCTTGCTATCCTTTGGAACTCTGCATTCAAATGAGTATATCTTTCTTTTTCTCCTTTGCCTTTTGCTTCTCTTCTTTTCTTAGCTATTTGTAAGGCCTCCTCAGGCAGCCACTTTGCTTTTTTGCATTTCTTTTTCTTGGAGATGGTCTTGATCCCTGTCTTCTGTACTGTGTCACAAACCTCTGTCCATAGTTGTTCAGGCACTCTGTCTATCAGATCTAGTCCCTTGAATCTATTTCTCACTTCCACTGTATAATTATAAGGGATTTGATTTAGGTCATACCTGATTGGTCTAGTGGTTTTCCCCACTTTCTTCAACTTAATCCTGAATTGGGCAATAAGGAGTTCATGATCTGATCCACAGTCAGCTGCCAGTCTTGTTTTTGCTCAATATACAGAGCTTCTCCATCTTTGGCTGCAAAGATTATAATCAATCTGATTTTGTTGTTGGCCATCTTCTACTGTCCATGTGTAGAATCTTCCCTTGTGTTGTTGGAAGATGATGTTTGCTATCACCAGTCATTTTCTTGGCAAAACTCTATTAGCGTTTGCCCTTCTTTCTGTACTCTAAGGACAAATTTGCCTTTTACTCCAGGTGCTTCTTGACTTCTTATTTTTGCATTCCAGTCCCCTATAATGAAAAGGACATCATTTTTGGGCCAAAGATGGAGAAGCTCTATACAGTTAACAAAAACAAGACCAGGAGATGACTGTGGCTCAGATCATGAACTCCTTATTACCAAATTCAGACTCAAACTGAAGAAAGGAGGGAAAACCACTAGACCATTCAGGTATGACCTAAATGAAATCCCCTATGATTATACAGTGGAAGTGAGAAATAGATTTAAGGGCCTAGATCTGATAGATAGAGTGCCTGATGAACTATGGAATGAGGTTCGTGACATTGAACAGGAGACAGGGTTCAAGACCATCCCCATGGAAAAGAAATGCAAAAAAGCAAAATGACTGTCTGGGGAGGCCTTACAAATAGCTGTGAAAAGAAGAGAGGCAAAAAGCAAAGGCGAAAAGGAAAGATACAAGCATCTGAATGCAGAGTTCCAAAGAATAGCAAGAAGAGATAAGAAATCCTTCTTCAGCGATCAATGCAAAGAAATAGAGGAAAACAACGGAATGGGAAAGACTAGAGATCTCTTCAAGAAAATTAGAGATACCAAGGGAACATTTCATGCAAGGATGGGCTCGATAAAGGACAGAAATGGTAGGGACTTAACAGAAGCAGAAGATATTAAGAAGAGGTAGCAAGAATACACCAGAGAACTGTACAAAAAAGATCTTCATGACCCAGATAATCATGATGATGTGATCACTAATCTAGAGCCAGACATCTTGGAATGTGAAGTCAAGTGGGCCTTACAAGGCATCACTACGAACAAAGCTAGTGGAGGTGATGGAATTCCAGGGGAGCTGTTTCAAATCCTGAAAGATGATGCTGTGAAAGTGCTGCACTCAATATGCCAGCAAGTTTGGAAAACTTAGCAGTGGCCACAGGACTGGAAAAGGTCAGTTTTCATTCCAATTCCAAAGAAAGGCAATGCCAAGGAATGCTCAAACTACCACACAATTGCACTCATCTCACATACTAGTAAAGTAATGCTCAAAATTCTCCAAGCCAGGCTTCAGCAATACGTGAACTGTGAACTCCCTGATGTTCAAGCTGGTTTTAGAAAAGGCAGAGAAACCAGAGATCAAATTGCCAACATGCGCTGGATCATGGAAAAAGCAAGAGAGTTCCAGAAAAACATCTATTTCTGCTTCCTTGACTATGCCAAAGCCTTTGACTGTGTGGATCACAATAAACTGTGGAAAATTCTGAAAGAGATGAGATTACCAGCCCACCTAACCTGCCTCTTGAGAAATCTGTATGCAGGTCAGGAAGCAACAGTTAGAACTGGACATGGAACAACAAACTGGTTCCAAATAGGATAAGGGGTACGTCAAGGCTGTATATTGTCACCCTGCTTGTTTAACTTATATGCAGAGTATATCATGAGAAACATTGGACTGGAAGAAACACAAGCTGGAATCAAGATTGCCGGGAGAAATATCAATAACCTCAGATATGCAGATGATACCACCCTTATGGCAGAAAGTGAAGAGGAACTAAAAAGCCTCTTGATGAAAGTGAAAGAGGAGAGTGAAAAGTTGGCTTAAACCTCAACATTCAGAAAATGAAGATCGTGGCATCTGGTCCCATCACTTCATGGGAAATGGATGGGGAAACAGTGAAAACAGTGTCAGACTTTATTTTTTGTGGCTCCAAAATCACTGCAGATGGTGACTGCAGCCATGAAATTAAAACATGCTTACTCCTTGGAAGAAAAGTTATGAGCAACCTAGATAGTATGTTCAAAAGCAGAGACATTACTTTGCCAACTAAGGTCCGTCTAGTCAAGGCTATGGTTTTTCCTGTGGTCATGTATGGATGTGAGAGTTGGACTGTGAAGAAGGCTGAGCGCCGAAGAATTGATGCTTTTGAACTGTGGTGTTGGAGGAGACTCTTGAAAGTTCCCTGGACTGCAAGGAGATCCAACCAGTCCATTCTGAAGGAGATCAGCCCTGTGATTTCTTTGGAAGGAATGATGCTAAAGCTGAAACTCCAGTACTTTGACCACTTCATGCGCAGAGTTGACTCATTGGAAAAGACTCTGATGCTGGGAGGGATTGGGGGCAGGAGGAGAAGGGGACGACCGAGGATGAGATGGCTGGATGGCATCATGGACTCGAAGGACATGAGTCTGAGTGAACTCTGGGAGATGGTGATGAACAGGGAGGCCTGGCGTGCTGTGATTCATGGGGTCACAAAGAGTCGGACATGACTGAGCGGCTGAACTGAACTGAACTGATAATGAAAAGGACATCTTTTTTGGGTGTTAGTTCTAAAAGGTTTTGTAGATCTTCATAGAACCGTTCAACTTCAGCTTCCTCAGTGTTACTGGTTGGGGCATAGACTTGGATTTCTGTGATATTGAATGGTTTGCCCTGGAAATGAACAAAACTCATTCTGTCATTTTTGAGATTGCATCCAAATACTGCATTTTGGACTATTTTGTTAAGTATGATGGCTACTCCATTTCTTCTAAGGGATTCCTGCCCACAGTAGTAGATATAATGGTTATCTGAGTTAAATTCACCCATTACAGTCCATTTTAGTTAGCTGATTCCTGGATTATTGACGTTCACTCTTGCCATCTCCTGTTTGACCACTTCAATTTGCCTTGATTCATGGATCTGACATTCCAGGTTTCTATGCAGTATTGCTCTTTACAGCATCGGACCTTGCTTCCAACACCAGTCACATCCACAACTGGATATTGTTTTTGCTTTGGCTCCATCCCTTCATTCTTTCTGGAGTTATTTCTCCACTGATCTCCATTAGCATATTGGGCACCTACCGACCTGGGGAGTTCATCTTTCAGTGTCCTATCATTTTGCCTTTTCATACTGTTTACTGGGTTCTCAAGGCAAGAATACTGAAGTGGTTTGCCATTCCCTTCTCTAGTGGACCACATTCTGTCAGACCTCTCCACCATGACCCACCCATCTTGGGTGGCCCCACACGGCATGTTTCATCGAGTTAGACAAAGCTGTGGTCCATGTGATCAGATTAGTTAGTTTTCTGTGATTGTGGTTTCAGTATGCCTGCCCTCTGATGCCCTCTCTCAGCGCCTGCTATCTTACTTGGGTTTCTCTTACCTTGGATGTGGCGTTTCTCCTCTCCGCCACTGCTCTTGACCTTGGGCGTGGGGTAGCTCCTCTCTGCCTCCACTCCTGACCTTGGACATGGGGTATCTTCTCTTGGCCGCTCCTGTGCCACACAGCCGCCACTCATGTGGCGAATTTACGTGATGATAAAGTCTTAATAGATATAATCAAGTTATAATGAGTTTATTAGAGTAGGCCTTACTCTTAATTGTACTGTGTCCTTGAAAAATGAGGAAATGTGGTGACAGATGAATAATGGAAAGCCATGTGTATGTGAAGACAGCCTTCTGTAAGCTGGGAGAGAGGCTTCCTGCACAGTTCCCAGGAGGAACCAGCCTTACGAACATCTTGCTTTTGAGCTCTGACCTCCAGAATGTTGAGACAATACATTTTCATTAAGCCACCAAGTTTGTGGTCGTTTGTTACCACAGCCCGAGAAAACTAATGGTCTTCCTTCAGTGGCTCAGTGATAAAGAATCTATCTGCCAGTGCAGTAGATGCAGTTTCGATCTCTGGTCAAAAGATCCCCCTGGAAAAGGAAATGGCAACCCATTTTGGCAACTGCCATTTTGCAGTATTCTTGTCTAGGAAATCCCATGGACAAAGGAGCCTGGCAGGCTATAGTCCATGTGGTCACAAAAGAGTCACACTTGACTAGCAACTAAGCAGCAAAAAAGCAAACTGGTTCATGGCCATAGAGCAGACGAATGATTGCAAAATTTGTAAAATATTTCTCTTTAAAACATATATATGTTTTGAAATTCATTTGCTCCCCTCCTTCTCAACAGTTACTGTCTTAATTCAGACATGACTCTCTTGGGTCCACTTATGCATTATTGCAATAGTTTCTCAATTAGGTCGGCTCATTAGATGCTCCAAACCTCTGTATTGAATAAGTGAACTGGAATTGAACATATTCTACCTTATGTTTCTGTAATTATTTAGCTGTGAAGCGTGGGACTCTCAAGTGGTAACTTAGTTTCAAAATACTTGTAGTCTTCCTATATCTATGTAACAAGGGGGCGTACATATAGGAAATAAAAATATAATTTTGGTGTACCCTTTCCAAGCTGAATTTGAAAGCTTTCAATTCAACAAATGCATTCCATTTCCTCCTGACACTGTAGGATATTGAAGGTTGTGAATAAAAAGACTTCACTCAGGACAGAAGAGATGGTAGATGAGGTGACACGGATACAAGTGTGGAAGCTGCAAAGCAGATGGATGGGTGGTAACTGACTTAACAGACTGAAAGAAGGTAACATTTAAGCTGAGAAAGGAGAGGAAACAAGTCAGAAGCAGGCTGCTTTATGCAATGGAGACTCAAGTGACAGGAACAGAGGTATCAGATGCCTTGCAGAGGCAAGTAAGGTTATACATAGGACTAAATATATGGAGAGTGGTTAAAAATCTTTAGGAGAAGTAATTAGATTCCCTGAACCCTTTCACATGTTCATTGCTGGTCCCTTTCCTCATCTTGGGAAAAGAGATTTACTCTAGGAGTTGGCAAATTTGGCCAAAATAAATGCTCTGGTTGCCCAGGAATAAAGGGAGGGAAAGTAACCTGCAGCAAAAACTCGGGACCCACAATGCCCCCTGGGAACAAAACATCAGAAGAGAAATTCTCTGATTCAGTATCATTTCAGAGAAGGTTAGAGAGAGTTCCTGAAGCAATTAGGGGATGGGAAATGCAAAAGACTCTTTCCTCTGCCCACTTGTGGTGGGGAACAGCCCAGGCCTCTTGGAGGTACAGATGGTGGGGTGGGCCCATCCAGGAACATCCAGCAGGGCACCCCCTTGGTGCTGGGCTGACTGGTGCAGCAAGGCTGATTGGTAGACACTTATGGGGCAGGAAGCATTTATCCCAAGTATGTGTGTATGTACATATGACGTGAAAATAAGGTCCTGCATTCATTCATGTCCCAAGGAGCTTCTGAGTGCTTCACTCCTACATAAGTTCAGACAACAGTGATCTCTAGACATTTAAGGAAATTCTAAAAGGAAAAGAAGGAACTAAGTAACAGCCATGCAAAAACATACAAGAAAGGAGAATTCAGAGGAAACACAAATGACACCATAGGATTCTGGGAGAAGAAATCAATTTTAAAATATGCAATATCCCATCTTTAGTAATATAGTAGTTGAGAAGATGAGAGGAGTATACATTTTAAAAGAAGAATAGTAAGCTATAGAACAAAACAAATTGAAAAGCAAGAACATCCAGGGAACCAAGAAGAGCTTATGGAAATTAAATGTAGGTAACAAATGAAAAAATTAAATAAAATATTCAGAAGATAAATCTAAGGACATTGAAAGAATGAAGAATAATAAAATGAACAATAAAACCAAATAATGGAAAAGGAGAGTCAAACAAGAGAAAATTAAAGGAGTGTTCAGGAAGAAACAATATGGTAAGAATTTTGGAACAGGGTCTGGAAAAAAATGGGGGAAATTATTAAAGATATAAAAAAACAGAATTAAAACAATCAAATTTCTCAGAATGGAATTATTGAGAGGGCCCACATATTTCAGATTAATGACTAAAAAAGACATGCTTGCCTGAGAAACTGAGAACGAAATTAAGAAAAGGTAAAGTTGAAAAAGCGAGTTCGAGGAAAACATCTATTTCTGCTTTATTGACTATGCCAAAGTCTTTGACTGTGTGGATCACAATAAACTGTGGAAAATCCGAAAGAGATGGGAATACCAGAGCACCTGACCTGCCTGTTGAGAAACCTATATGTAGGTCAAGAAGCAACAGTTAGAACTGGACATGGAACAACAGACTGGTTCCAAATAGAAAAAGGAGTACGTCAAGGCTGTATAATGTCACCCTGCTTATTTAACTTATATGCAGAGTACATCATGAGAAATGCTGGGCTGCAAGAAACACAAGCTGGAATCAAGATTGCCAGGAGAAATATCAATAATCTCAGATATGCAGATGAAACCACCCTTATGGCAGAAAGTGAAGAAGAACTAAAAAGCTCTTGATGTAAGTGAAAGTGGGGAGTGAAAAAGTTGGCTTAAAGTTCAACATTCAGAAAACGAAGATCATGGCATCTGGCCCCATCACTTCATGGGAAATAGATGGGGAAACAGTGGAAGCAGTGTCAGGCTTTATTTTTTGTGGCTCCAAAATCACTGCAGATGGTGACTGCAGCCATGAAATTAAAAGACGCTTATTCCTTGGAAGGAAACTTTTGACTAACCTAGATAGCATATTCAAAAGCAGAGACATTACTTTGCCAACAAAGGTCCGTCTAGTCAAGGCTATGATTTCTCCAGTGGTTATGTATGGATGTGAGAGTTGGACTGTGAAGGGAGGTGAGCGCCAAAGAATAGATGCTTTTGAACTGTGGTGTTGGAGAAGACTCTTGAGAGTCTCTTGGACTGCAAGGAGATCCAACCAGTCCATTCTGAAGGAGATCAGGTCTGGGTGTTCTTTGGAAGGAATGATGCTAACGCTGAAACTCCAGTACTTTGGCCACCTCATGTGAAGAGTTGACTCATTGGAAAAGACTGTGATGCTGGGAGGGATTGGGGGCAGGAGGACAAGGGGACAACAGGGAATGAGATGGCTGGATGGCATCACTGACTCGATGGATGTGATTTGATTGAACTCCGGGAGTTGGTGATGGACAGGGAGGCCTGGCGTGCTGCGATTCATGGGGTCGCAAAGACTCAGATATGACTGAGTGAATGAACTGAACTGAAACTCAAGAAGGAAACACTCAACCCGTGTGTGTGCTTAGTTGCCCAGCCGTGTCTGCCTCTTTGGGAACCCATGGACTGTGGCCCGCCAGACTCCGATGTTCATGAGATTCTCTAGGCAAGAATACTGGAGTGGGTAGCCACTCTTCTCCAGGGCATGTTCCTGACCCAGGGATCAACTCCTGCACTGGAGGCAGAATCTTTACCACCTGAGCCACCAGGGAAGTCAAGAAGAAAGCACTCAGCCCGAGGACGGAGAATCAGAATGCTTTAGACCAGAAGCCAGAAGACAATGGGGCAAGGCTTTCAAAATTCTGAGGGGAAAATATGTTTCCAGTTGGAATTCTCTATCCTGGAAAAACTTCAGATAGAAGGAAATATATCTATAGATGTTAAAGTTTTGAAAATTGCACAGTTTTCAGGAAGCTGTTGGGAGCTGTGTATTACTCCAACTAGTGAGTGAGTGTGGAGAAGGCAATGGCAACCTACTCCAGTATTCTTGCCTGGAAAATCCCATGTTCGGAGGAGCCTCGTAGGCTGCAGTCCATGGGGTTCCTAAGAGTCGGGCAGGACTGAGCGACTTCACTTTCACTTTTCACTTTCATGCATTGGAGAAGGAAATGGCAACCCACTCCAGTATTCTTGCCTGGAGAATCCCAGGGATAGAGGAGCCTAGTGGGCTGCCGTCTATGGGGTTGCACAGAGTCGGACATGACTGAAATGACTTAGCAGCAGCAGAGAGTGAGTGAGGATGAACACAGCTCAGGGGAGGGATGGGAATTCCCATAGTATGGTCAAAGCTGAGCAGAAGACTCTTGAGTGTGAGAAGGGAGGTTTGCTGCTAGGAAAAGATGAAATCAGTGTACCCCGATGTAGTTGAAGATTAGGACAGCAAGTTTCCCTTTCTGGGCAGAAAACAAATAAAGATAAAGTGGCTGAAATTGTTATAATTGTGATAAAAATTATAAAACCACATGTTCACCAAACAAATCTAAAGTATAATTATCTTAAAAGCTGCATTGATGCTTGCAATAAATTTCTGAAAATCAATAAGGTAAACGGAACTGTAGTTATAAAATAAGACACATTACATACAGAGGAATAAGCAATTTTGATCAGAAGACAACTGGACAACTGTTTAAGACTGCTTTTAAAAGTTGTCTATACTACTTCATTTCTCGTAAGAATATCTTACTAAAGGAAATGCGTAATAAAAATATTTTTATTCAAATAAAACCTACTCACAACAGACCTACATTTTTTCTAAAGTTCTTCAACGAAAAAAAAAATGATGTCTTTTGAGAACTTAGATTTATATGAAGAAATAAAGACAGCAAAAATGGTAAATATGTACATAAATATAAATGACTAATTTTTTAAAATATAATTTATTCTTTAAAGCAAAAATCATAGCAATCATGGAAATTGTAACAAATACAGAAGTGGAAAGAAAGAAAGGAAGTAAAGTCACTCAGTCATGTCCAACTCTTTGCGACTCAATGGATATAACCCGCCAGGCTCTGTGTCCATGGAACTGTCCAGGCAAGAATACTGGAGTGGGTTGCCATTTCCTTCCCCAATTAGAAGTGAAGTGGATGGCAGTAATATGACAAGGATTAAAAGCAATAGTGGAAATATACTAACGTAAGATTCTTGTGCTTTGAATATTATTTGAATGAAGAGTTTGATAGAGATTAATATTATACAACTTAGAATGACCATTGATAAGGATAAAATAGAAGACAAAGTGATATACTAAAAATATACACTTAATACACAAAGGTAAAAAAAAAAAAGAACAAAGATCAAATAAGACAAATAGAAAACAGTGCTATAGTAAATTTAAACCAAAGCATATTAGTAACTGTAAATTATGAATGGACTAGACTCACCACTGAATGGCAGGGATCTTCATATTGAAGAAGTAAAAGGAATATTAAAGGAAGTGTTGTCACAGCAATTATACTCAAAATGGAAATGTATGATTATTAATAGATTAAAAATAGGAGGATAAACAGAGATATGTGTGCATAGCTAGTCATACAAAAGCTGGAATGGCTGTGTAAGACAGATGAAGAAGACCTCAAGGGCAGGAAGTTTTAATAGAGGTAAAGAGAAATATTTTATATTTATTAGAGAATCAGTGGATGAAGAAGACATAACACTACTAAGTGTGTATGCACCTTAAAATGACACCTCAAAACTTATGAAGTATGAAATAATAGAGCAGGAAGGAAGCATAAAAAGGGACAGTTATTGTTATACATGTCAATATTCCTCTCTCTGTAATTAATAGAACTAATTGAAAGAAAATCATTCAGCTTATAAAAACCTGAACTCCTTTAAATCAAACAGATCTAATCGACATATATAGCATTACACTCAACTGCAGAATATGTGTTCCTTTCAGGTGCGTGTTGAACACTCAGAGATGGATCATAGGCTGGATCACAAAAGAAATGTCAAGACAGATAATTAGATTTAAGAAAATAATTACAGAATATGTTCTCTGATCAACAGTTCAGTTCAGTTGCTTAGTTGCATCAAACTGTTGAGACTCCATGGACTGCAGCACACCAGGCCTCCCTGTAAATTTGAGTAAACTAGTTTACTCAAACTCATGTCCATTGAGTCAGTGATGCCATCCAACCACCTCATCCTCTGTCATCCCCTTCTCCTGCCTTCAATCTTTCCCAGCATCAGGGTCTTTTCCAATGAGTCAGTTCTTTGCATCAGGTAACCAAAGGATTGAAGTTTCAGCTTCAGCATCAGTCCTTCCAATGAATATTCAGAACTGATTTCCTTTAGGATGGACTGGTTGGATCTCCTTGGAATCCAAGGGACTCTCAAGAGTCTTCTCCAACACCACAGTTCAAAAGCATCAGTTCTTCGGTACTCAGCTTTCTTTTTTTTTTTTTTCTTTTCTTTTTTTTTTTATTAAATTTTTATTTTTACTTTATTTTACTTTACAATACTGTATTGGTTTTGCCATACATTGACATGAATCCACCATGGGTGTACATGCGATCCCTCTAATTCAACTCTCACATCCATACATGACCACTGGAAAAGCCATAGCTTTGACTAGACAGACCTTTGTTGGCAAAGTAATGTCTCTGCATTTTAATATGCTGTCTAAGTTGGTCATAGCTTTTCTTCCAAGGAGCAGACATCTTTTAATTTCGTGACTGCAGTCAACATCTGCAATGATTTTGGAGCTCAAGAAAATAATGTCTCCACTGTTTCCATGGTTTCCCCATCTATTTGCCATGAAGTGATGGGACCGGATGCCATGACCTTTGTTTTCTGAATGTTGAGTTTTAAGCCAACTTTTTCACTCTCCTCTTTCACTTTCATCAAGAGGCTCCTTAGTTCTTCTTTGCTTTCTGCCATCAGAGTGGTGTCATCTGCATATCTGAGGTTATTGATATTTCTCCTGGCAATCTTGATTCCAGCTTGTGCTTCATCCAGCCCAGCATTTCTCAAGATGTACTCTGCGTATAAATTAAATAAGCAGGGTGACGATATACAGCCTTGACGTACTCCTTTCCCAATTTGGAACCAGTCCATTGATCCATGTTCAGTATTATCTGTTGCTTCTTGAAGCTGCATACAGATTTTCAGGAGGCAGGTCAGGTGGTCTGCTATTCCCATCTCTTTCAGGATTTTCCACAATTTATTGTGATCCACACAGTCAAAGGCTTTAGCATAATCAATAAAGCAGAAGTAGATATTTTCCTGGAACTCTCTTACTTTTTCTATGATCAAGTAGATGCTGGCAATTTGACCTGGTTCCTCTGCCTTTTCTAAATCCTGCTAGAACATCTGGAAGTTCACGGTTCATGTACTGTTGAAGCCTGCCTTGGAGATTTTTCAGCATTACTTTGCTAGTGTGTGAGAAGAGTGCAGTTATGCGGTAATTTGAGCATTCTTTTGCATTGCCTTTCTTTGGAATTGGAATGAAAACTGACCTTTTCCAGTCCTGTGGCCACTGCTGAGTTTTCCAAATTTGTTGACATATTAAGTGCAGCACTTTCACAGAATCATCTTTTAGGATTTGAAATAGCTCAACTGGAATTCCATCACCTCCACTAGCTTTGTTCTTAGTGATGTTTCCTAAGGCCCACTTAACTTTGCATTCCAGGATGTCTGGCTCTAGGTGAGTGATCACACCATCATGATTATCTGGGTTGTGAAGATCTTTTTTGTATAGTTCTTCTGTGTGTTCTTGCCACCTCTTCTCTTCATAGCAGAACTTAACTAGAAACCAATAATAAACTTTGGCAGAGAATACCCACACATATGAAAATTAAATGATACATTTCTAAATAACCTGTGGGCGAAATATGAAATAACAAGGAGAATTAGAAAAATTTTAATTAGGACTGTGGTGAAAAATGCAACATTTGAGAACTTCACTGGTGGCTCGGTGGTTAAGACTTTGTAGTTCCATTGCAGAGGACTGTGGTTTGATTCTTACTCTGGAAACTATGATCCCACATGCTGGGTGGCATGGCCAAAAAATGAAAAAAACTTTAAAAATTTGTCCTCTTTAAAAATGCAACATTTCAAAATTTGTAGGATGCAGCTCAAGTACTGCATAAAGAGATATTCATACCTTTACTTTCTTTTATTACAATAAAAGTATAAATGTCAATATCAAAGAGGAAGTGGATTCAGCAATTATAGACTTTAAAAGTGGTTTTCCTAAGTGGGAGCAGAGAAATATAGCAGGAACTTTGGGTAATGTCTGACTGAGGAAAGTTTTCTCTGTTTAAGTGGCAAAATTTGTTTTCAGGGTTTTTTTTATTATTGAAGTATATTTGAATTCCTGTGTTGTGTTAATTACCTTATACAGAAAAATGATTCAGTTTTATATATATATTTATATATACGATCACTCAGTGGTAAAGAATCTGCCTGCCAATGCAGGTGACCCAGATTTGATCCCTAGGTCAGGAAAATCCCCTGGAAGAGGAAATGACAACACCCTCCAGTATTCTTGCCTCACAAATCCCATGGATAGAAGTGCCTGGCGGGCTACAGTCTGTGGGGTTGCAAAGAATTGGACACGATCTAAACAATATAACATCTAAACAACATACACACACACACATATACATATATATATATATATATTCTGTTTAGTATTATTTTCCATTATAATTTGTCACAGAATATTGAATATAGTTCCCTGTGCTATAGAGTAGGACCTTGTTCTTCATCTGTCTTAGCAGTTTATACCTGCTAACCCCAAACTCCCAATCCAATGCTCACTCACTATGTCCCTCACCCCTCTCCCCATTGGCAACCAGTCTGTTCTCCTGGTCCCTGAGTCTGTTTCAGCCATGTTCCAGTCTTTGTGACCACATGGACTGTAGCCCGCCAGACTCCTCTGTCCATGGAATTCTCTAGGCAATAATACTAGAGTGGGTTGCCATGCCCTTCTCCAGGAGATCTTCTAACCTAAGGATCAAACCTGCATCTCCTGCATTGCAGGTGGATTCTTTACTGAAGAGCCTGAGCCACCATGCAAGCCCTTAAGCATTCAGTTAAAAAAAAAAAAAGTTCTGTAAGGTGTAGAAAATATATTTTAAAAATCATTGATTAAATGCTTGGATATCTCTCAGGAATTTAAAAGTAAAAAAAGGATTAGGAAATTATTAACAAAAACTATGGATGTCTTAAAAATAAAATTGGATCATGAAACAGAGAAAAAAGTTTCAGACACTTTAATTTTGAACATCTTGTTCACTCTATCAGTAGATGTGCTCTTAATTTAAACATCTGTTCAAAGCTAAGTCTTTCTCTGAGTCATTATAATGCAGGAAGCATAATTTATTTAGCTTCTGGATAGCCTTTCTTTTAAGGCTTCCCTGGTGGCTCAGTCTGCCCGCAAAGCAGGTGACCTGATTTTGATCCCTGGGTTGGGAAGATCCCCTGGAGAAGGAAATGGCAACCCACTCCAGAATTCTTGCCTGGAGAATCCCACGGACAGAGGAGCCTGGTGGGCTACAGTCCATGGGATCCAAAGAGTTGGACAGGACTGAGTGACAAACTTTCATTTCCACTTTAGCCTTTCTTTGCTGTGGTGAAAGAATTTGATTTGCTTAGCTGAACTAGACATATGAATTTTTACTTAGTCGAAAAAACTTATAGTGTTCGCTTTGCTCTTTTAGTTTATTGTTTTTTTTTTGACACTATTGATTTTTAGACTTATTAGAAATAAAAGGAAAAAATAACTACATCATAATCCCTTCATTGATTCAGTGCAGTTCAGTCGTTCAGTCATGTCCAACTCTTTGTGACCCCATGGACTACAGCATGCCAGGACACCCTGTATATCACAACCAGCTCCTGGAATCTACCCAAACCCATGTCCATTGAGTCAGTTATGCCATCCAACCATCTCATCCTCTGTTGTCCCCTTCTCCTCCTGCCCTCAATCTTTCCCAGCATCAGTGTCTTTTCAAATGAGTCAGTTCTTCCCATCAGGTGGTCAAAATATTGGAGTAGTATCAGCTTCAGCATCAGTCCTTCCAATGAATTCCTTTAGGATGGACTGGTTGGATCTTCGTGTAGTCCAAGTGACTTTCAAGAGTCTTTCCAAAACTACAGTTCAAAAGCATCAATTCTTCAGTGCTCAGCTTTCCTTATAGTCCAGCTCTCACATCCATACCTGACTACTGGAAAAACCATAGCCTTGACTAGACGGAGCTGTGTTGGCAAAATAATGTTTCTGCTTTTTAATATGTTGTCTAGGTTGGCCATAACTTTTCTTCCAAGAGTAAGCGTCTTTTAGTTTCATGGCTGCAGACACCCTCTGCAGTGATTTTGGAGCCCCCCAAATAAAGTCTGTCACTGTTTCTCTTGTTTCCCCATCTATTTGCCAGGAAGTGATGGGACCAGATGCCATGATGTTAGTTTTCTTAGTTTTCTCATTGATTAGCCATCACTAAATATCAATTACAGATTAGAGACCTCTTACATACTTTTATGCATACATGTGATATATTTCTCACAACAATCCTGCAAGGAGGTTCTTACTAGCTCCAATTTGTCAATTAATAAACCAAGGCTCAGGTTAGCTATTTTATTTAACCTTCTTAAGGGTATAGGGTTAGTGGTTCACAGACTTATGTTTATACCCTGCTCAGTGTCAAAGAAAAATTGTACTAGACAGTGTTGAACATGCAAGGAAGACTACTGAAGCCTGGGGGAGAGATTGAATCCAACTCCTCTGAATCAAAAGACTGGAGGAGTTTGATGTACTGGGTTGGGGAACTTGGTCAGTGTGATTAGGTCTTCATTTGCTAACTGTTCTGTATGAAAGTTAGGCTTCCTTCTGCCCACAGAGACTGGAGATGGGGAAAATTTCACCTTTGATGATCGCATTTCAAAGAGATGGCCCCCAGGTCCTTGAGAAAGACTTTTCTCTGTTGTGAAACTGCTGAGAGGACAGGGAGAAGATTTACATCTCAAAGGGACAGAGGAAGAATTTATAATTGAAATTTTTCAAAAGTAAATGCTCTAAGAAAAGAGAGGTCAGGGGTCTACATTTTTGAAGAAACCTGTCAGAAAGTCAGACATGGGGGAAACTTTAAGGTCATCTTGGCCATCCAACTCCAGAGACCTGAGTCACAAAAGAATTAATCTGAGAGCACACTATTAGCGTCTTCCTAAATGTGATAGATTTTTTTTTCTGATTATCACATGCATTTTGGAATATGTGAAATCTTAGAATCAAATGCAAATAATCATTGAGTGCTCAGTAATTTCCCTGTATGACCCTTTCAGACAGTATGAAAAAAGAGCTGAAATAAAATGTTTGGGATTTCAGGGGAAGAAAAATAATTTTCCTCTAAAATTCTACCTTCCACCTTCTGTGACTGAGAACACCTGTAATGAAAGACAGCTTAACATGAGCAAAACACCTCTTGCCCACATGGGAGATACCTAGGAAAACTGAGTAAACCCACCCCTGCACCCCTAATGCCCAAGTCACCACCTCAAATATTGTCTTCAGCTAGAGACAAAAGAAAGGGGTTGATAGAAGAAAGGCTAATTCTGGGTAGTTATCCAGAAAAGTACAATAAGCTTATTATGCAGATTTAAGTCTGGTGCCTTCTCTACTGATCAAGTTTCTTGTGATTTGTAATCTTCCTTCTTGGTACAAAGAGAAAGATATCCTTACAAATGGAGATTTCCCTTTTGAATATAATTTCCCTTACAAAAGGATGAATTGTACTCTGATTTCAGAACTCCTGCTGTGTCTGCTTTTTCTCCAAAATAATCAGCTCAAAATAATCCTTATGCTAAAAAGGCATATTTTAGGTAGCATATTCTGCTACTGTTCACAATTTAAGTTTTGTTTTTGTTTTTTTTTTTTAAGTTTGTTTTGTTTTAAGCAGATTCATTTGGGACAGTAAAACACTTTAGTACTTTATCATTCTATTATTTTATTCCCTAGTTATATTCTTTAGAGGGTTTTTTCAATTTTATTTTGCTTTTAATTCCAGAGGTTAACCTATTTACAAAATGATCTTTCTTACCAATTCATAAAATCATAGAATTCTAAGCTATGACTATTAAACTTGCTAAGACTCCTGGGGTTCACCAGTATAATTTGTATTTTAGTCTCACCAGAAATACCTTCTGGCAAATTCTTGACAAATTCTTCACAGGACTTCAGTTACGTAGTTTCAAGAGAGCCTATTCTTTTTGTGATTCACATTCATTATTATTCATTTGACACTTTTCAATGATTTTTATGAAATTTTGAGTCATATGGACGTCAGTTCAGTTTAGTTCAGTCGCTCAGTCATGTCCGACTCTTTGCGACCCCATGAACCGCAGCACTCCAGGCCTCCCTGTCCATCACCAACTCCCGGAGTTCACTCAGACTCACGTTCACCGAGTCCGTGATGCCATCCAGCCATCTCATCCTCTGTCCTCGACTTCTCCTCCTGCCCCCAATCCCTCCCAGCATCAGAGTCTTTTCCAATGAGTCAACTCTTCACCTGAGGTGGCCAAAGTACTGGAGTTTCAGCTTTAGCATCATTCCTTCCAAAGAAATCCCAGGGCTGATCTCCTTCAGAATGGACTGGTTGGATCTCCTTGCAGTCCAAGAGACTCTCAAGAGTCTTCTCCAACACCACAGTTCAAAAGCATCAATTCTTCGGTGCTCAGCCTTCTTCACAGTCCAACTCTCACACCCATACATGACCACAGGAAAAACCATAACCTTGACTAGACGGACCTTAGTCAGCAAAGTAATGTCTCTGCTTTTGAATATGCTATCTAGGTTGATCATAACTTTTCTTCCAAGGAGTAAGCGTCTTTTAATTTCATGGCTGCAGTCACCATCTGCAGTGATTTTGGAGCCCCCCAAAATAAAGTCTGACACTGTTTCCCCATCTATTTCCCATGAAGTGATGGGACCGGATGCCATGATCTTTGTTTTCTGAATGTTGAACTTTAAGCCAACTTTTTCACTCTCCTCTTTCACTTTCATCAAGAGGCTTTTTAGCTCCTCTTCACTTTCTGCCATAAGGGTGGTGTCATCTGCATATCTGAGGTTATTGATATCTCTCCCGGCAATCTTGATTCCAGCTTGTGCTTCTTCCAGTCCAGCGTTTCTCATGATGTACTCTGCACAGAAGTTAAATAAGCAGGGTGACAATATACAGTCTTGACGTACTCCTTTTCCTATTTGGAACCAGTCTGTTGTTCCATGTCCAGTTCTAACTGTTGCTTCCTGAATTGCATACAGACTTCTCAAGAGGCAGGTTAGGTGGTCTGCTATTCCTATCTCTTTCAGAATTTTCCACAGTTTATTGTGATCCACACAGTCAAAGACTTTGGCATAGTCAATAAAGCAGAAGTAGATGTTTTTCTGGAACTCTCTTGCTTTTTCCATGATCCAGCGCATGTTGGCAATTTGATCTCTGGTTCCTCTGCCTCTTCTAAAGCCAGCTTAAACATCAGGAAGTTCATGGTTCACGTATTGCTGAAGCCTGGCTTGGAGAATTTTGAGCATTACTTTACTAGCATGTGAGATGAGTGCAATTGTGCGGTAGTTTGAGCATTCCTTGGCATTGCCTTTCTTTCGAATTGGAACGAAAACTGAGCTTTTCCAGTCCTGTGGCCACTGCTGAGTTTTCCAAACTTGCTGGCATATTGAGTGCAGCACTTTCACAGCATCATCTTTCAGGAATTGAAATAGCTCAACTGGAATTCCATCACCTGCACTAGCTTTGTTCATAGTGATGCTTTCTAAGGCCCACTTGACTTCACTTTCCAAGATGTCTGGCTCTAGATTAGTGATCACATCATCATGATTATCTGGGTCATGAAGATCTTTTTTGTACAGTTCTTCCATGTATTCTTGCCTCCTCTTCTTAATATCTTCTGCTTCTGTTAGGTCCCTACCATTTCTGTCCTTTATCGAGCCCATCCTTGCATGAAATGTTCCCTTGGTATCTCTAATTTTCTTGAAGAGATTTCTAGTCTTTACCATTCTGTTCTTTTCCTCTATTTGTTTGCACTGATCGCTGAAGAAGCCTTTCTTATCTCTTCCTGCTATTCTTTGGAACTCTGCATTCAGACGCTTATATCTTTCCTTTTCTCCTTTGCTTTTTGCCTCTCTTCTTTTCACAGCTATTTGTAAGGCATAACTTTGTTTAAAAAGAATAAATAGATGAGGGAGACTCAAAAGGATTACAGTCTCTAGTTGGATTTGGTGTTAAGGGGTGTGTGCTGAGTCGTTCAGTTGTAGCCAACTCTTTGCAGTCCCATGGTCTATAGTCCACCAGGCTCCTCTGGGGATTCTCCAGGCAAGAATACTGGAGTGGTTTGCCACTTCCTATGCCAGGGGATTTTCCTGACCCTGGAATTGAACCTGCATATCTTATGTCTCCTGCATTGCAGGCAAATTCTTTACCCGCTAGCACCACCTGTGAAGTCCCCAGAACTTGGGAGAGGACTTATGTAATGAAAAGGTTTCATTTAAGGGATGTAGTGCTAAGTCGCTTCAGTCATGTCTGACTCTCTGCAAACCTATGGACAGCAGCCCACGAGGCTCCTCTGTCCACAGGATTCTCTAGGCAAGGATACTGGAGTGGGTTTCCATTTCCTTCTCCATAAGGGATGTTGGGCTTTGGCTAAATGACTGGAACTCATTCCAACAAGCACAAGAAAATAATATAGGATTTCAGCTCTGAGAAGAACAATTCCAAATAGATTCTGTGTCTCTAAGGAAAGAGAAAGTAAGCGTGTGAATTGACTCCAGTTACCTTGTTACTCAGTCCCCAGGTTTCCAGTAACATTCTCAGAATGTATCTAGAATTTCTGACAGGCAGTCAGGTTTTCACCAGTACATATCTGTGAGAATTAGTATACTCTCAGAAATCCAAAGTAGGATTATAGTTCCTGAGAGGTCATTGTCAAGATCAGGGAAGTACAAATAATCTTAAAACTGGAATCCAGGATAATGTTTTGGTCCATCAAAAAAAAAAAAAATACAACCCAGCACATTTGAAGATTTAATTGGCTTTGATAGGTGATTCATGAATCAGAAAGCATCCATCTAGCAACAAGAAGGGAGATTTGATGAGTGATAGAAAAAATGAAGGATTTTATAGAAAGGATAGTGGATCCAGAAACTCATTAGCAAAGGAAAGAGAGGAATATTTTGATCCAGAAGCAAGGATCTTACCTTGTAGATCACTTCCTCTTCCTGTGGGGGTAGGAGCAGGGTCCAAGAGACATCTTACCTCATTGCTGCTGACCAGGAAATCCCAAACTGTTTGATTTTCACATTCTGGTGAAAGTCATAAGTACTGTCTGGTTAGGTATTAAATCTAGGGTTGGTGTGATGGGCTTTAGCACATCACCAATGATACCATCTTGAGCCTGTGGTTTTCCTCTTTACTGGGCCCCATACATAATGTAAAACTTTTCTGTTTAAAAATGGCAGGAAGGTAAAATTATACTAATAGTCCTCTGAGTTTTGATACCAAGGTCTAGAATGCTAAGCTGAGGCTCCTTTAATAAATCTTTCTTCTGATGCAGATTATTTAGCAAGACTGAGTTATTGCTGAGCCTATAGGTATTTAATTAAAACACAGTGGCTTGATCATTTGCTTTCTAGTAACCTGTTAGTCTAAAAGGGGAGCAACACATTTTAAAGTTATTGTATCTTAGGGGTTTTGGTCATATATTTTGTTTTCAACTATTTTATTTTAGAGGGCTTCTCTGGTGCCTTGGTGGTAAAGAATCTTCTTGCCAATGTTGGAGACACGGGTTTTCTCCTTGGGTCAGAAAGATCCCCTGGAGAAGGAAATGGCAACCCACTCCAGTATTCTTGCCTGGAAAATCCATTGGACAGAGAAGCCTGATGGGCTCCAGTCCATGGGGTTGCAAAAGAGTGACATGACTTAGCAACTAAAAACATCACCATTTTATTGAAGAACATTCTGAATTACTTTTGTATGTATAAGTATATATCAAATTTGAACCCTGCTTCTCTAAAGGTATCAGTTGCAAGTAATTTCAACGAAATTTTGTAGTTTCCTTGTTGTTTAGTCGCTCAATTGTATTTGACTCTTTTGAGAGCCAATGGAATGTAGCCTTACAGGCTTCTCTGTCCATGGGATTTCCCAGGCAAGAATACTGGAGTGGGTTGCGATTTCCTTAATTCAGTCATAAAGTCAAACTAACTAATGGTAGATAATATATGTTATAGATACTTTGTATTGTAATTGAATCTCATCTCATACATTATAGAAACCTATATATGTAGCCCAATCTTACAGTTTATAAGACAACCTAATTGTGAACAAGTTGGGCCATTTTACTCAGGTGCTTTTAAGTTTAATCTAATGCAGTCTTTACTATGTTTTCTGTGCATTTGTAATTCTAAATGCAAGAATTACTTTTAGCAAGAATTTTTTATAAACTAACACATTCTAGTATTTCTAGGAAAGATTTGTTCTCCAGTTTGCTGCAAAACTTTTTACTCTCTCATATAAATGTTTTGTCTTTGTTCAGTCGCCTATAAATATTTATTTACAAATATTATTTTAAGTTTCATGACTTCCTTTTTTGTCATCTTAAATAATGTCCAATAGATAAATTAGCAAAGCATACTTTAAAAAAAAAAAGTCTATCATTTTCTAAGTGCTACAAATATATTTTCTTAGATTTTATTATTGGAAAACTCCTTTATATAACCTTTTTGAAGGATTTTTCTCTATACATAAAATTTTGGTTTCACAGTTTGTTTTGTTTTATTTCCTCCTCATTCTAAACTTTAGTTTGTTATTTCCTTGTCACCTGATTTCCATAATTTTGATGAAAATCTTTGGTCTTATGACTGTTCTTCTTTGCCTGCTTTCAAGATAATATGTGTATCTTTGGTTTTCAACAGTTTGACTGCAGTGTGCTTAGGTGTGGTTATCATTTTGTTTACATAGTTTGGAATTTGCTGCATTCCTTAATTCCTAACTTTGTGTCTCATAAAATTGAGCCATTTCTGAGCATTCTTTCTTCAGATAATGTTCTGCTCTAATTTATCTTTTATTTCTTCCCTGGGAATCCGATTACATTACTTAAGATGTTTTCACGTTTGTTCCCAAAGTACCTGAACTCTGTTCCTTTCCCGTTTCTTTTCTCTTTGTTTTTCAAATTGGATAAATTCTACTGATCTGTGGTCATGTTCATTGACTCTTGCCTCTGTCCCTTTCATCTATTTCACGATCCATCCAGTGAATATTTTTCAGATATTTTAGTTTTCTATCTAACTTTTTAAATATTTTCTATTACTCTACTGATTTTCTTTTCTGATTATTAGAAGCATTATTTTCCTTCACCTCACTGATTACAGGAGCTGCTTTAATCTTTGTCTGATCATTTTTACATTGATCATCTATATGCTAGCAGCTCTGGGGTATTTTTTGTTTGTTTCCCATGAAAATACGTCACATTTTTCTGCCACTTCACATACTCAGTAATTTTGTATTGTATTCTGTTTATCATGCTTTGGGGTGAAGGCTTTGATTCTCTTGTACTCCTCTAACAATATTAATATTCTTGTTCTAGCAAGAACAAGAATAATTTGGTTTGATTAATTTAATAATTTAATCAAATCATTAATCATTAAATTAATGATTTAATTAATTTGATAATTTAATTTGATTCAACTCAAAAGGCAAGCTCTATCACCCTTGCTGTTGGCAGTAATTCAAATCTTAGTTCAGATTGCTTTTATTCTGCCCCATGCATACACCATTCAGGTGTCAGCCAACGTGTAAATTTATACACACAATTTTTAGTTTCTTTTCTCTGTCTCTTCTGGGATTTCCCAGTCAGCCAGAGAAATGTTTAACCAAATACCTTGGCACACTATGAATTGGTCAAGTTGACTCATGAAATTAACTACCACACTATTTTTGGCTCATTGTTACCTTTTGGAAGGCACACATTGCTCACCTAAAGAATTCTGGTTTTCTAGTCATTAACTTTCATGCGACTTAAAGTTACAAACCATTGATAACAGTTTATTCTTTCTGCACAGATAGTCCCTCAAATCTACTTGTATTTTTAATTTTCTGTTTCCCTAAGAGTAGTGTCAAATAAAACTTGCTGTGATGATGAAAATCCTCTGTATTCTATATCTCCACTATTCTAATTTAGATTGAATTTGCTGTATGTTGCTTTGAACTCTTGACACGTTGCTAGTGTGATAAAGGAATTTAATTATTAATTTTAATTAATTTTACTAAATTTTAAGTTTAAAGAGCCACATGTGGCTAGTGGCTATTACACAGACAGTGCTACACTGATTATGTGCATGTCCTCTTTGAAAACAATATATATTCAAGTCTTCTGTCCCTTTTTTATTCAGCTTGTTTGATTTTTGATGTTGGATTGTATGGACTGTTTATAGGTTTTGGATATCAACCTTCCTGGTCATATAATTTGCAAATACTTTCTCACATTCTGTAGTTTATCTTTTCATTTTGCCAATGGTTTCCTTTGCTGTGCAAAAGCTTTTAAGTTTAGGTCCCATTTGTTTATTTTTGCTTTTATTTTATTCACTTTAGGAAATGGACCTGAAACAATTACAACAACTTATTGTCAATGAATGTTCTGCCTATGTTTTCGTTTAGGGGTGTTATGGTTGCTGGTCTTCCATTTAGGTCTTAATCCATTTTGAGCTTATTTTTGTGTTTAGTGGTAGAGAATGTTCTAATTTCATTCTTTTAAGTGTAACTATCCAGTTTTCCCAGCACCACTTATTGAAGAGACTGTCTTTTATCCTTTGTATATATTTTTCCCCTATGATGTCTATTAATCGACCATATGTGTGTGAGTTTATTTCTTGGATCTCTGTTCTGTTCCATTGATCTATGAGACTGTTTTTGTGCCAGTACTGTACTGGTTTGATTCCTCTAGTTTGTGCTCTAATCTGAAGACAGTATGATTCCTCCAGTTCTGTTTTTCTTTCTCAAGATAGTCTTGAATATTTGGGGTCATTTGTGTTCATGCAAATTTTAAAGCTATTTATTCTAGCTTTGTTAAAAATGCCATTGGTATTTTGATAGGGGTTGCACTGAATCTATAGATTGCCTTGGAGATTACAGTCATTTTAATAATATTAATTCTTCCAATCTGAGAACACGTATCTTTTCATCTGTATGATCTACACTTTCTTTCATCAGCATCATGTAGTTTTCAGAGCACAAGTCTTTTACCTCCTTAGGGAGGTTTATTCCTAGCTATTTTATTCCTTTTGATGTGATGATAAATGAGATTATTTCCTTAATTTGTCTTTCTGATATTTTGTTATTAGTGTATAAAAAAAAACAACAGATTTCTGTATATTAATTTTGTATCCTGAAACATTATTAGATTCACTGATGAGCTAGAGTCATTTTCTGGTGGCATCTTTAGGATTTTTTATGCAGAGTATCAGGTTATTTGCAAACAGTAAGTTTTGCCACTTTATTTCCAATTTGGTTTTTTTAATTTTGTTTTCTCATCTTATTTCTTTGGCTAGAGAGTATGCAGATAGCCAACAGCAGCGTGAAAAGATATTCAGTAACACTGATCATCAGCGAAATGCAAATCAAAATCACAATGGGATATCCCCCCCACCTGTCAGAATGGCTATTATCAAAAAGAATATAAATAATAATTGTTGGTGAGGATGTGAAAAAAAATGGAATACTTGTACATTGTTGGTGGGAATGTAAACTGGTTCAACCACTGTCAAAAACAGTATACAAGTTTCTCAAAAAACTAAAAATAGAACTGCCATATGACCTAGCAGTTCTACTCCTGGGTATATGTCTGAAAGAAAGAAAAACACTAATTGAAGATTACACATGCATCCCACTGTTCAGAGGAGCATTATTTATAATTACCAGGATATAGAACACCCAAGTATCTAACAACAAAGAAAAGATAAAGAAGATATGGTATATGTATGTATATATATATATATATATACACACACAATGAAAAGATGAAAATTTGTCATAAAAAGAATGAAAATTTACCTTTTACAACAATATATGGAGGGTATTGTACTCAGTAAATAAGTCAAACAAAATACTTTATGTTATCATTATATATGGAATCTAAATAATACAACAAGCTAATGAATATAACAAAAAAAGAGAATAATATTTACTGAGAATAAGGTAGGGTTACCAGTAGGGAGAAGCAGTGAAGGAGGGGGGTACAGGGAAGGAGGGTAGGGTTAAGAGGTACAAGCTATTAGGTATAAAATAAGCTACAAGGATATATGTACAACACAGGCAATATAGTCAATGTCTCATAATAATTATAGACAAGATACAAACCTTTAAAAATTGTGACTCACTATATTTTACACTTGTAACTTATATAATGTTGTATATCAACTATACTTCAGTAAAAAAGTAAATAAATAGAATGTATCTAACATTAGTGAATTTTTCTAATAGGCTCATGTATTTGAGGGTTCTGCATCCTTGGATTCAACTAAGTTTGGATCAAAATATTTGAAAAAGAAATTCCAGAAATTTTCAAAAAGCAAAATTTGAATTTACTGGCTGGCAGCAATTAACATTGTATTTACATTGTACTAAATATTATAAGTAATCTAGAGATGATTCAAAGTATTTGAGAGGTGGTGCATAGGTTATATGCAAATTGTTGTTATTCAGTGACTAACTTGTGTCTGACTCTTTGCAGCCCCATGAATTGCAGTATGTCAGGCTTCCCTGTCCTTCACTATCTCCCAGAGTGTTCTCAAACTCATGTCCATTGAGTCAATGATGCTATCTAACCAATTCATCCTCAGCTGCCCTCTTCTCATGTCTTCAGTATTCCCAGCAGGGTCTTTTGTGATGAGTTAGCTCTTTGCATCAGGCAGCCAAAGTATTGGCGCTTCAGCATCAGTCCTTCCAACGAGTATTCAGGGTTGATTTTCTTTAGGAAATACTGTACCATTTTATATGAAGAACTTGAGCATCCTCATATTTTGTTATGCATAGGGAGTCCTGGAAACCGAAGGACAGTTGTAATTTGCTTTGATTTATTCAATTAAATCAAGCTGATTTATTCAGTTAAATCAGTTATGGGGTGATAGTATATGTAAGATTTCATGGTAAACATGATATTCACTTCCTTTCTCAATCTTAGCATTTCTTTTAAAAAAAAACAAACTTTTCTGTTACTTTTTTAATATCTAAAAGTTATTGATTTCTTCCAATACATACAAAGTCAAAATTCTTTTATCTTTACTGCCATATAAAAAGTAAACTAATGTGTTCTCACAAATGGTCTCTGCAGTCATTGCCCTTTTACAATCTATGTTAAAATTCTTTTACATCCATCTTTTTCCCATGGAAACTGTTATTACAAACTCAATTTTGCCACATTTCTGAAGGTTTCTACCCCTTAATTATTTTCTGGGAAAATTATTTTTATGCTTGTCAAAGGCATTCCTCTTAATCTCTGCTAATTTCTAAGTGTTGGCAATTAGTACTAATTGAATTATGTACTGTTGATCTCTTTTATAGAAATTGGGCTTCTCTCGTAACTCAGTTGGTAAAGAATCTGCCTGCAGTGCAGGAGACCCAGTTTCAATTCCTGGGTCTAGAAGATACCCTGGAGAAGGAAATTGCAACCCACTGCAGTATTCTTGCCTGGAAAATTCCATAGACAGGGGAGCCTGGTGGGCTACAATTCATGGGATCACGAGAATCAGACATGACTTAGTGACTAAACCACCACCATAAAAATAGCAAGTTATCTTATCTTTAATAGTAAGAACTCTCAATGAATGATTTCATATGCTTAATTTTAAACTGTAGATGTGACAATTTCACACACTGATTGACAAATTTTGCTTAATATTATAATACTTTCAGTTCATCTCATGATATTTTGGGTTTTATCATTTCAGGATCACCAAACAATTTTAAGAGCATGGGCTGTAAAAGATTTTGCTCCAAATTGCCCTTTGTATGTCCAGATCTTAAAGCCTGAAAATAAATTCCATATCAAATTTGCTGGTAAGTTTGACCTCAAATGAGATCCTTTAAACCTTTCCTCAAATTCTTATTGTCATTGTAAGAGTTACACTTCTGAAGTTAATATTAGTTTATTATATCCATATTTCTGTAGAACAGGATTTATTTTTTATCATCTACTTGTTATAAGATAATTAATTCACTTTAAAATGTGAATCTTTGTGGTAAGACCTTACTTTTTTATATAACTTGGTGATTTTGGTAATTGAATTTGCTGAACATCCTAGTAAGCTTAATTAGATTAGCTCTGATAGTTGAGTATGAAATAAAGACATGTTTCAAATGTTTTATATATATATATGTAGATAGATAACACTTTGCTATACATTATTTTATATAAATATAAACTTACCATAGAATAGAATAATATAATGTATTCAGGTAATTTAAATAGATTTAACTTGAGGGTAGATATTGAAAATAATTCAAGAAAAAGATACATGTGAATTTTTCATACAAGTGCTGCTTTTAAAATAATTATCCACATGAGATTATACTTTAAACTATTAGAAAATTGAACAATGAAATGGTACTGTATCTTTTCTTAAGTGCTTCTGGAGGAACTAATTTTGATCCAGAGATAATTTATGTACTTTTTTTTTCTTCAAATATAAGAAACTTTTTTTTAAGTAAAATTTCAACTTAATGGTCTGAAACTTCAAAAGTCTTTTAAAAGTAAGTCATTTTAAGTATGTATTTGCAAAATGTATTTCCTTCAGAAGATTCACACATCTTACAATGCTTATCTATTAGTGTATGATATTTAAATGAAATTTTATAAACACTGGGCTTCCTTGGTGGCTCAGATGGTAAAGAATCCGCCTGCAATGCAGGAGACCCAGGTTCAATCCCTGGGTCAGGAAGATCCCCCCGGAGAAGGGAATGGCTGTCCACTCTACTATTCTTACCTTGAGAATTCCATGGATCATGGAGCTTGGCTGGCCACAGTCCATAGGATCGCAAAGAGTCAGACATGACTGAGTGACTAACACTTATAAACACTAAGAAGTTTTAAAGTAATGATGAGTTCCTTGAAACTATTGCTATTCAATCTGTTCTGAGTCATCTTTTAGTCTTTGTAGGAATGACATCATTTTTTTCTAAAGAAGTATCTGAAATAAAGCAATGACTCTCAACTTTGGTGGCATTTTCAGTTCAGTTCAGTTCAGTCGCTCAGTTGTGTCTGACTCTTTGTGACCCCATGAATTGCAGCATGCCAGGCCTTCCTGTCCATCACCAACTCCTGGAGTTCACCCAAACTGATGTCCATCAAGTCAGTGATGCCATCCAACCATCTCATTCCCTTCTGTCTTGCCCCCAATCCCTCCCAGCATCAGTCTTTTCCAATGACTCAACTCTTCACATGAGGTGGCCAAAGTATTGGAGTTTCACCTTTAGCATTAGTCCTTCCAAAGAACACCCAGGACTGATCTCCTTTAGAATAGACCGGTTGGATCGCCTTGCTGTCCAAGGGACTCTCAAGAGTCTTCTCCAACACCGCAGTTCAACAATTTAAATAAATAAATTTAAATTAAACAAACAAACAAAAAAAATCAATTCTTTGGTGCTCAGCTTTCTTCACAGTACAACTCTCACATCCATACATGACCAGAAAAACCATAGCCTTGACTAGACGGATCTTTGTTGGCAAAGTAATGTCTCTGCTTTTCAATATGTTATCTAGGTTGGTCATAACTTTCCTTCCAAGGAGCGTCTTTTAAGTTCATGGCTGCAGTCACCATCTGCAGTGATTTTGGAGCCCCCCCAAAATAAAGTCTGACACTGTTTCCACTGTTTCCCTATCTATTTCCCATGAAGTGATGGGACCGGATGCCATGATCTTCGTTTTCTGAATGTTGAGCTTTAAGCCAACTATTTCACTCTCCACTTTCACTTTCATCAAGAGGCTTTTTAGTTCCTCTTCACTTTCTGCCTTAAAGGTTGTGTCATCTGCATATCTGAGGTTATAGATATTTCTCCCAGCAATCTTGATTCCAGCTTGTGTGTCTTCCAGTACAGCGTTTCTCATGATGTACTCTGCATAGAAGTTAAATAAGCAGGGTGACAATATACAGCCTTGACGTACTCCTTTTCCTATTTGGAACCAGTCTGTTGTTCCATGTCCAGCTCTAACGGTTGCTTCCTGACCTGCATACAGATTTCTCAAGAGGCAAGTCAGGTGGTCTGGTATTCCTATGTCTTTCAGAATTTTCCACAGTTTATTGTGATCCACACAGTCAAAGGCTTTGGCATAGTGAATAAAGCAGAAATAGATGTTTTTCTGGAACTCTCTTCCTTTTTCCATGATCCAGCAGATGTTGGCAATTTGATGTCTGGTCGCATTTTAGAATATGTTTTAAAGAATATTTTTAAAGGACTAATGAGAGATTCTGAGCATGTAAATGGTTTTGGATGGTGCCAGGCCTTCTTTAAACCTCTTTCCTAAATCAAAAATGAAAAACAACAGAGGGTGGGCCTACACTGGAGCTGAAGTGTCTTGGTCTCTCAGCTGGTTTCCAGGGGTTGCAGGGCCAACAGGCCAGAAGGGGAGCCTGAGCAGGGAAGACGAGGAAGATGAGAAGGTCTGCTGGAGGACAAGGGTGCACCCTGGGCTTCTTGCCAGAGTAGCCTCAGTGGTGGGAGCCAGATAGTCAGCCCAGCTGAGAGGGAGGAACACCAGGCAGTGGACAGCAGAGGAGGAGGTGCTCATAGCTGGGAGCAGAACAGAGATTTGGAACTTCATACATCACATTTCTTACACCGTGATAGAAAGTGTGTAAATTAAATGTCAGGAGAAAACCAGGCTGTAGAAATTTAATCCAGTCAGTGTACCTCGAAACCTACAACTGAATTCATCCTTGTCAGAGATCAAGCCCTGAGCCTTTGGAGTAGGAGAACTGACTCCAGCACCCTACACTACCAGAGAGCTGACCCTAGGGAGTATCAAATACTGAGAACTCACACAAAAGACACCACTTGAATACAAGGCCCAATATCACCCCACCACCAGCAGCACCCTGTGCAGGACACCTGATCTAAACAACAAAAAAAAAACAAAAATACAAACCCAATCATCAGCAGACAGGATTACCACCTCACTCAGCCTTGCCCATCAGAGGAAAAACAAACAAACAAACAAACAAAAAATTCAGCACAAATCTCTCCCTATGCAAAGGTTACACAAACCACTGGAACCAACGTTAGGAGGGCAGAAACCAAAAGGAAGAAAGAATTCAACTTTGAAGCTTGGGAAAAGAAGACCTCAAACAGTACACTAAAATAATAGTAATAATAAAAAGTTCAGTTCAGTTCAGTCGCTCAGTCGTGTCCAAATCTTTACGACCTCATGAATTGCAGCACGCCAGGCCTCCCTGTCCATCACCAACTCCCGGAGTTCACTCAGACTCACGTCCATCAAGTCCGTGATGCCATCCAGCCGTCTCATCCTCGGTCATCCCCTTCTCCTCCTGCCCCCAATCCCTCCCAGCATCAGAGTCTTTTCCAATGAGTCAACTCTTCGCGTGAGGTGGCCAAAGTACTGGAGTTTCAGCTTTAGCATCATTCCTTCCAAAGAAATCCCAGGGTTGATCTCCTTCAGAATGGACTGGTTGGATCTCCTTGCAGTCCAAGGGACTCTCAAGAGTCTTCTCCAACACCACAGTTCAAAAGCATCAATTCTTCAGTGCTCAGCCTTCTTCACAGTCCAACTCTCACATCCATACATGACCACAGGAAAAACCATAGCCTTGACTAGACGGACATTTGTTGGCAAAGTAATGTCTCTACTTTTCAATATGCCATCTAGGTTGGTCATAACTTTTCTTCCAAGGAGCAAGTGTCTTTTAATTTCATGGCTGCAGTCACCATCTGCAGTGATTTTGGAGCCTCCCAAAAAATAAAGTCTGACACTGTTTCCACTGTTTCCCCATCTATTTCCCATGAAGTGATGGGACCGGATGCCATGATCTTCATTTTCTGAATGTCGAGCTTTAAGCCAACTTTTTCCCTCTCCTCTTTCACTTTCATCAAGAGGCTTTTTAGTTCCTCTTCACTTTCTGCCATAAGAGTGGTGTCATCTGCATATCTGAGGTTATAGATATTTCTCCCGGCAATCTTGATTCCAGCTTGTGTTTCTTCCAGTCCAGCATTTCTCATGATGTACTCTGCATATAAGTTAAATAAGCAGGGTGACATTATACAGTCTTGACATACTCCTTTTCCTATTTGGAACCAGTCTGTTGTTCCATGTCCAGTTCTAACAGTTGCTTCCTGACCTGCATAAGAGGCAAGTTAGGTGGTCTGGTATTCCCATCTCTTTCAGAATTTTCCACAGTTTATTGTGATCCACACAAAGGCTTTGGCATAGTCAAGGAAGCAGAAATAGATGTTTTTCTGGAACTCTCTTGCTTTTTCCATGATCCAGCCCATGTTGGCAATTTGATCTCTGGTTCCTCTGCCTTTTCTAAAACCAGCTTGAACATCAGGGAGTTCACAGTTCACATATTGCTGAAGCCTGGCTTGGAGAATTTCGAGCATTACTTTACTAGCATGTGAGATGAGTGCAATTGTGCGGTAGTTTGAGCATTCTTTTGCATTTCCTTTCTTTGAAATTGGAATGAAAACTAAGCTTTTCCAGTCCTGTGGCCACTGCTGAGTTTTCCAAATTTGCTGGCATATTGAGTGTAGCACTTTCACAGCATCATCTTTCAGGAATTGAAACAGCTCCCCTGGAATTCCATCACCTCCACTAGCTTTGTTCATAGTGATGCTTTGTAAGGCCCACTTGACTTCACTTTCCAAGATGTCTGGCTTTAGATTAGTGATCACATCATCATGATTATCTGGGTCGTGAAGATCTTTTTTGTACAGTTCTTCCATGTATTCTTGCCTCCTCTTCTTAATATCTTCTGCTTCTGTTAGGTCCCTACCATTTCTGTCCTTTATCGAGCCCATCCTTGCATGAAATGTTCCCTTGGTATCTCTAGTTTTCTTGACGAGATCTCCAGTCTTTCCTATTCTGTTGTTTTCCTCTGTTTCTTTGCATTGATCGCTAAAGAAGGCTTTCTTATCTCTTCTTGCTATTCTTTGGAACTCTGCATTTAGATGCTTATATCTTTCCTTTTCTTCTTTGCTTTTCACCTCTCTTCTTTTCGCAGCTATTTGTAAGGCCTCCCCAGACAGCCATTTTGCTTTTTTTGCATTTCTTTTCCATGGGGATGGTCTTGATCCCTGTCTCCTGTGCAATGTCACCAACCTCCTTCCATAGTTTATTAGGCACTCTGTCTATCAGATCTAGGCCCTTAAATCTATTTCTCACTTCCACTGTGTAATCATAAGGGATTTGATTTAGGTCATACCTGAATGGTCTAGCGGTTTTCCCTACTTTCTTCAATTTAAGTTTGAATTTGGTAATAAGGAGTTCATGATCTGAGCCACAGTCAGCTCCTGGTCTTGCTTTTGTTGACTGTATAGAGCTTCTCCATCTTTGGCTGCATAAAATATAATCAATTTGATTTTTGTGTTGACCATCTGGTGATGTCCATGTGTAGAGTCTTCTCTTGTGTTGTTGGAAGAGGATGTTTGCTATGACCGGTGCATTTTCTTGGCAAAACTCTATTAGTCTTTGCTCTGCTTCATTGTGCATTCCAAGGCCAAATCTGCCTGTTACTCCAGGTGTTTCTTGACTTCCTACTTTTGCATTCCAGTTCCCTAGAATGAAAAGTATATCTTTTTTGGGTGTTAATTCTAAAAGGCTTTGTAGGTCTTCATAAAACCATTCTACTTCAGTTTCTTCAGCGTTACTGGTTGGGGCATAGACTTGGATAACTGTGATATTGAATGGTTTGCCTTGGAGACAAACAGAGATCATTCTGTCGTTTTTGAGATTGCATCTAAGTACTGCATTTTGGACTCTTTTGTTGACCATGATGCCTACTCCATTTCTTCTGAGGAATTCCTGCCTGCAGTAGTAGATATGATGGTCATCTGAGTTAAATTCACCCATTCCAGTCCATTTTAGGTCACTGATTCCTAGAATGTTGACGTTCACCCTTGCCATCTCTTATTTGACCACTTCCAATTTGCCTTGATTCCTGGACCTGACATTCTAGGTTCCTATGCAATATTGCTCTTTACAGCATTGAATCTTGCTTCTATCACCAGTCACATCCACAACTGGGTATTGTTTTTCCTTTGGCTCCATCCCTTCATTCTTTCTGGAGTTATTTCTCCACTCACCTCCAGTAGCATATTGGGCACCTAATGACCTGGGGCATTCCTCTTTTGGTCTCCTATCATTTTGCCCTTTCTTACTGTTCATGGGGTTCTCAAGGCAAGAATACTGAAGTGGCTTGCCATTCCCTTCTCCAGTAGACCATGAAAAGTACTACACAAATGGAGGAACAAACTAGAAACACAGAAGTCCAAATAAATGAAGAGAAATAGGTACACTACCTAAAAAAGAATTCAGAATAATGATAGTAAAGATGATCAAAAACCTTGAAAACAGAATTGAGAAAAATGCAAGGATCAATTAACAAAGACCTAGAACAATTACCGAATAAACATACAGAGACAAACAACACAATTACTGAAATTAAAAACACTGTAAAAGGAATCAATAGCAGAATATCTGAAGCAGAGAAGATATAGTGGTGGAATTAACTTCTGAAGAGCAGAATAAAGAAAAAAAATGAAAAGAACTGAGCATAGTCTGAGAGACCTCTGGGACCAAATCCAACACTCCAACATTTGAATTATAGGGGTATCAGAAGAAGAGCAAAGAAAGGGTAATGAAAAATTTTTGAAGGGATTATAGTTGAAAAGTTCTCCAACATGGAAAAGGAAATAGTCAATCAAGTACAGGAGGTGCAGAGTCCCATACAGGATAAACCCAAGGAGAAATGCCGAGACACATACTAATCAAACTAAGAAAGACTAAGCACAAAGAAAGAATTTTAAAAGCAGCAAGGGGAGAAGCAACAAGTAACATACAAGGGAAACCCCATATGCTTAACAGCTGATCTTTCAGCAGAAACTCTTCAAGCCAGAAGGGAATGGCAGGATATATTTAAAGTACTGAAAGGGAAAAGTCTACAACCAAGATTACTATACCCAGCAAGGATTTAATTCACAATCAATGGAGAAGTAAAAAGCTTTTCAGACAAACAAAAGTCAAGAGAATTCAGTACCACCAAACCAGGTTTACACAAATGTTAAAAGGACTTTGTAGCCAAGAAATATGAGTAGAAAAAGATCTACAAAATCAACCCCAAACAATTAAGAAAATGGCAATAGGAAAATACATATCAATAATTACTTTAAATGTAAGGGGATTAAATGCTCCAACCAAAAGACATAGCCTGGCTGAATGGATACAAAAGCATGTTCCATATATATGCTATCTACAAGAAACCCACTTCAGACCTAAAGACACATATGGACTGAAAATGAGAGGATGTAAAAATATATTCCTTTCAAGTTGGAAGCAAAAGAGAGCTGGAATAGCAATCCTCATATCAGAAAAAAATAGATGTTAAAATAAAGAAGATTACAAGAGATAGGGAAGAGCATTACATAATGATAAAGGGATCAATCCAAGAGGAAGACATAACAATTGTAAATATCTATGCAGCCAACATAGGAACACCTCAATACATAAGACAAATAGTAACAGACATAAAAGGAGAAATTGACAGAAACACAATATTAGTAGGAAACTTTAACACCACACTCACATCAATGAACAGATCATCAAAACAGAAAATTAATAAGGAAACGCAAGTCTTAAAAGATGCGTTAGATGAGATGGATCTCATTGATATCTTCAGTGTCTTCAATCCAAATGAAGAAGAATACACCTTCTTCTCAAATGCACATGAAACATTCCTCAGGATAGACCACATCTTGAGTCACAAATCAAACCTCAGTAAATTTAAGAAAATTGAGATTGTATCAAGCATCTTCTCTGACCACAATGCTATGAGACTAGACATGAATTACAAGAAAAAAAAAAACTGTAAGAAACAGAAACACATGGATATTAAACCAACATGTTTCTAAATAACCAACAGGTTACTGAAAAAAATCAAACAGTAAATGAAAAAATTCCTACTGGAAAAAGAACAACCAAAAAAAGTAGAAGGAAAGAAATCATAAATATCTGAGCAGAAATAAATGAAAAAGAAATGAAAGGATCAATGGTAAAGATTAATAAAACTAAAGGCTGGTTCTTTGAGAAGATAAACAAAATTGGCAAATCTTTAGCCAGACTCATCAAGAAGAAAGGAAGAATCAAATCAACAAAATTAAAAGTGAAAAAAGAGAGGTTACAACAAACAATGCAGGAATGCAAAGGATTATAAGAGACTATTCTGAACAAGAATATGGCAATAAAATGGATAACCTGGAAGAAATGGAGAGATTCTTAGTAAAGTTCAATCTTTCAAGACTGAACCCGAAAGAAATAGAAATTATGATTACAAGCACTGGAATTGAAGCTTTGATAAAAAAATCTCCCCCAAAACAAAAGCCCAGGACCAGATGGCTTCACAGGAGAATTCTATCAAACATTTAGAAAAGAACTAAGCCTTCTCCTTCTAAAACTCTTTCAAAAACCTGCAGAGGAAGGAACACTTACAACCTCATTCTACAAGACCACCATCACCCTGATACCAAAACCAGACAAAGAGAACGCAAAAAAAGAAAACTACAGCTCAATATCACTGATGAACATAGATGCAAAAATCCTCAACCATATTTTGGCAAACAGAATTCAGCAATGCATCAAAAAGCTCATACACCATGATCAATTTGGGTTTATTCCAGGGGTGCAAGGACTCTTCAATATAAACAAATCAATCAATGTGATATGCCATATTAACAAATTGAAGGGTAAAAACCAAATGATAATCTTAATAGATGCAGCAAAAGCCTTTGACAAAATTCAGCACCCATTTATGATTAAAACTTTTCAAAAAATGAGCATAGAAGGAACCTACCTCAACATAGTAAAGGCCATACATGATAAGCCTACAGCAAACATTATTCTCAGTGGTTCAAAACTGAAAACATTCCCCCTAAGATCAGGAACAAGACAATCGTGTCGACTTTCACCTGTATTATTCAACATAGTTTTGGAAGTCCTAGCTATAGCAATCATAGAAAATAAAAAGAAGTAAAAGGAATCCAGATCGGAAAAGAACAAGTAACGCTCTCACTGTTTGCAGATGACATGATACTGTACATAGAAAACCCTAAAGATAGTATCAGAAAATTGCTAGAGCTAATCAGTGAATTGAGGAAAGCTGCAGGATACAAAATCAATACACAGAAATCACTTGCATTTGTATATACTAAGAATGAAAAATCAGAAAGAGAAATTAGGGAATCAATCCCATTTACCATTGCAAGAAGAAGAAATAAATATCTAGGAATAAACTTACCTAAGGAGATAAAAGAACTGTACACAGAAGATTATAAGACACTAATGAAAGAAATCAAAGATGGCATAAACAGATTGAGAGATATTCCATGTTGCTGGGTAGGAAGAATCAATATTGTTGAAAATGACTATATTACCAAAGGCAATTTACAGATTCAATGTGATCCCTATCAAATTACCAATGTCATTTTTCACAGAACTAGAACAAAAAATTTCACATTCATATGGAAACACAAAAGACCCCAAATAGCCAAAGCAGTCTTGAGAAAGAAGAATGGAGCTGGAGGAATCAAGCTTCCTGATTTTAGATTATACTATGAGGCTACAGTCATCAAGACAGTATGGTACTGGCAAAAAAACAGAACAATATACCAATGGAAGAAGATAGAAAGCTCAGAAATAAACCCATGCACCTATGGTGCCATATTTTTTACAAAGGAGGCAAGAATATACAGTGGGGCAAAGACAGCTTCTTCAATAAATGATGCTGGGAAAACTAGACAGCTCCATGTAAAAGAATGAAATTAGAACACTTCCTAACACCATACCCAAAGATAAACTCAAAATGGATTAAAGACCTAAATGTAAAACCAGAAACTATAAAACTCTTAGGGGAAAACATAGACAGAACATTCTATGACATAAATCAAAGCAAGATCCTCTATGATCCATTTCAAGAGTAATGTAAATAAAAAACAAAAGTAAACAAGTGGAACCTGGTTAAACTTAAAAGCTTTTGCACAGCAAAGGAAACTATAAGCAAGGTGAAAAGACAACCCTCAGGATGGCAGAAATAATAGCAAATGAAACAACAGAGGATTAATTTCTAAAATATACAAGTAGCTCATACAACTGAATACCAGGAAAACAAAGAACCCAGTCAAAAGATGGGAAAAAGACCTAAACAGCCATTTCTCCAAAGAAGACATACAGATGGATAACAAACTCGTGAAAAGATGCTCAGCATTGCTCATCATTAGAGAAATGCAAATCAAACCTACATGAGATATCACTTCACACTAGCCAGAATGGTCATCATCAAAAATTCTACAAATAATAAATGCTGGAGAGGGTGTGAAGAAAAGGGAACACTCTTCTCTGTTGGTGGGAATGTAAATTGATACAGTCACTATGGAAAACAGTATAGAGATTCCTTACAAACTGGGAATAAAACCACCATGTGACCCAGCAATCCCACTCTTAGCCATATACCCTGAGGAAACTGAAATTGAAAAAGACACATGTATCACATTATTCAGTGCAGGACTATTTACAATAGCTAGAACATGGAAGCAACCTAGATGTCCATCAACAGATGAATGGCTAAAGAAGTAATGGTACATATACACAATGGAATATTACTCAGCCATAAAAAGGAGCACATTTGAGTCAGTTCTAATGAGATGGATGAACGTAGAGCCTATTATACAGAGTGAAGTAAGTCAGACATAGAAAGATAAATATCATATTCTAACATATATATATGTATGAAATCTAGAAAAATGGTACTGAGGAATTTATTTACAGGGCAGCAAGGAAAAACAAAACAATTGCTCCAGATCCTGGGCCTAAAATCGACCCTCATCACCAATGGTTCCACACCTATCAACCTCTTCAACTCAGCCTTTGGTTTGCTGGGGCTCAGGACTGAGGCACAGCCTCCAGCCAAGAAGGCTGCTCGTGGGCCCAGTGTCCAAGAGGGCTTGCTTCCCATCTGTACCTCTGCCCCTCTAACCCTTGGAAACAGCTAGTTTGTGCCTTAGCTCTGTATTACACTGTCAAGTAAAACTGACACTTTTGGGGAAAAAGGAAAAAAAAAATAGTACCTCCTTTGCAGACTTTTAATAAAATAGAAAAACACATATGAAGTATTACAGCTAGTGCCAGTAACATTTGTTATTAACATTTAGGAAATGTCAATTATTTATCTAAAAAGCCTTTGTAACTAAGCTGCCTTATTTTTATTATTATTTAGGAAAAGCAGTATTTTTGCCAAGTTTTCATACCTAATAATGACTTGATATGATAAAATTTTAGGAAGGTAGCAGTGGACACAGAACTAATGAAGGTTCTTAAAATATGAATTTAAATTTGAGTGCCACCATGTACACTTTAGCCCAGCAGATTAGTAGTTTGACTGCTATATTTTTCTTCTGTTAAGTGGCCATAATAATATTATGTCTTTTCATTGGTTAAAATTAGCAGTAATGGTGAAATAAGTGATATCCGAGACATATTAGGTATTCAATCAATGGATATTGAATGTGGATCTCAAAACAATATGTAGTTTGAGAAGACAAGTTATGCTTTTGAATATGCTATAACTGAAATTCAGAGCAGATTTTAGTTTTTCTCTTTAGCAAGCCATTGATGTGTTCACAAACAGACCAAACTCACTATCAAAATAGCCTATTTTTACAAACAAGAAATTACAAAGACTATTTGAATTTATTATCTTTCACATTCTTATTTTGCTGATATTTAGATAAATCCATTGAAATGAATGGACTGTTTTAAAATTCTATCCCAATAGTGTATCTCAGTATTTCTCATTTATGGTGTCTGCTGAAATTCCTTTTAATAATATCTTCCTTCTTTTATGTGGTGAGCTTACACTATATTGGAGGTACCGTTTGTATATTTTGAAAAGATAAAAGTACCTTGATTTCATTAAAGTGCCATAAAAAGCAGTTTGAGGTGATATATGAGACTCTCAAACAAAAAATAATATGTTTTATATCTCAGCATGAGGTTAAAGCAATTATGGACTTAACCTTTCAAAAGGGGTTGCATCAAACTGTCATTGAGTTGGTGTTGTAAGTTGTTAAAATAATGGCCTCCAGTGAGCCATGCCCCCTGTGTCTGTGGCCCATTGTGATTCCACATTGCAGCTTCTTCCACAAGGAGGCACAGTATACTTCCCATCCTTTGAATATGGGCTGTCTGGTCACTTGCTTTGACCAGTATACTGTGACAAAAGCTGTTAATACATTGTGTGACTTTAAAAACAGAGCCTTGAAAGGCCATCCAGGTTCTGCTTGCCTTTGGTTAGAACATGGCCCAGAGACTATATGTGAAGAATCTGATTTATTCTTTCCAAGGATGAAAAATCCCGTGGAAAGTGAGACTTATCCATCCCAGGCACCCCACCTCACTGGTTCCCAACTTACCCATCAACCATTGATTCTCTTTCAAGTTGTTATTTTGCTGTTATCTTGATAAATCCATTGAAATGAATGGATTGTTTTTAAATTCTATCCTAATACTTTATCTCGGTATTTCTCATTTTTGGCATCTGTTGATGCTCCCAACTCACCTATCAGCCAATCCACAGAAATCATGCTGACCCACAGAATTTCAAGAAATGAAATGTTTAAGTCAATAAGTTTTGGAGTCATTTGTTATATAGCAATAGATAATGAATACTGTTTGCAATAAAATAATAATCATTTTAATCTTAAAACATATTTACTTGTTATTGATATTTTGTCCTTGTAGTTTCACAGGTATTAAATGGCATGATTTTAGTTATCACAAGATATGAAGCATATTTTTATTTCCACTTATTTAATTACCTTCAATTCCCTTAAATTGTGGAACTCATACCCTGACAATCATTGATGTATTTTTCAAAAGTAAACCCATGTTTTTAAAATGTGGAAGACAGAAACTTCAAAATTCAACTAACATGTATAGAAACTATTAGAAAGCAAAAACTGTTCAGCAACCTAGCAACTAGTACTTTATGCAGATATATCAATTGTGTAATTTGTGGGTCACTTTCTCCTGAAAAAAATGACTATAGATATTCATTAAATTATGGAACTGTTACACTATATTTAAATAAATTATTGTATGAATTATTGTAAAATTAGTTATAAATGCAATTAGCATCTACACTTTGATCAGATTCACAGAAGGAAATTCCATATGGACATGATTTCAGCATTAGAAAAGATATGCTCTTACTCATATCAACAAGATATGAAGTTAAATAGTGAGCCTAGAGTTAGAAAGAACAAAATCCTACCCAGAAAAAGAGTTACAATAAAAGATTTCTGAATATAAGCCCAAGTACAAATTGTAATGAGAGTCAAGTAGAATAAAAATATTCTTCACAGATAATTTGTTTAATCACCATAAATTTCCAAGAAGGAAATAAACTCAAACTGGTTTATAAAAGAAAATCTTTCAGCAGTTTGTCCCTTTTTATAATAAATTTGTCAAAGTGAAAAGATAAATATTGCAAATTCCGGAATAAGACTGACTTCAGTCAAATTTTTCTTCTATGGTATAAGGACTGTATGATGTCAGATTTCTCAACCTCCCAAGCTAGAGTTTTTCAATATGTACAGTGAGAGTAAGAGAAACTATATCTTACGGTTGTTATGATTTTAAAAAGAATACTCCAAAAACAGCAGCCACTAGTAATTAGTATTTATCAAATTGATGATTATCATAAATCTTGAGTACCAATGTCTCATTCTTTTAACAATTCTGTATTATTATTGTCTCCAGCAAAAGTAACTAAGGGTTTTCCATGAAGCTTTACAAAGAGCTTCAGTTCAGTTTATTCAGCTTTCAGTTCAGTTCAGTTTATTTCATGGCTCCGTCGTATCCAGCTCTCTGCGACCTCATGGATGGACTGCAGCATGCCATGCCTTGTTGTCCATCACCAACTCCCGGAGTTTACTCAGACTCCTCCTGTCCATTGAGTCGGTGATGCCATCCAACCATCTCATCCTCTGTCATCCGCTTCTCCTCCCACCTTCAATCCTTCCCAGCATCAGGGTCTTTTCAAATAAGTCACTTCTTTGCATCAGGTGGCCAAAATATTCAGCATCAGTCATTCCAATGAATAATCAGAACTGATTTTCTTCTGGATGGACTGATTGCATCTCCTTGCAGTCCAGTCCAAGGGACTCTCAAGAGCCTTCTCCAACACCACAGTTCAAAAGCATCAGTTCGTCAGGATTCAGCTTTCTTTATAGTCCAATGTTCACATCCATACATGCTGCTGCTGCTGCTAAGTCATGTCAGTCATGACCAACTCTGTGTGACCCCATAGACAGCAGCCCACCAAGCTCCTCTGTCCCTAGTATTCTCCAGGCAAGAATATTGGAGTGGATTGCCATTGCCTTCTCCCATCCATACATGACTACTGAAAAAAACATACCTTTGACTAGATGGACCTTTGTTGGCAAAGTAATGTCTCTGCTTTTTAATATGTTGTCTAGGTTGGTCATAACTTTTCTTCCAAGGAGCAAGAGTCTTAATTTCATGGTTGCAGTCACCATCTGCAGTGATTTTGGAGCCCCAAATAATAAAGTCTCTCACTGTTTCCCTTGCTTCCCCATCTATTTCCCATGAAGTGATGGGACCAGATGCCATGATTTTAGTTTTCTGAATGCTGAGTTTTAAGCCAGCTTTTTCACTCTTCTCTTTCACTTTCATCAAGAGGCTCTTTAGTTATTCTTCACCTTCTGCCAGAAGGGTGGTGTCATCTGCATATCTGAGATTATTGATATTTCTCCCGGCAATCTTGATTCCAGCTTGTGTTTCTTCCAGCCCAGCGTTTCTCATGATGTACTCTTCATATAAGTTAAATAAGCAGGGTGACAATATACAGCCTTGACGTACTCCTTTTCCTATTTGGAACCAGTCTGTTGTTCCATGTCCAGTTCTAACTGTTGCTTCCTGACCTGCTTAGAGATTTCTCAGAAGGCAGGTCAGGTGGTCTGGTATTCTCATCTCTTTCAGAATTTTCCAGTTTGTTGTGACCCACGCAGTCAAAGGCTTTGGCATAGTCAATAAAGCAGAAGTAGATGTTTTTCTGGAACTCTCTTGCCTTTTTGATGATCCAGCGGATGTTGGCAATTTGATCTCTGGTTCCTCTGCCTTTTCTAAATCCAGCTTGAACATCTGGAAGTTCACAGTTCAGGTACTGGCTTGAGGAATTTTGAGCATTACTTTACTAGTGTGTGAGATGAGCGCAAGTATGCCGTAGTTTGAGCATTCTTTGGCACTGCCTTTCTTTGGGATTGGAATGAAAATCCAATATTCCAGTCACATTATTTTCAGTTTTCGCATATTTTCCAGAGAATAGGATTACAGGATTATACAAACTTGAATCATAACTTATTAAGCATATTATGGGAAATGATAATTAGAGAAAAATTTGATTGATTAACATAGTTGAAAAATTATAGAAAATATGTTAGCAAGTCAAAGTAATATATTAAAAAATAATATATTGTCACCAGGTTAAAATTATTCTAGAAATAGATCATCATTTTAAAGGAGAAATAATATTATTGCTTCAGTTGATACAAAAAAAATAAGCATTTGAGAGAGAATTCAACATCCAGTCAAGATTTTTTTAAAAAGGAAATTTAAAAAATGCTAGGAAGCTACAAGTAAGGAACTTCTTAACCTAAGGTAACTTATCTAAAAGGAAAACAAATATTTAATGATCATATATTGAGAGTCCTTCTTTAAAATTAGGTACAAACAAGGATGCATACCAAAACCACATGTACTCAGTGTTGTCCTAGAAATCCTGATGAGTGCAGTAAGGCTACAAAAATAAATAGAAGGAATAAGCATTGGAAAAAGAGAAATGAAATCACCACTATTTACATAAGATTCTCTACAAGAAAATTCAAAAGAATTTTTTTTCCTAGAATGCCTTTTCATTAGGGAGTTCATCCGTTTATGATTTCCAAAATTGAACCGATAGTTCCCCTTTAAATATCCACTGTGAACTCTTGTCTTGTTCTACTAACTAGTCAGTATCTCCTGTTAGGTTTCTCATAACTATCTCAAAATTAATATATCTAGAGTCTGTTTCTCCACATTCTTCCCAGCAGCATATACTTAGAATATAAGGCACAAACCCACGCAAAATCCACTCTTCTATTCTTTGTATCCAGTCCTTTAGGTGCTGGAAGGTTACGCTTCCTGAATATCTCAGACTTATCCACTCACACAACTCTTGTCTATTCCATTATCACGTTTTGCTTAGTCTGTCTTAAACTCTCCTTTTCCATTTCTTGCTGAGTGTATACAAATTGAATCTCTAAGCTTATTGCTGTTCTCATATTCCCATCGTGTTTGCTATAACGATTGTCATTTGTGTATTGTAGTAGGCAGCACCATCTTCATACCTCTGATGTCAGCCTAAAGTCAATTGTTTCCTCCTTTCAGTATATTGATGACAGCAGTCTATTACAACATCATTATTTTTAAAACGACTCTAGTGGATTATTTTTTGTCAACCTCTGTAGATGAAAAATTGAGTGGTGATATAGCTTTGGTTATGTTAAATCTTTTTTCCTGTGAGAAATAATTTTATCAATGCACTTCTTTTTTAGAAGTGGCAATTGGTACTGAAACATAGGAAGAGGTAATGGCAGTGTTCCCTAGCTATGACTAATAGAAATATGTGGTTTCAGAACATCTTGTCTTCTCTGTGAGCCTCTTGTGGGACTAGAAATTCCAGTAAAGCCTCTCCAAGGTCAAATATCTGATCTGAAATTACCTGAAAAAAAGATTATGTCTCCACATTGTTAAGCCCTTCATAAATTGTACCTCCCTAGTGACAAAACTGTGATGAAAAAGGCAAAACGTTATAGTAATTTGGGTTTCAGATATGTTTCTGTACCCCATGTTTTAATCAGAATATATATATATACATATATATCTTTTTCTTTCACTGTACATTCCAAAACTCATTAAAAACACACACAAAAAAAAACAAAACAAACAAACAGGAAAAAAATGTACTTTACTAGGAAAAGAACCATTTAACTAAAAAGCCTTGAATGAACTTAAAGAATGAACTGTACGCTTCAGTTTTTCAATTGAATCTAAACTCATTGCTACTTGTCTCCTGGTCAGATGAAACTACTCAGAAAATCAGTGTGAGATGGACCCCTATTACGTGCATAAACTAATTGTTAGATTTATGTTCCCACTCAAGACTCCCTCCTGCAAAAAGAGTGCCACATCATCTGTGACCATTCAATTCCTTTTTCTTTATCAATTTATTTCAACTACTGGGTTCTCTGGAAATTTTCCACTTCATTTAACAAATATAAGAAGCATAAAAATCAAATTGATAAATTTTACCCACAAATAGGAGTCAAGAATGTAGACATAACTTTGCACATAAATTTGTAGGAGACAGGAACATAAAACTCAATTTGTAACTGATTACTGGACTGTGAATTTTATTTCCCACGCTTTGATGCCGATATTCTCTAAGTAGCAGATTTTAAGTTCATGAGTGAAAGGAAGAATCAGAGTGTAGTAGTAAAGAGTTGAGTGAATAAAATACTTTCTCCTCTGCTGCTGAAGCACACCTAGAAGAATGATTCATGATACTGGGGCTGTTTGAGTTATCTCTGGGCTATTAAAAAAAATTTTTCTAATTGCAAACAACGTTAAAATAGGCAAAAAGAAAATTGTTTTCAACGATATCATTGATGATACTTTGCAACCATATTGTTCTTATAGTAGATAATCATGAATAGCTACCATTATAAAAACAATATGTTTAAAATCACACACACACACACACACATATCTTGTGGAAATGATTTTAGTAAAAGTTTAGCCACCATCAATTTTTTACTGGAGCACCAGATACTCCAGTGCCTCAATTTCTTCTTCCCAAAAGGAAAATGGAAAAAAATATTTCCAAGCAATATAAATATTGGAAATTATCTTAGCTGTTTCTAAATAACATATGTATATGCAAGGCTTGGCTTTTACCAAGTGGTGAGGTGTGAGATTTTTATGCTGAATAATTTCTTCATTTCCCATACACACCCACAGAAACACCATGTTAAACTTTATTCTTACAGCCTACTTAACATAATGCTTTGAATTCTTAAGTCTCAAAAGATGAATTACCAAAGTTTTGAAAATTCTCCATTTTTAGACGGAAATAATTTTTCTGATTTTTTTATCTTATTGTAAAGATTGTCAGAAACCACTTAATGTAAGGCCATGTTCAAACTCAGCACAAGTTGGTGTTCTTTATTTTTTTTTTCATTTCTTTTTCCTCATTTTTTACTTTGTAAAAATCAAACATAACATAGTTTAAAAATTATACAATGAAAATCTGTGCTCTCCCATTTATATTCAGTGGTGAACATTTTCCCACATTTGCTTAATCTTCTCTCTGTGTACACACACACACACACACACACACACACAATAACACACACACACTCTTTTACATAAGCATGTTTTTTCTAAGAATGACATTCCTGTTACTTACACAGGATAACATTTTCACCTCTAAGAGGTGAAATCAATATTTTATTTTTTATTGCATTTGCTTTTCAATTTTTTTTATAGGAGTAATTTTAGATTAACAGAAGCATGGTATGGATAGTACAAAGCACTTCTGTGTAGCTTTGATATCACATAACTTCTTAGAATGTTAGCTTCTTATATAGCCTTGGCCCACTCAATCAAATTTTTTAAAATTACATTGGTGTAGATTAAGTTAAATGCATTCTTGTATTTTGCTCCTCCTAATAAAATATCAATCACATATTTGTTTTCATTTCTGTGACTTTTGCAAGTTTAATATATGGACTGAATCATGGTTTCTGCTTGTTCTCTTTGAGCTTGAGTAGTTGCTGTTGACCATTTCAAGCCATTTTCTTGTGGACCATTTATAATTTAATTAAGTAAAAGCATCTTTGTGCTTTTGTCCATCAGTTTTCTTATAGTTGTATATGTCTCAAAGACTCAGTTTTATAGTTTTGAAAATCAGAGAATTGTTTTCCTTCTGTATTAGGATAGTGCCAGGCATATTCTGCCATATCCTAGACATAGGATTCTCAGTCTGTAAAGTAGTTTCTTGTTCTGAATGTTTCATAAAGAAGACCTGGTACATATTCTTTTATTCTTACTTACTTATTCAAAACATTTTTATTGGGTCATATTGTGAGCAACGAATTGTTGCAGGAAGTCATGGTACACCAGGGGGGTGTGTGTGTTTCACGTTGTCCGAGTTTTTATTGAACCCATGGACTGCAGCCTGTCAGGCTCCTCTGTACATGGGATTTTCCAGACAAGAATATTAGAGAGAGTTGCCATTTCCTTCTCCAGAGGATCTTTCCAACCCAGGGATCAAACCCACATCTCCTGTATTGGTGGGCAGATTCTTTAATACTGAGCCACCTGGGAAGCCTAAGATGGACTAGCTGTCTATTCCAATGGCAGATTTTCTAATTTCCTTTACCTCTAACCCTTTAAGAGGGCTTTCCTGGTGGTTCAATGGTTAAGAATCCTCCTGCCAATGCAGGAGACACAGATTCTGTCTCTGGGTCAGGAAGATCCACTGGAGAAGGAAATGGCAACCCACTTTTTCAGTATTCTTGCCTGAGAAATCCCATGGACAGAGGAACCTGGTGGGCTACAGTCCATGGGATCACAGAGCTGGACATGACTTAGTGACTGAACAGCAACAAACAACTCTTTAATAACCAGAATGTGCATTTGCTTTCCTCCCAAGAATAGCACCTGAGTTGAGCTTATTCTTTCTACAGAGACCTTGAATTATAACCTTAGAATCCTCCTCCCTGAGCCTTTCCACACTCCCTGAACATGAAAACTCATGATCCCAATCATGTTTTAATTTAGAAAGTTTTTATGATTTAATGTATTATCCCCATTGCTGAAATAGTTACTTCTTTATAGAAAAATCTCATGAAGCACAATTTTACCCCCAAAAGAATGAGATCCTAATACTAGTATTGCCAACTAGTGGAGAGAGCAAATAATGGGATGTTTATTTAATCTAACATTCTCTCAGATCATATTGTGTGAGAACATACTGTGCACACACTCATGGGTGTGTGTTGTGTGTGGGATTATTAATTAAGCTTTACTAAACAATTAGAATGTTGTTGGAGAAGCAGTAAGAGGCTAATGAAAGTTTTAAGCAAAGGTTTAAATTTTTAACTAGATAACAAAGTATTAATAACTCCTTGAGAAATGTAGAATGCAAAAAAGAAAAGTGAAATTGTTAGTCGCTCAGTTGTATCTGACTCTGTGTAACCCCATGGACTGTAGCCCACCAGGCTCCTGTATCCATGGGATTCTCCAGGCAAGAATACTGGAGTAGGTTGCCATCCCCTTCTCCAGGGTATCTTACTGACCCAGAGAGGGAACCCAGGTCTCCTGCATTGGCAGATAGATTGTTTACCAACTGTGCCACCTGGGAAGTCCCAGTTAATGAATATATTCATAGTTGCTTAGATATTCATTTATCTTGCATGATTTAAAAACTTAAAAGATTTATTAAGCATATAGAAAAGTAGTACTGTAACTCTGTAAAGTAAGCAAAAATGTATGAAATAGTGAAAAAAAAAAAGAAAAACCTAAAGCCCAGTTATTTCCTCCCATGTTTCTCTACTGTGAGCCTCCTTTACTTATCATGCTGCACACTTGACTTCTGACACTTCTGGTCCATAAACGTGTGTGTGTGTGTGTGTGTGTGTGTGTGTGTGTGTGTGTGTGTGTGTGTGAGACCTCCACACAAAGCAATTCTCTGCAACACCAGTTGGGTGTCCTAAATTCAGCTCAGTTCAAGTGATGGTGCTGGTGGTAAAGAACCTGCCTGCCAATGCAGAAAACATAAAAGATGTGTGTTCTATCCCTGGGTTTGGAAGATCCCCAGAGGAGGGCATGGTAACCTATTCCAGTATTCTTGCCTGGAGAATCTCCATGGGCAGAGACTTCTGGCAGGCTACAAGGTCACAAAGAGATGGACATGACTGAAGCAACTTAACACTCACTCACATCTATTCAATGATAGTGCCAGATCCCACAGGATAATGGCTCAGACCCACAAGACCACCTCCCCCCCAACCCCCACTTCAGATGATGATGTAAATAGAGCGAGGTCTGGGAGGGTCCTGAGCATAGGACCTTCTGTCCCTTTGGATTTGGGGTGCATCACTTTCCCAATGTGTGTGTGTTCACCAACCAAGAAGCCCTCCAAACTCCTGACTACCAGTATTTTATGGAAGTTTCCTCACAAAAGCATGACCTTTTATTAACTCCACTTCCAGCCCCTGTACCCTCTCTGGAAGGTGGGGTTGGAATTGAAAATTTCAAACTTCTAATCACAATTTGATCTTTCTGGTGACTGTTCTCATCCCAGAATCATCCAGGAGCCCATCCAGAGTCACCTCATCAGAACAAAAGATGCTTTTAGTCCTCAAAAGCATCTTAGGAATTTACAAGAATTCTAGGAGCTCCATGTCAGGAACTGGGTTGGAGAAAAATATAATAACAAGGGATGTTCCTAGTGCTCTTATCAACCAGAAAATTACAAGGGTTTCAGGAGTTCTGTGTCAGGAAAACGTCAAAATAACTTTCAAATATATGTGATGTTCTGTCATAATGTGGTAATGATGAGTTCTGCAGGAGGAGTGACACAGGAGAAGAGCAACAGAAATCTAGACCTAGACCCTGTAATTTTTTATGCAGCATTCATTTTTTTTGTAGCAGTGTCATTAAAACATCTCCATAGAATGCTGCTCTGGAGATAATATGGAGAAATTCTTGCTATGAGAGTATTGTATAAAGTAGTAAAAGAACACACATGTAGAAATCCATAAAGGATGGCTGCATCAGCTAACATCTATTTACACAATTACATGAAGGTTTCACGAGGAAATAATATGATCTGCACAAAACATGTTTTTCTTTTTTTTAATAATTAAACTCATTTGTAATTGAAGGATAATTGCTCTACAATATTGTGCTTGTTTCTGTCAAACATCAACATGAATCCACCATAGATACACTTATATCCCCTCCCACTTGAGCCTCTTCCCACCTCCCTCCCCATCCGACCCCTCTAGGATGTTACAGAGCCCTGGTTTGGGTTCCCTGAATCACACAACAAATTCCCACTGGCTAAGTATTTTACATATGGTAATATACACGTTTCCATGTTACTCTCTCCATACATCTTACTTCTCTTTCCCCCTCACCGTGTCCATCAGTCTTGAACACAACAGTTAAATAGAAGTCCATCCTTTACAATTTTACTTATTGTAAGAATAGATGTAAAAAGAAATAAAATGTCTAGCCATATGAGAATCGATACACAAAATGTATGATATGTGGTCTGTATATGAATTCATTGTTGTTGTTTAGTCACTAAGCCGTGTCCGATTCTTTCGTGACCCCTGGACTGTAGCCCACCAGGCTCCTCTGTCCATGGGATTTCCCAGGCAAGAATACTCGAGTGCGTTGCCATTTCCTTCTCCAGGGGATCTTCCTGACCCAGGGTCGAACCCGGGTCTCTTGCATTGCAGGTGGGCTCTTTACCACTGATCCACCAGGGAAGCCTGTGTATATAAATTATCCAACTATAAATCATTACTATAAATTTTATCGATATTAAAATGAAGAACATTATGGATGAAATAAGATATGAAATTCCTCAAAATAAGGTAACAATTTTATTAATACTACTTATGTGCATTAAATTATATTTCATTTAATGTGAAAACATAATTATAGCTAGAAGGCAAGTTTGTTGAAGATGGCTGTTTTTATTTGTAGAGTTTACATTTCACATTTCTTTCTCACAAAGTCCAAATTACCAAGTGTAATTAATGCCATAAAAATTTCCAAATAGTTACATCTAAGGCGGAAACATGTTCACTTAATTAGAACAAGGGGTTATGTTTTTATAGACTATAATCATTTGTTTACATGACCAGAAATACTGCTATTATGTTGGCAAAATTAAATATATAAATGTCTTTCTAATTAGCATATTGTTACATAACCTATAACCAATTCTCATTTAATATGTTCATATACCTTTCTGTCTTTCATGCCTGTTCTCACTTTTTTTTTTCAGTTCTTATTCAAGCTATTCTATATAGTAAATAGAAGGGACTAAATGTGATAAATTGGCCAGAACACCTCCTTGAGAATGTTAAATTCACTTTCTAATAAGTACTAAAAAATAAGTCATTTTAAAAAGTGGTAGCTATTTTTTTGGGCCACTCCACACAGCATGTGGCATCTTTGTTTCCCCAATCAAGGATTGAACCTAGGCCCCCTACATCAGGAGCATAGAGTTTTAACACACTGGACCACCAGGGACATTCTAAGAAGTAGCTATTTTTGAAAGAGACGCGTGTACCCCAATGTTTATAATAGCCAGGACATGGAAGCAACCTAGATGTCCATCAGCAGATGAATGGATAAGAAAGCTGTGGTACATATACACAATGGAATGTTACTCAGCCATTAAAAAGAATACATTTGAATCAGTTCTAGTGAGGTGGATAAAACTGGAGCCCATTATACAGAGTGAAATAAGCCAGAAAGAAAAACACCAATACAGAATACTAATACATATCTATGGAATTTAGAAAGATGGTAATGATAACCCTGTATGCAAGACAGCAAAAGAGACACAGATATATAGAACAGTCTTTTGGACTCTGTGGGAGAGGGCGAGGGTGGGATGATTTGGGAGAATGGCATTGAAACATGTATAATATCATATATGAAACGAATCGCCAGTCCAGGTTCGATGCATGATACTTAATGCTTGGGGCTGGTGCACTGAGACAATGCAGAGGGATGGTACAGGGAGGGAAGGGAGGAGGGTTCAGGATGGGGAACACGTGTATACCTGTGGCGGATTCATGTTGATGTATGGCAAAACCAATACAATATTGTAAAGTAATTAACCTCCAATTAAAATGAATTTTAAAAAAGAAAGAAAAAAAACTGCCAAAGTAATTGCAATTAGCTGAGATAAATTATTACCAAAAATTTGGGAAGTTTGTGTGTTTGAAAATAAGAAAAAGAAATTTGTGAATCGTAAGTTAGCAGTTTTGACAAAATCAGTTTCATTTTGGACTGTTTATTCATTATTGTTTGGTTTTCAGCTTATTAAGATTCAGTTCTGTCTGGGACTAAAAGAAGGAATATAAAAACACAATTATTATATAAGAGATTTTTGTGAACTTGGGTGGGACTAGTTTAAGATGGTCATCTAGTTTAATTTTGTAGTTAAATAGTATGTGTACTTTTATGGTCTTTAATACACAAGCCAGTTTGCTCCCCAGAAATGAATAAGTTACTGTTGCAGGCGTGAGCAATATTCCTTTTACTAACTTTTGCCACCTGGTTGAATGAAAAATAATTTAAGAACGACTTTACTATTATTTTTGTGGCATGCATGTGTGCTAAGTCGCTTCAGTCATGTCCAACTCTGTGCGACCCTTGACTTTAGCCTGCCAGGCTCCTCTGTCCATGGGATTCTCTAGGCAAAAATACTGGAGTGGATTGCTATGCCCTCCCCCAGGGGATCTTCCCGACTCATGGATTGAACCTGTTTCTCTTACATGTCCTGCATTGGCAGGCAAGTTCTTTACCACTAGCCCCACTGGGAAAGCCCATAATTGTGGCAGACATTTATTTACTGCTTACTATGTGCAATGAATACAGTTCTGAATAACTTTTTATAGATTAACTCAGTAACTTTCTTTTTTAATTAATTTTTTTATCAGAGTATAGTTGATTTACAATGTTGTGTTACTTTCTGCTATACAGCAGAGTAAATCAGTTATACATATATCCCCTCTTTTTTAAACTTTATTTCCCTATAGTTCATTACAGAAAATCAATGAATTTTCATCATAATCTTGTAAAGATAATTGTGCTTAGTCACTCAGTTGTGTCTGACTCTTGTGACCTCATGGACTGTAGCCCACCAAGCACCTCTGTCCATGGGGTTTTTCAGGTAAGAATACTGTGTTGCCATTTCCTCCTCCAGGGGGGTCTTTCTAACTCAGGGACAAAACCTTCGTGTTCTGTGTTTCCTGCATTGGAGGCAGAATCTTTACCCACTGAGACATCAAGGAAGCCCCATTAAGATAGTAGATTAGTAATCTATGGCTTTGTAATGACTGCAAACCTTTGTGGTATAACCAATAAGCACTCCTTATCTCACAGTTTCTGTAGGTCAGGAATTTGGGAGAAGTAATAATCCAGATACCTGTGAGGTTGCAGTAAAGATGTCAGTTGGGCCTGTGTTGTCTGGAGGCTTGGCTTGGACTGGAAGTTCTGTATCCAAGGTGGCCCCTCATCACTCACGTGGTTGTCAGGTTAGTGCTGGCTGTGGCAAGAGGCTCAGTTCCTTACCTCCGGGACTTTTCTTTAGGGCTGCTTGAGGGCCTTGTGACGTGGTTGCCTGCTTCTGCCAGACCAGCTGATCCAGGAGAGAGCAAGGCGGAAGCCACAGGGTCTTTTATGACCACCACATTCTGTAATTTCCACAGTATCTCATTGGTCACATAGATCAGCCATATTCTGTGTAGAAGGGAACGGATGACAGGATCCAGTACCAGGATATGAGAATCATAGAGGCTGTTGGTCAAGCAAGCTAGTCTGGGTAGATTCTATTATGATTCCCATTTCATGGATGAGAAAACTGAGAAACGGAGATATTAAGAGAAATGCTGATGGTGCCATACTAAGTGGTAGAGCTCAATCTTGAATATGCATTCTGTCTCCAGACCATGTGCTGTTAAACGATATGTGGTGTTCCCATAATAGTTCATTTTACTTTTAAAGTTTTGATTACCAACAGTTGCACATTTTCATGTATCTCTTGTCCACTTACTTTGTGTGTGTATTCGTATATAAAGCACACCCCATTTACCCTTATTTTCTACAGAGGTGGCTATTTTTCTCTTAGTGAATTATAGAGATTTTCCTTTTTAAAAAAAATTACAAATATTTTGATTTTTTTTAAGTTGCCTTTTTTTTTTCAGTTTGCCAGTTGTCTTTGGGTTGTACTTATGGTGTTTCTAACAGAATTTTTGTCTCTTTTTTGTACATTGTCACTGTCTTCTTTATGATTTTTGCCTCTAGATTATCCAAAGATCCATCAATTAATAGTTCAAATCAGTTCATTTTTCTAATAGTTACTTTTTAAGGCAGAATTTTCAGCAACCCCTAGAATTATCCCCTAAAGTAAAAAAGAGTGTGTGGATCATGAAGTACTGAAATGCCAGACTTAGTTTTTGGGATCTGTTGATGTAAACTTCATATGGAAGAATCGTGAGGGCTGTTTGGAGGAAGAATATCTATCTCATGGTAGGCAAAGACTCAGCAAGACAAGGCACTTGGCTCAATTATTCCCTTAAGTCAACCTCACTTTGCATAAAATGACTCCTTTTAAATTGCATATACCTCCTGGTAAAATTGAAATTTCAATGGCCTTTTGTATGTCTCTTTAGTAAGATTGTTAGATGAATATCTAGCTGATAGTAGTGCTTATCTACCTATCTATTATCTATTGTCTATCTCTATCTGCCATCTATCTCTGCAGAGGCATTTTGGAGGGAAAAGAAAAGATTTGGTTATTCTGGAATGCTGCCAAAGATTAGGCAGTGCCCAGTAAGTGTGTCCTAAACACCCAATAGAAGAGATGAGGTGAGATCTCATTTGCAACTTTGTCCAGGGTAATGACACAGACAAAAAGAACTGTCACAGATTGTACATGACAACTATAAATATGGCTATAGGTTGTCATGGGAAGATCAAGCAAATTGTAGCATCTTCCTTCTTTGGTAAGGAAAGGGTGTGGACTCATGTAAGTGCATGTTTCTACTCGCCTATTTTTATGAAAGAAAAAACTTTAACTTATTATGGGACTCTGTACTTGGCTGCATGCTATTTTGTGTTATTTTAATCTAAAGTTTACATTTTTGTAAGACAGATATACTTACTACTTATTTGTCTAATATACTACTAGGCATAGTTGCTCTAAGCCTTACATGACTAAAGATGTGGAATTCGATCTTACATCTTCTGACTCCGGTTGCAATGATTCTTTCAATCAAGTACAGAACCACCTTTGCCACATTTTCCTACTTTATAATTTATTTCTAAGGGTTCTGAGATTATATTTTAATCCTCATAGAATGTGTGGTTCAGAAGGTCTATTTTCCAGTTTACATGACAATGGTTTCCAGAGATTTAGAGTGAAAAAGACATGGAGTAGAATTGTACACCTCGATCCTGCATCCTCCCAAACTCCAGGCCTATTTATCTGTTCAGACCTCACATCACCCAAACTCAGTCTTCTGTCTGTTTTGTTAATTCAGCCATCCAGTGCTATCTAAAACCTCCCTCTTCCGCCTCAGGGATGCAGTACTTTTCAATTAGCTTTTAACACAGTGTTGCTCAAAGTGAGGTCCAAAGGCCAGTTTCAGTCTATAGACTTTTACTAGCTTGTACATGCTCAGTCACTTCAGTGGTGTCTGACTCTGCGACCCTGTGGACTGTAGCCCCCCAGGCTCCTCTGTCCATGGAATTTTCTAGGCAAGAATAATGGATTGGGTTGCCATGCCCTCCTTGACTTTTGCTAGACTACAAAATAAATACCCAGTTGAGACTGAGCATGTAGAAACTTTGATAGCAATCTGACATCATGACATCCTAATGCATTGCAGTGTGTTGCTCTTTGGAAAGCAAGTAGACTGGTTTGGATCATATCGAGTTTATAGGTGAGTCATATATGGCATGAGTTCTTTGTGTGTGTGTGTGTGTGTGTTAGTTGCTTAGTTGTCTCCAACTCTTTGCAATCACATAGACTGTAGCCCACTAGGCACCTCATCCATGGGATTCTCCAGGCAAGAACATACATGCAAAATAGAACCATATATGTGTCCGCAATAAGTTGGAAATTTAAAAAAAAGAGACATCTGTCTTTCATCACAATTAGCTGAGAAGCCTAGCTCCAGTGCCCTATCAGTGTAGAGTCTTTTGTGCCTCACCTTCCTTGTTTGTCCTGCCCTCTTTAAACTACCTGGACTTTGTGGTCTGTGATAACTGCATATCAATATACTGTTTCCCTTTGTTGTGATTTTTGATGGCTCCTGATTGACAATAGCAAACATACACACAAACAAACAAAATCCTACACGGATGGATCCTTTTCTCCTGCTCCTTGGCTGAGTAAGCGCTGCTAGAAACAAAATTCACACAGTGAGTCAGACTCATATTGCTGAATTCATGGTCCTGCAGCTCACAGGCCCTTCACAGTGTGCACTTTTTTTTTTCTTATTAAAACATGCTCTTACTCTTTTTTTCTTTTTAGTTTTTTATTTTTTTAATTTTAAAATCTTTAATTCTTACATGCGTTCCCAAACATGAACCCCCCTCCCACCTCCCTCCTGCTCTTACTCTTGCAATTACAGTTTCAAACTTTAGCTCATCGCTTAATTCCTAGATGGGGGGAAACAATGCATGAAAGATTTCCTCAGATTTTTGCTACCATATTTCCCCAATGTCACTTCCTTTTCACCCACTCTTTCCTGCCTTTCTCCTGTTGCAATAGTATTTCCTTATTTCCATGCTGGTTTCCCTGGTGGCTTAGATGGTAAAGAATCTGCCTGCAACTTGGGAGACCCAGGATTGATCCCTGGGTTGGGAAGATGCCCTGGAGGAGGGCATAGCAACCCACTCCAGTATTCTTGCCTAGAGAATCCCATGGACAGAGGAACCTGGTGGTATACAGTCCAGGGGGTTGCACAGAATCACACACGACTGAGCGACTAACACACACAGACATCTTGCTGGATCCCACTGCCTGGTACCCTGTCTGCAACTTTGTGATATTTTTCTCTCCTTCATTTTAAAATCTTTATTTGTTCATTTATCTCCATGGAAATTTAAATATCCTCCTACCTCTCTGATTTACTTTTAAGAAAATTGAAAGAAGTTTTAAGAGAACTTTTAAGAAACTCTACATGCTTTCCTCACCTTTCAACTAATGACTCTTAATTATCCTTAAAATCTTAGTTTACACATCACTTTTTGGGGGATTTTTTTCTGATTCTTTGAGGAAAAGAAAGGTATCTTTTTAAATTCTTAGAGCGCTTGCTTTCTTGTCCTTTATAAAATTTATCATTGTATATTTGCTACTAATAAGTCTTCTAGAGATGTTTCAAAAGCTCTTTGAATCAGTGACTCAAATCATTTTAGTCCAGCTATAATTTTGGCCACATTCTTTCCAAACTCTGTCATTAAATGATTGGAGTTTGAGGAACATGGTGTTTGCATTTTTTCAATCATCAGTTCAACTTAGTGGTGATTTGAGCCACTTATCCATCTGGTACCAAGTAGTAAGCTTTAAAGAATGTTCAGGAGAGAGGAAAACCACTAGAAGATTCACGTATTGTAATGCATTTGGTTAATCAATTTTAGACTTGTATAGTTTTTATAGAGTTCTTTATAGGCAGTTTGAATTTAATATGGATTTAAGCAAGTTACATTACCTCTTTGAACATCTAATTCCTTATCTGAAAACTGTTTAACACAATATATATTATAGAGATTTTGTGAGCTTTAATAACACACACACATACGTACATGTATATGAATCATTTAGCATAAAAGGTGAAATATTATTTGGGATTATTATTATTATAATATCATTAAGATAATTCAATAAATATATCATTCACTCTCAATTTTCGTGACATCACTTACTGTCACAAACTAGTGAGAAATGCTTTCCATTAGTATCTAAATAAATTGAGTTCTGAAGTCAGCAATTTTTCAAAAAAAATATTAATACTGCTGTTTTTGTGACATGGTTTAGAGAAAAAGGTTAATAAAATTAAAACTGTTTTGCTCTAGGATATAGGAAACTTGGTTCCTCTTTTGAGCTTTTAATTAGTGTGATACATTAAAAAAGTTACAGCATTAACATAGCATAAGGATTCAAGCAATTAGAAAAACACAAAAATGTGTTTTATACTCAGTATTACTGAAGTGAAATAAATCTGTTTTTTTAATGTTGCCAACGTCAAGCTGAGTTGAATTCTGTATATTTAATAAGAATCTTATATTTAAATCTTGTGAAAGTAAATGACTTTTAAAGCTTTACTTAAATCTATTCTTAGTCATTTAGTGGTTGAATGGTTCACAGTCTTAGAATTGGAAGAAGTGTGATGTCTGCTCATACACACACACACACACAAACCCCAACTGGTAATTTATTGATTTAAGCAACAATATCAAAATAAAACTCAATTGTTAGAGGCTGTCTATTCTCCTTGAAGAAGAAGCAATTTTCATGGCAATCAACCCACTCATGCTTATAAACAGAGCCTAATAAGCAAAGGTTATGTGAGAGATTTATAACACAATTTGTTCAGTTGGTCTATGTAATAAACTCTTTTCCCGTAAAATAAAAACAAATAACATTCAATTTTTTAAATTTACTCCGTTTCATGTTTCTCTTTGAAAGCTCTTTTCCAAAGGATATTTGATTTCTGTAAATCAAAACCCAGGGCTAGAGTGGTTTCCTGCACTGGCCGCTTGCTGTTTACAGCTTTCCAAAGACCCGTTACCTAGCAACTGCATAGAAGAAGCTTCCAGTAGTTTAAATCATAGACAAGCTCAGAAAATACTGTGAAGCAGACCTTAAAAATATTCTGACTTGTTAAAATGTAATTAACAAATCGACTTTCTGTCGAAATAGAGCACAATAGATTTGATCATATCTATTGATGACTTTATAACTAATTATAGTTGCTTATCTGAAAAGCTTTTAAATCAAAAATGATAAATGTAGCAATAAAATAGAAGCCACGGATCTCACATAATCCTGCTGTTTTAAAAGTCACAGTCCTTGAAAACTGTTTCCCATTCCTTAAGATGGCTACTATTAACAGTTTGAGTCGTGTTGTTACACTTTTTTTGTGCATGTCTGTAGTCTGCTTTTGTATCAGTGGAGTTATATCCTGTTACTCCTTAAGATTTTAAACTGTATTATTTTTTTTTTAGTTTTTTATTTTTTTAATTTTAAAATCTTTAATTCTTACATGTGTTCCCAAACATGCGCCCCCCTCCCACCTCCCTCCCCATAACATCTCTCTGGGTCATCCCCATGCACCAGCCCCAAGCATGCTGTATCCTGCGTCAGACATAGACTGGCGATTCAATTCTTACATGATAGTATACATGTTAGAATGCCATTCTCCCAAATCATCCCACCCTCTCCCTCTCCCTCTGAGTCCAAAAGTCCGTTATACACAGCTGTGTCTTTTTTCCTGTCTTGCATACAGGGTCGTCATTGCCATCTTTCTAAATTCCATATATATGTGTTAGTATACTGTATTGGTGTTTTTCTTTCTGGCTTACTTCACTCTGTATAATCGGCTCCAGTTTCATCCATCTCATCAGAATTGATTCAAATGAATTCTTTTTAACGGCTGAGTAATACTCCATTGTGTATATGTACCACAGCTTTCTTATCCATTCATCTGCTGATGGACATCTAGGTTGTTTCCATGTCCTGGCTATTATAAACAGTGCTGCGATGAACATTGGGGTACATGGGTCTCTTTCAGTTCTGGTTTCCTCGGTGTGTATGCCCAGCAGTGGGATTGCTGGGTCATAAGGGAGTTCTATTTGCAATTTTTTAAGGAGTCTCCACACTGTTCTCCATAGTGGCTGTACTAGTTTGCATTCCCACCAACAGTGTAGGAGGGTTCCCTTTTCTCCACACCCTCTCCAGCATTTATTGCTTGCAGATTTTTGGATCGCAGCCATTCTGACTGGTGTGAAGTGGTACCTCATTGTGGTTTTGATTTGCATTTCTCTGATAATGAGTGATGTTGAGCATCTTTTCATGTGTTTGTTAGCCATCCATGTGTCTTCTTTGGAGAAATGTCTATTTAGTTCTTTGGCCCATTTTTTGATTGGGTTGTTTATTTTTCTGGAATTGAGCTACATAAGTTGCTTGTATATTTTTGAGATGAGTTGTTTGTCAGTTGCTTCATTTGCTATTATTTTCTCCCATTCAGAAGGCTGTCTTTTCACCTTGCTTATATTTTCCTTTGTTGTGCAGAAGCTTTTAATTTTCATTAGATCCCATTTGTTTATTTTTGCTTTTATTTCCAGAATTCTGGGAGGTGGATCATAGAGGATCCTGCTGTGATTTATGTCGGAGAGTGTTTTGCCTATGTTCTCCTCTAGGAGTTTTATAGTTTCTGGTCTTACATTTAGATCTTTAATCCATTTTGAGTTTATTTTTGTGTGTGGTGTTAGAAAGTGATCTAGTTTCATTCTTTTACAAGTAGTTGACCAGTGTTTGACATTATTTCAAGATGGCTTATGGAAATTTCATTTTTAGTAATGCCGAATTGTGATGATAAACATTTAGCATCATCTGAGTGATCCCTGGGTCAGGAAGATCCCCTGGAGAAGGAAATGGCAACCCACTCCAGTACTCTTGCTTGGAAAATTCCGTGGATGGAGGAGCCTGGTGGGCTACAGTCCATGGTGCCACAGAGTGAGACATGACTGAGCGACTTCATTTTCACTTTTCACTTTTTCCAGTGATCTAAATGAGGATGATCACCATCATCTGTGTAGCATTCTGATCAGCATTTTGTTCTCATTATCTACTCTTTCCCTCAGAAAATCCCATGAGGTAAATACTATTACTGTTTACATTGTCAAAGATGAGGCAAGAGAGGCTCTGAGGGAACAGGGCCTTGTTCAGGGCCTGACACACTCGGTGGTGACCCCACTGGATCCCAAGCACTTATGCTCGAAGAACAAGCAACAAGAGAGAAAGCTGAGTCAGAACAAACAGAAACTTTACAAGGACAAGAAGGAAACACAAGACAGAATATATGTAATTTCAAATGAGGAAATGTTTTCTTCAACAAGGGAAGAGAATTAGAAAACATGGACAGATTTGATCTCTGCTAAGGAGTGAATGTTGTCTGCATAATCAAAACTGGCCACATACGTGGCCTCACCAGTGAGAGGGAAAGAATTTAGACAAAACTGGATTTGTCTGCCAAATAATAACCCAGAAGTTTGCAAAACTTGGTCTAGTAACCGTGTTTAACTGAGGAGCCGATACATGCCGTTGCCCCCTGGGGAGCCACCCACCCAGCTAAAACTTGGAGATATGTGCAGGAAAAGGAGGGCCTCTTACTAAGGAACAAGGAGAGAATGAGTATAGATGATAGTAGTTTCAGCCACAGTTCAAATCTTTCTGTCCACCCGCGTATCCAGGCACAGTATTTTTTCTATACAATAAGATAAATGTGTTCGGTATTAGTTGCTCAGACATGTCCGACTCTTTTGTGACCCCATGGACTCTAGCCCACCAGGCTCCTCTACCACTGGGATTCTCCAGCCAAGAATACTAGAGAGGGTGGCCATTCCCTTCTCTAAGGGATCTTCCCAACCCAGGGATCAAACCTGGGTCTGCTGCATTGCAAGAGGAGTGTTATTTCCCATCTGAGCCACGAGGAAAGATACTCATCCATTATTATGAAAAACACACCAAAGTTGCTTCAGTTGTTGAATCTAGCTCCAAGTCCGGGATATCTCGATAATGCAAAGTCATTTCTAGCTGTGGACCCTAATAGCCTGGCAACAACAAACCAATAAATGAGTTAGGTACCTTCACTGCCACCCTATTTGCATATATAATAGTGGGGCAAGATAAGTATAATAATATATTAGCTTTTAGAAAATGAAAGGGAGACACATGGCAGACATTGATCCATGGCAATGGTGATTATCCTGTGGGACATGAATTGCAAAGACCTTGCAGGAAATTTTTTGACTAGAGACCATCCTGCTGCACAGAATAACTTGTCTGTTCCTAAGCATAGATTCTTGTTCACTGTTTTCAGTGATTACAGAGAATGTTGAAATTGGAACAGATTTCCTCTAGTCCTTTGCATGTGTCAGTGATTGTGCTTAAAGTTCTTTTCTAAGAACTTTCGTACACTTGCCTTATTTTGCTTTTATTGCCCCATCCCTGTCTCTGGCTTGGTGGCATGGCAGCTACCTTGGCATTTCAGTTTGTTGACTCTCTGTTAGTTTGCTCGTTAGTCAAAAATCAACTCGTAGTGTCAACTGTCTTCTAGGATTTTATTTCCGTGCATTTAAGTGGCCAGAGGAATCGAAACAAAAGACAGCCCATAGGCTAGTCCCACTTTAAATTCATGATCACTAATTTTTAGGGGTCTAGCAGGTGCCAAACAGTCATTCTGTTTCCTAAATCTGTTTCTTTTTACCCTCTCTTAAATAGCTTTGCCATGTTTCTCTTCTTACCTCCAACCTCTTGCCTATCAACACTCCAACCTACTTCACTAAGAAAGTAGGACCATAGGAAGAAAAACAAAGTTTTCATGAACTTCTGCCTACGCACATACTCATCAGTCTGAAGGTAGAACTCCCATATGTTCTACCTTCTCTCCTGTTATTATATATGAACAATTTTAGCAGCAATGTGACTGAGCAGGGTCATGGAAAGAATAACGTATTATGTTAATAAGATTACCCAAATTCTGACAGTCTAGGAATGACATTTTAAGGAATTGGAAATATATCCTATAAAGCTTTCAGATTTATGAAAGGTCATTAATCCATTTGGCAGATTAAAGAGCACTCTCTAGCTATTGATAATAATGTATATTTGCCTTGTAACTCCAGTATTTTTGCCACCTGATGCGAGGAGCTGATTCATTTGAAAAGACCCTGATGTTGGGAAAAATTGAAGGCAGGTGGAGAAGGGGACGACAGAGGATGAGATGGTTAGATGGCATCACCGACTCAATGGACATGAATTTGGGTAAACTCCGAGAGCTGGTGATGGACAGGGAGGCCTGGCATGCTGCGGTTCATGGGGTTGCAAAGAGTCGCACACGACTGAGCGACTGAAATGAACTGAACTGAACTGAATACCTAGCCAGTAGTCAAGTGTTACTGAGAACTTTATTGTTTTCGAACTTTCATTTGTGTTTAGTTTTAGGTTATTTAAACTTAAATAGCCACATGTGGCCAAGGCAACTGTATTGGCCAGCACAGTTTCATTTTTAATTTACCTAATTATTTAATAATTTTATTGAAGTATAGTTGATACACAGTGTTGTATTACTTTCAGGTGTACAGCCATGTAAATCAGTGCTGTGTGCTTAGTCACTCAGTCGTATCCAGCTCTTTGTGACCCTGTGGACTGTATAGCCCACCAGGCTCCTCTGCCCAGGAAGATTCTTCAGTCAAGAATACTGGAGTGGGTTGCCATGACCTCCTCTAGGGGATCTTCCGGATGCAGGGACCTTCCGAACCCAGGTCTCCTGCACTGCAGGCAGATTCTTTACCAGCTGAGCCACCAGGGAAGCCCAAGAATACCAGAGTGGGTAGCCTATCCCTTCTCCAGGGGGTCTTTCCAAACCAGGAATTGAACCAGGGCCTCCTGTTTGCAGGCAGATTCTTTGCCAGCTGAGCTGCTAAGGAAGCCTGAGTCAGTTGCACATACTGATAGTTATGGTGGACAGTGTTGGAGTCGTGATCACGAAGAGAATTTAGCTTCAGGACCAGGGGGGAGGCTTCAGACGCTCAGAACTTCATGTGACAGAAGTTTCATTAGACTGGAAAAGGGACAGAGAAAGCTTCTGACGTAGACATCAGAAGGGGGGTGGAGAGTGCCCTGTCACTCGTCTTGGCAAGGGAGCTGTATACTTTCTCAGCTGGTTATTAACAATAAATCAAAAGAACATCTCAAGAATGTAAAGATCTTACCAGATACTCCCACAGTATACGTTTTAAGATAACAGGATTAGTCAGACTTTTTAAGGAGAAACATGTCTTTGAGCAGGATACATTGTTGTTGTATAATCATCCATTAAGGAGTTTAAGGTAAAACATACCTTTGAGGAAGATGAGTTCTTTTGTTGTATATCATTAGCTCTGGGCTTAAAGAAAAAAAAGAAAGTTTTATGTGACTATGACAAAGGAATGTAGAAAAAAACGTTTGTCCTTTTCTCCTCCTCGAGGGCCCCAGACTCCTTATCAACCTACCCAAGAATTAACTCTCTCCATACATATATATATTTTTTCATACATATATATTTTATTTTTCCTTATAGGTTATTACAAAATATTGAGTATAGTTCCCTATGCTATACAGTAGGTCATTGTTGGTTATCTATTGTGTATATAGTAATGTGCAGATTAATCCCAGACTCCTAATTTATCTCTCTGCTTTCCCCATTGATAATCATACATTTGTTATTTTTATGTTTGTGGATCTATTTCATATATAAGTTCTTTTGTGTGTTTTTTCTTTAGATTCTGTACATTAGCAATATCATATGATATGTGTGTTTCTCTGTCTGGCTTACTTCACTTAATACAGTTATCTCTAAATCCATCCATATTGCTGTAAATATCATTTATTCATTCATGACTGAGGCAGTTATATTTGCCCACACAGTCTTAGAAGGGTGATAAGTGGGACGCTAAAAAGTTGCAAAACAGGACCAGCATTTAGGAAGCTGTTTTATTAGCCCAAGTGAGAGATTATTAGTGTTTAAATAAAGGTCCATGATCCCTTTAGCTGATTTGGGATCCCTCATCCAGAAAACTCTGAGAAAAGAAAATATTTTAATATTTCTGTTAGTGGTAAAATCTGACCTGAAGTTATTTGCTAGTAAACCCTGTACTGAACTTCATTTTTTTTCAAATTCGTAAAAGTATTCACACATTTAACTGCAAAAACAATAGTGTTTTTTGCATAGGTTGCTCCCTACATCTAGTGCACAGGGTTTGCAAGATGAAGCATATTGTTTCTAAAATTTGAAAAAATAAATTTTAATTCTAGAAGCTGATATCTGGCCCTTAAGAGAATGGATAAGGATCAGTTCAGTTCAGTTCAGTTCAGTCTCTCAGTCGTGTCTGACTGTTTGCGACCCCATGAATCGCAGCACGCCAGGCCTCCCTGTCCATCACCAACTCCCAGAGTTCACTCAGACTCGCATTCATCGAGTCAGTGATGCCATCCAGCCATCTCATCCTCTGTCGTCCCCTTCTTCTCCTGCCCCCAATCCTTCCCAGCATCAAAGTCCTTTCCAAAGAGTCAACTCTTCCCATGAGGTGGCCAAAGTACTGGAGTTTCAGCTTTAGCATCATTCCTTCCAAAGAAATCCCAGGGCTGATCTCCTTCAGAATGGACTGGTTGGATTTCCTTGCAGCCCAAGGAACTCTCAAGAGTCTTCTCCAACACCAACCTGCAATAAGCAGTTAAGAGTGGGAATGGAGGGAGGCGAGTGAGAAAGAGACAGAGGACTGGAATGGTACCATCCATAAACCTTTGCAGTCATATGACATTGGGAAATGAGGGGCAAAATAAGATGAAAGAATATTCTGCTTTTGTATTCAAGTTAGGAAATAAAAGTGAGTATAAATGTTTGAGGAAGAGGGATGGATTTGGGCCTGAGAGGAGACATCTAGAGAGAAATTCAATTTTGATTTGCAGACTGAGTTTCACCTTTCTTAATTTGTGTAAATGAAGACTATTGTGCCATAGTATTCCTTTTCATGTGTCAGTCATCCTTATTGGTGAAATATATGTTTTCTTTATAAAAAAATACTGATTTTTCATTTTATCTAACAAGGAATCCCAAGATTATATATTAACTCATTAATCTAAGATGATTGCTTTCAAACTAATCCAATACCTCCTTTGTATGATAAATATTTTGTCACACTTTCTTTACTAGCCTGAAACAAAATTCTGAGTAAATGTAAATATCTATATGAATACACTTTAAATAATTAATAGAATATGCAATTTATAATATGAAGGAGAAACAGAAGAGAAGTAATTAATAGTAACTAAACATATATCTCAACATTGTAAATGCCAAGATATGAATAACCAAAAACAGACAACACAAAACAGATGCTTGCACCAATAAATATATGCCTGCTACAACATTAATAAGATCTTAAATTTCTATTAATGACTCACATATAGTATTAACAAAATAAACTTTCTCTTAGTTTATACAGTAAATGTCTTCCTAAATAATTCAGTATGTACTAAAATTTTTCAAAACTTTGTATCTATGTGGAAAATTGCCTCCAGAAATGTGTAAATTCTTGATGGGTTAATAGACACTGTAAAAACTTTACTACCTGTAGAAAAAAAGCATATACAAATATAAAAATGATGCCTAAAGCTACTTTTTTTCTTCTATTTCCCACTGATTGTTATAGTTTTTATGCAGGTCAGGAAGCAACAGTTAGAACTGAACATGGACCAACAGACTGGTTCCAAATAGAAAAAGGAGTACGTCAAGGCTGTATATTGTCACCCTGCTTATTTAACTTCTACGCAGAGTACATTATGTGAAACGCTGGGCTAGAAGAAACACAAGCTGGAATCAAGATTGCCAGGAGAAATATCAATAACATCAGATATGCAGGTGACACCACCCTTCTGCCAGAAAGTGAAGAGGAACTAAAAAGCCTCTTGATGAAAGTGAAAGTGGAGAGTGAAAAAGTTGGCTTAAAGCTCAACATTCAGAAAATGAAGATCATGGCATCTGGTCTCATCACTCCATGGGAAATAGATGGGGAAACAGTGGAAACAGTGTCAGACTTTATTTTTGGGGCTCTAAAATCACTGCAGATGGTGACTGCAGCCATGAAATTAAAAGATGCTTACTCCTTGGAAGAAAAGTTATGTCCAACCTAGATAGCATGTTGAAAACCAGAGACATTACTTTGCCAACAAAGGTCTGCCTAGTCAAGGCTATGGTTTTTCCAGTGGTCATGTGTGGATGAGAGAGTTGGACTGTGAAGAAAGCTGAGCACCGAAGAATTGATGCTTTTGAACTGTGGTGTTGGAGAAGACTCTTGAGAGTCCCTTGGACTGCAAGGAGATCCAACCAGTCCATTCTGAATGAGATCAGCCCTGGGATTTCTTTGGAGGGAATGATGCTAAAGCTGAAACTCCAGTACTTTGGCCACCTCATGCGAAGAGTTGACTCATTGGAAAAGACTGTGATGCTGGGAAGGATTGGGGGCAGGAGGAGAAGGGGACGACAGAGGATGAGATGGCTGGATGGCATCACTGACTCAATGGACATGAGTCTGAGTGAACTCTGGGAGTTGGTAATGGACAGGGAGGCCTGGCATGCTGCGTTCATGGGGTTGCAAAGAGTCGGACATGACTGAGTGACTGAACTGATCTGAACTGATTATAGTTTTTGAAACATTAGCCAGTGCAACATGATTGTACTTCAGCCATTTCCAACCAATCAGAGAGACACACATTAATTGAGGCAAATGGAAGGAAGGGGACCCAATTTTTATTTTTTAGCACTGAAGGAAAATAAGATGGAATATTTTCAAACTATCATATAACTACCACATTTTCTCATGGTCCCCTGCTAGAAGAAATATAGTTTGTACATTAAGCCAAGGGAAAGTTAATATTTGCATATGGTATTCAGTTCAGCTCAGTTCAGTCGCTCAGTCATGTCCGACTCTTTGTGATCCCATGCACCGCAGCAAACCAGGCCTCCCTGTCCATCACCAACTGCCAGAATCTACCCAAACCCATTGAGTCAGTGATGTCATCCAACTGTCTCATCCTCTGTCATCCCCTTCTCCTCCTGCACTCAATCTTTCCCAGCATCAGTGTTTTTTCAAATGAGTCAGCTCTTCTTATCAGGTGGCTGAAGTATTGGAGTTTCAGCTTCAACATCAGTCTTTCCAATGAATACCCAGGACTGATCTCCTTTAAGATGGGCTGATTGGATCTCCTTGCAGTCCAAAGGACTCTCAAGAGTCTTCTCCAACACCACAGTTCAAAAGCATCAATTCTTTGGCGCTCAGCTTTCTTTAGAGTCCAACTCTCACATCCATACATGACTACTGGAAAAACCATAGTCTTGACTAGACGGACATTTGTTGGCAAAGTCTGTCTAGGTTGGTCATAACTTTCCTTCCAAAGAGTAAGCATCTTTTAATTTCATGGCTGCAATCACCATCTGCAGTGATTTTGCAGCCCAGAAAAATATAGTCAGCCACTGTTTCCCCATCTATTTGCGATGAAGTAATGATACCGTATGCCAAGATCTGTTTTCTGAATGTTGAGCCAAATCTCTCACTCTCCTCTTTCACTTTCATCAAGGAGCTCTTTAGTTCTTCTTCACTTTCTGCCATAAGGGTGATGTCATCTGCATATCTGAGGTTACTGATATTTCTCCCAGCAATCTTGATTCCAGCTTGTGCTTCCTCCAGCCCAGCATTTCTCATGATGTACTCTGCATAGAAGTTAAATAAGCAGGGTGACAATATACAGCCTTGAAGTACTCCTTTTCCTATTTGGAACCAGTCTGTTGTTCCATGTTCAGTTCTAACTGTTGCTTCCTGACCTGCATACAGGTTTCTCAAAAGGCAAGTCAGGTGGTCTGGTATTCTTATCTCTTTTAGAATTTTCCACAGTTTATTGTGATCTACATAGTCAAAGTCTTTGGCATAGTCAATAAAGCAGAGATAGACGTTTTTTAGGAACTCTCTTGCTTTTTTGATAATGCATCAGATGTTGGCAATTTGATCTCTGGTTCCTCTGCCTTTTCTAAAACCAGCTGAACATCTGGAAGTTCACAGTTCACATATTGCTGAAGCCTGGCTTGGAAAATTTTGAGCGTTACTATACTAGCATGTGAGATGAGTTTAATTGTGTGGTTGTTTGAGCATTCTTTGGTATTGCATATGTGGTAATCATACCTTCCAAATTTTCTGGTAGTGGATTTTTAAATATTCTTATCTCATGTCATAATAGATATACATACTTTTCTTCAATCATGCATTCAATTTTTGGTTTAAAATTTATAGACCCCATGTGTTTGGCGATCATATGATTCTAAAGTAAAATTATTCTTCATTTAGCATTTTTGTAACTTTATTTTCCTAGGTTGGGCATTATATACTTAAAAATTATTTGAGAAATATTAAAATAGCAGTTTAAGTCACTGTTCCTTTGCAGATATTTTGAATACTTTTCTAAATTCAAAATAGGACTTAGAACCTACTGTCCTCTTATAAACTATTAAGTCATGGTTATATATTTTGGAGATTTTTCTTACAGGTTATTATTATAATACTTATCAGTATTAAGCAGAAAAAAAAAGAAGCATTGTTAGATTCTTGAGTTTTTTAAAGAGTAAATCCTGATGTGTAACCATAGCTTATAATTTTTTCCATAAAATATAAAAGAAAATGAATTTAAAAAATGAAGGAAAAAGAAAAATAATGGGCTCTTTCATATGCTCACTGATGTTATGCAAACAAGAGTAAGGTTACTATATATCTGTCTGGAACATTTGATGAATCACTTCCCAAGTAATCTTGTTTCGTCATAAATTGTATAGTGTATGTTTTCATTTCATAGATCAGACTCACAAATTCAACCCATTTCTTCATTAGCTAAAACTGCTATTTACTGCCTAAGAATATTTATTTTCTTAGAACTTTAAGCAGTCTTTATTTCCAATATCAGCTACAGCAGTTCGCTTGGAAGGGAAGGTTTTTTTCCCCCCAAACAAACAGCTTTTTTTCCCCCCAAACGTTAATTGCTTCTCTAAAATGTTATTTCTGTGGAAAATTGAGCATATGGCATCTGGGCCCTCATTCCTGCATGAAAACAATTTACTTGGGCTGAATGGCATTATCCCTTTTAACATGACCTTCACTCCCCCCCACCATGAGTCATCATTTCTAGCACTCTACTGTTTTTATGTCATTGAATTTCTTTTTATGCCATTTATTATCATTTCTAACTGGACTCTATCATCTTCTGCATTTATGACCTTAGATCCTAAGGCTAATGTATAATTTAAATTTATATTTATATCAGGATTAATTTTTATTGATAATTGTAATTGTTTTGATTGTACAAATTATTACTTATATGTTGTGCAAATATTATCTACCACATTTTTTAATAAGTAATTCTAAGTTTTTATGTTATGTGACTATGGATTTGATAAATAAACCATGTTATAAATCAGAACTATTATATTTCATACCATAGAATTATCAGAAGTAAAGGAGACTGTGTATAGTCTTCAATTTACTATACAGGCTGTACGTCACACCTACCAACTTCTTACCTTTTTGTACAGATAAGGCACAGGAAAAAAACTTCTTGCCAAAGGCTGTCAGTTTTATTAAAGACATATCTGGGGTTAGAACCCCGCTGTACCTCAGTAACTTACCTCACAGTCTAGTACTCTCTCTTATGAAACATTTTTCCTGGAGATAAATTTGCACATGTAAAAACATCTCTGAAGCAAGTGTATTTATATGGAAGCTTTTGTAATTTTATTCTCTGTTTTACGTATTATTTTAAAATACTACTATCCCAAGGTAAATTATTCTTATTTACCTATTTTATTTCAAACAGATCATGTTGTTTGTGAAGAAGAGTTTAAATACGCCATGTTAGCTTTAAACTGTATATGCCCAGCAACATCTACACTTATTACACTACTGGTTCATACCTCTAGAGGGCAGTAAGTATATTTTTTCTTTAAGATAATGCATTTTAAAGTATAAAAAAGAATTATATACGTGTAGTTATGTGATTTAGAAATACAGTAAGCCTAAGTATACAGCTAGATATGTACCTTTACTTGCATTTGTGTGAGTTATCATCATTTGGTAGACAGAGGGTAGACAGACAAATACAGACCTACTACAGGGTCCAAGACAAAGAGGGTATTGACAGTGATTTGCTGTCTTTTTCTAACTAATCGAGAGATGATTTGTTTTATCCTAAATTATATGCCTGAATCATTAGTTAGGCCTGGAATTAGGGTATTGTTTCTACTTTCAAAATTAATGCTTAGCAAATAAAATCTTGAAAAACAGGATGACAGCAGTCACTATTGAAAGGTCTTAAAGTCATTCTTTTTCTGTTTCTGAGGTAAGTTTTTATCTGAAAGCTGTCTGTACCCAAATGAGCTCAAAATTAAAATTTTATAATTATGATAGAATGATAACAAAGTAGTTGATCAAATTAGCTAATGTAGTATAAAAGAAATTATTTAATGAATTCCAGGGTATTGAGGAAATTATATCCTCAGAACATTTTTTCCTACTTGTTTATTTTAATAGAGTTTCCTAAACCATAGACGTTGTTTTTGACTTGCATTATCAAGTTAAATACAATCAGCGAATATAGTCACTGCTCTTATTTAAAGAGAGAAATGTTGCACCACATTTCATACTTTTCATATTCCTTACTTGATATTGTAGACAAAATATTTGATTTTCTAAGTAAATTCCACAGTGGTGCTTGTAGTTATAATCATTTAAATTTAGTGAGTTAATTGATAGTTGTTTAAGTGAAATGCCAAATCAAATAAATCAAGGAAAAGGAAATTCTTTCCTGGGATTTAGTACTGCTTGGAGGAAATTTATAATTGAAAAATAGTATATTCCCTCTGGTGTTTTTAAGTAAATTTACCTCTTTTCTCTCTAATTATGTCTCTGCTCTATAGAGACAGAAAGAGCTTCCCAGAAGCAATTTTCTCAAAGTTCTGAATATAACTATTTCTATTCTATACATTGATAAGCCTTTAATATGTGCAACAGAGAAAATGTGACAGGACCACAAATGAAATTGTTTTTCTTGGATGGACTTACTCAACATTTTGATGGAATTAAATAAAATACTGTAAACTTTGTCACCAACTGGTTGAATATTCATAGAACTTACCACATGGCTTCATTATTTTGTCATCCATCTTTGTCACAGATTCGTACAGCTGTAGAGCTGAGAATTTAGTCAGCTTCATTCTTGCACAAATGATCAAATGAAGCCCTTCAACACTAACACACATTAGTATGTATAGAATGGTTAAATAACATTTTCCAACTCCTAGTAAATATTATTTATTGGCACACAGTAGTGCCTGGTGAACATTGCACTTCATATAAATTTAAAAAGAATTTCAGCATCACCTCAAATAGGACTTTTCCTAATATACTCTAATGAATTTTGTCATATTAAAAAAGAAAGTGGTGATCTTGAAAACATTACTACATAAGTAAGGATTTCCTATAAGATTGACCTGCAAAATCATTCCCCAATTAAAAGACACAATAAGTGCTTTAATTCACCAAAAGTACTTTCTTTGTAGCAGCTTTATTGAGATATAATTCATATACCATATAATTCACCTGCTAAGGTATACGATTTTTTAGTTTTCAGTATAGTCATAGAATTGTGCAACCATCACTGCTAAATCCTAATATTTTCATTATCTCATAAATCCTCTACAGTTTTGCAATAGCCCACATTGTATCCAAACTCTTCCAACTATAGGCAAACACAAACTTTACCCTATGTCTATAGATTTTTCTTTTCTGGACATTGCATATTGCAATGGATGGAATATTACAACGGATGCATTTTGCAATGGATGGATATGAATGGAATCATGCAGTGTATGCTGTTTTTGGACTGGCTTCTCTCACTTGCCATAATGTTTTTAAGGTTCATCCATATTGTAACATGCATCATTACTTCGTTCCTTTTCAAACTGAGTAGTTTTCTATTGTATGGATATATTTCTTTTTACTTTTCTATTCATCAACTGATGGGTACTTGAGTTGTTTCCAGCATTATGGATAAGGCTGTTCTTAATATGAATGTAAAGATTCTTATGTGGACATGTCTTTAATTTCTTTGGCTCTATATCTAGGAGTGAAATTGCTGAGTCATGGGCTTCCTAGGTGGTGCTGGTGGTAAAGAAAGCACCTGCCATTGCAGGAAACGCAGGAGACACAAAAGACAAGGGTTAAATCCCTGGGTCTCAGGAAGATCCCCTGGAGGAGGAAATGTCAGCCCACTCCAGTGTTCTTGCCTGGGAAATCTCACTGACAGAGGAGCCCAGTGGGCTACAGCCCATAGAGTCACAAAGAGTTGGATATGACTGAAGTGACGGAGCAAGCAACACACACCAGTAATATTAGCCTTTTTAATTAGGAACTTCCCAAATGTTTTCTGAAGGGATTATATCATCTTACATTGCCATCAGCAATCTATCATGACTCCAGTTTCTTCCTGTCCTCAGCAATGCTTGTTATTATCTGCTTTTTGCGTCATAACCCTCTTATTGAATGCAAAGTGGTGCTTCATTATGGTTTTGGTTTGCATTTCCCTGATTACTAATAATGTTAAAATTAGTTCATGCGCTTATTGACCATTTTCGTATCACCTTTGAACAAAAACCTATTCAGATCTTTTGTCCGTTTTCTAATCACATTGTTTCTGATTATTGAGTTGTAAGAGCTTTTATATATTCTAGCTTATCTTAAACAGATAAATACCATCACTTCAGTATAAATGATCATCCTAGTAGATCACTTAATTTTAAAAATTTAATATATTTTATTAATAATATTGTTTGACTAAAGTAATTTGTTATGCATTAATTGAAGGTATAGTGAAGATTCACTCATTAACAGAACATGTTTAAAATTTTGCCTTTAAGCATCAGCAGAAATTAGAGACCTCAAATATATTGATTTAATAATAAGAAAGCAAACTTGGGAGCTAAATTAAGTAGTATAATGGGGAAATATTGAGTTGCCTAGAAATGCTTTATGTAGGGACTATCAAACCACTAATTGAGACAATACCTACAGTAATACTCAAATTTCTCCATTAAAAAAGAAGAAATAATATTATTAAAAGTTCATTCTATAACAAATGGTGATTGACTAAAAATAGTTGATAGACACAAGCTAAAGACTTAGATCCAACAAACACACAAAAAAATATAATACAAAATCTAAGAGTCTAATTTGAAAATATATTTTTAAATTAAATGCTCTGTAGATTGTAGGTACTTAAGGAGATAATAATTAAGAGTTCTGAAGCAAATAAGGTAGACAAAGGAAACAGGAATTAGAGATAGAGAGGGCAGCTTATTTAGTGACAGTCCTCCCTTAGGTCTGACAATGGAGTTCCTAATCCAGCCTTAGAATTAGATTTCCCCACTTAACCTTCATACGTTTGTTAATTCTTTTCCTCTAGCCCGTGGAAATGGGGCAAAGATGGAAACCATATGTTAAGTATGGTTTTGTTTTGCATTTCCCTGATTACTTCAAGTGGCTTCAGTGGTAAAGAATCTGTCTGCCAGTGCAGGAGACTCACGAGTCACAGGTTCGATTCCTGAGTCAGGAAGATCTCCTGGAGGAGGAAATGGCAACCCACTCCAGTATACTTGTCCGGGAAATCCTCTGGACAGAGGAACCTGACAGGGTTACAATTCATGGGGTCGCAAATACTGAGTGACTAAGCAGGAGGCTTTCATATCAACTTAGCCATGACCTAGACCAGTGCATCTCGCAAGGCTCATTAATGTGCCTACAATCTTACATTTTCTTTATTTAGATGTTAATATACTCATTCCTGTTCTAGTTGATCAGAGAGTCAACTAGATGGGGTCAATTTTAGATGACTTTGAATAACTGTATTCCTTTTATTCATTGACGTTTACTCTGTATTTTAGCCCTTCTCAGTTTTCCCCTCTTACTTCATTTACATTTGAGTGTTCAGTGCTCTTGGCAGTGGCTTTTTTTATTGTCAATTAAATTAGTATTTTGATTTATTTGGCAAACATACTAGAAAGATGAACAGAAATTTATTCATTGGGCAGATATCACAGTAGGCTGTCAAACATGGACTGTGATGATTTTAGCAAACAGATGCCAAGTTATCAGAACAGTTGATAGACATTCAGCTGACCCATCTTAATATTCCATCTCTATCAAAATTTAATATTTTCTTTTCCTTTCCACTTAATTTCACAAAAATATTTATTTCATTTGTCCCATCCAAAAGGTAATATTCTTTGCTCTTTATGCTTATCAATGGGAAGGAAAGAGAATTGATAAGAAAAATATTTCAAAGTTAGTATTTATGAACCTTGGCCACTGATTAGATATGGATATAGACAAGGGGAAAAGAGGAAGAAAATGTCTTCACACACTGAGGTTGGACAGGAGAGAACTATAAAATGTGTGGTTTTGGCAGAAGGAGAAAGGAGTTTGGGATTGAATCTTTTTGCTTTTTTGATGCAGGTACCTTTGGTTGTAGGAATTACTGGTTCCTGAGGAGGGATCAGGGCTTCCCAAGTGGCTCAATGGGTAAAGAATCCACCTGCAATGCAGGAGATGCAGGAGATAAGAGTTCGATTCCTGGGTCGGGAAGATCCCTGGAGGAAGGCATGGCAACTCACTCCAGTGTTCTTGCCTGGAGAATCCCATGGACAGAGGTGCCTGGGGGGTTACAGTCCATAGGCTCAGAAAGAGTCAGACACGACTGAAGCGATTGAGCATGCAAGCATGAGGAGGGATCAGGGTTGTTCAGGGCCACAGAACTGAAAGGAGAAATGGTGGGGATTTGGGAGAAATGATCACTTAAGACTTTTCCTTGGGAAATTACTCCTTATAGGAAACAGATGGGAGAAAAGGACAGCAAATATAGTGTAGCATCACAGGATAAAAAGGAGCAAGGATTTCCAAAAAAATAACTGGAGTGTTAACAATACAGATGGCTTAAGATGGAGAAGAAGCAGAATTTGGAGGTCGCTGGTTTCTGGGAAGTTCTGAGAAAATTTTGGACGATGGAGACTTTTTCATTTTGAGGTAGGGTAAATGAACGAGGAGATGATGAGAAAGCAAAGCCTGGTCAAACGCTGTCACTTCATTAGTCTTGCCCAGGAAGATAAAAAAAGAGAAAGCATGAAAGCAAATAGTTCTGCTGGTTCCACAAAAGTCAGTTTCTTTGATCATGGCAGTTGGGATTGTCTGTGGTTTCTGGTGAGCATTTCTTCATCTCTCCCATGACAAGCACACACACATACACACACACACTCACGCACTGTCACACACACACACTCATGCACTGACACACACACTCATGCACTGTCACACACACACACACACACACACACACACACACACACACCCCAACTGGAGGTTTGAATTATATATCTGAAGGTTACTCATTTTTCTTTTATAGAGATCAACCTGCACTGAAAATCTGCACAGAAATGCATTTTATTAGGTGTATCCAAAATCTGTTTGGTTACCTGAGAAATGTTTTTCCACCTATTGAAAGATCAACTAGAACATTATTCTATTAAACATAATTTGAGAAATACAGATACTGCTCAGTCCCTTAATAGCTCATCTTCTGTGTTATCAAATTAGATTTAAGTATGTTCATTTTATTTATTGAGGACCCTCTTTTCTCTCATCCAAATTTATTTTTATGTCCTTAATTCTCATGATTCTATGTATCATGTTCTCCAAATAACATGATCCTAAATATACTTCATGGTTTCCGCCTTCTACATCTTTTTAAATGTTGTTCCTTCTGCCTTGAATTTTTTTCTTCTGCTTTCCTAGAGGATTTTCCTGAAATTCAAATATTCTATCTCCTTGTGAATATTTTTAAGCTTCCCAATTTAATGTGATGTCTCCTTTCTATGAGTTCATGTAGAATGTTATGATATTCTGCCAGAGTATGTATTAAGGTCTTTTTATTTTTTCCTACTTGATAGGGCATAATTTCATTTAAGGTAGAGAACATGTCTTATTCATGCCTTATATAATGTTTCATAGCATGAATGCCCAATAAACATTAGTTAAATAAAATGCACTAAAGATGATTCATTGAGGCCCCTGGTTCAAAGTAGTTTATGATCCAAATGCCTTCATCTGCTCTTCACCATCTGCTCCACCGAAATGACAACTAGTAAATAAAAATCACCAGCTTTCATCAATGGAAAAGAAGAGACCTCAGTGAGCTCTTAGAAGAGGGAAAGTGAGTAAAGGAAGAGCTTTTGATGAAAACCTCATCCCGGCCTATGTTTAGAGGGCGATACAGCAGCACAAAGCCTCAGCCCCCAGTGGGGCTCTGGGGTGCAAGATTCCCAGAAGAAAAAGGACATGTTTTGATGGCATTTCTGTAGACAGAACAAGTTACCTCTGTTTCACCCAGCACAGTACCATTTCTCTATAATTAATTTAGTCAGATATTTGCCATTGGGAATATCAGATTTTTCCTAAATGAATTCTAAGCTAGCGCATAGTGCGGGCTTGGGCTTCAGCCCTCTTCATTTGACATTTATAGATAGTCTGAGCCCCTTCATGCCTAATATAAGATGTAAGAAATCATATTCACAGACAAAGGAATCTATTTTATATCCCTATATATGATACTCAGAACTTTGAAATATGGTTTTTCTCATTTGCTGACAACCAGCATGCAGGTTAGGAGAAGGCAATGGCAACCCACTCCAGTACTCTTGCCTGGAAAATCCCATGGACGGGGGAGCCTGGTAGGCTGCAGTCCATTGGGGTCGTGAAGAGTCAGACACGACTGAACGACTTCACTTTCCCTTTTCACTTTCATGCGTTGGAGAAGGCATTGGCGACCCACTCCAGTGTTCTTCCCTGGAGAATCCCAGGGACGGGGGAGCCTGGTGGGCTGCCATCTATGGGGTTGCACAGAGTCGGACACAACTGAAGCAACTTAGCAGCAGCAGCATGCAGGTTGAAATGAGGGGAATAAATCCAGCTATTGAATAGAGAACATATATTGAATGGAGAACGTCACTACTCATATTGAAGAAACATAAATCCAGCAATAGGAAGAGAACAGTATCTGTATTCACACTGGAATTGTTTGGGGTTTATAGGGAACATTGGATCTTATACTCACTAGTAAACAAACAACTTTTTTAAGTCAAAAAACTAAAACATTTAAAAGGAGAGTCAAGCATATATTTTGGAAGCAAGGTTAGTCTCTGTAAAGAGAACAAAAAATACATTAAAAAGAAATTTAGATATATTTTTGAACACTGGAGATGTATAAGTGATAGTTCACAAGAATACTAAAGGTGTATGAAAGGGTGATAATGATTGTTCAAAGAAATAAAATGCTGAGGAATTTTTGTTTGTAGAATTTAAAATTTTCAGAATATTTAACTTAAATTTTGGTTAATTATGATTGTGGAGGGTCTGATTTTCTCTTCAGTAATAAGGAAAATAGTGATAATAAATACACAAATCCAAAATAACTAAAAATATCTATAATTATTATTCTCAGAAAGATGTGAAAAGGAGTATGATAGGGAAATAGAAGGTAAAGACCTTTTAAAATTAATAGAGTAATTGCTGAAATTAAAGTTCAGTAAAGTCCTTGAAAGATAATATCTCAGAGATCTTGAGGATTTCAGATAAAAGAGAGAGAGAGAATATTTAGGAAAACAATTCAAGTACTCGAGATCAATCCAAAAGAAGTAATATTTGATTTGGTGCGTGTTCCCATAAAGGATGGAAAGAATATAAGAAACCGTAACGGAAGAAGGGTGAGTCAGGTCTTTAAATTCGCAGGATTTCTTCCTTGTGAATGGCAGTGAATGGAAGAGCATGACACCTAGAGACATAGCGTTGCCAAATTATAAAGCAGTAATGGTGAAGAAGAATTCTCTTAAACTTGTAGAAAGGCAGAGAAAACTTAATATTGACTAGGACTCTTAACTTTAGACAAGGGTATTCACCAAGCTAGTTTAACTACAAAGAGGTGTATGGAGGAATATGGATAACTCACAGAACAAAAATGTTAGTCTCTACTTAGTCTAAACATGCATGAACAGTTCCCATCACCACACCTGACAACTAATCCACTAAGGAACTTTGACCTCGGAACATCCTAGGAGCCAAGAGTCTCTGTGGCCACATGTCTCAGTAATATGGACGCCCCTTGCCTGCCTGTGTCCTCGTTCAACATACTTCTGAAACAGACTTCTGCATCTGTGTCTGATTGATGGAACCTAGGTTACATGTCTGTACAATAACTAAAACCAAAGATTCCTAAAAGCTATGGTCAAGATATGAAAAGTCAGACAAGTCTCAACAAGAGACTGGACTAAATTAAAAGCAACATATATAATTAAATGTAGCAGAGGAAGTTTCTCTTTTCTCTCCCAACTGGAAAAAAAGGCAATTATAAACTCAAAGAAAATAACAAGGAAACTATAATGAATCAAATTAGAATGTGCCATAATACTGAACAATAAGTGGAGGGCAGGTAAAGAAATGTTTCTTTGATATTCTCTCTTGAATTGCTCAGGGAACTACAGAGAAGGTTATATAATTATATTAATATCATTCTGCTTAACCCTTAAGTGAACTATGTTGCAATAATCCTAATGTAATCTCTGCTATCAGGCTCTCTGTACTTTTTTTCCAGCTTTGCTATAATCAACATGTTTAAGGTATACAATGAGTTCTCCAATTTTATGTGAAGCCACTGATTTATTTATAGCCAGTGAACAAAATGTAGATATTTACATTTTTAACAATGTAAAAAGGTGCAGCAAATGATACTTTAGAGTAAAATTAGGTAGAAGAGATCGAAGGGAAGAGGGTGGCTAACAGCTCAACTTACAGAATGGAAAATCAAGAGACTTGTATCTATAGTCACTAGTACTTTATATATGTACAGCCCTGTGAGGAATCTTCCCTGATCTAGTTCTCTAGTCTCACACCTCAGAGAATGTGATCAATAGAAGATTGATGCAATCTTCTACAATGATACAGTTTTCAGCCTTCTACAATTGATACAATCTTCTATAATGATATAGTAATACAATTTGATAGCATATTTTTATTAGGAGATAACTCAAAACTCTTCATATTAAGCCCAGAATTTGGAAGCATTTTCCATCAATTTAAGTCATGAATGAATTCACACATTAAAGATAGCACTAGAGTTAAAATATAACTAATCCTGGGAAGGATTGAAGGCAAAAGAAGAGAGCGGCAGAGGATGAGGTGGTAGGCGATATCATTGACTCAGTGGACATGAATCTGAGCAAACTCTGGGAGATAGTGAAGGACAGGGAAGCTTGGCATGCTGGTGCTTCCCTGGTGGCTTAGGCGGTAAAGAATCTGCCCATAATACAGGAGACCTGGGTTTGATCCTTGGGTTGGAAAGATCCGCTGGAGAAGGGAAAAGCTACACACTTCAGTATTCTGGCTTGGAGAATTCCTTGGACTGTACAGTTCATGGGGTAGCAGAGAGTCAGATATGACTTTGTGACTTTAACACACACACTGGGAGATAGTGAAGGACAGGGAAGCCTGACATGCTGCAGTCCATGAGGTCGGGAAGAGTCGGACACGACTTAGCAACTGAACAACAACAACAAATTGTAATGTTTGGTCATTCATTCATTCATCCTTTCCACAGATAATAATCATTTGCATCCATACAGTGTAAGGCACTATGTCAGAAGTTCGATAAACACAAACATGCATACATTCTGATCAAAAAGTCTAACATTCAATACAAGGCAGCACACACTGTAGACATGGCTTATGTATGTTCGGAATGTGTTATAAATTTCTCCTAGTAGATCTGTTTGGTTAGTACAGTTTCTTTTAGCTATGGTAAGATTAGTTTGCACACCTTGAGGCTAAGCCAAATGATAACGTGGACAGACACTAAAGAAACTTGCTACTTACACATAATTTTAAGAGAAAAAAAAAATCCTCAAAAAGATAAAATGTGAATAATAGCTATAGGAGCTTATGAAACTTCTATATCCCCAATATTAATATTTATGGAAGATGACTTTCTTAAAGATGTCACTGTGATGTTCTAAACTAAAAGGACAAATATCAGAGACCAATTCAAAAGCACCAGGGCACAGAGAGCTTGACCATAGCTAAGCATGTGGTACTTATTCTGTGAGCAAGCAGTCTGTGTTCTGAGAAAGGCAGGGAGATGGCACATTTTAGCTATAAATGTTTACGAATGCTGAAGGAGAACAGTTGAAAATCAGTGGGATAGGACCTATTTAATAATGGAATTAAAGAGCTGAGCCTGCAGTGTTGTTATGAGAGATGAATTTCTATTTCACCTGACAATTTAAAAAGTAGATGAAAAGGCTTTACAAGTGTTTTTAGGATTTGTGTGTGTGTGATAATTAGGTGACTTCTTTAATTAACTGAGCACTTCAGAAAACCACACTAGAGATTTTGAAGAACAAACAAACTTTAAGGGAAATAAGTTTGGAACACTTTCATGTACAATCAGCCTTTCAAACTTAAAGTTTGAGCTCTATTTCCTTTCTTCTTTTGAAATCTCTTTCAAAAGGGAGTTCATTGTGTTCACTATTGAGAATGCTTGAAAGCTCAATGGCATTTCTCTGTTATAGCCACTTTCGCAGCGATTTTTCTCATCCTGAGACTGCAAACAGCTTTCTGGTTCCATCTAGTGGTAGAAAATTGATTATCATCCTCTACATGGTTTTAATCTTAGGACTCAGGTTTTTGTTTTGAGGTCTAATAACATAAAATACTGAGGAAGTTCTGCTTCAAGAGTAGAGATGCATAAATCTCTTCCTGGAGGACAGAGGCATCTTCATTTTGAGTTTTATTACTTCTTCTACGTAGAGTTCTTGACTACCTTTCTCCCCAGTAAGATAATCCAACTTGTGTGTCAGATTGATTCCCAGACCAGGAAAAATAAAAGCCCTTCTTTTTGTAACCTCACCTGTGGTAGAAGTTTCCATCTACTCCAATATGCCATTTCCCCTCCAAAAATTACAATTATGTTTTCAATGACACAGGCTACCATTTGTCAAAATCAGTTCTAAAACCTACAGTGTTGACTGTGGATTCCTGACATTGATAGCAAAGGAAAATCAGAATACCATTAAAAACTTTAATTTTTAAATAAAGTAAAAGCTTTAGACCGCATGAATACATTACATTCATTTTTAAATTAATGTTTGTGTTTTCAGAGACTCTCCTCTGAAGAATATAAACAATTATCTGGAACCAAGCTGACATCAGTTGGTGAACTACTAGAGTATGGAATTAAATAAAATGTTAATTTTAATTAGATTAAAACCTTTGGGTCACTTATTTTAGGCTTTTTAAAATCTACTTTCAACCTAATATAATTAAGCAACAAATATAGTTTCTTATCCTTTTTAAATTAAAGCACCAATAAGGGAACTTTATCTTATCTAATTCTGCAATTATAAATTTAAATGGCATCCTTTTCTTAAGGCAAAGATTTCCCCTAGTTATATGTAAAGCCTTTTATTATATATCGATGAATGGGTATTTATACCAAAGATACCTTGTGACAGTATGTTCTTTATTCCCATGGAGGTGAAAATAATTTCATTTGGTAATAAAAATAAATATATAAAAGCAGCTAATTTGGCAATCTGTGTCAATTTTAGTGAATCTGAAACACCATTTATTGTATATTTAAATACATTATTTAGGTTTGAAAAGAACAAAATATACTAGCAAAACTAAATGTGATAATTATAATGCAGATAATAGCAGAAGGATTTCCACTAATAATTTCACTGTACAACCGTGAAGGCAGTAATGCCTGCCTGCACTCTATAGTTTACCTTTGTTTTTCTGGTATCTTTAAATACATGAAGAAGATATGAACACAAAAATTCAATTTTACCTTTGAAAAGTTATTAGTATGAATTTTACAAAAAAAAATCACATGCATAGAAATAGGAAACTGTCAGTCAAGTAAGCTTTTATGCTATTTTTTTTTTTAATACACACATTACTGAGTGGGGTAGTTCAGTACATTCCTGAAATAAGAACAGAGAGCGCAGTATAATAAGACTTCAGGGTATTGCATCTGGAACAGGAAATTCCAGTTAGAGTCTTATTTTCTCCTTTTGGGAAAAGTTGATTGGGGAAACTTTGAAAATCAAAACCATATCAGATTCTTTTACTGCATTCAATGGCCTAGGAAGCACATTTCTACAGTTGCAGACCCAAGCACTTACTATTTGATGGTCCTGTTCCAGTGGGTTGGTTTTGTTGCAACACAGGAGATGGTATGTGAGTGAATTTATTCTCTGGCAATAAATACCCATCCCTGATAGCTCAGTTGGTAAAGAATCCTCCTGCGATGCAGGAGACCCCAGTTTGATTCCTGGGTCGGAAAGATACGCTGTAGAAGGGATAGGCTACCCACTCCAGTATTCTTGGGCTTCCCTTGTGGCTCAGCTGGTAAAGAATCCACCTGAAATGTGGAAGACCTGGGTTTGATCCCTGGGTTGGGAAGATCCCCTGGAGAAGGGAAAGGCTACCTGCTCCAGTATTCTGGCCTGGAGAATTCCCTGGGGTATAGTCCATGGGATCAGCAAAGAGCTGGGTGTGACTGAGCAACTTTCATTTTCACTTTCACTTACCTTGGAAGTGTAATCATGGATTAACTAGGGATGTGCACTTTGCATTGGAAAGAAAAGCAAAATCATTTGTCAGCATTATTTATGCACCACTGAAAAGTTAACTGGAGCAAGTGATATTTCTAACTGAGGCACAATAAGCAGAATAAAACAAACAAAACTTATTTCAAATTTCTTTTTATTTTTTTTTAAGTGAAGGTAGGTTTATTTAGAGAGATACACATTCCGTAGACAGAATATGGTCCATCTCAGAGACAGACCTAAAATATTGGGTGGTTAGTTTTATAGGCTGGATAATTTCATACGCCAGTGAGTTAGAGGATTATTCAACTATTTGGGGGAAGGGATGTGGCTTCAAGGAATCGGGTCACCACCCACTTCTGGCCTTTTCTGGTCATGAGAGGGACTTCTCAGCTTGTCCCAAGATTGGTGACCACAATCTAAAATCAAGGAGGAAAAAGAGTCAAGTATCCCATTTTCTCATCTCCCCACCCTTCCACAGAAAGAAAAGATCAGGGAAGGCCAGAAGAGCAGCACGGTGTGTTTGCACCTACCTTGGGTGTGAAGATGGTAAATAATCTGCCTTCAGTGCAGGAGACCTGGGTTCAGGTTGCAATCCCTGGGTCAGGATGATCCCCTGGAGAAGGGAATGGCAACCCAATCCAGTATTCTTGCCTGGGAGTGGCAAAGAGTTGGACACAACTGAGTGACTAACAATTTCATTTTCACTAGCCTCGTGAAATGAAGTTCATGAAATGACCTGATTAATACTCATGGAGAATAAGGTGTGTCTGCAGAAAGCAGGGACCAGTATGTCATTCCTCAGTTGGACACTGGTGTATGTAGTTTTCTGATTTGAAAATGAGGAAAAAAAGAATCAAAGAGAGAGAGATGGCAGAACCTTCACTTCCGTGCATGGGTTTCCAGCATCAGAGCTGATGGCTTGAAAAGATCTATGTTCTCTCTGTGGTACCCTGTCTAAGGGTGCTGCTGAAGAAGGAATTCATAGGGCCTGGACTCCATCTTAGGGCTGTTCATGCTGACCATGCTCGGCCACCTTTCCAATGGACTCTGAACTCTGTGTTTAGTGCCTATGAAAACAACAACAGAAGGATAAGACCCCCTCCAGACCGGGGAACCTTGGAGATCGTATCTAGGTTACTCATCGCCTAAGAGAAAACATACACTAATCACCCCCTTGCTCCAGAAAGGCCATAAATTTTTCTATATCTATCAGAGTGTAACCTCAGGTTTATTGATTATTGGCTAATTGTTTGACTGTCTGAGCACATGAGCACATAGCACGTGAATGATGGGGTTATTTGGGATTGTATTTTCCTTGGTTTATGTAAGTCTCACGGAATTTGGAGTGGTGGGTTCAGACACGTACACATGGGGTATACAAGATTTTCACAAATGCTGGTCAGGGTCCTTGGCTAAGAGGAGATTCGGCCTTGGGCCCGCCGGTGTAATAAACTGCACTCCACTATCTGCATTGTCCTTCTGAGTGAGTTTGTTTCCCAGAACGCGTGGCTACAACACCGCTACGAGGTGAGGAAACCCAAGAAGCCAAAGGCTGTAAGGTGTCTGTCCAGGAAGTAGGTTAGACAGAGTGGACAGGAATTTTTTCCTTCCCAGGTTGGTACACAGGCCCTACCCCGCCACACCCCACAAACATGTTCACATGACTCTAGGAGATGCCTTTGATGACCAAGTGTGAGTCACTTCAGAGCCGCAGCATTCCAGGGAGAATTAGCCTCAGCTGGGAAGATTTGACTTTCAAATCAGATGAGACAGAGCTTTCTAATCATTGAACAGAAGTGGGAGCTCCCCGGTACATTATTATTACTGGACAGGAATTGGAGATTTGAAAGAGCTTGGGTGAAGGCTACAGAGTCTTGAAAATTTTGACATGAAAGTTGCAATTTACTTCACCAGACATTTTTGTTTGTTTTCTCATAAACAGCTCTCGATCACCTCTCCTTATACTTCTCCTTTCTTTTTCCAAATATATGTGTATATGTATGTAACACTTTTGTTTAGGGTTTAAGCATGCAGAAAGGAGCAGGCGTAAGCCTCCTTTGGTCCTGGGATGTGCACTGAAGCTTTTCTAAGGCTCTCATGACTATGGTATTGGATTTATGAATTTTCACAGCATGACCCTTTGTTCAGGGAAAATAGAGATTTTTTTTCAAGCATTGAGCACAAGCTTTTATTCTGTGTTTCCTCTATTTTCCTAGTATAATATTTTCTTTTTATGTTCTTTTATTTCCTTTCTTTTTTCTACTAACACCTTTTCTAAGAACTGGAGCTGGCATTATTTTGAAAATTAAGGTAGACATAAACCTGTCTAGGAAGAATTTATTACTATTTAATTTCCAATCAGTTACTATATAGTCAGTTACTATATAATGCAATTACTACTGCATTACCAGTCAGTATGGTAAAGCAGCCTGTAAAAGGTCAGAAACATAAACTCTAGGCTATATTATTTTACATGCTGGCGTTTACTTTGAGGCCAACAGTAAGTAAATGCAGAAGCAGACTGTCTTCCCTAAATGGTCATTTGATTCATGTAAACACAGAGTAAATCTTTCTTAAATGGCTTTTCATAATTTTCATGAAGCTTTTCATTCTTTGCTTTTTGTCCTTAGTATCTTTCGTGTATTTTACCGCTGCTGAGGTTAAGATCATTTCATGTCCATTTGTAATTATGAAACTCAGTGAAGGCTTTTCCTCCTCATTCTAATAGGAAATCCATCATAGGGAAAGTAATTGATAAGACATAAAAAATGATTTTGGTGAAGGAGAAAGGAATTATATAATTAGAAAAGCAGAAAATTTAGTAATTGAGCATGAAGAACACTGTTAGGTTATACTCTGTTCATTTAATAAAACATTTATTAAGACTTACTCTGTCAGACCAGATGTCTTATCTCAGAGATAGCACGGTAAACAAGAGATGATCCTTTGTACCATGGAGCCTGTTTCACAAGGAAGCAAGACATTAAGGATTCAGTTCAGTTCAGTTCAGTTCAGTCGCTCAGTCGTGTCCGACTCTTTGCAACCCCATGAATCGCAGCACACCAGGCCTCCCTGTCCACCACCATCTCCCGGAGTTCACTCAGACTCACGTCCATCAAGTCAGTGATCCCATCCAGCCATCTCATACTGGGTTGTCCCCTTTTCCTCCTGCCCCCAATCTCTCCCAGCATCAGAGTCTTTTCCAATGAGTCAACTCTTCACATGAGGTGGCCAAAGCTGGGAGTTTCAGCTTTAGCATCATTCCTTCCAAAGAAATCCCAGGGTTGATCTCCTTCAGAATGGACTGGTTGGATCTCCTTGCAGTCCAAGGGAGTCTCAAGAGTCTTCTCCAACACCACAGTTCAAAAGCATCAATTCTTCGGCGCTCAGCCTTCTTCACAGTTAATATAATTTAATGTTATACTATCATGAAGCCACCACTGCATGGCTGAAAGAGTAATGACTGAACTGTGGGTCCAAGAATGAGGAGGACATAGGCAGAAGAAGGAACAGGTTAGAAGACCTGGTAAGAGAGTTTCTTGATCAGGGGAAACTAAAGTTTGCTGGAGCACCCAAGAGAAAGGAGACAAAAATGACAGATGAAATTTGGAAGACAGGCATGGCATAGGTCAGGAGGGATTGGTAATGATGGTAAGAAAGTTTACCTTTTTCAGATGGGAGGAGGAAACTGTTTAATTATTTTTAACAGGAAAGTGACCTGAAGTGATTTGAGATTTTGAAATTCACTCTTATTGTAGCACAAATCCATATAAGAGGCAAGGAAATGGAGTAGGAATATTTTAAGAGTGTAAGAATTGATGATGGAGAAAAGGATAAGTGGTAGATTCAAGAGTTATTTAAGTGGTAGAATTCTCTTGTATAAAATGGAAATAGATCATTTACTCAGCTTTATGATTATGTTTGTCTCATTAAAAAATAATCTTAAGTCTGCCCAGATACATGAAGTAGGAAGAGATGAAAGAAAATAAGGATAGAATGATAAGTTGAAAACAAGAGGTTTATGCTTTGTTTTTTTTAACAAATCTATAGGCTATGAAATGCCCTGTGTTATTAATAAAGGTTGGAGTAAAATTTGGCTCTCAAATTCTAGTCAGTCAGTCAGTTCAGTCGCTCAGTCGTGTCCGACTCTTTGTGACCCCATGAATCGCAGCATGCCAGGCCTACCTGTCCATTACCATCTCCCGGAGTTCACTCAGACTCACGTCCATCGAGTCTGTGATGCCATCCAGCCATCTCATCCTCTGTCGTCCCCTTCTCCTCCTGTCCCCAATCCCTCCCAGCATCAGAGTCTTTTCCAATGAGTCAACTCTTCGCATGAGGTGGCCAAAGTACTGGAGTTTCAGCTTTAGCATCATTCCTTCCAAAGAACACCCAGGGCTGATCTCCTTTAGAATAGACTGGTTGGATCTCCTTGCAGTCCAAGGAACTCTCAAGAGTCTTCTCCAACACCATAGTTCAAAAGCCTCAATTCTTCTGTGCTCAGCTTTCTTCACAGTCCAACTCTCTCATCCATACATGACCACTGGAAAAACCATAGCCTTGACTAGACGGACCTTTGTTGGCAAAGAAACGTCTCTGGTTTTCAATATGCTATCTAGGTTGGTCATAACTTTTCTTCCAAGGAGTAAGCGTGTTTTAATTTCATGGCTGCAGTCACCATCTGCAGTGATTTTGGAGCCCAAAAAAATAAAGTCTGACACTGTTTCCACTGTTTCCCCATCTATTTCCCAAATTCTATTACCCCAAAGAAAAGAAATAGAACAGCTACACATTCACACTGAATATTAGAGTATTCAGAACTGAAGCTTCTGAATAAAGGCAGTGTTTGTCACAGACTCTTCTATCCATGCTGGCAAGACCAAAGACTTGAAACCATCGATCCCCAGTTTCTTTATCTATGTGATGGGCATAATACTACCATGCATCTTAAAGACTGTCAGAAGAATAAAATTCTGTCATTAAGCAAATATGTTTTGAGCTCACTTCAGTGTATTCTGTAAAATGCTCTGGTTACTGGAGATCCCACAGAAAACAAGATAGACAGTGGTCTGAGAAGTTATGGTGTTTACATTCTGCTTCATGCTGAGTGAGAGATGGTGGCAGACAGATCAAGTAATAAGCATACAAATGGAGTTATGTCAGTATCACAAAAATGTCAGTTTCACCCAGATTTATTAATCAGTCCAATAATCATATCAACAATACTCTTTTTCAAGTAATCAAGCTGATTTCAAGTTCATATGGAAAAATGAAGAAACCAAAATAGCAAGAAAAATTTTGAAGCAGAACAATAAAGAGAGGGATTAGCCTGATGTATTTTAGAACACTTTTGTACCTAAAATAGTTGATATAGTGTAGTGTTAGGGAATGGACAAAGGCAAATCAACTTGACAGACTAGAAATTTGAGATAGAGGCCCATAGGCACCTAGGAATTTGGTGTTTGATAATGGAGTTGTTAAATCATTGGTTAAAAAATTGGACTATCCAATAAATTGAATAACTGGGTAGCCATTTGGAAAAAAGTTGATACATTCATCATAGTATGAAGGGAAAATATTACTTTCTCTCTAAGTAAAATGTTACTCTCAAAATATTGGTGAAGGGGGGGGTATAATATACCCTATAATGCTGCTTTGAAAGGTAGCAGTGAAAAATTATATCAACAAAAACTTAAAATCCTTACTAGTTTTGGTTTGTTTCTTCACTTTTGTAAACATGCATTTCATTTTTAACATCTATTTCAGACACTTAAGTGCACAAGAATATTATCATAAGCATCCATGAACCTAGCATTCGAAATGTTTTTTATTTCAAGTGTTTCTGAAGCCCGCATATATGATCTCTGATTTACCTGTCTTCTCCCTAGGATCTAGTTCACTAAATACCCTTCCTAGAGCTACTTAATTCTTTGAACATTTTGTATTTGACATGTCCCCATGATGCTCACTAAGCATTAGTTCTTGCAGTTTCACTTTTAGCTGTATGGAATTTATTTATTTATTCACTCATTCGATCATTTAATTTTTGTATTTCTGATGGCCATTCAATCCTTAAGGTGTTTATTCCTATTTTTCTTTTCCGTCAGCAAATACACCTAGGTCCACCTTCAGAACACGCCCAGAATCTCCCCTGATCCAAAGCCATCACCTTCTGGTTGGATCCTTGTGGTAAAGTCCTCACTGATCATTGCCACTGCTTCAGTCTATTCTCAGAACAACGACCAGAGGGATTTTCCGCAAAATATAAATCAGAATCTTTGCAAATTTTCCCAATAAAGCCCAACATGATCATAAGATTTTAGAAATCCCTGTGTGACCCGTTTCCCTGCCAGTTATTCCTCTGGCCTCATTTCCTCTTCCTCCTTGCTTTTCCTCAGCCACACCAGGCACCGCCCTGCCCCAGGGAAGCGCTTGCTGTTGCTTCTGCCTTAAACAGTCTTCTCTGCTATGGTTCTCTCTCTCACTCTTCTCAGGATTTTTACTTAGATGTTATTCTCTCAGGGAGGTCTTCTTTGATTATGCGTTTATTTTCCAACCCAGCCCTGAAAATTTCCCTCTTTTTTCTCCCTACCCCTTCCCACTTCCAACACATAATTTGCTTTACTGACAGTTTTCCTCCACTAGAGGCTTCAAGAAAGAAAGCATTTCTGCCCTTTTGTCAACTGCCTTAGCCTTGAAATCTAGAACTTTTCTTGGCACATCCCAAGTGCTCAATAAATATTTCATGTAGGAATTAATAAGTGAGACCCAGACATACCCATCAGTAAAAGATGGAGTGGCTAAGTTCCAACATATCTCAAGCAATTAACACGAAGTGAAAAGGAAAAAATTCTGTATATTTACAATTAGCTGAAATTAGAGACTCATTGAAAAAACATTTGGTAAAAAGGTACCATTATGAAATAGCATGAAGACAAGCAAGTGATTTAAGGAAATTCATTACAATCATCCTTGTCCAAATCCCTCATTTTCTGTTTCCTTCCAAGTTACCACATTGCATTTCCATTTCAGCAGCTGGAGTTAGATTTGTGATTCGCTTGAACAGCTCTTAGTGCCCTTATGCGACTATTATTTGACCCTATGCTGCCTTTCAGATGCCAAACAAACCCTGATGAATTACTGGCCCCTTCTCTCGTGTTTTCAGCCCTTTAAATGGATTCTGTCTTTGCCAAGTGCTATCTTGCCAAGCAGCAGTATGGTACATATCAAAGATAGCTTTGTTTTTATTTGTCAAAGGAAAGGTGTTCTCCAGCAAAAATAATCATTCTTAGGAAACAGTAGTTAGATGTAGCCATATGTATTCCATGGTCAAATGTGTTTTGTTTTATATTTTCCTATTTCCAAAAATATATTAATATTATAGAAAAAAAGGGTAAAGGCTGTAAGAGTAATATTGTTCATATTATTGACTAGGAATGTTGAAAGTGGCTCCAAAATTCAGCAATGAAGAAGATATACAGGCAAAATAATAATGTAAACTAACATTTACTGAATATTACTATGCTCCCCAAATCTGCTAAATGATTAATTTATACTGTTAAATTATTTATTTGTACTATCTCATTTAATTCAACCCAGTAACACTGATAATTTTTTTTTTGAAATAAAGTATCATAGAGAAGTTAAATAACTCACCCAAGATTGTAGAGTTAGGGTTCAGATCAGGCAGTCAGACTCCAAGGCCCAAGATCTTAAGTCTTAAGCTTCCCTGATAGCTTAGTTGGTAAAGAATCTGCCTGCAATGCAGGAGACCCCAGTTTGATTCCTGGGTCAGGAAGATCTGCTAGAGAAGGGATAGGCTACCCATTCCAGTATTCTTGGGCTTCCCTTGTGGCTCAGCAGTAAAGACTCCACCTGCAGTGCAGGAGACCTGGGTTTGATCCCTGGGTTGGGAAGATCCCCTGGAGAAGGGAATGGCAACCCACTCCAGTATTCTGGCCTAGAGAATTCCACAGTCCATGGTGTCACAAAGAGTTGGACAAGACTGAGCGACTTTTACTTTCAAGAAGGGATGAAGTACAAATGAAACATACCTGGAAAATATACATTAAAAAAAAAAAACTTACATTTTGAAAATATTTATAAATGTTTATCTCCCAGTAACCCTTCAAATAAAACTCAGTTAAAAATATGATAGATATGACTTTAATCTGTACAGAAGCTACAGAGATTATGGTGAAATATTTTTTATTTTTATAAATGTATACATTTATTCTAGAATGTGTATTTCTTGTACTTAACAGAGTTCATAAGCTTTACTCACCAAGTGGAATTTATTGTACAAAATGGGAAATCATTCATGTATCTTTACAATAAATTTTGCATAAGTTGAATTTTTGATACATTTCTAAAGCCACTGAGCAGGCTGTTCTGGAGGGGGGTGGGAAGAAACTACATTTTCTGTGATAGACTTATCTTCTTTTTAAAAAGTACTTTTGAAAATCTCTTTAAGAGATTCTTTTATCACAAAACGTATCTTTTGTTAACTTCTACACAATTGGGAGGATGCCATTGCTATGATTTGGACAGAAATAAAGAGTATTCTTTTAATGAAATCAAACTGATAAGTTGAGATGTATATATTTATAATTTTAAATACAAAGCAAAGTCAAAAACATACAGGGGCCAAGCAGGTATTTTAAGTGGGATTTAGTGGGCTATATTATTGAGACTATAAGACAAGTATTATATACAGGCTGTGCATGACATGATATACATAAACGAAGTCTAAAATTCAGTTGCTACAGCTCACTGGTTCATGATCACAACAAATGCTTTTATTTTGGGTTGTGAAATTCTTTTAAAGAATTTGCCATTTAGCAAGCATCTATATTCTGTAGTTTCGAAATTCTTGTAGGTGACTCTTTGTAAATATTTGGTGATCACGTCATCACTTAGAACACCACACAGATACTTCCTTGAACCGTGCTTGTTCCTCCCTGAAGTTGGGAAACTCTGGAGCATGTAGGACAGCGACTGTGCTTTGAGCCACATTCACTGTTTGTCTCTGTGTGTGTGTATGTGTGTGTGCTTTTGTTGCAGAGAAGGCCAGCAGTCACCAGAACAATGGCAGAAGATGTATGGCAGATGCTCTGGGAATGAAGTGTACCACATCGTTCTGGAAGAAAGCACATTTTTTGCTGAATATGAAGGAAAGAGCTTCACATATGCTTCTTTTCATGCACACAAAAAGTATGTTTCCATCTCAGAATGGAATTAAAATATTAATTTACATCCAATTTTACATAATGCAACCTATATTGGTGCTCATACTGAAGTATTTTTGAATTATTATCATACTTTTTGAGACATTTGAATTCTCACCTTTTGTATGGTCTCTACAAGTTAAGATTCTTGGGTATAAAGTATAATTTAGTAGGAATATTGACTGAAAGTGAAAGGATTATTAACTCAGTCATGTCCAACTCTTTGCAACCCCTTGGACTATAGCCCACCAGGCTCCTCTCTCCATGGACTTCTCCAGGCAAGAATTCTGGAGTGGGTTGCCATTCCCTTCTCCAGGGGATCTTCTTGATCCAGGGATCAAACCCAGGTCTCCTGTATTGCAGGCAGATTCTTTACTGTCTGAGGCACCAGGGAAGCCCAGTATTGACTTTAACATCTTTTCAATTATCTTTAAAAACATTTTAATGCTGTAGAAAATCACAAGAAAATGAATGTTTTATATAGATCTAGATTTTAAAGTGTTAATTAAAATACTGTTTTATTTTATGGCCAAATTAAGATATACATTTGATGGTAAGACCCAGTATAAACACAAAATTTACAAAAAAAAAAAAAAAGCCCTTACTAAATGATATTTGCTTTGATGTTTTCTTTTATCTTTTATTCCATTCTTTTTTATTAAAAAAAATATATATATAGTCTTAAGTATCCAAATTGATTTCACAACACACTAAAGATATTGGGGGGTTTTTTTGTTTGTTTTCTTCTATAAAGACAAGAACTTTGAACTTACAGGATCTTTTCAAGCTTTAAAATCTTCCTATTTGTGGTTTAAATTTTCCTTTGCCTTTTAATAGTTTACTTATTTTCTTAACATGCAAGCTTAAGAAAAAAACTAAGATCTTTGCTGAACTTTAAACTTAAACTCCTTTATTTTCTTTTTTAAATTAAGGTTTGGTGTCTGCTTGATTGGTATTAGGAGGGAGGATAATAAAAACATTTTGCTGAATCCAGGTCCTCGATATATTATGAATGCCACAGATACATGTTTTTATATTAATATTACCAAAGAAGAGAATTCAGCATTTAAAAACCATGACCATCAGAAAAAAAGCAATGTACCAAGGTCATTTTATCATGGACCATCTAGATTGCCTGTACATAGCATAATTGCCAGCATGGGTAAGTATAAATAAATTTTAAAATATAATTAATTTCCTTCTTTAAAAAGAATAATAAGTATATTTGTTTTGCTCAAGATTCCAAGGTCAAATTTAAAATATACTTGTGGGTATTACAAACTTGATGTAACTAAATAACTAAATATACAGAACAAAATTGCTAATTTGTTAAACTGGTAAGAAATTAAATAGTTCAAAACTTCAAACAATAGTTTCATATATCTGATTCGAATATAAACACCAGACACTTCTGTATTTCTTTGTAAGTTTTACATTCAGTTATCAATAATGGCTCTTTCAGATTCTCTCTCTGTTTCCCCAGACTCCACAATCTTTTATCTAATTCTTACTGAAGTTAGCTTCTGTGACACAGAAATTTTTTTAAAAAGATTCAGACAAATAAGAACTTCCATTAAATTTTGTCAGCAAACCACATACAAACCTACATGCACTTCGTTTCTATCACAAGGAAAAGGTGTTCCTTCTTTTAGCTTATAATATTTTAATATAAATGCCCTCACTTATGCAGCAAGCCATTCTTCATTTCCCTCTTAGGGACTTCACTTTTTTATTAATCCTCACTACTTGAATTCTTTTTTTTTTTTAATCACCAATTCATTCTTCCTCTCTCCTTCTCTCTCTCTCTGACTCTTTTCATGTCTCTCTCTCCACACACACACACACACACACACACACACACACACACACACACACACACACTTCTGGACCTCATGCCTTCACATCTTCACAGATCAATTCCAAGTGTTGGCTTCAGTTGCTGGCTTGAAATCTTACCATTCCCTCATGTCTCTACCAGTTCAGTCTGAAACCTGCAACCAGTATGCCACTGAAACTGCTCTGGCAAGGCCACTGCTCCACTCTTCCTCACTAAATCCAGTGGAATCGTCACAGAATGTGACAATATTGACCATGTTCTTAAAACGCTCTAGTGCTATTTCCTCTGCACCCTGCACATTCATTTTCCCTAAATTGTCACATCTGCTCATAAAGATTCAATTCTTTTCCATAAATTGATGATCCCCTTACCTAAATCATGACCTTAAATCTCTTTTCACAGCAACATATTCAACTGTCCATGGGCTATTTGGAAAAATCAAACAAGCATTGGAAAAACCAATGTGGTATATTCAAATTAAGCTAATCTTTCTATATTCATTCAAAACAATTTCCTTCTTCATTGTTTCTTTTTTTTTTCCAAAAAGTGCGATATCATCATCCTTTAATTTGTAATGACAGAATTCTCACGTTTCACTATTCTTCTCTTCTTATACTTTGTATTTCACTGAATTCCACTAAATTTGATCAAGTGGCCTCTAAAGTCATTCGTTGCCATGTCTGTGCTCAGTTTGGTTGGTCTGAGTCTCCATCGTCCTGTCCTTCCACTCCAGAATCCCCCGTCTCTTCTCAATGCTTCCAGCCTTGCTGCCCTGCACTCTTCTCCACCTTGCTACCAGAGTGACAATTTTTACGTAATGTGATAATCATGATCCTGCATTAATCTTTAATCTTTTCCAATTAGCTATTGGGAAAAAAGCCTAAATTTTATACTATAAAATGGTTTACAATTGGATGAACAAAATCTCTCTCTCTCTTTTTTTTTTTTTTTAAACTTGAAGCAGTCCTTGTGTTCCCAGGACAGCACCAGATTATATACATTGTCCTGGTGTCATTATGAATAGAAATCCACTTTTGATTCTTAGGAATACCCTCATTTAGAAGATAAATTACATGATCACTTTTAAGTATCTCTTTAAAATAATTCCTTCTTATGTTTTTAGTCCCACATTTTACCATTCCTTCAGTTGCTATCCTAAGTCCCAATCATATTAAATTTCTTTTAGTCTTCACTAATAGCTTTTCATCATCCCTTCAATTGCTCTCCTTAGCCCCAATCATATTAATTCATTTCAGTCTTTCCTAATGGTTTTTTTACCAATGGGCCTTGATGCACCATTTCCTCTGAGAGGATCTACTCCCCAGCCCCTAACTTTGCTTATGTAACTACTTCTAATCATTTCCATCTCAGTCTTAATATCACTCCCTCTGAGACATATTTCATGGCCCTGCTTGGACTTTGTTAGATAACTCAGATTGTCACTGATACAACATATTTTATCTTCTATAGACGTTTTACTTGTTGGTTTCACATGTCTAAGAATTACTTGTTGAGTACCTAGTCCATGCCAGGAATTCTCACAAGTATTTGGGATGGGAGGGTGGGACAAATGGACAGAGTAACATTGACATATATGCACTATGATATGTAAAATAGATAGCTAGTGTGAAGCTGCTGCAACACAGGGAACTGAGCTCAGTGCTCCGTGGTGACCTAGATGGCTGGGGATGGGGAGGGAGTGTGACTCAGGAGGGAGGGTCTATATGTATACATGTAGCTGATTCGCTTCTTTGTACAGCGGAAACTAACACACATGGTAAAGCAGTTATACTCCAAATTAAGAAGAAGTAATTGTGATTAATTAGAGAACATATGAAAATTCCTTGCTTCCAGAGCTAACATTGTATCATGGGGAAGTCTGGCCATAAACAATACATATAAAAATAAGTAAAGTATTTAGTAGATTAGAAGGTGATAAGTAGTAAGATAAAAGTGAGAAGAAAACAGAGTTAGCAAAAAGCGTCTATGAATTCTAGGACAATTGAATTTTTAGGTGGCTTGTAGGCCTCAATGAAAAGGTGGCATTTGAGAAGATAATTGAAGAAAATAGGGGCATTATGCCTGTGAATATCTGAAGGAAAAGCATTCCTGGGAGAGATAATAGCTGGTACAACAAGGGCCCTACAGGAGGGGTAGGAACCTGATTGATGTGCTCCAGGATTAATAAAGGGCCCTCATGATGCAAACACAGTAATTTGATGGTAAGAGTGCAGGAGAGGTAGGGAGAAAGGTAAAAAGGGGCCAGATCATGCTGGGCTCTTGAAGTCAATGTAAGAGTTGTAGCTTCTACTCGGAGTGAAGTAGGAGTCATCACAGGGTTTTCAGCAAAGCAATGGCATGGTCTCACCTATGCTGAACTCCATCTTCACAAAATCACTGTGGCTGATGTTAACAACAGATGCTCAGGGTCAAGGATCCAGTGTATTTTCTAGTGGAAGTGGTAGGAGAGAAAAAATTATGGGTATACTTTGAGTAGGATAGGGTGCCATTATTTTATTATTTTTTATGATCAATCTATTTTTTTTAACTTTACAATATTGTATTGGTTTTGCCATACATCAACATGAATCTGCCACGGGTGTACACGTGTTCCCCATCCTGAACCCCCCTCCCACCTCCCTCCCCGCACCATCCCTCTGGATCATCCCAGTGCACCAGCCCCGAGCACCCTGTATCATGCATCAAACCTGGACTGGCAATTTGTTTCACATATGATATTATACATGTTTCAATGCCATTCTCCCAAATCATCCCACCCTTGCCCTCTCCCACAGAGTCCAAAAGACTGTTACCATCTTTCTAAATTCCATATATATGCATTAGTATACTGTATTGGTGTTTTTCTTTCTGGCTTACTTCACTCTGTATAATAGGCTCCGGTTTCATCCACCTCATTAGAACTGATTCAAATGTATTCTTGAATTAGAAGTGAGCTGTAATAGAGAAGTGGGAAGAACTCAAGGATTTGAGTATCAGTTCTGTTCATTTCAGTCGCTCAGTCGTGTTCAGTGGTCTGTGAACCCATGGACTACAGCACGGCAGGCTTCCCTGTCATCACCAACTCCCAGAGCTTGCTCAAATTCATATCCATCGAATATGATGCCATCTTGTCCTCTGTCATCCCCTTCTTCTCCTGCCTTCAAACTTTCCCAGCATCAGGGTCTTTTCCAGTGAGTCAGTTCTCATCAGGTGGCCAAATATTGCAGTATCAGTTTTAGCATCAGTCCTTCCAGTGAATATTGAGGACTGATTTCCTGTAGGATGGACTGGTTGTATCTCCTTGCTATGCAAGGGATGCTCAAGAGTCTTCTCCAACACCACAGTTCAAAAGCATCAATTCTTAAGCATTCAGCTTTCCTTATGGTCCAGTTATCACATCCATACATGACTACTGGAAAAACCATAGCTTTGGCTAGATAGAACTTTATCAGCAAAGTAATGTCTCTGCTTTTTAATATGCTGTCTAGATTGGTTATAGTTTTTCTTCCAAGGAGCAAGCATCTTTTAATTTCATGGCTACAGTCACCATCTGCAGTGATTTTGGAGCCCAAGGAAATAGTCTGTCACTGTTTCCACTGTCCCCCCATCTGGTTGCCATGAAGTGATGGAACTAGATGCCATGAACTTCATTTTTTGAATGTTGAGTTTTAATCCAGCCTTTTCACTCTCCTCTTTCACTTTCAGCAAGAGGCTCTTTAGTTGCTCTTCACTTTCTGCCATAAGGATGGTATCATCTACATATATGAGTTTATGGATATTTCTCCTAGCAATCCTGATTCCAGCTTGTGCCTCTTCTAGTCCAGCATTTCACATGATGTACTCTGCATATAAGTTAAATAACTAGGGTGACAGTATACCGCCTTGACGTACTCCTTTCCCTATTTGGAAACAGTTTGTTGTTCCATGGCCGGTTCTAACTGTTGCTTCTAGACCTGCATACAGGTTTCTCAGGAGGCATGTAAGGTGGTCTGGCGTTCCAATCTCTTTAAGAATTTTGCAGTTTATTGTGATCCATACAGTCAAAGGCTTTGGCAAAGTCAATAAAGCAGAAGTAGATGTTTTTCTGGAACTCTCTTGCTTTTTTGATGATCCAACAGATGTTGGCAATTTGATCTCTGGTTTCTCTATCTTTTCTAAATCCAGCTTGAACATCTGGAAGTTCACAGTGCATGTAATGTTGAAGTCTGGCTTGGAGAATTTTAAGCATTACTTTGCTAGTGTGTGAGATGAGAGCAATTATGTGGTCGTTTACATATTCTTTGGCATTGCCTTTCTTTGGAATTGGAATGAAAACTGACCTTTTCCAGTCCTGTGGCCACTGCTGAGTTTTCCAAATTTGTTGGCATATTGAGTGTAGCACTTTCACAGCATCATCTTTTAGGTTTTGAAAGAGCTCAACTGGAATTCCATCACCACTAACTTTGTTTCCTAAGGCCCACTTGTCTTCACATTCCAGGATTTCTGGTTCTAGATGAGTGATCACACCAGCATGGTTATCTGGGTCATGAAGATCTTTTTTGTTTAGTTCTTCTGTGTAGTCTTACCACCTCTTCTTAATATCTTCTGCTTCTGCTAGGCCCATACCATTTCTGTCCTTTATTGTGCCCATCTTTTTATGAAAAGTTCCCTTGTATCTCTTATTTTCTGAGTAAGGCTTTCTTATCTCTCCTTGCTATTCTTTGGAATTCTGCATTCAAATGGGTATATCTTTCCTTTTCTCCTTTGTCTTTCACCCCCCTTCTTTTCTCAGTTATTTGTAAGGCCTCCTCAGACAACCATTTTGCCTTTTTGCATTTTTTTTTCTTGGGGTTGATCTTGATTACTGCCTCCAGAACAATGTCATGAACTTCCATCCATAGTTCATCAGGTACTCCATCTATCAAATCTAATCCCATGAATCTATTTCTCACTTTCACTCTATAAATATAAGGGATTTGATTTAGGTCATACCTGAATGGTCTAGTGGTTTTCCTTACTTTCTTAAATTTAACTCTGAATTTGGCAATAAGGAGTTCATGATCTGAGCCACAGTCAGCTCCTGGTCATATTTTTGCTGACTGTCAAGTTTCTCCGTGTTTGGCTGCAGAATATAACCAATCTGATTTTGGTAATGACCATCTGGTGGTATCCATGTGTAAAGTCTTCTCTTATGTTGTTGGAAGAGGGTGTTTGCTATGATCAGTGTGTTCTCTTGGCAGAACTCTATTAGCCTTTGCCTTGCTTCATCTTGTATTCCAAGGCCAAATTTGCCTGTTAGTCCAAGTATCTCTTGACTTCCTAGTTTTGCATTCTAGTCCCCTATAATGAAAAGGACCATCTTTTGGGGGTGCTGGTTCTAGAAGGTCTTATAAGTCTTCATAGAACCGTTCAGTTTCAGCTTCTTTATCATTACTGGTCGGGGCATAAAGTTGGATTACTCTGATATTGAATGGTTTGCCTTGGAAATGAACAGAGATCATTCTGTTATATTTGAGATGGCATCCAAGTGCTTCATTTTGGACTCTTTCATTGACTATGATGGCTACTCCATATCTTCTAAGGAATTCTTGCCCACAGTAGTAGATATAATGGTTATCTGAATTAAATCCACCCATTCCAGTCCATTTTAGTTCACTGATTCTTAAAATGTCAGTGTTCACACTTGCCATCTCCTGTTTGACCACTTCTAATTTCCCTTGATTCATGAACCTAACTTCCAGGTTCCTATGCAATATTTCTTTACAGCACGGGTCTTGACTTCCATCACCAGTCATATCCACAACTGGACATTGTTTTCTCTTTAACTCTGTATCTTCATTCTTTCTGGAGTTATTTCTCCACTCTTCTCCAGTAGCATTTTGGGCACCAACCTGGGGAGTTCATCTTTCAGTGTCATATCTTTTTGCCTTTTCATACTGTTCATGGGGTTCTCAAGGCAAGAATACTGAAGTGGTTTGCCATTCCCTTCTCCAGTGGACCACATTTTGTCAGAACTCTCCAACATGACCTGTCTATTGTGGGTGGCCCTACAAGGCACGGCTCATAGTTTCACTGAGTTTCTTTGAGTTAGGTTTTTAGTGTAAGCAGCAGGAAAATGGGAATGGCCATCCATTTAGATGAGAAAGGTATGGAGGGAACCAGTGGAGATGTAGAATTCAGTTTGGAAGGCAGTGCATTTCAAATTTCTGTTAGATATTGAGAGAAAAATGTCAAATAAAAGATTTAATATAATAGTCTAGAGTTCAGGTCCTACTGTGTAGCACAGGGAACTTCAATATCTTGTGATAAACCATAATGGAAAAGAATATAAAAAAAGAATATCTATATGGGTATAGGCTTCCCTGGTGGCTCAGTGGTGAAGAATCCACCTGCAATTGCCACCAGAGACCTGGGTTTGATTCCTGGGTCAGAAAGATCCCATGGAGGAGGAAATGGCAACCCACTCTAGTGTTCTTGCCAGGAAAATCCCATGGACAGAGGAGCCTGGTGGACTACAATCCATGGGGTCACAAAGAGTCAGACATGACTTAGTATGCGCAATATGTGTATAACTGAGTCACTTTGTTGTACAGCAGAAATTAATACAATATTGCAAATTGACTAAATTAATTTAGAAAAAAAATGAAATGAGTCTAGAGTTCAGGAGAGAGGTGTATGCTGAAAAAATTAACCTTGGATTCCTGAGCTTATGTATTATGTTTAAAGTCATGAGACGGAACAAGACGGAACAAGAAAATGATCGTGGGCAGAAAAGGAATGAAGATAAAGGACCAAATCCTGCAACGTGTCAATATTAAATATCAAGGGAATGAGAAGAAACCAGCAGAAGAAACAAAGAAGGAGCTACTGAAAGGGAAACCAGCAGAGTGTCTTGTCCTGGAATCCAAATGAATCTAGTGTGTGGAGAAAGTGTAGTGATGAGCCATGTCTAATGACTGCAATGGTCAAATAACATGAGAATTGAAAACTGGCCGTTGAATTTAGTAAAAAAGTGATTGCTCCTTATCTCAATAAGAGCTCTTTCAGTGAAGTGGCAAGTTGGGGAATGCCGGATCAGAGGGGTTTATGACAAAATGTCAGAAGACAACTTAGGGAAACTAGGTCTAGACAACTCTCATAAAATTTTGCTGCATGAGAATAATGGAAATAAACATAAACAAATGAGACCTGAAAGTGAAAGTCACTCAGGCATGTCCAACTCTGCAACCCCACGGACGATACAGTTCATGAAATTCTCCAGGCAAGAATACTGGGGTAGGTAGCCTTTCCCTTCTCCAGGGGATCTTCCCAACCCAGGGATCGAATCCAGGTCTCCCGCATTGCAGGCAGACCTAATTAAACTCAAAAACTTTTGCACAGCAAAGGAAACCATAAAGAAAATGAAAAGGCAACCCACAGAATGGTAGAAAATGTTTGTAAATGATGTGACCAACTAGAGATTAGTCTCCGAAATTTACAAACAGCTTATAAGGTCGAATGTTATCAAAACAAACAACCCAATCCAAAAATGGGTGGAAGACCTAAACATTACTCCAAAGAAGACCTACAGATGGCCAAAAGCCACATGAAAAGATGTTCAACATCACTAAATTTTAGAGAAATACAAATCAAAACTAAAATGATATATTACCTAACACCAATCAAAATGTCTATCATCAAAAAAAAAATCCACAAACAATAAATGAGTGTGGAAAGAAGGGACCCATCCTACACTGTTGCTGCTGCTGCTGCTAAGTCGCTTCAGTCATGTCCGACTCTGTGCGACCCCATAGACGGCAGCCCGCTAGGCTGCCCCGTCCCTAGGATTCTCCAGGCAAGAACACTGAAGTGGGTTGCCATTTCCTTCTCCAGTGCATGAAAGTGAAAAGTGAAACGGAAGTCGCTCAGTCGTGTCTGACTCTTAGCGACCCCATGGACTGCAGCCCACCAGGCTCCTCCATCCATGGGATTTTCCAGGCAAGAGTACTGGAGCGGGGTGCCATTGCCTTCTCCGCCTACACTGTTAGTGGGAATGTAAATTGATACAGCCACTATAGTGAACAGTATGGAGTTTTCTTAAGAAACTAAAACAAGATCCAGCAACCCCACTCCTGGGCGTATATCTGGAGAAAAACATAATTTGGCAAGACACATGCACATTGATGTTACAGTACTATTTACCATAGCCAAGAAGTAGAAGCAACCTAAGTGGCCATGAATGGGAGAAGAGATAAAGATGTATACACATATATACAATGGAATATTACTCAACCATGAAAAGCAGTGAAATAATGCCATGTGCAGCAACATGGATGAACCTAAAGATTGTCATATTGAGTGAAGTCAGCCAGACCAAAGAGAAATATTGTACGGTATAGCTTATATGTGGAATCTAAAAAAAATATGATACAAATGACCTTGTTTATAAAACAGAAACAGACTCACAGAGACTTAGAGAGCTAACCATAGTTACTGGGGAGAGGGCAGGGCTGGGGAAAGATAGGGAGTTTGGGATTGTACACATATGTACACACTGCCATATTTAAAATGGATAACCTACTGTTTGGTGCAGGGAACTCTGCTCCATACTATGTAATGGCCTAAACAGGAAAAGAATTCAAAAGGGCAATAACTGAATCACCTGCTATCCACTTGAAACTAACACAACATTGTTAGTCAACTGTATTCCAATATAAAAGAAAAAAGTTAAAGAAAGAAATAAGTAGAATATATAACAAAACATCACATTAAAAAGCAGAGACATTCCTTTGCCAACAAAGGTCCATCTAGTCAAGGCTACGGTTTTTCCAGTGTTCACGTATGGATGTGAGAGTTGGACTACAAAGAAAAGAACTGATGCTTTTGAACTGTGGTGTTGGAGAAGACTCTTGAGAGTCCCTTGGATGGCAAGGAGATCTAGCCAGTCCATCCTAAAGGAGATCAGTCCTGCGTGTCCATTGGAAGGACTGATGCTGAAGCTGAAACTCCAATACTTTGGCCACCTGATGCGAAGAGCTGACTCATTTGAAAAGACCCTGATGCTGGGCAAGTTTGAGGGAGGGAGGAGACAGGGACAAAAGAGGATGAGATGGTCGGATGGCATCACCGACTCAATGGACATGAGTTTGGGTAAACTCCGGGAGTCAGTGGTGGACACGGAGGCTTGTAGTTCTGTGGTCCATGGGGTCACAAAGAGTCGGACACGACTTAGCAACTGAACTGAACTGAGCTGACAACAAAACAGACTCACAGAGAAGAAACTGGTGGTTCGCAGTGGGGAGAGTGGCAAAATAGGTGACGGGAATTAAGAGGTACAGACTACCAGATACAAGGATAAATTTATAGCACAAGGAATATCGTCAATACTTTATAATAACTTATATGGGGTATAATCTATAAAAACATTGAATCACTGTGTTGTACACCTGAAGCTAATACAAGATTGTAAGTCAAGTTACAAAACAAAACTAGTTAAGTCAACACAGGGTTGATGTACAAGGGAAACAGTGAAAGACAGTGGGTAATGGACTCTGAAGATGAATGATACAGAGCTGGGATATCATAAGGGGTGGAGGGAAATGCTCTGAAAGAAGCAGTGAGAACTTTGAGGGTATTTCCCCACTAGTGAAACACAGGCACTCTTTTGGTGTTGCAACCTTCAGAATTGCAAGGAGAGATATCAGAGAAGAGCCAGGTTTTGTTAGGGGAAGGAAAGGTTCAAAGAAGAAATTGTTTCTGTAATTGTAACTGCTTTTAAAACTGTGTCTTCCCTGCTAAATTTTGACTTTCTCATGATCACATCACCCTATACTCAGCTTGGTGCCAAATATCAGTGTGGGCAGAATTATCAGGAAGTCACCAAGTTTCCTGTGTTGAGCAGCAAGATGATAAGGAGGTAGTTGGAAGTGATGTGGAGACAAACATAGTTGGAAGGGGGTGAAATTCAGAGACCATGGCTCCTTGGGAAGTAGGTGGGGATTTAACTCTCAAAACAAGAGTAGGGTTGAGTTTTACATAAATATGGGGGTATCTCTTTCCTTCCAAACAGAAATAAAAAGTGAAAAGTTTGTTGAAGCTTTCTTGTTTACTTGGTTGAAGATAGGGAATTGAAGGATTTCTTCAATAGAAAGACAGCTTTCTTTCAAAAGATAAAAATAATCTTACTTCAAAAGATCACTTTTCCCTCTGAATTATGCAATGTGGTCCTTTGCAGAGGATAAGTATCATAAATGTGGATTTTAATTTATAATATTAGGATGCAGATCATATATGGTTTTATTTTGATGAATCAAATTTATAAAATTTAATGTTTAATCAGATCCACTCACCTGATTAATGGAAAAGTTAATCTCATTTTCTGTAGGATCCTCATGTCCCTCCCAAGATGGATTGAACTATAAATTAATCCTTATTTGTGGTGCTAAAAAGTTACTGGAGTGTACAGTATCTGATGCCAGTCACTTTTACCTTTGCTCAGAAATGGTGGTCATCATATTGTTTTCTCAGGCACAGTCATTTTAAACACATTGTGTCATGCCCCTCAAAGGAGTCTTCCCCATTAAGAGCAGACACACCAGGCTCCCTCTAATCTGAGTGTCATGTACAGTATTTTCAGAGGTCCTAGCCTCTGAATCTTGAGTCCCACATTTAGTTCAATATTGAGAAATATCCAGATGGAGAACTCAGATGGTCTCCCTAGTCTTGGTTCTATCAACTCTCACATTCAGAAACACTGCCTATTTTAATCCCTTCTTCTGTGTTGTTGTTGTTCAGTCATGTCTGATCTTTGCAACCCCATGACTGCAGCACACCAGGCTTCCCTGTCCATCACCAACTCCCGGAACTTGCTCAGACTCATGTCCATCGAGTCGGTGATGCCATTCACCCATCTTGTCCTCTGTCACCCCCTTCTCCTCCTGCTCTCAGTCTTTCCCAGCAGCAAGGTATTTCTCGGAGGTTTTTAGAATTCATCTGCTGACTTCTTTGTCCATGATACAAAGAAAGAGATGTTAAAACCCCTGAGGTTTTTTTCTCCCTCTGAAATCTCAGGATCTTACAGTGAAGGAGGTTGTAAGATCAGACAGAAGTTTCAAGGAAGTGGAGAGCATTTTGATAGTTGCTTCAAAAAATAAAACGAAATGGAGACTCAGGGCTTTCTGAAGGTTGGCCAGCTGTCCATAAATACATAAATGAAGCCAGTGATTGTGAAATATGGTGGCAGTCATCCATTAGATTGATTTTTTTTTCTCCAGAAAGGGAGAGACAGTCACTTTCCATAAATTGATGTTTATACTAATTTTTAAACGTTACTTAAAAATTTCAGAGGAATTTGTGTCTTCCATTTACCATTCCTTGAGTATTTCAAGGAGTCAAAGCCTTAAGCTGTTTAAATTCTCTGTTCTTTTTTTTTTTTTTAGGTGATGGAATTGCATATGATTTTATTTATTTTTTTTGTTTTTTTTTAATTTATTTATTTATTTTTTTTAGTTTTTTATTTTTTAAATTTGTTCTTACTGCCTCAAGGCATTTCCGTGACTTGTGTGCTCATGATTCTCTTTTTATATCAAAAAATCAAATGTAATGATTTCAGAGTATAGCATCTTATCGCTGGGTGAAAAGTTCATCCTCTCCCTTGCCTCCTGTCCCCACTATACTACATCACATAACGTAATTCTGTTTTATTTTCTGCATGGTATTTAGCATTATTGAGAATTAGTTTTTCCACTTCTCTGTCCATTTGATCATCTTAAAGACAAATCCATATGCATAGGAACACTCTCTGTCTTATTCCTTGAATATCTTGAGTGCCTAGAGTTGTGCTTACCACAGAGAAGGGCTTAATAAATATAAACATTAATTATTCTAATATTAAAAAGTAGTTATAAATCAGTAAAAGAAAGATAACTCAACAATATAAGGAGAAAAGATATAATGAGAAATCGATAAAAGTGAAATGGACCAAAAATTTTCATTAATTTAAAATAAATATAAATTTAAACAATTTTTAAAATTTAAATGTCTAAGTATTTCATGATTTCACAAATCTTGTTTCATACTGTAGACTTAGTTGCAGCAAATACACTTTTGCACAAATACAAAAATTTTATCCCTGTGGGTAGAAATGCTCAAACTAAAAAGAAGTAAATCACTTTTGAGATTAAAGGGTAAACAGTGCATAGTATATTTCCTGGTTATACTGACTGCATTTCATCTCACTTTAATCATTAAATGATTGCCAGTCCCATAGGCGGCAAACACTTCAATGGATTTTCATTTCTCATTGTTCCAGGTACTGTGGCCATAGACTTGCAAGACACGAGCTGCAGATCAGCAAGTGGCCCTACCCTGTCTCTTCCTACAGAAGGAAGTAAAGAAGTCAGAAGACCCAGCATTGCTCCCGTTTTAGAGGTTGCAGACACGTCATCAATTCAAACATGTGATCTTCTAAGTGATCAATCAGAAGATGAAACTACACCAGATGAAGAAATGTCCTCGAACTTGGAGTATGTTTGTAAGGTTTACTGGGACTTGTGCTTGCCGTGAAAAACTAATGTCCTTCGCTTCTGGACATCCCAGAATCAGTCCTACATACTTCTGTCAAAACACTCTTCTTATTAGCCAGTATCTCTCTTGATGATAAAGTATTCTAAACCCTTGAATTTCTGGCTTCAACAGCTATTTACAGCTTCATTTTTCTCTATGTTAGCCTTTATCCTTAAAGAAAAAAACTTGTATATCAGTATTTCCATGATAAATATATATCACATTTTACATTTTTTTCTTTAAGGATACAGTTTGTATTTTTCATTTTTATTAAAAATAAGTAATAATGTTTTTATTAAATTATAATGTGCTTTCTACCTTTAGTTTGTGTTTCTACTTCCATATTGAAGTTCAATCAATTATTTAGTAACATGTAATGCAGCTTCTTCCATTAAGCTCTTGTTTATCTCAGCATTCAGCAATCTTTTTTATTTAGTATGCATCAATAATGTTTTGAATGAATGAATAAATGAACTACAGTTCATTTAACTAAGATTCCATAATAAATAATATCAATATTTAAGCTATTGATCACATTTTAGCCTATAGTAGAGTTTGTTTACTTGTCTTATCATGTATTATGTTGGTATTTCTTAAGGAAACCACAGTGTTCAACTGCCTTGACAGTGGAGTCCAAAGGAATTTGTATCACTTGGCAGTTTCACTTTATACTGGTTGTGTACAAGTGGCTTTGTTTAAAATCATCTGAGCTACAATGCTTTATCTGTAAAAAGGGTTCATTCAAAGATTAATTGAGATAATGGAGAAATGTACTTAGAACAATTGTTTGTGCAGAGTAAGCATTCAGTGAGTATCAATTACTATTAGGTGTATAGTACTAGTCCTAGTGGTAATGGTAACATCACTCAGGCACTTCTAATATTTTTCATATAATAGAAGTTCAGTCAATGTTGAACTGAACTAAAATATACTGAAATATAATTGGAATGTAGAAAACTCCTTCTATTAATCTCTCACATTTTCAAATATCTATTACAAGAAACTTAGACATATACACAGAAGACAATTTCACTCTCCAAGAAATTAATAACACTCAAATAGATTTATGAAATATTTGACAGGAAGAAGGAACAGTTTGACCACCAGTATATTTCTAGAAATGGTGCTGTGATACATATTCTTTCTTTACATATACTTCAGAAAAATTGAGAGGTTAAATATTTCTTATTTCTAGAAAAGTGGAAAAGACATTGAGGTAATAGAGGAGACTGTCAACTTCTAAATTTGCAAAATATTCTCCATTTTACTGTCTTAGCTAATGATGTATGAAAAATAGTTCTAACTAGGTTTGAAATTTCTTGGTTTGAAAGATAAATTTTCTCCATCAAAAAAGAGTTTTCATATTGGATAAAAGAACTTTACCTCCGCTAAATTTTCTTTTGTCTCTTCAGTTCAGTTCAGTCGCTCAGTCGTGTCCGACTCTTTGTGACCCCATGAATCAGCACGCCAGGCCTCCCTGTCCATCACCAACTCCTGGAGTTCACTCAAATTCATGTCCATTGAGTTGGGGATGCCATCCAGCCATCTCATCCTCGGTCATCCCCTTCTCCTCCTGCTCCCAATCCCTCCCAGCATCAGAGTCTTTTCCAATGAGTCAACTCTTCGCATGAGGTGGCCAAAGTATTAGAGTTTCAGCTTTAGCATCAGTCCTTCCAATGAACAACCAGGACTTATCTCCTTTAGAATGGACTGGTTGGATCTCCTTGCAGCCCAAGGGACTCTCAAGAGTCTTCTCCAACACCACAGTTCAAAAGCATCAATTCTTCGGCACTCAGCTTTCTTCACATTTCAACTCTCACATCCATACATGACCACTGGAAAAACCATAGCCTTGACTAGATGGACTTTTGTTGGCAAAGTAATGTCTCTGGTTTTTATTTTTTTATTTTTTTGATACTTTTTTTTTTTTTTACTTTCTTTTGCTTTACAATACTGTATTGGTTTTGTCATACATTGACATGAATCAGCCACGGGTGTACATGCCTTCCAAGGAGTAAGCATCTTTTAATTTCACAGTTGCAATCACCATCTGCAGTGATTTTGTAGGGAGGTGGGAGGGGGATTCAAGATTGGGAACACGTGTACACCCATGGCGGATTCATGCTGATGTATGACAAAACCAATACAGTATTGTAAAGTAAAATAAATAAATAAAATAAAGTCTGACACTGTTTCCACTATTTCCCCATCTGTTTGCCATGAAGTGATGGGACCAGATGCCATGATCTTTGTTTCCTGAATGATGAACTTTAAGCCAACTTTTTCACTCTATACTTTCACTTTCATCAAGAGGCTCCTTAGTTCTTCTTTGCTTTCTGCCATAAGGGTGGTGTCATCTGTGTATCTGAGGTTATTGATATTTCTCTTGGCAATCTTGATTCCAGCTTGTGCTTCTTCCAGCCCGGCGTTTCTCATGATGTACTCTGCATATAAGTTAAATAAAAAGGGTGACAATATACAGCCTTGACATACTCCTTTTCCTATTTCAAACCAATCTGTTGTTCCATGTCTAGTTCTAACTGTTGCTTCCTGACATGCATATAGGTTCTTCAAGAGGCAGGTCAGGTGGTCCAGTATTCCCATCTCTTTCAGAATTTTCCGCAGTTTATTGTGATCCACACAGTCAAAGGCTTTGGCATAGTCAATAAACCAGATATAGATGTTTTTCTGGAGCTCTCTTGCTTTTTCCATGATCCAGCTGGTGTTGGCAATTTGATCTCTGGTTCCTCTGCCTTTTCTAAAGCCAGCTTGAATATCTGGAAGTTCACAGTTCATGTATTGCTGAAGCCTGGCTTGGAGAATTTTGAGCATTACTTTACTAGCATGTGAGATGAGTGCAATTGTGCGGTAGTTTGAGCATTCTTTGGCATTGCCTTTCTTTGGAATTGGAATGAAAACTGACCTTTTCCAGTCCTGTGGCCACTGCTGAGTTTTCCAAATTTGCTGGCATATTGATTGTAGCACTTTCACAGCATCATCTTCTAGTAACTGAAATCGCTCAACTGGAATTCCATCACCTCCACTAGCTTTGTTCATAGTGATGCTTTCTAAGGCCCACTTGACTTCACATTCCAGGATGTCTGGCTCTAGGTGAGTGATCACACCATCATGATTATCTTGGTCTTGAAGATCTTTTTTGTACAGTTCTTCTGTGTGTTCTTGTCACCTGTTCTTAATGTCTTCTGCTTCTGTTAGATCCATACCATTTCTGTCCTTTATCGAGCCCATCTTTGCATGAAATGTTCCCTTGGTATCTCTGAATTTTTTGAAGAGATCTCTAGTCTTTCCCATTCTGTTGTTTTCCTCTATTTCTTTGCATTGATCACTAAAGAAGGCTTTCTTATCTCTCCTTGCTATTCTTTAGAACCCTGCATTCAGATGATTTTATCTTTCTTTTTCTCCTTTGTTTTCAACTTTTCTTGTGTTTCACAGCTATTTGTAAGGCCTCTCAGACAGCCATTTTGCTTTTTAGCATTTCTTTTCCATGGGGATGGTCTTGATCCCTGTCTCCTGTACAACGTCACAAACCTCTGTCCATAGTTCATCAGGCACTCTATCTATCAGATCTAGTCCCTAAATCTATTTCTCATTTCCACTGTATAATCATACGTGATTTGATTAGGTTATACCTGAATGGTCTAGTGGTTTTCCCTACTTTCTTCAATTTAAGCCTGAATTTGGCAATAAGGAGTTCATGATCTGAGCCATAGTCAGCTCCTGGTCTTGTTTTTGCTGAGTGTATAGAGCTTCTCCATCTTTGGCTGCAAATAATATAATCAATCTGATTTCAGTTAGGACCATCTGGTGATGTCCATGAATTTTGTCTCTTAATTTTCATTTATGCTGTTACTTTGATAGCTTCACTTTGAAAATTTTATAGCCATAATGTGCAGGTGACTATCTTGTAAAGTTTATAAACAAACCAAGTATTTTTGATAATATTTAAACATTATTTCACAAATAACTCTGGTTTTGGTGTGGGTCTTATGGAATAGTTCATTCAACGATTTATTCTTTTTTTCTAAAAGAAAAAATATTCATGACTCATGAAGATTGATAGAGTAAATCATAATAATGAATTTTCCTTTAAACCCACTCCAGCACTCTTGCCTGGAAAATCCCACGGACGGAGGAGCCCCATGGGGTCGCTAAGAGTCCGAAACGACTGAGCGCCTTCACTTTCACTTTTCGCTTGCATGCATTGGAGAAGGAAATGGCAACCCACTCCAATGTTCTTGCCTGGAGAATCCCAGGGACGGGGGAGCCTCATGGGCTGCCGTCTATGGGGTCGCACAGAGTCGGACATGACTGAAGCGACTTAGCAGCAGCAGCAGCATGTTTTATAAAATTAACATTGCTATTTTCTACAATCTATCTAAATCTTTTGAACTGAAGATTGGAAAGGACCAGTTAGTAAATATTTTAGATTTTATGGTCTTTGCTTCAACTATTCAACTCTGTTTGTGAAGAGATTTGTGGCCGTATTCTGACAGAATTTCAGTTGTGGACACTGAAATGTAAATTTCATTTAATTTTCACATGAGATGAAATAGTTCTCCTCTTCTGACTTTTTCCAGCCATTTAAACATATGAAAACTAGTTCACAAAATCATGTGATGAGTCAGCTTTTGTCCATGGCCCTTGTTCCAAGTTATTTATCAGAATATAATTGCAGCACAAAACATTAATGCATCTAACTTTATCAAAGTGAGGAATGTGACTACAACGGATTTGTCAGACTTTGCCTGCATTATTAAAGGTAATTAGGTATTTCATATTGTTTTACAGATATGCTAAAGGCTACCCACCTTACTCTCCATACATAGGAAGTTCACCCACTTTTTGTCATCTCCTTCATGAAAAAGTACCATTTTGCTGCTTAAGACTAGACAAGGTAAGCACTTCAGACTGTTATTTTCTGTAAAAATAAAATGATGGCATCATGTAGTTGCATGCATTTAAATAATTTTGTACAATTTCTTGATTGAAATATGTTTATAGAGTATTATATTTCAAATGTAAATGTAATACATAAGGTGGTGAATTTTACTTTTTTTAACTGCACTAATGATTACCCCTGGAGAAGGCAATGGCACCCCACTCCAGTAGTCTTGCCTGGAAAATCCCATGGACAGAGGAGCCTGGTAAGCTGCAGTCCATGGGGTCACTAAGAGTTGGACACAACTGAGCGACTTCACTTTCACTTTTCACTTCCATGCATTGGAGAAGGAAATGGCAACCCACTCCAGTGTTCTTGCCTGGAGAATCCCAGGGATGGGGCAGCCTGGTGGGCTGCCGTCTATGGGGTCGCACAGAGTTGGAGACGACTGAAATGACTTAGCAGCAGCAGCAATGATTACCCCAGTGCTTTACCCTCCACTGATGTACTTGAGGAGTTGATCAGTCATGTTTTTAAAAGGAAAACAAAGGTGTCAGGGCCACAAGCCAGAGTCCTCCCCAGATCACTTTGGCCAAATAAGCCCTATGTATTTTACTAGGCATTTTTGCCTCAGATCTCAAAGTGGAATTGCTTGATGTGATGCAAGTTAGGTAGTATATGTATTGTTCACAAAGATTCATTATCTATTAGACTGGAAGCATCTTGTTTAATGACTCCTTCTCTGAAGATTTTATACTGTTTTTGGTTCCTGGCTGGATGTTCAGGAGAAATCATCCAAAACAGAAACATTGTAAGAAAGTGGGCATTTTTATCTCTTTCACAGCATGGCCATTGGACATGACCTGTGTAAGAATTTATTTTCCTAAAGAATAAGAAAGCACATAAAAAGGACACTGTGCAACTCTCCACCTCCCAGAAATTAAAACATGCTACTAATTCTAACCAGAAATTTCTTCTTTTATTCTAAATTTTGGAGTTACCTGGTATGAAAATCCCAGCTCTATGCTTATAGGTTTTACAATTTGGAGAGATAACTTTATCATTAAATTTCAATTTCCATCTCTCTGTGTGTGTTTAGTCATTCAGCGCTCCTTTGATGGCTCACACAGTAGCAAATCCTCCTGCAATGCAGGAGACCTGGGTTCGATCCCTGGGTTGGGAAGATCCCCAGAGGAGGGTATGGTAACCCACTTCAATATTCTTGCTTGGAGAATCCCGTGGACACAGGAGTCTGGCTGGCTGCAGATCGTGGGGTCATAAAGAATCAGACACGACTGAGTGACTTACCACAAGCAGGGAGCCCAGGAGAGCTCAGTCAGTAGATCATCATACTTTTAATCTGAGGGTCCAGGGTTCAAGTCACTGTTTGGGCAAGGCTGACCTTTTGGGCTTCCCTGGCTCTCATTCTGTAAAGGATTGACCCGTAATACAGGAGAGGTGAGTTCAATCCTTGGGTCGAGAAGATCCCCTGGAGAAGGAAACCAACTCCAGTCTTCTTGCCTGGAGAATTCCATGGACAGAGGAGCCTGGCAGGCTACAGTCCATTGAGTCCTAAGAGTTCAACATGACTTAGTGACTAAACTACCAAGCAGGGAACCTGATGCAAGAAAAAGCTAGGCTTTTAGAGGTGAGTCTCGCTGAAGGAGAAATGGAGACTTTCAAAGCCAAAAGATGATAATCTGTCTCTAAGAAGGAGAAGTTTCCGGTTGTTGTTGATTAGTCTATGACCTCTTAGATTATCCATTCTTTAGGTGGCATCAGTCTGGTTGGTGCCATTTCTTAGAAGGAATGGAGTACCACAGTAGTCAACAAAAGAATCCAAAATGTAGTACTTGGATACAATCTCAAAAATGACAGAATAATCTCTGTTCATTTCCAAGGCAAACTATTCAATATCACAGTAATCTATGCCCCAACCAGTAATGCTGAAGAAGCTGAAGTTGAATTGTTCTATGAAGACTTACAAGAACTTCTAGAACTAACACCCATAAAAGATGTCCTTTTCATCATAGGGAACTGGAATGAAAAAGTAGGAAGTCAAGAAATACCTGGAGTAACAGGCAAATTTGGCCTTGAGTACAGAATGAACCAGGGCAAAGACTAATAGAGTTTTGCCAAGAGAATGCACTGGTCATAGCAAACACCCTCTTCCATCAACACAAGAGAAGACTCTACACATGGACATCACCAGATGGTCAATATTGAAATCAAATTGATTATATTCTTTACAGCCAAAGATGAAGACGCTCTATACATTGAACAAAAACAAGACTAGGAGCTGACTGTGGCTCAGATCATGAACTCATTATTGCCAAATTCAGACTTAAATTGAAGAAAGTAGGGAAAACCACTAGACTATTCAGGTATGACCTAAATCAAGTTCTTTGCGATTATACAGTAGAAGAGAGAGATAGATTCAAGGGATTAAATCTAATAGACAGACTGATTGAAGAACTATGGATGGAGGTTTATGACATTGTGCAGGAGGCAGTAATCAAGAACATCCTTAAGAAAAAGAATTGGAAAAAGGCAAGATAGTTATCTGAGGAGGCCTTACAAATAGAAAAGAGAAGAGAAAGGCAAAGGAGAAAAGGAAGATATACCCATTTGAAATCAGAGTTCCAAAGAATAGAAAGGAGAGATAAGAAAGCCTTCCTCAGTGATCAATGCAAAGAAATAGAGGAAAACAACAGAATGGGAAAGACTAGAGATCTCTTCAAGAAAATTAGAGATGCCAAGGGAATATTTCATGCAAAGATGGGCACAATAAAGGACAGAAATGGTACGGACCTAACAGAAACAGAAGATATTAAGAAAAGATGGCAAGGACGCACAGAAGAACTTTACAAAAAAGATCTTCACGATCCAGATAATCATGATGGCATGATTGCTCACCTAGAGTCAGACATCTGGAATGCGAAGTCAAGTGGGCCTTAGAAAGCATCACTATGAACAAAGCTAGTGGAGGTGATGGAATTCCAGTTGAGCAATTTCAAATCCTGAAAGATGATGCTATGAAAGTGCTGCACTCAATATGCCAACAAATGCAGAAAACTCAGCAGGGCCACAGGACTGGAAAAGGTCAGTTTTCATTCGAATCCCAAAGAAGGGCAATGCTAAAGAATGCTCAAATGACCGCACATTTGCACTCATCTCACATGCTAGCAAAGTAATGCTCAAAATTCTCCAAGCCAGGCTTCAATAGCACTTAATCCATGAACTTCCAGATGTTCAAGGGGATTTACAAAAGGCAGACGAACCAGAGATCAAATTGCCAACATCCACTGGATCATCGATAAAGCAAAAGAGTTCCAGAAAAATATCTACTTCTGCTTTATTGACTATGCCAAAGCCTTTGAGTGTGTGGATCACAACAAACTGTGGAAAATTCTGGAAGAGATCGGAATACCAGACCACCTAACCTGCCTCTTGAGAAATCTGTATGCAGAACCGGAAGCAACAGTTAGAACTGGACGTGGAACAACAGACTGGTTCCAAATCGGGAAACGAGTACATCAAGGCTGTATATTGTCACCCTGCTTATTTAACTTATATGCAGAGTACATCATGAGAAATGCTGGGTTGGTTGAAACACAAGCTGGCATCAAGATGGCCAGGAGAAATATCAGTAACCTCAGATATGCAGATGATACCACCCTTATGACAGTGAGGAAGAACTAAAGAGCTTCTTGATGAAAATGAAAGAGGAGAGTAAAAATCTGGCTTAAAGCTCAAAATTCAGAAAACTAAGATCATGGCATCTGGTTCCATCACTTCATGGCAGATAGATGGGAAAACAGTGGAAACAGTGGCAAATTTTATTTTGGGAGCCTCTGAAATCACTGCAGATGGTGACTGCAGCCATGAAATTAAAAGACTCTTGCTCCATGTAAGAAATGTTATGACCAACCTAGATAGCATATTAAAAAGCAGAGACATTACTTTGCCAACAAAGGTCCATCTAGTCAAAGCTATGGTTTTTCCCGTAATCATGTATGGATGTGAGAGTTGGACTATAAAGAAAGCTTGAGTGCTGAAGAATTGATGCTATTGAATTGTGGTGTTGGAGAAGACTCTTGAGAGTCCCTTGGACAGCAAGGAGATCCAACCAGGCCATCCTAAAGGAGATCAGTCCTGAATATTCATTGGAAAGACCAATGCTGAAGCTGAAACTCCATTACTTTGGCCACCTGATGGGAAGAACTGACTCATTTGTAAAGACCTTGATGTTGGGAAAGAGTGAAGGCCGGAGGAGAAAGGGTACACAGAGTATGAGATGGTTGGATGACATCACCTGCTCAATGGACATGAGTTTGAATAAACCCTGGGAGTTGGTGATGGACAGGGAGGCGTGTCATGCTGCAGTACATGGGGCCACAAAGCGTCGGACACAACTGAGCTACTGAACTGAACTGAACTGAGTCTGGTTGGAGGTGATAGTCTGTTCTGCAAATGAGTGCCCACTTTGCGATTAGAGGGTGGGGTTAGGCAGCCAACCCTGCTGCATCTATGGAGTCTCTGAGCAAGGATTTTGTTGCCCAGTGTGCTTTACATGAGCATCAGCAGGCTCCTTCCTGGACAAGGTTTATCAAAAATAAATTCCACATTATACCCTTGTGTTATTTTTTTCTTGCTAATTATGCTGCTTCTAAATTTACTAAAGTAGTTCTTTTTCCTCACTTGAGCTCATAAAAATGAAGCACTTAATAATCTCAGCCCCAACCTGGTACCTTCTCCTTTCATGATCTCTTTGTAAAGGACCTAAATTTATGTGGCCTCAGATCCTGTTTATACTTAACAGTTCTCCAATGGTACTTCCAGTGGGGACCTGCTGTCCCTCTCCTTTATCATTTCCTGTGCTCTGTTCTTTCTTATGCCTTAATTCTTCCTTCTGGATTGATCTTTCCACTTTCATGATTACAACTTTAGAAATCCTGCTAATGAAATCCTATAGTGATAAATTCTTTCCATTTCAGTTTTCTGGATATGTCCTTATTTTGTCCTCCTTCCTAAAGACTAGTTTGGCTGGGTGTCCAATTCCAGGTTCTGAGTTTGTTTTTTCTGTTTTGTTTTCCCTTTAAACATGTTAGGATTTTTTCACTGCCTTCTGTCCTGCACACTGCTGGTGAGAAGTCAGCCGTCATTCTAATTTGTGTTTCTTGTAGGTACAGTTCTTTTCTCTATGGCTGCTTTTAAGGTCTTCTTCTTGTCTTGACTGTCCTGCAGTATGACAATGTGTATAACCCTGGATTTATCTTTATTTATTTGGATTAGGATTCATTGGGTTTCCAGAACCTGGTGGTTTGCATGCTTCATGAATTCTAGAAAAGCCTTAGTCAATCTGTACGTGAATAGTGATTCTCATCTTTTTTTCCAGACATTCTGTTTAAATGTGTATTAGACACTGTCTTCTCACACATCTTAATTTTTTCCATACTACTTTCTCTCTTCTCCCTGTATTCTGAATAATTACTTCAACCCAATCATGCAGTTGATCCCTTCAGATGAACAAAATGTGCAATTTAAATCATTTTTTTGAATGTCTGTTTAAAGTTGTGATGCCTTTTAATTCCAGACTAGAGTAATTTGCATTTTAATTCCAGACTAGAGTAATTTGTAATTTTTTAAATATCTACCTGAATATTTCCAATATCCTCTTGTTCTCTTCTATTTCCTTAAATGTAGTAAACATGCTTATTTTCTATTCTGAATCTAGTAACAAGGAAGTCTGTAATATTTGTGAGTCTAATTCTGTTGCTTATTGATTCTGCTGACTTGAGGTACCTTGTTCCCAAAAAATGATTTGCAATTTTTTATTCAGGAATGAAGGCAGAGAATATTCCAGAGTTGATCATGAATCCACAGAGAATCAACTAATCTCACCCCAAATAAAAAGAAACATAAGTAAAGACATAAAGGTTAAAAAGCCAGAATGCTAAAGCAGTTCTCCAGGCAGACAATTTCATTTAAAAGGATCTTGATTTAATAATGCCAAGTCCAGTAAATTCTAGCTCCCTTGGAAGTAGCAAAATACCCTCAGGAAACACATTTTGGTAATGTGTTATTATGTTGTTCTTGTTATTGTTAGTATTAGTATTTTACTTTTGGATATTTACATCATTATCTTGCCAGCTCAGGTACACTTTTAGACAATTACAGATTTTTTGTTTGTTTTTTAATGAAAAAAATCCCTTTTAATATCTATCCTTTTGGTATTCAGTTCTTGGAATGTTGCAGGGTTACTTAATTATAATGTTACTCTGTTTCTGGAAATGAAAGTCAGAGGTAGATTACTTTTCCAGCTTTCATGAATTATGATTGACAAATAAAAAGTATGTATATTTGAGGTATTTAACATGATGCTTTGATATACATATACATTGTGATGATTCTTTAATACTGATTCCCAGATGTCATCTAGTGGCAAGTTCCTCTTTGCAGCAGAATGTGTATACACACATACCACTGCCTTTTCATTCCCCGATATCAGGCTGCATACCTGGAATTCACTGGTTTTGTCCCTGCACACCTTCAGGCTGGAGAATTAGGCATAGAAAAGTGTAACTATTTCCAAATTGATTAGAAAACAAAGGAGTCACTAGGATGGACTAATTTCACATTTCTTTGTCTCCTAAGTTTTTTCACCCAATTTTAGTGGAGTATAAAAATGGTATTTCTGTGTATAATTTTTCTTCTCTAGAGTTGCCAGCATAACTACTATGAGGACGCAAAAGCCTATGGATTCAAAAATAAGCTAATTATAGTTGCAGCTGAAACAGCTGGAAATGGATTGTATAATTTTATTGTTCCTCTCAGGGCTTATTATAGACCAAAGAAAGAACTTAATCCTGTAATACTGCTATTGGATAACCCGTAAGTATATCTTAAAATACACAAGCAAGACAAAATTTTTTAAATATTTTATCAAAAATAATTTAATTTAGAATTAAATTTAGAATATTTTAAATCAGAAACATTATGGCATATATGGGAGATATATCCTGTACTGTGGTACAAAACAATCACTGAGTATGACTGCGTTTCACAAATACAACTTAAAACATAACAAGAGTACTCTGAGCCTTTTGTTTAAGACTATTTTTGCAAATGGTCATCTCTCTACCAGTGGGAAACATGCCACTGAAATAATTACAGTTATTTTCTTTAAATTAATCAACTAGCCTGGAAAATCTCTGCCAAAAGTGGACAATTTTGTTGTCTTTGTAAAGAACCATTAATTATCAGAGAAGCATATTAATGATCCATTTTATGTCATATCATAACACATCATTACTTCTTATGATTCTTTCACTGTTAAAACATATATCCTGTGACATAACATGAATAGTTTACATTTTACCGTGTTCTTTTGTTTAGAAAATGTTTGATTAATATACCCATGAAAAATGACTACTTAAACATTTCAAGATCCTTAAACAGATATAAATAAACAGCACTGAATGCTGTGGTCAAATCCATTGTATGTGCTAAAATTACAACACTTCTCTCTCTGACTCAAATTAGTAGCAGATGGTCCTTAAATCAATACCATCGTTTAACATCCTCCAATTCTCCTCTTACATTCTAAAGTGATGCAAATTTTGGGATAAGCTAAATGAGGCCAACATCCACTGCCTTGTCTCTGCTTTTAAAATTTATGAAAAGAATTTTCTCAAAACAGAGATAGCTCCCCGATATAACTTCATGACATTATTTATTCTGAATATATGAATATCAAGATTCTCATGGATGCATCTCTTTTTAGCATCAGAATCCCGGCGATAATCAACTCTAAAACTTGAGCACACTTCTAGAGGTTTCAGTTGAAGAACTTTCAGGCCTGATGATTCAATGCTTCTTTGATACCGCTTTGGTTTCTAGGGAAAGGTGATGAAAATTTAGGGCAGGTGTAGGAAAACAAAAACTTAGACCCAATGTTAGATGAAATAAAGCAAATCCTAGCAGGATAAGAGTGGGTTACTGGGTAGCCAGGGTGATAGAGCATGGGACGATCTAACAACAGGAGATGCTCATCCACTGTTTGAACTCAGACGTCTCAGATGCTAGCTCTGTTTACGTATGGGGCAGTGTGTCCACTCCCTTAAAAGTGAATGGGTATTTACAAGCTGATTGACTTAGAGCAGGTGGCTCAGTAGTAAAAAATCTGCCTGGTGGTTGGGGAAGATCCCCTGGAGGAGGAAATGGCAATCCACTCTAGCATTCTTGGCTGGAGAATCCCATGGACAGAGGAGCCTGCAGGGCTACAGTCTATAAGGTCACAAAGAGTGTATGACTAAGCATACATGCTTGCGCAACTCAGGCATGACTTAGAGCATGAGTTCCCATGTCCTATGGCTTGGATTAAAGTGAGTCAACTCAGGCCTCAGAATGCAGAGAAGCAGAGAGGAAGAGGCTTGAAAAAAAAAGTAGAACTGTACCTACAGCATCCCTGTGTAAAGTAATCGGTAAAAATTATTCTTTCACCTTCTTTATATTATTTCAAGGTATAATTCCTGGTCCTGATGTATAAAACTCCTAATTGGGTTCTGGGACCCAAATTCAATGTGTGTGTGTGTGTGTGTGTGAGGGTTTTTCCACACCTCTAATAACCGGTTCTCCAGACTCCAGCTCAGTCTGAGAACTGATACTCTCTACCCAGAAATAGCATTAGCTTCCCAGGTTGAAGTTTCAGTTCTACAAAATTTCCCCACCCCCACTTCAGAAGTCAATCACAAGCCAGGTTATCACCCTATAACTGATCAGCTGTAGACTAAAAAAGACCCTAATGCTGGGAAAGACTGGGGGCAGGAGGAGAAAGGGGTGGCAGAGGATGAGATGATTGGATAACATCACCAACTCAATGGACATGAGTTTCAACAAACTCTGGGAGATAATGAAGGACAGGGAGCCTGGAGTGCTGCAGTCCATGGGATCACAAATAGTTGGACACAACTCAGCGACTGAACAACAACAATAGACTGGACGTTTCAATGACCCCCTCCATGAACTTTGATGCCAGTTGCAAGTCCAGGTTGATACCTGTACTTCTGACAGACTGGCTGTAACTCAGAGGTTTCCACCAACACCTACTCAGGGTCAAGTTATTTGGTAGAGCAGATCACAGAATTCAGATAAACATTTTACTGACTTGATTGCCAGCTTATTATAAAGGCATATAACTAGGAAAAACTGGTGGAAGAGATGCACAAGGCAAGATATGGGGAAAGAGCATCACTGTCACCAAATCTCTACCTGTTCACCAGCTTTGAACTGTGTCTTCTGGGGTTTTTAATAGAAGATTCATTACATAGGCACAGTTGACTAAATCATTGGTCAATCTCTTGCCCCTACCCCTTCCTCAAAAATCAGGAGGTGGGACTGAAGCTTCCACTCTTTATTCAGGCTGGTTTCCCTGGCAAACAGCCTCGTCCTTAGCTACATTCCAAATGGCACCTCGTTAACATAAACCCAGTTGTTTTGGAAAGAGGCTTGTTATGAAGAACAAGACACGCATTTCATCTTCATGTCTCTGAAGTGATTTCAGGAGGGTAAGAGATCAAATATTATTAACAGAAAATGCTCCCACGACTCTTGTCATTCAGGAAATTCCGAGGGTTTGGGGAGTTGTGAGCTAGAAAATGTGGTGAAGACCAAAGACATGTGAGGAATCTGAATGCGAATGCCAAATACACATTCCTTATAAATCACAGTATTGTACTTTGCAAAAGAGTCAGTCTCACCAAATTTGGCAATGGGGTTTACTTTTGTCCTTTTCCGTATCTAGTTTCCCTAAACAATCTTATTTCAGAATCACTAATCCCATTTTATCCCAGTGAGCAGGTGGCAGGAGTTAGGATTTCATAACCTGTGTATCTTGTGTAGACTTTGGAATTGCCATGGCTAAATCGTTCCCTTTCTGTTGGGTTTTGAATTAACAAATTACCAAAATGCTCAATTTCTGCATTATTGATTGATTTGTATGATAGAATTATAAAATCAAGCGATTGTGTCCACAGTCTTAATTCTTGAATCTGATCAATCATTAATCAAAAAATCTGAAAATTCTGTTTCTCTTAGTTACTGGAAAGCTGGTCAGTAATTCAATATAAGTATACATGTAGCTTTTATCAGAGATTATTTTACCTAAATAAGACCATAGTGAACATTTAATAAAATTAATAATCTTTATCACTACCTTTGTTCATTATAGTCATAATTGCTGAGCGTTTACTATATGGCAGTCATCCCAGTAGATACTTAGCCTTTATTTCATGTTTTATTTCCATAAAAAATATATCCATGTCATATAGCATGATTTATCCTCAGAAAGATGTACCAAGCAGCTTAAGATCTCAAAGCTTACAAATTGCAATAACATTTAAACAAATTGGTCTGTGCGACTTGATTACACCACTGTCTCTTATTTCATGGAAAGGAGGAACAAGCCAAAGAAGTTATATGACTTTTTCCAAGGTCGATTCTAGGATTAGAACCTTCTCTGCGGTTCATAGCTCATTGTTCTTTAAACCAAGTGATCTTACTTTAGTTACAGGTTTTTGACATATGCAAAAATACATTGTTTATTATCTGTCAAACAAGAATATTTTAACTTTAGGTTATTTTGCATTTAAGTATTTTTCTTTGCTTTCCTAAGGACCTACAGTTTGAAACCCAAGTATTCACATGACATCTGTTAAATGATTTTAGTGTCTGACTTTTTTTCAAAGAGTTGGGATGAAAGTGCTGTCTGTAAAATTGACCAGCATCCTGTGTATTTCCCAAAAGTGGTGTCGAACAATTTTATTTGTTGTTCTCTCTTCCTTTGATTGAGAATGAGGAAACAAGAACTAACACCAGTAAATAATGTTCCAGGAAGTTTTATGCAATCCTCTTTTTTAAAAAACAATGAAATTGTTTTAAAAAACTTGTTTCTCTGCTGTGGCTAGTATTTTTTAATCTCGCCTACAGTATTATAAAGAAATATGATGCTTTCTTCTTTAAAATATTTTTGGGCTATAAGAATTTACACAATAATAATTACACACACTTCTACAATGACTAGTTAGTTTAGTGGGATTTGAGTTCATTTTAAATGAATGTGAGCATTGTTAAAAATAATGTCAATACATGGCTACTTAGGAGATTTAGTGGAAAAAAACAGTTAATTAAATGTAAAAAACAGATGCCACAAGAGGGGGGGTTCATGTTTGGGAATGCATGTAAGAATTAAAGATTTTAAAATTTAAAAAATAAAAAACTAAAATTAAAAAAATAAAAAAAATTAAAAAAAAATGTAAATTAAATTTATGATATTCACATACAAAATACGTCAAAGTAAATGTTCATAATGTTTCGAAATAAAACACCTTCTGCATTTCATATGCTAATCTTGCACTGGATACTGGTTCATCAGAACTGGTCTCAGTTCTGATTGCTTGGCCATCTGTTCTATTCTGCTGTGGCACCATACTGATTTTAAACATTTTGATTACTGCTTCAACCTTAAAGGTCATCTAGTCATCTGACGATACCATTTCATATGAGAGATGGAAAAGTGAGTCAAAAAACTTCAGAATATATTACCCAAAGCTAAGCTGATTTAAAGTACAAGATTCAGGCTCATCTTCTTAACTTTTACATCTTGTTTAAAGTATCCCTTTACTAAATCAATCTTCTTTGCACATATAGGTACAAGTAGGCTCCAGTTCAGCTTATTTCAAAAGTAATGGTAAACTGTCTGATATATCAGGGTCCTTATTAAAAACATTCAAGTCTTAGACTCACACAGATCTGAAATAAGATCTGACTGACCCTCTTGATAGGCTGTGTGTTACCGAATATCTGAAAGCCTCAATTTTTTCATGTGTAAAATGAGAACATTTATCTTATTTTGCAATTAGATAAAATAATGTATATGGAGCACTAGTAGAGTATCTGACTCATGAAAGCCAGTCCAGAAATGTAGTTTTCCTACTTGTGCCAATCAACAACAGGACATTGTCACTATTCAAACTAATGGGTAAGTTTCTGTGAAAACCCAATTTACAACAACAACAACAACAACAAAAAAGGAAATGTATTTCAAGTTGTTGAAATTAAAATACTACTTCATTTTTCAGGAAGAAATAAGCTTAAAAGTGGCATTGTGAAATGCTAACAAAATAAACTGTCTCATACATTCATTTCTTGAATTTGAAATTTAAAAAATGAGTTTATTATAGTGTTAGTTGCTCAACCGTGTTCAACTCTTTGCAGCCCAAGGGACTGTTGCCCTCCAGGCTTCTCTGACCATGGGATTCTCCAGGCAAGAATACTTGAGTGGGTTTCCATTCCCTTCTCCAAGGGATCTTCCTTATACAGGAATTGAACCCAAGTCTCCTGAACTGTAGGCAGATTCTTTACCATCTGAGCCACCAGGGAAGCCCACAAGTTTATTATAATTATTAGTTAAATGGGGATCTTCAACTTGAAAATCCATGAAATTTCATGAAACTTTTCATTTCCTACAATTAACTGGTGAATTCATAGTTGTGTATAATCACAATTTTTGTAATGAAAGTCTCTGTAAAGATATTTAGACTCATAAATAGTCATCTTTATTAACTGAATTACAGATAAGACTGATTAATGATGTGCTCATTTTTTCTTTAGTAAGCAGTTTAGTGCCATAAAGACCTTTGCCAGTTTACTTAAATGTGTCAGCATAGTACATACAAATGTATGATTGATATATTCCTTATATTTCAGGTGTCCTTTCAAGCCATCTTTATCAGTAGAAGGAGTGGGTGGATCTATTTACTATACAAGTCAAATTTTGCAAAGTATGACTTCACCAGTGGCTCAAGTGGTAAAGAATCCACCTGTAATGCAGGAGGTAGAGGAATCAGAGTTCAGTCACTGGGTTGGGAAGATACCCTGGAGGAGGAAATGGCAACCCATTCCAGTTTTCTTGTCTGGAAAATCCCATGGACAGAGGAGCCTGGTGGGCTGCAGTCCATAGAGTCGCAAAGAGTCAGACAGGACTTAGTGACTGATCACTCGTGCACATGGCATACTAGACTCCCAACATTAGATATACTTCATCAGAATTATATATTTACCAAGTTTCAAATGACTTGCCTTGCCTTGTAACATTGCTGAATTCATGAAAGGATGAAGCGTGCTACCATAATACAGATGTTAATTTCTAAAGATGTGAAAGATTGCTTGTGCATTGTATAATAAATGCATGTTTGTGGCAGCGTGGCATGTCTGTAAGATTCACAAGTTTCCTAACAACAGGCAGTAATTTTGATGTTTAAGTACTTTGAATGATTTCTACTCAACAGAGCAACAAAATACAAAGGCCAGATCTTCAGTTTTAAGTCTAATAGAAGGTTTGGCATAACATAAAGACTTACGTTGTTCCTTGTGACTCCAGTACTTCTCATCACATGGAAAACTTTTTGGTATCTTTATTAAGTTGAATTATTTGATAACATCAAGTACTGTTCTAAGTCTTTGGAAGACAGATATATTACAGTGGACAAATGGTCAGAGAAGATAGTGTAAACAATGGAAAGATCTGGATTTTTTAAATTAGGAGATTATTTCACACAGGGTATAGCTGTGCAATTAATAACAAGGAATTATGAACATAATTCTGCTATGTAAGTTATTGAGCTATTCATTTTATCTGACTGGAACTATGTAAAAGCAAAGAGAGATAAAATAATGACCCCCCTCAAATGACACATTCAAAAGGATCTTTCAAAATGCCACGGAACCTCAGTGTTGTCCCAGTCTGTGTCACTCGAATCCTAATATCTTCTTCCATAATCACAAGGCAGGCAGGAAGCATAGAAGGTCTGAAATGAACAGTGTGAATACCCATTCTAATTGTAAGAAGCAGCACCCAGAAAGAGAAGAATTGGCAGGCACTAGCCAAGACCACTACTGGGAGTATATATGATTGTATTTGTGAAACCAACCTACACCATGAGCTTTAAAAATATTTGTATCCTGTGATTCACTAGTGGGAAAACTTCTATGCATGTTTTGGGGCAAATGATAAAACCAAATACTAGGAAAAAAGTCACCAGAAAAAGTCCAGAGCAATAATTTTTATAATAACAAGACATTAGAAATAGCTTGTCACTCCAGGGATTAATAGCATAAAAGTGAAAATAACTTAGAAACTGAATAATTGAGGCTTTTTAAAAAATGAACTGTGGTACATTTATAATATGTAGTAATATGGAACCACTTAAAATCCTAGGAAGTCATTTTAGGAATGATGGTGGAAATGTCATCAACAGTGAGATTCTTCAGATGTTTTATTTTAATGATTCACTGTACTAAATATTATTTTTCTTTAAAGTGAAGAGAGATGAGATTGATCAACAGGAAGAAATGAATCAGGGAGGAGAGACTTCTGGCTGGGATGCTGTTGGGGCTGGTCTCCCCTTTGCCTAGAAGTGCCCTTTCCTCCCCCTTTACTGGTCATCTTCTACTCATCCTTCAACATCCAAATTAAATATTTCCTCTATTCTGTCTTCCAAATGCAACCCATTCCTTATTTTTCAGCACATTCTATAATTTTGTGTTTTTACATATGTGTTCCAAAAGCTCTATTTCTTGTAGTAGAAGCTAACAAGATATATATATTTTTTTGCATACATCTTAGTATACCAAAATGTCTATTATGAAAAACTTTTGGATTCAGAGATGCTGCGTGAATAGATGCATGAAAGAATGGATAACTTTATAAAATGAATACAATGGATTAGGTAATTTCTAAGGAAGCTTCCAGGTTTATGAGTCTTTCCCCAAATGTGCATAAAGAGTAAAGATTTCAGTTGTAATACAATTTGCTCAACAGTGCATATTGAGAAAATCAGTAGTGTAAAAGGTGAAATGCTTTCATTTTAATTCTGTATTATATATATATATATATTGCATGGGTACAAATACTATATTTATTTACTCATAGGCTGATATATTAAGGGACATGTGGTGATTCTCTATATCTCTCAGAGAAAATTACTCTAGAGAGACACACTAATTTAGTTTCTTATATTTTATATCATCAAAAAAATCACTAATTTCCCATTTTACAAGACTTTCTCAGGATGAATCATTTCAAACTCATTGAAAATATTTTTTACTCATAAACGAAGAGTATCAATTTGGTGTTTTTGTAGAATACTGCCATAATGTTTCTGATTTAGAAAGCAGAAATGCAACATTTTTTTTAATTAGTGCATTGTATTATTCATAACAAGTAAAAGTGACATTTTAAAATTAATGTTGAGAAAAGGCACTTGAAAATTAATCTTGTCAATGGCATTTAGTATTGGAAGTGAGAACTGAGTCAGCTTACTTCCTTCCCTAGAAGTGCTGCCACTGTTGTGACACTGTGTTTCATTTTGTAACCCATGTGCTACTTAGGCCAGACATGCATTTTCTGGATGCCATCTGTTGGTTTCCAATGGTTTACTACATGGTGGGCTCTATTGACAAGTAGGTGACAAAATCTTTGGCACCCTCACCAGTGTGGTGTCCTGTGCTTGTCATGTGCTGTGCCCCGGTGTTGCATGTTGAGTGTAACTTGCCCTTTCAGTGTTGTAAATATGATGTATATTGCATGTGGAGCTTATGTTCCTGTGTTACACACCTTGCATACAAACTTCCTAAGCAGTAATCTGTTGTTAAATTGAGCAGATCTTGTTGCATGTCAGTCTTGTTCCATTTCTAAACCACTTCGGTTTTGTGTCATCTACAGCAGTAAGATTTCTAACTGTTAACATTGTGCTAGAGAGAACCTAGAACTTCAGCATTGCGCTGCATTGGTATCATTACCGTTACTTTTGGAAAACTTTAAAATAATTTGGAATGCTCATTTTTAAGTCAAATTTTTTAATTGGAGCATTTCCTTAGTTTATTCTTAGAACATATTAGAGTCTGTAATTTCTAATAATTTGTTAATTAAAGGTCAAATGTGTGTGATGCTTCAGCTTTAAAATACAAATTCCTTTCTATGCATGAACATGACATGGTAACAAATACTAAAATTAAAAGATCATAAAACTAATATGCTTATAAAATGTGTTAATCTTCCATTCTAAAAAAAAAAAATCAGCCAGAGCATTGCAAATAATATGCTGGAAGTTATCCACTGAGAACTCCCGTGTTTACATTTCGTCTTGTAGATGTTAAAAAAACAAAGGTTTGTAACTTTGAGAGTGTTTATTGACTGTGGGTACATTAATGGCCAAACAGGTTAACACACATTTAGTCTCCATTCTACATGAATATGCCTGGGTTTCCTTGGTGGCTCCGTGGTAAAGAATCCACCTGCCAATGCAAGAGATGCAGTTTCGATCCCTGGGTCAAGAAGACCCTCTGGAGTAGGAAATGGCCATCCACTCCAGTCCTCTTGCCTGGAGAATCCCGTGGACAGAGGAGCCTGGCAGACTATTTTCCACGAAGTCGTAAGAGAGTTGGAAACAACTTAGCAACTGAACAGCTACATTAATATAATTTACATTACTGTTGTCATAATGCTAACCAACTAATTAAAATACAGAGGTACTAAAACTACTATTTGAATCCATGAAAGTGAAATCAACCCATATTTTATCATTAGTAATGTTTCTTTGATGTGATATTAATAGCATTCTATTAAAATTCATTAGGACATTATATTTAGAAGATACAAAATAAACCTCTCATCCATCTTTTCTGATGTAAACTATAAAATGAATTCTCCCTTTATAAAAGTATTAATGGAGAGGAAAGGAAGAATGGGAAGGATCAAATTCCTAGGATTAGAGGTGAAAAAGGATTGACTACAAGTCACCAATTTTTGAAACTGGGTAATTGGTACAGGAGATTCACTATAGTATTCTCTTCTGCTAATGTTTGAAGTTTTCCTTAAACATAAATGATGAGCAAACAAAATCTATGAATGAGTTAAAACGCTCTCACAAACATTCCTTTATATTTATACCTTCACATTCTGGTTCTCCTCAAAAAGAAAGTCTTAGAGAAGGGTAGAAAGAGAGGCGTTCCCAACTAGATTATCTGTAACTTTTTCAACCATATTGACTTTTTTCTTGTGCCGCCATCTGGTGGCCAAACTGTGTAAAGCACTCATGCTTAATTAAAAACAGTCTTTGTAGATAAGATAGTGGGAAGAAATTGTGATACACACAGAATTATAAAAACAAAGTGGTAGTCTACCAAAAAGATAATAAAATACAATTCTAAATGAATACAAATAAGCTAAAGTTAAAACATGAAGAATAAAATTTCTTTGTGATTCAGAAATGTGATTCAGAAATGCCACTCTAAATTTATATAGATCCTATAAATTTCTTTAGATTTAAACTCATATTCAATGATAATTACTAAAATCATTTGCCAGTGTTATGTGTAAACTACAACAGCCAGTATTTTCAGTATGGCATTAACTGTTATGTACAGGTTTTACTAGCAAGTAACTGTTTAGTACAAATATTCTCATAGTGACATTTTTTGTCAAGTCTCAACTTCCTTGATTTATTGATGATGAAATATTCATTTTTATTACAACTTCTGGGTACCATTTTTTTATTAAGGTTACCTTCTATTAATTAACTTTTCCTTTTCCTATATAGACAATTTGTTTAATGGGGGAAATAAAGATCGTAAGAGCTGAAACATGAAAAAGTGAATTAACCCTATAATAATAGTGTGCGAAGTCATAAGATTTAGCATCGTTTTTATGGTCCCCAAGGGATCATATTTGCTTTCCAACTTCCTTTCCTTTAAAAAGTATTTTAATAGATGTAAGAATAATTAGAAACTTCCTAGATAAAAAGAACACCTTTAGTAAAGTATTCCTGGAAATTTAAACTTGGTCATCATATTGATTAGATGTTATGGTCCTGGCCCCTCTCGCCATAGGAAATTTATTTGGGATAACATTCTGTTTCCACAGTTTTAGCCATAAAATCCCTGCTATAGAACACTGTGCCTGATTCAAGCAAAATATTTTTTTCTGGGCTATTCCGGGAATCTTGGACTCAAAGCTTTGGTAATACTTTCTCGCCGTTTAACAGAGTAGGAAATCTTGCCTCTTGCCTTCCTGTAAGAGGGAAGTAATCCCCTCTAATGTGAGACGGCTAATTCAAGGGATCATGCAGTTTGAGACGATCTTTAGGAGAATTAACTGTTCCTTTTAAGAATCTAAAAGGAGCTACTGCTCTTTGAGTTTTACACTTTTTACTTTAAATTGGAAGATGTAGAAATCAGTTAGCCCAATTTTTCTTATTTGTCTTCAGTCAACTCTGAACCTAGAATACCCTTGCATTCACTCAAGTATAATCTCCCTTCTCCAATTCAGTGCTGTTTGAAATTTGTGTGAAGCAGAGGCAATGAAAAATGGTTTTCTTGTTTCAGCTTTTACTATAACATTGTTTTTAAATTCAATGTTAGGTAAATTTTTTATCACTGATATGGGAGATGACTGACTCAATAGGAATCTATGTCTTAGTTTAGCAATTGTTTCCTGCAACCAACAAATTTAATTCATTTAATCACTTGCTCAAAAAATATCTAAAAGGTAGGCTTGAAAGCAAATGATATTTATATGTTTTACATGTTTTTGGCTGTGTAGAACCAATCTATAAGACATAGCTTCACATAGATAAATAGACATTTAAAAATAAATATCTCTAATAAATATATTTCCTTGTTAGGCTTGCTCATCTAAATTAATATATGTTCATTTTTATTCTTACCAGAAGTGCCTCAGAGATTTTAAAAAAATGCAAATACCGTTTTTAAAAATAATATGCTAACTGTAAAAACAAAGTTCTAACATGCTCTCATTCTGTTTAATTGCAAAATTGGTGTTTTCAGGCTTTATTTATAAAATTCATAAATATTATTAAAGAAAGATCCTTAATGCATATGCTTTGAAATTATTGAGATCTAATGAAGCATGAAGAACCCCCAAATGCAATTTATTTAATATCTCTGGAGAATATTGTATTAGTTCCCATGACATCTATCAGTGTCCACTCTGTGCAAGCCACCTATGACAGTAACCTCTATGCCTATAAGCGTGGGGGAGTAGGTAGGTGAGTTTCAGCACCATCCTAACACTGAGATATATTGAACGTTCACTTTTCTGTGTTGATTTTTATCAAAGCCTAGATGACTTACTCAGGTGTGGAGTGACTTTTGCTGCCAACATGGTGGTCGTGGACAAAGAAAGTACCATGAGTGCCGAGGAAGACTACATGGCGGACGCCAAAACCATCGTCAACGTGCAGACCCTGTTCAGGTAAACGTCTGGACAGCCCGCCCCTTCCGCGGACTTACTGCTAACCACCTGTGAAAGGCCTGACTCTGTCTCTAAGGAATGCACATGAGGCGCAAACTGAAGTTATGTTTATTCATTCGATCATAAAACAGATATGATTTAGGACCTAATGTGTGACTGGTCGTATGTGAAATTTAATTTTTAACACAAGGTCAGCAATTCTTTTAAAAGTAAAAAGAGTAATACATCTGTTTTCTTATATAGTTTAACTAACAGATTCTAAAAAATTGTGTGCGGTAGCAGTCATGATTTTTTTTTTCATGTTGTGCGTGTTCTGATTTTGCCTTTATGCCTAGCAGTGGCCGAAGGTATGCATTTACATACTGAGTAACCAGGAATAAAAGATTTCAAGGCTCATTTACCCATGTCAGGAGCTAAGTCATAAGCTTATCTTCACTGTTTTACTGCCTTTTGTTAATTCAGCCCACCCAGATAGAAATTCCTGTTATGGAAATCTTTGGTTAAGAATGAGCAAAAAGTTCATGCTGTGAGCAAAATCAAAAGCACTAGTAGGGACTTTCCTGGCAGTCTAGTGGTTAAGGCTTCACCTTCCAATGCAGGGGTTGCAGGTTCAATCTCTGTATTATAGCAAATTCAATAAAGACTTTTTAAATGGTTCATAAAAAAAAAAGAAAAAAAAGAGTCAATTTACCTCTAAAAAGAGTCACCAGTAAATTGAGACATCTGCATCACTTGGAATGATTCTTTTTAAAATCATTTAACATTTAAATATCTAAAACATCATTATTTCAGTTTTATGAATTTTGCAGAAGTCTAAAGGAAGTATCTGAGCTACCAAATTAAGAAAATAAATAAAACAATCTAAACTTGATTTTTTTCTCTCCTCCCTTCATATCTTCATATTATAGCAGAACATCTATTGAGGGTAGTTATCTATTTACCATTTGAGGCCAGAACTCAGGAGAGTGGAGATTTGTGTCTCACTTAGGTTGACTATTTATTACATGATCTTAGGTAAATTACTTTCCTTCTCTAAATCTTTATGTCTTAATCATAAGGTTATTGGAGATATAACAACATATACCTGCCTGGTCATTTTCAGGTTCCCAATAAATGTTGTGCTCAGCTGTGTACAACTTTTTGTGACTGCTTGGACTGTAGCCCACTGGGCTCCTCTCTCCTTGGAACTTTACAAGGCAAGAATACTGGAGTGGGTTGTCATTTTCTTTCCTGGGGATCTTCCCCACCCAGGGATCAAACCTGTGTCTCTTGCATCTCCTACATTGGCAGGCAGATTCTTTACCACTGCGCCATCTGGGGAGCCCTAGTCAATGTTGTGCGTGCTGTGCTAAGTCGTTTCACTCATGTCTGACTCGGCAACCTTTTGGACCGTAGCCCTCCAGGGTCCACTCTCTATGGGGATTCTCCAGGCAAGAATACTGGAGTGGGTTGCCATGCCCTCCTCCAGTGGATTTTCCTCCATGAATGTTAGCTACTGTAATTATTAACCATATGATTATCACCTCCCTGGGGCAGCGTGGAAAAGCTGTGGACCTTGGAACAATATAGCAACAAAGTTCATCTGACATCTATCCCAGAAGTTCCTGCAGAAAATTACTAAATGTGACTTTGAGTGTATTTCTTAACCTCACTGAAATTCAGTTTCCCTCATCTATAAAATGCATGTGGAGAATAATTCACTCTTCTTGCAGTATCAGTGTGAAGACAGGAAATCAGGTATGTAAAGAATCTCTCCAGCACCTGGAAAATCTGCTATGCACTTGCCTAGAACCTCCTCCTGTTCAGAAGGAGTAATACATTATCTAAAGTCACTGTAATGGGGTGGATCATTTAGAATATAGCTCACTAGTCACTGAGCTATGTAAGTAGTACATTTAAAAGTAGCATAACACATGCTTAAAATATGACATATTATATATAAGCATTTTTTTTCTCTCTAGAGAATGAAAAAGGAAATACAAGGTAGAAAATCAATGCAGAAGGATGAGATTTATAGTCAGTGAATAAAGTCATCATAGTGTTTTATTCCATGCTTGGCAAAAGCTAATTATAGTTTTAGCAGGAGAGGGTCCTGGGTCTTTAATTAAGCATGCCATTTTAATTTTCAACTTACTGTGAGTTTATTTGTATTATAGTAAAATTTCTACTGATTTGATATATGCTCTGAATGAATTATTTTTATGTTAAGAGAATAATAAATCCCCATTTTAGTGAGAGATGCAAAGTCTCGAATTAATCATTTAAAATAAACCAGAATACCTAAGGGCAGATACGCATGTGCTTTCTGATGGTGGCAAGTCTGCCTGGCCTGAGTACCTGGTGGAGAAGGGCCACCTCTTAAAAGGATGGATGGAGAGCAGATGTGTGCCTTTGGATCTTTTTGCTATTAAAAGTTACCTATCTTCTGCAAGATATTTTAGAAATTATGCAATTTGTATAGTGCAAAAACATATCTAGAGTGAATAGTTTCAAACAGAAATTTGAGAAGCACTATTAAACACCCAGATTCTGCTCTTCTCTTTCCTCTGTTCGTAAAGGCATTATTATTTATCTAAGTACTAAACAGTGTTTTTCAGGAAAAAAAATATTCTAGACCGATAGATGTAGAAAAAAGATTTATGGTTACCAAAGGGGACAAGGGGAGGAGGGATAAATTAGGGGATTGGGATTAACATATACACACCACTATACATGGGGGGCTTCCCCAGTGTCTCAGCAGTAGTGAATCCGCTTGCCAATGCAGAAGACATGGCAGACTCAGGTTCAATCCCGGGTCAGGAAGATCCCCTGGAGGAGGGAATGGCAATCCACTCCAGTATTCTTTCCTGAAGAATTCCATGGGCAGGGTAGCCTGATGGGCTGCAGTCCATGCGGTCCCAAAGAGTCAAACACAACTGAGCATGCGCGCAAGGCAACTACTATATATAAAATAAACAACCTCTAAGGGGAAAGAACTTGAAAAACAATAGGTATGTATGTATGTATAACTGAATCACTGTGTTGTACACCTGAAACTAATGCAACATTGTAAATCAGCTATAATTTTTAAAAATTACGGTAATACTTAAATAAACTTTAAAGAAATCTAGGAGGCTTTTGGATGGAGTAATTCATCCGTTAATTAGGCATGCTAAACTAGGCTAGTCTTACATAATAAAAGAACCAAATATCAGTATGTCCCTACGGTATATATAACACCATTTATGTAGATAAATAACCAGAATTGTAGACTCGGTAGTTTCATTTCATTGGTCAGTCAGTAATCACCCTTGAGGTCACTCTTCCATAATTCTTGAAGGTTTCAGTTCCTGATTCACTGTGACTCTTGCCAGCCCTGCTTCTACCATAGTTCTTGATGATTTCAAAAATCTTAGGCAGATGAACCTTTGGATATCTACCCTTAGTCACCCATTCTCATGTGATTGGACAATCAATAGTTTCTACTCCATATTCTGAGTTGCATTCAACTCTCTGATTTTCTATGCCATTTCTTCTCACATCCCCAACTCTGAACCGTCCTTTTTCACTGGAATCTACTGTCCACTGATCCTACTGTCCTTAGTCACCTGAGGGCTCTTCTTCCTTCCTTACCCCAATTCAGTTCCAAGGTCAATCATGATAAAGAGTCCTATGCTGATCCTCTAAACAATCACTGATGATCTACTGCAAGCTAACACCAGTCTCAACTCTGCTCCCTTTTTCTCTCTTCCTCCTACTTCCAGTTTTCTGATCTTTCCTGTTTTCTATCCACCACTTTGCATGAAATTTCCTGTAGGCAGATGACAAATTACAGAGGGAGGATCCCAATGACTCTTAGAGTAAGAATCAAACTCCCAGAAGTCCAGTCAGTGTGTGGATTGAAGACTATTAGGATAGTATTAGCAGATATTAGGATAAAAGCCTAGGCCCCAACTTCAAGGGAACTGGATTCTTACACACTGAGTTTGCAGGAGGGAATAATGTTAAAAATGAATTTGTTGTTGTTGTTCAGTCTCTAAGTGGTGTCTTGCTCTTTGTAACCCGTGGTCTGCAGCACGCCAGGTTTGTCTGTCCTCCACTATCTCCAGGAGTTTGCTCAGATTCATGTCCATTGAGTCGGTGATGCTATCTAACCACCTCATCCTCTGCTGCCCCTTTCTCTTCTTGCCCTCAATCTTTCACAGCATCAGGGTCTTTTCCAATGAGTCTACTGTTTGTATCAGGTGTCCAAAGTATTGGAGCTTCAGCTTCAATATAAGTCCTTCCAATGAATATGCATGGTCTATTTCCTATAGGATTGACTGGTTTGATCTCCTTGCTGCCCAAGGGACTCACAAGAGCCTCCTCCAGCACCACAATTTGAAAGTATCAATTCTTTGGCACTCAGCCTTCTTGATGGTCCAACTTTCACATCCTTAAGTGACTACAGGAAAAACCACAAAAGTTATTAAAGAAGACAATTTAATACAATTTGATATAAACAAACATTAACACTTCACGAAGTGTGCAATCTCCATTCCCAAGGGTCCAGAGAACTGCAAAATGGGATGCTGTGCTGTGCTTAGTCATCAGTCATGTCTGACTCTTTGCAATCCCATGGATTGTAGCCCACCAGGCTCCTCTGTCCATGGGATTCTTCAGGCAAGAATACTGGAATGGGTCACTATTTCCTACTCCAGGGGATCTTCCTGACCCAGGGATTGAATCAACATCTCCTGCGTCTCCTGCATTGCAGGCAAATTCTTTACCTGCTGAGCCATGGGGTGGGAGGAAAGAAGCTTTTAAAGCTTAAAGAATAAGAAACAAGGAAGAGAAACAGAGAATGAATAAGGAAATAAGTACCGAGCCCAGAGTTGGCTTGGCATTTGCAGATTGGCTGACTGGATGTAATCTATTTCTGGTTGAGTGGGACATTTACAGGGACAGGAATGCGATCTAAGTTTTGGTTTGCAGATATGGCACCAGGACAGGAGCCATTCCTTCTTGGACCTAGAGTTTGTTTCAACAATAATATCTCTAAAATATCTCAGCCAGTCCTTGCATTTTAATGACCATTATTCATTTCCTCAAAGAAGAGCCAGTTCTAATCAGCTTATTAGTGAGGCACACAGTGTTGACAGAAATATAGCTAATAGAAGCCATCTCAACTCTAGGATGTACACTCTCTGATAGGGGGAAAAAAAAACACAAAAACTGAGGCACCCTGGGTGGTGAAACTAAATGCTAGCTGCATCTGGAGTTTATCTTAAACCTGACTCTGAACCTATCACCCTGTTTATGCTGAAGTATTTTAACATGAGAGATAGCCCAAGAGTCACTCAGCTGATATTGATGGAGTTTGGGATTTAAATTGGAAGAGTTCCAAAGCTTAACATCAACTTCACTTGAATCTAGGTAGTCTGAATGTACCCAAACTCTTGCATCAGCCTGCCAAGCAAGGCTGCTGAAAGAACTAAGTGAGATGATTTCTGAGAAGTACATAATAGGCAGATAGTAATAGGCAGTTTCTACTTATTAATAGAATGTGTCTTTTAACACAAGAATGTGTCTTTTAAGCAAACTTGAATGGCTGCTTCTAAAATACTGTGGCCACCAAAATGTGTAAGCAGACATCATGGTTAGTTTATTAATTAGAAAATTGGGATAAGAATTTAGATGCATTATTTCCTTGGCTTATTTATTTCTAGGAGACAATCAAATCTTGTGATCTCCTTAGTATCTGGATGTTTTAGATGAATACAATTACTGTGTGCTGTTACTTTATACAGGGTGATGCTACATTTTATGTTAGCATTTCTGTGTAGCAGTTTGAGCCATGCCATTTTAACTTGATTATTTTGGCATTTTGTTTGGATGGGAGGCCTTTTGAGTTTTACATTTTTTGCTTTTAAAACTGTGAAGGAATATGTTAGAAAAATCTTCAATCTGTGCTTACATTAGAGATAAAAACAGAATAGAATTCAAGACTGAAATGAAAGTTAAGAGTGCTCTAGCTCACAACTTACTAATATAACTGATATGACCAGTCTGGAATAAGGTTGAATTTGTTATTCAAAAGCTCAGATTGATCACTTGAGCTCCTACCTGCCCAGCTTACTAGGATACTTAGCTTTACTGACCAGGGCTCTCTTCTCCCTGGATTGTCTGAGGACCCTCCAGAGTTAGTCCCCAAAGACCAAAGGCAAACAAGAGAGTCTCCTTAATTCACTGGCAGTGCTTGTGTGTGTGAGTGCGAAGCAGAAGAGGGTTTGGGGGATTTGGGGAGAATTCCTTTCCACCTGGAGTTGTATCTGAAACATAGCTCTGTGATTGAACACTGGACAACACAGCTTAATGTATCTTCATCCAGTGTGACAGTTACTTGTTTGCTGTCTGGGCCCCAAAATACCCACCCAGGAAGTGATTCGTCTTTAGCATACAAAGTTTAGAGTGAAGTACCCAGAGTGTTAACACTCAAACACTTAGAGAGAACCCCTGAAGCGTGTGCTGGGATGGCTGAACCAAGAGGAACCTCCACACTCAGCCATGCTTTGTGCCAGCATGCAGTGTCTCTGCAGAAGGACCTGAGTGGATCCTTACCCGGATGCATGCCTCTCTCCTGGGGAGTTTCCTCTGTGGGCTCCTCGTTGCTCCATAGAGCAGCAAACTTCCTGTGGATGACCTCTAGCCCAGAGGTTGCCATATCCCCTCCCCTGCTTGGCTCAGAAGAGACTACTGGAATCCCTAGCAGCTGGCCCGCCTGCTCCCCTAAGGACCATTTCAGAGCACAGAAGACAGTGCCAGAGAAGGTCTTTATCATGGTGGTGGTGTTATTTAGTTGCTCGGTCATTTTTCAACTCTTTTGCAACTCTTGGACTGCAGCCCGCCAGGCTCCTCTGTCCATGAGATTTCCCAGGCAACAGTTCTGGAGTGGGTTGCCATTTCCTTCTAAAGGGGATCTTCCCAACCCGGGAATTGAACCCATGTCTCCTGTGTCTCTTGCATTGACCTGAGCCACCAGAGAAGCCCCCTTTGTCAACTTCAATCCTGTTAAAATTTCTCTTCCATCTGCTTAAGCACCCTTCCTTACACATCCCAGAGAAGCACTCAGGTGAGTCTTCCAAGCACAAAGATTCCTTCCAATTTTTTCAGATTGAAAGAAATGCTGGTCCTCACTTTCAAATTTAAGTTTCTTTTGCTGAGGTTTTACCTAACAAAACACTCTATACATTTGGGAAATGCTGAACGTTTTCACACTTTTATGAACAACTGTTAGTACCTAAATTCAACTTAAATAGGCACATCAAAATGTGCCTTGAATAAAAACAACCATTTCCAATGCCAAAGACATTTTGCAGTGGCAAGTTTTGCTCCACTTTACAAGAAAAATATTAAACAAGTCATTTAAAGATATAGCTAGAAGGATTGTTAGTGAAAGGTTGTTGCTGAACGAAAAAACACTGAGATTCCTGGCCTCCGGAGGAGAAGAATTCAATCCGGGGCCAGAAACGAGGCTTGATCGCTCAGAGTTTTTGTGTAATAAAGTTTTATTAAAGTATAAAAGAGATAGAGAAAGCTTCTGAGCTAGGCATCAGAAGGGGGCAGAAAGAGTACCCCCTGCTAGTCTTCAGCTGGATGTTATATAGTCACTAGCAGTCTGTTAATGAAAGAAAGGAATGTCTTAAAACTCAGAATGGCACCAGGCCCCTCACCCGTAAGATGCATTTGGGGATAATCTTGGCACCAAATGGTTCATCCTGGGCCATAAAATGATTAACTAGAATCTTGTAGAAGGACAAATTATCATACAAATAGTTTCATTTACATAGATTAGGGAAACAATATCTGAGTATAACATACTGGTTTGTCAAGTAGGTTCTGAGCCATTAGGCGACGGACCTGAAGACAGAGTCTGAGGTAAATGCATAGTACATTAGCATAGCTTAAGACAAACATTTCCATAAGAAAAAGGCATTGTTACCTCAAGGTTTGAAAATAGTTAACTTCAGGTGAAACCAGGTGTCATTATGGCAACACAGTGTTTTAAGAGAAACCTCCTTTTAAATTTGTATAGAGAAGGAAAAATATCAGCTCCTTTGTTTCCTCCTGCTGCTTAAGAGAGAGAAAAATGTCTGACACTTGCAAGCTATTTCCTCCCTTTGGAGACCCCTGGCCTTCCTGCCTGTTACCCTCTCATTAGTTTGGCAACTAATGAAAGAAAATAGAAGAATCTATGTGATCTAGTCCAGTGGGGGAAGGAATGCCTCCCTGAAGAACTGGTATTTAGTCTTTAAGGAGAAGGGCCTCCCAGGAGGCACAGCGGCAAAGAATCCGCCTTCAACGCAGGAGACGCAGGTTCGATTCCTGGGTCAGGAAGATCCGCTCCAGGAGGGAATGGCAACTCACTCCGGTATTCTTGCCTGAAAAATCCCATGAACAGAGGAGCCTGGTGAACTACGATCCATGGGGTCACAAAGAGTCAAGACACAGCTGAGTAACTGAGTACAATCCATGGGGTCACAAAGAGTCAAGACGCAGCTGAGTAACTGAGTACACACACACTTTTACTAGAAAGAGGCGGAGTGGGTGTAGAGACGAGCAGAGAATTCCACAAGAGGGCAGCAAATACCAAGGTTCTGGGAACTAAACCGCACTTGCAGCAGAGCCAGGGGAAAGTCCTCCCTAGGCTGACACGGAAACCGGAAGCCAGATCACTCATGGTTTTGAAGAGCAGTGTAAGGAGCTGCGCTTTATTTTAGGAATAACAGGAATTGAAAGATAGAGGCTTTATTTATTTTCTTTTTTTTTTTTGCCAATTAATTTTGCTGTATAGTAGAGTTCAGTTCAGTTCGGTTCAGTCGTGTCTGTTTGCGACTGTATGGTAGAAACTAACACCAAATTGTAAAGCAATGTTAAAATTAATTAAAAACAAATAAATAAAATATTATTTTAGCCTCAAGGTGAAGAATGGTTTGAGGATAAGTCAGAGCAAGTGAGAGCCAAACAGTTAGAAAACATTTGAATTGACTGGACTATAGGAGGAAAAACGTCATGTTAAGAGTGAAAATAAAAAGGGAATATTATTTCAGAGATCAAATTGCCAACATCTGCTGGATCATGGAAAAGGCAAGAGAGTTCCAGAAAAACATCTATTTCTGCTTTCTTGACTATGTCAAAGCCTTTGACTGTGTGGATCACAATAAACTGGAAAATTCTGAAAGAGATGGGAATACCAGACCACCTAACCTGCCTCTTGAGAAATCTGTATGCAGGTCAGGAAGCAACAGTTAGAACTGGACATGGAACAACAGGTTCCAAATAGAAAAAGGAGTACGTCAAGGCTGTATATTGTCACCCTGCTTATTTAGCTTCTATGCAGAGTACATCATGAGAAACGCTGGACTGGAGGAAACACAAGCTGGAATCAAGATTGCCGGGAGAAATATCAATAACCTCAGATAAGCAGATGACACCACCCTTATGGCAGAAAGTGAAGAGGAACTAAAAAGCCCCTTGATGAAAGTGAAAGAGGAAAGCGAAAAAGTTGGCTTAAAGCTCAACATTCAGAAAACGAAGATCATGGCATCCGGTGTTATCACCTCATGGGAAATAGATGGGGAAACAGTAGAAACAGTGCCAGACTTTATTTTGGGGGGCTCCAAAATCACTGCAGCCATGAAATTAAAAGACACTTACTCCTTGGAAGAAAAGTTATGACGAACCTAGATAGTATATTCAAAAGCAGAGACATTACTTTGCCGACTAAGGTCCGTCTAGTCAAGGCTATGGTTTTTCCTGTGGTCATGTATGGATGTGAGAGCTGGACTGTGAAGAAGGCTGAGCACCGAAGAATTGATGCTTTTGAACTGTGGTGTTGGAGAAGACTCTTGAGAGTCCCTTGGACTGCAAGGAGATCCAACCAGTCCATCCTGAAGGAGATCAGCCCTGGGAGGAATGATGCTAAAGCTGAAACTCCAGTACTTTGGCCACCTCACGCGAAGAGTTGACTCATTGGAAAAGACTCTGATGCTGGGAGGGATTGGGGGCAGGAGGAGAAGGGGACGACCAAGGATGAGATGGCTGGATGGCATCACGGACTCGATGGGTGTGAGTCTGAGTGAACTCCGGGAGTTGGTGATGGACAGGGAGGCCTGGTGTGCTGCGATTCATGGGGTCACAAAGAGTCTGACACGACTGAGCAATTGAACTGAACTGAACTGAACTGAACTAGTAATTATAGCCTTACTGAAGAAATGACACCCATAGGCACTTGGGAAATGATGTTGTTCAAGAATACTGATACCAAATGTGTATTAATGCAAGAGTAATTCCTTTATATACTGCAAAAACATTTTAATATTTTCTTTGGTTTACATGGGTTAAATTTTTCTATTTAGGAGATATCTGATGTTTACCATATGGTCATTTAACGACTACCTCAGATTCAGATCTAAATTGTTTAAAAAGTGTTTGTGAAAAATTAAAATATTTTCGTATTTGTTTTAGTGCCAATATTCAGTTAGAGTCTAAAACTGGTGTCTCATGCATTTAAGTGTGTCTATATACCTTACATAGTAATATATACCCCTTGTGATTTAGAAACATCAATCCCAGCCACCACAGATCAACTTGTATAGAGTGACATACTAGAGTACAAATATTTTATTAAATATCATAAATATTTTCCAGATTTTTTTGTTGTTATGTTTGATTGTCTTGCTTTAATATATAATGCAGCTAGTCTCAGAGTTCTCCCAGTTTGTGAAATAGAGTGTTTGGTATGGTTTTCATCTTTATGTTGGTTAGCATACCTGAGCATTTCAGAATTATTTATTAAATGAATTAATTCAGGTAGGTAACTAGTCCATAGATATTTTACACAATTATATTTACATCACTGAGTAAATTTAAATAGCCACATCGAAATATGCCTTGAATAAAAAATAAGTTCAAATACCACAGGCATTTTGGGGTAGCAAGTTTTCTTCCACTATACAAAGAAAGTATTAAACAAGTCATTTTAAAATGTAACTAGAGTATTGACTAGAGAAGTAATTGTAGAACATTTTTAGATAAAACAAAGTACATTATTTTCAATCATTATGTTGCTTTATGGTGATGCTTTTGAACTGTGGTGTTGGAGAAGACTCTTGAGAGTCCCTTGGACTGCAAGGAGATCCAACCAGTCCATCCTGAAGGAGATCAGCCTTGGGGTTTCTTTGGAAGGAATGATGCTAAAGCTGAAACTCCAGTACTTTGGCCACCTCATGCAAAGAGTTGACTCATTGGAAAACACTCTGATGCTGGGAGGGATTGGGGGCAGGAGAAGAAGGGGACGACCGAAGATAAGATGGCTGGATGGCATCACGGACTCGATGGATGTGAGTCTGAGTGAATTCCGGGAGTTGGTGATGGACAGGGAGGCCTGGCGTGCTGCGATTCATGGGGTTGCAAAGAGTCGAACACAACTGAGCAACTGAACTGAACTGAGTACCTAGGAAAAAAAGAATTGGTGTTGTTCAGTTGCTAAGCCATGTCCAACTCTTTGCAACCCCATGAACTTAGCACACCAGGCTTCCCTGTCCTTCACTATCTCACAGAGTTTATTCAAACTCATGTCCATTGAGTTGGTGACTCTATCCAGCAATCTCATCCTCTGTCACTCCCTTCTCTTCCTGCCCTTAATCTTTCCCAGCATCATGGTCTTTTCCAGTTTGTTGGCTGTTTTTTGTATCAGGTGGCCAAAGGATTGGAGCTTCAGTTTCAGTATCAGTCCTTCCAGTGAATATTCAGGGTGGATTTCTTTTAGAATTGACTGGTTGGATCTCCTTGCAGTCCAAGGGGCTCTCAAGTGTCTTCCCCAGCACCACAATTCAAAAGCATCAATTCTTTGGCACTCAGCCTTCTTGATGGTCCAACTCTCACATCTTTACATGACTACTGGAAAAAATATAGCTTTGATGATACACAGCTTTGTCTGTAAAGTGATGTCTCTGCTTTTTAATATGGTATCCAGGTTTGTCATCGCTTTTCTTCCAAGAAGCAAGTGTTTTTTAATTTCATGGCTGCAGTCAGAATCCACAGTGATTTTGGAACCCAAGATGGTAAAGTCTGCCACTTTTTCTATTTTTTTTCCCCATCTATTGCCTTGATGTGATAGGACTAGAAGCCATGATATTAGTTTTTTGAATGTTGAGTTTAAAGGCAGCTTTTTCACTCTCCTCTTTGACCTTCATCAAGAGTTCCTCTTCACTTTCTGCCGTTAGAGTGAGATCATCTACATATCTGAGGCTGCTGATATTTCTCCTAGAAATCTTGATTCCAGCTTGTGATTCATCCAGCCTGGCATTTCCCATGATGTACTCTGCATCAGTTCAGTTCAGTTCAGTCGCTCAGTGGTGTCTAACTGTTTCCAACCGCATGGACTGCAGCATGCCACGCCTCTCTGTCCATCACCAACTCCAGGAGTTTACTCAAACTCATGTCCATAGAATCGGTGATGCCATCCAACCATCTCATCCTCTGTTGTCCCCTTCTCCTCCCACCTTCAATCTTTCCCAGCATCAGGGTCTTTTCAAATGAATCCTTCCCATCCGGTGGCCAAATTATTGGAGTTTCAGCTTCAGGATCAGTCCTTCCAGTGAATTTTCAGGACTGATTTCCTTTCAGATGGACTGGTTGGATCTCCTTGCAGTCCAAGGGATTCTCAAGAGCCTTCTCCAACAGCACAGTTCAAAAGCATCAATTCTTCAGTGCTCAGCTTTCTTTATAGTCCAACTCTCACATACATACATGACTACTGGAAAAATCATAGCTTTGACTAGACGGACCTTTGTTGGCAAAGTAATGTCTCTGCTTTTTAATAAGCTGTTTAAACTAAACATAATTTTTCTTCCAAGGAGCAAGCGTCTTTTACTTTCATGGCTGCAGTCACCACCTACAGTGATTTTGGAGACCCCTCAAAATAAAATCTGTCACCGTTTCCATTGTTTCCCCATCTGTTTTCCATGAAGTAATGGGACTGGATACCATGATCTTAGTTTTCTGAATGTTGAGTTTTAAGCCAAATTTTTCACTCTCCTCTTTTTCTGGATAGAAGTTAAATAAGTAAGGTGACAATACACAACCTTGATATACCCCTTTCCCAGTTTGAAGCAGTCTGCTGTTCCATGTCTGGTTCTAACTGTTGTTTCTTGACCTGCTTACAGGTTTCTCAGAGGCAGGTCAGGTGGTCTGGTATTTCCATCTCTTGAAGAATTTTCCACTGTTTGTTGTGATCCACACAGTGGCTCAGATGTTAAGGAATCCACCTGCAGTTCAGGAGACTGGGTTTGATCCATGGGTTGGGAAGATCCCTTGGTGAAGGGAACAGCTAACCACTCAGTATTCTTGCTGGGAGAATTCCATGGAAGAGGAGCCTAGCGGGCTACAGTACGAGGGTTCGAAAGAGTTGGCATGACTGAGCCACTTACATGTAGGACTTCTCTATAGCTCAGACATTAAAGCATCTGCCTGGAATGCAGGAGACCCGGGTTTGATCCCTGGGTTGGGAAAATTCCCTAAAGAAGGGAATACAACCCAGTCCAGTATTCTTGCCTGGAGAATCCCATGGACAGAGGAAGCTAATGGGCTATAGTCCCCAGGGTGGCAAAGAATCAGACATGATTGAATGACTAACATTATGCATCTACACACAGTCAAAGGCTTTAGTGTAGTCAGTAAAGCAAAAGTAGATGTTTTTCTGGAATTCTCTTGCTTTCTCTACGATGCAACGAATGTTTGCAATTTGATCTGGTTCCTCTCTTTCTTCTAAATCCAGCTTGTACATCTGAAATTTCTCGGTTCATATTCTGCTGAAGCCAAGCTTTAATTATTTTGAGCATTACCTTGCTACCATGTGAAATGAGTGCAGTTATATGGTGATTTGAACATTCTTTGGCATCGCCCTTCTTTGGTGGGATTGGAATGAAAACTGACCTTTTCCACTGCTGTGGCCACTGCTGAGTTTTTCAAATTTGCTGGCATATTGAGTGCAGCACTTTAATAGAGTCATCTTTTAGGATTTAAATAGTTCAGCTGGAATTCCATTACCTTCACTAGCTTTGTTCATGGTAGCGCTTCCTATAGCCTACTTCACTTCACATTCCAGGATGTCTGGTTTTAGGTGAGTGATCACACCATTATTGTTATCTGGGTCATTAAGGTCTTTATTGTACAGGGGTTTTTTTTGTATATTCTTGCCACCTCTTCTTAATCTCTTCTGCTTCTGCTAGGTCCTTGTCATTTCTGTCCTTGATTGTGCCTATCTTTGCATGAAATATTCCCTTGGTACCTTCAATGTTCTTGAAAAGATCACTAGTGTTTCCCATTTTATGGATTTCTTGTATTTCTTTGCCTCTTTCTCTTACGGCTTTATTATCTCTCCTTGTTATTCTGTGAATCTCTGCATTCAGATGGGTGTATCTTTCCCTTTCTCCTTTTCCTTTCACTTCTCGTTTTATGTCATTTTATTTCTAAAATGTTATATATTCAAAATAGACTTAAATCATGTTAAGGTTCAGAAATATGTGTACAGTGTCAGTATTGTAAAGGTATATAATTAAATCTCTTAAGCAATCAAATTTGTAAATATGAAGTATTATAATTCAATACAGGTAATATTTTGTGGATTTGAAGGACACTACAGTAAGTTCTAAGATTTTACTAGGTGGCAAACTAGATAAGTCACTCAGTGTTTCAGTTTAAAGTAACATAAATGGCCCATCACATAAATATTATTGTTCTATCTAATTTCAATTCTAGAAGTCACTTAAACGCAATGACTGGATCACTCAAATATTTTATCACTGTCTCTTACTAAAGCGTCAAATATATCTGTCTACACATATATATGGACAGAGAAACCTGGTGGGCTACAGTCCATAGGATTGTAAAGAGTCATACAAGGCACACTGTATGTACATATTTGATGTATTTTGTTAGAAAAGGATTATAATGAAAAAAATTCAAGTAATCCAAAATTTTTCTAAAATTCAAAAATAACATATATGAAAGAAAAAGTCATATTTCTCAGAGAAAATAAAAATTTCTAAAATATAAGATACACTTCTTACTTGTTGTCAGCTTCGTTTCCTCAGAAATTCCTTCCCTGACCATGCATCTTAGCACCTTCCAAGATGTTCCTATTTAATTTGTGAATCACAGATTTCAGCTAGCCTCTTTTAGCATCTTTAGAAAAATATATACATTCATATAATTTATGAACTTTTTGCAGTTTTTTTCTAAAGTCTAAACCAAAGGCAGGGATTTAACATTATATATATTTTTTTAATCTCTTGGAAACCAGAGTTTTCCAATAGCAGATACTTGATACTTATTTACTAAATTAGATGCTAAATATGGTCCTCAGTAAATTGAAACTACAGTAATGAAATTATGATTTAACAACTACTATTGAGGGGTAGATACAGAAGTAGAGATTACAAAAGTTTAAATTAGCAACTCTGACATGTAGTTGAATATTCTTAATAATACTCCTTTTTATTTGGGTCATCTGAATCTCCTTTCCTACCCACCTATTTATTGAAAGTGGCAGTGACCATAGTAGACCACTATCTGGCAGATGGTGATCCCCATGTTAGGCAGAGCTGTGCTGGGCTGGTGCCTGGCAGTAGAGAGGAGTCTGATCAGGGGCGCTGCTAGACAATCACTGGGCCCACCCTGTAGGGCTGAGCTCACCCGAAAGCCTGGCTCAGACCAGCGCAAACCCAGAGATACTGAGAAGGCAGAGCCAGGGGTGAGCCATAGGTCCCCAACTCCTCCCAGGGAACAGGAGGTGCAGACAGAAACACAGAACAAGGTCTCCACCTGATGTTCTGGAGACTGCATGAGTTAATGCATGGAAAGCTCTAATAACACTGCCTTTTAAATTTTACATGTGATAGAGTTTTGGACATTTTTTTTTTAACTTCCAAAAGAGTTTTTTAAAAACTGAACAAAGAGGAAAACCTTAGGTCAGTTAATTTTCCTTTTCAGAAGCACAGATCATGAATATGCTGTTTATTCTCTCAATGAGACTCTGCTTTATCTTCACTGTCCATTTTGCTACTATTATGTATTCATTTTAGTTTCTGCTGTGTTGGATTATTGAATATTGTCTGTGATAGACCATAACATGGTAAATATCTTTAGTGACATGATTGTTTCAAAATATTTCTTAAATGAAGACTTTTGAAACTTCCAGATGGTATGAGATTTGTCAGTTGGTGGCACTTCCTAGGCTTACCAGGTAGAGTAGTACCAGCCCAAAAGTCAATTGATATTTTTTGCCATTAGGCCACTCTTCTAATTTCTCAGGTTTCCCTGGTGGCTCAGATGGTAAAGAATCTGTCTACAGTGCAGGAGACCCAGTTTCAATTCCTGGGTCAGGAAGATTGCTGGAGAAGAGAATAGCACCCCACTCCAGTATCCTTGGAGAAGGCAATAGCACCCCACTCCAGTACTCTTGCCTAGAAAATCCCATGGACGGAGAAGCTTGGTAGGCTGCAGTCCATGGGGTCGCTAAGAGTCAGACACGACTGAGCGACTTCACTTTCTCTTTTCACCTTCATGCATTGGAGAAGGAAATGGCAACCCACTCCAGTGTTCTTGCCTGGAGAATCCCAGGGGCGGGGGAGCCTGGTGGGCTGCCGTCTACGGGGTCGCACAGAGTCGGACATGACTGAAGCGACTTAGCAGCAGTAGCAGCCAGTATCCTTGCCTGAAGAATTCCATGGGCAGAGGAGCCTGGTGGGCTGCAGTTCATGTGGTCACAAAAAGTCAGACATGAGTGAGCGACTTTCACTTGCTAACTCACCCTTCTAATTTTTCAGAAGTGTCTGAAAAAATGAACTTTTTGTCAAGTGTATGCACATTGGTGACTTTTGGAGGAGAAGAATAGAGCTTCTAAAAGAAAGTCATGTGGAATACAGATTACACGCTGTTTCTCTGTAAACTGTGTTTGCATGCATGCTCGGTAGTGTCCAATTCTTTGCAATCCCATGGATTGTGGCCTACCAGGCTCATCTGTCCATGGCATTCTCCAGGCAAGAACACTGGAGCAGGTTGCCATCTCCTACTCCAGGGGATCTCCTTGACTGAGGGATCGAACCCGTGTCTCTTGCATTCCTTGCATTGGCAAGTGGATTCTTTACTGCTGCACCACCTGGGAAACCCCATACTTAATGTATTTTTGGGAAAATCCGAACAAACTTTTTTCCAACCCAGTTTAATAATATTTGCTCTCAAAATGGAGGTGGGGCCACGCAATTTTGGTTATATTGCTTCCCACAAAGTGTAGATCTTATCAAACACCTAATGATGTAATTTTCAAATGTTTTGATTAGGTAAGCGTCAATACTGTTATAGCAATGTAACCAAGGCGGCATATAGTTTTCACAGATAACTCTGAAATTAAGCATTTTTAAGAGTTGTTTAGATCTTAAATGAGAGGATGATGAAGCCCAGTGGAAACTGAGTTCATGGCCCTTTGGGAAAATCCCAGGAGGCCTGCAGGGAGCCCTCTCACTCCCAGAAGGAGGGAGACTTTCATTCCGGCAAAGTATCCATCAGTTTTATAGAGTTAGAGCTGAGGAGAGGGGTGATCTCATGGGTCCTGCTGAAAGTCAGTTCCTCTCTAAGAGATCAGATCAAGTGCTCAGGTGCATGTGAGTAACAGCACCCTCCCTCCTGGACCCAGCAGATAATGAGAGTAAGATCAAATTCCCTGGTGATCCAGTGGGTAAGACTTCACCTTTCAATGCAGGGGATGTATGTTCGATCCCTGGTCAAGGAGGTAGGATGCCACATGCCTAATAGCCAAAAAGCCAAAATGTAAATATTGCAACAAATTCAATAACAACTTTAAAAATGGACCACCTAAAAAAGAATCTTTAAAAAATAAAAGGTCAGCTGGAGACAACGTGTTTCTGAGCTGCTAACTGAATGTTTCTGTCCTGAATATTTCAGTCCATTCTGGAGCCTGAGGTCTAGGCAAGGGTGCAGCTACCCGCAGAGATTTTTTAAGTGGCCTTAAAAAAGAAGTTGCTCAATCGTGTCCGACTCTTTGCGTCCCCATGAACTGTAGGCTGCCACGCTCCTCCATCCATGGAATTTTCCAGGCGAGAGTACTTGAGTGGGTTGCCATTTCCTTCTTCAGGGGATCTTCCTGATCCAGGGATTGAACCCGGGTCTCCCACCTTGTAGGGAGATGCTTTACTGTCTGAGCCACCAGGGAAGCCCCCATAGTTTAGTGGCCTTAACTAAGTTTAAATACATATTGTATGGAGAACAAAGCTGATTATCATTTAAAGTGGCTGCTACAGGGAATCTCAAAATATGTGAATCAGGAGAGCTACCAGTGATGTAGAGACATCAACTAAAGATCAGATTACCAGCCACAGCAACAGTAAGGTGTTTGTTGTGGTTTTATCTTGCCCTATTTTTCTGGAGGAAAACATCAAGTGTGTGTATGTATGTATGTGTGTGTGTGCACGCACATGCGTGCACCTGTACATGTGCATGTGTGGATTGTGCAGGAGGATGTAAATAGGAAGAAAGCTTATGTAAAACTCTAGGATGAGAGGAAATTCTCAGCATTGTTCTAGAACAACACTATCCATTGAGCCATGTCCTCAGTTCATTACAATGAGTTGTTATTGCAATGACAATATTTGCTTCATTGTAGTAAGATTCGACAATTAAAAGCACATAGTGTGAGAACAGAGAGCTGCAGGAAATCTTAGAACTCACATTATGGACAATAAGCTCATTGTGGGAAATTTTTGCCAATCCATATATTCATCTTATAAATTTATATTTCATTATTTTTCACAAGGTAACTTCTTCAATCATCTTTATTAGGAGCGAGAAAATGCATAATAAAAATCAAATTACTGAATTTAGTTTTCTTACAGTGCTAAAATGTTGGTTAAAATATTCTTTGGAAAATAGCAATGCATTTCTCTTCCACAAAACAGTTCCTGTGGCATGACTTCCTCTCCCAACTGCCTGTAGTTTAATGCCTGAGGCTAGGAATCACTCACTCCTAAACCTGTTGTTATGAAAACACCACTTTGGATCTCTAGTGTAATGCAAATATCTCTTTGGAATGTAGGTTGTTTTCCAGCCTCAGTATCATCACAGAGCTCACCCACCCAGCCAACATGAGGTTCATGCAGTTCAGAGCCAAAGACTGCTACTCTCTCGCTCTTTCAAAGCTGGAAAAGGTGAGTCGCCACATGGTCAAGTGAGTTGCATTTACCTGTTTGGATTGAAAGACTAACTTGGGAAGTTTTTACATGTAGAAAGAAATGCCATGAAATATTAAAAATAAAAATGCTATTTTGAATTCCTATGTGGGGGCTAAAATCTTAATTTATAAGTTTTTTAAAGTGTATAGTGATGGATTTGAACCAGTGATATCAGAAGTGAACATGATGGAAATATCTCATTCTGGCATTATGGATCACAAATTGAAATCATGATTTATGAAAGAACTAAATGTACCTGGAAAAAAATATATATATACATACACTCACAAATGATACCTATTATTGATAATATCATTAGTGCTATGTCAAGACATGTATATTTGGAGGTTTCAAAAATCCTTTAAATCCTAGAAAACCCATGGGCTTTGTTGAAAGTCAGTCCTCAGATGAGATAATCTGACATACAATCTGAGACAAAGTCAAGTTTATTGCTTAGGTAAGTAAGGGGACCCTGAATACTCATTGGAAGGACTGATACTGAAGCTGAAGCTCCAATATTTTGCCCACTTGATGCGAACAGCCAACTCATTGGAAAAGACCCTGATGCTGGGAAAGACTGAAGGCAGAAGAGGGCAACAGAGGATGAGATGGCATCAGAGGATGACAGGTTGGATAGCATCACTGATCCAATGAACACGTGCTCAATCGCGCAGTCATGTCCGACCCTGTGCAACCCCATGGACTGTAGCCCACCAGGCTCCTCAGTCCATGGAATTTTCTAGACAAAAATTCTGGAGTGGTTTGCCATTTCCTTCTCCAGGGGATCTTCCAGATAAACTTGGGCAAACTCTGGGAGATAGTAGGGAACAGGGAAGCCTTTCTCCAGGGGATCTTGCATGGAACTGCAGTCCATGGGATTGCAAAGAACTGGACATGACTTGGTGACTGCGCAACAAAGTAAGGGAACTGTCACCTCAGGAGAGGTTTTTTTTGTTTTGTTTTGTTTATAAATATTTATTAAAATTGAAAGGTGTTTGCACTTCTGTCCCGTGAGCATCCATCCAGCTGCTTATCAACTGCTAAGATGGGTGGTTAGTGTCATAAATGCCCTTGAAATCGTCAGGATTATCGATTATCTGCTTTTACTTAAAACTCCTTGTTCCTTGACTTGTGGTCAGCACCTCTCTTCACATTGTTATGTAAAAGGTGTCCAGAATTTGTGCGCCGAGTAAGCTATCCATGGGTAAAAATGTATGTGCTGTGTGCTAAATTGCTTCAGTCATGTCTGACTCTTTGCGACCCTATGGACTGTATGCAGCCCACCAGACTCCTCTGTCCGTGGGATTCTCCAGGCAAGAATACTGGAGTGGGTTCCACGCCTTCCTCCAGGGGATCTTCCTGACCCAGGGATGGAATGCACGTCTCTTACATCTCTTGGATTGGCAGGCCGGTTCTTTACCACTACTGCCACCTGGGAAGGCCTAAAAAACATATACCTGCAATCAAATAAACATTGGTCCTGACATGTCAAAGACTCAAAATCCACCTGAGAAGGGTGGTTTTAAAATAGCCAAAGGTGGATTTTCTCAGCACAAATCTAAAATGTGCCTGAAATCAGATAGAGCTAATTAAGACTCAAGAGAGCTTTGTAGTGGGGGAAGGAAGGTCAAAGTCTATCAAGAACTGACATTTTATTGAATGAGGGTCTTTCCAGGTGGAGACTTATTAGGATTGCAAGGATATGAGAATAATGCTAAGGGAGACAGTGGTGTTATTGCGCAGTCATGTTACGGGGACAGAAAGGCGTGGTTTTCATTGTCAGTGTCCAGGCTGTCTGTGGGGATAAACGGACTTTGCATTGAAGGTGTACTTGATGTTAGTATACTGGTAGAATTAGATATATGAGAGGAAAAAAAAAAAAGATCTGGTCTTATACATGTGAAAATGTGTCAAATCTATGCCATCTTCATTATTTGTAATAATATAAGGTAGAAGGATGGCTTATGGTTTTGTTTGTTTGTTTGTTTGTTTGGTTAGTTTTCTTTTTCACTTTATTTTGATTCCCTGTTATGCCAGGCACTGTCTTGACCCCTGTGTAGCATACAGTTGAGTGAGGGCTCTTCTGTGCTCTTGTCTGGTGATTTCCATCTTCACTGCTGGTCACATACATTATGTTAGTAGAGTCTTAGCACTGCTACTTTATAAGCACAGTGACGCTGCTATTAGAGACTGCTTCCAGATAAGGAAACTGAGTTTAAGACAGACTAAATCACTTTTTTCCCCAAGATCATATAGCTATCAATGTTGTCGAACCCAATCAGCAAGCCGGAGGTCAGTGAGTCCGAAGACACAGAAAGGTCTGAGTTTGGAGTGGAGAAAGTTTTATTGCAGGGCCATGCAGGAGAAAGGGGAGGCTCCTGCCCTAAAGACCTGAACTCTCTGATTGTTTCCTGGGAAGACTTTTCATAGGCAAAATTGGCAGGGGGACTGCAGGGTGTGTAACTCTCCTCTGATTTGTTGGAGGCTGTGTTCTGGGAATCTCAATGATCAGCCTTCTGGTTCCAACTAGCCTGGAGTCCAGGAGTTTTTGCTCAGCATGAGGTTACCATCCTCCACCAGTGTGGGGGCCTTAGTTCCTATAGATTTCAGAGATGTGGATCAGATTGTATGCACATCCCCCAAGGAGGAGCCCAGACCCGGGCCCATAGCTGTACTTTCCTTTTCTTTCCTTGTTTATTGAAGTATAGTTGATGTACAGGATGGTGATCTATACTTTTCAAAGTTTATACAAACTAGTGACTATACAAAAAAGAACACTAACAGATATGCAGAACAAACAGGTCGGTCAAGGAAGAAGGGAGGGGCGATCTACAGGGAATTAAGAGGTAGAAACAGGTATAAATAAGCTATAAGGACATATTGTATAACAAGGGAAAGACAGCCAATATTTTATAGTAACTATAAATGGATCACTACTGTTTCTTTCTGCATTATCTGACTCCCCTAATTAGTAACTGAATCTGCCCTTTAGAAATTGGGGAAGGTCTAGGAAACTGAAAAAAAAAAAAAAAAGGTAGGATCCTGCTCAGTTTCATCTGGTCAGTGCATAAGAGAAACGTAAAGCCATTAGTGTTCAGAAAACGTCCCTTGTGTCATACGCTGCCTTAACACCAAGAAGCACAGCTGAATGGCTCAGCATGCACAGACAAACCCAGGATTAGACAGCCAGTGGAGTCAATGCTGGCTTGGTGTGGCGCGGTCTCCTTCATGACATGTAAGGGAGGATCACCCCATGATGAAGCCAGACAGGTTCTGCAGTCACACCACTCACGGCTCTACTGCTGTCTAGGAATGGGACCTGGATAAAACATTTACACCGTTATAGCCCTTGGCAGGTTGTCTCTGGAAAATAGTGATGATAGCCAAATGATAGGGTCATTGCAAAGGTCACATCACACAATCTAGTCACAATATTTAGCCCAGTTTAGGCATATAATCAGTGCTCAAATAAATAGTCTCAAACGCATAATTATAAATAGTTTCAAAAGCATAATTATAAATTAGTATTGTTGACATCATTACTAATAAATATTCTATTGGTTTTGTGTTCCGTCACTAAGTCACGTCCAACTCTTTGCAACCCCATGGGGCTGCAGCACACCACACTTCCCTGTCCTTCACTATCTTCCGGAGTGTGCTCAAGCTAATGACCATTGAATCAGTGATGCCATCCAACCATCTCATCCTCTGTCACCTTCTCCTTATACCCTCAGTCTTTCCCAGCATCAGTATCTTTCCTATGTGTATTTAATTTTATACCAGTTCAGCTGATACAGTGAGGTTATAATTGTGGAAGTTATTTTCAGAATTGGTGAATCTGCGTGTCTACACTATTGTGTGTCAATTGTGTTAGGGGAAAAGAAGAACAAGATGAAATTTGACCTGTGTTGGGGAATTAATTAAAAATAAAAATTTCCTCCAACCTAAAATCCTCTTCATTAATGTAGAAAAGTTTTGTTTGAATAAGCTTTAAATCAGATTATGTATAATATGCATCTCAGAAATCCCCTAAAGAGATTATAAGGACAGAAAGACATCTCATCTGTTTATGTAGCTGGGCAGATACAGTCATTTAATTTACATACATGTTAATTGTCTTGATCCAAAGGAAAAATAAATTGTTTTCTATCTTCGCAGCAAGCAAGAAGTTACAACTTGGAGCCTGGCATCTACGCTAAACTCCCAAAGAGATAGACAGGGTACTTTATGTTCCCATTTCAAAAAGATAGTTTCAAGGCCCTCAAGACATTGCTGGGAAACAAAGCTGTGTGGAGGTCATTCACGTTTTCAAAAGTTTTGCATGTCTCTAAGAGACAAAGAAAGGATTTACAATTGCAAATTTCCTAAAAGGAAACTCTCTAGGAAAAAGAAAGGGAAGAAGACAGTTTTATTTTTTGGCATGAGGGAATTCATTTATTTCTTGAGATTTATATTTACCCTTGCATCTTTTGGGGGGCTTCCCTGAAATAACAATTGTCACAAGGCCAGAAGACAATCCATATCTTGAGTAAGAAGGTCGTGACTAAACAGTTTTACCTTAGGGTAAAAGGTTACTGAAGGAAATCCATGCATGTGCTCTGTCCCATGACCTCAGTCCTGGGAACACTGCGCCACTCCACTCATTCCTGTCTACCAGGAACTGATAAGGAACAGAGGGTTCATGAGAAACAGAAAACAGCATACAGGAGTCCTAAAGTTCCCTGACAGTTGCCTAGAAACATTTTAGGCTGCTTCCCGCATAGCTCAGTCAGTAAAGAATCCAACTTCAGTGTGACAGACCCAGGTTTGATTCCTGGGTCAGGAAGATCCCCTGGAGAAGGAAATGGCAACCCACTCCAGTATTCTTGCCTGGAGAATCCCGTGGAGAGGGGAACCTGGCAGGCTACAGTCCATGAGGGTCGCAAGAGTCAGACATGACTTAGCTACTAAACCACCACCACCACCACTATGGGTTGAATTGTGTTTCTCTGCCCCACCAAAAATGTGCTGGAGTCTTAGCCGCCACTACTTTAGAAGGTGAAATTCTCTAAAGAGAGAGTTTTACCGAGGTAAGCAAGATAAAGAAGACCTTAAGGGCCTAATCCAGAATGATTGGCATCCTTATAAAAAGTGTAAATTCAGACCAAGGGACAGATACTTGTAAATGGAAGACAGACATCCACAAGCCAAGAGGAGAGGCTTGGAACAAATCCATTACTGATTCCTCAGAAAGAACCAAAGCTGGAAACACCTTCATTTCAAACTCTCAGCTTTCATGACTGAGAGGAAATAAATTTCAGTTGTTTTGGCACTCCGTTTATGACACTTCCTTATGGCAGTGCTGACAATCTAACACATGTGCCATCACTGATAATGGTAACTATTCATTTCTAACTCGTGCTTTTATCACTGAACTGATTGGAGGAGGTCGCCATTAACCCCACCATAGAGCCACCAGAACTTACACATGATGGGGGAAACAGAATCTTGGAGGGCACAAATAAGACCTTGTGCACACCAGGACCCAGGAGAAGAGAGCAGTGACCCCACAATGGACTGACCCAGACTTGCCTGTGACTGTCCAGGAGTCTCTGGCAGAAGCCGTGGCCTGCTGCAGGGTCAGAGGCACTGCGTGCAGCATTGCCTTCATGGGACCTTTATCTTCATTACCTCCACCATAGTTTGGCCTCAAGTCAAGCAACAGGGAAGGAATACAGCCCCAAAATCAACCGAAAAATTGGAATAAAGATTTACTGAGCATGGCCCTGCCCATCAGAGCAAGACTCAGTTTCCCCCTCAGTCAGTCTCTCCCGTCAGGAAACTTCCATATGCTTCTTATCGTTATCTGTCAGAGGGCAGACAGAATGAAAACTACAATCACAGAAAACTAATCAAACTGATCACGTGGACCATAACCTTGTCTAACTCAATGAAACTATGAGCCGTGCCATGTGGGGCCATCCAAGACAAACGGGTCATGATGGAGAGTTCTGACAAAACATGGTCCACTGGAGAAGGGAATAGTAAACCACTTCAGTATTCTTGCCTTGAAAACCCACGAACAGTATGAAAAGGCAAAAAGAGGACACTGAAAGATGAACTCCCCAGGTCTGTAGGTGCCCAATATGCTACTGGAGATCAGTGAAGAAATAACTCCAGAAAGAATGAAGAGACAGAGCCAAAGCAAAAATAACACCCAGTTGCGGATGTGACTGGTGAAGGAAGTAAAGTCTGATGCTGTAAAGAGCAATACTGCATAGGAACCTGGAATGTTAGGTCCATGAATCAAGGCAAATTGGAAGTGGTCAAACAGAAGATGGCAAGTGTGAACAAGGACATTTTAGGAATCAGTGAACTAAAATGGACTGGAATGGGTGAATTTAACTCAGATGACCGTTATATCTACTACTGTGGGCAAGAATTCCTTAGAAGAAATGGAGTAGCCATGATAGTCAAGAAAAGAGTCCAAAATGCAGTACTGGGATACAGTCTCAAAAACGACAGCATGATCTCTGTTCATTCTCAAGGCAAACCATTCAATATTATAGTAATCCAAGTCTATGTCCGGATGAGGAATGCTGAAGAAGCTGAAGCTGAATGGTTCTATGAAGACCTACAAGACCTTCTAGAACTAATACCCAATAAAGATGTCCTTTTCATTATAGGGGACTGGAATGCCAATGTAGGAATTCAAGAGATACCTGGAGTAACAGGCAAATTTGGCCTTGGGGTACAAAATGAAGCAGGTCAAAGGCTAACAGAGTTTTGCCAAGAGAATGGAGAACATACTGGTCATAGCAAAGACCCTCTTCCAACAACAAAAGAAGAAACCATTAGATCACTCAGGTATGACCTAAATCAAGTTTTACAGTGGACATGGCAGATAGATTCAAGGGATTAGATCTGATAGACAGAGTGCTTGAAGAATTATGGATGGAGGTTCATGACATTGTTCAGAAGGCACTGATAAAGACCACCCCCGAGAAAAACAAATACAAATAGGCAAAATGGTTGTCTGAAGAAGTCTTACAATTAGCTGAAAAATGAAGAGAAGCTAAAGGCAAAGGAGAAAAGGAAAGATATACCGATTTCAATAGAGAGTTCCAAAGAATAGCAGGAAGAGATAAGGAAGCCTTCCTCAGTGATCAATGCAAAGAAATAGAGGGAAAGGATAGAATGGGAAACACTAGAGATCTCGTCAAGAAAATGAGAGATACCAAGGGAATACTTCATGCACAGATGGGCACAATAAACGACAGAAATGGTATGAACCTAACAGAAGCAGGACATATTAAGAAGAGGTGGCAAGAATACAAAGAACTACACAAAAAGATCTTCATGATCCAGATAACCATGAAAGTGTGATCACGCACCTAGAGCCAGACATCCTGGAAGCAAAGTCAAGTGGGCCTTAGGAAGCATCACTATGAACAAAGCTAGAGGTGATGGAATTCCAGTTGAGCTATTTCAAATCCTAAAAGATGATGCTGTGAAAGTGCTGCACTCAATATGCCAGCAAGTGTGGAAAACTCAGCAGTGGCCACAGGACTGGAAAGGTCAGTTTTCATTCCAGTCATACAAAGAATGTTCAAACTACTACACAGTTGCACTCATCTTACATGCTAACAAAGTAATGCTCAAAATTCTTCAAGCCAGGCTTCAACAGTACACGAACTGCAAACTTCCAGATGTTCAAGCTGGATTTAGAAAAGGCAGAGAAACCAGAGATCAAATTGTCAACATCCACTGGATCCTCGAAAAAGCAAGAGAGTTCCAGAAAAATATAAACTTCTATTTTATTGACTATGCCAAAGCCTTTGACTGTGTGGGTTACAGCAAACTGGACAATTTGTCAAGAGATGGGAATAGCAGACCATGTGACCTGCTCCTGAGAAATATGCGTGTAGATCAAGAAGTGACAGTTAAAACTGGACATGGCACAACAGACTGGCTCCAAATCACGAAAGGAGTATGTCAAGGCTGCATATTGTCACCCTGCTTATTTTACTTACATGCGGAATACATCATGGGAAAGGCCAGGCTATAGGAATCTCAAGCTTGAATCAAGATTGCTGGGAGAAATATCTATAGCCTCAGATATGCAGGTGACACCACCCTTATGGCAGAAAGGGAAGAAGAACTGAAGAGCCTCTTGATGAAAATGAAAGAGGAGAGTGAAAAAGTTGGCTTACAACTCATAATTCAGAAAACTAAGATCATGGGGTCCAGTCCCATCACTCCATGGCAAATAGATGGGGAAACAATGGAAACAGTGAGAAACTTAATTTTCTTAGTCTCCAAAATCATTGCAGATGGTGACTCCAGCCATGAAATTAAAAGATGTTTGGTCTTTGAAAGAAAAAATATGACCAAACTAGAAAGCACATTAAAAAGCTGAGACATTACTTTGCCTACAAAGGTCCATCTAGTCAAAGCTACATTTTTTCCAGTAGTCATGTATGCATGTGAGATTTGGACTATAAAGAAAGCTGAGTGCCAAGTTGTTGGTGCTGTTGAACTGTGGTGCTGGAGAAGACTCTTGAGAGTCCATTGGACTGAAAAGAGATCAAACCAGTCCATGGTAAAGGAAATCAGTCCTGAATATTCTTTTGAAGGTCTAATGTTGAAGCTGAAACTCCAACACTTTGGCCACCTAATACAAAGTACTGACCTACTTGAAAAGACCCTGATGCTGGGAAAGATTGAAGGCGGGAGAAGAATGGGATGACAGAGGCTGATATTGGTTGGATGGTGTCACCGACTCAATGGACATGAGTTTGAGTAAGCTCCCGGAGTTTGTAATGGACAGGGAAGCCTGGCGTGCTGTGGTCCATTGGGTTGCAAGGAGTCGGACACAACTGTGTGACTGAACTGAACTGTGCGACCCCATGAATCGCAGCACGCCAGGCCTCCCTGTCCATCACCATCTCCCGGAGTTCACTCAGACTCACGTACATCGAGTCCATGATACCATCCAGCCATCTCATCCTCAGTCGTCCCCTTCTCCTTCTGCCCCCAATCCCTCCCAGCATCAGACTCTTTTCCAATGAGTCAACTCTTCACATGAGGTGGCCAAAGTACTGGAGCTTCAGCTTTAGCATCATTCCTTCCAAAGAAATCCCAGGGTTGATCTCCTTCAGAATGGACTGGTTGGATCTCCTTGTACTCCAAGGGACTCTTAAGAGGTTTCTCCACAGTTCAAAAGCACCAACAACTTGGCACTCAGCTTTGACAGTCCAACTTCAGCCTTCTTCACAATCCAACTCTCACATCCATACATGACCACAGGAAAAACCATAGCCTTGACTAGTCGGACCTTAGTCGGCAATGTAATGTCTCTGCTTTTGAATATACTATCTAGATTGGTCATAACTTTTCTTCCAAGGAGTAAGCGTCTTTTAATTTCATGTCTGCAGTCACCATATGCAGTGATTTTGGAGCCCCTAAAAATAAAGTCTGACACTGTTTCTACTGTTTCCCCATCTATTTCCCATGAAGTGATGGGACCGGATGCCATGATCTTCGTTTTCTGAATGTTGAGCTTTAGGCCAACTTTTTCGCTCTCCTCTTTCACTTTCATCAAGGTGCTTTTTAGCTTCTCTTCACTTTCTGCCATAAGGGTGGTGTCATCTGCATATCTGAGATTATTGATATTTCTCCTGGCAATCTTGATTCCAGCTTGTGTTTCTTCCAGTCCAGCGTTTCTCATGATGTACTCTGCGTGTAAGTTAAATAAGCAGGGTGACAATATACAGCCTCGACGTACTCCTTTTCCTATTTGGAACCAGTCTGTTGTTCCATGTCCAGTTCTAACTGTTGCTTCCTGACCTGCATATAGGTTTCTCTAGAGGCAGGTCAGGTGGTCTGGTATTCCCATCTCTTTCAGAATTTTCCACAGTTGATTGTGATCCACACAATCAAAGGCTTTGGCATAGTCAATAAAGCAGAAATAGATGTTTTCCTGGAACTCTCTTGCTTTTTCGATGATCCAGAGAATGTTGGCAAGTTGATCTCTGGTTCCTCTGCCTTTTCTAAAACCAGCTTGAACATCAGGGGGTTCACGGTTCATGTATTGTTGAAGCCTGGCTTGGAGAATTTTGAGTATTAATTTACTAGCATGTGAGATGAGTGCAATTGTGCAGCAGTTTGAACATTCTTTGGCATTGCCTTTCTTTGGAATTAGAATGAAAACTGACCTTTTCCAGTCCTGTGGCCACAGCTGAGTTTTCCAAACTTGCTGGCATATTGAGTGCAGCACTTTCACAGCATCATCTTTCAGGATTTGAAACAGCTCAACTGGAATTCCATCACCTCCACTAGCTTTGTTCATAGTGATGCTTCCTAAAGCCCACTTGACTTCACATTCCAGGATGTCTGGCTCTAGATTAGTGATCACATCATCATGATTATCTGGCTCGTGAAGATCTTTTTTGTACAGTTCTTCTGTGTATTCTTGCCACCTCTTCTTAATATCTTCTGCTTCTGTTAGGTCCCTACCATTTCTGTCCTTTATTGAGCCCATCTTTGCATGAAATGTTCCCTTGGTATCTCTAATTTTCTTGAAGAGATCTCTAGTCTTTCCCATTCTGTTCTTTTCCTCTATTTCTTTACATTGATCGCTGAAGAAGGCTTTCTTATCTCTTCTTGCTATTCTTTGGAACTCTGCATTCAGATGCTTATATCTTTCCTTTTCTCCTTGGCTTTTTGCCTCGCTTCTTTTCACAGCTATTTTTAAGGCCTCCCCAGACAACCATTTTGCTTTTTTGCATTTCTTTTCCATGGGGATGGTCTTGATCCCTGTCTCCTGTACAATGTCACAAACCTCATTCCATAGTTCATCAGGCACTCTGTCTATCAGATCTAGGCCCTTAAATCTATTTCTCACTTCCAGTGTATAATCATAAGGGATTTGATTTAGGTCATACCTGAATGGTCTAGCGGTATTCCCAACTTTCTTCAATTTGAGTCTGACTTTGGTAATAAGGAGTTCATAATCTGAGCCACAGTCAGCTCCCGGTCTTGTTTTTGTTGACTGTATAGAGCTTCTCCATCTTTGGCTGCAAGGAATATAATCAATCTGATTTCGGTGTTGACCATCTGGTGATGCCCATGTGTTGAGTCTTCTCTTGTGTTGTTGGAAGAGGGTGTTTGCTATGACCAGTGCATTTTCTTGGCAAAACTCTATTAGTCTTTGCCCTGCTTCATTCCACAATCCAAGGCCAAATTTGCCTGTTACTCCAGGTGTTTCCTAACTTCCTACTTTTGCATTCCAGTCCCCTATAATGAAAAGGACATCTTTTTGGGGTGTTAGTTCTAAGTGCTGGAAAAGAGTGTTGAGAATCTCTTCAACTACAAGGAGATCAAACCAGTAAATCCTAAAGTAAATCAACCCTGAATATTCATTCGAAGGACTGATCCTGAAGCTGAAGCTCCAATGCTTTGGCCATCTGATTTGAAGAGTCAACTCGTTAGAAAAACCCTGATGCTGGTAAAGACTGAAGGCAAAAGGAGATGGGGTGACAGAGGATGAGATGATTGGATGGCATCACCAAATCTATGGACATGAGTTTGAGCAAACTCCAGGAGACAGTTAAGGACAGGGAAACCCAACATCCTGCAGTCCATGTCGTCGCAAAGAGTCAGACACGACTGAGCGACTGAACAACGTAAATGGAGCATGAGGGGTCTTAGTTCCCCGACCAGGGATTGAACTTATTCTAAACCCACTGGAAGGCAGATTCTTAACCACTAGACCACCAGGGAAGTCCCCTTTTGCTACTTTTATAACCTACGTCTTGCTTATACAAGTTAAGAAAAAAACTAAAGATTTTTAAGTTCATAAAGGCAATTTTATTAAGATTTCTAAAATCTTTTAAAGATTTTTCAGACTGGCCTGCTCATTTCTCTCAAAAACTTGACGAAATTCTGGTATGCTTAATTCCATTCATTTTTATGGCCAAAATATATCTAAAGTTCCTTCTTAAATATAATGTTTAGGTTATTTCTTTGCCTCCTCACCCCTATCTCTCATATCTTTTCAAAACTCCTTTGAGGTTATTGAGACAATAGTGTTGGACTTTGTTGTTCAATCACTATTTTTTCAGTTGTATATTCTATTACCATAGGCATCCATAAACACACGCTTTATAAATATTGGAGGCTCTTATCTCTGACTCCCTATTTAGTCTGTGCACTAAATTGCTTCAGTCGTGTCCAACTGTTTGGGAACTTTTGGACTGTAGCCCACCAGGCTCTTCAGTCCACAGGGTTCTCCAGGCAAGAATACTCGAGGGGGTTGCCATGTCCTCCCTCAGGGGATCTTCCCGACCCAGGGATGGAATCCAGGTCTTTTACATCTGCTGCATCAGCAGGAGGGTTCTTCACCACTAGCACCACCTGGGAGCTTGAGGTTAGTTCTTGCCTGAGCTGCTGTGTTTCTTCTAACATCCGACTGACTATAGCAAGTAGTGTTCACACATCAATATTAATTAGATCGAGATTCTCCTGGACCAGGTCTGGGAGTGGCACACAGAGTCTACTCAGATGCCGTTGGCTGGAACTCAATCCTGTGACCACACCTAACTTCAGGGAAGACTGAGAAAGGTAGTCCAACCATGTGCCCAAGAAGAATTGGGCAATGAGTTTTGGTGGACAGTCAGTATTCTTGGTCATATGTGATATATCACCCTTACTTTCCTCAAATTTGTAAACCCAATCTAAACATTCTTGAACATCATGCTTTAGCTTGCTTTTTTAATCTGATTTTCTCTCATTGTTGCTGTTTTTATTGTTGTTGTTGTTCATTTGTTTGTTTCACATTATCTTGCTGGTCCTGGATATTCACATGGCCTCACTGATATTATTTATCCAATAATAGAGTCCTCCCTCAGGGTCCGTGGGGAATGGGTTTCAGTCCCCTCCCTTCCCACTCTTCAGCAGGACCAAAATCTGAGGATGCTCAAGTCCCTTATGTGAAATGATTTAGTTTCTGCATATAGCTATGTACCCACATCCTCCTGTGTATTTTTAATAATCTGATTACTTATAACATCTAATATTATACAGTGTAAATTCCATGTAACTAATCATGCCTATATAATGAAACTTTGATAGAAACGCTGAAGAATGAGGTTTAGAGAGCCTCCTGACTGGTGAACATATTGATGTGCCAGGAGGGTGGTGCCCTCAGACTCCATGGAGACAGAAGCTCCTATGCTTACGGCTCTTCCAGACTTGCCCAGTGTGCCTTTTCGTCTACTGTTCATTTGCATTCTTTATATTCAAATGATAGTCCTTAAACATAGCACTTCTGTGAGCTCTGTGAGCCTTCTGGAAAGTTCCTGAGATTGTGGGAGTTGTGGGAGACTCCAGATTTCCGTCTCTGCTTGGCTCCCACACCGTGTTTCTGATGCCTGCTGCACCAGCTTTGCTGAACGGACAGGAGGTGCTCAGTATACGTACTAAGCACGCCTGTCAAGAGGTCTTGATTTGGATGATAAACTAACCTATCATTCTATTTCTAAGGTGAGGACCATGTGTATCTTAGTGCAGGAGGGTAGTAACTGCCTTGAAGACCTTGTATTTTTCTTTAAGATAAGGAATGGGGTCTCCCACACCCCAAACTCCTTCAGCATGAACTTGCCTTGGGTTGACTCAAAGGTGTTAGGGGATGTGGGCCTGAGGTTGAGTCCTCATAAGCAAGATGAACCCATGGAGTGTCCAGAAAATGCAACCCCTCTCAGCTGGCAGTGAGACTGGAACAGACGTGTATGTGTGTGTTTATGCACATGCACTTGTCTGTGTGCATGTGAGTGTGTGGGGGTGTGGGAGGAACCTACTCTTTCCAGTAAGAAAAAAGTGGAAATGCAAAGAAATGCTCTTTATTACTGGAACTGCCTCCTTCTTGTGTGCAATATGAAGAAGAAGTAAAAGAAAGAGAGATTGATTTAAAGCCACTGACGACTCAGGGTCCTCTGTCACTTCAGTTCCTAAGTACACACTTCAGTGAGAAGGTCTAATAAGAACCCTGTTCTGGAAGAGATACAAATTCAGAGCTGCTAGGCCACCCCTGAGACTCTTTCCTAGGAAAGCCCTAAGCAGGATACACAAGACTCTATCAACACGTTGAAGATGCTTGTATTTTACTGTTAGGATTTCCTGTACTTGAATTCCAAAGGTCACTCCCTGGGCAGGAAAATTTATGAGAGGAAAGGCAGAGTTAGCTCAACCAGGACGTGAGAATTTGGAAAGAAGATTTGAGGGCTGTTAGTGAAGTAGAGTAGGGGTGGGGAGAAAGAAGGAGGAAAAGAGTGGAAAAAGATGAGAAGATGTCATGTTATACCCTGTAAAGAAGGTAAAGCAGGGTGAATGGTAGGAAAAGCCACGAGATTTGGGGTTACAGTATTACTATGTGTAGGGTCTGGGCAGAATCGGCTAAGTCCAGCCATGCTATCAGCTTGTTCCATATGGCACTGGCTGGACACAGTAAAGAAAATACAATTTATGCCAGAAAAAATTCCTTCTTCCAACAAAACCATGTGTTCACGATAGCAAACCAAGTGGAAGAGATAGGTAAGATCAAGGATATTAAAGTGTCTGGGATCTCTGATTTGGATGTCTGAGATATCTTTTAGGTATTTTTAGATAAGTGTCAATCCCTTGGATGAAAAAATCCCCTGGAGAAGAAAATGGAACCCACTCCAGTACTCTTGCCTGGAAAATCCCATGAGCAGAGGAGCGTAGTGGGCTGCAGTCCAAGGGGTTGTGAGAGTCAGACATGACTTAGCAAATAAACAACAACAAAGTTTTAGATGAGTGGATGTTAGGAAAACACAAAATCATTGCTGAAACTTTAACTGAATCCAGAATTATACCAAGAAACAAGTATGCCTCCCCCCCAAATTAATACAGTATATGTTTGTACTAGAAGAAATCACAGAAATATTTATTATTGTATCTTGTAAAACACAATAGTCAAAAGACATACTAAAGTCAGAGAACTTTGCATAACACAAACTTAGCAGTTTTTTCCCACCTTCAAACCTCCATTAAAGAACTGAAGTGAGAAGAGAGGGGTGTTGAGGTAACCTCAAGGTGTTTGTTTCTTGCCTCTTCATACAAATGTTATAAAGTTTATGCAACAAACTTTCTTTAGGTGTAGACAACCGCTGTAAGTAGAAAAAGATTTATTCATTTGTTCAATAAAATGTCATTGACTGTGTGCTAGGCATTTGGCGCAACTTAAGAAACACATGCAGAATACATTATGAGAATCCCTCGGCTGGAGGAAGCACAAGTTGGAATCAAGATTGCCAGGAGAAATATCAATAGCTTCAGATATGCAGAGGACACCACCCTTATGGCAGAAAGTGAAGAAGAACTAAAGAGCCTCTTGATGAAAGTGAAAGAAGAGAGTGAAAAAGTTGGCTTAAAGCTCAACATTCAGAAAACTAAATCATAGCATCTGGTCCCATCACTTCATGGGAAATAGTTGGGGAAACGGTGGAAACAATGGCTAACTATTTTTCTGGGCTGCAAAATCACTGCAGATGGTGATTGCAGCCATGAAATGAAAAGATGCTTACTCCTTGGAAGGAAAGTTATGACCAACCTAGATAGCATATTCAAAAGCAGAGACATTACTTTGCCAACAAAGGTCCGTCTAGTGAAAGCTATGGTTTTTCCAGTGGTCATGTGTGGATGTGAGAATTGGACTAGAAAGAAAGCTGAGCACTGAAGAATTGATGCTTTTGAACTGTGGTGTTGGAGAAGACTCTTGAGAGTCTCTTGGACTGCAAGGAGATCCAACCAGTCCATCCTAAAGGAGATCAGTCCTGGGTGTTCATTGAATGGACTGATGTTGAAGCTGAAACTCCAATACTTTGACCACCCGATGTGAAGAGCTGACTCACCTGAAAAGACCGAGATGGTGGAAAGATTGAGGGCAGGAGGAGAACGGGATGACAGAGGATGAGATGGTTGGATGGCATTACCGACTTGATGGACATGAGTTTGGGTGGACTCTGGGAGTTGGTGATGGACAGGGAGGCCTGGCTTGCTGCAGTTCATGGGGTCACAAAGAGTCGGACATGACTGAGCAACTGAACTGAACTGAAGAACCACATGTGGCCCCAGGTTCATAGGAAATCCAACCTATTTCTGTAGTAAGACAGCTCATTTGGAGCCGCCTATCTAGATGGTTCAAATAAACCTTGTTGACTCCAAAACTAATAAGTCAGTGACTATATTGTGATGTAATGGGCACAGATACCAAGGGGGACCCACTTGCATATCCTTCCTTCTCCCTACATTTCAAGTCAGGATGTCCTTATACTCTGGACAGTCTTCTCAACTAGTAGACATGATAGATGTGGTGGAGTAACTCCTCTTTCTCCCTGACAGGGTTGATGCTAAGCCCCGCCTCATCTGTCTGTCCAGGGAAAGCCCAAGGGTCTAGTTGCTCTAGTACCATCATTACAACAAGCAGCGGCAGCTGCCCTGTTTATCTCCAAGATCCCCTCTGTCAACAGTATGCCCTCGCACCCATTCCTAAAGAGATCAACCCAGAGTCATCCCTTCCCCTGAGATCTCTCAAATTTGCTGCAGTGGAGACTGGAGCCCTCTTCCATTGCCTCAGAGTGAGGGCTGATGTTTTCATTTGCTTTTCTATGTCGGTCTTTCCTGGTAAGGGGAAGCTGGCAAAAAGACAAAGAAGCATCTTTGAGGTGACCACTTAAGTACAAGGTGAAGTTTCATCCATAAGAAATTCGTTCCAATCTTACACAAACATTTGCTCTTAGGCCTTTGCTTATTAATGGGCAATAATAGCAACCAAATTTTTCAAACGAAACCCTCATACACCATTATACACACAGACACATGCTTTTTCACGTTGTTTCTTTCTTTTTTTTTTTCCTGTGGTAAAAGTCATATGAAGTGTGCTGTTTTGAGCATATTTAACTGCACAGTTCAGGGACACTAAGTGCATTCATGTTCTGCAACACTCACTGTCATCCGTCTCTGGGATGTTTCACCTTCCTAAACGGAACCTCTATCCCCTTTAGAGACTAACTCCCCGTACCTCTCCTACCCCGAGTCCCTGACTCCCGGCATCTGCCAGAGTCCTTTCTGACTCTGAATTTGAAATTCTAGGTACCTCATATAAGTGGATTCAAGCAGTGTTTTTTGCACCTACTATATACTGGAATCCTTTTTTTAAGATTAACAAATATATGTCCTGAAAACACAGTTTATTTCCTTTTATTTCCCCTTGTGCTTTACAGTAGGTTCTCATTAGTTATCTATTTTGTAATAGTATCACTAGTATGTGTGTATATATATATATATATATATATATATATATATATATGTTAATCCCAATCTCCCGTTTCATCCCACCCCCACTTTAACCCTCAGTATCCATGTATTTGTTCGTTATATCGGTGTCTCTATTCCTGCCCTACAAACAGGTTCATCTATCCCATTTTTCTAGATTCCACATATATGCCTTAATATATGATATTTGTGTTTCTCTTTCTGGCTTGAACACACTTTTGGGGGTCATTTACAGAATTTTAGCTGCAGTTTGGTATGGCTCAGTCAACTGAGTTCAGTAAATCAGTCGTGTCTGACTATTTGCAACCCCATGGATTGCAGAACGCCAGGCTTCCCTGTCCAACACCAACTCCTGAAGATTGCTAACTCATGTCCATTAAGTCAGGGATGCTATCCAACCATCTCATCCTCTGTCATCTCCTTCTCCTCCTGCCTTAAGTCTTTCCCAGCATCAGGGTCTTTTCAAATGAGTCAATTCTTTGCGACAGGTGGCCAAAGTATTGAAGCTTCAGCTTCAGCATTCGTACTTCAATGAATATTCAGGACTGATTTCCTTTAGAATTGACCAGTTTGATCACCCTGCAGTCCAAGGGACTCTCAAGAGTCCTTTCCAGCACCACAATTCAAAAAGCATCAGTTCTTCATCCCTCAGCCTTCTTTATGGTCCAACACTCACATCCATACATGACTACTAGAAAAACCACAGATTTCACTATACCGACTTTTGTTAGCAAAGTAATGTCTTTGCATTTTAAGACACTGTCTGCATTTGTAATAGCTTTTCTTCCAAGGAGCAAGTGTTTTTTCATTTCATGGCTTTAATTTCACTTTTATCAAGAAGCTCTTTAGTTCTTTGCTTTCTGCCATAAGGGTGCTATCATCTGCATATCTGAGGTTATTGATATTTCTCGGGGCAATCTTGATTCCAGCTTGTGCTTCATCCAGCCTAGCATTTCACATGATGTACTCTGCGTATAGGTTAAATAAGCAGAGTGACGATATAAAGCCTTGACATACCCCTTTCTCAACTTCGAACCAGTCTGTTGTTCCATCAGTTCAGTTCAGCTCAGTTCAGTCACTCAGTTGTGTCCGACTCTTTGCGACCCCATGAATCGCAGCATGCCAGGCCTTCCTGTCCATTGCCAACTCCTGGAGTTTACTCAAACTCATGTCCATTGAGTTGGTGATGCCATCCATCTCATCTTCTGTCATCCCCTTCTCCTCCTGCCCCCAATCCTTCCCAGCATCAGAGTCTTTTTCAATGAGTCAACTCTTCTCATGAGGTGGCCAAAGTATTGGAGTTTCAGCTTTAGCATCATTCCTTCCAAAGAAACCCCAGGACTCATCTCCTTCAGAATGGACTGGTTGCATCTCCTTGCAGTCCAAGGGACTCTCAAGAGTCTTCTCCAACACCACAGATCAAAAGCATCAATTCTTTGGTGCTCAGCTTTCTTCATAGTCCAACTCTCACATCCATACATGACCACTGGAAAAACCATAGCCTTCACTAGACAAAACTTTGTTAGCAAAGTAATGTCTCTGCTTTTAAATATGCTATCTAGGTTGGTCATAACTTTCCTTCCAAGGAGTAAGCATCTTTTCATTTCATGGCTGCAATCACCATCTGCAGTGATTTTGGAGCTCCCAAAAATAAAGCCTGACACTGTTTCCACTGTTTCCCCATCTGTTTCCCGTGAAGTGATGGGACCAGATGCCATGATCTTAGTTTTCTGAATGTTGAGCTTTAAGCCAACTTTTTCACTATCCGGTTCTAACTATTGCTTCTTGATCTGCATACAGATTTCTCAGGAAGCAGGTAAGGTGGTCTGGTATTTCTGTCTCTTGAAAAATTTTCCACAGTTTTTTTGTGATCCACACAGTCAAAGACTTTGGCATAGTCAGTAAAGCAGAAGTAGATGTCTTTCTGGAACTCTCTTGCTATTTCTGTGATCCATCATATGTTGGAAATTTGATCTCTGGTTCCTCTGCCTTTTCTAAATCCAGCTTGGACATTTGGAGGTTCTTGGTTCACGTACTATTGAAGCCTTGCTTGGTGAATTTTGAGCATTATTTGACTAGAGTGTGAGACGAGTGCAATTGTGCAGTAGTTTGAACATTCTTTGGCATTGCCTTTCTTTGGGATTTGGATGAAAACTGACCTTTTAAGTCCTTTGGTCACTGCTGAGTTTTCCACATTTGCAAATTTGCTGGTATATTGAGTGCAGCAGCATCTCTTAGGATTTGAAATAGCTCAACTGGAATTCCATTGTCTGCACTAGCTTTGCTTGTAGTGATGCTTCGTAAAGTCCGCTTTACTTCACATTTCAGGATGTCTGGCTCTAGGTGAGTGATCACACCATCATGGTCATCTGGGTCGTTAAGATCTTTTTGTATAGTTCTTCTGTGTATTCTTGCCACTTCTTCTTAATACCTTCTGCTTCTGTAGGTCTCTACCATTTCTGTCTTTTATGACAGAGAAAATGTATGGCTGGCACAACTTGAAAGCAGATTGACAAATTAAAACTCAAATGACAGAAAGCTAGAATCCACTGGTTGCGACCACTCCTACTTGCCTGTGTTCTGTGTCCTCACATATGAGAATATTCAAAAGCTGATATTCTAGATATTGTAGTACATTATGTGGCTTTAGGGATTTTTCCAAATTTGATGAAATAATGATATTGTGTTTGTTCTTTTTATTAACATTACTTCAAATCCTGTTAAGAAATATGTACAAAGGGTAAATAAATGTTTAATGTATGAAAGGATCCAGCTTTCTTAACCGTTGGGTATTTTAGTGAAGAAAACATGGTTATGAAAGGGGCCTCCCAGGCAGCTCAATGCTAAAGAATCCTGCCAATGCAGGAGATGTGGGTTTGCTTCCTGGGTTGGGAAGATCCCCTAGAGAAGGAAATGGAAACCCACTCCTGTACTCTTGCCTGGGTAATCCCATGGACAGAGGAGCCCAGCGGACTCCAGTCCATGGCAGTTGCAAAAGAGTCAGACACGACTGAGCATGCATGCACATTAATGGAAAGTAAAGCGATATTAACAGTACAATTAAAGGTGAAGTCATGGTGCATTCACAGCTAAGAACCACATGACAAAAATTACTTTCTTCACATTTGTTAGAATTTAACTAAGCAGAAAAGCAAAAGATAGAGGATGCTCACAAATTTTTCTTTTTCAAATTTCTGAACAGAAAGAAAGAGAACGAGGTTCTAACTTGGCCTTCATATTCCGACTGCCTTTTGCTGCTGGAAGGGTGTTCAGTATCAGCATGTTGGACACACTTCTTTATCAGGTACTCAGTGTTTCCTGCTGCTCTCTAAAGCATTTATTTTCTATTTTGTTTGGATTCTATCAAACGAATGATACAACTAATGTTTCTCATGTAACTGTCAACTTAAATTGGCTCTGGAAGTAACCCAATATTTTATTTCATGTATTTAATGAATGATCTAAATGTGCCTATGAAAAACACTGGAAGAAAAAAATTATTTTTCAGAATAATCTATGAAATGCTGTTAGGCATGCTTTGACACCAGTTCTTTCTTTGACACCAGAAATGATATTAGGCATTCTTTGACACAATGTTTCATGTGACATTTGAATTCATTTACATATTCCTTTACAGATGTAACTAGACTATAAATAAAAGTTAAGAAAAAATTACTACGTTAAGAAAAAGACACCTTTCTTTCTAATGCACATTTTAAAAAAATGATACCAAATCATGTCAATAAACTGACAAATCAAGGATATTTTCAACATCTGATAATTTTGCCTACTATAGAAACATGTAAGGAAAATTTTACAGCCTCTAAGAACCATTTAGTTTGTTTCTGAATGCCAGAGTTTCACATTTTCATTTCATCATTGCTAAGGTCAAAGGGATTTTGTTTTACACAAATACACTAATTTTTTTAACTCTGCCAGAAGCTGAACAGCAGCAATATTTCATATTCTTTGATTCAAGTATTCAGATAATTTTTAATATATCTGGTAAGGAAACAAAAAGATATTCATAGGGCTTTAAACAAAAATCAATAACAAAAAAACTAGTTGAAATATTTGATTATAAATTTTAGTCATTACAAACTTTTAAAAAATATACTCTTTTGTTCAGCTTATAGTTTTTGTTATTAAAAATATAAAATTGTTTTCCTCATGTCCAATACCATCCATAAAATTTAAACATATCATGACATCCTAGAAAATAATAATTTCTCATATTTTTTGAGGACAGCTTAACTGTACATGTGTATTTAGCACACTGACAAGATCGATTTTTATTTCTTTTTTTAATGGAGGCTGAATGACTGGAGAAGAAAATGGCTCCAAACCCACTCCAATATTCTTACCCGGAGAATCCCAGCGACAGAGGAGTCTGGCAGGCTACAGTCCATGGGGTCGCAAGAGTCAGACACAACCTAGCGGCTAAACTACCACCACCTAAAGTGGGCTTCCCTGGTGGCTCAGACTGCTAAGAATCTGCCTGCTAATGCAGGAGACCCAGGTTTAATTCTTGGGTCGGAAAGACCCCCTAGAGAAGGGAATGGCAATCCACTTCAGTCTTCTTGCCTGGAGAATTCCACGGACCGAAGAGCCCGGTGGGCTATATAGTCCATGGGATCACAAAGAATCAGACCCAACTGAGTGACTAACACTCACTTTCAGTGATATGACAGTGCTTCCCTGGTGGCTCAGTGGTAAAGAATCTGCCTGCCAATGCTGAAAACACAGGTTCAATCCCTGGGCCAAGAACATCCCCCTAGAAGGAAGTGGCAACCCACTCCAGTATTTTGCCTGGGAAATCCCATGGGCAGAGGAGCCTGGCTGACTACAGTCCATCAGGTCGCAAAAGAGTCCAGGGTGACTTTACTCACTAAACAACAGCAATGCCATGATAACCGTTAATATAACCTGTAAGATGTGATAACATATTCACACTCCAAGCTATTCTGTTTTTCATACACATGATAAATGCATATTTTATTTCTGTTGCAGTCATTTGTGAAGGACTATATGATTTCTATTACCAGACTTCTGTTGGGATTGGACACTACACCAGGATCGGGGTTTCTTTGCTCTGTAAGTTACTGCTGTCTGAAGTGGAAGATGATTCTGGCGGGCAGTTCTTAAATCCATCTGTCATGCTCTTTGGCTGACTCCTCTATATCATTTATTTATTCATTTTTCTAACATGTGCTCAAAGCATAGTATCCTGGTTTTTTAATTAATTAAAACATGTTTACAGAAAACATTATTTAAATTAATAATCTTGCAGATAGCTATTCAGAGCAAAATTCACAAATGCTGTTTTGGGTTTTTTTTCCCCTAGCTGGCATTTGAGATGAACCGTTTCTGACATAGGATGTCATACTGCCAAGGGAAACACTGGTCATGTTGTTTAACTTCTGATTTTTGTTTTTCTTTCTTATCTTTGGCCATGCCCCACAGCTTAAGGGATCTTGGTTCCCTGACTGGGCCTCCTGTAGGGGAAGCATGGACTCCTAACCACTGGACCATCAGGGAATTCTCTCACCTCTCTGTTTTATAAAAGAGTGTGCTATGTCCAAGTGCATTTCATTAAGTGACTTATTAACAGTTGAAATTCGTGGTTAGCAGAGAGGAAGCAGCACTTATGCCTCCTGTCCGGGAGTCCTATGCTCCTTCTATTGTACTCCTTTCTCAGCAGGGATGCTATAGAACTTTGGATGGACTATTCCTTTTTGTGCTGGAGTGTCCTTTACACTTCAGGATTTGTAGCATCAGCAGACCCTGTCCACTAAGTCCCAGTAGTATCCTCTAGTTATCGAAACATTCAAACAAGTCCTTACATACAGGTTTCCAACAATTCCCAGTCAGCTACCAGTGATGTCACCCACTGAGATGGAACTAACGCAATGCCATGCTGCCGCAAATTGAGCAGTGGGTTTCTTAAGTTTGAGTTAACCTGACGGATAAGGTTTAAGATGGCAGTAAATAACTTTAATATATGGTAAATGCTTAAGAAATGGTGCTTTGGGATTTTAAAATATCAATGAAATCTACTTTTAAGGAATTAAAAATAACCATTGAGTTTTTTATTTCTTAAAAATTTGGTATGTAAATAATCCAATTATATTTATTACAGATGAAGATCACTGAGGATGACCTATGGATTAGGACTTATGCCAGACTTTATCAGAAGTTATGCTCCTCTACTGGAGATGTTCCCATTGGTATCTACAGGACAGAATCTCAAAAGCTTACTACATCTGAGGTTTGGAAATATCCACATATTCCTGTCTTAATGTTTAATGTGACTGAAAACCGTGATTCCTAAACCTAGAAACTTATTTCTGAAATATTGGCCAATAAATTATGTGAGAAATTTCATAAAGTATTTTTGGCAAAAGTGATATTCTAAGGTTTGGACTCTGAATGCCTTTTGTAGGTTTTAAGGAAATAAATTAATTCTAAGTAACCTTTTGACACATAAGAAAAGTTCTCAGGGCAAGCAATCTAGTTTTTAATATAATCTTAAACTCCAGTATATTAGCATTTGGAAAGAAGGAAACAGAGATAAGTTAAGAGCATGAAACTCACATTTTTTCAAACTCTAGGTTGAGAACTACTTTGGAGCCAAGGAAAAAACCCCAGGAGCAGTGCCAGACCCTGGCTCAATAATCATAATAGCAAACTAGAGCTTATTAAAAATGGAACAAAATTTACAGTGCCTGCATATGACTGAAAACATATCTATATTTTAATTTGGTCACACTGTGTGATTATAAATTATGGTTTATATTCTTGAAATATCTATCTTCTTCAGATACCTCAAAGTTATTCAAAATTTTGTTTAATCACTTCTTTCTTTGGTCTTATGTGAAACAGAACCTCAACTAAGAGACTTAGATTAATTGCATGCATTTTAATAGTCATGTAATCATTACATCAGCTTGTGATTAAAATCAATGAATCTGTGTGTGGAAAAGAAGAACTTTATAGGAAGCATAAAGATAGAATTTTCTTTTCTTGTTACAGTTTATAGTTTGACATTTAAGTAAGTGATATTGAGGCCAGAGGAAAATAGTTCCATTTTTCTGAGATGCTCTTTGCTGGTTTCACTGCAGCTGCAGAGGTGCTAAAAGATGTTTTATTGCCATTTCTGCAGCTGAATCTGAGGTTTTCATTGGCTGTGTTCCCCATGGTTCACACCACAAAGAGCAGGACCAAACTGGAAAAAATCAGGAATGGCTGATGTGAAAACCATTCCAGACAGTTAAATGTGTAAGACAGCTTGGCAGATATGCCTAAAAGTTTAAAAATATTGCATCCAAAAAATATTATTTGATTAACGGTTAAGAGAAAAAAGGTGCTTTCACACCTAAGCAACTAACCATGTCTTACTCAAGCTTGATAAAGACAAAGAAGATTTCCACATAGCAGAATACTATTCCTGTTTTTATCTTGTAATATGGATTTTGTAAACTTGAAAACAGTTTATCCTTCCATTGGTCAAGTTCATATCCATGTTTGTCATTTTATATTATTAAGAGTCTTTGTTGTATGCTGTTAACAGTGTAGATAGGGAAAAGATAATTGAATATTCGTACTGTCATCAAGGAGCATTTAACATTACATCTCAGTTCTTCCCATCACAAATCAGCAAAATATTTCTAAATCCTCAAACCTCCAGCTTATATTTAAAGCACATATCCTTGGAAAAAATAAAAGAATTCTAAGCTAAATGAAGATAATGTCTGCTGTCTTCCTATACTGAGTTCAGTTCATCTTTTGGAACACATATTTTTGTTTAAATTTTATATACTACCTATTACAGAAAAAAAAAGGCAGTTTAAAGATTACAATAAACTTCGAGTACTTTTACAGTAAAATATATTAGTAAGGGCAAGAAATTAAAGTTACTTTACATCTAAAATGACCTGACTGCTACAGTTGAAAAGGAATTCTACTTTTATTTTTCTGGTAAATAAGGCAAAAATAAAACTGTTGAGTTATATAATAATTGTAGTTTGATACACAAAAAGATGTAAGTTCATCTATAGAAAGATTTGTTTTTCCTGATCATTGTTAACAGAGTGAGTATATTATATGTTTCTTTATATGAGATTTAATATTTAGAAATATTTAAGAGATAGATAACATGATGAACATTTTCTTGCTTTATAGTTTTACAAGATGCAAAAAAGTACCAAAAAAGTACCAAAAAAAGTACCAAAAAGTACCAAAAAAAGTACCCAAAAAAGTACCAAAAAAGGTGGTACTCAATAAAATCTCACTTTATAAAAGCAGGCTCATTCGTGTCTGACTCTTTGTGACCCATGGACTGTAGCCCACCAGGCTCCTCTGTCCATGGGATCCTCCAGGCCACAATACTGGAGTGGGTAGCCATTCCCTTCTCCAGGATATCTTCCCAACCAAGGGATTGAATCCAGGTCTCCTGCATTGCAGGCTGATTCTTTGCCATTTTAACCACCAGGAAAGCCTCCAAATTACATTAATATAAATATTTTAGTAAGGCTTAAGATAAAAAGTTTTGAAACTTCTCTACCATTTTCTCGTCAGTGTTATTCCATTTTGTTAAGAAATGTTAAGAATCTGGAGACAAACAGTTCCAACAAGCGTAATTTCATATATTTTTAATGTGTTTCTTAATATTTGTAACAATAGTGACAATCCTAAATAGTGGGTTAGACTTGAATTATATTACAACAAAAATTATAATTGAAAATTTCACTTCTGCCTTTTGAAGGATGAAGCTCATGTTATTCCGCAGAACTGAAGAACAAGATAACATGATTTTTATAACCCCTAAATGTTTAGGTCATATATTGACTGGGTAGATCAGTTTTTAACCTTTATAACATATTTGAAAACTCAGAATATTTCTATACATTTACTTGAATGTATATGTAGGGGTGAAAAATAATCTTATCATAGTATCTAAAATTTAAAAAAACAGTACAACTATTAATACCAATAATGATTATTGAATATCAATAATGATGTCAGTTTCTTCTCATGAATATAATCCTTTATATCTTATCAATTTTTTTTATTTTCTATTAACACCACATTAACTTTTCATCAAATCATAGAAAGATGATTTTAGAAAAAACCTAACAACTTTTTGGCAAGTTTCTAAAATATTAGCTTATTCTTTACCTAATTTTATTCAAAAGCGCTATGATAAGTAATCAAACACATAATTAGATGATAAGTGTTATGTGGTATCTGTCGTATATTGTCCTGTTGCTGATTGTTTTGTGAATGTATCATTTAGTCGTTGTTTAAACTGGAATTTGTGTGTTTCTTTTCCCTCCCTTTGTGTCAGTGTCGAGAAATAACATCACAAGTAAGTATTTTGTTTGTCTCCATTTCTTCAAATGGTCTAATACAATGAGTCATTGAAAACAGTATTAAAGGTTAAACTCAGTAGTTCAGATTTTAAAAGAAAACAAGCTGAAATGGTTTAATATGTTCTCTTCAAGTTAGTGTATCTATATTTCCCTAATATGATTGCAAATTAATATTACCTATTTGTCTTCCAATTATGTTTATGTATTGATCCAATCGCACACTTTACTGCATGGTGTCATTACCAGCTAGTCACTTACTGGATGTAGATTATCTGTCCTTAAGGGACGTGCCACCTTCTGTGCAGTCAGCTAGGACTGAAAAGGAATGGGGATCTTGACATAAAACATACCTTTAGTTTGCTTCTTAAAGTAGCCTGGATCCCTTAGGAACAGTTATGGGAACAATAGGACCTGAGATGGATTCCTTCTTATGCATTTATATTCCTGAAACCTCGATTTCTCTTTATGTGATTTGCATTTTTTATTTTATTTTCCACTTTCTTCATGTAGATCATGTTAAATAATTGTCATTATGGCCTTAGTACTTAACACAAACCCCCAAACATTAATAGAATTAAAGAAACTATTACAAACATAAGTATTTTCAACTTTAAAAATTTCATTTTGAATCTCAAAGCAGTGGTACAATTCAGCCTACTGTGGAATAATATCACAAGTGTAAAACTTTTGTGTCAAAATTACCAACGAAAAATATGAGTCTTATTTTTGAGCTTGTTGGAGTTCTGTATTATCATAATTCCAGAAATTTTGACAGAATGACTGGTATTTTCTCTACAATTTGAAACCATATAATAAATGCAAATGTTTATTAAATTATTCTGAGCACTCTACATTAGTTATTTAAGGTTTAATAAGCTCTAGCTTTGTTATATTCTTAAATATTCTAATTTTTTTCTACATATTGATTCCTTTGGAATTTACAAGATAGGTACTAAAGAAGCTTCTCTTTGGGCTGTAAGAATGTTTTGGCTGCTTTCTGACATTTTTCGCATGATGGTACATAGGCAATGGTAACATTTGTTTATCATGAAGCTGCTCAGCAGTACCAGCGACCATGGCTGCCTGCAGGTGATGCAAATTGAAACTCTAGTTAATGCAGAATATAGTGCTGGCCAAGACAAGGTGTGGGGAGCTTATCTTAGAGTTTTTATGGTTTACTTATTAGAGTATCTTTTGTAATGCTTTGAAAAGTTACTAATGAGTTTAAGCATATATTTCTAAAATTTTTCATTTGTACCAGTATTTGACTTGATCTGATTGACAAGTTTTCATTTTATTTATGATGCACTGGCAGACATTATTTCAGGAAGTATTTTAGGAACATGTCACAAGCCAAATTGGTTCACTTTGCCTCTCCTAAAGGCATTTCTCAAGTGTGAATCTAGACCTGGTCCACAGTGGTAGAAACACTAGTTAGTGGTCACACCATGTCCCTAAAAGGAGTTTGCATTTGGCTAAAAACTGTATAGCTTCATGTTTGAAAGTGGAGTTAATTTTTTTGAGTGTAGATTTTTGGCTCTGTTGTAGTTTTCCATGTCGATTCATATGTTGTGCACTTTTAGTTCAGATGTCAAGCTTTGCTATCTCCTCTTTTCTCTAACTTACTATTATAGATTCAGAAAGTCAAAGGTTTGCCTCATTTCTGAATTTTTGTAGCCAATTGGAAGTTGGCTTGTAACTTTCTTCCTGTAATTGCTTTCTTTCTCATAGTTACTATTCTAGGTCTTAAAGTCCTCCAGTTATTTCCCTATGTAAACTAAGCTTCTTCCCTCTAGTTTGCTGAGTTTTCCAATATAAGCATCTCCTCAAAATCCTTTTATGAAGAAAGAGCTCTAACTGCACTTTAGACATTAAAATATATTTATCCTTATAATTCTATTTTTTTTCTTCCACAGTTCTGTTCTTTCCATTTTTTTTTTTTTTTGGTTCTCTCTCTCAACCCTCAAATATGTTCAGATTTCCTCAAACCTCAAGAAACATTCCCCTCTTATTCTATTTTTCTTATTTCATTCTTGCTGTTAAACTCTCAGAAGCGTTCAAATATGATGTCCATTCTATTCCTTATCCATGTCTCTCAGTTTTTCCTCACTCTTTGATCAAGCCTGTTCTTACTAAAAATCTCTTTTAGCCAAAATCACTGGCATTTTATTTTAGTTGTAATTTGTTTAAACACTATAGAAGCTTTAACTGGGTTCATCGTTTCTTACATGTCAAAATTCGCTTGTCAGTTTTCATTTTATGAATAACTCTTATTTATCCTGGTGTGTTTCTTTTCCTCCTCTTTGTTCTGCTCAGTTTCTGCTTATAACAGCTCATTTTATTTAAAAAAAATTATTTTAAGTCTTTATTGAATTTGTTACGATACTGCTTCCATTTTATGGTGGTTTTTTTTTTTTTTTTTTTTGGCCCCAAGGCATGTGAGATCTTAGCTCCTGGACCAAGAATCAAATCCACATCCCCCACATTGGAAGAGAAAATCTCAACCTCTGGACCACCTAGGAAGTCCCAATACCAACTCATTTTAGATGCTGATACTGTGATCTTCCATCTGAAAGTTTGTCTCTAATTTCCTGTCCTGAGATTGGCTCTATAACTCAGGACCTCAAGGAGAGGCAGGGATTTACCTCCTATCCTAGGACGTGCCTTTGTCTTTGAATTCCAGGAAGTACACCATGATTTAAGTGTGGCCTAAGCTTCATTGCAGGTTGTCCCCCCAAGAGTGTTAATCTTGATCTCTGCCCAATGCTGAACACTTTTTTATTTAATCAGCATAGCCAGGTAACATGGCAGATGATTTTACTCCCATTTGTAAATGAGCAGAGGCTGAGACACTTGACTTGATAAAATAAAAACTTAGGAAGCAGCAGGCCTATATTTGAACTTAATCAAATTCTGACACCAGAGCCTCTCTCTCTCTCTCTCTCTCTCTCTCTCTCTCTCCTTTTAATCATTAGATTTCACTGAAGGAGCCTCTGCCAATTTCTGGCCACTTCTCTCTTTTCCAACACCTGCTTTGAGATCCCAAAGTGCTTTGTTTGAGACTCAACATGGGAACTGACACTTGAAACCCAAACCAGGCATTTGTCAAAACTTTGTGTATAGACTTTCCTCTTTTTCTGCACATGACCTTGGAGAACTCATTAAATCTTTAGGTTTCAGTGATTACTCTGAGGTTAATGGAGGGCACATTTGTGTTTTATGAGCTTGGTGTTCTAATTCCTAAACATGAAGAACAAACTGATTATCTGCCAGATCCTCCCCGCCTTATCTCCTAGAATTAGACATTTCCTTAGCCTAGGTGCTTGGAATGAGGCAGCAAACATCCAAGAAAGATTTCTCAGAAAGTGAATGTGAGCTTTTCATACCTATTCTTGGATTTAATAATGACTTATTGGTGGTTATGCTATATCCAAATTCTCTTCCTTCAAGATTTTGCATAATACATACAGATAAATGATTGTTTTCTTTGCATGATGCATATATAGTGGATTTTTTAATTAATTTATTTTTTATTGAAGGATAATTGCTTTACAGAATTTTACTGTTTTCTGTCAAACCTCAACATGAATCAGCCATAGGTATACAGATATCCCTTCCTTTTAGAAACTCCCTCCCATCTCCCACCCTATCCCACCCCATCTGACCCCTATAGGTTGATAAAGAGCCCCTGTTTAAGTTTCCTGAGCTATAGCAAATTCCAGTTGGCTATCTATTTTATATATGATAATGTAAGTTTCCATACTAATGTTACTCTTTCCACACATCTCATCCTCCCCTCCCCTCTCCCCATGTCCATAAGTCTGTTTTCTGTGTCTGTCTCTTCATTGTTGCTCTGTAAATAAACTCTTCAGTACCATTTTTTAGATTCTGCATATATATGTTAGAGTATCATGTTGGTGGGAATGTAAATTGGTAAAGCTTCTATGGAAGATGTTATAGAGATTCCTCAAAAAACTAGGAATAAAACCACCATATGACCCAGCAGTCCCACTCCTAGGCCTATACCCTGAGGAAAGCAAAATTGAAAGAGACACATGTATCCCATTGTCCATTGAAACACTATTTACAATAGCTAGAACATGGAAGCAACCTAGATGTCCATCAACAGATGAATGGATAAAGAAGTTGTGGTATATATACATGATGGGATATTACTCAGCCATAAAAATGAATGCATCTCAGTCAGTTTTAATTAGGTGGATGAACCTAGAACTTATTATATATAGTGGATTTTTGATGTCTGCCATACCAAGTCATTTTCTTGTTGCTGGATTTTAGACTCTTCTGTGTTTTACCCATCATTTACATTCTTTCTGTCTCTGTTCCTAGAAGAAGCAGTTATCCAATTATTTTTCCTGACCAGATAAGCACTGGACTTGGGACCACATAATCTGTGTTTAAAGCTGGCTCCTGCTTTTACTAGCTGTGTGTGAACTTGGGCTGTTCTCCACATGTAGCAGAGTGGAAATTAAGTCAGAAATTTATTATCACTGCATTAATTAGAAAAAATCAGAAATGTGTTGAGTGAATTGTTCATAGTTAATGGCAAGTACTTCTATATGGCGTGGCACATGGACTAACGTAGCTCTTTTTTCCATCATTTTTTACTGCTGCATTATTTTTTAGTGGAGGACACTGCTTCAGAAAACATTTGTGTCAATATACTTAAATTTATAAATAAAATAATAGTAAGTATTCCAGTGATTTGGATAAATGCCTTATAATATTTTCAAATGTAGATATATTCACTAACTTGAAATGTATTTTAATTCATATACATACACACACCATGAATCTGAGCTAATCTATAATTTCACTTTTCTCTTAAAAATTTTACTCTTAAATACTTTTATTTATTTTATTATTCCTTTTTCTAATGTTTCCTAGCTCTACTAATTCTTGTCTTGTTTATTTTCAACCCTAGGAAAGCATTTCTTACTTTTATTACTTGCTTTAACTTAAGCATCTCACTGTACAGATGGCTAACAAACACTTGAAAAGATGCTTAACATTGCTTATTATTAGAGAAATGCAGATCAAAACTACAATGAGATATCACCTCACAGCAGTCAGAATGGCCGTCGTCCAGATCTACAACCAATAAATGCTGGAGAGGGTGTGGAGAAAAGGGAACAGTGTTGCACTGTTTGTGGGAATGTAAATTCATACAGCCACTATGGAAGACGGTATGGAGATTCCTTAAAAAACTAGGAATAAAACCACCATATGACCCAGAAATCCCACTCCTAGGCATAAATCCTGAGGAAACCAAAACTGAAAAAGACACATGTATCCCATTGTTCATTACAGCACTATTTACAATAGCCAGAACATGGAAGCAACGTAGATGTCCATCAACAGATGAATGGATAAAGAAGTTGTTGTACATAGACACAATGGAATATTACTCAGTCATAAAAAGGGATGCATTTCAGTCAATTCTGATGAGGTAGATGAACCTAGAACCTATTATACAGAGTGAAGTGAGTCAGAAAGAGAAAGATAAATGTCATATTCTAATGCATATGTACAGAATCTAGAAAAAATGGGACTGAAGAACTTATTTACAGGGCAACAATGGAGAAACAGACATAGAGAATAGAATTATGGACATGGGGAGAGGGGAGGAGAGGGTAAGATGTATGGAGACAGTAACACAGAGACTTACATTCAGTTCAGTTCAGTCACTCAGTCGTTTCCGACTCTTTGCGACCCCATGAATCGCAGCACGCCAGGCCTTCCTGTTCATCACCATCTCCCAGAGTTCACTCAGATTCACGTCCATCGAGTCCGTGATGCCGTCCAGCCATCTCATCCTTGGTCGTCCCCTTCTCCTCCTGCCCCCAATCCCTCCCATAGCCAATGGGAATTTGCTGTTTGGCTCAGGAAACTAAACAGGAATTGTATCAATCTAGAGGGGTGGGATGGTGTGGGAGATGGGAAGGAGGTTCAAAAAGGAGGGGATATATGTATACCTTTGGCCGATTCATGTTGAGTGACAGAAAACAACAAAATTCTGTAAAACAATTATCCTTCAAAAAAAAAGAAAAGAATCATACTGGCACACCTAGGAGCAAGAAGCTATTTAAATGCATCCAGTCTGCCTGATTTAACTGCACAGCCCTGGCTTTCTGCTCACTTAGTGCCTTAAACTGCATGGACATCATTCTTTCACTTTGCCCTGCCACAGGAAACAAATTAAGCCTTTACTCACAGCTTCTTGGTGCATGACTGCTGTAGTTTACAAAATCAGAACTGAATATAAAATTATAAGGTTGATCTGAGTCATTCCAGTTTTCACAAGGGGGCGATAATTTCTAAGCTTTAATATACTTGGATCAATAATACTATTTTATACAGGTTCTTTACATAAGAATGTGAATATCCATTGAGGCTTAACTTAGCTGCAGTGCCCTATGGATACCTCTCCTTGTGACTCGGGATCAGCATCTTTGTTGCTGCAGAGGAACAGGCAGCAGCAGAAGCATTTTGTAGGGCCCCAGGGAGCTGTTTTCAGGAGTGTGGATCTCAGCATGGCAACTACTCTTCTTCCACACAAGTAACCACATCATCTACCTCTGTGATACCCAGAGTGTCAGCATTTTCCCCTAACACTCTTTGCAATGGAGTTTGATGCCTGCTGTAGACACACCACCAGTGGTCATGGGATAAGGATCTTTCCCTGAACTTAGTGGCAGTCATGCCCTTTACTGGAATCTAGACACGCAATTCAATATGAAACACACAGAGAAGTCTGAGACCTGTGACACAGAGCCCCAGCTCCATCCTCTTGTCCTTAAATGCCAAAGATCGAAGCTTCTAACTTAAATTGGTGAAACCCAGACAGAAGCATGAGAGAACTGAACAAACACAACTTAAAACTCTGCAGCTCAAAGCGAACACTTGACAGTAGGCAGTGATACAACTCAGCAAGTGTGCTTATCAGCAGGTGATACAACCAGTTATCAAGTCAGAGCCCAAAAACATGAGTCTCCGTATGGCCCCCATGGGCTGAACACCCTGCTTGCTGTGCCTGTTGCTACAATTCTGAGTACTTTATGACTCCCCAAGCTGCAACTTTAAGTGCTTACTGAGCCCACATCCATAAATTCTGCCTGATCCAACTTAATCTTCCATTATCCCAAACCCTTCACATCCATACGTTCTCTTCAGACTTTGGTCTGTAAATATTTAAAAACTGAAGTAGTTCTTTTGGAGTGTAACTTCCTAAACATGTGATAATAAGTAAAATGAGTAACATATATGCTGCACGCCGCTGCTGCTAAGTGGCTTCAGTCATATCTGACTCTGTGCGACCCCATAGACGGCAGCCCACCAGGCTCCCCCGTCCCTGGGATTCTCCAGGCAAGAATACTGGACTGGGTTGCCATTTCCTTCTCCAATGCATGAAAGTGAAAAGTGAAAGTGAAGTCGCTCAGTCATGTCCGACTCTTAGCGACCCCATGGACTGCAGCCTACCAGGCTCCTCCGTCCATGGGCTTTACCAGGCAGGAGTACTGGAGTGGGGTGCCATTGCCTTCTCCGATGCTGCCTGGTGTCGGCATATTTATGAATCACTTTATGAGGCTCCTAGAAAAATAACACAACCAGCCAAAATAAAGTCAAAATTATTTCTCAGTTTGTTTTTATGAAAAAAGGAGAGTTATTTAGATTAACAAATTTAAAAGCATTAATTTATAATATTTTAATAATCTATGATTAATTTAAATATCAATTAAGTAGCATTTAGGCTAATAATAAAATTAATTAATTCCTGTCTTAAGGGAAGACATCTACCATGTAGTTAGTAATTGCATGATAATAGTATTCAAGATCCTAAATGGAGAAGAAAAAAGTAAGATTTTTCTGGGCTTAAAGCACTAGGAGAGGCATCAATTCAGTTCAGTCACATAGTCGTAACCAACTGTTTGCGACCCTATGGACTGCAGCATGCCAGGCCTCCCTGTCCATCACCAAGTCCCGGAGTTCACTCAAACTCACGCCCATCGAGCGGTGATGCCATCCAGCCATCTCATCCTCTGTTGTCCCCTTCTCCCGCCTTCAATCTTTCCCAGCATCAGGGTTTTTTCCAGGGAGTCAGTTCTTCGCATCAGGTGGCCAACGTATTGGAGTTTCAGCTCCAACATCAGTCCTTCCAATGAATATTCAGGACTGATTTCCTTTAGAATGGATTGGTTTGAACTCTTTGCAGTCCCAGGGACTCTGAAAAGTCTTATCCAACACCACAGTTCAAAAGCATCAATTCTTCGGTGCTCAGCTTTCTTTATAGTCCAACTTTCACATCCATATATGACTATTGGAAAAACCATAGCCTTGACTAGATGGACCTTTGTTGGCAAAGGAATGTCTCTGCTTTTTAATATGCTGACTACGTTGGTCATAACTTTCCTTCTAAGGAGTAAGTATCTTTTAATTTCATGGGTGCAATGACCATCGCAGTGATTTTGGAGCCCCCCAAAATAAAGTCTGTCACTGTTTCCATTGTTTCCCTATCTATTTGCCATGAAGTGATGGGACCGGATGCCATGATCTTCGTTTTCTGAATGTTGAGTTTTAAGCCGACTTTTTCACTCTCCTCTTTCACTTTCATCAAGAGACTCTTTAGTTCTTCTTCACTTTCTGCCATAAGGGTGGTGTCATCTGCATAGCTGAGGTTATTGATATTTCTCACGGCAATCTTGATTCCAGCTTGTGCTTCTTCCAGCCCAGCGTTTCTCATGATGTACTCTGCATATAAGTTAAATAAGCAGGGTGACAGTATCCAGCCTTGATGTACTCCTTGAAACCAGTGACAGTATACAGCCTTGACGTACTGTTTGAAACCAGTCTGTTGTTCCATGTCCAGATCTAACTGTTGCTTCCTAACCTTCATATAGGTTTCTCTAGAGGCAGGTCAGGTGGTCTGGTATTCCCATCTCTTTCAGAATTTTCCACAGTTTATTGTGATCCACACAGTCAAAGGCTTTGGCGTTAAGTCAATAAAGCAGAAATAGATGTTTTTCTGGAACTCTCTTGCTTTTTTGATGATCCAGCAGATGTTGGCAAGTTGATCTCTGGTTCCTCTGCCTTTTCTAAAACCAGCTTGAACATCTGGAAGTTCACGGTTCACGTATTGCTGAAGCCTGGCTTGGAGAATTTTGAGCATTACTTTACTAGCATGTGAGATGAGTGCAATTGTGCAGTAGTTTGAGCATTTTTTGGCATTGCCTTTCTTTGGGATTGGGATGAAAACTGACCTTTTCCAGGCCTGTGGCCTCTGCTGAGTTTTTCCAAATTTGCTGGCATATTGAGTGCAGCACTTTCACAGCATCATCTTTCAGGATTTGAAATAGCTCAACTGGAATTCCATCACCTGCACTAGCTTTGTTCGGAGTGATGCTTTCTAAGGCCCTCTTGACTTCACATTCCAGGATGTCTGGCTCTAGGTGAGTGATCACACTGTCATGATTATCTTGGTCATAAAGATCTTCTTTGTACAGTTCTTCTATGTATTCCTGCCACCTCTTCTTAATATCTTCTGCTTCTGTTAAGTCCATACCATTTCTGTCCTTTATCGAGCCCATCTTTGCATGAAATGTTCCCTTGGTATCTCTAATTTTCTTGAAGAGATCTCTAGTCTTTCCCATTCTGTTCTTTTCCTCTATTTCTTTACATTGATCGCTCGCTGAAGAAGGCTTTCTTATCTCTTCTTGCTATTCTTTGGAACTCTGCATTCAGATGCTTATATCTTTCCTTTTTTCCTTTGCTTTTCGCGTCTCTTCTTTTCACAGCTATTGGTAAGGCCTCCCCAGACAGCCATTTGCTTTTTGGATTTCTTTTCCATGGGGATGGTCTTGATCCCTGTCTCCTGTACAATGTCACGAACCTCCATCCATAGTTCATCAGGCACTCTATCTATCAGATCTAGTCCCTTAAATCTATTTCTCACTTCCACTGTATATATCTTAATACATATAAATTCGGTATACTTTTTATTATATCCTATTGGAAGTAGGAAAGAAAGGTATGTAAATTTCAAGCATAGAAATAACTATCTCTGTGTTGTGAGTTTAGATTTCTTAAACTTAATCCCCAAATCCTTCTGATTTTTTTTTCTTTAGTTAAACTGAAATATGAAAAGAGACGTTACTTTTATTGAAATAATGATAAAAATGCCTTGTGAGTCCTATGGGTTTTTTTGTAAATCATGATATTCTTTCCTTTGGGGGAATTCAAAACAGTGGTGAATAGGGGACCCAGTATTATTTAGCTCATATATGCTTGATATAATTCCTAGTACACATAACTAAGAAAAGCATTCACAAAGATTAAAAGTGTTTTATCCTTTACTTGGAAAATAAGCTAATCTTCAACTTCTTCCCTAAAGTATTTATTAACTTCTGGTTCTGTGACTTGACTTGTCAGTTCCATTATATGAGCATAATATCTTGAGTATTTGATCTGACAAAATTACTATTTCCACATATTTATGGGAAATAAAACTATTACACGTAGTTATGACTAAAAAGAGTACTTCAAATAAATTTTAGACTGATTCACAAATCTGTGCAAGCCAATTATCTAAATATGAGTGAACTAACATTTTCATTTTTGCTATAAAGTACATGTAAACTGAAACTACCGAACCTAGAATGATATTCTTTGCTGATGGTAGATATTACTTGCAGTTTTATATATTTTACTTTCAGAGAAGAGGATTTTTAGTATATTATCAACCAGGTAAGACTAGAGTAAGTTAAGACTTATAAAGGCATCCATCGTTGCAAAACCATGGTATTAGAATTTTTAATACTTCCAACCTAAATTCTGTAGCTAAAAGGAGGTTTCTGTTTTGAATGAAATATTATCTTATTCCAATGGGATTAATGTATACATGCTGATGCTGATGCTAAGTCACTTCAGTCGTGTCCGACTCCGTGAGACCCTATAGACAGCAGCCCACCAGGCTCCCCCGTCCCTGGGATTCTCCAGGCAAGAACACTGGAGTGGGTTGCCATTTCCTTCTCCAGTATACATGCTAGTATATGTAAAACAGATTATGATAACCAACAAGGGCCTTCTGTATAGCATAGAGAACTCTACTTGTATCTTATAATAGCTATAAGGGGAAAGACTCTGAAAAATTATATATAAATAATAGATGTATAATTTGTTTAACCTTCATAGCTTCATAAAAGACTATTTCTTTTGTAGATGGAATTATACATATATACCTATATATATATATATATATATATAGCTAATACATATATATAACTGAATCATTGTACTCTACACCTGAAACTAACACATTGTAAATCAATTATAGTCTTTAACTTAAAAAAAATAACAAATCAGTCTTAAAAAGAGAGAAATACTAAGTATGCAGCAATGAAGCTTTAACAAATCGTTTTCATACCACTCTCTACAGTACTGTTTTGAAACAAATGTGAACGAATATTTACATTTTTTATTGAATTGAAGTGTGAGACAATTTCGATTTCATAGCTTGCCACTAGGAATTGTGTGTAGGGCATTGACTAAGCCTCCATAATTTATATTCACTTTAAAGGATCTTATTGGATCCGCCTTCTGACCTTACTTAAATTGGTAATTTAAATTCCATTACTGTGGAAGCCAGCAACACATGCATGTTGTAGCTCACACTTCCATCCTCAGACGGCAAACACAGCGGGTTCGTGAACACGGCTCTTATGCACAACAAAATGCAGGCAGTTTCCTTTTGCATGCGCATGCTTTAGAAAATAGGGCTTTCTGGTTTGAATCATGGTTCATTTCCTATGACTTCCTGGTATGAAAAGCAACAATTCTGAAACAAGAAACTTTTGTTTATCTTAATATTACTGAAAGAGTGTGGTAGGGTCCAGCTGCTCACCACTCAGAAGCGAATAAACAGCCCAGATTGGTAGAAAGGAAAGTTTGCTTTATTTCAAATGCCAGCAGCTGGGGAGAGGAGGGTGGTGGACGTCTGTCCAAAGGCCAACTCACCCTCTCCCCCTTACACTGGCAACCAGTGGGGATAGAGCTTCTGTACACAGAAGGAGGGGTGACATGCAGAAACAGCACAGTCAGCTCTGATAGTCATCTTCAAATTGATCAGCATCATCCTGATTGTTTTAGGTACAGTTAATCTTCAGTTCCAGTGGCCATTTGTTCCCATTTCTCTGAGGCCACTTCTTGGAATTGTGGCAGCTCATGTCCTGGTTACAGTCTGGTCGTCATGTAGTAATTTTTCCACCTGGTGTTTTAGTATATATGAAACAGCTCAATGATAAGGCTCAGAATATTATATGCAACCCTTGAAAAAGAACTAAAGGTCCTTGACTATGCTTAATGACTACATTATTATTATTTAGTTTCCTTTGACTCTTTTCCTTTGTTTCTGCATTTCTCACTGCTCTGATTAAACTTATTGACTAAAGTTTCCACAGACACAAGGCAGGCAGAGGTCACGGTGAGGGGGCAAGGACCATAAGGTCTTGCTCCATTTCAGTAAGTGCCTATAATCAAAGGAAAGCTTCTCACTTTAAAATCAAATTTAGTAGTAAAAGAGTAGATCAAAATGGACTTTAGGAATTTTTTCATTGTTTTTCCTTCCTATGAAGAGTAGCCTAATGTAAGTTTTCTTTGTGATTCTAGAATATATTTGTGAAATATTAATACTTATAGCATATTTTCACTTAGAACACTGAAAACAGTTCCCGAAGTGTATCATAATATTTTATCACAATTATTTATGTGGTAAATAACTAATGCATAAATTAAATAAAATATGCTTTTTGTTTTCCTAAGGAGCATATGAGCAAATAAAACATTCACATTTTATAAAGTTCATGCCAATGCCCTCTTTAGAAAGAACAATAATTTAAAACCTTAAAAGTATTATTAACTCCAAAAATAAATGAACTTTCATACTTTTTCTAAATTTCATGTGGAGTACTATGAGTAAATTGAGGAAAGTCCATTACTTTGACTTCATTTGAATAACTCTATAAAATATCTAGCTCTTTTTGTTTTGGTTTCAAACAACTCTATGCCAGTTGCTTGGTAACTCTGAGACATAAAATGTTAAATTCTTTTTATAAAGAAACATATACTGGCGTATGCAAGGATATTTTGTCTGTTTCATTGTAAGTTTGACAAACATATTTTCTAACACTTTTAGTAACATAAAATTAGTGTCAATAATGATCTAGTAACATAAAATTAGTATCAATAATGATGATCTTGTTCTTTCTGTAAAAAGTCTCATGAGATATATAATTATATCAACATTTAGCAAAAAAAAACTATATATATATGAATAGAACTCTAGGCTCCCTGATTCTTAAGCTATCTAATTACCATATGCACTTCTTTTAAAGTCTCAGATATCCATCAGTGTAGAAGAGTGGGAAGACACCAAAGATGCTAAAGAGCAAGCTCACCACCGAAGTAACCACCGCAACTCGACATCCAGCGACCAGTCGGATCACCCGCTGCTGAGGAGGAAGAGCATGCAATGGGCCCGAAGGCTGAGCAGGAAAGGCCCCAAGCATTCCAGTAGAACCGCGGAGAAAATGACCCAGCAGCGCCTGAACCTCTACAGGAGGTCAGAAAGACAAGAGCTTGCTGAGCTTGTGAAAAATAGAATGAAACACTTGGGTCTTTCTACAGTGGGATATGGTATGCTCTTTACAAGTATCGCATGATGTGGGCTTGTGATTTCTTTCCGTTAGTTGGAACAGAGTCGGCTCTAATTTACTAATTTAAGACTCGTCTTTATGTTTCACAGGTCAGTTAGAAGAGACTAGTGACAGGTCTAACCTCCTAGACGCAATTATGAACATGATATTAAAAAGAGAGGATTGAAAATTTTAAATATTTGCTCAGGTCTCTAGGCACCATGTTGAACCCATTACAAGAATTAATTTAATTTTAATTTTCACAAAAACGATCCCATTTTAGAGATAGGGGAACTAAATAATTTGCTAATTAGCTTGCTAGTAGCCTGACTGAGGCTTCTATCCAGTGCTGTCTGGCTCCAAAGCCTGTTTTACACACACACACACACACACACACACACACACACACACACACACTGCATCTCATTTTAGAAGCCTGGAATAAAATAAATGTGTGGCATTCCTAAGTAACTAAATGGATACGCTACAAATGAATGAAAATGTTTCTATAAAATGTGTTTATAGTAAGTTGTGATCCAGAAACACAGAGTCTTCAAAAGCTTTAATCTGAAGCTCAGGTAGTGCTGGATCTCTTACAGTGCAGGTAAGTCTCAGTGACTGTTACGCTCTTACATTGATGCACAGTTGTAATATAGATCTGTTGCATATTTGTTTAGTTGCTCAGTCGTGACCGACTCTTTTGCAACTACATGGATTGTAGCCCGCCAGTCTCCTCTGTCCATGGGATTTCCATGGACAAGAATATTGGAGTGGGTTGCTATTTCCTGTTCCAGGGTATCTTCCCAACCCAGGATCAAACCCTCGTCTCCTGCATTGGCAGACGGATTCTTTACCACTGAGCCACCAGGGAAGCCCCAAGCTCTATATTAGACACTTCTAATAACATAAAGATTGTGAAAAGAGGATTTGGAATCTCAGGGACCTCTGAACTTCTCCACTTATTCTTAGTTCACAATAATTCATCAATTCAGCAGATTGTATTAGGTTGCCTTCTGAGTTCCAGGCACTGGGAAGAGAACAATGACCTATTCAGACAAGACCTCTGCATTCATAGAATTTATATTCTAGTGTCAGCCAGTAGATTTGTTGTATTATTTAATTTCTCAAAGCTATTTTATTATTTGCAGAAATGAAATAATAATCATTTTGTCCTGAAGGACATGGGATAATGAATAATAATGTGCTTAGCCCAGAACTGGCATTCAGCTCACCCACCCATCTACTGTATGTCTAAGAACAGCATGTCTATCTGTGTTTTATATATTTTAAAAAAATTTTTTTTTTGTTTTGTTTGCCCACTTCAGCAAACAAACTGTTTCCATTTTTGGGAGTGATGTTGTCTTCACTGAGAATACATGCTTTGAAACAATTATTGTTTTGCATGTTTGCTTTTTTTTTTTTTTTTTTTTGAGGGAAAGGAAATGTCTTGCTTATCCTTTAACCTTTGTATTGCCAACCAATGTACACATTTTCTGACACAGAAATCCAGTAACTGCATGTTGATTGCATGAGCAACCAGAGTGCTTACAGATGAGAAAACAGGGTCTCATATAAACTATTTCCTTGGATTACCCAACCCTAGTGTACACTTGAGTCAGTGCTTTAACTTGTGACTTTTGATGCCATATCTTTTTGTGTATCTGCTGGACCACTTATTTTTCCTACATTACTGTCAGTATTTTGTAGCACTTTACAGATGTGAAATGTTTTTAAGTGCTTTATAATAACGCATGATGATTGATCTAACCATTGGTCTTAATCTACTATGTCCTGAGTAAGTCTGGCCTGATTCAAGAGCATGAGCAGATTTCTTTTGATATATTAGATATGAGATAGAAATGACAGGAAAAGGGAAAGTCACAGGATGACTTTTGAGGGCTCTAGCTTGAGCAAGTAGTTCATAATTGTAACATTCACTGAGCTTAGAAGAAGAATACTTGAGGTGAAGATAATAAATTTAATTTGAGTGCCTGGAAGACTTCACGTGGATAATTATCCATAAGAAGCAAGACTTCTGCTGAATGGTGCTCAAGAAAAAGAAATGAGATGTGTTTATAGACTGTGACATCATCAGCTTACAGATTTTAAGTAAGGTGATAGACGGCTTCCCCGGTGGCTCAGTGGTAAAGAATCAGCCTGCAATGCATGAGACGTGGGTTTGATAGCTGGATCAGAAAGATCTCCTGGAAGAAGGCATGACAACCCACTCCAGTTCTTGCCTGGAGAATCCCATGGACAGAGGAGCCTAGAGGGCTACAGTCCATAAGGTCTCAGAGTCAGACACAACTGAAGCAACTTAGCATGTGTGCATACAAGGTGTAGAAGCTGATGGAATAACCCCAGGTGAAAGACTACAGGAGAACTCTAGAAAATATGCACATTTCTGGAATGATGAGGGAGGAAGTTTTTTTTTTTAATTTTTTTACATTACTGTATTGGTTTTTTTAAAAAAAGAAAAACAAGAGGCTGAAGTGTCTAGAACTGAGTTACCCAAAATATGTAGCATAATACGATATTGGAGAAGGCAGTGGCACCCCACTCCAGTACTCTTGCCTGGAAGATCCCATGGACGGAGGACCCTGGAGGGCTGCAGTCCATAGTGTTGCTAAGAGTCGGACACGACTGAGCGCCTTCACTTTCACTTTTCACTTTCATGCATTGGAGAAGGAAATGGCAACCCACTCCAGTGTTCTTGCCTGGAGATTCCCAGGGATGGTGGGAGCTTGGTGGGCTGCCATCTATGGGGTCGCACAGAGACGGACATGACCAAAGCGACTTATCAGCAGTATGATATTATGCTATTGACTGGTTATGTGATTTATCATTGTATTGATCTTTTATATCTTTTGAAGGCAGGTGAGGCCTTGTGTAGTCAGAGGCTGGTCACTTCCAGTCATGAGAAATTTTGTCTTCTACCCCAATGTGATATAAAATTGTATTTCCTATGTGCTTCATGATATAAAAACTGTTGAAATTTTGGAGTAGAGAAGGAATCATTAATAATGCAGAAAGTACAGTGATATGTCATTGCTGACCTTGGTTATGTGACAGTTAGATAGCATGTGTGAGAGGCGGATCCGAGTAGCTTGATTAATAAATTAAGACTTGAATATAGTGGATTTCATATATTAGGGACCCCAAGGTAATAGAATTTTAATCTTCCATCTATTGCTCCAAAATCTATTGCTTCCATTGCTAAAGTATCATGGTACAAGATGCAGGTTGAAATGTCAGTCATTTTGTCCACATTCCATCCGGGAGGAAGGAGGGTGAGGCCAGAGTAGAAAGGATTATCTCCTCAGTTAAAAAAACAGTACCAAGTAGCTGCATACACCATTTCCATTATGTTCCACTGGCAAGCTGTATGCTTTGTTTACAATGGCCTAAATCTAATATTACAGAAGACAAGACAAATGGCTATTGAGAGACAATTATCAGTCTCTGCCAGAATGGTTATGCTTTTTATGAAATTTTATTCTGAAGGAGAGGTGGGAAATATGGAAGTAGCTGGATGAGGAAGTGGACAGGGAAGAGGGATTGTTTTGTTTTTTAAGAGGAAAGAGATATGAGCATGTTTAAATAATAAGATTAAGTGACCAGTGGAGAAGTTGAAAGAAAACACAATAAAAAAAACACAGTTGGAGCCCTTGCTTAGATACTTGGAAGTGAAGAAAAGATGAGTGTTTTAAAAGGGACAAACTTGTAGGTGTTTGTCAGGAAGTTGAGTAATATTTTACATGATAGTAAGAGGTAAAATCCTTTACTGAGAATGATGGCAAGATTAAAAGGGTGAGTGTTTTAAAAATAAGCCAGAATGTTTGAAGTTTCAGGGGAAAGGGTATCCTTTCTGTGCAAGACTGAACTTCTTGTCTTATTCTTCATTTCTTAAATTTATAATATAGAAATTTCAGACATGAATAAATGTAGAAAGATTAGTATGATAAACCTTGCAGTTGTTTAGCTGCTAAGTCGTGTCCTACTCTTTTGTGACCCCATGGACTGTAGCCCACCAGGCCCCTCTGCCTATGGCATTTTCCAGGTAAGAACACTGGAGTGGGTAGCCATGTCCTTCTCCAGGGCTCTTCCCAACCCAGCGATCAAGCTGGTGTCTCCTGCATTGCAGGTGGATTCCTTACCACTGAGCCACCAAGAAAGCCCTAAGGAACCTGCATATACTCATTTCTCAACGTCAGTAATTATCAGGTCAATTATTATCAGATATTGTTCCATGTATGTGCCCGGTAACTTCCTTCACATCTCATATTAATTTCAGATCCATATATTTCAATATATACATCTATTGTTTAAGTGCTAAATTTAAAAAAATATAGCCACATACCATTTTCACACTTAAAAACAATTTTAATATCAAGTATTCACTTAGTGTTCAAATTTCCAGTGATCTCACAAATGGCATGATTTTTTATACTTTTTATCTAAATCAGGATCAATTAAGGTCCATTCATGGAGATGGGTGACAAGTTTGTTAAGTCACTTTTAAGTTTCCCCCATCTCATATTTTTCTAACTCAGTCTATTTCTTGAAGAAACTCACTCTGTGGTTTCCTAGACTCTGAATCTCCAGGCTTAATTGGTCCACTCTATCCCCTGCCTTTTCTTTTTTTAACTATTTTTTGTTACGATTATGAACTCCTAGATATAAATTTATTTTATGTTTTTATATGCATGTTAGTAATTATTCATCATATTCTAAAGTTGACCAGTGGAAGCCTCTTCAGATAGCTTCCTGAGTCTTTTTGTCATGACGTCAACCATATGTCATAGACTTGCCTTGCTCTCTGTAGGACTAAATGCTCCCCACCTAAATTAAGTCATCTCTCCCAGGATCACTCAAAATGCTAATCAAATTTTAGAGATATTCATTTTGCTGCGTTTGTCACTTTTTCTAAGTTTGTTGGGGAGAGCTAAAAGATTAGGCAGAAGATAGATAGCTAGACAGATAAACAATTTCACCAGTTCATCAAGAAATTAAATTACAATGCAGGCTACTGGGTTTTTATTTAACTTTTTCTATCCTGTAGCTGTACTGTCTGCTATGCCAATATTAATGCTCATCAGCAACAATAGAAATGATGGAATTATAAAATTCATATTGCTTTTTCACAATTTACATAAAACAGTCTCAGAATAATAATACAGTGCTAGTATTAACACTATAATTGCCAAAGCATGAATTTTTAATGTACTCCTTGTAGACTAACCCAAAGGAATGTTTATTAAAATAATTCCAAGTCTTGGAAAAGTTCTTCTTGCTGTAGTTATGCCATCAGTTGGATATAAAGTTAGACTTATTTCTGTTTTCAAGGTTTAAGAATTTATTTTCCTAAAATTTGACTTTGTTTTTTTGTTTGTTTGGTTTTTTTTTAGTGATGCAAACTTTGTGCACAATTCAAAGCCAAATATTTCATACAAGTTATACTCAAAAAAATTTAACATCACTCCCCATCACTTCTACACAATCTCCTTCTTTCCTCATGAGTAACTTTTTTTTTAACTTTATGGTATATTCTTCCATGTATAAATATAAACTTTAAAATGTAGTTGGAAGCATGATATGTTCCTCTTTCTTTTCCCCATGTTGCTCCTTCCACTTAATGGTATATCCTGGAGATCACTGAGTTAGTAGAATATAGAAATAGTTTTTATTTCTTTTTGCAGCTGTCTTGTGCTTCATTGCATAGAGGTATAATAGTCTATTAAACAAGTCCTTCATGCTTTTCTAATTACAAACAGTCTTGCAATAAATAGGCATATGCATACGTCTTTTTGTATTTTTTCCCAGTGTACCTTTGGGATGGATATCTAAAAGCGAGATTATTGGATTAGAGATTAAATATATATAATTTTGCTATTAGAAATTTTTTCATCCTTAAATGTGTATGATTTTGCATTTATACTAGCAAAGTATGTAAGACTATTTTCCCAAAATCTTGCCAACAGAAAGTCGTTAGACTTTTATGTGTTTTGCGATTCTAATAGATTATTCAAGTGGTATCTCAGTGTGCCTTCTTATCATAATAAGGTATAGCATCTTTTCATGTGATTAAGAGTCTTTTTCAGTGAATTGTTTTCATTTCTAGCCAATTTTATAGATTTATTTCTGTTTTTAATAATTTAGAGGGGGCTTTCCAGGTGGCGCAGTGGTTAAAGAATCGACCTGCCAATGCAGGAGACACAAGAGATGCAGGTTCCATCGCTGGATCAGATCCCCTGGAATAGGAGATAAGCAACCCACTCGTTTCTTGCCTGGGAAATCCCATGGACAGAGTAACCTGGTGGGCCACAATCCATAGTGTCGCGAAGTGTAGGACACAATTGAGCAACTGAGCACACACACACACACACACACACACACACATTGGGTAAATTAGAACTGTGGCTAATAATTGCACATATTTCTTTCTCAGCCTAGTTTTTTCCTATACTTCTGTTATTTAATATTTTAATCTAAGTTTCAAATTGTTCCCATTATTATTGGTCTATTTTGAGTAGATCAAAAGAAACTTTCTCTCTTCTAATTTAGAGGGGAATTCTCTTACGTTTTTCATTACTTATTTGGTTTCACCTTTTGCATTCAAGCATAGGATCTATTTGGAACTCATCCTGGTATATTTGGTAGGCAAGGGAACACACTTGTGTATTTTCTAAGATAATTTTCCACGTTGAGTTATATAATGTGCTGTGCTGTGCTTAGTCGCTCAGTTGTGTCCGATTCTTTGTGACCTCATGGTTGTAGCCCACCAAGCTCCTCTGTCCATGGAGATTCTCCAGGCAAGAATACTGGAGTGGGTTGCCCGGTCCTCCTCCAGGGGATCTTCCTGACTCAGGGATCGAACTCAGGTCTCCCACATTAGGGAAGCCCTTAGTTATGTGATACCATTTACTAAAATGCACACCCCACTCCACTGATTTTTAGATCCTGCTTTTAGCAGACCTCAAATTCATACATGTTATTGTGTCTATTTCTAGACTTTCTATTATGTGACAGTGGTCTGTCTGCCTGTTCTGACAAAAATCACCCACTGTTTTAATTGCAGTCTTTATAGTGTATTTTCATATCGGGTAGGGCTAGGGACATTTCACTCTTCTTTGTCAGTATTTGCCTAACTATATTTAGATATTTCTTCTTCTGAATTAATTTTATAATTACCTTGTTTGTTTCCGATGAAAAGAAAGGATTATTTCCTTCTGCTTTTAGTCCTCCTCCTTCCTAGTTCTTTCAGATCCAAATCCTGTCATCTAACTCCCCTCCCCTAATATGTCATATTTCCCCCTTTCTATTCTCTTAGTTCCTCTTCTGAGGAAACCATGCCTCCTTCCCTTAATCCTAAAACAAACCCATGTCCACATACGTGTGCACACACATTCCTTTCTCCTCAATCTGTCTCTTGTGTTTTCTTTTATCTACTAATTACATCCTGTGTCTTTGCATCATCACCTCATGTTAACCCTCAGTTCACTTCTTCTCTGCCCCTTTGCTGAGACACTATCAGATAGAAAGGATTCTTACTTTCCTTCATCTGTCTTCAGCAGTATCCTTTCCCAGATCTTCTTTCTGTTTCTGAAAAATTACCAAACTTGCAGAACAATGCTGCTTCATAAATGATACGTTAGAAATGTTATTTTTATCCTGTTTAAAGAAAAAATTATATATCAAATAATAGGAAATAATAAAGAAACACTGGAAAATGCTTAAAATCTAAAAGGTCACTAAATTGTTAACTTTTGACAACTAACCTTGCTTCCTGAAGGCACAGATTCTCTCTCACTTATTTTTTTTATCATATTCAATTCCCAAAGAAAGGTAATTCTTTAAAACCAGAGGATAAATTTTTAATATTTCCTGATACAGCCTGTCTCTATAGGTTAGGCTGAAATAATGTAAATGCTTGGGCATGTTGTTGTCTAAGATAAACATATACCTTTTTTTTGGAAAATATCTTCAATATAATTTTAAAAACTTACTGGCATCATTCTTCAACAATTTATTTGGCTCCGATACTCACTAAAATTATTCTCAATAACTTTTGAAATATTCTTAACTATCAAAATGACACACGCTTTATAAATATTTGATATTTATATATTTTATATATAGTTATATATTATATATATATAATTATATAGTTTATATATTATATAAATGTATTTGCCATTATAAATTGGCAAGTAAGTGTCCCTGGTATGACCAGTGCTGCAGGTTCCGATTTTGACATGGATCCCTTTGTTCATATTGTTAGTAAACAAAGGAACGTCAGTGGGGGAAAAAAAGAAATCTTTTTAAGTGACAGAGGTAACTACTGGTTAGACGTGGCTTTCATTACACCCATCAGGAAGCCTTAGTTTCTTTGTTAAATAAGTTTATAATTTGCCTGAAATAATGAACAGATTAAGCAAGAGCTGGTTTTATAGTTAACATGGTGACTTTAATTCTTAGTTATTCTCTCCTTTATGGGATAGAAACAGGCAAAATCAATAAGAAAGAATTGTTATTCCCACCCAAACCTAAGATATATATTGTGGTGGTGGTAGCAGTAATAGTAATAATAATATCATCAACTTCTACTTTCAGACTCTCTTATAAATCATTGATCATTTTCGTGTGTTTTCATTAAAAATTCCCCCAAATTCTAATCAATAGGTCAAGTACATTTTCTAGTAAAAGGTTATAAATTTGTCCTGAAACATTACCAAAGAGGGAAAGGCACCAAAGTTAGATATTCTTCTAAAATATTTTATAACGTTTAGCACATGGGAGGGATAATATAAGTATCTGAGATCACTATAATGACTTCAATAATAATTTTTTATTTCAAAAGAAACTGACAAATACTGAAGTTTTACTGTTTTTTGAAATATATAATTCACCATTTCACAGTATGAGTAAAATAGTATTGATATGTGCAGTCATTATACTGCCAGTATAGATTTCCAGAAAGTAGACAATTTTGTGTTATTCTGTATTTCCAGAACTGACCCATTCTCACAAGGAGGCAGACACAGGAGGATAAAACCTGGGGTTTTATGTTAATCTCATTCCGTATATGGAATGTTAATAGAAAGAAACAAACTCAACAGTTTCCTTAATAGATGAAGTAATGAAGCTTTCAAAAGAGGTAACTGCTGAGCTGATAATGATTTATGATAAATGCAATTATTTCTGCAGTGAATTTTCCATATCTCCCTAAAGTAAAACTGTAAAGTTTTGTTTCATGGAGTTGTATCATAACCTTCCCAGAGCATTAACTTCTCAATGATGTCAATATTTTTACATAATTTAACTCCACGGTTACCTTAATTGTACTTAATAATACATGTATTTTATCCTTACACCTGGAAATCAAATATTGTGCTTTGGCATATGTCTAAGAAAAATGTGTACATTTGAATAAAATAAAATATTTTTGTCATTGAGAAAAAATTTAATTAGTTGAATGAACATTTACTTTCAACTTCTTATGAGTTCAGCATTTTATTATCAGTTTGTATAAATAGTCAATGAGAGCAAAAATGAGCTTTCTAAATGCATTGAAACAGCAAGAAGAAGTTTCCAATTACGATGATTGTTTATAGCCTCAATTTAAACAACTAGGAAAAGATAAACCAATAGTGTACATGTGTTGGGAAGAATTGGCATATAACTTTGTTACCCGAGAAAAGGTTAACAAATGATTTAGGCCTTTTACAGGCTGGAAGTCATGTCAATGCACCCCAAACAAGAAAATATGACCAGTACCAGCAGAAAAAAAAAATCAGTCAACAGAAACAGATTCATAAAATATGAATGTTAAGATAGTTATTATAATATGATATGATCTATATGTTCAACATGGTAGATGAAAACAGAATGATAAGGAGAAAAATTGAAGACATGAAGCTCATATAGGTTAGTATTTGTAATACTTTACTTTTCCATATTTTACTTGGAAAATATATATTTTCCAATTAAAATGTGTATTGCATGGGATTTACATAAAAATAACTATTGCAGAATAAAAACATCAGTGAACATAAAGCCATAGCAATAGACTATCCAAAATGCAGAATAGAGAAGAAAAGGAAAAGCAAAAGCCTTGAAAAAGTGGTGCTAGCTGCACGTGGTATAATGTGGAGTAATTTCATAATTGGAGTAACAGGAGGAAGAGAGTGGATATTTGAAGAACTAATGATCAACATTTTTTTGTCCAAATTTGGTGGGAACCCTATTCAAGATCTCAGAAGCTCAGTGAAGCTCAAGGAATATAAATATAACAAATAAAATAATGCCAAGACACAATATTAAAAAAATGCTGGAAGTCAATGATAAAATACCTCAAAAGGAGCAGAAGGAAAAAGACATTTCATAGGGAAGAGCCAAACATAAGGACAGTAGACACCTTCATGTCAGAAACTTCTCAAACCAAATCACAACTGAGAAACTTGTTTCTAGTACTGAAAAAAATAGTCTACCTAATACACCATACAGAGTAAAAATATCTTTCTGAACTAAAAGCAAATAAGGACAGTTTTAAAAAGCAAAAGCTGAGAAAATTTGTCAACAACAGCTCTCAGGATGAAAGAAATTGTTAAAAGAAATTCTTAAATAGAAGAAAAATAATGCCAGTGGAAATTTAGATCTAAACAAAATAAGCATATGGGCAAATGTAAAAGATACATTTCTATTTTTAAAATTTTGTTCAAAAATAATTCACCATTTATGACAAACATTATAAGGCTTATAAGATATATATAGAAGCAAAATGTGTGGCAATAATAAATAATAAGGAAGAAATAAAATATAGTAAAGTTGTTAAGGGCTTCCCAGTTGGTGCTGTTGGTAAAGAACCTGCGTGCCAATGCAGGAGACGTAAGAGATATGGGTTCAGTCCCTGGTTGGGGAAGATCCCCTGGAGGAGTGCATGCAACTCACTCCAGTACACTTGCCTGGAGAATCACATGGACAGAGGAGCCTGAAGGCACAGTTCATAGGGGTGCGAAAAGTCAGACATGACTGGAGTGACTTAGCACACATGCAAGTTTGTAAAATTACATGTAAAGTGATGTGCTATTTAAGAGTAGACACTGAAAAATTAAAGCTGTGTATTTAAGCTTTAGAGCAAGGGACAGGGTGGTAGCATGCCAGTTTCTGGAAAAAATAAAAGCAATCATTCTTACTGATATTTGCATTTTCTATGGCTGCCTCCACTTTCCAGTTGAAAAAGTTTAAGTACAGCAAAGCTCATATGGCCTGAAAAGTCTGAAATATTAACTATTTGGTTCTTTTAAAAGCAATTGCCAACTAATGACCTAGACAAGCTACAAAAAAGGAAAACCAAAGAGATATAACTGATAACCAATGTTTCAAATAAAACAGACTGATTATAAGAAGAACTATGTAAAACCTCAATTAATCCAAAGAAGGCAGAGAGAAAAGAGAGAGGCACAAAGAACATCTGGAACAAGTGAAATACAACTGCAAGACGGTAGATTTAAATCCTGCTATATTGATACTTCATACCAGGGAAGCCTGTCGTGCTGCGGTCCACAGGGTATCAAAGATATGCACGTGGCAGCAACCATATTAATATTTATATTACATATAAATGGGTTAAATATTTCAACTATCTTCTCTGATGGCTCAGAGGTTAAAATGTCTGCCTCCAATGCAGGAGACCTGGGTTTGATCCCTGGGTCGAGAAGATCCCCTGGAGAAGGAAATGGCAACCCACTGCAGTATTCTTGCCTGGAGAATCCCATGGACGGAGGAGCCTTGTAGGCTACAGTCCACAGGGTTGCAAAGAGTTGGACACAATTGAGAGACTGCACTTTCACTTTTCAAACATTTCAATTAAGAGGCAGAAGTCATCAGACGGGATTAAAAAAAGCAATACCCAGCTTTATGTTGTCTAAAAGAAACACTTAAAATGTAAAGAAAGAAATAGATTAAAAATAAAAGCATATAATTATATTTTATGTAACCACAATTCTAACAAAAACTTGAATGACTGTATTAATATACACCCGTGGTGGATTCATGTCAATGTATGGCAAAACCAATACAGTATTGTAAAGTAAAATAAAGTAAAAATTAAAAATTAAAAAAAAATAAAGTAGATCCATGCAACAGCTTGGATACTTAACAAAATGATTTCACGAAGGGGAAATAAAGCCTTACAGAAACACACTGTAAGATCCTTGGAGAGTGAATGTTTCTAGAAATCAGTGATTCCAAGGATGGGGCATGAAAGGAAGGAATTACCTGCAAAAGATCAGGAGGGAACTTTTTGTCATTATAGAAATGTTCTGTGTCATAATTATGGTAGAAGTTGCACTATTCTATGCAGTGTCAAAACTCATTGCATGTGCATTTGAAATTAGTGAATTTCAACAGGATATTAATATCCTAAGATAACTCAAATAATATGCTTAAAATCATATAGAAAGTACAGCTAACTTGTTATAGGTGAATCTGTAGACTTGGCCTGTCTTGTTCATTGTTGTCTCCAGATTTAGGATTATTTGTGACTAATCATACCTGCCTAGATAATATATTCAAAAGCAGAGACATTACTTGGCCGACTAAGGTCCGTCTAGTCAAGGCTATGGTTTTCCCTGTGGTCATGTATGGATGTGAGTGTTGGACTGTGAAGAAGGCTGAGCGTCAAAGAATTGATGCGTTTGAACTGTGGTGTTGGTGAAGACTTTTGAGAGTCCCTTGGACTGCAAGGAGATCCAACCAGTCCATTCTGAAGGAGATCAGCCCTGGGATTTCTTTGGAAGGAATGATGCTAAAGCTGAAACTCCAGTACTTTGGCCACCTCGTGAGAAGAGTTGACTCATTGGAAAAGACTTTGATGCTGGGAGGGATTGGGGGCAGGAGGAGAAGGGGACGACAGAGGATGAGATGGCTGGATGGTATCACTGACGCGATGGATGTGAGTCTGAGTGAACTCGGGAGTTGGTGATGGACAGGGAGGCCTGACGTGCTGCGATTCATGGGGTCACAAAGAGTCAGACACGACTGAGCTACTGAACTGAACTGAATCATACCTGAAAGTGAAAGTGAAATTCCCTCAGTTGTGTCTCTTTGCGACCCCATGGACTGTACCCCGCCAGGCTCCTCTGTCCATGGAATTCTCCAGGTGAGAATACTGGAGTGGGTAACCATTCCCTTCTCCGGGGACCGAACCTAAGTTTCTCACATTACAGGCAGATTCTTTACCATCTGAGCCACCAGGGAAGCACAGTCATGCCTAGTTAACATTATTAAATGAGCAAACTGGAGAACAAAATAACGAAAATCCTGTGCTAAATTATGATCATCAACTAATGATAAAAATGCCTCCTGTAAGTCATTTGGGGGTACTAGAGGATGGCAGCAAAATTGAAAACCATACTTATTTTTAAATCAGATAATATGTTCAATACATGTTTCTTCAATCTCAGATATTACTTCAGGTGAAGTACCTTTAAGCTTAAAGTAGTATGCGTGCTCAGTTGCTGAGTCGTGTCTGACTCTTTGTGACCCCCATGGACTGGACTGTAGCCCTCCAGGCTCCCCTGTCCATGGGATTTCCCAGGCAAGAATACTGGAGTGGGTCGCCATTCCCTCCCCTAGGGGATCTTCTGACTGTCTCCTGCGTGGACAGATGGGTTCCTTACCGCTGAAGCACTCTTAAAGTAGTATATTCAACAATTAAAATGAAACTAAATAAATAAGGTCTTTCCAAAACCTTTTGGAATTTGTACAGAAATGTATTTATTTTACTTTTTCAGGTTATCAACTAGATGGTAGTTGAGAACCAAATGAGGTGCAGATTTTCTAATGACCTGTTATGTTTCAGGGCGTCACGCTTCAGTCTCCAGGATGCAGTATTAACTGCTGCTATTTTGTTTAGCCTATGTGAAAACTCATACACAGGAGAAATTTTTCAAGAAGAATGCATACGTCAAACTTGCTTTCTGTATAAAAAAAGGATTTTGGTCATCTCCTGCCAGTACAATATGCTTTGAGGTGAAATCGCACCTTATTTGGAGTAAGCTTGTTATATGCTCATTGGAATTCCAAGCTCCAGCATTTTGAATTAGCCGTAACCACACACCCCCTAGTATGATTGGCAGATTTAGCCAAAAGAAATAGAGCATGTCTAGTTAAATTTGAATTTCAGATAAACAACAAATGATTTTTAGTATGAGCATGTTACATTCAATATTTGGTACATAAATATGCTTAAACTTGTTAATTTTTAGTCTGAATTTCAGATTTCACAGGGCATTCTCTATTTTGCTGTAACCTTATCCCCATGGCAGGATACAATCCCTTGTGTCTGCCTTGGGGTTATGCAATTGAGTATATTCCTTTATTTGAATATTAATTTGATAATCTCATGATTATAATAATTTTACTGGCAAATTTACTGGAGACTTCAATTATATTGCAGTCTAACTTCCTTGTAAGATAAAAATTTTCATTTATAGACTTAAAAATGTCACATCTGCATATCAACTTGAAAGATCATAACTGAAAATACTATCTTTCACAGTCCAGTGACAGGTTTCTAATTAGAAGCACATTGTGGTAGATATTATTTTATGAAAATAATATATATTTTCCAGTGTAGAAAATTATTAGAATCATCTGTATTGGCCTAAAAATCATCTTTAATTTTATGCAGTTATTTTCATGTTGATGTATCCCTATTGGTATGAAATATAGTTTTAGATTTCTGGATGAAACTGGAAATTTTAGTACCATTTTTAGGAGCCAACCTTATCTTAACTGAAGTAGCTGGAGAGGACTGTGGCTCTAGAGCAGGTTTTGAAACAGTGCCCTTCCAGCTTAAAATCTTTACCCTTAGGAGGATTAATATTTATTGACTGTGTATCCCCAAGCCTCTGTATTTACACCTTCTAGTAGTCTTGAAACTGTAAAACCTCAGTCCCAAAGCTGTTTTATTTTCCTTTCCAATGTCAAGTCAACTCTCCAAAGGTGAAGTCTGATGATGTCTTCAGAGTGAATTGACAAAACTTAGAGGGCACAGCTGTTTGTTTTTAGAATATGAATTGTTTCAGAGAAAAAGCAAACGATCCAGTGTCACACTCCCGTGGAAACTTCCAGTTGAATCTGATCCACAGAACTCTGCATTCTTCCAGAATACCATGTTTTATATCAGACATATTATGTAAGGAAGTCAAATGTACTTAGGGTTTTCATGCTATTTAGATACATATCTGTTGTGTTTTTTAAAACACAATGTCATTAGATGATTTTTTTCACACTATATTCCATATAAGTGTTCCTGTCTGGGATGGCAATCTATAACCACAATTTTTTTTTTCTTTGGAGGAAGACCTATACAGTTAATTTTTCTTTTTTTTTTTTAATTTAAATTTACTTATTTTAATTGGAGGCTAATTACCTTACAATATTATGTTGGTTTTGCCATACATCAATATGTATCCTCCACGGGTGTACACGTGTTCCCCATCCTGAACCCCCCTCCCACCTCCCTCCCCGTACCATCCCTCTGGGTCATCCCAGTGCACCAGCCGCAAGCATCCTGTATCCTGCATCAAACCTGGACTGGCGATTTGTTTCTTATATGATGTTATACATGTTTCAATGCCATTCTCCCAAATCATCCCACCCTCTCCCTCTTCCACAGAGTCCAAAAGACTGTTCTATACATCTGTGTCTCTTTTGCTGTCTCGTATACAGGGTTATCATTACCATCTTTCTAAATTCCATATATATGTATTAGTATTCTGTATTGGTGTTTTTCTTTCTGGCTTACTTCACTCTGTATAATAGGCTCCAGTTTCATCCACCTCATTAGAACTGATTCAAATGTATTCTTTTTATTGGCTGAGTAATACTCCATAGTGTATATGTACCACAGCTTTCTTATCCATTCATCTGCTGATGGGCATCTAGGTTGCTTCCATGTCCTGGCTATTATAAACAGTGCTGCGATGAACATTGGGGTACACGTTGTCTATAACCACAATTTTTTATAATTATTAAAGCATAGCAAATCTAGTAAACATCCTGTGTAGCCATTTCTATATTAGAAATACTTTTTTAGACTTACAAAAAGCATTAGCGTGATAGCTTACAAGGTAGCGTGTGACTGTTGTTGTTGTGAACAGAATTAGATACTGTATTTTTCAAACATCTATTGTAACAGAAAATGAGTGCCTGTCGGATATTTCCAGTGACAGCGATTTGAAAACAGTCAAAGTTATAGAAACAGTCACGCTGTGGGGAAACTATAGCAAGTTATTATGGACAGCTGTGTGGTTTGAAGGTGAGATGCTCTGCAGTAATTCCCATAATTTTCTGTAAGTGGTATAACTAACTTGGCATTGATTTATCTTCTAGATGAAATGAATGATCATCAAAATACCCTCTCCTACATCCTGATAAACCCATCTCCAGACACCAGACTGGAGCTGAATGATGTTGTGTAAGTTGACGTATCTCACATAAGGCCTGTGTTTTCAGAAAACCACAAATTTATTTATTTTTATATTTTTATTCCCCCATAAAGCCCCATATTGTTCTTGTGATATAAATACTTAGAAAATCGAAGTCTAATTTTGGTGTTCAATAAACAAACGCATTTTGTGCACTGCATTGTGTATTACTGTGTGTCGTACTATACAAAAGCATCATAGGATGGCAGAGGTATAGAAAACAGCTTGAATTTTGTTTTCAATATATTGAGCAAATATACATTTGGACAAATGATAGAAAATCTGTGAAATGAAAAAAAAGAAAGAAGTTCAAAGGAAAACCTAAACTATACCACACTAGCTAATTCTAAATCCCTTAGACCTTTCAAAGCCAAGGTAAAATTGGTCAAAGTCTTTATTAGGAAAGGGTCTATGGTAGTAATTTGTATTATGCATGTTAATAAAAGTGTTAAAGTGCTGCTTTAAAAGTGTGGTCTATATAGCATGACTTTGTCACATGAGTTAAGCATGGATTAAATGAGATAGTGTTTTTCTAAACTCAGAAAAGAAGGCATTATTGTGAGTTACTCTGATTATAATGATGGAGGACTTGAACTAGACTCTTAGGGTAGATAGGATTTGTGCAGGTAGAGAGGAGAGAACATTCCAGAACGGGGAGATGGCTTGAGAAAAGGCAGTACCTGGGCATTATATAGTATGTGCCAACTGGCAATACTACAGAGCCTAGTGTGACCAGACTAAAAGCTTTGTATTGTTAGCATTTGCATTGCTAATAACTAGTTAAACTGAATATCGATTTAGTTCAGTTCAGTTCAGTTGTGGCCAACTCTTTGCGACCCCATGGACTGCAGCACGCAGACTTCCCTGTCCATCACCAACTCCTAGAGCCTACTCAGACTCATGTATATTTAGTCGATGATGCCATCCAACCATCTCATCCTCTGTCATCTCTTTCCCCTCCTGCCTTCAGTCTTTCCCAGCATCAGGGTCTTTTCAAATGAGTCAGTTCTTTGCAGTATTGGAAACATATTAAGCCTGACTTTGGAAGGACCTTAGATTAGAAAATAAAGAATTTATACTCAATCTTCTAGGTAATAAGAGCATTTGGTTATATGAGTAAGAAAGTAGCAAAATTATAGAAGTCATTTTGACAGCTGTTGATGTAAGCCTAGGAGAGAAATTCCTTATGAGAAGCTGCTCCCAAGATCCATGGTTCTAAGGATTTTCTAGACCAAGTCCTGCTTACACAAGGTAGTTAACTCCAGATTGTATTAGTGACATAAAACCAATGCCAAAGATTCAAAAGAATTGGTGGTTGTTAGGTCCACAGGAAGTGTGTGTGTCTATAACCAGGAAAATAAGCAATAAGGCCAGTGACTAGGAAGTGTGAGGACATTCTGTGAGGCAGAGCATAAAGTGGATCCATGCCAAGTGGTTTAGAACTAAAGTTGGTATTAATAATATGCTAGCAGTTAGAAGCCTACTTGTAGATATTGCCAGTTTTCTGGGAGATTTCAGCTGGGATTGAAAGGGTTCTTTTTTCTTTTTTTTGAAAGAGCTGTCTAGGAAGCAATGGAATTGATTGGCAGGATAGAGATAAGATTCTGTCATAACATCTGGATGAGGGTTGTAAAAGCAAAAGCCTATGGAATAAATTTATGGAGGCAAAGCCTATGGAATAAATTTATGGAGGCAAAGTTTAAGACTTGTTTATTGTTCTGGGAATTGGAAAATAATGGCTCTCGCATGGTTTTAAGAGTTAGAATCTATGAGGTTGAAAAAAAAAATTACTCTTTAACTGAAACAAGTCAGGATGGTGAGGCACTTTTCCAAGCAGAAAGAGCAGTCTTTGGGTGAGGAGGAGAGAGATGAGCAGCTGGGGTTTCAGTACATTGTTCAATGCACTAATGGAAATGTCTAGAAAGCTTACGGGGATATAATGCTGAGCTTTGGAAAGAAGCTAGTTCTACGTAGAAATTAGTTATTTTTTTCATCTTCTAAATGAATGAAACTTAAAAAAATCAGTTTTTAAAGATAAGATACTTAAAGAAGAAAAAGTAGAAGAATGAATGTTGGCCTATTGAGTTACTACTCAGTTTTAGGGCCAAAAGATGAATGTGCTTCAGAAACTTCTCAGAAAAATAATATCAGCAGGAGTAACTCTGACCCAAAACAGTGTGAAAAGATTTTATATAAGGCATCAAAGATACAACTAGCAAAAAACATAATAATGTTTTTTTTTCTTTTTGCCATCTGATAGTTAAAATATTAGAACTTTGAGGAATCAGATGATGATAATTCCAGCTGCTAATTGTCTTAAGGCGGCTGTCAAAATTTATATCCAGTGGTGATGATGAATTTATGGAGCACTTTAAGTTAGATGAAAATATCTTATTTGTGATGCACCTGGCTTTCAACTGTGCATTCTGGAGACTGCACTTCGTATATAATTAAAATGTGATAAAACTATTGTTTTTCTTGTGTCCATATTTACACATATCTTTCCTCCTTTGACCCATAAAATCAGGCAATTTTGATTAGTTATCCAGTCTGGCCTTGTAGTCCCAACTTTTGTATGCTTCTTTTTCAAAGTTTCAATTATATATATTTTTTAAAGTGATTGTACCATAACGAGTCATAAGTTTTTTGAGACTAATATGATTATTTTCCATGATTATATTTCATGAAATTGTAAGATCATGTTAACCTTTTGAGTATATGTACCTAGCCTTCTATCAAATAGATTTTGTAACCCAAAATAATTCCTGAAACTTTTTAAAACTCAAACATAAAAATAAAATATGGATGTTACAATATATATAGGAAAAATAGGCATGGGATTTTCTGCCTTTTAGATACTATTATTTGTATTAGTTTTAAGCTAAAACATCAAATTGACTACTATTTAAAAAAAAAAGACTCCTTTGCCATGCTTTGTATTTTGGGCATTGGGATAATTAAATTTTAGTATAACTGGAGCAAAAAAAAAAAAAAAGCTACCACAACAAGACGTACAAAAAACACATTCAAGAAATTTATGTTTTATTAGACTCATAAGTTTAGTAGTGATTATAATATGGAAGGGGACTCTTGCAGCTAAATCAATGAATTTAAGGGATAACAGATTATACCCAAACTTTTTATGGTTTTCTAAAGAACCACATTCAAAAGTTCATTTTAATTGAAGGCACAACATTAATTTGATTCAAAGAACCATAAATCACTAGATGATATGGTGATAAAAAGGTTAATGGGCATTTTTAGTTTTCTTCATTGATCTACCATGCTACCGATATTCATAGGAATTATAAAGCAGGCCCATGGATAACAACATCCAGTCAATAGATCCAAGTACGTGAATTTCAACTTTCGTTTGAGAGAAGAAAATAGACTACAGTGCTTTAAACTGCTCTTCTCATTTTCATTAAAGGACATCAGTTCAGTTCAGTTGCTCAGTCCTGCCCGACTCTTTGTGACTCCATGGACTGCAACATACCAGGCTTTCCTGTCCATCACCAACTTCTGGAGCTTGCTCAAGCTCATGTCCATCGAGTTGGTGATGCCATCCAACCATCTAATCATCTGTAAGCCCCTTCTCCTCCTGCCTTTAATCTTCCCCAGCATCAGGGTCTTTTCCAATGAGTCAGTTCTTCACAACAGGTGGCCAAAGTATTGAAGTTTGAGCTTCAGCATCAGTCCTTCCAATGAATAGTCAGACTGATTTCCTCTAGGATTGACTGGTTTAATCCCCTTCCAGTCCAAGGGAATTTCAAGAGTCTTATCCGACACCACAGTTCAAAAGCATCAATTCTTCAATGCCCAGCCTTCTTTATGGTCTAACACTCACATCCACACATGACTACTGGAAAAAACCGTAGCTTTGACTATACAGACCTGTGTTGGCAAAGTAATGTCTTTGCTTTTTATTTTATTTTATTAACTTTAAATTTATTTATTTTAATTGGAGGCTAATTACTTTACAATATTGTATTCGTTTTGCCCTACATCAATATGAATCCACCACAGGTATACACATGTTCCTCATCCTGAACCCCTCTCCCTCTTCCTTCCCCGTATCATCCCTCTGGGTCATCCCAGTGCACCAGCCCCAAGCATACTATATCCTGCATCAAACCTGGACTGGCGATTCGTTTCTTATATGATATTATACATGTTTCAATGACGTTCTCCCAAATCATCCCACCCTCTCCTTCTCCCACAGAGTCCAAAAGACTGTTCTATACATCTGTGTCTCTTTTGCGGTCTCACATACAGGGTTATCATTACCATCTTTCTAAATTCCATATATATGCATTAGCATACCGTATTGGTGTTTAATATGCTAAGTTCGTCATAGCTTTTCTTCCAAGGAGGAAGCGTCTTTTAATTTCATGGCTGCAGTCACCGTCTGCAGTGATTTTGGAGCCCAAGAAAATAAAGCCTCTCACTGTTTCCATTGTTTCCCCATCTATTTGCCATGAAGTGATGGGACCGGATACCATGATCTTTGTTTTTTGAATGTTGAATTTTAAGCCAGCTTTTTCACTCTCCTCTTTCACCTTCATCAAGAGGTTTTTTAATTCCTTTTCACTTTCTGCCATAAAGGTGGTGTCATCTGCTTATCTGAGGTTGTTGACGTTTCTCCCAGCAATCTTGATTCCAGCTGTGCTTCATCCAGTCTGGCATTTCACATGATGTACTCTGCATAGAAGTTAAATAAGCAGGGTGACAATATGCAGCCTTGGTATACTCCTTTCCCAATTTGGAACCAGTCCATTGTTCCATACCCAGTTCTAACTATTGTTTCTTGACCTGCATACAGATTTCTCAGAAGACAGGTCAGGTGGTCCGGTATTCCCATCTCTTTAAGAGTTTTCACAGTGTATTGTGATCCACACAGTCAAAGGCTTTGGCCTTTGTCAATCAAGCAGAGAACATCTATGATCCAATATTCATAAATATGTCCAAATTAAAGGACATATTTATGAATATCTTCCTTTTGGTCTTTAAGAGAAGTACAAATCTTCATTATAGTTCCCCTTTTAAGTTAGTTTCTCCATTTATTTATGTGACTCCTAACATTATTACAAAGTGATGAAATACTCATTGCATTTGCATCTGAACAAAACCTTTTAGGAGCTGTGTTACATGTATTCACTTTCCACCTCTCAATTCCAAATGCTCATGGCTTCCCACTGCTTCTAGAACAGAAATGGAAACTTATCCTGAAGCTGAAAGTCCTTCATTAGCATCTTTCTAGGTTCTTTTGTGAATTCATCTCCTGTCCTTTCCTGGTCTAACCAGTCCTCTAAAGTCAAACTCATTTTCTGAACATGCCAAGGTCATCCCTGGGATGGAACTTTTTTCTCAGTCCCATTTCCACTCCACTTCTACCTGGACTGACATCAACCTAACCCCCTCAGTAAAACATTCCCTCATTGTCCCCTGTTCTTTTCATCTTTCTGTGGTGTTTGGAATTTCTTTTTCATCCTTTTATCTGCTTCATAAATTAAATCCTCTGCAGGGGTCAGAGAGTATGGCTTTTCATATCCCCAGATCCAGCTTGTAGTCTAGAGAAGCTCAAGAAACAGACACTCATATCATTAAGCAGTCTGAAGCAAACCATGCTTCTTGAAACAAATTCTAACGTTGAAATTTGTGAGTTTGGCAGATGAACATTTACCTATTTATTAATAGAGTGAATTAAGGATAATTTTTGGTCCAATTGCTTAATATAGCATAACCTGAATTTTAGGTTAATTAATTTAAAATATTATCTATGCATAATGTTCTTATAGCATTTCTGAAATCATTGATTTTTTAGAATCATAGAATATTTAAAAGTCTATAGAAATAATTTGATCAAATTATTAACAGTTATGAATGATAAAACTAAGAACAATCAAGTAATATAATCATGGCTAGAATTTAGGTCTCCTTGATAGAAAAATAGCCAAAGTAAAGAATAATAAACCAATATATTTAAAATGGATAACCAACAAGCACCTAGTGTATAGCACATGGAACTGCTCAATGTTACGCAGCAGCCTGGGTGGCAGCTGGGTTTGGGGGAGAATAGATACATGTACATGTATGACTGAGTCCCTTTTTTGTTCACTTGAAACTATTACAGTGTTGTTAATCGCCTATACCACAATACAAAAGAAAAAGTTCAAAAGAAAAAAGAATAGATCAACAAAATACTAGAATAAAACATAAATGTTTGATAAGGTGAACGTGGTGATGGATTGTAATTGAATGTAATGATTCATCATTCATCCATATTCATCTTCATGTTTTTAGGTATAGAAATAATACAAGCCCTGCAAAATTTACAGACCAAATAAACAGCAAGTCCTTCCACCAACATTATATAGAGACCAGTTTTGATAACCATAAACACTAAACAAGTAAACTTTAAGTAAGAGTCTAAAGTGTCAGGGTGAATGAGCTTTGCCTTTAGTTGCTACTGCAGTCATTTACTTTGTTTTCTTTTATTAGATACTTAATCCGACCGGATCCACTGGCTTACCTACCCAACAGTGAACCCAGTCGAAAAAACAGCATCTGCAACACCATGGTTCAGGACTCTCGAGAGGAAACTCAGCTTTGATAAAAAGAAAATAATAAACTGGTTTTTTTTTTTCTTTCCCCTCCAAGGATGTTGCTTGAAACAACTTTAGATCTTAGGAAAGAAAAAGCATTGCTGGCATGAACTAGACTAGGTTGGAATATATCCAATTCTCTCATATTTAAAAAAATCTATTCTCCTGGAAGTATAGAGTATTTTGAAACTTGAAGTACTGCTTGTTGGTACTCCTCCTATGAATATCGGAAAGACATCAATGGAATGGTTTTGAAAACCTAAATCAGAACACAAAAATTTAAACCTGATGTTCCTTGTTTGACAATGATGCAAACTGTAGATGCCAATTTTTTTTAAAGTATTAAGGCTTTATGAAAGTAAACTAGAAATCTAACTATATTTGGTGCATCCCAGTGGACGTAGAAGATGGTTGCTCCTCTTAAAATTAAATGTGTCCTATTACATTGCTGTTCTATAAACAGCTCATCATACTGTGTCTAGTCTTCTCTACACAGATAAACAAATTTATGTGGCAGACTTCTGTGTAAGAATCATAGTTTGCTTTAGAATATGAATCCTTCAGTCTTTTTAACCTTTTCCTTGCCTTTTCATATGATATGATATCCATTTTAGAATTTGCCATGTTGATAGCATGTTTTATTACTCTGAAGAAATCAAAACAAACAAAAATAAATACTATGTGAAATTTCCCTCACTTTATGTTTGACACACATTGTATGCCAAGAAAAGTATAAAAGCAAATATGTATTGTTCTCCTAACATATTGTTCTCCTAAGAGAATACCTAACATAGGGAAAATACTTGAAACACATTTGTTGATTTAAGTTTACTCCAAGAGTTGAAACTGAAATATTAAGTAAAGATTTTCATTAAAATCTTGAGCTTTAACATTTTTTATATATCTATACAGTATGTTTCAATAGAAAGATACTTTAAAAGAAACATAATTATGCTTTTTATAGAATACAAAGAATTTAAAACATTAGAAGTCCTCCTTTATGCTTTTAGCATTAATCGTATTCCAAAAAATGCTATATCAAAATTGTTATCTAATGTAACTGTACTTGAACATTGTGTGGAAAACATACAAAATAAAGATAGGAAGCTTGGGGGAATTCCCTGGTGGTCTAGTGGTTAGGCTTCTGTGCTTTCACTGCCAAGGGCCTGGGTTCTAATTCTGGTCAGAGAACTAAGATCCTGCAAGCTGTGTGGCGTGGCCAAAAAGAAAAGGTAGTTTTTGCCATTCACATTGAATGCAGACCATACAGAATTGGGCAGTTATGAAAGAAAAGGTGGCCCTTGGTGACTCCAGCGCTCTTACCTGTGTTGCATTAGTCCCTTTCGGAAACAGGTTGAAAAACACAGAGCTTAGTTTGCAAGGTAGTTGGAATGTGTTGTCATTCCCATGAAAGAGATACTGAAAAAATTTAAAGATATTTTTGCTCCAAATTTTTTTTCTGAATTTTACTTTGAATTTTAATTCAACAGAAGGTAGAACATTTAAAACTAGAAAGAGATGTGGTATCATTTCTTTACACAAAGAAGCAGATAAACTGAAAAGAAAATAAGATTAAAGGTAACAAATAAACTCTAACATTCCCCCCAATTCTGTGAATATAAAATATAAAATGTGAAATTATAGATTACAGCTATTGTATAATTTGGCTTTGTGTGTATGAAATGCCTATTTGTTGTTGTTTTTGTTTAGTATTTTACATTACTCTCATTTTAGAACAACATGAACACCAAGAATTTCCCCTAAAATAGGGAGACCCTATATTTAATTCTCTTTAACCAAACAAGGAAATAGAAACATAACTTAAAACAAAGATGGTATGGTTATACATGTGTATTTGTTATAAACACAGGTGAAATACAGTTGACAAACATAGTCATATAGAAATTATTCAAACTGAAGGCAGAATTGAATTAATATATGTAATGGAGAACAACAATAAATTTAATGAACTTGTTTCATATTTGCACATTGAAATTTAAGTATGATATTTCTTTGAGTTGCTATGTCTTTACCCATTACAGTTGTGTTTAGAAATAAGTATAAAGTTTTATGAAATCTTTTTCCTCCAATATCTCAAATTGAGTATTTTTGCATTATGACAGTTGCCAAGACTAAGGTTTTACGCTAGGTAGGACCTGACTATATTTCCTACAAAAATAAAAAATGTGTTTCATAAATTTTAAAATAATTATTTTTGACTATGAACATTAGTCCAAATTTAATATTTAACACAATTCAGATCAGCTTGCTATAATGATGATAGTTTATTACTCTTTCTGTTATTTAAAAAATAAAAACACACTTATAGAAGCCTTTTAACAAATGGTTGCCTTTTTAAATTACTTACACTTGCACATGAAAATAGAATATGAAGTCAATATTAGTTCTTATAACCCTATGGGCTTTGATTCTGTTTATTGTCTATGTACCATTTTGCTACCAGTTACATTGCTTTAAAATAAATAATAAAATTATTTCTGATGATGAAAACATTTATTTTGGTAAAACTTGAGTTGTGTAAACAAAGTATATTTTGATTTGCCACAGTTGTATTTTTTCCTGTCACTTTAATATTTCAAAACCAATATAAACATGAAGGTGATATCACTGGAAAAGTTAGTGACAAATAAACAGTTGTTAAATTACTTAAGAAAAGAAGGACAGGAAAGACAGAGAGACAGAGGAGGAAGTGAAGGGAGGGAAGGGAGGGAAAGAGAAGGGAGGGAAAAGTAGAAAGGGAAAGAGATGAAGAGAGAGGAACAGGAAACAAAAAAGGAAAGGAAAAAAATCAAAAAGAAACACCAATGTAGGTTTAAAGGCCAGAAAAACAGTGCTTAGAGAAAACCAATTTTAAATGCAAAGCTAGACTTTCGGTCAGGGAAATGGAGTAGAAACTTTTCTCCCCGTTACTTCTAAGTGCAGCTGGAAACCCTAGATATGAAACTGAGCAGCGCCCTCTGGGCCTTCCTAGGGACAGACACACCATCCCCCATGTCCTAGGAAAAGAGTCAAGCAAGACCAAGTAGTATTAACTTGGCCAAAAAACAGGGTCAAGGACACTTCGTTCCTTAAGAGCTCTTAGTCATATTCTGAGCCATATCTTAGAGCTGTTGTGCAGATACGGAAACCCCCACAAGGGAAGAAGTTGACTCCATGCTGACCACCAGCGCATAGATCCCAGACCAGTGGGAACCAGAAAATTGATGCATGAAATTCCTGAAAAACCATCCTGTTACCTCACCCCCTACCAACTAGAAGGATGTACATGATCCAGGTGCATACGACCCTCTCCTTCGCCTTGCCTCTAAAAAACCCTTCCTTGAGAGCCACTGACAAGTTTGAGTGTTTTGAACACTAGCTGACTGTTCTCCTTACTTGGTGCCTGGCAGTAAACACTGTACTTCCCTTCACCACTGCCTGGTGACCACAGATGGCTCTGCTGTGCCTCAAGCAAGCAGACCTAAGTTGGGGTGAACGACAAATACTACATATCAATCCAGCATAAGAAGGCTGAAGAGAAGAAGGAAGATGGATGAGGGGGCTATGGCTTGAGGAGCAGCAGGATGGTGGGTTCTCTGGGTGTTCTTTTTGCCTCCTACAATTGCTTCGGATATTTGGAAACACCACTATGCATGAATGCTCAGTCACGTGTGACTCTTGGTGACCCCACAGACTGGAGCCTGCCAGGCTTCTCAACCCAGGGGATTTCCAATGCAAGACTACTGGAGTGGGTTTCCATTTCCTCCTCCAGGGGATCTTCCCAATCCAGGGACTGAATCTGCATCTCCTGAATCTCCTGCTTTGGCAGGTGGGTTCTTTACCACTGTTCCACCTGGGAGGCCTGGGAAATGTTAGTGAGAACAGCACAGCCAAGAAAAGCCTGCTTTTTCTATGGGACCAACATTGCAGCATATGTGACTGTCACAGCGCCAGCCTCCTGATGACACTGCAGTGTGCGCAGCTTGTCCACAGAACGTCTCCTAAAATACACGGTGGTCAAAACATCCAGTGGCAAAGAGCTCCCTCCAGCACCCCCAGGATGGTGTGTAATCAAGTGCCTGCAGTGGTACGCTCCCCCGTGAAGGCTGTGCTGAGATGTTCAGCAAAGGAGTACCACAGAAGTTTCTGCATTTCTGTGAACTGTAGCGATGCCAACAGCCTGGTTTCAGTCCTGGAGTCTCTTGCTGGATGCTCAATCTCAGCTCTTAAGGCATTGCATGCTCCTTGTATCTGTTACTGCTGTATTATTTTCAAGTCCTCTTTACTTGCTGCTGCAGCACTAAGCAATCTGTCATTACTCCAAGGTTCTGATACAGTTAATGATTATCTGTAACTTTGTCCAAATCACTGCGTACTTCCTATTCAGTTTAGATCCTTGCTGAGAAAAATACAGAAGTCAGTAGTTCTCCATCTGAATAAATCTGAGATAATGGTGATATCAAAATCCAAGGCCTGGAATCTGAAGGACATATTTTGGGAAAATTCAGCAAATTAATAGTACCCGCTGGGAAATTTTAAAACAAACAACACTTACTCTGTGGGGCATTAGATAACTATTACTTCATTTTGATCTCTGATCATTTTATAGGAATGTTCTCCAGTCTATATTATTTGAAGGAACAGGTCAGCCTTAACTGTGGTGGATCAATGAGATTATACCAAATGGTTCTGAAAAAAAGGTTATTTGGCTTATAATTAAAGATTATGTACTCTCTTAGTATTCAATAAATTTCATTCTACTGTTTATATCTATTAATAAAAATGTTGCAATAGAGTTAAAATATCTGTCTTCCTAAGTAAAACAGAAATCTAAGAAATTGCACTGTAATTTAGTCACACTTCAAAGAAATACAGAGTTGTACTCAGAGACATATTTTTCCTTTTTCTCTCTATACAAACAGGTTTAATTTCATGCACTAACAGACTAGATAGTTTTGCACTTTAAAATTAAATACAATTCCAAACGGAAACATTCCTGAATTTACAGACTGCCATTCCCTGATTTTTATGATATTAATACTTATATAGAATAAGAAAACTTAAGGATGTCTTGGAATATTTCAACTTGACAAAAGATTGGGCCTATGAGATGCTCTTATTACTAAGCCTAAGGTAAGCACTCAAGTTGAGATTTATAAATACAATTATTGATTTATATTATAACAAGTAATATAAATATAATGGAAATATGTATTACTTTAGCTAAGAATTCAAACTTAGACAAAAAATATTTAGAAAAACATTACTTGAAAAATACTTCAACTTTAGAGTTTTAGGGGCCAACTAAGTCACAAATGATTTGATTTTGAATCTTATGATCACTTTGTAATGAAATTAATTGACTTTTAATGTTTTTGGCAAAAAAGCATACTACGACATGGCTATAAAATGACCAACATTTTCACCAAAAAACGTGTTGCTGAAAATAATTAAGTAGCCGTGTTTGATTTACTGTCTCTAACCAAGGGAGAAAAGTCTTGTATTTTGAAGCACTCGGCCTCCTCCAAGTCGCTGCGGGCAATCCTCGTTTTCACTTGTGCTCAGACTCTCAGTCGTGTCTGATTCTTTGTGACCCCATGGACTGTAGCCCACCAGGCTCCTCTGTCCATGGGCTTCTCCGGGCAAGGGTACTGGAGTGGGTGGCCATGCCCTCCTGCAGCGGATATTCCTGATCCAGGGATCAAACCCGCGTCTCTTAAGTCTCCTATATTGGCAGGGGTTTTCTTTACCACTTGCGCCACCTGGGAAGAACTTAGATGTTATTGTAAGTTAAAAATCACTTCATAAAATAATTTTATTTTGTCATTTTCATGTCATTCTATCATTTTTTCCTCTTGAGTTTGCTGAAATATTGATATTGTAAAAGAATTTCAATGTAAAATGGAGCCAGAGAATGGAAAATGGAAAAATCTCAAACACATCCCCTCAGGAAGACAAAAACTTAAGAAATGAGAAATGATTTGCTGTAAATATGTGATTTACCAAAAACTAGTAATATTGGTATTTCTTAAATGAGAGAGAGAGGGTCAGGTGTTGTCTTGTACCAACCTCAGAAAGTATCCTTCATGGTTTCCAGAGGATGAGCAAAAAATGACCCAGGTCAGGTTGGTCTCAACAAATAAGCTGAACTGAGTTTGTTTGTCTGGTGAGGCTGGTTTTGTGTGAGTAGGGAAATAGCAAGGCATGTCTCCACTGGTTTTTCATTTTAAAAAATTCTAACTGAACTCTCCCGTCTTTATGTTTCTGCCCATAAATACAGTTAACCTGAAGCCCTACGCAGACTTGCTTGTTATTTGCTATTGATTTCATGTCCCAAGTTGCAATTCCTCTGCTATTCCTAAATCATCTTTTCAAAAGAATTATTTTTGATTGAAGGATAGTCACTTTATAATACTGTGCTTGTTTTTGCCATGCATCAATGTGAATCAGCTATAATTATATATATATGTTCCGGATTTCCCTTGTAGCTCAGCTGGTAAAGAATCTGCCTGCAATGCAGGAGACCCTAGCCTGATTCCTGGGTCAGGAAAATCCCCTGCATAAGGGATTGGTTACCCACTCCAGGATTCTTGCCTGGAGAATCCCCATGGACAGAGGAGACTGGCGGGCTACAGTCCATGGGGTCACAAAGAGTCAGACAGGACTGAGTGACACAGCAGACCACAGGACATTCTTATGTTCCATCCCTCTTGGTCCTCCCTCCCACCCCATCTCACCCCTCTAGGTTGTCATTGTCATAAACTTAACTTTTGGCAATTTTGAGTTTGCCTCAGTTTCCCTTTTCATTTTGGTCAACAAAACCATGTCTTGTAAGTATACTATTGAATGTGTATTATTAAGAATCTGCAAGAACAAAAGCTTAGCATTTCAGAATTATCCCTGTAATATTTGTAAACTTTTTCTTAAATAGAAACTATCCAATATGACAAGATCTGTCTGCTTCATAATTATTTGGATTTAAGAGACATTTTTCTATATTAAAAGAATCAAACTTCCCTGACATTTTTCAATATTCCTCAACGCCCTCCTTTTGCTTACCTTTTGATATAAAATAGCCACCAAAACAATTACTAAATTCATGTACCCTTGAAGGAACTTAGTGAAGTAATTTAATGTCTTTTTGTATCATGGATAAAAGACAATTTTCATCTGAGTCCAAAATCAATTGTTTCTTTGTAACTCTCTCAATACCATCACAGAATAAACCATAGGAAACAGATGATGATCAAGGGTAAGTAATTTGCTTTGTGTACACAATATTGATCACTTCTGTAGATTTTCCTGTGTTGTAACTGCCACATCTTATGCCCTGATACGGATTACTGCACCCACTTCCAGAGGCAGCTACTTTGCACTGGGTGTGCAGATGAAGCTAAGTGGTGGGAAATTTTGGCTGTGTGCAACGGTGATTTGTCATCCAGCACCAGCTTCTCAATCTTGTAACATGGCAATTGTTTCTGTGCCCATTTCTTACCAACTGATATGCTTTGTCCAAGGCTTTGGGGGCTGGAAACTACTGGCCTTGGTACCCGCATGATGAAATTGGGAAATAAGTTTGGTAGGAGAAAATTGTTCATATGCAAACCCATAACAAATCTTTTATTTTTCACTATTGCATTCCCACAGAGTAACTCTTTTGCTTTCTGCAATCATTTAATACTTCTTGATATGAATTTACTTTCATTAAGTCCATCCAAGCAATTCTCAAAGCTATACACACTTAAAAATTATCAGTAGGGAATCAATAGCTTCAGGAATTCAAATCATCTTTAAATCTTTATTTACATGTTTTTTCTGTTGATATTAAAATTAGGATGGAGTCAAATTTGAATCTCATAATTATGGTATACTTTGAATTTCATAGAGGAAACACAGATAATCATGAGAGCCCAGAAATTTTGTGATAGAGTCAATTCTTTATTTGGAACAAGAGTCTTTACCAGCTTGAAGAAACTTTCCAGAATATAACCATCTCAGTAGAAAAAAAAATAGTGGGGGTAATAAGGTTATTATAAAAGACAAAAAGAAAATTTCTGTTTATATAAATTAAAGAATGATATTCTGGGTGGTAATTTTATTGAGAATCATAAACTCGGAAGACCTAGCCCTACATGCAGATCTTCCAAATGCTTGTATCTAATGCTGAAAGATGCAATGTAGATGTTTGAGGTCAAAGATTTTGAAAGCACATATCCAGTTCCAGAAAAAAAAGAAAAAAAAAAACTGGGCATTGTACTTGCAGATAAATATCCATTGGTTTGTACCATCTTTTAGCAGAATTTCATATAGACAAAAAACTCATAGAAAGCCACTGAACTAAAGATCTGAAGGTGAAATTGTTGCTAATAGTTTTTGTATCCAAGTCATAAATAGTAACTCATTTTATATCCATCAAAACTTCATGGATCAAGTTTTTTATGTATCCTCAAAGTCCTGTTGAGAAATACCATGACCTTTTCTACTTTCTTTCATTACGTCTTCAGTGAAATAGTCTCTCTGAATACTTTGAATAAATGTGTGAAACAAAGGACAATCCTGTACCAAGTTTCATTTCCCTGGATTTTCCTGATACTGTCTCCATCTGACTTTTTATATGGTTGGGAACAGAGGAAGAAAATACCAGAAATGATTAGTCTTTACATTTGTGTATCTCACTTATTAAAAAATACATATGTCTATGAATACACGTTTTCCCCATTGGTTTTAACAGTTCATCTATTGCCATTAAGCTTGTTTTTCATAGGAAACAGACTTCTGGTAGACACATTCATTGTGAGGGTGTTTGTTCCTTCAATTTCCTTAAGGGATGAGGTTTCTTCTTTCAGCAATACTTTGTTTTGAAAATTCAAAACAAATTTTCTCCCTGTTATCAGTTCAGTTCTGTTCAGTTGCTCAGTCGTGTCTGACTCTTTGCGACCCCGTGGACTGCAGCATGCCAGACTTCTCTCTTAGGATTAAATTGTCCCCATGTCTGTGGAGATGCAGAAATACTAAGAACTCATTCACTCACCCTCACTGTGTATAGCTGGTCACCTGGTCCAACCTGCCTCAAAGGCTCAGAAAACAGAGCTGGAGATACTCGGTGAGCGTAACCAATGGCTGCTGCCACATACACCTAGACATGCCCTGAGATTTAGGGCCTTGAGTCATAAAAATAACAATCTGAAAGCTCCCAGAGAAACAAAGAAAAACAGACACATAAATCAAACAGGTCATCTACAAATAAATGAATTTCAGATCAGCAACAGATTTCTCTTTGACTCGCTTTGTTTAGAATGGAGCTATGCTTTAAAGTTTTAAAGGAAATCGTTTTCCACTTTGATTTTATACCAAATAAAACTATCAGCGTCTTCTGAGGGTCGAAAAAGTCATTTTGGAGATACGAAAGGACTCAGATAATCTATCTTCCATTCATCTTTCCTTTTCCTTTATGAGGTTTTTTGTATATATACAAAAGCAAAAGGAGAGAACAATGAAGGACGAGATGCAGGGTTAGAGAAAAACTATTTGCTGTATAGAAGGAAGGGGATGGGGTTCTCCATGAAAAAGGTGTCCTGGTACATGGGACCATGAAAATCAATCTTATGACGAAAAAATAAACCAAGATGGGGCTAACATGTATGGTTATAAATCTAAACCTAATTTCACATTGAAAATTTGTAGATTTCTGAGAGCAATTTTCTCCGGATAGCAGTAAAATGCCTTGCACCTAGAATATCCATATAACAAATGATTTGAAAGTAGAAGTTAGTTGCTCAATCCTGTCTGTCTCTGTGCGACCCCATGGACTGTAGGCCACCAGGCTCCTCGGTCACTGGGATTCTCCAGGCAAGAGTACTGGAGTGGGTGCCCGTGCCCTTTCTCCAGGGGATTTTCCCGACATGTACATTCAGAGTCCACATGGGTGCTAACTCTGAGGTGGTGCAAGACAGTTCCTAAAATGTGTACCCACAGCGCACAGAATGTCTTGGTTTTTTTTTGTTGTTGTTTGTTTGTTTTACCCTTGGACCATTAGCATCTGCAATTTCTAGTACAATTTATTCTTGGCTTCCACAAACCCTCAAATCACTCTGTCCATATGACACACTGAGGGTCTTGAGGACCTTCAGACGGTACACTCAGCTTCCAGACAAGCTGCAGCATGAGGGTCTTGAGTTGTTTGAGGCTCATGAAAGAGTACTAACCAGTAACCACATCGTTTTGGACACAAGACCATCAAAAGCAGTGTGAAGAATATCAGGTCATTTGGGACTGATGCTTTATTATGAATTTCTCTCAATTTCTGTGTATCTTGGAGAAGTTCCTTCATTGTTTGTTGCCTCAGCTGGTTAGGCAAACCTCTCAACACATGGAGATCCAGACGGTAAGCAAAGAGAAGGACCTGACCCAATGAACAAAAATATCCTTTCAGCTTCTTGCTGAGTTTATTATGTTCCCAAGCGCTTGCTCTGTTTGTCATTGTTTGACACTGATCCAGGAGCAGGACATCTCTTCACTATTAAATAACAAGAAACAAATCAACAACAATAATGAATACAAATAGCAGTGTATTGTTTCCTAGTTTTGAAATCTTATTTTGCTATTATTGCATATGGGTTTCAATACAATAGATTTAATTGATATTCTCTGAGGTAGTAGATATGAGGGGCAAAACCCCCCAAAATATACAGACGTGGAAGAGATCAAGAAATACAACATCATTTAAGAGAAGTCACTGATTGACAAGAATAGTTACATTTAAAGCCTTAAGTTGGAGAGAAACACAAGCACTTTGCAATAGAATTTTATTTCTTTGAACTTGTGTTGTGATATCACCATCTTGTGGCCAAATTTAAGATAATTTTCCATTGCAAACTAAGTAAAGCTGGGTTTATTTCAATACAGCGTCCTATGAACATGTTGTGTGTGTGTGTGTGTGTGTGTGTGTGTGTGTGTGTGTGTGTGTGTATGCATGCACACGTGGGCTTAGTCACTCAGTTGGGTCCAACTCTCTGAGGCCCCATGGATTGTAGCCCTCCAGGCTCCTCTGTCCATGGAATTTTCCAGGCAAGAATGCTGGAACGGGTTGCCATTTCCTACTCCAGGGGATTTTCCTGACCCAAGGATAGAAACTGGAGTCTCTGGAGTCTCCTGGATTGGCAAGCAGATTCTTTACCACTAGCACCACCTGGGAAGCCCTTCCTATCAATATTCTACCATACTAAACTCATACAACATTGTCTTTTTAAAATTTACTTTAGTGTAATTTTAAGAACTGGTTTTGCGGTATCTAAAATTCAAAAAGTATCATCATGTAAATTATTGAGAAAGATCTTATTGTAAAATTTAAGGCTAATTTAATACTAAAGAAAAGTATTTCATACTTTTAAAAAGCAATGTTACATTTGAACAGAGAAAAAGCCTGTTTGCCATACATTATATATAGAAATTCATTTAAAGTCAGAACTATTACCACTTATGAATTTATTATTTAAATATTCTAGGAAAAAAGTCAAATAAATTCTATTATCCTTAAGTTTAAGATGTTATAGCATCTAAGGTCTTGATATGAGAAAAGTAACCATCTATTTCATAGGAAACATGGCATTAAGTATGAAAAAGTGTGTTTGTGTATATATATAATGACATGTCGAATAAGGCAGCTGACGCGTGTGTGCTCAGTTGTGTCTGACTCTTTGCAACCCTGTGGACTGTAGCCCGCTAGGCTCCTCTGTCCATTGGATTTCCCAGGCAAGAATACTGGAGTGGGTCGCCATGCCCTCCTCCAGGGGATCTTCCCACCCAGGGATTGAACCTGTGTCTCCTGCATTAGCAGTCTGATTCTGTACCACTGATCCACGTGACAAGCCCAAAGAAGCTGATAGATACTAAGGTAAATACCATTTTTGCTTGAAGGAAGTCCTCCTTTCCTTCTAACAGGCCTTCCGTGTGGGGGTCTGTGTTCATCGCTTCAGGGTTTGGACCGAGCTCATAGTTGTTCTGTGCTGTGGCGACTCTCACTGCACAGACGTCAGACTACTCTAGGGACACCTCGTGTTTGTGGTGCGATAACTGCCGGTGTTTCTATCTTTGAACATCTTTTCTCTGCTTGTCTCTGGGCCTCCCACTGTGCTGTCCCTCAAGAAAACCTGCCTAGGGCAGCTCTGCCCAGGGTGCCCATTTTCAGCCTGTGCTTGTCCGTGTGTGGTGGAGTCACACCGGGTCTTGTCTGACGTTCTGATTAGCTGTGGATTGTAGGCAGCCCCATCAACCTAGGCTTTGGGACGAAGGTGTCACAAGGTTTTCTGTCCCTCCTGCAGGTGTGACTTTGATCCTAAGATGCCTTCCTGCTGCTCCTCCAGGAGTAGAGTTTCCCTGTTCTCAAACCCCAGGTGCTATAGACTTCTACCGTGACTTGAAGGGGAAATATATGTGGTCCTTTTCCATGTAGACAAAAGCTTTCCATGGAGGAGAGGGAGGAGACGGATTCATGGAGAGTTCTGGCAATGCCCACCATTTGCAACCCCCCGGGTGGCCTTACAGGTAAACCTTTCCCAGGAACCACCCCACCACAAGCTTCCCCTCAGATGCCTGCTGATGTTCATGGAGGAAAAACCCCCAAGACAGAGACAATCCCCCAGTGTCTGCAGCCCAGGGAGTCACAGTCTTAAGTGGCCCCTGCTTAGTCTTTGGTGAAATATCAAGCGTTCTCACTCCACTGCTAACCAACGTGCCCTTGACATCCCGGCGCATTCTCACTCCACTGCTAACCAACCTGCTCTTGACATCCTGGCGCGTGTCTCAGGTAAGCAAAAGCTTGGAGTTTGTGTCTAGGCATCTGTAGGTGTTGTCTATTGCAGTTAATTGTAGAGAAGTGCAGTTAATTGCCTTTATCAATCAATTAGTGAATTTAAAAAAATATGCCCCTTCCATATTTAAATGATTTCCTTACAAATATGTAGTCATCGCATCTCCAGTCTCAGAGTCACTTGGTATCTTCAGTAGCAAGTCTAGCCAAAAGCAGTGCCTGAGAGGAGGTTCATAAGTGTCTTTTAAAGGATGGGACCTGGAGACTGTCAAACAGAGTGAAGTCAGTCAGGAAGAGAAAAACAAATGTTGTATATTAATGCATACACGTGGAATCTAGAAAAATGGTAGAGATGAACCCACTTTCATGGCAAGAACAGAGACACAGACATAGAGAACAAACATTTGGACACTGAGAAGGAAAGGGGGAATAGGATGAGTTGGGAGATTGCGATTGACATATATATACAGAACTATGTAGGAAATAAATAACTGATGATAACCTACTGAATAGCACAGGGAACTCTCCTTAATGCTCTGTGGCAACCTGAATGGGAAGGAAATCCAAAAGAGAGGGGCTATGTGTGTGTGTCTGTGTGTGTATATACACATACATGCATGTATGTACACATATATATACACACAGATATACACACACATATACACACATATATATACACACACAGATACACATTTATATATACACACATATATACACACACATATACACACATTTATATATACACACATTTATATATACACACACACACATATATATATATACCCACACAGATATACACACACACACATATACACACATTTATATATACACACAGATATATATATACACACACACATATATATATACACACACACACATATATATATACACACACAGACAGATATATATATATACACACAGATATATATATACACACACATACACACACACACACATATATGGCATTAGGTTGAATAGTGAGGAACAGAGATTAATGAGATTCACTTGCCCAGTCACACTATGAGCTAAACTCACTGAGATTTGCTAACACACACACATATATATACACACACATATATACACACACACACACACATATATATACACACACACATATATATACACACACATACATATATGGCTGATTCATTTTTGTGTACAGTACAGCTCTATAAAGTAACTATTTTGCAAGAAAAATTAATTTTAAAAGTACAAAATAAAGGATGGGTAGTGAGCAGCTGCATGGGATCAACATCAAGTCGGAAAGGCCCCTGAGGCTGTAGGAGCCCTGAGTCTGCCCCAGGCTCTGCTCAGTGTGGCTCTCTGCAGCCTCCTTTACAATATCAGACGAGCAGGGTTCTCTTGAGGCCCCAGGGGAGATGACTGGCCCGTAGTCTTTGAATCTCAGCCAGGGCCTGACGCTGTGGCTCTATCTGTTTCAAAACACACTTTTTATGGATTCCCTGGTACAGAGACCCCATGTGTGCATCTTGAATTAGATTCTGACGCTTTCAGAATCCAGAGAGTCAGACCTCTGCCAGGAATGTGCACAGCTATCTTGTCGACAGTTTGTTCAGAATAATGAAAAGAGCAGTCCAGACGCACTTCAGTAAATCAAGCCAGGGGAACTATTTAAAGGAAGCAGAGGAAGCTGGTGACCCTGGACAGATGGAAGCACGAAATCTGCAGTTCCTTTCTCAATGAGACTGAGTGGAGTGAAAGGGGGCGTGACCCTGGCAGCAGAGGCCAGGGTGGCTGGCTCACGCCAAACATTAAGTTCTGCCTCTGCTGAGGGTGCCAGTCTATACATGTGCGCTTCACAAACAAACATTTTGTAAAAATAACAAATAGGTTTTAAAAATTTAATGAAAAACCTTACCTATAAACATTGAACATACAGATACATACAGAACTTGTAGATAAAACTGTGGATTAAACTAACACTAAATCTACACAACAAAACAACTGAAGCTGTGCTACATGAGGCCCTCAGGAGAGCAGCAGTGAGGCCTCCCCTGATCTGGTCCAGATGAGGCTCCTGGTGCTGTGTGGGCTCCACCGCCGATGGGGTCCAGGAGGGGGTCCAGGTCCAGGTCTTCAGGGATTCAGGGATTCAGATCAGAGCCTGCAATGGCAACACAGGTGATGGAGTTCCTGGGAGGTGCAGAGCCAGACAGAGGAGGGCTCCCTGGGGAGGGTGTGCAGGACCCAGAAGACTTCCCAGGATCTCGACTTGGCTTTGGGGCTCAGATCTTTGGGGCGCTGGGTCTGTTTGCTGCTCTTTGTTGAGGGTGTTGTCTATGAGTGGGAAGCGTTTAGAAATGCCCCACAGGAGCAAGTACACCTGAGCATCTGGCCAGCAATGTTCAACTGATGGGTCCCCTGGACAGTGAGACTCAGGCAGAGGAACAGGGGACTCGGATTCAGGACTAAAAGCTTGGGCCCCCTTCCCTCTAGGCCCTGGGAGGAGCAGGAATCAGATGACACAGGGGGAAGGAGAACCTGCTCACCCGTCCTACACTCAGTACAACTGCTCCTGAGACCTGAGCATTGGAAATGCACAGGCACACAGGGTCTCTATTTCCCTGAATAATCATTTCTAAGCCCCAGCCAAACATTCCTGAGGTTTACGATTTTAAATGGTTATTCCATTGTTATAATATAAAGGTACATTTTACTTGTTTAGCATATTACAACATTAAAATTTGAGAGAAGACACTGCTTTTTAAACAGTAATAAAACAAGATATGTTATTAAGGACAGAATTGGAAAAAAATAAATAAAAGGAAGATGAGTAAGTTAAGTCCTGCCACTCATCCCAAGTGTGCTGCTCAGTCACTTCAGTCGCGTTCGAGTCTGTGCAACCTTATGGATGAGAGCCCACCAGGCTCCTCGGTCACTGGGATTCTCCAGGCAAGAATACTGGACTGGGTTGCCGTTACCTTCTCCAGTCTATCTTCCCTACCCAGAAGCTGAACCCGAGTCTCCTGTGCCTCCTGCATTGGCAGGTGGGTTCTTTACCACTAGCACCACCATCCCAAGTGCACACGGCACAGAATTGCTTCCTGGTGATTCTTCAGTTGGAGTTGGACACATACACAGAAGAATCTACACAACCTCTAACTTCAGGTTGAGAAAAGGTACCTGAGCTGACCCAGGACCCCAGGGTTCCAGATCCTGAGGGACCCCAGACTCAGACACCCCCCAGGCTCGCTGGGACCCTCAGGACCAGGGAGCACCCACAGGGAGGCAGAGCTGCCAGGTGACTCCCTGACTCCATGAGCTCTGGGCACCCGAGTCTCTTTCACTCTGTTCCCAGGAGCCCAGGACTGGGGAGGGTGGAGCCTCCCCAACCTCTCTCTGCAGCTAGAATAAACTAGCGGTCCCTTGTTGCCTTTTGGGGGTTGGAGGGCAGAGCTGGGTCCTGCAGAGCGAGATGAGGAAGCCCCCAGTGGGGATTTTCAAAGAGAACACGCTGGAAGAGCAGCTCCTGGACGCCTGCACACAGTGGCCCCACAGTGCCCCCAGCCTCCCTGCAAATGTAAGAGCTGCCGGGGGAGCCAGTCCAGCAACCTCGGGGCCGTCTGTGGACGGGACCTGTGCCCTGGGGAGACGTGCTCAGGGCATCCTCCACTCGTCTGCACGGATTGTTACCACCCTCTTGTCTCTACTTTTGTGGTCACACTCAGCAGCAGACCCCAGGGTTTTTGCCCATGTTTCTGAAGCACCAAGTGAGTTAGGGTCGTGATGGAGACACGTGCCCTCGTCTGCCTCACCTTTTCAACTCAGGCCCCACGTTCACACTTGCTCCTCCTGGTCTTTTGCATCATCACTGATGACATTTTTGCCATTCTCCAAAGCGATGATTAGAGAATTGTCTGACATCTGGAAGGAAGAGATCAGTCAGGCAGTTCCCAGAGCAGGAAAGCAGTCGTATGGAGTAGCTCAGGGCAGTGCAGACTTCATGGGGCTCCTTCAGCTCTGTGGGTCCAGACCTGCTGACTCCAGCCTCAACTCCTGCTCAGGCCACTCATGGTGACAAAGCCAGGTTCAAGGGTGCAGACGTGAGGTCAGGAGCCAGGGCAATGCTAAGAAAATGGGAGAAGAGGGCTGCAGACACATTTCATAGATTTTATATAAGCTTCTAGAACCCTGAGTGCCTACAAGAGACCAAGTCCTCCAGAAGGTTAATCACAAAAAGTTGGAAAGAGGAGATGGGGAAGGATTACGAGGAAGAGTCTATGGATCAGAGAAAGAGAAAATTTCTGAAAGATATGAAAGAAGAAATAAATGACCTCAGTATTCTTGCTCACTGTCTCTGAATCTTCATTATCCGCCATGTACTCGTCTGGTGTCTGAGGGCAGCAGTCATGTGGAGAGGCTGTGGGAAAGCAAATGGGAGGCTTAGTGTCAGGATGTGACCAGGGGCCCCTCACAGCCTGGCGTTGGGACCCCTGGTGTAATTGCCTCAACGACCTCCCAGGGCCTGAATTTCACCTCTGCAATGAAAAAGTGGGTCTCTGCCCTCCAACATCCTGTTGCCACCCTCAACTTGTCTACATGTGACCAGGAATGAGGCCGTGACAACCTGTTCCTCCTCCAGGCGGTCACTGTCTCCATGCATCTCTGCCCATGACCTCGCTTGCCTCCTTCTCCCACTATTTCCTCTCCCTTCCTTCTTTATTTCTCTCCTCTTGTCCCTGTTCCTTTCCTTCTTCCTTGAACCTCCACAAACACTAGAGTTCTCCAACGGGGGCACATTGGAAGAAGGACCATGGGTGTATGACCAGCATCTCCAATCAGCCCATTATTGAATTAACCAATCCCTCCCTCCCAGGGAGGACTTGGCATGGATCTGAGAGTGCTTTGACCCCTGCGGGAGGGAAGGACAAAAATTCCACACAACAGAGACTTTCCTGTTGACTGGGGTGACCTGAGGTATCTGGGAGATGCTTACTGCTCCCAGCAACATCTCAAGTTTCCAAAACCCTTAGAGAGGACAGAGGCAAACGCTTCCAGTTACATTTAGCCAGAATGCTGTGGCAAGGGTCCTCCATAAACACCTGGTAGCTGTTGGGTTTGCGCTGAGACTTGGAAAATTGGAGGGATGAGACCTGGGAAGGTGGAAGGAAAGGACAGAGGATGGGGCAGGCCTGGGACTGGGGAGAAGGGGCAGGACTCTCTGGATGCCCGATGCAGCAGTTGGTTATGAGAGCAGAAGTGACCCCAGGACCTGCTACCCTGGGACTGCTTAATCCCAGGACACCAGGTCAGCTGGGCTGTGAAAGCAAGTGTGTGAAGAAGCCCAGTGGCTTCTTCACAGACTCTAGAATCTGCAGCCATGGAGGGTCTCTAGGAGCAGCTGGACATAGACCTATCACATGGAAGCACATCAGCCTTGGCTGGTGCAGAGGCTGAGGTGAGCTCCAGGAGACGGAGCCCAGGCAAGGACCCAGAGCCTGTGTGCTGTGACTCATCCACCCTGGGAGCGCCCTTTACATGAAGAATTAACAGTGAGGACTGACATGAAGGGAAGTCACAAGTCCTGAAAGCTCAGGAGGAGAGAGTTCACGTCTCACACACTACCTCACATGTGCTACAAGTACATGGTTCCCAGGGTCAGGTGGCAAGGCGAGTTTTGTGCCCACTAGGATGTGGCCATCGTAGTTCCACATGCAATAGAAACAGAGTCTGCAGTGCACAATACCCGACATGTGCTGACCAGAGACCAGGCTTCCATACTAGTGGAACCGCAGGAAGAGCAGCTCTTACGGGCAAAATAATGTTTGAACAGGGAAGCAACAATAAGTGTTTATAAACAGAGCACAATGCAAGTCCAGGACACAATTTCTTTATCATATCATTAAAATATGAAAACAGTAAGTCAGAACTCTACACAGAGTTTCTTCTTCCTAATTTCATGTTCACCTTCCTTAGCCTCCAAGCAGGGTGTTTAACCCTAAATTTCCAGGAAGCCTCTCCCATCAGATCCCAACTGAATGCTGTTTCCTGCCAGTGTCCCCTCCCTCATCACTGCACCAGATGCTCTCCACAACGCATTCCAGAGGAACACAACCAGGAGCAACAAGGTGATTAGAATGAGCGACCCACCCACTTCGGCTCCAGTTGAGGCCCTGCTGGCTCTCACAGCATCACCCTGAACTTTTCCCTAGGAGTCTGGAAAGACACTTCACTGTGGATAGCAGATGGCAGTCATCTGTGCTCTGTGCAGTCAGAGCCCTTCAATAAGACACTGATCTCAGTAGCAAACCTAAGGATAGAGATGCTGAAAGAGTCAGTTCTCAGCCTCTCACTTCTACAGGCCCATTAGAGCTCTCACCTTCATGCTGAGCAACCTGAAATTCCAAGTGGTTCTGACATATGTAAAACATGCCTTGAAGCAAATTATAACAGTCACATCTGGCTAGTGGCTGCCACACTATAACCCACAACAGCCACTGTGTAAGCTTATACATGGGCATGTGCTTAGTCACTGAGTCATGTTCAATAATTTGAGACCCCATGGACTGAGCCCTCCTGGCTCCTCTGTCATGGAATTCTCCAGGCAAGAACACTGGAGTGAGTGGTCATTTCCTTCTTCAGGGGATCTTCCTGACCCAAGTTTCAAACCCAGGTCTCCTGCATTGCAGGTGAATTCTTTACCATCTGAGTCACCAGGGAAGAGTGAATGAATCTGGAGATCAGTACCATTTATTCTAACACTTTTGATAGACTGTGCTAGAACAGTTTGTGTAGGGCTTCCCAGGTGGCTCAGTAGTAAAGAATCTGCCTGCCAATGGAGGAGACATGGGTTGGATCCCTGGGTTGGGAAGAGGCTTTGGAGAAGGATATGGTGAACCACTTTATATTCTTCCTTGGAGAATACATGGACAGACGAACCTGGTGGCATATGGGGCATGGGATCTCAAAGGGCCACACAAAACTGAGTGACTGAGCATGCAAGGTTATATATAGGATGTTACCACCTCTCTGTTATTTTCCCTCTCCTGATTATTTCCTCTGCATTTTCTGGCCATTTCAAGATAGCTGTTTGATGATAGATTAGCAAACACAAGACTTCTGCCCCATGAAACTATTTAGCCTGAGGGGTTAAGAGAGGGATGGGACACTCTCCTGGTTTCCATGGTAACCATTGCAACCCAGAAGCCAACCTGCTGTTCATTCCCACTGTCACTGGTGGACTCCCTATCCCCCGAGTGAAGAATGCTGCAGCTGCTGTCTTCTGCCTGTCCCCTGCTATCCACAGTGGGTGTCTCTCCAGGACCCTTTTACTTCAGACATGGAAATCACCCCGTCTACGAAATCTTTGATATCTCTGTCAACTCTGGGATCTTTCTTTGGTCTCAAGTCTAGATAAGGCCAGGACTTGCAGGCCTTTGAATTGTACCCCAACAGTGTCTGCAGAGCATCTGACTGGCTTGATTTGATGAATCATTTGTAGGCATTTCCTGGGCTCATGCACACATGCCAGGTACTCATGAGCCTTTGGGACACTGAAACAGCAATGTCAACACTGAGATCTTAGAGGAATTCCCAGCAGGTGTTCCTCTTGAGGGTATAGGTATGGACACAGGGCCCAGGGCGCCTGTACTGACCATCATCAGACAAGAGGAGAGGGAGGGAGAGACACTGTGTCTCCTCACAAGCCCATCCCTCCACCACTGACTCTGAGATCAGGGAAGGAGGGACACAGGGCCTTCAGAGAGACATGACCAGCACACTGAACACTACACAGCACACTGAGGGAGTGACTCAAGGGACGAGAAATTAACACGACATTCCATGCTCATAGCCTGGAGACTTAGTACTATTGACATTTCTACAGTACCTAAACCTAAGTAAAGATTCATTGCAACACCAAGCAAAATATTGTCATTTTCATAGAAATAGAAAAACTAATTCCAAAAATATGTATGGAACCACTAAGAACTCCAAATAGACAAAATGATCTTGAGAACAAAGATCAAAGTTTCTCACCTCTTGATTTCAAAACACATTACAAAGTTATAGAAATCAAAGCTGTATGATACTGACATAGAAATAGATGCATAGCCCTAAATACCAGAATAAAAAACAAACAAGGAAACTCATGCATACAAGGTGAAATGAAATTCATAAAGGTTCTAGGACAACAAAATAGGGAAAGGGCTGTCTCTTCAACAATCTGTAGGATGAAACGTTAACCTACAGAAAAACTGCAAACCATATATCACATTAGGAGCTCATACTCAAAATATATCAGAAAATCCCACAGCTCAAATGAGAAACAAATAAAACAATAAATAAAAGCTAAACAAATGAGTTGAGGAGCGTGCAAAGATGATGATCAAAACCACCTGGAGCTTTGGTCTGGAGGGAGTAGTGGGTTCTAAGGGGAACAGTCACCCCAGGTCCTACTGCTCTGAGTCTCTGACCTAGGTCTGGTCAGTCCCAGCAGATCAGGTCAGCAGGGCTGCTAGAGCAAATGTGTAAAGAAAGCCAGCGGCCCCTTCACAGCCTCTAGAATCTGTGGCCGTGCTGGACTCTAGGGGCAGCTTCACATGGACTGCTCTCACACAGTACAGCATCCTTGGGGAGGTGTGGTGCTGAGATGAGCTCCAGGAGACTCAGCCCAGGCAGGGAGACCAGATCACACGAGCCTTCCCTCATCCAACCCTGAGAGCACCCTCCATACAAGGAACAAACAGTGAGGACAAACTTGAGGGGAAACAAGAAGTCTTGAAAATGCAGATTTGACCTTTAACGTGATTGGTGTAACTATGGCATATTATGATTTGACCTTTAATGTGATTGGTGCAACTCTGGCACATGATGATTTGACCTTTAACGTGATTGGTGCAACTATGGCACAAGACATTTTAACCTTTAACATGATTGGTGCAACTCTGGCATATTATGATTTGACCTTTAACATGATTGGTGCAACTATGGCACATGACGATTTGACCTTTAACGTGATTGGTGCAACTATAGAAAGTCCCTTGCAAAACCCCCCTGCTTGCCTATATAAACCAAGAGCTTGCAGCAATAAAGAGGAAGTCCTTAGACGGAACCCGTGTAGAGTGTGATTGTCTCTGGCTCGCAGAGGCGCTGGCTTGGCGGACAGCAGGCTCACCTCTCCTCGGGACCCCTGGGCTTTGCTGAGCGAAGTTCCACTGCTTCTCTCTTTCTGCAGGGCGCCCCCCGCATGTTGCAAGTATGGTTTCAATTTATCGCTCACTTTATACTGGAGTGGGTTGCCATTTCCTAAGCTTTTACAGATGAACAATTCAAGGGTATATACCTGGAAGTGGGGTTTTGGGATCATGTAGAAGGGCATCTTAAACTTTCTCAGGTATTAGCCAAATGAAATCTAAAGTACCAGAAAATATTTCTGTTTATATGCCAGCAGTGTGTTAGAGTTTCCTTTACATTTTTATGAAAGAATAATGTTTTAGACTATTTAAAATCTATATTAAACAGGTGTATAGTAGTATCATTGTCATTGTGGTTCAGTCGCTGATTTGTGTCTGACTTTTTGCAACCCCATGGACTGCAGCACGCCAGGCTTCCTGTCCTTCACCATCTCCCGTAGCTTACTAAAACTCTTGTCCGTTGAGTTGGCGATACCATCCAACCATCTCATCCTCTGTCGTCCCCTTCTCTTCCTGCCTTCAATCTTTCCTAAGGAGTCAGCTCTTCACATCATGTGGCCAAAGTAATTGGAGCTTCAGCATCAGTCCTTCCAATGAATATTCGGGACTGATTTCCTTTAGGATTGACTGACTTGATCTTCTTGAAGTCTTCCCCTATGCCACAGTTCAAAAACATCAATTCTTCACTCAGCCTTAAAAATTAGTATTTTAGACTGTTTTAAATGCATAGTATAGGTGGACACGGGGATCATATCTTTTCATTGGAATATTCCTGAATATCAATGCCATTGATTATTCTTTTGTTTTCTGACTATTTTGATGATTCTTCCGCAGATTACGTGCCCATCCAAAATTTTCATCAATTATGCTATTGGTCTTTTCCCTTTTTGTGTGTGTACATTTAATATGTATCTTTGAGACTAACATTGGTGACTTAGTTACACTGCATATTTGTCATAGTATTTAAGGTCAAATTTTTAAAAATAAATTCTTTTTTCCTGTGTGTGTGCTTAGTCATTCAGTCATGTCTGACTCTGTGTGACCCCATGGACTGTAGCCTGCCAGGGTCCACTGTCTGTGGGGATTCTCCAGGCAAGAATACTGGAGTGGGCTGGCATGCTCTGCTCCATGGGATCTTCCCAAACCAGGGATTGAACCCAGGTCTCCCGCACTGCAGGCAGATTCTTTACCATCTGAGCCACCAGGGAAGCCAGTGCTAGATTATATTCTAAATGTATAGTAGGTTGATTCTGTCTTTGTACTTCCCTCTTTTTGGTTGGAATTATGTTTATTTTGGAGATTATTTAGGAAAAATAATTTCTATCAGTGACATTATTACTGTACCACTTATCACCTTTCTTTGTGCATGAGCACATTTTTGTTTTAAAATCAGTGTTACTTCTGAGCGTTTTAAAAGTGATATCTTAATGTTTTATTATTCATATGATTTTTCATTTTCTTATCTCTCTTCTCCAGTTTTGATATTCAGAATTTATAGAGAGCTAACTTGGCATGTTTGTTTAATTTAGTAAATTTTTTATTCCTCAGTTTTTTATTATACATATATATATATATATAAAACCTTTAGGTCATGCCAAGTTGCATGTGGGATTTTAGTTAACGAATGAGAGATGGAATTTGTGCCACTTTAGTGGAAGCTGAGATACCTAACCACTGTATCTCCAGGGAAATCCCTAACACCTGGTATGTTTTTAGTTTGCTTGTTTACTTAGCTTAATTTATTTTTTAATGAAGGATTTTTGCTTTAAAGAATTTATCGGTTTCTGCAAACCTCAACATGAATCAGCCATAGGTATACATATGTCCTTTCCCTGTTGATCCTCCCTCCCATTTCCCTCCCTACCCCACCCCTCTAGGTTGATACAAAGCCCCTTTGTGAGTTCCCTGAGCCATACAGCAAATTCCCATTGGCTATCTATTTTACATATAGTAATGTAAGTTTCCATGTTACTCTCTCAATACACTCCACCCTCTCCCTCCTTCCTTCTCCCATGTCAGTAAGTCTGTTCTCTATGTCTGTGTCTCCATTGCTGCCTTACAAATAATTTCATCAGTACTATGTTTCTAGATTCCATATATATGTGTTCAGTTCAGTTCAGTCTCTTAGTCGTGTCCGACTCTTTCAACCCCATGAACTGCAGCACGCCAGGCCTCCCTGTCCATCACCAACTCCCGGAGTACACTCAAACTCAGATCCATCGAGTTGGTGATACCATCCCACTAATCTCATCCTCTGCTGTCCCCTTTTCCTCCTGCCCTCAATCCCTCCCAGCATCAGAGTCTTTTCCAGTGAGTCAACTCTTCAAAGGAGGTGGCCAAAGTACTGGAGTTTCAGCTTTAGCATCATTCATTCCAAAGAATGCCCAGGACTGATCTCCTTTAGAATGGACTAGTTGGATCTCATTGCAGTCCAAGGGACTCTCAAGAGTCTTCTCCAACACCACAGTTGCAAAGCATCAATTCTTTGGCACTCAGCTTTCTTCACAGTCCAACTCTCACATCCATACATGACTACTGGAAAAACCATAGCCTAGACTAGACGACCTTTGTTGGCAAAGTAATGGCTCTGCTTTTGAATATGCTATCTAGGTTGGTCATAACTTTCCTTCTGAGGAGTAAGCATCTTTTAACTTCATGGCTGCAGTCACCATCTGCAGTGATTTTGGAGCCACAAAAAATAAAGTCTGACACTTTTTCCACTGTTTCCCCATCTATTTCCCATGAAGTGATGGGACCAGATGCCATGATCTTCGTTTTCTGTTTGTGGAGCTTTAAGCAGACTTTTTCACGCTCCTCTTTCACTTTCATCAAGAGGCTTTTTAATTCCTCTTCACTTTCTGCCATAAGGGTGGTGTCATCTGCATATCTGAGGTTATTGATGTTTCTCCTGGCAATCTTGATTCCAGCTTGTGCTTCTTCCAGCGCAGTGTTTCTCATGGTGTTGTCTGAATAGAAATCAAATAAGCAGGGTGACAATATACAGCGTTGCTGTACTCCTTTTCCTATTTGGAACCAGTCTGTTGTTCCATGTCCAGTTCTAACTGTGGCTTCCTGACCTACATATAGGTTTCTCAGGAGGCAGGTCAGGTGCTCTGGTATTCCTGTCTCTTCCAGAATTTTCCACAGTTTATTGTGATCCACACAGTGTTAGTATACCATGATTATCCTTTCTCTTTCTGGCTTGCTTCACTCTGTAATAGGCTCTAGGTTTTTTCACCTCATCAGAAATGACTCGTGTTCCTTTTATGATGGAATAATCTTCCATTGTGTATATGTACAACAGCTTTATCTATTCATCTGTCGATGGACGTCTAGATTGCTTCCATGTTCTAGCTATTGTAAACAGTACTGTAATGAACAGTGGGGTACCTGGGTCTTTTTCAATTTCTCTAACCTGGCATGTTTTTAATCTGCTTTATTTGTGGTAAATAATAACTGTATAAAATAATAGATAAAACTTTTCAGAGTTTGTTTCTTTTTGCAATATGTTTTTAACTCTGATGCTATATATATATATAGAAGCATAGATAGAAAATTAACATTTACCAGTAATTTCAAGAACTAAAAATGTATTATTAGCATTGAATCTAGATGTCTGATCTGGTGTAGTTTAATTTCACTATTTTATTCCATAGTATATTAGTCTTTTAAATGTAAGTTATGCTTTCAGATATAATTTTGAACATCTTTTTCAGACTTATTCAAGACTTTGAAATGTTGCTCTTTACAGATTAATTTTATCAGAAATCAATTTTTATCTGTCAACTTTATTGGGATTTTCAGAAGTGCATTTCTTATTGTTTTATTTTACTTTTTGTTGAGAGTTCATTTTCAGCAAGAACTTTTGGATTTTTTTTTTCTTTTCTTCTGTTTGGCGATTTGAAATGATGTAGGTCATAAGGAATTACAACCTTAAGACATGTTTGAGCGAGTGAGTGCTGAGTCACTCAGTCATGTCCAACTCTTTGTGTCCCCATGAACTGTGTCCACCAGTCTTCTCTGTCCATGGAATTTTCCAGGCAAGAGTACTGAAGTGGGCTGACATTACTTCCTCCAGGGGATCTTCCCAATCCAGGGAGATATGTTTCAGTTCAGTCGCTCAATCATGTCCGACTCCTTGCGACCCCGTGATCGCAGCATGCCAGGCCTCCCTGTCCATCACCAACTCCCGGAGTTCACTCAGACTCATGTCCATCGAGTCAGTGATGCCATCCAGCCATCTCAACCTCTCTCGTCCGCTTCTCCTCCTGCCCCCAATCCCTCCCAGCATCAGAGTCTTTTCCAATGAGTCAACCCTTCACATGAGGTGGCCAAAGTACTGGAGTTTCAGCTTTAGCATCATTCCTTCCAAAGAAATCCCAGGGCTGATCTCCTTCAGAGTGGACTGGTTGGATCTCCTTGCAGTCCCAGGGACTCTCAAAAGTCTTCTGCAACACCACAGTTAAAAAGCATCAACTCTCTGGCGCTCAGCCTTCTTTACATATGAACTCTCACATCCACACATGACTATGGAAAACCATAGCCTTCACTGTACGGAGCTTGGTTGGTAAAGTGATGTCTCTGCTTTTCAATACACTGTCTAGGTTTGTCAAAGCATTTCTCTCAAGGAGCAAGTGTCTTAATTTCATGGCTGCAGTCACTGTCTGCAGTCATTTTGGAGCCCTCCAAAAAGCAGAGACATTACTTTGCCAACAAAGGTCCGTCTAGTCAAGGCTATGGTTTTTCCAGTATTCATGTATGGATGTGTGAGTTGGACTGTGAAGAAAGCTGAGTGCCAAAGAATTGATGCTTTGGAACTGTGGTGTTGGAGATTCTTGAGCGTCCCTTGGACTGCAAGGAGATCCAACCAGTCCATTCTGAAGGAGATCAACCTTGGGATTTCTTTGGAAGGAATGATGCTAAAGCTGAAGCTCCAGTACTTTGGCCACCTCTTGTGAAGAGCTGACTCATTGCAAAATACTCTGTTGGGTGGGACTGGAGGCAGGAGAAAAAGCGACGACAGAGGATGAGATGGCTGGATGGCATCACCGACTCAATGGACGTCAGTTTGAGTGAACTCCGGGAGTTGGTGATGGACAGGGAGGCCTGGCGTGCTGCAATTCATAGGATTGAAAGAGTCGGACATGACTGAGCAACTGAACTGACCTAAACTGAAAGTAAAGTCTCATTGTTTCCATTGTTTCCCCATCTATTTCTTATAGAGTGATGGGACCAGATGACGTTCAGTTCAGTCACTCAGTCGTGTCCGACTCTTTGCTACCCAATGGACTGCAGCACACCAGGCCTCCCCGTCCATCACCAACTCCCAGAGTTTACTCAAACTCATGCCCATTGAGTCAGCGATGCCATCCAACCATCTCATCTTTAGTCGACCCTTTCTCCTCCCGCCCTCAGTCTTTCCCAGCATCAGGGTCTTTTCAAATGAGTCAGCTCTTCGCATCAGGTGGCCAAAGTACTGGAGTTTCGGCTTCATGATCAATCCTTCCAATGAATATTCAGGATTGATTACTTTTAGGATGGACTGCTTGGATCTCCTTGCAGTCCAAGGGACTCGCAAGAGTCTTCTCCAACACCACAGTTCAAAAGCATCCATTCTTCAGTGCTCAGCTTTCCTTAGTCAAACTCTCACACCCATACATCACTACTAGAAAAACCATAACCTTAACTAGATGGGACTTTGTTAGTAATGTCTCTGCTTTTTAATATGCTGTCTAGGTTACTCATTGTCTTAATTATAATAACAGATACCATTATCTGATTTCCTCAATGCTGAGGTTTAAGCTAGCATTTTTGTTTCTCTTACTCTCTTCGTTCACCTTTAATTCCTTATTGCTTTCTGCCATGACAGTGGTGTTGCAGTAGCAATTACTAGGCCTTCAGTGTAAAACTCTGAAACCTGTCTTGTTTTCAGTAAACATCCTGCTCCATTCTCCTGAATTCCTGGAATACGTCTTTAGTCTGATAAATTATTAGCACTCATATCCAAAGAAGAGCAGCAATTAAATTCTGTTCCATATGCTTCAGGGAGAAACAATGGTGATCATTAATCTTAAGCCCATACATCTGGCCCATGGTCAAAAGGACAGAGGGTATGAAAACGAGTGGTGAGTTAATCCAAGGATCAAAAGAAGCCATAAAAATGATGCTAAGTATCTTGACCTTTAAATTGAATGTTTAGAAATAACGTGATTTAAAGGAAGGGTATAAAAACTACCTTGGGGTGATTCTTTACCCCCTTTCTATGCTGAGGGTCTATGCTGAGAGCTTTGCACTTTCCTCCTCTTTAATCTTATTCAGTTACTACCATGAGCATTTGTATGTTCACGAATTCCATTCTTTGGCTGGGTGGACAAGAACTCGGATTCCTGTCTCATCTTTTGGGGGCTCGTCTGGAAATCCTGAATGCCTGTTCAAGGTAAGCACACTCACTCTCAAATCTGTCATTCACTTCTCATTACCTAATCCAGCTGCATGGTCTCTTCAGCCACTCTATTTCACAAGCCTGTATGAGTTCCAAAGGCAGAAAGAGTTAGTAGACAGCGTCCTCAGTATTAGCCAGCAGACTGACCTAGGTTGTTGAGCAAAATCTCTGCTAGGCTGCTGCCTCAGTGAGAACCGCAGGATAGCTACCATTTGTCTTTCCTAACATTTAGAGGTTATGAGATTTTTCACTTAAGGTAGGATCATTTTGGAGTGTGTGTAAATACAACTAACCTTGTGCACTACATAGCTTGCTTTAGGGGAACTCCAGTTCAGGCACCCAATGTTCAAGAGCACAGCAAGTCCACCAACTGAGGCTCTCACTGTATCTATCTCTAGGTGGAAAGGAAGGTAGAGACAGGAAGAGGACAACAGTCCAGGGTAGCTGGATAATGGTGCTCAAGACCAGGTGCGCTCCAGAGTTGAGGGAAGCATACTTTATGGGTGTTTCTTTGTTCCCACTGTGCAAGGTGGGGACACCCTCCATGAGAAGAACCAGGGAAAAGAGGAAGAGCACTGGACGCTGGTCTTGTCTTTCAGATGGGAGCCATGTCTTCGTGACTACACCCAGCTCAGAGTGGATGCCTTTGGCAAGTAATACTGAAGAACTAGAAGTCTGACCCTTAGACCTTGTTAAAGAAGGGTATGACCTTTCTCTGCACCAAGGCAGAGCCCCAATAGGATCTATCTGATGGTGAAAAATGGCCCCCTGAGGGCTCACTTGATTATAATGCCATGCTCCAACTAGACCTCTTTTGTAGAGAAGAAGGGAAATGGTCAGAAGTGCCATATATACAGGTTTTGTCTTGAGAGAGAAAACCCTGTTATCCAGGAGTTGCGGGCTTGCTACTTCCATGCTGCCTACAACTTCTTCCAAGTCCTCAGGTCCAAACTGTAGACCTTAACCAGAGCTGCCCAAACCTAGCCCACAGGAGCCTCCACAAGCTCTGGTAATGCTTTGGGCACCAGCAGCAGCTCCTACCCCAGTGGCTCTTAACCCAACACTGGTCATCTCTAGGCTATATCCTCCCCTCCTTCTGTTACAAGAAGCTCCTAATGGGGACTTGGGAGCCACAGGCGTCCATGTTCCTTTCCCCCTCCGAGATTTAAGGCAAATTAAATTAGACCTAGGAAGCTTTACTGAAGATCCTGACAATTAGATAAGTGTTTTCCAGGGTCTAAACCAATCTTTGAAATGGCACGGAAAGATATTATGCTAATCCTGACCAGCAGCCTTGCTGACAATGAAAGAAGTAGTAGTTAAAAATGCCCAGGGATGGCGAGATGAGTGGTATGCTATTGGCATGCAGGGGAGACCTGACAGTGAATCAGCCTGGTTACCTACAGGGCTCCAGGTAGTGCCCATAGCTGATCCTAATTGGGCACATGACAAAGACAGTGGGGACTGGAAGAGAGTTCACTTTTTCACTTGCATTGAGGAAGGCTTAAAAAAGTCAGGAACTAAGCCCTTAGACTACTCCAAACTATCTGGAGTGACTCAGGAAAAGGAGGAAATTCACACAGCTTTTCTGGAAAGGCTCAGGGAGGCACTGAGAAAGCACACTAATTTGGACCCAGATGCTTCAAACTTAGTCTTAAAGACAAATTGATTACTCAGTCAGCTCCATCGTGTCTGACTCTGTGTGACCCCATAGACGGCAGCCCACCAGGCTCCCCTGTCCCTGGGATTCTCCAGGCAAGAATACTGGAGTGGGTTGCCATTTCCTTCTCCAGTGCATGAAAGTGAAAAGTCAAAGTGAAGTCACTCACTCGTGTCCGACTATTCGCAACCCCATGGATTGCAGCCTACCAGGCTCCTCCATCCATGGGATTTTCCTGGCAAGAGTACTGGAGTGGGGTGCCATTGCCTTCTCCACCAGATATTCAGAGGAAACTCCAAAACTGGCCTTTGCCTCCCATTTAGATTTAGAGGGCCTTGTTTAAGGAAAGCAATACTGTTCAAAATAGTCTGGAGTTAAAACTTCCCTTCAGGTCCTCCTCAGCATTCTATGCAAAACGAAGAACACTGGCCTGAAGAAAAAAATGGACAGAAAGGTTGATCATGCCCAGCTGGTCCCAGCTGGTCTCCAGAATTCCTTGCCCCAGCCATTTAAGAAATAACTACACCAATACAGTATTGTAAAGTAAAATAAAAATTTAAATATATATATAAAATTACTACTACGAACACTTCCCTGGTTTCCCTCTGGCTCAGACGGTAAAGCATCTGCCTACAATGCAGAAGACCTGGGTTCAATCCCTGGGTCGGGAGGATCTCCTGGAGAAGGAAATGGCAACCCACTCCAGCATTCTTGCCTGGAAAATCCCATGGACAGAGGAGCCTGGTAGGGCTCCAATTACAGTCCATGGGCTCCCAAAGAGTTGGAGACAACTGAGTGACTTCACTCTCTCCAAACAACCTTGGAGAAGAACAGGCCCCCTTAACAGTAGATGTCCACACATATGCCTACATATACTTACTCTTCCCTTGGGTTAGTGCAGCAGCTCACTAATCTGACTGCTGCCCCTTCTTGCCTCAGTAAAGGTGAATCTGTTCAGTAAAGTCCTGGTGTCCTTCTTTTCCCGAACCTCGCCGCCTCTAAGTCCCTGGCCCTACACTGGTAAGAGCTGCCACATCAGGATTCTTAAACAGAAATCAGGAAGAACCTAAAGAAAGAATAGAGGTAAGAGAAAGGCTGACGCTCTCATTATGGCCCTACAGGGAGTTAACTTTAGGGCGACAAAGGTGGGAGAACACAAGCAAACACCTAGAGTCTGCTTTTGTTGTGGCCAGGATGGACACTTCAAGGGACAACGCCCCCAAGGCAAGCAGAGGCCACCACCAAGGCCTTGCCCCACTTGCAAGGGAGATCACTGGAAGAGTAATATCCTCAGGGACATAGGTTTCAGGGGTCAGAAACTCAGACACAAGATCAGGATTTACAGGGCCCAGGGCTTCCCACTTTGGCTTCTGTCCTCATTACCACTTGGGAGCCTCAGGTGACGCTAACTAGAAGAGGCCATCCTGTTAAATTCGTACAGGATACAGAAGCCACTTTCTCAACCATCCTGTGTAATGCGGGTCCTCCTCCTACTAAGTGAGCTACTAAAGGTGGCATTTCTGGAAGGCCAATTACAAAATTTTTACACAACAGCTGAGTTGTAACTGGGATTCTCTTCTCTTTTCTCATGTGTATATTTACATGAGCTCAGTCGTGTCCACCTCTCTGACTCAGCGACCCCATGGACTGCAGCCCTCCAGGCTCCTCTGTCCAAGGGATTTTCCAGGCAAGAATACAGGAGGGGGTTGCCATTTCCTCCTCCAGGGGATCTCCCCCATTCAGGGATCGAACTTGGATCTTTTGCAACTGCCTGCATTAGCAGGCTGATTCTTTTCTACTGCGCCACCTGGGAATCCCAAGTGAGCACAGGGTGCCTGGCGTGCTGGGCGTGGGGTGAAGGGCGGTGGCAGCAAAACCCCATGACATAAGGAATGGGGGCGATCACTCCAGGCCGGCCGACCGGCTCCTCCCTTGGTGAGGCCAAGGGATCCCCCACACTCTGTCCACGAGGGATGCAGCATGCTGCCCCAAAGTTCTGATGGGGAGACGCTCCTCCAGGGCCCAGTGGGCCGGTAGTGGGGCCAAGGACACCAGCTGGTCATATCGGGGACGGCCATGGCACCCTCACTTCCAGCCCCCAGCCCAGGCGGGCTGCGGTATAGGCACGGTAGCCAGCAGGTGACCCGTGCACACTCAGAGGAGCACACTGCCATGGGCAGGCAGGGGCGCCGGGGGCACAGGCGCTCCTCCTGGTCCAGCACGCGACATCTGTGGACAGAAGACGCAAAGGTCAACAGAGCGGGGCCAAGGCGGGCTGGGGAAGTGAGATGTACCAGGGTGCAGCCCCAGGGATCAGAGGACGGGAAGGACGAGGCACCAACAGCGTATGGCCACGTAAGCCCCTGTGGCAAAGACGCGGCAAGAGGTACAGAACCGACGGTGGAGGTGGGCGGCCGCGAGCGACGGAGAGGGGCCCGGAAGCTATTCACAACGACCCGGAAGTGAGGCAGCTTCCGAGTCACGCCACGGAATCTCACTGCCAGGAGCCTCCAGCAGAGGAGCGGTCCCCTGGCACCCCGGACGTCTCCTGCCTTTCCTGGCCCCCATGGGCCTCCCTCTTGGGGCTCGCGCCCACCACCACCAACACCCAGAGCCGCAGCTGGCCCCGGAGAACACTCTCTTGCCGAGTACTGTCGCCTCCACGGCCCTCACAGGCAACTTGCTCTGCCCAGCTTCCCCCCTCAGGGACTGAGGGCGCTTCTCTGCCCAGAGACGCCACCGGCCATGGAGGCCAGGGAAGGACGCCCACATGAGGCGAGGGCGGTTAGGTCCTAAACAGGGTAAGAGGGGGCTGGGCGGCCACCCGTGTGGGGCGGGCGGGAGGCGGGGAAGCCGGAAGTGATGGGGAAGGGCAACAAACAGGCACAGAGAGGGCCGGGGGACAGGGGCACGTGCGCTGTCCGGTGATCAGAAAGACCGAGTCACGGCCAGTCACCTAGTTTTCAAGTAGGAATATTGCTATTTTTAAACAAAAACACGTTCACACCTGTTAAAGGATTTTGAGAGGCAGATTCGAACCGCTCACCCTTATATATACAATCAGCTGACTGAGTAGAATGATTTGAATTTGTTTCATGAATATAAAGATATTTTGCTGCTTTATTTTCCAAAGGTATACTACAGATTTACAATCCGAACACTAACATGAATTTCAGGTGTTCAGTGCCATCATCACCTTTTGGTATTTTTTTTTTCTTTTATGTTTTATTCATCCTGTTGAGTATGTAATGGGTCCTAATTTTCTTGAATACGTATTTTTCCTGAGGACTAATGATATTATGCAAGTAAGTTTTTGGGTCATCCCTTTCTTTTGCCCACTTTTGTTGGGTTATTTGCCTTTACATTAAACTTCTTTATAATTGGGACTATGAGTCTTAGAATAATATATATTTCAAATAACTTTCTTCATACTTTGGCCTGTGTATTAATCACAAAATGCATTTGGTAAGTAGAAGTTCTTATTCATAATATATTTCTGTTCCTTATATTTTCCTGTGTAGTTATTACTTTTCAAATCCTGGTTAAGAAAGAATTTCTATTCCAAATTTTGAATATGTTTCCTTATGCTTTATCTTCTAAGAGAGAATTCTATTTTTATCTGCACTTATATCTATAATGTATCTAGAATCTATTTATGTGTTTAGTGTGAGGTTGCTGTTGTTGTTTAGTCACTAAGTCCAACTCTTTGTGACCCCATGGACTACAGCCCTCCAACCTCCTCTGTCCATGTAATTTTCCAGGCAAGAATATTGGAATGGGTTGCCGTTTCCTCCTCCAAGGGATCTTCCCAACCCAGTAATAGAACCTGTGTCCCCTGTCTCCTGCTTGGCAGGTGGATCGTTACCACCTGGGAAGCCACCTGGGAATCCTTTAGTATGAGGTAGGTGGTTACATTATTATTATTTTTTCTGTGTACTTATTTAAACTCAATTTCTTAAAAAGTGTACAAATTCCTCTCACTTCACTGCAGTGGAACATTTCTTACACATAACGTAACTTTATAAATTATTAATATATGTTTTTCTGGCTTCTGTTGTTTTCAGTTTTACTGGCCTTTTTTTTTTTTCTTCTTCCTATTTTTACACTAATGCTTCACAATCTTATTTACCAATGGTTTATAAGAGCCTTGATATCTGGTGGTAAATGATGATGATACCACCAATTGAGATACATAAGGATTTTGCTTTATAGAATCTTTTCTTATGTTATTAAGTGGAAGAATTGCTTGAGTATTAGTTAGTGTTAGTTGCTTAGTCTTGTAAAGACTTTGCAACCCCGTGAATCGTAGCTCACCAGGCTCCTCTCCATGGAATTCTCCAGGAGAGAACACTGGAGTGCGTAGACTGTCCTTTCTCCAGAGGATCTTCCTTACCCAGGGATAGAACTGGGGTCTCTTACAGTATAAGCAGATTCTTTACTGTCTCAGCCGCCAGGGATTTATCTCCTTGCTAACATTTTGCCGTTAAATAACAGCTATCTCACTAGTAAGCTTTTTGCTATAAAGTGAATTTTACCTTCACTGATTGTTCCCAAATCTGATACTGTGAGGTAGAAAGTTAGGCATAGGCAATGAGAGGTGGCCTAGCTAAAAATGATTCCAGGTGATCTCTATAAAACCCACCCCAAACAAGCTCCACTGTGGCCCAGGAGTGTTCACAGATATGCTACAAAGTAACCACAGAGACTGCTCCAACTCTATGTATGTGCCCTTGAAAGGCAAAGGATATAAACTAACCACAAGGACTTCTCCAGCTCCTAGACACTTGCCCTTGATGCACAGTTGTGTCCTCAAGTGGCCTTAGGCAGCTGGGAGCCTATTAAATGTTCACAAATATTCTATACATACGTGCATCTGATTAAAACAACTGTCAGTCAAAACTGCCAGTCCATGCCCGCTAGATGAATATGCAAAAGCCCTTTCTTGAAAACCCTTCTGACCTCATCATTCCAGCAGCAGTGCCTCTCTTGGACCGGCCCGTCTCTCCCTTGAGGTGTCCTTTCTGTTCTTTCTTTAATAAACTTGTTTTTGGCACGAGTAAGAGCTCAGATTCTTCTTTGTTTCCTTATCAAGAACCAAGGCCCACAGAGGAGGATGCTCTTCGACCCTTCCCAAATCTGGTAACGATACCAATAAGTGATAGACCTCAACTTGAGGGTGAGAGAGTCACTTGCAAAAATTTTATTGAAAATAGAGTGCCATGGGTAACAATATGAAACCAGGTCATTTTCAGGACGGGTGATGGATTATTCCAGATATGTCTGGACGGGTGATGGATTATTCCAGATATGTCTGACATATTATGTTGCTATCTTCAGAACATATCCTATGGGACTTTTGTAATATCTAGTATCTGTAAAAGAAGAACTTGCTACTGTCATATTGCTTGGTAAAAAATGCATTATCTCTTTTGAGTCCCATCTTTGAGAAATCCTTTCTATTCTTGGGGAGAAAGGTAAAAGAAGGCTCTGAGTTGTTTTTTTCTTATACCTGTCAAGTATATTGAATGTCTGGGGTTCTATCAGGAGCTCTTTAAATATATGCTGAAAACCTGCTCAACATGTCATTATTAGTAATATGCATAGTATATTGGATTTTAAAATATCAGCATTACTATAAGTCAAGGAGAAATCATGTGAAGGTTAAATGGGAGAATATTTCTATATCACTTTTATAGGTAGATAAATTGACAATAAAAATATATAACAATAATTCTAAGAGTCTCATCTTTCTCATATTAGACACAAAGTTCTGTGAATTTTGCTTATAAATACACATCTTCCACTCATATAACTTAACTCCCTCTAACTTTTCATCCTCACTTTCGCCATGTTTTGTACATATTGGGAACAGAAGTGACTTGTACCACATAGCAAACAAGTGCATTTCAAACACATCATATTTATCTAATACCTGCATATGATTTGCTTTTTGGTTTGCAGTGTCTTTCTCACATTTTCACATGGAATTCTCGGTGACACTTCAAGAATCAGCTTGTGCTCACTCTTTTTAATCTCACATGTACCCTCCACCTTGTCCTCCATGGCAGAAAACTAATTTCAACATAAAGCTTTCCATTGAATTCTGGATTCTGTTGTCAGATTGTGGAATTTCACTTACTCCTTATGATCTGTTGTTACTAATGGGAATGATAAATATATCATGATGGTTACATTACGTATTATGGGTATAATAGGTTTAGGAACAGAACAAGGTCCTATGTCTATTATATGTCTTTATTTATTGTAATATGATTGTGGATTTTTCTCATCTTGCATGTCTGAGATATTATTAGCTCATTAAGGAAGACTCTGACTTTTACATAACCTGTTATTGACAGGTTAGTTTTCATGTACTCTAAACTTAAGGCCATGCCTAGAGCTAAATTGTGTTTGCTGCTGCTGCTTCTGAGTCACTTTAGTTGTATCTGACTCTGTGCGACCGCAAAGACGGCCTCCTACTAGGCTCCTCTGTCCCTGGGATTCTCCAGGCAAGAACACTGGAGTGGGTTGCCATTTCTTTCTCTAATGCATGAAAGTGAAAAGTGAAATTGAAGTCACTCAGTTGTATCTGACTCTGCGCGATCTCATGGAAGGCAGCCTACCAGGCACCTCCGCCATGGGATTTTCCAAGCAAGAGTCCTGGAGTGAGGTGCCATTTCCTTCTCTGAAAATTGTGTTTATTAATCTTTATAATAAACAAACTACTTAATCAGATGGTTGTATTGATGGCTATGATGATATATGTTAATATTTTTGCAAAATATGATATTTTCTGAAAATGTATGTATGTATATACACTCTTGAGAGTCCCTTGAACTCTCAAGGAGATCTTGAGGGCTCAAGGGGATCCAACCAGTCCATCCTAAAGAAAATCAGTCCAAAATACTCACTGAAAGGACTGAGGCTGAGGCTGAAGCTCTGATGTGGAGCACTGACTAATTGGAAAAGGCCCTGATATTGGGAAGTATTGAAGGAGGAGGAGAAGGGGACAACAGAGGATGAGATGGTTGGATGGCATCACTGACTCGATGGACATGAGTTTGAGCAAACTCCAGGAGTTGGTGATGGACAGGGAAGCCTGATGTGCTGTACTCCGTGGGATTGCAAGGAGTTAGACATGACAGAACACCTGAACTTTCAGTTCAGTTCACTCACTCAGTCGTGTCTGACTCTTTGCAACCCCATGCACGTTAGACCTCCCTGTCCATCACCAACTGCCGGAGTTTACCCAAACTCTTGTCCATTACACAGGCCTCTAGGGCTTCCCAGGTGCTTCAGTGGTAAAGAATCAGCCTGCCAAGCAGGCTAACCTGCTTCAGTCCCTGGGTTGGGAAGATCCCTGGAGAAGGAAATGGCAACCCTCCCCAGTCTTCTTGCCTTGGAAATCCCATGGACAGAGAAAGCTAGGGGGCTATAGTCCATGGGATCACCAATGAGTTGGACATGACTTAGTGACAAAACAAAAATGGAAGGATCCTCTAATCTCCCCAGAGGAGGGAGAAGGGGTGGAAGAGAGATGGGAGGTAAGCAGGTTGACAGGAGTCTATCAAAGTTACAACTCATCCTCAGGGCCTTCTTTCCCAAACCAAACTAGAAATGTCAAGTCAAAGACATTTGAAATTACATTATACTATTGCTACTCTCATGATTAAATTGGAGAAGTTAAATTCAGATAGATGTGTTTTCTGCATTTCCAAGAAATTAGAGACTCCTAGCATGCCTACAGAAGAAGTACTTTGGCTCAAAACCTGTAGCATGATTCCAGAAGAGGACAGGGGATAAGGTTCGTGCTTGTTGCTGTTGTTTGCCCCTGAATTACATTGACTTCCACTCTCCCAGTTCCGTGAAGAGTAAACCATTGCCATCCTCTAACTTAACCAAATTAGACAACCTATTCCAGATTCCAGCTGTAAGGATCTCTTTCCTGGAATCACTTCTGTAGCATATGGTTTCTATTTTGTCTCATTTTATCCTTGATTAATTTTTCAAGAAAACAAATTTTTATATACTTGGTCATATTAATTCTCATATAACTTAACATCCATGTAGTTGTGTAATTTTTCTTCTCATTATTCCTTCAAATATAAATTTAAATATAAATACTATGGGGTAACTTCTGAAGAAGAAAGTGTATGAGAAACATATATATGTGTATATATATATATATAAACACACACACATATATACATATACAGATGTGTAAAGTCAAAGAAAGTGGAGTTGCTCAGTCGTGTCTGACTTTTTGCGACCCTATAGACTGTAGCCTACCAGGTTCCACCATCCATGGAATTTTCCAGGCAAGAATACTGGAGTGGGTTGCCATTTCCTTCTCCAGGAGATCTTCCTGACCCAGGCATTGAACCCAGGTCTCCCGCATTACAGGCAGAAGCTTTATTGTCTGAGCCACCAGGGATAGACAGATGGGTACATATATATATATATATATATATATGTATCTATTCACACACACAAATATATGAGTTATCCCCTCATATTTGAAGATGATCTAGTTGATAAAATTTTGATCCTAGCATTCTTTTTTGGTGATTTTTTGAAAAGTTTTATTGGAATGTGGTTGCTTTTCAATGCTGTGTTAGTCTCTAATGTATAGCAACAGGAATCAGCATACTTATACTTACATCCCCTCCCTTTTGTACTTCCTTGTTATTCAGCTCATCACAGAGCATTAACTAGAGTTCCCTGTATTGTAGATAACATTCCAACTATTGATGTTTTTAAAATACATAAGATATTGCATTATATTACTACTGAGCAGTCTGATGGCTAGCCCAACCCTTGTCAGAGTCTCAGATGCAGTCCTTGGGAATATCAGCCTGTTGTGTTTATTTGTGGGTTGGGAAACAGTTGAAGGAAGACCCTAACTTGTACGTGTATTTTCTAGTTTATGTACAGATGAGTGTCCAGTTTAAAAGACAGCTACATTATGCCATGAAACTCACAAAGATCATTTTTTATTACTTCCATGTCCAGCTTCCCCAAAGGGCAATTCCACTCATGGGACTGGAGATACACTGAATTCATGGTGACTTCGAAGGAAAGGAAGAAGAAAGTTGAATGTCCACAGATGTGTGTTTAGTTTAAACCAATATTCATCTCTTCTGATAATGACCTGTGAATACATAGGCTAGGTGTCAAATATTGTGAAAGAAAAAGATCATAATTATCCTGGGGAACCAGAGAGAAATAAGAGGTCAATGGGAGCATTCCACGCTATTCTATTTAGTGCATATTCAGTATTCACCGCAATACTGATGCATATTTTTCTGACCTAAGAGATTCTTTTGTGAACATTTTTGTACTTAAGCCTTTGCTGCTAAGTCGCTTCAGTCATGTCCGACTCTGTGCGACCCCGTAGATAGCAGCCCAACAGGCTCCTCTGTCCCCGAGATTCTCCAGGCAAGAATACGGGAGTGGGTTGCCATTTCCTAAGCTTTTACAGATGAACAGTTCAAGGGTATATACCTGGAAGTGGGGTTTTGGGATCATGTAGAAGGGCATCTTAAACTTTCTCAGGTATTAGCCAAATGAAATCTAAAGTACCAGAAAATATTTCTGTTTATATGCCAGCAGTGTGTTAGAGTTTCCTTTACATTTTTATGAAAGAATAATATTTTAGACTATTTAAAATCTATATTAAACAGGTGTATAGTAGTATCATTGTCATTGTTGTTCAGTCGCTCAGTTGTGTCTGACTTTTTGCAACCCCATGGACTGCAGCACGCCAGGCTTCCCTGTCCTTCACCATCTCCCATAGCTTACTAAAACTCTTGTCCGTTGAGTTGGTGATACCATCCAACCATCTCATCCTCTGTCGTCCCCTTCTTTTTCTGCCTTCAATCTTTCCCAGCATCAGGGTCTTTTCTAAGGAGTCAGCTGTTCACATCATGTGGGCAAAGTATTGGAGCTTCAGCTTCAGCATCAGTCCTTCCAATGAATATTCGGGACTGATTTCCTTTAGGATTGACTGACTTGATCTTCTTGAAGTCTTCCCCTATGCCACAGTTCAAAAACATCAATTCTTCAGCACTCAACTTTAAAAATTAGTATTTTAGACTATTTTAAATGCATAGTATAGGTGGACACGGGGATCATATAATCTTTTCATTGGAATATTCCTGATCATCAATGCCATTGATTATTCTTTTGTTTTCTGCCTATTTTGATGATTCTTCTGCAGATTACGTGCCATCCAAATTTTTCATCAATTATGCTATTGGTCTTTTCCCTTTTTGTGTGTGTACATTTAATATGTATCTTTGAGACTAACATTGGTGACTTAGTTACACTGCATATTTGTCATAGTATTTAAGGTCAAATTTTTAAAAATAAATTCTTTTTTCCTGTGTGTGTGCTTAGTCATTCAGTCATGTCTGACTCTGTGTGACCCCATGGACTGTAGCCTGCCAGGGTCCACTGTCTATGGGGATTCTCCAGGCAAGAATACTGGAGTGGGCTGGCATGCTCTGCTCCATGGGATCTTCCCAAACCAGGGATTGAACCCAGGTCTCCCGCACTGCAGGCAGATTCTTTACCATCTGAGCCACCAGGGAAGCCAGTGCTAGATTATATTCTAAATGTATAGTAGGTTGATTCTGTCTTTGTACTTCCCTCTTTTTGGTTGGAATTATGTTTATTTTGGAGATTATTTAGGAAAAATAATTTCTATCGGTGATATTGTTACTGTACCACTTATCTCCTTTCTTTGTGCATGAGCACATTTTTGTTTTAAAATCAGTGTTAACTTCTGAGCGTTTTAAAAGTGATATCTTAATGTTTTATGTGTTTTATTATTCTGATGATTTTTCATTTTCTTATCTTTTTTTTCCAGTTTTGATATTCAGAATTTATGGAGTGCTAACTTGGCATGTTTGTTTAATTTATTTAGTAAATTTTTTATTCCTTATATATATATATATATAACCTTTTGGCCATGCCAAGTGGCATGCGGGATTTTAGTTACCGAATGAGAGATCAAACTTGTGCCACTTTAGTGGAAGCTGAGATACCTAACCACTGTATCTCCAGGGAAATCCCTAACACCTGGTATGTTTTTAGTTTGCTTGTTTACTTAGTTAGTTTAATTTATTTTTTAATGAAGGATTTTTGCTTTAAAGAATTTATTGGTTTCTGCAAACCTCAACATGAATCAGCCATAGGTAGACATATGTCCTTTCCCTGTTGATCCTCCCTCCCATCTCCCTCCCTACCCCACCCTTCTAGGTTGATACAGAGCCCCTTTATGAGTTCCCTGAGCCATACAGCAAATTCCCATTGGCTATCTGTTTTACATATAGTAATGTAAGTTTCCATGTTACTCTCTCAATACACTCCACCCTCTCCCTCCTCCCTTCTCCCATGTCAGTAAGTCTGTTCTCTATGTCTGTGTCTCCATTGCTGCCTTACAAATAATTTCATCAGTACTGTGTTTCTAGATTCCATATATATGTGTTCAGTTCAGTTCAGTCTCTCAGTCGTGTCCGACTCTTTCAACCCCATGAACTGCAGCACACCAGGCCTCCCTGTCCATCACCAACTCCCGGAGTATACTCAAACTCAGATCCATCGAGTTGGTGATACCATCCCACCAACTCGTCCTCTGCTGTCCCCTTTTCCTCCTGCCCTCAATCCCTCCCAGCATCAGAGTCTTTTCCAGTGAGTCAACTCTTCAAAGGAGGTGGCCAAAGTACTGGAGTTTCAGCTTTAGCATCATTCATTCCAAAGAATGCCCAGGACTGATCTCCTTTAGAATGGACTAGTTGGATCTCCTTGCAGTCCAAGGGACTCTCAAGAGTCTTCTCCAACACCACAGTTCGAAAGCATCAGTTCTTTGGCACTCAGCTTTCTTTACAGTTCAACTCTCACATCCATACATGACTATTGGAAAAACCATAGCCTTGACTAGACGACCTTTGTTGGCAAAGTAATGGCTCCGCTTTTGAATATGCTATCTAGGTTGGTCATAACTTTCCTTCCAAGGAGGAAGCGTCTTTTAATTTCATGGCTGCAGTCACCATCTGCAGTGATTTTGGAGCCACAAAAAATAAAGTCTGACACTTTTTCCACTGTTTCCCCATCTATTTCCCATGAAGTGATGGGACCAGATGCCATGATCTTCGTTTTCTGTATATGGAGCTTTAAGCAGACTTTTTCACTCTCCTCTTTCACTTTCATCAAGAGGCTTTTTAATTCCTCTTCACTTTCTGTCATAAGGGTGGTGTCATCTGCATATCTGAGGTTATTGATATTTCTCCTGGCAATCTTGATTCCAGCTTGTGCTTCTTCCAGCGCAGTGTTTCTCATGATGTTGTCTGAATAGAAATCAAATAAGCAGGGTGACAATATACAGCGTTGCTGTACTCCTTTTCCTATTTGGAACCAGTCTGTTGTTCCATGTCCAGTTCTAACTGTGGCTTCCTGACCTACATATAGGTTTCTCAGGAGGCAGGTCAGGTGCTCTGGTATTCCTGTCTCTTCCAGAATTTTCCACAGTTTATTGTGATCCACACAGTGTTAGTATACCATAATTATCCTTTCTCTTTGTGGCTTGCTTCACTCTGTAATAGGCTCTAGGTTTTTTCACCTCATCAGAAATGACTCGAAGTGTTCCTTTTATGATGGAATAGTCTTCCATTGTGTATATGTACAACAGCTTTATCTATTCATCTTTCGATGGACGTCTAGATTGCTTCCATGTTCTAGCTATTGTAAACAGTACTGTAATGAACAGTGGGGTACCTGGGTCTTTTTCAATTTCTCTAACCTGGCATGTTTTTAATCAGCTTTATTTGTGGTAAATAATAACTGTATAAAATAATAGATAAAACTTTTCAGAGTTTGTTTCTTTTTGCAATATGTTTTTAACTCTGATGCTATATATATATATATAGATATATAAATAAATATTGAAGCATAGATAGAAAATTAACATTTACCAGTAATTTCAAGAACTAAAAATGTATTATTAGCATTGAATCTAGATGTCTGATCTGGTGTAGTTTAATTTCACTCTATTTTGTTCCATAGTTTATTGCTCTTTTAAATGTAAGTTATGCTTTCAGATATAATTTTGAACATCTTTTTCAGACCTATTCAAGACTTTGAAATGTTGCTCTTTACAGATTAATTTTATCAGAAATCAATTTTTATCTGTCAACTTTATTGGGATTTTCAGGAGTGCATTTCTTATTGTTTTGTTTTACTTTTTGTTGAGAGTTCATTTTCAGCAAGAACTTTTGGATTTTTTCTCTTTTCTTCTGTTTGGCGATTTGAAATGATGTAGGTCATAAGGAATTACAACCTTAAGACATGTTTGAGCGAGTGAGTGCTGAGTCACTCAGTCATGTCCAACTCTTTGTGTCCCCATGAACTGTGTCCACCAGTCTGCTCTGTCCATGGAATTTTCCAGGCAAGAGTACTGGAGGGGGCTGACATTACTTCCTCCAGGGGATCTTCCCAATCCAGGGAGATATGTTTCAGTTCAGCTCAGTCGTTCAATCGTGTCCGACTCTTTGCGACCCCATGAATCGCAGCATGTCAGGCCTCCCTGTCCATCACCAACTCCCGGAGTTCACTCAGACTCATGTCCATTGAGTCAGTGATGGCATCCAGCCATCTCTTCCTCTGTCGTCCGCTTCTCCTCCTGCCCCCAATCCCTCCCAGCATCAGAGTCTTTTCCAATGAGTCAACCCTTCGCATGAGGTGGCCAAAGTACTGGAGTTTCAGCTTTAGCATCATTCCTTCCAAAGAAATCCCAGGGTTGATCTCCGTCAGAATGGACTGGTTGGATCTCCTTGCAGCCCAAGGGACTCTCAAGAGTCTTCTCCAACACCACAGTTCAAAAGCATCAATACTTTGGCGCTCAGCCTTCATCACAGTCCAACTCTCACATCCATAGATGATCACAGGAAAAACCATAGCCTTGACTAGACGACCTTAGTCAGCAAAGTAATGTCTCTACTTTTGAATATGCTATCTAGGTTGGTCATAACTTTTCTTCCAAGGAATTATGTTTAATAGTATTGTTTTCCCTTCTTTTATTCACTGATAGAAGTAGAAATACTGACTTTGTTTATTAAGTTAACCTGAGGTGCTCATAATCCTAATAAGCAAATTATCATACCAGCCAATAATTTGTGTATCCCTCATGTGATAGACAAATTCCCTGTTCTCAGGGATTAATTTCGTATATGAACCCAACTGTCTTTTTTAGCTTTCTTCATGTTTATAGTTGCTCTGACTTTAAATAAGGGGAACATCAAAGCTAGAAATAACTTGCTATACTGTGCCAGTCGTTTGGGCTGAGTTTCAAAACTGCTTCAGAATCAGATCGAAAAAGCAATTTTCAATTATTGGAAATAAGTATAATATACCTTGAGAATATAATAGGTAACCTAAACTGTATACATGATTTTGAGGAACCATCGAGAATTTTTATGCAGCATTAATGACATTTTTATCTATGCTAATTTATTTATTTAGATTAGAAAGTGTTGTTTTCTAGTTTTGTGGATAACTTCTCAATAACATTGCTTGTGTAATCATATATACTAGTACATAGAGTATATCAGAAACTTCATATTTTAGTTTGAACTATTTCTGTTGCATATATTTTATTTCTTTGTTTCTTTTGGAAAAGTTACAGTGACATAACAATTTACTTAAATTTACAAAATGCGTTATAGGAGCCAGAAAACTGGTGCCTCTCACTTTGGCCTATACAGACACGACTGGAGATTGAAATGCTAAGAGGAACTGATATTCTTCGGGAAGACTCAGCTTCTGTCTTTATCTATCATTAGTGTTTATGTGATAGGTGCATTCAGCTATTCATGAATTCTGATGTTTGTTCCACAGGAAGAACTACCTCGTCAAATACCTTCCCTTTATGACTAAGAAAAACAAGGATCAGACTTGTGACATTTGTTGTAAAGTGTCACAAGTTGGAATGCATTCTGAGGATGATAAAAAGTTATAAGTAAATGGATACAATTATTTAACATTAAGCATTGTAAAACTGTACACTTAAACTGTAAAAGTCCTACATTAATAGTTAAAAAGTATATTCAAGTTGAAGAACTGTTATAATGTTTTCACCTAATTATTTCTTACATAATAGATTAGCCTGTAATTGGATTACTCCCATCAGATCATTCAGTTTTAAGAAAACATAGTTTAGCAATGGACTGGAATATAGAATGGCTGCTTCTATGTACTATTCTGCTTGAGTGCATGCTGTACGTTTGATTGTGACCCCAAGGACTGCAGCCCTCCATGCTCCTCTGTCCGTGGAAGTTTCCAGCAAGAATACTGAAATGAGTTGCCACTTCCTCCTCCTGGGGATCTTCCTGACCTAGGGATCAAACCCAATTCTCCTGTGTCGCTTGCATTGGCAGGCAGATTCTTTACCACTGACCCACCTGAGAACTTCATTCATTAACTTCCAACAGTGCTGATCTATGCAAAACAAATTACACACCCTCATTATCCTAATGTCAGCCATGAAGTCTCCTGAATAACAACGTTTAACTTTGGTAGGGAAATTAGGTGTGACAGCAATGGAGATTTCCCTTACCAAGCAATAAGTAATAGCTTGCTTTATTTTGGTGAGGCTGTGTGACTTCAAAAAACAAAAGTTAAAAATATTCCATAAAATGGTTATTTTCAACATGATATAGATGTTCTGAAATAAAGGTTTTAGTCAGTACTTTTTATAGATACCAGAAGATGGGATGTAAACCAAATTTCCACTTGAAGGTGGAAGATTAAATGTATTAAGTTAGATCCACAAACTTTGTTTTCTAAATGTGAATGAGTGTTATCCAACTTTTATGTTTCTTTCTATAAAAATGAGATTTCTTGTTTTAAAATCTTCTGCTCCTGGATACATGCCTTACTCCTTTTCAGAGAATTAATGTGGTTTGCATCATTTCTCAGACAGGACTCTTGGTGTCTGTTTCTTTCATCTGGACTGGTGTGAGTCCTGACCTTTTGTAAGGTCTGTATAGACACAGGACTCTTATAGAAAAGTACACTCTAGCTTGCTCTGTAGAAAAACACAAGTGATGTTCTTTCTGCTCTTCTTGGTCACATTTCTGTCTTATATCAAAGTTTTGGTTCAGATTCCTATCAAAAGAAGTGATATTTATTATGTCTTATCAGTTATTTTTTACTACAAAAGTACATTTAATTATACTTACAAAGTTACTTGCTTACCTATTTTCTGTATTGAAATCTAATTCTGTAATTTTTTTTATATTTTCCCTTGTGTACAGGAACAATAATAATTACATTTACACTTGTTAGATGTAGCAACTAGTTTAAACACACATACATAATTTATTCTTCACAACAGCTCTTTGAAATAGATGTTATTATGTCTCCGATTAGGAAGACAAGATAGGAAAAGGATGACTAACCACTCCTAGGATACAGACCAAGTAAATGGTAAACTAAGGTTTCATACTCAAGCAGCCTAATTTAAGAGTTCATATCTTTCAAAATTTATTTTCTATCTCACAGAACATTTTTACTACGTTCTTCATTAAAATTCTATATAACATAAAACAAAGTATTGTTCCAAACAACTGACGGTGTACTTCAGTTCAGTTCAGTTCAGTTGCTCAGTCGTGTCTGACTCTTTGTGACCCCATCGACTGCAGCTTGCCAGGCTTCCCTGTCCGTCACCACCTCCCGGAGCGTGCTCAAGTTCATGTCCATCGAGTCGGTGATGGCAGTGGCACTGCATAACCTCTATCTGCCAGGAATGCTTCGAGCTCCATTCGATCTGCTGACCTGTGGCACTTAAGTGGCAGAGCAGTTGCAGCTGGTGCCCCTGGGCTCCCAGTCTGCTGCAGTCTTCCTGTGACTGCTGCCTGTAGACATTAAACTTCAGCTCAGTGTTGAATATTCTCTGACTCTTAATGAATATTGCTTGTACATGTGAGCAGAAATAGGATGTTTAAATTATTCTGCACCTTATTATTATTATTTGTCTGTCTATTCCTGTTTATCATGAAGCAAGATATTCTGACCTACCAAGGCACAAAGTCAGGCCCGTGTGACAGTGCTCCATTAACGAATGGACGTGGGGATGGAGGAGACAGGGCTGAGCAGGGCTGAGGGGAAAGTAGCTTGTGTGAAGGAGGTAGCTCACATGTCCATGGCTCCAACTCATATATTGCAGTCTTGAGCCCAATAATGACAGTACTGCAGGATATAAAGAGACCAGCCAAAGCTGACAGCTGTGGCCATCTAGTTTCTGTCTGGGGGTACCTCTGAAGGACGGGGCTGAATAGAGACTCCCCCAGGAGACTTGTAACAGAGCACGGCCAAGTGCACATCTCAGCAGAGCAGTGCCTGTGAGCTATTCCTCTGCACCCTGTTGCCAGGCAACAAGTCCTGTTCAGCCATTTGCAATGGGCTCCTCGCCCCAAGGAAGCAACTGTCAGTGAGTGACCGTTAGTGGGGACATTCAGGAAAGGTCAGTGGAGCAGGGATCAGCAGGTGGACAGTGAGTTAAGACTCAATCCTGGCCTCCCCCGACCAGGGTGCTCCAGTTCATCCAGCCTCAGACCAGCGGTGATCTCGGGGCCCAGGGGACATGTGGGAGGCTGTGTCCTGATGACCTCCAGAGCCCTCACTGTGGCCCCTGCTGGTCCGGCCCAGGCCTTGAGGAGGCAGTGACCCTGTCCCTGCCTCTGCCACCTTCTGGCAGCACCATCTGCCTGGGATGTCATCTGCAAGTCCTGCTCGCACAGCCGCCACCACATGGCTGGCCTGAGGAGCCTGAGGGCCAGTTGGGTTTGGCGCCTGGCTCCCTCAGCGATGACGGCTGAGCAGGGTCTGAGGACCCAGCCCTGAGGGTGCTGCCAGCTGAGCTCTGACTCAGCCAGGACTGGACCCTGGAGGGTAAGTCGTGCCTCAGGACCTGCCGTTTCTTGTCAGAACAGAGACTTAACTCTCATGAGATATTTATAGGAACAGTTACCTGACCATGACCTGACCCCCAGAACAAGGGCTCTGACACCAGGATGTTTAAACAACTCACCACGCCCCTGCCTCAGCTTTCTAGGAAAGGGCTTCGCTGAGAGCTTTCAGAGAGTTTGGGGTTTTTAAGGAATGAGCCACTCCTCTCCTTGCAGGGCCCTCAGTACATCTTTTTGGGCTCCACACCCTGACCATCTGTTCTTGTTTAGCCTCCCTGTAAGTTGGGCATAGGGACTTGTTTTTCAGTAAAAGGCAGAGCTTCCGTCAGGGTAATTGCCTGTTTGTTTTTGCCGAGAGAAATGCCAAATGAGCAGCTCGATACCCATTCATGAAATGTGGCCAGTGGTTTGGTGGAATGATCAGGGCACAATTGTAAGATTCATGAAAAAAGAGTCTTGAAGACGGTGTGTAGATAGATGCCTTTGGAAACAGGATAGGAAGATATTTGTGTTTCACGTGAATGAGTAAAAACAAAACTAAAACCAGAAGTGGGACTCTAGCAATCAAGTGACTAAGCCGGCCTCTACTATGAATGTCTGTCAGCGTCCTGCGCAGCCACTTCTCTCCTTGCTCAGTGACTCATGAACAAAGCAGCCCTGGTGACAAGGATGGGATCAGCATGAGCTTAGCAATGCTGAATTGCACCCCCGAGGCTGGCCTGGCTGTAGACTCTGTTGAGCGTCCATATCCCAACAATGGAGACTGACCCTGAGTTCTCTGAGGTGATCAGCCAGCTTCCTGGTGGCAGGCTGACTACTTTAAATCCCTTTCTTTGTCGAATTGGGTAACATCTCGCTTTTACTGGAAAATGCACTTACTCAGAAAATGAATTTGCTCGCCTTGTCCACAGTGCTTCCCCCCAGACTCCCATGACTGCTATATCCACCGCCACAGTTTCCCACACAGCTTTGCTTCTGAACTAAAGCCTGCAGAATTCCCTTTCTAGTGTGTTTCTACATCGGGTAGGCTGCAGAGCTACACTCCTTTGAAACTTGAAGAAGGCTTTGAAAGAACTATTTTATAGTGCACACAAACACACACACCTCCTAATGACCTAGTTACACACTCATCTTTGCACTGCTGTGTAGGAATTTTGAAGCTGCAATGAAATTGATTTAATGAGTCAGGCCTAAGCAGTCATTTTTATTAAAAAATATATCATTTCTGGTGGGCCAAATTTAATTAGTAAAAGGTCTTTAAAAGTGGGTCTTCGCATGTTAGTCGCTAAGACGTGTCTGAGTCTTTTGTGACCCCATGGATGGAAGCCCACCAGGCTCCTCTGTTCATGGGGTTTCCCAGGCAAGAATCCTGAAGCAGATTGCCATTTCCTTTTCCAGGGGATCTTCCTGACACAGCAATCAAACCCAGGTCTCCTGCATCAGCAGGCATCTTCCTTAGCATTGAGCCACATGGGAAATTGTGTTCAAAAGGATAGACCCTTTCTATGTCCAGAGATTCCAGGCTTCAGTTAATATAGTTTCCAGTCATGATTTTTAGCTCCTGACTGTATGCCTTGCCAAATTTTCTTCTTTAATCAGCCACCAGAAATGGGTGAACAAATCCTTTGTAAAAAGTACTGCTTCTTTTATTGAATTTCTGTGCACAAAAGTAATTGATGTTATTAGAGATTATTTCTAACACTACAAGAAGCACTTTTATTAATTACATTTCTTTATTTTAGATTATAATTTTTACCACTGATGGACCAGTGTTGTCACATGATTATTAAGTAAGCACCATAATTGATGTTAGGCATCTCTCTTCCTGTTGTACAGTTTTTTAGGTTTTGACAAATGCATCATGCCATGTGTCCACCATTGTAATATTGTATAGATAGTGTTAGGACCCTAAAGATCCCTGGGCTCCACTTATTCTTCCCTCTTTCACCTCCCCTTCCACCAAACTCTTCCACCAAACTTCTGGCAATCCCTGATCTTTTCAACACCTGTAGAGCTTTGCCTTTTCCAGAATGTCATATAGGTGAAAGCATCCCTTTTTGTTCAGGATTTTGAGAATGACTTCCTTCACTTAATAATAGCTCTTTAAACCTTCTCCATTTCTTGCAAGGCTCAGTAACCCATTTCCTTTACTTACCAAATAATAGTCTATTGTATAAATGCATCACAGTTTATTCACTTCCTGAAGGACAACTTGATTTCTTCCAGTTTTTGGCAAATATGAATAAAGTTGCTCTGAACATCTGTGTGGAAGCTTTCATGTTTTCAATATATTTGGATAATTAACTAGGAGTGTGATTACTGTATTACATGATAGGTAGCCTATATTTAGCTTCATAAGAATCCTGTAAAGTGGTTGTACCGTTTTACATTCCAGCAACAGTGAATAAATTGAGTTCCTGTTGCTCTGCATCTTCACCAATATTTGGGATTTTCTGTTTATTGGAGTTTGGCCACTGATAATTGGCATAGTGGCATCTCCTTTTAAAAGAAATGAATTTTTCATTCTTTCTTACTTTAGACCTAATTTTTGTATTTATGTAGTAGTATAGTTATATTGTAGTACTTGAAAACTTTAATCCTAGAACCAAGTTTCTTAGGTTCGAATTCTAATTCTACCTTTTACTCCGTGGTACATAGGTTAGCTATTTAACTAACTTCGGTAACTTCCCTGGTGGCTCAGATGATAAAGTGTCTCTCTACAATGCGGTAGACCCAGGTTCTATCCCTGTGTTGGGAAGATCCCCTGAGAAGGAAATGGCAATCCACTCCTGGACTATGCCTGGAAAATCCCATGGACAGAGGAGCCTGGTAGGCTACTGTCCATTGGGTCGCAAAGAATAGGACACGACTGAGTGACTTCACTTTTCAGTAACCTTATGGGTTTCCAGAGTAAAGAGCTCAGATGCTCAACATTCCACCTGCAGTGCATGAGACCTGCGTTTGTATCCTGGATCTGGAAGATTCCCTGGACAAGGGAATGGCAACCCACTCCAGTATTCTTTGGTGAATCCAGTGTACAGAGGTTTTAGTCCATGGGTCACAAAGAGTTGGACAGGAATAAGTGACTTTCACTTTTCAGGAGCCTTAATGATAAGATATACCTCACAGAGTTGTTATAGTAATTAGGCTTAGATTATTATGGAACATATAAATAGCAATGAGTATCTGGCCTGTACTAAACTCTTTTTTTTTTTTTTTTTGGTATCTTTTATTGAGATGTAATCAACATTTTATATTAGTTTCAGGTTTACAACATAATGATTCAATATTTATATATATTGTGAAATGGTTACTAAAATAAGTCTAGATAATACACATCACCAAGTGTAGTTATAATTTTTATCTTGATAGAAACTTTTAAGATTTACTCTATTAGCAACTTTCAAATATGTAATGCAGTATTATTAACTATTGTCATGATACTGTTTATTATAGCCCCATGACTTATTTATCTTTTTTTTTTGTTTTTGTTTTGGCCTAAATTTTCTTTTTTTTTTCTTTCTTTATTTTAATTTACAATACTGTATTGGTTTTGCCATACATTGACATGAATCCACCACGGGTGTACATGCATTCCCAAACATGAACCCCCCCACCCACCTCCCTCCCCATAACGTCTCTCTGGGTCATCACCGTGCACCAGCCCCAAGCATGCTGTATCCTGAGTTGGACGTAGACTGGCAATTCAGTTCTTACATGATAGTATACATGTTACAATGCCATTCTCCCAAATCATCCCACCCTCTCCCTCTCCCTCTGAGTTCAAAAGTCCATTATACACATTTGTGTCTTTTTTGCTGTCTTGCATACAGGGTCGTCATTGCCATCTTCCTAAATTCCATATATATGTGTTAGTATCCTGTATTGGTGTTTTTCTTTCTGGCTTACTTCACTCTGTATAATCGGCTCCAGTTTCATCCATCTCATCAGAACTGATTCAAATGTATTCTTTTTAACAGCTGAGTAATACTCCGTTGTGTATATGTACCACAGCTTTCTTATCCATTCATCTGCTGATGGACATCTAGGTTGTTTCCATGTCCTGGCTATTATAAACAGTGCTGCGATGAACATTGGGGTACATGTGTCTCTTTCGATTCTGGTTTCCTTGGTGTGTATGCCCAGCAGTGGGATTGCTGGGTCATAAGGTAGTTCTGTTTGCAATTTTTTAAGGAATCTCCACACTGTTCTCCAAAGTGGCTGTACTAGTTTACATTCCCACCAACAGTGTAGGAGGGTTCCCTTTTCTCCACACCCTCTCCAGCATTTATTGCTTGCAGATTTTTGGATTGCAGACATTCCGACTGGTGTGAAATGGTACCTCATTGTGGTTTTGATTTGCATTTCTCTAATAATGAGTGATGTTGAGCATCTTTTCATGTGTTTGTTAGCCATCCGTATGTCTTCTTTGGAGAAATGTCTATTTAGTTCTTTGGCCCATTTTTTGATTGGGTCGTTTATTTTTCTGGAATTGAGCTGCATAAATTGCTTGTATATTTTTGAGATTAGTTGTTTGTCAGTTGCTTCATTTGCTATTATTTTCTCCCATTCAGAAGGCTGTCTTTTCACTTTGCTTATTTTTTCCTTTGTTGTGCAGAAGCTTTTAATTTTAATTAGATCCCATTTGTTTATTTTTGCTTTTATTTCCAGTATTGTGGAGGTGGATCATAGAGGATCCTGCTGTGATTTATGTCGGAGAGTGTTTTGCCTATATTCTGCTCTAGGAGTTTTATAGTTTCTGGTCTTACATTTAGATCTTTAATCCATTTTGAGTTTATTTTTGTGTGTGGTGTTAGGAAGTGATCTAGTTTTATTCTTTTACAAGTGGTTGACCAGTTTTCCCAGCACCACTTGTTAAAGAGATTGTTTTTACTCCATTGTATATTCTTGCCTCCTTTGTCAAAGATAAGGTGTCCATAGGTGTGTGGATTTATCTCTGGGCTTTCTATTTTGTTCCATTGATCTATATGTCTGTCTTTGTGCCACTACCAGACTGTCTTGATGACTGTGGCTTTGTAGTAGAGCCTGAAGTCAGGCAAGTTGATTCCTCCAGTTCCATTCTTCTTTCTCAAGATTGCTTTGGCTATTCGAGGTTTTTTGTATTTCCATACAAATCTTGAAATTATTTGTTCTAGTTCTGTGAAAAATGTTGCTGGTAGCTTAATAGGGATTGCATTGAATTTGTAAATTGCTTTGGGTAGTATACTCATTTTCACTATATTGATTCTTCCAATCCATGAACATGGTATATTTCTCCATCTATTAGTGTCCTCTTTGATTTCTTTCACCAGTGTTTTATAGTTTTCTATATATAGGTCTTTAGTTTCTTTAGGTAGATATATTCCTAAGTATTTTATTCTTTTCGTTGCAATGGTGAATGGAATGGTTTCCTTAATTTCTTTTTCTACTTTGTCATTATTCATGTATAGGAATGCAAGGGATTTCTGTGTGTTGATTTTATATCCTGCAACTTTACTATATTCATTGATTACTCTAGTAATTTTCTGGTGGAGTCTTTAGGGTTTTCTATGTAGAGGATCATGTCATCTGCAAACAGTGAAAGTTTTACTTCTTCTTTTCCAATTTGGATTCCTTTTATTTCTTTTTCTGCTCTTATTGCTGTGGCCAAAACTTCCAGAACTATGTTGAATAGTAGCGGTGAAAGTGGACACCCTTGTCTTGTTCCTGACTTTAGGGGAAATGCTTTCATTTTTTCACCATTGAGGATAATGTTTGCTGTGGGTTTGTCATAGATAGCTTTTATTATGTTGAGGTATGTTCCTTCTATTCCTGCTTTCTGGAGAGTTTTTATCATAAATGGATGTTGAATTTTGTCAAAGGCCTTCTCTGCATCTATTGAGATAATCATATGGCTTTTATTTTTCAATTTGTTAATGTGGTGAATTACATTAATTGATTTGCGGATATTGAAGAATCCTTGCATCCCTGGGATAAAGCCCACTTGGTCATGGTGTATGATCTTTTTAATGTGTTGTTGAATTCTGATTGCTAGAATTTTGTTGATGATTTTTGCATCTATGTTCATCAGTGATATTGGCCTGTAGTTTTCTTTTTTTGTAGTATCTTTATCAGGTTTTGGTATTAGGGTGATGGTGGCCTCAGAATGAGTTTGGAAGTTTAGCTTCCTCTGCAACTTTCTGGAAGAGTTTGAGGAGGATAGGTGTTAGCTCTTCTCGAAATTTTTGGTAGAATTCAGCTGTGAAGCCGTCTGGACCTGGGCTTTTGTTTGCTGGAAGATTTCTGATTACAGTTTCAATTTCCGTGCTTGTGATGGGTCTGTTAAGATTTTCTATTTCTTCCTGGTTCAGTTTTGGAAAATTGTACTTTTCTAAGAATTTGTCCATTTCTTCCACGTTGTCCATTTTATTGGCATACAACTGCTGATAGTAGTCTCTTATGATCCTTTGTATTTCTGTGTTGTCTGTTGTGATCTCTCCATTTTCATTTCTAATTTTATTGATTTGATTTTTCTTTCTTTGCTTCTTGATGAGTCTGGCTAATGGTTTGTCAATTTTATTTATCCTTTCAAAGAACCAGCTTTTGGCTTTGTTGATTTTTGCTATGGTCTCTCTTGTTTCTTTTGCATTTATTTCTGCCCTAATTTTTAAGATTTCTTTCCTTCTACTAACTCTGGGGTTCTCCAATTCTTCCTTTTCTAGTTGCTTTAGGTGTAGAGTTAGGTTATTTATTTGACTTTATTCTTGTTTCTTGAGGTATGCCTGTATTGCTATGAACTTTCCTCTTAACACTGCTTTTATAGTGTCCCACAGGTTTTGGGTTGTTGTGTTTTCAGTTTCATTAGTTTCTATGCATATTTTGATTTCTTTTTTGATTTCTTCTGTGATTTGTTGGTTATTCAGAAGTGTGTTGTTCAACCTCCATATGTTGGAATTTTTAATAGTTTTTCTCCTGTAATTGAGATCTAATCTTAATGCATTATGGTCAGAAAAGATGCTTGGAATGATTTTGATTTTTTTGAATTTATCAAGTTTAGATTTATGGCCCAGGATGTGATCTATCCTGGAGAATGTTCCATGAGCACTTGAGAAAAAGGTGAAATTCATTGTTTTGGGGTGAAATGTCCTATAGATATCAATTAGGTCTAACTGGTCTAATGTATCATTTAAAGTTTGCGTTTCTTTGTTGATTTTCTGTTTAGTTGATCTGTCCATAGGTGTGAGTGGGGTATTAAAGTCTCCCACTATTATTGTGTTATTGTTCATTTCCCCTTTCATACTTGTTAGCATTTGTCTTACATATTGCGGTGCTCCTATATTGGGTGCATATATATTTATAATTGTTATATCTTCTTCTTGGATTGATCCTTTGATCATTATGTAGTGGCCTTCTTTGTCTCTTTTCACAGCCTTTGTTTTAAAGTCTATTTTATCGGAAATGAGTATTGCCACCCCTGCGTTCTTTTGGTCTCTATTTGCATGGTATATCTTTTTCCAGCCCTTCACTTTCAGTCTGTATGTGTCCCTTGTTTTGAGGTGGGTCTCTTGTAAGCAGCATATAGAGGGGTCTTGTTTTTGTATCCATTCGGCCAGTCTTTGTCTTTTGGTTGGGGCATTCAACCCATTTACAGTTAAGGTAATTATTGATAAGTATGATCCTGTTAGCATTTACTTTATTGTTTTGGGTTCGGGTTTATACACCCTTTTTGTGTTTCCTGTCTAGAGAATATCCTTTAGAATTTGTTGGAGAGCTGGTTTAGTGGTGCTGAATTCTCTTAGCTTTTGCTTGTCTGTAAAGCTTTTGATTTCTCCTTCGTATTTGAATGAGATCCTTGCTGGGTACAGTAATCTGGGCTCTAGGTTATTTTCTTTCATCACTTTAAGTATGTCTTGCCATTCCCTCCTGGCCTGAAGAGTTTCTATTGAAAGATCAGCTGTTATCCTTATGGAAATCCCCTTGTGTGTTATTTGTTGTTTTTCCCTTGCTGCTTTTAATATTTGTTCTTTGTGTTTGATCTTTGTTAATTTGATTAATATGTGTCTTGGGGTGTTTCGCCTTGGGTTTATCCTATTTGGAACTCTCTGTGTTTCTGGACTTGGGTGATTATTTCCTTCCCCATTTTAGGGAAGTTTTCAACTATTATCTCCCCAAGGATTTTCTCATGGTCTTTCTTTTTGTCTTCTTCTTCTGGGACTCCTATAATTCGAATGTTGGAGCGTTTCATATAGTCCTGGAGGTTTTTGAGATTGTCCTCATTTCTTTTAATTCGTTTTTCTTGTTTCCTCTCTGATTCATTTATTTCTACCATTCTATCTTCTATTTCACTAATCCTATCTTCTGCCTCCACTATTCTGCTATTTGTTGCCTCCAGAGTGTTTCTGATCTCATTTATTGCATTATTCATTATATACTGACTCTTTTTTATTTCTTCTAGGTCCTTGTTAAACCTTGCTTGAATCTTCTCAATCCTTGTCTCTAGGCTATTTATCTGTGATTCCATTTTGATTTCAAGATTTTGGATCATTTTCACTATCAATAGTTGGAATTCTTTCTCAGGCAGATTCCCTACCTCTTCCTCTTTTGTTTGGTTTGGTGGGCAACTCTCCTGTTCCTTTATCTGCTGAGTATTCCTCTGTCTCTTCATCTTGATTATATTGCTGCGTTTGGGGTGGCCTTTTTATATTCTGGTAATTTGTGGAGTTCTCTTTATTATGGAGCTTCCTCACTGTGGGTGGGGTTGTATCAGTGGCTTGTCTAGGTTTCCTGGTTAGGGAGGCTTGTGTTGGAGTTTTGGTGGGTGGAGCTGGGTTTCTTCTCTCTGGAGTGCAGTGGAGTGACCAGTAATGGGTTATGACACATCAAAGGTTTTGGAGTAACTTTGAGCTGCCTGTATATTGAAGTTCAGGAGTGTGTTCCTGTGTTGCTGGAGAATTTGTGTGGTATGTCTTGTTCTGGAACTTGTTGGTCCTTGGGTGGAGCTTGGTTTCAGTGTAGGTATGGAGGCATTTGATGAGCTCCTATTGCTTAATGTTCCCTGAATTCAGGAGTTCTCTGATGTTTTCAGGCTTTGGACTTAAGTCTCCTGCTTCTGGTTTTCAGTTTTATTTTTACAGTAGCCTCTAGACTTCTCCATCTATATAGCACCGATGATAAAACATCTAGGTTAAAGATGAAAAGTTTCTCCACATTGAGGGACACCCAGAGAGGTTCACTGAGTTACAAGGAGAAGAGAAGAGGGAGGGGGTAGAGGTGACTGGAATGAGATGCGGTGAGATCAAAAGAGGAGAGAGCAAGCTAGCCAGTAGTCACTTCCTAATGTGCGTTCCATAGTCTGGACCACTCAGAGGTATTTATGGAGTTATACAGGGAAGAGGAGAGGGAGGAAATAGACAGAGGTGGCCAGGAGGATAAGAGCGAGGAATGAGAAGGAGAGAGACAAATCCTGCCAGTAACCAGTTCCTTAGGTGTTCTCCACCGTCTGGAACACACAGAGATTCACAGAGTTGGATAGAGAAGAGATAGGGGAGAAAAGAGACAGAGGCCACCTGGTGGAGAAAAAGGAGAGTCCAAAGGAGGAGAGAGTGGTCAAGCCTGTAATCTCGCTCTCAGGTAAAATTGGGTAGTGAAGTTTGGGTTTTTAAATGTACAAAATTTACAACAAAAACCGAAGAGCAAAGATTAAAAATCTAGAGAAGAGATTGGATTTTCAAAAATACGCTATTAAAGAAAAGAAGCAGAAGGAAAAAGGAAAAAAGAAAAAAAAAAGCCACAAGAATTATTAAAAAAAAAAAAAACCAATAACCACCCAGAGACTATATGTGGTGTTTGCCTTAAAAAAAAAAAAAAGTCTTTTTTTTTAATATTAATAATAGGTTATAGAAATTTCTGGCCCTTCTCTGATGTTCTGGGCATTGTGGGGTCACTTACAAGGCGGTTCCCTCTGTTTAACTTCTTCTTTATGCTGGGTTTTTAGGCTCACTAGTTCAGTCGCGCTGTGGGGAGGAGGGGGATGCTGCAACAAATAGCGCTGTCGTGTGCACACAATGTCTCAGCCCTGCTGTACCTGTCCCTTTTCGCGGCGCACAAACTGCTCCGGCTCTACGATGCTCAGCCGGGAACCGTCTGAGGCCGGCCCTAGGCTGCGTGCACTTCCCCGGTCTAAGCCGCTCAGGTTCAGTGCTCAGGTAGCCCTCAGAGGCACAGATTCAGTTGGGACTGCGTTTTGTGCCCTTCCCGGGTCCAAGTAGCTCAGGAGTTCGGCGAGCGCGATAGCTGCGACTTGTTGCCTTTTCTGCCTCTGCTGCTCAGTTTTCTGGGTGGACCACTGGCGCCCCTTGTGAGGCAGATGATGACTGTCCAGCACTCCCAGAAGTCTTAGCAAAGAAGCCTGTTTGCAGTTTGGTAAGTAAAGTCTCTCCGGGTCTGCAATTGCCCCTTTCCAGCCCTTACGGCTCTGGCTGCCTGTCCCCGGCGGGGGATGGTCTGCAGCCGGCTTTTTCCGCTCCATCCTTTGTTCTGTGCTCGGTCCCGGCGGTGTCTTATGTTTGAGCTTTTCGCGTGGTAGCTATCCCACAGTCTGGTTAGCTAGCCCCAGTTAGATTGTTCTGGTTGTGCGTGGGGCGTTCCTGCCGGATTCTTACAAAGCACTGCAGCCTAAACTCTTTTCTTATTTAATTGTATAAAATAACTTCATTTTTTGTCAAGAGGAAGTCATTTAGAATGTAAATAATTCCAAATATAGGTAGAATAATGGTAATTATTTTCATTTTAAATAATTGTGAGGAAAACTTTCACATAATGATAACATTCCTCCATTGCTGCAGCACTACCATATTCAGCTGTCACTACACTGTTTAAATTGTAATTCAGTAACTTCACAGTTGTAGGTCTTTTCACAAACCTTCAGTATTGAGAAGGGCAGCCTAAAGAGCTCTGAGGTATGTATTTGATGAATGGGAGGAGGATGCATTTTAACCACCACTCTTGTGTAATTTTGTTTGGTCATGGCTTTGATTTGATGAAACTGAGTTTAGTGTAATAAGTGAAATTGCAAGTTCAAGATTTTGATCCTGTATTTATTGTTAACAATTCAGTAAACTGAATTCTTAAAATTTCCATTCTCTCTAGAAGATGCCATAGCTGCTGCTGCTGCTGCTGCTGCTGCTGCTGCTGCTGCTGCTGCTAAGTTGCTTCAGTCGTGTCCAACTCTGTGCGACCTCATAGACGGCAGCCCATCAGGCTCCTCCATCCCTGGGATTCTGCAGGCAAGAGTACTGGAGTGGGTTGCCATTTCCTTCTCCAATGCATGAACCTGGAAAAGGAAGTCGCTCAGTTGTGTCCGACTCCTAGCGATCCCACGGACTGCAGCCTACCAGCCTCCTGCATCCATGGGATTTTCCAGGCAAGAGTACTGGAGTGGGGTGCCAGTGCCTTCTCCAGATGCCATAGCTAAGCATCTTAATTTCAATATATAAGCAGATTGTTGCTGGTACTCTGGTTAATCTACCACGACTGAATAGCCTGTGGCTTGACCCTAAGAGAGCACAAAGTTGAGAGAATGAATTATTACACAAAGTATGTCTTCTGTGTTAATTTTCTTTCTTTTTTCTTTTTTTTTTAGTTTTATTTTATTTTATTATTTTTTAATTATCTAATGGAGAGTAACTCTGAGACACTTATGCAAGGAACTGACTTATGTTTCATGGCCTTGAAAAATGTTGCCACCTCAGTTAAATTAATGGTCTAATAGCTTTGACCATTTTGGGAGAACTGTCAGTAGTTATATGTCCTAAATTTGGCCAGTTTCATATGAGCCTTGTTAAGACATTACAGGACTTCCTCAGTGGTCCAGTGGTTAGGACTCGGAACTTTCACTGCCCAGGCCCAGGATTCAATCCTTGGTCAAGAAACTAAGATCCTGCAAGCCAGAATGTGTGGCAAAAAAAGAAAACAACCCCACCTCCCTTCTAAAACATTGCTAAACCTCAGAACTAATTTATGCTTGTCATGGACATCATATTCAGGAGTTTATTTTTTACTATTTGTATATTTACCACATATATAGTTTTGCTAAAAATATATACATGTATCATAAATGGCTTAACTTTTTTCATAGAATTTGTCCTGTGAATTATCAGCCTTATCTTGGCACTGAGTAATGCTGTGTGTCTTCAATAATGTTATTTTTGGTTGTGGAATGTGGGGCATAATTTTTCTCCCACATTCAAGAGATAATACCTTATAAAGTCTCCATTCCTAAAAAGTTTTAATGAACAGAGGATATTTTTTAATCCCTATGCAATTCGATTTTATAGAATAATTATTATATTTTTCATATTGATATTTTATAAATCTGGGGACTTTCCTACTATGCTGAGGAATACCACTGGAAAAACAAAAGAAAAAAAAATCAAATAATAATTCCCTGTACTGCTCTGGGCTCTTATATTGGCAGTGAGAAGCACATTTCTAAGAAAAGTTAATTTCAACAACAATAATATCTTTTAAGGTAAATATTTCCCTTAAACTTGCCTATGATATGACCAGACAAAAAGTAGAGATTTTAAAAAAAGATATTTTATCTGATTGGTCAGAGCCAAAGGGCCAGTGATTCTTTTTTTTAATATTAAACTAATATATAAAATAGGGTGAAACATACTTTTGTGGTAAGTCAAAGCCATCTCTAAAATATTATATTTATCTATTAAATTTTATTTTTATGATATATTTTCAAAGTTTCTCAAGCTGTAGGGTTTGTGTTGCTTGGTTTAGCAGAGGTGAGCTGTGAAGGCTTGGGTGTAGCTGAAGTTATTTATCTACACTGGAGTTTACAGGCTGCTGGGGGGCCCCCAGGGAAGAAGGGGCCTCTCCCAAGTCAGTGCACTCAGCTTAGGCCTGAGCTATCAGTTCAGCTCAGATACCAACTGTCACCTAAACCCTTGTGCTGGGATGAGTACCTCTTGTCTTTGCAGTTGCTGGACCCCATGTGCTTCTAATTGTTTCTTCATGTCTGCCTTTGAATCTTTATTCCAGAGACCGAGTTGTGACCGGTTTCCAAGGAGCCCTGCTCGTTCTCCTCTCCTGCCACCTCTCTGCCACTGCAGTTGCTGGTTGTTGCTAAGGTTGCCTCCTTGGTAACATGCACATCCTGTTTATACCACCATCCGGGAAAGGTCTAAACTAGGAACCTGCCTACCCTGGTCCATCACCACCTGGGGACACCAGTCATCATAACACGTGGTCCGGCTCACACTCAGTTTCCCCCTCCTCTTCCTCCTCAGGCTTACAAGCTTCATACACACGAAAGGACCTGGACCACAGGCTGCTGCTCTGAAGCTTCCTGCACAAGATATAGTCGGTCTTATTCGCATCTGGACTCTGAGAGAAGAAAGAAGTAAGAAGTGAGGAAGAGAAACGAGAGACTCTGAATCAGTGGAAGGGAGAGTTCACATTTTCTCTGTTGAGGAGCTTGGTAACAGCAGGCAAAATGACGAACCCAACAGAACACACCTTGCCGGCCAACTCGACAGTTGAGAGCCGTGAAGGGGAGTTTGGCTGCACAGTGATGGACCTGAGGAAGCTGATGGAGCTGCGTTCAAGTGACGCAGTAGGCCAGATCAACATCCACTACGGAGGAGTGACGAGTCTCTGCAGTAGGCTGCAAACCAACCCTGTGGAAGGTAAAGGCCACGCCAGGGGTGGGGGATTGGAGGAAGGCGGCCCGTGTTAAGATAAATTGTTCTGTCAGCTTCTAGAAAAGGAATGTTTCTGGAGACCTTGCTGCTGTATCTGTGCCTGGTGGGCAAAGTACAGTCTCCAAAGCACGGAAAAGATGTCAGGCTGTGGAGAGAAACATTCTTTCTCTCCCAGAAATGAGGTTTAGTGACTGTGGTATTCTCTGAAGATCATTCTTTCCTTCTCTTTCTATATCACTGTACAGAAGGGGGAATGTCTCTTATAAATGTTTATGTTAGAGGTGTGTTTATCAGTAAATAATCAAGTCCCTAACTCAGTATCAGTCTTTGATTGCAAAAGGTTGAAGATATGATTCTTCCCTACCCTGATCTTACAGTATAATAGGAAGAATCGTGGATGAGTCTGTCTACCTAATGCAGTACTTCTCTATGGTACACTGTTAGAAACGGGATGGTGAATCAAAATGGAGAGAGTTTAGCCACCATATCTTTGGGTTACTCAGTTTTCTTTCAGGAAGTTATTGATGACTCTTTCAACCCTGTCTGATGCACTTTTAGTATAGTTCTTCTTAATCTATTCTCTAAAGAAAAATCCAGCTTCATGCTTACCTGGCTCAGCCCAGTTGCCCAGTGAGCCATGGTAATTTTATTTCGTTGAAATGGAGATAGTACTAGAGAAATCTTATTTGCTCCTTTTTGCCTAGTTTCAGCATCTCTGTTACGGGTCTTTGCTTGGCCCTATCGGTCAGGCAGGCCTTGATTGAGTAGCTTGAGATAGAGCAAAGATCTTGTCCTTTAGATGCCATCAGCCTCTTGAGGTGTACCATTTCTGACCCTTTCTTGGAAGCCGCATCATATTTTTGCCAGTTCTAAGAGGTTTTGATCCCTAGCCAGTGTTATAAATTAGTGACTTGGAGTCCAGACTCTATGCTTAAAAGAAAAAAGGAAGAAATTTTTATCTAGATATATCTGTACATTGCCCGTTTTATTTTCTTTACCAGCAGGGAGAGCTGCCTTACATGTTCTCTGTACTTCTAGAGTTCACTTTCTTATCTCATAGGCTTTGAGTTCAGTACTACCATTTACTAGCTGAATAACATTGAATAGTTCACTCATTCTCTGTAAGTAAAAATCATTTTCTTTTTTGAAAATGATATTAATGCTTAGTCTATACAGTTATCAGGATTAAATAATATATGTACAATGCTTGTTCTCATAATGGGTGTTCAATAAATTAGTTGTCTCACATTAAAACAGAGCCCACATTTGCCAGAATATGAGAGCCATGGAGTGCAGCGTGTTATTCTGTCTGTCAGGCTGCTGCAGGCTGCCTGCCGCCGCTGTCCATTCTCCACCTTCGCCACTGATGTCAGAAGAAGCCTGCTTAGGGCGGCGGTGCTGAGCTGCTTCCATGCGGCTCAGCCGTTGCCATCTGGTCAGTCTCTGAAGACTGCGCTCTGGATAATGCCTGCTTCTTGTCAGCTAGATCGCTTTATCTCGCCACTTTCACAGTGGCTGCTCCTATGTTCCCACTGAGATGATGCAGCACTTCAGCAACACTCGTCAGAGTTTGAGCAGGATCTTCCTTTCCCTCTTCCTGTTCCGTTCTTTCCCTTGGCTCAGTTGCTTGTCTGACACAGTGAAACTCCGAATAAACTGGAACCTGAGAAACTTCCAAGAGCAGAGTCCAGACTTCCCTCCCAATTTTCCAAACGCTTTCTCATAGCTGCTGCTGTTTGCTTCTAGTGCCCAGAGAGCTCCCATTCCCAGAGGCCAACGTACATATTCTTTCATGTCAGAATCAGATGTCAAATGCTTAGATTCTTTCCCAGTCCCAGATTTAGACCTGTGGTTGGAAGTCGCCTTCTGATGTCAGGTGCTTTTACTGCTGCAGACCCTGGCCACGCCAGGACCCGTGCCGCCGGCGCAGCTGTCCACTGCCATCCCCTGCTTCCTTGGATCACAAACATGTATCCTGATGTGTTTCAGTATTACAGCTTTCTATTGGGCTGTCCTGGAGCTGGGAAGCAGGCTCTCAGGAACAACTTTTCCGTGAGTGGTTTTTAGCCCTCAGTGCCTCACGTGTGGGAGGAGTAAAGGGGTAGGAAAAGAAGCCGCAGAAGAGCTATGACGTGGGGCTCTCCCCCGACAGAGGTGATGCTGCGGGGTTTGTTTGGAAAAAGAGCGTCAGTATCCAGGTGCCAGAAAAAGCCAGCCAGTGCACAGCAGACCACGCTAGCGTGCCTGACAGCCTAGCATAGCTTTCTCACCTGTGGTAGGCCCCTGCAGGCTAACAATAAGAACATAAAGAGATTTTCCCAGCGCTTGAATTCCACTGATTGAATTCCACTGATTGGAAAGTCAAGTGACGTAAGGTTGAGAAGATCATTTCCTAGAATATGACCCTTCCCCTCTATTTTCTGTTGGATTGATAGTATCTTTAGGATAGATTGTTTTAAACTATGGCTACTAAGGAACCCTTATGGAACTTGCAGTTTATAACTTTTCTGACACTAACATAGTTTAATTTCTCTCTCTCTGTCTCTCTCGTTGAGTGATCTCAACAGACCAAAACAATTAAATGAGTTGCCTAAAGTCTTACCACAGGGTAGAACTTGATGGAATAATTCGTGTTTTCTGACTTACAGACCATTGATGCTCTGCTGCCTCCTCAGCTAGAGCAGCAACACAGAGAATCTCAGAAGCACAGAGAGTTTTGCAGCTTGTTTTATATTCTGGTGCCTGATAGAATGCCTAGCTGTGACCCGATACTGATATGCATTTAATATTGGCTTGTGTTCCTTGAGTCCAATGACTAGTTGGAACAAGAGGCGATGCCCCAGTGGCTAAGAGCTGGTTACATTTGAGACGACATGGAGGTGCTCAGCCCCCACAGCACTCATCAGTGAGCAGACAAGGGTCAGCAGAGAGGCAGAGGTGATTGTGTTGGTTGGGTAAGCAGTTGCATTGTGTGTGTGTGTGTTCAGTTGTGTCTGACTCCCATGGACTGTAGTGCACCAGGCTCCTCTGTCTGTGGAATTTTTCAGGTAAGAATACTGGAGTGAGTTGCCATTTCCTCCTCCAGAGAATCTTCCTGACCCAGGGATCAAACACACACCTGCTGCACTGCAGGCAGATTCTTCACTGCCAAGCCGTCGGGGAAGCCCTAAGAGGTTGTGTTGCCTGAGGTTTATCAGTAAGAAAAACCTGAGCGTTTTGCACTGATAGGATCTTTTCAGTTTGCTCCTTTGCTCATTCCAGTTTTTCTCTCTCTTTTCACTGCCGCTTGCTTCCCGATTCCATCCCCACCCCCAGATTTTTCCAGTCCTCAAAGAGCTGGATGATACCCACTGGAAGGTAGCCTTTTATCTTCTGATTAATTTTCCATGCTATTTCCTGGCTTCCAAGAGCAAGAAAAACCTGTGTGAACCTGAACTGAGAAAGCTGAGTGCCGAAGAATTGATGCTTTTGAACTGTGGTGTTGGAGAAGACTCTTGCGAGTCCCTTGGACTGCAAGGAAATCCAACCAGTCCATTCTAAAGATCAGTCCTGGGTGTTCTTTGGAAGTAGTGATGCTAAAGCTGAAACTCCAGTACTTTGGCCACCTCATGTGAAGAGCTGACTCATTGGAAAAGACTCTGATGCTGGGAGGGATTGGGGGCGGGAGGAGAAGGGGACGACAGAGGATGAGAGGGCTGGATGGCATCACTGACTCGATGGACATGGGTCTGAGTGAACTCCGGGAGTTGGTGATGGACAGGGAGGCCTGGCGTGCTGCGATTCATGGGGTCATACAGAGTGGGACACGACTGAGCGACTGAACTGAACTGAGGGAGAGAAAGAAGTCTTTTCCTTAGTCTGCCTTGGTGTGCAGGAAGAAGAGCAGATCTGGATGAGAGATTCTTTGGTGCAGATAAAAGTTGTATGAATTCTCCTTCCCCACAGAACCTTTCCACGCGGGTCCTCAGCTGCGTTACCCTTCTTCAGAGAAAGCATGCTGTTTTCTGAGGAGGCGCTATGCCAACAGTTAGGGGGCTTGGGGGACTTGGGCCCAGACCAGAAAGGGCAGAGAAGGGGAGCCTTGACTAAACATTGAATAATTACCTGTGGGCTTCCTGCAGAAAGCTAAAGGCTATTTATATTGAATTTGGATCAGGAAGAACATTGGTGGGAATTTCTATTTCATCTTTCCTCTACATCCTGCTGTTTCTTTTCTCCTCTGCAGAGCTGTGGTCTGGCCGTAGGACACAGGGATTCTAATTTCCTTTTAATGACAGTGAACAAATAGTGTCCAGCAGGTAGTGGGGACACAGTGGTGAACACAACAGGGACAGGTCTTCCTTCCATAGGGCTTGACAGGCACTAAGAGAATACACAAAGATTAAGTCGATTTCAGCAATAGTGTCATAGTGCTATGATGGTGTTATGGGGACCTGGAGGGGAGGACAGATGGGCTTAGGAGTTGGAGATAGGACTCCTCAGTCATGTGACTGTCTAGGGAAGCTCTGGCCTGGCTGTGCTCTAGGGTAATTGCTACCACTTACTAAACGTTCCTGGCACAAGAGGCAAGCATCTCTGCCTTGTGTAATTGTTCAGCAGCTACTAGGTTTTGGGAGCTGGGGTTCTTTGGGGAGTAAATGGCAGGAAGGGGAAAGAAACTGCTTTGAGACAGCCCAGATTTTGACTTTTGGTTCATTACCTGTAGGGTTTAAGTTACTATCTCCTGCCTCCCTACGGCTTCCGGGGCTCAGCGGCGTCTCTGCTGCGCTTCTGTTGCCGCGCCTTTTGAGGCCAGCGGTATGTCCCACCATGAACTTTCTCTCCAAAAGCTGGGACGTGCTGGGGTTGGGCTCTTCCTCAGTGCGGCAGATTGAAATTTCTAGTAGCATTGTCAGTCTGGGAGAAAATTGGCACACGTAGCCCCGGTAAATGTTCAACTACATGCTACTGTGTTACTCTTAGTACTTCTAACACTAATGTCATTTATATAATAGACTCTGCAAGAAATAGGAATGGATGAAGTAATCCAAAAAGTTCTAGTACCTTTCCCACGCTGCAACAGATGAACGCATGCCTCCTGTTTAGAGACCACTGCCTCGGAGAATGTTTATGTTGCCAGGGGGTGTATAAAGAAATTGGCAAGTGGAGATGGGTTAGAATGGATGTGAGAGGAAAATGGGTAACTGGCTTCTCTGAGATTTTCCTCCCTATCACTAGTCTGTTTATTAGTCTGTTATAGAAAATTAGTCTGTTTCAGAAAATCCACTTTTCAGTTAGTTCAGTTCAGTCGCTCAGTCGTGTCTGACTCTTTGCAACCCCATGGATTGCAGCCCACCAGGCCTCCCTGTCCATCACCAGCTCCCAGAGCTTGCTCAGACTCATGAGCAGTCCGCTTTTAGGAGTCCATCCAGCTCAGCTTAGAAGCACAGCTAAGCTGCCTCTCTCCTTATGCCCTCTGCCCCGTAGCCATCACCTTGAAGATGTCAAGTAAATTACCCTAGAAACCAGTCACATGGGCATGACTGCCAAGATGAACAGTCTGTGGTCCTCTCTGCCCATCACACTTTGGGTGGATGTATTAAGTTTAAGGTATGAGAGAGACTCATAGAAGAAGACTCTCTTTTTCTCTTTTTTTTTCCTTTATTTTAATTGGAGGTTAATTACTTTATAATATTGTCTTGGTTTTGCCATACATCAACATGAATCCACCGCAGGTGTACACGTGTTCCCCATCCTGAACCCCCCTCCCTCCTCCCTCTGGGTCATCCCAGTGCACCAAGCATCCAGTATCATGCATCAAACCTGGACTGGCGATTCGTTTCATATGTGATGTTATACATGTTTCAATGCCATTCTCCCAAATGATCCCATCCTCTCCCTCTCCCAGAGTCCAAAAGACTGTTCTATACATCTGTGTCTCTTTTGTTGTCTCACATACAGGGTTATCATTACCATCTTTCTAAATTCCATATATATGCGTTAGTATATTGTAGTGGTGTTTTTCTTTCTGGCTTACTTCACTCTGTATAATAGGCTCCAGTTTCATCCACCTCATTATCTTTGAGGGAGGAGAAGGGAGCAAACCAGCTCAAACAGCCCGAGAGCAGCTACACTGCTATGAGGATAGCTGAGGCGAGTCCAGGAGCTTCAAGAAAGAAATACTTAGTACGTGGTAGAGGGGTGGAGGTTTCCCAAAACCTACAGGAAGCAGCACCAACAGCGGAGTGGTAGATGGTTGAGAAAGACAGGAGAGAAAGAGCGCCCTCGCTGAGCCCCGCCCACCCTGCAGGGGAGTCCATGTTGCTCCTGGGAGTTCCTTGTCTGCTTTGAGTTATGCGCCTAGGGCTGAATTAGGCCAAGGGTGCATGACAGCCGCAGGCCTGCGCTTTCCCAGGCCAACTCCAGGCTGTCGAAATTCTTTCCTAGCCAGCTCCTCCTTGCCTGGAGCGGGGATTCTGGCTTAGCTGGCATAATGCTGCCAAGCAGGGGATAGGGAATCCTGGAGGCAGGGAGAGTGCTGCGTCTTCTGAACCCGAGAACCCTCCCCGCTTCTCCCAGGCCTAGGACCTTTGGTGCTCCATTCGTTTGGCAGCTCTGCAGAATCTCTTGCAAGTTTTCTTTTTCCTTCAACCTTGCGGTTGCCTTGCTCTGAATGTCAGCTGGGGGTGGGAAAAAAGATGGCATTCCTTCTTCAGCCAAGGCAGATGTTGCGTCTGCCCTTGGAAGTGGGGCTTTCACTCTTCTTATTTAGCTCCAAGGTGTGAGCACTGGGGGTGTGATACCAGAGGGGCGGATGAACACACAGCCCGGGAGAGGGCAACCGAGCAGAGGGTAAGGAGGGCACTCTGGGCAGCTCTCTCTTCTCTGTGCCAGAGTCAGAGAGTTCACAAAAGGTGCACAGTGGAGAACAGACAGAAAGACACACCCCCGGACAAAGCTGTCCACCAAGGGCAGGCTTTGGGATCGAGAGTGAGGAAAGGGCCATTCTCTTCTCAGTCCGTCACCTCTTGCTGTGACTTTAGGGGAGCTGCCTTCCCTCTAGGGGCAGGAAGGCCACAGGCACAGAGCGCGTCTCCAAGCTGCGGGTGTGAGAAGTGGGAGATGCAGAAGCAGGAAATGCTCTGACCCCTGAGAGCAGTGGCAGCGGCTTGGCACAGGAGCTGGCTGAAGCCTTTCAGTCCTCGTGTTGACTTTCAGCTGCTCTTCCCTCTTGGTTTCCCTTGTGGCTCAGACAGTAAAGCATCTGCCTGCCATGGAGGAGACCCGGGTTCAGTCCCTGGGTCGGGAAGATCCCCTGGAGGAAGGCATGGCGACCCACTCCAGTGTTCTTGCCTGGAGAATCCCATGGACAGAGGAGCCTGGTGGGCTACAGTCCATGGGGTCACAAAGAGTCAAACACGACTGGGTGACCAACACTTTCACTTCTCTTTTACCCCCTAATCCAGGGTTTTAAGGTAGGACTTGAAAGATATTCTGATGTCTGTTCTCATGAACCAAATAGGATTGGCTTCTAAGCAACCCAGAGAAACCTCTCCCTGGTACTGTCTGTGCAGCAGAAGATTCTGCTCTCCCCTTGGCAAGGTGTCATCGCCCACACAGCGGCGAAGTCCCTCCTGATGTGGGACCTGGCCGCACCCTCTCTGCGCTGACTCTGATAAGGGGTGCCTCTGCCAACAGTGCTCGGCCTCCGTGGGGAAGCCGGCCCGGCCCTTCCCTCCTTCCCGCTGGAGCCAGGCCACGAGGGGCTGGGCTACTGCTCCTTCTCCCAAGCCGCGGCCCACACGGCTCAGAGCAGACACAGATTTTCCACCGCCGCCCATTCTGTCTCCTCCAGCCAGGCAGGGACCCTGTGAGTCCCCAGCCTGGGGTGCGGGCGGTGACTTCCCAGGCCGACATTCTTGTCCCCTTTCCCAGCTCATCTGCTAAATCTGGCTGAGGACCAGAGGTACTCCCGGTTTGGGTGAGACTTTTTGTCGGACACGGTTTCTGCTCATTTTCTTGATGTATTTCTAGGGGAAACCCCTTTCCAGTTTCCCGCATTCTCTTGCTGCCAAATCCTCCTTCCCCACTTTGGGAAGCAGTGTACTTGAGAAGCAGCTGCGAAGATGAGGGACTAAAACCTCCTTCTGGCCTGGGCAAGAATTTATGTGAAATCACAGCTGCTGAGATCAAGGCCTGAGAGCCTCTGGGGGGCTGGAAGAATTGGAATGGAAAGGCCCACATTGCGGGTTGGCGGACCTCCCAGTCCCTCCTGGCTCTCCTATGCGATGCTGCCTCTCAGGGAGGATTCCCAAGGCCACCTGCTAGCAGCCCCACACTGCCCCTCCCTGCCAGAGGGCCTGCGGGATCCTGGGGCCATTTGACTTCTTAGGGGGACTTTTAAGAGCTGAGAGTGACTTAAGGTGGAGCAGAGAGGTGAGAGAAAATGCAAAGAGGGAGTAAATGTGTGACTTTGAGAGCATCTAGGTAAGAACAAGGCCTGACCTCTTTTGTTTTCCATAATGTGTCTTGTTTCATTTGCTTGGGTCCAAAATAAGGCCAATAATGAAACTTTTATTGAATATAGAATTCATAGGTTGGACTCTGACAGACCTGGTGTCTCCATCCCTGAGGACAGGAAACAGACAGGACTAATTGACGCCAATTGTAAATCAAGAGTAGGAACAAGGCTGCTTTGTCTAGAGGTGCAGAGAAAAGCGGCGAGAGGGCCCGCCCTGAGGTAACTGAAGAAGGCTGACCCACCATTCCTGTTTGCCTGGAGGTGAGGGGTTGTCCCAGGAGACGGGCGCTTCAGTGATGAAATCTGGAAAGTCGTTAGTCACAGCAAAATGGAGCCTCAGCTGAGCACAGCTGCCTCCATGCCCCAGCCCCTCTGTGTGTGAGCTGGAATCCAGCTGCTGCTTGTGGAGCAGCTACAGACTGCCACATACTTACTTGAGTAGGTACCAAACCTGTCTAGGCCTCAGGTTGCTTGTATGTGACACGGGGTTAATAGCTGCTGCCGCACAGGGCCTTGCGGCTTCGGTGAGAAGACACAAATGTGCCTGGCACAACTGCCATCACTTAAATGTTCACAGTAATACCTATTACTCATGCAGTTCATTCAACGAATTTGTGTACATGTCAGGCACGGCTTTAGACCTAAGGAACAAAGACAAAAACCCTGGCCTTGTAGAGGGAGATAAACAAATGTAGAACAAATGTATCCAATAACCTGTTCCAGGAGAAGACCTGAGGAGGGAAACAGCTGAGCAGGCCAAGGGGATCCCATGTGCTGGGGCAGAGACTCCACGTGAAATACGTTGGTCAGCGTTAGGGCCTTTGTTCAAAGACCTGAAGGAAGTGAAAGGACAAGCCCTAACTAGGGAAGGGAAATCTGAGAAAGAAAACAGCATGTGCAGGGACCCTGCAATGGAAACGTGTCTGGTGCACACAGAGAATCGCAGGAAGGCTAGCTTGGCGGGATCTCGGTGAACAGGGCGGAAATGGTAGCACTCCACAGGTGGGGAACTGGGTGCTTACGATGGGGGCCTACGTAAAAGGGCAGATGAGTGCCATGGGGGGTTGGAACAGACCATTCTGGACCGAGAAGAGACTGAGGGCAGAAAGCTAAGGCTGGAAGCAGCAGGTCTTTGGGACGGTCGCCATGTCCAGCTGAGAGACGGCCAGGGCTTAAAGCAGCACGCGAGCAGTGGGAGATGAGAAGTGAGGGCGACCTGGATGTATCTTGAAGGTAGAGATGATGAATTTTCTGACTAAATGGGTTTTGTAGATAAGAGAGAGAGGAGTCAAGGATGATTGCGAGGCATTAATATGAGAAGAGAGTCGGACAGGGTTACCTTGGTGGAAGTGAAAGTGTTAGTCGCTCAGTCGTGTCCAGCTCTTTGCGACCCCACGGACTGTAGCCCTCCAGGCTCCACTGTCCATGGGATTCTCCAGGCAGGAATACTGGAGTGGGTTGCCATTCTCTTCTCCAGCGGATCTTCCCAACCCAGGGATCGAACCCAGGTCTCCTGCATTGCAGACAGATTCTTTAGCATCTGAGCCACCAGGGAAGCTCTTTTAGCTAAACTGCTGTTGAGTCTTTTGCCCTTTTGGCCTTCGTTGAGTTATTGGCATATGATAACCTGATTCTGATGTCTTGATTTGCCCTCATAGTCGTCTGCTAACCCTTCTTATGGAGGGAATAGCATCTCCTCCCTTTACGTCATAAATCCTGTTTTCTTAAGAAACATCGCAGCTAGATTAACAAGCTATCAGAACTCCTGTTTCTCCTGGGCAGACCTAGCCGTCCAGCAGTTCCAAGTTGGCACACGTGTTATCTCAGGTCCCTGGGAGAAACACCCCGCACGGCCCTGTTCCCTAGCAACTCTGCCTCTGCCCGCCTGGGGATCAAGATGCCCTGCCCAGAGACACTCCTTTCCCAGGCTCTGGCGTTTCTTGCCTGCTGAGAACCGACCACTCAGAGTGGTGGGGGCAGGGAGCCTCTGGCAAGCAGCCCGTGTTGCTTCTAGTGCTTTGGCCAACCCCCCGCCCCGCCCACCCGTTCCCCTGCAGTGCTCTGCTGTGCCTCTCAGCTCTTGCCTTTGGCCCCAAGGAGGCAGGAGGCCCTGGTTAAGAGCATCAGGCTCTACTTCCTGAACCAGCTTCCTGCTTCTCTCTGCTGAGCGCTAGCAGGTGGAAGGAAGCAGTCTCCAGTCCCCACTCCGCGATCGTGGGTGCCAGTTCACACCCCTGCTTTATCTCCAGGCAGGGTGCCCAGGTAGATTTCGATACCTCTCCTGATGGTTTTTGTCTTTAGGGTAGAGGAATGGACCCTGCAAACAGTACTCCCTTGGGTACAGATTTTCCCATTTTCAAAATCCCTGTCTGAATGTCTTCCTTAGTTCTAACCCACCTCTCTTTCTTTGCCGTTTAAAGTCAGGCCCTTGGGTCGTATTCAGTGGAGATAGAAGTCTGCCGCCGCTGTGTCCCCCTCCCCTCCAGCGGACCAGCCCTTCAGTGTGAAGAGGTGTGAGGTCCTCGGCATCAGTAGCCTGTCCTTGCCTTGCAGCTTCCAGGCATGTCCTCGTCCCGTGCCTCTGGGTAAAGCTGTGTTAAGTGTTTCCATCCTCTGATTCTAACCCTCCTCATTGCTGATCTTTTGAAGACAAAGGTTGCCTCACCCTGCCTGTGGGGTACCCATCAAGCAGTTCAGCCAAGAACCAGTGCCAAACCGAGGCTGTTCGCTTATGCAACTTGATAGATGCCCCCTGGCGTTAATTTAAATTGTATGCGTTCTCCTTTTTCCTTAAAGTGTGACACCCCTTGGGCCCCTGAGAAGAGCCTAGGACTCTGGGGATGATTCTGCCTCTTACTCCCTCTGGGGGCGTGGCTGGACTCTGTGTGCACACTCACACAGGTATGTAAGCACACGTGTGGTGGTGGAGGGCGCGCCGATGCTCACGGACTGACTCAGCGCTTTCACCTCCACTGTTCTCTATTCATTCCGAACGAAGCAGTACTCGTAGCACTTAGTACATCTCCAAGTACGTAGTTCTTAGTAGAACAGTAGTACCTCCTAAAGATGTGTGTGTGTGCGCGCCTCTGGGATGGCTCTGTGTGCCTAAAGGGGATGCCCGAAGCTGGAGTCTCATGAAGTCTGTATCCTGTTGATGTCCTGAAACCTCTGGAATTTGGAATCAGGACAATTGGTTGGGCTCTGTCTCCTAGCCTCCTAGCATGACCTTGAGCAAATAGCTTATTCTTTATGGCTTTTTTGTGTGAGCCAGTAGGTAGAAGCACCTCTGCTTTTAAATCATGGACAGCATTTACATGTTAATATAAGAGGAAAATTCTGTGTCTCAGGAAACATTTTAATGTACTCTTAGAGCTGAAGCCTGGTGCAAACTCAGTGAGGAAGAGATGAAGTTGTAGGTCTGGGTTAGCTTACCCTGGAGACCAAGAGGAGTGAGCGGCCCCCGTGACCAGCTTGTCTTGGTTTGCCCCCATTTCACACCTGCTGAGTCTGGGGAAAATGAGGCTGGTTGGTCACCCTAATTGGATCTCATATTTGGGCAGATTGGGAAGCAAGGGATCCTCTTTAAAGGGCTCTTTTAACTGCCCTCCTCTGTCATTCAGCTCTTCCACTCTTTTCTTGCTCACTCACTCCACTCCTGTCTCTCTTTCAGGCCTGTCTGGGAACCCTGCAGATCTGGAGAAACGTAAACAAGTGTTTGGAGAGAACCAGATTCCCCCCAAAAAGCCCAAGACCTTCTTGGAGTTGGTGTGGGAAGCCCTTCAGGACGTCACGCTCATCATCCTGGAGATCGCAGCCATCATCTCCCTGGTCCTGTCCTTTTACCGCCCCCCGGGGGGAGAAAATGAACGTGAGTACCTTGAACAGACAAGCGTGACTCTCTTCTGGGTTCTTTCCACTGTCACTGAAAAGCACGCAGTATTTGTTGACAAACTTTATTAGGTTGGTGCAAATATAATTGCAGTTTCAGACCGTGAATTTTAAAACATAACTAGTTTTAATAGGAACCATTACAATGAACACATTTTTGCCAAAGAGAAACGTTTGTTTATTCCTGTGGTGTAAAAATCCGTGTTTCAGGATCCGACACACTCTGGGAAAGCATTTTTCTCCATCCTTAAGGTTGTGGAAGCATTTTCCCTGCAAAATGTTGTCGAGATGCTTGAAAAAGTTAGTTGATGAGAGGTCAGGTGAATATGGCCTTCCCTAATGGCTCAGATGGTTTAGAGTCTTCCTGCAATGCAGGAGACCGGGGTTCGATCCCTGGGTCAGGAAGATGCCCAGGAGAAGGAAATGGCAACCCGCTCCAGTATTCTTGCCTGGAGAATCCATGGACAGAAGAGCCTGGCAGGCTACAGTCCTTGGGGTCACTAAGAGTCAGACACGACTGAGCTTTGAACAGGTGAATATGGTGGATGAGGCAAAACTCTGTGGCCCAATTCGTTCAGCTTTTGAAGTGTTGATTGTGTGGCCTGCCGCCGGGTATTGCTATGGAGAAGAATTGGGCCCTTTCTGTTGACCAGCTGCAGGCGTAGGAGTTCTGGTGCATCGCGTTGATTTGCTGAGCATACTTCTCAGATGTAATGGTTTCTCTGGGATTCAGAAAAGTTCAGTGGATCAGGCCGGCAGCAGACCACCAGACAGTGACCAGGACCTTTTTCTGATGCAAGTTTGACTTTGGGAAGTGCTTTGGAACTTCTTCTCAGTCCAGTCACTGAGCTGGTCATTGCCAGTTGTCGTGTAAAATCCGCTTTTTGCTGCACATCGCAATCCAATCGAGAAATGGTTCATTGCTGCTTTGTAGAATGAGAGAAGATGACACTTCAGAATGACGACTTTTTTGACTTTCAGTCAGCTCATGAGGCTCCCACTTACCGAGCTTTTTCACCTTTCCAGTTTGCTTCACATGCCAAATGACCATAGAATGGTCAATGTAAGTTCTTCAGCAACTTCTTGTTTAGGTGTAAGAGGATCGGCTTCAGTGACGGCTCTCAGTCGGTCGTTGGCAGCTTCTGATGGCTGGCTGCTACATTCCTCATCCTCAAGGCTCTCATTTCCCTGTTGAACCACCACTGCCCTGCACGTTCATTAGCAGTTCCTGTACCAGATGTTACTGATGCTGCAAGTCGTCTCCACTGCTTTACGACCCATTTTGAACTCAAATAAAATCACTCGCATTTCCTTCTTGTCTAACATCATTCCCGTAGTCTTAGTATAAAAATAAACAGCAAGAAAGGTCTTTAGCAAAAAAAACCCCAAAAAACATAAAGCAAGAAATGCACATTAAAATGATGTATAGTTTTATAACCACGTTTATTAAGGACATATTCCAGTAGCAAATGGCCAGTTTCAACAATGCAAAAGCTGCAATTACTTTTTCACCAACCTAATAGCTTAAGTGTTGTGTGTGTGCCCGCCCCCCCTCCACCCCCCCCCCCCCCCCCCCCCCCGTTATCTGAGTGAGTTCTCCAAAGGAAACTGAAACATAACTAGTAAACTATTCTTCCAACACATCCTAATTCCAGGGTCTTCCCTGCCTTTCCCAGTAAATCCTTATTCAGAATGTTATGAATTCTCTGCCCTCACTAAACCAACAAGGCTGTGTACCCCAAAGTTCCCCCGTCCCCACGCTGGGCGTCACGGGAAATAGCAGTGGGAGCTGCCATGCTGGGGGTCGTAAGGCCCCTATACGCGTCTTGCCTGTGGTTTTCATTGACATGTTCCATGCTGTTTAGTCATATGCCTTTTTTGGGTAAACATAAGTAGTTAGATTGGTGACGAGATGATGCCCAATCCTGCCGTCTTCTGCTATCCTCAGGATAGCTATTTTTCCCGAGTTTTCTGTTCTTCTCTTCCCCTGGCTTTCTTTTCTGGGGAGTTACGGGAGCACAACCCCCATTTTTAATGTCAGCAAAGGCCCCTCGGTGACCCTTTTCTCTCCTTTCCCTGGGCTAGAGTGTGGTCTAGCCGTCAGTAGCCCAGAGGACGAAGGGGAGGCAGAAGCTGGCTGGATTGAGGGCGCAGCCATCTTATTCTCAGTGATCATCGTCGTGCTCGTGACTGCCTTCAATGACTGGAGCAAGGAGAAGCAATTCCGGGGGCTGCAGAACCGCATCGAAAAGGAGCAGAAGTTCTCCGTTATCCGGAATGGGCACATCATTCAGCTCCCTGTGGCTGAGATTGTGGTGGGTGACATTGCCCAAATCAAATACGGTGAGAGCTCTGTGGTTCTTTTCTCTTTTAGCTCTGTTTCTTACACCTGTGCCACCCTCCCTAACAGAGGGCTAGGTCCTTTGGCATAAGGGGGCTGGGGATTGCTGAGGACCCAAAAAGGTAAGACCCCAAATTGTGTTAGCTTCTAGGTTAGAGTTTAAGGAGGTTATGGAAAAAAAAATTCAAAGAAAGCAGTAACTGACACTGCCAAAGATGTCAGACTGTACCCTGTGTGTCTTAGACTACAAGCAGGTAATATTCAGGCCATGGGAAGGTGTTTGGGGATCAGGAACCGTTTGAATTTATAATACCCAGAGCAGAGTTTTATCGCAGGTTGTCAGATCTGAAGCTGTCTTTCAGAGGTTCTCCAGGCTCTCCCAGGCTGTTGCCTACAGATGGAGGCCCGGGAGCAGCCCTGAGACGAGGCCCGACGGTCCTCACCTGCCCTCTCCCTGTCGCCCCTTCACCGCCGTGTGCTAGGTGACCTGCTGCCTGCAGACGGGATCCTGATCCAGGGCAATGACCTCAAGATTGACGAGAGCTCTCTGACGGGGGAATCGGACCATGTCAAGAAGTCCTTGGAGAGGGACCCCATCCTGCTCTCCGGTGAGGCCCTGACGACACCAGCCCCCAGCCCCCTCCCCGCAGACAGAGCCACAGAGACCAGTCCAGACCTTGCCCTGTCTTCCGATCGTGCCCCGACTCCTGCCCCAAGGCTCAGCGGGGGCTGTAGCGTGTCAGTGGGTTGAATACAAGGATATTGAGCAACCTAACAGAGGTTGTCCATGGAGCAGATGCTACAGGAGCCTTCGAAGGGCTCTGCTGGCTGGAGTGGATGATGGGAAAGGAGCCTTACCCCAAAGCCGTTACACACATTATTCTTACCCCCTGGGTTGCTTGCTCTTGATCTTTGCCTACTATCTGCCACGTATAATGCCATGCATAGGAGGGAAAGGTAGAGGGATTGCTCTCTTCCAAGTTTGTGTTCACACCAAAGGGTGGCCAGGTAAAGGAAAAACTCTTCTCCCATCTTCTTTCTCATATAGGGACCCATGTAATGGAAGGTTCTGGACGAATGGTAGTGACTGCTGTGGGTATCAACTCTCAGACTGGAATAATTTTTACCCTCTTGGGAGCCAGTGAGGGGGAAGAGGAAGAGAAGAAGAAGAAAGGTAAGGGGCTTTGAAGAGAGCCTCTTCCCTCCCATCCCCACGGACAGACTAGGAGAGGGAGCGGGTCTGCAGTGGAACACCTGGTTGGCAGACTCTGCAGGATGACGAGGACAGATCTCCAAACCCCTTCTTTAGCTGACGGTTTCCTCCCTGACTGCCCACGGTACTGTAATGGAGACCAGATCCGGCTCTGCTCTGCGGTCAGGTTGCACTGGTTCCTGTGTTTTCTGGTGGCTGTAAGACAATGAGGTGGAAGGCCTGTGCAAACGGGCCGGCGGTGTGCTCTGGCTCCAGCCCTTGCCACTTTCTTCCTCAGACACGGGGGGTTATATGAACCAACAAGGCTAAGGGAAAACTATCCAGGAGAAGAAACTGGTTTCCTGCTAAAACTGTAAGCAGGAAGAGAGATACAGCCAGAAGGGTGGGAACAGAGAGGGAATGTCTGCCTCAAAGTTAGCCCTGTCTTTGCCATTCATTTGTTCCTGAAAGCGAGAACAAAAGAGAAGTGGAAAGCAAAGGAGAAAAGGAAAGATAAAAGCATCTGAATGCAGAGTTCCAAAGAATAGCAAAGAGAGATAAGAAAGCCTTCCTCAGCAGTCAATGCAAAGAAATAGAGGAAAACAATAGAATGGGAAAGACTAGAGATCTCTTCAAGAAAATTAGAGATACCAAGGGAACATTTCATGCAAAGATGGGCTCAATAAAGGACAGAAATGGTATGGACCTAACAGAAGCAGAAGATATTAAGAAGAGGTGGCAAGAATACACAGAAGAACTATACAAACAAGATCTTCGCGACCCAGATAATCATGATGGTGTAATCACTCACCTAGAGCCAGACATCCTGGGATGCAAAGTGGGCCTTAGGAAGCATCAGTACGAACAAAGCTAGTGGAGGTGATAGAATTCCAGTTGAGCTCTTTCAAATCCTAAAAGATGATGCTGTGAAAGTGCTGCACTCAATGTGCCAGCAAATTTGGAAAACTCAGCAGTGGTCAAAGGACTGGAAAAGGTCAGTTTTCATTCCAATCCCAAAGAAAGGCAATGCCAAAGAATGCTCAAACTACTGCACAATTGCACTCATCTCACATGCTAGTAAAGTAATGCTCAAAATTCCCCAAGCCAGGCTTCAGCAATACGTGAACCATGAACTTCCAGATGTTCAAGCTGGTTTTAGAAAAGGTAGAGGAACCAGAAATCAAATTGCCAGCATCTGCTGGATCATCACAAAAACAAGAGAATTCCAGAAAAACATCTATTTCTGCTTTATTGATTATGCCAAAGTCTTTGATTGTGTGGATCACAATAAACTGTGGAAAATTCTGAAACAGATGGGAATACTAGACCACATGACCTGCCTCTTGAGAAACCTATATGCAGGTCAGGAAGCAACAGTTAGAACTGGACATGGAACAACAGACTGGTTCCAAATAGGAAAAGGAGTACATCAAGGCTGTGTATTGTCACCCTGCTTATTTAACTTAAGTGCAGAGTACATCATGTGAAACGCTGGGCTGGAAGAAGCACAAGCTGGAATCAAGATTGCTGGGAGAAATATTAGGTAACCTCAGATATGCAGATAACATCAGCCTTATGGCAGAAAGTGAAGAAGAACTAAAGGGCCTCTTGATGAAAGTGAAAGAAAGAGGAGAGTTAAAAGTTGGCTTAAAGCTCAACACTCAGAAAATGAAGATCATGGCATCTGGTCCCATCACTTCATGGCAAATAGATGGGGAAACAGTGGCAATAATGGCTGACTTTAGTTTTCTGGGCTCCAAAATCACTGCAGATGGTGATTGCAGCCATGAAATTAAAAGATGCTTACTCCTTGGAAGGAAAGTTATGACCAACCTAGACAGCATATTCAAAAGCAGAGACATCACTTTGCCAACAAAGGTCCGTCTAGTCAAGGCTATGGTTTTTCCAGTGGTCATGTATGGATGTGAGAGTTGGACTATAAAGAAAACTGAGCACCGAAGAACTGATGCTTTTGAACTGTGGTGTTGGAGAAGACTCTTGAGAGTCCGTTGGAGATCCAACCAGTCCATCCTAAAAGAGATCAGTCCTGGGTGTTCATTGGAAGGACTGATGTTGAAGCTGAAACTCCAATACTTTGGCCACCTCATGCGAAGAGCTGACTCATTGGAAAGGACCCTGATGCTGGGAAAGATTGAGGGTGGGAGGAGAAGGGGACGACAGAGGATGAGATGGTTGGATGGCATCACCGACTCAATGGACATGGGTTAAGCTGGACTCCGGGAGTGCTGCGGTTCATGGGGTTGCAAAGAGTTGGATACGACTGAGCGACTGAACTGAACTGAACTGTTCCTGAAAGAAGGAAAAACAGAAGGCAGAAAGATAACAAACCAAATGTGCACCTTTTCCTAAGCATTCCTTCTCTTGGAGGAGAGGATTTGTACCATTTGGCTGGAGGTGCATCTTGGGCTGTTAGGGAAGGGCAGTTAATGAAAAGGCAACAAAGCTCATTCAGTTAGGAACCAGCCTGTTTCTGCAGCTGCCTTCAGAGTGAGTAAGGAGGAGGCTTGCCTGGTGCTGATGAGCTGACACAGAGGCACCTTGTGTGGCCTTTGCCACAAGGAACAGTTCAGACCTCTCACTCCCTAAGCCCCACCCCATTTCTCCAAGTGGTTTGACTCAAGCCAGAAGCACCTCCCAACAGCAACTGTGCTCCAGGAGAAAGCAGCTCAGGAGGGAGTGTGCACTCCCCTCCATGAGTGGCCTGGTCCATACCCCAGGGATTTGTGAGAGCCTCTAATAAAAATGGGAATAAACAGAGGTGTGAGCTTCCTTTACATCCTCTTCGCTGCAACTCAGACCCTTTGCTGTCACCCTTTTAGGCTCTGAACAGGACCGGCAAATTGGATATCTGATCTCTGAATAGTCATTTTGGGTCCCCACCCCATTTTTTTCTTTCTTGTTCAAACAGGTAAAAAACAAGGAGTCCCTGAAAATCACAACAAAGGTAACCTTTCCACTCACTCATTTACCATCTCTGCCTGCCCATACTCAAACCAGACCTTTCCAGGCCATCTGCCTTCCCTCTGTTCCTCTCCATAAATCTGTTATCTGCTCCTGTGGCCTACATGCCTCATCCTGAGGACAGTGCAGAGATCTGGGGGTGGTCCCAAGCTGCCAAACCCAAACTAAGGTGGGATGCAGCACCCTCTGCTGTTAGCTCAAGGGGCCTCCTGTCAAGATTTCTCTCGGGAAGCCTGTGCGGTGATCTGTTCTTCTCAGGGTGCTGACCTTGCTTCATTGCCCTTGGCCAGAGTTAAAGAGCAAGGACCCTCAGTCTCTGGGTTGGAAGTGTGCAGGGTCCTTATGGGGGAAGGAGTTGGGATGGGCAGTCCCTGCACCCTCTTCTTCCTCTTTTGGTGCCGTCTTCCCATCTAGATGCCTTCTCAGCTAGTCTTCTCTGGGGTGAAGAGAGCCCTTTCTCTGTAACCTCTGTCCCCACTTCTTTGTTCTCTCCACAGTCTGTTTTCTTCTTCCTAATCTGACGTGTGTTTCTTTTTTGGTGGCTGTGTTTACATCCTGTCTCTGTCTTATTTGTGAGTCTGACAGCAGAGACAGTCTCTCAGGAAGGGCACTTAAGCAAAGGAGCAGAGCTCTGCAGGGTGAAGCTGGAGGGGTACTGGGGGCCAGTAGGAACTGCTCTCTTGAGACAGCTCCTGGAGCCTTTTTTCTTTTCATAACCCACATCATAGTGGATTTTAGAAATAAAGACATCACGTTGGAAAACCAGGACTCAACAAAAGTAATTCTTAAATTTCAGATCTCTTTAACTCTTCTTTTTAAAGCAAAATGGATTTCTATGTCTGTCTTTATCCCAGCCTTCTCTTGTTCCAGAGAGTCCCTCATACCAACTTCTTCCCTTAGGGAAAGGTACTCTGTACCTCCCTACCTTCATCAGACAGGGGAGAAAGGAGATTTCCTTCCCCTATTGCTCAACTAATATAAGAGGAAACTGGAAAATACCCTGTGTCTGGGGTCTGGGTTTCTTTCATGAAAATCTATATCTATGTAGAGCGAGAGGGGAACCTTTTAAAGAGCCAACTAAGGCCCTAATGTGTTTCTCATGTGGCTCAGTGGTAAAGAAACTGCCTGCCAATGCGGGAGATGCGGGTTTGATCCCTGGGTCGGGAAGATCTCCTGGAAAGGGAAATGGCAACCCACTCCAGAATTCTTGCGTGGGAAATCCCATGGACAGAGGATCCTGGTGGGCTACAGTCCATGGGGTCACAAAAGAGTTGGGCACGAGTTAGCAGGTAAACAACAAGACCCTTATGCTCTAGGAACATTTACCAACCTTCCCCTTCAGCCTCTTTCTGCAGTAAAGATTCACTGTTTTAAGCACTGAATTCCAAGAAGGATGGCTGTTGGTAATAGCACCGAGTGGCAGGACAAATCCTCTTGCAGGAATAAACCTGGCTCAAGGCTCTGAAACCATGCCAGGAAGCTGCCACTGAAGAGGAGAGCCATCCATTTCACCTCCAGTTGTTAAGATACCATTCCCAAGGCCCTAAGAGAAGGTCAAGCTCCCTGTCTGGCATGGGGTGAGGGAGGTCAGATCTGATGCCAGAGGTCCAAGGTGTGTTCCAGAAAGAGACAAAGGGGCGTGTTAGTTTCCCCTTGCTACTACTCAGGGCTGCTTCCTTGCCTGCTGACCTGTCCTCTTTGTGTGTGCACCCTAGCAAAGACCCAAGATGGAGTGTCCTTGGAAATCCAGCCACTCAACAGTCAGGAGGGGATCGACAGTGAGGAACAGGAGAAGGCCGCCAAGCTGCCCAAAAAGGAGAAGTCCGTGCTGCAGGGCAAGCTGACCCGCCTGACCGTCCAGATTGGGAAAGCTGGTGAGTAGGTGGGGCCTTCTCAGTGTGTCCGTCAGTCTTCCTCTTCCTCGCCACTTTGATTATCTCCTGTCTGTACCAACCAGGTCTGGCAGGAAGGAGCCGAAAATTCCAAGTGGCTGGTGCAGTTCAAGAATCTGTGTCCTTCCCTGTGACTGTTGGACCCTTGGCTTTAGCAGAGAGATATGTCTTCCTATTTAGAGTTAAAGGCCCCAAACAAATGAGAGATTAGCAAGAAGGAAAAAAAAAAAAAAAAACCATTAGCAAGAAGGAAGACTTTAATAACTACTCACCTGCTCAAGTATTGGCTTGAAAATTCCTGAAGGGTAGAGAAGGCTGCTGTTGGCTGGGAGCAATTCTCTAGCATAGGAATGGCAAGACACAGAACAATGAGTTCAAAATGAGGACTGGAAGGCAAAGAAGACAAAGATTAAAGAGGGGATTTGCAGAGCAGAGGTCACTAAAGGTACTCCTGTGCATCAGGAGAGGAAACAGCTTCTCCATGCCTGACTCTGGAGAGGGTGATGGGGAGGGTGAGGGGAGGGACGGAGCTGGAAGAGGCAGTGAAAGGAAGACTGCTCCCTCAGCGGGTATCCCTCCAAGCAGTCTGCTCCCGCTGTTTACTTCCCGACAGCCCCCTGTGTTCACTAGAGTCTAGCCCAATGCATCTCTCCGTGTGCTGTTCACCTGGGACCTTGTTACGCTGCAGATTCTGACTCAAGCAGTCTGGGTGGGACCTGTGTTCCTAACAAGCCCCTGGGTGGGGCCCGCGCTGCTGCTCTGCTGAGCACAGTGAGAAGCAGGAACCTGCGGCGATCCACTTGAGCATTCAGCTCCTCGGTCACATCAGCCTGTTTCAAGTGGTTGGTCACCACGTGTGGCCAGTGGCTCCCTATTGGACAGTGCAAACAAACAGAGAACACTTTGAGCATCACGGAGTTGACAGAGCGTCAGCCTGGCCTGGTCATTCAGCTCCAGTACCCAGCTAATTTTGACACCATGACACCTCTTGCAAAGAGACAGTAGATGAACAAGAGAAACTGAAGTATGAAATCAAATCATTGAGCCTGGCACACAGGTCTGAAGCATTAAACACTGCCTGCCTCAGGCCTCCTGCTGTGCTCCTAATCCCCACCTTATTCTTTAGGGAGAACAGGCCACTGAGGGCTGTCACTGGTCTCTGTGTACTTCCCACATCAAGCGAGGCCAAGGACCAGAAGGAAGCAAGGGAATGCACTACCCTGAGAGTGAAGGCCTTCCTAAAGTGTGCACCCTCGCTCGATGCCTTGCTTGTCCTGACCCTGAATATGCCTTCACTGAAATAATCACCTCTAGCCTCGCTCTGATTCCCCTGACTCACTGGGCCCTCGGGAAAAGCAAAGATACGAATCAGAAAGCAGAACTCTTCCCAGATATTGTGCCACAGGTAGACACAGGTGCCCAAGTATTGATCCCCCAGCTCTCAGAGTAGCCAGGCAATAGGTACGGCAGCTGGAGCCCCCAGGCCAGTTGTTTGCTGACCCAGACAGAGCTTGTTCTATTGTAGGATGTACAGGGTGAGCAGCTGTCGCAGTTTGCTGGAGACCTTCTCAGTTCTGGCACTGAAAGTCCCACAGCCCAGGAAACTGCTCAGTCTCAGACAGGCCAGGGTGGTTGGTCCCCCTCTGGTGTGCCGTACCAACACCTGCCTGTGCCTTTGTCTCCTCGTGAAAGAGGATGATAGTAGTAACTTATCTCGCAGGGTTGTTGTGAGGATTCATGAGTTACTCCCTGGAAGTGCTTGCCTGGCCCATGGTGAGCACTGCCGGAACAGTTGCCATTGCTGTTGTCTTCTCTCTGTGCCAGGTCAGGAGACAGGCTGGGAGGCGCTCTTCTGAGGGTTAGTTATGTAGGTGTTGTGCTAACACCACAGGGTGTCGCTGTGAACACATTGTGAATTGCCTGACGTTCTCAGTCTACTAGAGGAAAAGTCAGTAAACTGCTAGGAAAGAGGTAACAGTAGTCACTACGTCATGATTTGTCGGAAGATAGTAGCTCTGAGATAGAATCTTAAAATGCTGCTTTTGGAAAACTGTACCAACCCCCTTATTTATAAATGAGGAAATAGGCTCAGAGAGGGGTCAAGACCAGTCCAAAGCCATGAGTCAAGTTGGTACAGCACCAAAACTGATTTAACCCATGTCTTTAGAATGCAAAATCAGGTCTTTCGCCTACACCATAATGTACAAGGACCAGAGACTAGCCAGGGCCTTGGGGTATGACCAGATAGATATCCGTCTGCAGTTAAGGCCCTAGGAATGCCCTCCAGCCTGGGTTCACATGATTTGTTTCCTGGACAGGTCTGATCATGTCTGCAATCACAGTTCTCATCCTGATTCTGTACTTTGTGATCGACAACTTTGCGATCCAGCGCAGACCGTGGCTGGCTGAGTGTACCCCCATCTACGGCCAGTACTTTGTCAAGTTCTTCATCATCGGCGTCACGGTGCTGGTGGTGGCTGTGCCTGAGGGGCTGCCCTTGGCCGTCACCATCTCACTAGCCTATTCTGTAAAGGTGAGGCTGGGGTGAGGCTCTGCTCTTTGAGAACACATACCAGAGGGAGGGGCGCCAAGCAGCTCTGCTGAAAGGACGGCCACTTTGTCTTCATAAACTCTGGGTGATGCCTTCCGGGGGCACAAGCCTCTGGCACTTTGGAAGGACCACCTGGATCAGTTGCATCAACGTTTACCTAACCCAGTAGCATCTTAAGAGGGTTTACAAAAATGGTATCTTGCATTTTTGTATGGGAGCAGGAAATGAAATGCGGAGAGTTGCTGGCTGGAAAATGGCCTTTGACCTGTGTTTTGGAGAGCGCAGCTGGCCCTCTGCAGTCTCATCTATTCTCCTTTGTAGAAAATGATGAAAGACAATAATCTGGTGCGGCACTTGGACGCTTGTGAGACCATGGGCAACGCCACAGCCATCTGCTCGGACAAGACGGGCACGCTGACCATGAACCGCATGAGTGTGGTGCAGGCTTACATTGGAGACACGCATTACCAACAGATCCCAAGCCCTGATGACCTTGTGCCCAAGGTCCTGGACCTTATTGTCAATGGCATTTCCATCAACAGTGCCTACACCTCTAAGATTCTGGTAAGCTCTTCTTTTGCCAGGACACTTAAAATGGGTAGTTGGAAGGAACCATTGATTTTTCTCCCGTTTATTCTGCCTCAATTGCCATCCCAGTTCCCATTTCCCACTCCCCAGTGAACGTGTTTGGGGTGAGACTAGGGAATAATCCGTGGAAGTAGATTGGGAGATGGGGTAGGGGAGTGAGGCAGGTAGGAATCTGTGGCTGTGAAAAGGAAAGGCAGTACACCATGGAAAGGCAGTATCTCTAAAAAGAGGCCTCATGCTGATAGCAGAATTGAGCTTATCACGGGTAAATCACTTAGTTTCTGGAAGCTAAGAGAGAGTGTTAGAGGTACCAGCACCAGCCCCACGATTTCTAAAAAGACCCCAGGCCCCGGGTGGCTCCGGGGCCAGGTCACCACAGCCCGCGGCCCCCTGGGCCCGGGCACATGTGCGAAAGCCCCTGAGGGAGCCCTCCCCTGGCCGGCCCCTCGCCCAGCCAGCCCACCGGTGCCTTTCTTTCCAGCCTCCAGAGAAGGAGGGCGGCCTACCCCGGCATGTGGGCAACAAGACCGAGTGTGCCCTGCTAGGCTTCGTCTCGGACCTGAAGCAGGATTACCACGCCGTGCGCAGCGAGGTGCCCGAGGAGAAGCTCTACAAGGTGTACACCTTCAACTCGGTGCGCAAGTCCATGAGCACAGTCATTGCGAAGCCGGGCGGCGGCTACCGCATGTACAGCAAGGGCGCCTCCGAGATCATCCTGCGCAAGTGAGCCCCCCAGCTTCTTCCCCCACGGTCCCCCCATCAGGGAGGTCTGGGTGTCGGCCCCATGCTGAGCCACCCAGATAATAGCGGACCCTCCTTCCGGGTGGTAACATCATGACAAAATCTGAGCTTGGCTCTGGCCAAGCCGTACGATTATGTACTTTGGATACTATACTTACACTTCACAGCTCGAGGCAGATGCTTTCACTATCCCTGTTTTACAGATGAGGAAACAGAGGTGTAGTGAAGTTCAGTAACTTGCTAGAGGTGATGCAACTGACAGTGGTCCAGGCAGGGTTCAGACCTGGGCAATCCATGCTTCCATTTCCTATTCTGAAGCGATGATACCCACTTATCTCACAGGGTTACTCTGATTAAATGATTCAGTGTATGAAAAACGCCTTGCACATAGTAAGCACTAGAAATATTAGTTCTGTGTTCCTTTTCCTTTTCATTCTCAGTTCTGATCACAGGAAGTTGCATAATCAAATTAGCTAGACGATCCATAGGGCATTAAAGGTTGACCTATGTAGATTCAGGGCCAGTAGCTGAAACCCAGTGCCCCAGCATGGGTTCAGCGCCACCATGGGTGACACACTATCATTGCCCACACCCTCTGGCCTGAGTCCTCTAGAGACTGGGGATTGAGAATGTCTCTCTACCACTGAGAAGCTCAAAAGAGTAGGCGACCCACGAATGGCTCTCGGTGTTGCGTTCCCAGAGGAGCAGGAGCAGGTGACGGGAGAGCGACGCGCTCTGTCCACCTACCGGCCACCCCACCCTGGGTACAGGGGCTCAGCTCTGGGTGACGCGTGGAGATGTACAGCCACGTGGCAGTGTCTTTAGGAGGCATGCCGAGTGGTCGGAGTCTGTAACGTGTGGAAGCACACTGGGCGGGAGGCGGGGTGCTGTGTTCTGACTGTGCGCCTTCCCAGGTGCAATCGAATCCTGGACAAAAATGGGGAGGCCATGCCATTCAAGAATAAGGACCGAGATGAGATGGTCCGCACCATCATCGAGCCCATGGCCTGTGAGGGGCTGCGGACTCTGTGCATCGCTTACCGGGATTTCAATGATGGAGAGCCCCCGTGGGACAATGAGAGCGAGATCCTCACTGAGCTGACCTGTATCGCAGTGGTGGGCATCGAGGACCCTGTGCGCCCGGAGGTGAGGCTCTGACTTGGGAACAGGGCTGGGAAGCATGAAGGGAAGTCTTCCAGCGGCCACGGCCCCTGCACTGGCCCGCTGTGACCTAATGAGCAACCATGCAGGAGTCACGGGAACTGCGGGACCAGCTCCGTTTCCAGCTGTAGGAAACTTGGGCAAGTCACCTAACTGCTTCTCATTTGCCGGGATTCTGTTTCTGTGCTTCCTGCTTCACAGAACTCCTGTAGCTTACTGAACTAATACAAAGTGGCAATCCCACTTCCTGTGGTTCATGCCATCTATGGGGTGAGAAGCATAGGTTTTACTGGGCTAATAACAGTTTGGCACTTAAGAATAGTGAGGAGATGGAATTAACTGAGACACCAACTTGGGCTCTAGTCACGTCCCTTCAATCAACACGTCTTGTCAGGCACCCGTAGAGTAGCTCCACACTACTCTCAACTTTTGGAGGAATGACGGGGTGTCATGCAATTGGGAAACTTAAAAGAACTGATGTGGTTGGAGTATGTGCCAGGGGTGGAAGGTAGTTAAAACTTCTGCTGGAAAGGAAGGCAGTGGTAAAATCTCAAAAGGTCCAGCGTGCCCTGCTGAGAGATCTAGACTGTGAGTGAGAGAAGGAGTTTTTACACCTGGCTCCCGAGACAGAGCTCCCCTTCTGCTCATGGTGCGTGCATTCATGCCAAGTCGCTCAGTCGTGTCTGAGTGCGCCCCCGTGGACTATAGCCCGCCAGGCTCCTCTGTCCATGGGATTCTCCAGGCAAGAATCCTGGAGTGGGCTGCCATGCCCTCCTCCAGGGAATCTTCCCGACCCAGGGATCAAACCTATGCCTCCTGCATTGGCAGGCGGGTTCTTTACCACTGGCGCCACCTGGGAAGCCCTCAACTCATGGTGCAATAAGGCAAATTCAAATGTGAGTTTCATGGGTAGGAGAGAAGTAAGGTGGCACCAAGCAATACAAAGCTGACCAGACTTGGCTTTTGCCGCGTGGTTCTACTTCCAGGGTGCCTCTCCTGTCCGCAGTGAGGGACAGCTGAGCAGAAGCCGATGGCCAGGCCTCGCCGCCCCCAGCTCTCTTCTCCGCTTGCTTCACTCTCCGCAGGTGCCAGACGCCATTGCCAAGTGCAAGCGAGCGGGCATCACTGTCAGGATGGTGACAGGGGACAACATCAACACAGCCCGTGCCATCGCCACCAAGTGCGGCATCGTGACACCCGGGGATGACTCTCTGTGCTTAGAAGGCAAAGAATTCAATCGCCTCATCCGCAACGAGAAGGGCGAGGTGAGCTTTAGGTGGTGGGAATCAGAGCCTCCTCTTTCATTAGGGGAAGGCTGATGCATGTGTAAGGCATCCAGGACAGGCGGGAGAAAGTAGATGGTTTTTAAATTAAAATCTATTCATAGTGAGACGTGCCTTTTGCCAAAGCTGCTCAGACGGTAAAATTGGGAACTTTTTCTTCTCACTGTATTCATTCACAAGCTACCTTGGAGACTCACTTTTCACATCTCCCCATTTTCTCCAGTCGTGGGATGATTTTCCCGGATTTTCCTCTACCCCGCCCCTCCTGTGCCACTGCCCTGTGACTGGCAGGGGCTCAGGCTGGGGACAGGGTATGATCTGGGTGTGGGAAGGCCACAGCTTCTGGTCTAAGTAGAGATCGAAGCAAAGACCTCAGAGGCACTACTTCAGCCAACAGCGAAGGGTCCCATCTTCCGTCTTGGGTCTCAAAACTAGGGGGTTGGCTCCCAGGGAGGGAATCGGGAGGAAAAGGAGACAAGCAGGGCCTGAATGGTCAGCGTCCGTGAACCCACCCTCGGAGCCGAGCTGGCTGCTTCGCCTCCGCTGGAGGCCAGGGTCACGCTCCTGGGGGGCCCTGGGACACGAGCTGCCCCGGGAGCTTGGCGCGTGTGGAGACGTTCCTGGCAGCTGCTCTGAGCTGGACTGACGCGGGTGTGTCTGCTGCTGCAGGTGGAGCAGGAGAAGCTGGACGAGATCTGGCCTAAGCTCCGAGTGCTGGCGCGGTCTTCCCCCACTGACAAGCACACGCTGGTGAAAGGTGAGGTCGGCTCCTGAGCAGGAGCCTGGGATAGAGGAAGGCAGACCAGGGCGAGCACAGATACAGAACCAAAGCAAGGCAACTCTCCATCCTGAATAGGGAGGCCTAGGAGAGCTTCCCAGCTCATGGGAAGAACATGCAGGTTAGCAAACATCTGAGCACCTGGTGGGTATAAGCTATATGATGAAGTCGTTTTTAAACATTATCATATCTTGTTTGTCGATAGTACTGGGAATTAGGCAATACAGGTTAAGCTCTTCCCATTCTGCAAAAAAGAAAGTTTGAGGCTGAGACGACACGTAACTTATCCGGATTGCCCAACTGGTAAATGAAAGTGTTATCGTTCAGCCTCTGGGTCTCTGCCTTCAGATCGTGCAGGGCTTTTTCGACTGCATAATAGCTGTCTTGATGTACCGGACAGGATATCCAATGAGGTCAGGCTTTCTTGGCTTAGATTGCTACCTGTGAGACAATTTACTGCCGTTTGGTGACGCTATGAAACCTCCAGCATAGGGAAAAAGAAGGACAGAGCGTAAAAAGGGAGGTAGTGACAGGGATTAGAGAGGAAGACCAGAAAAGCATCTTTTGTGGGAAAGCGGCCCCGCCCTCACTGTGGCGCGCCTGTCTCCCCAGGCATCATCGACAGCACTGTCGGGGACCAGCGACAGGTGGTGGCTGTCACCGGTGACGGCACCAATGACGGGCCGGCTCTGAAGAAAGCAGACGTCGGTTTTGCCATGGTAAGCAGCTCAGCGTAGCATCTCTCTCTGCCTGCAAGCTGCCTGCGCCAGAAGGAAGCCCAGACAGGCTCTGGTACCTTTCTGCTTCCTGGACCTTCATAGCCCACTTTGTGCTCTTTTCTCTAACTCCATCTCACCTGCCTGCCTGGCCAATAATAATAGATATAATGAGGGACTCATGAAGTATGAAGACAGGGAAATCATGAGGTTTCATTACCCGGGAAAATAAGACAAACTGAAACTTACCCATGAATATGATAATATTGTCTGCCTAGGCACACTATAGAAAATTCACATTCCATATGGAAAGTGTTTATTCTGTAGTTAGCACTGTTCATCACTCTGTTTATGAGGCCAGGAGCATCAGAGTCACTTAGAAAGTTCATTTAAAATCACATATGTCAAGGTTCGACAGTCAGCTATCTTGATTCAGTAGCATCTGGGCCAGGTCCCCAGAATGTATGTTGTTGTTCAGTTGCTAAGTTACGTACGACTCTTTGCAACCCCATGGAGTTTGCTCAAACTCTTGTTCATCGAATCGGTGATGCCATCCGACCATCTCATTCTCTGTCGTCCCCTTCTCCTCCTGCCCTCAGTCTTTCCCAGCATCACGGTGGGATGAGTCAGCTCTTCACATCAGGTGGCCAAAGTATTGAAGCTTCACCTTCAGCATCAGCCCTTCCGATGAATATTCAGGGTTGATTTCCTTTAGGATGGATTTGTTTGATCTCCTTGCTGTCCAAGGGACTCTCAAGAGTCTTCTCCAACACCGCAATTTGAAAACATTAATTCTTCGGAACTCAGCCTTCTTTATGGTCCAGTCTCACATCCATACATGACCACTAGAAAAACCATAGCCTCGACTAGATGGACCTTTGTTGGCCAAGTAATGTCTTTGCATTTTAATATGCTGTCTAGGTTGGTCTTAGCTTTTCTTTCAAGGAGCACGCGTCTTAATTTCGTGGCTACAGTCACCATCTGCAGTGATTTTGGAGCGCAAACAGAAATCTTTAGGTGTTTCTAAATAGGTACATTTGTTGATTCTAATGCTCAGGGACACTTAGAAGCCCTCAGATAGCAAAGTACATTCTCCCATTCAAGTAGGTAATGATTATAAGCTTCCCATACATTTTGAACTGTTGGTGATTTTTAAGCAGTAGAAGGTGATTCAAGAAGAAATCTATCTTTAGGGTGCTCTCTTTACCCAGAAAACAAAATTTAAAAGTTTTTATCCTAGGGAAATTCAAGAACATACAAAAATAGAATAGTTTATTGAATCCCCAGGTACCTATTACCCAGAATAAATCTTGCTGGGTGGGCCATTGTTGGCCCACATTTCCCCTTCTCCAGCTGGATTACTCTGAAACATTTCCAAGATGTTATATCATTTCATTCAGTATGTGGCTCTGGAAGAGAACTATGTATCAATAAAATATATTTAAAAGAACCGTATGCCATTGTCTCACAGCAATATTGATTCCTTGCTGCTGCTGCTGCTGCTGCTAAGTTGCTTCAGTCGTGTCCGACTCTGTGCGACCCCATAGACGGCAGCCCACCAGGCTCCCCCGTCCCTGGGATTCTCCAGGCAATAACACTGGAATGGGTTGCCATTTCCCATTCCAATGCATGAAAGTGAAGAGTGAAAGTGAAGTCGCTCAGTCGTGTCCGACTCTTAGCGACCCCATGGACTGCAGCCTACCAGGCTCCTCCGTCCATGGGATTTTCCAGGCAAGAACACTGGAGCGGGTTGCCATTTCCTTCTCCAGATTCCTTGCTATCATTAGCTATCTAGTCCATGTTCACGTTTCTCTTCATAAGATTTTTGTTTTTCTAAATTTATTTGTCCAAATCGGAATCCAAACAAGATCCATACACTGCGGTTGGTTGATATATCTCTTAAATGTATGAATCTATAATAGCAGTTCTTGAAGTGTGCTCTACCGCCTCCACCTGGAAACCTACAGAAATGCAGATTTTTCAGGCCTCGCCCCAGATCTACCGAGTGAGAAACCTTGCAGTGGGGCCCAGCACTCCATGCTTGAACAGGCCCTCTGGGTGATCCTCACGCACCCTAAAGTTTGAGAACCACTGACCCCACAGGACCTATGTGTCAGGGGCTCCCAAGACCACCCTTCACATTTGTGGATTCACTGGAAGGGCGCAGGGGATGCAGCCTCCAGCTGTACTCATGGCTAAGATTTAACCCACTGGTATACTAAGAATCTAGTAAAACAGAGTCACAGACAGGGTCTGGAATCCACATGCAGGCTTGCTATGATTGCTCCCTGCTGTGAGGGGGTCAAAAAGAGCACCTGCTTTCCCTAGCAACGAAAATGTAGTGATGCAGGTGATGTTTCTGCCCAGAGAGATGAATCAGAGACTTGGCACCCTAGAGTTCTATTAAGGTTGGCCATATAAGCACCATCAACCCTGCATATGCTAAGATTCCAGACTCCTAGAAGGAAGCAGGTTTTCAATGGAAAATAAGAAAAATTAGTGAATCACTAACTGATTTTCAGTTAATGTTGACTGAGCACATTCTGAGAGCCAAGTTACCAGATGCTAACCAAGTGCCAGCCTTGCAAACAGACCTTTCACAAGATAGCAGTCTCAACCATGCTGTGTTAATTCTTTTCTGCACAAGCCCTTGCATCTTTTTCCCTAGCTATTTAATTTTGAAGGAAACGGCTTGTTTTCCTATGTAGGATATACCACGTCATGGATTTTGTTGATTATATCCCTATGTCCTTTAAAGTGCCCTTGTATTTCCTATAAAGTAGTATTTAGTTCTATGAGCAGTCAGATTCTACACCCCATCTTTCACTAAGGGCTGCAATATGACAATGTTCTGATTTTCTTTCTTTAGTAACTTGAATACTTGTATAAAAAGAAAATTCCCTTCATCAACTCTTTGGTTCAGCTCCTGTGTGAAAGATAGGTTAAATGCTTGATTTTTCTCCACTATTTACCAGTTCCCAAAGCAATGAGTTGATTTTTGGGGGATCCTCCAAAGTTGTCCAATGAACCTCATGTGAAGAGTTGACTCATTGGAAAAGACTCTGATACTGGGAGGGATTGGGGGCAGGAGGAGAAGGGGATGACAGAGGATGAGATGGCTGGATGGCCTCACCAACTCAATGGATGTGAGTTTGAATGAACTGGAGTTGGTGATGGACAGCGAGGCCTGGCGTGCTGCAATTCATGGGGTCGCAGAGTCGGACACGACTGAGCTCCTGAACTGAACTGAACTGAAACTACTAAAAGTTAATTGTTTTTTAAAATATCATTATGAGCTCATATTCTTTTAAATATATGTGATATGTTTCCGCCCATTGCCCGTATTGTCATTTTGATGTTCACACTGACCCACCATTAGCCTCTCCCACTCTGCTGAGCACTGTGAGTGTGACCTCAGCTCTCTGTGGAATAGCGCTCTCGGCCTCTTGCACGGTGAGATGTTCTACATCCGTTGTGCATGTTTTTAGTCCTAGATCTAGAATCATCCACTTTTCAAAGGAGTTCTGCGTTGCTTTAGTGAGAAATGGCATTTAGAGAACACAATCTGAATGTCAGGGTGTTCTTTACTTCTGAGTAAATTATTGTTTCTAGAACTTTTCAGTGGACAAAGCTAGGAAATACATCTTTTATATCGCTTTTTGGTTTTGTGTTTCTTTGTTTTAAAGGTAGAATGCTTCATGAATTCATATTGGCATTTCCAATTCAAATTTAGAATTCTAGAACTAACTTTCTAATTTTACTTCCCTGATTTTACATTGATCTAAGGGTATTAACATAATTATTATTGGCTTTATCCTAATATATATGGAATAGTCTCAAGAGAGCAATAATAATACAATTACTGTACTAAAAACAGGTAAAGATTTTTCTTATAGTTCTTTTTATCCTGTAGGTATATCCTACTACAGACGTAGGATCAAAGTACTGTGGTTTTCAGAAAGTCATCTAGAACTTTTCATTTTGTGTGGTTTGCTATCAGCTGGTTATACCCCTTCATGATATCATGTGTTGGGCTGGTTTCTTTTTTTCCATTTTTGAGATTGCTTATTTTACACTTAATGTTGTTTTACGCCTATACGAAGTAGTTATATGATTCTCAACTAAAATATATGGAACAAGGTCTGTTTATAGAAGTCTAGCTTCCATCCCTGTCACCTCCAGCCTGTTGCCTCCTTCTTAATCCCACAGATAGCATCTTTGATTTTTGGTTTATCCTTCTGTTTGCTCCTTTAAAAATACAGTCAAATGTGTAGTATATTTATATCCCGTTCTCTTAAATAAGGGACACTTAGCTATATTTATCTGTATACACACTATATACTCTTTTTTTTTCCCACCTTGCTGTTTTTCATTTAACAACCTAACTTGGAGATTATTCCATAGTAGTACAATATAAAGACATCCTTTCTTTCTTTCTTTTTTCTTTCTCTTCTTTCTTTTAACAGTGCATAGTACAGAATTGTGTGGATATATTAGAGAATCTTTTGAAAGGGAAATTGAATTATATAGTATATCTAACAGATATTCATTTGTTGCAATCTGGATAGGAAAATAATACTACCAGGTAAACAGAACAAATAATCTAATGGTACAGGTCAGATTCACAAACAAGCTTCTCTGTAGGTTTTAGGGGTTGTAAGACATGGCATAGAAGTACGGTCTGGGGATGTTAGGAACAGTTTTGTTTAGCAAGCAGGGCTTAATTAATTTACGAGGCGTTTAGGATAGATATCAGACACGACTGAGCAACTTTCACTTCATTAAGGATAGATAGGATTTAAAGGGAAGGGGAAAGAGGATGCTCCAGGCTTGGACAAAGGGCGTAAGTGGAAGACTGAACTCTCGAAGTGAATGAGAGAATTCAGGGAGTCGTGAATAAATCAGTAGGCTTTGAGCAGAAAGCTTATATAAGAGCAGTTTAGAAAATGAACCACAGTTCACTTGTTGAAGGCTTTGACGACCAGATTAGAAAGTTTAGTGTTTCTCAAGCACTGCTTTCAACCACTGGTATGTCTATTTACAAACCTTGAGTGGCAAAGAGTCGGACAAGACTGTGCGTCTGAACTGAACTGAGTGGTTACCTGGAAATAGGATTTTGAATAAGGACAGAATATCTGAACCATGCTGCTGGACTGCTCCTTCTAGGAAAGAACGTAGAGTGACTTCAAGGTGTGAGGGACTAAAGGATTTAAAGTGGATATTTAATTTGAAGGTAGAACAGAAAGGACTTTTCCCCTATCTTCTAATTGCTCTCTAAGATGGAGAAGTAGACGGGACAGCAGACCGGAGTATCAAAGGTGACTGTGATTTCCAGCCTCAGTTCAGGAGTGCGGTGCTGGCACCGTGGAATATCAAAGGTGACTGTGATTTCCAGCCTCAGTTCAGGAGTGCGGTGCTGGCACCGGGGAATATCAAAGGCGACTGTGATTTCCGGCCTCAATTCAGGAGTGCGGTGCTGGCGCCGGGGAATATCAAAGGCGACTGTGATTTCCAGCCTCAGTTCAGGAGTGCGGTGCTGGCACTGTGGAATATCAAAGGTGACTGTGATTTCCGGCCTCAATTCAGGAGTGCGGTGCTGGCACCGGGGAATATCAAAGGCGACTGTGATTTCCAGCCTCAGTTCAGGAGTGCGGTGCTGGCACTGTGGAATATCAAAGGTGACTGTGATTTCCAGCCTCAGTTCAGGAGTGTGGTGCTGGCACCGGGGAATATCAAAGGCGACTGTGATTTCCAGCCTCAGTTCAGGAGTGCGGTGCTGGCACTGTGGAATATCAAAGGTGACTGTGATTTCCAGCCTCAGTTCAGGAGTGCGGTGCTGGCACCGGGGAATATGAAAGGCGACTGTGATTTCCAGCCTCAGTTCAGGAGTGCGGTGCTGGCACTGTGGAATATCAAAGGTGACTGTGATTTCCAGCCTCAGTTCAGGAGTGCGGTGCTGGCACCGGGGAATATCAAAGGCGACTGTGATTTCCAGCCTCAGTTCAGGAGTGCGGTGCTGGCACCGTGGCCCGGTGCCCTTTTGCACGCGTGACAGCGGCACATTCCCCTTCCTTTCCTCTGGGGGAGAAGACCAGAACACACTGGTTTAGTCTGTGGAGCTCGTGTGGCTGCTGTGCCCTCTGGTGTTTGTGCCGAGTTCTGAAGCTTCTTGGAGTTGAGGAATGGGTTCCGAGTACAGATGAGCTCCTTTTCCAGTTCCTCACTGTTTTCCTCCCCCCTCTTACCTAAGGGTATTGCAGGCACAGACGTGGCAAAGGAGGCCTCCGACATCATCCTAACAGACGACAACTTCACCAGCATCGTGAAGGCGGTGATGTGGGGGCGGAACGTCTACGACAGCATCTCCAAGTTCCTGCAGTTCCAGCTCACCGTCAACGTGGTGGCCGTGATCGTGGCCTTCACTGGAGCCTGCATCACCCAGGTGGGAGGAGCTGAGATGGGAGGGGTGGGGCTGGGGCCAAGAAACAAGGGGTGTGACGTTACAGTGTGTCAGCTGAGGAGCAAGGCCCAGCGTTTGTGCAGGGGTGTTGGGGCAGGAGTTCGCTCTCCCGAGTCCATCTGCTCCTGTGGGAGCATGATCATGTATTCACCATTGATGCAGCACTTACCTGTTAGCCAGCATGATAAGCACTTATTTGGGGTTCTCTGATCTTCATAAACAGCCTTGTAGAATAGGCATTATCCCCATTTACAAAGAGGTTAAATAAGTTTCCATTGTGACTCAGCTGGATAGCAGGAGGTAGGCCCTTTCAGGGGCAAAGGTGAGGCTGACGAGTGAGGTGAGGGGTCGTCTGCAAGGAGAGCTGAAAGGAGTGGTGGCTCTTCCTGCCAGGACTCCCCACTGAAGGCCGTGCAGATGTTGTGGGTGAATCTCATCATGGACACCTTTGCCTCGCTGGCCCTGGCCACAGAGCCTCCTACAGACTCTCTGCTGAAGCGCCCGCCCTACGGGCGCAATAAGCCTCTGATCTCGCGCACCATGATGAAGAACATCCTGGGTCACGCTGTCTATCAGCTCACCGTCATCTTTTTCCTTCTCTTTGCGGGTGAGCCACGGGGAGGTTGGGGAGGGTGGGGTGGGGGCCAGTGTGTGGAGTGTGAGAAGGAGATGGGCAGAGAGGGGCCCGAGAGGAGGAGGGAGCAGGGCGCAGGCTGAGTCAGCGGGGCAGGAGCATCTTCGTGCACTGGGTGCACCTCTGTTCCCACGCCGTGGTGCGTTATGGCATTCTCTGACTCCTCTTAAGAATCTCTCAGGGATAACTGTATGATACCTTTCTTGAGATCATGAAACTGAAGCTTAGGTCACATATTGAGTAAATAGCGGCACTGTTTTTCAAACCCATGTCTGCCAGACTATAGCACGTGTAGTTTTACTGCCATGCATTGCCACAAGAAGGCAAATATTGATGGAACAAACTGAGAGAGAAGATCAGAAATGCTGAGACCAGGGCTAACACTGAAAACGCCTGGTGACCGTGTGGCTCAGACACTGACCGGTTAGGGTGGACACCAACCCTAAGCAACAGTGAGGCCCCACTCATCTGTCTTGACTCAACCTCAGCCCTCCCTGAGAGTGTGCTCAATCTTGCGGTGCACCCCTCTCCCAACTAGGTGAGAAGTTCTTCGACATTGACAGCGGAAGGAGAGCGCCTCTGCATTCTCCGCCCAGCCAGCACTACACTATTATTTTCAACACCTTCGTGCTCATGCAGCTCTTCAACGAAATCAACTCCCGCAAGATCCACGGGGAGAGGAATGTCTTCTCGGGCATCTTCCACAATCTCATCTTCTGCTCAGTGGTGCTGGGCACATTCATCGGCCAGGTGAGATTCCAGCAGGATTGGGGTACAAGGTCTGGGAAGATAAAGGCCAGACGCTGGAAGCCAGGATTGCCTGGGTGCCCCAGAAGAGGGCTAGGGACTTAGGCTGCGGGCTGCACCCTTTGGGTCTCCCGGCTGGCTCTCATTTGCTCATTTCTCTAGAATTGGATCCCTGTACGTCGAGTGCTCCAGTGCACGGCAGCATGTTGGTAGTGAATAAAATAAAATTTGTAGAATTCTTTCCTTAACTTTCTAGAACACAGAAATGTAACACAGTGACCGGGAGGAAGGTCTCTGTCTTGTAACCCCTTTCATGCCTCGTACCGGCGCACTTGAAATGTGCATGCAGGTGCCGAATAGGCGTCTCTCTGTCCCTGCCGCTTTGTTCTGGAAGGGCTCATGGTACAAAATGCTACACGATTCAAGAGTAAAGGAGAAGAAATGGCATGATGCCATGTGCAGTTGCAGATAAGCCTGATGTGGATCCCTTCTGAGGGGCTGGAGTCAAGGGCATGACTGCCCTGCTGGGTAAAGGATCGAGCGCCTTTCCTCTTGCCACCGTCAGAGATATCCCAAGACAGGTGCCATGCAAGAGATGACGAGCACAAGAGTGTCTGCCTCTTCCTCACTTGCACACTTCCTAAGTTTCCCTTCTCTGTCACTGTCGGCTTCCGTCACAGGAAGCCCTTAGCTCCCTTTGATCCCCTCGCCTTTGCATTAATAGTGTTCACAGTGACTGGAAACTCCCCATCAGAAGGCTCTGCAAAGACTGTTGGTGTCTCTCTTCCCTTCCCCCCATCTGGGTCTCTTCTTTCTCCTTCCCCAACAAGCAGACCAGGGTTTGCACCGCAGGGATCCTGGGGCAGGGAGCTGACGTGGCTTTGGTGGCCTTGACTAGAGGGCTGGCTACCTGTTACTTGCCTCCCAGTCACAGGCTGCCTCTTTGTCTGTTCTAGATCATCATCGTGGAATTGGGGGGCAGACCATTCAGTTGTACAAAACTCACCCTGTCCCAGTGGTTCTGGTGCCTCTTCATTGGTCTTGGAGAGCTGTTGTGGGGCCAGGTGAGTACGGACACAGCCTTCCCGCGGTCGCACAGCCGGCAGACCTCCCCTCCCCTAGATGAGATGGAGCAAGCGGCTTTGGAGACCCCCCAGCTCCAGACCTTTGTGTTCTGCTTCCCCGTTCCCTCTGCCACCAGGCTTTCAGGTTCTTTCCATCCTGAAGAATTCCAAGCCGAATGATTAGTGCCTGGCACTTCAGAGGCTTCTGATCTCTTCTCTAATCATGCCTGGAGACAGACAAATCCCTTAGCTTCTCTGAGATGGAAGTGGAAATTTTCAGTGCTGATTTTGCTAAAAAGGAAAAAGTAAGGGTCTTAGAAGCAGAAGCATTTACAAAGCCCGTGTCTGCAGTGAAGCTGCAGTCTGGCTGTGCGTGCTCTGCCTCATGCAGCAGGACCCCCTTGCCGCTGCTGTTTGTCACCATCACCTTATCCAGGATAAATGCCTGACCATCACCTAAGATAAATTCAGACTCACGTGGTCTAGAGAAGCATTATAGCGCATGGTTCAAAGCCCAGACTTGGCAACCGACTACCTTGGTTTGAATCCTGGTTGTTTTTTACAAACTGCATCATAGTGAGTACATTTCTTAGCAGCTCTGCCTCAGTTTCCTCAACTCAGGATAGCAAGGCCATTGTGAATCATTCTTAATCAGCAACCCAGTTTCCATATAGAAATGACTTAGACAAATGTCTAATACTTTGTAAATACTCAATAAATGTTAGCTATTAACATTATAATAATATAAGCAGGTTTGATGAGAGTTTGATTCCTTCCCTAGTACCACTTTACAGCTTCCCCTCATCATTAATTCTGCCCTGGGCTCCGCTTCTGCTTTGCAGACCCCTGGTCTCCATTGATCGGTGCCCAGCCACCTGAGTAATGGAGGCTTTGCTCTAACTGGCCCCACAGTTTCCTCCTAGGACTGCAGGCTTTCCCCCATAGACCTGCTGGTTATTTCTTCCATACCTCCTAGTTGCCTCCCTGATGAACCCCTATCCCAGTTCCTAACACACGTCCCTCCAACCTGCTCTGTTTGCTGTTTGTTTACCAGTGGGTCCCTAAAGCTTTTTTGTTTCATGTACTGTTTGAAACATTCCCCTGGATCGAGTTTCACATGTGGCCACGTGGCCTTGAAACCTTCCTTCTGTATCACAACAGCTCCTTCCAGCATCCGAAAGCAGCATGTGGACGTTGTTTCTAATGTTTGACTCCACGTAGGACTGCTCACGTGGCCCCCCTTTCGCAGCTGAGCCCTGTCTGCTCCTCTTCTTGTTTGTAAAGGAGAGCTGACCGGCAGGCACTGAGCTTACTGAGTGGTTCACTTTGAATCGCAAGCCCGAGCTTCTGCTCCATGTCCTCTGAGAATATGCATATATCCCTTCTTCTGTGGGCTGCCCCATCCACTTTCTCACCTGAAGCCCAGGAAGACCTTCAGGGTCCTCTCACTGTAGTTTTATAAAGGAGGAATCACTTAGCATGTGGAAACTGAGAAGAGGACCCCTCCCCTCTGACAGCCTTCTGTCCCCCTTGTGCACACACACACGTTGTGACCGTCTTGTCCCCAGCCATATTTTGCCCCAGATTCTTGTCTGTGTCCCCTCCCACCGTGTACTACGCATTCCCACCGTGTACTACGCATTCCCACCGTGTACCACACATTCCCACCCTATACCACGCATTCCCACCCTATACCGCGCATTCCCACCATGTAGCATGCATTCCCACCCTTTAGCACACGTTCCCACCCTTTAGCACGCGTTCCCACCATATACCGCGCATTCCCGCCGTGTACCGCGCATTCCCACCCTATACCGCGCATTCCCACCGTGTAGCACGCATTCCCACCCTATACCACACGTTCCCACCCTTTAGCACGCATTCCCGCCGTGTAGCACGCATTCCCTTAAGAGACAGACGGCAAAATGAAAAGAGAACCGAGATAGGAGGAGGAGAATAAAGTGTGTCACAAGGCAGATGCTGGTCAGACACTAGAATGTAAGTTCTCCTTCGAGCTTCCGCAAGCGCAGACAGCTGGTCGGGCCCTGGGAGAGGCTGGGCCAGGCGGGCTGGTGCTTCTCTCTCTGCTCTCCCTCCCAGGGAGAGGGGTGTGGGGCCCAGCGTGACTTGCCCAGAGCCTGGCGCACGCGGCCGAGTGACAGCTCTTCTCGCCCTGATCCTGGCGTCTCCCCTTCTGCTGCCCCTGCTCTCAGGTCATTTGCACGATACCTACCCAATCCCTGAAGTTCCTGAAGGAGGCTGGGCACGGCACCACCAAAGAGGAGATCACCAAGGATGCTGAGGGGCTGGACGAGATCGACCATGCAGAGATGGAGCTGCGCCGAGGCCAGATCCTTTGGTTCCGGGGCCTGAACCGTATCCGGACTCAGGTATGGTGATGGTGGCCTGTGCTTGCCCTGGAGGAGGAATCCCGTCTGTCTTTATTGGGAGGTGTTGGGAGGGCAGTAGTTCTTGGTGGCCAGTGTCTCTACCCTTCTTAAGGCCCTCTCACTGGTGGGTAGCCCAAGCTCCCTTGCTTCAAGTTAGACAGAGGCAGAGGCGGCCATTTGGGCTCCTCTGAGAGGAGAGTGATCGCGGAGAGCCGAGAGCCCAGGACCCCAGCTGCTAGCATGGTCCTCTAGCTTTGGGTTTGTCTGAAGGCCGCTTCCCACCCTTCACAGGTAGGCATCTTCCTGCTTACAGTCTCTTGTAAGCGCTAGGCCTAACCTCCGGTGGGAAATGTTCAGAGTCTTTCCTGACCCTGCAGAAGAAAGGGTTCAGACAGTATCTCTGCACCATCATCCCCAGCAGACATTTACTGTACATCCTCAGGCGGCTGTTAAGGGGATGTAGATGTTATCTGGAGGATCTTTGTAAAAGAAACTCACTCTTTTATGTCTTCCCCACTCAAAACGTAAGACCGTGATGGGGAACCTTATTGCTAAGTGCATATAAATAACAGTAGTCTCTGAGTGCCTGAGTGTCTTTTACAGGTTCAGATTTTCTCCCCAGAAAAGAAGAGGCTATAATTTCTTCACACCATTTCCCTTCCCGCGATCTCTGAAATGGGCTAGAAGCTGTTCCTGCTGCTCAGAAGTGCCATGGCCCTAGCCCTGCAGTAGCTTCTTCTCCCCACCTTTCATGCAGCAGCTGTAGCTCTCTGTTCCGGGGTAAAGGGCCTGGTCTAGGCACTTCCCTATTCTTACCTCACATACCTCTGTTGTGTTAGTCCTAAAATTTCCTGTCTCAGGGAACTGGAAATCCCCAAGTTCTCAAAGGTGTTCTCCAGAGAACAGGCCTATGCCTCTCTGCAGATTGGCTAGAGATCCCAGAAGTAAATTTCACCCTCTAAATAGCACTGCAGGTGGTTTCAAAAGTTCCTTCGTCAAGCCCACCACTTTCTAGGGAAGAAAGGTGAAATGAATATTCTAAGGTAGAGACAGTGATCGCCCCTTATCCATGACTTTGCTTTCCTTGGTTTCAGTTACCTGTGGTCACCCACAATCTGAAAATATTAAGTGAAAAATACCACAAATAAATAACTCGTAAGTTTTCCATTTTATGCCATTCTGAGAAGCTGATGAATCTCATACTGCCCCACTCTATCCTGCCCTGGACGTAAATCATTCCATTGCCTATCATATCCTCACTATACCAGCTACCTGCCCATTAGGCTAGGAAAAAGCATAGTGTATACAGGATTTCACACTAGCTGCGATTTCAAGCACCCACTGGGGGTCTTGGGATTTACCCCTGCAGATGAGGGAGGACTCCTGTAGCAGCTGGGAACTGGTCTCCAGTAGAAGGACAGCAGATGGAGATGGGGAGCCAGGGCTCGGGAGGGAGGTCCTGGGCCCCTTTCCCGTCTGGAGCTCCTCCTTGCAGAGGGAAATCCCAGGGTCTGCAAAAGCCCCCTGAGCACGTGCAGAGTTTCCACAGCAGCCCCTGCTCCAGGCTGCACATAGTGCACCCCCTTCTTCCGTGTGGCTGACCCCTTCCCACACGCAGACCCCGAGAGCTCAGTTCCTGTGGCTCCTGTCTCTGAGGCCTCGGAGCTTCCCTGCAGGTCTGCTCTTTTCAGAATAACCTGTCTTCTTTTCTTCCCTTCAGGATCATCTGCCTCCTCTTCTACTATGTACATTTTTTCCTAGCCAGGATCCCCTCGTTCCAGTGTCTCGTGGCTCCTTCCCAGGCTTCTCTCCTGGGGCTGAGACTCATGGATCTTCCCTTCCCTCCACTACCAGAGTCCACCCCCTCGACTCTATACCCCTCTGGTTTTGCTGCCTACGTAGCTTTAGATATACCACCTTTCTCTGTTGGAGCAAGAGGCGCTTGGACCAGAATGACATTAAAGCCCGAACTTGGGCAACATAGGCGACCTGTTAGAGATGCTGTGATGAGCAGTCTGCGCCATCACCCCTGATTCCACAGCAGCTGCGGCTGACTGTGCTAACTAACCTTCACCCTGGATCCTAAAGCCCTCTCCTGGCATCATCCCTTCACTCAGCAGAGCTGGTCCTTGTCATTCTCCTTGTAACACCTGAGATGGGAAGTGCCAGGCTCTGTCCCGTCCTGGTCCCTGTAACTTTGGGAGACCTAAAAGCACTAGAGAGGGGAAGTTTGGGAAACTCGAGGGCTTGAATCTTGGTAAACTTCCATCTTCATTGTTTGGGGCCTTGTGGCCTTAACAAGCCCGAGGAGTGACTCTCCAGCCCCTTCTTCCTTGTGGCTGACCCCTTCCCACATGCAGACCTTTTTCTCCCACAGCGTCAGGCTCCTCCATCCCTTGGAAGTGAATACTGTATCATGTGATAAGAGTGGTATTTTAGCTCAAACCTGGTTTGAATCCAGAAACTAGCCCTAAACATTTCATGGCTTCTCAGGAAGCTTTATAAATAAGAGCAACTGTCTGATTCACAAGGTCCCTGCCCTCCCACCGTCTCACCTGGGGAAGTGAGGTTAGATGAGTGGAGTCAGCACCTCTCCCACCTCCCTGGTAGACTGACCCATGGTGTTAGGCATTTGGGCATTTTTAAGGTGATTCTACCAGATCCTGAAGGGTAAGGGAATTCTTTTTGATTTGTTCCTTGTCATTTAGAAGTCAGGGATAAGGGTGGTAGGTTACCGAGGCCTCAGATCAAGGCCACTGTCAGAAGACAAATGGCCTTCATTGCCTCTGTCTCCGAGGAGTCGGACCCTGAAAATCAGAGGCAGTGTGTGCAGGGCTAGACCCGCAGCTGGTGAGCACCGCCGCCACTCTCAGCCAGCTCCTCCTCCTGGGCCCGCCAGCTCCTCCTCCTGGGCCCGTCTGCCTTCTGAGCTCATGACTGACTTGGGCCAGTGCTTCCAGGACCCCAGCGCATGACTGCTGTTGGAGGCCTTCTCTCTAAGGGCCTGACCCCTGTGTTCCTGAGCTCCGCCTTCAGAGGCCTTGTCCACTCCCACCCAAGGAAGGGGTATCTCAGCGAATAACCCAGAAGAGGGTGAGCCCAGCAATTTCGTGGTCCAGGAGCCTTTTCCCCAAGGCCACTTGTGTATGGGCTACTGTATTGCCTCTGTTTAAACACATAAGTTGTTTTCCTGGAAAATGTGCAAGAATAGGTAATCAATTTAATTGGTTTAGAGTTCCTGAGCCTCAGAACTCAGGAATATATACTTTGCCTACTATCTTAAGTTGCATGCTTTATTTTTTCAAGAGTATGGGTCAAAACTGTGAATAAGTCACTCTCTGTCAGGAGTCAGGAGTGGGAAAAGTCCCTTTAATTTTAGATGTGTCTGGACACCGGCATACCTCAAATGTCCATCATAGGCTAAAAGGGAAGGGAAGGCAAGGCTAGATTCTGGCTGGGTATGTAGACTCCACGGCAAACTGTTCCTTAAATGAAGTGTGATGTGCAATTAACGTTTTTCCCCCCTTCTCCTGACTGTTGTTTTGTGTGTGAGGCATTCTCTCTGGCTTCCCGTCTCCTGTCCCCTTTCCCCAGCTCTTTCCATCCCCTCCCCTAACCCTCTTGGACCTTCCCTTCCTCTTTTCTCACTTCTCTATGACTGTGGAGCAAAGCTGTCTCACTTTCTGATTCTTTGCAGATCGACGTAATTAACACATTCCAGACGGGAGCCTCTTTTAAGGGAGTCCTAAGGCGCCAGACCATGGGTCAACACCTTGATGTAAAACATGTTCCTAGCTCATCCTATGTAACAGTAGCACCAGTTAAATCTCCCCCCACCACTTCTGTTGCTGCTGCTGTTTCATCTCCTACTCTGGGCAGTGAGTGATAGTCTTTTATGATGCATGATTTGCTAAAATGACCACAAGAGAGCACGTGGCAGTCACTTTAACCAGTCGTGGTTATCTTTTCCTTTTGGTTTTTCCCTTTGGTCTTTGAGTTGGGCAAAAAGTTGGGGCAAAATCTCCACTTCAAAACTAGCTGTGTGCCCTTTAATTGGATTATTTTTTTAATGTTGAAAAGCTATTAAACCGTAACCATTTTAAAGACAGTACTCGTTTTCTGACTGTTCCCCTGCATTGCCTGTTCCTTCCTTGAGTTCTGTTTGTTTTACTTTACTTTGTTTGTTGCTTTGTTTGAAGATGTTGTTGTTGCTTTCCTCTCCTTCGGCTCCTTTGACTGTCAACTCTGTCTCCTAAGGTTAGGTGTAAGGTTAAGCCAAATGAAGACTCGAGAACTCTCTTCATCTGGGGGCAAAGTTGAGATCTCCTGAAAAAAAGGCATAAAAGGGCTATTATTCCCATTTTTTTTAAGCAGTAGATCTGTCATAGTTGAATCAGTGTTGAGTTTGGCCAATACTAATAGTGTCTTTTTGGCCACCACTCCACTGTTAGCTGGCAGTATTGGCATAAAAGTGGTAACTGAATGTGAAGAAAAGATGTTCAGTTCACATGCACAGGCCTGAGCATCCCCGTTGTTTTACTTTTCAGGGATCTTCAGCCAAACTCTGGTTTAAGAATCTATTCATTCACATCTCATAGGAGAAATATATAAAAAGATCAAAATAACGTATTTTTCACCTGTTAAAAAAATTTTTTTTTCTTGTAGGAATTTCTGAAGAGCAACCTTTTTTTTGTTTTCTTCCTTTCCTCTACTCTGATTGTTTTACTTATAACCAACACTTCACATTTTATTTTGGCTGTAAAGTTTTAGGACCCCTTTCTCAGTCATCCTGTCAACCAGAATGCCATCAGGGCTCACCCTAAGATCTGGTAGATTATAGGTAGATTATTGGATTATTGCTAATGCTTATGCCTTCCTATTCCTGATCTTTGTACCTTCCCCAAGTGGGACCCAGAGAGGAAACAGAAGTCTCTTTGCTGATAGTGCTGTTAAGGTATTTGGTGGGGAAGGCATCTCTCTGTATTAAGTATGTTGTGGGCTTCAAATACCTGAGTGTTTAGTCTGTTTCTTTCTCCCCAACTCCTGGATACCACCACTCCAACCCTGGGATGGAGGGTAAAGAAAGCGCAGTTGCCTTCTCTGTGGTTCACTTGATTGTGAGTGTGTAGGATGGCCAGACCTAGATTACCCATTGTCTTTCTATCTAAGTGTTCTCATGTGAGGTGTGAGGAGCAGCGGGAGAGGAGGTCTATGTGGATGTGTGTTCTTCAGGCCCAAAGGCAGCCAAGATCTGTGTCTTACCCTCCAGCACGCAAGGCTCTCCTGCTCTAGTCCTCCCGTATTCCTCCTGTTCCCTGCTTTCTTCTGGCTTTACCATGTCCTTCTAACTAGTCTCTGTTCTATTTTAAACCCTGCCTCTCTGTTGGGAAGAGTTAGTGTCAACTGTCCTGGTGATTTGAAGGTGGGAGGACTAAGCAAAAAACAGTGACCACGGGGCTCATGTAGAGTTGCTGGTGGAGGATATGGTGCAACCCCTCAAAGGTAGAAAACCTGGAGAGTCAGGCCATCCCTGCTCTTCCTCCAGCTGTGCCTTCTTACTGGAGGGCCTAGAAGTTATAGTCAGGCATTTTAAAACCCATTTCCCATTCCAGATTTCCAAACAAATTCAATTATTTATCTAATGTTTGGCAGACAGATCTCTAAGATTTCCCTCTCTGTATGCTAAGTTGCTTCAGTCATGTCCTACTCTTTGTGACCCTGTGGTCTGTAGCCTGCCAGGCTCCATGGGATTCTCCAAGCAAGAATACTGGAGTGGGCTGCCATGCCCTCCTCCCCGGGATCTTCCTGACCTAGGAATCGAACCTGTGTCTCTTATGTCTTCTGAATTGGCAGGCAGGTTCTTTACCACTACCACCGCCTGGGAAGCCCAAGATTTCCCTCTCTAGGAAGGCCCTAATTCCTTCTCTTCCCTTAATTTCTGCAAAGGAAACCTGCAGAATACCAGCTGAAGAAAAGGGAATCTTCATCTTCCCATTCACTGAACTCCAGAGAGTGGCCCTTAGCACTCATGCCTAATCTAAGGGCCAGCCTGGTTCCGGCCTCCGAGCCGTGAGAAACAGTTGCTCTTCAATCAGCCACTTTCATCTGTAGGATAAGCGCCCCAGAGGGACGTTTCCCAGAGACTCTGAGCGACGGTGATTGGGGAAGGAAAGGTTGATTGGCCAAGTGGAGAGGGCCTGAAGCTTGCCCAGCAGCCGCCTCTATCTGTGTCTTGTCCCCCACACACTGCTCGGGCACCAGGCACTGTGCGTCAGGAGGGGAGGCTACCACCGCCTGGGGTGGGCTGGTGATGAGGTAGCTGTGTGGTGGGCATCCGTGCGTGTCACAGAGTCTCCAAGGTCAGCACTGGGATTGAGAGGCCTTTTGGCACAACCCACACCTTCTGCCCACCACCCTCCTTTCCGCCTGCCAGGCCCCCAGATGGTGCTTCCTAGCTCTCTGACTCCTCTTCTCGAGCTTCCCTTACAGGTGGCTGCTTTCTCTTTAGAGTCCAGAGCCCTGCTATCTAGCTGGATGACTGTTCCTTGCTCCCCTAAAGAAGAAACTGTCCCTATCTTTTCCACCCCCCATCCCCACGTCACCTTCATCTCCCTTATTGTTTGCCTGTAACAGTGACTCATCCCCCCAACAGGCGAGAGGAAAAGCCACCAAACAGGGCTCCAGAACCTCATTGCGACCCCTGTTTTTAAACATCTGTTTTCTAGATTGGACTTAACATATAATTGTTTTAACAAAGTTTTCAGTCACTTTAAAAAAAAATAGAAGCAGGAAGTTTGAAAATCACTCATACTAAAGATGACCAGCTCATGATATAGAGGTGCCTGTCGCCTGTAGCACGTGTTAGAAATGTGGAGATCGGAAGAGTGAAAAGAGTGGGCTGTGCTAGCACTCCTGCAGGGGGAGTGTGGCTTTGAGGGCATTGGATTCGGTCTCGCTTCATCCAGGTGCTTTGCTCTTAAGATTTGATGTAGACCCATTATAACTTGGGACTTCCTGAAACCCAGATGTAACCTGGATTCCATCTGATCTTACCAAAGGGATAGAAGGATAGATCCTCACTTTGTGTGCAGCAAGGTGAATGTGTGCCCAGGTTCCTCGATTCTTCTTGGCTGAAGCACTGAGCGGATGTCACTGAGTGACAGCGTCCTCTGCCTTCTGAGCTCTGAGTGCCCTCTGTCCTGTGGGTCTGCTGGCGTGCTGTGGAGTGAGGCAAGATAAAGCCTTAGCCGGCAGAGATGCAGCTTCCGTGAACCTGCCCTGTGCGTTACTTTGGAAGGTTCTGCACAGTGACGGGAAGCGTTGAGACCAGCTGCACAGTTCATTTGCCTCTCTGTGTGCTCGCTGGGTCCATATTCTTCAGGAAGGTGTTCTTTGCTGGAAGAGGTGCCCCGCCCCAGCCCCCATCACTTCTCTCTCCTCTGCCACCTCAACAGTCTCTCCTGCATTATTTCCATTTCTTTTCTGATGAAAGAACTTTGGGATCAGTCTAGGATCAGCCACCTCCCAGAACTGAAACTGTCCTACGACCGCTTTCTTTTCCCCTCTCTCTCCAGCCTCTCAGGATCCCACCTTGCCCCTACTCTAGTACTACCAACCCGAGTTCTAACGCGTACCTCAGAGAGGTTTCCAGTTTGGAAAAACAGCTGCCAGAGAGCTGGTGCCTATGGATAAAGTGAGGGCTGGGCAGAGGGATCAGTGCTTGTCAGGTGTTTCTTCTTCTCCTCTAAACGGAACCCCTTCCTCTGTTGTGCAGTAGAGCAAAGCCTGTGACACTCACAGGAGTGTATCCCCTTTGAGAAACCGCAGGGGGCTCCCTTTCCTCCATCCTCGTGATCCATCCCATCAGGAAAGCCTCCTGGCCTGAGTAGCTTCTGTTCTGAGCCCGCGCTCTCCCTCCCCTACCTGAGATCATGTTCCTCTTCGTAATTTACAAACAGCTGGAGAAAGCTCTGTGACTCGGCACAGCCGCTGTGCGTCAGAGTCATGGCCGCACGCGTCCAGCCGCATCTGAACTGAGAGCAGCCCTCTGTCAGCCTTGGAGGGGGCAACTGTGATGCCTGTATTTATCCACCTCTTCAAGGGGAGGGGCTGAAGGAGTGGAGTTCTGCTTTGTAGGACACAGTGGAGATTGTGGGATATAAACATATGCATGTTTCCTGACTGAAAGAGCAATTATTAAATTGGAGAGTATAAGAATTTTGATTTCTTGCATGCTGCTAACACAGCTGCACGATATTGTCTGCCTTGCCGCACAGTATTAATGGTCGCTTATCACCCAACGTGTATTGTGTGCAAATTGATACATGTTTGGCTTATTGAGGGTTTTCAACAGATAACTTCAATGTGTAATCTTCCATTCCACCCTCACAAAATATTTGGCCCCAACACAGAAATCCGCGTCTGGATCATCTTTTAAGTTTGACTATTAAACTGCATCTATTTCCAATGTCCTTGCCTTCCATCCAAAAGAACTAATGAATCTTTTTGTTTCCTATTTAATTTCTAGAGTAGATTGTTTGGAAATGCTAACTTTGCTTTGGGTTTTCTACTTTTTCTTACGCAGCTTTGAAATATTCTGGTTGTTTGTCATTGTTCACTCTCCCCACCCCACCTCAGTGCTTGAAATTTAAGTCACGTGATGTTCTGGTGTTTCATGATCTCTTCTCATGCTTTTGGTTTGGGTTGTGGGGCAGTAGTGTTCTGTAGCTGGGCTTTGTTTCTGTCATCAAACCACCCAGTCCCCTGTTCTGCTGACCAGTTCTCACCACTGCGTTTTCTCACCCTCCTTTTCCTTCCCCTGGTGTAGATCAGAGTGGTCAAAGCGTTCCACAGTTCCCTCCATGAAAGCATTCAGAAACCCAAGAACCAAAACTCCATCCACAACTTCATGACCCACCCTGAATTCACCATAGATGAGGAGGGGCCACGAACACCACTCCTGGATGAGCAAGAAGAAGAAATTTTTGAAAAGGTGTCTAAGCCTGGGACTAAGATGTCCTCGCCGGGTGGTGAGGACACTCCAGAAACCAACGAAAACAACAGCTCGGTGGATTGCTCCCGAGCACAAATTGTTGCTTCCCACTCGGACAGCCCTCTGCACAGCCTGGAGACATCAGTTTGAAGTTCGTTCTCTGCTTCCCGTTCCTGCCTTCCCTGTCCCCCTTTTCATCTGTCCCGTCGTTAAGGCGATGATGGGCCTTCTCACTGTCGTGTCAGCTGCTCCCAAATGTGAAGAGCCACGAGCACAGACCTACGAGGATTTCAGCTGAAACTCAAGTTGGGGTTTGCAGCAGGACCCAGCTAAGCCCCAGGCAAGTGATGCGGGGTGGATCTATCCCTTGGACGTGTCAGTAGTCATTTTGAAAGAAATGGCGACAATCATCTTGGCGTCTGCCCCACCTCCAATTCTCCCCAACATTCGTATCTGTGTCACCAGTCTCCTTACTTCTGGATTTTTACCCTATGAGTCTATGCTGTTTATGAGCTCAGTTCAAAATTCAGAGCTAAAAACATTATCAAATGAAATGTGTTGAGGTAAGAATGGAAGGTACAGAATCAGATTGTTTTAAAACAATTTTTCCATTTTGAAAACTTATGCCCAAGGCTCTTCTTTTTGCCCTTCCAATCAAACCTCCCCACAATCTCTTGGTCCTTTGCGACCATTGTCTTCCTTGCCTTCACTCTAAGTTGTGATGATTAAAAAAATAGAAAGAATATGGGTGAGTTGAGTCAACTTTGACCTTTCTCCCTTCCGGCCCCAGTGGAACTCTCGGTTTATTTCTAGAGACAGATACATTTCTTTGCTAACGGCCCTTTGGAAGCAGTTGAGAGCAGGTAATACTATATCCCTGTTGTTGCCAGGTTATCTTCTAAACTGCAATCTTGCCCGGTGTGTGTGGTTTCTAAGTGCCAGGAAGATTAGCCTTAACCATGAAGCTCACACATATGTGGTCTGTAGTTTTTACCTGAAGCCTGAGCTTCCTCCTTTTCCTAAAGTGGTGGCAAAGGAATGAATTAAGGTTGACCCTGCCTCCTAACTGGGCTTGGATATTAAGGAACAGAAGCTGGCAGATCTAGGGCAAGACAGACCATCAGAGTCAGCTAGGAGTCCTCCTCCTAGCTCTCAAAAGCCATCTGCTAAGGCTGTTCTCGGGTAGGGCCTGATCGTTGGGGGCGGGACGATTGCGAAGGCGTGGGAGAGGCCACAGTGCCCTTGCAGCAGGACCTGAGAAACCCTTCCTCAGAGCAGTCAGAACGCTGGAGCTCAGGTGACGGGCCAGCTTGGACACTGCCTTCAGTCTTCTAGTTCTCTGCTGTGTCCCCTAGCTCAGCTAGTCGCTGAAAGGGCCCCAGCCTTTTGAAACTATATGGCTCCAGTGACACTCTGCTGACTTAAAGGAGGGAAAGGAGGCTCCCCTCCTCGGTCCCGCGCCCTACACCCTGCTCAAGCCCCTCCTAGAACACTCATTGCAGCACAGTTAGGCCTGTGCCTTCTCTCCCTGAGCACTGCCCAGAGCATCCCCTTCCCTGCCTGGCTCTCAGGGGCCAGGGAACTGGCTAGGAGATTTTTAAGTGCCCCTCAGTGGGACACGATGGAGCCGCATTTGCAGTTTCTCCATTTCTCTCCCTGCTGCGCTGATGTAAGCTCTTCTGTGCAGGAGTCGGCTCATGTCGGCCAAGTCCCATCTCCATCGGGTAAATGAAGCCTCTCCCCTCTTTCTCGACTGATGGGGACGGGGAGAAGGGCCTTGAGACTGCTGGGGACTGCCCCATTTCCATCTGGGGGTCCGCTGACCTGAGCTGTCCTATCCAGCCTTTTCCTGCGGCTCCCTCCCCGCTCCCCCTCTCACCAGAGCTGCCCTAGGAAGGAAAAATAAAGACATTGTACCCCCTGCACATTCCCATTAGTACATCAGCCCCCAAATCTGATTTTGGTTTTGTAAAAGTTATATGTTCCAGTGATCTTTTTTTTCTCTGTCTTCAGTACTGATGGGGGAAAAAATAGCTCACCCAAGGTGTTCGATGTTCACATATATATTTATTAATTGGAAGATTTAGTTCTGTCGAGTCTTTTATTACCTCAGATCAGTTTTTAAAACAAACTTTGGAGGCTATTTTATCATTCCTGCTCTCGAAAGACTCTCATGGTGCCTGACAAGTTTACCCTTGAGGGCTTGTGTCTACTTGTTTAAAGTCAGTGGGATTTTTTCTGTGTATTCTAGTTTCTGTAGTAAGAAAGAAAATATAGAAATATTATGCAAACAATATATACTTTTCTTTAGATCATAAACTGATATTTTTTGAGTCAGCCATATGTATTTTGTTTAAAGGATTTAAAATAAAGTGCTGTCCTGTAACCCTGTGGAAGGGGGCACAAAAGCAGCTGTTAGACATGACAGGTGACTCACAGTGTATTTGCAATTGGTTTTTAAACCAATGCACCATACTACCTTTCTCCAAACAGCCATCTTCATGCTTACGGGGAAGAATTTTGTTGGATCTAGAACTTTTTAATATAAATTTTGCTGGTATGGAATTGAGCAAGTTTAAGTGCTTATGTGCATATATTTTTTATATGTGGGTTTTTTTTTCCTATTCAGTTTCAGTGATCCCACTGGCAGTGGATAAATATGGCATAAGTTAATAAACCTTTCCCCCAAAAATGGTGCTTTGGATTTGAAAAGAGCCTGATGGGGAAAAGGGGGAAATATTATCCTAGATTCCTCTCTTGATAAAACTAGAAAAATGGGCAGTTGATTACCAATGGGAAGGAAGGCATCCAGGAAGAAGGAACAGCTGGCAGGAAATAAGTGCACATCCCCATGGAAACGGGTATCAGGAACTAGTGATCAGGATCAGGGACCTCAGGTAGACTTGTATTTCTTGAAGAACAGCTAGCAGAGTGGTACCCAAGACACTTGGGCTGCACGGGTACTCTGATTTGGGGGTTGCATTTTTTACGGTTCTTTCACCTCCTGTTGCCCCTGGAGTTTTCCATTAGTGATTTTTTTGTGCAAGGATTTGATTTGAGACTTCTCCCCCTCCCCTAGAAAAGTTTTATGCAATATATCGGATGAGAGAGAATAGCTCTACATGGAAAATAAAGGCTGGTTCTAGCCCTAGGTGACAGTCTTGACTAGATCCTTCCCATAGGTGTCCTCTGCTTCTAAAATGACTCCATCTCTAAGTGTGGTAGAGAGACCAAGAAATCCCGCAGGCACTTGTGAGTTCTTCAGGGTTTGCATTTCTTCTTCCCTTGAGCTTCAGAGGGGAGAATCGCACACTTATATCTGAGTGATTACCTCATTGCCAAAACCCAGGGGCATGGCAAGCTCACATGTGTCCTGAAGCCTCTCAGCTCATCCATCACTTCTTCTCTCTCCTGTCTTCCCTGCCCAGTGGCTGAAGCAGCCCGTGATGCCATCCCAAAGTGCACACTTCCTCTTCCTCCCTCTGCACAGCTGGGGGCCCCCTCGCTGCAGTGGGTGGGGTGGGACCCTCTGTAAATGTCTGCTCTCTTAAGCCTTTCCAGGCTCTTCCTCAGAACAGACCCGACAGGCCTCCGTTTAGCTCAGTGCTGCCCTTGCCTCCCCAGCCTGCTGTTAGACCTGCTGTCCCCTTTCCTCCTGATTAGGAGAGGTCGGGGGAGGTGAGCTCCCCATGGCTGAATCGGCCTTTCGTTCGTGTGTCCCCCCTGTGTGTGCATATGCTGTGTGTGAGTATGCCATATACACGTGCCAACACACCTATCTACAGTGTTTCAGGTTAGCACACACACAGGGACTCTGAGTTTCTTTCTTTCTTTTCAGTAACTAGTACAACAGGCACTGGTATTTTGTATAAAAGAAAAAAAACCAAAACAGAAGATTGATTATTGTGATCTGCATGACATACACAAACGGTGATATCAAAGCAGTGTGTACCCCAGTGTGTGTGGTTATAATCTACAGTTCAGCTGAACAGTACACCCAAACTGTATTTGCATTTTAATATTATTTAAGCTCTCTGTACAATGTTTTGCATGTATTTATATGGTTCTTAGGGGAAAAAATGCTATAAATGGCAATTCTGAAATTCAAATATGTTGTTCCATTGAGACAGGAAGAACGGAAGGGGAGTTTTAAAAGGAGGGAAAAAAGAGATCTTCTTTTAGAACAATGAAGCTGTTGCTGATGAGCAAAAACCAAACTGTTGTGCACTGAGAATAAAAATCCATGCCCGCTTGTGACTGTGCTATCCTCTGTATGGATCCACTTTGGGGAAAGGTCACCTGTTGTTGAAATCGAGAAGGGCCCTGCCACGGCCACGTTGAGCGCCTAACTGTGCAAGCCCAGGACTCAGCCTGTTACTGGGTCCTGAAGTGCTTCTCTGCCAACACTTCCCTTTGGTGATTCACAGCCCTGGTTGCCAGTTTCATTCCCTCAGGAAACGAGCTTTGCTCTGCCCACCTTGGTTAGAGTCTGCAATCAGAGAACTATGAAGCTGGGGCTTTTGAAAAAGGATGAATCTGGAAGGATGAAAAAGAGTCAGGTTTGGCAGTCCTTTCTTTCTTTGTTTTAATTTTTAACAAAATGCCTATCAGGAAAATGTTTCCTTTTATGTTAGCAGCTAGACTTCCCTCTGAGCTCAGTCGGTAAAGAATCTGCCTGAAACAGGAGACCCAGGTTTGATCCCTGGGTGGGAAAGATCCCCTGGAGGGGGAAATTGCAACCCACTCCAGTATTCTTGCCTGGAGAATCCCATGGACAGAGGAGCCTGGTGGGTGCAGTCCACAGGGTCACAAGAGTCGGACACGACTTAGCAACCAAACCACCACGTGTTAGCAGCTATTCCCTGCCTTCCTTCCTGAGTTCTTCAGTTCCCACCTTCCCAGAGGTTTCTGGGGGGTTGAGAGTCTGTTGTTTGTTTTAGCTGTTCCATTCACTGGGTCTCTAACATGACTAATATTAGGCCTTAGTTTCAGGTCAAAGCAGCCTCCTGGCAAGTCATTTAGGTTCTGAGCTTTCACATCTCAGAATTCAGAACTCCTCCCAGCAACTCTAATCCAGAGGCACCTACTCTCCTTTAAAACAGCAAGTAAGGAAAGGAGTTGTTGGCTCCCCAAGGTATTTTAGGGAAAGTATGATGTTGAAGAAGAGCCCAGCTCTCCTGGCTATTTGAAGAGGTCGATTCTGAAGGAGGAACCAGCCACGGTTGACAAGTCTTCGGTAATGGGAAGTGTTACCCACCTTTCCTGCCTGTCCCAGGTTGCTCTCCACGGGCATGGACACACTGCCCACCTAGGTTCTTTCAAATGTGCTGGGGAGAAAATAACTAATAACCAACCAAACAAACAGGATCTGGGACTTATTTGAAAACAGAAATCATTCACAAAACAGGACTAAAGTCTTTTTCTTTACTTTGTAGCTTCCATCCCAAATACCCTTACTTAAAAGGGATGCAGAATACACACACACACAGCTCGAGTCCTTTCTAAAGTCTGGCCAGATGTTTCCCCCCTGCCTCTCACCTTGTCTTTGCTGGGCCCCACATCTGTGCGTCTGCCACATCAAACAGGATCCCAAGGAGCCGCACCCCCCAACCCCAGTGTGTGGTGAGGCATAAAGCAGAGCTTCAGAGCAGCTTTCTGGCAGAGACCAGTGTTTCCTAAGACATTGGTTTAATGGGGTATATAGCCAGCTCAGCTCCCTAGGCTTGAGTTACCACATGGAAAAAACACTGTTCTTTTCTTCCATCTTTTCCTACCCCTGTTTCTTAAAAAAAAAAAGAGCAGTTTCTTTGCCCTCCATCTTTAATAATGGTTTGTGAGTCTCCCCTTTCAACAACTGCATCCTCTCCCAGCGGTCACTGGGTTTGTTTGAAACTCTCCACCAGGACTGACTGACCCTGCCCCCAGCCCCACACCCCCACCCGAGTGTATACACACAGCCAGACAACTCCCTAACTTATTCTGGGCAAATCCAAGGATGACTCACTAGGTACCAGGAAGCTGGTTACCAACCCTTGACCTGGGTCTATTAGGGCATGGCCTCCATGCCACTGCAAGCAGGATAAAAATGGCATGTCCTTTACCAGCAGATTTTGAAACCTGTTATAAATAAAACATGTGAACCTGTTACTATCTGTGTAACATCATTCACATCCAGTTGTCCCCCAAATGAACCTGAGCTCTCAGGAGTAATAGTCAACTAGATTCATAGACCAGGATACTTTTAGCCTTGCCTTTTAGCCTTTTAGGCAGTGACTTCTGGGTTCTGGGCTTGCCCGTATCATGATGGAACTAATCATACATCTCTGAAATCTGTTTCAAAGCACACCTCCCAGCTCTCAGAAGATACAGTGCTTGAGCTGAGCGGCCAGTGCCATCACACTCAGAGCTGGCCGCAGCGTCTCCGCTCAGGCTTGGCCCCTGGTTTCAGGCCTGGGCACTACATGGCTTCTCTGGTGTCCCCTGGACTAATGGCCATGAAGACCATCCTCCAAACAGCACAACTGATTAGGTTAGGGTTCTTGTTTTAACTCCCGATCTTCATATCTAGGTAGGCTTTATTTAAAGCAAATATAGGGGATTTCTCGGATGTCACCCTGGAGAAGGAAATGGCAACCCACTCCAATATTCTTGCCTGGAGAATCCCATGGACAGGAGCCTGACGGGCTGCAGTCCATGGAGTCACAAACAGACACAACTGAGCAACATTGACCAGAAGTCCAGAGGTTAGGACTCTGCTTTCACTGCCAACGGTGCAGGTTCAATCCCTGGTCAGGGAACTAAGATCTCGCAAGCTGTACAACATGGCCAAAAAATAATAACAATAAAATTTTTAAAAAAAGCAAATATATATGAAAACTTAAAAGAGAATGTGAAGGTGGGGAGAGAAGGACTGGAAACTACTGATTGCCTTCAGACGTGGTTACACAAACTCTTCATCTGAGTTAAGCATTTCTCCATTAAACCCTCGAGCTGAAACTGCTGCTGATCAGGTAGGAAAGAAAGGAGTTTGAATGTTTTTCTGCTCACCCTATGGTGGAGGAGCTTAAACAGAGTAATTAGATGGAGTAAAATCCTGATATAAACTCTGCTTCTTGCCTGGCTTGATTTTCCATCTCTACAAGGAAAAAGTGGAACTACATCAATGATTTTCAAGCTACATTTTAAAGACCTGAAAGGGATTCCTTAGTGTTGATTCAGAGCCCACGGCTATTCAACAAAAGGAGCACTTTTTAAATATATATAGTTAATTGACTTCTGGGTCAGCTGTAGGTTTAAAAAATGACTTAAAAGCTTTATGAACTCGCCATCTCTAAGGGTCCCCAGTTCTGAAATGCTGAGGTTCTAGTGAACAAATCAAATCATCAGTGCTGAAATGATCCAAACGTGGGTGACAATGTCACAACAAGTTGTGTGAATAAATGCACAAGCCAGCCTAACTGGGATCCTGTCTTTATTGTCTCCTACTATAGTTATTAATGTAACATGAATAATATATAGTAAAACTTTGTGATTATAGATCCTTCAGCTGAGATTGTTATCTGGCTGTTCTGTGTTGGAATTTGTTGGGAAAGAGCAGTAGTTTGGGAATCCAGAGACCTAATCCAGCGGAATGGCATGAAATTAGAGAAGCGAGAGGGCTCATCTGAGCTTTGGTAGAAAGAGCTAGCCAGGGAATCAGAAGGCCTGTGTTACAATCCCAACCCTGGGACGTCCTTGGTAGACCAGTGGCTAAGGCTCTGAACTTCCCAAAGCAGGCAGCCAGTTTTTGAAAGGTTGTTGTTGAATTACGATGCCGGGATTCTTGGCCCCCGGAGGAGAAGAATTCAATCTGGGGCCAGAGACGAGGCTTGATCACTCAGAGCTTTTGTGTAACAAAATTTTATTAAAGTATAAAGGAGATAGAGAAAGCTTCTGACATAGGCATCAGAAGGGGGCAGAAAGAGTACCCCCTGCTAGTCTTCAGCTGGATGTTATATAGTCACCAGCAGTCTGTTAATGAAAGAAAGGAATGTCTCAAAACTCAGAATGGCACCAGGCCCCTCACCCATAAGATGCATTTTGGGATAATCTTGGCTCCAAATGGTTCATCTTGGGCCATAAAAGGATTAACTTCAATCTTGAAGAAGGGCAGATCACCATACAAATAGTTTCACTTACATAGATTAGAGGAACAATATCGGAGTATAACGTACTGGTTTATCAAGTAGGTTCTGAGCCCAAAAGGCGGAACCGACTTGAAGACAGAGTTTGGGGTAAATGCATAGTACATTAGCATAGCTTAAGAGAAACATTTCCGTAAGAGAAAGGCATTGGTTAACTTCAGGTGAAACCAGGTGTCACTATGGCAACACAGAATTTTGAGAGAAACCTCCTTTTAAATTTGTATAGAGAAGGAGAAAACATCGCTAGTTTGTTTCCTCCTGCCGCTTAAGAGAGAGAAAATGTCTGACACTTGCAGGCTATTTCCTCCGTTTGGAGACCCCTGGCCTTCCCGCCTGTTACCCTCTCATTTTGATCCCTGATCAGGGAACTAGATCCCACATTCTGCAACTAAGAATTCCCATGTCACAATGAAGGCCTGGCACGGCTAAAGGAAGAAATAATTGTTCTTAAAACAATCACCAATCCTGCTGCTCATTTGCTGTGACCTAAGAGTCTCTCCAACTCTGACGCACTTTCCAAGCTTGCTCTGGCACCTAAAATTGCTATTAATAACCATGAGAGAATATCTAGATGGCCTTTCTCCATTGCTTTATCGCCTCTAGAACGCAGCGCTGTGTGTGCGCTGAGCACTACCGCATACTGGTACCTGCAGGCTTCACCTGGAGCTCAGACACTTATACCTGCAACAAAGACAAATTGTTCCCTGGCCCTTAAAGTACAAGAAATCAATTTCTTTTCTAAATCAAGTCAACTCTAGCACCAAAATAGCACTGGCCAAGATCTGCGAGAGGCCTCTGCTAGTCCTTTATTTACGGTCTCTTCTCCTCCCCTTGGATATTGGTCCACTCCTTCATTCATCAAGCACTTATTATGCCAGGCACCAACGAATGCGTTCGGGATACAATAGCGAACAAAACAAAAACTCTGACACTTTTAAATTAGTCTTGTGGAGAGAGACAAAACAAATAAATACAGAGCATGTCAAATGGTGACAAGGACCAAGGGGAATGGTGAAGTGCTGTGAGAAAAACAGGGAGCACAGGCCATGAGGACTGGTCTTCTGTAGAGCGAGTGATCGGGGAAGGCGTCTCTGGAGAGGAAGGCTGTAAAGAGAGGTTCTGGAGTAAAAGCCTGAGCTAGTAAATATGCAGAGGAAAGAGATTTCAGGCAAAGGATACAGCAAGTGCGAAGGACCTGAGGCAGGCACTCTTGCTCTGAGGCCATGCAAAGGCGGCAGGAATCGGCACTGAGTGACTAAGTGGGAAACTGGAGGAATAAGTTCAGAGATGGAGGGATGGGAACCCGAACGCCAGCATAAGCTTGGCTTTCTTGAGACAGGACTTCATGAGAGGGCTTTAGCTGAGGGTTCCGATGACCTATCTTACAGTTTAAGGGGGTAACTTTGGCTGTTACGTGGCTGCAGTCTAGGGAAAATGGAAGGAACACACGTGCAACACACGCCTCACATGGGCCTAGCCCAATACTAAGGGATACAGGTAAATTCAGCCTCCCTGTCTGGCTGTGGTCCTATGACACACAAAAAGAAAATGCCTGTTCAAAACAGAACTGAACTGCTTGTTGCCCCAGCTTGTTCAGGCCCTGGTTTATGAAACAGTTGAAATGATACTTTGTTCACTCCCAGGAGAAGGGAACAGGGAACCGTCCTGACGTCCGCCTCGCTCGGAAAGGCCTGCTCGGCAGCAGCGCCCGCATCCTCCCCTGGGCCTCAGCCTAGCAGACAGAGGCTGTCTCCCAACCCGGTCTCACTTCTTGCTTCCAAATTCTCCACAACTCTTCCCGATGACCTTAGGTTGAATGAGAGCAGGGAGCAGAGAAGTGAAAGAAATATTTATGCACTTTCCAAATTTCTCTATCCGAACTCTGCTCTCTCACAGTGTTAACTTAAAAGGAGGGCATCTGCTGCCTTTGTTCTGCTTCAGACATGTCTGGACTGGAGAAGGCCTCTCCATGAGCAAACGTGCAAGGAGGGACAGGGCTATCAACCAGCTGTCCTCCTGCTCCATCGTCTCAGCTCCTAGACCTTCAAAAACGAAGCCTGGCTGCAGCTGTCTTTCCCACAGGGCAATTTTGGCATGTTGGGGGAGTCCGGAAATACAAGAGCCACTGATAACCCCTTCCTAGGGCAAAAGTGAAAGTGAAGTCGCTCAGTCGTGTCCGACTCTTCGACCCCATGGACTGTAGCCTACCAGGCTCCTCTGTCCATGGGATTCTCCAGGCAAGAGCACTGGAGTGGGTTGCCATTTCCTTCTCCAGGAGATCTCCCCAACCCAGGGATCGAACCCGGGTCTCCCACATTGCGGGCAGATGCTTTACCATCTGAGCCACCAGGGAAAACTCAAAGGAGAGCCAACACAGGCCCTGGGTTGCCCTTCCTGGGAGGAACAGCGAGGGCAGTGCTGAGATGGCTTTGTCCTCAGCCCACTGATGCACAGGAAAAGAAGACTAGGACGCTCGTTTCCTTCTCAATATCTCCTCCTGTCACATACTTAGGTCATATCACAACAGCAATAAGCACCAAGAGAACGTCTCAGAGGACCCAGTTAGCTCTTAAGAGTCAGGCACTGCGTCAAATGCCAGAGATGTAATAAATTAAAGCACAGTCTGCCTGAGAAGGTTCAAAGTCTACACGGGGTAACAAACATTTAAACAACTCATCCCAACAACTGGGAGGTGCTATGTGTAAACACAGGGCCATGAAGATACAGAAGAGCAAGAATCCAGCTCCAGATGCAAAGGGCTTTACAGAAGTGGTGATGCTTATGGCAAATTTTTTAAAAGAACAATTTTGGTTTTTTATAAAAATGACACTGCAAACAATGGGTCCAAAAAAGGAAAATAACCAAATACCTCAAGTCACACACCCAGAAATAAACTCATAAATGTGATTTTGCTGGAATTCTACCAAAGAAAACGACACTGTTAAAATGAAGGAACTAGTGCAAAAGCCCAGACTATGAAAGGACAATGAGCTGGGTCAGCTTAGAAGGCAAAGGGGTCTGGAGCTGACCACAGCGGGAGGGCCGGGACCACATCTGGTTCGTGTGCAAACCGGTACTCTGGTGGAAGACATCCCAGAGACGTGTGCTTAAAGAATAAAGGAATACACAAAAGGTAGGCAGGCTAAGCATCCAGAGGGGAAGAGAGAAAGGCCTGAGGGAGTGGTCCATTAAGTGTAAAGAAATGAGCCTCAGGCATCAGGAGATGATACTGTAATAGCAGCCCCATTTAATGAACCGGTGCATATGCCAAGTCCTAAGCCAGGCATTTTTCATAGTTCAACCAATTAATTCTCACAGCAGCATTACTTAAATATCAGTATGATTGTCATTTTACATCCAAGGACACACCCAAAAAGATTAGAGGACTTGTTCAAGATCACCCAGGTAGTAATGTAAGATCTGATACTCTTAACCCAGTGCCTCTGTTTTTCCAAAGAGGATGTTTAGCATGTTGCCCCTCCACCGCAAAGGGCTTTGGTTGCTCGGATGCTTACGTTCTGTCCATTGAAAACCAATCCTAGAATCTTTAGAATCATATGTCACATTCAACTCTTCAAGTCACTCAGTTCAGTCAGTTTAGTCACTCAGTCGTGTCCAGCTCTTTGCGACCCCATGGACTGCAGCACTCCGGGCTTCCCTGTCCATTACCAACTCCCGGAGCTTGCTCAAACTCATCTCCATTGAGTCGGTGATGCCTTCGAACCATCTCATCCTCTGTCCTCCCATCTCCTCCTGCCTTCAATCTTTCCAGCATCAGGGTCTTTTCCAATAAGTCAGTTCTTCACATCAGGTGGCCAAAGTATTGGAGTTTCAGCTTCAGCATCAGTCGTTCCAATGAATATTCAGGACGGATTTCCTTTAGGATGGACTGGTTTGATCTCCTTGCAGTCCAAGGGACTCTCAAGTGTCTTCTCCAGCACCACAGTTCAAAAGCATCAGTTCTTCGGCACTCAGCTTTCTTTATAGTCCAACTCTCACATCCACACATGACTACTGGAAAAACATACCTTTGACTATACGGACCTTCGTCAGCAGAGTAATTCTGCTTTTGAATATTCTGTCTAGGTTGGTCATAGCTTCTCTTCCAAGGAGCAAGAGTCTTTTTAATTTCATGGCTGCAGTCACTGTCCACAGTGAGTCTGAAGCCCAAGAAAATAAAGTCTCTCACTATTTCCACTGTCTCCCCATCTATTTGCCATGAAATGATGGGACCATATGCCATGATCTTAGTTTTTTGAATGTTGAGTTTTAAGCCAGCTTTTTCACTCTCCTCTTTCACTTTCATTAAGAGGCTCTTTAGTTCTTCTTCACTTTCTGCCATAAGGGTGGTGTATCTGAGGTTATTGACATTTCTCATAGCAATCTTGATTCCAGCTTGTGCTTCATCCAGCCCGGCATTTCGCATGATGTACTCTGCATAGAAGTTAAATAAGCAGGGTGACAATATACAGCCTTCATATACTCCTTTCCCAATTTGGAACCAGTCCATTGTTCCATGTCCTGTTCTAATTGTTACTTCTTGACCTGCATACAGATTTCTCAGGAGGTAGGTAAGGTGATCTGGTATTCCTATCTAAGAATTTTCCACAGTTCATTGTGATCCACACAGTCAAAGGCTTTGGCATAGTCAATAAAGCAGAAGTAGATATTTTTCTAGAACTCTCTTGCTTTTTCTATGATCCAGCAGATGTTGGCAATTTGATCTCTGGTTCCTCTGCCTTTTCTAAATCCAGCTTGAACATCTGGAAGTTCACGGTTCACGTACTGTTGAAGTCTGGCTTGGAGAATTTTGACTATTACTTCGTTAGCCTGTGAGATGAGTGCGATGGTGTGGTAGTTTGAGCATTCTTTGGCGTTGCCTTCCTTTGGGATTGGAATGAAAACTGATCTTTTCCAGTCCTGTGGCCACTGCTGGGTTTTCCAAATTTGCTGGCATATTGAGTATAGAACTTTCATAGCATTATCTTTTAGGATTTGAAATAGCTCAACTGGAATTCCATCACCTCCACTATTTTGTTCATAGTGATGACTTCACACTCCAGGATGTCTGGCTCTAGGTGAGTGATCACACCATCGTGATTATCTGGGTCATGAAGATTTTTTTGTACAGTTCTTCTGTGTATGCTTGCCACCTCTTCTTAATATCTTCTGCTTCTGTTAGGTCCCTACCATTTCTGTCCTTTATTGAGCCCGTCTTTGCATGAAATGTTCCCTTGGTATGTCTAATTTTCTTGAAGAGATCTCTAGTCTTTCCCATTCTGTTGTTTTCCTCTATATCTTTGCACTGATAAAGTGGTTAAAGGCAACATCAGAGCAATTCGGTTTAAAACACATATTCTGTCACCAGGAGTGAACAGTTTTCTTCTACTATCAGGACAAATTACTTCAGATACCTGTTTTCTGTTTTGAGTGATTGATTTAATTGGTTTACTGTGGTGAGGGCAGGGGTGTAGCCAGAGCCGGGAAACCCAGAGCTCAGTCTGAGGCCTGGGAGCCTCCTGTGAGGAGGCTGTTTCCCTCAAGCATGGGGGCAGGAGAAAATAAGAGGGGATGGAAGACTCGGCTGACTCAAACACGCTATGTAGATGATAAGATCACACAAGGGAAGACCTTGAGATGGTCGCGGGCAGGGGGACGTTCTTGAAAATTTTGTTAAAGCAGCTGTCGAGGTTCTGAGGTTTGGCTCTGTCTGCTTCCCCACCTGCCATCTTCCAGGCTGCCCGTGCACACACCATCTGCTCTTGGCACCAGGTCTGGGAAGCCCTGCACCCACGAGCCAGCCACAGGCACCCAAACTCTGCATTTGTTTCTAAAAAGCACCTTCCAGTGCTCCTCAGACGCTGAAACAAACACTGTCAATCCGGAGGCAGATAAAACTCAGTATCACAGAAACCCAGGGGGAGCAATCACACACACCCTATCACCTTGACCCCTCTTGAATCACGCTCCCCGCAGACCACAGCGCATCAGCCAGCCCAGGCAACAGTGTGCAGGCGCCCTTGCTTCTATCATATTGAGAGCTGAGCATCACTTCCTGGGCCCCAGGCTTCATCAGCACGTCGGTGGTACTGCTTCCTGTGGCTGACTATCTGTTTCCATTCTGGCAAAGTGTTTGCTCTCTTCTCTCTGTTTTGGGGGTTTGGGGGAGGATGAACTTCTCAAGGAGCCCGTCTCTGCCCTCTTGGCCATCTCCCCCTCGGAGCCCCACACGTCCCCGCCACAAGGCAGAGTGTCTGGCGTCCCCCTGAGCCAGGCTGGGGAGCTCCACACCCAGAAGCGCTCTCCCCTCTTGCAGTCAGCATCGCAGCCACAACCAGGTAGAGCCAAACTTGCTGTTTTATATTTTGGGTCAAGTCAGCCTGACATTTCAGGGATAGATGCAAGGTAGAGTTGGTTGTGGGAGAGAAAGTTCTAGAAAGAAAGACTGGAAGCTTTAGAAAAGAAGAAGTAAAAACCAATAGACTTTTTGTGATGGATTTTGATAAATGAAGATTTAAGAAGATGAAAATTTGAGAGTCGAGTTGTATGTCAGGGAATGTTCAGAAAATGGAGACCAGGAGGATTTCTGTCATTCTTATTTACTAAAAAAAAAATGCTTATACTAGATGGGATTATATGTAAAACACAAACCAATTCTGCCTTTTCTCTTGAGAGTCAGCAGTTTAGGAAGAGACAGGAAAAGTGGCAGGCTGACTGGCAAGCTGATGACGACTAAGAGAAGGCCTAGGAGGAGAAGCTGAAGCCAGAGAGGGTCGCAGAATAATGGATGCCACCACTTCAGCGCAGTCGGAGCCCGCAGGGAGAACCTCAGAGCCCAGCACTCTGCGGGGAACCCTCGGCAGCCTGGACAAGTGAGTGCCGGGGGCGGTGAGCGCTCCCCTCCCCTGATTTAGAAAGAGGGTCCTGGTCTATCCTGGGAAGCTTCTGCCCCAGCAGCCTTGCCACCCCTCACCAGGCTCTTGTCTCCTAAGACCGCTAAACTCTTGGCTCAGAGAGGTTTGCTCAGAACTGCTGGGAGGAAAGGAATAGGTATTGCGAACAGAAAGGAGTTGTTGGGAAGAGAGGAAATATGATAACACACCACTTCCTTAGAGCTGGCTTCCTGGCATGGCTGGGTTTCTCATGCGCAGAGGCCCGCATGGCGGTCCTTGAGCTTTCCTTTTTCAAGTCCCACGGATCACTCCTCAAAGAAACAGAAGCAAAAACCAGTTTCTACTCGGATGGAAACAAACGGCCCACTTTTTACACAGATGTGCTTTTACGTCCTAAACACTTGCCATGAATGAAAATGGAATCACAGATATGATAAAGACACAGCCTTGGATCATAAAACCCCACAGCATTAATCATAGATGTAAATCTTACAGTTAAAACCTTCAATATTATATTAACAAAAAGTCCATCAATAGTTGAAACTTTGACACTGAGAGGTATTGATTTCAGTGCAATGATAAAAGCACAGCTCAACAGCAATAAATTAAAAATCACTGTAGTTTGGGGAGGTAAATGTCATTACCGTGATAAACAAATACATGTCCCCTGCAGGTGGACAAGGTCATTGATGGGGAATGAATTCATAAAGTGTCAGAATCCTGCAGCACTCCTCCAATACTATTTCTACATCCATTCATTTGATAATTTATTCATTCATTCATTTAACAAATATCCATCAGGTTCCTACTCAGTGCCAAGCACTGTGGCAGGCACAAGGTGAACAGGACCGACAAGGACAGCCTCCTGGAGGTTACAGTTAAGTGGGAGGGTCGGATACAAACAGATGAACGAAAGCATGGCTAGCATAACATCAGTCAGTCGCAAGCTATGAAGAAAAACCAGGGCAGAGTAAGGGGACTGGAGGACCCAGGAGGGTGTGACCGGGGAGGACCTATCTGAGGAGGTGACATTTCAGAAGAGTCCTAAATTAAATGAGGGGATTGAACTACGGGAGAGGGAGCAGCGAGACTGAGACAAGACTGTGCTTTGCTGGAAGCAGCATGGAGTCCTGGTCATCAAGGTCAGAGGAAAATAGTAGGAAAGGAGGTCAGAGGCAGGCAAAGGCAGAAGAGAAGAGGCCGTCACATTCTCACCTGTTAGGGACAATGGATGCTATCCCACGTGTGATGAGAAGTCATGGGGGGTTGCAGAGGGGGCACGTGATCTGATTTAACCGTTTAGAGGATCACTCTAGCTCTTGTGTGAACATAGTATGTTGGGGCCAAGAGTGAAAGCAAGGAGCTCATTAGAGAGGTTCTGGAAAAGGTCTTTGTGGAACTAGTGGTGGCTCAGACCGAGGTGGTGGCAATGGAGGAGCAAGAGGTGATGCTTTGGGGTAAATGTACCGGTTGAGCAGATAGAAACTGCTGGTTAACCAGCAGTGGGATGTGAAAAAGAAAACATTCAAGAATGGCTCCAAGGGTTTTGACCAAGCCATTAGATGACAGGAAACACCAGAGGAACAGGTTTATGGGGGGTGGGGGAGAACAGGAGTTCTGTTTTAAACATTTTTGGTTTGAGATGTCTATTAGGTTACCACATGGAAATGTCCGGTATGAAACTGGGTGAACAAGTCTAGAACTCATAAGGACAAAAACCTTCCCTGATGGATGACCTGGTTTCTAGCATTTGGAGGTGCAAGTCTGCTAGTGATGCACTCTGTAACCTCAACTGGCTGATTCCTATAGCCAAAACAGAGCTAGCCTGGCCCTGCCCAGGAATTGCGAACAGCCCGGTCCTTACCCAGCGCATCTGCATGGTCAAATTCCACAGCAGAGCAGAGTGTTGCTTGAAGACCAGCCCCACAAGCTGATGCTACAGGGATTATTAAATGCAAGCAACCTGGACTCTTGTCCCAGAGCTGCTCCTTAATTGTAAGTGGATAATCTCTTCCAAGCAAGACAGAAAGCTGAGGGGCAGGGAACAGGGTAAGCAGGAGCAAATGGATTTGACAAGTTTGGAAGACAGTGTGAAGCCATAGAAAGAAGAGTCTTTGGGCCCAAACAGACCTAGATTTCACATTCCATCATGCTCCTTCCTACCTATGTGATCTTCCCTATGTTACTCTACCTTACTGAGTCTAAATCTCAGGTTCCTTGGTCACAAAGAGAGATGGGATCGTTATACAGATTAAATAAGCTTTAATGCAAACCACTGGCATCCAGTGAGCATTCAGAAAGGATAGCTCCCTTCTCCCACATCCTCCTTCCCTCTCTCCATGAGGAGGTAACCCGCTCTTCTACCACCCAGCCCATCCCACCTCAGTTTTCCTTCCCTCGGCTCCCACCCCAAAGCCTCGAGTCCTGCCTCTGGAGGAAGCATCTCCCCCCACCCCCCACCCCCGGCCCATGGCTGGATCGTGGCCCTTGGTTTTCCTCACAGGACTGGAGACCACAGCAGCAGCATCTTTTCTGGGTTTGTGGCTCTCCTTGCCATCCTTCTGGTTGTGGCAGTTTTCTGAGTCCTGTGGAACTGCGGTAAACAGAAGAAGCATGAGTCCCTTGTTTGTCCAGAGTTGAGACACACTATGATCAATTGTCTAGTCTGGAATTTAAAGCCCAGTTCTCAGATGGCACAGTGGTAAAGAATCGGCCTGCCAATGCAGGATATGCAGGAGACGTAGATTCACTCCCTGGGTCAGGAAGATCCCCTTGAGGAGGAAATGGCAACCCACTCCAATATTCTTGTCTGGAAAAATCCCATAGACAGGGGCCTGGCAGGCAACAGTCCATGGGGTCACATGGAGTCAGACATGATGGAGCACAGACACACACATTGCCCTCCCGAGATAAACCGTTGCACCGAGGAGTCCTCTGTTCTTACCTGTGTGTTAACACAAGTCATTGTCTCCGTTGGGATCACAAGCTGTGGCTCTGAAAGCTCCATGCTGAGTCGAGCTTCATTCTGAAAGCCGTGCCCTGGTACCCTGTGCCCATTTCTTCTTCCTGCTTCTGTCTCCTGAGTCCCCTGTTCTTCTAGCTCAAAGGCATTGGTCAAGTCTGGAAACACATTTTTCATAATACATGGTGAGGATGGGGAATATTTTCTTCCCCAGTTCTGTGTAGCTAAGCCCAGCCATGACCTCTGTGTCTCTCATTGTCTTGCAGGGCAAGTTCCCTACCTCCAAGTTATCACCATGCCCTTGTTGACTCTGCCTCGACCAAGACAGCGAGCCAAAAATATTTATGACCTCTTGCCCCGAAGACAAGAAGAGCTGGGTAGGTTTTTCTTTCTCATCCATGGAATCCAGGACTACAGAACTTCTGCCCCCAGAATATAGGTCTCACCTGCAAAAGCAGCTTTTTCTAAGCATGCTACCATCCTGCTCTTCAGGGAGCCGGCAAGAGGACGGGACAGACAGGTGGCAAGGTTCACCTCCAGTGGGGCCTGGGGGCTTGAAGAGGGAGCAGGGAGTCATCGGGGTCAGGGATCTGGTTTGGGGTTTTCTCCAGCTTCATTGAGAAATGACTGGCCTATGTCACTGTATGAATTTACAGAGTACAGCATGATAATTTGATTACATAGGCTACAGTTTTGGTTTTTCTTGATGTAGTTAGCTGGGTATGTCTAAGGTTGGGAAAGACACACAGGAGGAGAACATGGCCTCCAGCCTCAAGTCAGGGAGGGCTCACCCGAGAAGACTCCTCCCAGCCAGCCTCCTCGAGTCCTGTGTTAGTGTCCATTTGTCCTCAGCGAGCTGAGGAGTGTTCCTGGTCTCCCAGCTCATCATCCTTGAAGCCCTGTGTTAGGGACCAAACGACGGTCTCTAGGACCTGAGTCATGTTTACCAGAAAGAGACAGGATATGCGCTCATCCTGCCTGGCCAATCATGTAACACCAGCTACTCCTGTAACGGAGACAAAGAACTGCCTGTATATAAGCCGCCATACTCCTTTGTTTGGGGCTCTTGTCAGATTCCCTTGTGTGGGATGAGACTTGGGCCCTAGCGCGCTAGGAATAAACAAACTCCCTTATTGCATTTGCAATACTGTGGTGGACTTGCTCTCTCGGTCGGTTTGGAGATACGGGCTCGGAGCATAACATCTGGGGGCTCGTCTGGGATCTCTGTCCCGCCGGGGAGGACAACTCTCCTGGTAGAAGGGAGTAACCTCGTTAGGAGATAAGAGCTCTGAGCACCGGTGCTAACGTTGCAGAAACCCGGATTAAGTCCGGGGCCTGGTATCGTACTAGGGAGGCATCTGGCTGTAAAGTGCAGAGGCAAGTCAGTGTAAGGCTGGGGCCTGGTTTCGGGCTGGGGAGGCAGCTTGCTCTGGTTACTGGATTAAGTCCAACGTAAGGCCGGGGCCCGGTTTTGTGCTGGGGAGGTGGCTGGCTCTGTGAACATCCTGCAGGTAAGATTGAGTGCATTGTCAGTGGCCACCTTGTGTTTGTTATCTGTTTGTCTATTTGTGGTGTCTGCGCTGCTCTTTGTGTGCTCTGTTGGCTCCAAGCGTACTTTTCTGTGATCATGGGACAAACAACTTCTACTCCTTTATCTCTTATGATTAACCACTTCTCTGATTTCAGGTCTAGAGCTCAGAATCTTTCGTTACTGGTAAAGAAGAGCAAACTGGTGACTTTCTGTTCTGCCGAGCAGCCCACCTTTGACGTCGGATGGCCACAAGAGGGAACCTTCAATCCCCAAATTATCCAGGCAGTTAAAGAGAGGGTGCTTACTCCTAGTCCTGCCGGGCACCCAGATCAGACTCCCTACATTCTGGTCTGGCAGGATCTAGTGAGAAACCCGCTGGAATGGCTTAAACCCTTTGTTCTCGCTCCTCCTAAACCTCCCCGTCCCTCTTCCCCAACTCCAACCTCGCCAAGCCCACAGGTGCTAGTCATGAAGGCTTCCGAAGAAAAAGAAGGAAAAAAGGACGAGAATCAACCAAAGCCGGTCTTCCAGGAATCTTCTCTGTATCCTAATCTGATAGATCTGGAAACCGAATTGTTCCCACCCCCGTATGCAGATCCACATCCGCCCTTGCTTCCACAGGTTCCACAGGTTTCATTGGGAGAAGCCAGGAGGAGAACCGAGCCTTCAGCTCCTCACAGAGAAGGGGGCCCCGCCCAGGGAACTCGGGGAAAAACAAGAGAAATGGCCAGCATAGTGGAAGAAGACCCAGAAGTCCCCTCCTCCACTGTTCACCCGTTTCTGGTCCGGGCGGGACCAGCCAGAGAGGGTGGAGAGTGGACATATCAGTATTGGCCCTTTTCCACTAGTGATTTGTACAATTGGAAAACCCAGACTCCCTCCTTCTCTGAAAAACCGCAGGGTCTTATTGATCTTTTAGAGTCTATCCTTTTTACTCACAATCCCACTTGGGATGATTGTCAGCAACTGTTACAGGTGCTTTTCACTACAGAGGAGCGCGAGCGGATCCTGTCAGAAGCTCGGAAGAATGTGCCAGGGGTGGATGGGAGGCCCACAATACAGCCTAACCTCATTGAGGAGGGATTCCCCTTGGTGCGACCCAACTGGGACTTCGAACGCGCTGAAGGTAGGGAGCGTCTCCGGGTGTACCGTCAGACTCTTATGGCCGGCCTTAGAGCGGCCACCAGGAAGCCAACTAATTTGGCCAAAATAAATTCAGTGAGGCAGGAACCAAATGAGAGCCCAGCAGCCTTCCTTGAAAGGATAATGGAAGCTTTTAGACAGTATACCCCTATGGACCCACAGGCAGATGAGTCACGAGCGGCAGTTATGTTAGCATTTGTAAATCAAGCAGCCCCCGATATTAGAAAAAAGTTACAAAAGATAGAGAGGTTAAATGAACAATCCTTGCAAGATCTAGTGAGGGCAGCCGAGAGAGTTTTTAATCATGGAGAGACCCCAGAAGAGAGAGAGGCCCGCATTAGAAGAGAAGAAAGAGAATTTAGAGCTGAAGAAAACCGTAAAAATCAAAAAGAGCTGGCCCAGATATTTTTTGCTGGGGTTGAAAACAAAAACAGGTTCCAGAAAGGGAAAAAATTGGACTCAAAAACTGAAGAAAAAACGACAAGGCGTAAGCTTGAGAAAAACCAATGTGCGTTTTGTAAAGAGTTTGGACATTGGAAAGATAAATGCCCCAAGAAAAATCTAAAAGAGGGGCCCAAGAACCCCAAGAACGAGACTCCCTCTCCAGACAGTCATATCCTCTATGCGGGTGAGGATAGCGACTAGGGGGGTCAGGGCTCGAAGCCCCTCCCCGAGTCTTGGGTAACTATAAATGTGGAGGGGAAACCGGTTGGCTTCATGGTGGACACGGGAGCCCAATACTCAGTCTTAAACCAAAAAGATGGACCCATGTCTAAGAAAAGTAGCTGGGTGCAGGGAGCAACCGGGACTAAACGATATGGATGGACTACAAAACGGCATGTGAACTTGGGGGCCCACCAGGTAACCCATTCTTTTCTGGTGATACCTGAGTGTCCAGCACCCTTGTTGGGAAGGGATTTACTGTCTAAAGTAAATGCCCAAATTCATTTCGACCACAGACAAGTGTCAGTTTTAGATGGGACCGGGCATCCTCTTCAGGTCTTGTCTCTGGCATTAAAAGATGAATACAGACTCTACTTGCCAGAGGACCCAGCGACAATAAGCCCTGAAGTACAACCATGGGTTCAAAGATACCCTCAGGCCTGGGCTGAAACTGCAGGAATGGGACTAGCCAAACAGAGGCCCCCTATCATTGTGGAACTGAAAGCCAGTGCTTCCCCGGTGAGGGTACGACAGTATCCCATGAGTCAAGAGGCTCGACAAGGAATTACTCCTCATATACAACGCCTCATAGACGCTGGGGTCCTGAAAAGGTGCCGGTCCCCATGGAACACTCCCCTGTTGCCTGTGAAAAAGCCTGGGGGAACTGATTTTAGACCGGTTCAAGATCTACGAGAAGTCAACAAACGGGTGAATGATATTCATCCTATGGTTCCTAACCCTTATACATTGCTAAGCAACTTGCCTCCAAACTACATTTGGTACACTCACTGTTTTAGATTTAAAAGATGCCTTTTTCAGTTTGCCTCTTGCCCCCGCAAGCCAAGAGATCTTTGCCTTCGAATGGCAGGAAGACGGTGGTCAGACCCCTGTGCAGCTGACATGGACTCGCTTACCACAGGGTTTCAAAAACTCGCCCACGTTATTTAATGAGGCCCTGGACGAAGACCTCCGTGAGTATCGGGTTGAACACCCTACCATTGTTTTATTACAATATGTTGATGACCTTATGCTGGCAGCGGCTACAGAAAAAGAGTGCCAAGAGGCAACAGGTGACCTTCTCCAAACCTTGGGGACTTTAGGTTACAGGGCTAGTGCCAAAAAGGCCCAGATTGCCAAGCAAGAGGTTACATACCTCGGGTATAAGATAAAACAGGGCCAGAGGTGGCTAACACAGGCTATGAAAGAAACCATCCTCCAGATCCCTGAGCCGGCTAACCCTAGACAAGTGAGAGAATTTCTGGGAATGGTGGGATATTGCCGGTTATGGATCTTGGGGTTTGCAGAAAAGGCCAGGCCCCTATATGAAGGGACCAAAGAAAACAAGGACTGGAAATGGACTGAGCCAATGAAAGAGGCCTTCCAAGAGCTCAGGCGAGCCTTGCTAGAAGCTCCTGCCCTTGCCCTCCCTGATCCATCTAAGCCTTTCCAATTATTTGTAGATGAAAAGCAGGGGATAGGAAAGAGATGGGGACCATGGAAGCGACCTGTAGCTTACCTTTCCAAGAGACTGGACCCAGTGGCAGCCGGATGACCACCTTGCCTCCGTATCATCGTGGCCACCGTGCTCTTAGTCCACGATGCTGATAAACTGACTTATGGACAGAGACTCTTGGTCTACACTCCTCATGCCATAGAGAGAGTTTTAAAGCAACCCCCAGGTAAATGGATTTCTAGTGCCTGCTTGACGCACTACCAGGCTTTGCTACTTGACACCCCACGGATTCATTTCCAAATGCCCTGCACTCTAAATCCGGCCACTCTTTTGCCCAATCCGGGGGAAAATAGCCCCCTCCATGATTGTGATGAGATACTGGCCGGGGTAACAACAATGCGAAAGGACTTAACCGATACTCCACTGGATAACAGTGAGCTAAAATGGTTCACAGACGGCAGCAGTTATGTAAAAGATGGACAGAGACGGGCGGGAGCCGCAGTAGTAGATGACTCTGGACAGACGATATGGGCAGAGGCCCTTCCCCCGGATACCTCAGCACAAAAGGCAGAGTTAATTGCCCTGATCCAAGCATTAGAGAGAGCCAAAGGAAAAAGAATAACTATTTTCACTGACAGTCGCTATGCTTTTGGCACGGTACACATCCAGGGCCCGATATATCGGGAACGGGGGTTTTTGACAGCTGAAGGAAAAAAAATTAAAAACTTGCCTGAAATCCGTAGACTTTTAGAGGCTGTACAGATGCCTCCGGCTGTGTCAATAGTACACGTACCTGGACATCAGAAGGGTGACAGCCCCATGGCACAAGGGAATCGTGCCGCAGACCTGGCAGCTCGAAAAGTAGCTGATGAAGATTTCATCACCCCTGTGTTGGTGATCGGACTTCCACTTCCAGGTATGGGAACTCTGCCCCCAATCCCTGAGTATTCATCCACAGACTTTGCTTGGATCCAAAAACACACCAACCTTCAAAAAGATAAAGATGGATGGTACCGAGACTCAGATAGCTACCTGATACTCCCTGCTCAGTTGGGACGGCAACTATGTGAGCATTTGCACTTGTCTGCTCATCTGGGAGAAAAGAAGACTCTGATGCTCTTTCAAACTGCGCACCTGAGATTTCCCCGGCACCAGACAACTGTAAAGAACATAGTGCATGCTTGTAAGGCGTGTCAACAGACGAGGCCAGGAAAAGGACAACATGCAGGACTGAGGTATTGGGGAGAAGGACCAGGGCAACACAGGGAAATAGATTTCACCAAGGTAAGGCCAGGCAAGTATGGTTACCGGTACTTGTTAGTGTTGGTGGATACCTTCTCAGGGTGGGTGGAAGCTTTTCCTACAAAGGGAGAAACCGGGACGATAGTGGCAAAAAATATTTTAGAAGAAATAGTTCCCAGGTTTGGCCTGCCAGTGACCATCGGCTCTGATAATGGACCTGCTTTTGTGAGTCAAATAGTTCAGAGCCTTGCCCTAGCCCTGGGGACTAAATGGAAGTTACATTGTGAATACAGTCCACAGAGCTCAGGGCAAGTAGAAAGAATGAATCGGACTCTAAAAGAAACTTTAACTAAATTGGCTATAGAGACTGGCGGGGACTGGGTGACCCTCCTTCCCTTCGCCCTCTTCCGCGCGCGTAATACTCCTTATCAACTTAATCTGACCCCATTTAAAATTCTGTATGGGAGACCTCCCCCTGTATGTCCAATATTTGAAGGGACGAAACTACCGCCTCCCACGTTGGGGCAATTCCAAGAGGCCTTGATGGCCTTAAGCAAGGTGCACTCTCGTGTCTGGAAACTGCTCCGGGAAATACATGTGGGTCAAAATAAGGGAACTATTCCCTCACATGACATTGGCCCCGGAGACTGGGTATGGGTCAAAAGGCACCAAACCAAGGCACTAGAACCCAAATGGAAGGGTCCTTATGTTGTTCTTCTTACCACCCCAACTGCCCTAAAGGTCAACGGTATCGGGCCTTGGGTGCATTGCAACCACGTATGCCCAGCTGCTTCAGCAGAGGAAGAAGACGCTAAGAAAGAGTGGGAAGCATCTCTGCACCCGTCCAACCCCTTGAGGCTAAAGCTTTGAAGGCGCCAACAGGACCAGGACAACTCGGCTGGGCCATCTTGTGGATGACCCAGTTACTCTGCTCCGGAGTTGCCAGCGTGAACCCGCATCAACCCGTCAAAATCACCTGGAAGCTGCAAAATGGACTAACACGAGAGGTGCTAAACTCCACTACCGCAATACATCCACCAAACACATGGTGGCCAGACTTGTACTTTGACCTTAAGCCGATGGTAAATGTGCCTTGGGCTAGGGGTTATCTCCGAGAACAAGGGTTCTGGGCATGCCCAGGTGCACCCAGACATGACTGGAAGTCCTGTGGGGGGGCATAAGACTCTTATTGTAAAACTTGGGATTCTAATGATGGACCTCGGCGCTGGGAAGTAGGAAATTGAGATTTACTTAATTTTTCATTCGCCAAGCCCCTCCCTAGGGTCCTCGGAGATCCAACTTCTAGCTGTGAAAGTTGCAATTATGCACAAGTCAGAATAAGGTTCAATCCAGAAAAAAGCAAAAAAGAGGGGACCTGGATCTCTGGCCTATCTTGGGGGCTACAGACGAGGGAATCAGGAGGGTTTGGGGTTGATGGGAAAGGGATTACAGTAGTGAGCCAGGTCTTAGAGCCAATTCTTGTACACAGTATTGGGCCCAACAAAGTAGAAAAGCTGGCTGTAACCCCCTGCCTAACGACTTCCATGCCAACATCTTTGGCAGTGAGTCCTGAAGCAGAAGCGCTCGCTGAAATAGATCCCCTATGGAAGCTGATTAGGGCAGCTTATGCCACCCTGAATCAGACCCATCCTGAGGCAACTAAATCTTGTTGGTTATGTTACAACTTAATTCCCCCTTATTACGAAGCAGTAGGCCTCAACGCCTCTTATGACTTGGCCAACAGCACCGATCCTCCTCAGTGTCACTGGGGGGACCGAAAGGTGGGTCTGATGATGAAAGAGGTATGGGGAAAGGGCTTATGCATGGGCACGGTGTTACCAGCAAAGTCTCCACTTTGTGTGCATGTCGTCGAGCCTGATGACTTGCCTGTAGCTAAATGGTTAATACCTCAAATGGGAAAATGGTGGGTCTGTTCACACACGGGGCTAACTCCATGCCTGCATAGCTCAATCTTTGACCCCAAAGAAAAATTCTGTGTTATGGTGGCTGTCATGCCAAAGATTCTGTACCAACCAGAGAATGCAATATATGATTATTGGGCCCAGAAATTAACTCTAAATCCTCCAAAAAGAACTTATAAAGTTAAGAGGGAACCTCTTACCACCATAACGATAGCAACTATGTTCGGTCTTGGAATAGCCGGGGCTGGAACCGGAATAACAGCTCTGTCCCTGCAAGGCCAAAGATTTAACTCCCTGAGAGCGGCCACAGATGAAGACATTACCCGTATAGAGCAATCTATTAGTCATTTAGAATCGTCTCTAACTTCTCTATCTGAAGTAGTTCTGCAAAACAGGAGGGGATTAGATCTGCTCTTTCTGCAACAAGGGGGACTCTGTGCTGCCCTAGGAGAAGAGTGCTGTTTCTATGCGGATCATACAGGAATAGTTAGAGAATCTATGGCCAAAGCGAGAGAAGGACTAGCCCAACGTAAACGAGAACGTGAGGCTCAACAGGGATGGTTTGAATCTTGGTTTCAACTATCTCCTTGGCTGACTACCTTAATCTCCACCTTGCTAGGACCCCTGCTAGTACTTTTACTAATGCTAACCTTCGGCCCATGTATTATCAATAGACTTGTAGCCTTTGTAAAGGAACGCATAAATACAGTACAGCTGTTTGTGCTTCGACAACAATATCAAACTGTGTCTCAGGACCGAGAGGAAGATTCCTCTATATGATCTAAGGACAGGGGGGAATGTTAGGGACCAAACGACAGTCTCTAGGACCTGAGTCATGTTTACCAGAAAGAGACAGGATATGCGCTCATCCTGCCTGGCCAATCATGTAACACCAGCTACTCCTGTAACTGAGACAAAGAACTGCCTGTATATAAGCCGCCATACTCCTTTGTTCGGGGCTCTTGTCAGATTCCCTTGTGTGGGATGAGACTTGGGCCCTAGCGCGCTAGGAATAAACAAACTCCCTTCTTGCATTTGCAATACTGTGGTGGACTTGCTCTCTCGGTCGCTTTGGAGATACGGGCTCGGAGCATAACACCCTGATCCTCTCCCCACAGAACACTGGCCCCCAAATACCAGATATCAGACAGGTCCACTTCACCCAGAATGTGAGGACTGAACAGGCTGAAGCACTTGGAGGACTGGCTGACTGTGCTCAAGGTTTGCTCTCTGTCCTTTCAGGAAGACATCTCTCAAGAAGCATCTGTATTGTCAGCACCGAAAGCCTCGTCTCCAGGAATTCTGACAGCCCTCCTTCTGAGCATGTGGTAAGAGTGAAGCTCAACGACAGTCCCTTTGGGAGAAATGACGTGTCTCTGGCAGAAGAGCTGAAGTGCAAGAGTTCTAGGTTTTGCTTCTTATTTCACTATAAACAGCACCCCAGGCCCTATTAATAAATGGGAAGACTAGCCTCAGGGCCGCCCTACCACCCAAGGCAAAAAATTTCAAAAGAGAGGAGCAAGTGCTTGAGATTTTAAGAAAGGCACCAAGGCACATATGTTCATGGATACTTGTTGGAACCCAAATGCATCCTGTACCGTAATTACCTTGGGAGGGTGCATAAATTTTCCTACAGGGCTGTTGGTGCTCAAAGCACCCTTAAAGTTCTGCTTTGGGAATTACTTCCAAGCCTATGTCAAATTGTTTCCACCTCCCTCCATAGCAGAAATACTCATAAGTCACTCAGCACTGCGACTGGTGTCAAGTGTTGAGCGTGTTGGGGATACCTTTGCCTCTGGCTCTGAAGTCAGCTCCCAAGAAGGAGACGCACAGCAGTGTGGGGCAGAGGGACTGTCCTGAAGATCAGGGCGCTCGTTTCTGCAGATAAGTCCTTGTTAGCTTGTTAAAGAATTTTTTTCTTCGGTTTTACCGCACCCCTGGGTGAGTACGGCCATGGTGCCGCTGCTGCCGATTTGCTCGTTACCCAGCCTCTCTTTACCCAGGGCTGCTGATTGGCTCGTTACCCGGCCCTTCTTTACCCAGGGCTGCTGATTGGCTCGTTACCCAGCCCTTCCTTACCCAGGGCCGCTGATTGGCTTGTTACCCAGCCTTTCGTTACCCAGGGCTGCTGATTGGCTCGTTACCCGGCCTTTCTTTACTCAGGGCTGCTGATTGGCTTGTTACCCAGCCTTTCGTTACCCAGGGCTGCTGATTGGCTCGTTACCCGGCCCTTCTTTACCCAGGGCTGCTGATTGGCTCGTTACCCAGCCCTTCCTTACCCAGGGCTGCCGATTTGCTCGTTACCCAGCCTCTCTTTACCCAGGGCTGCTGATTGGCTCGTTACCCGGCCCTTCTTTACCCAGGGCTGCTGATTGGCTCGTTACCCAGGGGCGCGGGTTTGATGACCACGTGGCCGCCTCCAAGTCGCCACATTTGCTTCCTCCTGCTCTTGCGTGTCCCATTCTTAGCCTCTGGTCCTGCTTCTAAGACTTCCTAGGGCAGCAGGTCCACGTGGCTATAAATGGAAGAGTGGAGGAAATCCACTGCTTAAGCTAGTTCTCAGATTCAGCTGAGCCCTGAGGGGATTTTGCACCTAGAGTTTAGATCTCAAGCTGACTTAAACCTACAAACATGTTTGGATTGTACTCTGTACTGTTTGAAGGACATTTTGAACCAGTTGCCAACATTTAAAAGCCTAAGAGATTTCACACTGAAGTCCAGATATTCAGCCTTTTTTGAAAATCAGACGTTCTAGAAACATCAGACCAGCATTCCTAAATGGCTGTAGCTGATCTGTGTGTCAGCTGCGCCCATACTAATAACAGCAAGCATTTCGTAGTGTCCCCTCTGTGCCAGGAGCTAAACAATTCAGAGACAGTAATTCATTTTTTCTTCACAAAAATCACATGGTATTGATATTATTATGATTAGCCCCATTGTATAAGTTAGGAAGCTGAGGCACAGTGAGATTAGGTAACTGTGTAAACTCAGCACAGAGTGGTAAGGTTAGGACTTGCACTCTTAGTCTGAACTTAAGCCTCTATCTTTAGCCACTATGCTGGGCCTAGCAATGTGTTCTGGGGTTGCAGGCTCTCTCTAGTTCATAATACTTCCCCCACTGAACCCCACAGTGTGGCCAGAAACTAGTTACAACTTACTGTCACATTTACACTGCTGCTGTCCTTAAACCCAGCGCACTTCACTCATCCCAACCTGGCGTCGGAAGCCTTGTGATCTGAGACCCCTGCTTCAGAGATTTTCTCTGCAGTGGAGAGCTGAGTGAAGGCGCCGTTAGATACAGCAGTACCAGGTAGGGAGAAGAAAGGGCTTGTCCTTATTCCTATTCCTGCCCTGTCACTTGCCTTCTCTTCTTACTTACAGCCCTCCCAAGCAGGCGACGCCCTCCACATGCACAGAGCCCGTACTCACACCATGGGGTATGTAGTGGGCATCTATGACAATGCCACACGGCCCCAGACGTGTGGAAACCTTGCTCCCTCGCCTCACTATGTCAATGTCAGAGCTTCAAGAGGTTCCCCGAGCACTTCTTCAGAGGATTCGAGAGACTATGTCAATATCCCCACAGCCAAGGAGCTTGCTGAGACTTTGGCTTCTGCCAGTAACCCTCCTGGGAACCTCTTCATCCTCCCAAGCACCCAGGAGCTGGCACTGTCTGAAGAAATAGATGAGGGTTGTGGGGACGCCAGTGACTGTGCCAGTTTGGGGTCTCCAGGAACTGATAACAGTGACCCACTCAACGATGGGGAAGGGTCTTCTCAGACCTCGAATGACTATGTCAACGTGGCAGAGTTGGACCTCGGGACCCCCCGAGGGAAGCAGCTCCGGGGGACGTTTCAGTGCCACAGGGATTATGAAAATGTACCACCAGGTCCCAGTAGCAGCAAGCAGCAGGAGGAGGAAGTGACATCCTCAAACAAACACCATGTAGAGGGCAGGACAGATGGTCCAGAGACCCACATCCTACCTGCCGTGCAGTCAGGGAGCTTCCTGGCTTTAAAGGATTACGTGGCTTGTCAGTCGTCTGCCCACAGTGAGACCAGGCCGCGGAAACATGCAGAAGAGACGTCAAGTAAGGACTCTCATGACTATGAGAATGTGTGAGCTGCCGAGACAGGCGCAGGGGCTGAGCAGCAGCCTGACCCACGGCTCTTTCCTGACAAACTGAGACCCAGTCACCCAACCAGCAAGCTACATGAAGTGGTCGATGCTGCCAGAGTCACCCTTGACCACCCTGTATTTCAGTGGTTTCATTTGGTTAGGCTAAGGAGATGAAATGAGTAAGGAGCTAAGGGGCTCTCAAAAGCAGAGTTTTGAGAAAGCCAGAAAGTATTTTTTCTCAGCAAGGTTCTGTTACCTCTCGTACCAACTTAAGAATGTTTGCTGAAACTACCTTACAGAATTTTTAGGAGGTTAAAAACGGAAGAGTCCTTTAGTGAGCAGTGGAAACACGATGTAGCCTAAAATCATTGGCTTTGCTAATACCAGCAGGCTGCAAAGCTAGAATAGATTATTTGGTAATCCAGGCAGAGGCCAAAAGGAATGAAGCAATTGGAGCGGGGTGGGGAGGGAGAGTTTCCACTCTAGAATGAGTGTGGACCACCAAACGTGGGAGAAAATGCAGAATAATAATTCTCATCATTGCTAAGGGGATTGCAAGCCATAAGCTTTACTCTGGAAAATTGTTCATCAGTTTCTTATTAACATACACTTATTATATAACCCAGTCATTCCAGTATTAGGTATTTATCCAAGTGTAAAGTTTGTGTTCACAAGAGAAAAAAAAAAACAAACCTCATACATGACTGTTTATAGCAGCTTTATTCATGATTGTGAAAACTTGGAAATAAGTCTTTCAACAGGTGAGTGGATAAACAAGCTGTCCTATAGTCACACAATGAATTTATCCACACTCAACGGTAAAAATGAGTGAAGTATATAGGTTCATGCAACAACATGGACAAATATTAAACACATTTTGCTAAGTGAAAGAAGCTCTACGTAAAAGTCTACATATTGTATGGTTCTACTTATATGACATTTCTGAAAAAAGCAAAACTGTGGAGGCAGAAAACAGATCAGTGGTTGAGAGGCTTGGGAAGTGGGAACACAGGAGCTGTACAAGGAAATTTTTAGGACAAAGTTTCTATAAGGTGATTGATACTTGACTGTATGTGTTTGTCAAAACACACACAAAAAAAGCCCGTACAGCACAAAGGATGACTTTATTACATGCAAATTTTAAAAGCTCACCAGGCAAAAGAAAAAAAAAAAAAAAAAAGCTCACCAGGCTGTTGGGGGGGGCCACAATATAATGCAGACTGTAAAAATTTTGTAAAATTTTGTAAAAATTGAACTGGTTTTACAAATGTATGACATAATGTCACTGAAGGGAGTGGGGGAAAATTGAGCTGGCCCAAGTAACTTTGGAAAACAATATTTTGCTTGGAAATGTAAGATGAAGACACAAAGAGCTGAACACAAACACTGCAGTGTAACTGATAAATTTGTGTCTCATGGGAATATAGTTTAGCAATTTTTAAACTAAGTATATCCTCGAGTTGAACAAATAAGTAAATATGATATAGATAAGGAGAGGCAGGTTTCTTACTCTCAGAGAAAGAAGCAATAAGTAAGCAAGTAGAAAAGGAAATGCAGATGAGTGTACACGTAGGCTTCCCAGACGGTACAGTGGTAAAGAGTCTGCCTGCCAACGCAGGAGACGCAGGAGATGCAGGCGCGATCCCTGGGTTGGGACGACCCTGTGGAGAAGGAAACGGCAACCCACTCCGGTATTCTCGCCTGGGAAATTCCACACACAGAGGAGCCTGGTGGGCTACAGTCCATGGGGTCACAAAGAGTGAGACATGACTGAGCACACACAGCACACTCATGTGTGTATTTCCTAGGCTAGTATACATATGCGTATTTCCTAGTATACATATGCATATTTCCTAGTATACATATGCGTATCTCCTAGTATACATATGCGTATCTCCTAGTATACGTATTCGCATCTCCTAGTATACGTATGCGCATCTCCTAGTATACGTATGCGTATCTCCTGGTATACGTATGCGTATCTCCTGGTATACGTATGCGTATCTCCTGGTATACGTATGCGTATCTCCTGGTATACATATGCGTATTTCCTAACTCTGCCCACTAGAGGGTCTAGAAGCCATTCTCCAGTTGCAGTGAATACACTTAGCTCCCAGATCTTGGTTTCCAAATATCATTGTCCAATAAAAGGAAGCAGAACTCCTTGGAGGAATGGCTGGTTTTAGAGCTGAGGCAGGGAAAATAAAAGATGAGTTTGAGCACTGTGTAGAAAAGGAAAAAGAAAGAAACAAGGGGTCAGGGGAAGAGAGAAGAAAAGATGAGGGCATGTCAGAAGGAGCCAATTGAGAGCACTCTCAAAGGTATTAGAGCAATTTAGGCAATAAAAGTAAATGTTTATAATGCAGATTTATAACTCAAGGCGTAAATTAAATATCCACGAATCCCTGCCCTGATACATGGTAAAATTAGCAGGTGGCACCTTATGGAAAAATAAGATAATTTCATAACTTCAAAGAATCTCCCTTCAAATGTGTATTCACTATCATGATGGTTTTAACTTGATCCACAAATTATTTGATACTTCCCTTGGCACTTAAGTCCCTTCGCCTTTGGTGTGGGCTGGATTTAGTGACTCTTGTCTAAGGAAAAGAATATGGAAAAGAGAAAATAGTAAATCTACAGTGGAGAAACCTCTGTATATGTAGGCTATTATACATGTATATTTCCTCTGTCCACTGGAAGGTCTAGAATCAGAGACGCTCCAGTAGGAATGAGTGCACTCAGCTCTCAGGCCTTGGTTTCTAAACTTGGTAGACACTATCTTAACCACGTGATCAAGGTCAACTCACCATTGGGAAGCTATGTTGTGGACTTCCCTGGAGGTCCAGTGGCTAAGAATCCGCCTGCCAATGAAGGGGACAAGAGTTTGATCCCTGGTCCAGGAAGGGGCCACATGCCAAAGGCATCCAAGCCTGTGAGCCATAACTATGGGGCCTGCGTGCAGAACTACTGATGCCCTCATGCCCAGTGCACGTACTCTGCAGCAAGGGAGGCCACCGCAGTGAGAAAGCTGAGCACTGCAGCTCAAGAGCAGCCCTCACTTGCCACCCCAGAGAAAGCCCACCCACAGCAGTGAAGACCCAGCACAGCCATAAATACATGCATACAAGTTATGCTGCTCTATGACCAAGGACAAGGGTGCTTCGCCTCTGTGGTATCTTCCCTAAAAGCCACAACCCCAGTCTTATCGTGAGAAGCATCAGAAAACTCAAATTGAATGACATTCAACAAATACCTGGCCAGAACTCTTTAAAAGTGTTAGAGTCATGAAAGACAAGGGAAGACTGGAGAAACTGTCAGACTGGCAGAGACTAAGAAGGTGTGATGACTAAATACTTGATGCCTTGGATCGGATTGTAGTACATGAAAAGGACATTAGTGGGGAAAAGTTTAAAAAACAAACAAAAAGAGAAGAAAGTTCATATTGCAGTCAATAGTACTGGATCAATGTTAATTTCTTAGTTTTGACAAAGGTACCAAGGTTATATAATTAGCATTTAGGGGAAGCTGTGTGAAAGGTACAGGAACTCTCTGTACTGTCCCTGCAACTTTTCTGAAAGTTATGCCAAAACAAAAAGTAATTTTAAAGCATAGATAAAGCTGGGAGTGAAGACATCTAGGTTCATTCCACTCAAATAAGGGTGCCTTTGTTCCTTTCTCTGCAAAAAGGGACATAATATAAAGCACATGCTACTATCGTTGCTTTGGATATTTGTGTTAGTTTTCTGCATGGTTCTGTTAATGTATGCCCTCAGTCTCTCCTATCAAACTGCAGTCCCTTTGTCTGTAGGAAAATATAATTAAATCCTTTGTATTCACCCTAGTACTTAGCACAAGCCCCAAGATAAAGTCAGGTTATCAATAACTGACAGGTGATGTGATTTCAGTGCATGTTGAGTGATGTTTTTCTGTGGTTCAGGAATGGAGGCCGAGGCTTAAAGCTAAGCATCAAAGGTGTAAGAACATCCCACGTTTCTGAGTTCAGAGCACCACCAGCTGTCAGGGGTCAGCCAACAACCCTCAGGGCTTGCTGAGAACAGGAAAAGAAGTCTTAACGCGTACTGCTCTCCACAGCACTGCGCCTCCGCTCCGCGAGAGAGGACCGAGCGTGGCTGTGGCAAGCCTCTGAGGACACACTGGTCACGAGGAGTGTCTTTCCTCCTCACTGCCTCTGTCCCCAGGGGTGGGAACCATCTCACCATCTCTTCTGCAGGGCACCTGACGCCCCAGGAAAAGGAGAGAGTAGAGTGTGTGCCAGAACTGAGAGGAAGGGCCTTGGAGGGGCTGACTACCCACTGCTGGGCATGGCAACTCTAAAAGTGTCACCAGAGGAAGGCCTCTGGGCCTAGGTCATTTCGTTGGTACCATGTCAACAGGGTGCAGGGCCAGGGACTTCTAGGATAAATCTGTGAGGCATAGAACATCAGAAGTGGCTTCACAAGCACTTGGGTAGGTGCTAGAGACTGCACATTTGTGTGGCCCTGAAATTCATATGTTGAAACTTAATCTCTGTTGTGATACTATTAGATGGTGAATGCATGCTCAGTCACATCAGTCATATCCGACTCTTTATGACCCCATAGACTATAGCCCGCCGGGCTCCTCTGTCCATGGGACTCTCCAGGCGAGACTACTGGAGCGGGTTGCCATGCCTTCCTCCAAGGGATCTTCTCAAACCAAGGACTGAACCCGCACCTCGTGTCTCCACTGCAGGTGGATTCTTTACCACTAAGCCACCGGGGAAGCCCCATAGAACGTGGGGCCTTGGATGACCAGGTCGTGACAGTGGAGCTCTGATGGGTGGGGTCAGGGCCATTGTAACAGAGGCCCCAGGGCCTCCCACCCCTTCTGCCTTGTGAGAACACAGCCAGATGGCTGCCTGTGAACCAGGTGTCAAGCCCTCACCAGACACCCAGTCTGTGAGTACCTTGATCTTAGACTTACCAGCCTCCAGAACTGTGAGAAATAAGTGTTCGCTCTTTCAGTCCCCAGCCTATAGTACTGTTGTTATAGAAGCCTGGGCAGACAGACGGTGGGATAAAGGCTGATTTTTACAGGAGCCAGCTCGCATACCTGTTTTGGGTAGATTTCTTCGTTGCTCTCAGATTCACTCTACATGTGACAAGCATTTAAATGTGCCACACACGAGGGCACTGTGTCATTCTGATATTGATGGCCAGTAAAGGTTAGCCTAGGAAGCAAAAAAAAAAGCACGGAAAGAGCATGGCAACCTCATTCATCAAGTAAAGAGAGATTTGTGTCAGATCTGTATGAAGATTCAGACAGAGCTGGCTCTTAGACACTGGCATGAAAGGTTCCTCATAACCGAGAGATAGCTGCATTGCCAAACCCGGGCCCATGCGCCCTCCGCACAGTGAGGCCAAACACACTGACACACTGGAGTCTGGAGTACAGAAGGTCTATGGCAAGGGCTGTGCACAGAGAGTGCTCAGAAGGCCTGAGCTCACAGTGCTTTTCAGGGAAGAGCTTTCTGTTTGGTTGGTTCTGGTTGCTGCCTGCAGCTTCCAGGATCTTAGTTCCTCCACCAGGGATGGAAGCCAGGCCGCAAGTGAAAGCGCTGAGTCCTAACCACTGGACCCTCAGGGAGCGCCCAAGGAAGAGTTTTTACAGGCAATATTTGGGGTGAGAGCTGGCCTCTGATCAGTTGGTGGCAAGGTAGTATGGCGGCCTTCGGGAACCTCGGCCTTCAGTCTTCCGGTTCTCCCCAGTCTCAGTCTTCGTGTTCTCCCCCGTCTGGGGTCTCAGCGTGCCCTGTCTTGCTGTGTGTATACTCCCTGAGACAGCACCAGGACTCCGTGCTATCACTGAACTACTGCTTCCTGACTGCTTTTTGTTTGTTCCTGCATCTCCTAATGGTAACTGCCTGAAGCTGAATCTGCTCTTTGGGACTCAGGGAAGGCCTAGGACACTACAGTACTTTTCTATAAACTAGAAGTGAAGAGTCTTTTGTACCCAAGAGGGCCCCACAGTGTCCTGTTCAGTGTCAACCCTCCTTTTTTTGATACTCCTCAATCATGAGAAACGTTGGGCTGGAAGAAGCACAAGCTGGAATCAAGATTGCCAGGAGAAATATCAATAATCTCAGATATGCAGATGACACCACCCTTATGGCAGAAAGTGAAGAGGAACTAAAAAGCCTCTTGATGAAAGTGAAAGAGGAGTGAAAAAGTTGGCTTAAAGCTCAACATTCAGAAAACGAAAATCATGGCATCTGGTCCCATCACTGCATGGGAAATAGATGGGGAAACAGTGGAAACAGTGTCAGACTTTATTTTGGGGGGCTCCAAAATCACTGCAGATGGTGACTGCAGCCATGAAATTAAGACACTTACTCCTTGGAAGGAAAGTTATGACCAACCTAGGTAGCATACTGAAAAGCAGAGACATTACTTTGCCAACAAAGGTCTGTCTAGTCAAGGCTATGGTTTTTCCTGTGGTCATGTATGGGTGTGAGAGTTGGACTGTGAAGAAAGCTGAGCACCGAAGAATTGATGCTTTTGAACTGTGGTGTTGGAGAAGACTCTTGAGAGTCCCTTGGACTGCAAGGTGATCCAACCAGTCCATTCTGAAGGAGATCAGCCCTGGGATTTCTTTGGAGGGAATGATGCTGAAGCTGGAACTCCAGTACTTTGGCCACCTCATGCGAAGAGTTGACTCATTGGGAAAGACTCTGATGCTGGGAGGGATTGGGGGCAGGAGGAGAAGGGGATGGCAGAGGATGAGATGGCTGGATGGCCACGGACTCGATGGACGTGAGTCTGAGTGAACTCCGGGAGTTGGTGATGGACAGGGAGGCCTGGTGTGCTGCAATTCATGCGGTCACAAAGAGTTGGACACGACTGAGCAACTGAACTGAACTGAACTGAGCTGAACTGAATCTTGAGGGGAACAGGGGCAAGACAAGAAAGGGAATTGTTTTGGATCGAGCGGTTAATCATAAATTTGGCAGAGAAATTCAGCTTGGGGGAGCACTTGGTTTCAGTTATGAGATGAGAGTTTATGGGATCAAAATAAGTTGTTAAGAGAGCTACCGCTCAGTAAGAAAGGGAGGTTCAACCTACCACAGTTGGGTGGCAGGTCCCAGAGAAAAGAAAGCCAACTCATGCTCATGAGACAGAAGGGAGCAGGGCACACAGTGGAAAAGAATGACATAGCCTGAGGAGATGACATAAACCGATTAGAACCAAATAGGTTCAAGATGGTGGCCCAGTCCACTTCTTCTAGAACTTGAACCATACTGTATCCTCAGGGCAACACATCAGCAAGCTAAATCAGAGACCCGCCGCCCCCCCCCCCGCCACCCCCCCCCCCCACACACACACACCGCCCATGGGAGTTCCAAGGCCAACCATGAAAGACAGAAAGTGAGCAGTAGCTCAGTTCCTGGAAATCACCACCCCTTCCCCAAAATTCCTGGTTAGAACCAACTAGGTCCAATAGTCGTCTCACTCGTTAGTCTATGAACTTACCCACCCCTATAAAAACTGACAACCCCATGACCCAGTGCCTTACCTTCTGAGGTGCCTATTCTCTGTGGAGTGTTTCTTTCTAAATAATTCACTTCTTGCCTATCATTTTTTCTCTCACTGAATTCTTTCTGTGATGAGACATCAAGACCCAGAGCTTCATGAAGTCCTGAGATCAGGTGTGTGACCTCACTTAAAGACCATGGATTTGAGACCCAGTCTGGCTTCTGACTGGTTCAAGTCTTGGCCCATGAGCTCAGGTTCTAATCTGAGTTGCACTGTTTCACTTATGCCCCAATGAGTTAAAAAGCAACAACAAGCCCCAAATGGAGTCATGTACACTTCACCGCATCCACCCAAGCTTCAATCCTGCCCAGAAATGTGACCTACAAAGCAATCTGAAATTTCCTGAACAGCTGCCAGTGAGGTAATATGCATGATAAACTAAGCTATTTCCCTCCCCTCAGAAAGAAGGAGACCTGGCCCTTTTCTCTTGCTAATAACTGTCTTGCCCTCCTTTGCATAAAAGATTTCCATTTTGTACTACTCCTGGAATGCCCTCTAGTTGCCAGATGGAGTGCAGCCTGATTCATGAATCACCTTCTTAAGCCATTAGATCTCAAATTTACTTGGTTGAATTTTATTTTTTAAATGTCATTTATCCTTAAATACATTCTCCTAAATTGAGAATAATTAATAAATTATGTTCTCAGATAGGTAACCTTTCTGTTTATTTCTTGTTCTGAGAATTTTTACAAATGAATGGATGAAAGACTGTCTTATAATTTCTTCCTCTTATAGTTTTATTTTCTCAAATTAGTTGCCAGGAAATTGTGAGTTAAATGGAATGCTAGTTGTGAAACAGTGGGGAGAGTACAATCTTTAAAAGAATGACATACCCATCATACATACATAATAAGCCACTCCAGTCGTGTCTCTTTTGTGACCCCATGGACTGCAGCACCCCAGGCCTCCCTGTTCTTCACCATCTCCCAAAGTCCATTGAGTCAGTGATGCCATCCAACCATCTAGTCCTCGCCTCCTTCTCCCTCAGTCTTTCCCAGCATCAGGGTCTTTCCCAGTAAATCAGCTCTTCACATCAGGTGGCCCAAGTATGGGAGCATTAGCTTCAGCATCAGTCCTTCCAGTGAGTATTCAGGGTTGATTTCCCTTAAGATTGACTGGTTTGGTCTTGCTGTCCATGGGATTTTCAGGAGTCTTTTCCAGCACCACAGTTCGAAGGCATCAATTCTTTGGCGTTCTCACTTCTTTATGGTCCAGCTCTCACAATTGTACATGACCACTGGGAAGACCATAGCCTTAACCATACGGACCTTTGTCAGCAGAGTAACGTCTCTGCTTTTCAACACACTGTCCAGGTTTGTCATAGTTTTCCTGCCAAGAAGCAATCGTCTTCTAATTTCACGGCTGGGATCACCATCCGCAGTGATTTTGGAGCCCAAGAAGAGGAAATCTGTCACTGCTTCCACTTTTCCCTTCTATTTGCCATGCAGTAATGGGCCCGGACACCATGATCTTAGTTTTTTTAATACTTAGTTTTAAGCCAGCTCTTTCACTCTCCTCACTGGCAGCTGTTCAGGAAATTTCAGATTGCTTTGTAGGTCACATTTCTGGGCAGGATTGAAACTTGGGTGGATGCGGTGAAGTGTACATGACTCCATTTGGGGCTTATTGTTGCTTTTTAACTCATCGGGGCATAAGTGAAACAGTGCAACAGTGAAACAGAACCTCACCAAGAGGTCCTTTGGTTCCTCTTCACTTTCTGCCATTTGAGTAGTATCCACATATCTGAGGTTGTTAATGTTTCTCCCACCTGTGTTGATTCCAGCTTGTAACTTGTCTAGCTGGGCATTTCTCATGATGTGCTCAGCATATAGGTTAAACAAACAGGGTGACCGCAGACAGTCCTGTCGTACTCCTTTCACAATTTTGAACCAATCAGTTGTTCCATACGTGGTTCTAACTAGTTGTTGCCTCTTGACCCTCATACAGGTTTCTCAGGAACCTGGTAAAATGGTCTGGTATTCACATCTCTTTAAGAGCTTTCCAGTTTGCTATGATTCACACTGTCAAAGGCTTTAGCGTAGTCGATGAAACAGAGGTAGACGCTTTTCTGGAACTCCCTAGCTTTCTCTGTGACCCAGTGAACGACACGGGGAGTGTATGCATGTGACTCCCAGTCTCCCGGTTTGTCTCACCCTCCCCTCCTCCCTGTGCCCACATGCCCATCCTCTACATCTGTGTCTCTTTCTGCCTGAGAAAGAGGTTCATCTGGACCACTTAATTCCACATATATGCATTAATGTAAGATATTCATTTTTCTCTTTCTGACTTACTTCATTATGTGTGACAGACTCTGTGTCCATCCGCATATCTACAAATGACCCTATTTCTTTCCTCTGGGTCACTGAGTAACAGTCCATTGTTCACAAGCACCGTGTTTTCTTTATCCATTCATCTGTCATTTGACATGTAGGTTGTTTCTCCTGCTATTGTTAAGCAGTACTGCAATGAATACTGGGGTACATGCATCCTTCTGAATTAAGGTTTTCTCAGGGTATATGCCCAGTAGTGGGTTCGCTGAGTCACATGACAGTTCTATGTTTAATTCTTTAAGGAACCACCATACTGCTCTCCTGGAGAAGGAAATGGCAGCCCACTCCAGTACTCTTGCTGGAGAATCCCATGGACAGAGGAGCCTGGCTGGCTACTGTCCATGGGGTCGCAAGTGTCAGACACAACTTAGCGGCTAAACCACCACCACCACCAAACTGTTCTCCACAGTGGCTGTATCAATTTACATTCCCACCACGAGTGCAAGAGCATTCCCTTTTCTTTATTGTTTTTAGATTTTTTGATGATGGCCATTCTGACCGCTGTGAGGTGATGCCTCACTGTAGTTTTGATTTGCATTTCTCTAATAATTATTGATGTTGAGCATCTTTTCATGTGCCTCTCGGCCATCTGTCTGTCTTCTTTGGAAAGATGTCCATTTAGGTCTTCTGCCCACTTTTGATTGGGCTGTTTGTTTTTCTGATATTGAGCTCCATGAGCTGTTTGTATATTTTGGAGATTAATCCTTTGCCTGTTGCTTTGTTTGCAAATATTTTGTCCCATTCTGAGGGTTGTCTTTTTGTATTCCTTATGGTTTCTTTTGCTGTGAAAAAGTATTAAGCTTAATAAAGTCCCATTTTTTTATTTTTCGTTTTTATTTTCACTACACTGGGAGTGAGTCAAAAAAAAATCTTGCTCTGGTTTATGTCAGAGTGTTTTTCCATTGTTTTCATCTAAGAGTTTTATAGTGTCTGCTATTACATTTAGGTCCTTAATCTATTTTGAGGTTATTTTTGTGTATGGTGTTAGGAAGTGTTCTAATTTTATTCTTTTACATGTAGCTGTCCAGATTTCCCAGCACCACTTACTGAAGAGGCTCTTTTCTTCATTGTACATTCTTGCTTCCTTTGTCATAGATTAAGTGACCATATATGTGTGGGTTTGTCTCTGGGTTTTCTATCCTGTACCATTGATCCACATCCCTGTTTTTGTGCCAGTACCATACTGACTTGATACTGTAGCTTTGTAGTAATTTTGAATTCAGGAAGTGTGATTCCTCCAGCTCCATTTTTTTTTCCCAAGCTTAATTTGACTATTCAAGGTCTGTTATGTTTCCATACAAATTGTAAAATTTTTGTTCTAATTCCATGAAGAATACCATCAGTAATTTGATAGAAATTGCATTCAATCTGTAGGTTGCTTTGGGTAGTATATTCATTTTCACAATATTGATTCTTTCAATCCAAGAACATGGTATATTTCGTCATCTGTTGTGTCATCTTTGATTTCCTTCTGCACTGTTTTCTGCCTCATTAAGTAGGCTTATTTCTCGGTATTTTATTCTTTATGTTGTGATGGTAAATGGGATTGTTTTTTTCTCTTTCTGCTCTTTTGTTGTTAGTGTACAAGAATGCAAGAGATTTCTCTGCATTAATTTTGTTTCCTGAAACCTTATCAAATTCATTGATGAGCTCTAGAAGTTTTCTGGTGGCATCTTTAGAATTTTCTATGGATAGTATCATGTCATCTGCAGTGACAGTTTTACTTCTTCTTTTCCAAATTGTATTCTTTTTATTTCCTTTTCTTCTCTGATTACTGTGGCACTTCCAAAACTATGTTGAATAAGGGTGGTGAGAGTGAACATCCTTGTCTTTTTCTTGATCTTAGGTGAAATGCTTTCAGTTTTTCACCATTGTGAATGATGTTTGGTGTGGTTTTGTCATATATGGCCTTTTATTATGTTAAGTTCCCTCTATGCTCATTCTCTGGAGAGTTTTTATCATAAATGGGTGTTGAATTTTGTCAAAAGCTTTCTCTGTGACTGTTGAGATGATCATGTCATTTTTATCGTTCAATTTGTTAAAATGGTGTATCACATTGATTGACTTGCATATACTGAGGAATCCTTGCATCACTGGGATAAATGATACTTGATCACAGTGAATGATCCTCTGGTGTGTTGGATTCTGTTCACTAGTATTTTGTGAGGATTTTTTTGTGTCTATGTTCATCAGTGATATTTGCCTGTAGTTTTCACTTTCTGTGACATCTATGTCTGGTTTTGGTATCACAGTGATGGTGGTCTTATAGAACTAATTTAGGAGTGTTCCTTCCTCTGCAATTTTTTGGAAGAGTTTGAGGACAGGAGCTCAGGCCCAGCCTCCAGCTCATGAATAGGATCCCACAAGCCACAGAGCAAGGCAAAAAAAAAAAAAAAGGAGAACAATAATAAAAAAAATAAAATAAAATTTAAAAACTAACAGACATGTTAGGGGGGAAAAAGACAAATGAAATAAACACTAGAAGGTAAAACAGAACCCTAATAGCTAAAAAGGAGAAAAAAGTGAAGCAGAACATTAACAAGAGTAAAAAAAATAAAATAAATTTAGAAACCTAACAGGTATGTTAGAAAAAATAAACACATCAGTGAAACAACTACCAGAAGGTAAAACAGAACCAAAATAGCAAAAAAATAAAATAAAATAAAAAGCCAGAAAAGGCTCTGGCTGGGGATGCAGGGTGGGGCTTAGGCTCAGTGCAGCCCAGAGGGCACCCCTGGAGTGCCTTTGGCCTCCAAGGGTATAGGATCAGGCTCGGGACCTCAGCAGGTGCCCCAGGGCCAAGTGGGCAGGGGAAGTGCCCCCAAGGGTCTCTCCCCATCCCCACTGCCAGCCATTTCCACCAGTCCTCCAAACCTCTTCACCAGAGCCCCTTCCCGTCCAGTTCTGGTGTTCCCCCTCCCCTCTCTCTCATGCTCCCCGGACTCAAGCAGGTTGCAGGGGCCTCAGATGATGGAGGACCAGGACTGAGACCACAGCGGCTCCCAGGGGCCCAGCGGGCAGGGGAAGTGCCCTCAAGGGTCTTTCCCGTCCCCACTGGCCCCGTGGAGGTGTGCCTTTCCAGGCATTGGACACCCCAGTTGCCCCTCAGGACACCAGCCCCGTTGGCTCCACTTCCCCTCCCCCTTCTCTCCCCCGCGTGCTCTACCCAGTCACTCGGGAGTTCCTTCTGGACTCCTCGCCTTCCCACTCTGCCATCTTGTCTCTACCCCTCCATAAGGCTAATTTTATATTTTTAATTCTTTAAAAATGTAATTATTTATCTCTGCTGCACTGGGTCTTCATAGCTGCATGTGCACTTTCTCCAGTGGTGGTGGGGGCTAGTCTCCATCGAGGTGCAGAGGCTTCCTGTGGTGGCTTCTTCTGTTGCAGAGCCTGCGCTGTAGGGCCACGAGCTTCAGTAGCTGTGGCGCACAGGCTTAGTTGCCCTGCAGCACACGGAATCTTCTCCAGCCAGGGATCAAACCTGTGTCCCCTAAACTGGCAGGCAGAGTCTTAACCGCTGGACTACCAGGGAAGTCCTGTAAGGATTATTTTAAACTGGTTAAAGAAACTGCAGACACAGCAGGAGCTCTGAAAACTGAGCAAAAGTTACCTTTTATAAGAGACACTTGCATTTCTAAGGAAGCTCTCCATTTGTAAGGGTGTCTTCCTCACTGTTGGAGAAGGCAATGGCACCCCACCCCAGTACTCTTGCCTGGAAAATCCCATGGACAGAGGAGCCTGGGTGGGCTGCAGTCCATGGGGTCGCAACTGAGCAACTTCACTTTCACTTTTCACTTTCATGCATTGGAGAAGGAAATGGCAACCCACCCCAGTGTTCTTGCCTGGAGAATCCCAGGGACGGCAGAGCCTGGTGGGCTGCCGCCTATGGGGTTGCAGAGTCGGACACGACTGAAGCGACTTAGCAGCAGCACCAGCAGCTCCCTCACTGTACCAAGAGGAGGGAGGGTGTCTAAACTTTTAGAAACCTGTATCACTGGAGAAGGCAACAACTTGAGTCTGCATGTCAACCTTACCCTTGTTTACTGTGCTTTTCCTGGTATCTGCCTGTAACTGGCTCTTCACCACCATGCCCTTTGTCTTTAGCTAAAGGTGGTAAAACATGAAACCAAGTTCTAGTTCATGGAGCCAGAGAATGAACTTCACAAACATGCGAACACTCACATGGGCAGAGTGTATTTTAAAGGATAGAGATACAAAGCTCTCAGCATAGACACTGAGAGGGGGTGAAGTGCCCCCAAAGGTGAGAATAACAACAGTTTATACCTTTACCAGTATTGATCTGTTCACTTTTGGTTGGCTCAGGGCCCTGATGTGTGTACTTTTTGACCAATCATTTTAAATGTTGCAGTGTCCACTTTGTCGTTTTTACGGCTTTCTTTGATCCCCCAGTCCTTGAGTATTCATAGACATTGAGTCATCAGCCTGTGACCTTTTCTCATGACCTCAGGCTGTTTAAGGATCAGATGGATGTTGAAGAATTAGTGGTCCGTCTGGTGTTTTTTTCGTTGATAAGCTGGACTGCAGTTACTGATTTTCTTGTCATCTGAATGCCTGGGAACTAGAACAAAACGTACAGCTATAAGTTAATGGAGTGAGACACTTCTGTGAGGGAGTAAGTAGGACTGAAAATCTACAACTGAAAAAAGAATCTGGGCTGCAACCATTACTTTGCCAACAAAAGTCTGTCTAGTCAAGACTATGGTTTTCCCAGTAGTCATGTATGGATGTGAGAGTTAGACTATAAAGAAGGCTGAGCACTGAAGAGTTGATGTTTTTGAACTGTGATGTTGGAGAAGACTCTTGAGAGTCCCTTGGACTGCAAGGAGATCCAACCAGTCTATCCTAAAGGAATCAGTCCTGAATGTTCATTGGAAGGACTGATGTTGAAGCTGAAACTCCAATACTTTGGCCACCTGATGCAAAGAACTGACTCATTGGAAAAGACCCTGATGCTGGGAAAGATTGAAGGCAAGAGGAGAAGGGGACGACACAGGATGAGATTGTTGGATGGCATCACCTACTCAATGGACATGAGTTTAAGTAAACTCCAGGAGTTGGTAATGGACAGGGAAGCCTGGCATGCTGCAGTCCATGGGGTCGTAAAGAGTTGGATACAACTGAGCGACTGAACTGAGGCCTCAAGCCTACACTGACTGCCTAGCAATTTCTACCTCAGTAGTATTTAAGGTGCAGGTTTCAATCCTTTTCAGATAGCTACTCAGTTTTCCAAGGTCTCTCCCATGTATACAAGTTATTAAGCTTTTTGTGTGTGTGTTTTTTCCTCCTGTTAATCTGTCTGACATCACTTAGGCCAGCCAAGAAAACGAACAGGCGGGAAGGAAATGCTATTCCCCTCCCAACCCCACTGAAAAAGTTACATAGCAAGAAAGGGCAAAAAATGGAAATTCATAATTTTTTCTTCAGTCTGCCCTTCCTCATCAAGTCAAAAGTGGAGAGTGTTGGTAGAATGCATGTCTCTCAAGCAGTGGTGTCAACAGTTCTGATCACCAGTTACAGGATGTGGGGAGTTTCTCCTGGGTGTCCTACAATTCAGTTCTGACAATATCTACACTGAAATAGCATCAGATCCCACAGGTTAAGGACTGAGTCCTACAAGACCACCATCATTTCAATGCCAACCACAAGTCCTGGTTGTTACATGTGCTTCTGATTATAAATCACAGCTCTTGCAGACTCCTTCTTGGGTTTGATTAATTTGCTAGAGGCAGCTCACAGGACTCAAGAAACTAGTTAACTCACTAGATGACCAATTTATTACAAAAGGTACTAAAGGATATGAATCAATAACCAGATTAAGAGATACACTAATTCATCACCTAATTCTAAAGCTGAGCAGGACACTGAGAGGCTCCTGAGCACAAAAGCCTTTCTGTGGCCCCCATTTCTTGTTTGTAGGGAATACACTTCAGCCTCCAGGACCTCTCCTAAGAAGAAAGGGCTTGTTCAAACAGTTGCTAGTCAGGAAAGGGAGGGCAGGAAGAGACAAAGGAGACTCACTCAAGAAATAAGAGTGCAGCCTTGGGGCAGAGTCCTAGCTCCCCCTCAACTTAAGCACAGAACGTCTTTGAGTTTGGCAGAACTAAAACCCCCAACAAATGGAAGATGTTAACTTCTTGATGAAACATTCTTCATTCCAGAGAGAAGGTCACAGTTTGATAACCTCTAGATCCACAGAAAGCTCATCAGGAGACCACCTTAGAGCGGATTAGAGTGCAAGCCCCCCACACACCCTGATCCTTATCAGCAACCCTGTCCTTGAACCGCTGCTATAAAACTCCTCACTAAATTGCACAGAGGGGGGCACTCTTTGTCTCCCTTCTGATGTCCATGTCAGAAGCTTCCTCTGTCCTCTTTTTGCTTTAATAAAACTCTGCTACAAAAAAAGCTCACGAGTGATCAAGCCTGGTCCCTGGTCCTGAAGCTAAATCTTCTGTGGAGATGATGAATCAGACATCATTCTCCATAAGCTATCATCTTGGGGGCTTTTCCGGGATTTTCAGGGCAAGGTTTTAGGTTCCTTGTTCTAAAAATTTTGAGTCATCTTCTTTTGGATTTGTTTTTGGTGTGCTTTGTTCTGCCTCTTAAAATTTTAAACAGTGTGATGCGTCCTGCATGAATAAGCAACCAGTGGATACTAGGAACTGAGAAATTCACAGGAAACACAAGAAGAGCCACTAAGCCAAAAAGCTGTGTCCCCAGGGGCATACCTCAGGCTGGCTGACCCTTCTACTCATTAGGAACACAAGGACTGCGGTGAAGTTTGCAACTCACTCCCCTTTCCTTCAGAGCCAACAACCTCAGTGAGAGACCTTAAGAACTAGATGGGCAGGACATGATTACTCAGTGTCTCCTTCAAGAAGCTGGAAACTTGTGGTAGCTCTTCATGGAATTAAATTCCACCACAGTCTTGACTGTGAGTAAGTTCCAATGGAGGTGCCAGCAGGTAAACAAGATGAGAAAAAAGATTTGTGAAGACACATGTTGAGAAGACCTTTGCACACGAGGCTCACACACCTCTGGGCAAGCTCCACCCCTTCTTGGGAATACTAATCAGTCTCAGGTTGTCATTTCCTGTATGGGGTCACCCAGCACAACCTGAAGCATGCATTTATCTGCCTCAACCACTGCTGCTGCTAAGTCGCTTCAGTCGTGTCTGACTCTGTGTGACCCCATAGACGGCAGCCCACCAGGCTCCTCCATCCCTGGGATTCTCCAGGCAAGAACACTGAAATAGGTTGCCATTTCCTTCTCCAATGCATGAAAGTGAAAAGCGAAAGTGAAGTTGCTCAGTCGTGCCCGACTCTTAGCAACCCCATGGACTGCAGCCCACCAGGCTCCTCCCCATCACCCTATTAAAATGCAAGCCTAGATAGTACCCCTAGTGGGGTGACTGTGAGTCCTAGACTTGAAACAAGATAGTTCCAAATGGAGCAAGAGCAAGTGTATTCAATGAAGTCTCACAGCCTGAAGACAGGGGTTTCAGACTGGAAATGAGAAAAATGAGGAGAGCTATGTGAACACTGAGAAAAGGAGGTGGGATGGAAAAGGTTTCTGGTAGGTGGCCCAGAACTAAAGGATCTTCAAGGTGCATTAAGACCACCTTGTAGGAAGAAAGTGGAATGATTCTCATTTCCACAGACACTTAAACATAGCCAAATTACCATGGAGGGATTTTAGGCAAGATATTAAAAACTAGATAATGGTGAAAGGTGAGTGAGAACAGAATGAAACCCTGAATAGTGTGGCTGTGAGGGAAGGTTTGGAGGAGACACACTCTCCTCGGCATGTAACCCATCAGAGTTGACTTAGATGAGGATGGCAGGTGAGTTTGGAGGGCTCTTTAGGGGCATTAAAAATGCCTCATTTCTCCCACCAAAACATTAGAGTTGCTCCCCATCCTCCCCTAGAGGTGTCAGGATAGGGCTTTGTGATGTCAAGGCCCACCCAGGGCCACCATTGGCTGGCGAAGTGACTTGCTGACCTCATAAAGCATAACGGTGTGGCCCCCTGGGGAGGGGTATATATAGGGGTGCTCAGGGGCTCTGGAGCAGACCACTGGGAGCCTTCAAAATGGCTAAAGTGACTGGGATGCCACAAAACTCTAGAGCAGTTATGGAACAGCCAACTCCAGATACCCAGGACGGAAAGATGAAGACCTCCTATCAACCAAGATCCAAGAAGTGTGTCAAGGTGGCCAGGGAACCGTGAGGGTGAATAAGCACATTCAAGAAAAGGTGGCCAGGAAAGCTTCTCAGAGATCTTCCACCTCTAAGAAACTTAAGAAAACCAGAGATTCAAAGCTCTGTAGCCAGTGTTCCAAGGTGAATGAAGAGCTAAATCAGGACAAAGCGGAGGAGGTCACAGAGATCGTGGAGAGCCCTGCCATTCCAACTGGACCCGTGGGCAGCCAGTGACTTCAGAGCACAGCTAGAGACTTCAGGAGTCTTCGGGGGTCTCGCACTGAGACATGGCCAACAGTACAGACATTGAATCTTACACCAACAGCATACATCAATAAGGAAAGTTAAATAAAATCAACCTGATATGAAAAAAAACTTGCACAGATGTTGGGACACAGAGTTGTTTTATTTTTATTGTAACAATGGGGTAACGTGAATATTGTATTAGTTGCCTATTGCTACCATTTAGTGACTTAAAGCAACAAATATTTATTATCTCACAATTTCTGGGGACACAGAATTTTGAGGGCATGAACTCCTGTGTCCCCCTTTGCCTGGCAAAGCCATAAACCTAGTATTTTCTACCTCACCCAAAACTCTTCTCCAAGATTTGATTTGGCACAGGGGAACCAGTTTTCAGTATCAGTTCTACAAGAATTAAGTCAGGAGCCACTCATTAAGTCAGGAGCCACTCAGTCACTGAGCTTCAACACATCCTTTAAGGAATTCAAGATGGAGACCAGAAAGTAAGCATTCTGTGCCCTGGAAAAACAAAAACAAAAACAAAAAGAAACAGCAAAACAAGCCTTCAGAGATTTTCAGGAGAAATCTTTATGAATCTGCATTCTTACATCTGCCCGTACTTAGAAAGTCCCATACTTGGAAAACTGTAACTAAGGTACCTGAGCTATCTAAGTGCCTTATGACCTGCAGCAACCTTCCGCTGAGATATGTGCATGATTATACAAATCAGTCCCTCTCTCGTGTCCGACTCTTTGCAACCCTGTGGACTGCAGCACACTGGTCTTTCCTGTGCATTGCCAGTTACTGGAGCTTGCTCAAACTCATGTCCCTCGAGTCAATGATGTCATCCAACCATCTAATCCTGTCATCCCCTTCTCCTCCTGCCTTCAATCTTTCCCAGGATCAAGGTCTTTTCCAATGAATCAGTTCTTTGCATGAGGTGGCCAGGGTATGGAGCTTCAGCTTCAACATCAGTCTTTCCAGTGAACATTCAGGGTTGATTTCCTTTAGGATGGACTGGTTTGATCTCCTTGAAGTCCAAGGGACTCTCAAGAGTTTTCTCCAACACCACAGATCACAAGCATCCATTCATTGGCACTCAGCTTTCTTTATAGCCCACCTCTCACATCCATGCATGACTACTGGAAAAACCATAGCTTTGACAATATAGACCTTTGTCGGTAAAGTAATGTCTATGCTTTTTAATATGCTGTTCAGGTTGGTCATACCTTTTCTTTCAAGGAGTAAGCATCTTTTACTTTCATGGCTGCATTCACCATCTGCTGTGATTCTGGAACCCAAGAAAATAAAGTCTGTCACCATTTCCATTGTTTTCCTGTGAAGTGATGGGACTGGATACCATGATCTTAGTTTTTTGAATGTTGAGTTTTAAGCCAGCTTTTTCACTCTCCTCTTTCACTTTCATCAAGAGGCTCTTTAGTTCTTCACTTTCTGCCATAAGGGTGGTGTCATCTGCCTATTTGAGGTTATTGATATTTCTCCTGGAAATCTTGATTCCAGCTTGTGCTTCATTCAGCCTGGCATTTCTCATGATGAACTCTGCATATAAGTTAAATAAACACGGTGACAATATACAGACTTGACATACTCCTTTCCTGATTTGGAACCAGTCTGTTGTTTCATAGCCAGTTTTAAGTGTTGCTTCTTGACCTGCACACAGGTTTCTCAGGAGGCAGGTCAGGTAGTCTGGTATTCCCATCTCTTTAAGAATTTTCCACACTTTGTTGTGATCCACACAGTCAAAGGCCTTGGCATAGTCAATAGAGCAGAAGTAGATTTTTTTTTTTAATTCTCTTGCTTTTTCAATGATCCAACAGATGTTGGCAATTTGATCTCTGGTTCTTCTGCCTTTTCTAAAACCAGCTTGAATATCTGGAAGTTCTTGGCTCACATACTCTTGAAGCCTTGCTTAGAGAATTCGAAGCATTATTTTGCTAGCATGAGAGATGAGTGCAATTGTGCAGTAGTTTGAGCATTCTTTGGCGCTGCCTTTCTTTGGGATTGGAATGAAAACTGACTTTTCTAGTCCTGTGGCCACTGCTGAGTTTTCAAAGTTTCTGGCCTATTGAGTGCAGCACTTTAACAACATCATCTTTTAGGATTTGAAATAACTCAGCTGGAATTCCATCACCTCCACTAGCTTTGTTAATAGTGATACTTCCTAAGGCCCACTTGACTTTACGTTCCAGGATGTCAGGCTCTAGGTGAGTGATCACACCATCGTGGTTACCTGGGTCATGAAGATCCTTTTTGCATAGTTTTGTGTGTTTTTGCCACCTCTTCTTAATATCGTCTGCTTCATAGCCTTGTCTAACTCAATGAAACTATGAGCCACTCAAGACAGACAGGTCATGGTGGAGAGGTCTGACAAAACGTGGCCCACTGGAGAAGTGAATGGCAAACCACTTCAGTAGTCTTGCCTTGAGAACCCCATGAACAGTATGAAAAGGCAAAAGGATATGACACTGAAAGATGAACTCCCCAAGACTGTAGGTGCCCAATATGCTACTGGAGAAGAGTGGAGAAATAGCTCCAGAAAGAATGAAGAGACAGAGCCAAGGCAAAAAAGCTTCCAGATGTGGATGTGACTGGTGATGGAAGTAAAGTCCGATGCTGTAAAAAGCAATATTGCATAGGAATCTGGAATGTTAGGTCCATGAATTAAGGCAATTTAGAAGTGGTCACACAGGAGATGGTAAGAGTGAACATCAACATTTTAGGAATCAGTGAACTGAAATGGACTGGAATGGGTGAATTTAACTCAGATGACCATTATACCTACTACTCTGGCCAAGAATCCCTTAGAAGAAATGGAGTAGCCACCATAGTCAACGAAAGCATCTGAAATGCAGTACTTGGGCGCAGTCTCAAAAACGACAGAATGATCTCTGTTTGTTTCCAAGACAAAACATTCAATATCACGATCAGTAATGTCGAAGAATCTGAAGTTGAACAGTTCTGTGAAGACTTACAAGACTTTCTAGAACTAACACACAAAAAAGATATCCTTTTCATTATAGGGGACTGAATTGCAAAACTAGGAAGTCAAGAGATACCTGGAATAACAGGAAAGTTAGGCTCTGGAGTACAAAATGACGCAGGGCAAAGGCTGACAGAGTTTTGCAAGAGAACACACTGGTCATACTAACACCCTCTTCCAAAACACAAAAGTTGACTCTACACATGGACATCACCAGATGGTCAATACAGAAATCAAATTAATTATATTTGCAACTGAAGAAGGAGAAGCTGTTTACAGTCAGCAAAAGCAAAACCAGGAGCTGACCGTGGCTCAGATCATGAACTCCTTATTGAAAAATCGAGACTTAAATTGAAGAAAGTAGGGAAAACCACTAGACCATTCAAGTATGACCTAAATCAAATCCCTTACAATTATACAGTGGAAATGACAGATTCAAGGATTTGGACTGATAGACTGAGTCCCTGAAGAACTGTAGAGGGAGATTTGTGACATTGTACAGGAGGTGATGACCAAAACCATCCCCAAGAGAAAGAAATGCAAAATGGTTGTCTGAGAAGGCCTTACACATAGCTGAGAAAAGAAGAGAAATGAAAGATAAGGAGAAAAGGAAAGATATAACTATCTGAATGCAGAGTACCAAAGAATAGCAAGGAGAGATAAGAAGGAGTTCTTAAGTGATCAGTGCAAAGAAATAGAGCAAAATAATAGAATGAGAAAGACTGGAGATCTCTTCAAGAAAATTAGAGATATCAAGAGACCATTTCATGCAAAGATGGGCTCAATAAAGGACAGAAATGGTATGGACCTAACAGAAGCAAAAGGTTATACAAATACCCTTTGCCAAAATCACCTACACCCTTTTCAAAAATCTCATCCATACTGACCTCTCGCCTGACCTTTGTGGAAATTTCTCAGAGCTATCTGAGAGTCTGTCTCTAAGGCCATGTTTCTCAATAAGACACTGAATAGGCTCAACTCAAGACTTTTACGTGGTTTTTTTGACAGATACACAGGGTGCTATATCAACAAAGGAGCTTCTATCCTCATAGTGGAAGCACTCTGGTTCACCAACCTGTAAGTCCTCTGAACTCTCCTTTTGGAGCTTTATGTAAGTTTCCTTTCACAGGCAGATTGATCCAATCATTGGTGACTGGTGATTGATTCAACCTCTAGCTCTTCATTCTCTCCCTTCTCTTTCTTCCCTCTCCTTCCCTTCCCTCTAATCACATGGTTTGTTCTCCTGACAATCAGCCCCTCTCTTTAGGTAGGGCCCAATAGCTATCTCATTAATATAACAAAAAGTATCTTTGTCATTAGGAAATTCCAAGAGTTTTAGGAGCTCTGTGCCAGAAATTGGGACAAAGACCAAATATGTATTTCTTTTTATAAGTCACAATATCACAGGAGTTGAAACAGTTGAATTAGTCTTGTACAGTGTTTCCATTGCTCTGGTGAGAACAAAATACAGGGACTTCCCTGGTGATCGCGTGGTTAAGACTCCATACTTTCAATGCAGGGAACACATATTCAGTCCCTGGTAGGGGAACTAAGATCCCACATGCCACAGAGCACAGTCTAAAAAAATACAATTGATTCTTGTTATTCATGGTAGTTATGGTCTAAAAAGTCACCACAAACTCTGAACTGGTGAATACTGAACCACAGTGCTCTCAAAGGAAGTACAGTTAGGTTCCTGAAAGCTTCTGATCATATTTTCATCAAGTGATCAATGCATAACATTATTTTATGTGTGTTTCTCTTTAAAGGTGCTTTATTTAACATACAGTATTTTTTCATTAACATTTGAACTCATAGTAACTGAACTAAGTCATAGCTGCTGCTGCTGCTGCTGCTGCTGAGTTGCTTCAGTCATGTCCGACTCTGCGCGACCCCATAGACGGCAGCCCACCAAGCTCCCCCATCCCTGGGATTCTCCAGGCAAGAACACTGGAGTGGGTTGCCATTTCCTTCTCCAATGCATGAAAGTGAAAAGTCAAAGTGAAGTGGATCAGTCCTGTCCGACTCCTAGCGTCCTCATGGACTGCAGCCCACCAGGCTCCTCCGCCATGGGATTTTCCAGGCAAGAGTACTGGAGTGGGGTGCCATCACCTTCTCCAAAGTCATAGCTAATGCAGGCTTATCTAGCACACATGTTTTCCTCATAATGCACGTAACCGCTTTCTTGCCCTTTGAACATTGGACAGCACTACACTTGGGGGTCATTTGAAACAGTGCAGTCATGAACAAAATCCACAAAAATGCAAAAAATGTGCACTAAATAGACCACAAAAAGACACATGCTTATGGTTTGACAGATAAAACAAGAAAGCAGAACTTCATCTCCTTCAACCTGTAAAAAAAAAAAAAAAATTAATAAACAGAAACCTCAGTTGAATAGAGTGGGGGACGAGGAGGGGGAGCTCTCACTGTTGGGAGGATAGCAGAGCCGAAAATGAGGAAGAAACACTGCTCCTCATTCCCAGCAATGACTCAGCCAATGAAAAGCCATGGACTCTGTTTGCTATAGCTCTCCCAACTTCCTTTTCCTCCCTATTGCCACGTGGAGACTTGCACGTGGCATTGCATGGTTGCAGACCTCGAATTGCCATTCTCTGCTGTTTTGAATAAACTCATCTTTGCTGGAGAAATATCTGGCAGTCTGTTTTAAGTCAACAAACCCTGGAAAGAACTATGCATATTGTCAAATTCCAATTTTTCCCAGACTGTACATGCACAAGTCCATGAATGACCAAAAGTGCTGAGAGTATTGATTTTGAGGTTACCAGATAAATTCTAGGTAGTGGGCAAATTCACATACACAGAATCTGCAAACAATGAGGGTCAAATATATACATACATGTACAAGTTACAAAATAAAAATTGTTTAATTTTGGTGATTCCACTGATGAGTTAGTTAAATGCTGATATATATTTGCATTTAAAGCTGGCATTTGTGCAACAAAAAACTGAATGGTAAAATTCAAATAAACAATTTAAAATGTAAGCTTTATTTAGAATGACATTAAGTCATAAGCAAAAAGCACAAGTAAAGAAACTAGAAGGACAAAATTTTCTATTTTATCACTTCAGGCTTCAGGGGTTAATAGTAAGCCGCCTGTTGCTCTGGCTATGCCATGAGAAAATCACTGTGGGAAAAGAATAAAAGCAAAATATAGCAATACAGCATAACCCAAATAAAAGTACATTGGGTTGATCAGTTGGGGTTGTCACACCCTGCTAAGCTAAGGAAAAACATAGTGAGGACCTTGGAACATCAGGTCAGCACAAGTTCAGAACACGGCTTGTGCACACACTAAGATGTTTTCCCAAGGCATATGCGGGTCTATGACCTCCAGCTAGGTGATAACCCTTGTACAAGAAAATAACAAAGACAGTTTAAAGTAGTCAATAAAATGGGAGAGATGACTGGGGACGCAGGAGGCTGACTTCATCATAGCACAGCAGATACTTTCTGCTTGCCAAGACACTAAATAACAGTGACGCGGCTCCAAGGGGCAGGGCTCTTGACCCAAGAGGTCTTGAGTCCCCCAGTCCCATCTTTAAAACTTTAATTCCATCTCTAGTTTCTTTTTCCCAAACTGTGTCGAGCCCTACCTGTTGTGCTGGCCACAGCATCTAACATTTTTTTCCCCCTGATTTTTGAGTAAGGTATCTCACTTTTTCACTTTGCATTAAGCCTCACAAGTTATCTATCCATCCTTGTTCCCAGGAGCCTTTCTTCCCTGTCCGCCAGTTAATGCACTTGCCCCAGTGTTGTGTATGTTTGGTATGATTTCAAACCCAGGTGTTTATGACTTCTGTGAAGTTGTTTTAATCTACTTTTTTATGACTAAGACAAAACAAAGTTTTTATAAGTAAAAGTTGTTTTGATATGAGAATGAAGTCAGGATGTCATCATTTCATCTGTTACTGATAAGCATTCAGTAGCTTAGTAAAGCTGAAAGGAGAAAAGGAAAGATATACCCATTTGAATGCAGAGTTCCAAAGAATAGCAAGGAGAAATAAGAAAGCCTTCCTCAGTGATCAGTGCAAAGAAACAGAGGGAAACAATAGAATGGGAAAGACTAGAGATCTCTTCAAGAAAATTAGAGATACCAAGGGAAATTTTCATGCAAAGATGGGTTCAACAAAGGACAGAAATGGTATGGACCTAACAAAAGCAGAAGATATTAAGAAGAGGTGGCAAGAATACACAGAAGATGTGTATTCTTCTTGTATTCTTTGTGTATACACAAAAAAGATGTTCATGACCCAAATAATCATGATTGCGTGACCACTCACCTAGAGCCAGATATCCTGGAATGTGAGGTCAAGTTGTCCTCAGGAAGCATCACTATGAACAAAGGTAGTGGGGGTGATGCAATTCCAGTTGAGCTATTTTAAATCCTGAAAGATGATGCTGTTAAAGTGCTGCACTCAATATGCCAGCAAATCTGGAAAACTCAGCAGTGGCCACAGGACTGGAAATGTCAGTCTTCATTCCAATCCCAAAGAAAGGCAATGCCAAAGAATATTGAAACTACTGCACAACTGCACTCAAGTACATGCTAGCAAAGTAATGCTCAAAATTTTCCAAGCCAGGCTTCAATAGTACATGAACCATGAACTTCCAGATATTCAAACTGGATTTAGAAAAGGCAGAGGACACAGAGATCAAATTGCCAACATCCGTTGGATCATTGAAAAAGCAAGAGAATTCCAGAAAAACATCTACTTTTGCTTTATTGACTATGCCAAAGCCTTTCAGTATGTGGATCACAACAAAGCGTGGAAAATTCTTAAAGAGATGGGAATACCAGACCACCTGACCTGCTTCCTGAGAAACCTGTATGCAGGTAAAGAAGCAACAATTAGAACTGAACATGGAACAACAGTCTGGTTCCAAATCAGGACAGGAGTATGTCAGGGCTGTTTATTGTCACCCTGCTTATTTAACTTACATGCAGAGTACTTCATGAGAAATGCCAGGCTGGATGAAGCACAAACTGAAATCAAGATTTCCAGGAGAAATATCAATAACCTCAAATAGGCAGATGACACCACCCTTATGGCAGAAAGTGAAGAAGAACTAAAGAGACTCTTAATGAAAGTGAAAGAGGAGAGTGAAAAAGCTGGCTTAAAACTCAACATTCAAAAAACTAAGATCATGGCATCTGGTCCCATCACTTCATGGCAAATAGATGGGGAAACAATGGAAACAGAGATTTTTTTGGGGGGGAGGCTCCAAAATCACTGGAGATTGTGACCGCAGCCATGAAATTAAAAGACTCTTGCTCCTTGGAAGGAAAGCTATTACAAGCCTAGACAGCATATAAAAAGCAGAGACATTACTTTGCCAACAAAAGCCCGTCTAGTCAAAGCTATGGTTTTTCCAGTAGTCATGTATGGATGTGAGAGTTGTATTTTAAAGAAAGCTGAGCGCCGAAGAATTGATGCTTTTGAACTGTGGTGTTGGAGAAGACTCTTGAGAGTCCCCTGGACTGCAAGGAGATCCAACCACTCCACCCTAAAGGAGATCAATCTGAATATTCATTGGAAGGACTAATGCTGAAAGTGAAACTCCAATACTTTGGCCACCTGATGCAAAAAACCAACTCATTCGAGAAGACCCTGATGCTGGGAAAGATTGAAGGTGGGAGGTGAAGGGGATGAGAGAAGATGAGATGGTCGCATGGCATCACTGAAGCAATGCACATGAGTTTGAATAGGCTCTGGGAGTTGGTGATGGACAGGGAAGCCTGGTGTGCTGCAGTCCATGGGGTCACAAAGAGTCGGACATGACTGAGCAACTGAACTGGACTGAGCTTGGTGGCAGGAATCCTATGGAATCCTGAAAGGGGCTTTTCCATAGAACATGTGGCCAGGGCACATTTAGACTATGAGTACCAAGATTTTTATCTGGGCAAAGTTACTCTTTTCTAACCTAGTTCTCCAAAGACATTGGGGCATTAGCCCCAGCTTTGGTAAAGGCTACTTCCTTATTGGCAGTGGTGGTCAAAGACTGGGAGATCAGATGGCCCTCCAACGCGGCTATCATTGCTCCCCAGCAATGTGCTCTAGCAACCAGGGACTTTCATTTCTGCACTGGCACCAGGATGTCAGCTCCACCAAGAATTCAAAACTCATAGAAAAGGTACTCCCTCAATTAAACTTGGGTTTTATTTTCACTTCCCTTTGGCTGGAATAATCTATCACTGGTTTGGAGTATGTTTCTTTACTGACTTACTAAGAGACATTATCTTGCATGCTATTGGCTTGTGAAATCATTCTTATTTCCACAGTTAACCTGTGTTAAATGAATTTTTTTTAAAAATCTCAGTCTCTGAGCATAATTTGTCTCCCCCAAAACAAAGCACTGGGTTTCTTTATGGGGATAGGGGACATCCCTCCTCCCTACTCCAACATCCAAGACATCTTTTCTCACAAGAAGAGCTCTGGCTCCCTCAGTCCTTCTCTTTCCTCACTATTCCCCAGTAGAACACTATTCGGCAAGCCTAAGTTTTGCAGGCTTTAGTGTCAGCTGGATAGACAATAAATGACCATCCCTACCTAAGGCTGTGCTATCAGGGAAGTGGCATCACCAACTCAATGGACATGAGTTTGAGCAGGCTCCAGGAGTGGGTGATGGACAGGGAAGACTGGCATGCTGCAGTCCATGGGGTCACAAAGAGTCGGACACGACTGAGCAACTGAACTGGCTGACTGACCTAAGGCTAGCTGAATCCAATAGAGAAAGACAGGCTCCAGTCCAAAGGTCAGTGGAAAGCTAAAAAGAGAAAGACTGATGAATATGACTGCTGTATTAGTTTCCTGAGACCATCAACTTAGTGGCTTAAAACAGCATACATTTATTATCTTACAATTCTAGAAGTCAGTCATCTGAAATGAGTCTCACAGAACTAAAACCAAGGTATTGGCAGAGCTATCTTCCTTCAGGAGGCTCCTTGCCTCTTTTAGCATGTAGCAGCTGCCTGCAGTCCATGGATCATGGCCTTTTTCCTTTACCTTCAGAACACACACGCCAACCTTGGTTTTTGTTCTTATGCCTCCTTTTTTTTTTTTTTTTTTTGGCCAGGCTGTATGACTTGTGGGATCTGAGTTTGTGGGGCAGGGATTAAACCCAGACCCAGTTAGTGAAAAGTGCCAAGTCCTAACCACTGGACCACAGGGAAATTCCCTACACCTCCTTTTCTGATTCTTACCTCTCTGTCTCTTGTCTCACTCTTATAAAGACACTTATAATTACTTTAGGCCCACCCAGATAATCCAGGATAATTTCCCCATCTCAAAATTATTAACAATCACATCACATGAGGTTACCATGTGAAGTTACATATTCACAAAAGCCAAGGATTAAGACATGATCATCTTTGGAAGGGCATTATTTTACCTACTGAAACTACATAACAGTATAGATTAACATACCTGATAATAGCTGAAGCTGATAGCATCTAAAAATCTATTAAAAGATTCAGAAAAGTAAAATGATATGTACAAACACAGGCACACACACACGTCTGGTTTTATTTTTATTTTTTACATGTCTGGTTTTAAAAGAAGAAATGAGAAAGTAGGGAGAAGGCTGCTAGGCCTGGCACATTTGCTGGGTTCTTGATAAACTGATTCAGATTATATACAACATAGGGTTATTAATTTAGGGGAGGTTCTTCCTTTCCTGGAAGTCAAAGCAACTATCAAAGCAAAAGGCAACCATGCAGAGCTACCAATGCTCTGGGAGATAACAGCAGACGTATCAGGGGAAGCCTGCTGTTGGTTAAATTTATCTTCAAAAAATCCCTAGTAGCTTGCACTTAGAATTTTTGACAAAAGCTACGGTTTGTCTCTGGTATAACGGAAAATCCTGGTTGTTGTTCAGTCGCTCAGTCGTGTCCAACTATTTGCAACCCCATGGACTGCAGCACGCCAGGCCTCCCTGTCCATCACCATCTCCTGGAGTTTGCTCACACTCATATCCATAAAGTCAGTGATGCCATCCAACCATCTCATCTTCTGTCATCCCCTTCTCTTGCCTTCTATCTTTCCCAGCATCAGGGTCTTTTCCAATGAGTCAGCTCTTGGACTTAGGTGGCCAAAGTATTGGAGATTCAGCTTCAGCATCAGTCCTTCCAATGAATATTCACAGCTAGCTTCCTCCAGGATTGACTGGTTGGATCTCCTTGCAGTCCAAGGGATTCCTGAGAGTCTTTCTCCACTAACACAGTTCAAAAGCATCAGTTCTTCGGTACTCAGCCTTTTTTAGTGTCCAGCTCTCACATCCATACAAAACTACTGGAAAAACCAAAGCTTTGACTATACAGACCTTTGTTAGGAAAGTAATGTCTCTGCTTTTTAATACGCTGTCTAGGTTTGTTATAACTTTTCTTCCAAGGAGCAAGTGTCTTTTAATTTCATGGCTGCAGTCACCATCTGCAGTGATTTTGGAACCCAAGAAAATATAGTGTGTCACTGTTTCCATTGTTTCCCCATCTATTTGCCATGAAGTGATGGAAATGGATGCTATGATCTTAGCTTTCTGAATGTTGAGTTTTAAGCCAGCTTTTTCATTCTCCTCTTTTACCTCCATCAAGATGTTCTTTAGTTCATCTTCAGTTTCAGCCATAAGGGTAGTGTCATCTGCATACCTGAGGTTATTGATATTTCTCCCGGCAATCTCATTTCCAGCTTCCGCTTCATCCAGCCTGGAATTTCGAATAATATACTCTGCATATTTCCCATGATGACTCTGGAAAAAGGTCAGTTTTCATTCCAATGCCAAAGAATGTTCAAACTACCACACAATTGCACTCATTTCACACTAGCAAAGTAATACTCAAAATTCTCCAAGTGCGGGTTCAACAGTATGTGAACTGAGAACTTCCAGACACACAAGCTGGATGTAGATAAGGCAGAGGAACCAAAGTTCAAATTGCCAACACCTGTCGGATCATAGAAAAAGCCAGAGAATTCCAGAAAAACATCTATTTCTGCTTCCTTGACTACACTAAAACCTCTGACTGTGTGGATTACAACCACCTATGGAAAATTCTTAAAGAGATGGGGAATACCAGATCACCTTACCTCCCTCCTGAGAAGCCTGTATGCAGGTCAAGAAGCAACAGTTAGAACCAGACATGGAACAATGGACTGGTTCAAAACTGGAAAAGGAGCACATCAAGGCTGTATATTGTCACCCTGCTTATTTAACATCATGAAAATGCCAGGCTGGATGAAATACAAGCTGGAATTAAAATTGCTGGGACAAATAGCAATAACCTCAGGTATGCAGATGACACAACCCTTACAGCAGAAAGCAAAGAGGAACTAAAGAGTCCTTGATGAAAGTGAAAGAGGAGAGTGAAAAAGTTGGCTTACAGCTCAACATTCAGAAAACAAAGATCATGGCATCTGGTCCCATCACTTTGTGGCAAATAGATGTGGAAACAGTGAGAGACTTTATTTTGGGGGGCTCCAAAATCACTGCAGATGGTAACTGCAGCCATGAGATAAAAAGACGCTTACTACCTGGAAGGAAAGTTATGACCAACCTAGACAGCATATTCAAAAGCAGAGACATTACTTTGCCAACAAAGGTCCGTCTAGTCAAGGCTATGGTTTTTCCAGTGGTCGTGTATGAATGTGAGAGTTGGAATTTAAAGAAAGCTGAGTGCCAAAAAACGGATGCTTTTGAACTGTGGTGTTGGAGAAGACTCTTGAGGGTCCCTTGGACTGCAAGGAGATCCAACCAGTCCATCCTAAAGGAAATCAGTCCTGAATATTCATTGGAAGGACTGATGTTGAAGCTGAAACTCCAATATTTTGGCACCTGATGCAAAGAGCTGACTCATTTGAAAAGACCCTGATGCTGTGAAAGATTGAGGGTGGGAGGAGAAGGGGATGACAGAGGATGAGGTGGTTGGATGGCATCACCGACTCAATAGACATGAGTCTGAGTGAACTCTGGGAGTTGGTGATGGACAAGGAAGCCTGGTGTGCTACAGTCCATGGGGTCACAAAGAGTCTGACACAACTGAGCGACTGAACTGACTGAACTGAGAATGCCTTGAAAACGCCACTTATGTCGAGTTGGTTGATAGTGTTGAAGGTCATACATATGCTTACTGACTTCCCTTCTACCGGTTCTATCAGCTACTTGAGGAGCACTGAAGGCTTCAAATGTGATTGTGGGTTTGTCTCTTCATCCTTTCGGTTCTCCCCATTCTGTCTCCATGTGTTTTGAAGCTCTGCTGTTAGGTGCACACACATTTAGAATTGTTATGTCTTCTTAGTGAGCTGACTCATAATTATTTAATGCCCCGCTTTATTGCTGATAGTATTCCTTGTTCTGAAGTCTATTTTATCTGACATTAATATAGCCACGAACCCCTTCCTTTCTTCACTCTTTCTTTCCTTTCCTAACATCTTGCATAACTATGACATGATGATAAAAACTGAGAAGTCAACATTGATACAATATTGCTAACTAAACTATATGCTTTATTTGGATTTTATTAGCTTTTCCAATGTCCCTTTTCTGTTCCAGGACCCATTCCAGGATCCCACACAACATTTAACCGTAGATCTTAGTCTTCCCCAGTCTATGGCAGTTCATCATTCTTGCCTGGTTTTTCACAATTTTAACACTTTAAGCGTTAATACCAGTCATTCTGTAAAATATTCCTTGATTTTTTTTTTTTTTAAATATCTTCTCATGACTAGATTAAAGCTATACGTCTTTTGGCACATGTGCTCCTCTCTACATTATGGCAATATGTCTTATTACTGGTGATGTCTAACTTGATCGCTTGATTAAGCTGGTATCTGAAAGATTTCTCCACTATAAAATAACTATTTCCCTTTAATAATAAATAAATATGTGGGGGAAGATACTTTGAAAATAATTCAAATACCTAATTTCTCCTTAAATTTTCTCCTTTTACTTTTAGCATCTATTGGTGAATCTTGTCTATGACAATTATTGCTGTTATCTCATAATGATAATTTTTTATTTCCCTCATTCCCTCTACACTTATTAGCTGGAATTTTTCTGTAAGGAAGATCCATTACTTTGCTCCTACCAGCTTTCTTTTTGAATAGTGTTTGCAGATTATATCCTTTTCCATTCTTTTACTTTTAACCTACCTGTGTCATTAATTTAAAACGAGTTACAGTTAGCACTCAAACAAGGTAGTTTTAACTGCATGCATCCAGTTCTGTGCAGACAATTTTCAATAGTTGTTTTGCCAAAAGCTTTCACTTTTGTCTCAGGTTCAAGGGATTTGTTAACAAAATAAGTCACTTGTTCTATAAAAATAAATAATACCAGTATTTATTAGAGACATACCTAGCTTACTTTCAATATACTAACTTTAAAAGAAAAAGAGGAATAGAAACAGCAGAGGATACATCCCCAAATTGGGTTTTGACCAACATCCAGACTCCAACAACACTGGGAAGTCCCACGTCGCAGCACATCTGGAGTCCCATCGGGGAAGAGGTCCCTGCAGCCCTTCTGCTCCCTGGGTGAGATTTCAAAGACTGCAGTCTGGGGTTGCCCTTTATAACCTCAGGCTGCAAACTGATGCCGCCATCAATCTGTGAACAAAACTGCAGCTCTGGTATTATATTAATTGTTTACAATGCTGTTTGCTTTGTTCCGCAAATCTTGGAATGTTGTTAAGCCTGGGGCTTGGTTGGCCAGGCCCCCTCCAGGGACTCAACAATCTCAACATCCTTTTCCCATCTTATCTGTGGTGCCCCAAGGGTTGCATTCATAGCAGATAGTCACTCAGAGACACTAACAGGGCAGTATCCATGCAGGTGGGAGGTAAGGTCAGAGGCAAGGTCAGAGGCCTGCTCTGTTTTGCCTCCGTTCAGTTCAGTCGCTCAGTGCTGTCTGACTATTTGCGACCCCATGGACTGCAGCACGCCAGTCCTCCCTGTCCATCAATAACTCCCAGAATTTACTTAGACCCATGTCCATCGAGATGGTGAGGCCATCCAACCATCTCATCCTCTGTCATCCTCTTCTCCCACCTTCAATCTTTCCCAGCATCAGGGTTTTTTCTAGTAAGTCAGTTCTTCACATCAGGTGGACAAAGAATTGGAGTCTCAGCTTCAGCATCAGTACTTCCAATGAATTTTCAGGACTGATCTCCTTTAGCATTGACTGATTGGATCTCCTTGCAGTCCAAGGGACTCTCAAGAGTCTTCTCCAACACCACAGTTCAAAAGCATCAATTCTTTGGCACTCAGTTTTCTTTATAGTCCAACTCTTACATCCATACATGACCACTGGAAAAACCATAGCCTTGACTAGACAGACCTCTGTTGGCAAAGTAATGTCTCTGCTTTTAATATGTTGTCTAGTTTGGTCATAGCTTTTCTTCCAAACAGCAAGCGTCTTTTAATTTCATGGTTACAATCACCATCTGCAGTGATTTTGGAGCCCAAAAAATACGGTCTCTCACTGTTTCCATTGTTTCTCCAACTATTTGCTATGAAGTGATAGGACCAGATGCCATGATCTTCGTTTTCTGAAAGCTGAGCTTTAAGCCAACTTTTTCACTCTCCTCTTTCACTTTCATCAGGAGGCTCTTTAGTTCTTCTTCACTTTCTACCATAAGTGTGGTGTCATCTGCATATCTGAGGTTATTGATATTTCTCCTGCAGTCTTGATCCAGCTTGTGTTTCATCCAGCCCGGCATTTCGCATGATGTACTCTGCATAGAAGTTAAACAAGCAGGGTGACAATATACAGTCTTGATGTACTCCCTCCCCAATTTGGAACCAGTCTGTTGTTCCATGTCCAGTTCAATGTGTTGCTTCTTGATCTGCATACAGACTTCTCAGGAGGCAAGTCAGATGGTCTGGTATTCCCATGTCTTTACAGTTTGCTGTGATCCACACAGTCAAAGACTTTGCCATAGTCAATAAAGCAGAAGTAGATGGAACTCTCTTGCTTTTTCAAGATCCAAGGGATGTTGGTAATTTGATCTCTGGCTCTTCTGCCTTTGCTAAATCCAGCTTGAACATCTGGAAGTTCACGGTTCATGTACTGTTGAAGCCTAGCTTGGAGAATTTTGAGTATTTGTTAGCGTGTGAGATGAATGAAATTGTGCAGTAGTTTGAGCATTCTTTGGCATTGTTTTTCTTTGGGATTGGAATGAATTCTGACATTTCCAGTCCTGTGGCCACTGCTGAGTTTTCCAAATTTGCTGGCATATTCAGTGCAGCACTTTCACAGCATTATCTGTTAGGATTTGAAATAGCCACTTGGAATTCCATCACCTCCACTAGCTTTGTTCATAGTGATGCTTCCTGAAGTCCACTTGACTTCGCATTCCAGGATGTCTGGCTCTAGGTTGAGTGATTATTTGGGTTGTGAAAATCTTTTTTGTATAGTTCTGTGTATTCTTGCCACTTCTTAATATCTTCCACTTTTGTTAGGTCCATACCATTTCTGTCTTTTATTGAATCCATCTTTGCATGAAAATTCCCTTGGTATCTCTAATTTTCTTGAAGAGATTTCTAGTCTTTCCCACTCTATTGTTTTCCTCCATTTCTTTGCTCTGATCACTGAGGAAGGCTTTCTTACTTCTCCTTGCTATTCTTTGGAACTCTGCATTCAAACCGGTATATCTTTCCTTTTCTCCTTTGCCTTTAGCTTCTCTTCTTTTCATAGCTATTTGTAAGGCCTCCTCAGATAATCATTTTGCCTTTTTGCATTTCTTTTTCTTGGGGATTGTTTTGATCACTGAAGCTGTACAATGTCATGAACCTCTGTCCATAGTTCTTCAGGCACTCTGTCTGTCAGATCTAATCCCTTGAATCTATTTGTCACTTCCACTGTATAGTGTAAGGGATTTGGTTTAGGTTATACCTGAATGGCCTAGTGGTGTTTCCCACTTTTTCAGTTTAAGTCTGAATTTGGCAATAAGGAGTTCATGATCTGAGGCACAGTCAGCTCCTGGTCTTGTTTTTGCTGACTGTATAGAGCTTCTCCATCTTTGGCTGCAAAGAATATAATCAATCTGGTTTCAGTATTGACCATCTGGTGATGTCCACGTGTAATACTAGTCAGCCATAAAAAGTAACACAGTTGATTTAGTTTGAATGAGGTAGATAAACCTAGAGCCTATTATACAGAGTAAAGTAAGTCAGAAGGAGAAAACAAATATTGTCTATCAGTACATACATATGGAATCTATAAAATGGTAAGATGAATCTCTTTGTAGTGCAGCAATGGAGATGCAGACATGGAGAATGGAGGGGATGTGCCTATGGCTGATTCATGTTGATGAGTGACAAAAAACCAGCACAATATTGAAAAGCAATTATCCTCCAATTAAAAATAAAAGAATTTTGAAGAAGAACTGGGGAAGTTTTAGCTTATTATTTCTTCCTTCAGGTGAGTGCATACCCCTCAGTTCTGTCTCGTCACAACAAAGATTTGGAGTGACAGACATTAAAGCCCTCGGCGCGTCACAGCTCTCGGGTCTTCAAATCAGTGTTACAACTCCGTATTACAGCTCTATTTTATTTAGATAATAACAGGAAAATCCATCCTCAAGGTGTGAGGGCAAGTCGACCTAAAGACGTGAAGAGAAAAGTATCCTAGCACACGGTGGGTGGGGGGGGGGGGGAGGGTGGAGAGAGCTAGCTTTGGCTCCTCTTTTGATATGTTTTTCTCTTCCTGGGCCTGTCCTATGTAGATTGGGCCAACCAGGAGTGTTGTTTTACCTGAGATCCTCATTCCGGTCCTCAGATCTTCCTTTGTTTTATTTTCCCGGGCTTTTCTCTTCCTTATCTTTTAGCCACCGCCATTCTGGACTCCTTTTCCCTATTCTAACTACCTAACACTTCTGACATATTTCTGCTTCAATTTGTCTTTCCTCTTTGCAACTCCAGTGTCATCAACATTAGGACTTTTGATATCATTACACAGAAACCTGAGATTCTGCTTATTTTTCACCCAACTGTTTTTCTCTTTGTTCTTTCAGATTGAATACACTCTACTGATTGATTTTCAGGTTTACTGACTCTCTTTTGCAATCAGTGTAAAAATTTTTTGATCTGATTCTTCTTTATAGTTTTATTTCTCTTCCAAGAACTTCTATATTTCCATTCACATCAGTTGTGTTTACCTTTAACTCATGAAGCACAGTTACTGTAACTACTTTAAAATCTATGTGATAATTCTAACATCTAGAATTATCTGGCATTAGGTTCGCATTTGTTAATTGTTCCCACAACTTTTTTTTTTATACCAAGTAATTGGGATTATATGCTAGACATTTTTAATATTGTGCTGTTTAATATCTGGGTCCAATTAAAATCTTCTGAAGAATGTTTATATAGCTTTTCATTATAGCAGATAATCAGTGCAGTGAGGGTCAGACTGCTAGTTCTGCCTTACCTTCTGTGAGCAGTAGTTTCACTCTCAGTTGACTTTTTAAAGACATTACTGTACTGATTTCAGTCTGTCCCATGCAAGCACTGTTCCAGTGCCAGCCTATGACATGCATAGGTTCACACAGAGAGGCAGGTGCTCCCTCCTCCCCCTTTCTCCTCCTCATGAGTCCTCTCATGCTCTCATGCGCTCAGAACCACCTTCCCTAGTCTCTCAGGCCAGATAGGACGCCTCTGTTCTGGGTGTGCTGAGTCTCGTTGCTGTGTGTGAGCTTTCTTCAGCTGCAGTGACTGGGGCCTACTCTCTGCTTGCAGCGCACAGGCTGCCCACTTCAGCGGCTTCTCCTGCTCTGGAGCATGAGCTCTAGGTGCCTGCGTGCAGTAATGGCGCAGACAGGCTTCGTTGCCCCTTGGTATGTGGGATCTTCCTGGACCAGGGATGGAAGCCAAGTCTCCAGCATTGGCAGGTGGATTCTTAACCACTGGACGACTGAGAAAGTTCCAGATAGGATTCTAATTGAAATTTTAATTGCCTACATTACCATCCTGGAATGTGAAGTCAAGTGGCCCTTAGGAAGCATCACTATGAACAAAGCTACTGGAGGTGATGGAATCCCAGTAGAGCTATTTCAAATCGTAAAAGATGATGTTGCTAGAGTGCTGCACTCAATATGCCAGCAAATTTGGAAAACTCAGCAGTGGTCACAGGACGAGAAAAGATCAGTTTTCATTCCAATCCCTAAGATAGGCAATGCCAAAGAATGTTCCAACTACCACACAATTGCACTCATCTCACCCACTAGCAAAGTAATGTTCAAAATTCTCCAAGCCAGCCTTCAACATTACATGAACTGTGAACTTCTAGATGTTCAAGCTGGATTTATAAAAGGCAGAGGAGCCAGAGGTCAAATTGCCAACATCCATTGGATCATCAAAAAAGCAAGAGAGTTCCAGAAAAACATCTACTTCTGCTTTATTGACTATGTCAAAGCCTTTGACTGTGTGGATCACAACAAACTGTGGAAAATTATTAAAGACATGGGAATACCAGACCACCTGACCTGCCTCCTGAGAAATCTGTATGCAGGTAAAGAAGTGACAGTTAGAACTGGACGTGGAACAACAGACTGGTTCCAAATTGGGCAAGGAGTACGTCAAGGCTGTATGTTGTCACCCTGCTTATTTAACTTATATGTGGAGTACACCATGCGAAAGGCTGGACTGGATGAAGCACAAGCTGGAATCAAGATTCCCAGGAGAAATATCAATAACCTCAGACACAGATGACACCACTGTTCTGGCAGAAAATGAAGAAGAACTGAAGAGCCTCTTGATGAAAGTGAAAGAGGACAGTGAAAAGGCTGGTTTAAAACTCAGCATTCAGAAAACTAAGATCATGACATCCGGTCTAATCACTTCATGGCAAATAGATGGGGAAACACTGGAAACAGTGACAGACTTTATTTTCTTGGGTTCCAAAATCACTGCAGATGGTGACTGCAGCCATGAAATTAAGAGGTACTTGCTCCTTGGAAGAAAAGCTATGACCAACCTAGACAGCATATTAAAAAGTGTAGATGTTACTTTGCTGACTAAAGTCCATGTAGTCAAAGCTATGGTTTCTCCAGTAGTCACGTATGGGTGTGAGAGTTTGACTTTGGAGAAGGCTGCGTGCCGAAGAATTGATGTTTTTGAAACTGTGGTGTTGGAGAAGACTCTTGAGAGTCCCTTGGACTGCAGGGAAATCCAACCAGTCAGTCCTGAGGGAAATCAGTCCTGAATGTTCATTAGAAGGACTGATGCTGAAGCTGAAACTCCAATACTTTGGCCACCTGATGCAAAGAACTGACTTGTTGGAAAAGACTCTGCTGCAAAAGGGGACGACAGAGGATGAGATGAGTGGATAACATCAGCAAATTCAATGGACATGAGTTTGTGAGAGCTCCGGGAGCTGGTGATGGACTGGGAAGCCTGGTGGGCTGCAGTCCATGGTGTCGCAACAAATTGGGCACAACTGAGCGACTGAACTGAACATTACCATCAAAACTCCACAGCCTAAGATGGCAGAGGAATAGGACGGGAAGACCACTTTCTCCCTCACAAATTCCTCAAAAGAACATTTCAATGCTGAGCAAACTCCACAAAACAACTTCTGTAGGCTGGCAGAGGACATCAGGCAACCAGAAAAGCAGACCATTGTCTTCAAAAACAGGTAGGAAAAAATATAAAAGACGAAAAAGGAGACAAAGGAGGTGGGGAGGGAGCTCCGTCCTGGGAAGGGAAGCCCGTCCCGGGAAGGGAAGCCCGTCCCAGGAAGGGAATTTTAAGAAGAGAGGTTTCCAAACAGCAGGAAACACTCTCCCTGCCGAGTCTGTGGCGAGCCTTGGAAACACAGAGGGCAACATAACAGGAAGGGAAAAATAAAAAATAATTTAAACCAAGAGATTATAAGCCAAACAGTAACTCTCCCAGCGGAAAAGCAGCACAGACGCCTGCATCCACCACTAGGAAGTGGGGGCAGGGCAGGGAAGCGCGGGAGGCACGGGCTGCAGTGCTTTGTAAGAATCGGGCAGGAACGCCCCACGCGCAACCAGACCGATCTAACTTGGGCTAGCAAACCAGACTGTGGGATAGCTACTACGCGAAAAGCTCGAACATAAGACACCGCCAGGACGGAGCACAGAACAAAGGACGGAACGGAAAAAGCTGGCTGCAGACCATCCCCCGCCGAGGACAGGCAGCCAGAGCCGTAAGGACTGGAAAGGGGCAATTACAGACCCGGAGAGACTTTACTTACCAAACTGCAAACAGGCTTCTTTGCTAAGACTTCTGGGGGTGCTGGACAGTCACCATTTGCCTCACAAGGGGGGCCAGTGGTCCACCCAGAAAACTGAGCAGCAGAGGCAGAAAAGGCGACAAGTCGCAGCGATTGCGCTCGCCAAACTCCTGAGCTACTAGGACCCGGGAAGGGCACAAAACGCAGTCCCAATCGAATCTGTGCCTCTGAGGGCTACCTGAGCACCGAACTAGAGCGGCTTAGACCGGGGAAGTGCACGCAGCCTAGAGCCGGCCTCAGAGGGTTCCCAGCTGAGCATTGTAGAGCCGGAGCGGTTTGTGTGCCACGAGAAGGGACAGGTCCAGCGGGGCTGAGACACTGTGTGCACACGACAGTGCTATTTGTTTGCAGCATCCCCCCTCCCCACAGCGCGACTGAACTAGTGAGCCTAAAAAACCAGCAAACAGAAGAAGTTAAACAGAGGGAACCGCCTTGGAAGTGACCCCACATTGCCCACAACATCAGAGAAGGGCCAGATGTATTTTTACTACTTTTAAAATCATTCCTTTTTTTTTCTAACTTTTTTTTAAATAGTTAAGCCTTCTATTTCTCCTCTAATTTTTATTTCTATAAACTATTATTACTATTCAAAAAAAAAAAGACCTTTTTTTTTTAAAGGCAAACACCATATATAGTCTTTGGGTGGTTATTGTTTTGTTTTTTTTTTTAATAATTCTTGTGGCTTTTTTTTTTCTTTTCTTTTTTCCTTTTTCCTTCTGCTTCTTTTCTTTAATTTTGTATTTTTGAAAATCCAACCTCTACTCTAGAGTTTTAATCTTTGCTCTTTGGTTTTTGTTGTCAATTTTGTACATTTAAAAACCCAAACTTCACTACCCAATTTTACCTGAGAGCGAGATTACTGGCTTGACCACTCTCTCCTCCTTTGGACTCTCCTTTTTCTCCACCAGGTGGCCTCTGTCTCCTTTCTCCCCCATCTCTTCTCTATCCAACTCTGTGAATCTCTGTGTGTTCCAGACGGTGAAGAACACCTAAGGAACTGGTTTACTGGCAGGAACTGGTTACTGTCTCTCTCCTTCTCATTCCTGGCTCTTATCCTCCTGGCTACCTCTGTCTATTTCCTCCCTTTCCTCTTCCCTGTATAACTCCGTAAATACCTCTGAGCGGTCCAGACTATGGAACGCACGTAAGGAAGTGACTACTGGCTAGCTTGCTCTCTCCTCTTTTGATCTCACTGCATCTCATTCCAATCACCTCTAACTACCCCCTCCCTCTTCTCGTCTCCTTGTAACTCAGTGAACCTTTCTGAGTGTCCCTCAATGTGGATAAACTTTTCATCTTTAACCTAGATGTTTTATCATCAGTGCTGTATAGATGGAGAAGTCTAGAGGCTACTGTAAAAATAAAACTGAAAACCAGAAGCAGGAGGCTTAAGTCCAAAGCCTGAAAACATCAGAGAACTCCTGAATTCAGGGAACATTAAGCAATAGGAGCTCATCAAATGCCTCCATACCTACACTGAAACCAAGCTCCACCCAAGGACCAACAAGTTCCAGAACAAGACATACCACACAAATTCTCCAGCAACACAGGAACACACCCCTGAGCTTCAATATACAGGCAGCTCAAAGTTACTCCAAAACCTTTGACGTCTCATAACCCATTACTGGTTACTCCACTGCACTCCAGAGAGAAGAAACCCAGCTCCACCCACCAGAACTCCAACACAAGCCTCCCTAACCAGGAAACCTATACAAGCCACTGATACAACCCCACCCACAGTGAGGAAGCTCCATAATAAAGAGAACTCCACAAATTACCAGAATATAAAAAGGCCACCCCAAACGCAGCAATATAATCAAGATGAAGAGACAGAGAAATACTCAGCAGGTTAAGGAACAGGAGAGCTGCCCACCAAACCAAACAAAAGAGGAAGAAGTAGGGAATCTACCTGAGAAAGAATTCCGAATATTGATAGTGAAAATGATCCAAAATCTTGAAATCAAAATGGAATCACAGATAAATAGCCTAGAGACAAGGATTGAGAAGATGCAAGCAAGGTTTAACAAGGACCTAAAAGAAATAAAAAAGAGTCAATATATAATGAATAATGCAATAAATGAGATCAGAAACACTCTGGAAGCAACAAATAGCAGAATAGTGGAGGCAGAAGATAGGATTAGTGAAATAGAAGATAGAATGGTAGAAATAAATGAATCAGAGAGGAAACAAGAAAAACTAATTAAAAGAAATGAGGACAATCTCAGAGACCTCCAGGACGATATGAAACGCTCCAACATTCGAATTATAGGAGTCCCAGAAGAAGAAGACAAAAAGAAAGACCATGAGAAAATCCTTGAGGAGATAATCGTTAGTTGAAAACTTCCCTAAAATGGGGAAGGAAATAATCACCCAAGTCCAACAAACACAGAGAGTTCCAAATAGGATAAACCCAAGGCGAAACACCCCAAGACACATATTAATGAAATTAACAAAGATCAAACACAAAGAACAAATATTAAAAGCAGCAAGGGAAAAACAACAAATAACACGCAAGGGGATTCCCATAAGGATAACAGCTGATCTTTCAATAGAAACTCTTCAGGCCAGGAGGGAATGGCAAGACATACTTAAAGTGATGAAAGAAAATAACCTAGAGCCCAGATTACTGTACCCAGCAAGGATCTCATTCAAATACGAAGGAGAAATCAAAAGCTTTACAGACAAGCAAAAGCTGAGAGAATTCAGCACCACTAAACCAGCTCTCCAACAAATTCTAAAGGATATTCTCTAGACAGGAAACACAAAAAGGGTGTATAAACCCGAACCTAAAACAATAAAGTAAATGGTAATGGGATCATACTTATCAATAATTACCTTAAACGTAAATGGGTTGAATGCCCCAACCAAAAGGCAAAGACTGGCCGAATGGATACAAAAACAAGACCCCTCTATATGCTGCTTACAAGAGACCCACCTCAAAACAAGGGACACATACAGACTGAAAGTGAAGGGCTGGAAAAAGATATACCATGCAAATAGAGATCAAAAGAAAGCAGGAGTGGCAATACTCATATCCGATAAAATAGACTTTAAAACAAAGGCTGTGAAAAGAGACAAAGAAGGCCACTACATAATGATCAAAGGATCAATCCAAGAAGAAGATATAACAATTATAAATATATATGCACCCAATATAGGAGCACCGCAATATGTAAGACAAATGCTAACAAGTATGAAAGGGGAAATCAACAATAACACAATAATAGTGGGAGACTTTAATACCCCACTCACACCTATGGACAGATCAACTAAACAGAAAATCAACAAAGAAACACAAACTTTAAATGATACAATAGACCAGTTAGACCTAATTGATATCTATAGGACATTTCATCCCAAAACAATGAATTTCACCTTTTTCTCAAGTGCTCATGGAACATTCTCCAGGATAGATCACATAAATCTAAACTTGATAAATTCAAAAAAATCAAAATCATTCCAAGCATCTTTTCTGACCATAATGCATTAAGATTAGATCTCAATTACAGGAGAAAAACTATTAAAAATGCCAACATATGGAGGTTGAACAACACACTTCTGAATAACCAACAAATCACAGAAGAAATCAAAAAAGAAATCAAAATATGCATAGAAACTAATGAAAATGAAAACACAACAACCCAAAACCTGTGGGACACTATAAAAGCAGTGTTAAGAGGAAAGTTCATAGCAATACAGGAATACCTCAAGAAACAAGAAAAAAGTCAAATAAATAACCTAACTCTACACCTAAAGCAATAGAAAAGGAAGAATTGGAGAACCCCAGAGTTAGTAGAAGGAAAGAAATCTTAAAAATTAGGGCAGAAATAAATGCAAAAGAAACAAGAGAGACCATAGCAAAAATCAACAAAGCCAAAAGCTGGTTCTTTGAAATGATAAATATAATTGACAAACCATTAGCCAGACTCATCAAGAAGCAAAGAAAGAAAAATCAAATCAATAAAATTAGAAATGAAAATGGAGAGATCACAACAGACAACACAGAAATACAAAGGATCATAAGAGACTACTATCAGCAGTTATATGCCAATAAAATGGACAATGTGGAAGAAATGGACAAATTCTTAGAAACGTACAGTTTTCCAAAACTGAACCAGGAAGAAATAGAAAATCTTAACAGACCCATCACAAGCACAGAAATTGAAACTGTAATCAGAAATCTTCCAGCAAACAAAAGCCCAGGTCCAGACGGCTTCACAGCTGAATTCTACCAAAAATTTCGAGAAGAGCTAACACCTATCCTCCTCAAACTCTTCCAGAAAATTGCAGAGGAAGGTAAACTTGCAAACTCATTCCATAAGGCCACCATCACCCTAATACCAAAACCTGACAAAGATACTACAAAAAAAGAAAACTACAGGCCAATATCACTGCTGAACATAGATGCAAAAATCCTCAACAAAATTCTAGCAATCAGAATCCAACAACACATTAAAAAGACCATACACCGTGACCAAGTGGGCTTTATCCCAGGGATGCAAGGATTCTTCAATATCCGCAAATCAATTAATGTAATTCACCACATTAACAAATTGAAAAATAAAAGCCATATGATTATCTCAATAGATTCAGAGAAGGCCTTTGACAAAATTCAACATCCATTTATGATAAAAACTCTCCAGAAAGCAGGAATAGAAGGAACATACCTCAACATAATAAAAGCTATATATGACAAACCCACAGCAAACATTATCCTCAATGGTGAAAAATTGAAAGCATTTCCCCTAAAGTCAGGAACAAGACAAGGGTGCCCACTTTCACCGCTACTATTCAACATAGTTCTGGAAGTTTTGGCCACAGCAATCAGAGCAGAAAAAGAAATAAAAGGAATCCAAATTGGAAAAGAAGAAGTAAAACTTTCACTGTTTGCAGATGACATGATCCTCTACATAGAAAACCCTAAAGACTCCACCAGAACATTACTAGAGCTCATCAATGAATATAGTAAAGTTGCAGGATATAAAATCAACACACAGAAATCCCTTGCATTCCTATACACTAATAATGAGAAAGTAGAAAAAGAAATTAAGGAAACAATTCCATTCAGCATTGCAATGAAAAGAATAAAATACTTAGGAATATATCTACCTAAAGAAACTAAAGACCTATATATAGAAAACTATAAAACACTGATGAAAGAAATCAAAGAGGACACTAATAGATGGAGAAATATACCATGTTCATGGATCGGAAGAATCAATATAGTGAAAATGAGTATACTACCCAAAGCAATTTACAAATTCAATGCAATCCCTATTAAGCTACCAGCCATATTTTTCACAGAACTAGAACAAATAATTTCAAGATTTGTATGGAAATACAAAACACCTCAAATAGCCAAAGCAATCTTGAGAAAGAAGAATGGAACTGGAGGAATCAACTTGCCTGACTTCAGGCTCTACTACAAAGCCACAGTCATCAAGACAGTATGGTACTGGCACAAAGACAGACATATAGATCAATGGAACAAAATAGAAAGCCCAGAGATAAATCCACACACCTATGGACACCTTATCTTTGACAAAGGAGGCAAGAATATACAATGGAGTAAAGACAATCTCTTTAACAAGTGGTGCTGGGAAAACTGGTCAACCACTTGTAAAAGAATGAAACTAGATCACTTTCTAACACCGCACACAAAAATAAACTCAAAATGGATTAAAGATCTAAATGTAAGACCAGAAACTATAAAACTCCTAGAGGAGAACATAGGCAAAACACTCTCCGACATAAATCACAGCAGGATCCTCTATGATCCACCTCCCAGAATTCTGGAAATAAAAGCAAAAATAAACAAATGGGATCTCATTAAAATTAAAAGCTTCTGCACAACAAAGGAAAATATAAGCAAGGTGAAAAGACAGCCTTCTGAATGGGAGAAAATAATAGCAAATGAAGCAACTGACAAACAACTAATCTCAAAAATTAACAAGCAACTTATGCAGCTCAATTCCAGAAAAATAAACGACCCAATCAAAAAATGGGCCAAAGAACTAAATAGACATTTCTCCAAAGAAGACATACGGATGGCTAACAAACACATGAAAAGATGCTCAACATCACTCATTAGAGAAATGCAAATCAAAACCACAATGAGGTACCACTTCACACCAGTCAGAATGGCTGTGATCCAAAAATCTGCAAGCAATAAATGCTGGAGAGGGTGTGGAGAAAAGGGAACCCTCCTACACTGTTGGTGGGAATGCAAACTAGTACAGCCACTTTGGAGAACAGTGTGGAGATTCCTTTAAAAATTGCAAACAGAACTACCTTATGACCCAGCAATCCCACTGCTGGGCATACACACCGAGGAAACCAGAATTGAAAGAGACACATGTACCCCAATGTTCATCGCAGCACCGTTTATAATAGCCAGGACATGGAAACAACCTAGATGTCCATCAGTAGATGAATGGATAAGAAAGCTGTGGTACATATACACAATGGAGTATTACTCTGCCATTAAAAAGAATAATTTGAATCAGTTCTGATGAGATGGATGAAACTGGAGCCGATTATACAGAGTGAAGTAAGCCAGAAAGAAAAACACCAATACAGTATACTAACACATATATATGGAATTTAGAAAGATGGCAATGATGACCCTGTATGCAAGACAGCAAAAGAGACACAGATGTGTATAACGGACTTTTGGACTCAGAGGGAGAGGGAGAGGGTGGGATGATTTGGGAGAATGGCATTGAAACACGTATACTATCATGTAAGAATTGAATCGCCAGTCTACGTCCGACTCAGGATACAGCATGCTTGGGGCTGGTGCACGGTGATGACGCAGGGGATTGTTGTGGGGAGGGAAGTTGGAGGGGGGTTCATGTTTGGGAATGCATGTACACCCGTGGTGGATTCATGTCAATGTATGGCAAAACCAATACAGTATTGTAAAGTAAAATAAAGTAAAAATTAAAATTAAAACAATAATAATAATAAAAAAATAAAAATTTGACCTTAAGTACTATGACAAATATGCAGTGTAACTGAGTCACCAATGTTAGTCTCAAAGATACATATTAAATGTACACACACAAAAAGGGAAAAGACCAATAGCATAATTGATGAAAAATTTGGATTGGCAGGTAATGTGCAGAAGAATAATCAAAATAGAAAACAAAAGAATAATCAATGGCATTGAGATCAGGAATATTCCAATGAAAAGATTATATGATCCCCTTGTCCACCTATACTATGCATTTAAAATAGTCTAAAATACTAATTTTTAAGGCTGAGTGCTGAAGAATTGATGTTTTTGAACTGTGGCATGGGGGAAGACTTCAAGAAGATCAAGTCAGTCAATCCTAAAGGAAATCAGTCCAGAATATTCATTGGAAGGACTGATTCTGAAGCTGAAGCTCCAATACTTTGGCCACATGATGTGAAGAGCTGACTCCTTAGAAAAAACCCTAATGCTGGGAAAGATTGAAGGCAGGAAGAGAAGGGGACGACAGAGGACGAGATGGTTGGATGGTATCACCAACTCAATGGACAAGAGTTTTAGTAAGCTAGGGGAGATGGTGAAGGACAGGCGCGCTGCAGTCCATGGGGTTGCAAAAAGTCAGACACAACTGAGCGACTGAACCACAATGACAATGATACTACTATACACCTGTTTAATATAGATTTTAAATAGTCTAAAATATTATTCTTTCATAAAATGTAAAGGAAACTCTAACACACTGCTGGCATATAAACAGAAATATCTTCTGGTACTTTAGATTTCATTTGGCTAATACCTGAGAAAGTTTAAGATGCCCTTCTACATGATCCCAAAACTCCACTTCCAGGTATATACCCTTGAATTGCTCATCTGTAAAAGCTTAGGAAATGGCAACCCACTCCAGGATTCTTGCCTGGAGAATCCCAGGGACAGAGGAGCCTGTTGGGCTGCTATCTACGGGGTCACACAGAGTCGGACATGACTGAAGCGACTTAGCAGCAAAGGCTTAAGTACAAAAATGTTCACAAAAGAATCTCTTAGGTCAGAAAAATATGCATCAGTGTTGCGGTGAATACTGAATATGCACTAAATAGAATAGCGTGGAATGCTCCCATTGACCTCTTATTTCTCTCTGGTTCCCCAGGATAATTATGATCTTTTTCTTTCACAATATTTGACACCTAGCCTATGTATTCACAGGTCATTATCAGAAGAGATGAATATTGGTTTGAACTAACCACACATCCGTGGACATTCAGCTTTCTTCTTCCTTTCCTTCAAAGTCACCATGAATTCAGTGTATCTCCAGTCCCATGAGTGGAATTGCCCTTCGGGGAAGCTGGACATGGAAGTAATAAAAAATGATCTTTGTGAGTTTCATGGCATAATGTAGCTGCCTTTTAAACTGGACACCCATCTGTACATAAACTAGAAAAGATATGTACAAGTTAGGGTCTTCGTTCAACTGTTTCCCAACCCACAAATATACACAACAGGCTGATATTCCCAAGGACTGCATCTGAGACTCTGACAAGGATTGGGCTAGCCATCAGACTCCTCAGTAGTAATATAATGCAATATCTTATGTATTTTAAAAACATCAATAGTTGGAATGTTATCTACAGTACAGGGAACTCTACTTAATGCTCTGTGGTGAGCTGAATAACAAGGAAGTACAAAAGGGAGGGGATGTAAGTATAAGTATGCTGATTCCTGTTGCTATACATTAGAGACTAACACAGCATTGAAAAGCAACCACATTCCAATAAAACTTTTCAAAAAATCACCAAAAAAGAATGCTAGGATCAAAATTTTATCAACTAGATCACCTTCAAATATGAGGGGATAACTCATATATTTGTGTGTGTGTATACATACATATATATATCTACCCATCTGTCTATCCCTGGTGGCTCAGACAATAAAACTTCTGCCTGTAATGCGGGAGACCTGGGTTCAATGCCTGGGTCAGGAAGATCTCCTGGAGAAGGAAATGGCAACCCACTCCAGTATTCTTGCCTGGAAAATTCCATGGATGGTGGAACCTGGTAGGCTACAGTCTATAGGGTCGCAAAAAGTCAGACACGACTGAGCAACTTCACTTTCTTTCTTTTACTTTACACATCTATATATGTGTGTGTGTGTGTGTGTGTGTGTGTTTATATATATATATATATACACACATATATATATATATTTCTCATACACTTTCTTCTTCAGAAGTTACCCCATAAGTATTTACATTTAAATTTATATTTGAAGGAATAATGAGAAGAAAAATTACACAACTACATGGATGTTAAGTTATATGAGAATTAATATGACCAAGTATATAAAAATTTGTTTTCTTGAAAAATTAATCAAGGATAAAATGAGACAAAATAGAAACCATATGCTACAGAAGTGATTCCAGGAAAGAGATCCTTACAGCTGGAATCTGGAATAGGTTATCTAATTTGGTTAAGTTAGAGGATGGCAATGGTTTATTCTTCACGGAACTGGGAGAGTGGAAGTCAATGTAATTCAGGGGCAAACAACAGCAACAACCACAAAACTTATCCCCTGTCCTCTTCTGGAATCATGCTACAGGTTTTGAGCCAAAGAACTTCTTCTGTAGGCATGCTCAGAGTCTCTAATTTCTTGGAAATGCAGAAAGCACATCTATCTGAATTTAACTTCTCCAATTTAATCATTGGAGTAGCAATAGTATAATGTAATTTCAAATGTTCTTTGACTTGACATTTCTAGTTTGGTTTGGGAAAGAAGGCCCTGAGGATGAGTTGTAACTTTGATAGACTCCTGTCAACCTGCCTACCTCCCATCTCTCTTCCACCCCTTCTCCCTCCTCTGGGGAGATTAGAGGATCCTTCCATTTTTGTTTTGTCACTAAGGCATGTCCAACTCATTGTTGATCCCATGGACTATAGCCCCCTAGCTTTCTCTGTCCATGGGATTTCCAAGGCAAGAAGACTGGGGAGGGTTGCCATTTCCTTCTCCAGGGATCTTCCCAACCCAGGGACTGAAGCAGGTTAGCCTGCTTGGCAGGCTGATTCTTTACCACTGAAGCACCTGGGAAGCCCTAGAGGCCTGTGTAATGGACAAGAGTTTGGGTAAACTCCGGCAGTTGGTGATGGACAGGGAGGCCTAACGTGCTGCGGTTTGTGGGGTCGCAAAGAGTCAGACACGACTGAGTGAGTGAACTGAACTGAAAGTTCAGGTGTTCTGTCATGTCTAACTCCTTGCAATCCCACGGAGTACAGCACATCAGGCTTCCCTGTCCATCACCAACTCCTGGAGCTTGCTCAAACTCATGTCCGTCGAGTCAGTGATGCCATCCAACCACCTCATCCTCTGTTGTCCCCTTCTCCTCCTCCTTCAATCCTTCCCAATATCAGGGCCTTTTCCAATTAGTCAGTGCTCCACATCAGAGCTTCAGCCTCAGCCTCAGTCCTTTCAGTGAGTATTCTGGACTGATTTCCTTTAGGATGGACTGGTTGGATCCCCTTGAGCCTTCAAGATCTCCTTGAGAGTTCAAGGGACTCTCAAGAGTGTATATACATACATACATTTCAGAAAATAGTGTATTTTGCAAAAATATTAACATACATCATCATAGCCATCAATACAACCATCTGATTAAGTAGTTTGTTTATTATAAAGATTAATAAACACAATTTTCGGAGAAGGAAATGGCACCTCACTCCAGGACTCTTGCTTGGAAAATCCCATGGCGGAGGTGCCTGGTAGGCTGCCTTCCATGAGATCGCGCAGAGTCAGATACAACTGAGTGACTTCACTTTCACTTTTCACCTTCATGCATTAGAGAAAGAAATGGCAACCCACTCCAGTGTTCTTGCCTGGAGAATCCCAGGGACAGAGGAGCCTAGTAGGAGGCCGTCTATGGGGTCGCACAGAGTCAGATACAACTAAAGTGACTCAGCAGCAGCAGCAGCAAGCACAATTTAACTCTAGGCATGGCCTTAAGTTTAGAGTACATGAAAACTGACCTGTCAATAACAGATTATGTAAAAGTCAGAGTCTTCCTTAATGAGCTAATAATATCTCAGACATGCAAGATGAGAAAAATCCACAATCATATTACAATAAATAAAGACATATAATAGACATAGGACCTTGTTCTGTTCCTAAACCTATTATACTCATAATAGGTAATGTAACCATCATGATATATTTATCATTCCCATTAGTAACAACAGATCATAAGGAGTAAGTGAAATTCCACAATCTGACAACAGAATCCAGAATTCAATGGAAAGGGACACTCGCTTTATGTTGAAATTATTTTTCTGCCATGGAGGACAAGGTGGAGGGTACATGTGAGATTAAAAAGAGCGAGCACAAGCTGATTCTTGAAGTGTCACCGAGAATTCCATGTGAAAATGTGAGAAAGACACTGCAAACCAAAAAGCAAATCATATGCAGGTGTTAGATAAATATGATGTGTTTGAAATGTACTTGTTTGCTATGTGGTACAAGTCACTTCTGTTCCCAATATGTACAAAACATGGCGAAAGTGAGGATGAAAAGTTAGAGGGAGTTAAGTTATATGAGCGGAAGATGTGTATTTATAAGCAAAATTCACGGAACTTTGTGACTAATGGGAAAGATGAGACTCTTAGAATTATTGTTATATATTTTTATTGTCAATTTATCTACCTATAAAAGTGATATAGAAATATTCTCCCATTAACCTTCACATGATTTCTCCTTGACTTATAGTAATGCTGATATTTTAAAATCCAATATACTATGCATATTACTAATAATGACATGTTGAGCAGGTTTTCAGCATATATTTAAAGAGCTCCTGATAGAACCCCAGACATTCAATATACTTGACAGCTATAAGAAAAAAACAACTCAGAGCCTTCTTTTACCTTTCTCCCCAAGAATAGAAAGGATTTCTCAAAGATGGGACTCAAAAGAGATAATGCATTTTTTACCAAGCAATATGACAGTAGCAAGTTCTTCTTTTACAGATACTAGATATTACAAAAGTCCCATAGGATATGTTCTGAAGATAGCAACATAATATGTCAGATGTAAGCAGACAGATATGGAATAATCTGTCATCCCTCCTGAAAATGACCTGGTTTCATATTGTTACCCATGGCACCCTATTTTCAATAAAATTTTTGCAAGTGACTCTCTCACCCTCAAGTTGAGGTCTATCACTTATTGGTATCGTTACCAGATTTGGCAAGGGTCAAAGAGCATCCTCCTCTGTGGGCCTTGGTTCTTGATAAGGAAACAAAGAAGAATCTGAGGGCTTACTCGTGCCAAAAACAAGTTTATTAAAGAAAGAACAGAAAGGACACCTCAAGGGAGAGACGGGCCGGTCCAAGAGAGGACCTGCTGGAATGATGAGGTCAGAAGGGTTTTCAAGAAAGGGCTTTTGCATATTCATCTAGGGGGCATGGACTGGCAGTTTTGACTGACAGTTGTTTTAATCAGATGCACGTATGTATAGAATATTTGTGAACATTTAATAGGCTCCCAGCTGCCTAAGGCCACTTGAGGACACAACTGTGCACCAAGGGCAAGTGTCTAGGAGCTGGAGAAGTCCTTGTGGTTAATTTGTATCCTTTGCCTTTCAAGGGCACATACATAGAGTTGGAGCAGTCTCTGTGGTTACTTTGTAGCATATCTGTGAACACTCCTGGGCCACAGTGGAGCTTGTTTGGGGTGGGTTTTATAGAGATCACCTGGAATCATTTTTAGCTAGGCCACCTCTCATTGCCTATGCCTAACTTTCTACCTCACAGTATCAGATTTGGGAACAATCAGTGAAGGTAAAATTCACTTTAAAGCAAAAAGCTTACTAGTGAGATAGCTGTTATTTAACGGCAAAATGTTAGCAAGGAGATAAATCCCTGGCGACTGAGACAGTAAAGAATCTGCTTATAATGTAAGAGACCCCAGTTCTACCCCTGGGTAAGGAAGATCCTCTGGAGAAAGGAAAGTCTACCCACTCCAGTATTCTCTCCTGGAGAATTCCATAGAGAGGAGCCTGGTGAGCTACAGTTCATGGGGTTGCAAAGTCTTTACAAGACTAAGCAACTAACACTAACTAATACTCAAGCAATTCTTCCACTTAATAACATAAAAAAAGTTTCTATAAAGCAAAATCCTTATGTATCTCAATTGGTGGTATCATCATCATTTACCACCAGATATCAAGACTCTTATAAACCATTGGTAAATAAGATTGTGAAGCATTAGTGTAAAAATAGGAAGAAGAAAAAAAAAAAAAAAGCCAGTAAAACAGAATAAAACAGAAGCCAGACAAACATATATTAATACTTTATAAAGTTATGTTATGTGTAAGAAATGTTCCACTGCAGTGAAGTGAGAGGAAATTGTACTCTTTTTAAGAAATTGAATGAGTTTGTTTAAATAAGTACACAGAAAAAATAATAATAATATAACCACCTACCTCATACTAAAGGCTTCCCAGGTGGCAACGATCCACCTGCCAAGCAGGAGACACGGACACAGGTTCTATTACTGGGTTGGGAAGATCCCTTGGAGGAGGAAACAGCAACCCATTCCAGTATTCTAGCCTGGAAAATTACATGGACAGAGGAGGCTGGAGGGCTGTAGTCCATGGGGTCACAAAGAGTTGGACTTAGTGACTAACCAACAACAGCAACCTCACACTAAACACATAAATATATTCTAGATACATTATAGATATAAGTGCAAATAAAAATAGAATTCTCTCTTAGAAGATAAAGCATAAGGAAACATTTTCAACATCTGGAATAGGAATTATTTCTTAACCAGGATTTGAAAAGTAATAACTACACAGGAAAATATAAGGAATGGAAATATATTATGAATAAGAACTTCTGCTTACCAAATGCATTTTGTGATTAATACACAGGCCAAAGTATGGAGAAAGTTATTTGAAATATATATTATTCTAAGACTCATAGTCCCAATTATAAAGAAGTTTAATGTAAAGGCAAATAACCCAACAAAAGTGGGCAAAAGAAAGGGATGACCCCAAAACTTACTTGCATAATATCATTAGTCCTCAGGAAAAATACGTATTCAAGAAAATTAGGACCCATTACATACTCAACAGGATGAATGAAACATAAAAGAAAAAAAAATTACCAAAAGGTGATGAATGCACTGAACACCTGAAATTCATCTCTGTTAGTGTTTGGATTGTAAATCTGTAGTATACCTTTGGAAAATAAAGCAGCAAAATATCTTTATATTCATGAAACAAATTCAAATCATTCTACTCAGCTGATTGTATATATAAGGGTAACAGGTGTGAACGTGTTTTTGTTTAAAAATAGCAATATTCCTACTTGAAAACTAGGTGACTGGCCATGACTGGGTCATTCTGATCACAGGACAGCGCACGTGCCCCTGTCCCCCAGCCCTCTCTGTGCCTGTTTGTTGCCCTTCCCCATCACTTCCGGCTTCCCCGCCTCCCGCCCCCCCCCACACAGGTGGCCGCCCAGCCCCCTCTTACCCTGTTTAGGACCTTAACCGCCCTCGCCTCATGTGGGTGTCCTTCCCTGGCCTCCATGGCTGGTGGCATCTCTGGGCACAGAAGCGCCCTCAGTCCCTGAGGGGGGAAGCTGGGCAGAGCAAGTTGCCTGTGAGGGCCGTGGAGGTGCCGGTACTCGGCGAGAGTGTTCTCCGGGGCCAGCTGTGGCCTTGGGTGTTGGTGGTGGTGGGCGCAAGCCCCAAGAGGGGGGCCCATGGGGGCCAGGAAAGGCAGGAGACGTCCGGGGTGCCAGGGGACCGCTCCTCTGCTGGAGGCTCCTGGCAGTGAGATTCCGTGGCGTGACGCGGAAGCTGCCTCACTTCCGGGTCGTTGTGAATAGCTTCCGGGCCCCTCTCTGTCCCTCGCGGCCGCCCCACCTCCACCGTCGGTTCTGTGCCTCTTGCCGCGTCTTTGCCACAGGGGCCTACGTGGCCATACGCTGTTGGTGCCTCGTCCGTCCAGTCCTCTGATCCCTGGGGCTGCACCCTGGTATATCTCGCTTCCCCAGCCCGCCTTGTCCCTGCTCTGTTGACCTTTGCGCCTTCTGTCCACAGATGTCGTCGCGTGCTGGACCAGGAGGAGCGCCTGTGGCCCCGGCGCCCCTGCCCTCCCATGGCAGTGTGCTCCTCTGAGTATGCACGGGTCACCTGCTGGCTACCGTGCCTATACCGCCGCCCGCCTGGGCTGGGGGCTGGAAGTGAGGGTGCCATGGCCGTCCCCAATATGACCAGCTGGTGTCCTTGGCCCCACTACCGGCCCACTGGGCCCTCGAGGAGCGCCTCCACATCAGAACTTTGGGGCAGCACGCTGCGTCCCTTCTGGACAGAATGTGGGGGATCCCTTGGCCTCACCAAGGGAGGAGCCGGTCGGCCGGCCTGGAGTGATCGCCCCCATTCCTTACGTCATGGGGTTTTGCTGCCACCGCCCTTCACCCCACGCCCAGCACGCCAGGCACCCTGTGCTCACTTGGGGTCCCCAGGTGGCGCAGTAGAAAAGAATCAGCCTGCTAATGCAGGCAGTTGCAAAAGATCCAAGTTCGATCCCTGAATGGGGGAGATCCCCTGGAGGAGGAAATGGCAACCCCCTCCTGTATTCTTGCCTGGAAAATCCCTTGGACAGAGGAGCCTGGCGGGCTGCAGTCCATGGGGTCGCTGAGTCAGAGAGGCGGACACGACTGAGCTCATGTAAATATACACATGAGAAAAAAGAAGAGAATCCCAGTTACAACTCAGCTGTTGTGTAAAGAATTTTGTAATTGGCTTTCCAGAAATGCCACCTGTAGTAGCTGACTTAGTAGGAGGAGGACCCGCATTACACAGGATGGTTGAGAAAGTGGCTTCTGTGTCCTGTAGGAATTTAACAGGATGGCCTCTTCTAGTTAGAGTCACCTGAGGCTCCCGAGTGGTCATGAGGACAGAAGCCAAAGTGGGAAGCCCTGGGCCCTGTAAATCCTGATCTTGTGTCTGAGTTTCTGACCCCTGAAACCTATGTCCCTGAGGATATTACCCTTCTAGTGATCTCCCTTGCAAGTGGGGCAAGGCCTTGGTGGTGGCCTCTGCTTGCCTTGGGGGCGTTGTCCCTTGAAGTGTCCATCCTGGCCACAACAAAAACAGACTCTAGGTGTTTGCTTGTGTTCTCCCACCTTTGTAGCCCTAAAGTTAACTCCCTGTAGGGCCATAATGAGAGCGTCAGCCTTTCTCTTACCTCTATTCTCTTTTTCTTTAGGTTCTTCCTGATTTCTGTTTAAGAATCCTGATGTGGCAGCTCTTACCAGTGTAGGGTAAGGGAGTTAGAGGCAGCCAGGTTCGGGAAAAGGAGGACACTGGCACTTTACGAAACAGATTCACCTTTACTGAGGCAAGAAGGGGCAGCAGTCAGATTAGTGAGCTGCTGCACTAACCCAGGAAAAGAGTAAGTATATGTAGGCATATATGTGGACATCTACTGTTAAGGGGGCCTGTTCTTCTCCAAGGTTGTCTGGAGAGAGTGAAGTCACTCAGTTGTCTCCAACTCTTTGGGAGCCCATGGACTGTAATTGGAGCCCTACCAGGCTCCTCTGTCCATGGGATTTTCCAGGCAAGAATGCTGGAGTGGGTTGCCATTTCCTTCTCCAGGAGATCCTCCCGACCCAGGGATTGAACCCAGGACTTCTGCATTGTAGGCAGATGCTTTACCGTCTGAGCCACAGGGAAGCCAGGGAAGTGTTTGCAGTAGTTATTTTTTCTTTTTTAATTTTTTATTTATTTTTAAAAAATTTTTATTTTACTTTACAATACTGTATTGGTGTAGTTATTTCTTAAATGGCTGGGGCAAGGAATTCTGGAGACCAGCTGGGACCAGCTGGGCATGATCAACCTTTCTGTCCATTTTTTTCTTCAGGCCAGTGTTCTTCGTTTTGCATAGAATGGTGAGGAGGACCTGAAGGGAAGTTTTAACTCCAGACTATTTTGAACAGTATTGCTTTCCTTAAACAAGGCCCTCTAAATTTATATGGGAGGCAAAGGCCAGCTTTGGAGTTTCCTCTGAATATCTGGTGGAGAAGGCAATGGCACCCCACTCCAGTACTCTTGCCAGGAAAATCCCATGGACGGAGGAGCCTGGCAGGCTGCAATCCATGGGGTTGCGAAGTCGGACATGACTGAGCGAATTCACTTTGACTTTTCGCTTTCATGCACTGGAGAAGGAAATGGCAACCCACTCCAGTATTCTTGCCTGGAGAATCCCAGGGACAGGGCAGCCTGGTGGGCTGCCGTCTATGGGGTCACACAGAGTCAGACACGATGGAGCTGACTGAGTAATCAATTTGTCTTTAAGAATAAGTTTGAAGCATCTGGGTCCAAATTAGTGTGCTTTCTCAGTGCCTTCCTGAGCCTTTCCAGAAAAGCTGTGTGAATTTCCTCCTTTTCCTGAGTCACTCCAGATAGTTTGGAGTAGTCTAAGCGGTTAGTTCCTGACTTTTTTAAGCCTTCCTCAATGCAAGTGAAAAAGTGAACTCTCTTCCAGTCCCCACTGTCTTTGTCATGTGCCCAATTAGGATCAGCTATGGGCACTACCTGGAGCCCTGTAGGTAACCAGGCTGATTCACTGTCAGGTCTCCCCTGCATGCCAATAGCATACCACTCATCTCGCCATCACTGGGCATTTTTAATTACTACTTCTTTCATTGTCAGCAAGGCTGCTGGTCAGGATTAGCATACTATCTTTCCGTGCCATTTCAAAGATTGGTTTAGACCCTGGAAAACACTTATCTAATTGTCAGGATCTTCAGTAAAGCTTCCTAGGTCCAATTTAATTTGCCTTAAATCTCGGAGGGGGAAAGGAACATGGACGCCTGTGGCTCCCAAGTCCCCATTAGGAGCTTCTTGTAACGGAAGGAGGGCAGGATATAGCCTAGAGATGACCAGTGTTGGGTTAGGAGCCACTGGGGCAGGAGCTGCTGCTGGTGCCCAAGGCATTACTAGAGATTGTGGAGGCTCCTGTGGGCTAGGTTTGGGCAGCTCTGGTTAAGGTCTACAGTTTGGACCTGAGGACTTGGAGGAAGTTGTAGGCAGCATGGAAGTAGCAAGCCCACAACTCCTGGATAACAGGGTTTTCTCTCTCAAGACAAAACCTGTATATATGGCACTTCTGACCATTTTCCTTCTTCTCTACAAAAGAGGTCTAGTTGGAGGATGGCATTATAATCAAGTGAGCCCTCAGGGGGCCATTTTTCACCATCAGATAGATCCTACTGAGGCTCTGCCTTGGTGCAGAGAAAGATCATACCCTTCTTTAACAAGGTCTAAGGGTCAAACTTCTTCTAGTTCTTCAGTATACTTGCCAAAGGCATCCACTCTGAGCTGGGTGTAGGCACGAAGAGGTGGCTCCCATCTGAAAGACAAGACCAGCGTCCAGTGCTCTTCCTCTTTTCTCTGGTTCTTCTCATGGAGGGTGTCCCCACCTTGCACAGTGGGAGCAAAGAAACACCCATGAAGTATGCTTCCCTCAACTCTGGAGCGCACCTGGTCTTGAGCACCATTATCCAGCTACCCTGGACTGTTGTCCTCTTCCTGTCTCTACCTTCCTTTCCACCTAGAGATAGATACAGAGTGAGAGCCTCAGTTGGTGGATACAGAGTGAGAGCCTCAGTTGGTGGACTTGCTGTGCTCTTGAACATTGGGTGCCTGAACTGGAGTTCCCCTAAAGCAAGCTATGTAGTGCACAAGGTTAGTAGTATTTACACACACTCCGAAATGATCCTACCTTAAGTGAAAAATCTCATAACCTCTAAATGTTAGGAAAGACAAATGGTAGCTATCCTGCGGTTCTCACTGAGGCAGCAGCCTAGCAGAGATTTTGCTCAGCAACCTAGGTCAGTCTGCTGGCTAATACTGAGGACGCTGTCTACTAACTCTTTCTGCCTTTGGAACTCATACAGGCTTGTGAAATAGAGTGGCTCAAGAGACCATGCAGCTGGATTAGGTAATGAGAAGTGAATGACAGATTTGAGAGTGAGTGTGCTTACCTTGAACAGGCATTCAGGATTTCCAGACAAGCCCCCAAAAGATGAGACAGGAATCTGAGTTCTTGTCCACCCAGCCAAAGAATGGAATTCATGAACATACAAATGCTCATGGTAGTAACTGAATAAGATTTATTAAAGAGGAGGAAAGTGCAAAACTCTCAGCATAGACCCTCAGCATAGAAAGGGGGTAAAGAATCACCCCAAGGTAGTTTTTATACCCTTCCTTTAAATCACATTATTTCTAAACATTCAATTTAAAGGTCAAGATACTTAGCATCATCTTTATGGCTTCTTTTGATCCTTGGATTAACTCACCACTTGTTTTCATACCCTCTGTCCTTTTGACCATGGGCCAGATGTATGGGCTTAAGATTAATGATCACCATTGTTTCTCCCTGAAGCATATGGAACAGAATTTAATTGCTGCTCTTCTTTGGATATGAGTGCTGATAATTTATCAGACTAAAGACATATTCCAGGAATTCAGGAGAATGGAGCAGGATGTTTACTGAAAACAAGACTGAGGTTTTAGAGTTTTACACTGAAGGCCTAGTAATTGCTACTGCAACACCACTGTCATGGCAGAAAGCAATAAGGAATTAAAGGTGAACGAAGAGAGTAAGAAAAAAAAATGCTAGTGTAAACCTCAGCATTGAGGAAATAAGATAATGATATCTGTTATTATAATTAAGATAATGAGCAACCTAGACAGCATATTAAAAAGCAGAGACATTACTTTACCAACAAAGTTCCATCTAGTTAAGGTTATGGTTTTTCTAGTAGTCATGTATGGATGTGAGAGTTTGACTCTAAGGAAAGCTGAGCACTGAAGAATGGATGCTTTTGAACTGTGGTGTTGGAGAAGACTCTTGAGAGTCCCTTGGACTGCAAGGAGATCCAAGCAGTCCATCCTAAAAGAAATCAGTCCTGAATGTTCATTGTAAGGATTGATCTTGAAGCTGAAACTCCAGTACTTTGGCCACCTGATGCGAAGAGCTGACTCATTTGAAAAGACCCTGATGCTGGGAAAGACAGAGGGCGGGAGGAGAAGGGGTCGACTAAAGATGAGATGGTTGGATGGCATCACTGACTCAATGGGCATGAGTTTGAGTAAACTCTGGGAGTTGGTGATGGATGGGGAGGCCTGGTGTGCTGCAGTCCATTGGGTAGCAAAGAGTTGGACACGACTGAGTGACTGAACTGAACTGAACTGAATGTCATCTGGTCCCATCACTCCGTAAGAAATAGATGGGGAAACAATGAGACTTTATTTTCAGTTCAGGTCAGTTCAGTGGCCAAAGTAGTGGAGTTTCAGCTTTAGCATCATTCCTCAAGGGACGCTCAAGAATCTTCAACACCACAGTTCCAAGCATCAATTCTTCAGCACTCAGCTTTCTTCAGTCCAACTCACACATCCATACATGAATATTGGAAAAACCATAGCCTTGACTAGTCGGACCTTTGTTGGCAAGGTAATGTCTCTGCTTTTTGGAGGGCTCCAAAATGACTGCAGACAGTGACTGCAGCCATGAAATTAAGACACTTGCTCCTTGAGAGAAATGCTTTGACAAACCTAGACAGTGTATTGAAAAGCAGAGACATCACTTGACCAACCAAACTCCGTATAGTGAAGGCTATGGTTTTCCATAGTCATGTGTGGATGTGAGAGTTCATATGTAAAGAAGGCTGAGCGGCAAAGAGTTGATGATTTTGAACTGTGGTGTTTGAGAAGACTCTTGAGAGTCCCTTGAACAATCTGGAGATCAAACCAGTCAATCAACTCTGAATATTCATTGGAAGGACTGATGCTGAAGCTGACGTTTCGATAATTTGGCCACCCGATTCGAAGAACTGACTCATTTGAAAAGACCTTGATGCTGGCAAAGATTGAAAACGGGAGGAGAAGGGGATAACAGAGGGTAAGATGGTTGGATGGCATCATCGACTCAATAAACATGAGTTTGAGCAAACTCTGGGAGACAGTGAAGAACAAGGAACTCTGCAATGCTACAGTCCATGGGGTCGCAAAGAGTTGGACATGACTAAGTAAATGAACAATAGCAACACAGTAGTTCTATTTTGAGTTTTTAAAGTAACTGCTCTTTTCCATAATGGCTTCACCAATTTATAGTCTCATTAACAGTATGGGGTGGGGGTGTTCCATTTTCTTCATGCCCTCTCCAGCATTTGTTATTAACATTTTAATGATAACCATCCTGACTATTGTGAGGTGGTACATCGTTGTAGTTTTGACTTGCATTTCTCTTTATTAGTGATGTTGGACATAATTTTTTATGCTTATGAGTCATCTCTATGTTTTCTTTGGAAAAGTGTTTATTTAGGTCTTCTGCTCAGTTTTTGATTTGGCTCTTTGTTTTTTTGTTATTGAGTTGTATGAGCTGTTTGTATATTTTGGAGATGAATCCTTTGTTATTCAAACCATTTGCAAATGTTTTCTCCCATTCTGTAGATTGTTTTTCATTTTGTTTATGGTTTGCTTTGTCGTGGAAAAGCTTATGAGTTTGATTATCATGTCATGTCTTGTATTTAAGACTTTAAGCCGTTTTCAATTTTCTTTTGTGTATGGTGTGAGGGTAAACTTTTGAACTTCATCAGTTTACATGGGACTTTCCAGCTTTCCCAACACCATTTGTGGATGAGACTATCTTTTCTTCATTGTGTATTCTTGCCTCATTTGTTGAAGATTAATAGACCATAGATATGTGTGGTTATTTCTGTCCCATTGATCCACATGTCTGTTTTTGTGCCAATACCATTCTGTTCTGATTAACATAATTTTGTATCATTGACTGAAGTCTGTGAAAGTTATGGCTCCTGCTTTGATCATTTACCATAGGATTAGTTTTCAGTTTTTTTTAAATGTTTCTGAATATATTTTAGGATATTTGTTTCAGTTCTGTGAAAAATGCCATAGATGACTTGACAGAGACTCCATTAAATCTGTGGATTGCTTTCTGTAGTGTGGGCATTTGAACAATATTAATTACTTCAGTCAAATGTCATGGGTATCATTGCATTTGTTTGAATCATCTTCAGTTTCCTTTCTCCATGTTTAATATTTGTCAGCATATAGTTGTTTTGCCTCCTTAGTCAGGTTTATTCCTAGGTATGTTTTTTCAGGCAATTTTAAAAGGGACTTGTTTAAAAAAATTATTCATTTGCCTTATGACCCAGCAATTCCACTGTTGGGCATAGACACCGAGGAAACCAGAATTGAAAGAGACAACGTGTACACCAATGTTCACTGCAGCACTGTTTCTAATAGCCAGGACATGGAATCAACCTAGATGTCCATCAGCAGATGAATGGATAAGAAATCTGTGGTACATATACACAATGGAGTATTACTCAATCGTTAAAAAGAATACATTTGAATCAGTTCTAATGAGGTGGATGAAACTGGAGCCTATTATACAGAGTGAAGTAAGCCAGAAAGAAAAACACCAATACAGAATACTAACACATATATATAGAATTTAGAAAGATGGTAATGATAACCCTGTGTGCGAGACAGCAGAAGAGACACAGATGTATAGAAAAGTCTTTTGGACTCTGTGGGAGAGGGAGAGGGTGGGATGATTTGGGAGAATGGCATTGAAACATGTATAAAATCATATAAAGAAATGAATTGCCAGTCCAGGTTCAATGCAGGATACAGGATGCTTGGGGCTGGTGCACTCGGATGACCCAGAGGGATGATATGGGGAGGGAGGTGGGCGGGGGGTTCAGGATGGGGAGCACCTGTATACCCGTGGCAGATTCATGTTGATATATGGCAAAACCAACACAATATTGTAAAGTAATTCCCTCCAATTAAAACAAATAAATTTATATTTTAAAATATATTCATTTTTATTTGGAGGATAATTGTATTACAGTATCATGTTGGTTTCTGCCATACATCAACGAACCAGCCATAAGTATACATATGTCCCCTCCTCCTTAAACCCCCCTCCCACCTTCTATCTCATGCCACCCTTCTAGGTTGTCACATAGCACCAGTTTGTGCTCCTTGTGTTATATATAAGTTAACATTAGCTATCTATTTTACATATGGTAATGTATGTATTTCAGTGCTATTCTCTCAGTTCATTCTATTTTCTCCTGTGCCCACTGTGTCCAGAAGTCTCTTCTCTATGCCTGTATCTCTATTCCTGCCTTGCAAATACATGCATTAGTAGCATTTTCTATATTCTTTATATATGCAACACTTGTTGTTTCTCTTTCTGACTTACTTCACTCTGTACTGCTCAAAATTCTCCAAGCGAGGCTTCAGCAATACACAAACTGTGAACATCCAGATGTTCAAGCTGGTTTTAGAAAAAGCAGAGGAATCAGAGATCAAACTGCCAACATCCTCTGGATCATCCACAAAGCAAGAGAGTTCCAAAAAAAACATCTATGTCTGCTTTATTGACTATGCCAAAGCCTTGGAGTGTGTGGATCACAATAAACTGGGAAATTCTGAAAGAGATGGGAATACCAGACCACCTGATCTGCCTCTTGACAAACCTGCACATCAGGAAGCAACAGTGAGAAGTAGACATGAAACAGCAGACTGGTTCCAAATAGGAAAAAGAGTACATCAAGGTTGTATATTGTCACCCTACTTATTTAACTTATATGCAAAGTATATCATGAGAAATGCTGGGCTGGAGGAAGCACAAGCTGGAATCAAGATTGTCACGAGAAATATCAATAACCTCAGATATGCAGGTGGCACCACCCTTATGTCAGAAATTGAGGAAGAACTAAAGAGCCTTTTGATGAAACTGGAAGAGGAGAGTGAAAAAGTTGGCTTAAAGCTAAACATTCAGAAAACGAAGATCGTGGCATCTGGTCCCATCACCTTGAGAGAGTCATTATTAGGAAGGTTGATAAGAAGTCCAGGGGTCCCCAAGGAGAGAGGGGTCTGGAATTCTCAATGAGGAAGAAAGGACAAACTTTTGTGTCCCTCTACATTCCTTCGGATATTATAGCAATAATGTATCCTGCTTGAGGACAGTCTCTGGAAAAAAAGCTTCTGGCTAATCCTGTTATGTTAAGGTGTAAATTATGGGAGTAGGTCTAGTGAGGTCTTTATAACCTCCAGATGTTCTTTTGATTCACTGTAATAACTAATTATATGTAACTCCATGGCTAACACTAGCAAGGAGGTACTCTTGCTACCCCCTTCTGATGCCTATGTCAGAAGCTTTCTCTATCTCCTTTATACTTTAATAAAACTTTATTTCACAACAGCTCTGAATGATCAAGCCTCGTCTCTGGCCCTGGATTGAATTCTTCTCCTCCGGAGGCCAAGAATCCAAAGGTCTTTGCATTGTTCAGCAACAGCCTTTCAACTTCGTGGCAAATAGATGGGGAAACAGTAGCAACAGTGCTGACTTTATTTTGGGGGCTCCAAAATCACCACAGATGGTGATTGCAGCCATGAAATTAAAAGACGCTTACTCCTTGAAAGGAAAGTTATGACCAACCTAGACAGCATATTAAAAAGCAGAGACATCACTTTGCTGTAAAGGTCCTAGGGCATATGGTTGTTCCAGTAGTTGTCCAAATGTAAGAGTTGGACTGTAAAGAAGGTTGAGTGCCAAAGAACTGAAGCTTTTGAACTGTGGTGTTGGAGAAGACTCTTGAGAGTCCGTTTGACTGCAAGGGGATCAAGCCAGTCACTCTTAAAGGAAATCTATGGCAAGTACTCATTGCAATGACCAAAGCTGAAGTTCCAATATTTTAGCCACCTGTTTTGAAGATCAGGCTCATTGGAAAAGTCCCTGATGCTGGTAAATATTGAAGACAAAAGGAGAAGAGGGCAGCAACGGATGAGGTAGTTGGAGGTAGGTAGTTAGCATCACTGACTCAATGGACATGAATTTGAGCAAACTCCAGGAAATAGTGAAGGACAGGGAAGTTGGGCATACTGCAGTCCATGGGGTTGCAAAGAACTGGATGTGACTTAGTGACTAAACAACAGCAGTGTCACACAGTGACTGCTTTAGATTTAAAAGTAAGATAAGGACTTTTTAAATTACACTCTTACATCCGGCAGACTGTATTATATAGGAAATATTTTCAATGAGAGATAAGTGATGCCAAGTACTCACTAATGGATTTAATTATGATACAGATACCATAATCAGTGAAGGACTAGGAAACCTCGCATGCTGCAGTCCATGGAGTCACAGAGAGTCCGACACGACTTAGTGACTGAACAACAACAAGAAACTGTATTTGAATAACTTGTCTTCAATTTTACCCTGGCTAGTACACTTGCAAATAGGAATAAGCACGTATCTGTATGTGTTCAGGGGCCTGGGTGTCTCAGGCAGATCCCAAGCTGATAGAAGTCTGGCATGACTTCTAGCCCCTCACACTGTTACCATTACAAGTCATTATAATATATACTCCAATATCATTGAGCAAAACATCCAAAAGCTTTGATTTGCTGTCATTATCGTATTTGTCCTTCATTAAAATGTAGAATTGTAATGTATTAATAAGAAGGTATGATCAAGAATGCTGAGGGATTATTTTTACTGCTTCATTTATTCAGAGTTTCTTCATGAATAAACCACAATATAAAACGATTAGCAGTGTGTGTCTACCAGATCAACAGATTTTCTTTTGTTTACTTTTGCCTTTCTATCAAGAGTTAATAAGCAAGAACTAGGGCTTTACGAAAAGGGCCTTAATAGTCCCCACAGTTTGTATAAACTTCAGACATTTTTAAAAACTAATTTGTCTTGGGTTACAGTTGCTTTACAATGTTGTGTTAGTTTCTGCTGCACAGCAAAGTGAATCAGTTACATATATACACTCATTTTAGACTCTTTATATATATATCAATTATAGAGTATTGACAGAGGAGCCTGATGGATTACAGTGAATGGGGTCACAAAGATTTGGGCACGACTGATGACTAAGCACAGCACATAGAGTTATGAGTAGAGTTCCCTGTGTTGTATAGTAGAGCCTTATTTGTTGTCTACTTTGTATATAACAGTGTGTAAATATAAATCCCAATCTCCCAATTTCTTGCAGAAACTTTTTCTTATCTCCTTATTCTTTGACCATCTAGTTTAGAAGGTGTGTCAATTCCTTCTCTACCATGATGATGTGTGAACATTTTACAACCCAGGTATGTCTTGCTCCAGAACCTGTGAGCCCACCTTCCTCAAAGTGACAATCTGAAAAATGGGTCCCTTTATCCGAGTCTGTGTGGAAAGGTGGAAGCTACATTTCCACAAGTGCCGATGACTAAGCACAGATGGGAACCTTGAGGCTGAGGGCCTGTGTTACCTTTTCATTAGCTCACTCATTGTTTACAAATCCCCATATCCCCAGTTACTTGTTTCAGGAGAGTTGAGTTCAATCTTTCTTCTTGCAATAGTCTCGACCTTTATCACAATGTCTTGAATAAAGTTTTCCTTGCCTCTTTAACTCTCCAGGGCAATGTTTTTGGGAGGATCCGTGGCTCCTTTCTATTAACTACATAGCTAAAGAGAAATCTTACTCTCAAAATCCATAATGACAGGTGCTTCCATCAGTTAGGGATGCAGTAACAGAATACCTTGGCTGAGGGTGCTTATACAATAATTATTTGTTTCTCATAGTCTAAAGGTTGAGAGTCAAGGTCAGGATTCAGCAAGGTCAGGTTCTGGTGAACGTGTCTTACCTAGACTTTGCCACCTTGTAGTTTATGTTCATGTGGCAGAAAGAGAGAAAGGACTAGCTCTGTTCCTCTGTTTAGAAAGATGGTAATGTCATGGGAACTCCACCCTCATGATCTAATTACCTCCCAAAGGCCCAACCTCTTGGGACCATCTCACTGGAGGTCAGGGTTTCAACATATAAATTTATGTGGGGACATAGAGATTTACTCCATAACAATAATAGCTCATACTACTTATAGTCAGCAGAATTTAGTTAGGATGTTTGAGGTACTATGCACTTAACAGAGTGATATTCATAAGTTGGTCCCGTTTCCTTGTTTTACATAATTTATCCTGTTTAATTATTGTAAGTATTCAGCAACGTTTATAAATAGTTCGTGAATCAACTATAGGAAAACTTTCATAATGTCCAATATGTTGTTTGGTTAAAGAAATACACATATACTTGGCAAACTGAAGCTATATTAAAAGTCAGTGAATTCTCCACCATTGAAATCATTTACAGTACATAACAAATTTAATCACAAATTCTTTTAAAGTTCTGTAACTAACATTAATTGAACGTGCCCCTTTTCTCAGACAACAACTCCAAGTTCGTTATGTGATGAACAGACACTTTGTGAATGAAATTTGTTAAAATGACTTAATCAGTGATGTACCATCATTATCATTTCCAAAATGTTCTAAGGTTTTTGAGACATAAATGATCACATGTGCATTACAAAATACTCAGTTCCATTTATGACTGGATCAGGTTATTTCTACTCTATATCATTTCTGGGGGAAAATTTCTATCATTACCCTAAGAAATTAATCAGTCCATTTTGACAAACATATTTAGAAATATTTAGAATTGTTTAATAGATTAGTTGTCTTAAACACCTGCTGTTATTTTCCTATTTATTCAAATATTTGTAAAGGGATACTTGGCCCTTAATGAGAATATTAGTCATAACATCCTTCTCCTTTTCCTTCTCACAACCAAAATAACAAAAATATTTAAATTACTGGTGTTTTTGAAAATAAAAGTCTTTATGATATAAGCAAAAGTAACCATAATAAAAAGACAGTGATGGGACTTCCTTAGTGGCCCAGGGGTAAGAATGCCTGCCCTGGTCTGGGAAGACCCCACATGCTGCTGAGCAACTAGCCTGTGCACCTCAGCTACTGGCCCAGGGCTCTAGAGCCTGCGAGTTACAGCTACTGAAGCCTGTGTGCCTGGAGGCTGTGCTCCATAACAAGAGAGCAGTCCCCACTCAGGACAGCGAGCGAGAAGCCAGGCATGACAAGGGAGACCTAGCACAGACAAAAACAAACAAAAAACAGACAAAAAAAAAAAAAACTTAAAGAGAGTGATAAATTGAAAACATGCTTGCAACACATGACAAAAACGTTCATTTTTGTGAGAATAATTTAGAGGGCTCCAAATAAAGAGTACAAGTGGATACATAGGTAGGAAACTTAATTTTGTTTATAAGATTAACTCTTAGTCTTTGTTTCTTCTAGGGAAGTCTGGGGACTCGGAAAGAGTAGAAATGGGTGGAGGAGACTGTACGAGGGGAGGGGTGGGCGCACAGCCAATATTGTAAGACCTTTAGTGGGACCCTTAGACTAGGGTTAGAGGTCATGCTCCACCAACAGGAGACCTGGCAGCAGTCCTCGCCGGAGTCGATGAGTCCGGGACAGAGGCCTTCTCCATGCGCTATCCAGGCCCTCAGGCCTCAGGGCAGGTGGGTGAGATGGGCCCCAGGACAGTTTGGGGCCTGTGTTCCACAGAGTCCCAGAGCCCTCGCCACGGGTGCCCACAGGCCAGATCCAGGCCACAAAGCAGCCGAAGTGAAACTGAAACTCGCTCAGCCATATCTGACTCTTTGCGACCCCGTGGACTATACAGTCCATGGCATTCTCCAGGCCAGAACACTGGATTGGGTAGCGTTTCCCTTCTCCAGGGGTTCTTCCCAACACAAAGCAGTGAACCTCTCTCCAGTCCCTGCCTCCATGACCTATAAGCTGCAGAGGATGATATGGGCATGGTCCCCAGAGGCCTGGGCAGCTGGAGGATGTGACCCGGGCTACTAAGGTAAGAGCTTCCCAGCTCCTGTCTCTCCGTTCACGTTTCCACACTTGGTCCAGCACTGATCGGTTGTCCACCCCCAGGAGATGGCAGGAGGTTAGGTTGGTGTGCAAAGATCTTACACATCATTTCAGGCTCGCCTCTGTGGTTGGGACCTCTCTCAAAGAAAGTAATTGTTGTGAACTAGGTTTTAACTCCGTTGGAAATTGTTACAAGTGTCTCTCTGCAGCTTAAATGAACAGCCTGAGGCCCAGCTGGGTCCTGGGCACCAGGCACCCAGAGAGATAAATGTTGGGTGGGGTCTTGGACCCAGCTCTGAGGTGCTGCCCGCTGAGACCTGCCCCCTCAGCCAGGGCTGGGCACTGGATGGAGGACCCCGACTTCGTGCCGGATACTCTGACCACACAGGACCCCCTCCTCCTGGCCTGGGCCTGGACCCCAGAGGTAGAGGGTGGTGCCTGGGACCTGATGCTTTCCTGTCAGAACTGAGGGTAGCCTTTGTTTTGGGGGGAGGTTTACAGCAACATTACGGCTTCCCTCATAGCTCCATCAGTAAAGAACCTGTCTGCAGTGCAGGGGACCTGGGTTTGATTCTTGGGTTGGCAAGGTCCCCTGGAGAAGGAAATGGCAACCCACTCCAGTATTCCTGCCTGGAGAGTCCCATGGACAGAGGAGCCTGGCAGGCTATAGTCCATGGGGCCGCAGGAGTCGGACTTGACTCAGTGACTAAACCACCACCACCACAAGAACATCGTGACCTGACCAGGACCTGACCTCAGGAACAAAGACTCTGACCCCAGACGCAACCAGGCCACTCCCTCAGCTTTCCTAGAAAAGCACTTTGCTGAAAGTTTTCTGGGTGCTCAGCTTTTTGTGTGTGTTTGTCTTTTCTCCTTGTGTGGCCCTGCAGTAAGGCTTTCTCTCCTCACTGTGTGTTAGGAGCACAAACTTGTGATCAGTACCAAGATGATATTCTAATTAAGAATACAATCTCTTTTTATTCTCAACATGTTCGATTTGTCCCTCCTCACCCTGAAATGTTCACTATCAACTATACTTGGGGACAGAACATTTTCACTCATATGAATTATTTTCATAATCAGAGAGGAGTGTGTGAGCCTGAGAGTCAGGTTTTGAAATAAAATGTTGACTCGGACAAGCCAGACTTGTCCATAGAACCACAGCGGCAGTGGGACTCGCCCTGTGCAGAGTCCAGTTACTTCTGAAGGTTCTGTGATGTGTGGTCGCCATGGTAATGTGGTGATACACATTCCTCATTCTGCACGCAGTGTGTTTGCGAGCTGACATCTTCGTGTATTGTGGCAAAGAGGAATGGGCAACCTAAACTGCTGTTTGGGAGGTAGGTTCCCACTGATCCTCTGAAGGCTGTTCCTTCAAATGGGCTGGTTCACCTTTACTGATGAATTTTCCTCATCTTTTTTTTTTTTCTTCCATCGCTCTAATTTATCTACAGAGTTATAAATGTGCTTTATAGTTTTGTCTTATTCCTTAAATTATATTTTGATTCTCCTGTCAGCTGGCTGCCTTAAATATCTTCCTAAATTTCCAGGTTCCCAATGCCAGTTTTGTACACACTCTTACCAGAGAACTGATGGAAAGGACGAACACAGGAGAACCATGATGTCTCCTCAGCATCGGACATGATAGTAAAAGGGAATTCCATCGCAACTCTTCTCAAATGTTGCTGCCTAAATCTGCAAACACTAGCAGTGTAAATCCAGAGACTTAAAAAAAGAAAGAAACTGGGATTTACTGGTGGGATTCCCATGGGTTGATGTGGGCTGGATCATTGTTTGTTGCCAAGGAGTTTAGCGAGATGGCATAGTGCTGTCGGGTTAGTCGGAGGAACATTTGGTCACTGAGGAAAGGAGAGTATGTCTATTGATCCTCAAGGAGAATCTAGGGTTACTGTCTCCAGGCTGTGAGGATGGAGATGATTTTCAAAAAGAATATGGGGCTCTGTTGTCTTCCACTACAGGGTCTAGAGCTTGATGAGAAGATGATAGAGTCAGAATATTAGTGGGGAAAGATTAAACTCCTGCCCATTCTTAGCTAGCACTTGGTCCAGGCTGCTCAAACAAGTGTTCAGATCAGCTGTGAGACTTTGAGCATCTCAGACTTAATTAAGCCACCAAAGGCCAGCACAGATGACCACCTCCCCAGTGAAGTCACATTAGCTGCTCATCCAGACTTGGTCAAGTTAAAGGGAAGCTAATTCTTGGTAGGGCCATATTGTGGCCTTTGGTTTAGAAGGTTCTGAGCTCTGAGCCAACTTGTTGGCCAGACAGACCACTGGTCACTTAGCAAGGTGAACTGGGCTTTGGGAAGGCTGCTCGTGAGATGGTTGAGTGTGTGAAGAAACTTTGGAGGATGGACAGAGTTGGAATCCTGTGGTCCTTCTGAGGGGCTTTGCTCAGAGGAAACGTGTATTTTGGATCAGGAACTGAAATATAGAGACGAGTGGTAGAAGGAGGATTTGAGCTCTTTTGAAGGCTGAGGCATCTTCTTCAGGGCATCAGCTCTCATTCACAGAAAACTAGGGGCAGGATAATTTGAGTTGGGGGTAGGGTTGAGGTCCTGGTCAAGGGGTTTTAGCACAGGTCTCAGGGCTGCAGGCATCTGTGTCCTCAGGGAACCATCTATAATCCTGTCCCAGATCCACTATTTATCATTGTGTGATGCTTGGAAAGTCACTTCATCTCTCTAAATTTCAACACCGTCGAATGTAACATATGGATTACAGCCCACACTTGGTCCACCCTTCCTCTTGAACAGGGCAGGGTGTCAGAAGAGGTGAGAATAGATACTCTCCATGAGCTGTAAAAACTTGTTTCTGTGAAAAAGCTGAAGAGTAAGCTTCCATCCCCACTTATTGGAGCCATCAAAAGGCCCTCTCTGCTTTCAACCACTCCTGAAGGTCCATCTTATTCTTGCCATCCTTCAGTGTTGAAGACTTACAGAGAAATTATGAAGCACCAGTCCTCTGCTTTTCTATTTATTGATTTGTCTATCTATCATTTATTTAGTTGGCTGCATCAGGTCTTAGCTGTGGCACACGGGATCTTCATCACATTGTGCAGATCTTTCGTTGCAGGGCACTGACTCTCTAGTTGTGGTGCTTGAGCTCAGTAGTTGCAACATGTGGGCTTAGTTGCTCCGAGGCATGTGGGACCGAGTTTGCTGATCAGAAATCAAACCCCGTCCCCTGTGTTGTGAGGCAGATTCTTACCCACTGGACTGCCGGGGAAGTCCCTCCTTTATTTTTCTAATATTTTCCCTGTATTTAATCATTCCTGGCCTCATGATACTAAAACTAGGCCATGTTAACATTTCTCCAACTCAGGACAGGGAACTGAGGCAAAGAGGGATCCATATGTCTTTCCCAAGTATGTGCTTCTCCTAAATGCGATGTGAATCCAGTCCATCAGGAATGGTCACCATGCTCTGCTGACTTCGAGGTCTCAGTTAAATAGAGATATCTGCACACACAGCCAGTCTATTGGGTATTTTCAGTGCACGTGAAACTGCAGATCTTCCTAAGTCCACCTTGGATTCAGGAGGCCTTGCTAGGCATCTGGTGAGGAAGGGGACCAGAGGATTGAACTGTGGATCAATTTTTATTAGTTCCCGGGTGGTCCTCTGCTGGCAAGCTGTCGACAGCTCTCACCATTATAATGCATTTCACAGGGGGTTTCATCCAGAAGCGGAGAAGAAATAGCCCTGAGATTAAAAAATTAAGAACCAGCCAGATGAAGAAACTTCGTTGTTGGCCACATAATAGGGTGCACCCTACTGGCTCAATTGAAGGTACTGTGGAAAGTTTCTCATTAAGTTCATTCAAAAATGATTATTGTAGTATGTTCAGGGCCTTATTTAAGAAAAAAAAAACCAGAAATATTAAGCAATGTTCTTCTTTTATTTCATGTGTTCAAATTGAATCTATATCACTTGGTACTGCTTTAACTATGAAAGGAAAGATGCATTTTAAATTCAACATTTGGTTTATGCTTAAAAGTGAAGATGGTCTCTAGCTATGGTTTGGACATTAGCTAATTTTTTAACACTAGGTCTGATGTGTTCCCCCCTGAAGTCATGTTTCAAGATTTCTTTAAATTATTAGATTTTATTTAAAGCAGGATTACATTGACATAAAATTTGGATGGATTATACAGAAAATTCCTATATCATATCACTTCAGGTTCAGCTATCAAATTCTACTCACAGATAACATATGTGTGGTGCAGTTTTTACAATTAGTGAGAAAATATATTTTTAGTAATTCAAAGTCTAACATTGTTAGTTCACCTAATATTCACACTTCATATTGTTATATTCAGTGATATTTTAAATATACACCTTTAAATTATAGTACCATACAAAAATCTGTACACTAATATTCACAGTGTATTATTTGTACTTAAATACTAGAAACAAAACAAAGAACATCATGTGATAAATGGATAAATGAAATGTGATAAGTAGTCAGAATGGAATACTATCCCACCATAAAAATGAATTAAGGATTGAAATATGCTATAAAATGGAAGGACGATTTAATACAAAAATTTATTCTAGTTAGTGAAATAAGGCAGGCACAGAAAGACAAATATTGTATGATTCCACTGGTTTAAGGTACACAGAATAGGCTAACTCATGGAAGCTGGAAATAGAAATTACCAAAGCAAGGAGGCAATGGAGAAGGTGGATTCTGACTTAATGGGTACAGAGGTTATACTGGATCTGATGAAAAAGATGTAGATGGTGTTGATAGGTACACTAAATTGTGTATATAGAAAAATCAAGATTGGCAGCAGAAATATGAATAAGCTCAGATATGCAGATGAGACCACCCTTATGGCAGACTGAAGAAAAACTCAAGAGCCTCTTGAGGAAAGTGAAAGAGGAGAGAGAAAAAGTTGGCTTAAGCCTCAACATTCAGAAAACTAAGATCAGGGCATCCGGTCCCAGCACTTCATGGCAAATAGATGGGGAAACAGTGGAAACAGTGGCTGACTTTATTTTTCTGGGCTCCAAAATCACTGCAGATGGTGATTGCAGCCATGAAATTACAAGACGATTCCTCTTCGGAAGGAAAGTTATGACCAACCTAGACAGCATATTCAAAAGCAGAGATATTACTTTGTCAACAAAGGTCTGTCTAGTCAAGGCTATGGTTTTTCTAGTAGTAATGTATGGATGTGATAGTTGGACTATAAAAAAAGCTGAGCACCAGAGAATTGATGCTTTTGAACTGTGATGTTGAAGACTCTGGAGAGTCTCTTGGACTGCAAGGAGATCCAACCATTCCAACCTGAAAGAGATCAGTCCTGGTTGTTCATTAGAAGGACTGATGTTGAAGCAGAAACTCCAATACTTTGGCCACCTGATGTGAAGAGCTGAGTCATTTGAAAAGACCCTGATGCTGGGAAAGATTGCGGGCAGGAGGAGATGGGGACGACAGAAGATGAGATGGTTGGATTGTATCACCGACTCAGTGGACATGGGTTTAGGTGGACTCTGGGATTTGGTGATGGACCGGGAGGCCTGTTGTGCTGAGATTCATGGGGTAGCAAAGAGTTGGACATGACTGAGCAACTGAACTGAACTGATGGAAGTTTTTAATTCTTAAAAATTATGAAAAGAATAAATACAATGTATTTTTGATGACAATGCTCAGTCGCTAAGTTCTGTCTGTGAGCCCATGGACGGCAGCACACCAGGCTTCCCTGTCTCTCACTATCTTCTGGAGTTTGCACAAAATTCATGTCCATTGAGTCGATAATGCTATCCAGACATCTCATCCTCTGTGGCCTCTTCCTCCTGCCCTGAGTCGATCAAGGGCTTTTCGAGTGAGACTGTTCCTTACATCAGGTGGCCAAAGTATTGAAGTTTCAGCATCAGTCCTTCCAATGAATATTCATGATTGATTTCCTTTATAATTAACTGATTTGATCTGCTTGCTGTCCAAGGAACTCACAAAAGTCTCTTTAGCACCACTGTTCTAAAGCATTAATTCTTTGGCACTCAGCCTTCTTAATGGTCCAGGTTTCACAACTGCACATGACTTCTGAAGCATAGTGTGACTTTTAGTGCTTCCCTCTGTCAGACAGAGTTTCAAGTCGATCAGGTTCTCCTTAGCCAGAAAGCTTAAGGCTCTCTGACTCATATCTGAAACATTCATCTCCTTTGCCTTCCTCCACCCATGAGAAAGGTTGTCCAACAGATTTCACTCCACAGTTATTAACCACCCACATCCACACACTCCCCCCATGTGTCCACATTAACAAGGTCTTCCCGATCAGCATCACAGATGTCCTGACAATTCCTCTATGTCCTCCTAGATCTCCCTGAGGACCAGCTTGAGGAGCGATCCATTTCAACGTTGGAGGAAGAGGCTCTGCCCTACTCCATAGTAAGTGCTTCCTATTCATCTGAGAGAAAAGTGTTGCTTAATGACTTTATTGTCTAGCTGAATTCAGATAAAGGTTCAAAATATTCAAGACAGTTCATATAAACAGTTTTTAATTTGATGGATAATTTCTCCCAGCAGATAACTTATTCAAAAGGATAATGCTGACATTTTCAAAAATGACAACATAAATTGAAAACTGGAATCAGGAGGAGTTTCCTCAGCAGAAACTGTTCCTTCCTGAAATGAAAATTTTAATTACTGGTGAAAATGAGCTGGAGAGATCTTCCAGGGGGAGCTCCAGCCTTTCCCTGAGGTGTCCTCTCTGTGTTCTTTTGGGGCTATGGACTCAACAGCCCAATCCCATTTGTTTTTCTGAAAAGAAAAAGAGAACAAAAGACCTGAAGGCGCAGCACTCAAGACGCTGACACCCTCACGCTGTTTTCTTCTTTCTAATTGCAGGCGCATGAACAAGCCGGTGAACACGGTAAATATTCAGGGATCATCATTTTGATGAAACTAATGTAGCTGATGAATGTGGCAATCTCTTGCCAGCTCTGTTTGGAGAGTCGCCCTGATGCTGGGTTCCTAAAGAGGGTGAAGTCAGGGGGTGCAGATAAGAGACGGATCTCCCAGGAAAGAAAATGTCTGTGCTCTATGGTATGGGTAAACAACTACATCAGTTAGATACATGGGCTTGGGTCCCACGTGTGAGCCTATGCAGTGTGATTCTAAAGCCATTTGTCTGTGTGTGTTTCCTCAGGAGATTTTTCCCTCTTATACAGCACAAGTCGACTGTGAACTTTCTAAACATTTCTCATCACTCTGCGCACTGGCTATAGATTACCTAATTCTTTCCTCAACTCAGTCATTCCTCAAGTTTGGTTACTATTCATTTTGCTCAAATGGAGATGGTGCTGAGAAAAATGAACCAAGCTATTGACCTCCTAAGTGGAAAAGGATAAACTGAGAACCTCGGGGTGGTCTCAATGTGTCTGCTCTGGACCCCTGACCCGCACTTATCGCTCAACCATGGGATCCTCAGTCATGGAACAAGGGGGTCCCTGCATCTATGTTTATGCCTGGAGGTACTAGAGCTCCAGAGGTCCAGACTGTGCCCATCATTGTAAGATGGGCTCGGTGGTCATGGGACCCAGGGCAAACATAGCTGGATTATCGCCAACATTGGCACAGTCATTATAGTGAAAGGCACCTTGGGATTCAGATCCTCCTGGTCAATTCAAAGATCTGAAAGTTGTGTTCCCTTGGTTAGACAGTACAGGCCATATCTGTTGGTGCTAGTGTCATTGCTTAACCAAGGACAAAAGCAGATTGTCATCAGGGAGATATTTCATTGTACTGGGTGACATTGCCATAAGCCTTACACTGGTTAAACCGGGTAGCACACTTTCAAGGGAAGGTGTCAAACAGATCTCACAGTGGAACTGGAGACTCTGCTTGGTGCCCTTGACTCTTGCTGTAAACCTCCTGCACACCAGGGTCCAAGAAGGTCAACGTTGACCCCAGGCTTTGCCTCCACGAGGAACTGTCCCACTAAATGTATGGCTTCAATGAGTGTGAACAGACACTGACTCGGTGGATGTGCAAATATTGTTTGGAAAATGAAGACAAGGAAGAAACATCACATGATAGATTATAGCTATTTGGCAAGGTAGGGTTGAAATCAGTCCTCGAGGAGAGATGCTTTTAATCAAGAACAAAATCTCGTAGAAAACTTAGTAAGCGCATCAGCTGAAACTGAATCCTGGGGAGGCAGTGATCTAGGAGGAAATCTTCTGGATAGGGGTGGTTTTGCCGAAGATAGAAACAGGCAGGAGTTCCATGAGTCTCTGTCATTGAAAGGTGGCATGCATTTCAGTGTTTCTTTTTTCCGGAACTGTTAGGTTGTCACTAGTTAAAACACAGAAGTTTTGTTTCGTTATTTCCTGCTCCTCTGATTTGCTCTTATTCATACAAGGATGATTCAACAGCAACTCAGTCCATAGGTACTAATGCCTTATGCATACACTCCACCCCATGTCCCCCCACATGAAAAAGATTCCTGAGAGATTAGGGAGCAGCCTCACTTGTGTCCCAATGGCTATTCTGTGTCCCTCTAGCTCCCCAGGAGGACATGGTGGTGGAACTGTCCCAGGACCAAGTTGCAGAAGAGCCTCTGAACACTGTGAACGTAAGGGCACCTTTCTTAATCTGGGATAAGACTGTGGCTTCACTTCTTTATTTTCTTTTCACTTGAAAACAGTTATAGTACTCTGACAATTTACGTTACCACTGAGGCATGCAAATCCTTGGCTGGGAAAGTAGAGAGCATAAATCCGTTATCAACACAGTCCTGATTCAGAAGGACATTTAAATAAGACAGCATCATTGATTACTGTAGGTACTTTGCTCAGCAGAAAGTTTTACTTCTTGAAAAACAATTTGTAAATGTTGGTCAAATTGAAACTGAGAGATCTTATGTGAAACAGGCCAGTCTTTCCAACAGGAGACTGTCTGTTTTATTTTGGAGGCACTGAAATAGAGTGCTAGTTACCTGAGGACAAAAACCAGATAACAGAAGACTTAGTGCAGGAAATTGAAGATGCTGACACACTCACTCTGTTTTCTTCTCTGCAATCACAGGAATCTGGGGAAGCCTATGAACACGGTAAATATTCAGGGATCATCACTCTGCTGAGGGACAATCCAACTGAAAAGGTGGGGTTCTCTGGCTCTGGTTGGACAGTGGCCCTGATGCTAGATTCCTACTTGGGGTCGGGCTGTTGGTGCAGAGAAGAGGCTGATCTCCCAGGAAAGAACACTGTCTTTGTTCTGTGGAACCTGGGAGCACCTGCAGCATTTAGATGTTTTGGGTGTGTGTGAATCAGGGTTGGGGGCCCACGAGTGAGCCCAGGGCGTGTGATTCTGGAGCTCTGTGTCTGTGTGTGTTTCCTCTGGAGATGTTTCCCTGTTACACAGCACTAGTCAACTGTGAACTTTCTAAACCCTTCTCACTACCACTGCACACTGACTATACATTACCTGATTCTTTCCTCAACTCAGTCTTTCCTCCAAAGCGAAAGTGAAAGTCATTCAGTTTGTATTCAAATCTTTGGAGCCCCATGCACTACAGTGCATGGAATTCTCCAGGCCAGAATACTGGAGTGGGTAGCCTTTCCCTTCTCCAGGGGATCTTCTAAACCCAGGAATCAAGCACAGGTCTCCAGCATTTGCAGGCTGACTCTTTAACAACTGAGCTATCAGGGAATCCATTCCCCCAAATAGCTTAATACTAATTTTCCTCAGGTGAAGATGGCAAACGGACAAATGTCCCAAATTCTTAACCTCCTAGTGGAAAAGCCGAACTGAGTACCTAGGGTTGATCCCAATTTGGCTCCTCTGGATGAGTAACCTGCTCCTACCAGTCAGCCATGTGATCCTCAGTCATGCGGAAAGGGGGTTGGCATCTATATCCATCCCTGGAGGTACTAGCAGGTCCAGGGGTCCAGATCCTTCCCTTCATTAAAAGGTGGGCACAGGGGTCAAGGAACCCAGGGTAACCATAGGCGGATTAACGCCAACTTTGACACAGTCATTATTCAGAAAACAATCTCGGACTCACATCCTCCTGGTAAACTCACAGATTCTGAGTGTTAGGTGGCATTTTATAGAGTGTAAGTCACATGTGTTGGCATTCCTGTCATTGTTTACACAAGGACAAAAGCATATTATCATCAGAGATGTGCCTCACTGTACTGGGTAATATTACCATAACCTCACATTGATTAAACCCTGTAGTACACACTCAAGGGAAATTGTCAAATAAAACTCACGTTGGAACGTGAAAGTTTAGTGACCATGACTCTTGTTGTAAATCCCATGCACAGCTGGGTCAGACACAGTCAGGTTCACTCCATGCTTCCTCTCCATAATGAACTGTCCCACTAAAAGTATGACTTCTGTGAGTATGAACCACCACTGACTCAGTGGACATGCAAATATTTTTTTGGAAAATCAAGCCTGGGAAATAACATCGCATGATTGACAATAGCTATTTACAAAGGTAGTACTGAATTTAGTCCTCTAACAAGAGTTTGCTTTTAATCAAGAATAAAGACTCAAGACTTGGCCAGTACAACAGCTGAAACAGCAGATCCTGAGGATGCAGTGATCTAGGAAGAAACCCAGAAGATAGGTGTGATTTACCAGAAGCCCTAAACAGAAAGGAGGGTCATGGGTCTCTGCCACTGAAAGCTGGCATGCATTGTAATGTTTCACTTTTCCCCATTGGTTTGTTGATCACCAGTTAAATGCAGCCAATCTCTTTCACTGCCTTCCTGCTTGTCTCTGTTGTTATACTTCATCCAGGAAAGAGGAAGATTGAAGAGCAGCTCAGTCCATAGTTACTAACCTCTGTCATGTATGCATTCCACCCGATGTCCCATCAAACGAACAAACGGAAAACCTGGGATCTTTGTAAGCGGCCTCTCCTCTGTCCTGATGGCCTTCTGTTTCCCTCCAGCTCCCCAGGAGCACCTGGTGTTGGAACCGCCCCAGGCCGGGGCTGAGGAACCACCTCTGCATCCCCTGGAGGTAAGCTCTACTCGGTGTCTCACACAGGCTGTTGCTTCCCTTCTTTATGTTTCATTCAGCGAACAACAGTTACAGTAATCTGAAAATGCATATGAACACTTACGTATGCAATTCCTGGTGAAATATTGACGTTAAATCTGGTATCAACACAGACCTGATTCAAAAAGACACTAAAAATACCATCAATTACTACTGTAGGTACTTTCCTCAGTAGAAATTTTTTCCTCCTTGAAATTGAAAGATCTTAAGTCAAAGAGCCCAGCCTTTTCAACAAGGGTCCTCAATGTTTTCTTTTGGAATGATTGATTTTTTAAAAGCTTTAGTTACCTGAGGAAAACAGGAAATCAGATACCATAAAAGTTACTGCAGAGAACGCACGATGCCGCCAGCCTCACACTGTTTTCTTCTCTCTAATCACAGGCAGCCAGGGCAGCCAATGAACACGGTAAATATTCAGGGACCGTCCCTCTGCTGAGGAACAGTTCATCTGATGATTGGGGGCTCTCCTGCCAGCTAGCTTTGCAGAGTCACCTGATGCTGGATTCCTATGGGGCTGAGGGTTGGGGCTTCTGAGAAGAGACTGATCTCAGGGAAAGAACAGTGTCTGTGCTCTGTAGTCCCTGGAATCAGCCACATCTTTTAGAGGATGTGAGTCTGGGTGAATCAGGGTTGGGGGCCCATGTGTAAGCCCGTGTGGTGTGATTCTGAAGGTGTGTGTGTGTGTGTTTCCTCAGGACATGTTACCCTCTTATGCAGCACAAGTCCCCTGTGATCCTTCTAAACACTTGTCATCACCGCTGCTCACTGACTATACATTACCTGATTCTTTCCTCAACTCAGCCGTTCCTCAAGTTTCATTAATATTCATTTTCCTCAGATGAGGATGCTGCTGAGCAAAATGGCCCAAGCCCTTGTCCTTCTAAGTGGAAAAGCCAAACTGAGAACATAGGAGGCTTCTAGTGTGTCTGGTCTGGACCCCTCACCTGACCTGGTCACTCATCCTTGAAACCCTAGTCATGAAACAAGGGGGTCCCTGCATCTATGTTTATGCCTGGAGGTACTATAAACTCCAGTGGTCCAGACCGTGCCCATCATTATAAGGTTGGCACAGTGGTCCCGAAACCAGGGCCAGCAAAGTGGATTAACAGCTAACTTTGGCACAGTCATTATTGTGAAAGGCACCCGGGGTTTGCATCCCCTGGTGAACTCACAGATTGGGAGAGTTTTGTGGCCTTGTGTAGACAATGTTGGTCCAGTCTGCTGGTGCTAGTGTCATGCTTAAACAAGGAATAAAGCAGATTATCATGAGGGAGATATTTCATTTTACTGGATGATATTATCATAAGCCTTACATTGATTAAAGCTGATAACACACACTCTAGGGAACGTGTCAAATAGATCTCACATTCAATTTTGATAGTTAGCCTCCTGAACATGAGTCATTGTAACCTCCTAAAGAGCTGGGACAGAGACAGTCAGCATTCACCCTTGGTTCCTCTCCAAAATGAACTGTCCCATTAAATGTATCACTTCTGTTATTGTGGACAGCCACTGTCTCGGTGGACATGGAAATATTGTTTGGAAAGTGAAGACTGAGACAAAATATCACAGGATTGATAATAGATATTTGTAAAGGAAGGATTGAATTCAGTCCGCTAATAGAGCTTGCTTTTAATCAAGAATGAAAGTTCATAGAAAACTTGGTAATTTCAATAGCTGCAAGTTTGCCTCCTGGGGAGGGAGCGATCTAGGAAGAAATCCAGGGCTGATTCAGCAGATGCTCCAAGGAAGCAGGTGGGACGTTCATCTCTGTCATTTCAAGCTGGAATGCGTTTCAGTGTTTCTTTTTTCCCCAATAGTTAGGTTATCATTAGATCACTTGTTAAAATACAGAGGCTTTCTTGCATGTCGTTCCTGCTCCTCTCCTTTGCTCTCCTTCATCCAGCAAAGAGGATAATTCAACAGCAGCTTAGTCCATAGTTACTTACCCACCTCATGCATACACTTCACCCTTGTCCCTATCAAAAAATTTAAAAAAAAGCTGAGTGACTAGTGAGTAGCCTCACCAGTGTCCTAAGAGACACTCTGTCCCACTAGCTCCCCAGGAAGACCTGGTGGAAGAACTGTGCTTTCTATAATTAACTGTCCCACTAAACAGATGGCCCCTGTAAGTATGGACAGCTACTGGCTCAATGGACATATACACACTGTATAGAAAATAAATATTGATAGAAAAAGACTGTATTATTCATAATAGCTATTTTTAAATGGAAGGAATTCAGTAATATAAAATCTTGTGTATTTGATTTTCTTTAAGACAAGTAATTAGTGAATTAATAGAATAGCATACTTTGCCCAGGATTGATTTCAGTCCTCTAACAGAGTTTACTTTAAATCAAGTACAAAGTCTCATAGAAAACATGATGAACAGAGTAGCAGCAACTGTACATCTCAGGGGAAGAGTGACCTGGGAAAAATCAAGAGACAGTGGCCATTTAGCAGGAGCTCAAAATGAGCAGGAGGAGTCATGAGTCTCTTTCATTGAACAGTACACACAATTTAGAGTTTTCCATTTTTTAGATTGATTATTTCATGTTGACTAGGTTCCTCTAGCTAGAAAGCCAAAGATCTGTTTTCACTTCCTTCCTCCTCTCCTTTACTTTCCTTCCTCCTCCAAAGAGGATGGATGAACACAAGTTCAGTCCATGCTTAAACAACCTCCACATCCGTACACACCACCCCACGTCCACACAAAGAGAAAACATCTTGCATGATTCCTGAGCTGCCTCTCTAGTGTTCTAACAGCTACTCTGTCCCCTAGGTTTCACTGAGGACCTGCCAGTCAACCCAACTTGTGACAGCACCGAAGAGACTCCATGTGTCTCCAAGGAAAGTTTTTTTTTTTTTTTTTCTGGTCTAAGATAGAAATATTGTTTCCTTTCTTTTTCAGTAGAATTAAGTTATGAGTCTTTGAAGGTGTTCGTTTCAGATAGAGACAATTCCCTTGGTTGGGATAATGTGGAGTGAGACACTTATTACCAAATCATGACGCCTCAGTCCACAGGATATTAAAATTGTTAGCATCCATTACACCCTGTCGAGTACAGATTTCTCTCTCCTGCAGCAAGATTTCCTCTAAGAAAAGAATTCTGCAATTTCCAACCCAAAGGATCTTGGAAGCTCCATCCTCCAGGCAAAGGCCTTGCCTTTCATCCTGAGTATGTGTGTTCTGATATTGCTGAACTCCACCGCTGTTCCTCATCAGGAACTGTCGCCAAATGAACCAAAGAGTGTTTATCTACGTGATCTTACCCTCATAGTGTCTTCTCTTCTGTACTTGCAGGTGGCCCGTTCAGAATGTGAAAGCGGTATGTATTCTAGAATCATTCACTTTGGGAGAAAAACTTTGTAGATGAGAAAGTTGGGGCTTTCTTTCTGGCTTTAGTGTAGAGTCCAAACTGATTCCAAATTCCTGCTGGCAATGAGTATAGGGGCCCTAGTGATAGTAATTTATAAGTAGAGCAATGTGGCTGATTACTGTAGTTCCAGGAAGAAGCTGTACTATGGTTAATAGTGTAGGTTTGTGTCCATGGGAGTGGGTGTGTCTCTATGTGTAATGAATAGTGTGATTCTCCATGTGTCTGTTATTTTTCTGTCTTGTGTTTTACTTGATATTTGTCACCCTAAACATCACTGTTACTGGTGTCAACTTTTCCCCCAAATATCCCACCACCATGTACCATTAATAAGTATGTATATAAAAATTAAACCAAGTATACACATTCACTGTATCCACTGATTTTATACCAAGTGACCATCCAATACCCTGAAAGACAAATCCCATCACTACCCAGGAAAATGTTTACCTCGCAGTGTTTTTAATTTTTCTTGAATTTCTTCTTGGCTCTGCTGGGTCTTCATTGCTGCAGAGGGTTTTCTCTGCTTGTGGAGAGTGAGGGCATCTCTCTAGTTGAGGTGTGTAGGGTGTGCAGGTGTATCCATTTAGCAGCTTCTTTTGTCGCAGAGCATGGCTTCTAGGGCTCTTGGGCTTCAGTCGTTTTGGAAGGTGGGCTCAGCACGTGTGGCTCCTGGGCTCTAGAACACGGCTCAGTCCTTGTGGTGCACTGAAGGGTCTGGTTTCTCCAGGGCATGTGGGCTCTTTCCAGACAGGGGATTGAGCTCGTATCTCCTGTGTTAGCATGCAGATTCTTAAGCACTGAAGCACCAGTGAAGCCCTATACAATTCTTGAAAACAAAACTGGGTTTTAGTATTCCCCTCCTGGGTCAATCACACCTTCATTTAGTCATAAATTCCATTTCTTCCTGGGTCTTATAGCATTTTGATTGGTCATGATTCATCTGCCATGTCCCTTATTCAAACGCTTTCCTATTAGAGCCTCAGAATGGATCTGTTCCCCTCAATCAAGGCCCCCAGGACTGGGGAGGCTCCTTCCTTCTGCAGGATCCCTGGTGGTACCCACGTGCCACACCCAGGTCGAGAGGAATCTGAGAAAGGAGGAGCCTAAAAGCATAGATGAAGTTCAGGCCAGCTTTGCCTCTTACGCTTTGAAGTGTCCAGTCAGTCCTGTTCATTCAGTGCACTGTGTTGTTCAGCTTGTCTCTAGAACTTTTCCATCCTGCAACAAAGATTTTATAACCATTAAACAGACCCTCCTCCCAGTTCTTGGAACCACCCTTCTACTCTCTGCTTCTCTGAATTTTCCTTTAGAAACCTCAGGTAAATGGAATTGTACAGTATTTGTCCTCCATTGACTACCTTATTTCACTCTTAACAATACCCTCAAGCTTCATTCACAGTGCTGCGAATGACAAAGTATGCTTCATTTGTAAATGCTGCAAGGCTTCGAGTGTGTGTATACACCGCATTTTCTTTTTGATTTATCTCCCCGTGGACACTGGGCAGTTTTCTTGGATTTTGTGTGCAGTATGGCAATGCATATGTGATTGTAGATATCTCCTGGACATTCTCATTTTATCTTCTTTGGACATAGACTCAAAAGAATGATTCTTGGATCTTATGATCATTCTCTTATTAACATTTTGAGGGACTTTCAAACTGTTCCATAACGGCTATGTCATTTTACATTCTTACCAACAGTTACAAAAGTTCCATTTTCTACTTTGTTGCCAAAATTTTTTTATTTTCTTTTTAGAATACACAACCTGAAAGGTGATATCTCCTTTCGACTTGGTTTCCATTTCACTGATACTTAGTGATGTGGAGCACTATCGCTATGTATAATGATAATTTCTCTGTCTTCTATGAAGAAATGTCGATTGAAGACTTTACACATTTTTTAAAGTCAGTTATTTGCCTTTTGTTGTTTGGAAGCTGAGTTGTAGTAGTTGCTATATATTCTGGATATTGGCCCCTTATTCCGATGCAATGTTTGCAGATACTTCCTCTCATTCCATCAGTAGCCTTTCTGTTGATTGTTGAGGAGACCATCTTTTCTTCATTTGATCATTTTAGAACCCTGGCAAAGATCTTTTGGCCTCACATGTGTGAATCTATTTAAGATTCCCTCCTTATGATTCATTGGCCTCTTTGCCTATTTTGCTGCAGGTAGAACACAGTTTTGCCTGCCGTGGCATTCTTACCTGTTTTGAATTCAGGAAGCCTGAAGGCCCCACTGTCGTTCTTTGCTCTCAAGATTGTTTTTGCTCTTTGGGTTTCTCTTCGGTTGCATAAATTTCAGTATTGGGGGATTTTTTCTTTCCATTTCTATAAAAATGGCATGAGACTTTGTGAGTCGTTTCAATATGTACATCACTTTTAGGAGTTTAGGAAGGTCAACAACACTCAATATTCCAGTCTATGAATATGACATTGTATTCTGATTACTTGTCTCCTCTTTCTTTCAAAAGTATTCTATGGTTTTCAGTGCACAAATCTTTCACTTCCTAAGGCGCCTTTTGTGTTGGTTTGCTTGGGACCTCTAGAGTCAGGGATGGGAAAGATGGGCTCTTGAAGACTGTGAATGTCCCTCCCCTCCTCTCTGTGCCTACTCTCTAGTTACTTGTCAGACGAGCTCTGGGCCATGCCCGTCACTTCTGTCTACAAGTGACCCCCTCCAGGGAATTTGCTTTGAATCTGCGTGTTCACCTTACTATTGGCATGTTCACAAGCACTCTCCCAATGCCTGGCCTCGGTTCAAGAGCCCCAGGTATACCTACATATGAATGGTCTCATCAGGGCATCAGAGTGTCTACAACAGAGAACAACCTGAAGAGGCAATTAATTGCCTTTTCCTTGTCTTTGGAGCTATGAGAGCTGAACTTTCCAATGTAGTAGCCAGTAGTCAGATCTCCCTATCTATAATTAACATATTTCAAACAATATTTAACATTTTTTAAAAATCACAAAAAACACACATTTGTTGATCATAATAGCCATATTTCCAGTATGTTCATAAGTGTTGGAATTTCAGCTTTGTAAGCTTGAATGCAAGAGCTATATTGGGCCTGTAGAAGTGTAAGGTTAAAATGTGATTCTCTCAGCATCTCTCTCTCATATGAAATTTTGCACTGGGATCGACATTTGGTTGAAGGACTCTGACTCTAGAAACACAGGGGAGGTCTGTGAACCTGGAGGAAAGACCAGGGAGATGCTGTGTGAGCCAAGCAGAGGAGGAGAAATGGGTGGGTCACCTTGTATAATAACTGTATTATTGCTCATGGTTGTCTTTCTGCAGACTGCTTCCTGGAAAGTATTAGCAGCAGTGATGCAGAAGAAAATGCAGTTAGGGAACAGCTCTCAGATGGGATTAACAGGGAGAGGGTTCCAGGACCGCTTGGGTTACACTTAACTCTTTGGAGATGAAGGAAGGTGAATATAAACTGAGGAAGTAGAGGGAAATATGTGTAGAATTTTTATTTGTTCTTTTCATATTTTAATGATTTCATAGACCCGTGTGATCATGTGCTGCATTGTGCTGTGCTTGAAGACATCTCTCTTTGTTTGTCCATTTAAAAATCTCCTTTCCGAGAACACTGCTCTTTCCTTGTCCTTTCACTGCTCAGTGTGAACGCTTGGCTTCTGGGCAGTACCTGCAGGGTTTTATGTACGAGGAACTTTGGCTTTCTGTTTAAATTCTCCTATGACGGCCACATCCTGTGGGCACAAAATTCTCATGGTCACTTAACACTGGACACCAAGTTCTGGCAGTGAGTGTCAGGTGGTGGGTGAGACATGAACTCTCTCCCTCTGCATTTTCAGGACTTGTGGTTCCCCTCATATTTATCCTCACTGTTGGTTCCTTGAATGAAGGGTGCTCTCAGGGTTGGATGAGTGAAAGCTCCTGTGATCTGGTCTCCCTGCCTGGGCTGAGTCTCCTGGAGCTCATCTCAGCACCACACCTCCCCAAGGATGCTGTGCTGTGTGAGAGCAGTCCATGTGAAGCTGCCCCTAGAGTCCAGCACGGCCACAGACTCTAGAGACTGTGAAGGGGCCGCTGGCTTTCTTTACACATTTGCTCTAGCAGCCCTGCTGACCTGATCTCCTGGGACTGACCAGACTTAGGTCAGAGACTCAGAGCAGTAGGACCGGGGGTGACTGCTCCCCTTAGAACCCACTACTCCCTCCAGACCAAAGCTCCAGGTGATTTTGATCATCATCTTTGCACGCTCCTCAACTCATTTGTTTACCTTTTATTTTGTTATTTGTTTCTCATTTGAGCTGTGGGATTTTCTGATATATTTTGAGTATGAGCTCCTAATGTGATATATGGTTTGCAGTTTTTCTGTAGGTTAACTTTTCATCCTACAGATTGTTGAAGAGACAGCCCTTTCCCTATTTTGTTGTCCTAGAACCTTTATGAATTTCATTTCACCTTGTATGCATGAGTTTCCTTGTTTGTTTGTTTTTCATTCTGGTATTTAGGGCTATTCATCTATTTCCATGTCAGTATCATACAGCTTTGATTCCAATAACTTTGTAATGTGTTTTGAAATCAAGAGGTGAGAAACTTTGATCTTTGTTCTCAAGATCATTTTGTCTATTTGGAGTTCCTAGTGGTTCCACATATATTTTTGGAATTAGTTTTTCTATTTCTATGAAAATGACTAATATTTTGCTTGGTGTTGCAATGAATCTTTACTTAGGTTTAGATTCTGTAGAAATGTCAATAGTACTAAGTCTCCAGGCTATGAGCATGGAATGTCATGTTAATTTCTCATCCCTTGAGTCACTCCCTCAGTGTGCTGTGTAGTGTTCAGTGTGCTGGTCATGTGTCTCTGAAGGCCCTGTGTCCCTCCTTCCCTGATCTCAGAGTCAGTGGTGGAGGGATGGGCTTGTGAGGAGACACAGTGTCTCTCCCTCCCTCCTCTCCTCTTGTCTGATGATGGTCAGCACAGGCGCCCTGGGCCCTGTGTCCATACCTATCCCCTCAAGAGGAACACCTGCTGAGAATTCCTCTAAGATCTGGGTGTTGACATTGCTGTTTCAGTGTCCCAAAGGCTCATGAGTACCTGGCATGTGTGCATGAGCCCAGGAAATGCCTACAAATGATTCATCAAATCAAGCCAGTCAGATGCTCTGCAGACACTGTTGGGGTACAATTCAAAGGCCTGCAAGTCCTGGGCTTATCTAGACTTGAGACCAAAGAAAGATCCCAGAGTTGACAGAGATATCAAAGGTTTCATAGACGGGGTGATTTCCATATCTGAAGTAAAAGGGTCCTGGAGAGACACCCACTGTGGATAGCAGGGGACAGGCAGAAGACAGCAGCTGCAGCACTCTTCACTCGGGGGATAGGGAGTCCACCAGTGACAGTGGGAATGAACAGCAGGTTGGCTTCTGGGTTGCAATGGTTACCATGGAAACCAGGAGAGCGTCCCATCCCTCTCTTAACCCCTCAGGCTAAATAGTTTCATGGGGCAGAAGTCTTGTGTTTGCTAATCTATCAGCAAACAGCTATCTTGAAATGGCCAGAAAATGCAGAGGAAATAGTCAGGAGAGGGAAAATAACAGAGAAGTGGTAACATCCAATATATAGCCTTGCATGCTCAGTCACTCAGTTTTGTCTGACCCTTTGAGATCCCATGCCCCATATGACACCAGGTTCTTCTGTCCATGTATTCTCCAAGGAAGAATATAAAGTGGTTCACCATATGCTTCTCCAAAGCCTCTTCCCAACCCAGGGATCCAACCCATGTCTCCTCCATTGGCGGGCAGATTCTTTACTACTGAGCCACCTGGGAAGCCCTACACCCTCCCTTATAACAAGGTTCCTTGGCATTCCAAAAACTGTTCTAGCACAGTCTTTCAAAAGTGTTAGAATAAATGGTACTGATCTCCAAATTCATTCACTCTTCCCTGGTGACTCAGACAGTAAAGAATTCACCTGCAATGCAGGAGACCTGGGTTTGAAACTTGGGTCAGGAAGATCCCCTGAAGAAGGAAATGACCACCCACTCCAGTGTTCTTGCCTGGAGAATTCCATGGCAGAGGAGCCAGGAGGGCTCAGTCCATGGGGTCTCAAATTGTTGAACATGACTCAGTGACTAAGCACATGCCCGTGTATAAGCTTACACAGTGGCTGTTGTGGGTTATAGTGTGGCAGCGACTAGCCAGATGTAACTGTTATAATTTGCTTAAAGGCATGTTTTACATATGTCAGAACCACTTGGAATTTCAGGTTGCTCAGCATGAAGGTGAGAGCTCTAATGGGCCTGTAGAAGTGAGAGGTTGAGAACTGACTCTTTCAGCATCTCTATCTTTCGGTTTGCAACTGAGATCAGTGTCTTATTGAAGGGCTCTGACTGCACAGAACACAGATGACTGCCATCTGCTATCCACAGTGAAGTGTCTTTCCAGACTCCTAGGGAAAAGTTCAGGGTGATGCTGTGAGAGCCAGCAGGGCCTCGACTGGAGCAGAAGTGGGTGGGTTGCTCATTCTAGCCACCTTGTTGCTCCTGGTTGGGGTCCTCTGGAATGCGTTGTGGAGAGCATTTGGTGCAGTGATGAGGGAGGGGACACTGGCAGGAAACAGCATTCAGTTGGGATCTGATGGGAGACGCTTCCTGGAAATTTAGGGTTAAACACCCTGCCTGGAGGCTAAGGAAGGTGAACATGAAATTAGGAAGAAGGAACTCTGTGTAGAGTTCTGACTTACTGTTTTCATATTTTAATGATATGATAGAGAAATTGTGTCCTGGACTTGCACTGTGCTCTGTTTATAAACACCTTTTGTTGCTTTCCTCTTCAAACATTATTTTGCCCGTAAGAGCTGCTCTTTCTGCGCTTCCACTAGTATGGAAGCCTGGTCTCTGGTCAGCACATGTCGGGTATTGTGCACTGCAGACTCTGTTTCTACTGCATGTGGAACTACGATGGCCACATCCTAGTGGGCACAAAACTCGCCTTGCCACCTGACCCTGGGAACCATGTACTTGTAGCACATGTGAGGTAGTGTGTGAGACGTGAACTCTCTCCTCCTGAGCTTTCAGGACTTGTGACTTCCCTTCATGTCTGTCCTCACTGTTAATTCTTCTTGTAAAGGGCGCTCCCAGGGTGGATGAGTCACAGCACACAGGCTCTGGGTCCCTGCCTGGGCTCGGTCTCCTGGAGCTCATCTCAGCCTCTGCACCAGCCAAGGCTGATGTGCTTCCATGTGATAGGTCTATGTCCAGCTGCTCCTAGAGACCCTCCATGGCTGCAGATTCTAGAGTCTGTGAAGGGGCCACTGGGCATCTTCACACACTTGCTTTCACAGCCCAGCTGACCTGGTGTCCTGGGATTAAGCAGTCCCAGGGCAGCAGGTCCTGGGGTCACTTCTGCTCTCATAACCCACTGCTGCATCGGGCATCCAGAGAGTCCTGCCCCTTCTCCCCAGTCCCGGGCCTGCCCCATCCTCTGTCCTTTCCTTCCACCTTCCCAGGTCTCATCCCTCCAATTTTCCAAGTCTCAGTGCAAACCCAGCAGCTACCAGGTGTTTATGGAGGACGCTTGCCACAGCATTCTGGCTAAATGTAACTGGAAGTGTTTGCCTCTGTCCTCTCTAAGGGTTTAGGAAACTTGAGGTGTTGCTGTGAGCATTAAGCATCTCCCAGATACCTCAGGTCACCCCAGTCAACGAGAGAGTGTCTGTTGTGTGGAATTTTTGTCCTTCCCTCCTGCAGGGGTTAAAACACTCTCAGATCCATGCCAAGTCCTCCCTGGGAGGGAGGGATTGGTTAATTCAATCATGGGCTGATTGGAGATGCTGGTCATACACCCATGGTCCTTCTTCCAATGTGCCCCTGTTGGAGAACTCTAGGGTTTGTGGAGGTTCAAGGAAGAAGGAAAGGAACAGGGACAAGAGGAGAGAAATGAGGAAGGAAGGGAGAGGAAATAGTGGGAGGAGGAGGCAAGCGAGGTCATGGGCAGAGATGCATAGAGACAGTGACCGCCCGGAGGAGGAACAGGTTGTCACGGCCTCATTCCTGGTTACATGTAGACAAGTTGAGGGTGGCAACAGGATGTTGGAGGGCAGAGACCCACTTTTTCATTGCAGAGGTGAAATTCAGGCCCTGGGAGGTCCTTGAAGCAATTACACCAGGGGTCCCAATGCCAGGCTGTGAGGGCGCTGGTCACATCCTGACTCTAAGTCTCCCATTTGCTTTCCCACAGCCTCTCCACATGACTGCTGCCCTCAGACACCAGAAGAGTACATGGCGGATAATGAAGATTCAGAGACAGTGAGCAAGAATACTGAGGTCATTTATTTCTTCTTTCATATCTTTCAGAAATTTTCTCTTTCTCTGATCCATAGACTCTTCCTTGTAATCCTTCCCCACCTCCTCTTTCCAACTTTTTGTGATTAACCTTCTGGAGGACTTGGTCTCTTGTAGGCACTTAGGGTTCTAGAAGCTAATATAAAATCTATGAAATGTGTCTGCAGCCCTCTTCT